>NC_135237.1:235959864-238704864 GCF_051348905.1 Ranitomeya variabilis
TATCTATCTATCTACCTCTCTATCTATCCCATATCTATCGATCTATCTATCTATCTATCTATCTATCTATCTATCTATCTATCTATCTATCTATCTATCCCATTTCTATCTATCCCATATCTATCTATTCTATGTCTAACAATGTCATATCTATCTATACCATAACTATCTAACTATCTATCCCATATCTATCTATCTCTCATATCTATATATCCCACATCTATCTATCGATCTATCCCACAACTATCTATCTATCTATCTATCTATCTATCTATCTATCTATCTATCTATCTATCCCATATCTATCTATTCTATATCTAACAATCTCATATCTATCCCATATCTATCTATCTATCTATCTATCTATCTATCTATCTATCTATCTATCCCATATCTATCTATCTCTATCTATCTCTCATATCTATATATCCCACATCTATCTATCTATCGATCTATCCCATATCTATCTATCTATCTATCTATCTATCTATCTATCTATTTATCCCATATCTATCTATGTATCTATCTCTCTAACTATCCCATATGTATCTATCTATCTATCTATCTATCTATCTATCTATCTATCTATCTATCCCATATCTATCTATCTATCTATCTATCTATCTATCTATCTATCTATCCCATTTCTATCTATCTGTCTATCTATCTATCTATCCCATATCTATTTCTCATATCTATATATCCCACATCTATCTATCGATCTATCCCACATCTATCTATCTATCTATCTATCTATCTATCCCATATCTATCTATCTATCTATCTATCTATCCCATATCTATCTATTTATATATCCCATATTTATCTATCTATCCCATATCTATCTATCTCTCATATCTATATATCCCACATCTATCAATCTATCCCACATCTATCTATCTATCTATCTATCTATCTATCTATCTATCTATCTATCTATCTATCCCATATCTATCTATCTATCTATCTATCTATCTATCTATCTATCTATCCCATTTCTATCTATCTGTCTATCTATCTATCTATCTATCCCATATCTATCTCTCATATCTATATATCCCACATCTATCTATCGATCTATCCCACATCTATCTATCTATCTATCTATCTATCTATCTATCTATCTATCTATCTATCTATTTATCCCATATCTATCTATCTATCTATCTATCCCATATCTATCTATCTATCTATCTATCTATCTATCTATCCCATATCTATCTATCTTTCTATCTATCTCATCCATCTATTCATCTCATATCTATCTATCCCATATCTATCTATCCCATATCTATCTATCTATGTATTCTATATCTAACAATCTACTATCTATCCCATATCTATCTATCTATCTATCTATCTCATATATATCTATCTATCCCATATCTATCTATCTATCCATCCCATATCTATCTATCTATCTATCTATCTATCTATCTATCTATCTATCTATCCCATATCTATCTATCTATCTATCCCATATCTATCTATCTTTCTATCTATCTCATCCATCTATTCATCTCATATCTATCTATCCCATATCTAGCTATCCCATATCTATCTATCTATGTATTCTATATCTAACAATCTACTATCTATCCCATATCTATCTATCTATCTATCTATCTATCTATCTATCTATCTATTTATCCCATATCTATCTATCTATCTATCTATCTATCTATCTATCTATCTATCTATCTATCTATCTATCTATCTATCCCATATCTATCTATTCTATATCTAACAATGTCATATCTATCTATCCCATATCTATCTATCTATCTATCTATCTATCTATCTATCTATCTATCCCATATCTATCTATCTCTCATATCTATATATCCGACATCTATCTATCGATCTATCCCACAGCTATCTATCTGTCCATCTATCCCATTTCTATCTATCTATCTATCTATCTATCTATCTATCTATCTATCCCATTTCTATCTATCTATCTATCTATCTCTCATATCTATATATCCCACATCTATCTATCGATCTATCCCACATCTATCTATCTATCTATCTATCTATCTATCTATCTATCTATCCCATATCTAGCTATCTCTCATATGTATATATCCCACATCTATCTATCGATCTATTCCACATCTATCTATTTATCTCATATCTATCTATCTACCTCTCTATCTATCCCATATCTATCGATCTATCTATCTATCTATCTATCTATCTATCTATCTATCTATCTATCCCATTTCTATCTATCCCATATCTATCTATTCTATGTCTAACAATGTCATATCTATCTATACCATAACTATCTAACTATCTATCCCATATCTATCTATCTCTCATATCTATATATCCCACATCTATCTATCGATCTATCCCACAACTATCTATCTATCTATCTATCTATCTATCTATCTATCTATCTATCTATCCCATATCTATCTATTCTATATCTAACAATCTCATATCTATCCCATATCTATCTATCTATCTATCTATCTATCTATCTATCTATCTATCTATCTATCTATCTATCTATCTATCTATCTATCTATCCCATATCTATCTATCTCTATCTATCTCTCATATCTATATATCCCACATCTATCTATCTATCGATCTATCCCATATCTATCTATCTATCTATCTATCTATCTATTTATCCCATATCTATCTATGTATCTATCTCTCTAACTATCCCATATGTATCTATCTATCTATCTATCTATCTATCTATCTATCTATCTATCTATCCCATATCTATCTATCTATCTATCTATCTATCTATCTATCCCATTTCTATCTATCTGTCTATCTATCTATCTATCCCATATCTATTTCTCATATCTATATATCCCACATCTATCTATCGATCTATCCCACATCTATCTATCTATCTATCTATCTATCTATCCCATATCTATCTATCTATCTATCTATCTATCCCATATCTATCTATTTATATATCCCATATTTATCTATCTATCCCATATCTATCTATCTCTCATATCTATATATCCCACATCTATCAATCTATCCCACATCTATCTATCTATCTATCTATCTATCTATCTATCTATCTATCTATCTATCTATCTATCCCATATCTATCTATCTATCTATCTATCTATCTATCTATCTATCTATCTATCCCATTTCTATCTATCTGTCTATCTATCTATCTATCTATCCCATATCTATCTCTCATATCTATATATCCCACATCTATCTATCGATCTATCCCACATCTATCTATCTATCTATCTATCTATCTATCTATCTATCTATCTATCTATCTATTTATCCCATATCTATCTATCTATCTATCTATCCCATATCTATCTATCTATCTATCTATCTATCTATCTATCTATCCCATATCTATCTATCTTTCTATCTATCTCATCCATCTATTCATCTCATATCTATCTATCCCATATCTATCTATCCCATATCTATCTATCTATGTATTCTATATCTAACAATCTACTATCTATCCCATATCTATCTATCTATCTATCTATCTATCTATCTATCTATCTATCTATCTATCTATCTCATATATATATATATATATATATATATATATATCCCATATCTAGCTATCTATCCCATATATCTATCTATCCTGTAACAATCTGTCTATCCCATATCTATCTGTCTATCTATCTATCTATCTATCTATCTATCTATCTATCTATCTATCCCATATCTATCTATCTATTCTATATCTAACAATTTCATATCTATCTATCCCATATCTATCTATCTCATATACATATCTATCCCATATCTAGCTATCTATCCCATATCTATCTATCTATCTATCTCATCCATCTATTCATCTCATATCTATCTATCTATCCCATATCTATCTATCTATCTATCTATCTATCTATCTATCTATCTATCTATCCCATATCTATCTATCTATTCTATATCTAACAATCCCATATCTATCTATCTATCTATCTATCTATCTATCTATCTATCTATCTATCTATCTATCTATGTATCTATCCCATATCTATCTATTCTATATCTAACAATCTCATATCTATTTATCCCATATCTATCTATCTATCTATCTCATATATATATCTATCCCATATCTAGCTATCTATCCCATATATCTATCTATCCTGTAACAATCCATCTATCCCATATCTATCTATCTATCTATCTATCTATCTATCTATCTATCTATCTATCCCATATCGATCTATTTATCCCATATCTATCTATCTATCTATCTATCTATCTATCTATCTATCTATCTATGTATCTATCTACCTCTCTATCTATCTATCTATCCCATATCTATCTATTCTATATCTAACAATGTCATATCTATCTATCCCATATCTATCTATCTATCTATCTATCTATCTATCTATCTATCTATCTATCCCATATCTATCTATCTCTCATATCTATATATCCGACATCTATCTATCGATCTATCACACAGCTATCTATCTGTCCATCTATCCCATTTCTATCTATCTATCTATCTATCTATCTATCTATCTATCCCATTTCTATCTATCTATCTATCTATCTATCTATCTATCTATCTATCTATCCCATATCTATCTATCTATCTATCTATCTATCTATCTATCTATCTATCTCTCATATCTATATATCCCACATCTATCTGTCCATCTATCCCATTTCTATCTATCTATCTATCTATCTATCTATCTATCTATCTATCCCATATCTAGCTATCTCTCATATGTATATATCCCACATCTATCTATCGATCTATCCCACATCTATCTATTTATCTCATATCTATCTATCTACCTCTCTATCTATCCCATATCTATCTATCTATCTATCTATCTATCTATCTATCTATCTATCCCATTTCTATCTATCTATCCCATATCTATCTATCTATCTATCTATCTATCTATCTATCTATCTATCTATCTATCTATCTCTCATATCTGTATATCCCACATCTATCTATCGATCTATCCCACATCTATCTATCTTTCTATCCCATATCTATCTATCTATCGATCTTTCTATCCCATATCTACCTATCTCTCACTCGTGGGGATTTTTCCGTGTGTGGAATTTTCCATGTGAGGAATTTTCCGTGTGGGGAATTTTCCGTGTGGGGAATTTTCCATGTGGGGAATTTTCCATGTGGGGAATTTTCTGTGTGGGGAATTTTCCTGTGGGCATTTTTCCTGTGTGCATTTTTCATGTGGGCAATTTTCCTGTGGGCAATTTTCCTGTGGGCATTTTTCAGGGAACCGATGTCAGTAAGCAGTGTCCTCTACAGAGGAAACACATCCTCTACTGAAATGCAAAGCCTTCAGGGAGAAGTCTCTGGAGGATCACAAAGGTTTCCTCAAGGAAAACAACATCTGCTTCAAGTGCTGTGCCACAACCTCTCATCTCGCCATGAACTGTGAAGCTAGCGTGAAATTTGCAGAATGCAGCAGCATGGATCACAACACAGCCTTGCACCCTGGACCACCTCCACTAGCATTGTTGCAAGCAGAGGAGCATGATGGGAAGCCAAAGAACACTGAAGAAGACACCCCTGTGGTCACCTCTCAATGTACGGAGATCTGTAAGGGACTCACAGGAGGAACATCCTGTTCAAAAATCTGCCTTGTCCGAGTCTACCCAGCAGGCTGCAGGGACAAAGCTTTCAAGATATATGCAATCCTGGATGACCAAAGTAACAGGTCTCTAGCCAAGTCCATCTTGTTTGACAACTTCCGTATTGTAGGCCCCGGTTATCCCTACTCCTTGAGGACATGTGCAGGTACCGTTGAGATGGCGGTGAGGAAAGCAACCGGATACAAGGTGGAGTCCATAGATGTCCAGACCTGCCTATCACTACCGACCATCCTGGAGTGCAACCAGATTCCCGACAACAGGTCGGAGATACCTTCAACGGAGGAGGCAGCACATCACCCCCACCTGAAGCGTATAGCCCACCTTATACCCGAGTTGGACCCAGAAGCCCCAATAGCTTTACTCCTGGGAAGAGATATACTACGAGCCCACAAGACTAGAGAATATATCAACAGCCACCGGAACTCTCCATACGCACAGAGGCTCGACCTTGGATAGGTCATTATAGGAGATGTCTGTCTAGAAGGAGCACACAAGCCGGCCTCAGTCAACAGTATGCTTACCAGCACACTTGAAAATGGATGTCCCTTTCTCTTCCAGCCATGTCACAATAGTCTACTGGTAAAGGAATTTCCAAACAGCACTTCCCTACCTTGCCCTTTCTCAGTTCTTACCGACAAAGACCACGCCTGTGAAGGTGAACAAGACTACATAGGATGTACAGTCTTCCACAGGACGAAGGAAGACGACAAGGTAGCGATGTCTATAGAAGACAGGATGTTTTTGGACATCATGAATAGTCAAATTGTCAAGGACAAGTCAAACAGTTGGGTCGCACCATTACCATTTCAACTTCGGATAAGACTCCTACCCAACAACAGGGAACTGGTCTACAACCGATTCATCTCCCTCAAACACAAGTTTCAGAAGTCACCTGAGATGAAGGAACTTTTTTGTTTACTTTCATGGGGAAGATATTCCAGAACAATCACGCAGAGATTGCACCTGCACTTCGGCACTCAGAGGAGTGTAGGTACTTGCCGATCTTCGAAGTGTTCCATCCTAAGAAGCCAGGGGAAATAAGATTGGTATTCGACTCAAGCACCAAATGTGAAGACGTTTCATTGAATGATGTCCTACTGTCAGGCCCAGATCTGAATAACAGACTTCCAGAAGTATTACTCTGTTTCTGCAGTGATATGGTGGCATTTATGGCTGATATACAACAGATGTTCCACTGTTTTCCCATCAAGGAGGAACACAGGAACAACTTGAGGTTCTTCTGGTACTGCGACAATGACCCGGGCAAAGACATCACAGAGTACCAGATGAGTGTACACATCTTCGGGAACAGCCCTTCCCCAGCAGTAGCTATCTACGGCCTCTGACATCCTGCCAAAGAGGGCGAAGAAGAGTATGGGTCAGACGTCTGATCATTCGTAAAAAGGGACTTCTACGTAGGCAACTGTTTGAAGTCCACACCAACAAATGAAGCTGCCATCAGTCTACTAAAAAGGGCTCAAGAAATGCTCACTCCGTTTAACCTAAGGTTACACAAGATTTCATCCAACAGCTGAGAGTTGATGGAAGCCTTTCCCTCTGAAGACTATTCCAGCAATCTAAAAGACTTAGACCTAAGCATCGACTCCCTTCCCACGCAACGGAGCCTTGGATTGCTTTGGGATCTAGAGATGGATGCCTTCACCTTTTAGATCTGCAAGGATGAGAAACCCTTCACGCGCAGAGAAGTTCTTTCTTTCATGAATAGTCTATACGACCCCCTGGGATTTGTAGCTCCGAGAACCATCCAAGGAAATACGATGCTAAGGGCTTCACCCAAAACACGTCTGATTGGGACGATCCTCTTCCCGCAGAAAAGGCTGACCTGTGAGCAGAGTGGAGGAAGTCTCTCGAAGCCTTGACTGACCTTCGTGTTAAACGACCATATGCTCCTGTGCCATCCACAGAGGACAAAACACAAAGACTTTGTATCTTCTGTGATACATCTGTCAAAGCAATCGCAGCAGTAGCGTACCTCAAAACCATAGATGAGAATGAACAATGCCATATCGGGTTTTTGATAAGCCGTACTAAATTGGTGCCACTCCGTGAACACACAATACCCATATTGGAACTCTGTGCTGCTGTCCTTGCAGTGGAGTTAGCCGAGCTTATCTCAGATGAGATGAATCTGGAGATCAAAGATGCAGAGTTCTACACTGATAGCAAGGTGGTACTGGGATACATCTGCAACGAAACACAATGCTTCTATGTCTATGTCAGCAACTGGGTACTGTGGATAAGACAATCCACCTGCCCTAATCAGTGGCACTACGTGCCTACTCACCACAATCCTGCAGACCATGCGACTAGATCCGTTGCACCAAGTCATCTTAAGGACACTACATGGTTCACAGGCCCTACCTCCTTGAACCGTTCTATGCCTCAAATCAGCAGGTCTGATACATTCAAACTAGTGGATCCAGATACCGACGAAGAGCTCCGTCCTCGAGTGTCTGCTCTACATACAGTGGTTTCAAGTCAACACCTCGAATCTCATCGGTTAATCAGGTTCTCAACCTGGAAGTCACTTGTTCGAGCCATCGCTTGTCTACTTCATGTAGCCCAGTCCTACAAGTCAGCACTACCTGCAAGCCAGAGACCTTGTAAAGGTTGGCATCAAAGAGCCAAGGTTACAATACTTTGTTTTTTACAAAAGGAAACTTACACCAGATAAATGGACAACCTCAACAAGTGACAACCCATACCTGGAGATGGTGTGCTGAAGAAGCTCTATCCGATTGTCGACCAAGACGGGCTGCTGAGGGTAGGTGGCCATCTTCAAGAAGCTGAGGTTGAAGTTTCAGAGAAACATCCAGTAATAATTCCTGGACGTCATCACAAGCTTGCTCATTCAGCATCATCACGATTTAGTGAGATCCCAAGGCCGTTTGTTTACTGAAGGGAACCTACGGGTGTCTGGACTATGGATAATTGGAGCAAAGAGAAGCGTGAGCAAACTCATCTTCAACTGTATTACCTGTGGCAAACTCCGAGGCATGTTCCAAAATCCAAAGATGGCCAATCAATCTGCCACCCGACAAACTTAGTACTGAACCCCCCTTCACTAATATCGGACTAGATGTATTCAGTCCTTGGTCTGTGGCTACATGACGCACTAGGAAGATCCATACTGAAGCAAAGTGTTGGGCAGATCTATTCACCTGTCTGTCCATCAGAGCTGTTCATATTGAAGTAATCAAATCTATGGACACCGAGTTTTATAAATGCATTTCGACGCTTCATCGCAAACAGAGGCCCTGTGAAGCATATGTGTTCTGAACGAGGTACAAATTTTGGCGGAGCGGCAAGAGAACTCCAAATCCCTTCCAATTTAGACATTGCTAATGTTGAAAGGTACCTAGGCGAGCAAGGCTGTACCTGGACTTTCAATCTCCCACATTTTTCACACGTGGGAGGTACCTGGGAAAGAATGATAGGGATAGCACGTAAAATACTAGACTATATCTTCTTACAAGCGAACAGCAGACTCACACACGAGAGTTTAACTATATTCTTGGCTGAGGACTAAGCTATCATTAATGCCAGGCCGCTGACAGTCCTTTCCAGCGATTCTGGAGACACAACAGTCCTTACTCCTGCAATCCCACTCACGCAGAAAACCTGTGTCCCGAGGGCTTCACTCGGAGAATTCAATGACAAAGACCTCTACAGGTGACAATGGAGGCAAGTGCAAAGCGTGTGCAATGTCTTTTGGAGCAGATGGAGAAGGCAGTATCTCTTCACTCTGCAAATCAGGACAAAGTGGCAGAAAGACCACCCAAAAATCCAACCTGGTGATGTTGTTCTTGTCAAAGACAGTCGCATCAAAACGAGTGGCCACTCGGCCTAGTCACCAAGCCCTTTCCCAGCAAGGACGGGAAGGTGCGCAAAGTAGAGGTCTGAGTATGCAAGCTTGGGGAGAACAAACTGTTCCTCAGGCCAGTTACTAAACTTGAATTGTTTTTTCCCCAAAAGAACCAAATAGTGGGGAGTGTTCTGCCCATTAATGCAAGTTAATTCACAATGTAGTACCAGTTGTCACCATTAGAGATCATTATGTACACTTTTATCCTGTTCTGTATTCAGGAGCATATCACTTTAAGCCTGTGTTCTGACTAGAACCGCCCCCCTGGTTTCCCGGGCAAGAGTAGCCATTTTCCCCCGGACCTTGAGTCTTACACACATGTTCCTGGCTCTCTTCCTGCAGATCATTGCTCTTGGTAAGTGGATTCCGGTGAGGAACAAAAGTACTTGCATGTGTATGTTATGTTAGAACAGTTATGCAGCCACTGTGTAGCAGAGTGTGTAGTTAGGCATGTTGTGCTTTGTTTCATATTGCTGTTTCTCTGTATGCAGATAGATGCTTGCCTGTATAAAGTAATACAATGCTGACAGCCTGACTTGCCCTAAGAAAGCCATGATAACTGTGTATCTTCTTTATGCTGTTAGCTCTGTAATCTGTTATTCATGTTATTGCATCCTGTAACATGCTGTAATGTGCCAAGTACTGATGCACTGTTATTTCCTTTGTAGTTTTTACCTGATCATCCATTATATTGCATATCTCACAATATCATCTACTATTGTTGTTCATCATTCACCATCTCAATAAATATAGACTTAAGAACCTATTGTCACGCTCACGCCCTGACTTTTGAGCTAGAGCTCGGGGGGTTTGTGGCCCCACTGTGCCACAAACCAGACTACCCTGGAACGGGCGTGACTATGACAGTTGTCTGGATTTTCACTGGAGCCTCTGATGGTGAGGTCAGGCTTGTGCAAAAGGCAGCTGCCAGGTGCTACTCTAAGGTGGTGTCTGGCTGTGGCTGCTGATCCCACTTGGAGAACAGGAACACTAGGACAGGTGCGGGCATCAGGCAGGACTGGCATAAGAGCACGGCTGAAACTCAGACGAGTAGGCTGGCACGGCTGAGACACAGGGCTGGCAGAGAACATAGGGCTGGCAGGCATGGCAGAGAACACAGGACTGGCAGTTACGGCAGAGAACACAGGGCTGGCAGGCACGGCAGAGAACACAGGACTGGTTGGTGTGGTGTAAGAAGGAACAGGTAGGGACCTGTTCACACAGGAGGTGCAGGTATGGATATGTAACATTAAGAAACAGGTAGGGACCTGTTCACACTGGAGGTGCAGGTAAGAAAACAAGCAGAAAGGAATGAAGTATGAAGGAACAGGTTGGGACCTGCTCACACAGGAGATGCAGGTATGGAACAAGCCTGAAGGAAAGGAAACTGAAGGAACAGGTTGGGACCTGTTCACACAGGAAGAGAACCACAAGGCTGCAGATAGGAGTGGTAGAGCAACAAGAGATAGCACAGCAACAAAAGCTAAGTAGAGTGGAACCGCAAGGAATGCGGAGAGGAGCTGCAGCAAGAGATTACTGCAGCTGCAGAAGCTAAGCAGAGCGGAGCCACAAGGAATGTGGAGAGGAGCTGCAACAAGAGGTTTCTGCAGCAGCAAAGCAGATCAGAACCGCCAGGAATGCGGAGAGGAGCTGCAGCAAGAGGTTTCTGCAGCAGCAAAGCAGAGCAGAACCGCAAGGAATGCGGAGAGGAGCTGCAGCAAGAGTTTACTGCAGCAGCAGAAGATAAGCAGAGTAGAAAGAAGCAGAACCGCAGGAGTGCAGAGCAGAGGTAAAGCCACAATGGTACAGAGCAGGTAGAGCCGCAAGAGTGCAGAGCATAAGCAGACTTAGAAACACAAGAAAAGACACAACAGGGAAGGAAGCCACAGACAAGGAGACTGATATAAGACTAAGTACAGACAAGGCAATGGAACAAGACACAAGGACAAAGACACAGGGACCAGGATATTCTGCCTTCTGGAGATCGGACAACAAGATCAAGGCAAGAACACAGAGCAAGGCCTGGCAAACTCAGAAGTTAAACACAAACTGAGCTAACACATTGCACAGGCCCAGTTCACTGGGTGGAGCTGCACTAAATACTGGAGGCCTCTTGGTAATTGGTCAGGAACAGATTAGACAGGTGCACCTGATTCCTATAAGAACCAGAGAGTTCAGGCGCCGCCCTCCCTATACACAAAGCCAGGAAGCATGCAGACAGCAGAGGAACAGAATATGGAGCTGGCAAGAAACAGAAACCACATCATGGCCTGGAGCAGTGGGTAAGATAGTGTGAGAGGTGAGAGGCCATGCCGTGATGCCAGCAGAGTTGTTACACCTATACAGTCTGTTTAGGCTAGGTTCATATTGCGTCAAGTACATGGCGTTAAACGGATCCGTTAAACGCATGTACAGAAAAGGATCCAATTTGTCAAAAAATCGGCATCACGTTAACGCTTGCGTTAACGCAGGTGACCGCGTTTTTCTCATTTGGATGTTCGTTCGCGAAGTATCCGTTTGTCTGCGTTTGTCACTGTCAATAAAGTTTATTTACTTCTTTTTTTTTCTCCTTTTGTCATCGTCAGGGTGTGGGTGCAGACTCATTCTCCATTTTGAAAGCATTGAGTGAACTTCTGCTAGCAAGATGTTTGTGTCTGAGCTCGTTCGATTTTGCTTGATGCGGTTGCGACTTCGGCAGAGAAAGCGTAGTTCGCAAAGGAGATATTGGATCCACGAAGTGAATTTCTTGCGGAATACATATGGTACCTTTCACACCCTGTATCTTCAGCTTCGGGATCACCCCTCCAAATTCCAACGCTATCTACAGATGTCCATTGAGACCTTTGATGTTCTGCTCTCACATGTGAAGGATGAGATACATCATCATCGCAGCACTTTCCGTGAAAGCATCTGTGCTGAGGAACGTTTAGTAGTGACTGTGAGGTAATTATAAATTTTTTTATCATTCTATTGACAAACACTAGATGTAGGTATCGTGGGGCACAATGTTAATTTAAGCAATAGTATATTCTATTGTATGTAGCCTTTTAGTTGTCCTTTAAAATCCTAAACAATTTTTTTTTTTTTTTTTTTTCAATGCCGACAGATATCTGGCAACCGGAGAATCTTTTGCGTCACTGCATTACCAATTTAGACTTGGAAAGTCAACAATTTGCCAACTGGTTCGGGAAACTTGTGATGCCATTTGGAACAACTTGCAACCACTTGTGCTACCAACCCCGACATCAGAAATGTGGCTAGCGATTTCCCAACAGTTCGAGGATGTGGCTAATTTCCCCAATTGTATTGGTGCCGTGGACGGCAAGCACATTCGTATTCAGAAACCAGCGCATAGTGGATCCCTCTACTATAACTATAAGAAATACTTTTCGATTATATTGATGGCTATTGCGGATGCAAGATACCGTATTGTAGCTGTGGATATTGGTGCGTATGGCCGGACTAATGATTCCAGAGTCTTCAGAGACTCCAACATGGGGAGATGTTTGTACAGCAACAATTTTAACATACCCTCATCACGACCTCTACCGGGGACTGAAGACCCAAGTTTGCCCTTTGTTTTAGTTGGTGATGAGGCGTTCCAACTTGGACAAAATCTCCTCAAGCCGTACTCAAGCCATAGTCTGAACTCCACCAGGCGCATTTTTAATTATCGCTTGAGTTGGGCAAGACGTTATGTGGAGTGTGCATTTGGTATTTTGACATTAAAATGGTGAATTTTACTAACTTGCATGCAACTGCAACCAGAAAATGTGGACCGAGTTGTGAAGGCATGCATCTGTCTGCATAATTTTGTTGCCAGACATGAACCCCAGGTGGTTGACCCCGATGAATGTGAGTCGAACCTCATTAGCATTGAATCTACTGCTGTTCGGTCTACAGCTCAAATAATGAGGATTTGTGACCAATTTGCACAGTACTTTACACATGAAGGGCATGTTCCATGGCAAGACAGACACGTGTGAAAATTATTTAAAGTCTGAAGTTGTGTCCTGATGTTTTGTTTAAAGTGTTTGGGGTTTTTTTTTGTTTGTTTTATTTCCCACAACCTTATGTCTTGTAAAAAGTTACATTCATGTTATGTTGTGCTAATGGTACCTTCACACGAAACGACTTTGTAACGATATCGCTAGCGATCCGTGACGTTGCAGCGTCCTCGCTAGCGATATCGTTTAGTTTGACATGCAGCAGCGATCAGGATCCTGCTGTGATGTCGCTGGTCGCTGAATAAAGTCCAGAACTTTATTTGGTCGTCCGATCGCCGTGTATCGTTGTGTTTGAAAGCAAAAGCAACAATACCAGCGATGTTTTACACTGGTAACCAGGGTAAACATCGGGTTACCAAGCGCAGGGCCGCGCTTAGTAACCCGATGTTTACACTGGTTACCAGCGTAAAAGTAAAAAAAACAAACAGTACATGCTCACCTGCGCGTCCCCCAGCGTCTGCTTCCTGACACTTACTGAGCGCCGGCCCTAAAGTGAAAGTGAAAGCACAGCGGTGACGTCACCGCTGTGCTGTTAGGGCCGGAGCTCAGTCAGTGTCAGGAAGCAGATGCTGGGGGACGCGCAGGTGAGCATGTACTGTTTGTTTTTTTTACTTTTACACTGGTAACCAGGGTAAACATCGGGTTACTAAGCGCGGCCCTGCGCTTAGCAACCCGATGTTTACCCTGGTTACCCGGGGACCTCGGCATCGTTGGTCGCTGGAGAGCGGTCTGTGTGACAGCTCTCCAGCGACCAAACAGCGACGCTGCAGCGATCGGCATCGTTGTCGCTATCGCTGCAGCGTCGCTTCGTGTGAAGGTACCTTAAAAGTTAAATTCATACAAGAATCGTAAATTTTAAACAGTTTACTAAAGTTTCCGAATTTGTATGAAAGAACTGTTGCTAGACATGTTTAACATATGATATCCCATAGGGATGTAAAAAAACACACGAAATTGGGTGCAAAAAAATAATTAACCAACAAAACGTGAAACACAGTAATTGCACCTGGCTGGGGACAGTGAGCTGTACTATAGACTCTGGTATTGCGCGGGGGGCGTATTGTCTGCCCAACTGTATGATGGACTACTACTTTGTCTCTGATGTTCCATGCTCGTTTCACACCGGGCTCTATATTGAGGGTTGTAGGCCGGCATGTCTATGCTTCTTGTTCTCGATGGAGCGGGTTCCTGGGGGCCCACAAATTCCTCAAGAAGGTCATTCAGTCTTTGCCTAAACAAAAGGTTTCTGTGTGCCGGGATATTTTGTGCTACAGGCACATAGGACAAAAAAAGTAGCTTCCACTCATTTGCAGAATATACAGACTCGCGGGATTGCAAGTCGGTAATTTCCTGCCTCAGGTCTTTGAGTTCACTATGACACATGTCCTCAACCCGCTGGAGTCCATCGACAATAATGGCATCAGCATCAGCTTCATCTTTTTGTGATGCTCGCTTGCGTCCACGCTGTGATTGCAACCGGGCACTCACACCAGAAGCAACAGTGCTTCTCTCCCCAGATCGTGGCTCGCTGATGCCAGACACATCTTCAGCGCCCGTCTGCTGGCTTGGTTCCAGTGGAGAAGGCTCCAGTTCCTCTGCCTGTCTAGGCGCGGCGGTACTGTATATCGTGCTGTAAACCCACAAAAGAATAAATTATTTTTCTTTAATTAAACAATTTTGTCTCGCACACAGATCTATTTGTACTTACGAGCGCTGAGACACTGTTTTTTGCAGAAAGAGCAATTGCTCGTAATGCACATACGGGGTCACCCGTTTGGCACCTGATCCACTTGGTGGATTTTGACTGTTCCGGTAGTCACGGACAAAGCGGTCCCTTATTGATTTCCAACGGGTATGGACCGCATCCGCTTTAAATTTTAAATTTTTTTTTAAAAAAAGATATATAAATAGTAGATAGATAGTTCTTATATTGATAGTTTAAAAATTGTGTATAGTTAGTTAAGATAGTTAATATATAGATAGTAGATAGATAGATAGATAGATAGTTGATAGATAGTAGTTATTAGATAGATGATAGAGAAATAGTTTAAGAAATAGTGTATAGATAGTTGCGAGTTGAGAGATAGATAGTAGACAATTTAACATCACCAATATTTACCAATTTTTTTCTTTGAGGTTGACGACTTCTCCATGTATCGGGGATCGAAGTGAGAGATAATTTGATCCCACAACTTGCGGTTCTTCACGATGTCATGGTGGGAGTTGTCGCTTTGGTCCCATATGGAGGGGTTGGCTCAGGTTGATCAGTGTCTCGTTGTGAATGGTCAACGGCTCTTCGTCAACCACAATCCTTTTCTTTTTTTGGCTCGCTGACTTGGACTATGTAAACACAAAATGTTATGTTGAAAGGTTCAATTTCACTTTATTGGTAGACTGATAGCTAGATAGATACATAGATAGATAGATACATAGATAGATAGATACATAGATAGGTACATAGATAGATAGATACATAGATAGATAGATAGATAGATAGATACCGTATTTTCCGGCGTATAAGACGACTGGGCGTATAAGACGACCCCCCAACTTTTCCAGTTAAAATATAAAATCTTCTTAAAAGTCGGGGGTCTTCTTATACACCGTATGTCGTCTTATAGGGCCGTGACTAATGTGCCTTTTGGGGGGGGAGTGGTCCTGATGACGACGAGGGGGCGTCTCACAGGAAAGTGCGTGGACTATCCCCCATTACCTCATCGTAGCGCTGCAGCGTCTCTGTGCTGGGAGCGGCGGCTTCTCCGCTTTGTGCCGCGTGGGTGCTGTGCTGTGGGGCGGCGGCTCCTCTTCTGCAGTGTGGGGCCTCTGTGCTGTGGGGTGGCGGCGGCGTATCTTCATGCAGTCGGGGCTCCTCCGGCATCTCCTTAAAGCCCGGAGGCCCCGCTGGCAGCTCAATCGGTGCAATGCGGTGGCCTCCGGGAAAATGGCCGCTGCTCAGATTCAGATCTCGTCCCGAGATCTCGGGAGACGAGATCTGAATCTGAGCAGCGGCCATTTTCCCGGAGGCAGCTCAATAGGTGAGATGCGGTGGCCTCCGGGAAAATGGCCGCTGCTCAGATTCAGATCTCGTCTCCAGAGATCTCGGGACGAGATCTGAATCTGAGCAGCGGCCATTTTCCCGGAGGCCACCGCATTACACCAATGGAGCTGCCGGCGGGGCCTCCGGGAAAATGGCCGCTGCTCAGATTCAGATCTCGTCCCGAGATCTCGGGAGACGAGATCTGAATCTGAGCAGCGGCCATTTTCCCGGAGGCCACCGCATCGCACCTATTGAGCTGCCTCCGGGAAAATGGCCGCTGCTCAGATTCAGATCTCGTCTCCCGAGATCTCGGGACGAGATCTGAATCTGAGCAGCGGCCATTTTCCCGGAGGCCACCGCATTGCACCGATTGAGCTGCCAGCGGGGCCTCCGGGCTTTAAGGAGATGCCGGAGGAGCCCCGACTGCATGAAGATACGCTGCCGCCGCCCCACAGCACAGAGGCCCCACACTGCAGAAGAGGAGCCGCCGCCCCACAGCACAGCACTCACGCGGCACAAAGCGGAGAAGAAGCCGCCGCTCCCAGCACAGAGACGCTGCAGCGCTACGATGAGGTAATGGGGGATAGTCCACGCACTTTCCTGTGAGACGCCCCCTCGTCGTCATCAGGACCACTCCCCCCCACCCACCATATACACCCGGCGTACAAGGCGATACCCGGCGTATAAGACGACCCCCGACTGTTAAGAAGATTTTCAGGGGTTAAAAAGTCGTCTTATACGCCGGAAAATAAAGTACATATATACATAGATAGATAGATAGATAGATAGATAGATAGATACATAGATAAATAGATAGATAGATAGATAGATAGATAGATAGATAGATAGAGCGAAAGATAGAGAGAGAGCGAGATAGATAGTGGACAGGCAGTTTATAGATATAGCAGATAGAAAGTGAATAGATCGATTGTTGATAAATATTGGATAGAAAATTTCTAGTTTTATATGTACCACTGGCAGTTGTGGCGATGACAGACGGCGAGGAACCTTCTTTCTCTTGTGTCCTCCGTGTGCCACAACCTATTGTGTATGTAAATGGAAATAAATAAAATTAAATTTCTTGGATCGATAAATTTATGCTTGAAAAACTAAAAATGTCTGCCATGTACCTTTGTGGGTTTTGCCTGTTTTTTTTGGGGGGGGCCTAGCAGCCTCGGGCTCCGAAGACTCCTATTTGCAATAAAAACATGATTATACACGTGCTTAGCTCAATATACTGGAGTTTCACACAACTTTTTGTGTTTTTTTAAAGTGCAAGCCTACCGAAAAAAAAACGCAGACACGCTGCTGCTGCTGCTGCTTCCCTCACTATCCGACATCTGCAACAAAACAATACATTTTTAGTACACACACATCCGACGGACAATACAGACTCCCATGATGTATACGGATATATATATATATATATATATATATGTATATATATATATATATATATATATATACAAATGTACTTACATTTCCTGTGATCTCTTGCAAGACACTTTTTCTCTCTCACGTGCAGCAGGCCTCAGGAAAAATGTGTGCTAGGGACATTAATGGCCGAAATCATGTTTCCTGTCACATGACCACATGGACCACCCTCAAACGCTATTAAAACGTATGGTTCTATTTGGAAATTTTTCAAGATTTGCGTCTGGCTGCGTTTGCCATAGCCATTAATGGCAGAATTAACGCTTCCGTTAGTATTGCGTTAGCTTGGCCGGACCCGAAAATGCTGCAAGCCACGTTCCAAGGTCCGTCAGAAAAAAACGTTATGTGACAAACGCATGCCAATTTTGGCATGCGTCACGATGCGTCAGACAATGCAAGTCTATGGCCGCGTTAGTATGTGCGTTATATTGCGTTTTGAGTACTTAAAAACGTGTCCGTTAGAAGGACTCACCTAGCGCAATGTGAACCTAGCCTTACTGAGGAAATGGATGAAGGTTTAGCCATATGCTAGAATCCATACCGCATCATACGTGGAGGAAGGCAGCACAATTAGAGCACAATAAGTCAGGAGAAAGGAAGTTGTTGATTAACCCCATGAGAGCTGGAGCCAGCACTGAGGATGTGCTGCTACAGCATGATAAAAGGTAATATTGCTACAATAAACACAGTGGATGCTTTGAGTGGCACATAATAGCAAGATTTATGAATAAATAAATATAGTGGCCAACTTCTTTAACTTCTGACTTTCAGTCAGTCACAGGTTGCGGCCACAAGATGGTGCCATGGGACCTGTTCAATGCCAATAGAAGATGAAGATGGCAGCTAGTCAGGGACCTTAGATTAGTAACACCATTACAGCGCTGAAAAAAAATCCCTGCTGGAGTGGTGCTTTAATTCAATGGGGGCCCTGGACAAGAACAGTATATGGGCCTTTGCAGTCCAATAATGTGTCTGTGAACGAAGCTGCTTGCTGTTTTTCTTGAGGAATATGGCCCTTTTTTCATGGGCCCATGTGCTGTTGCACCAATGGTATGTCCGTCACTGTTCCTTTTTATCCTGAGGATGCTCTTACACTAGGTATTCAAAGTTCTGCACACTTGAGAGCTGAAGTCTTTGAAAAATTATATTTTGCTCAATGATTGCATAATGGTATAATTGATAATTTGTATTTTGTAAATTCAGTTTTAATCAGCCACTGTACAATAATATGATGTAGAATGAATTAAATACCAATCAGTTTACCATTTATACATAAATGAATAGTACATGTTGCTGCATTAAACTTTGTTATACATTTAAGGCCGGTTTCACACGTCAGTGATTCCGGTACGTGAGGTGACAGTTTCCTCACGTACCGGAGACACTGACACACGTAGACCCATAAAAATCAATGCATCTGTGCAGATGTCATTGATTTTTTGCGGACCGTGTCTCCGTGTGCCAAACACGGAGACATGTCAGTGTTCGTGGGAGCGCAGGAGACAGCGCTACAGTAAGCGCTGTCCCCCCCACATGGTGCTGAAGCCGGTATTCATATCTTCCCTGTAGCAGCATTTGCTCTAGAGAAAATATGAAGAATAGTGTTAAAAATAAAGATCCATGTGTCCGCCGCCCTCCCACCCCCTGTGCGCCCCCCCGCTGGTCAGAAAATACTTACCCGCTCCCTCGCTCCTTCCTGGTCTGGCCGCGCCTCCTACTGTATGCGGTCACGTGGGGCCGATCATTTACAATCATGAATAGTCGGCTCCGCCCCTATGGGAGGTGGAGCCACATATTCATGACTGTAAATGATCGGGCCCACGTGACCGCATGCAGGAGAAGCCGCGGCCAGACCAGGAAGCAGCGAGGGAGCGGGTAAGTATTTTCTGACCAGCGGGGGGGCGCACAGGGGGTGGGGGGGCGGCGGACACATAGATCTTTACTTTAAACACTATTCTTCATATTTTCTCTACAGCAAACGTTGCTGCAGGGAAGATATGAATCGCAGCTTCAGCACCATGCAGAGTGGGTACCACACGCTCCGTGTGGTACCCACTCGCCATACGGGCGGCACACGTGTGCCGCACGTATGGCCTCCGTGAGTTCCCAGGCACACGGACACGGATAACTCCGGTACCGATTTATTCCGGTACCGGAATTATCTGGACGTGTGGGACAGCCCTAAAGCTGTGGTTAGACAGCAGTATGTTCTCTCATGTGCGAGAATCAAGCCTATTATGTTAATGACACTTGGCTCAATCTCTGTCAGTTTGATCGAAGTGTCATCTGAGTGTGATGCGATTCTCTCTCTCGCAGCACAGTTGCCGGGAAGATGGAGAACTTCATTTCTCCATTGTCTCTGTTCTCATAAATCACATTGCCCTTGGATGACATCTGAGTGCAGTCCAATGTTTCACACGCACACATAGACTCGTATGGGTGCACATAGTTCAATTATTGGATGTACTTGCAGCATGCTACAATATTTTTTTTTAATAGGCATGAGAAAAAAAGGGCTAGCAAGCACTACCCTATAGTATAACATTGGGCTGAGTGCTCTCCAATAAAACACCGGATAGCAATCGGCCATGTTACAGACTCGTGTGAACAAGCCCATAAAGGGTCATTTTCCCCACCTTCTAAAAGCTTGGGTTTCCTCTTTTCCTGTCTGTAAGCTCTCTGATCCCAAGCATTCTATTTGCTTAAATAAAGTGAATAGTAGACAAAAAGTAAGGGGGGTAGGTATAAAGGGAATCTGTCAGCAGGTTTTTGCTATGTAATCTGAGGACAGCATGAGGTAGTGGTTAAAACACAGAATGCAACAATGTGTCAAGCTGTGTAGTGTTGTTTACTTAAACTGAAGGTTTTATGACCTGGTGATTATCAATGTCCAGACTACAGAAGCTGCTGCAGCACATGCCTCCTGGTCTGACTCCGCCCCCTCCTGTGATAAGAAACTCACTGTCAATAGCTATGTACATAGGAAGCATGGTGTGAGTAGCTATCTTTCTCAGCTGTGCTTCATGTAACATCTAAAAATTCTGTGTAGAACAGCTGCACCTAGGAAAATAAGTGATACATCAATGATTTCAAGATCAATTCTGCTGATAGATGAGTTAGCAAAAACCTGCTGACAGATTCCCTTTAAAGGAAGCCAGACACATGGTTTTACCAATATAAACTAAAGTAAATACCTTTAACTGGTCTATTACTGTAGTATATCAACCTGTATAAAAGCCTACATCTCATCCAACATATCACAAAATATATATTTTATGTCTCCCACACCTATTCAGCAAGGTTCAGTCCAATGGGCATCAGTGATCTGGGGTCTGCCCCGCCTCTATTGCCAGAATCGCTATCCTCCTGCCTTGATTGATGTGGGTAATGTGTCCTATGTCATCCACAGATATTCTGCCTGCGCAGTTAAAGTGCAGGTCTACACAGGAGAAATTTGCAAAGTTTTGTAATGCACAGAACATAGTAGGGCAGAGAAAGTGGGCCTGCACAGAAGCAAGATTCGCAGGTACCTGTTGATGATGCAGGACCTGTCATCCACATCCATCAAGGCAGGAGCCTGGCAAATCTGCCAGTAGAGGAAGTGCAGACCCGAGACCCCTGAAGCCCATCAAACTGGACTGTGCTGATGTCATGAGAGACCTATAAAAGGTGTTTTTGGGGATATGCCAGGGGAGATGGGGGCTTATATAAAGGTTGATGGACTGTGGCAATAAGACATGTGGTGGCTTTAGTTTATATTGGGGAAAATCTGGTGACAGTTTCTCTTTATTATATAACTACGGCTGTTTGCTTTTTTTGTAACAGCAGATATACTTATCTGATGACATTTTTGCCAACTCGTTTTCAAATACAGCAAACAGGCCCGTGGCTGCAACTTTAGACTATAATACAGGCTGTTACTCAGGACCATGGAAAAAAATAGTTTTGACTTAGGCCGGCGTCACACTGGCGTTTTAATCGGCCGAGTGCAATGCGATAAAAAATCGCATTGCACTCGGACCAATGTTAACATATGGGGCAGCTCCCAGCAGCCGACTTTTTGTCGGCCGTTTTCTTCGGTCTGAGACAATCGCAGCATGCTGCGATTGTCTCGGACCAAGGAAAACTCTGGGCTCACTCGCACCCATATAAGCCTATGGGTGCGAGTGAGACAGCGCACACCACTCGGATATCATCTGAGTGCTGTGCGTTATAAGCGGACCCCAGCAATGGAGGAGATGGAGAAATTCATTTCTCCGCCTCCTCCGCAGCTGTACTCCGATCCTCCCTGTGCGAGAGAATCGGAGCACAGACGCATGACACTCGGCTCCTGCTCTGCTGCGAGCAGGAGCCGAGTGTCATTAGCATATCGCATCCGATGATCTCACATCGGATGCAATACGCCAGTGTGACGCCGGCCTTAGACATAAATTATGACCTATATAATGGTATTCAAAAATAGACAAAAGGTTTCTGAGATGGAATTTTCTATTGGTCTGCACATTTTTTTTTATTTTATTTTTTACTAAACTATGTCTAGGTATTTTGTTATTTATAAACTTTATATACTTAGAAACTTTACAGAATGTTTAATAAAATTGATTTGCTGAAATCTGCACACCCTTTCACTTCTCTTTGTATAGTTAAATGAAGAACAGAATTACTCACCTGATCTAAAGATTTCTTTTTTTTCTTCTTTTTTCCCCAGCATCCTGAACTTTCAGTATCTTTGCTATTGGTATCACCACAAAGTAATCCATCAAGTTCATCAGTTCCAATTTGCTGTCCCTGAGAAGTTTCTGCAGCTAACCGGTAGGAAAGGTTTCTCATAATGCACACACAGTTTTCAACGGTCTTACAAGAAAAAAAAAAAGAAAAAAAAATATATATATATACAATTTTTTTCAAGAGCAAGGTTTATTTTTTTCAAAATCATATAGGTCAAAACCTTTGGCAACTTTAAAAAATATATAAATCATCACGCTTAGACAACTTGATTGGTAATATGCTAAACAGTCAATCTGCAAATCACATTATTAAAAAGTAAGGTTTCTTATCCCTGGAAAATCCCTTTAGAAAACAACAACTAGGTTTAACCTTTCCATCTATCTACCTGTTCACTGCCTGTTAACCCCTTAAGCCCCGAGGGTGGTTTGCACGTTAATGACCGGGCCAATTTTTACAATTTTGACCACTGTTCCTTTATTAGGTTATAACTCTGGAATGCTTCAATGGATACCGGTGATTCTGACACTGTTTTCTCGAGACATATTGTACTTCATGATAGTGGTTAAAATTCTTTGATATTACCTGCATTTATTTGTGAAAAAAATGGAAATTTGGAGAAAATTTAGAAAATTTTGCAATTTTCCAACTTTGAATTTTTATGCCCTTAAATCACAGAGGTATGTCACACAAAATACTTAATAAAAATACTTAATACATTTCCCACATGTCTACTTTACATCAGCACAATTTTGGAATTTTTTTTGTTTTTTTTTTTGTTAGGGAGTTATAAGGGTTAAAAGTTGACCAGCAATTTCTCATTTTTGCAACACCATTTATTTTAGGGACCACATCACATTTGAAGTCATTTTGAGGGGTCTATATAATAGAAAATAACCAAGTGTGACACCATTCTAAAAACTTCACCCCTCAAGGTGCTCAAAACCACATTCAAGAAGTATATTAACCCTTCTGGTGCTTCACAGGAATTTTTGGAATGTTTAAAAAAAAAAATGAACATTTAATTTTTTTTCACAAAAAATTTACTTCAGCTCCAAAGCAAGAAGATCGTTGGGTACAGCCGGGACCAGCTGCTTGGAAAGCATCACCAAACCAGGGATTCAAGCTTGAGGAGGATAATTTGCATATTCCAGGTGCCTTCTGGGAAAAGCGAAGAGTCTCCCTCAGCAAGAAGATCGTTGGGTACAGCCGGGACCAGCTTGCTTGGAAAGCATCACCAAACCAGGGATTCAAGCTTGAGGAGGATAATTTGCATATTCCAGGTGCCTTCTGGGAAAAGCGAAGAGTCTCCCTCAGCAAGAAGATCGTTGGGTACAGCCGGGACCAGCTGCTTGGAAAGCATCACCAAACCAGGGATTCAAGCTTGAGGAGGATAATTTGCATATTCCAGGTGCCTTCTGGGAAAAGCGAAGAGTCTCCCTCAGCAAGAAGATCGTTGGGTACAGCCGGGACCAGCTGCTTGGAAAGCATCACCAAACCAGGGTTTCAAGCTTGAGGAGGATAATTTGCATATTCCAGGTGCCTTCTGGGAAAAGCGAAGAGTCTCCCTCAGCAAGAAGATCGTTGGGTACAGCCGGGACCAGCTGCTTGGAAAGCATCACCAAACCAGGGATTCAAGCTTGAGGAGGATAATTTGCATATTCCAGGTGCCTTCTGGGAAAAGCGAAGAGTCTCCCTCAGCAAGAAGATCGTTGGGTACAGCCGGGACCAGCTGCTTGGAAAGCATCACCAAACCAGGGATTCAAGCTTGAGGAGGATAATTTGCATATTCCAGGTGCCTTCTGGGAAAAGCGAAGAGTCTCCCTCAGCAAGAAGATCGTTGGGTACAGCCCGGACCAGCTGCTTGGAAAGCATCACCAAACCAGGGATTCAAGCTTGAGGAGGATAATTTGCATATTCCAGGTGCCTTCTGGGAAAAGCGAAGAGTCTCCCTCAGCAAGAAGATCGTTGGGTACAGCCGGGACCAGCTGCTTGGAAAGCATCACCAAAGCAGGGATTCAAGCTTGAGGAGGATAATTTGCATATTCCAGGTGCCTTCTGGGAAAAGCGAAGAGTCTCCCTCAGCAAGAAGATCGTTGGGTACAGCCCGGACCAGCTGCTTGGAAAGCATCACCAAACCGCGCGCCTTACGGCGTGCAAATTTTTACCTGTAGGACATTATTGCAAGAAAGCTTGGCTGAATAGATTACACAAGAAGGAAAACACACAGCAAGTCAGCAGGATCTAGGAGCAACATGGCAGATGTGACAACCTACATGGTGAGCTGCAGCATGTGCTACATGTTCACAGATCGACCAGAAGAAGAATCCAATTTCACCTGTCAGAAGTGTAGACTAGTGGCCCTTTTAGAAGAAAAGGTGCGGGGTCTGGAAGAAAGAATAGCAACTTTGAAACTCATCAAAGAGAATGAAGACTTCCTAGACAGAACAGAAGCATCTCTACTGGTCACAGAAGGTGAAAAAAGTGTCAGAGAACCTCCAAAAGCAGATGAGTGGAAGCATGTGACCAAAAGAAGCAAGAAGACCATGGAGAAATCACCAACCACACAACTGAAGAACCGATATCAAATCTTTGTAGAGGATGAAGATCGCACACCTAAGGATGAAGCACTACCAGCAAGCAAAAAAGAAAAGGGTACACAGCAACAAGTGACAGCAAAAAGTACAGCCAAGAAGCAACGAAGAGTGGTGGTGGTGGGAGACTCACTACTGAGAGGCACAGAAGCAGCCATCTGCAGACCGGACATAACCGCAAGAGAAGTATGCTGCCTTCCAGGTGCAATGATCAAGGATGTGACCGATAGGATACCAAAGCTCTTCAGCTCCAAGGACGTCCACCCATTTCTTCTGATACATGTTGGCACCAATGACACGGCAAGGAAGGACCTACCGACAATCTGCAAGGACTTTGAAGAGTTGGGGAAGAAAGTAAAGGAACTGGATGCACAGGTAGTTTTTTCTTCTATCCTTCCAGTAGACGGGCATGGCACCAGGAGATGGAACAGGATCCTTGATGCGAACAACTGGCTAAGACGATGGTGCAGACAACAAGGATTTGGATTCCTGGACCACGGTGTGAATTACTTGTATGATGGACTCCTCGCCAGAGACGGACTACACCTCAACAAACCTGGGAAACACACATTCGCCAGCAGACTCGCTACACTCATCAGGAGGGCGTTAAACTAGAAGAAGAGGGGACGGGAAGAAAAACATTAGACTCGAACAAAGAAGACCCAGGAAAACATACTCAGAAGGGAGGTAAGAACATTTCTCAAACAATCCACAGCGAGGAGATTGGAACAAAACAAAATCCTCTAAACTGCATGCTCGCAAACGCCAGAAGCCTGACAAACAAGATGGAAGAACTAGAAGCAGAAATATCTACAGGTAACTTTGACATAGTGGGAATAACCGAGACATGGTTAGATGAAAGCTATGACTGGGCAGTTAACTTACAGGGTTACAGTCTGTTTAGAAAGGATCGTAAAAATCGGAGAGGAGGAGGGGTTTGTCTCTATGTAAAGTCTTGTCTAAAGTCCACTTTAAGGGAAGATATTAGCGAAGGGAATGAGGATGTCGAGTCCATATGGGTCGAAATTCATGGAGGGAAAAATGGTAACAAAATTCTCATTGGGGTCTGTTACAAACCCCCAAATATAACAGAAATCATGGAAAGTCTACTTCTAAAGCAGATAGATGAAGCTGCAACCCATAATGAGGTCCTGGTTATGGGGGACTTTAACTACCCGGATATTAACTGGGAAACAGAAACCTGTGAAACCCATAAAGGCAACAGGTTTCTGCTAATAACCAAGAAAAATTATCTTTCACAATTGGTGCAGAATCCAACCAGAGGAGCAGCACTTTTAGACCTAATACTATCTAATAGACCTGACAGAATAACAAATCTGCAGGTGGTCGGGCATCTAGGAAACAGCGACCACAATATTGTACAGTTTCACCTGTCTTTCACTAGGGGGACTTGTCAGGGAGTCACAAAAACACTGAACTTTAGGAAGGCAAAGTTTGACCAGCTTAGAGATGCCCTTAATCTGGTAGACTGGGACAATATCCTCAGAAATAAGAATACAGATAATAAATGGAAAATGTTTAAGAACATCCTAAATAGGCACTGTAAGCGGTTTATACCTTGTGGGAATAAAAGGACTAGAAATAGGAAAAACCCAATGTGGCTAAACAAAGAAGTAAGACAGGCAATTAACAGTAAAAAGAAAGCATTTGCACTACTAAAGCAGGATGGCACCATTGAAGCTCTAAAAAACTATAGGGAGAAAAATACTTTATCCAAAAAACTAATTAAAGCTGCCAAAAAGGAAACAGAGAAGCACATTGCTAAGGAGAGTAAAACTAATCCCAAACTGTTCTTCAACTATATCAATAGTAAAAGAATAAAAACTGAAAATGTAGGCCCCTTAAAAAATAGTGAGGAAAGAATGGTTGTAGATGACCAGGAAAAGGCTAACATATTAAACACCTTCTTCTCCACGGTATTCACGGTGGAAAATGAAATGCTAGGTGAAATCCCAAGAAACAATGAAAACCCTATATTAAGGGTCACCAATCTAACACAAGAAGAGGTGCGAAACCGGCTAAATAAGATTAAAATAGATAAATCTCCGGGTCCGGATGGCATACACCCACGAGTACTAAGAGAACTAAGTAATGTAATAGATAAACCATTATTTCTTATTTTTAGGGACTCTATAGCGACGGGGTCTGTTCCGCAGGACTGGCGCATAGCAAATGTGGTGCCAATATTCAAAAAGGGCTCTAAAAGTGAACCTGGAAATTATAGGCCAGTAAGTCTAACCTCTACTGTTGGTAAAATATTTGAAGGGTTTCTGAAGGATGTTATTCTGGATTATCTCAATGAGAATAACTGTTTAACTCCATATCAGCATGGGTTTATGAGAAATCGCTCCTGTCAAACCAATCTAATCAGTTTTTATGAAGAGGTAAGCTATAGGCTGGACCACGGTGAGTCATTGGACGTGGTATATCTCGATTTTTCCAAAGCGTTTGATACCGTGCCGCACAAGAGGTTGGTACACAAAATGAGAATGCTTGGTCTGGGGGAAAATGTGTGTAAATGGGTTAGTAACTGGCTTAGTGATAGAAAGCAGAGGGTGGTTATAAATGGTATAGTCTCTAACTGGGTCGCTGTAACCAGTGGGGTACCGCAGGGGTCGGTATTGGGACCTGTTCTCTTCAACATATTCATTAATGATCTGGTAGAAGGTTTACACAGTAAAATATTGATATTTGCAGATGATACAAAACTATGTAAAGCAGTCAATACAAGAGAAAATAGTATTCTGCTACAGATGGATCTGGATAAGTTGGAAACTTGGGCTGAAAGGTGGCAGATGAGGTTTAACAATGATAAATGTAAGGTTATACACATGGGAAGAAGGAATCAATATCACCATTACACACTGAACGGGAAACCACTGGGTAAATCTGACAGGGAGAAGGACTTGGGGATCCTAGTTAATGATAAACTTACCTGGAGCAGCCAGTGCCAGGCAGCAGCTGCCAAAGCAAACAGGATCATGGGGTGCATTAAAAGAGGTCTGGATACACATGATGAGAGCATTATACTGCCTTTGTACAAATCCCTAGTTAGACCGCACATGGAGTACTGTGTCCAGTTTTGGGCACCGGTGCTCAGGAAGGATATAATGGAACTAGAGAGAGTACAAAGGAGGGCAACAAAATTAATAAAGGGGATGGGAGAACTACAATACCCAGATAGATTAGCGAAATTAGGATTATTTAGTCTAGAAAAAAGACGACTGAGGGGCGATCTAATAACCATGTATAAGTATATAAGGGGACAATACAAATATCTCGCTGAGGATCTGTTTATACCAAGGAAGGTGACGGGCACAAGGGGGCATTCTTTGCGTCTGGAGGAGAGAAGGTTTTTCCACCAACATAGAAGAGGATTCTTTACTGTTAGGGCAGTGAGAATCTGGAATTGCTTGCCTGAGGAGGTGGTGATGGCGAACTCAGTCGAGGGGTTCAAGAGAGGCCTGGATGTCTTCCTGGAGCAGAACAATATTGTATCATACAATTATTAGGTTCTGTAGAAGGACGTAGATCTGGGGATTTATTATGATGGAATATAGGCTGAACTGGATGGACAAATGTCTTTTTTCGGCCTTACTAACTATGTTACTATGTTACTATGTTAATTTGTTTTATTTTACCAAGGGTAATAGGAGAAAATGGACCACAAAAGTTGCTGTACAATTTGTCCTGAGTACCCCAATACCCCATATGTGGGGGTAAACCACTGTTTGGGCGCATGGCAGAGCTCGGAAAGGAAGGAGCGCCATTTGACTTTTCAATGCAAAATTGGCTGGAATTGAGATGGGACGCCATGTTGCGTTTGGAGAGCCACTAATGAGCCTAAACATTGAAACCTCCACAAGTGACACCATTTTGGAAAGTAGACCCCCTAAGGAACTTATCTAGATGTGTGGTGAGCACTTTGACCCACCAAGTGCTTCACAGAAGTTTATAATGTAGAGCCATAAAAATAAAAAATATTTTTTCACAAAAATGAAATTTTCGCCCCCAATTTTTTATTTTCCCAAGGGTAATAGGAGAAAATGGACCACAAAAGTTGCTGTACAATTTGTCCTGAGTACCCCAATACCCCATATGTGGGGGTAAACCACTGTTTGGGCGCATGGCAGAGCTCGGAAGGGAAGGAGCGCCGTTTGACTTTTCAATGCAAAATTGGCTGGAATTGAGATGGGACGCCATGTTGCGTTGGGGAGCCCCTGATGTGCCTAAACATTGAAACCCCCCACAAGTGACACCATTTTGGAAAGCATACCACCTAAGCATGCGTCATGCGCCCCTATATTTAACATGGGGGCGCATGGACATGCGTTGTGCTGCGTTTTGCGACGCATGCGTTTTTTTGGCCGCAAGCGTTGGCCGCAGGAAACGCAGCAAATTGCATTTTTTTGCGTCCAACTTTCGGCCAAAAAGGACACATGCGTCGCAAAACGCAGCGTTTTAGCGTGCGTTTTGTTGCGTTTTTGTTTGCGTTGTGCGTTGCTGCGGCGCACAACGCAAATGTGAACGTAGCCTTATCTAGATGTGTGGTGAGCACTTTGACACCATTTTGGAAAGTAGACCCCCTAAGGATCTTATCTAGATGTGTTGTGAGAGCTTTGAACCCCCAAGTGTTTCACTACAGTTTATGACGCAGAGCTGTGAAAATAAAAATTCATTCTTTTCCACAAACATTATTTTTTAGCCCCCAGTTTTGTATTTTCCCAAGGGTAACAGGAGAAATTGGACCCCAAAAGTTGTTGTGTATTTTGTCCTGAGTACACCGATACCCCATATGTGGGGGGTAAACACCATTTGGGCGCATGGCAGAGCTCGGAAGGGAAGGAGCGCCATTTGGAATGCAGACTGCAGATGGATTGGTCTGCAGGTGTCATGTTGCATTTGCAGAGCCCCTGATGTACCTAGACAGTAGAAACCCCCCACAAGTGACCCCATATTGGAACCTAGACCCCCCAAGGAATTTATCTAGATGTGTTGTGAGAACTTTGAACCCCCAAGTATTTCACTACAGTTTATAACGCAGAGACGTGAAAAATAAAAAATCATTTTTTTACTACAAAAATGTTTTTTTAGCCCCCCAAATTTTTATTTTTCCAAGGGTAGCAAGAGAAATTGGACCCCAGAAGTTGTTGTACAATTTGTCCTGAGTACGCTGATTCCCCATATGTTGGGGTGAACCCCTGTTTGGGCGCACGGGAGAGCTCGGAAGGGAAGGAGCATTGTTTTACTTTCTCAACGCAGAATTGGCAGGAATTGAGATAGGATGCCATGTCGCGTTTGGAGAGCCCTGATGTGCTTAAACAGTGGAAACACCCAATTCTAACTGAAACCCTAACCCAAACACACCCCTAACCCTAATCCCAACCATAACCCTAACCACACCCCTAAACCTGACACACCCCTAACCCTAATCCCAACCGTAAATGTAATCCAAACCCTAGCCCTAACCCTAACCCTAGCCCTAACCCTAATGGGAAAATGGAAATAAATACTTTTTAAAATTTTTTTTATTTTTCCCTAACTAAGGGGGTGATGAAGGGGGTTTGCTTTACTTTTATAGCAGGTCTTTTGGCGGATTTTTATGACTGCCAGCCGTCACACACTAAAAGATGCTTTTTATTGCAAAAAATTTTTTTGCGTTACCACATTTTGAGAGCTATAATTTTTCCATATTTTGGTCCACAGAGTTATGTGAGGTCTTGTTTTTTGTGGGACGAGTTGACATTTTTATTGGTAACATTTTTGGGCATGTGACAGTTTTTATTCAGATTTTTGTGAGGCAGTATGACCAAAAAACAGATATTCATGAATCTCTTTTTTTTTTGGGGGGGGGGCTTTATACCATTCTGCGTTTGGTAAAATGGATAAAGCAGTATTATTCTTCGGGTCAGTATGATTGCAGTGATACCTCATTTATATCTTTTTTATGTTTTGGCGCTTTTATACGATAAAAACTATTTTATAGAAAAAATAATTATTTTTGCATCGCTTTATTCTGAGGACTATAACTTTTTTTATTTTTTCACTGATGACACTGTATGGCGGCTCGTTTGTTGCGGGACAAGATGACATTTTCAGCCGTACCATGGTTATTTATATTTGTCATTTTGATCGCGCGCTATTCCACTTTTTGTTCGGCAGTATGATAATAAAGCGTTGTTTTTTGCCTCTTTTTTTAATTTTTTTTAACGGTGTTCACTGAAGGGGTTAACTAGTGGGACAGTTTTATAGGTCAGGTCGTTATGGACGCAGCAATACTAAATATGTCTACTTTTATTGTTTTTTTTATTATTTAGATAAAGGAATGTATTTATTGGAACAATATATATTTTTTTTATTTAGGAATTTTTTTTGCACATTTAAATATTTTTTTTTTTACTTTGCCCCAGGGGGGGACATCACAGTAAAGTGAAAGATCGCTGATCTGCCACTTTGCTGTGCACTGTGTCACATCAGTGATCTGATGTGCACAGCGGGGAGGCTTCCCGGTGCCTGGTCTGAGCAGGCGCTGGTAAGCCACCTCCCTGCAGGACCCGGATACAGTCCCGCGGCCATTTTGGATCTGGGCCTGCAGGGAGGAGGAGGTAAGGGACCCTCTGAGCAACGCGATCACATCACGCTGCTCCGAGGGTCTCAGGGAAGCCCGCAGGGAGCCCCTCCCTGCGCGATGCTTCCCTATGCCCCTGGATTGCTGCGATTATGTTTGATCGCAGTTTGCCGGGGGTTAATGTACCAGGGGTGGTCCGTGACCGCTCCTGGCACATAGTGCTAGATGTCAGCTGCGATAGTCAGCTGACACCCGGCCGCGATCGGCTGCGCTCCCCCCGTGAGCGCAGCTGATCGCGCTGGATGTAATATCCCGTCACTGGGAATTAAGTCCCTGGTCATCTTGACGGGATAGTACATCCAATGGGATTAAGGGGTTAAAGTGTGATTCATCTTTTAGCTTTTAGCCACTGCATGTGGGGTGATGTTACCACATGCAGTTACTGCAATGAAGAGACCAAGGCTAGAGCCTTTTATGTCCATTTTTAACTCCAACCACCTTCAAGTCCTTTAATTAATATTCTATTGCGAGATTAGGTTAAATGAAGCAAAAAATAAAACCAAGTTTGCACAAGTTTGCATTTAGAAACAAAAGTTTAAATTTATTTTATACTGAAAGTAACTATACTGTACTATATGACTGACCCTACACTTGGATCAACACTCCTACTCTCCATTGTGATACAGTGATTGGCATCATTGTGAATGGTCGGTGTTGTGAATTTGCTTTTTGCTCCCTCTAGTGGTTACTAGTTTTTTGACTCTGGTTTTTCTGTCTTTCCTTTTATCCGCACCTGGGTCGTTAGTTAGGGGTGTTGCTATATAAGCTCCCTGGACCTTCAGTTCAATGCCTGGCAACGTAGTTATCAGAGCTAGTCTGCTGTGCTCTTGTCTACTGATCCTGGTTCCAGTTATATCAGCTAAGTCTGCTTTTTGCTTTTTGCTATTTGTTTTGGTTTTGTATTTTTGTCCAGCTTGTTCCAAATCTATATCCTGACCTTTGCTGGAAGCTCTAGGGGGCTGGTGTTCTCCCCCCGGACCGTTAGACGGTTCGGGGGTTCTTGAATTTCCAGTGTGGATTTTGATAGGGTTTTTGTTGACCATATAAGTTACCTTTCTTTATTCTGCTTTCAGTAAGCGGGCCTCTCTGTGCTAAACCTGGTTCATTTCTGTGTTTGTCATTTCCTCTTACCTCACCGTTATTATTTGTGGGGGGCTTCTATCCAGCTTTGGGGTCCCCTTCTCTGGAGGCAAGAAAGGTCTTTGTTTTTCCTCTACTAGGGGTAGCTAGATTCTCCGGCTGGCGCGTGTCATCTAGAATCAACGTAGGAATGATCCCCGGCTACTTCTAGTGTTGGCGTTAGGAGTAGATATATGGTCAACCCAGTTACCACTGCCCTATGAGCTGGATTTTTGTATTCTGCAGACTTCCACGTTCTTCTGAGACCCTCGCCATTGGGGTCATAACAGTTTGCCAGGCCAGTATTAAATGTTTAATGCATTGCAGAAGAGGGATTATAAGAAAGAAGATTCTGAGTTTTTTTTTTTTTCTTCTTCCCCTTTACCTCAGAGTGGCTATGCTTGCTGCAGACATGAATGTCCAGACCTTGATTACAAGTGTGGACCAGCTGGCTACTCGTGTGCAGGGCATACAAGACTATGTTATCAGAAATCCTAGGTCAGAACCTAAAATACCGATTCCTGAACTGTTTTCCGGAGACAGGTTTAAGTTTAGGAATTTCATGAATAATTGTAAATTGTTTTTGTCCCTGAGACCCTGTTCATCTGGAGATTCTGCTCAGCAAGTAAAAATTGTTATTTCGTTCTTACGGGGCGACCCTCAGGATTGGGCTTTTTCGCTGGCGCCAGGAGATCCGGCATTGGCTGATATTGATGCGTTTTTTCTGGCGCTCGGTTTACTTTATGAGGAACCCAATCTTGAGATTCAGGCAGAAAAGGCCTTGCTGGCTATGTCTCAGGGGCAGGACGAGGCTGAAGTGTATTGCCAAAAATTTCGGAAATGGTCCGTACTGACACATTGGAACGAGTGTGCACTGGCCGCTAATTTTAGAAATGGCCTTTCTGAAGCCATTAAGAATGTTATGGTGGGTTTTCCCATTCCCACAGGTCTGAATGATACTATGGCACTGGCTATTCAAATTGACCGGCGGTTGCGGGAGCGCAAAACCGCAAATTCCCTCATGGTGTTGTCTGAACAGACACCTAATTCGGTGCAATGTGATAGAAAAACCGCAAATTCCCTCATGGTGTTGTCTGAACAGACACCTGATTTAATGCAATGTGATAGAATCCTGACTAGAAATGAGCGGAAAATTCATAGACGCCGGAATGGCTTGTGCTACTACTGTGGTGATTCTACACATGTTATCTCAGCATGCTCTAAACGTATAGCTAAGGTTGTTAGTCCTGTCACCGTTGGTAATTTGCAACCTAAATTTATTCTGTCTGTAACTTTGATTTGCTCACTGTCATCTTATCCTGTCATGGCGTTTGTAGATTCAGGTGCTGCCCTGAGTCTTATGGATCTCTCATTTGCTAAGCGCTGTGGTTTTACTCTTGAACCATTAGAAAATCCTATTCCTCTTAGGGGTATTGATGCTACGCCATTGGCAGCAAATAAACCGCAGTATTGGACACAGGTTACCATGTGCATGACTCCTGAACACCGCGAGGTGATACGTTTCCTGGTTTTACATAAAATGCATGATTTGGTTGTTTTAGGGCTGCCATGGTTACAGACCCATAATCCAGTCCTGGACTGGAAGGCTATGTCCGTCTCAAGTTGGGGCTGTCGTGGTATTCATGGGGATTCCCTGCCTGTGTCTATTGCTTCTTCTACGCCTTCGGAAGTTCCGGAGTATTTGTCTGATTATCAGGATGTCTTCAGTGAGTCTGAGTCCAGTGCACTGCCTCCTCATAGGGACTGTGACTGTGCTATAGATTTGATCCCAGGCAGTAAATTTCCTAAGGGAAGACTGTTTAATCTGTCGGTACCTGAACATACCGCTATGCGTTCATATATCAAGGAGTCTCTGGAGAAAGGACATATTCGTCCGTCTTCTTCCCCTCTTGGTGCGGGATTCTTTTTTGTGGCAAAAAAGGACGGATCTTTGAGACCTTGTATTGATTATCGGCTTTTAAATAAGATCACTGTCAAATTTCAGTATCCTTTACCGCTGTTGTCTGACTTGTTTGCCCGGATTAAAGGTGCCAAGTGGTTCACCAAGATAGACCTTCGTGGTGCGTACAACCTTGTGCGCATTAAGCAAGGTGATGAATGGAAAACCGCATTCAATACGCCCGAAGGTCATTTTGAGTACTTGGTGATGCCTTTTGGGCTCTCCAATGCGCCTTCAGTTTTTCAGTCCTTTATGCATGACATTTTCCGGAAGTATCTGGATAAATTTTTGATTGTTTATCTGGATGATATTTTGGTTTTTTCTGATAATTGGGATTCGCATGTGGAGCAGGTCAGGTTGGTCTTTAAAATTTTGCGTGAAAATTCTTTGTTTGTCAAGGGCTCAAAGTGTCTCTTTGGTGTACAGAAGGTTGCCTTTTTGGGGTTCATTTTTTCCCCTTCTGCTGTGGAGATGGACCCAGTCAAGGTCCGAGCTATTCTTTATTGGACTCAGCCCTCGTCAGTTAAGAGTAGTGTTGAGCATTCCGATACCGCAAGTATCGGGTATCGGCCGATACTTGCGGTATCGGAATTCCGATACCGGGATTCCGATACTTGCCGCGTATCGGATACCGGAATCGGAAGTTCTAAGATTCAAAAAGCAGAAATTCAGCCAATGAGATTGATTCCAAGTGTGGGCACATCCTGTTTAGCATGGAGGGCATGAAACTACTGGCAAGGCTGTGATTGGCTGGTGTAATGATGTCATGATGCAGTTTAAAAGTCGCTGGCGCCATTTTGCGATCACTCTGCTGTGAATTCAGTTAGTGACAGGACGCTGTTTGCTGACTGAGGGACAGTTTAGAGATAGCGATTTGCTTCTTTGTGCTTTCCAAAGGCTAATTTAGCAACCGCTGTGTTCACCTACTATTCACCTTGCTTTTGCCTTGTAGCGCTGTTTTCACAGCGATCTGCAGGGTCTGTGTGTGTGTGTGTGTGAGTGCAGCCCAGTCTCCAGTCTGAGTGCAGCCACATAGGCCATCCATAGTTGGTTGTATTCAGTTCAGGGAGGGTGGTTCATTGCCTCATACTGTTCCTTTTTTTTTTTTTTTCCCAAGTAGTGTAGTCTGCTGCTAATTTATTCAAAAAAATCCTATTAGTGTCTTTCCACCCGTCTCCAGCTAATTTGTGGAAAAACACTACATAGGATAAAGTAGAGGAGGGTTTTTGGGCCTTGCAGCGCCGTTTACGGCCGTCTGCACGGTCTCCGTGTGACTGCAGCTCGCCCTGTAATCTGTGAGCAGCTGTAGCCTGGTTGTCTCCAGCTCAGGGTTTTTCACTGCGTCATACCGCCAAATCAATTTTCTTTTTTTTCAAAGTAGTGTAGTCTGCTGCTAATTAATTTTAAAAAATCCTATTAGTGTCTTTCCACCCGTCTCCAGCTAATTTGTGGAAAAACACTACATAGGATAAAGTAGAGGAGGGTTTTTGGGCCTTGCAGCGCCGTTTACGGCTGTCTGCACGGTCTCCGTGTGACTGCAGCTCGCCCTGTAATCTGTGAGCAGCTGTAGCCTGGTTGTCTCCAGCTCAGGGTTTTTCACTGCGTCATACCGCCAAATCAATTTTCTTTTTTTTCAAAGTAGTGTAGTCTGCTGCTAATTAATTTAAAAAAATCCTATTAGTGTCTTTCCACCCGTCTCCAGCTAATTTGTGGAAAAACACTATATAGGATAAAGTAGAGGAGGGTTTTTGGGCCTTGCAGCGCCGTTTACGGCTGTCTGCACGGTCTCCGTGTGACTGCAGCTCGCCCTGTAATCTGTGAGCAGCTATAGCCTGGTTGTCTCCAGCTCAGGGTTTTTCACTGCGTCATACCGCCAAATCAATTTTCTTTTTTTTCAAAGTAGTGTAGTCTGCTGCTAATTAATTTAAAAAAATCCTATTAGTGTCTTTCCACCCGTCTCCAGCTAATTTGTGGAAAAACACTACATAGGATAAAGTAGAGGAGGGTTTTTGGGCCTTGCAGCGCCGTTTACGGCTGTCTGCACGGTCTCCGTGTGACTGCAGCTCGCCCTGTAATCTGTGAGCAGCTATAGCCTGGTTGTCTCCAGCTCAGGGTTTTTCACTGCGTCATACCGCCAAATCAATTTTCTTTTTTTTCCAAATAGTGTAGTCTGCTGCTAATTTATTCAAAAAAATCCTATTAGTGTCTTTCCACCCGTCTCCAGCTAATTTGTGGAAAAACACTACATAGGATAAAGTAGAGGAGGGTTTTTGGGCCTTGTAGCGCCGTTTACGTCTGTCTGCACGGTCTCCGTGTGACTGCAGCTCTATCTGTTGTCAGTTCAGCCCCCAAAAAATAAATAAATAATAAAGTTCACCAAACACACCAGTTACACCACTTTACATTTCTGTAGGCCACATTAGCTCATATTAAAGTCTAGTCCACACTTTAGATAATTAGTGCTTCTTATACCTGTTAGGAGGAGTTGCTCAGGAATAAGCACACAAATCCGTTAGTACTTTTCTGCTTATCTTTATCAGTCAACCAAGATGAAGAAGGCAGTGAGTAAGGCACGTGGGCGTGGGCGTGGGCGCGGAGCAGGGAGGGGACGTGGGGATTCTGTGCCTGCTGCGGGCACCGGTGACTCATCAGCACCCACTTTCACCAGGCAACAGTCGTTCATGCGAAGCTTTGTGTCCGAGCGCCGTACACCGCTGCTGCGTGAAGAACAAATTGAAGCTGTTGTCGGATGGATGGCAGCTAATGCATCAACTTCCATTAGTGCCACATCCTCTCAGACACAGAGCACTGGAGAGCAGCCATCTGTCTCTTCACCACCTGCCAAATTGCCCAGGCAGACAGAGAGCCCAGGACAGGAGCCGTCTCTACTTCTGTTCTCTGAATCTCTTGGCTTGGAAACAGGGGGCCAGCCAAGCAGCATTGGAGAAATGGAAGAAGAGGCAGGGTGCAGTGATGCCCAACAGCTTTTTCTGTCTTCCTCTGAAGAGGCGGGTGGGCCAGTGGCTCCGGTCACCACATCGCAGGCCGCATCAGCTGATGATGACACTCAGGTGCCACTTACTGGTGCGTGCTCTGCTGCTGAGACTACCCAGGAGGAGCAGTTGGGGGCAGAGGGTAGTGTAGATGATGAGGTCCTCGACCCATCTTGGCGTGAGGGACAGGAAGGTGGTGGGAGCAGCTCTGAGGAAGAGATTCCCCGTACGGCCCAAAGAGGGAGAGGGAGGGGGAAGACTGCGGATCCTGCAGCCTCCGCTTTGGCACCCGTTAGGAGCATGTCTCTTCCAAAAGCCAAAAAGGGCGCTCCCAAGACTTGCAGTGCCTGGTCCTTTTTTGACACAGTTGCAGATGACATTTGCTATGTCAGATGCAACGTGTGTCATCAAAAAGTCAAAAGAGGGAAAAATGTCAGCAACCTCAATACCTCCAACATGTGGAAACATGTGCGCAACAGGCACCCGGCGGAGTTAGAAAAACACACTGAAGAGGTAGGCCAACCAACAGCGGCAGCTACCACCTCTTCAGCTCGTGTTGCCTCTTCCTCTACCTCACACGCAGCTGGTTCGGCGTCCTCCCAGGATCGCCGTGGAAGAACCTCTGCCCCTGTTGTCCAGAGACCCGCTGTAATTCCACCCGCAGCGCCACTTTCCCAGTCATCCACACACTCCCAGCCCAGTCTACAGCCATCGGTAGTACAGGCATGGGAGAAAAGGCGGCCTTTCTCGTCAAACCACCCACGAGCACAGGCTCTGACTGCAGGCATTGCCAAACTTCTGTCACTGGAAATGCTGTCATTCAGGCTGGTGGAGACTGACAGCTTCCGTGACTTGATGTCATTGGCAGTCCCACAGTACAATGTGCCCAGCCGCTTTTACTTCAGCAGGCAAGCCGTCCCTGCCCTGCAGAAGCATGTGGAGGGACACATAAAACACGCGCTACTGAACGCCGTCAGTAGCAAGGTCCACCTCACCACCGATGCGTGGACCAGTCAACATGGACAGGGGCGATACCTTTCCCTCACTGCCCATTGGGTTAATGTCGTTGAGCCGGGTACAGACCGTGCGAGTGGCGCAGGACGTGTCCTGCCCACTCCAAGGATTGCAGGAATCCATTCTGTACGCATTGACTCCTCCTCTTACACCAGTTCCTCAGAATCATCGCTGCAGGAGCCGTCACAGTCCACCTCCACATGGACCCGTGATGAACGTGTACCTGTTACGACCGACATGAGCACAGCCGTGGCCAAACGTCAACAGGCCGTCTTGAAATTAATTTTCTTGGGGAATCGTAGCCACACAGCGCAGGAGCTCTGGAATGCCATCAAGCAGGAGAGCGATGTGTGGTTTGTGCCAGCGAATCTCCAGCCAGGCATGGTAGTGTGTGATAATGGCCGAAATCTGGTGGCAGCTCTGGGCCTCGGCAACCTCACTCACATCCCATGTCTGGCACATGTGCTCAATTTGGTCGTGCAGAGCTTTTTGAGGGACTATCCGGATCTTGATGCACTGCTGCACAAGGTCCGCCTAGAGTGTGCTCACTTGCGGCGTTCCAGCACGGCAAAAGCGCGCATTGCGGCTCTGCAGCGCCGACACCGCCTGCCGGAACATCGCATCATATGTGACCTACCTACCAGGTGGAATTCCACGTTACATATGTTGGAGCGGTTGTGTGAGCAGCAGCAAGCTGTAATGGAGTACCAGCTGCTTCAGGCGCAAAAAAGTCGCAGTCAGCGCCGTACAGACTTCACAACCACAGAGTGGGCCACTATGAATGACGTCTGCCAGGTTTTGCGTCCCTTTGATTATTCCACGCGGATGGCGAGTGCAGATGATGCACTAGTCAGCATGACTGTCCCCCTTATCTGCCTGCTTGAAAAATCACTGCAAGCGCTAAGGGATGATGTTGTGGAAGAGGTGGAGGATGAGGATTCACCATTTCCATCATCTTCTGGACAGTCAGCGCCACGTGGTTCCTCACAAACGCGTAGGCAGGGGACCGTTTGTGAGGAGGATGAGGAGGAGTCAATGGAGGAGGAAGACATCCGTCCAGAGGAGGGAGTTACACAATTGTCCAGTAGTCAGTGTGTACAGCGAGGGTGGGGTGATGACGAGCGGGCAGAGATCACGCCTCCAGCAGGGGACAGCGTTTCTTGGGCAGTTGGCAGTCTGCAGCACATGGTGGATTACATGCTGCAGTGCCTGAGAAACGACCGCCGCATCGCCCACATTCTCAACATGTCTGATTATTGGGTGTTCACCCTCCTCGATCCTCGCTACCGGGACAACGTAGAAAGCCTCATCACACCGTTGAACCGGGAGCGAAAAATGCGGGAGTACCAAGACACACTGGTCAATTCCATCATCTTCTCCATTCCAACTGAGAGAAGTGCTGCTAGTGCATTCCAAAGCAGCTCAGTGCGTCCAGGCCGTGGTGGAGGCTCTGCACAAAGAGGGAGCAGAAGCAGTGCCTCTGCCCAAGGCAAGACCAGTATGGCCGAACTGTGGCACAGTTTTCTGTGCCCGCCACAAAAGTCTACACCATCACAGACGGCTCCAGTCAGCAGGAGGCAACGGTTCCGTCAGATGGTGACAGACTACATGTCTTGCCCTCTTGCTGTACTCCCAGACGGCTCTTCCCCTTTCAAGTTTTGGGTCTCAAAGCTGGATACATGGCCAGAGCTAAGCCAGTATGCATTGGAGGTGCTGTCTTGCCCTGCGGCCAGTGTATTATCGGAACGTGTCTTTAGTGCTGCAGGTGGTGTACTAACTGACCGTCGCATGCGACTATCCTCCGATAACGTTGACCGGCTTACTTTCCTGAAAATGAACAAGGCCTGGATCTCGCCGGAATTTGCCACTCCTCCTCCTGATTGAATAATTAGGTCACTGTATACGTTATCCAGGTCTCCTGTTGTGTTCATCTTTCTACCACCTGAACTTAAATTCCTGGGCTCCAACACCGCCAGTTGAGGCTCAGACGTGCCGTCTGCACAGTCAAAACATACGACCCAGTGTTATTGGGTTTCAGTAACGTCAGCTGATCCCCAGCTGTGTAGCCGGCAATGTGTCATGCGACCGCCACGCTGACACAACAACTGAAATGTAAGGGAATCTGTCCCCCCCCCCCCAAGGCGTTTGTTACTGAAAGAGCCACCTTGTGCAGCAGTAATGCTGCCCAAGGAAAAGGTAGCTATTTTTGTTTAGCTCCTTGCACACGCAGAACTTAACACTTATAAAATGTGTCCACTGATACCGTAAAACCGTCCCGGAGGTGGGACTTTCCTTCGTAATGTGACGCAGCCCAGCCGTCATTCCTACCCCCCCGGCGCCGCGCACCGGCTCCTCAGCGTTGTTTTATTCCGTCCAGGAGCCTGCGCTGTTATGTTATCCCGTGGCCAGGCACACTTAGCGCTGCCCGTCTTCTGGCATCATTTGGTGTCTGGATGGCTGTGCCTGTGCGGCCGCGCTGGCAGAGAGCCCGCCTCGCAGTGTCTTCTGATTTAATCCCACTGGGGGCCTGGGATCCATGGACATGCGCAGTGCATATCTGAACCTCCACCTCTCACTCATTTCCCTATGGCTTCTTCAGACTGTTCGGTGTCAGCTGGTCCCTAACAGCATGCCACGGCCGTGACACCGCACAGTCTGAAGAAGCCATAGGGAGATGAGTGAGAGGTGGAGGTTCAGATATGCACTGCGCATGTCCATGGATCCCAGGCCCCCAGTGGGATTAAATCAGAAGACACTGCGAGGCGGGCTCTCTGCCAGCGCGGCCGCACAGGCGCAGCCATCCAGACACCAAATGATGCCAGAAGACGGGCAGCGCTAAGTGTGCCTGGCCACGGGATAACATAACAGCGCAGGCTCCTGGACGGAATAAAACAACGCTGAGGAGCCGGTGCGCGGCGCCGGGGGGGTAGGAATGACGGCTGGGCTGCGTCACATTACGAAGGAAAGTCCCACCTCCGGGACGGTTTTACGGTTGCAGGGGACACATTTTATAAGTGTTTAGTTCTGTGTTTGCAAGGAGCATGATGAAAAGAGCCACCTTTTCCTTTTGCATCTTTTGTGCTGCACAAGCTGGCTCTTTCAGCTACAAACGCCTTGGGGGGGGGTTAAAGGTTCCCTTTCGACTTTCTCAGGCTTCGGCCTACATTGTGTTCCTCTGCTTTTCCACCTGTCCCTGGGCTCCAACACCGCTAGTTGTTGCCTGGTAGTGCTGTACGCACAGTCCCAACAGTCGCTCCTCTGTTATTGGGGTTCAGTAACGTCAGCTGTTCCCCTGCTGTGTGTGTGGCAATCCCTCCTACCTCCTCCAACCTCCTCCTCCTCCACCTGTCCCTGGGCTCCAACACCGCCAGTTGCCGTCCAGAAGTGCTGTACGCACAGTCAACAGTCCCTCCTCTGTTATTGGGGTTCAGTAACGTCAGCTGTTCCCCTGCTGTGTGTGTGGCAATCCCTCCTACCTCCTCCTACCTCCTCCAACCTCCTCCTCCTCCACCTGTCCCTGGGCTCCAACACCGCCAGTTGCCGTCCAGAAGTGCTGTACGCACAGTCCCAACAGTCGCTCCTCTGTTATTGGGGTTCAGTAACGTCAGCTGTTCCCCTGCTGTGTGTGTGGCAATCCCTCCTACCTCCTCCAACCTCCTCCTCCTCCACCTGTCCCTGGGCTCCAACACCGCCAGTTGCCGTCCAGAAGTGCTGTACGCACAGTCAACAGTCCCTCCTCTGTTATTGGGGTTCAGTAACGTCAGCTGTTCCCCTGCTGTGTGTGTGGCAATCCCTCCTACCTCCTCCAACCTCCTCCTCCTCCACCTGTCCCTGGGCTCCAACACCGCCAGTTGCCGTCCAGAAGTGCAGTACGCACAGTCAACAGTCGCTCCTCTGTTATTGGGGTTCAGTAACGTCAGCTGTTCCCCTGCTGTGTGTGTGGCAATCCCTCCTACCTCCTCCAACCTCCTCCTCCTCCACCTGTCCCTGGGCTCCAACACCGCCAGTTGCCGTCCAGAAGTGCTGTACGCACAGTCAACAGTCCCTCCTCTGTTATTGGGGTTCAGTAACGTCAGCTGTTCCCCTGCTGTGTGTGTGGCAATCCCTCCTACCTCCTCCAACCTCCTCCTCCTCCACCTGTCCCTGGGCTCCAACACCGCCAGTTGCCGTCCAGAAGTGCTGTACGCACAGTCAACAGTCCCTCCTCTGTTATTGGGGTTCAGTAACGTCAGCTGTTCCCCTGCTGTGTGTGTGGCAATCCCTCCTACCTCCTCCTACCTCCTCCAACCTCCTCCTCCTCCACCTGTCCCTGGGCTCCAACACCGCCAGTTGCCGTCCAGAAGTGCTGTACGCACAGTCAACAGTCCCTCCTCTGTTATTGGGGTTCAGTAACGTCAGCTGTTCCCCTGCTGTGTGTGTGGCAATCCCTCCTACCTCCTCCAACCTCCTCCTCCTCCACCTGTCCCTGGGCTCCAACACCGCCAGTTGCCGTCCAGAAGTGCTGTACGCACAGTCAACAGTCGCTCCTCTGTTATTGGGGTTCAGTAACGTCAGCTGTTCCCCTGCTGTGTGTGTGGCAATCCCTCCTACCTCCTCCAACCTCCTCCTCCTCCACCTGTCCCTGGGCTCCAACACCGCCAGTTGCCGTCCAGAAGTGCTGTACGCACAGTCAACAGTCCCTCCTCTGTTATTGGGGTTCAGTAACGTCAGCTGTTCCCCTGCTGTGTGTGTGGCAATCCCTCCTACCTCCTCCTACCTCCTCCTCCTCCACCTGTCCCTGGGCTCCAACACCGCCAGTTGCCGTCCAGAAGTGCTGTACGCACAGTCAACAGTCCCTCCTCTGTTATTGGGGTTCAGTAACGTCAGCTGTTCCCCTGCTGTGTGTGTGGCAATCCCTCCTACCTCCTCCTACCTCCTCCAACCTCCTCCTCCTCCACCTGTCCCTGGGCTCCAACACCGCCAGTTGCCGTCCAGAAGTGCTGTACGCACAGTCAACAGTCGCTCCTCTGTTATTGGGGTTCAGTAACGTCAGCTGTTCCCCTGCTGTGTGTGTGGCAATCCCTCCTACCTCCTCCAACCTCCTCCTCCTCCACCTGTCCCTGGGCTCCAACACCGCCAGTTGCCGTCCAGAAGTGCTGTACGCACAGTCAACAGTCCCTCCTCTGTTATTGGGGTTCAGTAACGTCAGCTGTTCCCCTGCTGTGTGTGTGGCAATCCCTCCTACCTCCTCCTACCTCCTCCAACCTCCTCCTCCTCCACGTGTCCCTGGGCTCCAACACCGCTAGTTGCCGTCCAGAAGTGCTGTACGCACAGAGCCAAACACCTCGCCAATGTGTTAGTGGGGTTCAGCACCGCCAGCTGTTCCCCTGCTGTGTATACGGCAACGTGTACTGCGACCGCCACGCAGACACAACAAGTTAAATGTAAGGGAACCTGACCCCCCCCCCCCCCCCCCAGGCGTTTGTTACTGAAGGAGCCACCTTGTGCAGCAGTAATGATGATGCAAAGGGAAAAAGTGCCTCTTTTCGTGATGCTCCTTGCACATGCTGAACCAAACACTTATGAAATGTGTCCCCACACAGCGTTACACCGTCCGGTAGGTGGAACTTTCCTTTGTCGTGTGACGCAGCACAGCCATCATTTTTACCCCCTTGGCGCCGTGCGCCCCCTCCTCAGCGTTGTTTGAATCTGTCCCGGAGCCTGCGCTGTTAGGTTAGCCCTTGGCCATGCACACATGTTGCGCTGCCCGTCTTCTGACCTCATTTGGTGTCAGGCTGGCTGCGCCTGTGCGGGTGCGCTGGCCGAGATCCCGCCTCGCAGTGTCATCTAATGTAATCCCACCGCGGGCCTGTGATCCGTGCCCGTGCGCAGTGCATATCCTCTCCTCTCACTCCCCTCCCTACGGCTTCTTCAGACTGTGCGATGTCAGCTGGTCCCTAATAGCATGCCACGGCCGTGACACCGCACAGTCTGAAAAAGCCGTAGGGAGGGGAGTGAGAGGAGAGGATATGCACTGCGCACGGGCACGGATCACAGGCCCGCGGTGGGATTACATGAGACGACACTGCGAGGCGGGATCTCGGCCAACGCACCCGCACAGGCGCAGCCAGCCTGACACCAAATGAGGTCAGAAGACGGGCAGCGCAACATGTGTGCATAGCCATGGGCTAACCTAACAGCGCAGGCTCCGGGACAGATTCAAACAACGCTGAGGAGGGGGCGAACGGCGACAAGGGGGTAAAAATGATGGCTGTGCTGCGTCACACGACAAAGGAAAGTTCCACCTACCGGACGGTTTAACGCTGTGTGGGGACACATTTCATAAATGTTAGGTTCCGCATGTACAAGGACCATAATTAAAAGAGCTAAGTTTACCTTTTCCAGCATTAGTGCTGTACACAATGGCTCTTTCAGCTACAAACGCCTGGGGGGGGGGGGGTTAAAGGTTTCCTTTCAACTTGCTCGAGTGCAGGCTTCGGCCTACACTCCGCTCCCCCTGCTCCTCCTGCTGACCCTGGGCTCTAACACCGCCAGTTTTTGCCCAGATGTGCTAGCTGCACAGAGAAAAACACCAGCCAATGTGTCAGTGGGGTCCAGCACCGCCAGCTGTTCCCCTGCTGTGTAGCCGGCAACGTGTCCTGCGACCGCCACGCAGACACAAGAACTGAAATTGAAGGGAACCTGTCCCCCCTCCCCCAGGTGTTTCTATGTTTTACAGCTACCTTGAACAGCAGTAATGCTGCATGTGTGCAAGGTGGCTCAGAAACGTATTCTCCTCGCACATGTGGAACTGAAAACACGTCCGCAATGTGTCCTCTGTGTGACCATTTAACCGTCCCGGTGGTGTGACTTTCCTTTGTAATGACACGCTGCAACCCCCTTGGTAGCGCTGCCCGTCTTCTGGCATCATTGTTTGGCTGCCTGCGCCTCTGCGGCCGCCCTGACCCACACAACGCCCCTCGTTGTCTTATTTATTGGGACTGCGAGGGTGTGATTGATGGGCAGGATCAGTGCATCAGTTCGCCTGTCCCTCCTCTCCTTCCGCCTTCTTCGGACTGTGCGGCTTCATGGCCGTGGCATGCGATAAGGGATCAGATGACGCCGCACAGTCTGAAGCGGGTGTAAGGACCCGAGTGTGAGAGGCCAACATATGTGCTGCGCCAGGCCCTGAATCCCAGCCCCGCAGTGTTTTAACAATGTTAAGACACTGCGGGGCTGGGATTCATGGTCATCGCGAACCGCACCGGCCGACATTACATGATGCCAGAAGATGGGCAGCGCTAACGGCGCTAGGCCAGGGGATAACACGACAGCGCAGACTCCTGTACAGCAAATAACAACGCTCGGGAGGCTGCACCCAGCACCAAGGTGGGATTCTTGACACCTGTGCTGCGTCTCATTACAAAGGGAACTCTCGCCTCCATTACACAGTTTGACTGTATAAAGGGCTAAATGTTATACGTGTTTCATTCAGCGTGTGCAAGGAGAAAAATTAAAAGAGCAACCTTTGACTTGTGCAGCACTACTGCTGCATAAGCTGTGGCTCTTCTACTTTCTAACCCCTGAGGGGGGGTTAAAGGTGACCTTTGAAATCGGTTCAAGTAGGCTTCGGCCTACACTCTGCTCCACCTGCAGAGCCCGGGCTCCAACAACGCTAGTTGCTGTCCGGAAGTGCTGGCTGCACAGAGCCAAACACCTCGCCAATGTGTCAGTGGGGTCCAGCACCGCCAGCTGTTCCCCTGCTGTGTAGCCGGCAACGTGTCCTGCAAAAGCCACGCAGACACAACACACCCAAAGCTGCCGCCAGTGCAGGCTTCGGCCTACACTCCCCTCCCCCTGCTCCTCCTCCTCCTGCTCCTCCTCCTGCTGTCCCTGGGCTCTAACACACCGCCAGTTGGGGCCCAGATGTGCTAGCTGCACAGAGAAAAACACCAGCCAATGTGTCAGTGGGGTCCAGCACCGCCAGCTGTTCCCCTGCTGTGCAGCCGGCAACGTGTCCTGCAAAAGCCACGCAGACACAAGAACTGAAATTGAAGGGAACCTGTCCCCCCTCCCCCAGGCGTTTTTACGTTATCCAGCCACCTTGTACAGCGGTAATGCTGCATGTGTGCAAGGTGGCTCAGAAACGTATTCTCCTCGCACATGTGGAACTGAAAACACGTCCGCAATGTGTCCTCTGTGTGACCATTTAACCGTCCCGGTGGTGTGACTTTCCTTTGTAATGACACGCTGCAACCCCCTTGGTAGCGCTGCCCGTCTTCTGGCATCATTGTTTGGCTGCCTGCGCCTCTGCGGCCGCCCTGACCCACACAACGCCCCTCGTTGTCTTATTTATTGGGACTGCGAGGGTGTGATTGATGGGCAGGATCAGTGCATCAGTTCGCCTGTCCCTCCTCTCCTTCCGCCTTCTTCGGACTGTGCGGCTTCATGGCCGTGGCATGCGATAAGGGATCAGATGACGCCGCACAGTCTGAAGCGGGTGTAAGGACCCGAGTGTGAGAGGCCAACATATGTGCTGCGCCAGGCCCTGAATCCCAGCCCCGCAGTGTTTTAACAATGTTAAGACACTGCGGGGCTGGGATTCATGGTCATCGCGAACCGCACCGGCCGACATTACATGATGCCAGAAGATGGGCAGCGCTAACGGCGCTAGGCCAGGGGATAACACGACAGCGCAGACTCCTGTACAGCAAATAACAACGCTCGGGAGGCTGCACCCAGCACCAAGGTGGGATTCTTGACACCTGTGCTGCGTCTCATTACAAAGGGAACTCTCGCCTCCATTACACAGTTTGACTGTATAAAGGGCTAAATGTTATACGTGTTTCAGTCAGCGTGTGCAAGGAGAAAAATTAAAAGAGCAACCTTTGACTTGTGCAGCACTACTGCTGCATAAGCTGTGGCTCTTCTACTTTCTAACCCCTGAGGGGGGGTTAAAGGTGACCTTTGAAATCGGTTCAAGTAGGCTTCGGCCTACACTCTGCTCCACCTGCAGAGCCCGGGCTCCAACAACGCTAGTTGCTGTCCGGAAGTGCTGGCTGCACAGAGCCAAACACCTCGCCAATGTGTCAGTGGGGTCCAGCACCGCCAGCTGTTCCCCTGCTGTGTAGCCGGCAACGTGTCCTGCAAAAGCCACGCAGACACAACACACCCAAAGCTGCCGCCAGTGCAGGCTTCGGCCTACACTCCCCTCCCCCTGCTCCTCCTCCTCCTGCTCCTCCTCCTGCTGTCCCTGGGCTCTAACACACCGCCAGTTGGGGCCCAGATGTGCTAGCTGCACAGAGAAAAACACCAGCCAATGTGTCAGTGGGGTCCAGCACCGCCAGCTGTTCCCCTGCTGTGCAGCCGGCAACGTGTCCTGCAAAAGCCACGCAGACACAAGAACTGAAATTGAAGGGAACCTGTCCCCCCTCCCCCAGGCGTTTTTACGTTATCCAGCCACCTTGTACAGCGGTAATGCTGCATGTGTGCAAGGTGGCTCAGAAACGTATTCTCCTCGCACATGTGGAACTGAAAACACGTCCGCAATGTGTCCTCTGTGTGACCATTTAACCGTCCCGGTGGTGTGACTTTCCTTTGTAATGACACGCTGCAACCCCCTTGGTAGCGCTGCCCGTCTTCTGGCATCATTGTTTGGCTGCCTGCGCCTCTGCGGCCGCCCTGACCCACACAACGCCCCTCGTTGTCTTATTTATTGGGACTGCGAGGGTGTGATTGATGGGCAGGATCAGTGCATCAGTTCGCCTGTCCCTCCTCTCCTTCCGCCTTCTTCGGACTGTGCGGCTTCATGGCCGTGGCATGCGATAAGGGATCAGATGACGCCGCACAGTCTGAAGCGGGTGTAAGGACCCGAGTGTGAGAGGCCAACATATGTGCTGCGCCAGGCCCTGAATCCCAGCCCCGCAGTGTTTTAACAATGTTAAGACACTGCGGGGCTGGGATTCATGGTCATCGCGAACCACACCGGCCGACATTACATGATGCCAGAAGATGGGCAGCGCTAACGGCGCTAGGCCAGGGGATAACACGACAGCGCAGACTCCTGTACAGCAAATAACAACGCTCGGGAGGCTGCACCCAGCACCAAGGTGGGATTCTTGACACCTGTGCTGCGTCTCATTACAAAGGGAACTCTCGCCTCCATTACACAGTTTGACTGTATAAAGGGCTAAATGTTATACGTGTTTCATTCAGCGTGTGCAAGGAGAAAAATTAAAAGAGCAACCTTTGACTTGTGCAGCACTACTGCTGCATAAGCTGTGGCTCTTCTACTTTCTAACCCCTGAGGGGGGGTTAAAGGTGACCTTTGAAATCGGTTCAAGTAGGCTTCGGCCTACACTCTGCTCCACCTGCAGAGCCCGGGCTCCAACAACGCTAGTTGCTGTCCGGAAGTGCTGGCTGCACAGAGCCAAACACCTCGCCAATGTGTCAGTGGGGTCCAGCACCGCCAGCTGTTCCCCTGCTGTGTAGCCGGCAACGTGTCCTGCAAAAGCCACGCAGACACAACACACCCAAAGCTGCCGCCAGTGCAGGCTTCGGCCTACACTCCCCTCCCCCTGCTCCTCCTCCTCCTGCTCCTCCTCCTGCTGTCCCTGGGCTCTAACACACCGCCAGTTGGGGCCCAGATGTGCTAGCTGCACAGAGAAAAACACCAGCCAATGTGTCAGTGGGGTCCAGCACCGCCAGCTGTTCCCCTGCTGTGCAGCTGGCATCGTGTCCTGCAAAAGCCACGCAGACACTTGCTCTTGTACCTTCTGCTCCCCATCCTGGTTCCAGTACCGTCAGCTGGTTCCGGGCAGAGCCTTTGGCTTAGGTGCCTCCCTCTGGGTATCCGAGTTCCACCAACGTCAGGTGGTCCTTGGTAGTGCTTTCAGGCACGGGTACCTCCTGCTTAGTAACCGGGTTCCAGTAACGTCAGCTGGTCCTCGGTAGTTCCATTGGCTCTTGGACCTTCGGCTACCCATCCGGGTTCCAGCACCGTCAGCTGGTTCTCGGCAGTGTCTTTTGCTCTTGTACCTTCTGCTCCCCATCCTGGTTCCAGTACCGTCAGCTGGTTCCGGGCAGAGCCTTTGGCTTAGGTGCCTCCCTCTGGGTATCCGAGTTCCACCAACGTCAGGTGGTCCTTGGTAGTGCTTTCAGGCACGGGTACCTCCTGCTTAGTAACCGGGTTCCAGTAACGTCAGCTGGTCCTCGGTAGTTCCATTGGCTCTTGGACCTTCGGGTAGCCATCCGAGTTCCAGTTCCATCAGCTGGTTCTCGGCATTTTCTCAGCCTTCTTGTACCTTCTGCTACATTTCCAAGTTCAAGAGACTAAACACGATGACCCGGAAGAACACCCCTAAGATGACGACGACACCAGAGACGACAACCACCGTGATGACGACGACCCTGGAGACGATGACCCTGAAGACCACCCCGATGACGACGACCCCGGAGACCACCCCGATGACGACGACCCCGGAGACGACGACCCTGGAGACGACGACGACCTGGAAGACCGAGAAGCAGAAGAACAAGAGGCTGCAGAACAAAGAGCAGAAGGACATTAAGCATAACACAAAATATCAGAGCAAAAAAATATTATGTAAATTATAAGCAGAAGAAGACTAAGCAGTGTATGGGGGTGAGTCCGTTCCTCCTCGTGGTGCCCCTGGATAAAGCCTGATGCTGCAGGCCAAACTGAATGCGGACAAATGTAACTGGTTTGTGACAGGCAGAACGGAAGGTGTAATCTTCAAACTTTTATAGATAACAACTACGGGAATGCCTGTCACAAATAAGAATATGATGAAGAAGTTGAATATGATGAAGATAATAGTAAAATAAAAAGAATATGAACAATGTAACCCAAAAAATAATAGGTAGAAGATGAAGAAGAAGATGAATAAGGTGAAGAAGTTGATGTCAAAGAAGCTGATGATGAGGATAATTAAGAAGAAAGCGTGGGAGAAGTAAAAAAGAAGGTGAAGGGCGTGGAAGTAGTGAAACATCAATATCTGACATAAAAAAAAAAAAAAATAACATAGTCAAATTCTTTCTAACGCCGAACTTCATAAAAAAAAATTAAAAATCCTGCTATTCTATTACATTGGGCTAAACCTCTGTCCCTTTAATATCTCCGCCACGTCCCCCAATACATCCTACATTATTCTTAGTTGTTTTCCTTCATGTAGAATGAACCTACAAGTTTATAAAGGGTTTATTTTAATTCCGATATTTTCGTCCCATTGACTTGCATTGGGATCGGGTATCGGTATCGGATTGGATCCGATATTTTGACGGTATCGGCCGATACTTTCCGATACCGATACTTTCCGATATCGGAAAGTATCGCTCAACACTAGTTAAGAGTCTTCAGAAGTTCTTGGGCTTCGCTAACTTCTACCGTCGTTTTATCGCTAATTTTTCTAGCATTGTGAAACCTTTGACGGATATGACCAAGAAGGGCTCCGATGTTGCTAACTGGGCTCCTGCTGCCGTGGAGGCTTTCCAGGAGTTGAAACGCCGGTTTACTTCGGCGCCTGTTTTGTGCCAGCCCGATGTCTCACTTCCCTTTCAGGTTGAGGTGGATGCTTCAGAGATTGGAGCAGGGGCCGTTTTGTCGCAGAGAGGCCCTGGTTGCTCTGTTATGAAACCTTGTGCCTTTTTCTCTAGGAAGTTTTCGCCTGCCGAGCGAAATTATGATGTGGGCAATCGGGAGTTGTTGGCCATGAAATGGGCATTTGAGGAGTGGCGTCATTGGCTCGAGGGTGCTAAGCATCGTGTGGTGGTCTTGACTGATCACAAAAATCTGATGTATCTCGAGTCTGCTAAACGCCTTAATCCGAGACAGGCCCGCTGGTCATTGTTTTTCTCCCGCTTTGATTTTGTTGTCTCGTATTTACCAGGTTCAAAGAATGTGAAGGCCGATGCTCTTTCTAGGAGCTTTGTGCCTGATGCTCCTGGAGTCGTTGATCCTGTTGGTATTCTTAAAGATGGAGTTATCTTGTCAGCTATTTCTCCGGATCTGCGACGTGTGTTGCAGAGATTTCAGGCTGATAGGCCTGAGTCTTGTCCACCTGACAGACTGTTTGTCCCGGATAAGTGGACCAGCAGAGTCATTTCCGAGGTTCATTCCTCGGTGTTGGCAGGTCACCCGGGAATTTTTGGCACCAGAGATCTGGTGGCCAGGTCCTTTTGGTGGCCTTCCTTGTCAAGGGATGTGCGGTCATTTGTGCAGTCCTGTGGGACTTGTGCTCGAGCTAAGCCTTGCTGTTCTCGTGCCAGCGGTTTGCTCTTGCCCTTGCCTGTCCCGAAGAGACCTTGGACACATATCTCCATGGATTTCATTTCTGATCTTCCGCTATCTCAGGGCATGTCCGTTATCTGGGTGATATGTGATCGCTTCTCCAAGATGGTCCATTTGGTTCCTTTGCCTAAGCTGCCTTCCTCTTCCGATCTGGTTCCTGTGTTTTTCCAGAACGTGGTTCGTTTGCACGGCATCCCTGAGAATATTGTGTCAGACAGAGGATCCCAGTTCGTTTCCAGGTTCTGGCGATCCTTTTGTAGTAGGATGGGCATTGATTTGTCGTTTTCGTCTGCTTTCCATCCTCAGACTAATGGACAGACGGAGCGAACCAATCAGACTTTGGAGGCTTATTTGAGGTGTTTTGTCTCTGCTGATCAGGACGATTGGGTGACATTCTTGCCGTTGGCTGAGTTTGCCCTTAATAATCGGGCTAGTTCCGCCACCTTGGTTTCGCCTTTTTTCTGCAACTCTGGTTTCCATCCTCGCTTTTCTTCGGGTCATGTGGAGCCTTCTGACTGTCCTGGGGTGGATTCTGTGGTGGATAGGTTGCAGCGGATCTGGAATCATGTGGTGGACAACTTGAAGTTGTCACAGGAGAAGGCTCAGCGCTTTGCCAACCGCCGCCGCGGTGTGGGTCCCCGACTACGCGTTGGGGATTTGGTATGGCTTTCTTCCCGCTTTGTTCCTATGAAGGTCTCCTCTCCCAAATTTAAACCTCGTTTTATTGGGCCTTACAAGATATTGGAAATCCTTAATCCTGTATCTTTTCTTCTGGATCTTCCTGTGTCGTTTGCTATTCACAATGTATTTCATAGGTCCTTGTTGCGGCGGTACATTGTGCCTGTAGTTCCTTCTGCTGAGCCTCCTGCTCCGGTGTTGGTTGAGGGCGAGTTGGAGTACGTGGTGGAGAAGATCTTGGATTCTCGCCTCTCCAGGCGGAGGCTTCAGTACCTGGTCAAGTGGAAGGGCTATGGTCAGGAGGATAATTCCTGGGTGGTCGCCTCTGATGTTCATGCGGCCGATTTAGTTCGTGCCTTTCATGCCGCTCATCCTGATCGCCCTGGTGGTCGTGGTGAGGGTTCGGTGACCCCTCACTAAGGGGGGGGGGGTACTGTTGTGAATTTGCTTTTTGCTCCCTCTAGTGGTTACTAGTTTTTTGACTCTGGTTTTTCTGTCTTTCCTTTTATCCGCACCTGGGTCGTTAGTTAGGGGTGTTGCTATATAAGCTCCCTGGACCTTCAGTTCAATGCCTGGCAACGTAGTTATCAGAGCTAGTCTGCTGTGCTCTTGTCTACTGATCCTGGTTCCAGTTATATCAGCTAAGTCTGCTTTTTGCTTTTTGCTATTTGTTTTGGTTTTGTATTTTTGTCCAGCTTGTTCCAAATCTATATCCTGACCTTTGCTGGAAGCTCTAGGGGGCTGGTGTTCTCCCCCCGGACCGTTAGACGGTTCGGGGGTTCTTGAATTTCCAGTGTGGATTTTGATAGGGTTTTTGTTGACCATATAAGTTACCTTTCTTTATTCTGCTTTCAGTAAGCGGGCCTCTCTGTGCTAAACCTGGTTCATTTCTGTGTTTGTCATTTCCTCTTACCTCACCGTTATTATTTGTGGGGGGCTTCTATCCAGCTTTGGGGTCCCCTTCTCTGGAGGCAAGAAAGGTCTTTGTTTTTCCTCTACTAGGGGTAGCTAGATTCTCCGGCTGGCGCGTGTCATCTAGAATCAACGTAGGAATGATCCCCGGCTACTTCTAGTGTTGGCGTTAGGAGTAGATATATGGTCAACCCAGTTACCACTGCCCTATGAGCTGGATTTTTGTATTCTGCAGACTTCCACGTTCTTCTGAGACCCTCGCCATTGGGGTCATAACAGGTCGGTATGTGTCGCAGAGACAGAGGTTGTCTTCTGTGCTGTAAGCCCAAAATGTTGTTGTTCTGGGACTTGCAGTTCCACAAGTGTTTGTTTTGTTATAAGGGGGCTTACAGGGTTAGTTGGAGAGCTGGGTAGTAGTGACTAACCACACACATCTCCCACCTATGGAGAGAGTACATAATGTGACCAGGGTTTGGGTCACATGTTGAGAGTGTATGGACCTGGATGGTCAGAGTGTGATGTCCTCGAAGGCCTGTGTGTGTTGGAATGTCCTGAAGTGGACTGGATTCCTGGAAGCACATGGTGAGGCCATGGACTCAAGGCCTGTGTGTTGGAAGTTCCTGGGACTGGTCTTCCTGTATAGCACATGGAGAGGCCATATGTGCAGAGTCTATGATGGCACTGCGTTGGGGAAACTACAGTCCTTCTGTGGGTCTGAGACTGTTGGGTGGCCTGGTGAGCAAGGCAACGTCTGGCACAGTGATCCCAGTTAGGCAGCTTCCCTGGTAACAAGGACTGACAAGGAGTCAGCGTGTGGAGCAGGAGCTCCAGGAAGGTATCTCCAGATAAAGGGGGTTATGAGCAGAAAAGTATCTGCCATTGGAATAGACTTTTGGTGGTTATTGTGTTCCGTTGATATATATAATGAACTGTTCATGGTGCGGTTTATGATGACAAAATAAATCGGATAGACTGTTTATGTGAGAAACCGTGCCGGAGTGCTTTAATCCCGTTGCTGAGCGAGTGTCCCCCAACGAACTCAGGGAGCGCTATCTCACACCATCTATGGCACCCTTCACAAGTACTGGTGATTCTTGCACAGGAAAAAACAGTACTGGTGAGATCCATGGTCCATGTTTGTGTGCCATCCATATTCATATATCCGTTTGCTGTCCGTGTGTTTGTGTGTCACATCCGTGTGCTGTTTGTGTGTCTGTGTGACACGTACCAGCATCTGGGAAAAGCAGCACAGTAGCTGTTCCCAGGTGCCGGCTGCTGAAACCAGCTCTCATCATTGTCGCCTGGTCTCCCTGAGATTAGCGCGACCAGGTGACAATGATTGGAGTTGTATTCAGCAGCTGTGTACTTCCTGTGTAAAATTAAGAATGAAATAAAAAAAATAAAAAAATTAAAATGGCGTCGGCTACAGCATAATTTTCATAACCAGCCCACAGCTGGAGACTGATGTTAATAATCTAGGAAAATGGACAATATCCCAAAAGGTTCCCAGGCTAGTAATAACACATGTGCTGGTTAGACGAATACACGTATCAAATACACTAAGCGAGGGAGTGGAGCGAGGGATACATTTTAAGTGCACGGCTGCAGGTAAGTGCATAGTTAAACACAATATCATAATTTAGATCAAGATCATAGTTTGGTGTTTTTATGCTTTTATCTGTACTGTTTATCCCCATTTAGTATGTGCACCATGGACAATACCACCAGGTGTCCTTCTTGTGAGATATTTGCATGCCTTGAACAGCCATTTGAGTTTGAATATATATGTTCTCAATGTCAGTGAGATACATGTTTAGGAGCCCAGCTATTGGATCTAAGGGCACATACTCAATTGCAAGAAAAAGGGACTAGTGCAATCTGATAAAAAATTTAATTGCACTCTAATATTGTTCTATGATTACTTGCTGATCTGCAATTTTTTTTTCTCCGCTCAGATCGGATTGAGAAAACAATATAAGCATGCTGTGATTTGCCACAATCGTAAAAGATTTGCCAATACAAGTCAAGAAAAAAAATCACACGGCACATGGACCATGCCTGATTTTTACACACCCATCTCCTAGAAAACCCAATATCTTATCAGCTGTGTACAGTAGTATCACAGTGTGACAAGTCAGAATACAATATATAGAATATATATACAAAGAATGCAAAGATAAAAAAATATCAGTCACATATATAACTAGAGCAGTGAGTGTGCAATTTAATGTTCATGGATTTAACTAATAATTAAATAACAAAGAAAAAATGACATGGGATCCCCTAAAATTTTCTTAACCAGCTGAGGGAACGCTTACAGCTGGGGGCTGATGTTTGTAGCATAGGAAGGGGGTAATACACATGTAGGTTTGCAAGCTATTAATATCAGCTTACAGCAGTGTACGTAGCGTTTACTGGTTATTAAAATGGAGACCCCCAAAAAAATTACATGTGGCCTCCCCTATAATTAATAACCAGCAAAGGCTAGGCAGACAGCTGCAGGCTGATATTAATAGCCTAGGAGAGGCCATGGATATTGGCCCCCTTCCAGACTAAAATCATCAGCTCTCAGCTGCCCCAGAAATGGTGCATTCATGAGATATGCCAATTATAGTGCTTAGCCTGCTCTTCCCACTTGCCCTGGTGCAGTGGCAAGTGGGGTAATAGTATTGGGGTTAATGTCAGCTTTGTATTGCCAGATGACATCAAGCCCAGGGGTTACTAATTTAGAGACATCTATAAGAATAATGTACTTTAATTGAAATAAAGACATAATAATAATAATCTTTAACAATAATCTTTAACATATTCCACAGCGCTTTACAGTTTGCACAAATTATCATCATAGGCACCTTTATTTGAAATAAAAAAACAAGTTATACTCACCTTTACTCCTAATCTACTGAAGCCTATGTCCCATGTGAAAGAAAAAAGTAATGAAACACCATAATCCTCACCTGTCTGATGAGAAGATAAGTTTCTGATGCCCATGTCACCTGTAAATGACAAAAAATTATAAACAACCATATTCCTAACCTGTCCGATGAGATAATAATCCAGTTGTCGGGTGATGAATGTAGTGTGCTACATCCGGATGCCATGCTGAACGTTGGCATGACGCAAGCTTTCAGCTTGCCAGCCAGCAGAGGTACTGGACTGGGTGCACTAGCGCAGCATCAGTGTCTCGCAGGGACGTGAATAAGCTGAGCTGAGTTCTTAGCCAATGAACTAAGTTCACCTCACTGACGTCACAGCTAGGGCATGAGAAAGTTCTCACCCCAGCGGTGATGTCAGTAAGTGAATGTAGTTCATTGGCTCATAGATGCATTAAGGCTATTACAAGCGGGGTCATCCATACACCCTTGAAGGCACCAACTGTATTGCCTCATTCAAATATGGTGAAGAAAGTGTAGTTGTGGTATTCCTACACTTTATAAAGGCTTTGCACAAAGTTCAAAGCCAAGAAAAAATTAAAAGTAGGGTCATCCATAAACCTTAGAAAGCAACAATTGGTGGGTTTCCTTCAAATATAGAACATTATAAACAGTTTGTGCTATTATGATCTGTAGAGATAAGCAAACTTGTTCGGAAAACCTTCGCCAATTTCAAATTCGGCACTAACCGTACGCATTCGGATTTGTGTTCGGATTTCTGAGCATTTTCCTCAAAATCAGCAAAATTCGGCCAAAGTTCTGTGAATGATCAAGTTTCCACTAATGCTTTTGTTAGGACTTTAACTAGTATAGTGGTGCTGTATGATGAGTGGGGGGACTTGTTTGAGGAGACGGTGGGGAGAAGTCAGAGGAGCGGTGGACTCTTGTACTTTTTTTCAAATTAACATAATGTGTGGAGATCCTGGCAGCCAATCAGATTGCAGAAACTATAAAGAGTATCCAGACACATGGGCTTGTGTCATTGGCTGCCGAAGTCACATGTCCTTCTCCATATAAAAAGCAGACATGACTTCGCCGCCATTCTGTGAGTGTAGCAGCGTAGGGAGGTTGCTGCTGCAAGTACTCAGTTAGGTAAGGGGTTTGTTCTCAGCTAGTTCAGATAGATAGGATCCTGTGTCAATTTGACCTTCCAGCATATAAATCTGGATTGCTAATTCTGTGGTGCAACCATAAGTTGCCAAATCAGCATATAAATCCATAGGGCTGCTGATTTTGTTGTTCAGTGACCAGTTGCCACTTCAGCATATAAATACGTTGTGCTAATTGTGTGGTCCAGCCACCAATCCACATTTCAGCATATAAATCCTTTGTGCTAATTGTGTGGTCCAGTTAGCAGTCCACATTTCACATATCAATCCTATGTGCTAACTGTGCGGTCCTGCCACCAGTCCATATTTCATCATCTAAATCCTTTGTGCTAATTTTGTGGTCCATCCACCGGTCCACATTTCAGCATCTAATTCTTTTGTGCTAATTTTGTGGTGCAGCCACCAGTCTACATTTCAACACATAAACCAGCAAATAAATCCTGATTGTTAATTTATTGACATGTGACTGACAGGTCAGGGCATTGGATTGTGAAACAGCTGGTTTAAAGAGGGGAAGGGTGCATCCGACATGAGTGGGAAAAAGCGAGGATGTGGTGGAAGAGGAAATAGGTTTGGTGTTTGAGGTGTACGTGGGGTAGGTAGTAATTAGTGATGAGCGAGTATTGTTGTTACTCGAGTTTCTCCGAGCATGCTCAGGTGGTCTCCGAGTATTCCGGCGTGCTTGGAGATATAGTTTATGTCGACGCAAACAACAGGCAATCCCCACATGTATTCAAGCTGTCTAGCAGCCGCACATCATTTCAGCTGCGTCGACATAAAGTAAACCTCCGAGCATGCCGAAATACTCAGAGATCATCCAAGCATGCTCAGAGAAACTCGAGTAACGAGCATACTCGCTCATCACTAATAGTAATGTTACTAAAAGCTCTACTAAATAAACACCGCCTTGTCCTATCCAAAAACAACTGACAACTTCTGTTACTGGACGGGCTACTCGACTCCCTTTCTTTGGCAGCTACACAGAGGTATGTCTTGTAGATGAGGTTCACAAAGAGCATGAGCTCCAGTGGATGGCAGGTGCTGCATCAAGTGGCCTCTCATCCTCTTCCTCCACTTTAATATCACGCACTATACAATCCTCAGAGCTGGCACCCCAATTACCCTTGTTTCCTACCGTGTCACAACTCTCCAACTGCCCAACAGACTGTGGGAAACCACAGATGGGTGAGTCTGCAGAGCTGTTTACACATTCTATTTCGTGGGCATAAAAGGGCTGCTCCAAAGATTCACAGACTCAAATGGAGGAAAGCATCTGAAACGATGCCCCAAATTTTTTTAAGTTGGATCCGGGGCTGCACGAAGTTGGGTCCAAGCAGAATCCAAACCCTTGTCACCAGAAGCTAACCCCCTGGGGTGGAATTGATCTTGATGAGTTTCAGATACCTAAGGCTCATGCAGACTGTACTGTGCTGTCCGTGCAGGAAGAGGAGGAGGGTGAATCTCACGGCGAAGAGTGAGAGAGCAGAGAGGATGAGGTAGCAGATCCCACTTGGTATGGATCTGGAGGCACGCAGCTGAGTAACTCAGCAGAGGAGATGGAAGAAGAGGAAGATGATGAAGTTGCGTTGTGGTTTCCCGCACAGACACAAAGTGATGCAACCATGATAAGCACTGCATCTTCAGCCACAACTCTTGCTTTGGCCAGCACTGGTCATGGGAGTTTGTATGGATAGCATGGTTGCCTATACTGGGCTTAATTTCAGACCAAAAAGGATTACCTAACTCACTTTATCTGCCAAATTTACTCAGTAGAGGCAAAAACTGCAATCATTTGACTACTACATGCATGAACCTGTACATTCACGATCAACATGACTGAGTCTGGGAATCGTACTGCGCTGAAAGGTTGACTTGTGGGACTCCCAACCACTGACAACCCATCAACCACATCTGCTGCTTCTTCCTCCATCACCATGCCAAGTGTTCTCACACAGTTCTCCGACCACAGAAACTCCACTTGTTAACCCCCTACAGACAGGGTGATTGAGAGCCTGTCAGCTGTTATGGAAGTGGACATGCCTGCAGTTTTTGTCACCTAGCACAACACATCTTTCTCAATCCACCATAACATCTCTGCCTGCACCTCATTCTCATTCCAGCATTTTGTCCTGTTCACCCTACTCCACCCTCTCTCAGCACAGCAACCAGCCCTCAGTCGCACAGTTGTGGTGGTCACATAAAAGAATGTTTCCTCCTACACATATCAAAGCTAAAAGCTTCAACTCTGCCATCACAAATCTGATGGCAACAGAATTGCTGGCTTTCCACCTGGTGGATACAGGTGGTTTCCAAAAGTTGATGGCCATCGCAGTCCCCCAGGACTGCTTGGACCCTACTTTGTCCGGCCCTGTATCCAACATGAAAAAATGTTGGGCATTGGTGCAGATGCTTTCCTCCTTTGTATTCTGTGAATCTTTGGAGAAGACCTCTGATGTCCATGGAATAGAATGTGTGAACAGCTCTGCAGAATGTCCCATCTGTGGTTGCCCACAGTCAGTTGGGAGTTTGGAAATTTGTGACACGGGGGAAAAAGGGTAATTGGGGTGCAACCTCTGAGTATTGTACCATGTGTGAAGTTAAGGTGGAGGAAGAAGAGGAGAGACCACTTGATGTTGTGCATGCCATGTACTGGAGCACTTGGTCTTTCTGACCTTAATCTACAAGGTGTACAGCTGTGCAGCTGCCAAAGGGAGTAGAGTAGCCCCTCCAGTAACAGATGTTGTCAGTGGTCCTTGGATAGAATGAGACGGTATTTGTTCAGTTGAGCTTTCATTAACCGTAACATCTAACCCACGTACACGTCGAACACCAAGCCTATTCCCCTTCCCCCACAACCTCACTTTTTCCCATTCATGTTGTATATATGGAGCGCCCCCACTGCCGCAGGGCCGAGGGGTACCCGGTACCGGGCCTCTCTGTCTCAGTTCTGGGAGTGTCACGGTGGCTAGACCCGGTCCGTGACCCTGCTGAGGGGCGTCCAGTGAAAGTTGAGAATGTTGTGGTGTGGTGCAGGTTGCGATGAATAACGAGGACACCAGGTTGCAGTCTCTTTACCTCTTTACTGAAGGCTTCAGGATCCTCAATCCGGAGTACGGTTAACAGGGCTATCTGAGACTGGCCGGTCCGATGGCACCTCCAGAGTTCCCTTTGCAGGTGGAAATCTGTGCCTACCTTCTAGCGCTTGTGTGTTGTAGTCCTTCCCTGCTTAGCACCACGGGATAGTCCTCACAACTGTTGTGTCTGTTTCTGAAGTTCCCTCACAACCGATTCTGATGTTCTTCTCAGTCCCCCCAGATGATATGGCTAGGACGCACCCGTATGACGGGTAGGCCTGGAGGTCTTCCGGGACCCTAGAGTCGCCCCTCTCCAACTGTTGCCCCTATGTCTGCTTAGCTGATTTAGGTGAGACAGCCCACCTATAACTGACTGTCCTGCCGTAGGTTTGAAGTAAGGCTTGGAGCTCAATACTTCCTCGGCGTTTCCAGCCACCGGCTACGCGCCTCAGTAGGATGTTGCCTCGGTCTTGCAGCACGACTCCTACTGGTGTTATCTCCTTGTTGCGTTGATCTCGTTTCTCACTCTTCACAATAAACCTCGCTTCTTGTCCTTTCTTGGGGTACCGCCGTAATGAAGTGCAGACGCGGTCCCGTAACGTTCTTTCTGTTCGCTAGGCCTCTGTCAGGATCCCACCTCTGACAGGGACCCCCCTGAATCTTCCCCTGCAACACCCTCTGCCACGGCATGTTGCCTGGTTCCAACCCAGTCAGCTTCTAACTAACTTCCTATCTAACCCCCAGTTTTACCAGATTGTGAGGAGTGGCCTAATACATAGCACCCTTAGCTCCCCCTGGAGGCCAGACTGTGAAGTGTATTGGTGTCTGTGATACCTGGTCAGGTGAACTCCTTCAGTGCCATCAGACGTACCAACACCCCCCTTAGCGGCGGAGCATCAGTACTGCAACGACCAGGACTCTGGGGCGCTGCATGTACCCTTCCCCTATTTTATCCTGCTGTTTCTCAACCTTAGGCCCACACCTATCAGTTAACTGTCACTAAATGTCACTATTTATTTTCTTAGATTGTGTACCTGAAAAACACTGTTATATCTAACGATTTTGATGAGCAAATGGGGCCTCATGATTCCTCACTGAAACAGTTATATCCCAAATGATTTGAATAAGCAAAAAGGACCTCTTGTCTGAACCCCAATGTTAGGCCTAATGATTATTAACCCCTTCCCGACCTTTGACGCCACGTAGGCGTCATGAAAGTCGGTGCCAATCCGAACTGTGATGCCTATGTGGCGTCATGGAATGATCGCGTCCCTGCGGATCGGGTGAAAGGGTTAACTCCAATTTCACCCGATCTGCAGGGACAGGGGCAGTGGTACTTCAGCCCAGGGGGGTGGCTTCACCCCCCCCCCGTGGCTCCGATCGCTCCGATTGGCTGTTGAAAGTGAAACAGCCAATCAGAGCAATTTGTAATATTTCACCTATGAAAATGGTGAAATATTACAATCCAGCCATGGCCGATGCTGCAATATCATCGGCCATGGCTGGAAAACCTAATCTGCCCCCCCCCCCACCACCACCGATCGCCTCCCCAGTCCTCCTTTCTGCCCCGTACTGTGGTCCGCTCCCCTCCCTCCTCCTGTCCGCTCCCCCGTCCTCCTGTCTGCTCCCCCGTGCTTCGATCGACCCCCCCGTGCTCCGATCCCCCCCCCCCATGCTCCGATCTCCCCCCCTCATACTTATCGAGCCTCGCGGTGTCCGTCCGTCTGCTTCATGGGCGCCGCCATGTTCCAAAATGGGGGGCGCATGCGCAGTGCGCCCGCCGAATCTGCCGGCTGGCAGATGCGTTCCAGATACATTTTGATCACTGTGATAAAACCTATCACAGTGATCAAAATAAAAAAAATAGTAAAAGAACCCCCCTTTATCACCCCCATAGGCAGGGACAATAATAAAAATAAAGAAAATATATATATTTTTTTCTTCCCCCACTGGGGTTAGTGTTGTGAATTCTACTCTTGGGCTCCCTCCGGTGGTTATAAGTGGTAGCGCAGCTGTTTGTCTTTCACAGCAGTCATCAGGTGTGTCCACTTCGGACTGGGCTATTTAGTCTGGCTTCACCCTTTAGTCAGTGCCAGTTGTTCATTGCTTCTGGAGGATTCACATCCCTTCCTGGTCTCTCCTGCTTGCTGTTCATTTCAACAAAGATAAGTTCTGCTTGTTTTTGCAACCCACATGTTGTGGGCCTTATTGTTCAGTGCATTTCATGTTTTTTCTTGTCCAGCTTAATCTGTGTAAGGATTTATGCAGCCAAGCTGGAATCTCTGGAGAGGCAGATATACCCTCCATGTCTTTAGTTAGATGTGGAGTTTTTGTATTTTCTGTGGTGGATATTTTCTAGTGTTTTAATACTGACCGCATAGTTCTCCGTCCTATCCTTCCTATTTAGCTAGATTGGCCTCCTTTGCTAAATCCTGTTTTCAGTCTGTGTATGTTTTTTCCTCTCCTCTCACAGTCAATATTTGTGGGGGGCTGTCTATCCTTTGGGGATTTTCTCTGAGGCAAGATAGTTTTCCCTTTTCCTATCTATAGGGTTAATTAGTCCTCTGGCTGTGTCAAGGTGTCTAGGATTGGTAGGTACATCCCACGGCTACTTCTAGTTGCGTTGTTAAGTTCAGGGTCTGCGGTCAGTACAGATACCACCTTCTCCAGAGTATGTCTCATGCTGCTCCTAGGCCACCAGATCATAACAGTACAACTGGCCGACAATGAGTTAATTGCATCTCAGAAGAAGGGAAAGAAAGTGCTGAGCCATTTTTTTTCTGTAGTCTGTTGTGGTTTTTTTCCCCTCTTTACCTCTGGGTGGCTTAGGAGTTTGGCGCTGACATGGATGTTCAAGGACTTGCTTCTCGTGTGGATCAACTTGCTGCTAGAGTACAGGGTATTTCTGATTATATTGTTCAGACTCCGGTTTTAGAGCCTAGCATTCCAACTCCTGATCTGTTTTTTGGGGACAGGTCCAAATTTTTGAGCTTTAAAAATAACTGTAAGTTGTTTTTTGCTATGAAGCCCCGTTCCTCTGGTGATCCCATCCAGCAAGTTAAAATTGTCATATCTCTGCTGCGTGGCGATCCTCAGGATTGGGCGTTTTCCCTGGAATCTGGGAATCCGGCCTTGCTTAATGTAGACACCTTTTTTCAAGCGCTTGGGTTATTGTATGATGAACCTAATTCTGTGGATCATGCTGAGAAAACCTTGTTGGCCCTGTGTCAGGGTCAAGAAGTGGCAGAATCGTATTGCCAGAAATTTAGAAAATGGTCTGTGCTGACTAAATGGAATGAGGATGCTTTGGCGGCAATTTTCAGAAAGGGTCTTTCTGAATCCGTTAAAGATGTTATGGTGGGGTTCCCCATGCCTTCTGGTCTGAGTGATTCTATGTCTCTGGCCATTCAAATTGATCGGCGCTTGCGTGAGCGCTGAGTTGTGCACACTATGGCGTTGTCTTCCGAGCGGAGTCCTGAGCCTATGCAGTGTGATAGGATTGTGTCTAGGGCTGAACGACAAGGATTCAGACATCAGAATAGGTTGTGTTTTTACTGCGGCGATTCTGCTCATGTTATTTCTGATTGCCCTAAGCGTGCCAAGAGAATCGCTAATTCCGTTACCATCAGTACTGTACAACCTAAATTTCTGTTATCTGTGACCCTGATCTGCTCATTATCGTCATTTTCTGTCATGGCATTTGTGGATTCAGGCGCCGCTTTAAATTTAATGGACTTAGAATTTGCCAGACGTTGTGGTTTTCCCTTGCAGCCTTTGCAGAGTCCTATTCCTTTGAGGGGCATTGATGCTACACCATTGGCTAAAAATAAACCTCAGTTTTGGACACAGCTAACCATGTACATGGCGCCAGCCCATCAGGTAGATTGTCGTTTTCTGGTGTTGCATAATTTGCATGATGCTATTGTGCTGGGGTTTCCATGGTTACAGGTGCATAATCCGGTGTTGGATTGGAAGTCTATGTCTGTGACTAGTTGGGGTTGTCAGGGGGTTCATGATGACGTTTCTTTGATGTCAATTTCCTCCTCCCCCTCTTCTGAAATTCCTGAGTTTTTGTCAGATTTCCAGGATGTTTTTGATGAGCCCAAATCCAGTTCCCTTCCACCGCATAGGGACTGTGATTGTGCTATTGACCTGATTCCAGGCTGTAAGTTCCCTAAGGGCCGACTTTTCAACCTGTCTGTGCCAGAACATGCCGCCATGCGGAGGTATGTTAAGGAGTCTTTGGAGAAGGGGCATATTCGGCCATCTTCTTCTCCATTGGGAGCAGGTTTTTTTTTGTTGCCAAGAAGGATGGCTCCTTGAGACCCTGTATTGATTATCGCCTCTTGAATAAGATCACGGTCAAATTCCAATACCCTTTGCCTTTGCTTTCTGATTTGTTTGCCAGGATTAAGGGGGCTAGTTGGTTTACTAAGATTGACCTTCGAGGGGCATATAATCTTGTTCGTATTAAGCAGGGTGACGAATGGAAAACTGCGTTTAATACGCCCGAGGGCCATTTTGAATATCTTGTGATGCCATTCGGACTCTCTAATGCTCCATCTGTGTTTCAGTCCTTCATGCATGATATATTTCGGAATTATCTTGATAAATTCATGATTGTATATTTGGATGATATTTAGATTTTTTCAGATGATTGGGAGTCTCATGTGAAACAAGTCAGGATGGTATTTCAGATCCTTTGTGATAATGCCTTGTTTGTGAAGGGGTCTAAGTGCCTCTTTGGAGTACAGAAGGTTTCTTTTTTGGGCTTCATTTTTTCTCCCTCATCTATAGAAATAGATCCGGTTAAGGTTCAGGCCATTCATGATTGGATCCAGCCCACATCCGTGAAGAGCCTTCAGAAATTTTTGGGCTTTGCTAATTTTTATCGCCGTTTCATTGCCAACTTCTCCAGTGTGGTTAAACCCCTGACTGATTTGACGAAGAAAGGCGCTGATGTGACGAATTGGTCCTCTGCGGCTGTTTCTGCCTTTCAGGAGCTTAAACGCCGATTTACTTCTGCCCCTGTGTTGCGTCAGCCGGATGTTTCTCTTCCTTTTCAGGTTGAGGTTGACGCTTCTGAGATTGGGGCAGGGGCCGTTTTGTCTCAGAGGAATTCTGATGGTTCCTTGATGAAACCGTGTGCCTTCTTTTCTCGTAAGTTTTCGCCTGCGGAACGCAATTATGATGTCGGCAATCGTGAGTTGTTGGCTATGAAGTGGGCATTTGAGGAGTGGCGACATTGGCTTGAGGGGGCCAAGCACCGTATTCTGGTCTTGACCGATCATAAGAATCTGATTTACCTCGAGTCTGCCAAACGGCTGAATCCTAGACAGGCCCGATGGTCCCTGTTTTTCTCCCGTTTTGATTTTGTTGTCTCGTATCTTCCGGGTTCTAAGAATGTTAAGGCTGATGCCCTCTCTAGGAGATTTTTGCCTGATTCCCCTGGGGTCCTTGAGCCGGTCGGCATTCTGAAGGAGGGGGTGATTCTTTCTGCCATCTCCCCTGATTTACGACGGGTTCTTCAGGAATTTCAGGCTGATAAACCTGACCGCTGTCCAGTGGGGAAACTGTTTGTTCCTGACAGATGGACTAGCAAAGTGATTTCTGAGATTCATTGTTCGGTGTTGGCTGGCCATCCTGGGATTTTGGGTACCAGAGAATTGGTTGGTAGGTCCTTTTGGTGGCCTTCTTTGTCACGGGATGTGCGTTCCTTTGTGCAGTCCTGTGGGACTTGTGCGCGGGCCAAACCTTGCTGCTCCCGCGCCAGTGGGTTGCTTTTGCCTTTGCCGGTCCCTGAGAGGCCTTGGACGCATATTTCTATGGATTTTATTTCAGATCTTCCGGTTTCCCAGAGGATGTCGGTTATCTGGGTGGTTTGTGACCGGTTTTCTAAGATGGTTCATTTGGTACCTTTGCCTAAATTGCCTTCCTCTTCTGAGTTGGTTCCGTTGTTTTTTCAGCATGTGGTTCGTTTGCATGGCATTCCGGAGAATATTGTGTCCGATAGAGGTTCCCAGTTTGTGTCTAGGTTTTGGCGGGCCTTTTGTGCTAGGCTGGGCATTGATTTGTCTTTTTCTTCCGCATTTCATCCTCAGACAAATGGCCAAACCGAGCGAACTAACCAGACTTTGGAAACTTATTTGAGATGCTTTGTGTCTGCCGATCAGGATGATTGGGTGGCTTTCTTGCCATTGGCCGAGTTTGCCCTTAATAATCGGGTTAGTTCGGCTACCTTGGTTTCACCCTTCTTTTGTAATTCTGGGTTTCATCCTCGTTTTTCTTCAGGGCAGGTTGAGCCTTCCGATTGTCCTGGGGTGGACTCTGTGGTTGACAGGTTGCAGCAAATTTGGGCTCATGTTGTGGACAATTTGGTGTTGTCTCAGGAGGAGGCTCAGCGTTTTGCTAACCATCGTCGGCGTGTGGCTTCCCGGCTTCGGGTTGGGGATTTGGTCTGGTTGTCTTCCCGTCATGTTCCTATGAAGGTTTCTTCCCCTAAGTTCAATGTTATGACCCCAATGGCAGAGGGTCTCAGAAATAAATACCAAGTCTGCAAATACAAAAAACCAGCTCATAGGGCAGTGGTAACTGGGCTGACCGTATAGCTAATCCTAGCACCACAAATAGCAGCAGCCGGGGAACGTGCCTACGTTGGTTCTAGACGTCTCGCGCCAGCCGGAGAACTAACTAACCCTAGAAGGGAAAAGATAGACCTTTCTTGCCTCCAGAGAAAAGACCCCAAAAGTTGGATACAAGCCCCCAACAAATAATAACGGTGAGGTAAGAAGAAAAGACAAACGTAAGAATGAACTAGGTATTTAGCAAAGAGAGGCCCACTGACTAATAGCAGAATATAGTAAGATGACTTATACGGTCAGCAAAAACCCTATCAAAAATATCCACGCTGGATATTCAAGAACCCCCGAACCATCTAACGGCCCGGGGGGAGAATACCAGCCCCCTAGAGCTTCCAGCAAAATCAGGAATCACATTTAGTACAAGCTGGACAAAAAATAAGAGCAATACAAATAACCAAAAAACAAGGAAGCAGGACTTAGCTTAATTTTGCAAGAACCAGGACCAGCAGACAGGAGCAAACAGAAAGGACTGATTACAACGATGCCAGGCACCAGACTAAGAATTCAGGAAGTTCATATAGCAACACCCCTGGACTAACGACCCAGGTGGGTACCAAACTAGGGAAAGACAATCTCAGAGTCATACCACTAGTGACCACAAGAGGGAGCCAAAAAAGTCTAATTCACAACAGTACCCCCCCTTTAAGGAGGGGTCACCGAACCCTCACCAAGACCACCAGGGCGATCAGGATGAGCAGCGTGAAAGGCACGAACTAAATCGGCCGCATGCACATCAGAGGCAACCACCCAGGAATTATCCTCCTGACCATAGCCCTTCCACTTGACCAGATACTGAAGCCTCCATCTGGAGAGACGAGAATCCAAGATCTTTTCCACCACGTACTCCAACTCGCCCTCAACCAACACCGGAGCAGGAGGCTCAACAGAAGGAACCACAGGTACAACGTACCGCCGCAACAAAGACCTATGGAACACGTTGTGAATGGCAAACGACACCGGAAGATCCAAGCGAAAGGACACAGGATTAAGGATTTCCAATATCTTGTAAGGACCGATGAAGCGAGGCTTGAATTTAGGAGAGGAGACCTTCATAGGAACAAATCGAGAAGACAGCCATACCAAATCCCCAACACGAAGTCGGGGACCCACACCGCGGCGGCGGTTGGCAAAACGCTGAGCCTTCTCCTGTGACAACTTCAAGTTGTCCACCACATGATTCCAAATCTGCTGCAACCTATCCACCACAGAATCTACCCCAGGACAGTCAGAAGGCTCCACATGTCCCGAGGAAAAACGAGGATGGAAACCAGAGTTGCAGAAAAATGGCGAGACCAAAGTAGCGGAATTAGCCCGATTATTAAGGGCAAACTCAGCCAACGGCAAGAAGGTCATCCAATCATCCTGATCCGCAGAAACAAAACACCTCAAATAAGCCTCCAAAGTTTGATTAGTTCGCTCCGTTTGTCCATTAGTCTGAGGATGAAAGGCAGACTAAAACGACAAATCAATGCCCATCTTAGCACAAAAGGATCGCCAGAACCTGGAAACAAACTGGGATCCTCTGTCAGACACGATATTCTCAGGAATGCCGTGTAAACGAACCACATTCTGAAAGAACAAAGGAACCAGATCGGAAGAGGAAGGCAGCTTAGGCAAAGATACCAAATGGACCATCTTGGAAAAGCGATCACATACCACCCAGATGACAGACATGCCCTGAGACACCGGAAGATCTGAAATGAAATCCATGGAAATGTGTGTCCAAGGCCTCTTCGGGACAGGCAAGGGCAAGAGCAACCCGCTGGCACGAGAACAGCAAAGCTTAGCTCGAGCACAAGTCCCACAGGACTGCACAAATGACCGCACATCCCGTGACAAGGAAGGCCACCAAAAGGACCTAGCCACCAAATCTCTGATGTCAAAAATTCCCGGATGCCCTGCCAACACCGAGGAATGAACCTCGGAAATGACTCTGCTGGTCCATTTAACAGGAACAAACAGTCTGTCAGGTGGACAAGAGTCAGGTCTACCAGCCTGAAATCTCTGCAACACACGTCGCAAATCTGGAGAAATGGCTGACAAGATTACTCCCTCTTTAAGAATACCAACTGGTTCTGCGACTCCAGGAGAGTCAGGCACAAAGCTCCTTGAAAGAGCATCAGCCTTCACATTCTTTGAACCTGGTAAATACGAGACCACAAAGTCAAAACGGGAGAAAAACAATGACCAACGGGCCTGTCTAGGATTCAGGCGTTTAGCAGACTCGAGATACATCAGATTTTTGTGATCAGTCAAGACCACCACACGATGCTTAGCACCCTCGAGCCAATGACGTCACTCCTCAAAAGCCCACTTCATGGCCAGCAACTCCCGATTGCCAACATCATAATTCCGCTCAGCAGGCGAAAACTTCCTAGAGAAAAAAGCACATGGTCTCATTACAGAGCAACCAGGGCCTCTCTGCGACAAAATGGCCCCTGCCCCAATCTCAGAAGCATCCACTTCAACCTGAAAGGGAAGTGAGACATCAGGCTGGCACAAAACAGGCGCTGAAGTAAACCGGCGCTTCAACTCTTGGAAAGCCTCCACGGCTGCAGGAGCCCAGTTAGCAACATCAGAACCTTTCTTGGTCATATCCGTCAAAGGTTTAACAACGCTAGAAAAATTAGCGATAAAACGACGGTAGAAGTTAGCAAAGCCCAAGAACTTCTGAAGACTCTTAACTGACGTGGGTTGAGTCCAATCATGAATAGCTCGGAACTTGACTGGGTCCATCTCCACCGCAGAAGGGGAGAAAATAAAACCCAAAAAGGGAACCTTCTGTACTCCAAAGAGACACTTTGAGCCCTTAACAAACAAAGCATTCTCACGCAAAACCTGAAACACCATCCTGACCTGCTCTACATGCGAGTCCCAATCATCAGAAAAAAACAGAATATCATCCAGATAAACAATCATAAATTTATCCAGATACTTCCGGAAAATATCATGCATAAAGGACTGAAACACTGAAGGAGCATTAGAGAGCCCAAAAGGCATCACCAAGTACTCAAAATGACCTTCGGGCGTATTAAATGCAGTTTTCCATTCATCTCCTTGCTTAATGCGCACAAGGTTGTACGCACCACGAAGATCTATCTTGGTGAACCACTTGGCACCTTTAATCCGGGCAAACAAGTCCGACAACAGAGGCAAAGGATACTGAAATTTAACAGTGATTTTATTCAGAAGCCGATAGTCAATACAAGGTCTCAAAGATCCGTCCTTCTTGGCCACAAAAAAGAATCCCGCACCAAGAGGGGAAGAGGATGGACGGATATGCCCCTTCTCCAGAGATTCCTTGATATACGAACGCATTGCGGTATGCTCAGGTACAGACAGATTAAATAATCTTCCCTTAGGAAATTTACTACCCGGAATCAAATCTATAGCGCAGTCACAGTCCCTATGAGGAGGAAGAGCACTGGACCTGGACTCGCTGAATACATCCTGATAATCAGACAAATACTCAGGAACTTCCGAAGGAGTAGAGGAAGCAATAGACACCGGTGGGGAATCACCATGAATTCCCTGACAGCCCCAACTTGACACAGGCATTGCCTTCCAATCCAAGACTGGATTATGGGTCTGTAACCATGGCAGACCCAAAACGACCAAATCATGCATTTTATGCAGAACAAGAAAACGAATCACCTCCCGATGTTCAGGAGTCATGCACATGGTTACCTGTGTCCAAAACTGCGGTTTATTTTCCGCCAATGGCGTAGCATCAATACCTCTAAGAGGGATAGGATTTACCAATGGCTCAAGAACAAAACCACAGCGCTTGGCAAACGACAGATCCATAAGACTCAGGGCAGCACCTGAATCCACAAACGCCATAACAGGGTAGGAAGACAATGAGCAAATTAAAGTCACAGACAAAATAAATTTAGGTTGCAAATTACCAATGGCGACAGGGCTAACAACCCTTGTAAGGCGTTTAGAGCATGCTGATATAACATGTGTAGAATCACCACAGTAAAAACACAGCCCATTCTGACGTCTATGAATTTTCCGTTCATTTCTAGTCTGAATTCTATCACATTGCATTAAATCAGGTGTTTGTTCAGACAACACCACCAGAGGATTAGCAGTTTTGCGCTCCCGCAAACGCCGGTCAATTTGAATAGCCAGCGCCATGGAATCATTCAGACTTGTAGGAATGGAGAAACCCACCATCACATTCTTAATGGCTTCAGAAAGGCCATTTCTGAAATTTGCGGCCAGAGCACACTCATTCCACTGAGTAAGCACGGACCATTTCCGAAATTTTTGGCAATACACTTCAGCTTCATCCTGGCCCTGAGAAATAGCCAGCAAGGCTTTTTCTGCCTGAATTTCAAGATTGGGTTCCTCATAAAGCAATCCGAGCGCCAGAAAAAACGCATCAATATTCGCCAATGCCGGATCTCCTGGCGCTAGCGAGAAAGCCCAATCCTGAGGGTCGCCCCGCAAGAAAGAGATAACAATTTTAACTTGCTGAGCTGAGTCTCCAGACGAACGGGGTCTCAGAGAAAGAAACAATTTACAATTATTCCTGAAATTCCTAAACTTAAATCGATCTCCAGAGAACAGTTCAGGAATAGGTATTTTAGGTTCAGACATTGGACTACTGGTAACAAAATCTTGTATGCCCTGCACACGAGCAGCAAGCTGATCCACACTTGTAATCAGAGTCTGGAAATTCATGTCTGCAGCAAGCTTAAGCCACTCAGAGGTAAAGGGGAGGAAGAAAGAGAGGAAAAAAAAAAAAAAAAAAACACCTCAGAATTTCCTTTCTTATTATCCCACTTCTGCAATGTATTAAACATTCAACTTTGGCCTGGCATACTGTTATGACCCCAATGGGAGAGGGTCTCAGAAATAAATACCAAGTCTGCAAACACAAAAAACCAGCTCATAGGGCAGTGGTAACTGGGCTGACCGTATAGCTAATCCTAGCACCACAAATAGCAGCAGCCGGGGAACGTGCCTACGTTGGTTCTAGACGTCTCGCGCCAGCCGGAGAACTAACTAACCCTAGAAGGGAAAAGATAGACCTTTCTTGCCTCCAGAGAAAAGACCCCAAAAGTTGGATACAAGCCCCCAACAAATAATAATGGTGAGGTAAGAAGAAAAGACAAACGTAAGAATGAACTAGGTATTTAGCAAAGAGAGGCCCAGTGACTAATAGCAGAATATAGTAAGATGACTTATACGGTCAGCAAAAACCCTATCAAAAATATCCACGCTGGATATTCAAGAACCCCCGAACCGTCTAACGGCCCGGGGGGAGAATACCAGCCCCCTAGAGCTTCCAGCAAAATCAGGAATCACATTTAGTACAAGCTGGACAAAAAATAAGAGCAATAAAAATAACCCAAAAACAAGGAAGCAGGACTTAGCTTAATTTTGCAAGAACCAGGACCAGCAGACAGGAGCAAACAGAAAGGACTGATTACAACGATGCCAGGCACCAGACTAAGAATTCAGGAAGTTCATATAGCAACACCCCTGGACTAACGACCCAGGTGGGTGCCAAACTAGGGAAAGACAATCTCAGAGTCATACCACTAGTGACCACAAGAGGGAGCCAAAAAAGTCTAATTCACAACAGTTCAAGCCTCGGTTTATTGGTCCTTATAGGATTTCTGAGATTATCAATCCAGTGACTTTTCGTTTGCCCCTTCCAGCCTCTTTTTCCATCCATAATGTTTTTCATAGACCTTTGTTGCGGAAATATGTGGTGCCCGTTGTTCCCTCTGTTGATCCTCCTGCCCCGGTGTTGATTGATGGGGAGTTGGAGTATGTTGTTGAGAAGATTTTTGATTCTCATTTTTTGAGGTGGAGGCTTCAGTATCTTGTCAAGTGGAAGGGTTATGGCCAGGAGGATAATTCTTGGGTTGTTGCCTCCGATGTTCATGCTGACGATTTGGTTTGTGCTTTCCATTTGGCTCGTCCTGATCGGCCTGGGGGCTCTGGTGAGGGTTCGGTGACCCCTCCTCAAGGGGGGGTACTGTGTGAATTCTGCTCTTGGGCTCCCTCCCGTGGTTATAAGTGGTAGCGCTGCTGTCTGTCTTTCACAGCAGTCATCAGGTGTGTCCACTTCGGACTGGGCTATTTAGTCTGGCTTCACCCTTTAGTCAGTGCTAGTTGTTCATTGTTTCTGGAGGATTCACATCCCTTCCTGGTCTCTCCTGCTTGCTGTTCATTTCAACAAAGATAAGTTCTGCTTGTTTTAGCAACCCACATGTTGTGGGCCTTATTGTTCAGTGCATTTCATGTTTTTTCTTGTCCAGCTTAATCTGTGTAAGGATTTATGCAGCCAAGCTGGAATCTCTGGAGAGGCAGATATACCCTCCATATCTTTAGTTAGATGTGGAGTTTTTGTATTTTCTGTGGTGGATATTTTCTAGTGTTTTAATACTGACCGCATAGTTCTCCGTCCTATCCTTCCTATTTAGCTAGATTGGCCTCCTTTGCTAAATCCTGTTTTCAGTCTGTGTATGTTTTTTCCTCTCCTCTCACAGTCAATATTTGTGGGGGGCTGTCTATCCTTTGGGGATTTTCTCTGAGGCAAGATAGTTTTCCCTTTTCCTATCTATAGGGTTAATTAGTCCTCCGGCTGTGTCGAGGTGTCTAGGATTGGTAGGTACATCCCACGGCTACTTCTAGTTGCGTTGTTAAGTTCAGGGTCTGCGGTCAGTACAGATACCACCTTCTCCAGAGTATGTCTCATGCTGCTCCTAGGCCACCAGATCATAACAGGTTAGGGTTAGGGTTAGGGTTAGGATTAGGGTTAGGGCTAGGGTTAGAATTAGGGTTAGAACTAGAGTTAGGGTTAGATTAGACTATGTGCACACATGGTGCAGATTTGGCTGTGGATCCGCAGCGGATTGTATGCTGCGGATTCGTAGCAGTTTTCCATCAGGTTTACAGTACCATGTAAACCTACTGAAAACCAAATCCGCTGTGCCCATGGTGTGGAAAATACCGCGCAGAAACGCTGTGTTGTATTTTCCGCAGCATGTCAATTCTTTGTGCGGATTACGTTTTACACCTGCTCCTCAATAGGAATCCGCAGGTGAAATCCGCACAAAAAACACTGGAAATCCACGGTAAATGCGCAGGTAAAATGCAGTGCCTTTTACCTGCGGATTTTTAAAAAATGGTATGGAAAAATCTCACACGAATCCGCAATGTGGGCACATAGCCTTAGGGTTAGGGTTGGAATTAGAGTTAGGGTTGGAATTAGAGCTAGGGTTGGAAATAGGGTTAAGATTAGGATTGTGGTTAGGGTTAGGGGTGTGTTGGGGTTAGGGTTGTGGTTAGGGTTGGGATTAGGGTTAGGGTTGGGATTAGGGTTAGGGGTGTGTTGGGTTAGGGTTGTGGTTAGGGGTGTGTTGGGGTTAGGGTTATATCTAGAGTTGGGATTAGGATTTGGGGTGTGTTGGGGTTAGTGTTGGAATTAGAATTGAGGGGTTTCCACTGTTTAGGCACATCAGGAGTCTCCAAACGCAACATGGCGCCACCATTGATTCCAGCCAATCTTGCGTTCAAAAAGTCAAATGGTGCTCCCTCCCTTCTGAGCCCCGACGTGCGCCCAAACAGTGGTTTACCCCCACAAGGAGGGGGGCACTGCTAGACCTAATATTAACCCCTTCATGACCCAGCCTATTTTGGCCTTAATGACCTTGCCGTTTTTTGCAATTCTGACCAGTGTCCCTTTATGAGGTAATAACTCAGGAACGCTTCAACGGATCTTAGCGATTCTGAGATTGTTTTTTCGTGACATATTGGGCTTCAGGTTAGTGGTAAATTTAGGTCGATAATTTCTGAGTTTATTTGTGAAAAAAACGGAAATTTGGCGAAAATTTTGAAAATTTCGCAATTTTCACATTTTGAATTTTTATTCTATTAAACCAGAGAGTTATGTGACACAAAATAGTTAATAAATAACGTTTCCCACATGTCTACTTTACATCAGCACAATTTTGGAAACATTTTTTTTTTTTGCTAGGAAGTTATAAGGGTTAAAATTTGACCAGTGATTTCTCATTTTTACAACAAAATTTACAAAACCATTTTTTTTAGGGACCACCTCACATTTGAAGTCATTTTGAGGGTTCTATATGGCTGAAAATACCCAAAAGTGACACCATTCTAAAAACTGCACCCCTCAAGGTGCTCAAAACCACATTCAAGAAGTTTATTAACCCTTCAGATGTTTCACAGCAGCAGAAGCAACATGGAAGTAAAAAATGAACATTTAACTTTTTAGTCACAAAAATGATCTTTTAGCAACAATTTTTTTAATTTCCCAAGGGTAATAGGAGAAACTGGACCAGGGACGTTGTTGTACAATTTGTCCTGAGTACGCTGATACCTCATATGTGGGAGTAAACCACTGTTTGGGCGCACGGCAGGGCTCGGAAGGGAAGGAGCGCCATTTGACTTTTTGAATGAAAAATTATTTCCATTGTTAGCGGTCACCATGTCGCGTTTGGAAAGCACCTGTGTGCCTAAACATTGGAGCTCCTCCACAAGTGACCCCATTTTGGAAACTAGACCCCCCAAGGAACTCATCTAGAGGCATAGTGAGCACTTTAAACCCCCAGGTGCTTCACAAATTGATCCGCAAAAATGAAAAAGTACTTTTTTTTCGCACAAAATTTCTTTTAGCCTCAATTCTTTCATTTTCACATGGGCAACAGGATAAAATGGATCCTAAAATTTGTTGGGCAATTTCTCCTGAGTATGCCGATACCTCATATGTGGGGGTAAACCACTGTTTGTGTGCACGGCAAGGCTCGGAAGGGGAGGCGTGCCATTTGACTTTTTGAATGGAAAATTAGCTCCAATCTTTAGCGGACACCATGTCGCGTTTGGAGAGCCCCTGTGTGCCTAAACATTGGAGCTCCCCTACAAGTGACCCCATTTTGGAAACTAGACCCCCCAAGGAACTTATCTAGATGCATAGTGAGCACTTATAACCCCCAGGTGCTTCACAGAAGTTTATAACGCAGAGCCGTGAAAATAAAAAAATAATTTTTCTTTCCTCAAAAATGATTTTTAGCCCAGAATTTTTTATTTTCCCAAGGGTAATAGGAGAAATTGGACCCCAAATGTTGTTGTCCAGTTTGTCCTGAGTACGATGATACCCCATATGTGGGGGTAAACCACTGTTTGGGCGCACGGCAGGGCTCGGAAGGGAAGGCACGCCATTTGGCTTTTTGAATGGAAAATTAGCTCCAATCATTAGCGGACACCATGTCGCGTTTGGAGAGCCCCTGTGTGCCTAAACATTGGAGCTCCCGCACAAGTGACCCCATTTTGGAAACTAGACCTCCCAAGGAACTATTCTAGATGTGTGGTGAGCACTTTGAACCCCCAAGTGCTTCACAGAAGTTTATAACGCAGAGCCATGAAAATAAAAAATAATTTTTCTTTTCTCAAAAATGATTTTTTAGCCCACAATTTTTTATTTTCCCAAGGGTAACAGGAGAAATTGGACCCCAAAAGTTGTTGTCCAGTTTCTCCTGAGTACGCTGATACCCCATATGTGGGGGTAAACCACTGTTTTGGCACACGTCGGGGTTCGGAAGGGAAGTAGTGACGTTTTGAAATGCAGACTTTGATGGAATGCTCTGCGGGCGTCAGGTTGCGTTTGCAGAGCCCCTGATGTGCCTAAACAGTAGGAACTCCCCACAATTGACTCCATTTTGGAAACTAGACCCCCAAGGGAACTTATCTAGATGTGTAGTGAGCACTTTGAACCCCCAAGTGCTTCACAGAAGTTTATAACGCAGAGCCGTGAAAATAAAAAATAATTTTTCTTTCCTCAAAAATGATTTTTTTAGCCCAGAATTTTTTTATTTTTGCAAGAGTAACAGGAGAAATTGGACCCCAAAAGTTGTTGTCCAGTTTCTCCTGAGTACGCTGATACCCCATATGTGGGGGTAAACCACTGTTTTGGCACAAGTCGGGGTTCGGAAGGGAAGTAGTGACGTTTTGAAATGCAGACTTTGATGGAATGCTCTGCGGGCATCAGGTTGCGTTTGCAGAGCCCCTGATGTGCCTAAACAGTAGGAACTCCCCACAAGTGACTCCATTTTGGAAACTAGACCCCCAAGGGAACTTATCTAGATGTGTGGTGAGCACTTTGAACCCCCAAGTGCTTCACAGAAGTTTATAACGCAGAGCCATGAAAATAAAAAATAATTTTTCTTTTCTCAAAAATGATTTTTTAGCCCACAATTTTTTATTTTCCCAAGGGTTACAGGAGAAATTGGACCCCAAAAGTTGTTGTCCAGTTTCTCCTGAGTACGCTGATACCCCATATGTGGGGGTAAACCACTGTTTTGGCACACGTCGGGGTTCGGAAGGGAAGTAGTGACGTTTTGAAATGCAGACTTTGATGGAATGCTCTGCGGGCGTCAGGTTGCGTTTGCAGAGCCCCTGATGTGCCTAAACAGTAGGAACTCCCCACAATTGACTCCATTTTGGAAACTAGACCCCCAAGGGAACTTATCTAGATGTGTAGTGAGCACTTTGAACCCCCAAGTGCTTCACAGAAGTTTATAACGCAGAGCCGTGAAAATAAAAAATAATTTTTCTTTCCTCAAAAATGATTTTTTTAGCCCAGAATTTTTTTATTTTTGCAAGAGTAACAGGAGAAATTGGACCCCAAAAGTTGTTGTCCAGTTTCTCCTGAGTACGCTGATACCCCATATGTGGGGGTAAACCACTGTTTTGGCACAAGTCGGGGTTCGGAAGGGAAGTAGTGACGTTTTGAAATGCAGACTTTGATGGAATGCTCTGCGGGCATCAGGTTGCGTTTGCAGAGCCCCTGATGTGCCTAAACAGTAGGAACTCCCCACAAGTGACTCCATTTTGGAAACTAGACCCCCAAGGGAACTTATCTAGATGTGTGGTGAGCACTTTGAACCCCCAAGTGCTTCACAGAAGTTTATAACGCAGAGCCGTGAAAATAATAAATGTGTTTCCTTTCCTCAAAAATATTTTTTTAGCCCAGAATTTTTTATTTTTGCAAGAGTAACAGGAGAAATTGGACCCCAAAAGTTGTTGTCCAGTTTCTCCTGAGTACGCTGATACCCCATTTGTGGGGGTAAACCACTGTTTGGGCACATGCCGGGGCTCGGAAGGGAAGTAGTGACGTTTTGGAATGCAGACTTTGATGGAATGGTCTGCGGGCATCATGTTACGTTTGCAGAGCCCCTGATATGCCTAAACAGTAGAACCCCCCCACAAGTGACCCGATTTTGGAAACTAGACCCCCCAAGGAACTTATCTAGATGTGTGGTGAGCACGTTCAACCCCCAAGTGCTTCACAGAAGTTTACAACGCAGAGCCGTGAAAATAAAAAATCATTTTTCTTTCCTCAAAAAAGATGTTTTAGCAAGCAATTTTTTATTTTCACAAGGGTAACAGGATAATTTGGACCCCAATATTTGTTGCCCAGTTTGTTGTGAGTATGCTGATACCCCATATGTGGGGGTAAACCACTGTTTGGGCACACGTCAGGGCTCGGAAGGGAAGTAGTGACATTTGAAATGCAGACTTTGATAGAATGGTCTGCGGGCGTCACATTGCATTTGCAGAGCCCCTGATGTGCCTAAACAGTAGAAACACCCCACAAGTGACCGCATTTTGGAAACTAGACCCCCGAAGGAACTTATCTAGATGTGTGGTGAGCACTTTCAACCCCCAAGTGCTTCACAGAAGTTTATAACGCAGAGCCGTGAAAATAAAAAATAATTGTTCTTTCCTCAAAAATTATGTTTTAGCAAGTAATTTTTTTATTTTTGCAAGGGTAACAGGAGAAATTGGACCCCAACTGTTGTTGCCCAGTTTGTCCTGAGTACGCTGGTACCCCAAATGTGGGGGTAAACCACTGTTTGGGCGCACGTCGGGGCTTGGAAGGGCGGGAGCACCATTTGACTTTTTGAACGCAAGATTGGCGGGAATCAATGGTGGCGCCATGTTGCGTTTGGAGACCCCTGATGCGCCCAAACAGTGGAATCCCCTCAATTCTAACTTCAACACTAACCCCAACACACCCCTAATCCTAATCCCAACTGTAGCCATAACCCTAATCACAACCCTAACCCCAACACACCCCTAACCACAACCCTAACCGCAACACACCCGTAACCCTAATTCCAACCCTAATCCTAACCCTAATCCCAACCGTAACCCTAATCCCAACCCTAACCACAACTGTAACCCCAACACACCCCTAACCCTATCCGTAACCCTAACCACAAGCCTAATCTTAACCCTATTTCAAACCCTAGCCCTAATTCCAACCCTAACCCTAAGGCTATGTGCCCACGTTGCGGATTCGTGTGAGATTTTTCCGCACGATTTTTGAAAAATCTGCAGGTAAAAGGCACTGCGTTTTACCTGCGTATTTACAGCAGATTTCCAGTGTTTTTTTGTGCGGATTTCACCTGCGGATTCCTATTGAGGAACAGGTGTAAAACGCTGCAGAATCCGCACAAAGAATTGACATGCTGCGGAAAATACAACGCAGCGTTTCTGCACGGAATTTTCCACACCATGGGCACCGCGGATTTGGTTTTCCTTAGGTTTACATGGTACTGTAAACCTGATGGAAAACTGCTTCGAATTCGCAGTGGCCAATCCGCTGCGGATCCGCGGCCGATCCGCTGCTGATCCGCTGCCGATCCGCTGCGGATCCGCGGCCGATCCGCTCTGTGTGCACATGCCATAACCCTACCCCTAACCCTAACCCTACCCGTAACCCTAACCCTACCCCTAACCCTAACCCTACCCCTAGTTCTAACCCTAGTTCTAACCCTAACCCTAGTGGAAAAAGAAAAAAAAATATTTTCTTTATTTTATTATTGTCCCTACCTATGGGGGTGATAAAGGTGGGGGTTTATTTATTATTTTTTTATTTTGATCGCTGCGATAGAACCTACCACAGCGATCAAAATGTACTTGTAATGAATCTGCCGGCTGGCAGATTCGGCGGGCGCACTGCGCATGCGCCCGCCATTTTCCAAGATGGCGGCGCCCATGGAGAAGACGGCCGGACACCGGGAGGGACATGGAAGCTAGGTAAGTATGGGGGGGTGGGATCGGAACACGGGGGGGGGGATCGGAGGACCGGGGGAGCGGACAAGAGGACCGGGGGAGCGGACAGGAGGGAGGAGGGGAGCGGACAGGAGATCGGGGCAGAAAGGACGACTGGGGGGGCGATCGGTGGGGTGGGGGGGGCAGATCGGGGTCTCCAGCCATGGCAGATGCTATTGCAGCATCGGCCATGGCTGGATTGTAATATTTCACCATTTTCATAGGTGAAATATTACAAATCGCTCTGATTGGCTGTTTCACTTTCAACAGCCAATCAGAGCGATCGTAGCCACGGGGGGGTGAAGCCACCCCCCCTGGGCTGAAGTACCACTCCCCCTGTCTCTGCAGATCGGGTGAAAATGGAGTTAACCCTTTCACCCGATCTGCAGGGATGCGATCTTTCCATGACGCCACATAGGCGTCATGGGTCAGATTGGCACGGGTTTTCATGATGCCTGCGTGGCGTCAAAGGTCGGGAAGGGGTTAACCAACAGGCCAGACCGCATATCAAATATAAGGGTTGGGGGTCACTTGGGGAATAGTGATCACAAAATAATAAGTTTTCATGTCTCCTTTAATAAGATGTGTAGTAGAGGGGTGACAAGGACACTAAACTTCAGGAGGGCAAATTTCCAGCGGATGAGAAAGGATCTTGGTGCAATTAACTGGGACGATATCCTGAGGCATAAAAATACACAAAGAAAATGGGAGACGTTTATTAGCATCATGGATAGGACCTGTGCACAGTATATACCGTATGGGAATAAACATACTAGAAATAGGAGGAAACCAATATGGCTAAATAGAGCTGTAAGGGGCGCAATAAGGGACAAAAAGAAAGCATTTAGAGAATTAAAGGAAGTAGGTAGTGAGGAGGCATTAAATAAATACAGAAAATTAAATAAATTCTGTAAAAAGCAAATCAAGGCAGCAAAGATTGAGACAGAGAGACTCATTGCCAGAGAGAGCAAAAATAATCCCAAAATATTCTTCAACTACATAAATAGTAAGAAATTAAAAAATGATAGTGTTGGCCCCCTTAAAAATAGTCTGGGTGAAATGGTGGATGAGGATGAGGAAAAAGCCAATATGCTAAATGACTTTTTTTCATCAGTATTTACAAAAGAAAATCCCATGGCAGCCAATAGGACTAGTGATAAAAATTCCCAGTTACCTGCTTAACCCAGCAGGAAGTACGGCGGCGTCTAAAAATCACTAAAATTGACAAATCTCTGGGCCCGGATGGGATACACCCCCGAGTACTGCAGGAATTAAGTACAGTCATTGATAGACCATTATTTTTAATCTTTAAAGAGTCCATAATAACAGGGTCTGTACTACAGGACTGGCGTATAGCAAATGTGGTGCCAATATTCAAAAAGGGGACAAAAACTGAACTCAGAAATTATAGGCCAGTAAGTTTAACCTCTACTGTGGGTAAAATCCTGGAGGGCATTCTAAAGGATGCTATACTGGAGTATCTGAAGAGGAATAACCTCATGACCCAGTATCAGCACGGGTTTACTAGGGACCGTTCATATCAGACTAATTTGATCAGCTTCTATGAAGAGGTAAGTTCCGGACTGGACCAAGGGAGCCCAGTGGATGTAGTGTATATGGACTTTTCAAAAGCTTTTGATACAGTGCCACACAAAAGGTTGTTATATAAAATTAGAATAATGGGGATAGGGGAAAATATGTGTAAGTGGAATGAGAGCTGGCTCAGGGATCGGAAACAAAGGGTGGTTATTAATGGAGCACATTCGGACTGGGTCACGGTTAGCAGTGGGGTACCACAGGGGTCAGTATTAGGCCCTCTTCTTTTTAACATATTTATTAATGACCTTGTAGCATTCAGAATAGAATTTCAATATTTGCAGATGACACTAAACTCTGCAGGGTAATCAATACAGAAGAGGACAATTTTATATTACAGGATGATTTATGTAAACTAGAAGCTTGGGCTGATAAATGGCAAATGAGCTTTAATGGGGATAAATGTAAGGTCATGCACTTGGGTAGAAGTAATAAGATGTATAACTATGTGCTTAATTCTAAAACTCTGGGCAAAACCATCAATGAAAAAGACCTGGGTGTATGGGTGGATGACAAACTCATATTCAGTGGCCAGTGTCAGGCAGCTGCTACAAAGGCAAATAAAATAATGGGATGCATTAAAAGAGGAATAGATGCTCATGAGGAGAACATAATTTTACCTCTATACAAGTCACTAGTTCGACCACACTTAGAATACTGTGCACAGTTCTGGTCTCTGGTGTATAAGAAAGACGTAGCTGAACTGGAGCGGGTGCAGAGAAGAGCGGCCAAGGTTATTAGAGGACTGGGGGGTCTGCAATACCAAGATAGATTATTACACTTGGGGCTATTTAGTTTGGAAAAACGAAGGCTAAGGGGTGATCTTATGTTAATGTATAAATATATGAGGGGACAGTACAAAGACCTTTCTGATGATCTTTTTAATCATAGACCGGTGACAGGGACAAGGGGGCATCCTCTACGTCTGGAGGAAAAAAGGTTTAAGCATAATAACAGACGCGGATTCTTTACTGTAAGAGCAGTGAGACTATGGAACTCTCTGCCGTATGATGTTGTAATGAGTGAGTCATTACTTAAATTTAAGAGGGGACTGGATACCTTCCTGGAAAAGTATAATGTTACAGGGTATATATATTAGATTCTTTGATAGGGCGTTGATCCAGGGAACTAGTCTGATTGCCGTATGTAGGGTCGGGAAGGAATTTTTTTCCCCATGGTGGAGCTTACTTTTACCACATGGGGTTTTTTTGCCTTCCCCTGGATCAACATGTTAGGGCACGTTAGGCTATGGGTTGAACTAGATGGACTTAAAGTCTTCCTTCAACCTTAATAACTATGCTAACTATGCTATGCTACTGTTGAGGAGAGCCATAAGATCAAATACTTAATTAACCTCAACACATAAGGTAATTGTGAGAAGCAAGCCATAACATGTATTGTTTAACTTTACATAAGTTTTCCTCAGACAAAGTGAGACACTAAAGATGGCCGCCATCTCCTGTATCAGATCCATGTGCTCAGGTATCCAAGATGAACAATGAAGACACTAAAGATGGCCGCCATTTCCTGTGTCAGCATGCCGTGTGCTCTGGTGTCCAAGATGACGCCCACCCTGATGACCTCATGGATCCACCCACAGTGACGCCCACCCTGATGACCTCATGGACCAACCCACCCTGATGACCTCATGGATACGCCCATGGACTTGCTCATTGCCCAACCCACTAACCAATGAAATACATTCGATCACTCCCATTTGAGAACTAACCGAGCCCCCTTACAGGAGATATATAACATTGTGTTTGACTAATAAACTTCCCTTCTTGGAGCTGAGCCACACATTGATCAAGGAGAGTTACAGCTGACTGTGTCTGGTGTATTTCTTTAGTGCACATGATCAATATCCATTAGGCCAGGAGTAGGCAACTAGAGAATTGAACATTATATTAATTGTTCAACCTTAATATTTGGCCGCCCAACCTGGGGCCAGCAGAGGAGAGCCCTGAACCGTGAGGACCGGCGAGTGGAACGGCTGGATGCACTGAGTACCCCGAACCTGGAGACTGATCACCTCCTTAACAGAACACGGTAAGTCTGCTGATTTTTATAATCTGTAGTCTTTACCTGTGTCCTTCGGGGTATCCTGTGCAGATTGCCTGACCGTGTCCGGTTTTCTTGGTATCTGTAAGATGGCAGAAGGGTCTCTCCGCTGCTGGTCATTTAATTGCAAGAACCGTCACATGTTTTTAGTTGCCTGCTGCCTGTTACATGTTGTGAAGAGGGGAGATGACTAGTAGTTAAGAGAAGCAAGGTTTTTTTTTCTACAGAGGGATAGGCAAGTGATAAAACAGGAAAAACAGGTTTTTACAGAAGGAGATGACTGGTAGTTAGGAAAAGCATTGTGTTTGGAACAGGAATAGCAGGTTTCTAGGAAAGAAGAAGCAAGTGTTTACAGAAGGAAAAGCATGTGGTAGGACGGGAAAAACAAGTTTGTTTTTAGAGAAGGAAAGCAAGCAAGTAGAAAAAAAATAAATAATAATAATTTTTGTCTGTGGTATACGGTTGTCGCCTGTGATAAGATTTTCAGTTCTGTACAAGAGAGACTAGGACCTGGAGTGATTGACTCGGCCTAGGGGGGCCCGGTAAAGCTTGGAGTGATTGACTCAGTTCGGGCATAATAAATTGTGTAGCGGCTCATTAAAGCTTGGAGTGATTGACTCAGTTTGAGCCAATTAAATTTATAGTTTTTCTTTTTTTTTGCCCTGTGACATCGAGTGAGTGACTCTGCACGGGGACCGGTAAGTTAGGGAGCAATTTGACAAAGTAGGGAATAATTGGTTTGTAAAGTACGGAGCACGGAAGTCAGACAGGGACCACGTGACAAGAAGCAATAGGAACTGAGTACTGCAGACTCAGTTCCCTTTAGAATCTCAGGTTTGAGTCATCTCCCCCGTCTTATTGTTTGTTTGGTGTTTGTTATCTTGATAGATAGATATATATACTGTATATCTATAGAAAGATGGAGAAATTAATGCAGTTCTGCCGTATGGGCACTAAGCCAAATTCAGATGGCAAGTTAGACTCATGCACATTAGTGGAAATTGTGTGGAATGCCAGAAGGGGGGATGGTTACAGCCCCTGGAGTGGAAGCTTGTCTTGAGATAAAAGAAAAGGTATCCTAGAAGATAATGGATTGTTGTCTATTGCTAGGGTAGGAGAAAGAGTCTCTGAAAGTCTATATATATAAAAAAAAAAAAAAAAAAAAAGGAAATTGGGTAGAAGAGAAAAGGAATAGAAAGAATAGAGTTTTGAGTTGTGTATTGCAAAAATATATCCTGTGAGCGGCCACCACCGTATAATGGTGGCCCAGAGCCATGTGCTAAATGTAATTGCGGCCATTTTGTTAATGGCAAATGTGTTAAATGTAATAGCAGCCAAAATGGTGGCCCAGAGCCATGTGCTAAATGTAATGGCGGCCATTTTGTTGGTGGTAAATATAATTCTGACGGCGGCCACTTTGTTGGTGGTAAATATAATTCTGACGGCGGCCATTTTGTTGGTGGTAAATATAATTCTGACGGCGGCCATTTTGTTGGTGGTAAATATAATTCTGACGGCGGCCATTTTGTTGGTGGTAAATATAATTCTGACGGCGGCCATTTTGTTGGTGGTAAATATAATTCTGACGGCGGCCATTTTGTTGGTGGTAAATATAATTCTGACGGCAGCCATGTTGTGGATGGCGAATGTGCTGCTCCTGGTGGTGAACATCTCAGATTAAGGCTACACGCCACATCACCAAATCCTTGTTACCCAGTAATGACCACTAACGGCCAATACTATATTCCTTCGGGAAGTGAACAGGCTCTACCCATGTTTCCTATCTCAGTTGTTTCCAATGGGGCACCAACCCTTTCCCCTATCACTCCTGTTGTGAATCCAGCAGTCCTCCCACCTGGATCGTCCCCAGCACCTACCCTTTCTACTATCACTTCCAATGCCAATTTAGCCACACACCCACATGAGATGCTCCACGCAGCGGCCTCTCCTCCCAATGCTTCCACAACAGCACTCTCATGCAGTCTACCTAACCCTATACCTGGTACCTCACAGGCTGTCTCGCAGCCAAGCGCACACCTGTATGGGACGGTGGCGACTGTATCAAGGGGGGGCTCAATCTGGGAGGGGGATACCAATAGCACAGGAAGCACAAAGGGGAGGGAATGTTGGCAGCCTATTTTTGAAAAAGAACTTCCTGAGGGACCCTTGTTAGTGGTGGGAAAGGGTGACATAACAACAATGGAGACAGACGCTATTGTTAATGCTGCCAATTCTCGGTTAGAACACAATGGAGGTGTAGCTAGAGCTATAGTGGAAGCGGGAGGGGCGACTATTCAAGCTGACAGTCAAATCATTGTTGAGTCACATGGTCAGATAGCTGTTGGGGACATAGCGGTGACTAAAGCTGGCAATCTCCTGTGTAGAATGATCATACACACTGTGACCCCTACTTATGACCCTATTCATCCAGACGTTAGTGCTCAACAACTTCATGCAGCAATAACTCGCATTAATGAGGACAGGACTGTTAAAGCTTTTAAGACTGCCTGCGTCACCTGGAGCCCATACCATGATACTGGAGCTGCCCAAATAGAGCCCCTCATTCCAGGACTGTTACCTCCTCCGGCTCCTCATACACAAGGGACTACATCTGCACTCCCGGTGCCATCTCTACTCCCGCCTCAGGTGCCACCACCAACAGTGCCAATGCTCATGTCTGAGGAGCCCACCCTCTACGTCAAGTTTACACCCCAGCAAGCTGCTACTCTGTTGAACCAAGTTCTAGATCCAGAAAAACAGCCGATGCCTTTCTACAGGGGCATGACGAGACATGGGACTCTGGTATTTTGTTTTGCCAAGAACCTAAGACAAGGGCCTCAGATGAGTTGGCTGACCTATCAATGATTATTGTTGCCAAAGGTTTCCAGATGCCTCAAAGCTGATGCAGCCATTGTACGATGACCTCAAGACGTCAGCGTTTCCACTATGTACTAAATCCGTGGAAGCTTTCTACGCTCTTAAACAGGCCATACAGTCTGCACCAGCTCTTTGAATCCCAAATCCTGATATCATCTGAGGACATCCAGTTCTCTTAATGGCTCCACACGACATAAAAGCTATTCTAGGCCAGACTCAACCTAAACACCTGTCGCTACAGCGTCATATGAGACTCCAATGTTCCCTCTTGATTCCGGATAATGTCACTCTTGTCCGCTGCAGCATCTTCAAACTGTCCACGCTGCTTCCTCTTTCCAGGGGGGATGTGGATGATACTGATGCTCTCAGAGAAGATGCCTCTACACACTCAGAGGATCATGACTGTCTTGAACAAATGCATGAAGAAGTAGCCTCCCAGAAAAACGTGTCTGAAGACCCATTCCCACATGCTGACCTGACGTTCTTCACTGATGGTTCCAGATTTGCAGATGAAACCAGGAAGGTTCCATATGGGATATGCCATGGTTACACATGACCAGGTCATCTCAGCTGGATCGCTACCACCGCACATGTCTGCACAAGAAGCGGAACTTAAAGCTTTGACGTTGGCTTGTCAGGAAGCGACGGAGAAGGTGGTCAACATCTACACGGATTCAAGATACGCTTTTGGAGTGGCTCATGACTTCGGCAGTATCTGGGCAGCCAGAGGATACCTAACATCCAGTGGAACTCCTGTAAAACATGCTGCTATCATACAAGAACTTGTGGCCGCTCTAGATCTACCTTTGGAGGTTGCAGTGATCAAGATCAAAGCTCACGGGAGATTGGATTCTCCAGAAGCAAGGGGGAACTTCTTTGCTGACAAAACAGCAAAAACCTATGCTGTGGATCCATTTGGGAAAGAAAAAGCAGCGGTGTACGTGTCACAAGACACTGAAGAAGGGACTAAAGGCTCTCTTATGAGGATCATCCATCTACATCAAGACAAGACATCAGATGATGAAAAGAAGTCATGGCAAGAAGGAGGAGCTAAAAAGGATGAAGATGGAGTCTGGAGGATGAACAAAAAGGTCTGTCTACCCCGTAATCTGTACCCTTCAGTGACAGAATGGGCACACGGTATCACCCACAGAGGCAAGAATCAGATGAATGACCTAATTTGGAAGACTTATATGGCACCTGGAATCTCTACTATCACCCAAAAATATTGCAAGTCCTGCCTTGTGTGTGCAACATGCAATCCAGCACCGCCTCAGAAAGTTACTTAGAAACATTTGGCTAAACCACTTTATCCCTTTCAGAGGATTCAGATCGATTACATTCAAATGCCAAAAGTAGGGAAGTACGAGTATGTACTGGTAGTGACTGACATGTTCTCAGGATGGCCCGAAGCCTATCCAGTAACAAACATGACTGCCAGAGTGACTGTTAAGAGACTGGTGACTGAAGTAATATGCAGATATGGGGTCCCAGAGGTAACTGAGAGTGACCAAGTACCCGCATTCATTGCAGCACTGTCTAAGGAACTATGGACATTAGTGGGAGCTGATTTGGGTTTACATACTCCATATCTCCCACAGTGCAGTGGGGAAATAGAAACACTGAATGGCACTTTCAAAAATAAAATACTGAAAGCCAGTTAGGAGGTCAGACTTGGACAGACATTTTGCACGTTGCCTTATACTCAGTCAGAAACACTCCAAAGGGTCCCACTAAACTCACACCATTCGAGATTCTTTTTGGGGGGCCTCCAAGGTTGGGTCAATATTTTCCACAACAGCTAGCCTTGGGAAGTGATACTCTTGTAAATTATGTAATTGTTGTTACTAAAGAACTGTCAGTAACACATGTACGAGTTTTATCATCCATTCCAGGTCCAGATTCCAGTGAAGGTACCCATGCTTTCCAACCTGGTGACTACGTGCTTGTAAAGAAGTTCATCAGAAAGACATCCCTGGAGTCGAGATTTAAGGGTCCCTACCAAGTGCTCCTGACTACTCCTACTTCAGTCAGGGTTGCTGAGCGCCTCCTGGATCCATCTCTCACATTATAAACTTGTTAGACAGTTAGGGACAGAGTAGGATCTGACCTGCTTGTCAAAGTCCAGCTACAAAGGGAGGTTTTCCACAAGGGAAAACTTGTCTCAAACTGGTGGAAACTCCAATTCCCTTCTCCCGGGCAAGACGGTCAGATCTAGGATGTGTACATCAGGGTTAGTCGCACATGTGTATTTTATGTAACCATGGAGATGGAAGATTGGAGATTAATAGATCCAGCAGGTAGGGAAGTCCCGAAGACATGGGTAACGCGCTCCGATATACCTCCGCAGTATACCCATAATTGGTCACACATTCTCTGGTGTCTATAGCATCCGAATTGTCATGAAGCTTCTGATGTCATAATAACACTTAACATCGGTGGGTTAGGGAACCACGGTGGGATCAAGATAAAAGAAAAGGTTAATGAAGTATTTAGGGGGGACTGTTGAGGAGAGCCATAAGATCAAATACTTAATTAACCTCAACACATAAGGTAATTGTGAGAAGCAAGCCATAACATGTATTGTTTAACTTTACATAAGTTTTCCTCAGACAAAGTGAGACACTAAAGATGGCCGCCATCTCCTGTATCAGATCCATGTGCTCAGGTATCCAAGATGAACAATGAAGACACTAAAGATGGCCGCCATTTCCTGTGTCAGCATGCCGTGTGCTCTGGTGTCCAAGATGACGCCCACCCTGATGACCTCATGGATCCACCCACAGTGACGCCCACCCTGATGACCTCATGGACCAACCCACCCTGATGACCTCATGGATACGCCCATGGACTTGCTCATTGCCCAACCCACTAACCAATGAAATACATTCGATCACTCCCATTTGAGAACTAACCGAGCCCCCTTACAGGAGATATATAACATTGTGTTTGACTAATAAACTTCCCTTCTTGGAGCTGAGCCACACATTGATCAAGGAGAGTTACAGCTGACTGTGTCTGGTGTATTTCTTTAGTGCACATGATCAATATCCATTAGGCCAGGAGTAGGCAACTAGAGAATTGAACATTATATTAATTGTTCAACCTTAATACTACATATGGGGTACCAGCATACTCAGGACAAACTGGGCAACAATTATTGGGGTCCAATTTCTCCTTTTACCCTTGCGAAAATAAAAAATTGCTTGCTAAAACAGAGGAATGAAAAATTATTTTTTATTTTTACGGCTCTGCGTTACAAACTTCTGTGAAGCACTTGGGGGTTCAAAGTGCTCACCACACATCTAGATAAGTTCCTTGGGGGGGTCTAGTTTCCAAAATGGGGTCACTTGTGGGGGGTTTCTACTGTTTAGGCACATTAGGGGCTCTGCAAATGCAACGTGACACCCGCAGACCATTTCATCAAATTCTGCTTTTCAAAATGTCACTGCTTCCCTTCCGAGCCCCGATGTGTGCCCAAACAGTGGTTTACCCCCACATATTGGGGTACCAGTGTACTCAGGACAAACTGGACTACAACTATTGGGGTCCAATTTCTCCTGTTCCTCTTGCGAAAATAAAAAATTGCTTGCTAAAACAGAGGAATGAAAAATTATTTTTTATTTTCACGGCTCTGCGTTATAAACTTCTGTGAAGCACTTGGGGGTTCAAAGTGCTCACCACACATCTAGATAAGTTTTACCCCCACATATGGGGTATCAGCATACTCAGGAGAAACTGGAAAACAACTTTTGGGGTCCAATTTCTCCTGTTACCCTTGGGAAAATAAATTGTGGGCTAAAAAATCATTTTTGAGAAAAGAAAAATTATTTTTTATTTTTATGGCTCTGCGTTATAAACTTCTGTGAAGCACTTGGGGGTTCAAAGTGCTCACCACACATCTAGATTAGTTCCTTGGGAGGTTTAGTTTCCAAAATGGGGTCACTTGTGGGGGAGCTCCAATGTTTAGGCACACAGGGGCTCTCCAAATGCGACATGGTGTCCGCTAATGATTGGAGCTAATTTTCCATTCAAAAAGCCAAATGGCATGCCTTCCCTTCCGAGCCCAGCCGTGCGCCCAAACAGTGGTTTACCCCCACATATGGGGTATCATCGTACTCAGGACAAACTGAACAACAATATTTGTGGTCCAATTTCTCCTGTTACCCTTGGGAAAATAAAAAATTCCGGGCTAAAATTTTTTTTTGAGGAAAGAAAAATTATTTTTTATTTTCACGGCTCTGCGTTATAAACTTCTGTGAAGCACCTGGGTGTTTAAAGTGCTCACTATGCTTCTAGATAAGTTCCTTGTGGGGGTCTAGTTTCCAAAATGGGGTCACTTGTGGGGGAGCTCCAATGTTTAGGCACACGGGGGCTCTCCAAATGCGACATGGTGTCCGCTAAAGATTGGAGCCAATTTTTCATTCAAAAAGTCAAATGGCGCTCCTTCCCTTCCGAGCCTTACCATGTGCCCAAACAGTGGCTTACCCCCACTTGTGAGGTATCGGTGTACTCAGGAGAAATTGCCCAACAAATTTTAGGATCCATTTTATCCTGTTGCCCATGTGAAAATGAAAAAATTGAGGCTAAAATAATTTTTTTGTGAAAAAAAAGTACTTTTTCATTTTTATGGATCAATTTGTGAAGCACCTGGGGGTTTAAAGTGCTCACTATGCTTCTAGATAAGTTCCATGGGGGGTCTCGTTTCCAAAATGGGGTCACTTGTGGGGGATCTCCAATGTTTAGGCACACGGGGGCTCTCCAAACGCGACATGGTGTCCGCTAAAGATTGGAGCCAATTTTTCATTCAAAAAGTCAAATGGAGCTCCTTCCCTTCCGAGCCCTGCCATGCGCCCAAACAGTGGTTTACCCCCACATATGAGGTATCAGCATACTCAGGACAAATTGGACAACAATGTTCCTGGTCTAGTTTCTCCTTTTACCCTTGGGAAAATAAAAAATTGTTGCTAAAATATCATTTTTGTGACTAAAAAGTTAAATGTTCATTTTTTCCTTCCATGTTGCTTCTGCTGCTGTGAAACACCTGAAGGATTAATAAACTTCTTGAATATGGTTTTGAGTCCTTTGAGGGGTGCAGTTTTTAGAATGGTGTCACTTTTGGGTATTTTCAGCCATTTAGAACCCTCAAACTGACTTCAAATGTGAGGTGGTCCTTAAAAAAAATGGTTTTGTATATTTTGTTGCAAAAATGAGAAATCACTGGTCAAATTTTAACCCTTATAACTTCCTAGCAAAAATAAATTTTGTTTCCAAAATTGTGCTGATGTAAAGTAGACATGTGGGAAATGTTATTTATTAACTATTTTGTGTCACATAGCTCTCTGGTTTAACAGAATAAATATTCAAAATGTGAAAATTGCAAAATTTTCTAAATTTTTGCCAAATTTCCGTTTTTTCACAAAAAACTCAGAAATTATCGACCTAAATTTACCACTAACATGAAGCCCAATATGTCTCAAAAAAACAATCTCAGAACCACTAGGATCCGTTGAAGCGTTCCTGAGTTATTACCTCATAAAGGGACACTGGTCAGAATTGCAAAAAACGGCCAGGTCTTTAAGGTCAAAATAGGCTGGGTCATGAAGGGGTTAAGAGAAAATGGGGTCTCTTGAATCCTCACTGCACGACAGTGTTATCTCAAACGATTTGGATTAGCAAACAGGGCCTCTTGGCTGAACCACTATATTAGGCTTAAATATTTTTAAGAGGAAATGGGGCCTCCTGATTGCTCACTGCAGCACAGTTTTTGCCCAAATGATTTTGATTAGCAAAAGGGGCCTCCTGACTGAAACACAGATTTAGCACAATCTATTTAGATGCTGGAAGATTGATTTCGCATAAGACAGGATCCTATCTAGCTAACTGACAAGTTCACTTTCAGGAGCAGCACGAGCAGCCTTTCTGTGGTGTTACAATGGTGACATCAAAATAAGATGTTCACTTTTTATATGGACAGGGACATGTGACTTCGGCAGCCAATCAGAGAAGATGTTGTGCCATGATGTTGTGGATGGTTTCTTTGCCTTGATTGGCTGCCGGAATGTACGCACATTAAATTAGTACAGAACAAAAAACAAGAAAAAAAATACAGTCCGCTGCTCCTCTAACCTACACACCCCCACTCCTCTCATAAAACACATCCCCCAAGCATCATACAGCACCACTATCCTAAAGTAAAAACAAAAACAACGTGATCATTTACCGATCTGTGACTGAATTTTGCAGATTTTGAGGAAAAATGCTCAGGAAAACAATCACGAATCTGAATGTGATTCATTTGTGCTGAATTTGAGATTGGAAAACGTTTTATGAACAAGTCCGTTCACCTCTAGTGCCTGTTTTTGACTGATTTCAGACACCGTGCACATTACATCTTTCTCAATAACATCTCCACCTGCACCTCACTCACAGATAAGCAGTTTGTCGTGTACACCATACAGTACTTCACCCTCTCCCAGCACTCAGCACATCAGCCAGCCATCGGTCCCCCAGTTGTGGTCACATAAAAGAATGTTTTCTCCTACACATGCCAAAACTAAGAGCTTCTACTTGACCATCTCCACTTTGTTGGCCACAGAAATGCTGCCTTTTCGCCATGGTGGATACAAATGGCTTCTGAAAGCTGATGGCCTTCACAATCCCCCAGTAGCCTTTGCCATTACTTCTCCAAGGCTGCTTTCACACATCAGTTTTTTGCGGACAGGCACAATCCGGCGAATTTTGAAAAAAATGGATCCTGCAAATGTTGCCGCCGGATCCATTTTTTTTCTCATAGAATTGTATTAGCGACAGATGGCCTCACGTTTCATCCGTTTTTCACCAGATCTTTCAAAAATTGTTTTTCCTGCAGCCGGAGAAAACGGACATAGTAACATTTTTTGTGTCCGTCAAAAAAACGGACAGCAATGGATCCGGCTCCATCTGGCTTTTGCTAGAATGGAAGCCTATGGCGCCAGATCCATCATATGATGGAATCCGGCGACGGATTCCGTTATTTTTATAAACTGAGCATGCTCCGATCTTTGCGTTTTCCAATCTGGTCTCTCTCTTCCGTTTTTTTTAAACTCATTCAGGGAAAAAACGGATCCGTCGCATCAGCTTTTCACAATTTGCGAACAGATCCTTTTTTTTTCAAAATTCACCGGATTCAGCCTGTTGGCAAAAAACTAATGTGTGAAAGAAGCTAAAGAAATCTGTGTCTGCACTACACCAGCATGTCACAGGCAACATCACCCGTTCCTTGAAAAAAATCTATATCTGCCAGGGTGCATTTCATCATTGACACCTGGACGCATGGGCAGGGACATTACTTCTCGCTGACTGGGCACTGGGTAACTCTGGTGGCTGCGGGTGGAGGCGGGGAAGGGGCAGCTTCACAGGTCTTGAAATCCCCAATGCTTTCAGGACAAACATCTGTATCTACCATTGCTTCTGCCTCCTCCACCTCCTCTAGGGCCTCCACATACACCCTCAACTGCTCCCTTAACACACATTCAAACAGTGAAGAGAGGTCCCCCCAACTCCGTACTGCACAGCCATGGCTCACTGCAGTCAGTTGTGGACAGCTATCCAGGCCGAGTTTGAGCAATGGCTGTCTCTACTAAACCTGGAGCCAGGGAAGGACATGTGCGATAACGGTGCAAACCTTATAAAGGCTCTCCACCGGGGCTACCTCACACACGTGCCTTGCATGTCTCACGTCCTCAACCTGGTGGTACAGTAATTTCTCTGTCACTATTCCAGCCTGGATGCACTGCTGCAGAAAGCAGTCATTTTTAGCTCACTTCAGCCATTCGCACCCTGTGGATCAATGTTATGCATCACAGAAAGGTATTTTGGCCTACCGGTTAAGTGGTGCAGTATGTAATTTTGCATAGCCTGGGTAAATGTAGTGCATGGTGCAAATTACGCTTCTGCACAATTTCTAAATGGCCACTAAGGCCTCTTTCACACTTCCGTATTTCAGCTAGCATCACAATCCGTTGATTTTTGAGAATGCAGGATCCTGCAAAAAACGTTCAGCGGAAAATCGGTCAGTAACGCATCCTGCGCTGCCCGTCACTGGCTACAATGGAAGCCTATGGCCGCAGGATACATCACTGACTGTGAAAAGCAGGAATCCAGCGACGGGTCCCGTCTTTTCAAACAGAGCATGCGTGGAAGAATTTCCTATCAGGGAAATTCTCTCTTGCTCGCGCTCTTTCTCTTTTTACTATTGATGCTGCCTATGCAGCATCAATAGTAACAAGATGTAATGTTACAAATAATTAAAAAAAAAAAATCGCAGTATTCTCACCTACCGGTGTCCCGCACAGCGATGCTCCCGGCAGCTAGCGTTCCTAGCAATACATTGCAAAATCTCACGAGAAGTCGCGGTCTCACAATGTATTACTAGGAACGCTAGCTGCCGGGAGCATCGCTGCGCGGGATGCCGGTTGTCAGGACTCTGAACAATTTTGATTACCTTTTGTGCATTACTGCCCTTTTCCAGGATGGCGTCTTTGGTCTCATGTGCACTGTGTCTTCCTGCTATATAACTCCACCCCAGCCTTTAGTCTGTGCTAGAGTATTCTGCCTTGCATCCAGCTTCTTACCCTGGTGGCTCCCTGGCTTTGCTCCTGCTCCTGTGAACCTGTGTGGAGATCCTGCTACTCAGTTCTGAGTTTCTACTGCATACTGCATTGGTTTTCAGTAATCCTCCTCCATCTGGCTGCTTGTGTTTGTTTCCATCTGCATTTGCTGGACATGTAAGCTGTTGCTGCTCTGCTTAAACCTGAGATTATCACCCAGGCCTTCCTGGTTGAGATAAGACATTGCTTGAACTGCCTTATAAGCATATCTATCTGTGTTTGGACTAAACAAGGACTTACTCGTGTCAAGTATCCTCAAGTACAACTGTGCTTTATAAACGTTCTGCTTGGTTGCATTTTCGTCTAAAGTTCCTATAGACTGTTAAGCTGCATTTAATATTTGCACCAAGTGTTGTGGACTTGAGCTTTGCTCTGCACCTGTTTGAATCACCATGTGATAATATAAACGTTACCATTTATAAAACTGTGTCCTGTAGTTGTCTTGTTCCACGCAAAGAGTCTCCTGAGTTATCCCCTATAATCATTACACTGGTAGGTAAGGATACTGCAATTCTTTTATTTTTTTTAACCTGGTTTGTGTTGTGTATGCGTTTTCGCAGCGGAAAACCGCTGCGAAGACGCATACACAACAGGTGCACATAGCCTCGATGGGTCCGTCAGAAAGACGGGCCCAGTGTACCCGTCACATACGTTTTGACACATGTCCATCGCTACATCTCGGCAACGCAGCAGGATGGGAGCGTCCCGACAGAAAAAAAGGCTAAGATGGTTAATGCTGACGATGCCATCATCAGCATCACTATTTCGGTCATCAACATACTAGAGCACACTTTGAATAGTCTGCGTGAGGACAGTGCCAAGGACGGTGGATTATAATATTATGCCCGTATTGCTAGGATTAGAAATAGTGCACTGCTGACTACTGGTTTGCCATACTGTTAGATCCACGGTACAAGAGTAAATTTTATCAGATGCTTCCCTCCCTGGAAAGGAACGCGCACATGCTAGAGTATCGAAACACATTTGTAGACTATCTTAAGAGTGGTTTTCCCCAAGACGGCAGTGACACACACACAGTGTGCATAGCAGTTCTAGACTTCCAACCCCTGGAACATCAGGTTGTAATTGCAAAAACATTAGCAGCAGCTGCAGCAGTGTAAGTGGCAGAAGCAATTTCTGTAAGTTGTTTCACACATTATTTTAGACCATTCTGTGCACCAGCAAAACAAGTCTGATACATAGTGAACAACTGAAGAGGATGGTGCAGGATTATATCAAGCTCAATATCGATGCCATCAGGGAGATTTGGACCCCTTTGTATTTTGGTCTTCAAAAATGGAAGAATCGCCTGTGCTCGCATGCCACGCTTTGGTGATTTTGTCATGCCTAGCAAACAGCATTCTTTCAGAATGCATCCTCAATGTTTCTGATGGTGTCCCAATGGATAAGCACATCCGGCTGTCCCCTGAGAGTGTAGACTGCTTAACTTTCATCAAAATGAGCAAGTCATGGATCTCCAATGACCTTTTCACTCCCTAGATGATGGTGTAGTTTTCAGTGTGCTGCATTGATCTTGCATTATTGCAGTCTATGAAACCTTTGTCGTGGCTTCTGTTGCTTCTGCTGCTGATGTTACTAACAAGTGAAGTGTCCACCACTGTTATCTTTACAAATTGCTTTTTTTAAAGCACCTAGTATTGCTCCTATTCCTCCTTATTTGCTTTCTCCTGAGTCACAAATCCATTTTTTTGGTGAATGGAGACTCTTATTGGGGTTGTTGCCTGTAGTGGCAGGGGTCTCACAACACTATTATACTATTTCTACTTTGGGGAGATTGATGCCACTTTAGTGGTGTTAGCCAATAATGTTTTGAAATGTGGGGACTCCAAGTTGTGTCTCCATCTGGTTGGTTGTAATGAAACAAGAGTCAGAGCCCCATTATATTATTTCTACTCTGGGAAAATTGATGCCACTTTAGTGGTGTGTGGCAATTTTTTGAAATGTGGAGACTCCAAGTTGGATCTCCATCGGGTGGGTTGCCTGTAGTGCAAAGGGTCTCAGAGCACTATTATGCTATTTCTACTCTGGGGAAATTGATTCACTTTAGTGGTGTATGGCAATAAATTTTTTGAAATGTTTGGTCTCCAAGATGGGTTTCATTAATGTGTGTAGGGCTCCCAGAATGACAGGCTGCACTAACTTTCAGTCAACTGCCTATGTTACTATCCTCAAATGTTTCTAACAATAGAAGTCTATGAAGCTGCTATTTGTGTCACCTGAGTGTGGCTGAGGAGAAAAGCAGTTTGAGCTGATGCATGAGGTATCAGGGCTCCTAGCACAACAAGCCTACACCAATCTGTCAGGACTCTGAACATTTTTTACCTTTTGTGCATTACTGCCCTTTTCCAAGATGGCGTCTTTGGTCTCATGTGCACTGTGTCTTCCTGCTATAAAACTCCACCCCAGCCTTCAGTCTGTGCTAGAGTATTCTGCCTTGCATCCAGCTCCTGACCTCTGATTACTCCCTGGCTAGACACCTGCTCCTGTGAACCTGTGTGGTGATCCTGCTACTCTGCTCTGAGTTCCTGCTGCATACACAAGTTTCCAGTAATCCTCCTTCATCTGCTGTTCGTGTTTACTTCCATCTGCATTTGCTGGACATGTAAGCTGTTTCTGCTTTGCAATAACCTGAGACTATTAACCAGGCCTCCCTGGTTGAGCTAAGATATGATTTGAACTGCCTAATAAGCATATCTATTCGTGCCTGGACTAAGACAAGGATTTATTTGTGTCAAGTATCCTCAAGAATAACTGTGCTTCATAGACTTTCTGCTTGATTGCATTTTCCTCTGAAGTTTCCTATAGACTGCTAAGCTGCGTTTATTATTTGCACCAAGTGTTGTGGACTTGAGTTTCTCTCTGCACCTGTTTGAATCACCGTGTGATAGTATAGACTTTACCACTTATAAAACCGTGTCCTGTAGTTGTCTTGTTCCACGCAAAGAGTCTCCTAAGTTATCCCCTATAATTATTACAGGATACTCTAGCCTAAAAAAAAAGGAGACTGCTGGAACAATGACTGCAGAAAGCAAATTAGAGCAAGTGTTTTCCATAATTAGATCACTGCAGAAAGATGTGGAAGGTCTGCAAAAGAAGTTTGGAAGCTTTGAACACAATCAACAAGTGTTTGGACAAACTTTGCAGGACTTGAGCAACCGCATTGCAGCCCAGAAAAACAAACTTGCTGGCATAGAGTCCCAGTATGGACGGGCTTTTCAGGACATAAGCACGCAAATAGCTGCACAAGTGACTTTACCCTCTGGGCAACCGCCAACAGCTGGCCCACCTAAGTTGCCCCCATTCAGATTTAATGGTGATCGCGACAAATTTTGGGGCTTTGTGAATCAATGTATGCTATATTTTGATGTGCATGCTGACCGTTTTCCTACTGATAGATCCAAAGTATTGTGTGTAATAATGCTACTGACCTCATGAGCGCTCGCCTGGGCGAATCCAATCATTGAGTCTCGTGACCCATGGTTAAATGACTTGGATGATTTCTTGGCCGCTATGGCATTAATGTTTGATGACCCTAATAGCCGTGCAACCGCTGAATCTGCTTTGTTGTCTTTACACCAGGCTAAACGTTCTGTTATTGAGTATGCCACTGAATTCAGGAGATTGGCGGTAGATACCAATTGGGACAGTTATGCACAATTGCCTATTTTTAAAAAGGGGTCTGTCTAGTATTGTAAAAGATGAACTAGCCCGCTCTAAGTCACCACAAGAGCTAGAGACATTTATACAGCATTGTGTGCGCATAGACATTCGACTTACTGAGCAGGAGAAATTTGCTGCATATAACCGTGTTTCTAACTTTTCCCTTCCTTCCAAGGAGCCTGCAGGTAAAACCTCTCGGGAGGTGGAGGAGATGCCCATGCAAATTGATTCCGTTCAGAGGCGCGAGATCAATGAGCGCCAGGAGCATCGCCTTCGTGAAAGTCTATGTTTCTACTGGCGGCCAGTCTGACCACTTCTTGATCAATTGTCCTAAGTGTCCTAGACGGCCTAACAAGGTGCTAGCAGCAATAGGAGAGTATGACAACTGTGATGATGAATCTGACATCTCTGAATGTAGCCTGCCTTTAAACGCTGTATTCCATTCACTTTCTATGACTTCATCCGCCAAGGAGCTGAAGGAAAAGAACTCTCACTGTTCTCTCCCTATTAAGATCCTGTGTTCAGGACAGTGGATTTCCAGTTCAGCTATGATTGACTCTGGTGCAGGTGGCAATTTCATGGATATCGCATTTGCCAAGGAACATGGTAGTAAAATTCAGCAAAGAGCCTCTCCAATTACCATGGAAACAGTGGATGGGTCACCTTTAATCTCTGGGCCTGTGGATCAGGAGACCGTACCCCTTGAAATTTTGTTGGAGCCTAATCATCAGGAGCAACTTTCTTTCTTGCTAATTTCTTCTCCTCATTTTCCTGTGATTTTAGGCATTCCTTGGTTGCGTTCTCAGAACCCAATTATCAATTGGGAGACCAAGGATATTATCTTCCCAACAAGGAGCAACTCAGCGTTAACAGAAGCTGTACCTGAGTCCACGGCTACGGAACCACATGAACAGGTATTTTCTTTACCTCCAGCTTATAAAGAGTTCTCTGACATCTGTGACAAGAAGAATGCAGATCAGCTTCCTCCACACAGGCATTATGACTGTCCCATTGAGCTGCTTCCCGGTGCAGCCATTCCTTTTGGTAACGTATACCCTTTGGCGGCACCTGAGCTTCAAGCCTTAAAAGAGTATATTGATGAAAATCTGGCCAAAGGCTTCATAAGTCCTTCTTCCTCACCAGCAGGGGCACCTATCTTTTTTGTAAAGAAGAAGGATGGGACCCTGAGACCCTGTGTTGACTATCGGGAACTCAATAAGGTAACTGTACGAAACTGTTACCCTTTGCCTCTGATTCCCAAATTACTGGAAAGAGTCCGCCATGCTAAGGTGTTCTCTAAACTGGATCTTCGTGGGGCTTATAATTTGGTGCGTATTCGTCCAGGAGATGAGTGGAAGACAGCATTCAGATGCCGGTATGGACACTTTGAATCTCTTGTGATGCCCTTCGGGCTTTGTAACGCCCCTGCAACATTTCAACACCTTGCTAATGACATTTTCAGAGATTTGTTGGACCAGTTTGTAGTGATCTATTTGGACGATATACTAATCTTTTCTGACTCTCTACAGGAACATGAAGAACATGGCAAAACTGTTTTAAGACGTCTGAAAGAGAACCATCTGTATATTTAGCCGGGGAAATGCGAGTTCCATCGTTCAGAGATACAGTTCTTAGGTTATATCATCTCTCCCCAGGGGCTGAACATGGAATCTGGTAAGATTCAGGCTATCCTTGACTGGCCGGTACCCAAGAACGTTAAGGAGGTCCAAAATTTTATTGGTTTTGCAAATTTCTACAGACGCTTCATTCAACATTTTTCTGATATTGTCCGTCCCATTACTTCCTTGACATAGAAGGAAAAGCCCTTTAAGTGGTCATCACAGGCTCATGAAGCTTTTGATCGGCTTAAGATCTGTTTCACATCAGCACCGCTGTTGATACACCCAGATCCAACACTTCCTTTCATTGTGGAGGTGGACGCTTCTGATAATGCTTTGGGGGCTATTCTCTCCCAAAGAACTGGAGAGAAGGGTCTGCTACATCCTTGTGCTTTCTTTTCCCGTAGACTAACCTCAGCAGAGAAGAATTACGATGTGGAAGACAAGGAATTGCTAGCTATTATTGCGGCTTTCAAAGAATGGAGGCATCATCTGCAAGGAGCTGCACAACAGATCATAGTGCTAACTGACCATCGCAATCTAGAGTTCCTTAGATCCGCTAAATGTCTTTCTCCTCGTCAGGCTCATTGGAACTTATTTTTAAATCAATTTAACTTTGTTATCTCGTACCGTCCAGGTTCTTGTAATGGGAAGGCTGATGCTTTATCCCGAATCCATGCTGCGGATTCCGTACCTGGAGCCCCGTCCAAGACCATTCTATCTAATGCCAATTTCATCGGAGTTATCCACGATCAGGACTTGTGGAAGGAGTGCAGGGAGGCCTATGAAGGTGATGTATTTCTGGCCAACCCACCTGTGGATATTAATCTTGTCTTTAAGGGTGGCATGTGGTTCAGAGATCGACGTATGTACGTCCCGGAGGTCGTCCGTCTGCAGATCCTCAAGTTGGTACATGACTCCAAGTTGGCTGGTCACAGGGGGGTACAGAAGACACAAGAGTTCCTGAGCCGATTCTTCTGGTGGCCAACTTGCCTGAAGGATACTGTACCAAGGACTATGTTCTCTCTTGCGAGGTATGTGCCCGTTACAAGACTCCTCATGTGGCACCTACGGGTCTTCTCCAACCATTACCTGTTCCGTCCCGCCCTTGGGGGTCTATATCAATGGACTTTATTGTGGAGCTGCCTACATCGGGGGGCATGAATACAATCATGGTGGTAGTTGATCGCCTGACTAAAGCTGCTCATTTTCTTCCGTGCACCGGCCTCCCCTCAGCTAAAGATACAGTAAACTTGGTTATACAGAATGTCTTTCGGTTGCACGGGGTTCCGGATGAGATCATCTCTGACCGTGGAGTACAGTTCACTTCAAGATTCTGGAAGGGGTTTTGCTCTGCACTCAATATTAATGTCTGTCTCTCTTCTGCTTACCATCCCCAGACAAATGGTCAGACTGAGCGTACCAACCAGACGCTGGAACAATATCTAGGATGTTATGTCAGCCATCTCCAGGATGATTGGTTGGAGTTGTTGCCGTTAGCCGAATTTTCATATAATAATTCTCAGAGCGCCTCCACTAAATTTACACCTTTCTTTGCCAATCTGGGTTATCATCCGTGCATTTTACCTAGGTCTCCAAATAATTCTCCGGTTCCAGCAGTGGAGGAATGGCTGACTGCGGTGAGACAGAATCTGGAGGTTCTGAAGGAATCCCTGACCACAGCTCAAGAACGTTATAAGAGATCGACTGATAGATTCCGTAAACCTGCACCCATGTTCAAGGTAGGAGATTCCATGTGGTTAGCAACTAAGAATCTGAAGTTAAACGTTCCTTCACAAAAACTTGGACAGAAATTCATTGGCCCTTTCAAGATCAACGGTATTGTGAGCTCTGTGGCCTGCCGGCTGAAGCTGCCTAGGAAAATGAAGGTACACCCAGTTTTTCATGTATCTTTACTAAAGCCTGTATCTCCTAATACCTTCCAGGGATGTGTTGTGCCACCTCCACAGCCTGTGGTGATTGATGGGCAAGAACAATTCGTGGTGGAGGAAATTATTGATTCCAGGATTCGCAGGAATCGGCTCCAATATCTGATAAGATGGCAGGGATATCCCCCTGAGGAAGACTCTTGGGAACCTGTGGAAAACATCAATGCCTGTTAAATATTAATTAATTGACTTATTCTTGGTCTTGATGCAGTATAAGAGCACATTGCTTCATGCTGACGTTACAAAGAGCTATTTATGTATATAGGAGCTCAGAGCATAAGTCAACTCCATATACAGGGAACATGTGATCTGTAGAAAAGATATATAAGTGTCTCTTAGGAGGGTGTGGGGGTCTTTTGTCACGTGGGACTGTCACCTCCCATCTTCACCTCATTCTCTCCATGGATGTCTGACGAGGAAGCAACAGCTGATAGCTGCAGCCATGATGACCTTCAAACTTCAGACACACAGACCGATGGTTTCCATTCAGGACTTGGGAAAGAGGGGTAACTAATGATGATCTCTACACATAGACAATCTGTTCGTAACTATTTTCATCTGTTTTACGTTTTTGCTGCAACCTGATTTTTCTGTGGACAATTCAATAAACCACTATACTTTTTAAGTGAATATGACGACATTTTTCTTTTAAGAATAACGCACCTGGTTAAGTCCTGATTTAAATGAATGTGCAGAATAAGCATATTTAACAATGCCCAACAGAAGATTTCTCGTTTTCATCAGAGATTCCCTGAGAAACCAGGTCCAGGATCGTCCTGAAGCCGCTTCTAAGGAGGGAGTAATGTCAGGACTCTGAACATTTTTTACCTTTTGTGCATTACTGCCCTTTTCCAAGATGGCGTCTTTGGTCTCATGTGCACTGTGTCTTCCTGCTATAAAACTCCACCCCAGCCTTCAGTCTGTGCTAGAGTATTCTGCCTTGCATCCAGCTCCTGACCTCTGATTACTCCCTGGCTATACACCTGCTCCTGTGAACCTGTGTGGTGATCCTGCTACTCTGCTCTGAGTTCGTGCTGCATACACAAGTTTCCAGTAATCCTCCTTCATCTGCTGTTCGTGTTTACTTCCATCTGCATTTGCTGGACATGTAAGCTGTTTCTGCTTTGCAATAACCTGAGACTATTAACCAGGCCTCCCTGGTTGAGCTAAGATATGATTTGAACTGCCTAATAAGCATATCTATCTGTGTGTCATGTCGGACGCTATTCACACTAGGGCGTCCGACAGACAGCGGTAATTCCACATTCGTCCACTATACGCTCAGTGGCGCCGGCTAGACTTTATCCAGATATTCCAGGGTTAATCTAGCTGGTAATCGGGTTGGAGGCTGGGTCACACCCGTGGCCTTTAAATAGTCATTCTGGACTTTGTGCCTCTCCGATTATAGCTTGTGTCTTGTGCCTGGTGATCTCGGTCTGGAGTGGTGGTCTAGGAGAAGAAATATCGTATCTGGTGGTGTATTATCCTTTGTCATATTTCTCCTTCCTATATTTGTATTTGTTTTGCCCTGTGCACATTATAGTGTTTTCCTGTGTGTCTGCGGCGTGGTGCGTTTTTAGTTTTTCCCTGTCTGTAGGGGTTGGTGTGTGGTCTTATCACTGGGAGGCGGGTGGAGGTTTCAGCATAGGACTGAAACAGGAGTCAGGGTCAGGCCTGGCGACCCAGACAAGCACACCATCAGTGTAAATTCTGGGAGAGTGACAGACAGGGTTTTCCCTAGTCTGAGGGATATCGCAGGGGCCAGGGTAATCAGCTGTAGTCTGCCCAGTACCCGCGTGACACTGTGCCTGGACTAAGACAAGGATTTATTTGTGTCAAGTATCATCAAGAATAACTGTGCTTCATAGACTTTCTGCTTGATTGCATTTTACTCTGAAGTTTCCTATAGACTGCTAAGCTGCGTTTATTATTTGCACCAAGTGTTGTGGACTTGAGTTTCTCTCTGCACCTGTTTGAATCACCGTGTGATAATATAGACTTTACCACTTATAAAACTGTGTCCTGTAGTTGTCTTGTTCCACGCAAAGAGTCTCCTGAGTTATCCCATATAATTATTACACAATCCCTCACCCACTTCTTAATTTTAACATAATTTCAAAGCTGTAAATGCTGGCACAAACCCTGATACTTCATGCATGGCCCATGCCTGAATGCTACACTGTTATAAAATTTCTACTGTGGCTCAATTGATGTCACTTTTCCTGGTGTCTGCCCCTAATTTTGGAATTGTTTTGGCTCCAAGTTGGGTCTTCTTCATGTGTGTTGCCTGAATTTGGAAGGGCTCTCATAGGATCAGGTCTATATGTGACACTCATCCACCTGTTACTGATCAATGCAATGTTTATGCTAGAAATGTTGGTCCAAGCCATGCCCCAAACCCTCTCCCATGCATCCATGCTGCACAATTATAATATTTGTACTTTGGGTCAATTGATGCCACTTTTCCTCGTGTGTACCCCTAATTTGTGCTGTCTTAACCACTTTTGCCCCCTCTGAGGGTGTTGTCTATGCATTTGGTTTTGCATCCCATTTAATTCAATGGGGTTTGGTAATTTCTGGAGAACTGTTCACCAATCCAAGCTGAACTGAACCTTTAAAGGTTTGCTCATCTCTAATTATCTGGTGTTGTATAAAAGTTGTCTAATCCAGGCTTTGTTTATTGTTATTAGATTGAGACTGTCAGCAATTTCTTTTGACAGGTGAAAGCGTCTGTCAATTATGACCACCAAGTGACACTAAAAGTCCACTCATACAAGACTTTTGCGACAAGGAAGCACAACACTTCCAAGTCATAGAGGGATAGCTCATGCCAGGTGTCTAGCTTTGAAGCCTAATAGTTAAAGGTCGCAGAGGAATTAGGGAGTATGCTGGTTTGGTTGGCCAGGTATTGCTTCACCATCTTTTCAAACTTTTCCCTCCTCATCAAAAATACCCAGTGAGGGCATGGACGCTGGGAGGGTGTCATGAAATTGTTCCCAGTGGTTGATACCTTTTAATGGCTAACTAAAAAGATGGTAACAAATTGCAAGCTTTTGAGACTACTCAGGTCTCTTCATCAGGCATAGACTAATACAAATTCTGAAGAATCACATATTTATGCACAATACAGCCCAGAAATAATGCCATAGATAAGACAGGTGACATGAAGCAGAACTACCAATATGGGAGAGTGATAAACAGTTGTGTCCATAAATATTGGAACAGTTCATAGATAAGGAGTGTAAATGTTTTATTGTCCTCTGATTGGGGTCTGATTCTGTGTTGTAATGCCCCCACAAGGTCTGAAGAGCAAATACCTTAATTGATGTAAAAAGACATAAATCCATGTGACACATTAATTCCTGCACTGAGTGAGTCAAAGGTCGTCATCAGTTTATATTCCCAGACTCTTCTGTCTCTCTGAGATTTTAAATTACCCTTTAATACAAGTAATCTCATGTCCATGGTGCTGTAATCAGGGAGACAAAAATGTTTTGTCACAGGTAGATCTATTTTTTTCTCTTATAGTGTGGCGATGAGAGTTCATCCTTGTCCTCAGATTATGCCCTGTCTCCCCTATATATAGGTGCCCAGTTGCATATTTAGTACAAATAATTAGGTACACCACATTAGATGTAATGCAGCTGAAGGTACCTGGGATCTTGTAGTCCTGATGTGAGTTAGGGATCTTTATCTTGTCCGTGGTCATTATAAATGGACAGGTTTTATATTTTTACTGGTTGCAAGGAAAGGTTCCTGCAGCTGTTTGAGAGGACAGGTAGCTTTTGACAATGAATGTGTGTGTGTGTATGTGTGTATATCCGGGATTGGCATCTGCACCGTCGCAGCTACATCCACAAAATTTTGCACAGTCACATGTCTGGACCCCGAGAGCATCATAGGCTATGTTGTAAGGCAAAATTTTAACCCCGCACGTTCCAATTCACCAAACAATTTTGCCCCTATCTACATAATGAGGAAAAATTGAAAGGAAAAGTGTTGGAGGCAAATTGACAGCCAGGAGGAGATGGCATACAGGTATATACTATATACAGGGGAGATGATATACAGTTATATATTATATACAGGAAGAGATGACATACAGGTATATACTATATACAGGGGAGACGACATACACGTATATACTATATACAGGAGGAGATGACATACAGCTATATATTATATACAGGAGGAGATGACATACAGGTATATACTATATACAGGGGAGATGACATACAGGTATATACTATATACAGGGGAGATGACATACAGGTATATACTATATACAGGGGAGATGACTTACAGGTATATCTAATATATAAAGCTGAATGTGTGTGTGTATGTGTGTATGTCGCAGCTACAGCCACAAAATTTTGCACAGTCACACGTCTGGACCCCGAGAGCGTCATAGGCTATGTTGTGAGGCGAAATCTTAACCCGGCATGTTCCAATTCACGAAATAATTTTGCCCCTATCTACATAATGGGGAAAATGTGAAAGGAAAAGTGTTGTAGGCAAATTGACAGCTGCCAGATGTGAACAAGGGGTACTTAAAATACAAGAGCAATGGTGCCAAAGGGTATATACCGCACAGTTGCTAAGGGGGGCCCCGACATGGGATACTCACCACACATGGGGATATGAACACACACAAAATGCTCCACACACTACCACGTGCTTGAACACATATACCACCCTCAGCACACATTTCACCACACATGCACCAACCTCGCCACATAAAAGTCGAAACACAAAAGTCGCCACTCAAAACTCACCATGCGCAAAATTCGCCACATGCAAAACTCACCACATGCAAAACTAGGCTCACGCAAAACTCGCCACACGTGCAAAACTCACCTCATGGAAAACTCGCCACAAGCAAAACTTGCACACGCAGAAAAATTGCCACATGCACAAAAGTTGCAACACATGCAAAAGTTGCCTCACATAAAACTTGCATACTCAAAACGCACCACACTTAAAACTCGACGCGCAAAGCACACTAACCATGCAACACATGCAACTCGGCACACAAAATGCTGCTAAAAGCATGTCGCCACACAAAACTCATCTCACAAAAGTTGGTACACGCATGTCGCCACACAAAACTCATCTCACAAAAGTCGCTACTAGTGTTGAGCATTCCAATACCGCAAGTATCGGGTATCGGCCGATACTTAGCGGTATCGGAATTCCGATACCGAGATCCGATACTTGCCGCGTATCGGATACCGGAATCGGAAGTTCCCAGGATTCAAACTGCACAAATTTGCACGAATTCAGCCAATGAGAATGATTCCAAGTGTGAGCACATCCTGTTCAGCATGGAAGGCATGAAACTACTGGCAAGGCTGTGATTGGCTGCTGAAATGATGTCATGCTGCAGTTTAAAAGTCGCTGGCGCCATTTTGCGCTCACTCTGATGTGAATTCAGTTAGTGACAGGACGCTGTTTGCTGACTGAGGGCCAGTTTAGAGATAGCGATTTGCTTCATTGTTCTTTTCCAAGGCTAATTTAGCAACCGCTGTGTTCACCTACTAATCACCTTGCTTTTGCCTTGCAGCGCTGTTTTCACAGCGATCTGCAAGGTCTGTGTGTGTGTGTGTGTGTGTGTGTGAGTGCAGCCCACTCTCTAGTCTGTGTGCAGCCATAGGCCATAGCTGGTTGTATTCAGTTCAGGGAGGGTGGTTCATTGCCTCATACTGTTCTATTTTTTTTTTTTTCAAGTAGTGTAGTCTGCTGCTCATTTTTTCTAATAATTCCTATTAGTGACTTTCCACCCGTATCCAGCTAACTTGTGGAAAAACACTACATAGGATAAAGTAGAGGAGGGTTTTTGGGCCTTGCAGCGCCGTTTACGGCTGTCTGCACGGTCTCCGTGTGACTGCAGCTCGCCCTGTAGTCTGTGAGCAGCCATAGCCTGGTTGTATCCAGCTCAGGGTTCTTCACTGCATAATACCGTAAAATCAATTTTCCTTTTGTTTTAAGTAGTGCAGGCTGCTGCACATTTTTTCAAAAAATTCCTATCAGTGTCTTTCCACCCGTATCCAGCTAACTTGTGGAAAAACACTACATAGGATAAAGTAGAGGAGGTTTTTTGGGCCTTGCAGCGCCGTTTACGGCTGTCTGCAAGGTCTCCGTGTGACTGCAGCTCGCCCTGTAGTCTGTGAGCAGCCATAGCCTGGTTGTATCCAGCTCAGGGTTCTTCACTGCGTCATACCGTAAAATCAATTTTCCTTTTGTTTTAAGTAGTGCAGGCTGCTGCACATTTTTTTAAAAAATTCCTATTAGTGTCTTTCCACCCGTATCCAGCTAACTTTTGGAAAAACACTACATAGTATAACGTAGAGGAGGGTTTTTGGGCCTTGCAGCGCCGTTTACGGCTGTCTGCACGGTCTCCGTGTGACTGCAGCTCGCCCTGTAGTCTGTGAGCAGCCATAGCCTGGTTGTATCCAGCTCAGGGTTCTTCACTGCGTCACACCGTAAAATCAATTTTCCTTTTGTTTTAAGTAGTGCAGGCTGCTGCACATTTTTTCAAAAAATTCCTATTAGTGTCTTTCCACCCGTATCCAGCTAACTTGTGGAAAAACACTACATAGGATAACGTAGAGGAGGGTTTTTGGGCCTTGCAGCACCGTTTACGGCTGTCTGCACGGTCTCCGTGTGACTGCAGCTCTCTCTGTTGTCAGTTCAGCCCCAAAAAAATAAATAAATAATAAAGTTCACCAAACACACCACTTTACATTTGTGTAGGCCACATTAGCTCATATTAAAGTCTAGTCCACACTTTAGAAAATTAGTGTTTCTTATACCTGTTAGGAGCTGTTCAGGAATAAGCACACAAAGCCGTTACCCGTTAGTACTTTTCTGCTTATCTTTATCAGTTAACCAAGATGAAGAAGGCAGGGAGTAAGGCATGTGGGCTTGGGCGCGGAGCAGTGAGAGGACGTGGGGATTCTGTGCCTGCTGCGGGCACCAGTGACTCCTCAGCACCCAGTTTCACCAGGGAACAGTCCTTCATGCGCAGCTTTGTCGCAGAGCGCCGTACACCGCTGCTGCGTGAAGAACAAATTGAAGCCGTTGTCGGATGGATGGCAGCTAACGCATCGACTTCAATTAGTGCCACATCCTCTCAGACACAGAGCACTGGAGAGCAGCCATCTGTCTCTTCACCACCTGCCAAATTGCCCAGGCAGACAGAGAGCCCAGGACAGGAGCCGTCTCTACTTCTGTTCTCTGAATCTCTTGGCTTGGAAACAGGGGGCCAGCCAAGCAGCATTGGAGAAATGGAAGAAGAGGCAGGGTGCAGTGATGCCCAACCGCTTTTTCTCTCTTCCTCTGAAGAGGCGGGTGGGCCAGTGCCTCTGGTCACCACATCACAGGACGCATCCGCTGATGACACTCAGGTGCCACTTTCTGGTGCGTGCTCTTCTGCTGAGACTACCCAGGAGGAGCAGTTGGTGGCAGAGGGTAGTGTAGATGATGAGGTCCTTGACCCATCTTGGCATGAGGGACAGGAAGGTGGTGAGAGCAGCTCTGAGGAAGAGATTCCCCGAACGGGCCAAAGAGGGAGAGGGAGGGGGAAGACTGCGGATCCTGCAGCCTCCACTTTGGCACCCGTTAGGAGCATGTCTCTTTCAAAAGCCAAAAAGGGCGCTCCCAAGACTTGCAGTGCCTGGTCCTTTTTTGACACAGTTGCAGATGACATTTGCTATGTCAAATGCAAGGTGTGTCATCACAAAGTCAAAAGAGGTCGAAATGTCAGCAACCTCAATACCTCCAACATGTGGAAACATGTGCGGACCAGGCACGTGGCGGAGTTTGAAAAACACACTTGAAGAGCTAGGCCAACCAACAGCGGCAGCTACCACCTCTTCAGCTCGTGTTGCCTCTTCCTCCAGCTCACACGCAGCTGGTTCGGCTTCCTCCCAGGATCGCCGTGGAAGAACCTCTGGCCCTGTTGTCCAGAGACCCACTCTAATTCCACCCGCAGCACCACGTTCCCAGGCATCCTCACACTCCCAGCCCAGTCTACAGCCATCGGTAGTACAGGCATGGGAGAAAAGGCGGCCTTTCTCGGCAAACCACCCACGAGCACAGGCTCTGACTGCAGGCATTGCCAAACTTCTGTCACTGGAAATGCTGTCATTGAGGCTGGTGGAGACTGACAGCTTCCGTGACTTGATGTCATTGGCAGTCCCACAGTACAATGTGCCCAGCCACTTTTACTTCAGCAGGCAAGCTGTCCCTGCCCTGCACAAGCATGTGGAGGGACACATAAAACACGCGCTACTGAACGCCATAAGTAGCAAGGTCCACCTCACCACCGATGTGTGGACCAGTCAACATGGACAGGGGCGATACCTTTCCCTCACTGCCCATTGGGTTAATGTTGTTGAGCCGGGTACAGATCGTGCGAGTGGCGCAGGACGTGTCCTGCCCACTCCAAGGATTGCAGGAATCCATTCTGTACACATTGACTCCTCCTCTTACACCAGTTCCTCAGAATCATCGCTGCAGGAGCCGTCACAGTCCACCTCCACATGGACCCGTGATGATAGTTTACCTGTTATGACCGACATGAGCACAGCCGTGGCCAAACGTCAACAGGCCGTCTTGAAATTAATTTCTTTGGGGAATCGAAGCCACACAGCGCAGGAGCTCTGGAATGCCATCAAGCAGGAGAGCGATGTGTGGTTTGTGGCAGCGAATCTCCAGCCATGCATGGTAGTGTGTGATAATGGCCGAAATTTGGTGGCAGCTCTGGGCCTTGGCAACCTCACTCACATCCCATGTCTGGCACATGTGCTCAATTTGGTTGTGCAGAGTTTTTTGAGGGACTATCCGGATCTTGATGCACTGCTGCACAAGGTCCGCCTAGAGTGTGCTCACTTGCGGCGTTCCAGCACGGCAAAATCGCGCATTGCGGCTCTGCAGCGCCGACACCGCCTGCCGGAACATCGCATCATATGTGACCTACCTACCAGGTGGAATTCCATGTTACATATGTTGGAGCGGTTGTGTGAGCAGCAGCAAGCTGTAATGGAGTACCAGCTGCATCAGGCGCAAAGAAGTCGCACTCCGCGCCGTTCAGACTTCACAACCACAGAGTGGGCCACTATGAAGGACGTCTGCCAGGTTTTGCGTCCATTCGTTTATTCCTCGCGGATGGCGAGTGCAGATGATGCACTAGTCAGCATGACTGTCCCCCTTATCTGCCTGCTTGAAAAATCACTGCAAGCGCTAAGGGATGATGTTGTGGAAGAGGTGGAGGATGAGGATTCACCATTTCCATCATCTTCTGGACAGTCAGCGCCACGTGTTTCCTCACAAACGCGTAGGCAGGGGACACTTTGTGAGGAGGATGAGGAGGAGTCAATGGAGGAGGAAGACATCCGTCCAGAGGAGGGAGTTACACAATTGTCCAGTACTCAGTGTGTACAGCGAGGGTGGGGTGATGACGAGCGGGCAGAGATCACACCTCCAGCAGGGGACAGCGTTTCTTGGCCAGTTGGCAGTCTGCAGCACATGGTGGATTACATGCTGCAGTGCCTGAGAAACGACCGCCGCATCGCCCACATTCTCAACATGTCTGATTATTGGGTGTTCACCCTCCTCGATCCTCGCTACCGGGACAACGTAGAAAGCCTCATCACACTGTTGAACCGGGAGCGAAAAATGCGGGAGTACCAAGACACACTGGTGAATTCCATCATCTTCTCCAGTCCAACTGAGAGAAGTGCTGCTAGTGCATTACAAAGCAGCTCAGTGCGTCCAGGCAGTGGAGGAGGCTCTGCACAAAGAGGGAGCAGAAGCAGTGCCTCTGCCCAAGGCAAGACCAGTATGGCCCAACTGTGGCACACTTTTGTGTGCCCGCCACAAAAGTCTACACCATCACAGACGGCTCCAGTCAGCAGGAGGCAACGGTTCGGTCAGATGGTGACAGACTACATGTCTTGCCCTCTTGCTGTACTCCCAGACGGCTCTTCCCCTTTCAAGTTTTGGGTCTCAAAGCTGGATACATGGCCAGAGCTAAGCCAGTATGCATTGGAGGTGCTGGCTTGCCCTGCGGCTAGTGTATTATCGGAACGCATCTTTAGTGCTGCAGGTGGTGTACTAACTGACCGTCGCATGCGACTATCCTCCGATAACGTTGACCGGCTTACTTTCCTGAAAATGAACAAGGCCTGGATCTCGCAGGAATTTGCCACTCCTCTTCCTGATTAAATAATTAGGTGACTGTCTACAGTATCCAGGTCTCCTGTTGTGTTCATCTTTCTACCACCTGAACTTAAATTCCTGGGCTCCAACACCGCCAGTTGAGGCTCATAAGTGCCGTCCGCACAGTCAAAACATACGACCCAGTGTTATTGGGTTTCAGTACCGCCAGCTGATCCCCAGCTGTGTAGCCGGCAACGTGTCCTGCAACAGCCACGCAGACACAAAGCTGCTGCCAGTGCAGGCTTCGGCCTACACTCTGCTCCCTCTCCTCCTGCTGACCCCTGGGCTCTAACACCGCCAGTTGGCGCCCGGTACTGCTGGCTGCACAGAGCCAAACACCTCACCAATGTGTCAGTGGGGTTCAGCACCGCCAGCTGTTCCCCTGCTGTGTAGCCGGCAACGTGTCCTGCAACAGCCATGCAGACACAAGAACTGAAATTGAAGGGAACCTGTCCCCCCTCCCCCAGGCGTTTGTATGTTTCACTGCCACCTTGTACAGCAGTAATGCTGCATGTGTGCAAGGTGGCTCAGAAACTTATTCTCCTTGCACATGTGGAACTGAACACATCTAAAATGTGTCCTCTGTGACCATTAAACCGTCCCTGAGGTGTGACTTTCCTTTGTAATGACACGCTGCAACCCCCTTGGTAGCGCTGCCCGTCTTCTGGCATCATTGTTTGGCTGGCTGCGCCTCTGCGGCCGCCCTGCCCCACACAACGCCCCTCGGTGTCTTATTTATTTTGACTGCGAGGGTGTGATAGATGGGCATGAGCAGTGCATATGTTCGCCTGTCCCTCATCTCCTTCCGCCTTCTTCCGACTGTGCGGCTTCATGGTCGTGGCATGCGATAAGGGATCAGCTGACGCCGCACAGTCTGAAGCAGGTGTAAGGACCCGAGTGCCTCGGCGAACATATGTACTGCGCCAGGCCATGAATCCCAGCCCCGCAGTGTTTTAACAATGTAAAGACACTGTAGGGCTGGGATTCATGGTCATCGCATCATCGCGAACCGCACCGGCCGACATTAAATGATGTCAGAAGATGGGCAGCGCTAACAGCGCAAGGCCAAGGGTAACACGACAGCGCAGACTCCTGTGCAGCAAATAACGACGCTCAGGAGGCCGCGCCCAGCACCAAGGTGGGATTTTTGACAGCTGTGCTGCATCTCATTACGAAGGGAACTCACGCCTCCAAAACAGTTTGACTGCTTAAGGGCCTAAATGTTATACGTGTTTCTTTCTGCGTGTGCAAGGAGCAAAATTAAAAGAGCAACCTTAGACTTGTGCAGCATTACTGCTGCCCAAGCTGTGGCTCTTGTAGTTTGTAACCCCTGAGGGGGGGTTAAAGGTTAACTTTAAAATCGGTTCAATTAGGCTTCGGCCTACACTCTGCTCCACCTGCAGAGCGCGGGCTCCAAAACCGCTAGTTGCTGTCCGGAAGTGCTGGCTGCACAGAGCAATACACCCGCCACTCTGTCAGTGGGGTTCAGCACCACCAGCTGTTCCCCTGCTGTGTAGCCAGCAACGTGTCCTGCAACAGCCACGCAGACACAACAGACCCAAAGCTGATGCCGGTGCAGGCTTTGGCCTACACTCTGCTCCCCCTGCTGACCCTTTGCTCCAACACTGCTAGTTGGGGCTCTAGGAAGACAAGCTTGAATAGGTCCCCATCCTGGTTCCAGTACCGTCAGCTGGTTCCGGGCAGAGCCTTTGGCTTAGGTGCCTCCTTCTGGGTATCCGAGTTCCACCAACGTCAGGTGGTCCTTGGTAGTGCTTTCAGGCACGGGTACCTCCTGCTTAGTAACCGGGTTCCAGTAATGTCAGCTGGTCCTCGGTAGTTCCATTGGCTCTTGGACCTTCGGCTACCCATCCGGGTTCCAGTACCGTCAGCTGGTTCTCGGCAGTGTCTTTTGCTCTTGTACCTTCTGCTCCCCATCTTGGTTCCAGTACTGTCAGCTGGTTCTGGGCAGAGCCTTTGGCTTAGGTGCCTCCCTCTGGGTATCCGAGTTCCACCAACGTCAGGTGGTCCTTGGTAGTGCTTTCAGGCACGGGTACCTCCTGCTTAGTAACCGGGTTCCAGTAACGTCAGCTGGTCCTCGGTAGTTCCATTGGCTCTTGGACATTCGGCTACCCATCCGGGTTCCAGTTCCGTCAGCTGGTTCTCGGCAGTGTCTTTTGCTCTTGTATCTTCTGCTCCCCATCCTGGTTCCAGTACCGTCAGCTGGTTCCGGGCAGAGCCTTTGGCTTAGGTGCCTGCCTCTGGGTATCCGAGTTCCACCAACGTCAGGTGGTCCTTGGTAGTGCTTTCAGGCACGGGTACCTCCTGCTTAGTAACCGTGTTCCAGTAACGTCAGCTGGTCCTCGGTAGTTCCATTGGCTCTTGGACCTTCGGGTAGCCATCCGAGTTCCAGTTACATCAGCTGTTTCTCGGCATTTTCTCAGCCTTCTTGTACCTTCTGCTACATTTCCAAGTTCAAGAGACTAAAGACGATGACCCGGAAGACCACCCCTAAGATGACGACGACACCAGAGACGACAACCACTGAGATGACGACGACCCTGGAGATGATGACCCTGAAGACCACCCCGATGACGACGACCCCAGAGACGACGACCCTGGAGACGACGACGACCTGGAAGACCGAGAAGCAGCAGAACAAGAGGCTGCAGAACAAAGAGCAGAAGAACATTAAGCATAAGACTAAATATCAGAGCAAAAGATATTATCTAAATTATAAGCAGAAGAAGACTAAGCAGGGTATGGGGGTGAGTCCGTTCCTCCTCGTGGTGCCCCTGGATAAAGCCTGATGCTGCAGGCCAAACTGAACGCGGACAAATGTAACTTTTTTGTGACAGGCAGAACGGAAGGTGTAATCTTCTAACTTTTATAGATAACAACTACGGGAATGCCTGTCACAAATAAGAATATGATGAAGAAGTTGAATATGAAGAAGATAATAGTTAAATAAAAAGAATATGAACAATGTAACAAAAAAAATAATACAGGTCCTTCTCAAAAAATTAGCATATAGTGTTAAATTTCATTATTTACCATAATGTAATGATTACAATTAAACTTTCATATACTATAGATTCATTATCCACCAACTGAAATTTGTCAGGTCTTTTATTGTTTTAATACTGATGATTTTGGCATACAACTCCTGATAACCCAAAAAACCTGTCTCAATAAATTAGCATATCAAGAAAAGGTTCTCTAAATGACCTATTACCCTAATCTTCTGAATCAACTAATTAACTCTAAACACATGCAAAAGATACCTGAGGCTTTTAAAAACTCCCTGCCTGGTTCATTACTCAAAACCCCCATCATGGGTAAGACTAGCGACCTGACAGATGTCAAGAAGGCCATCATTGACACCCTCAAGCAAGAGGGTAAGACCCAGAAAGAAATTTCTCAACAAATAGGCTGTTCCCAGAGTGCTGTATCAAGGCACCTCAATGGTAAGTCTGTTGGAAGGAAACAATGTGGCAGAAAACGCTGTACAACGAGAAGAGGTGACCGGAACCTGAGGAAGCAGTGGACTGAGTCTGGTGTGGAAACATCCAGAGCCACCGTGCACAGGCGTGTGCAGGAAATGGGCTACAGGTGCCGCATTCCCCAGGTAAAGCCACTTTTGAACCATAAACAGCGGCAGAAGCGCCTGACCTGGGCTACAGAGAAGCAGCACTGGACTGTTGCTAAGTGGTCCCAAGTACTTTTTTCTGATGAAAGCAAATTTTGCATGTCTTTCGGAAATCAAGGTGCCAGAGTCTGGAGGAAGACTGGGGAGAAGGAAATGCCAAAATGCCTGAAGTCCAGTGTCAAGTACCCACAGTCAGTGATGGTGTGGGGTGCCATGTCAGCTGCTGGTGTTGGTCCACTGTGTTTCATCAAGGGCAGGGTCAATGCAGCTAGCTATCAGGAGATTTTGGAGCACTTCATGCTTCCATCGGCTGAAATGCTTTATGGAGATGAAGATTTCATTTTTCAGCACGACCTGGCACCTGCTCACAGTGCCAAAACTACTGGTAAATGGTTTACTGACCATGGTATTACTGTGCTCAATTGGCCTGCCAACTCTCCTGACCTGAACCCCATAGAGAATCTGTGGGATATTGTGAAGAGAAAGTTGAGAGACGCAAGACCCAACACTCTGGATGAGCTTAAGGCCGCTATTGAAGCATCCTGGGCCTCCATAACATCTCAGCAGTGTCACAGGCTGATTGCCTCCATGCCACGCCGCATTGAAGCAGTCATTTCTGCTAAAGGATTCCCGACCAAGTATTGAGTGCATAACTGAACATTATTATTTGATGGTTTTTTTGTTTGGTATTAAAAAACACTTTTATTTGATTGGTCGGGTGAAATATGCTAATTTATTGAGACAGGTTTTTGGGGTTATCAGGAGTTGTATGCCAAAATCATCAGTATTAAAACAATAAAAGACCTGACAAATTTCAGTTGGTGGATAATGAATCTATAGTATATGAAAGTTTAATTGTAATCATTACATTATGGTAAATAATGAAATTTAACACTATATGCTAATTTTTTGAGAAGGACCTGTAGGTAGAAGATGAAGAAGAAGATGAATAAGGTGAAGAAGTTGATGTCAAAGAAGCTGATGATGAGGATAATGAAGAAGAAAGTGTGGGAGAAGTAAAAAAGAAGGTGAAGGGCGTGGAAGTAGTGAAACATCAATATCTGACAAAATAAAAAAAAAAATTAACATAGTCAAAATCTTTCTAACGCCGAACGTCATAAAAAAAACCCAAAATCCTGCTATTCTATTTGATTGGACTAAACCTCTGTGCCTTTAATATCTCCGCCACCTCCCCCAATACATCCTACATTATTCTTAGTTGTTTTCCTTCATGTAGAATGAACCTACAAGGAAAGTTTATTTTAATTCCGATATTTTCGTCCCATTGACTTGCATTGGGATCGGGTATCGGTATCGGATTAGATCCAATACTTTGACGGTATCGGTCGATACTTTCCGATACCGATACTTTCCGATATCGGAAGGTATCGCTCAACACTAGTCGCTACATGTATGTCACCACACGCAACTCAACACAAACAAATTGACACATGAAACTCGCCCTAAAACACACACAAGTCTGGTATTATCCTTCAAAGATAAAAATCTGATTAATAAGCAGACAAACTACAAGAGCAACAAATGTACGATATAGTAAATATGACAGCTGTCAGTCACATCACCTGTCTATTATTTGTATGTGTGAGTTAATATATACTGCCAGGGGGGAGGGCTTCCTGTTGGCTGGGATTTATCAGGCTGCCAATAGCAACCAATCACAGCTCAGCTTCTATTTTGCTACAGATAAGTAATCTGAGCTCTGATTGCTTAATATAGACACCAAATGACATTCTCAGTATAACAAAGCTTGTGTGAGGTAATAGCATGTCAGTTAGGGTGTGGAAAGGCTGATGTCAGTCACATCACCTCTATGTGAGAGGATATAGAAACTGCAGACTATTACAGACTATTTTTACCACAATAATGCCTCATAAGAAAAGGAATTCCATGGCACCAATGTCAGCTGATGCGAAAAGAATAGCTGCATTACGGGCCAATGAAAAATGTGAAGACCGAGAAGCAAGGCTGACACACATGAGAACAGCAGCTGCTTCCTCAAGAGCCAATGAACTTTCTGAGCAGAGGGAAGCGAGGCTTGCAGACAAGAGAATAAGAGCTGCTTCCTCAAGAGCCAATGAACTTTCTGAGGAGAGGGAAGTGAGGCTTGCAGACAAGAGAACAAGAACTGCTTCCTCAAGAGCCAATGAATTTTCTAAGGAGAGGGAAGCGAGGCTTGCAGACATGAAAACAAGAGCTGCTTCCTCAAGAGCCAATGAACTTTCTGAGGAGAGGGAAACGAGGCTTGCAGACAAGAGAACAAGAACTGCTTCCTCAAGAGCCAACAAATTTTCTGAGGAGAGGAAAGCAAGGCTTGCAGACATGAAAACAAGAGCTGCTTCCTCAAGAGCCAATGAACTTTCTGAGGAGAGGGAAGCGAGGCTTGCAGATAAGAGAAGAGCTGCTTCCACAAGGGCCAATGAGTCATCTCAGCAGAGAGAAGGCCGACTTGCCGCTAAGAGAATTGCTATTTCTTCCACCAGGGCACAGGAAAAGGTTGGAAATTTGAAACATGCTGCCTTTTGTTACCAGTCAAACATAAACTATCAGGATAATCCTAAAGTTCAGATAGGAAAAATGAATGTGGTCTGCATGTACTGCAGTGCCCTAAAATGGAAAGATGAACCACCAGGTTTATGCTGTGCAAATGGCAAGATAAAACTTCCACCTCTCCTGTCACCACCAGATCCCCTAAATTCTCTGATGACAGGTACCAGTACAATATCAAAGCATTTCTTGGACAACATCAGAAAGTACAACTCCTGCTTCCAAATGACATCATTTGGTGCAACAAAAGAAATGTTTACAACAGGATTTATGCCGACATTTAAAGTTCAAGGACAGGTTTACCACTCAATTGGCTCACTACTTCCATTACAAGGAGAAGAACCTCAATTTCTTCAACTCTTCTTCATGGGAAATGCAGAAGCAGAGGCTCAGCGGAGATGCTCTTTAATTCCTAACACTCGCCTTGATATTGTCACTATTTTGCAGCAGTTCCTTCACTCCGACAATCCACATGTTCAACTTTTCAAGACTGCACTTGAATGCATGCCAAATGACGATTACAAGGTTGTCATTCGAGCTGACAAAACACCATAAGGTGAGCATCAGCGACGTTTCAATACTCCCACATTTGATGAGGTAGCCATCTTGATTGTAGGTTATGATTTTCAAAGCCGTGACATTGTGCTTCAGAAAAAGGAACAATAGTTTGCAACGAGTAGCAGAAACTCACAGGTCCTATGATGCACTGCAATATCCAATCATCTTTTGGCAGGGACAGGATTGCTATCACTTTGGAATACCTCAGACAGATCCTACAACAGGCAACCCTTCAGGAAAAAAAGTGTCTGCCATGGACGTCTATGCATATAGGATCATGACAAGATTGGCAGAGGAAAATCACATCTTGAAATGCAAACACCTCTTCCACCAATTTATTGTTGACATGTATGCAAAGATTGAGAGTGAACGTCTTTTATATATCCGACTAAATCAAAAGAAGCTCAGGGCAGAGGAATATATTCACCTTAGAGATGCTTTTGCAAATGATGCTGATCCAAAAGAGTTGGGGAAAATGGTTATTCTTCAATCAACTGTCACTGGAAGCCCACGACACATGTATGAATACACACAGGATGCAATGACTTATGTGAGAAAGTATGGCTGTCCAGATCTTTTCATCACCTTTACTTGCAATCCTGCCTGGGAGGAAATTGGAGGGCACCTGTTGCCGGGCCAAAAAACAGTGAATCGCCATGACCTTATTGCTCGGGCTTTCAAAGAGAAACTTTCAAAAATGACTAATCTCATCAGAGAATCACATATTTATGTTGAGACGCAGTGCTGGATGTATTAAATTGAATGGCAAAAAGAGGCCTTCCTCACGCCCACATCTTGATCTGGCTGAAGCAAAAAATACAGCCTATCGAAATTGACAATATCATCAGTGCCGAATTGCCAGACCTTCAGACTGACCCATTGCTGTTTGACACCATCACAAAAAACATGATCCATGGTCCGTGTGGGAGTCTCAACAAAAATTCTCCCTGTCTGATTGATGGCAGGTGTTCAAAGCATTACCCACGATCCCTGGTTCAAGAAACCCAAACAGGACAAGATGGATATCCAGTCTACTGAAGAAGAAAGCCAGGGGACGGTGGTTTCACAGCAAAGCTCAAAATGCGTGTTGGATCATCACTCCAAGAGATAGAAATTGACAACAGGTGGGCAGTGCCTTACAACCCTTTGTTCTCAAAAATCTTCCAGGCCCACATAAATGTTGAATCTTGCCACTCTGTGAAGTCAATCAAGTATAGCTGCAAATATGTCCACAAAGGAAGGGATCAAGCAGTTTTTGAACTCCAGAAAAATGGACCTATTATTGATGAAGTGGAGGCATTCCAGATGGGCAGGTACATAAGCAGCAATGAAGCTGTTTGGAGAATACTAGGATTCTCCATTCATGAGCGCTACCCACCAGTTGTGCATCTGAGTGTGCACTTGGAAAATGGACAGAAAATTTATTTTAACCCAACAAACTTGCAGCAGCAGCTCCTAACACCACCTAAGACCACCCTCTTGGCATTTTTTGAGCTTTGTCAACAAGACCCTTTTGCAAAAACAATTCACTACTGTGATTTACCAAAGTACTACACTTGGAATGCCTCCAGAAAAACACTGGATCGGAGGAAATGGGGGCTTGATATTGAAGGATATCCAGGGGTGAAAGCAACTGATACGCTTGGTTGCGTCTACACTGTTCATCCGTCAAATGCAGAATGCTTCTACCTGCGCATGTTACTTCATGTTCTCAAAGGCCCTACATCATTTTCTGACCTGAAGACCGTCGGAGTCCATGTGTGTGAAACATTCAGGGAAGCTTGCCAAAGAAAAGGACTTCTGGAAAATGATGGACACTGGGATATGACCCTCAGTGAAGCAGCAGCCACACAAACCCCAAAGAGAATAAGACACCTCTTTGCTATTATTCTAACAACCTGTAGCATTTCAAATCCTCTTGAGATTTGGACAAAGTACAAAACTGATCTCAGTGAGGACATCCTCATGCAGATTAGAAGGGAAAATCCTCAGCAACTCATCAACTTCACTGAAGAAATGTTCAATGAAACTTTAATGCTCCTTGAAGATCAGTGCATAGCAATGTCAGGAAAAGCCTTACAGTTGCTTGGTTTGCCTGCTCTAATAAGAAATCCTGAAGGCATCCAAATGTGTAGGGAGATTTTCATAGAAACAATCTACAATATTGATGAACTGACAGCATTTGTGTCTCAGAACGAGCCAATATTGGTACCAGATCAAAGGGACGCCTATAACTACATTTTATGTTTCAGTGAAACCAACAAAAGGTGGGATTGTCTTCCTTGATGCTCCAGGTGGAACAGGAAAGACATTTGTAATCAACTTGCTCCTGGCAAAATTTCGACAACAAAAAAAATTGCACTTGCAGTGGCATCTTCTGGAATTGCAGCTATGCTTTTAAAAGGTGGCAGGACAGGACATTCGACATTCAAACTACCACTTAACCTGTCTCATACTGACAGCCCCGTGTGTAATATTGCCAAGGGATCAGGACTGGCCAAATTGCTTCAAAAATGCAGTGCCATCATTTGGGATGAATGCACCATGTCACAAAAAAGGGCTCTGGAAGCAGTCTACAGACTGCTGCAAGTCCTGCGTAGCAACAAATATATCATGGGAGTAGTTGTTGTTTTGGCAGGTGACTTCCCCCAACAACAACACCTGTCATTCCAAGATCAACCCCTGCAGACGAACTCAATGCCTGTCTCAAAGCATCGTACCTTTGGAGAAAAGTAAAGAAAATGTCACTGAACACAAACATGAGGGTCTTCATGACAGGCGATGTTTCTGCTGGACTGTTTTCGAGCCAGCTGTTGACTATTGGAGATGGCAATGTACCAGTAAACTCAACCACTGGACAGATCACCTTCCCAAGCAACTTTTGTTGCATTGTGACTTCCATTGAGGAGTTGAAAGCAAAGGTTTTTCGAAACATTCAACTCCACTTCAAAAATTCTGGCTGGCTGTGTGAAAGGGCTATTCTAGCTCCCAAAAATGACAGCGTCAACAAGATCAATCTTCAAATTCTAAATCTTCTTCCAGGTGTGTGCACAACCTACAAGTCAGTAGATACAGTAATAGACCCTGCTCAAGCATTATTTTATCCAACTGAGTTCCTCAATTCCTTGGAGCCACAAGGACTTCCTCCTCACAACCTCTTTCTAAAACCTGGAGCACCTATTCTGCTATTGAGAAATTTGGATCCACCAAAGCTGTGTAATGGAACAAGACTCTTGATTAAGAACCTGTTTCCACATGTAATTGAGGCAACCATTTTGACAGGATGTGCCACAGGAGAAGATGTTTTCATTCCAACAATTCCTCTCATTCCATCTGATTTGCCTTTTGATTTTAAATGCCTCCAGTTTCCTGTTCGACTGGCATTTGCTATGTCCATCAACAAGGCTCAGGGACAGTCCTTGAAAGTAGTTGGAATCGATTTACAATCTCCATGCTTTTCTCATGGTCAACTTTATGTGGCCTGTTCAAGAGTTGGAACAGTCAAAAATCTGTTTGTCTTTGCACCTGAAGGAAAAACTAAGAATGTCATTTATCAAAAGGCTCTCGAATAAGTAGTAGAAGATTACTTCACATTACTTGGCCAATTTAGTTAAATCTGTGTGGAATATCTCTGGGGTTGAAATATATGTTGTAAAATGATTCTATTAGCTTAGTTTTTGCCTTTTAATAATTACATTTCTATCTTTTGGTTTTGTGGTTTATGTATGCAGAATAAATTTTTGTTAACACATTCTATTTTGCTAACAGCAGTTATTAACCCGGGCGAAGCCGGGTAGTACAGCTAGTACATTATCATTATGTGATATTAAATTACTTCTTTTTGCTCCCATGTACAGAGGAAAATATGAACATGAAATAAAGAATCAAGAAAAAAATATATCATGGAAAAAACGGGACAAGAACTCGCTGCCTTCAAGTGAACTGAACACACATGGCTTCTTGAGAGTGTCTAGCTACACAACCTCAATCTCTTTTTTTCCTCTGGAATAAATTAATTATTTAATAATTATAGCTTATTTATTAAATTATATATATATATATATATATATATATATATATATATATATATATAACAATGTTTTTAATTTAATTATAAAAATGTGCATATATATTCATGATTTAGTCATTTTTGAATGGGAGAAATGCTCAGTTAGTTTGGTTCAGGTGTAGCTGCATCAGGATAGGACACATGTGTGTTCAGTTCATTTGGAGGCAGCGAGTTCTTGTCCCATTTTTTCCATGATATATATTTTTTTCTTCATTCTTTATTTTATGTTCATATTTTCCTCTGTAAATGGGAACAAAAATAAGTAATATTAATATCACATAAAAATAATGTAATTTTTCTCTTTCTATTTTGAATGTGTACATATGTTTTTTTGTCTTTGAACTCTGACATTGTCTGTCAGATGACCACATTGGTGCCGAAATTAGAATCTTTTTTCTATTTAAAGCTCTGAAGTGTCTGTATCTGTACATTTGTGGTAATTCCTGATGAAGAAGTCACAGTACTTCGAAACACGATGAATAAAACCACATCTCATCTTAACACACTCGGATCTTCAGTTATTCAGCAGCACAAAATAAATCCACGTTTAGCCCATTTTTTTCCCTTTAGGTATAGATACTCTTGTAGCTTTAGATTTTGTACAACACTCACATTTTATGGTAACTGAGCAATCAGATATCAATAGGTCTTTTGTCAAATTCTTCTTTTGTAATGCCATTATACTCTCGGGATCTCTGTGTCCCAGACATCTATGCAACATGTGAATACAATTCTTGTGATCATGTGTGCATAACTTCAACTGTTCCTTTATTGTGTCTATATGATATAATTGTTCACCTGCTTTGATATTAAATATTAACTTATCTCCCGCTAGGATTGCACAATTATCATCTTTGAATTTTACAGTAAGGGTACCGTCACACAGTGCCATTTTCATCGCTACGACGGCATGATCCGTGACGTCGCAGCGTCGTATGATTATCGCTCCAGCGTCGTAGACTGCGGTCACACTTTGCAATCACGGCGCTGGAGCAATGCCGAAGTCCCTGGGTAACCAGGGTAAACATCGGGTTACTAAGCACAGGGCCGCGCTTAGTAACCCGATGTTTACCCTGGTTACCAGCGTAAACGTAAAAAAACCAAACAGTACATACTTACATTCCGGTGTCTGTCCCCCGGCGTTCTGCTTCTCTGCACTGTGTAAGCACCATAGCCGGAAAGCAGAGCGGTGACGTCACCACTGTGCTCGCTTTCCGGCCGGCAGGCGCTCACAGTGCAGAGAAGCTGAGACGCCGGAGGACAGACACCGGAATGTAAGTATGTACTGTTTTTTTTTCACGTTTACGCTGGTAACCAGGGTAAACATCGGGTTACTAAGCGCGGCCCTGCGCTTAGTTACCCGATGTTTACCCTGGTTACAAGCGAACACATCGCTGGATCGGTGTCACACACAACGATCCAGCGATGTCAGCGGGTGATCAAGCGACGAAAGAAAGTTCCAAACGATCTGCTACGACGTACGATTCTCAGCGTGATGTCTGATCGCAGTAGCGTGTCAGACACAACGATATCGTAACGATATCGCTAGAACGTCACGAATCGTGCCGTCGTAGCGATGAAAATGGCACTGTGTGACGGTACCCTAAGTCTTTTGGCTGTCAGACGCTTTACGGATAACAATCCTCCTTCTAGTCCTGGAACATATAACACATCCTTGACTAGTAATTTTGAATTATGCCCAAATCTATAAGGACAGATTAGCATTCCTTGTCCTGTGAGTCTCGGCTCTGAACTGCTGCTTATCTTTAACTTATTGGTCTTACTTGTTTGGAGAGAATTAATCTGAAGTATTCTTTGGCATTCACCAAGTCCTTTTTGTCTTCTATGCTAGGCCCATAACCAGTTGCATAGTTTGGTCGCAGAAGAAACTTGTGAGAGTAGATAATATGGGGTAATTCAGCTTTTATTTTCACAGAACATGAGGTGCATGCATCAGCTTCTTAATACAGCATAACAGGAAGTCTAAAGGACCTTTTACCAGAGAGAAAGTCAAACCAAAGTACAAGTATATGCATTACATTCAAATAAGCATATAACAATAACAACATCGCCATCTACTGTCAGAAAAGTGTAAACTCTTCCTGTACACAAATAAGTCTGTATCTGTTGCATACCTGCCAACAGTGGCATCAATATGATCACGTCACATCTAGCTGAATTTATTGTGGGATGTAGTTTCTAAAATGAGTTCACATACGGGGGCTTTCTGCTGTTCTGGCACCTCAGGACCTCTGCTAGTGTGACATGGCACACTCAAACCAGTCCAGCAAAATCTGAACTTCAATATGGCGCTTCTTCCCTTCTGAGCTTTGCGCTGTTCCTCAAAAGTTGTTTTCAACTAAATAAGGAGCATCATTGTACTCATGAAAAATTGCACAACAAATTTGAGAGTCCATTTTCCTGCTATCCTTGTGAAAATGAGAAAATTAGAGGCTAAAACATTTTGTGGGTATTTTTTTTTTTCATTTTCACAGATCAATGTTGTAAAATTCTGTGAAGTACCTGTTGGTTCAAAGTACTCACCAAACATCTAGAAAAATTCCTTGAGGGGTCTAGTTTCCAAAATAGGGTCTCGTGTAGGTGCTTTCCACTGTTTAGACACATCAGGAGCTCTCCATATGGTGATATGACACCCGCAAACCATTTCATCAAAGTTTGCATTCCAAAACGTCACTCCTTCCTTTCTGAGCCATGCCATCCGCCGAAACCACAGTTTTTCCACACATCTGGCGTATTGACATACTCAGGAGAAATTGCACAACACATTTTAAATTCCAATTTCTCCTGTTCTCTTGTGAAAATAAAAAAATTGGGGGCTAAAAGAACATTTTTGGAGGAAAAATTGGGATTTCCACTGTTTAGGCCAGGGGTCTGAAACTGCATTCCTCGAGGGCTGCAAACCGTGCATGTTTTCAAGATTTCCTTAGCATTGCCCAAGGTACTGTAATCATTATGTGTGTAGCTGATTAAATTATCACATGTTCAGTACAAGGAAATCCTGAAAACATGACTGGCTTGCAGCCCTTGAGGAATGCAGTTTGAGACCTCTGGTTTAGGCACATCAGGAGCTCTCCAAATGCGATATGGCTTCCTCTAATGATTCCAATGATTCCAGCCAATTTTGTGCTCCAAAAGTCAAAAGGTGCTCCTTCCTTTCTTTCTGACAGTAATTTCTCTACATATGGGGTATTGCCGTATTTAGGAGAAATTGTATGGTGCACTGATGTGATCGAAACGCGTCGCTTGTTGTCGCCTGCCACCTTATCTTTACAGGAGCATTTATATGTTTTTCAACAAGATTCCAATAAAGGATATTTTGAACTTTTCTTAAAGGAGCTGGAACATTGCCCTTTTTTGCAATTTCTCCTGTTACCCTTGTGAAACTGCAAAATTTGGGGCTAAAAAAAAAATTTTTGTGGGAAAAGTGTGTTTGTTTGTTTTTTATTATCAGAGCTCAACGTTATAAAGTTCCATGAATAACCTGGGGGTCAAGGTGCTCACCACACTCTAGAGACATTCTTTGAGAGGTCTACTTTCCAAAATTGGGACATTTGTTTGGGGTGTCCTCTGTTTAGACACGTCAGGGGCTCTCCAAATGTGACATGGTTAATGATTCCAGCAAGTTTTTCTGTCAATTAGTCAAATGGGGGCTCCTTCCATTCTGACACTAACCACACATCTAGATACATTTCTTTAGGGGTCTAGTGTCCAAAATGGTGTCAATTGTGGGGGTATTCCACTGTTTAGTTAAATCAGAGACTCTCCAAATGCGACATTATTTAATTATTCAAGTAAATTTTGCATTCAAAAAGTCAAATGGTGTTCCTTCCCTTCCAAACCATGCCATGTGTCCAAACAGTAGTTTCCCCCACATATTACATATCAGTGTGATCAGGAGAAGTTGCACAACAAATTTAGGGGTTCATTTTTCCTGTAACCTTCGTGAAAAGAAGAAATTGGGTCCAAAGTAAAATTTTTGTGAAAATAAGTTTAAATCTTCATTTTTTCCTTCCACGTTCCATTAATTACTGTGAAGCACCTGAAGGGTTAATAAACTTCTTCAATATGGTTTTGAGCACCGTGAGCCATGCAGTTTTTAGAATGGTGTCACTTTTCGGTATTTTCTGTCATATAGACCGCTCAAAGTAACTTCAAATGTCATGTGGTCCCTAAAAATTTTGCTGGAAAAATTTGAAATTGCTGGTCAACTTTTAACCCTTCTAACTTCCTAACAAAAAAATATTATGTTTCAAAAATCTGTTAGCCAGCATAAGTACATGTGGGGATTCCCTAACAACCAGGCAATCCTCACATGAACTTATGCTGGCTAACTGATGTAAATCATTCAGCTGCGGCAAGAAAAACGAAATCTCCGAGCACTAAAAAATACTCAGGGGACCCCCGAGCATGCTAGAGAAATCTCGAGCAACGAGTATATTCGCTCGTCACTAAATATTTTGTATGCATTATGCTATACATGTATCATTGTGTTTGCAACTGAAGAAGGATTCAGGCTAGATCCAAAACACATACCAGTATTTTGCATTGACAAAAAATATTAAAGGAAACTCCATTCTATCAGAGTGACTTTACAGACAGTATATTAGCAAAGGTCCATTTTTCCTTATCACTATAATACAGCCCATATGATAGGAGGGTGAATGGTGTGAAAAAATTAAAGGGTGATCTGAAACACAAAATAATATACTGTACATCCTAAATGCCTATCTATTTAATCTAATTTATTTGTTATATCATTTAATTAAAAAGTACCATTCCAATACACCACTATCTAACTGCTTTTTTATTTTTTTAAATTGCCAATTGTTTTTAGGACATTTTATTTGAGAATCCCAGTGCATGTTGTTAGTCTCAAAAGAAACTTCATCAGGGAGCAGAGGCTGTAGTTACTGTCACAGCCTCTGCTTCCTCCCGGAGCCAAAGAATCATCAGTGACCTTCATTTCAGGGGCCGGGCTAGTCTCTACTCTACTAAGCATGCATCAATTGTCAGTTACGACTTATGCTCAGTAGATTTGTATTGCTGTGTAATATGGACAGTGACAGTGGGCTCTCTCACTGGCTTTGATCAGAAGTAAGAGAGAGCAAGCAAAAGCAAGAGAGCACACTATCAATGTGCATTGTAGGAAGAATACCTGGCATGCAAAAACCAGCATTGCCCCCGCAAGTAATGTCACTTGTAGAGGTGATGCTGGTCTCTGCAAGAACTGTTTTTTCCTTACGGTGCACATTGACACTGAAAGTGTGCTCTCTTGCCAGCTAGTTACTTCTGAAAAGAGTCGGTGAATGAGCTCACTCTCGCATGCATATTGCATAGTGACAAAAATCTACTGAGCATATATTGGAATTGAAACCTCACTTGGGGAGGAAAAAAGAAAAATCTGCACAGCTTGGACACCTGCAGTGCAACCGCATGTCAGGCTATGGGAGCTGCAGCTAGCAAATGAACTGAAGGCTTCGGGTGCTCATCCAGAACACCAACAGTTCTCCAATGCAAACAAAGTTAAGTCAAATGAATGGCACTCGCCAGGCTGATTTTCAAACTTTATTGGAACTTCTTCTGCGGGAGAATGGGAACAGGGGTGCAGGAATGACGACAACCGTTTCGTGCAAGTGCGTCACACAAGCAAGGGGAAATGATGGAGGATCAAATACCTGTGTGAAGGTAAGCCCCTCCTCCCAAAACCTCCCTACTAAAACAAGATAAAGCAACACATTTCTCAAATAGAAATACAATAGCATTAGATTAAAAGAATGTATACATATTCTTAGATTAAAAACAATGAACCTAAGTACAAACTATTTTTAAAGAAAAACGGCCATGTCAACTCTTTCATTTAAACTGGTGGAATCCAGCACCTGCGTGCACATTAACCACCGGGCTTCTCTTCTGAGTAACAAACTATGCAGATCACCACCCTGTGGAGGTAGCGTCACTCTTTCTCTACCTGAAAAAGTTAGAACACCCGGATTACCACCGTGAGTATCTCTAATGTGATTGATCAAATGTGGTACACCTTTACCCATGTTGATAGAATTAAAATGCTCTCTAAATCTGTTGTATAGCGGGCGTATTGTCTTCCCTATGTAGAATAATTTACAAGGGCAAAAGATTACATACACCACATGGGTGGTTTTGCAAGAAATGATCTCAAAGCCGCAATGTGAAACCGCACCCATATGCAGATTGCAACCTGTAATGTGTTGCTAACAAAGGGACAATGTCCACATCTATGATTGTGGAGCACTCGCCAGAGATTTGTGGTACTCAGTACCCAGTCCGGTGGTCATTAAAGGGGAAGTCACAGTGGAAGCGACCCGGTCCGTGGCCCTGGGAGTCCAAATTAAAGGACTTAAAGGGGTTTTGAATAAAGTTTGTGTTCATGATGCCACCTGTGGTTCTCGGTCAGAGGTGACTGACGCTGCTCACTTGGGTGATGTTATGGCAGCTAAGATGGTATAGCTTCCCACAGGTGAAGCTGGGTCCCCAGGGCTCCTGGTGTATAGATGAAGATGATGGGTAGTGTAGCAAGAAACGGAGGACACAGGTTTGCAGTCTCTTTACCTGGTTTACTGATGAATTCAGGCAGCCACAGTCCAGGGCACCAGATCACAGGTACAGGTAGTGTCCGGCCGGCTTGGAAGTGAGCTGGGAGTCCCTTTTACCAGGTGGAGTTAGGAGCCTTCCCTCTAGCGCTGTGGTGTAGTTCCTTGCTGCCCTAGGCCTCTCACAAGGTTCTCACGTGTTCTCTCTGTCCTCCTTGCAGGTAGGACACTAACTCATATGGTGCAGCGCCCCAGAGTCCTGGTCGTTGCAGTACTATGGCTCCGCCACTAAGGGGAGCTATGGTACGTCTGATGGCACTGAAGGAGTTCATCTGACCAGGTATCACAGACACCAATAAATTTCACAGCCGGGCCTCCAGGGGGAGCTAAGGGTTCTATTCATTAGGCCACTCCTCACATACTGGTAAAACTGGGGGTCAGGCAGGAAGTTAGGGAGAAAGCTGACTGGGTTGGAACCAGGCAACACCTTGTGGCAGAGGGTGTTGTGGGAGAAGATTCAGTAGGGTCCCTGTCAGGGGTGGGATCCTGACAGAGGCCTGGCAACTTGAGAGAATGTAACGGGACCGTGCCTGCTCAGTATAGCGGCGGTGCCCAAGGAAGGATTAGAAGCGAGATAGATTGTGCTGAGTGAGAAACGAGATCAAAGCAATAAGGAGAATACCAGTAGGAGTCGTGCTGTGAGACCAAGGCAACATCCTACTGAGGCGCACAACCGGCGGCCGGAACGCCGAGGGAGTATTACAATATTCAGCTTCAGGCAATACTCTAAACCAACGGCAGGACAGTCAGTCTAAGGCGGGCTGTCTCACCTAAATCACCTATGCAGTCTTGGGGGGCAACTTGTGGAGAGGGGCGACTCTAGGGTCCCGGAAGAGCTCCGAGCCTACCCGTCATACGGGTGCCGTCCTAACCGTAACATCAGGGAGGGACGGAGGATTAGCAGAACATCATCTAATCGAGTTGTGAGGGAACTTAAGAAAGGGACACAACAGTTGTGGGGACTTTCCGTAAGCACAGCAGGGAAGGACCGCAACACCTAGCGCTAGAAGGGAGGCACAGATTTCCACCTGCTAGGAGAACTCTGGAGGTGCCATTGGACCGGCCGGACTTGCGCAGCCTGGTTATCCGGATTCCAGACTGAGGACCCAGAGACCTTCAGTAAAGAGGTAAAGAGACTGCAACCTGGTGTCCTCGTTATTTACTGCACCGCACCACCACCACCATCCACATCTCCATCGATATTCACTGCGCGCCCCTCGGCAGGGTCACGGACCGGGGCCTAGCCACCGTGACAACCCCAGAGCAGAGACTCAGAGGCCCGGTACCGGGTACCCCTCGGCCCTGCGGCGGTGGGGGCGCTGCAATGACAGGTGGCTCGAGCCATTTTACATGGTTCTATATCATGACCCGGGCTCTATGAGCCACTTTGTCTCCAGGTGTCAGGGCAGACAGGTGACTTGTAATCCAGCTGTCCTGCCAGTTTCCGCTGTGAGCCGTGGAGTCCCTCACCTCGGTCTTCTGGCTACCGGTGTTTGCGCTCTGTAGGGAGATAGCCCAGTCACAGCTATTCTCCCCAGTTCTCACTCTCCTGCACCTCACTTCTCCTACATGCTCTCTACAATCCAATCGGCTTTCTCTTTCTCTCTTTCTAGGAGCTGCATCACTTCTCATGGCTGCATGGCCCCTCTACTCCCTTCTCCTCTGTCTCTCTGAAAGGAACTAACTGACTTTCCCTCCAGACCAGAATAAATATAGGGGACCCACCCACAAGCTGGAACAGAGCACCCCCTTCTGGAGTGTGAATATGTTGCATGCTTGTGTTTACCTGCTATAAAAGATCCTTCCTCACTTCCAAGCATGACATCACTCTCCCCGTGAGGAAAGCAATGCCACTGTGACCATCAGGAACCTGGGGTGTCAAAATTGCCTTTGAGGATATTAGAACTCAACCAATCATTATGTTCCTTGTCTATCCGATTGTGGATGAGAACATCCCTTAGACTCGTGCTTTTCCTGAGAACAGTGAACCCCTCACCACTATATCTGATAAATCTTTATCACGCCCAAGAAAGTGCCAATTCTTTCTGATCATGGAACGGATAAAGTTGTCCAAAACTGAAAACAAATTTTTTATCTTTTTTACTATTTTTATTTTTAATGTTCCTCGTCACATGTGTTGATGGATTCTGATTGACCCTATCTAATGTCTTGTTCTATAAGGATCTGGGATAACCTCTCTCTTCAAACCTCCTAAATAAATCTGCCAATTGTTATTCGTAACCTAAAACAGTGTTGTTGACCATCTTTATTCTAAGAAATTGACTGTATGATATAGAGGATCATTCCATGGTAGCTTACGTTACAACACAATACAGTAACTTACATTATAAAGGTGATGGTAACTTACCTTAAAATAAGTTTAATCCAATGGATGGTAATATATTGTAACGTAAGTTACCATCAGCTTAGTAACGAAAGTTACTATACTGTGAGGAAACGTAAGTTTTCTATATCTCTTGTAATAAAAACTGTTGCTTTTAACTTGAGAGTTTAAAATCAATTTTTTAAAGATGCTGGGACTATGTTGTTTTAATACAAAAAAATAGTGCTTCTCCCCTGTTTACCAGAACAGACAATTTGGCAGACTCATGAAGGACAATTGCCTTTCCTTTTTTTTGTAACGTAAGTTACCAAGTAAAGCATTTTGTATTTAATTTTATTGTTGAAAAATCAAACTGTGTTGAAATCTATTGAGAATAGTTTAATGTACAATATGTATTCTATCCATTTTGTGCCTGCCTTCAAAGAACAGTCTGTAGCCAGTTTTTGGCTTGTGAATGTAACGTAAGTTACCATGAAATGACCCTAGAGCGTTTTGTGTAGGATGGGTGGTAGCTATCATAGTGTAGCATGGAATTAGTTGATGTTGGTTTTCTGTATATTAAAGTACATAAACTACCATTCTTGATTTCCACAATTACATCTAAAAATTCCAGTGAAGTACCCCCAACTTTCGATGTAAATGACATATTCATGTTGTTAGATCTATTCAGAAAATCCACAAAATTAACAAAACATTCCTGAGAACCATCCCACACCATAAATACATCATCCACATACAGTACAGACCGAAAGTTTGGACACACCTTCTCATTTAAAGATTTTTGTGTATTTTCATGACTATGAAAATAGTAAATTCACATTGAAGGCATCAAAACTATGCATTAACACATGTGGAATTATATACTTAACAAAAAAGTGTGAAATATCTGAAAATATGTCTTATATTCTAGGTTCTTCAAAGTAGCAACCTTTTGCTTTGATGACTGCTTTGCACACTCTTGGCATTCTCCTGATGAGCTCCAAGAGGTAGTCAACGGGAATGGTTTTCACTTCACAGGTGTGCCATGTGAGGTTTAATAAGTGGGATTTCTTGCCTTATAAATGGTGTTGGGACCATCAGTTGTGTTGTGCAGATGTCTGGTGGATACACAGCTGATAGTCATACTGAGTAGACTGTTAGAATTTGTGTTATGGCAAGAAAAAAGCAGCTAAGTAAAGAAAAATGAGTGCCCATCATTACTTTAACCCCTTAAGCTCCGAGGGTGGTTTGCACGTTAATGACCAAGCCAATTTTTACAATTCTGACCACTGTCCCTTTATGAGGTTATAACTCTGGAACGCTTCAACGGATCTTGGCGATTCTGACAATGTTTTCTCGTGACATATTGTACTTCATGTTAGTGGTAAGATTTATTCGATATAACTTGCATTTATTTGTGAAAAATCGGAAATTTGGAGAAAATTTCGCAATTTTCCAACTTTTAATTTTTATGCCCTTAAATTACAGAGATATGTCACACAAAATACTTAATAAGTAACATTTCCCACATGTCTACTTTACATCAGCACAATTTTGGAACCAACATTTTTTTTTGTTAGGGAGTTATAAGGGTTAAAAGTTGACCAGAAATTTCTCATTTTTACAACACCATTTTTTTTTAGGCTCCACATCTCATTTGAAGTCATTTTGAGGGGTCTATATGATAGAAAATACCCAAGTGTGACACCATTCTAAAAACTGCACCCCTCAAGGTGCTCGAAACCACATTCAAGAAGTTTATTAACCCTTCAGGTGTTTCACAGGAATTTTTGGAATGTTTAAATAAAAATGAACATTTAACATTTTTTCACACAAAATTTATTTCAGCTCCAATTTGTTTTATTTTACCAAGGGTAACAGTAGAAAATGGACCCCAAAAGTTGTTGTACAATTTGTCCTGAGTATGCTGATAAACCACTGTTTGGGCGCATGGCAGAGCTCGGAAGGAAAGGAAACCATTTGAGTTTTCAATGCAAAATTGACTGGAATTGAGATGGGACGCCATGTTGCATTTGGAGAGCCCCTGATGTGCCTAAACATTGAAACCCCCCACAAGTGACACCATTTTGGAAAGCATACCACCTAAGCATGCGTCATGCGCCCCTATATTTAACATGGGGGCGCATGGACATGCGTTGTGCTGCGTTTTGCGACGCATGCGTTTTTTTGGCCGCAAGCGTTGGCCGCAGGAAACGCAGCAAATTGCATTTTTTTTGCGTCCAACTTTCGGCCAAAAAGGACGCATGCGTCGCAAAACGCAGCGTTTTAGCGTGCGTTTTGTTGCGTTTTTGTTTGCGTTGTGCGTTGCTGCGGCGCACAACGCAAATGTGAACGTAGCCTTATCTAGATGTGTGGTGAGCACTTTGACCCACCAAGTGCTTCACAGAAGTTTATAATGCAGAGCCGTAAAAATAAAAAATCATATTTTTTCACAAAAATGATTTTTTTTGCCACCAATTTATTATTTTCCCAAGGGTAAGAGAAGAAATTGGACCCCAAAAGTTGTTGACCAATTTGTGCTGAGTATGCTGATACTCCATATGTTGGGGTAAACCCCTGTTTGGGTGCACGGGAGAGCTCGGAAGGGAAGGAGCGCTGTTTTACTTTTTCAATGCAGAATTGGCTGGAATTGAGATCGGATGCCATGTCGCGTTTGGAGAGCCCCTGATGTGCCTGAACAGTGGAAACTGCCCAATTCTACCTGAAACCCTAATCCAAACACACCCCTAACCCTAATCCAAACGGTAACCCTAACCACACCCCTAACCCTGACACACCCCTAACTCTAATCCCAACCCTAATCCCAACCATAAATGTAATCCAAACCCTAACCCTAACTTTAGCCCCAACCCTAACCCTAACTTTAGCCCCAACCCTAACCCTAACTTTAGCCCCAACCCTAACCCTAACTTTAGCTCCAACCCTAACCCTAGCCCTAACCCTAGCCCTAACCCTAGCCCTAACCCTAGCCCTAGACCTAGCCCTAGCCCTAGCTCTAGCCCTAACCCTAGCCCTAGCCCTAACCTTAGCCCTAACCCTAGCCCTAACTCTTACCCTAGCCCTAACCCTAACCCTAGCCCTAATCCTAATGGGAAAATGGAAATAAATACATTTTTTAATTTTATTATTTTTCCCTAACTAATGGGGTGATGTAGGGGGGTTTGATTTACTTTTATAGTGTTTTTTATATCGGATATTTATGATTGGCAGCTGTCACACACTAAAAGACGCTTTTTATAGCAAAAAAGTTTTTGCCTCTCCACATTTTGAGACCTATAATTTTTCCATATTTTGATCCACAGAGTCATGTGAGGTCTTGTTTTTTGCGGGACAAGTTGACGTTTTTATTGGTAACATTTTCGGACACGCGACAGTTTTTGATCACTTTTTATTCCGATTTTTGTCAGGCAGAATGACCAAAAACCAGCTATTCATGAATTTCTTTTGGGGGATGTGTTTATACCGTTCCACGTTTGGTAAAATTGATAACGCAGTTTTATTCTTTGGGTCAGTACGATTACAGAGATACCTCATTTATATCATTTTTTAATGTTTTGGCGCTTTTATACGATAAAAGCTATTTTATAGAAAAAATAATTATTCTGGCATCGCTTTATTCTGAGGACTATAACTTTTTTATTTTTTTGCTTATGATGCTGTATGGCAGCTCTTTTTTGCGGGACAAGATGATGTTTTCAGCGGTACCATGGTTATTTATATCCGTCTTTTAGATCGCGTGTTATTCCACTTTTTGTTTGGCAGTATGATAATAAAGCATTGTTTTTTGCCTCGTTTTTTTTTTTCTTACGGTGTTCACGGAAGGGGTTAACTGGTGGGACAGTTTTATAGGTTGGGTCGTTACGGATGCGTCGATACTAAATATGTGTGCTTTTATTGTGTTTTTTTTTTATTTAGATAAAGAAATGTATTTATAGGAACAATATATTTTTTTAAAAAAAAATTTTGGGGGGAATTTTTTTTTTTTTTTTTTACACATGTGAATTTTTTTTTAAACTTTTTTACTTTGTCCCGGGGGGGACATCACAGATCGCTGATCTGACAGTTTGCACAGCACTCTGTCAGATCGGCAATCTGACTTACAGTGCTGCAGGCTTACCAGCGCCTGCTCTGAGCAGGCACTCGGTAAGCCACCTCCCTCCCTGCAGGACCCGGATGCCGCGGCCATCTTGGATCCAGGCCTGCAGCAGGGAGGAGAGGTAAGAGACCCTCGCAGCAACGCGATCACATCGCGTTGCTCCGGGGGTCTCAGGGAAGCCTGCAGGGAGCCCCCTCCCTGCGCGATGCTTCCCTGTACCGCCGGCACACCGCGATCATGTTTGATCGCGGTGTGCCGGGGGTTAATGTGCCGGGGGCGGTCCGTGACCGCTCCTGGCACATATTGCCGGATGTCAGCTGCGATAATCAGCTGACACCCGGCCGCGATCGGCCGCGCTCCCCCCATGAGCCCTGCCGATCGCGCTGGACGTACTATCCCGTCACTGGGAATTAAGTCCCAGGTCACCTTGACGGGATAGTACATCCAATGGGATTAAGGGGTTAAGAAACGAAGGTCAGTCAGTCCGAAAAATTGGGAAAACTTTGAAAGTGTCCCCAAGTGCAGTGGCAAAAACCATCATGCGCTGCAAAGAAACTGGCACACATGAGGACCGCCTCAGGAAAGGAAGACCAAGAGTCACCTCTGCTTTTGAGGATAAGTTTATCCGAGTCACCAGCCTCAGAAATCAGCTCAGATTAGAGACCAGGTCAATGCCACACAGAGTTCTAGCAGCAGACACATCTCTACAACAACTGTTAAGAGGAGACTTTGTGCAGCAGCCTTCATGGTAAAATAGCTGCTAGGAACCCACTGCTAAGGACAGGCAACAAGCAGAAGAGACTTGTTTGGGCTAAAGAACACAAGGAATGGACATTAGGCCAGAGGAAATCTGTGTTTTGGTCTGATAAGTCCAAATTTGAGATCTTTGGTTCCATCCACTGTGTCTTTGTGCGATGCAGAAAAGGTGAACGGATGGACTCTACACGCCTGGTTCCCACCGTGAAGCATGGAGGAGGAGGTCTGATGGTGTGGGGGTGCTTTGCTGGTGACACTGTTGGGGATTTATTCAAAAATGAAGGCATACTGAACCAGCATGGCTACCACAGCATCTTGCAGCGGCATGCTGTTCCATCTGGTTTGCGTTTAGTTGGACCATCATTTATTTTTTTAACAGGACAATCCAGGCTGTGTAAGGGCTATTTGAGCAAGAAGGAGAGTGATGGGATGCTACGCCAGATGACCTGGCCTCCACAGTCACCAGACCTGAACCCAATCAAGATGGTTTGGGGTGAGCTGGACTGTAGAGTGAAGGCAAAAGGGCCAACAAGTGCTAAGCATCTCTGGGAACTCCTTCAAGATTGTTAGAAGACCTTTTCCGGTGACTACCTCTTGAAGCTCATCAAGAGAATACCAAGAGTGTGCAAAGCAGTCATCAAAGCAAAAAGTGTCTACTTTGAAGAACCTAGAATATAAGACATAATTTCAGTTGTTTCACTCTTTTTTGTTCAGTATATAATTCCACATGTGTTAATTCATAGTTTTGATGCCTTCAGTGTGAATGTACAATTTTCATAGTCATGAAAATACAGAAAAATCTTTAAATGAGAATTTGTGTCCAAACTTTTGTTCTGTACTGTTTATGATATACAATTTGCTGTATTTAAGATACTCATTGACAGTGGAATAGACAAATTTGTTTTCCAATGACGCTCAAAAATATTGGCAAAAGTACAAGGTACTGGAGTCCCCATAGCAGTTCCAACATTCTGTAAGTACCAAGTATCTTGAAATTTAAATGCATTATGTTTTAGAACAAAAAGGATCCCCTCACACAAGATTGGCAAAGTGAGAATCTTCCTCCGTTGTTCTCAAAACTTCCCTAACAACACCCACACCCATATCTTGGGGGATTCTTGTATAAAGATTCTCCACATCTATGGAGACCAGGGAGAAGCCGGGCTGCCATGAAAAATTACTATTTGTTTTGATGAAATTATTACTGTCTTTCATGTATTAGGGGATATCCTTGAGACGTAGTCTTAGCAGCCAGTCCATGTACTGGGACAGGGGTTCAGTGAGAGACACAGTACCATAGCTCCCAACCGTCCCTCATTGTGTGGGACTGTCCCGGATTTGATGCTTTGCCCCGCAGTCCTGTTGTGAACTATACATTTTGGCTCCCTCTTGTGGTCACTAGTGATTTGGCACTTGGATTGTCTTTTACCAGGTTGGTACTCACCTGCTTCGTTAGACCATGGGTGTTGCTATTTAAACTTCCTGGATTCTCAGTCCAGTGCCTGGCATCATTGTAATCAGTTCACTTCTGTTTGCTCCTGTCTTCAGGTCCTGGTTCTTTGCAAGATAAGCTAAGTCCTGCTTTCGTACTTTTGATCATTTGCATTCTTCTTATTTTTTGTCCAGCTTGTACAAAATGTGATTCCTGATATCGCTGGAAGCTCTAGGGGGCTGATATTCTCCCCCCACACCGTCAGTCGGTTTGGGGGTTCTTGGATATTCAGCGTGGATATTTTGCAGGGTTTTTTGCTGACCATATAAGTCTTCTTACTATATTCTGCTATTAGTCAGTGGGCCTCTCTTTGCTAAATCTAGTTCATTCTTACGTTTGTCTTTTCTTCTTACCTCACCGTTATTATTTGTTGGGGGCTTGTATTACTTTGGGGTCTTTTCTCTGGAGGCAAGAGAGGTCTTATTTTCCCTGATAGGGTTATTTAGTTCTCCGGCTGGCGCAAGACGTCTAGGATCAACGTAGGCACGTTCCCCGGCTGCTGTTAGTGTTTGCGCTAGGATCAGGTATATGGTCAGCCTAGTTACCACTTCCCTAAGAGCGAGTATTTATGTTTTGCAGACTTTGCGGTAATCTCTGAGGTCCCCTGCCATTGGGACCATAACACAGTCCCGCACGGGACGCTCAGATCCCGCAGATAGCAGGAAAAGCGAACCGGCACGCCCCCTTGCGTTAAACCACGCCTCTGTGTTAAGCCAAGTCCTGGGTCACCTCCCAACTGACCAACCCCCCCGTGAGCCATGCATTCAGGGGGGGAATATGAGCCATGCATTCACGGGGGGGAATATGAGCCATGCATACGGGGGGGGAATATGAGCCATGCATACAGGGGGGGATATGAGCCATGCATATGCAGCGCCCCAGAGTCCTGGTCGTTGCAGTACTGATGCTCCGCCGCTAAGGGGGGCTATGGTACGTCTGATGGCACTGAAGGAGTTCATCTGACCAGGTATCACAGACACCAATACACTTCACAGTCTGGCCTCCAGGGGGAGCTAAGGGTTCTATTTATTAGGCCACTCCTCACAATCTGGTAAAACTGGGGGTTAGGCAGGAAGTTAGGAGAGAAAGCTGACTGGGTTGGAACCAGGCAACACCTTGTGGCAGAGGGTGTTGTAGGGGAAGATTCAGAGGGGTCCCTGTCAGGGGTGGGATCCTGACAGAGGCCTAGCAACCAGAGAGAACGTTACGGGACCACGCCTGCACGATATAGCGGCGGTACCCTAAGAAAGGACAAGAAGCGAGGTTTATTGTGCTGAGTGAGAAACGAGATCAACGCAACAAGGAGAATACCAGTAGGAGTCGTGCTGTAAGACGAGGCAACATCCTATTGAGGCGCATAACCGGTGGCCGGAACGCCGAGGAAGTATAGAGCTCCAAGCCAAACTTCAAACCTACAGCAGGACAGTCAGTTACAGGCGGGCTGTCTCACCCAGACCCAGGAAGACACAGGGGGGTAACAACAGGAGTGGGGCGACACTGGAGTCCCGGAAGAGCTCCTAGCCTCCCCGTCATAGGGGTGCGTCCTAACCGTAAGATCAGGGGGATGTAGAGGGAGAACATGAGAATCGAGTTGTGAGGGAACACGAGAAATAGACACAACAGTTGTGGGGTACTATCCCGTAAGCACAGCAGGGGAGGACCACAACACAAGCGCAGGAAGGTAGGCACAGATTTCCACCTGCAAAGGGAACTCTGGAGGTGCCATCGGACCGGCCGGACTTGCGCAGCCCTGTTAACCGTATTCCGGATTGAGGACTCAGAAGCCTTCAGTAAAGAGGTAAAGAGACTGCAACCTGGTGTCCTCGTTATTGACCGCGACCGGCACTACATCGCACCATAACATCAGCACCATACCATCACCTTTCATTGTGCGCCCCTCAGCAGGGTCACGGACCGGGTCTAGCCACCATGACAACCCCAGAGCAGAGACTCACAGGCCCGGTACCGGGTACCCCTCGGCCCTGCAGCAGTGGGGGCGCTACACATACAGGGGGGGAGTATGAGCCATGCATACAGGAGGGGGAATATGAGCCATGCATACAGGGGGGGTATATGAGCCATGCATACAGGAGCGGGAATATGAGCCATGTATACAGGGGGGGGAATATGAGCCATGCATATGGGGGGGATATGAGTCATGCATACAGGGGGGGAATATGAGCCATGCATACAGGGGGGAATATGAGCCATGCATACAGGGGGGAATATGAGCCATGCATACAGGTGGGGGAATATGAGCCATGCATACAGGAGGGGGGATATGAGCCATGTATATGGGATGGGAGGGAGATGAGCCATGCATACAGGAGGGGGGTCATTATACAGTATTGAGCATCATGTGGTATCATTATACAGTATGGAGCATCATGTGTGGCCATTATACAGTATGGAGCTTCATGTGCAGTCATTATACAGTATGGAGCATCATGTGCGGTCATTATACAGTATGGAGCATCATGTGCGGTCATTATACAGTATGGAGCATCATGTGCAGTCATTATACAGTATGGAGCATCATGTGCGGTCATTATACAGTATGGAGCATCACTTGCAGTCATTATACAGTATGGAGCATCATGTGTGGTCATTATACAGTATGGAGCATCATGTGCGGTCATTATACAGTATGGAGCATCATGTGCAGTCATTATACAGTATGGAGCATCATGTGCGGTCATTATACAGTATGGAGCATCATGTGTGGTCATTATACAGTATGGAGCATCATGTGCGGCCATTATACAGTATGGAGCATCATGTGCGGTCATTATACAATATGGAGCATCATGTGTGGCCATTATACAGTATGGAGCATCATGTGCAGTCATTATACAGTATGGAGCACTGTGTGGCCATTATACAGTATGGAGCATCATGTGCAGTCATTATACAGTATGGAGACCACCAAAAACCACTCCTCTAAATATAGGTAAAGCGATCCTCTCCACAACTCAACAACTATAACCAATAGAGATAGTGAAGTAAACACGATCAATAATGAAAATAGAAATAGCAATTCTTTATTATATACTAGAAAAATACATCCAACAATAGTATTACATATACTGTATATGTATAGGAATATCGAGAATAGTAATAAATAGTAACAGCAGAGATGGAAATCCTGAACTCTGCCGTTGATGGACTATCAGTTGTAACAACGGAAACATACAACCTGGGACCTAACATAAACACCTATATACCCAAATGTACAAAGATTATAACAATTGCTGAAGGTACTACAGCAGACAATGACTCCATATACCCACTAGATGGGGCGTAAGCCTCTACATGTGAGTACAAGTAGTGTACAGCCTCTATGCTATCTCTTTAACCATAAATGTATGGGAGGCGGTGCCAGCTAAAACGCAATATCCCATCTGCTATAAAGGAAATCTGATGTATCCATTACCTGTAGCCATGGTATAGGTGAGTATGCGGTGCCCAGATGACCCCGACGCGCGTTTCGCTGTCCTGCAGCTTCGTCAGGAAGTATGGAGCACTGTGTGGCCATTATACAGTATTGAGCATCATGTGTGGCCATTATACAGTATTGAGCATCATGTGTGGCCATTATACGGTATGGAGCACTGTGTGGCCATATTTTTTTGTTTAATTATTGTATATGAAACAGTGTGATCAGCAGTGCTAAATGGGTGTGGTTGGGACGTGGATATGGGTGTGACTAATTATGAATGGGTGTGGTCAGAGGTGTGGCCTAAAATTTGCCTCGGCGCGCGTTGCACGATGAAAACTTTGCCCCTCTTTCCCATCTTCAAAAGTTGGGAGGTATGCAATACATTGGAATTGAAGACTGGTGCAAACTCAGTAGTGCAGGAATTAGCCCAGCCCTTGAAACAGAAGTCACTGATGATGTTTTGTTTCAGGAAGCAGGCAGAGGCTGTGGCAGTGACAGCAGCTTCTGCTCCCTGATGATGGTTTGTTTTAACATCCCAGAATGCACTGGGATTCTGAAAAAAAAAGGCATCCAAAATTAAGTACTAAACAATAATCAGTTAGTAGAGTGAAGGAAGGGGAGGGACTTTTTAATTAAAGTACTGTATGCTAGAAATTAGATTAAATTATGGCATTAAGTAGGCATTTAGGATAAAAATTACTTTGTATTTGAGACCACTCCTTTAAATTACAAATATCCTGTCTATTTACCCTGTTATTCAGCCTCATACATTGTTGAACCTAGTAATAGGTGCAATACAGACTTTTAGGCCACATTCACACATTCAGTATTTGGTGAGTTTTTTACCTCAGTATGTGTAAGCCAAAACCAGGAGAAGAACAATCAGAGGAAAAGTATGATAGAAACACATCACCACTTCTGTATTTATCACCCACTCCTGGTTTTGGCTTACATATACTGATGTAAAATACTGATCAAATACTGAACGTGTGAACGTGGCCTTACTCTGAGATGCTAATATTCAGTATTACAATGTAGTCTTTTGTCACCGAAGCCTGTACAATATACTATTGTAACTGTAATTGGACTCTGCTTTGGTTATCCATAGTTGGCCATCCCTCTAACTCTAAACCTGAACAGCAGCATGATATGACTGGTAAAAGAGCCACAATATTATTTAAAAAAAGGCTTCGTGTATGTAAAAGCATCCTTAATATATCATGCAAAAATGCAAAAGATAATGTAAATTGGTGTATGTACTGGCATTTTTTAATTCAGCATTGTAACTAACACACCTTACTATCTATTTCATTGTTTCCTAGTGCAGACTGGATGACAAAGAGCAAGGCATCAGTCAGTCCATCACACTCTCTCATTCTTCTGCGAGCCTCCTCTCCAGCAGAGCTCACATTCCTGAAAAAAATCAAAATACATAAGAAAATCTAGTAGTAGTAGTGTCAAACTAAGCAACTTTTAATCTTACAATACAGTGTAATTCTTTTCGGCTAAAGTCCCCATACATATTACACAGCATTCAGTTGAACGATGGACAGTTATGTCTCCCATCTGTGTTCTCTGGTAGAGACCCATTGCCACACTTTTCTGACACAGGTTATCTCTGGTGGAAAACAAAAGGATCGCCCATTGGAAATCCACCAGAATTATTTTTCTTCTACCTCGACACAAGTCAGGAGACCCCATACACATTAGACTGTCTGCCGATCATACCAAAATCGGCGAGTTTGGACATACTCAAGATGGCACTTAACAGTTGAATTTGTCCCTGTGTCTTTTTTGCAATAAAAAAAAAAAGCTGTGCCCTGATATTATACAGTGGCTTGCAAAAGTATTCACACCCTTGGATTTTTACCTATTTTGTTACATTACATAACATGCATCATAGCTAAATAGTTTAAATTGGTGAAGTGAAGTTAGATAAATGCAGGCATAGATTAAATTTATGGGGTCAAATAACTAAAAATTGACATGTGCATATGTATATTCACCCCTTTTGCAATGAAGTCAGTAAAAAATTCTAGTGCAAGCTATTGCCTTCACAAGTCACATGCTTAGTGAAAGGAAGTCCACCTGTGTGCAATCACATGGTCTGTCAATATATACACTCTGAAAGACCACATAAGCTGCAACACCATTAAGCAAGACGCACCACTAACCAAACAACACCAAGAAGACCATGGAGGTCTCCAAACAAGTCAGGGGCAAAGTTGTTGAAAAGTACAAGTCAGGGATGAGTTGTAAGAAAATATCCCAATCTCCGATGACCTTCCAGAGCACCGTGAAATCGATTATCATCAAATGGAACTAACATGGTACCACAACAAACCTGCCTAGAGAGAACCGCCCACCAAAACTCTCAGGCCGGGCAATGGCATTAATCAGAGAGGCAGCACAGAGACCAAAGGTAACCCTGAAGGAGCTGCAGAGATCCCATTTAGAGACAGGAGCTTCTGTCCACACAACCACAATGAGTTATACACTTCACAGAGGTGGCCTTTATGAAAGAGTGAGCAAAAAATGCCTTAGACATACAAATTTTAAGGCTCGTTTAGAGTTTGTCAAAAGATGTGTGGGAGACTCCCAAAATATATAGAGGAACTTGCTGTGGTCAGATAAGACCAAAATGGAACTTTTTGGTCACTGAGATAAATGCTATGTCTGGCGCTAAATCAACACAGCTCACCATGCCAACACAACACAGCTCATAATCCCCACAGTGAGACATGGTGGTGGCAACATCATGCTGTGTTTTGTTAGCAGCAGGGACAAGGAAAATGGTCAAAGTTGAGGGGAAAATGAATGGTGTGAAATACAGGGAAATTATTGAGCAAAACCTGTTGCAGTCTGTTAGTGATTTTAGACTGGGATAGAGGCTCACCTTTCAACAAAACAATGACCTAAAGCATAATGCTAAAGGAACACAAGTGATTTAATGGGAATTGTTTAAATCTTTTGGAGTGGTCTAGTCAAAGCCCAGACCTTAATTTCATTGAGAATATGTGGTCAGACTTAAAGATTGCTGTTTACTGGAGAAAACCATCTAACTTGAAAGAGTTGGGGAAGTTTTGCCTTGAGAAATGGACAAAAGTCCCTGTGGCAAAATGTGGAAAGCTCACTGACAGTTATTCAAATTATTGCAGCTGTAATTGCAGCAAAAGGAGGCTCTACAAAGTTCTAAAGAAAAAAAGCTGAAACACTGGCACTACAGGCAGTTGCTGGTGAAGAGACAATTGCTTACTGTAGAATGCTGCTGGTGAATACAACAGGTTCTGTGTGGACCTGTTAGATAAGTAGTATAGATACTTGGTAAAAAAATATATATAACATTCACCTGCGCTGTCTACATTACATAAGCAAAAAATAAATGTGTGTAGTAAAGTGGATATAAGTTCAAAAAGCACTTACTCGATTATTATTAGATCATCATTGATGATGAGGTAGATTTTCTGATAAACCCTTATAGGTGCTGGTAGAATCTTTTTAAAGGATAAGAGAGAGAGAAAAAAAAAAAGAGCAGGTGCTTTTATGTTAATCAAATATAGTAGAATGGTGAGATATAGAATTTCTACTTACCGTATATACTCGAGTATAAGTAAAGATTTTCAGCCCACTTTTTGGGGCTGAAATTGCCCCTCTCGGCTTATACTCGAGTCATACCCGGGGGTCGGCAGGGGAGGGGGAGCGGGGGCTGTCTAATTATACTCACCTAGTCCAGGCGCGGTCCCTGCAGGTCCCTGGCTTCCCCGGCGCCGGCAGCAGCAGCTTCAGCTTCTTCCTGTACTGAGCGGTCACATGGTCCCGCTCATTACAGTAAATGAATATTCGGCTCCACCTCCCATAGGGGTGGAGCCGCATATTCATTACTGTAATCAGCGGTACCATGTGACTGCTGAGTACAGGATGAAGCGCTGCGGCGTCGGGGAAGCCAGGGACTACACAGCGCCAGGACTAGGTGAGTATACGGGGAGAGCAGCGCTGCACGTTAGTCACCTGCTCCTCGTTCCGGGCGCCGATCTGTCTCCAGCACTGACGCTGAGGTCAGAGGGCGCAGTAACGTGGTCAGTGCGCGCCCTGTTGTGAATTTGGATTCTGGGCTCCCCCGGTGGCTACTGGTGGAATTGAACTTGTGACATCATCTTCCCTGTTCACCTGTTCTGATTAGATCTGGGTGTCGCTATATAACCTGGCTTCTCTGTTAGATGCTTGCCGGTCAACAATGTTATCAGAAGCCTCTCTGTGCTTGTTCCTGCTCCCAGACATCTACTAGATAAGTTGGACATTCGTCCATGTTTTGTTTTTGTATTTTGGTTCCAGTTCACAGCTGCAGTTTCGTTACTGTGTCTGGAAAGCTCTTGTTGATCAGGAATTGCCACTCTGGTATTATGAGTTAATGCCAGAGTCCTAAAGTAATTTCTGGATGTGTTTTGTTAGGGTTTTCTACTGACCATGAAAGTATGCTTTCTGTCTTCTGCTATCTAGAAAGCGGACCTCAAATTTGCTAAAACTATTTTCCTGCTGCGTTTGTTGTTTCATCTCATATCACCGCCAATATATGTGGGGGGCCTCTGTCTCCTTTTTTTTGGGCATTTCTCTAGAGGTGAGTCAGGTCTTATATTTCCCTCTGCTAGCATTATTTAGTTCTCCGGCCGGCGCTGGGCATATAGGGATAAAAAGTAGGACATGCTACCTGGCTACTTCTAGATGATGCGGTAGGTTTAGTTCATGGTCAGTATAGTTACATCTTCCAAGAGCTTGTTCCTATAGAGGCTTATGCTAGTTCTCTGGCCATGGAGATCATGACAGTTTGACCGGCCAACTAAAGGGTTAAAATCCTTGGCTGAGAAAGGAGAGAAATAAGAAGTCTGCTGAGAGTTTTTTTTTTTTTTTTTTTCTCTGTGCTCTTAATTGGATCACTTGCCAGTCTGTCTATGCTGCAGTCTTTCTTTTTTTTCTCTCTCCTTATAATCTTTGAATGGCTTTGTGTTCACCTGTTAATAATGGATCTTCAGAGTGTAACTGCAGGTTTGAATAATCTCACCACGAAAGTACAAAATTTGCAAGATTTTATTATTCATGCTCCGGTATCTGAGCCGAGAATTCCTTTGCCGGAATTCTTCTCAGGGAATAGATCTAGCTTTCAGAATTTTAGAAATAATTGTAAGCTATTTTTGTCCCTGAAATCTCGTTCTGCTGGAGACCCTGCACAGCAGGTTGGGATTGTGATTTCCTTGCTCCGCGGCGACCCTCAAGACTGGGCTTTTGCATTGGCACCAGGGGATCCTGCGTTGCGCAATGTGGATGCGTTTTTTTTGGCCTTGGGCTTGCTGTATGAGGAACCTCATTTGGAACTTCAGGCAGAAAAAACTTTGATGTCCCTATCGCAGGGGCAAGATGAAGCTGAAATTTACTGCCAAAGATTCCGTAAATGGTCTGTGCTTACTCAGTGGAATGAGTGTGCCTTGGCGGCTACTTTCAGAGAGGGTCTCTCTGATGCCATTAAGGATGTTATGGTGGGGTTCCCTGTGCCTGCGGGTCTGAATGAGTCCATGACAATGGCCATTCAGATCGATAGGCGTCTGCGGGAGCGCAAACCAGTGCACCATCTGGCGGTGTCCACTGAGAAGACGCCAGAAAGCATGCAGTGTGATAGAATTCTGTCCAGAAGCGAGCGGCAGAATTTTAGACGGAAAAATGGGTTGTGTTTCTATTGTGGGGATTCTACTCATGTTATATCAGCATGCTCTAAGCGTACTAAAAAGCTTGATAAATCCGTTTCCATTGGCACTTTACAGTCTAAATTTATTTTGTCTGTGACCCTGATTTGCTCTTTGTCATCTATTACTACTGACGCCTATATCGACTCTGGCGCCGCTTTGAGTCTTATGGATTGGTCCTTTGCCAATCGTTGTGGGTATGATTTAGAGCCTTTGGAAACTCTTATTCCTCTGAAGGGGATTGACTCCACCCCATTGGCTAATAATAAACCACAATACTGGACACAAGTGACTATGTGTGTTAATCCGGATCACCAGGAGACTATTCGTTTTCTGGTGCTGTATAATCTACATGATGATTTGGTGCTGGGATTGCCATGGCTGCAGTCTCACAACCCAGTCCTTGACTGGAGAGCTATGTCTGTGTTGAGCTGGGGATGTAAGGGGACTCATGGGGACGTACCTTTGGTGTCCATTTCATCATCTATTCCCTCTGAAATCCCTGAGTTCCTGTCTGATTATCGTGACGTCTTTGAAGAACCCAAGCTGGGTTCGCTACCTCCGCACCGTGAGTGCGATTGTGCTATAGATTTAATTCCGGGTAGTAAATACCCAAAGGGTCGTTTATTTAATCTGTCTGTGCCTGAACATACTGCTATGCGAGAATATATAAAGGAGTCCTTGGAAAAGGGACATATTCGTCCATCGTCATCTCCCTTAGGAGCCGGTTTTTTCTTTGTGTCAAAAAAAGACGGCTCTTTGAGACCATGTATTGATTATCGGCTTTTGAATAAAATCACGGTTAAATATCAATACCCATTGCCGTTGCTGACTGATTTGTTTGCTCGCATAAAGGGGGCCAAGTGGTTCTCTAAGATTGATCTCCGTGGGGCGTATAATTTGGTGCGGATCAGGCAGGGGGATGAGTGGAAAACCGCATTTAATACGCCCGAGGGCCACTTTGAGTATTTGGTGATGCCTTTTGGTCTTTCTAATGCCCCTTCAGTCTTCCAGTCCTTTATGCATGATATTTTCCGCGATTTTTTGGATAAATTTATGATAGTGTATCTGGATGATATTCTGATTTTTTCGGATGACTGGGACTCTCATGTCCGGCAAGTTAAGAGGGTTTTTCAGGTTTTGCGGTCTAATTCTCTGTGTGTCAAGGGTTCTAAGTGCGTTTTTGGGGTTCAGAGAATTTCCTTTTTGGGATATATTTTTTCTCCCTCTTCCATTGAGATGGATCCTGTCAAGGTTCAAGCTATTTGTGATTGGACGCAGCCCTCTTCTCTTAAAAGTCTTCAGAAATTTTTGGGCTTTGCCAACTTTTATCGTCGATTTATTTCTGGTTTTTCGGATGTCGTTAAGCCATTGACCGATTTGACTAGACAGGGTGCTGATGTTGCTAATTGGTCCCCTGATACTGTGGAGGCCTTTCAGGAGCTTAAGCGCTGTTTTTCTTCTGCCCCTGTGTTGCGTCAGCCTGATGTGACTCTTCCTTTTCAGGTTGAGGTCGACGCTTCTGAGATCGGAGCTGGGGCAGTGTTGTCGCAGAAAAGTTCTGACTGCGCCGTGATGAGGCCTTGTGCCTTCTTTTCCCGTAAATTTTCGCCCGCTGAGCGGAATTATGATGTTGGGAATCGGGAGCTTTTGGCCATGAAGTGGGCGTTTGAGGAGTGGCGCCATTGGCTCGAGGGGGCCAGACATCAGGTGGTGGTATTGACTGACCACAAAAATTTGATTTATCTTGAGACCGCCAGGCGCCTGAATCCTAGACAGGCGCGCTGGTCATTATTTTTTTCTCGGTTTAATTTTGTGGTATCGTACCTACCAGGTTCTAAGAATGTTAAGGCGGATGCCCTTTCTAGGAGTTTTGAGCCTGATTCACCTGGCAACTCTGACCCCACAGGTATTCTTAAGGAGGGAGTTATCTTGTCAGCCGTTTCTCCAGACCTGCGGCGGGCCTTGCAGGAGTTTCAGGCGGATAGACCGGATCGTTGTCCGCCTGATAGGCTGTTTGTTCCTGATGATTGGACCAGTAAAGTCATCTCTGAGGTGCATTCTTCTGCGTTGGCAGGTCATCCTGGAATTTTTGGTACCAGGGATTTGGTGGCAAGATCCTTCTGGTGGCCTTCCCTGTCACGAGATGTGCGAGGCTTTGTGCAGTCTTGTGACGTTTGTGCTCGGGCCAAGCCTTGTTGTTCTCGGGCTAGTGGATTATTGTTGCCCTTGCCTATTCCTAAGAGGCCTTGGACACACATCTCGATGGATTTTATTTCAGATCTGCCTGTTTCTCAGAAGATGTCTGTCATCTGGGTGGTGTGTGACCGTTTTTCTAAGATGGTTCATTTGGTTCCCCTGCCCAAATTGCCTTCTTCTTCCGAGTTGGTGCCCCTGTTTTTTCAAAATGTTGTTCGTTTGCATGGTATTCCTGAGAATATCGTTTCTGACAGAGGAACCCAATTTGTGTCTAGATTTTGGCGGGCATTTTGTGCTAGGATGGGCATAGATTTGTCTTTTTCGTCTGCTTTTCACCCTCAGACTAATGGCCAGACCGAGCGGACTAATCAGACCCTGGAGACATATCTGAGGTGTTTTGTGTCTGCTGACCAGGATGATTGGGTTGCTTTTTTGCCATTGGCGGAGTTCGCCCTCAATAATCGGGCCAGCTCTGCCACCTTGGTTTCCCCGTTTTTCTGTAATTCGGGGTTCCATCCTCGATTTTCCTCCGGTCAGATGGAATCCTCGGATTGTCCTGGAGTGGATGCGGTGGTGGAGAGATTGCATCATATCTGGGGGCAGGTGATGGACAATTTAAAGTTGTCCCAGGAGAAGACTCAGCTTTTTGCCAACCGTCACCGTCGTGTTGGTCCTCGGCTTTGTGTTGGAGATTTGGTGTGGTTGTCTTCTCGTTTTGTCCCTATGAGGGTCTCATCTCCTAAGTTTAAGCCTCGGTTCATCGGTCCGTATAAAATATTGGAGATTCTTAACCCTGTTTCCTTCCGTTTGGACCTCCCTGCATCCTTTTCTATTCATAACGTTTTTCATCGGTCGTTATTGCGCAGGTATGAGGCACCGGTTGTGCCTTCCGTTGAGCCTCCTGCTCCGGTGTTGGTTGAGGGTGAGTTGGAGTACGTTGTGGAAAAAATCCTAGACTCCCGTGTTTCCAGACGGAGACTCCAGTATCTGGTCAAGTGGAAGGGATATGGCCAGGAGGATAATTCTTGGGTCACTGCATCTGATGTTCATGCCTCTGATCTGGTTCGTGCCTTTCATAGGGCCCATCCTGATCGCCCTGGTGGTTCTGGTGAGGGTTCGGTGCCCCCTCCTTGAGGGGGGGGTACTGTTGTGAATTTGGATTCTGGGCTCCCCCGGTGGCTACTGGTGGAATTGAACTTGTGACATCATCTTCCCTGTTCACCTGTTCTGATTAGATCTGGGTGTCGCTATATAACCTGGCTTCTCTGTTAGATGCTTGCCGGTCAACAATGTTATCAGAAGCCTCTCTGTGCTTGTTCCTGCTCCCAGACATCTACTAGATAAGTTGGACATTCGTCCATGTTTTGTTTTTGTATTTTGGTTCCAGTTCACAGCTGCAGTTTCGTTACTGTGTCTGGAAAGCTCTTGTTGATCAGGAATTGCCACTCTGGTATTATGAGTTAATGCCAGAGTCCTAAAGTAATTTCTGGATGTGTTTTGTTAGGGTTTTCTACTGACCATGAAAGTATGCTTTCTGTCTTCTGCTATCTAGAAAGCGGACCTCAAATTTGCTAAAACTATTTTCCTGCTGCGTTTGTTGTTTCATCTCATATCACCGCCAATATATGTGGGGGGCCTCTGTCTCCTTTTTTTTGGGCATTTCTCTAGAGGTGAGTCAGGTCTTATATTTCCCTCTGCTAGCATTATTTAGTTCTCCGGCCGGCGCTGGGCATATAGGGATAAAAAGTAGGACATGCTACCTGGCTACTTCTAGATGATGCGGTAGGTTTAGTTCATGGTCAGTATAGTTACATCTTCCAAGAGCTTGTTCCTATAGAGGCTTATGCTAGTTCTCTGGCCATGGAGATCATGACAGCGCCCTCTGCTGAACGTCAGTGCAGGAGACAGATCGGCGCCCGGAACGAGGAGCAGGTGTCAGGTGACTATTGAAAGTGCTGAGGACCTGAGCGACGGAGAGGTGAGTATGTGATTTTTTTTTTTTTTTATCGCAGCAAATGGGGCAAGTGTCTGTATGGAGCATTTATGGGGCCATAAAGTTTCTGCAGCACTATATGGGGCCATAACGTTTCTGCAGCACTATATGGGGGCCATAACATTTGTGCAGCACTATATGGGGGCCATAATGTTTCTGCAGCACTATATGGGGGCCATAACATTTGTGCAGCACTATATGGGGGCCATAATGTTTCTGCAGCACTATATGGGGGCCATAACATTTGTGCAGCATTATATGGGGCCATAATGTTTCTGCAGCACTATATGGGGCCATGACGTTTGTGCAGCACTATATGGGGCCATAACCTTTGTGCAGCACTATATGGGGGCCATAATGTTTCTGCAGCACTATATGGGGCCATAATCTTTGTGCAGCACTATATGGGGCCCATAATGTTTGTGCAGCACTATATGGGGGCCATAATGTTTCTGCAGCATTATATGGGGCCATAACATTTGTGCAGCACTATATGGGGCCATAATGTTTCTGCAGCACTATATGGGGGCCATAATGTTTCTGCAGCACTATATGGGGCCATAACCTTTGTGCAGCACTATATGGGGGCCTGTTGTGAACTCTATTTTTAGGCTCCCTCTAGTGGTCACAAGCGGTACTGTGTAGTGTTGTCTTTCTGCAGGTTGGCTGCATCAGCTGGTTCGTTATCCTTGGTGCGTTTCCTATTTAGCTCACCTGGATACTCAGTTCCTTGCCTGCTATCAATGTATTCAGTGCTCTTCAGATTCCTTGTGATTACCTTGCTCCCAGCGTCTCCAAGACAAGCTAAGTTTTTGTTCGTTCATTTTTTGATTATCAGCATTCATCATGTTTCTTGTCCAGCTTGCTAAGATGTGATCTCCTCGCTTGCTGGTTCCTCTAGGGGACTGAGTTTCTCCCCCCACACCGTTAGTTGGGGCGGGGGTTCTTGAAATCTCAGTGTGGATATTTTGTAAGGGTTTTTTACTGAACGCACAGACCCCTTTACTATTTTCTGCTATCTAGTATTAGTGGGCCTCATTTGCTGAATCTGTTTTCACCCCTGTGTATGTGCCTTTCTCTTACCTCACCGTTATTATCTGTTGGGGGCTTCTATATCTTTGGGGATTATTTCTCTGGAGTCAAGAGAGGTCTTTCTTTCTCTCTAGGAGTAGTTAGTTTCTCAGGCTGGCTCGAGACGTCTAGGATTTTTAGGCACGTTCACCGGCTACTTCTTGTGTGTTTGGATAGGTTCAGATTTGCGGTCAGTCAAGTTTGCCACCTCCCTAGAGCTTGTCCTATGTTTGTTACTTAGCTGGAGTAATTTGTGATCCTCAACCACTAAGGATCATAACAGTATAGCAGGCCAAAAAAGTGTTTAATGCATCGCAGAAGTGGGATAAAAAGAAGACCTGAGTACATTTTTTTTTTCTTTCCTCCCGCTTTTCCTTTGCTGCAGTCTGTTTAGCTTCTTTCATCCCCTTGAACTCTGGGTGGTTTTGAGCTCAGCTGCAGACATGAATGTTCAGACTCTGACTTCTAGTGTGGATCATCTTACTGCACGGGTGCAAAGTATTCAGGATTTTGTTATTCATAGCCCTATATCAGAACCAAAGATACCCATTCCTGAGTTGTTTTCTGGAGATAGATCTAGGTTTCAGAATTTTAAGAATAATTGTAAGTTATTTCTGTCTCTGAGACCTCGTTCCTCTGGTGATTCCGCTCAGCAAGTTAAAATTGTTATCTCCTTGTTGCGTGGCGACCCTCAAGATTGGGCCTTCTCTCTGGCGCCAGGAGATCCTGCATTGCTTAATGTAGATGCATTTTTTCTCGCTCTTGGACTGCTTTATGAGGAGCCTAATCTTGAGAATCAGGCAGAAAAAGCGTTGCTGGCTATCTCTCAAGGTCAGGATGAAGCAGAGGTGTATTGTCAAAAATTTCGGAAGTGGTCGGTGCTTACTCAATGGAATGAGTGTGCCCTGGCTGCAAATTTCAGAGAGGGTCTTTCTGAGGCCGTTAAGAATGTTATGGTGGGGTTTCCCACCCCTACAAGTCTGAGTGATTCTATGGCTTTAGCCATTCAGGTTGATCGGTGTTTGCGGGAGCGCAAATCTGCTCATCCTTTGGCGGTATTTTCTGAACAGAGACCTGAGTCTATGCAATGTGACCGAACTCTGACCAGAATTGAGCGACAAAGTCATAGACGTCAAAATGGGTTGTGCTTTTACTGTGGTGATTCTACTCATGTTATCTCAGCATGCTCTAAACGTTTAAAAAAAAATCGCTAAACCTGTCACCATTGGTACGACACAGCCTAAATTTATTTTGTCTGTTACTTTGATTTGTTCTTTGTCGTCCTACCCGGTTATGGCTTTTGTGGATTCGGGTGCTGCCCTGAATCTGATGGATTTGTCGTTTGCCAGGCGCTGTGGTTTTGTCCTGGAGCCTTTGGAATTTCCTATTCCTCTGAGGGGAATTGATGCTACGCAATTGGCTGAGAATAAGCCTCAGTATTGGACGCAAATGACCATGTGCATGACTCCCGTACATCAGGAGGTGATTCGCTTTCTTGTTTTGCATAATTTGCATGATGTTGTCGTTTTGGGTCTGCCATGGCTGCAGACTCATAATCCAGTTTTAGATTGGAAAGCTATGTCTGTGTCAAGTTGGGGTTGTCAGGAAATTCATGGCGATACTCCGTTGGTGTCTATTGCTTCTTCCACTCCTTCTGAGGTCCCTGAGTTTTTGTCTGACTACCAGGATGTATTTGATGAGCCCAGGTCCAGTGCCCTGCCCCCTCATAGGGATTGTGACTGTGCTATAAATTTAATTCCTGGTAGTAAATTCCCTAAGGGACGAATTTTTAATTTGTCTATACCAGAGCATGCCGCGATGCGGAGTTATATAAAGGAGTCTTTGGAGAAGGGACATATTCGCCCATCCTCTTCCCCTCTTGGTGCAGGATTTTTTTTTGTGGCCAAGAAGGACGGTTCTTTGAGACCTTGTATAGATTATCGTCTTCTGAATAAAATCACAGTCAAATTTCAGTATCCTTTGCCACTATTGTCTGATTTGTTTGCTCGGATTAAGGGGGCCAGTTGGTTCACTAAGATAGATCTCCGTGGTGCGTATAACCTTGTGCGCATCAAGCAGGGAGATGAATGGAAAACAGCATTTAATACGCCCGAAGGCCATTTTGAGTACTTGGTGATGCCTTTTGGACTCTCTAATGCTCCTTCTGTGTTTCAGTCCTTCATGCATGACATCTTCCGAGAATATCTGGATAAATTTATGATTGTTTATCCTGGATGACATTTTGGTCTTTTCTGATGATTGGGAGTCCCATGTGAAGCAGGTCAGGATGGTGTTTCAGGTCCTGCGTGCTAATGCTTTATTTGTGAAGGGCTCAAAATGCCTCTTCGGAGTACAGAAGGTCTCCTTTTTGGGTTTTATTTTTTCTCCTTCTACTGTGGAGATGGACCCAGTCAAGGTCCAGGCTATTCATGACTGGACTCAGCCTACGTCTGTTAAGAGTCTTCAGAAGTTCTTGGGTTTTGCTAATTTTTACCGTCGTTTCATCGCTAATTTTTCTAGCGTGGTTAAACCTTTGACGGATTTGACCAAGAAGGGTTCTGATGTGACTAATTGGTCTCCTGCGGCCGTGGAGGCCTTTCGGGAACTGAAGCACCGGTTTTCTTCAGCTCCAGTCTTATGTCAACCAGATGTCTCTCTCCCCTTCCAGGTCGATGTTGATGCTTCTGAGATTGGAGCAGGGGCTGTTTTGTCGCAGAGAAGCTCTGATGGCTCTGTGACAAAGCCATGTGCTTTCTTTTCAAGAAAGTTTTCGCCTGCCGAGCGGAATTATGATGTTGGTAATCGGGAGTTGTTGGCTATGAAGTGGGCATTTGAGGAGTGGCGACATTGGCTCGAAGGAGCTAAACATCGTGTGGTGGTCTTGACTGATCACAAAAACCTGATTTACCTCGAATCTGCCAAGCGCCTGAATCCTAGACAGGCTCGTTGGTCGCTGTTTTTCTCCCGTTTCAACTTCGTGGTCCCATACCTGCCTGGTTCGAAGAACGTGAAGGCTGATGCACTTTCTAGGAGTTTTGTGCCTGACTCTCCGGGAGTTTCTGAGCCGGCTGGTATTCTCAGAGAGGGAGTGATTTTGTCTGCCATTTCCCCAGATTTGCGACGAGTGCTGCAGAAATTTCAGCCGGATAGACCTGACCGTTGTCCACCAGAGAGACTGTTTGTCCCGGATAGATGGACCAGCAGAGTTATTTCCGAGGTTCATTCTTCGGTGTTGGCGGGTCATCCTGGGATTTTTGGTACCAGAGATTTGGTGGCTAGGTCCTTCTGGTGGCCTTCCTTGTCGTGGGATGTGCGTTCCTTTGTGCAGTCTTGTGGGATTTGTGCTCGGGCTAAGCCTTGCTGTTTTCGTGCCAGCGGTTTGCTTTTGCCTTTGCCTGTCCCGAAAAGGCCTTGGACGCACATTTCCATGGATTTTATTTCGGACCTTCCAGTATCTCAGAAAATGTCTGTCATCTGGGTGGTGTGTGATCGTTTTTCCAAGATGGTCCATTTGGTGCCCTTGCCTAAGTTGCCTTCCTCCTCCGATTTGGTTCCTCTATTTTTTCAGAATGTGGTTCGCTTGCACGGCATTCCTGAAAATATTGTGTCTGATAGAGGATCCCAGTTTGTGTCCAGGTTTTGGCGGACTTTTTGTGCTAAGATGGGCATTGATTTATCTTTTTCGTCGGCCTTCCATCCTCAGAGTAATGGCCAAACCGAGCGAACTAATCAGACGTTGGAAACTTATTTGAGATGTTTTGTTTCTGCTGATCAGGATGACTGGGTGACTTTTTTGCCATTGGCCGAGTTTGCCCTTAATAATCGGGCTAGTTCTGCTACTTTGGTTTCGCCTTTTTTCTGCAATTCTGGTTTCCATCCTCGTTTTTCCTCGGGTCAGGTTGAGTCTTCTGACTGTCCTGGGGTGGATTCTGTGGTGGATAGGTTGCAGCAGATTTGGAACCATGTGGTGGACAATTTGAGGTTGTCACAGGAGAAGGCTCAGCGCTTTGCCAACCGCCGCCGCGGTGTGGGTCCCCGACTTCGTGTTGGGGATTTGGTGTGGCTGTCTTCTCGGTATGTTCCTATGAAGGTCTCCTCTCCTAAATTCAAGCCTCGCTTCATCGGTCCTTATAAGATCTTGGAAATCCTTAACCCGGTGTCTTTTCGTTTGGATCTCCCAGCATCTTTTGCCATTCATAATGTGTTCCATAGGTCTTTGTTGCGGAGGTATGTGGTACCTGTGGTTCCTTCTGTTGAGCCTCCTGCTCCGGTGCTGGTCGAGGAAGAATTGGAGTACGTGGTGGAGAAGATTTTGGATTCTCGTATCTCTAGACGGAGGCTTCAGTATTTGGTGAAGTGGAAGGGCTATGGTCAGGAGGATAATTCCTGGGTTGTCGCCTCTGATGTTCATGCAGCCGATTTGGTTCGTGCCTTCCACGCGGCTCATCCTGATCGCCCTGGGGGTCTTGATGAGGGTACGGTGACCCCTCCTCAAGGGGGGGGTACTGTTGTGAACTCTATTTTTAGGCTCCCTCTAGTGGTCACAAGCGGTACTGTGTAGAGTTGTCTTTCTGCAGGTTGGCTGCATCAGCTGGTTCGTTATCCTTGGTGGGTTTCCTATTTAGCTCACCTGGATACTCAGTTCCTTGCCTGCTATCAATGTATTCAGTGCTCTTCAGATTCCTTGTGATTACCTTGCTCCCAGCGTCTCCAAGACAAGCTAAGTTTTTGTTCGCTCATTTTTTGATTATCAGCATTCATCATGTTTCTTGTCCAGCTTGCTAAGATGTGATCTCCTCGCTTGCTGGTTGCTCTAGGGGACTGAGTTTCTCCCCCCACACCGTTAGTTGGTGCGGGGGTTCTTGAAATCTCAGTGTGGATATTTTGTAAGGGTTTTTTACTGACCGCACAGACCCCTTTACTATTTTCTGCTATCTAGTATTAGTGGGCCTCATTTGCTGAATCTGTTTTCACCCCTGTGTATGTGCCTTCCTCTTACCTCACCGTTATTATCTGTTGGGGGCTTCTATATCTTTGGGGATTATTTCTCTGGAGGCAAGAGAGGTCTTTCTTTCTCTCTAGGGGTAGTTAGTTCCTCAGGCTGGCTCGAGACGTCTAGGATTTTTAGGCACGTTCACCGGCTACTTCTTGTGTGTTTGGATAGGTTCAGATTTGCGGTCAGTCCAGTTTGCCACCTCCCTAGAGCTTGTCCTATGTTTGTTACTTAGCTGGAGTAATTTGTGATCCTCAACCACTAAGGATCATAACAGGGGCCATAATGTTTCTGCAGCACTATATGGGGGCCATAACATTTGTGCAGCATTATATGGGGCCATAATGTTTCTGCAGCACTATATGGGGCCATGACATTTGTGCAGCACTATATGGGGCCATAACCTTTGTGCAGCACTATATGGGGGCCATAATGTTTCGGCAGCACTATATGGGGCCATAACCTTTGTGCAGCACTATATGGGGGCCATAATGTTTCTGCAGCACTATATGGGGCCATAACATTTGTGCAGCACTATATGGGGCCATAATGTTTCTGCAGCACTATATGGGGGCCATAATGTTTCTGCAGCACTATATGGGGCCATAACCTTTGTGCAGCACTATATGGGGGCCATAATGTTTCTGCAGCACTATATGGGGCCATAACATTAGTGCAGCACTATATGGGGCCATAATGTTTCTGCAGCACTATATGGGGCCATAAGCTTTGTGCAGCACTATATGGGGCCATAATGTTGGTGCAGCACTATATGGGGCCATAATGTTTCTGCAGCACTATATGGGGCCATAACATTTGTGCAGCACTATATGGGGGCCATAATGTTTCTGCAGCACTATATGGGGGCCATAATGTTTGTGCAGCACTATATGGGGCCATAACGTTTCTGCAGCACTATATGGGGCAAGTGTCTGTATGGGGCCATAATTAACGTTTGTAGGGCACTACGGTATATGGGGCAAGTGTGTGTATGGAGCATCTTATAGGGCCATAACGTTTGTGCAGCACTATATGGGGCAAATATCTTTATAGAGCATCTTATGGGGCCATAATCAGCATTTGTGCAGCATTATATTGGGCAAGTGTGTCTATGGAACATCTTATGGGGCCTTTATTAACCTTTATGCAGGATTATATGGGGCATATTTTAATATGGAGCATCTTATGGGGCCATCATAAACTGCATGGAGCATTATATGGGGCTCCTGATTCAATATGGATATTCAAAAACACTTAACCTACTGATGTCTCAATTCATTTTGCTTTTATTGGTATCTATTTTTACTTTTGACATTTACCGGTAGCTGCTGCATTTTCCACCCTAGGCTTATACTCGAGTCAATAAGTTTTTCCAGTTTTTTGTGGCAAAATTAGGGGGGTCGGCTTATACTCGGGTCGGTTTATACTTAAGTATATACGGTATTTAGGTACTGAATGGCAATATGCGGTAGGGGACCGTGATTCTTTTGTGTTCACAATTATTACTGGTGTCGTGATGGCTAAAAGTGCTTTTTCCAAGGCTGAATGGTTCCTCCTGCTTAGAAGGATATACACCCTTTTACAAGTGTGATTCTAAATGTCTGTGATCCAGTCCTCACAACGTTAAGTATACTTACTACTGATAATGTCAGGAGTGAAGCAAGGTTTCGTTGGTGGTGAGTATGTAAGTTACCGTCAGGTGGTGTTTGAAGTAGGTTACTTTAAATAGAGACAGTTATCCGTGCATAAAAAATTAGTGGCAATCTTCCTCCAGTGAGACAGTTAATAGTACTGATATATCACGGCTTATGCATGCATATGTAATTGGGCTGTACTCACTGTCTCGCTGGTATAGAAAGGAGGGGTTCCGAGGAATCTGTGTTGCCGCTGTACCGCCGCCATAGCAGGACGGTGGGTTAGAACGATAGATGCGGCAAGAGCCACAAGACCGCAAAACCTCGCTAGAGCCCTTGAAATGCACTGGTTTGTTAGCTGCTCTAGCACACCTGCTCTTTCTGGCCCCATAACTTGGTGACGTCACCTGTAGCTCCTCCCACCTCTCCGACCGCTACCCCAGCGTTGCTTCCGGCCGGGGCACGCGAGGTTTCACGGTCTTGTGGCTCTTGCCGCATCTATCGTTCTAACCCACCTGCTACGGCGGCGGTACAGCGGCAACACAGATTCCTCGGAACCGCTCCTCTATATACCAGCGAGACAGTGAGTACAGCCCAATTACATATGCATGCATAAGCCGTGATATATCAGTAATATTAACTGTCTCACTGGAGGAAGATTGTCACTCATTTTTTATGCACGGGTAACTGTCTCTAAAGTAACCTACTTCAAACACCACCTGATGGTAACTTACATACTCACCACCAATGAAACCTTGCTTCACTCCTGACGTTATCAGTAGTAAGTATACTTCACGTTGTGAGAACTGGATCACAGAGATTTAGAATCACACTTGTAAAAGGGTGTATATCCTTCTAAGCAGGAGGAACCGTTCAGCCTTGGAAAAAGCACTTTTAGCCATCACGACACCAGTAATAATTGTGGACACAAAAGAATCACGGTCCCCTACCGCATATTGCCGTTCAGTACCTAAGTGAGTAGAAATTCTATATCTCACCATTCTACTATATTTATTTGGTTAACATAAAAGCACCTGCTCTTTTTTTTTTCTCTCTCTTATCCTATAAAAAGATTCTACCAGCACCAATAAGGGTTTATCAGAAAATCTACCTCATCATCAATGATGATCTAATGAGTAAGTGGTTTTTGAACATATATCCACTTTACTACACACATTTATATTTTGCTTATGTAATGTAGACAGCGCAGGTGAATGCTATATATTTTTTTACCAAGGCTCTACAAAGTACTTTAATGGGGTAAATATGTAACACTCCAGGTAACCAGTTGTTACAATGGCAATGCTTTCTTCTCCGGGAGAGTGATCACACGCTTGGAAGTGAGGAAGGATCCCTTTGACAGGTATTCAGCACATACAACACTGTTCTGACTCCAGGCCAGAAGGGGAAGCTCTACACCCAACTTCAGGGGAGCTCCTTTCTCTGGTCAGGAGGAGGAGTCAGTTGCTAGGCAGTTGCTAGGCAGTTGGAGTTAGACAGATGGTGAGAGGAGAGCGAGGAGAGAGGAAGAAAAATATACAAGAAAAACAGCCTTGTTCTTGAGTGCGGCTGTTTTTCTTGTATATTTGACTTTGGATGTCCAGCCATCACCTCCCTTTCTGAACTCTACAGTGTGCACATCATATCTCCCTCGAGAGAGAGGAAGGAAAGCAGGGGCCATGGAGACAAGTAATTCTGTGACTCCTAGGAAGGGAAAAGGAACCAGAGCAGTCTGTAGGAGACTGAGAGGGAGAAGAAGTGAAGAAGAGTAAAGAGCTTGAGAGAGAAGCTGCGACTGGGCTTCCTCCATGCTTGTGTGAGGCCTAAGCCAGCAAGGGACTACAACACCACAGCGCTAGAAGGAAGGCTTCCAACCCCACCTGGTTAGAAGGATTCCCAATTTGCTTCCAAGCCGGCCAGACCACACCAGCATCCGTGATCCGGTACCCTGGACTGTGGCTGCCTTGAACCAAGTAAAGAGGTAAAGAGACAGCAACCCTGTGTCCTCAGTTTCTTACTACACCAAATATCATGATCTTCATCTATTACACCGGGAGCCCTGTGGGTAGCCATGCTATTCCTGCTACCAATACATCACCTCGGTGAACCCCTTTAAGCAGCATCGGTCACCCCTGACTGAATACCACAGGTGGCGTCACAAACTTTTATTATTCAACTAACCCCTTTAAAGACATCCCTTTAACATGGGCTCCCAGGACTACGGACCAGGTCGCCGCCACTGTGACACATCCCTTTAAGTACTGGACCCGGTACCGAGTACCCTACGTCCCTGGGGGGCATTTCATTTTGGCATCACGAACAGGATCAGCCCGACCCAGCACACTAGGTGCGGCTTAGAGACTGTACTTTAAAGAGAGACTTTAATAAATTGTGTTACAGAGACTTTAATGAGCTTTTAAAACATCGCCATAACTGCGTCACATGGTGCATGGTGCGCACGATAAAAATTTTCAAAATTGACCAGCTACAGCTACAGCTCCTATAATGCCATTATCCATGCCCTATATATCGGGAGGGGCCTGGTTGCCACAATATTAAGGGGAGTCCCACACCCTCAGCGACTTTAAAGAAAGACTCTGCAGCTTATTTCAGGTGTACCCCCTGTCAGAACAACAAAAAAGTCAGCATCCTAATTGGCCAATTAATTGGTGCAGCACAAAGAAGTAAAATCCTGGCCGGATATTGAAAGAGGAACTGTTGAGCAAATATTAGCCAAACTGAAAAACACTTTTGACACGGCGGGTGCAGGACAATGTAAGGGACTGGAATATTTAATTCAGTGATATCTATTGTGGTATTATAGTGTTCCCTTTATTTTTTTGAGCAGTATAGCTACACACATTGAAGTTTTCAGTTATTTTGTCCTATCTAATCTAATCAACAGCCATAAAATCTGATGATAACATACACTTATGGATTACGCATATAACATACACTTGAGGTAATAACAATGAATCAGGAAAATGATGAGGAATCCAGCTCAACGAGATAGTGAATAAACTCTTTTCTTTATTCACTTAAAAAATGTGTTCAGTGGAGGATAAAAACATCAGCAATTACAGAGAATAAAATGCGATATCAACGCGTTTCTGGTGACCAAGCACCCTTAGTCATCATTTTCCTGATTCCTCCATGCCTTGACACAGCTGGACTTTGTTCTATAATAACAATGAATACAATATGTATACTGTCATAGAGTGTATATCAGAAAATGCAATGGCGTAGTGGAACTAGTATTGTAAATTACTAAATACTGTTGGGTATAAAGGATGCATTCATTTATATAGCATGCAATTTCTGATATTGATAAAAGGATACCATATACAGTAATGGCTAAAAGTGTTGGCATCCTTAAAATTGTTCCTGAAAATGAAGTATTTCTCCCACAAAATTATCGCAATTAGTCGTTTTGTTATGTTTATTTCTTTTGTGTGTATTGGAAGAACACAATAAAACAGAGAAAAAGGGGAAATTGGACATAATTTCATACAAAAACCAAAACTGTGCTGCACAAAATTGTTGACACCCTCAATTTAATATTTGGTTGCACACCCTTTGGAATAAATAATTGAAATCAATTGCTTCCTATAACCATCAACAAGCTTCCTTCATCCCTCAACTGGAATTTTGGACCACTCTTGTTTTGCAAACTGCTCCAGGTCTCTTGAATTTGAAGGGTGCCTTCTTTCCACAGCAATTTTAAGACCTCTCTACAGGTGTTCAATGGGATTTAGATACGGACTCTGCTGGCCACTTCAGTGCTTTGCTTGTATCCGTTTATGGGTGCTTCTTGAAGTATGTTTGGAGTAATTGTCTTTCTGGAAGACCCATCACCTAGGATGCAAACCCAGCTTTCTGACATTGGGCACTACATTGTGACCCAAAATCCTATGATCTTCAGATTTCCTGATGCCTTGCACACAGTGAAGGCAGCCAATGGGGTAGCAAAACAACCCCAAAACATCTTTGAACATCCACCGTATTTGACTGTAGGTACTGTGTTCTTTTCTTTATAGGCCTCAATTAATTTTCAATAAACAGTAGAATGTTACGCATTATCAAAATGCTGTATCTTGTCTCATCTGTCTACAAGACACTTTTCCAGAAGGATTTTGGCTTACATCTTGGCAAACTGCAGGCCAGCTTTTTTTGTCTCTGTGGCAGAAGTGGGGTCCTCCTGGGTCTCCTGCCATAGCATTCAGTTTCTTTCAAATTATTACGGATAGTCTGCTCTAGCACTGATGTACCCTGAGCCTGTAGGACAGCTTGAATGTCTTTAGAACTTTATTGGGGCTGCTTATCTACCATCTGAACTATCCTGCATTGCAACCTTTCATCAATTATTCTTTGCCATCCAATTCCATAGGGATTAGCTACAGTGCTATGGGTTGTAAACTTCTTGATTATGTTGTGCACGACAGACAAAGGAATATCAAGATCTCTGGAGATGGACTTCTAACCTTGAAATTGTTGATTTTGTTTAATAATTTTGGCTCTTAAGTCATCAGACAGTTCTCTTCTCTTCTTTCTGTTTTCTATACTTAGTGTGGCACACACAAACACACATTGAAAATACTGAGTCAACTTCTCTTCTTTTTATCTGGTTCAAGGTGTGATTTTTATATTGCCTACACCTGTGAATTGTCAGAGGTGAGTTTGAATGACAATCTCGTGCTTGAAACAAATTTATTTACCCACAATTTTTGATAATTTTGAAACAAGTTTTGCTCAAGAATATTACTGTATTTTGCACGCTCTATCTTTGCCTCGACTTGGACCATTTTCCTTGTCCCTGGTGCTGAAAAAAAATCTTCACAGCATGATACTGCCACATCTCACTGTCGGAATGGTGTTCTTGCGGTGATGAGCTGTGTTGGTTTGACACCAATCATAGTGTTTACCTTAGTTGCAAATAAAAGTAAAATTTTGGTCTCATCTGACCTCAGCACATTCCTCCATACATTTGGGGACTCTCCCACATGTCTTTGGTCAAACTCCAAACAAGCCTTACAATTTGTATGTGAAAGTAAAGGCTTTTTTCTGCTCACTCTTCCATAAAGGCCACCTTTATGGAGTGTACAACTAATTATGGTCGTATGGACAGATACTCCAGTTTCTATCTGCTTGGGAACTTTGCAGCTCCTTCAGGATTACCTTTGGTCTCTGTGCTGCTTCTCTGATTAATGCCCTCCTTCACAGGCTGAGAGTTTTGATGGGTGGCACTCTCTTGGCAGGTTTGCTGTGGTACCATGTTCTTTCTTTTGATGATAATGGATTTGATGGTGCTCCGGGGGATCATCAGAGATTGGGATATTTTTTTTTTTTTTAACTCAACCCTGTCTAGTAATTCTCAACAACTTTGCCCTTACTTGTTTAGAAATCTCCTTGGTCTCCATGGTGTTGTTTGGTGTAGTGGTGCCTCTTGCTTAATAGTGTTGCACCCTCTGTGGCCTTTCAGAAAATGTGTGTGTATAAACTGACAGCCTATGTGACACTTACAGTAGATGACACACAGGTGAACTTCCGTAAGCATGTGGAAAATAAAGGTAATTGCTTGCACTAGAAATTTTTAGGGGCATCATCGCAAAGGGGGTGAATACAGAATGCTAATTTTTTGTTACTTGATCCCCAAAATTTAATTTATACCTACATTTTTCTCACTTAACAACTTAGACTGCTGTATTTAGTGCTGATGCATCACACATAAATCAAATTACAAAAATATTTGAAGACAGGATGCGATGAATACTTTAAGAAAAGCAGGGACTTCTGCAAAGATGCACCCACCCCGATGTGCATTTTTGCATCTGTCTTTGTTATGGGGTCATGTAGGTACCGTATGTGCAGAGTATATATACACACAGGTGCTTCTCACAAAATTAGAATATCATCTAAAAATTACCGTAATATATTTCAGTTCTTCAATACAAAAACTTAAACTCATATATTATATAGTCATTACAAACAGAGTGATCTATTTCAAGTGCTTATTTCTGTTTATGTTGATAATTATGGCTTACAGCCACTGAAAACTCAAAAGTCAGAATATCAGTAAATTAGAATAATTAACAACAACACCTGAAAAGGCTTCCTAAGCATTTAAAAAGGTCCCTTAGTCTGTTTCAGTAGGCTCTACAATCATGGGGAAAACTGGCGACTTGACAGATGTCCAGAAGGCAGTCATTGAAACACTCCAAAAGGAGGGTAAGCCACAAAAGGTCATTGCTAAATAAGCTGGTTGTTCACAGAGTGCTGTATCCAAGCATATTAATGAAAAATTGAGTGGAAAGTTGAGTGGAAGGAGAAAATGTGGTAGAAAAAGGTGCACAAGCAACCGGGATAACCACAGCCTTGGAAGGATTGTTAAGAAAAGGCCATTTAAAAATTTTGGGGGAAATTCACAAGGAGTGGGCTGCGGCTGGAGTCATTGCTTCAAGAGCCACCACACACAGATGTATCCAGGACCTAAAAGTGTTGCATTCCTTGTGTCAAGCCACTCATGACCAATAGACCACGCCAGAAGAATCTTACCTGTGCCAAGTAGAAAAAGAACTGGACTGTTGCTCAGTGGTCCAAGGTGTTGTTTTCAGATGAAAGTAAATATTGCATTTCATTTGGAAATCAAGGTCCCAGAGTCTGGAGGAAGAGTGAAGAAGCACACAATCCAAGCTGCTTGAGGTCTAGTGTGATGTTTCCACAATCAGCGATGGCTTGGGGAGCCATGTCATCTGCTGGTGTAAGGTCCACTATGTTTTATCAAGACCAAAGTCAGCTCAGCCATCTACCAGGAAATTTTAGAGCACTTCATGCTTTCCTCTGCTGACAAGCTTTTTGGAGATGGAAGTTTCACTCTCCAGCAGGACTTGGCACCTGTTCACACTGCCAAAAGTATCAATACCTGGTTTAAAAACAACAATGTCACTGACCTTAACCCCATAGAGAATCTATGGGGTATCATCAAGAGGAAAATGAGAGACACCAGACCCAACAATGCAGATGAGCTGAAGGCTGCTATCAAAGCAACCTGGGCTTCCATAACACCTCAGCAGTGCCACAGGCTGGTCGCCTTCATGTCACACCATATTGATGCAGTAATTGATGCAAGAGGAGCCCCGAACAAGTACTGAGTGCATTTACTAAACATACATTTCAGTAGGCCAACATTTTGTCTTTTAAAATCATTTTTGAAGCTCGTGTTATAAAATATTCTAATATACTGAGATAATAACTTTAGGGTTTTAATTGGCTGTAAGACAGTCATCAACATTAACAGAAATAAACAATTGAAATAGATCACTCTGTAATGACTCTATATAATATATGAGCTTCGCTTTTTGTATTGAAGAACTGAAATAAATTAACTTTTTGATAATATTCTAATTTTGTGAGAAGCACCTGTAGGTGCGCATGTACAGTCATGGCTGAAAGTGTTGGCACCCTTATTATTGTTTCAGAAAATGAAGTATTTCTCTCAGAAAGTTTTTGCAATTACACATTTTGTTATACACGTGTTTATTTCCTTTGTGTGTATTTAAACAACACAACTAAACAGAGGAAAAAAAGCAAATTTGACAAATTCTAAATTTGACACTGAACCACCAGCATGCTCAGTCACATGTCATCAATGCACTCAATTAGGTGGACCGAACGCATTTGTCCACAATCTTTGTCTGAAGGGGGGCACCACTGCCTCCCCCTGCACTACGTGCTTGCCAGTTCCCTATCCAGGATGCAGGAGCAGATGCCTCCTGCCCTGGATATGCCGTTGCACATTTGCAAGCATCATCAGCAACCATGTCCAATTCCTTTTCCCAGTGCAGCGTTCAACTGTCCCTACCCCAGGCATTGTAACACAAAAGAAAATACGCAGTTACCCATCCAAAGGCCTAATCACTATACAGGAACTTTTCCAGACTGCTTGACCTGGAAAAGTTGCTTTTTAGGCACGTGGACACTGAGGCTTTCTGCAATTTTGTGGTGGTGGCAGTTCCTCGGTACTTGGTTCCCAGTCACCACTATTTTTCTCGGTGTCCTGTCTCCACCTTCCACCAGCATGTTTCCCATAACATCACTCATGCCCTAACCAACGCAATTATTGGGAATATCAACTTAACCACTAACAAGTGGACAAGTGCTTGTGACTAGTGTTGAGCGATACCTTCCGATACTCAAAGGTATCGGTATCGGATGGTATCGGCCGATATCCAAAAAATATCGGACATCGCCGATACCGATACCCGATACCAATGCAAGTCAATGGGACACAAGTATCGGAAGGTATCCTGGATGGTTCCCAGGGTCTGAAGGAGAGGAAACTCTCCTTCAGGCCCTGGGATCCATATTCATGTAAAAAATAAAGAATTCAAATAAAAAATATGGATATACTCACCTCTCCGGCGGCCCCTGGACCTTACCGATGTAACCGGCAGCCTCCGTTCCTAAGAATGAGGAGTTTAGGACCTTCGATGATGTCGCGGCTTGTGATTGGTTGCGTGACCGCTCATGTGACCGCTCACGCGACCAATCACAAGCCGCGATGTCATCGCAGGTCCTAAACTCCTCATTCTTAGGAACGGAGGCTGCCGGTTACATCGGTAAGGTCCAGGGGCCGCTGGAGAGGTGAGTATATCCATATTTTTTATTTTAATTCTTTATTTTTTATATGAATATGGATCCCAGGGCCTGAAGGAGAGTCTCCTCTCCTCCAGACCCTGGGAACCATACACTGGGAACTTCCGATTCCGATTTCCGATATCACAAAAATATCAGAACTCGGTATCGGAATTCCGATACAGCAAATATCAGCCGATACCCGATACTTGCGGTATCGGAATGCTCAACACTACTTGTGACCACAAATGCTGCATTTCACTGATAGCACACTGGGTGCGCCTAGTGGAAGCCTGGACCGGGTCGCACCGTGTTCCGACACACATGCTTCCGACGCCGAGATTTACAGGCCCTAGTTCCATCAGGGTTTCCTCCACCTCCAAAACCAGTTCATGTACTCTCTCCTCCTCCCTATCTGAATTGTCATATCGAAGTGCATCGTCCATATCAGTCGCAACCTGTAATCACTGCAGCAATGCCTCTTCTGAAACTAATTTAAGTGACAAAGAGCACAACGCTGCATAGATGTTGAAAGGAATAACAGGCCAGACAGATCTGTGGATGGAGATGGAAGAAGAAAGTTCACAGGGTAATACTACCCAGCCAAGCCTCATGTCAACTTCTCAGTGCGGACTGGGTGATAATGAGGAGGAACAGGAGATGGTGGCCTGTGCTACTGAGGGTACTACCCACATCAGCTTCATCCTGTCTTCAGCATGGATAGGCTGAAGAGGAGGAGAGGGAAGAGATGGAGAGTCTTCCTCCTGGTGGGGACAGGTAAACCCTGTCAGTTACGAGTCTGGCACACTTGACTGACTTTATCTGACTTTCCTGTGACCCTCGCAATATACGCATTTTGGCCAACACTGACTACTGATTTTTCATCCTTCTCGACCCATGCTACAAGAAGTTTCCATCTCTCCTTCCTGCAGCAGAGAGGTCTATTAAAATGGTGCAATACCAAAAGGCCCTATTCAAATAACTAATGAAAAAAATTCCATCTGACAATTCCGGTGACAGAGGTCATAGATCCTTGGGCAACAAAGGAGGAGAGACTAGATAGATCCACATCGGGTATAACAGAGGCAGGGGAACACTGTCAAAGGTGATGGATAGTTTAATTAGACTTTCCCAGCACTCAGGCCCTGAGGTGCAGGACAGTCTGAAAAGGAGGGAATAGTTTATGAAGAAGGTAAAGCAGTAACAAGCGTTTTCTGTGATTCATCTGTGCCGTACAAGTACTGAGTATCCAAGCCTTACACATAGCATGAACTGTCCCTTTATGCCTTGGCGGTGCCAGCCTGCCCTGCTGCTAGCATGTTGTCAGTGTGGGTTTTACTGCTGCTGGAGGAATAATAACTGACAATTGCATCTGCTGTCAACTGAAAATGCTGACTCTTATAAAAATGTATGAGTCGCCCCATGGGCCAGAGGTACTCGGTACCGGGTCCTTCTGTTTCACAGGGGATGTCAGGGTGGCTGCGATCCGATCTGTGGCCCAGGGCGCCCATGTAAAAGAGAAAGGTCTTTAAAGGGGAAAAGAGTTTATGTTCGCGACGCCACCTGTGGTATTCGATCACAGTGACCGACGCTGCTTTAAGGGGTCCACTGGGGTAATGTTATGGCAGCTAGATGGTATACCTTCCCACAGGTGAAGTATATCCCCAGGGCTTCCCGATGTGTGGATGGTGGTATGGTGAGAGGTGCAGAGAAGAACGAGGACACATGGTTGCAGTCTCTTTACCTTTACTGAAGTCATCAGCATCCACAGTCTAGAGCACCAGATCACAGGGCAGGCAGAGTCCGGCCGGTTTGGAGGCAAGTCCAGAGTCCCCTTGTCCAGGAGGAAATCAGTAGCCTTCCCTTGTGCTGCGGCGGTGTAGTCCCTTACTGCCTATGGCTTCACATAAGGGTCTCACAGATGTGGTGTTTCGCTCTCTCTGTCCCCCATATAGGATTGGACAAAACCCGTATGACTGGTGACTTGAGCCTGTTTATAGGGTCTCTTAGATAACCCGGCTCTGTAGGTATCACCGTGCCTCCTGGGTGTACGTGCGGACAGGTAACCTGCAATTAGCTGTCCTGCCGGTCTCTGAAATAAGGCGTAGATGTCCTTACTCCCTCGGTGTTCCGGCTACCGGGATTTTGTACCTCAGAAGGAGGCAGCCTGAGCGGGGCTGGTCCCCTTCTTGTATCCTCTCCTTTGCTTCGACTTCCTTCACGTTCGCTGCAATACAATTCGGCCTTTCAATGTCTCTTTCTGGGAGCTGCAGCTCTGAGGTCATGCAGAGCTCCGTTAACATTCTGTCCTCCTCAGACTACTGTCTGGAACTCTCTCTGTCGGGAACTGACTGAGCTGAGCTCAGCCAGCAACTAACTAACTTTCCCTACAGACTACCAGTATATAGGTCACTCCCTATATACTGTATATATATAGGGAGTGACCTAATAAATAGGAGCAGAAGCTCCCCCTGGTGGCCTGGAGTGTGAATGTGTTGCATGTTTGTGATAAAAGGATGCAGTTATCCTTTCTTGCTTCCAAACATAGTATCACTCTCCCCGAGAGGAAAGCAATACCACTGCGACGACCAGGACCCTGGGGTGCCACATGTACACTGCTCAAAAAAATAAAGGGAATACTTAAACAACAGAATACAACTCCAAGAAAATCAAACTTCTGTGAAATCAAACTGTCCTCTTAGGAAGCAAAACTGTTTGACAATCAACTTCACATGCTGCTGTGCAAATGGAATAGACAACAGATGGAAATTATTGGCAATTATCAAGACACACTCAATAAAGGAGTGGTTCTGCAGGTGGGGACCACAGACCACATCTCAGTACCAATGTTTGCTCGCCAGAGGTAGCCTGACTGCCATTAGGTACCGAGATGAGATCCTCAGACCCCTTGTGAGACCATATACTGGTGCGGTTGGCCTTGGGTTCCTCCTAATGCAGGACAATGCCAGACCTCATGTTCCTGGAGCGTGTCAGCAGTTCCTGCAAGATGAAGGCATTGAAGCTATGGACAGCCCGCCGTTCCCCACACCTGAATCCGATTGAACACATCTGGGACATCATGTTTCACACCATCCACCAGTTGCATCACAGACTGTCCAGGAGTTGGCGGATGCTTTAGTCAAGGTCTGGGAGGAGGTTCCTCAGGAGACCATCCGCCGTCTCATCAGGAGCATGCCCAGGCGTTGTAGGGAGGTCATACAGGCCCGTGGATGCCACACACACTACTGAGCATCATTTCCTTGTCTTGAAGCATTTCCACTGAAGTTAGGTCAGCCTGTAACTTCATTTTCCACTTTGATTTTGAGCATCATTCCAACTCCAGACCTCTGTGGGATATTAGATGTGATTTACGTTGATAATTTTTAGGTTTTATTGTTCTCAACACATTCCACTATGCAATGAATAAAGATTTACAACTGGAATATTTCATTCAGTAATATTTAGGATGTGGGATTTTAGTGTTCCCTTTATTTTTTTGAGCAGTGTATATATACAGTAAAACATTTATTCAAAAAAGGAGAAATTCATAAAGCATAGCAATATAAATACACCGAGAAGAGAGAGCTTTGAGCAAAGACAATATATAAAAAATATTTTTTTATTTAGAATACAAGGTGTTAAAAATATCTTTGAATACATAAAAAGAAAAATCGAGAAAGCACAGAAAAAACAATTGGTGGGTAATCCTGGATAATATTACATATACAATGGTAAAGATGTATGTTCGGTAATGACTACAGTGACAGTTTGAACGGAATGTGTATGACACCCTCCTTTATGTCTAATACAGAGCGTATCGGAAAACCTTTTCCTTCTAACTTTTGGCAATTAGTGCATTGTTCGTATAGGACAGTGATGGCGAACCTATGACACGCGTGTCAGTGCTGACACGCGTAATCATTTTCAGTGACACGCCGGCCGCCGGCCGCAGCCCCATAGAAATTGCTTCTTTACCAGGGTCTGAAGGAGAGGAAACTCTCCTTCAGGCCCTGGGATCCATATTAAATGTGTAAAAGAAAGAATTAAAATAAAAAATATTGCTATACTCACCTCTCCGACGCAGCCTGGACCTCACCGAGGGAACCGGCAGCGTTCTTTGCTTAAAATGCGCGCGTTTACTTCCTTCCGTGACTTCACGGCTTGTGATTGGTCGCGTGCCGCCCATGTGACCGCGACGCGACCAATCACAGCAAGCCGTGATGTAATTTTCAGGTCCTGAATGCAGAATCACAAGCCGTGACATAATTTTAAAATGCGCGCGTCTCCTGCCTCCCGTGACGTCACGGCTTGTGATTGGTCGCGTCGCCCATGTGACCGCGACGCGACCAATCACAAGCCGGATCGTAATTTTAAAATCCTGAATGCCTAGATTAGGCATTGAGGACCTGAAAATTACGTCACGGCTTGCTGTGATTGGTCGCGTCGCGGCCACATGGGCGGCACGCGACCAATCACAAGCCGTGACGTCACGGAAGGAAGTAAACGCGCGCATTTTAAGCAAAGAAGGCTCCCGGTTCCCTCGGTAAGGTCCAGGATGCGTCGGAGAGGTGAGTATAGCAATATTTTTTATTTTAATTCTTTCTTTTACACATTAATGTTGTTTCGATACCGATACCCGATACCACAAAAGTATCGGATCTCGGTATCGGAATTCCGATACCCGCAAGTATCGGCCGATACCCGATACTTGCGGTATCGGAATGCTCAACACTAATGGCATCCGATCCGATTTTTTATCGGATCGGATGCCATGCAGGAGGTCTGTGGGTCCAAACAACAGAGCTCCGGTGCAGAGCGTCTAGGCCTGGGACTTCCGGTAGGCCAGGCGCAGCTCCCGGAAGTCCCAGGCCTAGACGCTCTGCGTATGTATGGGGGGGATGAAGCGGCTTTAGGGTATTATCCCAGATACTACAGGACACCTGCAGATTCCTCGTGGAGACCGGGCCTCGATGGATCAGCACAATATTAGGCAAGTGATGAATTCCTCCCACACCTACATAAGCTGAACGTTTGTGTCTCGCTTCGAGCCCTTTGAAGTAAAACCACTTGTAAATCTCTTTGTTGTAGTGACAAGCTTTCCTCTTTGTCCTGGTGCACACCTCGCACCAGCCACAATGCTGGCTGCACTCCAGAATGTATACTTCAGAAGCTTGCGGGTGCTCTGCCTCTGCCGTCTGCTCCCCACTAATCGGGACAGGGTGGGTTTTGTGCAGGTCTGTTGTTCCCCAGCCATGAGTATCCGAGAATCCACCATATAATGGGCTCGTAACACATAAGCGAGCTCTCACGAGGCCCGTGCCCCCCTGATTGTAATCTAATTGTATCACTCATCAAGAATGCATGGAGATAACTCTCCTTAGGTCACTACATCTCTGACACCAGTGGAAACTTTCTATAGCACTGTTCTGAACTCCCCAAAATCCGCCATTGGGTCATCCGCCACTTGTTTTCTACTTTTGCCATTATTGCAGCTCTATCACGGCACCCCACACGAGTTAAGTTGTTATTTAAACTATACATGTCGCAAAATTATGTTTTTTTTTATCAAGGTGACACACCACCCAAGTTATGATCGGTTTTTTGGCGAATTTTGACACACCAAGCTCAAAAGGTTGCCCATCACTGGTATAGGATTTGTGAATCTCTCCTTTGTAAATTAAACAGGCTACATCTGACCACATAACACACACCATATGGCCAGATAAGGCTACTTTCACACTAGCGTCGTATGACGCAGGATGATGCGTCATGCCGACGTACCAACGCATGCTGTGAAAAAAAGCACAACGGGGGCAGTGGATGCAGTTTTACAACGCATCCCCTGCCCCATTGTAATGTCTGGGGAGGAGGGGGCGGACACGACGCACGAAAAAATGTTACATGAAACTTTTTTTGTGCCGACGGTCCGCCAAAACACGACGCATCCGTCGCACGATGGATGCGACGTGTGGCAATGTCAAAACGACACATTGCGACTGCGTACAACGCTAGTGTGAAAGCACCCTAAGATAGTAAAATATTAAAATTACATTTACCTGTGACTTCTGGTGGGTGTACTTTTATTTCACCCTCTCCTATGTCATCTCCTGTAGAAATATGAGAAATATGGTGAGAGATGATCCAACTATTAAAGGGTGGAGGAAGCGTTTTTTTTTTCTCTTTTTAAATTTGCTTTATATACAAGCCTTCAGACAGCAAAGAATGTTTCCTAACATTTTTTTCCTGTAAAATCCATTTTGTCTTCTGTTTTGTGTTTTTCATTGTGGAATAATAGTCCGACAACATTGTTCTCAGCAGCGACCTGGGAGTGAGAGATGCATCTAGGTGTCTTCCTCATGCTATTCCCATTATATTTGAGTGTTGTTTCCATCCATTTCAGCGATTTTCCTGCCCCTTCAGCCCTCCTGTTAGGGTTTTCCAGAAAAAAAGTTTCCCATTGACTTTCATTATACTCGTTACTCGAGTTGAGCCTGTCGGAGCATCTAACCTGCTTGATTCGAGCACCGAGCAATCAAGCATTTCAGTGCTGAATCGTCTATAACCTTTACCTAATAAAAATCATTAAAATGGCGCCCCCACTCGTACGTTGACTATCCTTGTCTGTCCCTACAAGACCCTAGAATGGAACCACAGTAAGGGAGAGCACACCTCGGTAGCAACAGTTACATTTATATGATTAACTCCAGTAAAATAGGACAAGAAATGTCTTAGAAAGTATTCAGCTATATGAATAGATAATAGTAACACCATCAGTTGACCTAAATGAGATCCTGAACTAATCCCAACACTGGCAGCAATAACATCTATATTTCAAAAGTTTACATACCCTGGCAGAATTTTTGCTTTCTTGTCCTTTTTTCAGAGAATATGAACGATAACACCAAAGCTTTTTCTACACTCATTGTTAGTGGTTGGGTGAAGCCATTTATTGTCAAACTACTATGTTTTCCCTTTTCCCCATTTCTTAAAACCGTGTATTGCCCCCTCTAACATCAATGACAGCTTGAAGACTTTAATTGCAGTTGTGGATGAGGTTCTTTATTTTCTCAGATGGTAAAGCTGCCCACTCTTCTTGGCATAAAGCCTACAGTTCCTGAAAATTCCTGGGCTGTCTAGTATGAACTGTGCACTTGAGATCTCCCCTGAGTGGCTCAATGATATTGAGGTCAGGAGACTGAGATGGCCACTCCAGAACATTCGCCTTGTTTTGCTATAGCCAATGACAGGTCAACTTGGCCTTGTGTTTTGGATCATTGTCATGTTGGAACATCCAAGTACGTCCCATGAGAAGCTTCCAGGCTGATGAGTGCAAATTTTCCACCAGTATTTGCTGATAACGTTCTGCTTTCATCTTTCCTTCAACTTTGACCAAGTTTCCTGTGCCTTTGCAGCTCACACATCCTCTAAACATCAGCGATCCACCTTCGTGCTTTACAGTAGGAATGGTTTTCATTTGATCATAGGCCTTGTTGACCTTTCTCAAAATGTAACGTTTATGGTTGTGGCCAAAAAGTTCAATTTTAGTCTCATCACTCCAAATTACCTTGTTCCAGAAGTTTTGAATCTTGTCTTTCCAAAGACATACTGATAGGGAATTTAGATTTTGAGCCCCATCGGGGACAGTGATGATAATGTGTGCATAATGTAAAGCGCTGCGGAATATGTTAGTGCTATATAAAAATAAAGATTATTATTATTATTATTATTATTGTCTCTGTGCTGTTTTGCGCATTGTAGGTGAGATACTTTATGGCATTTGCACAGTAATGGCTTTCTTCTGTTGATTCAACCATGCAGCCCATTTTTCTTTCAGTGCCTCCTTATTGTGCATCTTGAAACAGAGAGTTCTGTATTTCAGCTGATGTTATCTGTGGGTTTTTCTTTGCATGCTGAACAATTTTCCTGGCAGTTGTCGACTACATTTTTGGTGGTCTACCTGACCGTGGTTTTGTTTTTACAGAGCCCCTGATTTTCCATTTGTTAATCACTGTTTGAACGATGCTTACTGGCACTATCAATTCCTTGGATACCTTTTTGTACGGCTTTCCTGTTTTATACAGTTCAACTACTTTTTCCCATAGATCCATTGACAATTCCTTTCCTTTCCCCTTTTATCCTAAGTCATATTGCACAACTCGTTAAAGGGTTGATTGTTACTTGTAGGATCGCTACTTCCAACAGGTGGCGCTATAGAGTTTAAGTCCTCTATTTCTCAGAAGAGACAATTTGAATATTTAATTTCCCAGAGGAGCATTGCACGGCGAATAAGCCTCCTTACCTTGACAAGCCAGCTGGTATGTCACTCTCCATAAGGAGAAACGCTACCCCTTAAACCCCAGTCCAGAGCCTCTCACCTAGCCAAATCAGTTCTCATGCTTCGCACTGACGAGGGCCAACAGCCCGAAACACCGTGTCTGCAAATTGAGATACTGATTTGGCTTTTATCCTAAGTCATATTGCACGACTCGTTAAAGGGTTGATTGTGACTTGTAGGATCGCTACTTCCAACAGGTGGTGCTATAGAGTTTAAGTCCTCTTTTTCTCAGAAGAGGCAATTTGAATATTTAATTTCCCAGAGGAGCATTGCACGGCGAATAAGCCTCCTTACCTTGACAAGCCAGCTGGTATGTCACTCTCCATAAGGAGAAACGCTACCCCTTAGACCCCAGTCCAGAGCCTCTCACCTAGCCAAATCAGTTCTCATGCTTCGCACTGACGAGGGCCAACAGCCCGAAACACCGTGTCTGCAAATTGAGATACTGATTTGGCTTTTATCCTAAGTCATATTGCACGACTCGTTAAAGGGTTGATTGTGACTTGTAGGATCGCTACTTCCAACAGGTGGCGCTATAGAGTTTAAGTCCTCTTTTTCTCAGAAGAGGCAATTTGAATATTTAATTTCCCAGAGGAGCATTGCACGGCGAATTAGCCTCCTGACCTTGACAAGCCAGCTGGTATGTCAGTCTCCATAAGGAGAAACGCTACCCCTTAGACCCCAGTCCAGAGCCTCTCACCTAGCCAAATCAGTTCTCATGCTTCGCACTGACGAGGGCCAACAGCCCGAAACACCGTGTCTGCGAATTGAGATACTGATTTGGCTTTTATCCTAAGTCATATTGCATGACTCGTTAAAGGGTTGATTGTGACTTGTAGGATCGCTACTTCCAACAGGTGGCGCTATAGAGTTTAAGTCCTCTTTTTCTCAGAAGAGGCAATTTGAATATTTAATTTCCTTTCCCCATGACTCAGAATCCAAAAATGTCAGTGGCTGGATGAAAGATGCAAGAGTCTGTCTGGATCCCAGAAACTCACTCAGCTTTTATGCACACACACTGATTACAAGCAAACAGGTCACAGGTGAAGATGTTATTTTTAGTAGCCATTCAAACCTATTTGTGTCAACTTCTGTGCATGGTATCAGGCCAGGGTATGTGAACTTTTGATCATGGTAATTTGGGTCATTTGAATGTTTTGGGTTGTCATTATGATTTAAAATGAAAAAAACACAGTAGTTTGACAATAAATGACTTCACCCAACGACTAACCATGAGTGGAGAAAAAGTTTTGGTGTTATCATTCATATTCTCTGAAAAAAGGCCAAGAAAGCAAATATTCTGCTGGGGTATGTAAACTTTTGAGTAAAACTGTATATGCCTCTTATAATGTTGCATTATGTGTGTCAGCCCATACAAAAAAAAGCTGATATGAAAAGAAAGAAAATATACCCTATATTCGGTCTGTTACAACCCTGTTTTGCTGCGGAGGTTTGCAACCTTCACCTGCATAGTGGCGATCTGATGTTGACTCACCCTAACTAACCCTATTAGGCCCAAAAAGCGGAAATGAAAGTTAAAGAAAAAGGTGAGTGACCATGAATACAAGATAAGACAAATAATATATGCTATGCTAGCATCCTTATAGGACAATATTATACCACAATATCACAGAGATACAGATGTATAGATATAGCCAGTGAGTCAATGCATAGTTTATTGAACACCTAAATTAATATATGTACAGTACATGTGTTCAACTAACTGTAGATTATTAGGGGGGGGGAGGGAAAATTATGCCACAAATATTTGAGTGCAGTGGAGTTAAATAACTCCATGTAATGTCTCCAACTGTAAACATAGGTATTACACTCAATACCACATCTGGTATAGTCTTAACATGACTGCACCCAATCCCACTTCATCACAGTAAGTCACCCATTTGTCAATTATAGTGATAGAGACATATGGTGGAAAAAATAAAACCATAATATTTTTCAGAATAATGACTCACAGATTATAGTGATACTGGCTGCCCCATGATGGAGGCACCCTCATGCTGTATTAAAAAAACACTTGAAACAGTATGGTTATTCTATACGCATTTCCCTCTCAATGAGTTAATCAGGAGAGCATACTTAATATGTAGCAATTAGAAAAAAATACAGATTTAATGGACTTAGATTAAATCATAGACACAGATCAGGTCCCACTGTAGTGGGGGAATGGTGTCGTTCCATATCCACCAGCCAGTCAAGGCACGCCATGAGTGATAATGATAAATGTTCCTCCATTAATACTTCCGTACCAGAGTTCCCATGTCAGTTCAGAATGTCCATTACTGCCGTGGAGCGCATTTGCATTCCATGTTACACGTGCCCACTTTGTAAGTTTTTATGTGCTCAGCCTGACGCATGCACTCTTAATCGGCTGATGTCACGCTTTGATTGCGTTCCATGCTGCACATGCACGCTTTACAATTTTTGGTAAATTGTCAAACTAGCGCATGCGCCCTTTATAGGCTGATTTCACGCACTAACTGCTTTATTTTAAATCCAGTATGGGATATTAGCATCTGCATATAGGGGTCCCATTTATATAATTAGTCGTAGGGCATGCCATCAGTGATAATGATAAAAAGTCCTCCATTTTAACTTCCCTCCCAGAGTTCCCCTTCCATTTCGGAGTGTCCAAAACTGTGGTGGAGTGCATTTGCTTTCCATGTCACATGTGCACACTTTATAAGTTTTTATGTGCTCAGCCTCACCCATGCGCTCTTATTTTGGCTGATGCCACGCTTTGATTGAGGTGGAATAACCTATATGAAACAGCCAAATTGTAGTCCATCATTTAGATCATCTGGTTTGCTGCTTCTCATATGGTAAATCCATCTGGTCTCTTTTTGTAAAATTATAAAATCCCATTCCCCACCACTATTATTTGGTTTGATCACCTCAATCACCGAGAATATTATCCTTTCCAAATTACCTTCATATGTGTCCCTCACAAGATTGGAGATTAGGGTTTCTCTGGCATTGAATATGTCACCAACAGTATATGCTCTCCCACCCTCCTCCCCCGTAGCTCTGCCTTGACTTTCCCATGTAATCCTTGTGGTAAGTGCATTGACAGAGGTACCCCACTTCATAAAGGGTATCACATCTCCTCTCCAGTTATATATTGCTTCCCCCACTCGATGTACCCAACCTAGTATCTGCCATCATAATCGATGATGCACTTAAAATCGATGGATCTCTGTGTCTCTGAGATAAAGTCTGTCAAATTGGCCCATTGACCCTAATGGCCATAATAAATTTGAACATTTACACTTTGCATTATATATTTATTATTGGCCGTATTATAAGTACAGGTTTATTTATCTATGACTATGGGTGAATATTTTTTGGTCCTTTTTTTTCCGCTCCCCTTTATGTGTGCACTTAGCCATCTATGGTAATACATTAAGATCATTTTCTGCCTTAATGTGGAATGGAGAAATACACCATATTAAAAGGAAGCACAATTGGGAGCCGTGCCTTGTCATGCCCTATTACTAATTATACAAATGGGGTTCCTATATGCAGGTGCTAATATCCCATACTTGATTGAAAATAAAGCAATTAATGCGAGAAATTATTATTATGATTTATTATTATTGTGCCATTTATTTACATGTTAGGATGGGTAAACAAAATAAAAAACAGGTACAGTAATCTTAAACAATACAAGTAACGACTGGTACAGGTGGAGAAAGGACACTGCCCGTGAAGGCTCGCAATCTACAAGGGATGGGTGAGGATACAGTAGGTGAGGGTAGAGCTGTTCGTGAAGCGGTTGGTGGTTACTGCAGGTTGTAGGCTTGTTGGAAGAGGTAGGTCTTCAGGTTCCTTTTGAAGGTTTACATGGTGGGAGAGGGTCTGATATTTTGGGGTAAGCAGTTCCAGAGTAGAGGAGATGCGCTGGAGAAATCTTGTATGTGATTGTGGGAAGAGGAGATAAGAGGGGAGTAGAGCAGGATCTCGTGAGAATCGGAGGTTGCATGCAGGTAAGTACTGGTAGACAAGGTCACAGATATATGGAGGAGAAAGGTTGTGGGTAGCTTTTATGTCATGGTTAGAGTTTTAAACTGGAGTTTCTGGGTAATGGGGAGACTCTGCAGGGATTGACAGAGGGAAGAGGCCAGGGAATAGTGAGGGGACAGGTGGATTAGTCAGCAGCAGAGCTTAGAATATATTGGAGGGGTGCGATAGTGTTAGAAGGGAGGCCACATAGCAGTAGCTTGCAGTAGTCAAGGCAGGAGATGATGAGCCCATGGACTAGGGTTTTTTGCAGATTCTAGGGTAAGGAATGTAGGGATCCGGGAAATATTTTTGAGTTGAAGTCGGCAGGACATGGAAAGGGCTTGGATATGTGGTTTGAAGGAAAGATCAGAGTCAAGGATTACCCCAAGGTATCGAGCTTGTGGGACTGGGGATAGTGAGCAGCCATTTACTTTAATGGATAGGTCTGTTGGGGGAGGTCGAGGGAGATGGGGGAAAGATGATGAATTCTGTTTGGTCCATATTAAGTTTTTGAAATCTAGAGAAGAAGGATGAAATAGCGGATAGACATTGTGGCATTCTGCTTAGTAAGGAGGTGATATCTGATCCAGAGAGGTAGATTTGTGTGTTATCAGCATAGAGGTGATACTGAAATCCATTACATTCTATGAGCTGTCCCAAGCTGAAGGTGTAAATGAAGAATAGCAGATACCCTAGGACTGAACCACGGGGGACACCGACAGATAGGGGAAGGTGAGGAGGTGGTGTGCGAGTGGGAGTCGCTGAATGTCCAGTTTGTTAGGTATGACGAGATCCAAGATAGGGCCAAGTCTGTGATGCCAAGAGATGAGAGGGTCTGTAGTAGTAGGGAATGGTCCACTGTGTCAAAGGCAAAGAACAGGTCCAGGAGGAGGACAGAATAGTGTTGCTTGGCTTTGGCGGTTAGTAGGTCATTGTTGACTTTGGTCAGGGTAGTTTCAGTGGAGTGGAAGCCAGATTGTAAGAGGTCAAAGAGGGAGCAGGAAGAGAGGTGGGAGGACAGTTCAAAATGGACGTATTGTTCCAGTAGTTTTGAGTCATAGGGGAGAAATGATATGGGGTGATAGCTAGATACAGAGGAGAGGTCAAGAGAAGGCTTTTTGATGATGGGTGTGATTGAGGCATATTGAAAAATGGGGGGAAAACACAAGTTGTTAGTGAAGAGATTGATTAGGGCTGGGATGAAGACTGTGGTGAGGTTTGGGATGAAATGGGATGGAATCGGGTCAAGTGCACAGGTGGTGAGATGTGTCCTGATGGCGTCTCCCTGGCTGAGTCTCGACTCCATATAATCAAGCAGGGGAGCCGGTCAGCTGAGGAGTACTGCTCAGAGTTTAGGAGGTGGGCCACTGACATGCAGTGGAATGACGCAGCCCTTAGAAGCCATTTTTGTCAGGGTCTGTCACCTAGGCTACAAGATACTCTGGTGCAGTACACTGCTCCCAGGTCATTAAAAGCCGCCATGTCCCTTGCTATCTGGGTGGATAGACACCTCAGGGAGAGACATACACCAAATCTGCCCCTGTTGTCCTTTCTAGGGAGGAGGACACAGCGTTGCAGATGGAGGAACCTATGCAGGTGAGAGGAGTGTCATCTCAATCCGGGTTGCTTGCAGTTCACCGTGGTATGAGGGCATGTTTTAACTGAGGGCAGTCTGGTCATTTTATTAATGTCTTCCCAGCTTGTGCCAAAGTACCATCACCATCTCAAAAGCCGCATCCCCCTGGTTGTGTGGAGGGAGGTGACCATGGTGTGTGTATTTCCTCCATCTTCTTGTCTCAGTGTACCATACCTGCTGAAGTGGTGGTTGGTGGGGTAACTGAGACTGTACCGGTGCTTGTGTAAAGTGGGGCGGGAGTCAATTTGGTGCATGCCCACTTTGTTCAAACCCATGGTCTGATAGGCAGGACGCTAGCGAGACCCCTAAGCATTTAGGCCATTGACTCAGTCCCACTCAGCCAGTGGAGGGTGACCCAAGTTGTAAATGATATACACCTGCGTATAGGGACTCATCATGAGCAGTCCCTGTCGTGCTTTGTCTTGGAGGGTATGCCAATTCCCATCGTTTTAGGCCTCCCTTGGTTGAAAAAACACAACCCGGTCATAGATTGGCGGACCAGGGAAGTGTAGTTTTGGGTTATACCATTTGGACTCCAATGCTCCTACCCAAAACTCGTAGTAGCCATCATGGGTATTAAAGGCCATCTTTTATTCATCTCCCTGGGGTATTCGGATCAGGTTGTGCGCTCTTTGAAGGTAGAGTTTTGTGAAGACTCTGGAATCTTTAAGACAATCAAACAACTCGGAGATGAGAGGCAAGGGATATTTATTTTTTATCACTTTTTTGATTGTGGCCACTACAGTTGATACTGGGTCGAAGTGAACCATCCTTCTTCTTTACAAAGATGAATCCTGTTCCAGCTGGGGAGGAAGGTCTCTGAATAAATTCCCTTGCAAAACTCTCTTTAATATATGCGGGCATGGCTCGAGTTTCAGCCTGTGACAGGGGGTAGATTTGACCTTATGGAGGCAATGCGCATGGGTGAAGGTCAATTGGTCAGTCATATGGCCTATGAGGTGGTAGTGTCTTAGCCTCCTTTTTATCAAAGACATCAGCCTATGTTCAATATGGTGCGGGCAAGTCTGGTAAGTTAGATGGAAATGCCAAGAGTCTAGAGGGACGAATGGGAACAAGGCATTTTTCATAACATTCCTGTCCCCAACTGAGTATTTCTCCAGATCTCTTGACCAAGACAGGCTCATGGCTCTGCAGCCATGGCGGACATAGAAGTAGAGGGTGAGACAGACCTAACAGCACTTAGAGTGGAATCTTCTCTGAGTGTAGCATTCCCACCCGAAATTCCATGGAAAAGGATGGTCTCAAAAAGAGGCTTTCCATCCACTGATAAAACCACCAACAGATCCTGTAGAAGTTGGAATGGGATTTTATACTGTTCACAATGACCATTTGGATGAGATTTCCTGCGAACTTGGAGTCCAGATATGCTGACTCGATAAAACAGATGTTGCTGCAGGAGATAGATACTGTCAGAGACAGCGAGGGAGAAAAGTTATTCTTGCCCAAGGTAGCCTCTCCAACCGACCCTACATTCTAGAATTTCTCGGTTTCTCAGGACAGGATCGGATTTAGTGTTTGGGACTGCTAAAATAGAAGCATGTTCCTTCTGCATGACGAACCTCTTGACGATGCTTAGTCATTTTCACCTGGTCATTCTGCATAGACTCTAGGCATTAGTCTATGAAAGGTTGGAGCTAGGCGTACTGGTCTTCTCTTGAGGGTCACCTCCTTAGAATGTTCCTGAAACCTGATGTCTATCTGGGTAGCCAGGGACACCAGGTCATCCAATGAAGTGCGAATATCTTGACCGGCCAGCTCATCTTTAATTTGCACAGAAAGGCCTTTCGCAAAAGTAGCCACTAATGTCTCATTATTACAGTCGAGTTCAGATGACAGAGTATGAAAACTGACAGAGAACTGGCCCACTGTGAGGTTACCCTAGCATAGCCTGAATAGAGAAAATGCTGCAGAGGAGACATGGCCGGCTCATAGAAGACCTTATGGAAGGCCTCTAGAAATGACTGCAGGTTCGATACAAGAGGATCCTGTCTCTCCCATATGGGAATGACCCACGCTAGAGCTTCAATCATAAGATGGGACATGAAGAAAGCAACTTTTGCCTGTTTAGAGACAAATTGGTGAGCCAAGAGTTCAAAGTGCACTGATTAATAAACCCCCGACATAGAGCAGGGTTACAGCTATAACATTGAGGGGCTGACCTACAGGAGTCAGGCACATATCTGGCAGACTGTTGGATCATGGCTGAGGTGATAGCCGTTTGGGGAGGCATCAAAAGCTGCTGGAGTTGATAGCACATCAAGGCTCAAGTTTACTGTCTGCAGGTAGGAAAGGATTTTAGCATGCTGGTCTTTCTGGTGGGTGATCTCCTGGTAGAGGCCAGAGAAAGAGGAAGCCTGGAAGCCAGCGGTTTCCATGCCCTGTAGAAACTGTAACAGAGTGGGTGGTGGAACAACTGTGCCGTGATCTGAGGAGAGCCTGGAGGTGACTAGGTGGCTCACTAAGTCTGACCTCAGGTGCACACGGCAGCTGATGATACCGCAATCCGAGGAAAGATGAGGAAGGCAAAATCAGCTGCTACTCCAGGACTGACCTTGGGGGGATGAAAGCTGACCCCAAGGGGACAAGAGGCAAGAATGGCCAAGAATAGTAGACTTAGCAGCAAGTACTGGCTGGTAAATCCTATATAGGCGATAAACCACAGTAGATATTTAGACAAGTCTAGTGACCACTGTGTGTAAATGAGAGGATTGAATGAATGGGTTCAGTGCAATAAGCATGAGATAACATATGAAGAGAAACGAGCACCCAAGAACCAATGTATAATCATATAAAAGGTGAAGCTTTATTGAATCAAGTTAAAAAATTTAATACATACATAAAAGTGAAATTGTAGAGTGATGACAGAGAGAGGGCAGAAATGTGGAATCACACCTCAAAAGGGTAAATAGAGAAAATATAACAGAGTATTGCATGATGAGCTCAGAAATTCAGAGTGTGGCCAAATTACCCCTTGCAAATATAATTGGTAAGGCCCTGGGGGAAGGCACTTTGGCCCAAATGCACTTTTGGGTAGTGGCACAGCAACTCACAGATAACATTCTGTCATCTACTAGATTGTTTGCTCTCCTCAATAGTGTTTATACTTTCCTATACACCTTTGACTAATGGTGTGTTTGTGCTTTTCCTCCTTCATTAGATAGAAACTATTTGTTCCACATTCCTGTCCTCTCTCTTTAAACACCCTTCCATTTAACTTTTGTGAATGTATTGAATTTCTTAACTTGTTTCAATAAAGCTTTACCTTTTTACGATCACACATAGGTTTTTGGGTGCTCATTTCTCTTTATTCTCTCAAGTATTGGCTGACATAGTGACTGGCACGACGGACACATAAGCAAGCAGGTACTGGTGGGAAAAACAGATATCATGGCAGATAGGTGCAGGCAGGCAGGCTGATAGGCAGGAGGGCAGGGCTGGTAGACAGGCAGGCATGGCTGCTAGACAGGCAAGTGGGCTCGGCTGATAGACATAGAGGTGGGCACGGCTGATAGGCCAGCAGGCACGGCTGGTAGACAGGTAGGTATACCGAGATACGAGTTCTGGGACCTGAGAACTAGCAACCGTGTAAGACACGATATACAGTACAATGTTGCACAGGCATCTCCCATCAGGAGGAGTTGCCTTAAATAACAAGTGTCTCCAGTCACTTTCCAATTAAGAGGGCAGGACTGTGCGTGCTCTAAGCTCAGTGCCCATGGATCTGGAAGCCATGGGCACACCCCAGGTGGCAGCATGAGGAGAAGGAGGAGGGAGTCCGGGGCCGCGGTGGTGGGTGATTTGGCATCCTTTCCAGGGGAGTGGGGCAACGTGCATAGACACTGGAGCTACACATTCTGTCTCTTCCTGTAAACAGACAAACTCAATGATTTAGAGATCAGGGCTCTATGGCAATATTATCACTTTCAGGATTTGTTGTTCTTTTCACAGAACAAAATTTTAATGGCATTGCCTACATGTTTGCGATAGTTGTCATATTGCAGAATTAATTTGAAGCCAATCAGATGCCTTCCTGATGGTATTGCTTAATAAATTATTATCTGGCTGTGTTTGTCAGCATTGAGGGAACGACTAATCCCAACCAAATCCTCAACTACATTTTGATGAAACCCAGACATAAACTTTCAAAGAATCTTCATGATACTTTACCGTTGCTCAAAGATAATAATCACCCTTTCGTATATGAACTGACTTTTCTTACTGCCAAACATTTCAAATTTTAACACATTATTCCAGAGCACCTGTTGACACTTTTCGTGCATTTGTTTCCATGTTTTCATGCATAGTAGAGTGATTTGGACTTATTTCCATGTATGTCAAAAGTATGATTTTTTTATTATAATTCTTCCATGAATACCAATTCTGGCCAATCTTCTCCAAATAGTAGATGAGTGTAGCACGGTCCTATTGGTTTCTGCCAGTTCTGTATTGATGGCACTGCTGTACATATTCTGATATTGAAATGAAGTAAGCATGAAGTGTCTTTCATCTGCTCCACTAAGTGGCACAGGGTTACCACAACAGAGAGGAGCCAGAAGCCTGCAACGTTTTATTGCTCCTACTCCTGCGCTGAAAAGAAGCACTTCACCTTCTGTTTAAATGGTGTTTATTTCTTTTGGTAGAACAGGGGTTAATCGACTATGTTTAATGTTGAGAACCTTGGAAGACTGAGCTCTCAGCTGAGCTTGATTAGCCACACCTATCCCCTATATAATCTGGGTCTTGATTCAAGCACATCGTCAAAGCTAGCTTATACTGCATGGCTCGGAAGAGAGGTGTTTTAGTGCTTATTATGAGGAGTTTGGAGGAATTATCTGTGACCGTTGAATGAGTTTGTAAGTGTTTTTTCCCTATCCCCCACTCCCTGATGCATTCCTCTGTTATATGTGAGTGAATATTTGTCTGCCTGGTATTTTCAGTTACCCCTGTTTGTGTTACCCTGTTCGTCGGGTTGGTGTACTGCGGTGCATGGCAGCTCCCCTCTTTGCTAGGTGGGGTAAGGGAACAGATCGAGGGCTGATTCAGAAGATCAGGAAAGGGTGGAGGCCCCGGCATCTTCACCATCAGAAGTATCCCAGGGAATAGGGGAATAGGGCAAGCTAGGGGGCCCCCTAGTGTTAGGACAAGGAAGGAGCCCCTGGTCCTGGGTGTTAGGCTAGCGGAACGCACCAAATAATTAGAAAGATAGGGTAAGGTGCGTTCGCAGCCCGGGGTCCACCGCGCACAGATGGAACCTGCTGCTAAGTAATGACGGACTATATGGCGGTACAATGTGGATACACACACGGGTTAACTTCACCCTCTGTGAAGGAAGTGAACCCCGTTGCGTCACAGGGCCGCGGTACCGCACCAAGAGAGCAAGCAAGGAGTCTCAGAACTCAATCCCAAGATACAGGATTAGAGTTTGTCTAGACTTCTTGCGCTCGACACCGCAACTGGGGTGTCAGAGTAACTGCAAAAATAACTTAAATGCACAAGAGTGTGTGCAGTGCCGCTCTGGCAGACGCCACTAACCACCCAGACTTGGAATAGGAAAGCGCTCTAATAGCGCACGCCGCCGCACTGACAGTAACAGCAATTAGGCGCTGTTTCGTGTGTTTATTGCTGATGGCTCAGCTGGGTGCTAGGTAGCAGACATCCACCTTACGCGAGCAGTCATACACAAGGGAGGGGATGTTTAATGAATGACTTTCACTCATCAACACACACACGATTTCAAGAGTACAGTAGCGCATGGCCGAGCGGCCATGGGAACCTTTTACAGCGGCAGTGCTACAAGACCTTCCAGATGGACCAATAGGAGCCACAACAGGACCTGAGCATGCGACCCCCGACCTCCAATGGGAGGTCGTCCCGTGGGCATGTTCAATAAGGGAAAAGCAGGACTTAGTCCCAGAAAGACCTGTTCGCTGCTGAACATTGCTGGCTACAAGGACAGAGCCTGGAAGGGCAATAGTAACCAGTCGTCCAGTATCAGCCTGAGCTAGATGCTGGGACCGATGTCTCAGCTGAGCAGACTCCACTGCGGCTGGAGAAGGATGGGAGACCACAGCAGAGATGGTTCGAGATTCCCCCTGTGCAGAGGCGGGAACTCGACGCCTAACATTACCTTCCCTCCTAGGGCCCCCCTCCTTGGACCTCGCTATGCTCGAAGGCAGCAATGAGCTGTGGAGCTCGAATAACCCTTCCAATCCACCAAATAGAATTTTTTGCCACGTACCACCTTGCACCCCAAAATAGCGTTCACCTCATAATCGTCCGTAGACTAACCCGATGTCCCAGCAGATGACTCGGAAAACCTCTTGAAAGGACACATGAAAGGTGTCGGTGATACCTAGGCATGGAGGAAGGGCCAGATAGTAGACCACAGGGTTAATCTGTTCTAGGACCTTGAAGGGACCAAAGTAGCAAGGTGCAAACTTAGTGGACTCAACTCGCAGCCTGATGTTACGGGCGGAGAGCCACACCAAGTCACTAGGAGCAAAGGTCGGAGCGGGGTGCATATGTGCATCGGCGGAGGTCCTCATTCTCTCCTTGGAGGCCCGAATGGCATCCTGAGTGCGGTCCCAAATGTCCCGTGCCTCCACAGCCCAGTCTGCCACCCTCAAGTCGGCGGAAGACATGGGCATGGGCACAGGGACACACGGATGCTGGCCCTAATTTAGGAGGAATGGAGTCTGACCGGTGGAGTCGGCTACGGCATTGTTAAGCGTAAACTCCGCCCACGGTAGCAAGGATGCCCAGTCATCCTGCCTGGCAGAAGCAAAATGTCATAAATATGTGACCAGGGTATGATTGGCCCTCTCAACCAACCCATTCGTCTCGGGATGATATGCCGAGGAGAGATTCAACTTAATACTGAGTAAATGACAAAGCTCTCTCCAGAATCGAGATGCAAACTGGGGACCCCGATCACTAACAATTTTGTCCGGCATACCGTGTAGGTGAAAGATATGCTTGATGAACAATGCTGCCAGAACCCGTGCAGGAGGTAGCCATGGAAGAGGCACCAAGTGCACCATTTTGGAAAAATGGTCGGTGATCACCCAGATAATGGTGCCGCTGCGAGACTTGGGTAAGCCCACCACAAAATCCATCCCGACCATCTCCCAGGGCCTGTCCGCCACCTGCAGGGGCTGAAAAGAAACTCAGCTGGCCATTGCCGAGGAGACTTTTTTTGGTGCAAGAGACACACGCTCGAACATAGTCTGCGATGTCACGAGCCATATGCAGCCACCAGTATGTCCTCGACAAAGAGAGAACCTCCGGACGCAGGTTGGATGGTACAAAAGTCTTGCCCGGAGGCACAGACTCTAGCAAAACCGGGGCCAAAGTTCTCAGGCTCTCGGTGGAGACAATAAGCCGATGCTCCTCTTTCTCCTCCTCAGATGATACAACTGAGCGAGAGAGCGCGTCGGCATGAATGTTCTTCTCCCCGGAAAGAAAATGGAGGGTGAAATGAAACCGGGAAAAGAACAAGGACCATCTGGCCTGCCTGCAAGTGCACCAAATTCTTGTGGTCTGTGAAGACTTGGAAGGGAAACAAGCCCCCTCCAAGAGATGTCTCCACTCTGAGAAGGCCAACTTCATGGCTAGCAACTCCCTGTCCCCGATGGAATAATTCCTCTCCGCTGGTGAGAAGGTCTTAGAAAAGAAGAAGCAAGGATGCTTCCGACCTTGAGCATCCTTTTGGAAGAGGACTGCTCCAGCACCAACAGATGAGGCATCCACCCCCATGATAAAAGGCTTATCTACATCAGGGCAATGTAGGATGGGAGCGCTAGCGAAGTGTGACTTTATGGAGTTAAAGGTCTTGGAGACCTCCTCAGACCACAATTTGGGATTTGCTCCCTTCTTGGTGAGGGTAACCAAGGGAGCTACCAAAGTTGAAAAGTGCGGAATGAACTGGCGATAATAATTAATGAACCCCATAAAGCGCTGCACTGCTTTAAGAGAATGGGGTTCCTGCCAGTCCATCACAGCCTGTAGTTTGGCAGGATCCATAGCCAATCCCTGGATGGAGATGATATAGCCTAGAAAAGGAAAGGACTCCTGCTCGAACGTACACTTCTCCAACTTGGCATAGAGGGAGTTTGCCCGTAGGAGGTCGAAGACTTTGCAAACATCTCTCCGGTGGGAGTCAATATCTGGAGAGTAGGTGAGAATATCATCCATATAGACTACGACCGAGGTGGAGAGCATATCCCGGAAGATGTCGTTCACAAAGTCTTGGAAAATGGCTGGGGCATTACAGAGCCCGAAGGGCATCACCAGATATTCATAGTGCCCATCCCTGGTGGTAAAAGTAGTCTTCCATTCGTCCCCCTCACGGATGCGAATCAGGTTGTAAGCCCCCAGCAGATCTAATTTAGTAAATACCCTTGCTCCCCGAAGCCTATCGAAGAGCTCAGATATCAAGGGCAAAGGATACTTATTCTTAATGGTGATGGCGTTAAGACCCCTGTAATCTATGCATGGACGCGGTTCCCCATTCTTCTTCTGCACGAAGAAGAACCCAGCCCCAGTAGGTGACACTGACTTCCTGATGAACCCTCTTGCCAGATTCTCTTGAATGTACTGAGACATTGCCTCCGTCTCTGGGAGAGATAGACTCGACCCCGGGGAGGCTCAGCACAAGGCAAGAGGTCAATAGGACAGTCATAGGGGCGATGGGGCGGAAGGGTCCCCGCCGCCTTTTTGGAGAACACGTCCGCATAAGACCAATATTGCTTGGGGAGAGAGGATAGATCTGCGGGTACCTCTGTAGTAGCAACCTGAACGCACTCCATCTGACACCTACCCCCACAAGATTCACCCCATCCCAAAATTCTGCCTGAGGACCACTCGATATGAGGAGAGTGGTACCGTAGCCAAGGTATCCCCAACAGGACCTCATCAATTCCCTCAGGAATGACGAGCAGAGACATAATCTCCTGATGGGATGGCAACATGGACAGAGTAAAAGGGATGGTCTGGTGTGTTATCTGTGAGGGCAGTGTCGACCCATTCACCACTCGTACCGTTACTGGTTGAGCTAGCATAACCAGGGGTATTGCGTGACATTGGGAGAAGGCTGAAGACATAAAATTGCTCTCCGCCCCTGAATCCACACAGAGCTCTACCGAGTGGGAGGATGAGCCCATAATAATTGTCCCCTTAAAGGACAATTTGGAGGCAAACGTCGCCGTGTCTAGTGTACCTCCACCTACTACCACTAGATGCTGACGTTTCCTCGACCGCTGGGGACATCTGGTCACAAGATGTCCTAACTGCTGGCAAACATGACAGAACTTGAGTGCACAAGCGGTCCGGGACTTAGATCCCGCTCGTGACACTTCCATGGCCTCATATGACTCAGGAACCAGGACTGGAGATTCCAGAGGTTTGGTGAAGGTGGGAGCCAGCCGAATCCTCTGCCTACACTGGGCTCGCTCTAACCTCCACTCATTAAAACGGAGGTCAATACGAGTAGAGACAGTTATTAACTCCTCCAGTGTGGCAGGAGTCTCCCTAGTGGCCAGAGTGTCCTTCACGTGATCAGCCAGCCCCCTCCAAAATGTGATGATAAGGGCTGTATCCGACCACTCCAGCTCAGAAGCTAAAGTACGGAAGTGGACGGCAAAATTGCTCACCAAGGACACACCCTGAGTTAATGCCAGCAGTTGGAGCGCCGTGTCATGGGTGACTCGAGGTCCTAAAAAGACCTGTTTCAGAGTGCTCAGGAACAGCGGAGCACTCTGCACCACATGATCGCCACGCTCCCACAGCGGCGTAACCCATTCCAATGCCCTGTCCGACAAGAAAGACACAATAAATCCCACCTTAGCCCACTCTGTGGGAAAACGTGCAGCCAGGAGCTCGAGGTAAATAGAGCACTGACTCACGAATCCCCTACAAGATTTGCTATCTCCAGAAAATTTTTCTGGCAGCGGGAAGCGAGATAATGTCGGAACAGGGGTGGCAGTGGACAAGGTTGCTGCAGCCACGCTAGCAGCCTGTACAGCTACTGCGGTAACATCCACAGCTGAGGTTGAGCTCTCGAGAGCCGCCAACCTACCCTCCAGCTGCTGGATTTGCCGCAAGGATTGCTGAATGTCCGCCATTTACTAGCCAGACCCTGGTGCTAGTATTGTGTTAGGGCTAGCGGAACGCACCGAGTAAATATAGAGGTTTTATTATAATAGATGCATTCGCAGCCCGGGGTCCACCGTGCAGGAGAACCTGCTGCTAGCAAACGGCGGAACTATATGGCGGTATGAGCTAACCCTGTTACTTCACAGAGTAGCTAAAAATCAAAGCACTGCGCCCTGTTAGTCTTCACAGTGGCACAGGCTAACTACTCAACTGAGAGCAGTCAATGGTCATGCATGCACACAAACTTCTCGCCGGAGGTGCCAGCATTCTAGGGGCTTATTTCAGCCAGGTCCCTGAATACATTCACACAAAATCTCCTCGCCAGAGGTGCCAGCATTCTAGGGGCTTATTTCAGCCGGGTCCCTGAACACAAACTCACATGACCACACTGGCGCAAAGCACATAACATAGAACAATACTAGCGCATGGCCGCACGGGCCTTAAATAGTTGCAGCACGTACAGAACCTTCCTAGAAGGACCAATGAGAGCCTGCCACAGAGCGTGAGCACCTACAGGACCTTCCTGAAGGACCAAAGGCCTTAGCTGCAGTATCTGATCATGTGACCCTCGATCTCCACTCAAAGATCTTACTCTGGGCATGCTCAGAACGAGAAAAGCAGGACTTGGTCCCAGAAGCAGCTGCTCGCCACTGCCCAGCACTGACTTCCATGGCAGAAGCAGGAAAAGCAGCAGTAACTCTTTGTACAGAGTCAGACTGAGCGAGACGCTGGGACCGACGTCTCCGCTGAGCAGGCTCCACTGCGGCAGAAGAATGGGAGACCGCAGCGGAGATGGCCCGAGATTCCCCATGTGCAGAGGCGGGAACTTGACCCCTAACAAACGCCACTTTTGCACAACCGGTAAGATATTGTCATGTCGGACGCTGTTCAGACCAGGTCGTTCGACAGACAGAGGTAATTACGTTTTTGACCACTATTTGCTCATTGGCTAGATTTTATCTAGCTGTTCCAGAGTTAATTTACCTGATCCTCGGATTGGAAGCTGGGCCATGCCCATTGCCTTTAAATAGCTCTCCTGATCATTGGGCGTCGCCGATTATAGCTTCTGTCTTGTGCGTTGTTATCTCGGTCTGGAGTGGAGAGCTGGTTGTTGGAGATTCGTTGCTGGTGGTGTATTTTCCTTTGTCTTATTTACTCCTTCCTATATTTGTATTTATTTTACCCTACACATTTATAGTGTATTCCTGAGTGACTGCGGCGTGGTGTATATTTTCCTTTACCCTTGTCTGTGCTAACTGTGGGTATTGGTGAATTACCTCTTCACTGGGTGGTGGGCGTAGGTTTCAGCTTAGGGTTGAAACAGGAGGCAGGGTGAGGTTCGAGGCCTGGACATGCACACCATCAGTGTAAACTTCAGGTAGAGGGTCAGCCAGGATTTCCCTAGTCTGAGGGAAATTGCAGGGGCCCGGGTTATTAGCTCTCGCTCACCTAGTCTCCCCGTGACATTATAATCGGGCCAACAAAAAAAAAAAAAAAAAGGGGTTTCTTTTTTTTGTGTGTTTGCCATGGATCCCATGACTTCCATAACCCGCCAGTTGGAGGCGCTGTCCCTACAGGTCACTGAGTTGAGGGGGGCAGTACAGCACCAGGGACTAGCAGTATCTAATGTGCAAGCTGGAGCGACAGGAAGAGTTGCTGAGCCTAAATTTCCTTTGCCTGAAAAATTTGCTGGGGAACGCAGTAAATTTGTTTCTTTTCGTGAAGCTTGCAAACTATATTTCTGTACGCGCCCGATCTCCTCGGGTAATGAGGCTCAGCGTGTGGGCCTGGTGTTGTCATTGTTAAGCGGGGATCCCAAAACATGGGCGTTTTCTTTGCCATCTGATTCTGCTGCATTTGACTCTGTGGAGAGTTTTTTTCCCTCTCTTGGAAAAATCTACGATGAACCTGACAGAATGGCTCTAGCAGAATCTATGATACGCACTATTTGCCAGGGGGAGCGAGTTGCAGAGGATTACTGTTCTGAATTTCGTCGCTGGGCGATCGATACACAATGGAATGATCCAGCATTGCTGAGTCAGTTTATACATGGGATTTCTGGAAGGGTTAAAAAAGCCCTTCTGATGTACGAGACTCCTGCTTCTCTAGATTCCGCTATGAGTCTGGTTGTCCGCATTGATCGCCGTTTGCGTCAGGGGGAGCATGAGACACCGCCTATGGGAGAGGGTTTAGGTTCACGTGAGGTTGCTGCAAGTGAGGCCACGGAGCCTATGCAAATTGCAGGGGTGTCACATGTGAAGCGTCGAGCCCCTGAGCTCAGGAAGCAGGGAGCCTGTTTTTACTGTTGTAAAACTGGTCATTTTTTTAACATCTGTCCTCTGCTGTCTAAGAAAAACGCAACGGCGGAAAACTTCTAAGCTCAGAGGGTGTGGAGGAGACCAGTCTGAGCTTATGTATATCCTCCATGGTGGTTTCTCAATGCATGCTCCCTGCTAAGGTTTTTATCGCTGGCAGTGAGCTGCCAATTACTGTTTTTGTGGATAGTGGTTCAGCCACAAATCTCATTGATGAGGAGTTTGCGCGCACAGCAGGTTTTAGGATTGAAAAACTGTCTCATCCTATGCACGTGGTCACCATCAATGCTGCTCCTCTCTCTCAGGGGGAGATTACTGAATTTGTGGCTGAGGTGAAACTCCACATTGGAGTGCTACATCCGAGCGGGTTACATGTAAGGTGCTCAGGAATCTTCCTGCTCAGGTGGTTTTGGGTTTTCGTTGGTTGTCTATGCACAACCCTGTTATTGACTGGAAAACTCAGGACATAATTCGGTGGAGCGAGTTCTGCCAGGAGAATTGCCTGGCCACATGTGTGGCTGCGGTGACTTCAAGCGTTCCGGAGTCACTTCTGGATTTTGTGGATGTGTTCTCTGAGATGGGTTGTTCAGAGTTGCTGCCACATCGTCCCTATGACTGTTCTATCAGGTTTAAACCAGGGGCCAAATTGCCTAAAGCAAGGATGTTTAATATCTCCGGTCCGGAGAGACAAGCTTTAAAAGATTACATTGCTGAAAGCTTGAGCAAAGGGCACATCAGGCCATCATCCTCGCCGGTGGCAGCAGAGTTCTTCTTTGTGAAGAAGAAAGATGGCGGATTACGCCCGTGTTTGGATTTCAGGGAGTTGAACCAGATTACGGTTCGTGATCCATACCCTATGCCACTGATACCAGATTTGTTCAACCAGGTGTCAGGTGTTAAGTGGTTTACCAAGCTTGACCTCAGGGGGGCGTACAACCTCATAAGAGTCCATCAAGGTGATGAGTGGAAGACGGCTTTTAATACCCCTGAGGGTCATTTTGAAAATTTGGTGATGCCATTTGGGTTGACTAACGCACCTGCAGTGTTCCAACATTTCATCAATGACGTTTTCTCACATGTTTTGGGGAAATTCTTTATCGTGTACCTAGATGACATTCTCATATATTCTTGCGACCGTGATGCTCATTTAGATCATGTCAGGCAGGTGTTACAGCTTCTCAGAGAGAATAAGCTGTATGCTAAACTTGAGAAATGTTTATTTTCTGTTCAAGAGTTGCCTTTCTTGGGTTATATTGCGTCTGCTTCTGGTTTTAAAATGGACGCCGCTAAGGTGCAAGCGGTGCTGCATTGGGAACGTCCTGATAACCTGAAAGCACTTCAGCGGTTCCTTGGGTTTTCTAACTACTATAGGAAATTTATCAAGGATTTTTCCATCATTGCTAAACCGCTAACTGACATGACTAAAAAGGGTACCAATTTCTCCGTTTGGCCTGAGGCTGCTGTGCGCGCATTTGAATTTCTCAAGAACAGTTTTATTTCAGCCCCCATTCTTGTGCAGCCAGACATATCAAAACCCTTTGTTGTGGAAGTCGATGCGTCTGAGGTTAGTGTGGGGGCGGTACTATCTCAAGGCTCATCTTTGAGTGGTTTGCGTCCGTGCGCCTATTTCTCCAAGAAACTGTTGTCCGCCAAACGTAACTACGATATCGGCAACAGGGAGTTGTTGGCAATTAAGTTGGCCTTTGAGGAATGGTGACACTTCTTGGAGGGGTCGGTACATCAGGTAACTGTTATTACGATCATAAGAATCTGCTGTATTTGGAGTCAGCCAAGCGTCTGTCCCCCAGGCAGGCTCGCTGGGCATTGTTTTTCACGCGGTTCAATTTTGTTGTCACTTATAGACCGGGGTCTAAAAACACTAAGGCGGATGCTCTGTCCAGGTGTTTTCCGGGGGGAGAACCTCGGGAGGATCCAGTACCCATCCTCCAAAAGGGTGTTGTGGTTTCGGCTCTCACTACCGAGGTTGAGGCTGAGATTGCCGAGGCTCAGGAGGAGGTACCATCTGAGCTTCCCATCAACAAATCTTTTGTACCGCTTCATCTCCGCTTAAAGGTTTTTGCGGAGCATCCTGATGCTGTCCTGGCTGGCCACCCAGGGGTTAGAGATACCTTGGAGTTGGTGTCACGTCGGTTTTGGTGGCCCAAGATCCGACAGGACGTGGTCTCATACGTGTCAGCTTGTACCACGTGCGCTAGGGCTAAGACGCCCCGCTCCCGTCCTGTTGGCACACTACTTCCTCTTGAGGTACCTAGTAAGCCATGGACGGAAATCTCCATGGATTTCATCACTGATTTGCCCTCATCAGCTGGGAACACGGTCATCTTGGTGATTGTTGATCGGTTTTCAAAAATGTCGCACTTTGTGTCTTTGCCTTCGTTGCCTAATGCTAAGACTCTGGCTCAGGTATTTGTGCAGGAGGTGGTCAGACTTCATGGGGTTCCGTCTGACATCGTGTCTGATAGGGGTACTCAGTTTGTGGCAAAATTTTGGAAAGCATTTTGCTCACGGCTGGGGATCAAGTTGTCTCATTCTTCGGCGTTTCATCCTCAGTCAAATGGTCAGACTGAGCGTATGAACCAAAATTTGGAACAGTACCTATGCTGCTTTGTCTCTGATAACCAGGAGGAGTGGTCTACCTTTCTTCCTTTGGCTGAGTTTGCCATCAATAATCACCGCCAGGAGTCGTCTGGGGAGACTCCGTTTTTTTGTGTTTACGGGCTACATCCTCAATTTTGTACTTTGAGTCAGAGGGGCTCTTCCGGCGTTCCGGAGGAGGACCAGTTAGGAGCACAATTGTCATCAGTCTGGAGGAGAATTAAACAGCGCTTGTTGAGTGTGGGTGCTAGGTACAAACGTGTGGCTGACAGTAGGCGTGTGCCAGGTCCGGACCTGAGTGTGGATGACTGGGTGTGGTTATCCACAAAAAACATAAGACTCAAAATACCGTCCCTTAAATTGGGTCCACGGTTTATTGGCCCAGTTAGGGTCACCGCCGTCATTAACCCAGTAGCGTACCGATTGGAGCTCCCTACGGTGTTTAAGATACACAACGTGTTCCACAGGTCTCTTCTAAAGAAGGTGGTGGGTTCTGTGGACGCAGCGCCTATGCCATCTCCAGTCTTGGTGAATGGTAATTTGGAATTTGAAGTCTCCAAGGTGGTTGACTCTCGTGTAGTGTGCCGCACTTTACAGTACTTGGTACACTGGTGTGGTTATGGGCCTGAGGAGAGGTCCTGGGTACCAGCCTCGGACATTCATGCGGATCGGCTGGTCAAGCTTTTTCATCGTCGCCATCCAGACAAGCCGGGTCCTATAAGCCGTGAAGGCCCTGGGGTCCCTCGTAGAAGGCGGGGTACGGTCATGTCGGACGCTGTTCAGACCAGGTCGTTCGACAGACAGCGGTAATTCCGCTTTTGACCACTATTTGCTCATTGGCGTCGGCTAGATTTTATCTAGCTGTTCCAGGGTTAATTTACCTGATCCTCGGATTGGAAGCTGGGCCATGCCCATTGCCTTTAAATAGCTCTCCTGATCATTGGGCATCCCCGATTATAGCTTCTGTCTTGTGCGTTGTTATCTCGGTCTGGAGTGGAGAGCTGGTTGTTGGAGATTCGTTGCTGGTGGTGTATTTTTCTTTGTCTTATTTACTCCTTCCTATATTTGTATTTATTTTACCCTACACATTTATAGTGTATTCCTGAGTGACTGCGGCGTGGTGTATATTTTCCTTTACCCTTGTCTGTGCTAACTGTGGGTATTGGTGAATTACCTCTTCACTGGGTGGTGGGCGTAGGTTTCAGCTTAGGGTTGAAACAGGAGGCAGGGTGAGGTTCGAGGCCTGGACATGCACAACCATCAGTGTAAACTTCAGGTAGAGGGTCAGCCAGGATTTCCCTAGTCTGAGGGAAATTGCAGGGGCCCGGGTTATTAGCTCTCGCTCACCTAGTCTCCCCGTGACAGATATTGGTGTGGCAATGATTCAAAATGCAGGCGGTATTGATTCAAAAAACCCCGACACAGCTTGGGATCACCATTATACCGGGGTGGTTTACCAAGATGGGGTGGAGGATGCGAAGAGGGATCAGGTTTACGAGCCTGAGCTTGGGCAGAGGCTGCGGCAGCAGTCTGAAGGGAGAGCAGACGGTCATCCACTGAAGCCATATAACTTAATATGTGAGTCTGGGTGTCATGCTGCTGAACTAGCTCCTCTTGGAGACTGTCGAGCTGGGAAGCATTCCCAGGATCAGAGGCCTGTAAAGGGGACAACCGAGATTCCATGGACTTCATGAAAGACATTATACGTGTATGATTCTTCCGCAAGTACACCAACTCCTTCTGAGCGGCAGCTGAGGCACCAGCGGGGCCCATGGCCTGATTATTCTGTTATAATTCCTAAAGTGGACCCACTGGATCGTGGTGACGACCGTTCGGAGGCGAGCTGACTAGGTAGAACCGACCCCTATACAGTGACCTTTAGGGGCAAGCCTAGGAGGGAGATACACCGCGATAGCTTGTGCCAGAGGGACAGCTCGAGGATAATGAGGAGAATCAGGGTACACACCGAGGACCAGATGGGAGGAGCAGCCACAAAGAAAACCCGTAACCCAGGACATGGCAGGGTTTACGCAGAGGGTACCGGATCCTGGACAGAGCAGAGCTAGCACTGGATGAATATAGGGATGGGACAGAGCATGCAAGCACTGGAAGCATGCAGGAACAGAGCAGGGTATGCACTGGAAGCGTACAGAGACTGAGCACAGCACGCACACACTGGAAGCATACAGGATGAGAGCAGAGCATGCACTGGAAGTGTACAGGGACTGAGCAGAGCACGCACGCACTGGAAGCGTGCAGGGACAGAGCAGAGCGTGCACTGAAAGCGTACAGGGGCTGAACAGAGGATGCACACAGTGGAAGCTTACAGGGTGTGATGCAGTGACCCATGATGCATCTAGGTGGTGCTGTATGTGCTCCTCAGGATGAGCATGGAGGCGTATCTGTAATGGTGATAATGAAACAGTGTCCGGCATGATTGTACATGGCCGGTATATGTCGCAGAGGGAGGCTGCACTGTAAGCCATTAATGTTGTTGTTCTGGGACCTGTAGTCCCACAAGTGTTTGTATAGTTGTAAAGGGAGGCTTACAGGGTTAGTTTGAGAGCTGGGCGGGTCGAACTAACCACACACACCACCCATCTATGGGAGCGGTTACTGTTGTGAATTAGACTTTTTTGGCTCCCTCTTGTGGTCACTAGTGATATGACTCTGGGATTGTCTTTCCTCAGTTTGGCACCCACCTGGGTCGTTAGTCCAGGGGTGTTGCTATATAAACTTCCTGAATTCTCAGTCTGGTGCCTGGCATCGTTGTAATCAGTTCCTTTCTGTTTGCTCCTGTCTGCTGGTCCTGGTTCTTGCAAAATTAAGCTAAGTCCTGCTTCTTTGTTTTTTGATTATTTGCATTGCTATTATTTTTTGTCCAGCTTGTACTAAATGTGATTCCTGATTTTGCTGGAAGCTCTAGGGGGCTGGTATTCTCCCCCCGGGCCGTTAGACGGTTCGGGGGTTCTTGAATATCCAGCGTGGAAATTTTGATAGGGTTTTTGCTGACCGTATAAGTCATCTTACTATATTCTGCTATTAGTCAGTGGGCCTCTCTTTGCTAAATATCTAGTTCATTCTTACGTTTGTCTTTTCTTCTTACCTCACCGTTATTATTTGTTGGGGGCTTGTATCCAACTTTTGGGGTCTTTTCTCTGGAGGCAAGAAAGGTCTATCTTTTCCCTTCTAGGGTTAGTTAGTTCTCCGGCTGGCACGAGACGTCTAGAACCAACGTAGGCACGTTCCCCGGCTGCTGCTATTTGTGGTGCTAGGATTAGATATACGGTCAGCCCAGTTACCACTGCCCTATGAGCTGTTTTTTTGTGTTTGCAGACTTGGTATTTACTTTTGAGACCCTCTGCCATTGGGGTCATAACAGTATGCCAGGCCAAAGTTGAATGTTTAAGGCATTGCAGAAGTGGGATAATAAGAAAGGAAATTCTGAGTTTTTTTTTTTTTTTCTTTCTTCCTCCCCTTTACCTCTGAGTGGCTTGTGCTTGCTGCAGACATGAATGTCCAGACCTTGATTACAAGTGTAGATCAGCTTGCTGCTCGTGTGCAGGGCATACAAGATTTTGTTACCAGTAGTCCTATGTCTGAACCTAAAATACCTATTCCTGAACTGTTCTCTGGAGACCGATTTAAGTTTAGGAATTTTAGGAATAATTGTAAATTGTTTCTATCTCTAAGACCCCGTTCATCTGGAGACTCAGCTCAGCAAGTTAAAATTGTTATCTCTTTCTTACGGGGCGACCCTCAGGATTGGGCTTTCTCGCTAGCGCCAGGAGATCTGGCATTGGCAAACATTGATGCGTTTTTTCTGGCGCTCGGATTGCTTTACGATGAACCTAATCTTGAAATTCAGGCAGAAAAAGCCTTGCTGGCTATTTCTCAGGGCCAGGATGAAGCTGAAGTGTATTGCCAAAAATTTCGGAAATGGTCCGTGCTTACTCAGTGGAATGAGTGTGCTCTGGCCGCAAATTTCAGAAATGGCCTTTCTGAAGCCATTAAGAATGTGATGGTGGGTTTCTCCATTCCTACAAGTCTGAATGATTCCATGGCGCTGGCTATTCAAATTGACCGGCGTTTGCGGGAGCGCAAAGCCGCTAATCCTCTGGTGGTGTTGTCTGAACAAACACCTGATTTAATGCAATGTGGTAGAATTCAGACTAGAAATGAACGGAAAAATCATAGACGTCAGAATGGGTTGTGTTTTTACTGTGGTGATTCTACACATGTTATATCAGCATGCTCTAAACGCCTAACAAGGGTTGTTAGTCCTGTCGCCATTGGTAATTTGCAACCTAAATTTATTTTGTCTGTGACTTTAATTTGCTCATTGTCCTCCTACCCTGTTATGGCGTTTGTGGATTCAGGTGCTGCCCTGAGTCTTATGGATCTGTCATTTGCCAAGCGCTGTGGTTTTGTTCTTGAGCCATTGGTAAATCCTATCCCTCTTAGAGGTATTGATGCTACGCCATTGGCGGAAAATAAACCGCAGTTTTGGACACAGGTAACCATGTGCATGACTCCTGAACATCGGGAGGTGATTCGTTTTCTTGTTCTGCATAAAATGCATGATTTGGTCGTTTTGGGTCTGCCATGGTTACAGACCCATAATCCAGTCTTGGATTGGAAGGCAATGTCTGTGTCAAGTTGGGGCTGTCAGGGAATTCATGGTGATTCCCCGCCGGTGTCCATTGTTTCCTCTACTCCTTCGGAAGTTCCTGAGTATTTGTCTGATTATCAGGATGTATTCAGCGAGTCCAGGTCCAGTGCTCTTCCTCCTCATAGGGACTGTGACTGTGCTATAGATTTGATTCCAGGTAGTAAATTTCCTAAGGGAAGATTATTTAATCTGTCTGTACCTGAGCATACCGCAATGCGTTCGTATATCAAGGAATCTCTAGAGAAGGGGCATATCCGTCCATCCTCTTCCCCTCTTGGTGCGGGATTCTTTTTTGTGGCCAAGAAGGACGGATCTTTGAGACCTTGTATTGACTATCGGCTTCTGAATAAAATCACTGTTAAATTTCAGTATCCTTTGCCTCTGTTGTCTGACTTGTTTGCCCGGATTAGAGGTGCCAAGTGGTTCACCAAGATAGATCTTCGTGGTGCGTACAACCTTGTGCGCATTAAGCAGGGAGATGAATGGAAAACTGCATTTAATACGCCCGAAGGTCATTTTGAGTACTTGGTGATGCCTTTTGGGCTCTCTAATGCTCCTTCAGTGTTTCAGTCCTTTATGCATGATATTTTCCGGAAGTATCTGGATAAATTTATGATTGTTTATCTGGATGATATTCTGGTTTTTTCTGATGATTGGGACTCGCATGTAGAGCAGGTCAGGATGGTGTTTCAGGTTTTGCGTGAGAATGCTTTGTTTGTTAAGGGCTCAAAGTGTCTCTTTGGAGTACAGAAGGTTCCCTTTTTGGGTTTTATTTTTTCCCCTTCTGCGGTGGAGATGGACCCAGTCAAGGTCCGAGCTATTCATGATTGGACTCAACCCACGTCAGTTAAGAGTCTTCAGAAGTTATTGGGTTTTGCTAACTTCTACCGTCGTTTTATCGCTAACTTTTCTAGCGTTGTTAAACCTTTGACGGATATGACCAGGAAAGGTTCTGATGTTTCTAACTGGGCTCCTGCAGCCGTGGAAGCTTTCCAAGAGTTGAAGCGCCGGTTTACTTCGGCGCCTGTTTTGTGCCAGCCTGATGTCTCACTTCCCTTTCAGGTTGAAGTGGATGCTTCTGAGATTGGGGCAGGGGCCGTTTTGTCGCAGAGAGGCCCTGGTTGCTCTGTAATGAGACCATGTGCTTTTTTCTCTAGGAAGTTTTCGCCTGCTGAGCGGAATTATGATGTTGGCAATCGGGAGTTGTTGGCCATGAAGTGGGCATTTGAGGAGTGGCGTCATTGGCTCGAGGGTGCTAAGCATCGTGTGGTGGTCTTGACTGATCACAAAAATCTGATGTATCTCGAGTCTGCTAAACGCCTGAATCCTAGACAGGCCCGTTGGTCATTGTTTTTCTCCCGTTTTGACTTTGTGGTCTTGTATTTACCAGGTTCAAAGAATGTGAAGGCTGATGCTCTTTCAAGGAGCTTTGTGCCTGACTCTCCTGGAGTCGCAGAACCAGTTGGTATTCTTAAAGAGGGAGTTATCTTGTCAGCCATTTCTCTGGATTTGCGACGTGTGTTGCAGAGATTTCAGGCTGGTAGACCTGACTCTTGTCCACCTGACAGACTGTTTGTTCCTGATAAGTGGACCAGCAGAGTAATTTCCGAGGTTCATTCCTCGGTGTTGGCAGGGCATCCGGGAATTTTTGGCACCAGAGATTTGGTGGCTAGGTCCTTTTGGTGGCCTTCCTTGTCACGGGATGTGCGGTCTTTTGTGCAGTCCTGTGGGACTTGTGCTCGAGCTAAGCCTTGCTGTTCTCGTGCCAGCGGGTTGCTCTTGCCCTTGCCTGTCCCGAAGAGGCCTTGGACACACATTTCCATGGATTTCATTTCAGATCTTCCGGTGTCTCAGGGCATGTCTGTCATCTGGGTGGTATGTGATCGCTTTTCCAAGATGGTCCATTTGGTATCTTTGCCTAAGCTGCCTTCCTCTTCCGATCTGGTTCCTTTGTTCTTTCAGAATGTGGTTTGTTTACACGGCATTCCTGAGAATATTGTGTCTGACAGAGGATCCCAGTTTATTTCCAGGTTCTGGCGATCCTTTTGTGCTAAGATGGGCATTGATTTGTCGTTTTCGTCTGCCTTTCATCCTCAGACTAATGGACAAACGGAGCGAACTAATCAGACCCTGGAGGCTTATTTGAGGTGTTTTGTTTCTGCAGATCAGGATAATTGGGTGACCTTCTTGCCGTTGGCTGAGTTTGCCCTTAATAATCGGGCTAGTTCCGCTACTTTGGTTTCGCCATTTTTCTGCAACTCTGGTTTCCGTCCTTGTTTTTCCTCGGGACATGTGGAGCCTTCTGACTGTCCTGGGGTAGATTCCGTGGTGGATAGTTTGCAGCAGATTTGGAATCATGTGGTGGACAACTTAAAGTTGTCACAGGAGAAGGCTCAGCGTTTTGCCAACCGCCGCCGCGGTGTGGGTCCCCGACTTCGTGTTGGGGATTTGGTATGGCTGTCTTCTCGATTTGTTCCTATGAAGGTCTCCTCTCCTAAATTTAAGCCTCGCTTCATCGGTCCTTACAAGATATTGGAAATCCTTAATCCTGTGTCCTTTCGCTTGGATCTTCCGGTGTCGTTTGCCATTCACAACGTGTTCCATAGGTCTTTGTTGCGGCGGTACATTGTACCTGTGGTTCCTTCTGTTGAGCCTCCTGCTCCGGTGTTGGTTGAGGGCGAGTTGGAGTACGTGGTGGAGAAGATCTTGGATTCTCGTCTCTCCAGGCAGAGGCTTCAGTATCTGGTCAAGTGGAAGGGCTATGGTCAGGAGGATAATTCCATAATGTATGGAGTTACAACTCCATAATGTGACCAGGGTGGGTTTGGCCACATAGTCTCTGTAATGGAGAGTGTGTAGGTCCTGGACGGCTTGTGTGTTGGGAGATCCTGTGTGTGGACTGAATCCCTAAATAGTGCACTGAGAGGCCATGGATCTGAAGACTTGTGTGTTGGGAGGTACTGTGTGTGAACCAGATCCCTGAATAGGGCACTCAAAGGTCTATGTGTTGGGAGATCCTGGGAGTAGGATCGAATCCCTGTAGGAGGCCTGTGTTGGACGGTCCCAAGTACGGATGGATGTCCTGAACAGCACACGCAGTGGCCTGTGTGTTGGACGGTCACAGGTGGGGACGTACATCCTGTAGAGCGCACAGAAAGGCCGAATGTATACAGAGTCTGCAATGGCACTGCATTAGGGAAGCTACAGCCCATCTGAGGATCTGGACTGTCAGGTGACCTGGTGAGCAAGGCATTGTCCAGAATGGTGATCCCAGTTCGGCAGCTTCCCTGGAAACAAGGACTGACGAGGAGTCAGCCTGTAGAGCAGAAGCTCCAGGAAGGTAACCAAGAGTAGGGGGAACTGTGTGCACTAACAGGGGGTCTGTTAATGAACTGTGCCGTCACCCATGGTAACTAGATGGAGTGTAATACTATTGTAGGAACTCGAGGATTCTGGTAGCGTGGGGCAATGAACAGACAGAGACGGGTTTCTTTAGCGCAAATAGTGTATTTGTACAACAGCAATAACACCCAAAACAATATACTGATAACCCGCAATGAAACAAGTCCCTTAACCATATACAGCAAATCGGCAGAGTTCTTAGGGCAGAGTCCTCGGCAAGGTGAGTGTGACAGGTGACGTGGTGCAGATCCAAAACACTGTCGGTGCAGAAAGAGTCAAATCCAGGTATGTAGTAAACACAGGGAAGTCCAGAACAAGTCCTCAGGTTAATCCCAGGTGTGGCATGAACACGGGTAAGTCCAGAAAGAAGTTCTCAAGTTGATCACAGTTGTGGTATAAACACGGGTAAGTCCAGAACAAGTTCACATTAAAGTATTATACTGGCGTAGATCACAGTAGCTCCCACTGGGGGAGTAAATGAAGGATTAAGTAGCAAAAACACAGTCCAGCAACATAGTTCCAAAACACAGTTCAAAAACAGAGTTCTTAACAGGAGGAGTGAACCAAGGGTTAAGTTCCAAAATCAACAGACTAAAGATAACTGAGAGTGTAGCTTACATAGGCAGAGAATGTCCAGAGCCATGGGTAGAAGCACAGTAGAACAAGCAGCTGAGCTGAAGGGGAAACGGAAGCAGAATACTCCAGCAAAGAAGCTGACACCTGAGCTGGGTTTTAAACAAATGAACAGGAGATAGGGCAGACAAAAACAGCAAACTCCATCTTAACAAAGGGCAAGATCATTCACAAGGTGACTTGGAAAACCCAGAATACTGACACGGAGTAAGGTCCAGCATGTTTAGAGACTGCAACTTAATGTCATCTGTTGGTGCCTATTGTGTTCTATGAAGTATACAATGAACTGTGCATAACCCGGTTTATGACTGCATAATAAACCGCATGAACTGCTTATGTGAGAAAAACGTGCCTGTGTGACTGAATCCCTTTGCTAAGCGAGTGTCCCCTAACCCATGCAGTACGCGCTATCTTACAAGGGACAGAGCAGAACACACACACTCTGGAAGCGTACAGGGACCTGACGTACAGAATCCTACAGACACCTAAGTGGACCTGGAGGGAGCACAGAAAGGCACAATAACAATCAGGCGCTTCCTCTAGCAGGAAACGACCTGATATACCCAGAGGCTGCTGCCCAGGCAATGCTTCTGGGTCAGTACAACCCGGCATCATAAAGAAGTCGGGAGTGCGCGCGACCACGACATAAGCGGCCTAGCGCGCATGTGTGGGGAATGGGATCACGGACCATGAACAGAAGGTGGGAGGCAGCGAGGGACCCGGGAAGAAAGGTGAGTATCTGCATGCGCATAATATAACCACCCTCTGCTTTCTATCACCAAGCCTGTTACCCATTTACACACATTTTCCCCACACCCAGCATTCTCATTTTGTATACCAACCTCTTGTGTGGCATGGTATCAAAAGTGTTGGAAAAATCAAGATATACCACGCCCAATGACTCACCTTGGTCCAGTCAACAGCTTATCTCTTCATAAAAGCTGATTAGATTGGTTTGACAGGAGCGATTTCTCATAAAACCCATGCTGTTATGTTGACAAACTGTTATTCTCATTGAGATAATCCAGAATAACATCCCTCAGAAACCCTTCAAATATTTTACCAACGATAGAGGTTAGACTTACTGGCCTATAATTTCCAATTTCACTTTTAGAGCCCTTTTTGAATATTGGTACCACATTTGCTATGCACCAGTACTGTGGAACAGACCCCGTCACTATAGAGTCCCTAAATATAAGAAATAATGGTTTGTCTATTACATTAATTAGTTCTCTTAGCACTCGGGCCTGGAGATTTATCTATTTTAATCTTATTTAGCTGGTTTTGCACCTCTTCTTGGGTTAGATTGGTGACCCTTAATATAGGGTTTTCTTTATCTCTCGGCATTTCACCTAGCATTTTATTTTCCACCATGGAGAAGAAGGTGTTTAATATATTATTCTTTCCTCATCATCTACAACCATTCTTTCCTCACAATTTTTTAAGGGGCCTACAATTTTATTTATGATTCTTTTACTATTGATATAGTTGAAGAACAGTTTGGGATTAGTTTTACCCTCCTTAGCAATGTGCTTCTCTGTTTCCTTTTTGGCAGCTTTAATTAGTTTTTTAGATAAATTATTTTTCTCCCTATATTTTTTAGACTTTCAGAGGTGCCATCCTGCTTTAGTTAATTGCAAATTTTCCTCCAGTATTTGTGATAACGTGCTTCATTCATCTTTCCTTCAACTTTGAACAAGCTTTCTGTGCCTTTGTAGCTTACTCATTCCCAAAACATCAGCGATCCACCTTCGTGATTTACAGTAGGAATGGTGTTCCTTTCATCATAGGCCTTGTTGACCTCTCTCCAAATGTAACGTTTGTGGCCAAAAAAGTTCAATTTTGATCTCATCACTTCAAATTACCTTGTTCCAGATGTTTTGAGGTTTGTCTGTGTGTTGTTTTGCGTATTGCAGGCGAGATACTTGGTGGCATTCGCACAGTAATGGCTTTCTTCTGGTGACTAGATCATGCAGACAATTTTTCTTCAAGTGCCTCCTTATTGTGCATCTTGAAACAGCTACACCACAAGTTTTCAGAGAGTCCAGTATTTCAGCTGATGTTATTTGTGGGTGTTTCTTTGCAACTTAAACTATTTTCCTGGCAGTTGTGGACAAAATTTTTGTTAGTCTACCTGACCGTGGTTTTGTTTTCACAGAGCCCCTGATTTTCCATTTGTTAATCACAGTGTGAACACTGCTGACTGGCACTATCAATTCCTCGGCATTGTAGATCTGTTGACAATTATTTTTCTTTCCACATGACTAACAATCCAGAAACATCAGTGGCTGGATGAAAGATGTAAAAGTCTGTCTGGATCCCAGAAACTCACTCAGCTTTTATGCACACACACTGATTACAAGTAAACAAGTAAGGCTAGTTTCACATTAGCGTTTAAATCCGCAGCGTTTAAAACGCATCCGCAAGTGGTGGAAAAAAAGCATATAAACGCGTACAAACGCTGCGTTTTTTAGACGCATGCGTTGTCGCATGTGGTTAAAAAAACGCTGCGTTTGTACGTGTTTATATGTGTTTTTTCCTGTGTTTGCGTTTTTGGTGCACATGATAAGAAATTTCACAAGAGAAAAATCAAGATAACCAGACACCGCCAATGGGACTACAGAGGGCGTGTATTATGGGATCTCTATATATAGACCCTAGGGCTACTGAAATTTTAACAGTTTGCTACTGTATCCTGTGTCACGATGGATCTTCGCATGGAGAGCTTTTATTTCAACCTGGATTTAAGCTTCAAGCTGTTTCTTGCCTGTGCTTTTGCTTGGGAGCAAGACAGAAATCGCGAAAGATGGAGAAGGAGACAACGTAGGCGTTTTTGGAGGCACCCCATTATCGAACTACGTGAGAGCCGTGGAGCCTATCACACGCTCTATGCCAAGCTTAATGCCAACCCAGAGAAATTCCAGGAATAAACAAGGATGTCGCAAGACTCGTTCCGGGATTTGCTTTCTCGTGTCCAAGGAGCCATACGGTGACAGGACACCCAGCTCCGTAGAGCGATTCCACCGGAGGAACGTCTGCTGGTTACATTAAGGTACATTCAAAATCTAAACCAATGACAGTCCAAATTTAGTGTTTTCTGACATGTATTTTTTAGGTATTTTCCTTTCTTTCTTTAGTGTAACCACACCATAAAAAGAATAGATTGTAATGTTTTTTGTGTTTGTTTTTCTTCCAGATTTCTTGCAACCGGAGAGAGTTTATCATCCCTCCACTTCCAATACCGGCTTGGAATATCCACCCTGTCCGGAATAGTTGTGGACACCTGCCGGGCTTTGTGGAATGTACTCCGGGATGAGTTTATACCCCTACCCACCTTGGACATGTGGCTTGAAATTGCGGAAAAATTCTGGAGTGTGTGTGATTTCCCCAACTGTTTAGGAGCGGTGGATGGAAAGCACATTCACATTATCAAACCAGCCAGAACAGGATCGGAGTACTTCAATTACAAAAAATATTTTTCTGTTGTGCTCATGGCAATAGCCAATGCGAACTGTCGCTTCATCGCCGTGGACATGGCAACGATTCCCAAACTTTCAAGAACTCGGATATGGGCCGCCGTCTGTATGGCAACAATTTCAATTTTCCCCCGCCACAACCTCTCCCCAACACTCAAGGTCCACCAATGCCATTTGTTATGGTTGGGGATGAGGCCTTTCAGATGTGTGAAAACCTACTTAAGCCCTATTCCAGTCATGCAGCCATGCCAGAGTCCATAGCGCTCGTAGAGCATGCAGCCATGCCAGAGTCCATAGCGTTCGTAGAGCGTGCAGCCATGCCAGAGTCCATAGTGCTCGTAGAGCGTGCAGCCATGCCAGAGTCCATAGTGCTTGTAGAGTGGAAGGCCATTCCAGGGTCCTGCTGCATCGTGGAGGTGGCGGTATGGAAGGCCATGCCAGGGTCCTGCTACATCGTGGAGGTGGCGGTACGGAAGGCCATGCCAGGGTCCTGCTGCATCGTGGTGGTGGCGGTACGGAAGGCCATTCCAGGGTCCTGCCGCATCATGGAGGTGGCGGTACGGAATGCCATGCCAGGGTCCTGCTGCATCGTGGTGTCAGTGGAGGAGGTCCAAGCAGGAGCAGCAGATGTCATGGTGGTGGCGGTGGGATGTCCAACTGCACACGGCATGGTGGTGGTGCTGTAGTGGTGTCCGGCTGTGGAAGGAACTGAGGTGGCCGTGCAGTGGTATGCAGCAGAGGTCGGCATTGAGGATAATCGTGACAGTGAAGGCACAGGTGGATATGCCGCCACTGTCTGCTGGAAATACCAACGCTGCATAGCCTGCACGTAAGCAGCATTGCAGGCTTGCATGACACTCAGCTGGAGATCAGGAGTAAGGTGTTCCGACATGCCCTGCTCAATTTGATTAAAAAAATGATGTGCTTGCTGGCCTCTGGAGGTCTGCTTTCACTTGATCAAGGCTTTTGCTGACCTCCTGGGTACGTGCATTCAAGAGGTTATGTGAAACATCCATTTGGTCACCCAAAGCCTTGATTGCGTCGTGTAAAACCGAGCTCAAGTGCAAAAACTCGGGCATGATTGACCTGTCCGAAGCCCTCTGCCTCTGCCGGGAGGAGCCCCAAAAAAAGGGGGCAGTGGAAGAGGACTGCGAAAGGGGAAGACCTGATGGACCAGCTCCCTGGTCTCCAGTTAGTGTGGAAGGCCCACTTGCTGCTGCGCTGCTGGATGGCTGGGATGGGTCCGTGGCCATCGGATGAAGGATCGCTCCAGAACCTGGGCCAACAGTAGTGCTGTATGTGCTGTGAAAAAAGGAAAAAGAAAATTACTATCAAAAATTTACCAGATGCAAAATCCTGTGGAATGTAAAAATACAGATTGTGGCAATACAATACAACCTAATGCACGTGATAAATACTTACGTTCTCTGGGCAAGGACCGGTCTTAAAAATGCCAGAACTCGATGGTATTTGTAGCGTCTGATCCTTGCTCCTGAACCACTGGGAACACGGCTCTCTTGACGCAGGTCCTTGTTGAAGCGGTCCTTCATCGAACGCCAACGTGTTTTGACTTTGGATACTGTTAAAAAAAATATTGTGGTCAGAAAAAGGACTTTTGGCCGTGCTCACACAACTGTGTGTGATGAGAGAAACTCCTGAGAGTTTCTTTCATCACACACAGTCGAGTGAGCACAGCAAGGTCTCTGCTGCTTCACACTGCAGTGCAATACTTACCAAATGCAGTTCGGACCCGTGTCGGGGCATTGTCCCAGCCATCCCACATCGCTTGGGCCACCTCATTCCATAACCACCGGATCGTGACGTTGTTTGAGTGCACTGGATCCCGGGTGTCTCACAACGGGACTCGCTCTTGGACCAGGGAGATGAGGAGGTCATTCTCAATTAGATCATCCTCCCGTTGTGAAACCTAAAAATTAAATAAAGTCATTACAGTTTGCTCAATTAACATAAGGAAAATGAAGAAAAAAGATGCTGAGAAATGGCATGAATAGGAAGGTCAACATACATAAGGATTCCAGAAGAAAAAAGTAAAGAAATACGAATGGAAAGAAAGGAAGATTCAAGAATATTACACTGAGGATACAGTAAACAGCCTTGTATACGTACCCGCTGCCATCTTTCCACCGGACCTTGACTCCGCTGCTCCTGCCCTGTCTCTGCCGCAGTAGAAGAGCTCTAAAAAAAAGAAAAAATCTAATTGTCACATGTGTCGATGTGACAGTGAATACTTACCAATCTGACGAGGCAAGTACTCACCTCACTGACATGCTCTACTTCCGACGGCCCAGGACGAAACTCCTCACCAGAAGAATCCGAAGAAGACATTCTGATGCATGTAGAAAGAAAGAAATGCAAGAAATTAGGGCATGTAGAGAAAGAAAATAGAGAATGAAGGCATTGGATAGGATATACTCACATTGTTCAGTGTCTTGTTTTCCTCCAAGGATGTAGCCTGCGTTTCGTCTGCTTCAGTGTCTGGTGAGAAGTGACCTGCAACTGTCCACACCCTCCCTTTATCACCTTGATGGTGGGGGGTGGCTTATCAGTGACTAGACATGTTTTTCTCTATTGAAACGCATGCATTCAAGAACGCAGCCAAACGCATGTGCTTGTAAACGCATGCGTTTACATAGACAGCAATGCGTTTTTTTGTCGCAATCCTTGCGCAATCGACCACATGCGTTTCCAGGCAGCAAATAGACGCCTCTAAAAATTACTACATGTTGCATTTCCACGCCAAGCCGCAAACGATGAGACGACACATGCGTTGTCAAATGCGGCAAAACGCGAACAAAAAAAACCGCATGCGTCGTTAATGTTAAATATAGGAATACACGACGCATGCGTTTATATGTGGTACAAACACGGCGGCCACAACCGCAAATGTGAAACCTGCCTTACAAGTGAGAATGCTACCTTTAGTAGCCAGTCAAACCCAATTTGTGTCAACTTCTGTGCATGTTATCAGGCCAAAATGACCAGGGAATGTAAACTTTTGATCAGGATTGAAAGGATAACAGCAAAGATGACAGCAGAATTATTACAGAAATTAGCCAGAAGTGAACAGAAGGTAAGACTAACCACTGTGAATAAATGTACTAAACTTCTTTCCCCTTCCACCAGACTTAGGTTAGGGTCACATTGCCTATGGTCACCCCTGTCATGCATAGCAGAGTGCGACGAACCAATAGACAACCCGGGTACAATAACATCACTAAAAAGATTCAGCAAGTATCCAGAATTGCAGAACGGCATTGGAAGAAAACACATTTGCATGATGATTTCACTGCACTCAAACAATCAACACTCGCATTCGAATCAGCTCTCACCTCTGCTAAACAGGCCTACTACACAAACCTCGTATCTTCCTTATCTCACAATGCCAAACAGTTGTTCAACACTTTTAACTCCCTCCTCCGTCCACCACTTACCCCTCCGAGTACCCTAATCGTTGCCGAGGACTTTGCCACGCGCTTCAAAAATAAGATAGACCAAACAAGGCAAGTCTTTGTTGTCAAACCACCACAACCCCTTTGTATACCAGACCAATGCCCGAACCCCATAACTTCCCTCTCCAAAATCACTGAAGGGAGCTTGCTCATCTTCTCTCCAAATCACACCTCACCACTTGTGCACTTGACCCCATCCCACCTCCTTCCCAACGTCACCACCACAGTAATCCCAATCCCTAACCCATCTCTTCAACCTATCACTAACTTTTGGTATCTTCCTCACTGCTTTCAAAAATGCCACAATCAAACCTATCCTCAAAAAGCCATCCCTTGACCCAAGCGCTATGTCCAGCTATCACCCCATATCTTTGCTCCCATTTGCTTCCAAACTCCTTGAGCAGCACATCCACGCTGAACTTTCCTCTCACTTTGCATCTAACTCTCTCTTCAACAACCTACAATCTGGCTTCCATCCCCACCATTCCACTGAGACTGCCCTGACCAAAATTACTAATGACTTACTTACAGCTAAAGCTAACAGACAATTCTCTATACTCCTCCTTCTAGACCTATCCTCTACCTTCGACACAGTTGACCACTGCCTCCTACTACAGATCCTTTTTTCCTTTGGTGTCAAAGACTTTGCCCTCTCTAGGATCTCCTCATACCTTACCAACCGCGGATTTAGCGTTTCCTACTCCCATACTACCTCTTCATGTCACCCACTTTCTGTTGGTGTCCCTCAAGGCTCTGTCCTTTGGCCCTTACTCTTCTCAATCTATATACTTGGCTTAGGACAACTCATAAGGTCCTATGGCTTCCAGTACCATCTATATGCTGATGACACTCAGATCTACCTCTCTGGCCCAGATGTCACCTCTCTGCTCTCCAGAATCTCAGAGTGTCTATCAGCCATATCCTGCTTCTTCTCTCGCTTCCTCAAGCTCAATGTGGACAAATCTGAACTAATTATCTTTCCTCCATCTCGCATATCTTCCCTACCTGATCTATCTATCAAAATAAATGAAATCACACTTTCCCCTGTCCCCAAAGTCAGCTGCCTTGGAGTAACCCTTGACTCTGCCCTGTCCTTCAAACCGCACATCCAAGCTCTCGCCACCACCTGTCGCCTCCAGCTCAAAAATATTTCCAGAATCTGTCCTTTCCTCAACCTTCACTCTACCAAAATGCTTGTGCATGCCCTAATCATCTCCCACCTTGACTACTGCAACATCCTCCTCTGTGGCCTACCTTCTAACACTCTCACACCCCTACAGTCCATCCTTAACACTGCGGCCCGACTAATTAATCTCTCTCCTCGCTACACTCCTGCTTCACCTCTTTGCAAATCCCTTCACTGGCTTCCAATTTCCCAGCATAGCCAGTTTACACTACTAACACTGACCTACACAGCCATCCATAACCTTTCTCCTCCATATATTTCCAAACTAATCGCTCACTATCTTCCCTCACGTAATCTCCGGTCCTCCTAAGACCTCCTTCTCTCCTCCATATTCACTCCTCACCCAATTGCCTCCAAGACTTCTCCCAAATATCCCCCATCCTCTGGAATTCTGTGCCCCAACATGTCCGGTTATCCACCACATTTGGATCCTTCAAAAGAAACCTGAAAACCCACCTCTTCAAAGAAGCTTACAGCCTGCAATGACCACACGGCCACCTCAACACCATCGGAGCTACTGCAACCCTCGACCTACTGTCTCCTTCCCCATAACACTTTAGAATGTAAGCCCAAAAGGGCAGGGTCCTCTTCCCTCTGTACCAGTCTGTCATTGTTAGTTTTGTTTACTGTAAGTGATATTTGTATTTTGATGTAACCCCTTCTCTGTTATGATCCTTAGTGGCTGAGGATCACAGAACTGACGAGCTAAGTAACTGAACATAGAACGAGCTCTAGGGAGGTGGTTAGGGTTGAGCGAAACGGGTCGTTCATTTTCAAAAGTCGCCGACTTTTGGCTAAGTCGGCGTCTCATGAAACCCGATCCGACCCCTGTGCTTGTCGGCCATGCGGTACGCGACTTTTGCGCCAAAGTCGCGTTTCAATGACGCAAAAAGCGCCATTTCTCAGCCAATGAAGGTGAACGCAGAGTGTGGGCAGCGTGATGACATAGGTCCTGGTCCCCACCATCTTAGAGAAGGGCATTGCAGTGATTGGCTTGCTGTCTGCGGCATCACAGGGGCTATAAAGGGGCGTTCCCGCCGACCGCCATCTTACTGCTGCTGATCTGAGCTTAGGGAGAGGTTGCTGCCGCTTCGTCAGAAGCAGGGAGAGCGTTAGGCAGGGTCCACTAACCACCAAACCGCTTGTGCTGTAGCGATTTCCACTGTCCAACACCACCTTCGGTGTGCAGGGACAGTGGAAGCTATTTTTTTTTTTTTTTTATCTCAGCGCTGTAGCTCATTGGGCTGCCCTAGAAGGCTCCGTGATAGCTGTATTGCTGTGTGTACGCCACTGTGGAAACCAACTGCTTTTTTCAAAGCACATATCCTCTTGTTCCTTCCTTTCTGCACAGCTATCTTTTTTGTTTGTCCACACTTTTTATTTAATTTGTGCATCAGTCCACTCCTATTGCTGCCTGCCATACCTGGCTGAGATTACTGCAGGGGAGATAGTAATTGTAGGACATTTTTTTTTTTTTTTTTGTGGGAGATTAAGATTGGCATTTCTGCTACAGTGCCATCCCTGTGTGTGCCATCTCTCATTCAGTGGGCCATAGAAAGCCTATTTATTTTTTTGTTTTTTTTATATTATTGGGTTTCTAAAGTCTCCCTGAAAAAAAAAAAAAACATAAAAAAACAGTGGGAGAGTAATATTGCCCTTTCAGCTTGTGTGCCAGTCTTGACTCCTGGGTGTGCCACCTCTCTCTCTCTCATTCAGTGGGCCATAGAAAGCATATTTATTATTATATATATATTTTTTTTAATATTATTGGGTTTCTAAAGTCATTTTGAAAAAAAAAAAAAAAACATAAAAAAACAGTGGGAGAGTAATATTGCCCTTTCAGCTTGTGTGCCAGTCTTGACTCCTGGGTGTGCCACCTCTCTCTCTCTCATTCAGTGGGCCATAGAAAGCATATTTATTATTATAATTTTTTTTTTTTTTAATATTATTGGGTTTCTAAAGTCATTTTGAAAAAAAAAAAAAAATACATAAAAAAACAGTGGGAGAGTAATATTGCCCTTTCAGCTTGTGTGCCAGTCTTGACTCCTGGGTGTGCCACCTCTCTCTCTCTCAAATTGTGGGCCATAGAAAGCCTATTTATTTTTTTGCTTGATTTGGGTTCTAAAATCTACCTTTAAAAAAATCACTACATCAATCAGTGGGAGAAAAATATTGGCCTCAGTCAGTGCTTGTGTGCCACTCCTGACTCCTGTGTGTGCCATCTCTCACTCAGTGGGCCATAGAAAGCTTATTATTTTTTGTTTTTTTATTATTTGGTTTCTAAAGTCTCCCTGAAACAAAAAAAAAAAAATTAAAAAAACAGTGGGAGATTAATATTGCCCTTTCAGCTTGTGTGCCAGTCTTGACTCCTGGGTGTGCCACCTCTCTCTCTCAAATTGTGGGCCATAGAAAGCCTATTTATTTTTTTGCTTGATTTGGGTTCTAAAATCTACCTTTAAAAAAATCACTACATCAATCAGTGGGAGAAAAATATTGGCCTCAGGGCTTGTGTGCCACTCCTGACTCCTGTGTGTGCCATCTCTCACTCAGTGGGCCATAGAAAGCCTATTTATTTTTTTGCTTGATTTGGGTTCTAAAATCTACCAGAAAAAAAAATAAAACATCAATCAGTGGGAGATTAATATTGGCCTCAGGGCTTGTGTGCCACTCCTGACTCCTGACTCCTGTGTGTGCCATCTCTCACTCAGTGGGCCATAGAAAGCCTATTTATTTTTTTGCTTGATTTGGGTTCTAAAATCTACCAGAAAAAAAAATAAAACATCAATCAGTGGGAGATTAATATTGGCCTCAGGGCTTGTGTGCCACTCCTGACTCCTGTGTGTGCCATCTCTCACTCAGTGGGCCATAGAAAGCCTATTTATTTTTTTGCTTGATTTGGGTTCTAAAATCTACCAGAAAAAAAAATAAAACATCAATCAGTGGGAGATTAATATTGGCCTCAGGGCTTGTGTGCCACTCCTGACTCCTGACTCCTGTGTGTGCCATCTCTCACTCAGTGGGCCATAGAAAGCCTATTTATTTTTTTGCTTGATTTGGGTTCTAAAATCTACCAGAAAAAAAATAAAACATCAATCAGTGGGAGATTAATATTGGCCTCAGGGCTTGTGTGCCACTCCTGACTCCTGACTCCTGTGTGTGCCATCTCTCACTCAGTGGGCCATAGAAAGCCTATTTATTTTTTTGCTTGATTTGGGTTCTAAAATCTACCAGAAAAAAAAATAAAACATCAATCAGTGGGAGATTAATATTGGCCTCAGGGCTTGTGTGCCACTCCTGACTCCTGACTCCTGTGTGTGCCATCTCTCACTCAGTGGGCCATAGAAAGCCTATTTATTTTTTTGCTTGATTTGGGTTCTAAAATCTACCAGAAAAAAAAATAAAACATCAATCAGTGGGAGATTAATATTGGCCTCAGGGCTTGTGTGCCACTCCTGACTCCTGTGTGTACTATCTCTCACTCAGTGGGCCATAGAAAGCCTATTTATTTTTTTGCTTGATTTGGGTTCTAAAATCTACCAGAAAAAAAAATAAAACATCAATCAGTGGGAGATTAATATTGGCCTCAGGGCTTGTGTGCCACTCCTGACTCCTGTGTGTGCTATCTCTCACTCAGTGGGCCCTAGAAAGTCTTTTTATTTTTTTAGTATTTGGTTTCTAAATTGTCCCTGAAAGAAATCATTTGATCTTATTTGGTTTCTAAAGTCTCCCTGAGAAAAAAAAAAAAAAACGTGTGAGATTAATATTGACATTTGTGCTTGAGTGACAGTCCTGCGTGTGTGGCATCTCTCATTCAGTGGGCCATAAAAAGCCTATTTATTTTTTTGTTTTTTTTAATATTATTGGGTTTCTAAAGTCTCCCTGAAAAAAAAAAATACATAAAAAAACAGTGGGAGAGTAATATTGCCCTTTCAGCTTGTGTGCCAGTCTTGACTCCTGGGTGTGCCACCTCTCTCTCTCATTCAGTGGGCCATAGAAAGCCTATTTATTTTTTATTTTTTTTTTAATATTATTGGGTTTCTAAAGTCTCCCTGAAAAAAAAAAAAAACATAAAAAAACAGTGGGAGAGTAATATTGCCCTTTCAGCTTGTGTGCCAGTCTTGACTCCTGGGTGTGCCACCTCTCTCTCTCTCATTCAGTGGGCCATAGAAAGCCTATTTATTTTTTTTTCCTTTTTTTAATATTATTTGGTTTCTAAAGTCTCCCTGAAAAAAACATTTTATCTTATTTGGTTTCTAAAGTCTCCCTGAGAAAAAAAAAAAAAAATTAGGTGGGAGAATAATATTGACATTAGTGCTTGAGTGACAGTCCTGCGTGTGTGTCATCTCTGTGATTTTGTGCCACAGAAAACAGAGTGTGTAACATTGTGCCTGATTTTCCTTGTGGTCTCACCAACCTGTTAAGGGATATAGAAATCATACTGAAGTTATAGCTCACCGTGTAAGTTGTTTGACAGCAACAAATAAAGTTACTTTGGTTAATTTTTTAAAACAATGAGGAAGTCTGGTGCAAGAGGTCGTGGCCGTGGGCGTTCATTGTCAGCTGGTAATGATGGTAGTGGTAGTGGAGCATCAGGTGGTCGTGGGGATAAAAATATTCCACCTAAGTCTGGAGCTGTGGAGCCAGTTTCGTCGTCTGGCTACACAAGGCCTCGAACGCTCTCTTTTCTGGGAGTAGGAAAAACGCTTTTAAAGCCGGAGCAGCAACAGCAAGTTTTGGCATACATTGCAGACTCAGCCTCTAGCTCTTTTGCCTCCTCTTCTGAAACTGGTAAATGTAAAAGCAGCGCGTCGCTTGTGGATGTTCACGGTCAGGGACAAGTCGCTTCCTTGTCCTCCTCAGCAAAAACTACAACAAGAGAGAAGGATGCAGCAGGCGACACAACGGGTCACTCCATGGAGCTCTTTACACATACTGTCCCTGGCTTAGAAAGTGAAACACTTAACAGGCCATGCCCATTACAAGTAGAATCTGACATGGAGTGCACTGATGCACAGCCACAGCCAGAGTACTATGCTGCTCCTTTGACTCAGACCACCACATTGCCCTCTCAGGGTACAGATCCACAATCAGACCCTGATGAGACTATGTTGCCCCGCCACGAACGCTATACCACAGACCGACACAGTGACACAGACGAAGTTGCACACGAGCTCGAAGAGGAGGTAATAGATGACCCGGTTGTTGACCCCGATTGGCAGCCATTGGGGGAACAGGGTGCAGGCAGCAGTAGTTCAGAAGCGGAGGTGGAGGAGGGGCCGCAGCAGGCATCAACATCGCAACAGGTTCCATCTGCCGGGCCCCTATCTGGCCCAAAACGCGTGTCAAAGCCAAAACCTGTTGGAGCACAGCGTTGCCATCTGGTTAAAGCTCAGTCTGCAATCCCTGAAAAGGGATCCGATGCTAGGAAGAGTGCAGTCTGGCATTTTTTTAAACAACATCCAATTGATCAGCGCAAAGTCATCTGTCAAAAATGTTCAACTAGCTTAAGCAGAGGTCAGAATCTGAAAAGTCTCAATACTAGTTGCATGCATAGACACTTAACCACCATGCATTTTCAAGCCTGGACTAACTACCAAACGTCCCTTAAGGTTGTAGCACCCTCGGCCAATGAAGCTAGTCATCAACGCAACATCCCTTCCGTCACTGTAAGGCCACCATTTTCCGCACCACCGGCAGTATCTGTGCAGGTTTCTTTGACAGCCAAAAGCAGTCAGGGTCAGGTAATCACCAGTTTTGTAGGAGGAAATATTGCATCTAGGGCACCGGCGGAAACAATACCGTCTCCAACCGTCTCTCAGTCTGCCATGTCCACCGGCACACCCGCAAGTTCCACGATCTCCATCTCTCCAGTTCAGCTCACACTACATGAGACTCTGGTTAGAAAAAGGAAGTACTTATCCTCGCATCCGCGTACACAGGCTTTTAACGCCCACATAGCTAGACTAATCTCGTTAGAGATGATGCCCTACCGGTTAGTTGAAAGCGAAGCTTTCAAAGCCCTAATGGAGTACGCTGAACCACGATACGAGCTACCCAGTCGACACTTTTTTTCCAGAAAAGCCATCCCAGCCCTGCACCAGCATGTTAAACAGCGCATCGTCCATGCACTCAGGCAATCTGTGAGTACAAAGGTGCACCTGACTACAGATGCATGGACCAGTAGGCATGGCCAGGGACGTTATGTGTCCATCACGGCACACTGGGTGAATGTGGTGGATGCAGGGTCCACAGGGGACATCAATTTAGGGACAGTTGTGCCTAGCCCACGGTCTAGGAAACAGTTGACTGTAGGCGTTCGCACCCCCTCCTCCTCCTCGTCCTCCTGCAGAAGCTACAGCTCTTCCACAGACCGCAGTCGGCCAACCACTCCATCGGCAGATGACACTGTTGCACACCAGTTGTCCCATTATGGGCCAGCTACTGGCAAGCGTCAGCAGGCTGTATTGGCTATGAAGTGTTTGGGCGACAACAGACTCACCGCGGAAGTTCTGTCCGAGTTCTTGCAACAAGAAACGCAGTCGTGGCTGGGCACAGTAGATCTTGAGGCAGGCAAGGTAGTTAGTGATAACGGAAGGAATTTCATGGCTGCCATCTCCCTTTCCCAACTGAAACACATTCCTTGCCTGGCTCACACCTTAAACCTGGTGGTGCAGTGCTTATTGAAAACTTATCCTGGGTTCTCCGACCTGCTCCTCAAAGTGCGTGGACTTTGCTCACATATCCGACGTTCGCCTGTACACGCCAGCCGTATGCAGAACTATCAGCGGTCTTTGAACCTTCCCCAGCATCGCCTAATCATAGACGTTGCAACAAGGTGGAACTCAACACTGCACATGCTTCAGAGACTGTGCCAACAGAGGCGGGCTGTTATGTTTTTGTGGGAGGATACACATACACTGGCAGGCAGTAGGATGGCAGACATGGAGTTGTCAGGTGTGCAGTGGTCGAAGATACAAGACATGTGTCAAGTCCTTCAGTGTTTTGAGGAATGCACACGGCTGGTTAGTGCAGACAACGCCGTAATAAGCATGAGCATCCCCCTAATGCGTCTGCTGATGCAAAGTTTGACGCACATAAAGGAGCAGGCGTCTGCACCAGAGGAAGAGGAAAGCCTTGATGACAGTCAGCCATTGTCTGGTCAGGGCAGTGTACAGGACGAGGTAGCGGGCGAAGAGGAGGTGGAGGACGAGGAGGATGATGGGGATGAGTATATTTTTAATGCGGAACCTTTCCCGGGGGCACTGGAAATTGGTTGCGTGTCAAGGCCGGGTTCTGGTTTTTTGAGGGACACAAGTGACGTAGATTTGCCTGCAACTGCCCCTCACCCAATCACAACCGGAGATTTGACAACTGGAACTTTGGCCCACATGGCGGATTATGCCTTACGTATCCTAAAAAGGGACACACGCATTACAAAAATGATGAACGATGACGATTACTGGTTGGCCTGCCTCCTTGATCCACGCTATAAAGGCAAATTGCAAAATATTATGCCACATGAGAACTTGGAACTAATATTAGCAACCAAACAATCAACTCTTGTTGACCGTTTGCTTCAGGCATTCCCAGCACACAGCGCACGTGATCGTTCTCACACGAGCTCAAGGGGGCAGCAGACTAGGAGTGTTAGGGGTGCACACATCAGAAGTGGCGTTGGACAGAGGGGTTTTCTGACCAGGTTGTGGAGTGATTTTGCTATGACCGCAGACAGGACAGGTACTGCTGCATCAATTGAAAGTGACAGGAGACAACATTTGTCCAGTATGGTTACTAACTATTTTTCATCCCTTATCAATGTTCTCCCTCAACCGTCATTCCCATTTGATTACTGGGCATCAAAATTAGACACCTGGCCAGAATTGGCAGAATATGCATTGCAGGAGCTTGCTTGCCCGGCAGCAAGTGTCCTATCAGAAAGAGTATTCAGTGCTGCAGGTTCAATATTAACCGAAAAAAGGACTCGTCTGGCTACCCAAAATGTTGACGATCTAACATTCATTAAAATGAACCACAACTGGATTTCGAAATCTTTTGCCCCACCTTGCCCGGCCGACACCTAGCTTTCCAATGAAAAGCTCTTGCCTGTGGACTACTGTGAATTACTTTTCTAATGACTAATTTACTGCAGCTGATTGTCCAGCATACAACATGTTTACACCTCCCTAAATGGCCAAACTCCCCACACGGGGCCGTGGTATCGCGACTTGGCGCAAGCACCCGTGAGACTGCTGTTTGTCTGAAGAGGTGGGTGTACTCGCTTTTGGTCGATGGCATTGCTACTGGGTTCCTCATAGTACAATAAAGTGTCTCTGGCGGTGGTGGTGGCCACCCAACGTCAGACACACTGTTGTAACATGAGGGGCCTTGGGCCTGTAACGCCGGCCACAAGAGAGTTCACCCACCCCCAGGTCAAACATTGCTCTACCACTTCCACAGTTATCTCTCACACTTCCACCAATGTTAAGTCTATGCGCTGACATCCTTCCATACCTGCCACTGACAATACCATTGTGTTGACATGTATGATGGTACTTAACATAGTCAGGGGCAGTGTCCTCTATTTACCACAGTAAATACTTTGCGCAAAATTAGTAGGTCTGAAACAACGCAGAGGATCCCACCCCTGAACCTAATGATTGCACCCTTTAGTGTTTTTGTTTTGTTTTAATGCGAGACATTCACATTTAGTTGTTGTTTTGGACTACTAACTGGCAGACACTCATTACAATCGGCCTCCGTTGACCAGACCACTGCTGCCCGTGTACCCCTGGAACCAATTATAAAGTGCCTACAGCCAGCCCTTTTTATTATGTTAGGCCTTCGAAGCCTGTCTACGGTCCCTCCTTCCACTAGGCCTCCACTGACCAGACCACTGCTGCCCGTGTACCCCTGGAACCAATAATAAAGTGCCTACAGCCAGCCCATTTTATTATGTTAGGCCTTCGAAACCTGTCTGCGGTCCCTCCTTCCACTAGGCCTCCACTGACCAGACCACTGCTGCCCGTGTACCCCTGGAACCAATAATAAAGTGCCTACAGCCAGCCCATTTTATTATGTTAGACCTTTGAAGCCTGTCTGCGGTCCCTCCTTCCACTAGGCCTCCACTGACCAGACCACTGCTGCCCGTGTTCCCCTGGAACCAATTATAAAGTGCCTACAGCCAGCCCATTTTTTTATGTTAGGCCTTCGAAGCCTGTCTGCGGTCCCTCCTTCCACTAGGCCTCCACTGACCAGACCACTGCTGCCCGTGTTCCCCTGGAACCAATAATAAAGTGCCTACAGCCAGCCCATTTTTTTATGTTAGGCCTTCGAAGCCTGTCTAAGGTCCCTCCTTCCACTAGGCCTCCACTGACCAGAGCACTGCTGCCCGTGTTCCCCTGGAACCAATTATAAAGTGCCTACAGCCAGCCCATTTTATTATGTTAGGCCTTTGAAGCCTGTCTGCGGTCCCTCCTTCCACTAGGCCTCCACTGACCAGACCACTGCTGCCCATGTACCCCTGGAACCAATAATAAAGTGCCTACAGCCAGCCCATTTTATTATGTTAGGCCTTTGAAGCCTGTCTGCGGTCCCTCCTTCCACTAGGCCTCCACTGACCAGACCACTGCTGCCCGTGTACCCCTGGAACCAATAATAAAGTGCCTACAGCCAGCCCATTTTATTATGTTAGGCCTTTGAAGCCTGTCTGCGGTCCCTCCTTCCACTAGGCCTCCACTGACCAGACCACTGTTGCCCGTATACCCCTGGAACCAATAATAAAGTGCCTACAGCCAGCCCATTTTATTATGTTAGTCCTTCGAAGCCTGTCTAAGGTCCCTCCTTCCACTAGGCCTCCACTGACCAGACCACTGCTGCCCGTGTACCCCTGGAACCAATTATAAAGTGCCTACAGCCAGCCCATTTTATTATGTTAGGCCTTTGAAGCCTGTCTGCGGTCCCTCCTTCCACTAGGCCTCCACTGACCAGACCACTGTTGCCCGTGTACCCCTGGAACCAATAATAAAGTGCCTACAGCCAGCCCATTTTATTATGTTAGGCCTTCGAAGCCTGTCTAAGGTCCCTCCTTCCACTAGGCCTCCACTGACCAGACCACTGCTGCCCGTGTACCCCTGGAACCAATAATAAAGTGCCTACAGCCAGCCCATTTTATTATGTTAGGCCTTTGAAGCCTGTCTGCGGTCCCTCCTTCCACTAGGCCTCCACTGACCAGACCACTGCTGCCCGTGTACCCCTGGAACCAATAATAAAGTGCCTACAGCCAGCCCATTTTATTATGTTAGGCCTTTGAAGCCTGTCTGCGGTCCCTCCTTCCACTAGGCCTCCACTGACCAGACCACTGCTGCCCGTGTTCCCCTGGAACCAATTATAAAGTGCCTACAGCCAGCCCATTTTTTTATGTTAGGCCTTCGAAGCCTGTCTGCGGTCCCTCCTTCCACTAGGCCTCCACTGACCAGACCATTGCTGCCCGTGTTCCCCTGGAACCAATTATAAAGTGCCTACAGCCAGCCCATTTTATTATGTTAGGCCTTTGAAGCCTGTCTGCGGTCCCTCCTTCCACTAGGCCTCCACTGACCAGACCACTGCTGCCCGTGTTCCCCTGGAACCAATTATAAAGTGCCTAGAGCCTATTTTTTTATTTAATTTAATATTAATAAAGCCAGGATGAACTACGATATACCACGCTATGAGCTACCCAGTTGACAATTCTTTTGCGAGAAAAGCCATCCCACCCCTCCACCTGCATGTTAAAGACCGCATTGTCCTTGCATTCTGTCAATTTGTCAGTCCAAAGGTATACCTGACAACAGACACATGGACCTGTAGGCCTGGCCACGGAAGGTTACGTGTCCTTTGTGGCTCAATGGGTTAATGTATTGGATGCATGGTCCACACAGGGGACAGCCTGCAAAGTCTGTCTGCAGTCCCTAATTCAAGTTGTCCTCAACTGAATAAAGCTGAGCTTCTACCTTCTGTTCCAAATTACCATTTTTAAAAATGCAATTGGCTGTTCCGGCCTACTAAAGGTGTCTGTCTGCCCCTGCCTGGTGTTGTCCACAACTGAATAAAGCTGAGCTTCAACCTTCTGTTCCAAATTACCATTTTTAAAAATGCAATTGGCTGTTCCGGCCTGCTAAAGGTGTCTGTTTGCCCCTGCCTGGTGTTGTCCTCAACTGAATAAAGCTGAGATTCTACCTTCTGTTCCAAATTACCATTTTTAAAAATGCAATTGGCTGTTCCGGCCTACTAAAGGTGTCTGTCTGCCCCTGCCTGGTGTTGTCCACAACTGAATAAAGCTGAGCTTCAACCTTCTGTTCCAAATTACCATTTTTAAAAATGCAATTGGCTGTTCCGGCCTACTAAAGGTGTCTGTCTGCCCCTGCCTGGTGTTGTCCACAACTGAATAAAGCTGAGCTTCAACCTTCTGTTCCAAATTACCATTTTTAAAAATGCAATTGGCTGTTCCGGCCTACTAAAGGGGTCTGTCCCTGCCTGGTGTTGTCCTCAACTGAATAAAGCTGAGCTTCAACCTTCTGTTCCAAATTACCATTTTTAAAAATGCAATTGGCTGTTCCGGCCTACTAAAGGTGTCTGTCTGCCCCTTCCTGGTGTTGTCCACAACTGAATAAAGCTGAGCTTCAACCTTCTGTTCCAAATTACCATTTTTAAAAATGCAATTGGCTGTTCCGGCCTACTAAAGGGGTCTGTCCCTGCCTGGTGTTGTCCTCAACTGAATAAAGCTGAGCTTCAACCTTCTGTTCCAAATTACCATTTTTAAAAATGCAATTGGCTGTTCCGGCCTACTAAACGGGTCTGTCCCTGCCTGGTGTTGTCCTCAACTGAATAAAGCTGAGCTTCAACCTTCTGTTCCAAATTACCATTTTTAAAAATGCAATTGGCTGTTCCGGCCTACTAAAGGTGTCTGTCTGCCCCTGCCTGGTGTTGTCCTCAACTGAATAAAGCTGAGCTTCAACCTTCTGTTCCAAATTACCATTTTTAAAAATGCAATTGGCTGTTCCGGCCTACTAAAGGGGTCTGTCCCTGCCTGGTGTTGTCCTCAACTGAATAAAGCTGAGCTTCAACCTTCTGTTCCAAATTACCATTTTTAAAAATGCAATTGGCTGTTCCGGCCTACTAAAGGTGTCTGTTTGCCCCTGCCTGGTGTTGTCCTCAACTGAATAAAGCTGAGATTCTACCTTCTGTTCCAAATTACCATTTTTAAAAATGCAATTGGCTGTTCCGGCCTACTAAAGGTGTCTGTCTGCCCCTGCCTGGTGTTGTCCACAACTGAATAAAGCTGAGCTTCAACCTTCTGTTCCAAATTACCATTTTTAAAAATGCAATTGGCTGTTCCGGCCTACTAAAGGTGTCTGTCTGCCCCTGCCTGGTGTTGTCCTCAACTGAATAAAGCTGAGCTTCAACCTTCAGTTCCAAACATACAACAAAAAACTGGTACAATACAAAAAGTGGCCTCCAGCTACAAAAACTTTCTCCTACAAGTAGTTAACTGACAGTTTTTTTACCAGTGAAAACAGAGATATGGCATCCAACGAGTGTTGTCCTGTCTCGTCTTCTTTATATTATTGCCAAGAAGCTGCAACTGAATAAAGCTGTGCTTCAACCTTCTGTTCCAAATTACCATTTTTAAAAATGCAATTGGCTGTTCCGGCCTACTAAAGGGGTCTGTCCCTGCCTGGTGTTGTCCTCAACTGAATAAAGCTGAGCTTCAACCTTCTGTTCCAAATTACCATTTTTAAAAATGCAATTGGCTGTTCCGGCCTACTAAAGGGGTCTGTCCCTGCCTGGTGTGGTCCTCAACTGAATAAAGCTGAGCTTCAACCTTCTGTTCCAAATTACCATTTTTAAAAATGCAATTGGCTGTTCCGGCCTACTAAAGGGGTCTGTCCCTGCCTGGTGTTGTCCTCAACTGAATAAAGCTGAGCTTCAACCTTCTGTTCCAAATTACCATTTTTAAAAATGCAATTGGCTGTTCCGGCCTACTAAAGGTGTCTGTTTGCCCCTGCCTGGTGTTGTCCTCAACTGAATAAAGCTGAGATTCTACCTTCTGTTCCAAATTACCATTTTTAAAAATGCAATTGGCTGTTCCGGCCTACTAAAGGTGTCTGTCTGCCCCTGCCTGGTGTTGTCCACAACTGAATAAAGCTGAGCTTCAACCTTCTGTTCCAAATTACCATTTTTAAAAATGCAATTGGCTGTTCCGGCCTACTAAAGGTGTCTGTCTGCCCCTGCCTGGTGTTGTCCTCAACTGAATAAAGCTGAGCTTCAACCTTCAGTTCCAAACATACAACAAAAAACTGGTACAATACAAAAAGTGGCCTCCAGCTACAAAAACTTTCTCCTACAAGTAGTTAACTGACAGTTTTTTTACCAGTGAAAACAGAGATATGGCATCCAACGAGTGTTGTCCTGTCTCGTCTTCTTTATATTATTGCCAAGAAGCTGCAACTGAATAAAGCTGTGCTTCAACCTTCTGTTCCAAATTACCATTTTTAAAAATGCAATTGGCTGTTCCGGCCTACTAAAGGGGTCTGTCCCTGCCTGGTGTTGTCCTCAACTGAATAAAGCTGAGCTTCAACCTTCTGTTCCAAATTACCATTTTTAAAAATGCAATTGGCTGTTCCGGCCTACTAAAGGGGTCTGTCCCTGCCTGGTGTTGTCCTCAACTGAATAAAGCTGAGCTTCAACCTTCTGTTCCAAATTACCATTTTTAAAAATGCAATTGGCTGTTCCGGCCTACTAAAGGGGTCTGCCCCTGCCTGGTGTTGTCCTCAACTGAATAAAGCTGAGCTTCAACCTTCTGTTCCAAATTACCATTTTTAAAAATGCAATTGGCTGTTCCAGCCTACTAAAGGGGTCTGTCCCTGCCTGGTGTTGTCCTCAACTGAATAAAGCTGAGCTTCAACCTTCTGTTCCAAATTACCATTTTTAAAAATGCAATTGGCTGTTCCGGCCTACTAAAGGTGTCTGTTTGCCCCTGCCTGGTGTTGTCCTCAACTGAATAAAGCTGAGATTCTACCTTCTGTTCCAAATTACCATTTTTAAAAATGCAATTGGCTGTTCCGGCCTACTAAAGGTGTCTGTCTGCCCCTGCCTGGTGTTGTCCACAACTGAATAAAGCTGAGCTTCAACCTTCTGTTCCAAATTACCATTTTTAAAAATGCAATTGGCTGTTCCGGCCTACTAAAGGTGTCTGTCTGCCCCTGCCTGGTGTTGTCCTCAACTGAATAAAGCTGAGCTTCAACCTTCTGTTCCAAATTACCATTTTTAAAAATGCAATTGGCTGTTCCGGCCTACTAAAGGTGTCTGTCTGCCCCTGCCTGGTGTTGTCCTCAACTGAATAAAGCTGAGCTTCAACCTTCTGTTCCAAATTACCATTTTTAAAAATGCAATTGGCTGTTCCGGCCTACTAAAGGGGTCTGTCCCTGCCTGGTGTTGTCCTCAACTGAATAAAGCTGAGCTTCAACCTTCTGTTCCAAATTACCATTTTTAAAAATGCAATTGGCTGTTCCGGCCTACTAAAGGTGTCTGTTTGCCCCTGCCTGGTGTTGTCCTCAACTGAATAAAGCTGAGATTCTACCTTCTGTTCCAAATTACCATTTTTAAAAATGCAATTGGCTGTTCCGGCCTACTAAAGGTGTCTGTCTGCCCCTGCCTGGTGTTGTCCACAACTGAATAAAGCTGAGCTTCAACCTTCTGTTCCAAATTACCATTTTTAAAAATGCAATTGGCTGTTCCGGCCTACTAAAGGTGTCTGTCTGCCCCTGCCTGGTGTTGTCCTCAACTGAATAAAGCTGAGCTTCAACCTTCTGTTCCAAATTACCATTTTTAAAAATGCAATTGGCTGTTCCGGCCTACTAAAGGTGTCTGTCTGCCCCTGCCTGGTGTTGTCCTCAACTGAATAAAGCTGAGCTTCAACCTTCTGTTCCAAATTACCATTTTTAAAAATGCAATTGGCTGTTCCGGCCTACTAAAGGGGTCTGTCCCTGCCTGGTGTTGTCCTCAACTGAATAAAGCTGAGCTTCTACCTTCTGCCTCTTATTAACTGCTGTTTTTTTTAAAAATTGGCTGTTGCGGCCTACTAAAGGTGTCTGCCCCTCCCTGGTGTTGTCCTCAACTGAACAAAGCTGAGCTTCCACATTCTGGCTTTCGCCCTATACTATCAGATATTAAACTGCATTTGGCCTACTAGTGTGGTTAGGCCCTTGAAACAGTGTCTGCTGCTCTTGGGTTTGCTACTCCACTGAACAAAGCAATGCCGCCTGTTTAGTCCTGTTACCAATTTTGAACTGCATTTAGCCTACTTTATTCTTTGGCCCTATATCTGTTTCCTCCTCATCCTGCCCATTGCCCAGCCACTGCTAGATGAGTCTGCTGGTACATTGACCTAGACCACTACATTCCCCTTATACTCTACACAGCCAGAATCTGACCCTGCTGAAAGTAAGGTTCCCCTTCCCGCATGTTATACCACCTTACACAGGGACAAAGAGGAAGGTGCAGATGAAAGTGCAGGTTCCTTCATCAGGTGGGGGGGCATACTCGTTGGCGACGTCACTGGCACAGGGCCCCTCAGAGTACGCAAAAGTGTCGCTGCTGGTGGGAGGCGCCCCCGCCATGCAAACACACCGCCGTACTTTGAGGGGCCCTGTGCCAGTGCCAGTGCCAACGAGTGGGCCCTGGCTGCTTGCTTAGGATCACAGCACTTGCAAACTTTACATACTTACCTCTCACTGCTCCACTGCCGTGACGTAGTTCACGTTTCCTGGGCCCACTAAAACCTTGAATGAGCCCTACCCCCCACAACTTTTGCCAAATGACCCCCAATTTCCAATGCCCAACTATTATTATAAAGTTAATTAAGATTGACAAGCTTCAGAAACAAGAATGGATGTTTTTGGCATTAAAATGGGCACTGTAGGTGTTTTCCTGGCCTCCACTCACTGCCGACTATGCTTCCCCATTGACTTGCATTGGGTTTCGTGTTTCGGTCGATCCCCGACTTTTAGCGATAATCGGCCGACTGCACTCGACTCGACTCTGGACAAAATCGGGTTTCACAAAACCCGACTCGATCTTAAAAAAATGAAAGTCGCTCAACTCTAGAGGTGGTAACTGGACTGACCGCAATCCTGATCCTAACCAAACACACTAAGGGTAGCCGGTGAACGTGCCTGAATTCCTAGACGTCACGACGCAGTCTGAGAAACTAGCTACCCCTAGAGATAGAAAGTAAGACCTCACTTGCCTCAGAGAAATAACCCCAAAGATATAGAAAGCCCCCAACAAATAATAACGGTGAGGTAAGGGGAAAATACAAACGTAGAAATGAAAACAGATTCAGCAAATGAGGCCCGCTAGTACTAGATAGCAGAAGACAGATAGGAAACTGTGCGGTCAGTAGAAAACCCTATACAAAATATCCACGCTGAGAATTCAAGAACCCCCACACCAACTAACGGTGTGAGGGGAGAAACTCAGCCCTCTAGAGCTACCAGCAAGCAAGGAAATCACATATTAGCAAGCTGGATAAGGACAGATAATTAACCAAGAAACATATTGAACACTGATGATCAAAAAATGAACAAACAGAAACTTAGCTTCTCTTGGAGAGACTGATAACGAAGGTAGTCAGGAGAGATCAAAATAGCACTGAATACATCGGCAGCAGGCAACTGAAAGTCCAGGTGAGCTAAATAGGAAACCAACTAGCAGATAACGAGACAGCTGATCCCAGCCACAGACCTGCAGAATGACAAAAAGAGCCACCAGAGGGAGCCCAAAGATAGCACTCACACAGTACCACTTGTGACCACAAGAGGGAGCCCAAAAACAGAGTTCACAACACTTCTCATGTACAGCACCATGGAATTAATGGTGCTATATAAATAAATAATAATAATAATCATCAGGGTCATTTGGAGGTTTTGGGTTGTCATTATGATTTAAAAAGAGAAAACACAGTAGTTTGACAATAAATGTCTTCACCCAAACACTAACCATGAGTGGAGAAAAAGTTTTGGTGTTATCATTCATATTCACTGAAAAAAAGGCCAAGAAAGCAAAAATTCTGCCGGGGTATGTAAACTCTTGAGCACAACTGTATAATATACTGCATAGCATCAACTGGTTTCATTTATAAGAACAATTATTTATCTCTGCTGTGTCCCTCCCCATTTCTTTGGAAGCTTTTTTGCCCTGTCTGTGTTATTCCTTTGTTTTTATTTTTAATCTTCAATAAAATGTTATGATTTTTAAGCTGGGGATCTCTTCCTGTCCATTGGTATACAGTCATTTTTGGACCATAAAGTGTGAACTATTTTTAATTAAGTATGATATATCCCTGTTGAGAAAATATTAGACTGTACTACAGTGCCAGGAATATTTGCCCACTACAAATGGACGTTTGAGACTGCAGTATCAATACAGCAATGCAGTTTATTTAACTAACAATTTTTTTGAGGGTGGTTTTGAGGCCCAACTGTAGCACCCTACAATGCCAGGCAAATTTGCACACCTCACATGGACATATGAAAAAGCAGTATAAATATAACAATGCAATATTTTTTGCAAGCTATTTTTTGTGGGGTTTTGAGGCACATTTGAAGTATGCTAAATACTGTGTAAAATTTCCCTGCTCAAAAAAATTGCAGTATTACAATGCCAGGCAAATTTGCACACCTCAAATGGACTTAAGAGACTGCAGTATAAATATAGTAATGCAATTTATTCAACAAACATTTTTTTTTGGTGTTGGGGTTGATGCTCAAAAGTAGAATGCAAAATGTCATATAATATTTCACAGCTCTAAAATAAAGGCTGTATTACAATGCCAGGCATATTTGCACACCTCAAATGGTCGTATGTGATTGCAGTATAAATATAGCAATGTAATTTTTTTAACAATCAATTTCTTTTTTGGGAAGTTTTGAGGCAAAACTGTAGCACACTAAATGCTGTATAAATTTTCACAGCTCAAAAAAATTGCGTCATTAGAATGCCAGGCAAATTTGCACACATCACATGGACATATGAAACTGCAGTATAAATATAGCAATGCTATTTTTTTAACAAACAATTTTTTTGGGGGGAGAGTTTTGAGGCACAAATCTAGCACACTAAATTCTATATAAATTGTCACTTCTTGAAAAAGCTGCAAGTATTACAATGCCAGAAAAATTTGCCCACTTGAGATGGACGTATGAGACTGCAGTATAAATAAAGCAATGCAAATTATTTAACAAATAATTTTTTTGGAGGTGGCTTTAAGGCACAACTGAAGCACATTGAATTCCGTTTAAAATTTCAAGTAAAAAAAAAGGCTGCATTACAACGAAACACAAACACAAATTTGCACACCTCGGATGAACGTATGCGACTGGATTATAAAGAAATATGTTTTTTAGCAAACAATTTCTTTTTTTGAGGTGGTTTTGAGTCTGAACTGCAGCACCATAAATGTCATATAAGATTTCACTGCTCCAAATAATTGCAGTATTACAATGCCAGCAAAATGTACCCAATTCACATTGACATATGAGACTGCAGTATACATATAGCAATGTGATTTATTTAACAAACTATTTCTCTTTTGGGTGTTTTGAGGCACAACTGTAGCACGCTAAATGACGTATGATGTATGAGACTGCAGTGTAAATTTAGGAATGCAATTTTTTTGACAAACAATTTCTTTTTTAAGTTTTGAGGCCAAACTGTAGCATGATAAATGTCGTATAAAATTTTACTGGTCCAAAAATTGCAGTTTTATAATGCCTGGCAAATTTGCCCATTTGAGATGGCCATATGTGTTAGGGGTCGAGTTCCCACCTCTACACAGGGGGAATCTCAGGCCATCTCTGCTGCGGTCTCCCATTCTTCTTCTACCGCAGTGGAGCCTGCTCAGCGGAGACGTCGGTCCCAGCATCTAGCTCAGTCTGACTCTGTACAAAGAGTTACTGCTGCTTTTCCTGCTTCTGTCAAGGACAAGTCAGTGCTGGGCAGCGGCGAGCAGACGCTTCTGGGACTAAGTCCTGCTTTTCTCGTTCTGAGCATGCCCAGAGTAAGATCTCTCAGATGAGATCAAGGGTCACATGATCAGATGCTGCAGCTAAGGCCATTGGTCCTTCAGGAAGGTCCTGTAGGTGCTCACGCTCTGTGGCAGCCTCTCATTGGTCCTTCTAGGAAGGTCCTGTATGTGCTGCAACTATTTAAGGCTGACATGGCCGCACGGCCATGCGCTAGTATTGTTCTATGTTGTGCTTTGCGCCAGTGTGGTCATGTGAGTTTGTGTTCAGGGACCCGGCTGAAATAAGCCCTTAGAATGCTGGCACCTCCGGCGAGGAGTTTGTGTGCATGCATGACCACTGACTGATCTCAGTTGAGTAGTTAGCCCGTGCCACTGTGAAGTCAAACAGGGCGCAGTGCTTTGGGTTTCAGCTACTCTGTGAAGTAACAGGGTCAGCTCATACCGCCATATAGTTCCACCGTTTGCTAGCAGCAGGTTCTCCTGCACGGTGGACCCCGGGCTGCGAACGCATCAATTATAATAAAACCTCTATATTTACAAGGTGCGTTCCGCTAGCCCTAACAATATGAGACTACAGTATAAATATAGCAATGCAATTGAGACCCAACCAAGTCTGGCTCTATGCTTTTGACGTACAACTGCCACAGTAAAAATGGTGCATAGTATTTCCCTGCTCAGAACAATTTGCAGAACTAAGAGCATAAAGAATATTATTAGCCCTGATAAGAAGTTTTAGCATCAGTTGCAGGCTGCAGCATAAAGGACGTGCAATGCACCCAATCTTGTCCTACACTTTCCCTTCTGCATAATCTCTCCCTAAGTGCTGATAACACCAGTATTCATATTGATCACAATTTGCCTTAATTTGCTGTTGTTGTACTTCACAGAAATATAAATGTGGTTGAATCCCTAGCTAATATGCAGCTACAATTCTGTCCCTCTCTCATCTTCACCTCTCCCTACGCTGCCTAAGTCAAGGGTACTGTGTGCCGAGCATGGTGTCAAGGGTCTTTTACAGACCCGATGATGCTATGGCAATCACAGTAATGCCACAACCATTATGTCTATGGCATTACAGGGAGGCAATCCCCACATGTTCATTGGCTGTCTACAAAGCGCCAATCATGTGGGGTGGGAACTTTTTTTCTCACTGTGCCGTTTACTGATCTGATTATTTTATTTTATATTTTGATAAATCAGATTTTTCTGAATACAGCAATACCAAATGTGTGTTTTTTTATTGTTTTATTTTTAATGGGCTGATTTGATTTTTTAAAATATTTTCATATTTTTTGAAAACTTTTTTTTCACTTGCTAGTGTCTTTATTAGTCCCATGTCACACAACGTGTAGGAAAGGCAACACAAAGGCAACACAATTTGCAGAACTAAGAGCATAAAGAATATTATTAGCCCTGATAAGAAGTTTTAGCATCAGTTGCAGGCTGCAGCATAAAGGACGTGCAATGCACCCAATCTTGTCCTACACTTTCCCTTCTGCATAATCTCTCCCTAAGTGCTGATAACACCAGTATTCATATTGATCACAATTTGCCTTAATTTGCTGTTGTTGTACTTCACAGAAATATAAATGTGGTTGAATCCCTAGCTAATATGCAGCTACAATTCTGTCCCTCTCTCATCTTCACCTCTCCCTACGCTGCCTAAGTCAAGGGTACTGTGTGCCGAGCATGGTGTCAAGGGTCTTTTACAGACCCGATGATGCTATGGCAATCACAGTAATGCCACAACCATTATGTCTATGGCATTACAGGGAGGCAATCCCCACATGTTCATTGGCTGTCTACAAAGCGCCAATCATGTGGGGTGGGAACTTTTTTTCTCACTGTGCCGTTTACTGATCTGATTATTTTATTTTATATTTTGATAAATCAGATTTTTCTGAATACAGCAATACCAAATGTGTGTTTTTTTATTGTTTTATTTTTAATGGGCTGATTTGATTTTTTAAAATATTTTCATATTTTTTGAAAACTTTTTTTTCACTTGCTAGTGTCTTTATTAGTCCCATGTCACACAACGTGTAGGAAAGGCAACACAAAGGGATAAGGGAAAGGGAATAAAACACTAGGGAAGGGGGGAATGGAGAACCCTAGACAGAGCTAACTTCACTCTGTCTGCCTTATCCCTATATAGGTTCCACACCTATCGCCGAGCAGGATGCCTAATCCCTGCCTGACCCTGGTGAAAAGCCCTCCACCGGGAAGCACAGGATGAGCACTAGTCAATCCCCACTACCGTTAAAGACAGCTAGGATACACAAAACAAGGGAATACTTAGCTTGAGAAGACTCAGAGAGACAACAACATCCTCCAAACTCCAAAGAATAGGCTAGCTGCACAGTGCAACAATGTTCAGAAGGGAAACATTAGTTATCACCCTCACACGGGCAAACAATACACCATAAAGGAATTTTTTACACGCCATACATCGTTTGTAGTTTATTTCATTAAATCACCATGTGTTTTACTCTATATTGGTTAGACTACCCAGCATTTCAAGGATAGGATATCAAAACACAAATCCACCATAAGAAGTAAAAATCTGCTATTACCGATTCTCCATCACTTCATCACGTATTCCAAATATTTGAACATGTTGCACCTCTATGCCGATGGGAAGATCAAATTTTCCTCCTCAAAAGGAGAGAGGCATATTGGATTCACGAACTTCAGACATTGGCCCTGAGAGGCTTAAATAAAGACTATGACCGCAAGTCATTTGTGTCATGATATTGTAAGGGGGTACAATGACTAGTTGTGCCCACTCTCCCTCGCCCGTGTTTTTACATCCCTGACAAGCTGGCATATTTAATACATTATGATGTGAACTGTATAATGCTGCTATATTGTATATGACTGTTAAATGTAATTTTGTAGGGAAAGTGTAATGTTTAGATTAGCCCACTAGAGGGGGGCACAACAGTATGAGATAGCAATAGGATAGGAACTAGTTAATTAGGAGGGGCCAACTGTGTAAGGTGTAGAGAGCTTCCTGCATTTAGTCAGAAGGGTCTCAGAGCCCATACAGGGCAGTTGAGCCACATGACATTTCTCAAGTTAAAGAGCCCAGCTCATCCAGGGCATAGGATTAACGATGGCCGGTGAAGCAGAGGAATACAGGGCAGCTTTGTCATGATAACAGTCAGCTACACCTGTGTGTCTGGAGCCAAACGGACTGGGAACTCCTACAGCTTGTCAGACTGGTCAGACCGAATGCTGCAGTACCAGAGACAATGGTGCGTCCCAGTGATATTCCTGAAGAAGAGAGGGAAAGCACAGGGACAGAAAATGTCGTGTTTTGTGAAGTATCTTGTGCTGTACCTAAATGTGAACTGGACGAGCTGAGAACGGAACTGAGTAAAATAATTTGTTTTAAGTTGCAAATTGTCTCTGTCTCTCTTTATAGAATCTCAAGAAAGAAAACCCCAGTGAATCATAGAGGACCCAGATGGACAGGAAAGTGGACAAAAAGGTAAGCTACCGCTGGGACATTGTGTGCATGTGAAGTAGGGCCAGGGTGCGCTGATGCAGCAGCCATTGACAGCCACGACTACAGCCCTGACCCCTGTTACAATATGACAATGTAACTCATTATGTATGTTATATATATGCATATATTTACCTGTGTACTGGCTGATATTTAGAACAGTTTCTTCCTTAAAGGTTATGCCATATCATTAATGTTTTGCACTAATTCCATTGTCAAAACATTCTAATGTTATACTGTATATCTCTTCCACAGAGTTGCCTATATTGATTATGAAAACTGTCTCCTCACATGATCATCCACCTGGAACTTCACTCTCTTCTCCTCCTACTTGATACCCTGATCTTGCCTCTTCAGTATTTGCACCTATCCATGCAATCTGTGAATAATATTGTTTCACATCCGGCATGTGGAACGCAAGCATCATCTTTAGTGGAACGCTGGTCTTGCTTCTGGTACCATGGAATGCAAACCTCCACTCCTCGAGTCACTGGACCGCACGATGTCACTTCCGGTACTTAATCTCTGGTCACATGGCACTTTCCTCTCAGCACGCCATACATAACACCATAGAATGGGCAGTATGAGCCATAGACCCAGGACAGACAAGCAGTGGACATCGCGTCTATTACCCTAAGTGTATCTATAATATAATGCTGGGAGCGTCACTCTGTCCGAAGCCTCTATAGACTGCGCAAGCGCAAGCGCCGGCGCAGTCTGGACCGCACAGAGCGACGCTCCCAGGAGATCGCGGTATGCGTAAGCGCTGAACGCACACCGCGATCTCCACCGGACAAGCAGGGACGAGCCAGGAGGCGGAGGGTGAGTATACTTACCTGACCCGTTCCACCGACGCGCTTCCGGGCCGTGACTGTCCCCCTGATCCCGGAATCGGCGCCTGCGCAGTCCGCGCTTTCCGGCGCCATTTTCTTGAAGACACATTGCAGTGTCTTCAAGAAAATGGCGCCGGAAAGCGCGGACTGCGCAGGCGCCGACTCCGGGAGCAGGACCGAGAAAATGGCCGCACCCAGCACAGCCGCCGCGCCCAGCACAGCCGACCATAGATGCCCACAGCCACGCACAGGCGCCCACAGCCACGCACAGCCGCCGCACCCAGCACAGCTGCCCACAGCCACGCACAGCCACCCATAGCCACGCACAGCCGCCGCACCCAGCACAGCCGACCACAGCCACGCACAGCCGCCCACAGCACAGCCGACCACAGCCGCCGCACCCAGCACAGCCGCCCACAGCCACGCACAGCCGCCCACAGCCACGCACAGCCGCACCCAGCACAGCCGACCACAGCCACGCACAGCCGCCGCACCCAGCACAGCCGCCCACAGCCACGTACAGCCACCCATAGCCACGCACAGCCGCCGCACCCAGCACAGCCGACCACAGCCGCCGCACCCAGCACAGCCGCCCACAGCCACGCACAGCCCACAGCCACGCACAGCCGCCGCACCCAGCACAGCCGCCGCACCCAGCACATCCGCCGCACCCAGCACAGCCATGCACAGCCGCCTACAGCCACGCACAGCCTCCCACAGCCACGCACAGCTGCCCACAGCCACGGACAGCCGCCGCACCCAGCACAGCCGCCGCACCCAGCACAGCCGCCGCACCCAGCACAGCCGCCCACAGCCACGCACAGCCGCCCACAGCCACGCACAGCCGCCGCACCCAGCACAGCCGCCCACAGCCACGCACAACCGCTGCACCCAGCACAGCCACCCACAGCCGCCGCACCCAGCACAGCCGCCGCACCCAGCACATCCGCCGCACCCAGCACAGCCGCCGCACCCAGCACAGCCACGCACAGCCGCCACAGCCATGCACAGCCTCCGCACCCAGCACAGCCACGCACAGCCGCCTACAGCCACGGACAGCCGCACCCAGCACAGCCGACCACAGCCACGCACAGCCGCCGCACCCAGCACAGCCGCCCACAGCCACGTACAGCCACCCATAGCCACGCACAGCCGCCGCACCCAGCACAGCCGACCACAGCCGCCGCACCCAGCACAGCCGCCCACAGCCACGCACAGCCCACAGCCACGCACAGCCGCCGCACCCAGCACAGCCGCCGCACCCAGCACATCCGCCGCACCCAGCACAGCCATGCACAGCCGCCTACAGCCACGCACAGCCGCCTACAGCCACGCACAGCTGCCCACAGCCACGGACAGCCGCCGCACCCAGCACAGCCGCCGCACCCAGCACAGCCGCCGCACCCAGCACAGCCGCCCACAGCCACGCACAGCCGCCCACAGCCACGCACAGCCGCCGCACCCAGCACAGCCGCCCACAGCCACGCACAACCGCTGCACCCAGCACAGCCACCCACAGCCGCCGCACCCAGCACAGCCGCCGCACCCAGCACATCCGCCGCACCCAGCACAGCCGCCGCACCCAGCACAGCCACGCACAGCCGCCACAGCCATGCACAGCCTCCGCACCCAGCACAGCCACGCACAGCCGCCTACAGCCACGGACAGCCGCACCCAGCACAGCCGACCACAGCCACGCACAGCCGCCGCACCCAGCACAGCCGCCCACAGCCACGCACAGCCGCCCACAGCCACGCACAGCCGCACCCAGCACAGCCGACCACAGCCACGCACAGCCGCCGCACCCAGCACAGCCGCCCACAGCCACGTACAGCCACCCATAGCCACGCACAGCCGCCGCACCCAGCACAGCCGACCACAGCCGCCGCACCCAGCACAGCCGCCCACAGCCACGCACAGCCCACAGCCACGCACAGCCGCCGCACCCAGCACAGCCGCCGCACCCAGCACAGCCGCCGCACCCAGCACAGCCGCCGCACCCAGCACATCCGCCGCACCCAGCACAGCCATGCACAGCCACGCACAGCCGCCTACAGCCACGCACAGCCTCCCACAGCCACGCACAGCCGCCCACAGCCACGGACAGCCGCCGCACCCAGCACAGCCGCCGCACCCAGCACAGCCGCCCACAGCCACGCACAGCCGCCCACAGCCGCCGCACCCAGCACAGCCGCCCACAGCCACGCACAACCGCTGCACCCAGCACAGCCACCCACAGCCGCCGCACCCAGCACAGCCGCCGCACCCAGCACAGCCGCCGCACCCAGCACAGCCACGCACAGCCGCCACAGCCATGCACAGCCTCCGCACCCAGCACAGCCACGCACAGCCGCCTACAGCCACGGACAGCTGCCGCACCCAGCACAGCCACCGCACCCAGCACAGCCGCCGCACCCAGCACAGCCGCCCACAGCCACGCACAGCCGCCGCACCCAGCACAGCCGCCTACAGCCACGCACAGCCGCTGCACCCAGCACAGCCGCTGCACCCAGCACAGCCACCGCACCCAGCACAGCCGTCCACAGCTGCCGCACCCAGCACAGCCGCCCGCACCCAGCACAGCCACGTCACATACAGCCGCCCGCACTCAGCACAGCCACATACAGCCGCCCGCACTCAGCACAGCCGCCCGCACTCAGCACAGCCGCCCGCACTCAGCACAGCCGCCCGCACTGATGGGGGCGCAGGATGGAGCAGCACGTGATAGGATGGGGGCGCAGGATGGGAGCACATGACAGGATGGGGATGAGGATGGAGCAGCACATGACACGGTGGAGCAGCACATGACAGGATGGGGATGCAGGATGGAGCAGCACATGACACGGTGGAGCAGCACATGACAGGATGGGGGCGCAGGATGGAGCAGCACATGACACGGTGGAGCAGCACATGACAGGATGGGGGCGCAGGATGGAGCAGCATATGACAGGATAGGAGCAGCACATACCAGGATGGAGACCATATTCCAATATAAATGCTCGCCACCCGGGCGTAGAACGGGTTCAATAGCTAGTATATATATAATAGAATTCTTACAACATATGGCACTAAGGTCTCATGGCATCTCTTACCTTTTATTTTGCACTCAACAGATTAACAGCCTGGTATTATTCAGTGCCAGGACTCCTAAATTTACCGGTATGTGCATAACCCTGTCTCCACCTGTTTAGGGGTTTACACCTAGCACTTCTCACCTATGCTATCACTCTGATTTTGCTTACATACAGGTCTTTTTATCGGTTACGGGGGATACCCATAATACCTATAGTACATGCTTTTTGGTAGGTCTTTGGTCATTATTTTCTTGTATATCCACTCCGCTTTATTACCATTCATTATGAAATGTTTTCAATCCAGATTTACACCTGGTTTTACCGGGTTATAGCTAGTTTTTGAACCTATGTTGTTTAGTGTACTCATCAGTAGTGTTGAGCATTCCGATACTGCAAATATCGGGTATCGGCTGATATTCGCGGTATTGGAAGTCCGATACTGAGTTCCGATACTTTCAGTATATCGGATACCGGAATCGGAAGTTCCCATAGTGCAATGAGCCAGTTTGATTTCATTCAGCCAATGAGTAATCCTAAGAAGTGTGGGCACATCCTGTTATGCATGTTAGGCATGTAAGTAAGGGCATGGCTGTGATTGGCTGCTGAAGTGATGTCATGATGCACTATAAAAGCCACCACCGCCATTTTGGGTTCACTCTGCTGTGAATTCAGTTAGGGACAGGACATTGCTGTTCTGACTTAGGGATAGTTTAAGATAGTGATTTGCTTCATTGTGCTTTACCCAGGCTAATTTAGCAACCGCTGTGTGAGAACCTTGTTTTTGCCTTTCAGCGCTGTTCACGGCTGTCTGCAAGGTCTCGGTGTGAGTGCAGTTCACTCTTTAGTCTGTTCTGCAGCCACAGCTGGTTGTAGTCAGCTCAGAGTGCGTCAGTGCCTCATACTGTTCCATTGTCCTTTTTTCAATTAGTGCTGCCTGATGCACATTTTTTCTGATTTATCCTATTAGTGGGTTTCCATATCGTATCCTGCTAGATTGTGGAAAAACACTATATAGGATTACATAGAGGAGCTTTTTATGGCCTTGCAGCACTGTTCACGGCTGTCTGCAAGGTCTCTGTGTGAGTGCAGCTCACGCTGTAGCCTGTTCTGCCGCCACAGCTGGTTGTAGTCAACTCAGCGTGCGTCACTGCCTCATACTGTTCCATTGTCCTTTCTTCAATTAGTGCTGCCTGTTGCACATTTTTTCTGATTTATCCTATTAGTGGGTTTCCATATTGTATCCTGCTAGATTGTGGAAAAACACTATATAGGAGTACATAGAGGAGCTTTTTTTGGCCTTGCAGCGCTGCTCATAGCTGTCTGCAAGGTCTCTTTGTGATTGCAGCTCACGCTGCAGCCTTTTCTGCCACCACAGCTGGTTGTAGTCAGCTCAGCATGCGTCACTGCCTCATACTGTTCAATTGTCCCTTTTAAAATTAGTGCTGCCTGCTGCACATTTTTTCTCATTTATCCTATTAGTGGGTTTCCATCCGTATCCTGCTAGATTGTGGAAAAACACTATATAAGAGTACATAGAGGAGCCTTTCTGCAGCCTTCTGCCCTGCAGCCCCAGCCAGATTAGTATTAGCCTATTTTTTGGAGCCTCATCTATTGTATTGTAGGTTACCTTCCTGCATTGTAATAGCTACAAAAAGTTTGTGATACTATCGGTCTTTGGGCACATCCAGTGTCTTTTTGTGAAAAAAAAAAAAAGTTAATAAAGTTCACCAAACACTCCACTTTACAGTTGTGTAGGCCACATTAGCTCATATTCAAGTCTAGTCCACACTTTATAAAATTAGTGTTTCTTATACCTGTTAGCAGCTGTTCAGGAATAAGCACACTAAGCCCTTAGTACTTTGCTGCCTATCTTTATCAGTCTACCAAGATGGAGAAGGCAGGGAGTAAGGCACGTGGTTGTGGGCGTGGAGTTTCTGCAGGGAGAGGACATGGGGATTCTGTGCCTGCTGCGGGCACCGCTGACTCATCATCTCCCAGTTTTAGCAGGGAACAGTCCTTCATGCGCAGCTTTGTTGGAGCTTGCCGTACCCAGCTGCTGCGGGAGGAACAAATTGAAGCCGTTGTTGGATGGATGGCAGATAACGCATCAACTTCAATTAGTGCCACATCCTCTCAGGCACAGATGACTGAAGAGCACCCATCTGTCTCTTCACCACCTGCCAAATTGCCCAGGCAGTCAGAGAGCCCAGGACAGGAGCCATCTCTACTTCTGTTCTCTGAATCTCTTGGCTTGGAAAGACGGGGCCAGCCAAGCAGCATTCGAGAAACTGAAGAAGAGGCAGTATGCAGTGATGCGCAACTGCTTTGTCTCTCTGAATCTGAAGAGGCGGGTGGGCCAGTGCGTACGCATCTGATGATGAGACTGAGGTGCCACTTTCTGGTGCGTACTGTGCTGCCGAGACTACCCAGGAGAAGGACTTGTTGGAAGAGGGTAGTGCAGATGATGAGGTCCTTGACCCATCATGGCGTGAGGTACATGAAGGTGGTGGGAGCAGATCTGAGGAAGAGATTGTCATGTCGGACGCTGTTCAGACCAGGTCGTTCGACAGACAGCGGTAATTCCGCTTTTGACCACTATTTGCTCATTGGCGTCGGCTAGGTTTTGTCCAGCTGTTCCAGGGTTAATTTACCTGATCCTCGGATTGGAAGCTGGGCCATGCCCATGGCCTTTAAATAGTTCTCCGGATCATTGGGCGTCGCCGATTATAGCTTCTGTCTTGCGTTGTTATCTCTGGAGTGGAGAGCTGGTTGTTGGAGAATCATTGCTGGTGGTGTATTTTCCTTTGTCTTATTTACTCCTTCCTATATTTGTGTTTATTTTGCCCTACACATTTATAGTGTATCCCTGAGTGACTGCAGCGTGGTGTATATTTTCCTTTATCCTTGTCTGTGCTAACTGTGGGTATTGGTGTATTACATTCACTGGGTGGAGTGCGGAGGTTTTCAGCTTAGGGTTGTAACAGGAGGCAGGGTGAGGTTTGAGGCCTGGACATGCACACCATCAGTGTAAACTTCAGGTAGAGGGTCAGTCAGCATTTCCCTAGTCTGAGGGAAATTGCAGGGGCCCGGGTTATTAGCTCTCACCCACCTAGTCTCCCCGTGACATTATAATCGGCCCAACAACAAAAAAAAAAGAAAAAAAAGGGGTTTCTTTTTTTTTGTGTTTTGTCATGGATCCCATGACTTCCATAACCCGCCAGTTGGAGGCGCTGTCCCTACAGGTCACGGAGTTGAGGGGGGCAGTACAGCAACAGGGACTAGCAGTATCTAATGTGCAAGCTAGAGCGACAGAAAAAGTTGCTGAGCCTAAATTTCCTTTGCCTGAAAAATTTGCTGGGGAATTTGTTTCTTTTCGTGAAGCTTGCAAACTATATTTCCAGGTCACCACCTGACAGCACCATGGAGGACGTCCTTCTTATCCATAGTGGGACAGGAAACCACGAGAGTTTAAAAGGACCCTACCCATTCCACCCTTCAGTGTTTTTCCTGTCCCACTATGGATGGGAACGACGAGAGCTGTCCCGTGCAGAGAGTGTGAATCGGGGGGGCTCGGCCTCTTCCTTCCCACTGTGTGTCCTCTGTATTGCTGACACCCAAGTAATCGGGTCCCTCAGCAGCACCAGTGAAGCGCTGCTCCTGGTGGAAGGGTCGCTTCCCCCTGGGGGGGCTCTCGACCCGGGATGAAGCCCCCTGATGTACCTGCATATTCATCCTGCAAGGACGCTCCCTCCGCAGGCGGATTCATTGGTGGCAGGCATCTGGGAACGCTGGAGCGGTCAGAGACGCCGGGGGCGACTCACTTCCGGTTCACCGCTGCTGTGCGCGTCACTTCAGGGTTGCGGCCGGCAGCAGGGGCGGTCATCATCTTCGCTCCTATGTTAGGAGTTTCCGGGACAAGAAGACAAAAGGATAAAAAAGGTACGTGCGGTGCGCAGTAGGGCAGCAGCGGCAGTGGAGATGGAGGATTCAGTACCCGTAGCTGCAGCCAGCACGGAGGTTACCCAGGCACATGTAAGTTCCCTCTTTGAGGGGTGCCCCCTACAGCCCCTATTAAAGATACCGTCAGTGGTCTTTTTATCTGTTTTAGGGGCATGCCTCATCCGGAGATAGGAAAGCTGGCAGGACTAAGAGATGCCCTATATGTGCCACAAAGCTTACCGTCTCATGGCAGAAGCCTCTCTGCGAATCCTGCACGGCTCGTATTGTAGGGGAGGAGCAGGCCTCCCTACTAACAAGCATGAGAGCCATGGTTAGAGAAGAAGTGCAGGCTTCGATTTCTAACTTATCTGATCCCCAATCGATCCAGTCTGATGTCCAGGATCCTCCCAGGTCCAGGAAAAGACAGAGGGAGTCGAATCTGTCATCTGAAGACAGTTCCTTCGAGTCTGATGGGGAGGAAGAGGAAGTGTGCAGAGACCCTCCTCATAAGGGGAAAAAGTACTTGTTCTCCTCTGATGATATCGATGAGCTTCTGGGTGCGGTGAGACAAACTATGCAGGTGGAGGAGCCTTCAACCACTCAGTCTATCCAAGACGAGATGTTCGGGGGACTCCGTTCACAAACATCAAAGGTCTTCCCGGTTAATGCCCATATTCGGTGAGTCCGAGCTGCCAGGCTCTGACTTTGCTCACAGTTGCAGCCATTAAAACCTCTTCATTACCTCTTCCCGCAGCTCAATGATTTTAGAAGAGTGGGAAGAGGCAGAGAAAAGGATATCTATTCCGAGAGACTTTAGGCTACGTCTTCCTTTTGACCATGAAGAGGTTAAGGATTGGGAAGATATACCGAAAATCGACATCCCACTTGCGAAGGTGTCTAAGAGAACTGCCATACCCTTTGAGGACTCCTCGAACTTGAAGGAGCCTATGGACAGGAAGGCAGATGGTCTCCTAAAGAGAGCTTGGGAGAGTTCGGCCGCAGTAATCTGCACAAATATAGCGGCAACATCTGTGGCAAGAGCTATGCACCTATGGGTTGACGATTTGAAGGATCAATTGTCGGCCAAGACCTCTAGGGAGTCTATTGTAAATGATATCCCTTTACTAAAACTAGCAACAGGGTTTCTGGCAGACGCTACTGCAGAATCTGTCAGGTTCACAGCGAGAGGCCAGTCATTATCAAATGCAGCCCGAAGGGCTATATGGTTAAAAAGCTGGTCAGGGGATGTCCATTCAAAAAACAAATTATGTTCCATTCCCTTTTCAGGAGGCAGAGTCTTCGGGCCTGTACTAGACGACATTCTGGAAAAGGCTTCTGATGAAAAGAAGGGTTTTCCAGAAGAGAAAAATAAAAAATTCCAGCCCTTTCGTAGGCCCTATTACAGTCAAAGATCAGACTATAGGGGTAAGGGTAAACAAGGGAGATGGAGCTACCAGAAAGGGGGAGAAAATAGGAACCGAAATAGAGATCCAGGTCCCTCAAACCCTAGGTCAGAGTTCCGGAGGAAATGACGCCACCAGGATAGGGGGATGGTTGCTGAACTACCTAGGGGAGTGGGAGAAAATTACCACAAGTCCGTGGGTCCTTCAGGTTATATCTCAGGGGTACAGGATAGAATTCGACTCCCTTCCCCCAGAAAGATATTTCGTATCCAACGCCCGTCTCTCTTCAGCCTCTCCAATGTGGTCGGACGTACAGGATCTCCTCCAGATGGAGGCGATATCCCTTGTTCCTCCTCATCAAATAGGAACAGGCCACTACTCGGGTCTCTTTTCTATAAAGAAACCTTCAGGGGAATCTCGAACCATTATAAATCTCAAGCCTCTAAACAGATGGCTACAGTACAAAAGGTTCAAGATGGAGTCCATCCGCTCCACAATTCCCCTATTAGGAAAGGATGTGGTAATGTGCACTTTGGACTTAAAAAGTGCTTATTACCACGTGCCAATATTTCCACATCATCAAAGGTACCTGAGATTTGCAATAGAAAAGGAAGGGTCAATCTTCCATTATCAGTTCCGTTGCCTTCCATTTGGATTGGCGTCGGCTCCAAGAGTTTTCACAAACTCATCATAGAAATCGTGTCTTATCTCAGGAAACGAGATGTCATGATAATACCCTATCTGGACGATTTCCTGTTAGTGGCAGACTCTGTGGGGCAACTCAAGGTCAATTCTCAGTTGGTAATCTCCACACTGCAGAAGTTAGGATGGGTGTTGAACTGGGAAAAATCCCACCTAACTCCAAGATCAAGAAGACAGTTCTTAGGGGTAATACTGGATTCAAAGATCAGGAAATCGTTTCTTCCGGACGGAAGGCGGTCCGACCTGATAAAAAAGGTTTGACGGTTCGCAGTAGATCGAGTAACGATAAGAGATGCAATGAAGATCCTAGGCATCATGACAGCCTGTATCCCATGTGTCAGCTGGAGTCAATTCCATTCCCGTCTGTTACAAAGAGCGGTTCTAAAATCATGGGACAGAAGACAGTCTTCATTGGACAAGGAGTTTCTCCTATCTCATCGGGTCAGACAATCCCTATGATGGTGGACGGTGTCAGAAAACCTCCAGGTGGGTGTCCCTTGGATCCAGGCTCCAGCGGTCACGGTAACAACGGACGCAAGTCAGCAGGGTTGGGGCGGCCAGGTACTCTGAAGATACTACCAGGGACAATGGAATCTGGAAGATGGCAGAAATTCCTCAAACCACAGAGAGCTGCATGCGGTTTGGAAGGTTTTGCGTTCAGCCCGGATCTTGTTAAAAAAACAAACATCTAAAGATCCTATCGGACAACATGACGATGGTGGCTTTTCTTCGTCATCAGGGAGGTCCAAGGCATCCGAAGCTACAACATCTGGCAGATCAGATTTTTACCTGGGCAGAAAGATCAGTACTTTCGATTTCGGCAGTTCACTTAGAAGGCTCAAGAAACCAGGTCGCGGATTTTCTCAGCAGAGAAAAATTATCACCCACAGAGTGGGAACTGAACAGCAAGATTTTCGATACCCTGTGTCGACGCTGGGGAACTCCGACGGTGGACCTATTTGCAACCAGAAGAAATGCAAAAGTAACAGCATTTTACTCTCTGAACCCTCAGGAGAACCCGGCAGGGGTAGATGCCCTCTCTCAGTCATAGAGCAAGGGTCTGCTATATGCCTTCCCCCCTCTGGCTTTAGTACCGAGAGTCCTCAGGAAGATATGCGAGGACAGAGCTCGAGTGATCCTGGTGGTTCCCTTCTGGCCGGGAAGAAGCTGGTTCCCTCTCCTAAGGAAGCTGGCAGTAGACAATCCTTACCATCTTCCGGAATTGAGAGACTTAGTTTCTCAGGGTCCGGTCCTTCATCAGAACCCAGAGAATCTGCAGTTAGCCGCATGGATCCTGAGCGGCAGATCCTAAGAGCAAGAGGCTTATCAGACGCAGTAATTTCTACCCTACTAGCAAGTAGAAAACCAGTGACTTCAACGATTTATCTTAAGATCTGGAAAAAATGCTGCAGCTTTTGTGGAGATACAACAATCGATGTTGATTGCCCTAACATACCTAGAATTCTTGATTTCTTACAGCAGGGATTCAAGAAGAGGCTTAAACCAAGTACTTTAAGGGTCCAGATATCAGCCCTCAGCGTGTTTTATGATACTTCCCTTGCTGCCCATCCTTGGATGGCTAGGTTTTCTAAAGCAATTATGAGGTTAAGACCCGTAATCAGGAAGATTGTCCCACCTTGGGACATTAACCTAGTCCTTAATGAATTGTGTAAGAAACCCTTTGATATAAAGGAAGATATAAACATTGCTAATCTTTCCCTTAAAACGTTTTTTTTGGTAGCCATCACATCGGCCAAAAGATTGGGGGAACTTCAGGCCCTGTCCATCCAAAACCCTTATCTACAAGTATTCGATGATAGGCTGGTTTTAAGGCTTGACCCAGGGTTTCTTCCCAAAGTTGCTTCAGTTTCTAATATAAACCAAGAAGTTGTACTTCCATCTTTTTGCCAGTTTCCTAGAAACCAGAAAGAGTCTTTTTTCCATAACTTAGACGTCAGGGAAACTGTACTTAAATACTTGGACATGACTAAGGCCTGGAGGCAGGATAGTAATCTCTTCATCCTTTACGGGGGTCCTAATAAGGGGAAGAGAGCGTCAAAATCCACCATAGCCAGATGGATTAGATCCGCTATTAGCGTAGCCTATCAGGCACAGGGAAAGAATCCCCCAGAGGGCCTTAAAGCTCACTCGTCTAGGGCTATGTCCGCATCTTGGGCAGAGAAAGGGGGGGCCCCGGTAGATCAAATCTGCAGAGCAGCATCTTGGTCTAATATTAGCACCTTTTCAAAACACTACAAATTAGACGTAGTCTCTTCTCAATTAGCTTTTGGCAGGAAGGTGCTTCAAGCGGTAGTCCCACCCTAAGAACAGGAAGTTTCCTTTGGTACTTCTCCATGGTACTATCAGGTGGTGACCTGGAAAATGGTAATTAGTCTTACCGATAATTGTATTTCCAGGAATCCATCCTGACAGCACGGTTAGTTCCCTCCCTAATATAAATATGTGATATACTTATGTGAAGTAACATTTGTATTTAACTTGTTATGTTCGAAATAAATTTTCTGTTTGCATCCATCCAGATGTGTTACTTTGGAAGATCACTGAAGGGTGGAATGGGGAGGGTCCTTTTAAACTCTCGTGGTTTCCTGTCCCACTATGGATAAGAAGGACGTCCTCCATGGTGCTGTCAGGATGGATTCCTGGAAATACAATTATCGGTAAGACTAATTACCGTTTTCCGTATGCACCCGATCTCCTCGGGTAATGAGGCTCAGCGTGTGGGCCTGGTGTTGTCATTGTTAAGCGGGGATCCCCAAGCATGGGCATTTTCTTTGCCATCTGATTCTGCTGCATTTGACTCTGTGGAGAGTTTTTTTTCTTCTCTTTGGAAAATCTATGATGAACCTGACAGAATGGCTCTGGCAGAATCTAAGATACGCTCCATTCGCCAGGGGGAGCGAGTAGCAGAGGATTACTGTTCTGAATTCCGCCGCTGGGCGATCGATACCCAATGGAATGATCCAGCATTGCGGAGTCAGTTTATTCATGGGGTTTCTGGAAGGGTTAAAATAGCCCTTCTGATGTACGAGACTCCTGCTTCTCTAGATTCCGCTATGAGTCTGGTTGTCCGCATTGATCGCCGTCTGCATCAGGGGGAGCATGAGACACCGCCTGTGGGTGAAGGTTTAGGTTCACGTGAGGTTGCTGCAGGTGAGCCCACGGAGCCAATGCAAATTGCAGGGGTGTCACATGTAAAGCGTCGAGCCCCAGAGATCAGGAAGCAGGGAGCCTGTTTTTACTGTGGTAAAATTGGTCATTTTATTAACATCTGTCCTCTGCTAAGAAAAACGCAACGGCGGAAAACTTCTAAGCTCAGATGGTGTGGAGGAGACCAATCTGAGCTTATGTATATCCTCCATGGTGGTTTCTCAATGCATGCTCCCTGCTAAGGTTTTTATCGCTGGCAGTGAGCTGCCAATTACTGTTTTTGTGGATAGTGGTTCAGCCACAAATCTCATTGATGAGGAGTTTGCGCGCACAGCAGGTTTTAGGATTGAAAAACTCTCATCCTATCCATGTGGTCACCATCAGTGCTGCTCCTCTCTCTCAGGGGGAGATTATTGAATTTATGGCTGAGGTGAAACTCCACATTGGGGTTCTACATTCCAAGCGGGTTACATGTAAGGTGCTCAGGAATCTTCCTGCTCAGGTGGTTTTGGGTTTTCCTTGGTTGTCCATGCACAACCCGGTAATTGACTGGAAAACTCAGGACATAATTCAGTGGAGCGAGTTCTGCCAGGAGAATTGCCTGGCTACATGTGTGGCTGCGGTGACTTCAAGCGTTCCGGAGTCACTTCTGGATTTTGTGGATGTGTTCTCTGAAAATGGTTGCTCAGAGTTGCCGCCATGTCATCCCTATGACTGTTCTATCAGGTTTAAACCAGAGGCCAAGTTGCCTAAAGCAAGGATGTTTAACATCTCCAGTCCAGAGAGACAAGCGTTAAAAGATTATATTGCTGAAAGCTTGAGCAAAGGGCACATCAGGCCGTCATCCTCGCCGGTGGCAGCAGGGTTCTTCTTCGTGAAGAAGAAAGATGGCGGATTACGCCCGTGTTTGGATTTCAGGGAGTTGAACCAGATTACAGTTCGTGATCCATACCCGATGCCACTGATACCAGATTTGTTCAACCAGGTGGCGGGTGCTAAGTGGTTTACAAAGCTTGATCTCAGGGGGGCGTACAACCTCATAAGAGTCCGTCAAGGTGATGAGTGGAAGACGGCTTTTAATACCCCTGAGGGTCATTTTGAAAATTTAGTGATGCCTTTTGGCTTGACTAACGCACCTGCAGTGTTCCAACATTTCATCAATGATGTGTTCTCGCATGTTTTGGGGAAATTCGTTATCGTGTACCTAGATGACATCCTCATATATTCTTGCGACCATGATGCTCATTTAGATCATGTCAGGCAGGTGTTACAGCTTCTCAGAGAGAATAAGCTGTATGCTAAACTTGAGAAATGTGTGTTTTCTGTTCAAGAGTTGCCTTTCTTGGGTTATATTGTGTCTGCTTCTGGTTTTAAAATGGACGCCGCTAAGGTGCAAGCGGTGCTGCATTGGGAACGTCCTGATAACCTGAAAGCACTTCAGCGGTTCCTTGGGTTTTCTAACTACTATATGAAATTTATCAAGGATTTTTCCATCATTGCTAAACCGCTAACTGACATGACTAAAAAGGGTACCAATTTCTCCGTTTGGCCTGAGGCTGCTGTGCGCGCATTTGAATTTCTTAAGAACAGTTTTGTTTCAGCCCCATTCTTGTGCAGCCAGACGTATCAAAACGCTTTGGTGTGGAAGTCGATGCGTCTGAGGTTGGTGTGGGGGCGGTACTATCTCAAGGCTCATCTTTGAGTGGTTTGCGTCCGTGCGCCTATTTCTCCAAGAAACTGTCGTCCACCGAACGTAACTATGATATCGGCAACAGGGAGTTGTTGGCAATCAAGTTGGCCTTTGAGGAATGGCGACACTTCTTGGAGGGGTCGGTATATCAGGTTACTGTTATTACCGATCATAAGAATCTGCTGTATTTGGAGTCAGCCAAGCGTCTGTCCCCCAGGCAGGCTCGCTGGGCATTGTTTTTCACGCGGTTCAATTTTGTTGTCACTTACAGACCGGGGTCTAAAAACACTAAGGCGGATGCTCTGTCCAGGTGTTTTCCGGGGGGTGAACCTCGGGAGGATCCAGTACCCATCCTCCAAAAGGGTGTTGTGGTTTCGGCTCTCACTACCGAGGTTGAGGCTGAGATTGCCGAGGCTCAGGAGGAGGTACCATCTGAGCTTCCCATCAACAAATCTTTTGTACCGCTTCATCTCCTCCTAAAGGTTTTGGCGGAGCATCATGATGCTGTCCTGGCTGGCCACCCAGGGGTTAGAGGTACCTTGGAGTTGGTGTCACGTCAGTTTTGGTGGCCCAAGATCCGACAGGATGTGGTCTCATATGTGTCAGCTTGTACCACGTGCGCTAGGGCTAAGACGCCCCGCTCCCGTTGGCACACTACTTCCTCTTGAAGTACCTAGTAAGCCATGGACGGAAATCTCCATGGATTTCATCACTGATTTGCCCTCATCAGCTGGGAACACGGTCATCTTGGTGATTGTTGATCGGTTTTTAAAAATGTCGCACTTTGTGTCTTTGCCTTCGTTGCCTAACGCTAATACTCTGGTTCAGGTATTTGTGCAGGTGATCTGTGTTTCTGTGATTTGTGTGTGTGGTCAGACTTCATGGGGTTCCGTCTGACATCGTGTCTGATAGGGGTCTCAGTTTGTGGCAAAATTTTGGAGAGCATTTTGCTCACGGCTGGGGATCAAGTTGTCTCATTCTTCGGCGTTCCATCCTCAGTCAAATGGTCAGACTGAGCGTATGAACCAAAATTTGGAACAGTACTTACGCTGCTTTGTCTCTGATAACCAGGAGGAGTGGTCTACCTTTCTTCCTTTGGCTGAGTTTGCCATCAATAATCACCGCCAGGAGTCGTCTGGGGAGTCTCCGTTTTTTGTGTTTATGGGCTACATCCTCAATTTTGTACCTTGAGTCAGAGGGGCTCTTCCAGCGTTCCGGAATAGGATCAGTTAGGAGCACAATTATCATCAGTCTGGAGGAGAATTAAACAGCGCCTGTTGAGTGTGGGTGCTAGGTAAAAATGTGTGGCTGACAGTAGGCGTGTGCCAGGTCCAGACCTGAGTGTGGATGACTGGGTGTGGTTATTCACAAAAAACATAAGACTCAAAATACCATCCCTTAAATTGGGTCCACGGTTTATTGGTCCATTTAGGGTCACCGCCGTCATTAACCCAGTAGCGTACCGATTGGAGCTCCCTACAGTGTATAAGATGCCCAACGTGTTCCACAGGTCTCTTCTAAAGAAGGTGGTGGGTTCTGTGGATGCGGCACCTATGCCACCTCCAGTCTTGGTGGATGGTAATTTGGAGTTTGAAGTCTCCAAGGTGGTTGACTCTCGTGTAGTGCGTCGTACTTTACAGTACTTGGTACACTGGCGTGGTTATGGGCCTGAGGAGAGGTCCTGGGTACCATCCTCGGATATTCATGCGGATCGGCTGGTCAGGTTTTTTCATCGTCGCCATCCAGACAAGCCGGGTCCTAAAAGCCGTGAGGGCCCTGGGGTCCCTCGTAGAAGGTGGGGTTCTGTCATGTCGAACGCTGTTCAGACCAGGTCGTTTGACAGACAGCGGTAATTCCGCTTTTGACCACTATTTGCTCATTGGCGTCGGCTAGGTTTTGTCCAGCTGTTCCAGGGTTAATTTACCTGATCCTTGGATTGGAAGCTGGGCCATGCCCATGGCCTTTAAATAGTTCTCCGGATCATTGGGCGTCGCCGATTATAGCTTCTGTCTTGCGTTGTTATCTCGGTCTGGAGTGGAGAGCTGGTTGTTGGAGAATCATTGCTGGTGGTGTATTTTCCTTTGTCTTATTTACTCCTTCCTATATTTGTGTTTATTTTGCCTTGCACATTTATAGTGTATTCCTGAGTGACTGCGGCGTGGTGTATATTTTCCTTTATCATTGTCTGTGCTAACTGTGGGTATTGGTGTATTACATTCACTGGGTGGAGGTGCAGGTTTTCAGCTTAGGGTTGTAACAGGAGGCAGGGTGAGGTTCGAGGCCTGGACATGCACACCATCAGTGTAAACTTCAGGTAGAGGGTCAGTCAGCATTTCCCTAGTCTGAGGGAAATTGCAGGGGCCCGGGTTATTAGCTCTCACCCACCTAGTCTCCCCGTGACAGAGATTCCCCGAACGGCCCATAAAGGAGGGAGAGGGGGAGGGAGAAGACTGCATTGCCTGTAGCCTCCACTTCGGCACCTATTAGGAGCATGCCTCTTCCAAAAGCCAAAACGGACGCTCCCAAGACTTGCAGTGCCTGGTCCTTTTTTGACACAGTTGCAGATGACATTTGCTTTGTCAAAGTCAAAAGAGGGAAAAGTGTCAGCAACCTCAATACCACAAATATGTGGAAACATGTGCGGACCAAGCACGTGGTGGAGTTACAAAAACACACCGAAGACCTAGGCCAACCTACAGCGGCACCTACCACCTCTTCAGCTCGTCTTGTAGTTTCTTCCTCCAGCTCACACACAGCTGTTTCGGCTTTCTCACAGGATCGCCATGGAAGAACCTCTGGCACTGTTGTGAGACCCAGTGTAACTACACCCACAGCACCATGTTCCCTGTCATCCTCACACTCCCAGGCCAGACTACAGCCATCGGTAGCACAGGCATGGGAGAAAAGGCAGCCATTCTCGGCAAACCGCCCCCGAGCACAGGCTCTGAATACTGGCATTGCAAAACTACAGTCCCTTGAAATGCTGTCATTCAGGCTAGTTGAGACTGACACCTTCCGTAACTTGATGGCATTGGCAGTCCCACAATAAAACGTGCCCAGCTGCTTTTATTTCAGCAGGCAAGCCGTCCCTGCCTTGCAAAAGCATGTGGAGGGAAACAATAAACATGCGCTACTAAACACCGTCAGTAGCAAGGTCCACCTGACCACCGATGCATGGACCAGTCACCATGGACAGGGACGATACCTTTCCCTCACTGCCCATTGCGTAAATGTTGTGTAGCCGGGTACAGATCTTGAGCGTGGTGCTGTACGTGTTCTGCTGACTCCAAGGATTGCAGGAATCCAGTTTGTACACATTGACTCCTCCTCATACTCCAGTTCATCTGAATCACCACTGCAGGAGCCGTCACAGTCTACCTCCACCTTGACCCGTGAACGCTTACCTGTTACGAACGATATGAGCACAGCCATGGCCAAATCTCAACAGCCCGTATTGAAATGTATTTCTTGGGGAATCGAAGCCACACAGCGCAGAAGCTCTGGAATGCCATCAAGCAGGAGAGCGACGTGTGGTTTGTGCCAGCGAATCTCCAGCCAGGCATGGTAGTGTGTGACAATGGTCGAAATCTGGTGGCAGCTCTGGGCCTAGGCAACCTCACTCACATCCCATGTCTGGCACATGTGCTCAACTTGGTCGTGCAGAGTTTTTTGAGGGACTATCCAGATCTTGATGCACTGCTGCACAAGGTCCGCCTAGAGTGTGCTCACTTTTGGCATTCCAGCATGGCAAGATCACACATTGCAGCTCTGTAGTGACGATTCCGCCTTCTGGAACATCGCATCATATTTGACCTACCCACCAGGTGGAATTCAACGTTACATATGTTGGAGCGGTTGTGTGAGCAGCAGGCAGCAGTACTCGAGTACCAGCTGCTTCAGGCACAAAAAAGTCGCACAGCACGCCATTCAGACTTCACAACCACTGAGTGGGCCACTATGAAGGACATCTGCCAGGTTTTGCATGCCTTCGGTGATTCCACACGGCTGGCGACTGCAGATGATGCACTAGTCAGCATGACTATCCCCCTTATCTGCCTGCTTCAAAAAACACTGCAAGCGATAAGGCATGAGGTTGTGGAAGAGGTGGAGGATGAGGAGTCACAAATGCCATCTGCTTCTGGACAGTCTGCACAACGTGATTCCTCACAAAGGCCTAGGCAGGGGACACTGTGAGGAGGATGAGGAGGTGTCAATGGAGGAGGAAGACATCTGTCCAGAGGAGGGAGGTACACAATGCTCTAGTAGACAGTATGTAGAGCGAGGGTGGGGTGATGCAGAGCAGGCAGAGATGTCACCTCAAGCAGGGGACAGCGTTTCTTAGCCTGTTGGCACTCTGCAGCACATAGTTGATTTCATGCTGCAGTGCCTACGAAACGACTGCCGCATCGCCCACATTCTCAACACGGCTGATTATTGGGTGTACACCCTCCTAGATCCTCGCTACCAGGACAATTTACAAAGCCTCATAACACCGTTGAACTGGGAGCATAAAATGCGGGAGTACCAAGACACACTGGTGCATTCCATCATCTTCTCCAGTCCAACCGAGAGCAGTGCTGCTAGTGCTTTACAAAGCAGCTCAGTGCGTCGAGGCAGTGGAGGAAGCTCTCTACAAAGTGGGAGCAAAAGCAGTGCCTTAGCACAAAGCAAGACCTGTTTGGCCCAAATGTGGCAAAGTTTTGTGTGCCCGCCACAAATGTCTACACCATCACAGATGGCTCCAGTCAGCAGGAGGCAACGTTTCTGTCAGATGGTGACAGACTACATGTCTTGCCCTCTCAGTGTACTCCCAGACGGCTCTTCCCCCTTCAAGTTTTGGGTCTCTAAGCTGGATACATGGCCAGATCTTAGCCAGTATGCATTGGAGGTGCTGGCTTGCCCTCCTGCTAGTGTATTATCGGAAAGCGTCTTTAGTGCCGCACGTGGTGTACGAACAGACCATGGCATGTGACTATCCTCCGATAACGTTGACCGGCTTACTTTTCTGAAAATAAACAAGGCCTGGATCTCGCAAGAATTTGCCACTCCTCTTCCAGATTAAATAATTGGTTGGCAACAGTATCCAAGTCTTCTGTTGTGTTCATGTTTCTACCACCTGAACTGTAATCCCTGGGCTCCAACACCGCCAGTTGCTGCTTAGAAGTGCCATCTGCACAGTCAACACATGACCCAGTGTTATCGGGTTTCAGTAACGTCAGCTGATCCCCAGCTGTGTGTGCGACAATTTCTCCTGCTCCGTCCACACTCACACTACAACAGATATTAAACTTGCTTCAATTAGGCCTCAGCCTACACTCTGCTTCTCCTGGATTCCCTGGGCTCCAACACCGCCAGTTGCTGCTCGGAAGTGCCGTCTGCACAGTCAACAGTTGCTCCTCTGTTATAGGGGTTCAGTAACGTCAGCTGCTCCCCTGCTGTGTGTCCGGCAATGTCTCCTGCTCCCTCCACATTCACATTACATCAGATATTAAACTTGCTCCAATTAGCCCTCGACCTACACTCTGCTTCTTGTGTTGACCCTGGGCTCCAACACCGCCAGTTGCTGCTTGGAAGTGCCATCTGCACAGAGAAACACTAGCTCCTGTGTTATTGGGGTTCAGTAACACCAGCTGCTCCCCTGCTGTGTGTCCGGCAATGTCTCCTGCTCCCTCCACACTAAGACTACAACAGATATTAAACTCGCTCCAATTAGGCCTCGGCCTACACTATGCTTCTAGCATTGTCCCTGGGCTCCAACACCACCAGTTGCTGCTCGGAAGTTCCGTCTGCACAGTCAAGAGTTGCTCCTCTATTATTGGGGTTCAGTAACGCCAGCTGCTCCCCTGCTGTGTGTGCGGCAATTTCTCCACTCTGTATCTCGCATTGAACCTGGGCTCCAACACTGCCACTTGCTGCTCGGAAGTGCCGTCTGCACAGTCAACACTTGCTGCCATGTTATTGGGTTTCAGTAACGTCAGCTGATCCCCTGCTGTGTATCCGGCAATTTCTCCTGCTCCCTCCACACTCACACTACTAGAGATATTAAAGGGAATTTTAAAGGGAACCTGTCCCCCCATGCGTTTGTAAATAAAAGAGCCACCTTGTGCAGCACTAATGCTGCATTTGGACAAGGTGGTCTTTTTGTTATGCTCCTTGCACACGCTGAACTAAACACTTATAAAATGTGCTCCCTCATCCCGTGAAAGTCCCGGAGGCGGGACCTTCCTTCCTAATCAGGACCCGGCACAGCCATCATTCATACGCCCTTGGTGCAGTGAGCCGCCTCCTGAGCGTTGTTTGCATCTGTAGCGGAGCCTGCGCTGTTATGTTATCCCTTGGCCATGCGCAGTTAGCGCTGCCCGTCTTCTGACATCATTTGATGTCAGGCTGACTGCGCCTGTCCGGCCACGCTGCCCGAGATCCCACCCCGCAGTGTCTTCTGATTTATTCACACTGCGGGGCTTGGATTCATGGGCATGCGCGGTGCATATCTTCACCTCTCACTCATCTCCCTCCGCATTCTTCAGACTATGCGGCGTCAGCTGATCCCTAAGCGCATGCCACGGCGATTAGGGATCAGCTGACGCCGCACAGTCGGAAGAAGGCGGAGGGAGATGAGTGAGAGGCGAAGATATGCACTGCGCATGCCCATGAATCCCAGCCCCACAGTGTGAATAAATCAGAAGACACTGCGGGGCGGGATCTCGGGCAGTGCGGCCGCACAGGCACACTCAGCCTGACAACAAATGATGTCAGAAGACGAGCAGCGCTAACTGCACATGCCCAAGGGATAACATAATAGCGCAGGCTCCGGGACAGATTCAAACAATGCTCAGGAGGCGGCTCACGGCGCCAAGGGGGTATGAATGACGGCTGTGCTGCTTCTCATTAAGAAGGAAAGTCCCACCTCCGGGATGGTTTCACGGTATAAGGGGGCACATTTTTATAAGTGTTTACTTCAGCGTGTGCAAGGAGCATAACTAAAAGAGCCACCTTTTCCTTGTGCAGCATTAGTGCTGCACAAGGTGGCTCTTTCAGTTACAAACGCCTGAGGGGGTTACAGGTTCCCTTTCAACTTGCTCCAATTTGGCATCAGCCTACACTCTGTTTCTCCTGTAATCCCTGGGCTCCAACACCGCCAGTTGCTGCTCAGAAGTGTCTTTGGCACAGGTTCTCCCTCCTGCTCAGCCTGGTTCCAGCATGCCAGCTGTTTCCGGGTAGTGTCTTGGTCACTTTGCCTCCAATACGCTGTCCTGTCGAGATGCGGTCAGGTTAGCCAACTCTATGGTGCCTGCAGTTTAGGTGCTTCCTATGTGGGCTGCGGGAACTGGCAATCAAGGCTGGTTCTGTAGTGCCAATACGACAAGCTCCCCCTGTAGGACTGTGGGTTTTCGGTAACTCCGGCCGGCTTGCGGCCTAGCGATTTTTTTTTTCATGTGGACCTTCTGCTGCCTATCTGAGTTCCAGCACCATTAGCTGGTTTTTTGGAAGACAATCTTGAATAAGTCCCCCTGGTTCCAGTACCGTCAGCTGGTTCCAGGCAGAGCTTTTGGCTTAGGTGCCTCCTTCTCGGTATCCGAGTTCCACCAACGTCTGATGGTCCTTGGTAGTGCTTTCTGGCATGGGTACCTCCTGCTTAGTAACCGGGTTCCAGTACCGTCAGCTGGTCTTCGGTAGTTCCATTGGCTCTTGTACCTTCTGCTACCTGTTATGGACCTGGTGGTTAGGAGCACCCGGAATGACCTGATGGTTAAACTATCACACAGGACGAGCTCTGGGAAGTGGGAGCTCTGCTGACCGCAAGCCTAATCCTATCACACACACACTAGAAATAGCCGTGGAGCGTACCTAACTCTGCCTAGACGCCTCTTCACAGCCTAAGAGCTAACTACCCCTAAAGATAGGAAATAAAGCCTAACTTGCCTCAGAGAAATTTCCCCAAAGGAAAAGGCAGCCCCCCACAAATATTGACTGAGTTAAGATGAAAGTCACAAACATAAGAATGAAACAGGTTTCAGCAAAGGAGGCCAGACTTCACTAAACAGACTGAGGATAGAAAAGGTATCTTTGCGGTCAGCACAAAACACTACAAAAAGCCACGCAGAGTGTGCAAAAAAGACCCCCGCACCGACTCACGGTGCGGAGGTGCCACTCTGCATCCCAGAGCTTACAGCTAGCAAGGCAATATCATGATAGCAAGCTGGACAAGAAAACAAAGATCAGCAAATAAACTAGCAGGGACTTAGCTTCTGCTGGAGTAGACAGGTCCTCAGAAAGATCCAAGAGAGATCTGAACCAGTACTAGAACATTGACAGCTGGCATCAAGTAACGATCTGAGTGGAGTTAAATAGAACAGCCAGCCTGGGACCAAACGAGGTCAGCTGAGGAAGGAACCTCAGAACCAGCAGCTCCACTCACAGCCACCAGAGGGAGTCCATGGGCCGAACTCGCCGAAGTACCATTCATGACCACAGGAGGGAGTTCGAGAACAGAATTCACAACAGCTACCCATCCGGGTTCCAGTACCGTCAGCTGGTTCTCGGCAGTGTCTTTTGCTCTTGTACCTTCTGCTCCCCATCCAGGTTCCAGTACCGTCAGCTGGTTCCAGGCAGAGCCTTTGGCTTAGCTGCCACCTTCTCAGTATCCGAGTTCCACCAACGTCTGGTGGTCCTTGGTAGTGCTTTCTGGCACGGGTACCTCCTGCTTAGTAACCGGGTTCCAGTACCGTCAGCTGGTCCTCGGTAGTTCCATTGGCTCTTGTAGCTTCTGCTACCCATCCGGGTTCCAGTACCGTCAGCTGGTTCTCGGCAGTGTCTTTTGCTCTTGTACCTTCTGCTCCCCATCCTGGTTCCAGTACCGTCAGCTGGTTCCAGGCAGAGCCTTTGGCTTAGGTGCCTTCTCGGTATCCGAGTTCCACCAATGTCTGGTGGTCCTTGGTAGTGCTTTCTGGCACGGGTACCTCCTGCTTAGTAACCGGGTTCCAGTACCGTCAGCTGGTCCTCGGTAGTTCCATTGGCTCTTGTACCTTCTGCTCCCCATCCTGGTTCCAGTACCATCAGCTGGTTCCAGGCAGAGCCTTTGGCTTAGGTGCCTTCTCGGTATCCGAGTTCCACCAACATCTGGTGGTCCTTGGTAGTGCTTTCTGGCATGGGTACCTCCTGCTTAGTAACCGGGTTCCAGTACCGTCAGATGGTCTTTGGTAGTTCCATTGGCTCTTGTACCTTCGGGTAGCCATCCGGGTTCCAGTACAGTCAGCTGGTTCTCGGCAGTTCCTCAGCCTTCTTGTACCTTCTGCTACATTTCCAAGTTCAAGCTTTTGGAAATGGTTTTTGCTAATCACTCTGGATCTCCCTGACGACGACCCTAAAGACAACGACCCTGAAGACCACCCCTAAGAAGACGATGACCCCAGAGACGACGACCCCGGAGACGATGACCCTGGAGACGACGACCCTGAAAACCACCCCGAAGAAGACCAAGAAGCAGAAGAACAAGAAGCTGCAGAACAAAAGCAGAAGAACATTAAGCATAAGACTAAAAATCAGAGCAAAAGATAGTATCTAAATTATAAGCAGAAGAAGACTAAGCAGTGTATAGGGGCGAGTCCGTTCCTCCTCGTGGTGCCCCTGGGAAAGACCTGCTGCTGCAGGCCAAACTGAACATGGACAAATTATGTTGTAAATCTTTTGTGACAGGCAGAATGGAAGGTGTAATCTTCAAACTTTTATAGATAACTACAGGAATGCCTGTCACAAATAAGAATATGATGAAGAAGAAGAATATGAAGAAGATGAAGAAGTAGAATATGAAGAAGAATAATAGTTGAATAAAACGAATATGAAGAATGTAAAAAATAAAATAATAGAAAGAAAGTAAAGAAGAAGACGATGAATAAGGTGAAGAAGAAGTTGATGATGCTGCTGCTGAGGATGATGAAGAAGAAAGTGTGGGAGAAGTAAAAAAAGAAGGTGAAGAGCATGGAAGTAGTGAAACATAAATATCTGACAAAATATAAAAAAGCTTAACATATTCAATATCTTTGTAACTCCGAACAACTTAAAAAAAAATTAATTCCTGCTATTCCATTTGATTGGGCTAAACCTCAATGCCTTTAATGTCTCCACCTCCCCCAATACATCCTACATTATTCTTAGTTGTTTTCCTTCATGTAGAATTAACCTACAAGGAAAGAAAGGGTTTATTTTAATTCCGACATGTCCCACTGACTTGCATTGGTATCGGGTATCGGTATCGGCGATATCCGATATTTTTGGGATATCGGCCGATCCAATCCGATATACCGATATTTCCGAATATCGGAAGGTATCGCTCAACACTACTCTTCAGCTGTAATCTAGTAATTCTCCTGACCCTATTGTGTACAATATTGGATAATATTGTATATACTTTGTTTTCTTTATTTTTTTCTTTGCTAGTACATTGAGGAAGGTCTATTCTTTGGTGTGTCCCAAGATTTCACATAAGGCTATACGGTTTGGGATCCTACTTCAGCACCACTTACCAGTTGTGCTAACGCTTCTATTTGCTGCAGACACATAGAATCATGTGGTAAAGAAAACACCCAGGACTGGGGTTCCCCCTGCAACAGCGAAATATCAATTCCTACTCATTGCTCCTCATCTCCAGAGGAGTAAGTATGAAGCTTAAAGTACAATTTGCATGCCTCTTTAAACACAAAAAACTTGTCCCTACTCCCAGAAAACCTGTTTGGGATGGCAATTTTGGGTTCAAGCTGGACCCGCCTACCTGCAGAATCCCCCACAACAGGAGCCTGCAGCCACTGCTGTTGATGCTGAACCTCAGAATGAATGTCAGTCACCTCCAGTAACAACCTCTGCAGCTGATCTACCAGCACCGCAATGGGGTCCATGAACCCAGCAAAAGAAAAAAAAAACACAGAAAAAACACCCCCCCACAAAAATTGTCAAATTCCTTTCCTTTTTTTCCCTTTACAAATGTGAACTGCAGGTGATAATGTCTCCCAATGTGTAGGAAAGGCTAAGTGCAACACGATGGAAGAAGGGAAAGGGAACCAAACACTAGGGAAGGGTGCAGTGGAGAACCCTAGACAGATCTAACATAATCCTGTCTGCCCTATCACCTATTGCTGAGCAGGATACCTAATCCCTGCCTGACCCTGGTGAAAAGCAATGCACCGAAAGGACAGGATGAGCGCTAGTCAATCTCCACTACCACTAAAGAGAGCTAGGATACACTAAACAAGGTAACAGTTAGCTTGAGTAGACTCAGAGAAACACCAATGTCCTCCAAACCCCAAAGAAGATGCTAGCCGACTGCTGCAGCTCCAAGCCTCAACAGGGAAGTGCAAATAGAGAATATCACCCGTAACTCCCAACAGCAAGTTGGGAGTTATAAACACCCAGATACGGGTGTGACCATTAGAGCCAGAGGAGGTGGCCACTGGGTCCTAGCATCAGAAAGACCAAGCAGAAGCAAACTGCTGAGAACTCCTGCAGACAGATGCAATGCAACGGCCTGCAGCCTCTGACATATCAGTGACATTCCTTTGACTACAAGTGTTTTCTTCATATCCAGTTTTGCTCAATTTACTTGTATTGAGTCAGACGGCACGTGACTGCATGAATGCAAATTGCATATGTGCGGTCATGCACCCATCCCTGGTACCAAAAAATTCTGACACTGTCCACTGTGCAAACCAAACAACTGCAGACTTGAACCCCCAGCTTGGACAACCCTTTTAATCTGAATTCAGATATACATGCCGAAGTACAGACTGCGATTCACAAAGTGTCGGTTTTAGACAAAGTGGTGCCCTGGTAAAAGTTTAAAAAGGGGGCCCCAAATGCTCACATATTGCACCATCACACAGAAACATTTTGATTGTATTTATATGCGCTGAGTTCAGGCCATTAAAGGAGCGTGATTGACAATATTGAAGTCGTTCGGCGCTTGTTTCCTGGCCTTTTTACACCGGCTGACAAAGAATGATGGGGACAAAATGATCACTAATAGATCAATCAGTCCCCATACAGTATCATGATATCAACAGTTTTCACCAGGTGCTGTGCTGCTGAGAACAATGATTTTTGCTCTGACATAAACAATTCAATCACTCGGTGAGTAGATAGCATTTTGCTTGTTTAGTATAATGCATCCCACAGTCCTCCACATAGTATAATACATGCCTCATAGTACTTCATACTGTATAATGCACCCCATAGTCCTTCATATAGCATAACACACCCCCATAGTCCTCCATATAGTATCATGCCTTCCCATATTCCTCCATATAGTACAGTGCACTCCCCATAGTCCTTCATATAGTATAATGCATTCCCCATAGTCCTCCATACAGTATAATGCACTATCCGGCACTGATTCCATATCTTCCCCAACACATGTCAGCTGTTTTGAACAGCTGACATGTGCCTCTCATAGCTGTGGGTGGAATTACAATCCACCCATTGCTATTAACCTGTTAAATGCCACTGTTAATCTCTGACAGAGGCATTTAAAGTGGGGAAAAAAAGTATTTAGTCAGCCACCAACTGTGCAAGTTCTCCCACTTAAAAAGATGAGAGAGGCCTGTAATTGACATCATACGTAGACCAAATGTTAGGGTTGGCGGATCACACTAAATATAAATAAAGATGAACTGCGATCGCAACCCACGGTCCACCGTGTGGAGATATAAAATCGCAGCTAGTGTACAATAGGAGAAGCGTGCGGCAAGCGATCTAGAAAGCACACATGGTTAAATGTCACCCAGGGTAAACAGAAAGTAATTACCCTACTCTGTAAGCTTCACAGAGGGGTAGAAATGGTATGGCGCAGCTAGATGCCACGCCAGTGGAAATGGTGCTATGTGAAATCCCCTTTTACTTCGCAGGTGAGCGCTACCATCTCAGGGCAAGGGAACAGGTAGTGGACACAGACACAGCGTATGCACACACACGAACTCTAAAGGCTGTACGCCCTCCCTGTGAACACGCACAATCTCCTCTCCGGAGAAGCCAGAATTCAAAAGGCTATATGCCTGCCCTGAGCACACGCAAACTAGTCCACACTACCGCAGTGTTCCACACACACATGTAAGGGTATGTGTCCACGTTCAGGATTGCATCAGGATTGGGTCAGGATTTTCCATCAGTATTTGTAAGCCAAAACCAGGAGTGGAACAATTAGAGGAAAAGTATAATAGAAACATATGCACCAATTCTGCATTTATCACCCACTCCTGGTTTTGGCTTACAAATACTGACGTAAAATCCTGAACAAATTCTGATGCAATCCTGAACGTGGACACATACCCTTACACAAATGATCTTAGCGCACCGATGGGTATGCCAAAGATCCTTTTATAGAATATGCCAATCAGACAGGACCTTGCAAGCGGGCAAATCCGGAGCCGGCACAGGACCTGAGCAACTGACTTCCGACCACCAATGAGAGGTCACCTCAAAAGCATGCTCAGTGAAATGATTTCTGGACTTAGACCCAGGAACGTCTGCTCACTGCCGCCTATTGCTAGTTACTATAGCTTTAGCTGGAGAGCCAGCAGAAACTAAATGAACAGCAAGAGTCTGAGCAAGACGCTGAGACAGATGTCTCTGCTGAGCAGGCTCTAGTGTGGTTGAAGAAGAATGGGAGACCGCAAAGGGAGACAAGGCTTGGGATCCACCTCGTGCAGTATGAGAATCCCGATGCCTAACATTACCCCCCTCCCCAGCGAGCCTTCCTATGCTCAAAGGCTGCAATAAGCTGGGGGAATGAATGTGCTCAACCGCCTCCCAAGTTCTATCCTCTGGACCATGACCCTTTCAATCAACCAAAAAAAAAAAAATTTTGCCAGGCACCAACAATAGCGTTTACCTCAAAATCATCAGAAGACGAATCCAAAGTCCCAGCAGAAGACACAGAAAACCAAGACATATGAACGGTTTTCAAGAGAGAGATGTGAAAGGTGTCAGTGATATTCAGGCGTGGCAGAAGAACAGGCGATATACCACAAGATTAACCTGTTCCAGAACTTTAAAGGGACCCAGATAGCAGGGAGCAAACTTAGTGGATTCTACAAGCAACTTGTTATTGTGAGCTGAAAGCCGGAAGCGAAGAAAGTAGCGGGACAGCGATGCACATTAGCAGAGGCGCTCATTCTCTCCTTAGAGGCCTGAATGACATCCTGTGTGCGGTCCCAGATGTCAACAGCCTCCACAGCCCAGTCTACCACCCTAGCGTCGGAAGACAAAATGGGCATGGGCACAGGAACACGAGGATTCTGACCGTAATTAAGGAGGAACGGTATCTGCCCTGTAGAATCGGCTACGGCATTATTAAGGGCAAACTCTGCCCATGGTAGCAAGGATGCCCAGTCATCATGCCTGGCAGAGACAAAGTGCCGCAATTGTCTAATTGGCCCTATCCACCAATCTGTTCGTCTCGGGATGATATGCCGAGGAGAGATTAAGCTCAATACTGAGCATCCAACAGAGCTCGCTCTAGAACCAGTCACTGACTATTTTATTAGGCATCCCATGGAGACGGAAGAAATGCTTCATGAAAACGACAGCCAGAGCCCGTGGTGATGGTACATGCGGAAGGGGAACAAGATGTACCATCTTGGAGAAATGATCGGTGACTACACAGATGACAGTATTGTTACGGGACTTGAGCAAGCCCACAATGAAGTCTATCCCGACCATCTAGGGCCTATTTGCCACTAGCAGGGGATGTAACAAGCCCGCGGGCCTCTGCCGGTGTAACAGGCCAAAGTAACCCCGTCCCAGATTAACCCCGGGTATAATTTGGCCTAGGCCAGAGTATACCCCGGGGTATAAACTGGCCTAGGCCAAACTATACCCAGGCATAAAATGGCCTAGGCCAAACTATACCCCGGGGTGTAAAATAGCCTAGGCCAAACTATACCCCTCCAGGCCACATTATACCCCCCAGGGTTAAAGTGGCCTAGGCTACATTTAACCCTGGGTATATTTTGGCCTAGGCCAAACTATACCTAAGGATGTAAAACAGCCTAGGCCAAACTATAACAGGCCACACTATACCCTCAGGCCAGACTATAGCCTTTTACTGGTTGCTATGGGATTTTACATGACCACTTTATCCTAGCAACGCCCTGGATACGGTTGGAAAAGGGGTTTATCTACCTTGGGGGGCACCCTCACAGCACTGCGGGGAAGCCGGGGAACCCTTTTACTGGTTGCTATGGGATTTTACATGACCAATTTATCCTAGCAACGCCTTGTATACGCTTGGAAAAGGGGTTAATCTACCTTGGGGGCACCCTCACAGCACTGCGGGGTGGGTGGGGATCCCTTTTACTGGTTGCTATGGGATTTTACATGGCCACTTTATCCTAGCAACGCCCTGGATACGGTTGGAAAAGGGGTTTATCTACCTTGGGGGCACCCTCACAGCACTGCGGGGAAGCCGGGGAACCCTTTTACTGGTTGCTATGGGATTTTACATGACCAATTTATCCTAGCAACGCCTTGTATACGCTTGGAAAAGGGGTTAATCTACCTTGGAGGACACCCTCACAGCACTGCGGGGTGGGTGGGGATCCCTTTTACTGGTTGCTATGGGATTTTACATGGCCACTTTATCCTAGCAACGCCCTGGATACGGTTGGAAAAGGGGTTTATCTACCTTGGGGGCACCCTCACAGCACTGCGGGGAAGCCGGGGAACCCTTTTACTGGTTGCTATGGGATTTTACATGACCAATTTATCCTAGCAACGCCTTGTATACGCTTGGAAAAGGGGTTAATCTACCTTGGAGGACACCCTCACAGCACTGCGGGGTGGGTGGGGATCCCTTTTACTGGTTGCTATGGGATTTTACATGGCCACTTTATCCTAGCAACGCCCTGGATACGGTTGGAAAAGGGGTTTATCTACCTTGGGGGCACCCTCACAGCACTGCGGGGAAGCCGGGGAACCCTTTTACTGGTTGCTATGGGATTTTACATGACCAATTTATCCTAGCAACGCCTTGTATACGCTTGGAAATGGGGTTAATCTACCTTGGAGGACACCCTCACAGCACTGCGGGGTGGGTGGGGATCCCTTTTACTGGTTGCTATGGGATTTTACATGGCCACTTTATCCTAGCAACGCCCTGGATACGGTTGGAAAAGGGGTTTATCTACCTTGGGGGCACCCTCACAGCACTGCGGGGAAGCCGGGGAACCCTTTTACTGGTTGCTATGGGATTTTACATGACCAATTTATCCTAGCAACGCCTTGTATACGCTTGGAAAAGGGGTTAATCTACCTTGGAGGACACCCTCACAGCACTGCGGGGTGGGTGGGGATCCCTTTTACTGGTTGCTATGGGATTTTACATGGCCACTTTATCCTAGCAACGCCCTGGATACGGTTGGAAAAGGGGTTTATCTACCTTGGGGGCACCCTCACAGCACTGCGGGGAAGCCGGGGAACCCTTTTACTGGTTGCTATGGGATTTTACATGGCCACTTTATCCTAGCAACGCCTTGGATACGCTTGGAAAAGGGGCTTATCTACCTTGGGGGCACTGTCGCAGCATTGCATGGAGGCTGGGGAACTCTTTTCCTGGTTGCTAAGCGATTTCAAATGATCAATCTAAGGTACTTACACCATGTAAAACCCTATAGCAAGCAGGGTGCCCCCAAGGTAGATAAACCCCTTTTCCAAGCATATACAAGGCATTGCTAGGATAAAGTGGTCATGTAAAATCCCATAGCAACCAGTAAAAGGGTTCCTCGGTGTAACAGGCCAAAGTAACCCTGTCCCAGATTAACCCCGGGTATAATTTGGTCTATGCCAGAGTATACCCGGGCATAAACTGGCCTAGGCCAAACTATACCCCGGGGTGTAAAATAGCCTAGGCCAAACTATACCCCTCCAGGCCAGATTATGTAACTAATCTGGGGTTAAAGTTGCCTAGCCCAATTTATACCTCTCAGCTCATATTATACCCCAATGAAATCATTTGCATTGAGTGATATACACAAGAATTACTTAATGCTTCAACATTTTATTGAGAAACCAAACTGACAATTCTTAAAGAGTACCTCCCACTATACAAAACTTTTGCCCATGGCAAAAGTAGTTGTAAAGGGGGGTATTTGTAATGCATATGCATTACAAATACCCCCCCATTTTATAGTTACCTTAGGGGGGCTGCCCGATTACCCCCCCTCGCTAACCGCCGCTGCCCGTCTCCTGGTAGACGGGGTCCCCCTCCTGCCGCTAGGTGGCGCTGCCTCTCCATGCGCCGACGTCACAGCCAGGCGCCATAGAGGAGAGCGGCACCTGGCTAGTGCCGTTGGAGCTTGTAGAAGCAGAGCCAGCACCACCTAGCGGTGGGAGGGGGGGCAATAATTTCTCATTAGCTATAAGTCACTTATCATGCAATGCAATTATCTGGGGCAACAAATCGCCCAACAGTCATTCTGTGTATTATGACATTTAGTCTAGCATGTCCTTGCTACCAAATTAACGTTTAAAGCTAAACACTGATAACAACATTGAAATGATCGTGCTTATTTTCAAGATACAGTGCATGTTCAGTTGTTGACTGCAGATTGAAGCTTGCAGGATATGTCAACCAATCCATGGAGTCACCGACGTTTGTGTAGATTATTATGTCGCAACTCAACAGATTCGCCGTGGTCATGATCTCTGCATCAGTTGCCCAGACTCCATCACGAGAGATTCCAGAGATGTTCACATATTCATTCACATTTTGGTTCAAGTAGTCCTGTAGTTTTTTTGTCAAGTCAGTTTTCATATGGTGGATGACTTTATCTCTGAGAAGGGAATGGTTGTCCTCTGTTCCTGTCAAGATGTAGCTGATGGCCCGGAAGAAGCAGTTTCCATCACCTTTGGTTTTATATGTACGCCGTGGTTGTTCAAGGTCTCGTCTGCATCCACAGTATACAACCTTACTAAACGTAAGGCCAAGAGTGGTGCTAAGATACTTCCTTCTTGAACTTGGTAGTAGGTTGAAAGCCTTAGTTTGCTTATTTTTCTGTGTGGCAGAGTCACTGGAATAATCATCATCGGATGGTGGAGAAGCCTCTTTATCCTGGTAAATCTTTAGGTTGCTGGTGTGGTATGTGTTGCTTAATATCTTGCCAGTTTTGTTGTTCTTAAGTTTTACTCGTCCCTTGGTCAAGGATTCCACAACTAAATAAGGTCCAATCCAGCGTGGTTCCATCTTTGAACCTATGCGTTGAATACGGCGCTGATTCTTGATATAAACTATGGTACCAGCAGTGATTTCTTTGTTGCTTTTGTGTCGGCGATCAAAGGCACACTTCTGGTGTTCTTGAGCAGAGTGGATGTTGGTACTGACGTCTGAGTGCAGCTTTTTAAGAATGCTTGACAGTGTATTTAGCACATCAGGGGTGGCATGATCTGAAATGGGCATGGGATCCACCGTATCATCTTTTGAGGGATTAAGGTCCATGGGAAGCTTGGCCTTCCGTCCATACATGACCTCAAATGGAGTAACCTTGGTTGAAGCATGCACAGATGTGTGATAGGCAAACAGAACACCAGGGATGAATTGATCCCAGTTGTTTCCTTGGTCATTGACAAGCTTACTAAGAGCTTCTTTAAGTGTCCGATTATCACGTTCCCGCTGGCCATTTGTTTGTGGGTGGTATGCAGATGAAATACGGTGATCTGTTTGAAAATGTTCCATCAGGTTGTCAATGATCGAGTTTACAAACTCTCGTCCCTGGTCGCTAATCAGAGTCTCCATACAGCCAAGGCGACAGATAACGGAGTACAAAAAATTTGCCACTGACTTGGCACTCTTATCTGGGACAGCTGTTGCTTCAGTCCATTTGGAGAAATGATCAGTGGCAGCAACTATATATTTGTTGCCATTTGATGTTTCCTGAAGAGGGCCAATCATATCAATCCCAACTAAGCTCCATACTTTTCCAGGCACTGATATACTGTTGAGTGGTGGAGCTTCCTTTGTGATTTTGGGATTTATAACAAAACATTTTTGACAGGCTTTCACATACTGGTGAACGTCATTTTTCATTCCCTTCCAGTAAAACCGGTCAGAGATTTTGGCTAAAGTTTTATCTCTGCCAAAATGGCCCCCAGATATTGGGTTGTCATGACAGGCCTTCAGGATATTTGGCAGTCGACTTTTAGTAAGAACCTCCTTTTCCCTATGATAAACAATTCCTCCTTGGGCTCGATATGGCTTTGCTGTTTGTCTAAACTGGGACTTGGCATTTGCACGTTTCTCAGGAGGTAGATCGTAGGTATACTGAGGGTACCTTTGTTCTGTTGCAGTGTAGAATCTCAAAAGCTGGTCATACAATTGATCTTCCATGGTTGTCAAAATTGGAAAAGATTTGGTGTCATAGAGAGCAGAGAGGTGTCATAGAGAACATACAAAACAAGTTATCATTAACTATGCACTGACAGGACAGCGCCATCTACTGTCAGTTCAGATCTGCACACTTTTCAACAAATAAGCAATAGGGTGAGAAAAACAGTGAAGTGATAACATTATGGCCTAGAGAAATACTATAAAAACTATTTTATACCCCCTGGTATAAAGTTTATCCCCCGGGGGTATACTATGGCCTAAGTCAGCTTTTGAATTTTTGTGCTGTTTCCTTCCTCAGTAAAAGGGTTCCCCGGCTTCCCCGCAGTGCTGCGAGGGTGCCCCCATGGTAGATAAACCCATTTTTTAAGCGTATCCAAGGCGTTGCTAGGATAGAATGGCCATGTAAAATCCCATAGCAACCAGTAAAAGGGTTCCCCACCCACCCCGCAGTGCTGTGAGGGTGCCCCCAAGGTAGATTAACCCCTTTTCCAAGCGTATACAAGGCGTTGCTAGGATAAATTGGTCATGTAAAATCCCATAGCAACCAGTAAAAGGGTTCCCCGGCTTCCCCACAGTGCTGCAAGGGTGCCCCCAAGGTAGATAAACCCCTTTTCCAAGCGTATACAAGCCGTTGCTAGGATAAAGTGGTCATGTAAAATCCCATAGCAACCACCTAAGGGGTTAACCACCTATCCTTAAGTGCTGCGAGAGTGCCCCCAAGGTAGATAAACCCCTTTTTCAAGCGTATTCAAGGCGTTGCTAGGATAGAGTGATCATGTAAAATCCCATAGCAACCAGTAAAAGGTTTCCCCACCCACCCGCAGTGCTGCAATGGTGCCCCCAAGATAGATAAACCCCTTTTCCAAGCGTATCCAAGGTGTTGCTAGGATAGAGTGATCATGCTATATCCCATAGCAACCAGTAAAGGGGTTCCCCACCCACCCCTCAGTGCTCGTCAGTGCCCCCTAGGTATACAAAGCCCTTTTCCAAGCATATCCAAGGCGCCAAGACAACGAGCTGGCACGAGCAGGGCTGAAGATTTCATGTCACATGTGACTATAGGGAGGGGGTGGGGCTTAGAAAGGGAGATCCCTGGCGTCACCAGAGGTGGAGGAGCTTGAAAAGGAGCAGTGCCCGATGGGAGGGGGAGCTGTGACCTAGAAGAATGAGCAGCTTTCCCTCAGCTTACCCTGGGGGGTATAATCTGGCCTGGAGGGGTATACTTTGGCCTAGGCTATTTTATACCCCGGGGTATAGTTTGGCCTAGGCCAAAGTATACCCGGGGTATAATCTAGCCTAGGCCACTTTAACCCCGGGTATAGTCTGGCCTGGGGGTATAATCTGGCCTGTTACACCGGGACAGTCGGTTCTTGCCACAAGAAACACATGCCTGAACGTAGTCCCTAATGTCATATGCCATCCACGGCCACCAGCATTATCTCGCCAGAAGCTCAGTAGTCCTCTTGGTCCCAAAATTCCCACCCAACTTAGATGTGTGAGCCCAAGAGAGGACCTCCAGCCGCAGGTTCGGTGGTACAAGAGTCTTGCCCGCAGGCACCGACTCTAGCGAAACCGGAGCCACTGCTCGCAGACTCTCCGAAGGAACGATTAGCAATGGTTCGTCTCTTTCTTCGGAAGAGACAATGGAACAGGACAAGGTGTCAGCCAGTAAATTCTTCTCCGCTGAGAGATTCATTTCATCACACCAAACTGCTTGCAGATTCAGTCTTCCCAGCCTGGTGCAGGGTTACAATTTTGTTTTTGTTGTCCTTCGACAGCTCTTTGGTCTTCACTATAGTGGAGTTTGGAGTGTGACTGTTTGAGGTTGTGGACAGGTGTCTTTTATACTAATACTAATCTTTTAATAAGTTCAAACAGGTGCCATTACTTACAAGTAATGAGTGGAGGACAGAGGAGCCTCTTAAAGAAAAAGTTGCAGGTCTGTGAGAGCCAGAAAGCTTGCATGATTTTAGGTGACCACATACTTATTTTCCACCATAATTTGCAAAATAAATCTTGCCAAATCAGACAAGGTGATTTTCTGGATTTGTTTTCTCAATTTTGACTCTCATAGCTGTGGTCTACCTATGATGTAAATTACAGGCCTCTCTCATCTTTTTTAAGTGGGAGAACATGCACAATTGGTGGCTGACTAAATACTTTTTTTACCCACTGTAACTCGCGCTTCCAGTAAGCATGCCGAAAATCCCACCCATCGGTGACCCCGTCACATGATCAAGGGTCACTGATGGGTTGGCATGACACCCAGAGGTCTCCCGCAGGCCTCTATGGTTGTCATAGCCGGATTGCTATGAGCGCCGCCCGGTGATTGGCACTCATATCAAGTGATCATTTCTGTTACTTACAGGCGATCTGATAATCGCTCGTATACAGCAAAGCCAATCAGACAATTGCAGCTTGTAGTCTCCCATGGAGACTATTGAAACATGCAAAAAGTAAAAAAATATGTTTTTAAAAATATTAAAAAAATAAATAATACATAAAAGTTCAAATCACCCCACTTTGGTCAAATTCAAAATAAAACAATAAACAAAAATGAAACATATACATATTTGGTATCGCCACGTAAAGAATCGCCCAATCAAAATAAAAAGGAATTACCGTATTTTTCTGACCATAAGACTCACTTTTTTTCCTCCAAATTTGGGAGGAAAGTGTGGGTGCGTCTTATGGTAGGGATGTAGCATGTGGGGAGGGGGGCAGCAGCGAGTGGGATCGCAATGATATCCCACTTCAGGCGGCAGAAAAATGTCCCCACTGCCGGGAATCAGCTGCTGGGGAAACCATGTGGTCCCGATGATTAAGTGCAGTGAATATTCATTAGCTACTCCCCGCCCACCTATCAGCTGAGCGGTGAGACGGGAGCAGCAAATGAATACTGCACTTAAGCAGCGACACACATGGATTCCTCAGCGCTGATTCCTGCAGCAGCTGGGGAGATCCATGTGTCCGGGGGAGGAGGAGGCAGCAGCAGGGGGAGGAGGAGAGGAGATCTCTGGTACCTTCCTGGGCTAGAGCTGAGTGCTGTGCAGTGTGCAGGAGGACCTGTGATGATGTCAGAAGTGGGCGGGCTGGAGCATCACATGGCAGCACAGAGCCCTCCCTCTTCTTGACATCATCACAGGTCCTTCAGACTCCAACACTAGAATCTGCTGGCTTCCATTACCTGTGCTGTGGAAAGGCAACAAGAGGGAGGGCTCTGTGTGTGCAGCCATGGGATGCTTTTACCTCACCACAGGCTGGCTGCCACAATTAAGAGGTTAGTCTACAAAACACAATAAAGCACTCTGCCACTCCTTTAGTGAACTATAACTCCCATCATGTCATAGGATCTGCAGGACATGCTGGGAGTTATAGTTCTCCCATGGGATTTTAAAGCAGCACTCCAGTGTTATTTTGCAGTGCTGGAGTGGTGCTTTCAATATAAGCCCTGCGCCCTCATTCTTATACTCACCCTCCAGCATCTTCATATAGTACTTCACAGACACCACACTGGTCCCGCAGCTTCCAACATAATAACATACTATTATATATAATAACACCACATATTATAGTATGTTATTAAATATTTTACCACATTTTTTTGCTTCAAATATTTTTTTCCCTATTTTCCACCTCTAAAACCTGGGTGCGCCTTATAGTCCGGAGCGTCTTATAGTCTGAAAAATACGGTAATCCATTCAGTAAACAGCGCAACAGGAAAAGAAATTTAAAACGCCAGAATTACATTTTTTGGTCACCACTACATTGCAATAAAATGCAATAACAGGAAATCAAAAGATAGTATCTACACCATAATAGTATCAAAAAAATGTCAGCTCGGCGCACAAAAAATAAGCCCTCACCCAGCCACAAATCACAAAAAATGGAGTTGCTACAGGTCTTGGAAAATAGCGCCATTTTTGTTTTTTTTAACCAAAGTTTTGATATTTTTTCACTACTTAAATAAAAAAGAATCTAGACATATTTGGTGTCTAAGAACTCATAATGACTTGGAGAATCATAATGGCAGGTCAGTTTTAGCATTTAGTTAACATGGTAAAAAAAAGAAGAAAAACAACTGTGGAACTGCACTTTTTTTGCAATTTCACCACACTTGGAATTTTTTTCCCATTTTCCAGTACACAAGCCCTCACTTGGCCATTTTGACAGAAAAATAAAAAAGTTATGGCTCTGGGAAGAAGGGGAGCAAAAAATGAAAACGCAAAAATGAAAATACATTTGGTCATGAAGGGGTTAACTAATCCAGGTTTGTAGCTTGTCTTGCTCACACCTGCCTTTTTCAGCTTTGAACATAAATTTTCAATATGATTGAGATCAGGGCTTTCTGATGGCCACTCCAAAACATTGACTTTGGTATCCTTAAGCCACTTTTTTACCATTTTGACAGTATTCTTCGGGTCATTGTCCATTTGGAAAACTAATTTCCGAACAAGCTTTACCTTCCTGGCTGATGTCTTGAGATGTTGTTTCAGTATTGCCACATAATCTTCTTTTCTCATGATGCCATCTATTTTGTAAACCCCACAACATTATGCCACCCCCTGTGTTTCACAATTGGGATGGTGATCTTAGGTTTCCAAGCTTCACCCATTTTCCTCCAAGCGTAATGATGGTCATTATACCCAAAAAGTTCAATTTTAGTTTCATCAGACGATAGGACATGTCTCCAGAAATGAAGGTCTTTGTTCATGTGTGCATTTGCCAATATTAATCTGGCTTTTTATTTTTCTTTTGGAGTAAGGCTTCTTCCTGGCAGAGTGGCCTTTCAGCCCTTGTTGATTCAGTACTCATTTCACTGTGGATATTGACACAATCTTACCAGCTTCCACCATCATCTTCACAAGGTCTTTTGCTTTTTCCTTGGGTTGATATGCACATGTCAGACCAAAGCACGTTCATCTCTGGGACACAAAACCCTTTTCCTTCCTGAGCGGTATGGTGGCTAGATATTCCCATCTTGTTTGTACCTGCATATAATTGTTTCTACAGATGATTGAGGCACCTTCAGGTATCTTGAAATTGTACCCAAGGATGAGCCAGACTTGTGCAAATCCACATCTTGATATCTTGGCTGATTTATTTAGTTTTTGTCATAATGCTACACAAAGAAGCAGTGTGTTTCACGTGTTCATTAAAATACTTCCACAGGTGTGTCTCTAATTAACTCAGATTTTGCCAAAAAAACTTTCAGAAGCTTCCAAACACATGAATCATCATACGGCAGTCCAGAATTTTTTAGAGGCATACTAATCTTAGTGAATGTAAACTTTTGACTTTGCAGTAAGTAATTAAAATGTCTTAAAACATTATCTCTCGTATTATTCTAGCATTTGCCAAATATTAATAATTATGGTAATCCTAATTGACCTTTAAGGTTTATTCTGATTTCATGTTTTATATTGAGAAAAAAATATATATTTATACATAGTGCATGTAAACTTCAAGTTTGAACTGTTGTATAATGCAGCCCCCAAATAGTATGATGCAACCCCCATATTGTATAATGCAGCCCCAATGTGATGAAACCTCCACCAGGGGGAGCTGGTGAGGGAAGAGAGGTTAAACATTAAGCGAAGTAACACAGAGCTCAGGCACAGGTGTCACAGGTAACGAGAGAAGTCAGACAGGCCAAAGTCATACACAAGAATATCAGCGTGGTACAGAAGGAGCGAGCAGGGAATAGTCGGGGACAAGCAAGACGTCAGAACCTACCGGGATCGTGGTAACCAAATCGTGAGACGTAAGAGAAAGTCGGGACACAAGCAAAGTCAGAACCAGGAGGGTAACGTGGGATCAGAGACAGAAAACCAAAGCCGAAGTCCAGGGAACAGATCGAGTCATACACGGGTATGGGCAGACAGAGGCACAAGGATAACCAAGATCAGGATACAGGTCAGGGGCTCAAGCTGGGAAGCATGAACTATCACTAACAGTGGTAGGCAGGCTGTGAGGGACTGAAATAGCCCAGCTAGTTCAAGAACGAGGCTGATAAAATTAACCCCCGCATGACCAGTCTAAAAAGAAAAATGAAAATAAACTCCAGACTGGACCATGACACCCATATAGTATAATGCAGCCCCCACATAGTTTATATAGTATAATGCACAGCATATAGTTGTTGATAGAGTATAATATAGCCCCCTTATAGTATAATTCAGCCCTTATTTAGTTTAATGCAGCCCCCATATTGTATAATGCAGCCTCACATAGTATAATGCAGCCCCATATAATATGATGTTACCATGTAGTATAATGCAGCCCTATATAGTATAATGCAACCCTATTGTCATGCTACTGCAATGCAGGTAGGTGCAGGCTTAACTAGATGGTAGTAGAGAGGAAGCAGGTTTGCACCTAAACAGAGCTGACCTGCAGTGCAGCAGTGAGGCTACCACAGGTGGCAGCAGAATAGTCAAACAAACTGGGTCAAATCCTAGACTGTAGTGCAGTACCAAAGGAATAAGCAAACTCGCAGTCAGAGACAAGCCAGGGAATCTGTAATGGTCAGGAGCAGATAAGCCAAAAGACAAAAGATAGAAACAGGTCAAGATACAAGCCAAGTCAAAACCAGGAGGTCTGCACACTAAAGGGAAACACTGAATCAAGATGGGAACAGGGGAAAACAGACACGGTTCAGATAGCAAATGCAGCAGGATCAATCATAGCAATCAGAGTCAGCTACAGCAGCACTAGGCAAAAACTATATCTGACATGATCTGCAGGACACAGCGGGTATAAATAGCAGACCTGAGACCAGACTGATGCTGAGAAAAGTTAACCCCTGACATGATCAGACCAGGAAAATAGAAGACAGGACTCAAAACCCAGTCTGGATCATGACACCTATATAGTATAATGCAGCCCCCAGATAGTATAATGCAATCTCCATATTGTATGATGCAGTTCCCATATAGTATAATGCAGCACTATATAGTATTATGCAGACCCCATATAATATAATGCAGCCCCATATAGTATAATACACCCCCCATATGGTATAATGCACACCCCATATTCCTCCAGTATTAACATTACCACGTGCTCACTGATTAAAAAACAATAACAATACTCACCTCTCCTCGCTCCCCCATCGCTGCATTGCATCTCCTCAGTAGCTCCACTGTCCAGAACAGCGTGGTTCAATGAAGTGATGTCATCACGCCCGCTGGCTGAGACATTAGACGCAGAGGGGGAATCGCTGTATCATTGAATTCACAATGCCAGGCACAGTGCCTGCAGGCTGATAGCATCTTCTCTGAAGAGAGCAGGCAGGACATAATTAGTCAAAACCCCATATCATAAATGCAGGTCTGATCTCGGCACAAATGTGTTCCTTTGGCAGCATTGCAAGAACTTTTATCGTCTACTTGTTGCCACTACCTGAATTTACAGCACCTCAGTAAATCTCCCCTTCTTACAGTGCCATGGTGTGGAAGAGAAACGTGTGACTTTACACAGCAGACTGTACCCAGATCCTTTGAGTAGATACAGATGTACACTACAAGCCTGTAGTGAATATCAGAGAGAATAACAAAACTAATAAAGGTGGACAGAATAGGGGACAATAAAAGCAAATTGATTAAATAAAAGGGTTATTCCCAAAATAGAATATTATCTTTTATCCAAAGGAGAGAGGATAACTTGCTTATTTATCACTGAGTTTATGAGAGTTGGGACCCCAACTATTCCCAGAACAGAACTTTGCAGCATGCTCAACCTGTTCTTGTCCAAAATAAGTAGCCCTCTGTTAGTTCTGGCATTCCCATAAATGATGAATGGAGCACAGATACGGACTGGAGCTGAAATTTAGTCCTGGCATTTGATATCACACAGGCCCATGTTGTTCCCGTCCCCGTGAACCAGATGGGATAAATTACTAATATTACCCCAGATGGAGGAAAGGAAGATTTTCTACAACACCAATATTTCTAATGATACCCGTGGCCTGCTGGGGTAAGTGATGGAGTCAGCAACTTTGTGCTCCATCACAACTCTTAACAGTATGGTTATCTTGAGAACACCGATTCTGTTTACAACCTAGCAGACAAGGCAGCCCATGACCAGACAGGCCCTTCAGGCATTTGCCAGAATTGCCAGATGGCCAGTCCGGCCCTGATGGAGCAGGGTTTGATCAAACGCACACTGGCGCTCCATTCATTCTTAACAGTATGTCCGACGTCAGAAGCCCCGCTTTGAGGTGGGTTCCGACTGTGAGTCCCCCTCAAAGCCGCAACATGTCACCTGTTTTCAACAGCTGACATGTGCCCGTAATAGGCACGGGTGGAATCGTGATCAGCACTATTGCCTATTAACTAGTTAAATGCCACTGTCAACTTTGACAGCAGCATTTAACGTGAGCCTCCAGCCATCTGGCCGGAAATACCCGTCACGTTATAGGGGGTCAGCGGTGTGTCGGCATGAGAACCAGAGGTCTCCTTGAGACCTCTATGATTGTTGATGCCGGATTGCTATGAGTGCCACCCTGTGGTCGGCGCTCATAGCAATGCAGTAATTCTGCTACATAGGGGCGATCTGTGCTGATAGGGTTATGACAGCTTCTAGCCTCCCATGGAGGCTATTGAAATATGCCAAAAGTAAAAAATGAAATGTGATTAAAAATATGAAAAAAATTAAAAAATTAAAGTTCAAATCACCCCCGTTTCGCCCCACTCAAAATAAAACAATAAAAATAAAATCAAACATTGACATATTTAGTATTGCCGTGTTCAGAATCGCCCGAACTATCAATAAAAGAAAGACTTAACCTGATCTCTAAGTGGCATAGCGAAAAAAAAAAATCAAAAAGCCAGAATTACTTTTTTTGGTCACCGCAACATTGCATTAACATGCAATAACGGGCGATCAAAAGATTGTATCTGCACAAAAATGGTATCATTAAAAACATCAGCTTGGCATGCAAAATATAAGCCCACACCCAACCTGAGATCACGAAAAATGGAGACGCTATGGGTCACGGAAAATGGAGCAATTTTTTTTTTTTTAGCAGACTTTGGATTTTTTTTTTCACCACTTACTGTAGGTAAAAAAGAACCTAGACATGTTTGGTATCTTTGAACTCGTAATGACCTGGAGAATCATAATGGCAGGTCAGATTTAGAATTTAGTGAACCTAGCAAAAAGTCAAACAAAAAACTAATGTGGGATTGCACTTTTTTTTGCAATTTCACTGCACTTTTTCGAGTACAAGACATGCTAAAACCAATGGTGTTGTTCAAAAGTACAGCTTTAAGCCCTCACATGGTCATATTGAAGGAAAAATAAAAAAGTTATGGCTCTGGCAAGTAGGGGAGCAAAAAACGAAAACGCAAAACAGAAAAAAGCTCCAGTCAAGAAGGGGTTAATGTAAGTGCTGGAGACCAGCCAAGCTCAGCGCTCAGGTATTTTAAGTGGTCCAAAGAAAATCAATGGTGTGGGATTGCAAACTCGACCATTGTACCATTCACACAAGGCTCTTCAGGGCAACAATTCTCATCCCAGCAGTCAGACCTCCAGCAGTCGGGAAGTTATACCCTATCCTCACAAAAAGGGATAACGTTGAAACTTTGTAAAACTCTTTGAGTGTTTTTCGATCCGTGGTTGCCTAATTCTAAAGTCAAAAGTATTCTGACAGCCAACTCCCACTAATCAGAGAATATTGGCATAATAATATGGAAATGTTTGACAGAACACAGCAGCCCCTAGATTACCTGCTTCTGTGAGACTGTATTAATTTTATAAAACAGTAACCATCACTACATGGGACCATGATCATCATAAAAATTGGCTCTTATAATGGAGTCCACTACATTATTTCTAAGTATAAGGGTATGTGCACACGTTGCGGATTCCATTGAGGATTTTTCCGCTCGAATTCTGTGGAATTCGCAGGTAAAATGCCCTGTATTATACCTGCGGATTCCTCGCAGATTTTGTGCAGTTTTTGTGCGGATTTCACCTGTGTTTTTACACCTAAGGATTCCAATTATGGAATAGGTGTAAAACGCTGCGGAAACTGCACAAAGCATTGACATGCTGCAGAAAATAAACTGCTGCGTATGTGCACTGCGGATTTGGTTTTCCATAGGTTTACATAGTACTGTACAATGCATGGAAAACTGCAGCGGATCCGCAGCCAAATCCGCAACGTGTGCACATACCCTTAGTGGATCATGTAGCATGAATGACACCATTGATTTTAACATTTTATATACTGGAAAGCATGGAAAAAATTGAAATGCAGCAAAAATTGAGAGAAAAGTAAAATTCCGGAATATTTGTTGTTTTTTTTTTATTTACCATGTTTACTATATGGTAAAAATCACCTGGCAATATGATTCTTCAGGTCAATACGATTATGGAGAAACAAAATATGAATAGGGTTTTTTTATTTAAGTAGTTAAAAAAAATTGGAAATTTATAAAAAAAAATTTGCTTAAGTGTACAGTTTCTGAGACCTGTAACGGTCTCAGTTCGTGGTTGATGGGGCTGTGTGATAGCTTATTTTTTGCAATCTGAGATTACATTTTATTGGTACCATTTTGGGGTAGATACATTGTTTTGATCACCTCTCATTTAATTTCCTTGCAGTCTTGCAGCAGCCGTAAAACCATAATTCTGGCATTTAGTTTTTTCTCATTACGCTGTTGACTGATGGGATTAATTAATTTGATAGGTCAGACTTTTGTGAATGTAAAAAACCACATATGAGTATTTTTTATTTTATTTTTAATGGGGACTAAATAGGGTGATTTAAATGTTTAGATTAAGTATTATATCAGTATTTTATCATCTGTGACATGTCAAATTTTGTTGGCTAGAAAACAACATCTGAGCATTTCAAAAGCATGTCCTGGGGAAGGGATGTTCGTGGTATGTAGCAGTTAGTACCTACCAAAAGTTGTTCACAGAAGGACAAACAGTGAGCAAAGAAAAGACTTTAGAGGAATGAAGACTAGCCAATCTGGTCCAATTCTACAGAACTCTACTCTAAATTGCTGAAACAGTTGATGATTGTGATTTTAGAAAGGTATTAAACACTCAGTACATGACAGCTTCCTGTATAGGTTTGTTCAACTGCAGACTGGTTAGAGTGATTATAGCAGCACATGAGTATCAGAACTGGACTGTGCAGTAATGGAAGAAGGTAGCTTAGAGTGATGAGTTATATTTATTACTCTATCCTTACCTTAGACACCCAGTTGCATTGCGAAGCACCTGCGATGAATGTAACTGTTTTTTACGATCATCCTGCAGTATAGAGTTTTCCCATCCAGAATGCGGGATAATCACTGCATTGGTCAACACAGCTAGGGCATCCTGAATTATTGGCATTTTAAGTGCATCACAGGAAGAAAGATTCCACAAAACTCCTACATGCAATAAAACAAATGGTAGTTAGGCAACAATAAAATGATTATATTTATTTGCTTTATTCATCATTCCAGTTCAACAGAAACTGTAAACATGTAAACATGTAAAGCGCCATGGAATAAATGGCGCTATAACAATAAATAATAATAATAATAATAACAGAAACAAAATTGTCAAATTACTGAGATCATGCATTTTAGAAATGCTTGAGTGATCTTAAAATAAAACTAGTTGCGTCTACCACTGAAGCCTGTTTTCATCTTCCTGACACTTTTCAAATTTGATGTGTCCCTTTATACAGTGGGGCAAAAAAGTATTTAGTCAGTCAGCAATAGTGCAAGTTCCACCACTTAAAAAGATGAGAGGCGTCTGTAATTTACATCATAGGTAGACCTCAACTATGGGAGACAAACTGAGAAAAAAAATTCCAGAAAATCACATTGTATTTTATTTGCATATTATGGTGGAAAATAAGTATTTGGTCAGAAACAAAATTTCATCTCAATACTTTGTAATATAGCCTTTGATGGCAATGACAGAGGTCAAACGTTTTCTGTAAGTCTTCACAAGGTTGCCACACACTGTTGTTGGTATTTTGGCCCATTCCTCCATGCAGATCTCCTCTAGAGCAGTGATGTTTTTGGCTTTTCGCTTGGCAACACGGACTTTCAACTCCCTCCAAAGGTTTTCTATAGGGTTGAGATCTGGAGACTGGCTAGGCCACTCCAGGACCTTGAAATGGTTCTTACGAAGCCACTCCTTCGTTGCCCTGGCGGTGTGCTTTGGATCATTGTCATGTTGAAAGACCCAGCCACGTTTCAACTTCAATGCCCTGGCTGATGGAAGGAGGTTTGCACTCAAAATCTCACGATACATGGCCCCATTCATTCTTTCATGTACCCGGATCAGTCGTCCTGGCCCCTTTGCAGAGAAACAGCCCCAAAGCATAATGTTTCCACCACCATGCTTTACAGTAGGTATGGTGTTTGATGGATGCAACTCAGTATTCTTTTTCCTCCAAAAACTACAAGTTGTGTTTCTACCAAACAGTTCCAGTTTGGTTTCATCAGACCATAGGACATTCTCCCAAAACTCCTCTGGATCATCCAAATGCTCTCTAGCAAACTTCAGACGGGCCCGGACATGTACTGGCTTAAGCAGTGGGACACGTCTGGCACTGCAGGATCTGAGTCCATGGTGGCGTAGTGTGTTACTTATGGTAGGCCTTGTTACATTGGTCCCAGCTCTCTGCAGTTCATTCACTAGGTCCCCCCGCGTGGTTCTGGGATTTTTGCTCACCGTTCTTGTGATCATTCTGACCCCACGGGGTGGGATTTTGCGTGGAGCCCCAGATCGAGGGAGATTATCAGTGGTCTTGAATGTCTTCCATTTTCTAATTATTGCTCCCACTGTTGATTTCTTCACTCCAAGCTGGTTGGCTATTGCAGATTCAGTCTTCCCAGCCTGGTGCAGGGCTACAATTTTGTTTCTGGTGTCCTTTGACAGCTCTTTGGTCTTCACCATAGTGGAGTTTGGAGTCAGACTGTTTGAGGGTGTGCACAGGTGTCTTTTTATACTGATAACAAGTTTAAACAGGTGCCATTACTACAGGTAATGAGTGGAGGAAAGAGGAGACTCTTAAAGAAGAAGTTACAGGTCTGTGAGAGCCAGAAATCTTGATTGTTTGTTTCTGACCAAATACTTATTTTCCACCATAAAATGCAAATAAAATGATAAAAAAACAGACAATGTGATTTTCTGGATTTTTTTTTCTCAGTTTGTCTCCCATAGTTGAGGTCTACCTATGATGTAAATTACAGACGCCTCTGCTGACTGACTAAATACTTTTTTGCCCCACTGTATATAGTTACATAGTTATTAAGGTTGAAGAAAGACTTTAAGTCCATCTAGTTCAACCCATAGCCTAACCTAACATGCCCTAACATGTTGATCCAGAGGAAGGCAAAAATGGCAATAACGCTGACATTGTTTTTTTTTTCATGACGCATTTTACTTTATGGTAGTGGTAAATTTCAGTCAATATGATTTTCTTTTTTCATGAAATAGGTAACATTTGACGAAAGATTTGAAAAATTAATAATTGTTGAATATTTTCCATAAAGCTACTTTACATTGGTATAATTTTTAAATGTATTTTTATTTGCTCATGCTATTAAAATTACTAAAAGTTTAGAATTAAATTTTCTTTTTTTTTTTAATGGAAAATGATCATCAATCTCCTGAACGCAATATTAGTGTGCAAGTATGATTGGAATACATTGCAGACGCTATGATGCATAATTTTGTAACATTGGTAGTGCAAACAAAAAATATGTTTTTTCTAAAAATGTTTAGCTTAACTTTGTTATTTTTACCAAGAATAACAGCAGAAAATGTACTCCACAATTTAATACACAATTTCACCAGAACATGTCAATACCTAATTTGTGGTCAGAAACTGCTGTTTAGGCTCATGGAGGTCTCTGAAGGAAATTAAAGTATTTTGACTTTTGAAGTGCAAGTTTAACTGCAATAGATTGCAGTCGACATGTCGCATTTGCAAGGCCCCTGAGATCCCAAAACAGCAGAAACAGCCAAAAAGTGACTCCACTTTGGAAATAACTATCCTCAGAGAATTAATGCAGGGGTGTTCTGAGCATTTTGAACTCACAATGATTTTACAAAATTTTACAACATTGCCATTTTATAATAATAACAATTTTTCCATTAAATGTTTCTTTAGCCCCCAAAATTTCAGTTTCACAATGAATAATGAGAAAAAGGAAACAAAATGTTTTAATGCAATTTCTTCTGAATATGACAATACCCCACATGAGGTCAGAAACTTCTGAATGTGGCAGAGCTCAAAAGGTCAGGAGAACAATTTGACTTTTGGAGAGCAAATTTGGCTGGAATAGAATGTGGGTGCTACTTAGAGAGAACCTGAGGTTCCAGAATAGCGGAAAGAAAACAACATTTACATGATTTTGGAAAATACACCCCTCATAGAATTCATCTAGGGTTGTATTTTTACCCCAGAGTAGTTTCACAAAATTTTATGTTAGTGGGCTGTGAAAATAAAAAATTACATATTTTCCTCTAAAACTGTTGTTTTAGTGTCAAGTTTTTCATTTTCACAAGGTGTAATGGGAGAAAACCGACCCTACAATTTGATAAATTACTTTTACCGAATGCGGTAATACCTTGTGCATGGTTGGACACTACTGTTTAGGCAGATGACATGGCTCAGAAGGAAAAAAATGCTATTTGGCTTGAATAGTTTGCAGGAGCCATGTTGTGTTTATAGAGCACTTGAGAGGTGTCAGAGCAGCAGAAATCCCAGTAAATTTACCTATTTTTGGATATCTTACTCCTTTGGAAATTCATCTAGGGGTATAGTGGAAATAACTAGTAAACAATGCACGTGGTTGTTGTGCTTCGCCTGTACATTGCTTAGTTCCATTTGTAGCCTAAGCAGTTTTCAGTTTATCGGGAGTGAAGGTTGTCAGACCCCCACCAATCTTGTATCTTATTAATATTAGTTGCACTCCTTCATCTCCTTCTTTTAATTGTGCCCTCTGGAATCTACGGTCTGTATGTAACAAACTCCCTTTCCTGAAAAATTACTTTCTGAACAGCTCTCTGAATCTGTTGGCCCTCACTGAAACCTGGATTGAGGACTCTGACACTGTCTCCCCTGCTGCCATTTCCCATGGTGGCTTACAATCCTGGGTTGCCAGCTTACGTATTATGCCCAGAATATCAACCAATACCTTACATATATTGATATGTTTTTGTGCACTTGATATATTTTTTCACGGGTGTAGTTGGGCCCAAATGGTTCTGTAAACTGTGGCCTCTGTTCACACGGAATACATTATAGTTAGCACTGGGCAGCCCACCATAGGGCATCATTAATAGGCTGAGAACCAGATGCTGTGCATTCCCTGTGTGAACATTGCCACATACAGATTATATTTTTTTGCACTGGTGTGCAACACAGCCAATCCCTGATTGAAGGCCGGCTGTCTCATTTGGTATTATTGCACCTGTGCAGTTGCCATTTTACTTGGGTCTGCTGCACCCGGTTAGTGCATTTGTATTGAGGCCCAGTTAGACAGGTAAGCATCTCTGCCTGTTTTTGTTTTTTCTTGAATTTTTCCCTCTTTTTGTGGTTTTGATGTTAGAGTAGGACTGGCAAGTGTAAAGACCCTAGAGTCTAGACGCAGGTTGCCAGCTTGCGTATTATGGCCAGAATATCAACCAATACCTTACACATATTACATACATAGGTCATAAGAGGATGGTCCAGAGATAGGAAAAATGGAAAGACCGTGTGGAATACATGGTGACTGGAAGCATTATCCGCTATCCAACCAAACAACTGTTTCACACTGCCCTGGCTTCAATAGTGGTGTGCTGCAGTCCCCTAAAAACTGGGACAGGAATGTCGAGCGCGAACATGTGGGTCTTTGTTGTGGCCCACTTTCAGCTTTGCCACGGCCTCGTCCTATCCGCTTCCCTGTCCTTTGCCTTGCCCATTTTAAATGGACAACTGAAATATTTTAAAACCTCAATACAAATGGATTTATTTGGAGAAAAATTATATGTGATCAGTATGCCTGAAAAGCAAGTAGTTGGAGACCACAGATACACCGAGAGTCTGACGGAGATAACAAACAGTTACATTTTTTTTTTTCAAATATTTTTTAAAGAAAAAATAAAGAGTAGACCAAGGCTAGCAGACCCAAAAATACAATGTATGCCTGCAAAGCAAAGATTTGGACACCACAGATACACCAGGCATCTGACAGAGATAACAGACTGTATACATTTTCTTGAAGTTTTTTTGGAATTTTGTAAAATAGTAAATACTGAGTCGACCAAGGCTAGCAGACAGAACAATGCAACGTATGCCTGCGAATCAAAGATTTTGACACGACAGATACACCAGATGTGTGACGGAGATAACAGACTGTAAAATGTATTTATTTATTTATTTATTTATTTTAAATCAGTAAATACTGAGTAGACCAAGGCTAGCAGACAAAACAATGCAACGTATGCCTGCAAAGTATGGATTTTGACACCACTGATACAATAGGCGTCAGCCAGAGATAACAGACTGATCAAAATGTAGCCTTGATTTTTTGGGGGCACACCAAAATTGTGTGAAAAAGTTGGCTATTACACCCCAAAAAAAATTGGAGTACTAAAATTGTAAGATATTTAGCGCAATGATATGTGATGCGTGTGGCGTACAACTCAAAGGGATAAATATAACAACTGTAGCTAAATATTTTGGGGCCAGCTACAGATTTTTGGGGAAGCAAAATGGTGTCCAAAAATGTTGAAAGACAACAAAATATTAGAGAGTGCCAAAAAAAGGCCAGATTTTTTGGCGCACTCACATCTGATGCCTGGGCCCCCTCCCAAACAAATTGCCATGGATAACTGCAGCTAGGTATATAAAAAATACACAGCAGCAGACAGTAATGGGGCCTTTTGATGTATACAGGGAGATCTATAGACTCACATGCAGTGCCTGCAAGCCGTGCAGTGATGTGGATATGTGCACACAGACTCCCCTGCCCAACTAGCACAATTAAAAACTAGGCCCAATGTTAAGGAGCGGGTCTCCTAGACTTGTAATGCCCATGCACGAAGTGCATGGGCTGACATACATTTCCCCATGGGGGGTACCTTTTTAAAAAATATTTTATGGGCATCATAGACACCCTTTCCAAAAATTGGACTGCCTGTAGCATCACAGAACATGTTACCCTGGTGATCTAGTGGTAGAGAATGAGGAGACATTGATGAAGGCCTCATTAAAAACAAGGCCCAATGTTAAGGAGCGGGTCTTCTAGACTTGTAATGCCCATACACGCAGTGCATGGGCTAAAAAACATTTCTCCATGGGGGATACATTTTTTAAAAATACTGTATACTATGGGCATCAAAAACATCCTTGCCCAAAATTGGACTGCCTGTAGCAGCACAGAACACATTAACCCTGGTGATCTAGTGGTGAAGAATGAGGAGACATAAAGATAAATCATACTGAAATCAAGCAAATAAATAAAGGATGTGAAACCACCTATGAAAGTAAATAATAAAAGGGAGGGGCGAACACAGGTTCATAGATATGAAGCCAAAATGTGTCTGTAACGCTCGTGGCCAGACTGGTTGGCGCGGGCATCCGGGGGTGTGGCCCCACTGGACCACTAACCAGACTACCCTGGAAGCAGCGTAACTAAGTAGCTTCCTAGGTGTTTGCTGGAGCCTCTGATGGTGAGGTCAGACTTGTGCGGCAGGTAGCTACCACTCCAAGGTGGTGTCTGGCTGTGGATGCTGATCCCACCTGGGGACAGGACACAGGCAGGCAGGCATGGCTGTGACACTGGCTGGCGGACGGGTATGGCAGAGGCCCAGATGGGCAGACGGGCTTGATGGAGACACAGGCAGGCAGGCGGGCACAACTGGCACTCTGGCAGACAGGCGGGCACTCTGGCAGGGCAGATGGACAGGGTTGATACTCTGGTAGGAACTGGTATACAGGGGGATGTATGAGAACAGGTAAGAAACTGTTCAGACTGGAGGGTATATGGGAACAGGCAGGGACCTGTTCAGACTGGTGATTATAAAGAAACAGGTAGAGACCTGTGCTGCAAGTTGCAGAAAAGAGATAGAGCAAGACCGCAAGACTGGACGCAAAGCAGAACCACAGGAGACGGAGTTAAGAGCAGGAGGCAGAGCTAAGAACAGAAACACAGGAGGCGGAGCCAAGAGCAGGGGGCAGAGCCAAAAACAGAAACGCAGCTAAGAGCAGAGAAGGAGAAGACAGAGCTAAGAGCAGAGAAGGGGAAGGCGGAGCTAAGAGCAGAGAAGGAGAAGGCAGAGAAAAAGAAGGCAGAGCTAAGGAAGGAGCCGCTGGAGGCGGAGCCAAGAGCGGACCCATAGGAGGCAATGCCAAGAGCCAGAACCGCAGGAGGCAAAGCCAACAACCAGAAGGCAGAGAGCCGCAGGCTGTGGCAAGAAAAGCAGAGAGGCACATAGCCACAGGTTTTGGCGAGCAAATCGGAGAAGCACAGAGCCACGGGTAGTGGCGATCAGAGCAGAGAGGTGCAGAGCCACTAATTGTGGTAAGCAGAGCAAAGAGGTGCAGAGCCACTGGTAGTGGCGAGCAGAGCAGAGAAGTGCAGAGCCACAGGTAGTGGCAAGCAGAGAGGTGCAGAGCGACAGGTAGTGGCGAGCAAGACAAGAGAGGTGAAGAGCCACTGGTAGTGGCAAGCAGAGCAGAGAGGGAATGCAGAAGTACACACAGCAGAGTGGGAATGGCAAACAAACAAAGAAGGAACAGGAACGAATATAGACCAGAGTTCAGACAGTAACAGACACTAGAGTTCAGACAGGAACGGACACGGATACACAAACACAACACGGATAAAGGCCTGCGTATTGCAGCCCTCAGAAACAGAGACAGAGACAGAACATGACCTGGCAGCTCAGTAGCAAATACTAACTGAGGGAAATAGTTTGCTCAGGCATCCTCCAATGAGTGAGGACGTCTTAAGAATCAGAGGCCTCTAGGCCATTGGCCGGGGACACCATAGGGAGGTGCACACAGCATCAATAAGAATCCAGATTTGCCAGTGCTGCCCCCCCTATGCACACAGCCAGGAAGTGTACACAGAGCAAGCAGCCATGAAGCACATGGCACAGAGCCGGCAGCAGACAGATCTCACAGCATGGCACAGGGTGAGAGTTGATTTAACAGGCAGGTGGGGATGGAAGGCCATGCAGTAATGCTGGCAAGGTTGTTACAGTGTCCAACGAGATATGTTTATCCCTAGCAACAGCTCAGAGACAGTGATATAAATATAAATGTAATATATTAGTATTTCAATATTCTCTATTGTAGAGGTATACAGTAGGTCATAAGAGATAGTAAAACTGGAAAATATAAGAATAAATGGGAAGAATATACGTACATCTCATTTTGATGGCAGTTCCCTCTGGAGAAGTAATTTTTTTTTGGTTTCTAAATAGTAACGGACATCCTAAAAACACCCTTGCACAAAAATTGAGTGACTTTTGCATCACGGAACACGTTCACCCTGATATTGTACTGATTGTGGATGATGAGGATGAGGATAAAAAGGAGGATAACAGCACACAGACCAAATCAGGAAGCGGATACCCATGTGTGGTTAGGAAGAGGTGCATGACAATACACCTCCACAAAAAAGACAATGTATTTGAGGTTATGTTTCGCTGTTTTCAATCGGTGGTGTACAGAAGTTTTGCCCAATTCAGCCCTTGTTCATTTTTATAAGAGTCAGCCTGTCAGCATTGTCAGTTGACAGGTGGATACGCTTATCTGTTATAATTCCATCAGCGGCACTAAAAACCCGCTCTGACAGAACGCTAGCAGCATGGCAGGCCAGGACTTCCAAGGCGTAGAGAGACAGTTCAAACCACGTGTCCAGCTTGGATACTCAATAATTAAAGGCACAGAGGAATAATGCAGGACGTTTGTACGATCTGCAAGGTACTCCCTCACCATCTTCCCGAACATTGCACTTCTTTTGCAAGCACCCCTTGCCTCTGTGCCGGCACGATGGGAGGGTCTGAGAAAACTGTCCCAGAACTTTGCTATTGTTCCCCTGCAAGAGCTGGATTATACTTCTGTCTCTCTCGCTTGGAATCATTGGTTGTACAACAAACTCTGACGTCTACTGCCAGCGTTGTCACATGGGAAATTTTTCACTAATTCCGCTACAAGGGCCCTCTGGTACAGCAACATTTTTGTACACCTGTCTGCCTCTGGAAGAAAAGATTGAAAGTTCTCCTTGTAGCATGGATCTAGAAGGGCCAGTAAACAGTGTCACCAAAAATGTTAATGCGAGGGTCTCAGGAAATGCAGCGCAGCATAAAGTCAGCCATGCGTGCCAGACTGCTAACAGGCAAGACTTCCGTGTCCTCACCAACAGAACGACTGACCATTCTGTCCTCTTCCTCATCCCTGTCTCAGATCATCCACACTGAATAGACGATATGACAGCTGTGCTTGTAGTACTGTCTATAGCGCATGAAAGTAGCTCCTGTTCTTCCTCCTCCTCCTCATTGTCTACCAATTCACGTTGTGACGACATGAGGCTGGGCTGAGTGTAATCACCCTGTATGGTTCCTTGCTGCATGTCCTTGTGCTCTACCTGCAATGCATCCTCTTAATTGTGAGTGAGAGGTTTCCAGAATGCTGAGAAGCGGGAAGGTGATGCTGATTATGGCGTCATCGCCGCTCACCATCTTGGTGCAGTCCTCAAAGTTCTGGAGTATGGTACATATGTCTGACATCCATGTCCACTCCTGAGCTCTTATGTCTGAACTGAATATCGATGGCCTTGTTGATGCTGGTAGTCAACAACTGCCCTCTTCTGCTCTCAAATCCTTTCCAACATATGCAGTGTAGAGTTCCAATGTGTGGGGACATCACACACTAATCGGTGAGCCGGAAGCTGCAAACGCTGCTGAAGCACGGCAAGGGTGGCTGAAGCTGTAGCTGACTTTCTAAAATGGTCACAAAGGAGGCATACTTTCAAAAGCAGATCTGTCAGCTCCGGGTAGCTTTTGTGAAACCATTGAACAATGAGGTTAAGCACATGGGCCAGGAATGGTATGTGTGTGAGCTTGCCTCGCCTCAGAGCCGCCACCAGGTTCCGGCCATTGTCACACACGACTGTTGTGAACTCTGTTTCCGGGCTCCCTCCTGTGGTCATGAGTGTGTGAGTTCTCTCTTTGGGCTCCTCCTGGTGGCTCTTTTTGTTATTTTGCAGGTTTCTGGCAGGATCAGCTGTCTCATCATCTGCTAGTTAGGTTTCATATTTAATCCACCTGGTCCTTCATTCCTTGCCTGTTGCCGTTGTATTCAGTGCTATTCTGATTGCTCCTGTCTACATCCGTTATCAGTCTCTCCAAGAGAAGCTAAGTTCTGTTTGCTTATTTTTGCTCATCTGTGTTCAAGATGTTTCCTAGTCTATGATGAGTTTTTGTCCAGCTTGCTAATATGTGATTTCCCTGCTTGCTTGTGCTCTGGGGTGCTGAGTTGCTCCCCCCACATCGTTAGTTGGTGTGGGGGTTCTCGCATTCTCTGCGTGGATATTTTTGCATAGGGTTTTTTACTGACCGCACAGATCCCTTGCTATTTTCTGCTATCTAGCGTTAGCGGGCCTCATTTGCTTAACCTGTTTCATCTCTGCGTTTGTCTTTTCCTCTTAACTCACCGTTATTATTTGTGGGGGGCTTCTATATCTCTGGGGGATTTCTCTGAGGCAAGTGAGGTCTTTACTTTCTCTTTAGGGGTAGTCAGTTTCTCAGGCCGTGAAGAGACGTCTAGGATTTCAGGAAATGTTCCACGGCTGCCTATAGTGTGTGCGGTTAGGATCAGGTTTGCGGTTAGTCCAGTTACCACATCCCCAGAGCTCGTCCTATTATTTTCTACTTAGCTGGTTAGATTTGTGATCCTAAGCCACTAGGATCATAACAGTGCAACAGGCCTAAAGTGTTAAATGCATCGCAAAAGTGGGATAAGAGAAATCCTGAGTTCAATTTTTTTTTCTGCTCTGCAATCTGTCCTGCTTCTCTCCTCCCCTTAATCTCTGGGTGGCTTTGAGTTCTGCTGCAGACATGGATATTCAGAGTCTGACTTCTAGTGTGGATCATCTTGCTGCAAGGGTGCAAAGCATTCAGGATTTTGTTGTTCACAGTCCTATGTCTGAGCCAAAAGTACCTATTCCTGAGTTTTTTTCTGGAGATAGATCTAGGTTTCTGAATTTTAAGAATAATTGTAAATTATTTCTTTCTTTGAGACCTCGTTCCTCTGGTGATTCCGCTCAGCAAGTTAGAATTGTTATCTCTCTGTTACGCGGCGACCCTCAAGATTGGGCCTTCTCCCTGGCGCCAGGAGATCCTGCATTGCTGAATGTGGATGCGTTTTTTCTGGCGCTTGGATTGCTTTATGAGGAACCTAATCTGGAGAACCAGGCAGAAAAGGCCTTGCTGGCTCTCTCTCAGGGTCAGGATGAAGCTGAGGTGTATTGTCAAAAATTTCGGAAATGGTCGGTGCTTACTCAATGGAATGAGTGTGCCCTGGCTGCAAATTTCAGAGAAGGTCTTTCTGAAGCCATTAAGAATGTTATGGTGGGGTTCCCCACGCCTGCGAGTCTGAATGAGTCAATGGCTTTGGCCATTCAGATTGATCGGCGTTTGCGGGAGCGCAAACCTGCGCACCATCTGGCGGTGTTTTCTGAACAGAAACCTGAGTCTATGCAATGTGATACGATTCTGACCAGAATTGAACGGCAAAATCATAGACGTCAGAATGGGTTGTGCTTTTACTGTGGTGATTCAGCTTATGTTATCTCAGCATGCTCTAAGCGCACAAAAAACTTTGCTAGATCTGTCACCATTGGTACTGTACAGCCTAAATTCATTTTGTCTGTTACTTTGATTTGCTCTCTGTCATCCTACTCAGTTATGGCTTTTGTAGATTCAGGTGCCGCCCTGAATCTGATGGATTTGTCATTTGCCAAGCGCTGTGGTTTTATCCTTGAGCCATTACAGTTCCCTATTCCATTGAAGGGAATTGATGCTACACCATTGGCCAAGAATAAACCTCAATATTGGACTCAAGTGACCATGTGTATGACTCCTGCACATCAGGAGGTGATTCGCTTTCTTGTGTTATATAATTTGCATGACGTTGTCGTGTTGGGTCTGCCATGGTTGCAGGCTCATAATCCAGTCCTGGATTGGAAAGCTATGTCTGTGTTGAGTTGGGGTTGCCAGGGAATTCATGGCGATGCTCCCTTGGTATCAAATGCTTCCTCTACTCCTTCTGAAGTCCCTGAGTTTTTGTCGGACTACCAGGATGTATTTGATGAGCCCAAATCCAGTGCCCTACCTCCTCATAGGGATTGTGATTCTGCTATAAATTTGATTCCTGGTAGTAAGTTCCCTAAGGGACGACTGTTTAATTTGTCTGTACCAGAGCATGCCGCTATGCGGAGCTATGTAAAGGAGTCTTTGGAGAAGGGACATATTCGCCCCTCCTCGTCCCCTCTTGGTGCGGGATTCTTTTTTGTGGCCAAGAAGGATGGTTCGTTGAGACCCTGTATAGATTATCGCCTTCTAAATAAAATCACGGTCAAATTCCAGTATCCCTTGCCATTGTTGTCTGATCTGTTTGCTCGGATTAGGGGGTCTAGTTGGTTCACCAAGATAGATCTTCGCGGTGCGTAAAATCTTGTGCGTATAAAACAGGGCGATGAATGGAAAACAGCATTTAATACGCCCGAAGGCCATTTTGAGTACTTGGTGATGCCTTTTGGACTTTCTAATGCCCCTTCTGTGTTTCAGTCCTTCATGCACGATATCTTCCGAGAATATCTGGATAAATTTATGATTGTGTATCTGGATGATATTTTGGTCTTTTCAGATGATTGGGAATCCCATGTGAAGCAGGTCAGGATGGTATTTCAGGTCCTGCGTGCCAATGCATTGTTTGTGAAGGGTTCCAAATGTCTCTTCGGAGTCCAGAAAGTTTCCTTTTTGGGCTTTATTTTTTCTCCTTCTTCTATTGAGATGGACCCAGTCAAGGTCCAGGCTATTCATGATTGGACTCAACCTACATCGGTTAAGAGTCTTCAGAAGTTCTTGGGTTTTGCTAATTTTTACCGTCGCTTCATTGCTAATTTTTCTGGTGTGGTTAAACCTTTGACGGATTTGACCAAGAAGGGTTCTGATGTGACTAACTGGTCTCCTGCGGCCGTTGAGGCCTTTCAGGAGCTGAAGCGCCGGTTTTCTTCGGCTCCAGTTTTATGTCAGCCAGATGTCTCTCTTCCCTTCCAGGTCGAGGTTGATGCTTCTGAAATTGGAGCAGGGGCTGTTTTGTCACAGAGAAGCTCTGATTGCTCTGTGATGAAGCCATGTGCCTTCTTTTCAAGAAAATTTTCACCAGCTGAACGAAATTATGATGTTGGTAATCGGGAGTTGTTGGCAATGAAGTGGGCATTTGAGGAGTGGCGACACTGGCTAGAGGGAGCTAAGCATCGTGTGGTGGTCTTGACTGATCATAAAAATTTGATTTATCTTGAGTCGGCCAAGCGGTTGAATCCTAGACAGGCTCGTTGGTCGTTGTTTTTCTCACGTTTCGATTTCGTGGTCTCGTACCTTCCTGGTTCGAAGAACGTGAAGGCTGATGCTCTTTCTAGGAGTTTTGTGCCTGACTCCCCTGGAGTTTCTGAGCCGGTTGGTATCCTCAAAGAGGGGGTAATTTTGTCTGCCATTTCCCCAGATTTGCGACGGGTGTTACAGGAATTTCAGGCGGATAGACCTGACCGTTGTCCATCAGAGAGACTGTTTGTCCCAGATAGATGGACCAGCAGAGTTATTTCCGAGGTCCATTCTTCAGTGTTGGCGGGTCATCCTGGGATTTTTGGTACCAGGGATTTGGTGGCTAGATCCTTCTGGTGGCCTTCCTTGTCGCGGGATGTGCATTCCTTTGTGCCAGTCCTGTGGGATTTGTGCTCGGGCTAAGCCTTGCTGTTCTCGTGCCAGTGGTTTGCTTTTGCCTTTGCCGGTTCCTAAGAGGCCTTGGACGCATATTTCCATGGATTTTATTTTGGATCTTCCGGTCTCTCAGAGAATGTCTGTCATCTGGGTGGTTTGTGATCGTTTTTCTAAAATGTTCCATTTGGTGCCCTTGCCTAAGTTGCCTTCTTCCTCCGATTTGGTTCCGTTATTTTTTCAGAATGTGGTTCGTCTGCACGGCATCCCTGAAAACATTGTGTCTGACAGAGGATCCCAGTTTGTGTCCAGATTTTGGCGGTCCTTTTGTGCTAAGATGGGCATTGATTTGTCTTTTTCGTCGGCCTTCCATCCTCAGACGAATGGCCAAACCGAGCGAACTAACCAGACCTTGGAAACTTATTTGAGATGTTTTGTTTCTGCTGACCAGGATGATTGGGTGACTTTTTTGCCATTGGCCGAGTTTGCCCTTAATAAACGGGCTAGTTCGGCTACTTTGGTTTCGCCTTTTTTTTGTAATTCTGGTTTTCATCCTCGTTTTTCCTCGGGTCAGGTTGAGTCTTCTGACTGTCCTGGGGTGGATTCTGTGGTGGATAGGTTGCAGCAGATTTGGAACCATGTGGTGGACAATTTGATGTTGTCACAGGAGAAGGCTCAGCGCTTTGCTAACCGTCGTCGCTGTGTGGGTCCCCGACTTCGTGTGGGGGATTTGGTGTGGTTGTCTTCTCGTTATGTTCCTATGAAGGTTTCTTCTCCTAAGTTTAAACATCGTTTTATCGGTCCTTATAAAATTTTGGAAATCCTCAACCCTGTGTCATTTCGCTTGGACCTCCCGGCATCGTTTACCATCCATAATGTGTTCCATAGGTCTTTGTTGCGGAGGTATGTGGTGCCTGTGGTTCCTTCTGTTGAGCCTCCTGCTCCGGTGCTGGTTGAGGGAGAATTGGAATACATGGTGGAGAAGATCTTGGATTCTCGTATTTCAAGACGGAGGCTTCAGTATTTGGTTAAGTGGAAGGGCTATGGTCAGGAGGATAATTCCTGGGTTGTCGCCTCTGATGTTCATGCGGCCGATTTGGTTTGTGCCTTCCATGTGGCTCACTCTGATCGCCCTGGGGGTTCTGGTGAGGGTTCGTTGACCCCTCCTCAAGGGGGGGTACTGTTGTGAACTCTGTTTCCGGGCTCCCTCCTGTGGTCATGAGTGGTACTGTGTGAGTTCTCTCTTTGGGCTCCTCCTGGTGGCTCTTTTTGTTATTTTGCAGGTTTCTGGCAGGATCAGCTGTCTCGTCATCTGCTAGTTAGGTTTCCTATTTAATCCACCTGGTCCTTCATTCCTTGCCTGTTGCCGTTGTATTCAGTGCTATTCTGATTGCTCCTGTCTACATCCGTTATCAGTTATTATTCTCTCCAAGAGAAGCTAAGTTCTGTTTGCTTATTTTTGCTCATCTGTGTTCAAGATGTTTCCTAGTCTATGATGAGTTTTTGTCCAGCTTGCTAATATGTGATTTCCCTGCTTGCTTGTGCTCTGGGGTGCTGAGTTGCTCCCCCCACATCGTTAGTTGGTGTGGGGGTTCTCGCATTCTCTGCGTGGATATTTTTGCATAGGGTTTTTTACTGACCGCACAGATCCATTGCTATTTTCTGCTATCTAGCGTTAGCGGGCCTCATTTGCTTAACCTGTTTCATCTCTGCGTTTGTCTTTTCCTCTTAACTCACCGTTATTATTTGTGGGGGGCTTCTATATCTCTGGGGGATTTCTCTGAGGCAAGTGAGGTCTTTACTTTCTCTTTAGGGGTAGTCAGTTTCTCAGGCCGTGAAGAGACATCTAGGATTTCAGGAAACGTTCCACGGCTGCCTATAGTGTGTGCGGTTAGGATCAGGTTTGCGGTTAGTCCAGTTACCACATCCCCAGAGCTCGTCCTATTATTTTCTACTTAGCTGGTTAGATTTGTGATCCTAAGCCACTAGGATCATAACACACGACCATGCCTGGCTGTAGGTTCAGTGGTGTCAGCCACAGATTCGCCTGCTCTTTCAGAGCAGTCCACAACTCTTCAGCATTGTGCGTTTTGTCACCTAAGCATATTAGCTGCAGCACAGCCTGTTGCCACTTGGCTGAAGCAGTGCTGCAGTGCTTCCAGCTTTTGACTGATGCGCTCATTTTGGAGATGGAGGCTGAAGAAGAAGAAGAGGAGGAGGAGGTGCAGGAGCTGTAGACTGTGGAGGCAACCCTGATTAATGTAAGGCCCGCAATCCTCGGCGTCGGGAGGACATGTTACATCCCAAGGTCTGACTGGGTCCCGGCTTCCACTATGTTAACTCATTGTGCCATCAGTGAGATGTACCGTCCATGCCCACAAGCATTTTTCCACGTTTCCGTTATTAGGTGGACTTTCCCAGTAACAGTATTGTTGAGGGGACGGGTAATGTTGTGGTACACGTGCTTGTGTAATGCCGGGACGGCACACCGAGAGAAATAGTGGTGGCTGGGGACAGTACCTTGGGAGGGCCGCCGCCATCAGGTTGCGAAAAGCTTCCATCTCCACAAGCCTAAAAGGCAACATTTCGAGCGCAAGCAAACGAGAGATGTGTGAATATAGTACTGTGGCCTGTGGGGCATTGGCTGCATATTTCCACTTGCATTCCAAAGACTGAGGTATGGACAACTGGAGGCTGCGCTGGAACAAGGTCGTGGATGTGCTTGATGATAGTGCTAGTTGAGTGTGGCAATGACAGGTTCAGGGCAGGAGGCATCTTCGCATGCAGTGTGGACATGCACAACAGTGGAAGAAGCGCTGGTGTCCCCCGCAGACACTGTTCGTGGAGCCTGGGGTTCGGCTCACAAATTCAGGTGCTTTGCTGCCATGTGCCTGATCATGCTGGTGGTGGTCAAGCTGGTAGTTTTGCTACCCCTGCTGATGCTGGCATTGCAGGTGGTGCAAATGGCCTGTTTGGGGTTATCGGCAGAGTCTTTATAAAACAACCAGATGCTATGCCTCCCTCCCCCTGTGTGCTGATGTCCTCGCTCTGCATGTTCTCCTGCCAGGTTAGGTCAGTTACTCTATCACCTCTTCTTCCACTTCCGCACCCTGGTCCTCCTCCTGACTTTCTGTCAATTGTGTCTCATTATAGTCCACCTCTTGTGACACGTTCCCACCGTCGCCTTTGTGTGACCGTGGCTGCTTAAATATTGGGAACCGCTACATGCGATCTCATCTTTCCCGGCTTCAAGTGGACAAGGCAAGAGGCCCAAATCTATAAATGGAAAAGAGAACAGCTCTTCAGGGTGTTCAAGTGTGGGATCAGTTGTCTCTGGCCACTCAGCATGGCGGGAGAAAGGAGGATCAGGGTGTGGAATATGCGGTTCAGACTCACGGCTACTGAGACTTGACCATGTACAGTAGAAGATAGGATGCTGGTGGTGGCAAAGTGACTGGAAGCATTATCCGCTATCCAACCAACAACCTTTTGACACTGCTCTGGGATCAATAGTGGTGTTCTGCGGTCCCCTAGTAATTTGGACAGGAAGGTCGGGCGAGAAGATGTGGGTGTTTGTTGTGGCACAATTTCAGCTTGCCCACGGCCTCGGCCTCTGCATGCACCATCACCATCACGTCCACTTCCCCGTTCCTTGCTACTTGCCTTTCCCCTTTTAAATGAGCTACAATATTTTCCACTGTCACTACAAATGGCTGAATTTGGAGTGAATATACTGTATATGCGTGTGGGAAAACCACAGTTTAAAATATCTGGACTGTAGGCAACAATTTTTTTTTTAGCAAATTGTAATCAATAACTATTGAAACACACAGCATTAACAGTTGAATGTAGGCCTCAAATGCCATGATTTGTAGGCCACAGATAGATGAGGACTCTGATGGAGATACCACATTGTTCAATATGTGGCCTGTGTTTTTTGTTTTTTTTAATGCAAAATAGTGTAATGTATAGAACTAGGGTAACAGACAGGCAAAAAAGATGAATGGAAGTCTCAAATGCCACAATTTGTAGGCCACAGATAGATGAGACGTCTGACGGAGATACCACACTGTTCAATATGTGGCCTTTTTTTACGCAAAATAGTGTATAGAACTAGGGTAACAGACAGCCAAAACAGTTGAATGTAGGCCTCAAATGCCACAATTTGTAGGCCGCACATAGATGAGGCATCTGACAGAGATACCACACTGTTCAGTATGTGGCCTTTTTTTTTTTACGGAAAATAGTGTATAGAACTAGGGTGACAGGCAGCAAAAACAGTTGAATGGAGGTCTCAAATGCCACAATTTGTTTACAACAGATAGATGAGGACTCTGACGGAGATACCACACTGTTCAATATGTGGCCTGTATTTTTTATTTTTATCACAAAATAGTGTATAGAACTAGCGTAAAAGACTGCCAAAAAAGTTAAATGGAGGTCTTAAATGTCACAATTTGTAGCCCACAGATAAATGAGGCGTCTGACCGAGATACCACACTGTTCAACATGTGGCCTGTATTTTTTGTTTTTTTATGACAAAGTAATGTACAGAACTAGGGTACCAGACAGCCAAAACAGTTAAATGGAGGTCTCAAATGCCACAATTTGTAGTCCACAGATAGATGTGGCATCTGACGGAGATACCACACGGTTCAATATGTGGCCTGTATTTTTTTGTTTTTTTTTAATGCAAAATAGTGTATAGAACTAGGGTAACACACAGTAAAAACACTTGAATTTAGGCCTCAAATGTCCTCATTTGTAGGCCACAGATAGATGAGTCATATGATGGAGATACCACACTGTACAATACGGGGCCTGTATTTTTTATTTTTTAATGCAAAATAGTGTATAGAACTAGGGTAACAGGCAGGGCCATATTTGCCACTAGGCACTTGAGGGCACATGCCTAGGGTCACCAGGATGCAGAGGGGCAGCACTTGAGCAAGGGTTTTTTGTTTTTTTACAGTCCGGGGAGGTCAACTGTTATGATCCTTAGTGGCTGAGGATCACAGAACTGACGAGCTAAGTAACTGAACATAGAACGAGCTCTAGGGAGGTGGTAACTGGACTGACCGCAATCCTGATCCTAACCAAACACACTAAAGGTAGCCAGTGAACGTGCCTGAATTCCTAGACGTCACGACTAGTGTTGAGCATTCCGATACCGCAAGTATCGGGTATCGGCCGATACTTGCGGGTATCGGAATTCCGATACCGAGATCTGATACTTTTGTGGTATCGGTATCGAAATAACATTACTGTGTAAAAGAAAGAATGAAAATAAAAAATATTGCTATACTCACCTCTCCGACGCAGCCTGGACCTCACCGAGGGAACCGGCAGCGTTCTTTGCTTAAAATGCGCGCGTTTACTTCCTTCCGTGACGTCACGGCTTGTGATTGGTCGCGTGCCGCCCATGTGGCCGCGACGCGACCAATCACAGCAAGCCGTGACGTAATTTTCAGGTCCTGAATGCCTAATTCTAGGCATTCAGGATTTTAAAATTACGTTCCGGCTTGTGATTGGTCGCGTGCCGCCCATGTGACCGCGACGCGACCAATCACAGCAAGCCGTGACGTAATTTTCAGGTCCTGAATGCAGAATTAGGCATTCAGGACCTGAAATTATGTCACGGCTTGCTGTGATTGGTCGCGTCGCGGTCACATGGGTGGCACGCAACCAATCACAAGCCGTGACGTAATTTTAAAATGCGCGCGTTTCCTGCCTCCCGTGACGTCACGGCTTGTGATTGGTCGCGTCGCCCATGTGACCGCGACGCGACCAATCACAAGCCGGAACGTAATTTTAAAATCCTGTATGCCTAGAATTAGGCATTCAGGACCTGAAAATTACGTCACGGCTTGCTGTGATTGGTCGCGTCGCGGCCACATGGGCGGCACGCGACCAATCACAAGCCGTGATGTCACGGAAGGAAGTAAACGCACGCATTTTAAGCAAAGAACGCTGCCGGTTCCCTCAGTGAGGTCCAGGCTGCGTCGGAGAGGTGAGTATAGCAATATTTTTTATTTTAATTCTTTCTTTTACACATTAATATGGATCCGAGGGCCTGAAGGAGAGTTTCCTCTCCTTCAGACCCTGGGAACCATCAGGGATACCGTCCGATACTTGAGTCCCATTGACTTGTATTAGTATCGGGTATCGGTATCGGATTAGATCCGATACTTTGCCGGTATCAGCCGATACTTTCCGATACCGATACTTTCAAGTATCGGACGGTATCGCTCAACACTAGTCACGACGCAGCCTGAGAAACTAGCTACCCCTAGAGATAGAAAGTAAGACCTCACTTGCCTCAGAGAAATAACCCCAAATATATAGAAAGCCCCCAACAAATAATAACGGTGAGGTAAGGGGAAAATACAAACGTAGAAATGAAAACAGATTCAGCAAATGAGGCCCGCTAGTACTAGATAGCAGAAGACAGATAGGAAACTGTGCGGTCAGTAGAAAACCCTATACAAAATATCCACGCTGAGAATTCAAGAACCCCCACACCAACTAACGGTGTGAGGGGAGAAACTCAGCCCTCTAGAGCTACCAGCAAGCAAGGAAATCACATATTAGCAAGCTGGACAAGGACAGATAATAAACCAAGAAACATATTGAACACTGATGATCAAAAAATGAACAAACAGAAACTTAGCTTCTCTTGGAGAGACTGATAACGAAGGTAGTCAGGAGAGATCAAAATAGCACTGAATACATCGACAGCAGGCAACAACTGAAAGTCCAGGTGAGCTAAATAGGAAACCAACTAGCAGATAACGAGACAGCTGATCCCAGCCACAGACCTGCAGAATGACAAAAAGAGCCACCAGAGGGAGCCCAAAGATAGCACTCACACAGTACCACTTGTGACCACAAGAGGGAGCCCAAAAACAGAGTTCACAACAGTACCCCCCCTTGAGGAGGGGTCACCGAACCCTCATCAAAACCCCCAGGGCGATCAGGATGAGCAACATGGAAGGCATGAACCAAATCGGCTGCATGAACATCAGAGGCGACAACCCAGGAATTATCCTCCTGACCATAGCCCTTCCACTTAACCAAATACTGAAGCCTCCGTCTAGAAATACGAGAATCCAAGATCTTCTCCACTACGTACTCCAATTCTCCCTCAACCAGCACCGGAGCAGGGGGCTCAACAGAAGGAACCACAGGCACCACATACCTCTGCAACAAAGACCTATGGAACACATTATGAATGGCAAACGACGCTGGGAGGTCCAAACGAAATGACACAGGGTTAAGGATTTCCAAAATCTTATAAGGACCGATGAAGCGAGGCTTGAACTTAGGAGAGGAGACCTTCATTGGAAGATACCGAGAAGACAGCCATACCAAATCCCCAACACGAAGTCGGGGACCCACACCGCGACGGCGGTTGGCAAAGTGCTGAGCCTTCTCCTGTGACAACTTCAAATTGTCCACCACATGGTTCCAAATCTGCTGCAACCTATCCATCACAGAATCCACCCCAGGACAGTCAGACGGCTCCACCTGACCCGAGGAAAAACGAGGATGAAAGCCAGAATTACAAAAAAAAGGTGAAACCAAAGTAGCAGAACTAGCTCGATTATTAAGGGCAAACTCGGCCAATGGCAAAAAAGTAACCCAATCATCCTGATCAGCAGAAACAAAACATCTTAAATAAGTTTCCAAGGTCTGATTAGTTCGCTCGGTTTGGCTATTCGTCTGAGGATGGAAGGCCGACGAAAAAGACAAATCAATGCCCATCTTAGCACAAAAGATCCGCCAAAATCTGGACACAAACTGGGATCCTCTGTCAGACACAATATTTTCAGGGATGCCGTGCAAGCGAACCACATTCTGAAAAAATAGAGGAACCAAATCGGAGGAAGAAGGCAACTTAGGCAAGGGCACCAAATGGACCATTTTAGAAAAACGATCACACACCACCCAGATGACAGACATTCTCTGAGAGACTGGAAGATCCGAAATAAAATCCATGGAAATGTGCGTCCAAGGCCTCTTCGGGACAGGCAAAGGCAAAAGCAAACCGCTGGCACGAGAACAGCAAGGCTTAGCCCGAGCACAAATCCCACAGGACTGCACAAAGGAACGCACATCCCGCGACAAGGAAGGCCACCAGAAGGATCTAGCCACCAAATCTCTGGTACCAAAAATCCCAGGATGACCTGCCAACACCGAAGAGTGAACCTCGGAAATAACTCTGCTGGTCCATCTATCTGGGACAAACAGTCTCTCTGGTGGACAACGGTCAGGTCTATCTGCCTGAAATTCCTGCAGCACTCGTCGCAAATCTGGGGAAATGGCAGACAAAATCACTCCCTCTCTGAGGATACCAGCCAGCTCTGAAACTCCCGGAGAGTCAGGCACAAAACTCCTAGAAAGAGCATCAGCCTTCACGTTCTTCGAACCAGGCAGGTACGAGACCACGAAATCGAAACGGGAGAAAAACAACGACCAACGAGCCTGTCTAGGATTCAGCCGCTTGGCAGACTCGAGATAGATCAGATTTTTGTGATCAGTCAAGACCACCACACGATGCTTAGCTCTCTCGAGCCAATGTCGCCACTCCTCAAATGCCCACTTCATAGCCAACAACTCCCGATTACCAACATCATAATTCCGCTCGGCAGGCGAAAACTTTCTTGAAAAGAAAGCACAAGGCTTCATCACAGAGCAATCAGAGCTTCTCTGCGACAAAACAGCCCCTGCTCCAATCTCAGAAGCATCAACCTCGACCTGAAAAGGAAGAGAGATATCAGGCTGACATAAAACTGGAGCCGAAGAAAAACGGCGCTTCAGCTCCTGAAAGGCTTCCACGGTCGCAGAAGACCAATTAGTCACATTAGAACCCTTCTTGGTCAAATCCGTCAAGGGTTTAACCACGCCAGAAAAATTAGCAATGAAGCGACGGTAAAAATTAGCAAAACCCAAGAACTTCTGAAGACTCTTAACAGATGTAGGCCGAGTCCAGTCATGAATAGCCTGGACCTTGACTGGGTCCATCTCAATAGTAGAAGGAGAAAAAATAAAACCCACAGAAGGAAACCTTCTGTACTCTGAAGAGACATTTTGAGCCCTTCACAAATAAGGCATTAGCACGCAGGACCTGAAATACCATCCTGACCTGCTTCACATGGGACTCCCAATCCTCAGAAAAGACCAAAATGTCATCCAGATACACAATCATAAATTTATCCAGATATTCTCGGAAGATGTCATGCATGAAGGACTGAAACACAGAAGAAGCATTAGAGAGTCCAAAAGGCATCACCAAGTACTCAAAATGGCCTTCGGGCGTATTAAATGCTGTTTTCCATTCATCCCCCTGCTTAATACGCACAAGGTTATACGCACCACGAAGATCTATCTTGGTGAACCAACTGGACCCCTTAATCCGAGCAAACAGATCAGACAATAATGGCAAAGGATACTGAAATTTGACCGTGATTTTATTTAGAAGACGATAATCTATACAAGGTCTCAGAGAACCATCCTTCTTGGCCACAAAAAAAGAATCCTGCACCAAGAGGGGATGAGGATGGCCGAATATGTCCCTTCTCCAAAGACTCCTTTATATAACTCCGCATAGCGGCATGTTCTGGTACAGACAAATTAAAAAGTCGTCCCTTAGGGAACTTACTACCAGGAATCAAATTTATAGCACAATCACAATCCCTATGAGGAGGCAGGGCACCGGATCTGGGCTCATCAAATACATCCTGGTAGTCCGACAAAAACTCAGGGACCTCAGAAGGAGAGGAAGAAGCAATTGACACCAAAGGAGCATCGCCATGAATCCCCTGGCAACCCCAACTTGACACAGACATAGCTTTCCAATCCAGAACTGGATTATGGGCCTGCAACCATGGCAGACCCAAAACGACAACATCATGCAAATTATGCAGCACAAGAAAGCGAATCACCTCCTGATGTACAGGAGTCATGCACATGGTCACTTGAGTCCAATACTGAGGCTTATTCTCAGCCAATAGTGTAGCATCAATTCCCCTCAGTGGAATAGGGAATTTTAAAGGCTCCAGGACCAAACCACAGCGCCTGGCAAAGACAAATCCATCAGATTCAGGGCAGCACCTGAATCCACAAAAGCCATAACCGAGTAGGATGACAAAGAACAAATTAAAGTAACAGACAAAATGAATTTAGGCTGTATAGTACCAACGGTGACAGATTTAGCGATTTTTTTTAAGCGCTTAGAGCATGCTGAGATAACATGAGTAGAATCACCACAGTAAAAGCACAACCCATTTTGACGTCTATGACTTTGCCGCTCAATTCTGGTCAGAATTCTGTCACATTGCATAGACTCAGGTCTCTGTCCAGAAAACACCGCCAGATGGTGCGCAGATTTGCGCTCCCGCAAACGCCGATCAATCTGAATGGCCAAAGCCATTGAGTCATTCAGACCTGCAGGCGTGGGGAACCCCACCATAACATTCTTAATGGCTTCAGAAAGACCTTCTCTGAAATTTGCAGCCAGGGCACACTCATTCCATTGAGTAAGCACTGACCATTTCCTAAATTTTTGACAATACACCTCTGCGTCATCCTGTCCCTGAGATAGGGCCAGCAAAGCCTTTTCTGCCTGGTTCTCAAGATTAGGTTCCTCATAAAGCAGTCCAAGCGCCAGAAAAAATGCATCCACATTCAGCAATGCAGGATCTCCTGGCGCCAGGGAGAAAGCTCAATCTTGAGGGTCGCCACGTAACAAGGAGATAACAATTTTAACTTGCTGAGCGGAATCACCAGAGGAACGAGGTCTCAAGGAAAGAAATAATTTACAATTATTCTTAAAATTCAGAAACCTAGATCTATCTCCAGAAAACAACTCAGGAATAGGTATTTTTGGCTCTGACATAGGACTGTGAACAACAAAATCCTGAATGCTTTGCACCCTTGCAGCAAGATGATCCACACTAGAAGTCAGACTCTGAATATCCATGTCTGCAGCTGAACTCAAAGCCACCCAGAGATTAAGGGGATGAGAGAAGCTGGACAGACTGCAGCAAAGGGAGAAAAAAAATTGCACTCAGGACTTCTCTTATCCCACTTCTGCGATGCATTAAACACTCTTTGGCCTGTTGTACTGTTATGATCCTTAGTGGCTGAGGATCACAGAACTGACGAGCTAAGTAACTGAACATAGAACGAGCTCTAGGGAGGTGGTAACTGGACTGACCGCAATCCTGATCCTAACCAAACACACTAAAGGTAGCCGGTGAATGTGCCTGAATTCCTAGACGTCACGACGCAGCCTGAGAAACTAGCTACCCCTAGAGATAGAAAGTAAGACCTCACTTGCCTCAGAGAAATAACCCCAAATATATAGAGAGCCCCCAACAAATAATAACGGTGAGGTAAGGGGAAAATACAAACGTAGAAATGAAAACAGATTCAGCAAATGAGGCCCGCTAGTACTAGATAGCAGAAGACAGATAGGAAACTGTGCGGTCAGTAGAAAACCCTATACAAAATATCCACGCTGAGAATTCAAGAACCCCCACACCAACTAACGGTGTGAGGGGAGAAACTCAGCCCTCTAGAGATACCAGCAAGCAAGGAAATCACATATTAGCAAGCTGGACAAGGACAGATAATAAACCAAGAAACATATTGAACACTGATGATCAAAAAATGAACAAACAGAAACTTAGCTTCTCTTGGAGAGACTGATAACGAAGGTAGTCAGGAGAGATCAAAATAGCACTGAATACATCGACAGCAGGCAACAACTGAAAGTCCAGGTGAGCGAAACCAACTAGCAGATAACGAGACAGCTGATCCCAGCCACAGACCTGCAGAATGACAAAAAGAGCCACCAGAGGGAGCCCAAAGATAGCACTCACACAGTACCACTTGTGACCACAAGAGGGAGCCCAAAAACAGAGTTCACAACAGTCAACCTGCCCACCCAGCTCAATCGTTACTGAACTTTGCAGCCTGACCCCAGACACAGCCCGCTCCTTCGCTGCCCATGTTCCCCAGCTGACAGCTACTCCATGCCTCTGTGGGCACCGCAGCTACTTACATGTCCTTGGCCAGTAAGTTCTTCCCTTAGGGTATGTTTCCACGTTCAGGAAACGCTGAGTTTTTGACGTAGCATTGAGCAGCATGCATAAAAAACGCAGCATCCAGATGTTACAGCATAGTGGAGGGGATTTCATGAAATCCTGTCTCCACTATGCAGTAAAAGACGCATGCGGCACACCCGAGAAAACTCACATGCATCGCGTCTTTTAAGAACGCAGCATGTCCTTACATTGCAGAAAAAACTCAAGGACAACGCAGGTGACCTGCCAGTGACCTCAGGTGCAGATTTGGTCAGGATTTTACCTGCATAAAATCTTGACCAAATCCTGAAGCAATCCTGAACGTGGACACATACCCTAAGGGTATGTGTCCACGTTCAGGATTGCATCAGGATTTGGTCAGGATTTTTCATCAGTATTTGTAAGCCAAAACCAGGAGTGGGTGATAAATGCAGAAGTGGTGCATATGTTTCTGTTATACTTTTCCTCTAATTGTTCCACTCCTGGTTTTGGCTTACAAATACTGATGGAAAATCCTGACCAAATCCTGATGCAATCCTGAACGTGGACACATACCCTTACACTACTCGAATGAAGAGGGAACTCCTTCTGGCCATGGCTGTGAGTTCAGAGAGTTCAGCAGCCAGCTCCCATCCTCATCCTCCAGGCTCTGGTAAGCAGGTACTGTGTGGCTGCAAGGAAATATCAATCAGACAGCAGTGGATGGAGCCGGGGTGGGGTGCTTTTCTGCGGGCTTCTGGGTGCAGAGTCTTTTGACCTTTTATAAGCAAAAGCGCGCTGATTTCTCTCAGTGTAAATATAAATGAGGAAATCACGAGCTGCGCACTTCAGACTAAAGAACTGGTCAATTCTGCTACCTATACATGTTTCACTTGTTACTGTTTGTATGGAATGTGGAGAGCAGAACAAATACAATGTAAGGCAGTTTCCCCCTTACAAAAATGTATTCACTCAGCTTTCTTCCATACAAAACAGTATCCACCCAACTTTCCCCCATAAAAATCAGTTTCCACCCAGCTTTCCCCCATACAAATCAGTATTCACTCAGCTTTCCTCCATACAAATCAGTATCCACCCAGTTTCTCCCATACAAATCAGCATTCACTCAGCTTTCCTCCAAACAAATCAGTATTCAATCAGCTTTCCTCCATACAAAACAGTGTCCACCCAACTTCCCCACATACAAATCAATATCCACCCAGCTTTCCCCCATACAAAACAGTATCCACCCAGCTTTCCCCCATACAAATCAGCATCCACAAAGCTTTCCCCATACAAATTGGTATCCACTCAGCTTTCCTCCATACAAAACAATATCCACCCAGCTTTCCCCCTTACAAATCAGTTTCCACCCAGCTTTCCCCCATACAAATCAGTATCCACCTAGCTTTCCCCCATACAAATCAGTATTCAATCAGCTTTCCTCCATACAAAACAGTGGCACCCAACTTCCCCACATACAAATCAATATCCACCCTGCTTTCCCCCATACAAAACAGTATCCACCCAGCTTTTCCCCATAGAAATCAGCATCCACAAAGCTTTCCCCATACAAATTGGTATCCACTCAGCTTTCCTCCATACAAAACAGTATCCACCCAGCTTTCCCCCATACAAATCAGTATCCACCCAGCTTTCCCCCATACAAATCAGTATTCAATCAGCTTTCCTCCATACAAAACAGTATCCACCCAGCTTTCCCCCTTACAAATCAGTTTCCACCCAGCTTTCCCCATACAAATCAGTATCCACCCAGCTTTCCCCCATACAAATCAGTATTCAATCAGCTTTCCTCCATACAAAACAATATCCACCCAGCTTTCCTCCTTACAAATCAGTTTCCACCCAGCTTCCCCCATACAAATCAGTATCCACCCAGCTTTCCCCCATACAAATCAGCATCCACCCAGCTTTTACCCATACAAATTGTCATATACTCAGCTTTTCCTCCATACAAAACAGTATCCACCCAGGTTTCCACCATACAAATCAGTTTCCACCCAGCTTTCCCCCATACAAATCAGTATTCAATCAGCTTTCCTCCATACAAAACAGTATCCACCCAGATTTCCCCCTTACAAATCAGTTTCCACCCAGTTTTCCCCATACAAATCAGTATCCACCCAGCTTTCCCCCATACAAAACAGTATCCACCCAGCTTTCTCCCATACAAATAAGCATCCACCCAGATTTTACCCATACAAATTGTCATATACTCAGCTTTCCTCCATACAAAACAGTATCCACCCAGCTTTCCCCCATACAAATCAGTATTCAATCAGCTTTCCTCCATACAAAACAGTGTCCACCCAACTTCCCCACATACAAATCAATATCCACCCAGCTTTCCCCCATACAAAACAGTATCCACCCAGCTTTCACCCTTACAAATCAGTTTCCACCCAGCTTTCCCCCATACAAATCAGTATCCACCCAGCTCTCCCCCATACAAATCAGTATTCAATCAGCTTTCCTCCATACAAAACAATATCCACCCAGCTTTCCTCCATACAAATCAGTTTCCACCCAGCTTCCCCCATACAAATCAGTATCCACCCAGCTTTCCCCCATACAAATCAGCATCCACCCAGCTTTTAACCATACAAATTGTCATATACTCAGTGTAAGGACTCTGGATTCCTTGTTTATCTTTGGTGTTTTATTGCCATTTTCCAAGATGGCGTCTGCTGCCTCAAATCTGCTCATGTTATCTGACTTCCCTGTCTTTATAAGCCTGGCTTGCTTCATTCTCCTTGCTTGTGTATTCTGCCTGAATCCCTGGTTTGTGCTGCAAGAGACTTCCCCTCTCCAGATACTCCGGCTCCGCCTATTCAGCTAAACCTTCTCAGCTCTCAGAGGTTCTCCTGCATTTCTCTGCATTCTTCTCCTACCTGCTGGACATGTAAGCTCATCCTGCTACAGCTAAGCTTGTTTGATTTTCACTGCTGGTTTATGTGACTGTTTTGGACTTGAAGCTCTGCACTGCTTCTGGACTCGTTGCTAAAACTGCCAGCCCTGGTTAGAACTGTGTCTTATAGTCTGCATTTCCCCAGAAGATGCTACGCCCATAAAACTTTGCCTGCAGCAAAGCTGCAAAAACTATTCCTAAGAAGGACCCAGTTTGCCGTCCATTTGAACTGTTGTGCACATGCTGCACCCACGTTTGTGCGTTTGAATATTGACTGTGCCTGCAGCCGAGCTGCAAGGAACTTATCCTGATTTCACCTTATTTGCTGTGTTTGAACTTGTTCACGCTTTGCACCAGTGTTTGTTTGAAAAAATACAGACTTATCACTATATTTGGTTCTGCTGCTTATTTGTCTCAAGCCAAGAGATTCCTGAGTGTTCCACTACAATTGTTACACTCAGCTTTCCTCCATACAAAACAGTACCCACCCAGCTTTCCCCCATACAAATCAGTTTCCACCCAGCTTTCCCCCATACAAATCAGTATCCACCCAGCTTTCCCCATACAAATAACCATCCACCCAGCTTTTACCCATACAAATTGGCATATACTCAGCATTCCTCCATACAAAACAGAATCCACCCAGCTTTCCCACATGCACATCAGTATCCACCAAACTTTCCCCCATACAAATCAGTATTCAATCAGCTTTCCTCCATACAAAACATTGTCCACCCAACTTCTTCACATACAAATCAGTATCCAACCAGCTTTCCCACATACAAAACAGTATCCTCCCAGCTTTCCCCCATACAAATCAGCATCCACAAAGCTTTCCCCATACAAATTGGTATCCACTCAGCTTTCCTCCATACAAAACAATATCCACTCAGCTTTCCCCCATACAAAACAATATCCACCCAGCTTTCCTCCTTACAAATCAGTTTCCACCCAGCTTTCCCCCATACAAATCAGCATCCACCCAGCTTTTACCCGTACAAATTGGCATATACTCAGCTTTCCTCCATACAAAACAGTATCCACCCAGCTTTCCCCCATACAAATCAGCATCCACCCAGCTTTTACCCGTACAAATTGGCATATACTCAGCTTTCCTCCATACAAAACAGTATCCACAAAGGTTTCCCCCTTGCAAATCAGTTTCCACCCAGTTTTCCCCCATACAAATCAGTATCCACCCAGCTTTCCCCCATACAAAACAGTATCTTACCCAGCTTCCCCCATACAAATCAGCATCCACCCAGCTTTTACCCATACAAATTGGCATATACTCATCTTTCCTCCATACAAAACAATATCCACCCAGCTTTCCTCCATACAAATCAGTATCCACCCAGCTTTTCCCCGTACAAAACAGTATCTACTCAGCTTTCCCTCAAACAAAACAGAATCCACCCAGCTTTCCACCATGCAAATCAGTATCCCCCCAGCTTTCCCCCATACAAATTGGTATCTACTCAGCTTTCCTCCATACAAAACAGTATCCACCCAACTTTCCCCATAGAAATCATCATCCACCGAGCTTTCCCCCACACAAATTGGTATCCACTCAGCTTTCCCCCATACACATCAGTATTCACTCATCTTTCCTCCATACAAAACAGTATCCACTCAACTTTCCCCATAGAAATCATCATCCACCGAGCTTTCCCCCACACAAATTGGTATCCACTCAGCTTTCCCCAATACACATCAGTATTCACTCATCTTTCCTCCATACAAAACAGTATCCACCCAGCTTTCCCCCATACAAATTGGTATCCAATCAGCTTTCCTCCATACAAAACAGTATCCACCCAACTTTCCCCATAGAAACCAGCATCCTCCGATCTTTCCCCCATACAAATTGGTATCCACTCAGCTTTCCCCCATACACATCAGTATCCACCCGGCTTTCCTCCATACAAATTGGTGTCGTCTCAGCTTTCCCCCTTACAAAAGAGTATCCACCCAGCTTTCCCCCATACAAATTTGTATCAACTCAGCTTTCCCCCATACAAAACAGTATCCTCCCTGCTTTCCTCCATACAAATCAGTATCCACCCAGCTTTTCCCCATACATATTGGTATCCACTCAGCCTTCCTTCATACAAAACAGTATCCATCCAGCTTTCCCCAAACAAATCAGTATGCACCCAACTTTCCCCCAAACAAATCAGTATCTACCCCACTCTCCCTCATACAAATCACTATTCACTCGGCTTTCCCCTATACAAATCATTATACACCTACAAATACCGCCACACCATTACCAGACCACATATTGCCACCACATAGTGACTGAATATTACAGTACTATAAGGAGAGAATGGAGACCTGGAAGCTGCCCCTCCCAGTCTACGCCATAGCCTGGAGCCCTCATTATCATAGGAATATATCAGTTAATAAATTGTTTTTCTTAAGCTTTATAGTGTAGTTTTAGGTCAGAGAGAGATGGTTAGGGGTTAGGGATGAGCTAGCAAAGTGCAGGGACAGCTAGTGATGGCTGCTTGCGGACATGTGCGGTACTTGCGGTGAGACAAAAAAAACACTGCTAGCAGTTTTTTTTTTCCGTTGTTGCAAGTACCACATTTGCCGGATTGCGGCAAAACCGCAAATGCCACACATGTCCTCAAGTCCCATAAGGAATGAATGAGGCCGAAAGCACTGTTGCCGTAAGTGATTCGTTATGCGGCAGACGCAGAAAAACTGCCGGATATTGTATAGCATTCTTTTGATATTTATATGAGAGTTTCTATATTTGGAGATTTGTACCTATCCTATTTATATCATGTATGAGCACTGCCATCATTGCATTGTTGGGTCCATTTGGGGTGATTATGGTTGGGCTGTCTAGCCTTTTTCTTGGTTTTTAAATGTTTTTAAATCTGTTACCTTCTTTGCCTTGTTTGTATAAGTCATTTAAATAAAGTATAATATTCAAATTGATCCCTTGTGTGTGCATATCCTTTTTCTTGCTTTTTTTTCTGTGCTATTTTATATGCACTTGGTAGATCCCTGTTGTGTACACTGATGTGGTGCCCGCTACATCTGTTTTTCTTGAAAACTGCCGGATCTGCTGCAAATGGAAAAAATCCCTGATGTGAAAGTAGCGTAAGTCACTGCTAACAGTGTCTGCATTAGTCATATTCACCAATGGGGGAGGCAGCACTAAAAGTGCCTAGGGCGGCATAAACTCTAAATATGGCTCTGGTAACAGGCAGCCAAAACAGTTAATTGGAGGCCTCAAATGCCACAATGTTAGGGCATGTTAGGTTAGGCTATGGGTTGAACTAGATGGACTTAAAGTCTTCCTTCAACCTTAATAACTATGTAACTATGTAACTATGTAATTTGTAGGCCACAGATAGATGAGGCGTCTGACGGAGATAGCCCATTTTCAAATATCTGGCCTGTATTTTCTTTTTGCCCAGCTAAATTGTGTCAATGAGTAAGCTAAGACACAACAAAAAAAATTCTAGGGAGGCCTGAAATGGCACAATTTTGAGTGCAATGATATGCGATCCGTGTGGCGGACAAAACCCAGTCTAAAATATCTGCCCTGTAGCTAAATATTTTTTGGGCAGCAAAATGGTGACAGAAATTTATGTAAGACACTCCAAAATTTTTTTACAGTACCACAAAAATGGCAGAATTTTATGCGCACTCAGATATGATGGATGGGAAGGGCAAACCCGTTTAAAATAGCTGGATTTTCACGCTCTACTATGAAAAGCATCTGGCTGTATTCTGCAATGTCAACAAGTAGCGATGGGCGAGCACCAAAATGCTCGGGTCGAGCACATTGGAATATTCGGGTACTCAACCAGAGCAACGAGCCCAATGTAAGTCTATGGGAGACCTGAGTATTTTTACCGCGACCCTCCCCCCCCCCCCGGTGGGTTCTTTTAAGGTCTAAAAACGTATGAAAATGATGGAAACACTGCTCAAAGGACACAGGAACATCATGGGGATCACCCCTGGAAGCATTCCTGACTCCTAGTTCACAGCTTTAAACAATTTTTTGTGAGATTCATGCCATTTTTCCCGGTGCCACAAAAAACACACTAAAACGAAACCAAAACGGGTTTTGCTTAGAAATATGTCAAGGTACATCCTTTGCAGGTTAATGACTTGCCTGTAAGGCCAAATATTTAACCCCAGACCGAATATTTCCTCCCCACTTAGGTTTAGTTCAGACGCCGCATTTTTGAAGGGTTTTTCAACTTTAACATTGCTTTCAACCACTACAAATGCATTCACTGGGAAAGGTCATTGTAACATTTAAGAACCTTAGCTGGCCATGTGGTGTGTGACACATAAGCAGACCCATCTTGTTTCATTTATGAAGGAGGGACTCTTAAAGTCACAGAGCCTATTTTTACTGGTGCATCAGGCAGCATTAATCTTCTTAAAGGGCCATTATTTAACAGTGGGTCTCCTAAACTATTGTAGCCTATGCTGTGAGTGGATAGGCTGCCAAGAATTACACCCATCACAATACCCCTTTCATAAGATGTCCAGGAGGGCCTCCTGAAGAAAAGTTGCATTGAATGCAAGGCATGTCCTGCTACCAATTCATATGCACCCCAATAAGCCTTTGAACCCACATACTGGATGGGCCCATGCAAATCCACTTCACAATATGCATTTTGTACTCCCTTACTCCTTTGTTTTACACATTGGCAGCAAGGCCAGCCCTGCTGCATAGTCAGTCATATGCACCCCATTACACCTTGGAACCCACATACTGGATGGGCCCATGAAAATCCACTTGTATCTTTCAATGGTATGATGTTTCCCTCTTTGCAGAATTATTTATAGGAGAATTTGGCAATTTTATTTGCCATGTTTTTAACACTAAGGTTCAGATACGGCTTTAAATATGGCTAATACTTGCAATACAATGCAATTTTATTGCAAACTACAAAAGTTAAAAGATAGTATGATTGAATAGTGTGATGCGTACACTTTTGCATATGTTAACATACAAAGGTTAATAAGTACATATAAGGATTAAATACATATACTGATTACGTATATATAAAGATTAACTACATACAGTATACTTACATCATCCACAAGAGGCTTTTAAACATCATCCATCTGGAATATCAGAGAAGCAACACCAAGACAAAGAACCCCTGGGAGATTACCTACACTGCATGGGCGTCCCCAATTATGCAGGTATCAGCACACTGTACTTGTACAGGTACCCCTGTTTTGGCATCTGTCTTAGTCATGTTTCTTTGGTCTTATATAGTGATTTATGCTATGTAGTAACTCTAGTTTCACCCAGACCTTCAAGTGGCCAGCTTTCAAGGTTGTATGAAACTGAGATATCATGGAGTCATCAGACGAGGGGCCATAAACCCCTAGAAAATAAAAGCCACAAGGATTTAGATCAAACCACCACAGGCAGAGTTTCTGTAAACCTTAATATTTTACAATGACAAAGAGCAAACATATAGAGGCTTAAGGTACCTTCACACTCAGCAACTTTACAACGAGAACGACAACGATCTGTGACGTTGCAGCATCCTGGTTAGCGATCTCATTGTGTTTGACACGCAGCAGCGATCTGGATCCCACTGTGATATCGCTGGTCGGAGCTAGAAGTCCAGAACTTTATTTGGTCGTCAGGTCGGCGTGTATCGTCGTGTTTGACAGCAAAAGCAACGATGCCAGCAATGTATTACATGGAGGTAACGACCTGTGAGAACGATAAGTGAGTCACCGTTACGTCACAGGATCGCTCCTGCATCGTTCTGGAGCTGCTGTGTTTGACGTCTCTACAGCGACCTAAACAGCGACGCTGCAGCGATCGGCTCGTTGTCTATATCGCTGCAGCATCGCTGAGGCCATGGGCACACGTTCAGGATTTTTAGCGGTTTTTTTTTGCGTTTTTTTGCTATAAAAACGTGATAAAAACGTGAAAAAAACGCTAACATATGCCTCCTATTATTTACCGTGTATTCCACATTTTTTTGTGCAAATGTTGCGATTTTTTTCCGCGAAAAAAATCGCATCGCGGAAAAAAAAGCAACATGTTCATTAAAAATGCGGAATTGCGGGGATTCCGCACACCTAGGAGTGCATTGATCTGCTTACTTCCCGCACGGGGCTGTGCACACCATGCGGGAAGTAAGCAGATTATGTGCGGTTGGTACCCAGGGTGGAGGAGAGGAGACTCTCCTCCACGCACTGGGCACCATATAATTGGCCAAAAATAAAAGAATTAAAATAAAAAATAGTCCTATACTCACCTTCGATGTCCCCGGAGTGTTCCCGCCTCACCGCTGCATGCTGCCGCTTCAGTTCTCATAGCTGGTGTGCGGTGAAGGACCTGTGATGATGTCACTGTCTTGTGATTGGTCGTGAGCGGTCATGTGACCGCTCACGTGACCGCTCACATGACCGCGACGTCATGGAAGGTCCTGCGCGCACACACCAGCTATAGGAAGAGGAACGGACGCCGCTGAAGAGATCGTCTGGGTGAGTATAAGCATTTTTTTTATTTTTTTTATTATTTTTAAACATTCTATCTTTTACTATAGATGCTGCAAAAGCAGCATCTATAGTAAAAAGTTGGTCACACGTGTCAAACAGTATGTTTGACAAGTGTGACCAACCTGTCAGTCAGTTTTCCAAGCGATGCTACAGATCGCTTGGAAAACTTTAGCATTCTGCAAGCTAATTACGCTTGCAGAATGCTAAAAAAACCGCAAAAAAAACGGAAAAAAACCGCAAAAAAAAAATGCGGATTTCTTGCAGAAAATTTCCGGTTTTCTTCAGGAAATTTCTGCAAGAAATCCGGACGTGTGCACATACCCTGAGTGTGATGGTACCTTTAGAACTGTTTGTGAAGTGAATAAACAAACATTTCTTAAGATTGTGTCACTATGAGCATTGTCTGTCACATTCTGTGAATCTTTTACAAGAAATGCAGCTATGTGATTGTCTGAATGCATTCAGTATACAGTATTTTAATCTGGATTCCAAATCGCCATTTGTATATTCACCATTTGTACATTTGAGGCAGCCAAATTTATGGCTCTCAATGAGAGAAACTAATATAGTGGACAAAGAAATATTCGTAATGAACTATTGAGCCAAACTAACAGCATTGCAGACCAAATCTGGAAGCGTATACCCATGTGTGGTTGTGAAGGGGTGCATGAGAATACACCTCCCCAAAACAGAGAATGTATTTGAGGTTATGTTTCACTGTTTTCACTTGGTGTACAGAAGTCTTTCCCAATCCAGCCCATGTTCATTTTTATAAGAGTCAGGCTGTCAGCATTGTCAGTTGACAGGCGGATGAGCTTATCTGTTATAATTCCACCAGCGGCACTAAAAACCCGCTCTGACAGAACGCTAGCAGCAGGGCAGGCCAGGATCTCCAAGGCATACAGAGCCAGTTCATGCCACGTGTCCAGCTTGGATACCCAATAATTAAAAGGCACAGAGGAATCACGGAGGACGTTTGTACGATCTGCAAGGTACTCCCTCACCATCTTCCCAAACATTGCACTTCTTGTGACAGCACCTCTGTGACATCACAATGGGAAGGTATGAGAAAACTGTCCCAGAACTTTGCCTTTGTTCCTCTGCCTGAGCTGGATTGTACTTCTGTCTCTCTCACTTGGACTCCTTGGATGTACAACAAAATCTGACATCTGCTGCCAGAGTTCTCACATGGGAATTTTCTAAGTAATTCTGCTACAAGGGCCCTCTGGTACTGCAACATTTTAGTACACCTCTCTGCATCTGGTAGAAGACATTGAAAGTTCTCCTTGTAGCGTGGGTCTAGAAGTGTCACCAACCAGTAATGAGTGTCACCCAAAATTTTTATAATGCGAGGGTCATGTGAAACGCAGCGCAACAGAAAGTCAGCCATGCATGCCAGACTGCTAACAGGCAAGACTTCCGTGTCCTCACCAACAGGACGGCTGACCATGCTGTCCTCATCCTCATCCTCCTCCCTGACCTAAGTCCATCCACGCTGAACAGACGGTATGACAGCTGTGCTTGTAAAACTGTCTATAGCGCATGAAAGTAGCTCCTGCTCTTCCTCCTCCTCCTCCTCCTCATTGCCTACCAATCCATGCTAAGAAGACATGAGGCTGGGCTGAGTGTAATCCCCCTGTATGGTTCCTTGCTCCATGTCCTCGTGCTCTGCCTGCAATGCATCCTCTTTAATTGTGAGAAGAGAGGTTTTCAGAATGCTGAGAAGCGGGATGGTGATGTTAATTATGGCGTCATTGCCGCTCACCATCTTGGTACAGTCCTCAAAGTTTTGGAGGATGGTACATATGTCTGACATCCATGTCCACTCCTGAGGTCTTATGTGTGGCGTCTGAACTGAATATCGACGGCCTTGTTGATGTTGGTAGTCAACAACTGCCCTCTTCTGCTCACAAATCCTTTCCAACATATGCAGCATAGTGTTACAGAGCATGGGGGCATCACACACCAGTAGGTGATCTGGAAGCTGCAAACGCTGCTGAAGCACGGCAAGGGCGGCTGAAGCTGTAGCTGACTTTCTAAAATGGGCAGACAGATGGCATAGTTTCACTAGCAAATCCGGCAGCTCTGGGTAGCTTTTCAAAAACGTTGAACCAAGAGGTTAAAACATGGGCCAAGCAAGGTACGTGTGTGAGCTCATCTTGCCTCAGAGCTGCCGCCAGGTTACGGCCATTGTCACACACGACCATGCCTGGCTGTAGGTTCAGTGGTGTCATCGAAATATCTGACTGCTCTTTCAGCACTGTCCACAACTCTTCTGCATTATGCAGTTTGTCACCTATACAGATTAGCTTCATCACAGCCTGTTGATTCTGACTGATGTGTTGATTTCAGAGATGGAGGATGAAGAGGAGGAGGAGGAGGTGCAGGAGCTGTAGACTGTGGGGCAACCCTGATTGATGTAGGGCCTGCAATCCTCGGCATGGGAAGGATGTGTTTCATCCCAAGGTCCACCTGGGTCCCGGCTTCCACTATGTTAACCCAATGTGCCGTCAGTGAGATGTACCGTCCCTGCCCACAAGCACTTGTCCACGTGTCCATGGTTAGGTGGACTTTACCTTTAACAGCATTGCTGAGGGCACGGGTAATGTTGTGGGACACATGCTGGTGTAATGTCGGTACGGCACACCGGGAGAAATAGTGGCAACTGGGAACCGAGTACCTTGGGATGGCCGCCGCCATCAGGTTGCGGAAAGCTTCCATCTCAACGAGCCTATAAGGCAACATTTCGAGCGCAAGCAGAAGAGAAATGTTAGAATTTAGGACTGTGGCCTGTGGGGCGTTGGCTGGGTATTTCCGCTTGCATTCTAAAGACTGGGGTATAGACAACTGAAGGCTGTGCTGGGACAAGGACGTGGACGGGCTTGATAATGGTGCTGCTTGACTGGTCAACAACAGGTGCAGGGCTAGAGGCATCTTGACATGCACGGTGGACTAGGGATTGGCTTCACCTTCTACGCAAAACAGTGGAAGAAGCAGTGGTGTCACCTTCAGACAGTGTTCCTGGAGCATGGGGTTCGGCCCACAAAGTCGGGTGCTTTGCTGCCATGTGCCTGATCATGCTGGTGGTGGTCAGGCTGGTAGTTTTGCTAGCCCTGCTGATGCGGGCATGGCAGGTGCTGCAAATGGCATGTTTGGGGTTATCGGCAGAGTCTTTAAAAAATAACCAGACTCGGGAAAATGTAACAGTTGGAATGACAACTTCACTCATGTTGGTGTTATGGGGAACGGATGCACGCCTTCTGTCTGTGGCCACCACACTGCTTCTTCCTGCCTGTTGGGGGGATATGCCTCCTTCCCTGTTTGGGCTGCTGTCCTCGCTATGCATGTCCTCCTGCCAGGTTGGGTCAGTCACTATGTCATCCACCACTTCGTCTTCCACATCCGCACCCTGCTCTTCCTTCTGACTTTCTGGCAATTGTGATCATCTTCCACCTCTTGTGACATTTTCCCACCATCGCCTTCTTGTGACCGGGGCTGGTCAAAGCTTTGGGCAGCTCTACATGCGATCTCATCTGTCCCCTCTTCAAGTTGACCGGCTGAGAGTCTGGAATCTTGAAATGGAAAACTGAACAGCTCTTCAGAGTGTCCAAGTATGGGATCAGTTGTCTCAGGGCACTCAGAATGGTGAGGGGAAGAGGGATCAGGGTGAGGAATATCCGGTCCACACTCACGGCTACTCAGAATTGACCGTGTGGAAGACATGGTGGTGGTGGTGGCTGAGTGACTGGAAGCATTATCCGCTATCCAACCAACAACAGTTTCACACTGCTCTGGTTTCAATAGTGGTGTGCTGCGGGAAACTGGGACAAGAACGTAGAGCGAGAAGATGTGGGTCTTTGTTGTGGCCCAATTTCACCTTGGCCACGGCCTTGTCCTCTGCATGCACCATCATGTCCACTTCCCCATCCCTTGCCCATTTTAAATGGACTATTGCACTATTTCGAAAGCTCAACACAAATGTATTTATTTAAGGCTAAATTATATCTGATCAGTATGCCTGCAAAGCTACGATTTTCAAACACAAGCACCAGGCCTCAGCCTGACATAACAGACTGTATTAAATTTTTTGGGGTTTTTGCTGAATTTAGACCCCCCCAAAAAAGAGTGGCACAAGGCTAGCACACAGAGCTATTCTACGTATGCATGCTGAAATACAATTTTTCTAAACCAGATATAACAGAACTCAGCCTGACATAACAGACTGCATTAACTTTTTTTTAGGGTTTTGTATAATTAAAAAAAAAAAGAACAAGGCTAGCAGACAGAACTACGAAACATATGCCTGTCAAGCTACGATTTTTCCACCACAGATACAACAGGCCTCAGTCTGACATAACAGACTGTCTTAATTTTGGGGGGGTTTGTAGAATTATTTAAATGCAAAATAGTGCTGTATATAAGTAGAGTCACAGGCAGGAAAAAAATTGACTAATGGCCTAAAATGCCCAAACTTGGAGCACGCAGATTTATGAGGCCTGTCACGGAAATATCACACTGCCAAATATGTGGCCTTTATTTTTTCATGCAAAATAGTGCTGTATATAAGTAGAGTAATAGACAGCAAAAAAAAGTGGGATACCGGCCTACAATGCCCAAACTTGGAGCATGCAGATATGTGAGGCCTATCACAGAAATACCACACTGCCAAATATGTGGCCTGTATTTTTTTAAATGTAAAATAGTGCTGTATATAAGTAGAGTCACATACAACAAAAACAGTGGAAAAACGGCCTAAAATGCCCAAACTTGGAGCATGCAGATCTATGAGGCATTTTTTGTTTTTGGTGAATTTAAAACAAAAAAAAGAATGGCACAAAGCTACCACACAGAACTAAGCTACTGCGGAAATTTGATTTTTCAAAAAACAGATACACCAGGACTCAGTCTGACTTCACAGACTGTATTAATGTCTTTTTTCTTTTTGGTGAATGTAAACCAAAAATATTGAGCAAAGCTAGCAGACAGAACTTTGCTACGTATGCCTGCTGAAACACGATTTTTCTAAACCAGATACAACAGAACTCAGCCTGACATAACAGACTGTATGAACTTTTTTTTAGGGTTTTGTATAATTTAAAAAAAAAACAAAAAACAAGGCTAGCAGACATAACTATGAAACTTATGCCTGTCAAGCTACGATTTTTCCACCACAGATAAAACAGGTCTCAGTCTGACATAACAGACTGTCTTACTTTTTTTGGGGGGGGGTTTGTAGAATTTTTTTAAAATGCAAAATATTGCTGTATAAAAGTAAGTCACAGACAAGAAAAAAATGGACTAATGGCCTAAAATTCCCAAACTTGGAGCACGCAGATATATGAGGCCTGTCAGGGAAATACGACACTGCCAAATGCGTGGCCTGTATTTTTTTAGATGCTAAATAGTGCTGTATATAAGTAGAGTAACAGACAGCAAAAAAAAGGGGAAACCAGCTGTTAGGTCTAGCGGAACGCACCAAATAATTAGATAGATAGAATAAGGTGCGTTCGCAGCCCAGGGTCCACCGTGCAGAGATGGAACCTGCTGCTGAGTAATGACGGACTATATGGCGGTACAAAATGGATTCACACGTGGGTTAACTTCACCCTGTATGAAGAAAGCGAACCCTGTTGCGTCACAGGACTGCGGTACCACACAAAAGAGCGCAATCAAGGAGTCAAGGAACTCAATTCCAAGACTCAGGATTATAATTCATCTAGACCTCTTGCGCTTGACACCGCAACTGGGGTGTCAGAGAGAATAAAACAATAATACTTATTTAGATGCATGAGAGTGCATGCTCTGGCGGACGCCACTAACCACCCAGGATTGGGTAAGGAAAGCGCACGGCGCCCACAGCAATTTGACGAGGTACTGTGTGTCACGTGCTGATAGCTAAGTCAGGTGCTAGATAGCAATCATCCACCTTACGCAAGCAGTCATACACAAGGGAGGGGATAATTAATGAACGACTTTCACACGTCAACACACATGTTTACAAGTGTATGTGAGCCTTTTATAGAGGCAGTGCTACAAGACCTTCCAGATGGTCCAATAGGAGCCGCAACAGGACCTGAGCATGTGACCCTCGACCTCCAATGGGAGGTCGTCCCGTGGGCATGCTCAGTATGGGAAAAGCAGGACTTAGTCCCAGAAAGACCTGCTCGCTGCTGATCAGTGCTGGCTACAAAGGCAGAGCCTGGAAGGACAGTAGTAACCAGTCACCCAGTATCAGCCTGAGCTAGACGCTGGGACCGATGTCTCCGCTGAGCAGGCTTCACTGCGGGTGGAGAAGAATAGGAAACTGCAGCGGAGATGCTTCAAGATTCCCCCTGTGAAGAGGCGGGAACTCGACACCTAATACCGGCCTACTATTCCCCAACTTGGAGCATGCAGATATTTGGTGGACTGGAAGGGTCATGGCCCAGAGGACAGGTCCTGGGAACCTGTTAAGCACATTCGGGCTCCGCAGCTCATTGCTGCCTTCGTGCATAGTGAGGCCCAAGGAGGGGGTTAATGTTAGGTGTTGAGTTCCCACCACTGCACAGGGAGAATCTTGAACCATGTCTGCTGCGGTCTCCCACTCTCCTCCAGCCGCAGTGGAACCTGCTCAGCAGAGACGTCGATCCCAGCATCTGGCTCAAGCTGATACTGTGCACTTGGTTACTGCAGTCTTTCCAGGCTCAGCCCTTGTAGCCAGAACTGATCAGTGGCAAGCAGACATTCCAGAGACTATGTCCTGCGTTTCCCCTACTGGGCATGCCCATGGGTCAGGGGTCTCATTGGAGGTTGGGTGTCACTTGCTCAGGTCCTGTAGCGCATACCTCCCAACTTTAGGGGAAGGGAAAGAGGGACCAAGTCAGCGGCGCGCGTAGCGCGCCGCGGCAAATTTTAGGCCACACCCATTTCACAAATAGCCACGCCCCAACCACACCCATTTAGCACTTCTGATCACAATGTTTCGTTAACAATAATTATGAACAAAAAAATATGGCCACACACGACGCTCCATACTGTACAATGGCCATTGGCCACATTATGCTCCATACTGTATAATGGCCCCACATGATGCTGCGTACAGTATACTTGCCCCACGTGATGGTCCATACAGTATAATGGCGCCACATGATGCTTTGTACAGTATAATGGCCCCACACGATGCTGGGTATAGTATAATGGCCACACAATGCTGGGTACAGTATAATGGCCCCACACAATGCTGGGTGCAGTATAATGGCCACACATGGTTACCCCACCCCCATCATTGCCTTCTCCATCAGTACACACAAACACCTTTCACCGCGCTCCCTCGCAGCAGCCGGCAGCTTCCACTCCCACGGCGCTGAATGGTGTCATCCAGCTGCGCCGCTGACTGCTGTATCCAGCATTACAGCTCAGTCCCCATAGAATGTAATACAGCACAGCCCCCATAGAATGTAATACAGCACAGCCCCCATAGAATATAATGCAGCACAGCCCCATAGAATATAATGCAGCACAGCCCCATAGAATATAATGCAGCACAGCCCCATAGAATATAATGCAGCACAGCCCCATAGAATATAATGCAGCACAGCCCCATAGAATATAATGCTGCACAGCCCCCATAGAATGTAACGCAGGCAGGTGGCAGCCCCCATAGAATGTAACGCAGGCAGGTGGCAGCCCCCATAGAATGTAACGCAGGCAGGTGGCAGCCCCCATAGAATGTAACGCAGGCAGGTGGCAGCCCCCATAGAATGTAAGGGGTGCTGCACCAGGTTGGTGGAGAATCCGATGGATGGGTACCAGGGGGAGAGTGGGAGCGGGGTGCGCGCACCATGGGGAGACAAAGTTTAGTTTGTCAGTCCTCCTATGCTGTCAGAGTCTCTGCTGTAACCGCAGCAGGGCAGCGCTGCATGGAGAGGGGGAGAGACACATACATTCACTTACAGTCTGGAGATCCGCTCGCTGCTCCCGCGGTCACACAGACACGGAGTGTCTCACAACTCTGCCCCCGTGCCAGAAACCAGTCCGGGTGCTGCCGCTCTGTCCTCAGAGTCCGCCCACGTCTATAGTTGAGGAGGAAGCCGGAGGCGGGCGGTGAGGCAACTCAAGGGGGCGTGGCTACAACGCAGTCCCAGGGAACGGAACGAACAGCGGGTACTAATCGGGCTCTCTCTACGTCCCGGAAGTGGGCGGGGCTTCACCGGCGGCCGCAAATTCGGGATTTTAAATGCCCGAAGCGGGACAGCGGGACCCCCGTGCCAAAGCGGGACTGTCACGCTGAAATCGGGACGGTTGGGAGGTATGCTGTAGCGGCTCCTATTGGATCACTAAGAAGGTTCTGGAGTACTACAGCTATAAAAGGTTTGCATGGCCACATGGCCATGCACTAGTATAAACTTGTTAATTTGTGTGTGTGGATGTATGTAGTTAATTCTAGAGTTCAGATTAGTCTCTGACACCACAGTAGCGGTGTCGAGCGCAAGTGGTCAAGAAGCACTCTTTCCCAGAGTCTTGGGTCAGAGTTCTGTGACTCTTTGCTTGTGCTCTTTGTGCAGTACCATGACCCTGTGATGCAACAGGGTTTGCTTCCTTCATACCGGGTGAAGCTAAACCGTGTGTGTACTCACATTATACTGCCATATAGTCCATCATTACCAAGCAGCAGGTGTCGTAGCTGCACGGTGGAACTCGGACTGCGAAAGCACCTTATTTCATCTCTAATTATTATTTGGTGCGTTCTGCCAGTCCTAACATTATACGGGCGCCAGGGTCTGGCTGGTAATGGCGGACGAACAGCGACTACAGTGATACATCCAGCAGCTGAAGGGCAGGTTGGCGGCTCTCGAGCGCACAACCTCAGCTGTGGATTAACATTAACAGTTGCTGTTCAGGCTGCTAGCGTGGCTGCAGCTAGTTGGTCCACTGCCACCCCTGCTCCGAAATTATCCCATCTTCCGTTGCCAGACAAGTTTGCTGGTGACAGTAAGGCCTCTTTCACACTTACGTCAGTACGGGGCAGTCGCAAACCGTCGGCCCGACGTACCGACGCACGTTGTGAAAATTATGCATGACGTGGGCAGCGGATGCAGTTTTTCAATGCATCCGCTGCCCATTCTAAAGTCCGGGGACGAGGGGGCAGAGTTCCGGCCATGCATGCACGGTCAGAAATGGTGGATCCGATGTACGAAAAAACTTCACTTGAACGTTTTTTCGTGCTGACGGTCCGCCAAAACACGGCCGATCCAGTGCACGATGGACACGACGTATGTCCATATGTCGCGATCCCTCGGCAATACAAGTCAATGGGCAAAAAACGCATCCTGCAAGCACATTTGCAGGATCCGTTTTTTGCCCAAAATGACGGATTGCGATGGAGGCCCCACGACGCTAGTGTGAAAGAGGCGTAAGCTGTGTAGGTGATTCATGAGCCAGTGTGCTATACACCTTGAGCTTCTGGCTGCATGTTTCCCACTGAGCGGGCTAAGGTAGAATTTATTATATCCCTCCTGTCGGACAGGGCATTGGAGTGGGCTACGCCGCTGTGGGAGCGCGACGATCATGTGGTGCAGAGTGCTCCGCAGTTCTTGAGCACTCTGAAGCAGGTCTTTTTGGGACCTCGTGTCACCCATGATACGGCACTCCAACTACTGGCATTGACACAGGGTTCTTCCATGGTCTGCCATTTTGCTGTCCACTTCCAGACTTTGGCATCTGAGCTGGAGTGGCCAGATAAAGTCCTCATCCCTGTATTCTGGAGGGGACTAGCTGACCATGTGAAGGACACCTTGGCCACTACGGAGATTCCTGCCACACGGGAGGAGCTAATAGCAATATCTACCCGCATCGACCTTTGTTTTAACGAGCGAAGGTTGGAGCGAGCCCAGTGTAGGCAGAGGTTTCGGCTGGCTCCCACCTTCACCAAACCTCCGGAATCTCCGGCCCAGGCATCTGAGTCACATGAGACCATGGAGGTGACACGAGCTGGGTCTAAGTCCCGGACCGCTCATGTACGCAAGGTCTGTCCTGTCTGCCAGCAGTCAGGACATTATGCCAGAAAATGTCCCCAGCGGTCGGGAAAACGTCAGCGTCCAGTGGTTGTACACTAGACACGACGACTAGTGTTGAGCATTCCGATACCGCAAGTATCGGGTATCGGCCGATACTTAGCAGTATCGGAATTCCGATACCGAGATCCGATACTTGCCGCGTATCGGATACCGGAATCGGAAGTTCCCAGGATTCAAACTGCACAAATTTGTACGAAATCAGCCAATGAGAATGATTCCAAGTGTGGGCACATCCTGTTCAGCATGGAGGGCCTGAAACTACTGGCAAGGCTGTGATTGGCTGTTGAAATGATGTCATGATGCAGTTTAAAAGTCGCTGGCGCCATTTTGCGCTCACTCTGCTGTGAATTCAGTTAGTGACAGGATGCTGTTTGCTGACTGAGGGCCAGTTTAGAGATAGCGATTTGCTTCTTTGTGCTTTTCAAAGGCTAATTTAGCAACCGCTGTGTTCACCTACTAATCACCTTGCTTTTGCTTTGTAGCGCTGTTTTCACAGCGATCTGCAAGGTCTGTGTGTGTGTGTGTGTGAGTGCAGCCCATTCTCTAGTCTGAGTGCAGCCATAGGCCATCCATAGCTGGTTGTATTCAGTTCAGGGAGGGTGGTTCATTGCCTCATACTGTTCTTTTTTTTTTTTTTTTTTTTTCAAGTAGTGTAGTCTGCTGCTCATTTTTTCAAAAAATTCCTATTAGTGTCTTTCCACCCGTCTCCAGCTAACTTGTGGAAAAACACTACATAGGATAACGTAGAGGAGGGTTTTTGGGCCTTGCAGCACCGTTTACGGCTGTCTGCACGGTCTCCGTGTGACTGCAGCTCGCCCTGTAGTCTGTGAGCAGCCATAGCCTGGTTGTCTCCAGCTCAGGGTTCTTCACTGCGTCATACCGTAAAATCAATTTTCCTCTTGTTTTAAGTAGTGCAGGCTGCTGCACATTTTTTCAAAAAATTCCTATTAGTGTCTTTCCACCCGTCTCCAGCTAACTTGTGGAAAAACACTACATAGGATAACGTAGAGGAGGGTTTTTGGGCCTTGCAGCGCCGTTTACGGCTGTCTGCACGGTCTCCGTGTGACTGCAGCTCTCTCTGTTGTCAGTTCAGCCCCCAAAAAATAAATAAATAATAAAGTTCACCAAACATACCAGTGACACCACTTTACATTTGTGTAGGCCACATTAGCTCATATTAAAGTCTAGTCCACACTTTAGAAAATTAGTGTTTCTTATACCTGTTAGGAGTTGTTCAGGAATAAGCACACAAAGCCGTTAGTACTCTTCTGCTTATCTTTATCAGTCAACCAAGATGAAGAAGGCAGTGAGTAAGGCACGTGGGCGTGGGCGCGGAGCAGGGAGAGGACGTGGGGATTCTGTGCCTGCTGCTGGCACCGGTGACTCATCAGCACCCACTTTCACCAGGGAACAGTCCTTCATGCGCAGCTTTGTCGCAGAGCGCCGTACACCGCTGCTGCGTGAAGAACAAATTGAAGCCGTTGTCGGATGGATGGCAGCTAATGCATCAACTTCAATTAGTGCCACATCCTCTCAGACACAGAGCACTGGAGAGCAGCCATCTGTCTCTTCACCACCTGCCAAATTGCCCAGGCAGACAGAGATCCCAGGACAGGAGCCGTCTCTACTTCTTTTCTCTGAATCTCTTGGCTTGGAAACGGGGCCAGCCAAGCAGCATTGGAGAAATGGAAGAAGAGGCAGGGTGCAGTGATGCCCAACCGCTTTTTCTCTCTTCCTCTGAAGAGGCGGGTGGGCCAGTGCCTCCGGTCACCACATCGCAGGACGCATCCGCTGATGACACTCAGGTGCCACTTTCTGGTGCGTGCTCTGCTGCTGAGACTACCCAGGAGGAGCAGTTGGGGGCAGAGGGTAGTGTAGATGATGAGGTCCTTGACCCATCTTGGCATGAGGGACAGGAAGGTGGTGGGAGCAGCTCTGAGGAAGAGATTCCCCGTACGGCCCAAAGAGGGAGAGGGAGGGGGAAGACTGCGGATCCTGCAGCCTCCGCTTTGGCACCCGTTAGGAGCATGTCTCTTCCAAAAGCCAAAAAGGGCGCTCCCAAGACTTGCAGTCCCTGGTCCTTTTTTGACACAGTTGCAGATGACATTTGCTATGTCAAATGCAAGGTGTGTCATCACAAAGTCAAAAGAGGTCGAAATGTCAGCAACCTCAATACCTCCAACATGTGGAAACATGTGCGCACCAGGCACGCGGCGGAGTTAGAAAGACATACTGAAGAGCTAGGCCAACCAACAGCGGCAGCTAACACCTCTTCAGCTCGTGTTGCCTCTTCCTCCAGCTCACACGCAGCTGGTTCGGCTTCCTCCCAGGATCGCCGTGGAAGAACCTCTGGCCCTGTTGTCCAGAGACCCGCTGTAATTCCACCCGCAGCACCACTTTCCCAGTCATCCACACACTCCCAGCCCAGTGTACAGCCATCGGTAGTACAGGCATGGGAGAAAAGGCGGCCTTTCTCATCAAACCACCCACGAGCACATGCTCTGACTGCAGGCATTGCCAAACTTCTGTCACTGGAAATGCTGTCATTCAGGCTGGTGGAGACTGACAGCTTCCGTGACTTGATGTCATTGGCAGTCCCACAGTACAATGTGCCCAGCCGCATTAACTTCAGCAGGCAAGCCGTCCCTGCCCTGCACAAGCATGTGGAGGGACACATAAAACACGCGCTACTGAATACCGTCAGTAGCAAGGTCCACCTCACCACCGATGCGTGGACCAGTCAACATGGACAGGGGCGATACCTTTCCCTCACTGCCCATTGGGTTAATGTCGTTGAGCTGGGTACAGATCGTGCGAGTGGCGCAGGACGTGTCCTGCCCACTCCAAGGATTGCAGGAATCCATTCTGTACGCATTGACTCCTCCTCTTACACCAGTTCCTCAGAATCATCGCTGCAGGAGCCGTCACAGTCCACCTCCACATGGACCCGTGATGAACGTTTACCTGTTACGACCGACATGAGCACAGCCGTGGCCAAACGTCAACAGGCCGTCTTGAAATTAATTTCTTTGGGGAATCGAAGCCACACAGCGCAGGAGCTCTGGAATGCCATCAAGCAGGAGAGTGATGTGTGGTTTGTGCCAACGAATCTCCAGCCAGGCATGGTAGTGTGTGATAATGGCCGAAATCTGGTGGCAGCTCTGGGCCTCGGCAACCTCACTCACATCCCATGTCTGGCACATGTGCTCAATTTGGTCGTGCAGAGTTTTTTGAGGGACTATCCGGATCTTGATGCACTGCTGCACAAGGTCCGCCTAGAGTGTGCTCACTTGTGGCGTTCCAGCACGGCAAAAGCGCGCATTGCAGCTCTGCAGCGCCGACACCGCCTGCCGGAACATCGCATCATATGTGACCTACCTACCAGGTGGAATTCCACGTTACATATGTTGGAGCGGTTGTGTGAGCAGCAGCAAGCTGTAATGGAGTACCAGCTGCTTCAGGCGCAAAGAAGTCTCACTCAGCGCCGTTCAGACTTCACAACCACAGAGTGGGCCACTATGAATGACGTCTGCCAGGTTTTGCGTCCCTTCGATTATTCCACGCGGATGGCGAGTGCAGATGATGCACTAGTCAGCATGACTGTCCCCCTTATCTGCCTGCTTGAAAAATCACTGCAAGCGCTAAGGGATGATGTTGTGGAAGAGGTGGAGGATGAGGATTCACCATTTCCATCATCTTCTGGACAGTCAGCGCCACGTGTTTCCTCACAAACGCGTAGGCAGGGGACACTTTGTGAGGAGGATGAGGAGGAGTCAATGGAGGAGGAAGACATCCGTCCAGAGGAGGGAGTTACACAATTGTCCAGTAGTCAGTGTGTACAGCGAGGGTGGGGTGATGACGAGCGGGCAGAGATCACACCTCCAGCAGGGGACAGCGTTTCTTGGGCAGTTGGCAGTCTGCAGCACATGGTGGATTACATGCTGCAGTGCCTGAGAAACGACCGTCGCATCGCCCACATTCTCAACATGTCTGATTATTGGGTGTTCACCCTCCTCGATCCTCGCTACTGGGACAACGTAGAAAGCCTCATCACACCGTTGAACCGGGAGCGAAAAATGCGGGAGTACCAAGACACACTGGTGAATTCCATCATCTTCTCCATTCCAAGTGAGAGAAGTGCTGCTAGTGCATTACAAAGCAGCTCAGTGCGTCCAGGCAGTGGTGGAGGCTCTGCACAAAGAGGGAGCAGAAGCAGTGCCTCTGCCCAAGGCAAGACCAGTATGGCCCAACTGTGGCACAGTTTTCTGTGCCCGCCACAAAAGTCTTCACCATCACAGACGGCTCCAGTCAGCAGGAGGCAACGGTTCCGTCAGATGGTGACAGACTACATGTCTTGCCCTCTTGCTGTACTCCCAGACGGCTCTTCCCCTTTCAAGTTTTGGGTCTCAAAGCTGGATACATGGCCAGAGCTAAGCCAGTATGCATTGGAGGTGCTGGCTTGCCCTGTGGCTAGTGTATTATCGGAACGCGTCTTTAGTGCTGCAGGTGGTGTACTAACCGACCGTCGCATGCGACGATCCTCCGATAACGTTGACCGGCTTACTTTCTGGAAAATGAACAAGGCCTGGATCTCGCAGGAATTTGCCACTCCTCTTCCTGATTAAATAATTAGGTGACTGTCTACGTTATCCAGGTCTCCTGTTGTGTTCATCTTTCTACCACCTGAACTTAAATTCCTGGGCTCCAACACCGCCAGTTGAGGCTCTGAAGTGCCGTCTGCACAGTCGAAACATACGACCCAGTGTTATTGGGTTTCAGTAACGTCAGCGTTTGATTCCGTCCCGGAGCCTGCGCTGTTATGTTATCCCTTGGCCAGGCACACTTAGCGCTGCCCATCTTCTGACATGATTTGGTGTCAGGCTGGCTGCGCCTGTGCGGCCGCGCTGGCCGAGAGCCCGCCTCGCATTGTCTTCTGATTTAATCCCACTGGGAGCCTGAGATCCATGGACATGCGCAGTGCATATCTGAACCTCCGCCTCTCACTCATCTCCCTATGCCTTCTTCAGACTGTGCGCCATCAGCTGATCCCTAATAGCATGCCACGGCCATGACGCCGCACAGTCTGAAGAAGCCGTAGGGAGGGGAGTGAGAGGCGAGGATATGCACTGCGCATGGCCACGGATCCCAGGCCCGCGGTGGGATTACATTAGACGACACTGCTAGGCGGGCTCTCGGCCAGCGCGGCCGCACAGGCGCAGCCAGCCTGACACCAAATGATGTCAGAAGATGGGCAGCGCTAAGTGTGCCTGGCCAAGGGATAACATAACAGCACAGGCTCCGGGACGGAATCAAACAACGCTGAGGAGCCGGGGCACGGCGCCGGGGGGGTAAGAATGACGGCTGTGCTGCGTCATATTACGAAGGAAAGTCCGACCTCCGGGACGGTCTCACGGTTTCAGGGGACACATTTTATAAGTGTTTAGTTCTGTGTTTGCAAGGAGCATAATGAAAAGAGCCACCTTTTCCTTTTGCATCTTTTGTGCTGCACAAGCTGGCTCTTTCAGCTACAAACGCCTTGGGGGGGGGTTAAAGGTTCCCTTTCGACTTTCTCCAATCAGGCTTCGGCCTACATTGTGTTCCTCTGCTTCTCCTGCTGTCCCTGGGCTCCAACACCGCTAGTTGTTGCCTGGTAGTGCTGTCCGCACAGTCAACAGTCGCTCCTCTGTTATTGGGGTTCAGTAACATCAGCTGTTCCCCAGCTGTGTGTGTGGCAATCCCTCCTATCTCCTCCACCTCCTCCTCCTCCTGTCCCTGGGCTCCAACACCGCTAGTTGCCGTCCAGAAGTGCTGCCCGCACAGTCCCAACAGTCCCTCCTCTGTTATTGGGGTTCAGTAACGTCAGCTGTTCCCCAGCTGTGTGTGTGGCAATCCCTCCTATCTCCTCCACCTCCTCCTCCTCCTGTCCCTGGGCTCCAACACTGCTAGTTGCCGTCCAGAAGTGCTGTCCGCACAGTCCCAACAGTCCCTCCTCTGTTATTGGGGTTCAGTAACGTCAGCTGTTCCCCAGCTGTGTGTGTGGCAATCCCTCCTATCTCCTCCACCTCCTCTTCCTCCTGTCCCTGGGCTCCAACACCGCTAGTTGCCGTCCAGAAGTGCTGTCCGCACAGTCCCAACAGTCCCTCCTCTGTTATTGGGGTTCAGTAACGTCAGCTGTTCCCCAGCTGTGTGTGTGGCAATCCCTCCTATCTCCTCCACCTCCTCCTCCTCCTGTCCCTGGGCTCCAACACCGCTAGTTGCCATCCAGAAGTGCTGTCCGCACAGTCCCAACAGTCCCTCCTCTGTTATTGGGGTTCAGTAACGTCAGCTGTTCCCCAGCTGTGTGTGTGGCAATCCCTCCTATCTCCTCCACCTCTTCCTCCTCCTGTCCCTGGGCTCCAACACCGCTAGTTGCCATCCAGAAGTGCTGTCCACACAGTCCCAACAGTCCCTCCTCTGTTATTGGGGTTCAGTAACGTCAGCTGTTCCCCAGCTGTGTGTGTGGCAATCCCTCCTATCTCCTCCACCTCCTCCTCCTCCTCCTGTCCCTGGGCTCCAACACCGCTAGTTGCCGTCCAGAAGTGCTGTCCGCACAGTCCCAACAGTCCCTCCTCTGTTATTGGGGTTCAGTAACGTCAGCTGTTCCCCAGCTGTGTGTGTGGCAATCCCTCCTATCTCCTCCACCTCCTCCTCCTCCTGTCCCTGGGCTCCAACACCGCTAGTTGCCATCCAGAAGTGCTGTCCGCACAGTCCCAACAGTTCCTCCTCTGTTATTGGGGTTCAGTAACGTCAGCTGTTCCCCAGCTGTGTGTGTGGCAATCCCTCCTATCTCCTCCACCTCCTCCTCCTCCTGTCCCTGGGCTCCAACACCGCTAGTTGCCGTCCAGAAGTGCTGTCCGCACAGTCCCAACAGTCCCTCCTCTGTTATTGGGGTTCAGTAACGTCAGCTGTTCCCCAGCTGTGTGTGTGGCAATCCCTCGTATCTCCTCCACCTCCTCCTCCTCCTCCTGTCCCTGGGCTCCAACACAGCTAGTTGACGTCCAGAACTGCTGTCCGCACAGTCCCAACAGTCCCTCCTCTGTTATTGGGGTTCAGTAACGTCAGCTGTTCCCCAGCTGTGTGTGTGGCAATCCCTCCTATCTCCTCCACCTCCTCCTCCTCCTGTCCCTGGGCTCCAACACCGCTAGTTGCCGTCCAGAAGTGCTGTCCGCACAGTCCCAACAGTCCCTCCTCTGTTATTGGGGTTCAGTAACATCAGCTGTTCCCCAGCTGTGTGTGTGGCAATCCCTCCTATCTCCTCCACCTCCTCCTCCTCCTGTCCCTGGGCTCCAACACAGCTAGTTGCTGTCCAGAACTGCTGTCCGCACAGTCCCAACAGTCCCTCCTCTGTTATTGGGGTTCAGTAACGTCAGCTGTTCCCCAGCTGTGTGTGTGGCAATCCCTCCTATCTCCTCCACCTCCTCCTCCTCCTGTCCTTGGGCTCCAACACCGCTAGTTGCCGTCCAGAAGTGCTGCCCGCACAGTCCCAACAGTCCCTCCTCTGTTATTGGGGATCAGTAACGTCAGCTGTTCCCCAGCTGTGTGTGTGGCAATCCCTCCTATCTCCTCCACCTCCTCCTCCTCCTGTCCCTGGGCTCCAACACCGCTAGTTGCCGTCCAGAAGTGCTGTCCGCACAGTCCCAACAGTCCCTCCTCTGTTATTGGGGTTCAGTAACGTCAGCTGTTCCCCAGCTGTGTGTGTGGCAATCCCTCCTATCTCCTCCACCTCCTCCTCCTCCTGTCCCTGGGCTCCAACACCACTAGTTGCCATCCAGAAGTTCTGTCCGCACAGTCCCAACAGTCCCTCCTCTGTTATTGGGTTTCAGTAACGTCAGCTGTTCCCCAGTTGTGTGTGTGGCAATCCCTCCTATCTCCTCCACCTCCTCCTCCTCCTCCTGTCCCTGGGCTCCAACACCGCTAGTTGCCGTCCAGAAGTGCTGTCCGCACAGTCCCAACAGTCCCTCCTCTGTTATTGGGGTTCAGTAACGTCAGCTGTTCCCCAGCTGTGTGTGTGGCAATCCCTCCTATCTCCTCCACCTCCTCCTCCTCCTCCTGTCCCTGGGCTCCAACACCGCTAGTTGCCATCCAGAAGTGCTGTCCGCACAGTCCCAACAGTCCCTCCTCAGTTATTGGGGTTCAGTAACGTCAGCTGTTCCCCAGCTGTGTGTGTGGCAATCCCTCCTATCTCCTCCACATCCTCCTCCTCCTGTCCCTGGGCTCCAACACCGCTAGTTGCCGTCCAGAAGTGCTGTCCGCACAGTCCCAACAGTCCCTCCTCTGTTATTGGGGTTCAGTAACATCAGCTGTTCCCCAGCTGTGTGTGTGGCAATCCCTCCTATCTCCTCCACCTCCTCCTCCTCCTGTCCCTGGGCTCCAACACAGCTAGTTGCCGTCCAGAACTGCTGTCCGCACAGTCCCAACAGTCCCTCCTCTGTTATTGGGGTTCAGTAACGTCAGCTGTTCCCCAGCTGTGTGTGTGGCAATCCCTCCTATCTCCTCCACCTCCTCCTCCTCCTGTCCCTGGGCTCCAACACCGCTAGTTGCCATCCAGAAGTGCTGCCCGCACAGTCCCAACAGTCCCTCCTCTGTTATTGGGGTTCAGTAACGTCAGCTGTTCCCCAGCTGTGTGTGTGGCAATCCCTCCTATCTCCTCCACCTCCTCCTCCTCCTGTCCCTGGGCTCCAACACCGCTAGTTGCCGTCCAGAAGTGCTGTCCGCACAGAGCCAAACACCTCGCCAATGTGTTAGTGGGGTTCAGTAATGCCTGCTGCTCCCCTGCTGTGTATACGGCAACGTGTCCTGCGACCGCCACGCAGGCACAACAAGTTAAATTTGAGGGAACCTGTCACCCCCCCCCCCCCAGGCGTTTGTTACTGAAGGAGACACCTTGTGCAGCAGTAATGATGCAAAGGGAAAAAGTGCCTCTTTTCGTGGTGCTCCTTGCACATGCTGAACCTAACACTTTTGAAATGTGTCCCCTCACACGGTTAAACCGTCCGGTCGGTGGAACTTTCCTTTGTCATGTGACGCAGCACAGCCGTCATTCTTACCCCCTTGGCGCCGTGCGCCTCCTCCTCAGCGTTGTTTGAATCTGTCCCGGAGTCTGCGCTGTTATGTTATCCCTTGGCCAGGCACACTTAGCGCTGCCCGTCTTCTGACATCATTTGGTGTCAGGATGGCTGCGCCTGTGCGGCCGCGCTGGACGAGATCCCGCCTCGTAGTGTCTTCTGATTTAATCCCACTGCGGACCTGTGATCCATGGACATTAGCAGTGCATATCTGAACCTCCGCCTCTCACTCCCCTCCCTACGGCTTCTTCAGACTGTGCGGCGTCACGGCCGTGGCATGCTATTAGGGATCAGCTGACGTTGCACAGTCTGAAGAAGGCGTAGGGAGATGAGTGAGAGGCGGAGGTTCAGATATGCACTGCTAATGTCCATGGATCACAGGTCCGCAGTGGGATTAAATCAGAAGACAATACGAGGCGGGATCTCGTCCAGCGCGGCCGCACAGGCGCAGCCATCCTGACACCAAATGATGTCAGAAGACGGGCAGCGCTAAGTGTGCCTGGCCAAGGGATAACATAACAGCGCAGACTCCGGGACAGATTCAAACAATGCTGAGGAGGAGGTGCACGGCGCCAAGGGGGTAAGAATGACGGCTGTGCTGCGTCACATGACAAAGGAAAGTTCCACCGACCGGACGGTTTAACCGTGTGAGGGGACACATTTCAAAAGTGTTAGGTTCAGCATGTGCAAGGACCATAATTAAAAGAGCTAAGTTTACCTTTTCCAGCATTAGTGCTGTACAAGATGGCTCTTTCAGCTACAAACGCCTGGGGGGGGGTTTAAAGGTTCCCTTTCAACTTGCTCCAGTGCAGGCTGCGGCCTACACTCTGCTCCACCTGCAGAGCCCGGGCTCCAACACCGCTAGTTGCTGTCCGGAAGTGCTGGATGCACAGAGAAAAACACCTCGCCAATGTGTCAGTGGGGTTCAGCACCGCCAGTTGTTCCCCTGCTGTGTAGCCGGCAACGTGTCCTGCAACAGCCACGCAGACACAACAGACCCAAAGCTGCCGCCAGTGCAGGCTTCGGCCTACACTCTGCTCCCCCTGCTCCTCCTGCTGACCCTGGGCTCTAACAACGCCAGTTGGTGCCCGGTACTGCTAGCTGCACAGAGAAATACACCAGCCAATGTGTCAGTGGGGTTCAGCACCGCCAGCTGTTCCCCTGCTGTGTAGCCGGCATCGTGTCCTGCAAAAGCCACGCAGACACAAGAACTGAAATTGAAGGGAACCTGTCCCCCCTCCCCCAAGTGTTTGTGTGTTGTACAGCCACCTTGTATAGCAGTAATGCTGCATGTGTGCAAGGTGGCTCATAAACTTATTCTCCTTGCACACGTGGAACGGAAAACGTCTACAATGTGTCCCCTGAGACCATTAAAACGTCCCTGAGGTGTGACTTTCCTTTGTAATGACACGCAGCAACCCCCTTGGTAGCGCTGCCCGTCTTCTCACATCATTGTTTGGCTGGCTAAACCCTGCGGCAGCCCTGCCCGACACAACGCCCCTCGGTGTCTAATTTATTTTGACTGCAAGGGTGTGATTGATGGGCATGAGCAGTGCCTATCTTCGCCTGGCACTTATCTCCTTCTGCCTTCTTCACACTGTGCGGCCTCATGGCCGTGGCATGCCATAAGGCATCAGCTGGCGCCGCACAGTCTGAAGCAGGTGTAAGGACCCGAGCGAGAGGCGAACATATGTACTGCGCCAGGCCATGAATCCCAGCCCCGCAGTGTGAAACACTGTAAAGACACTGCGGGGCTGGGATTCATGGGCATCGCGAACCACACCAGCCGACATGAAATGATGTCAGAAGACGGGCAGCGCATGGCCAAGGGATAACGCAACAACGCAGACTCCTGTACATCAAAATGCGATGCTCAGGAGGCCGCGCCAAGCACCAAGGTGGTATTTTTGCCAGCTGTGCTGCGTCTCATTATGAAGGGAACTCCTGCCTCCAAGACAGATTGACTGTATAAGGGCCAAAATGTTGTACGTGTTTCATTCAGCTTGTGCAAGGAACAAAATTAAAAGAGCAACCTTTCACTTCTGCAGCACTACTGCTGCATAAGGCGTGGCTCTTCTAGTGTGTAACACCTGAGGGGGGGTTAAAGGTTACCTTTAAAATTGGTTCAATTAGGCTTCGGCCTACACTCTGCTCCCCCTGCTGACCCTGGGCTCTAACACCGCCAGTTGGTGCCCGGTACTGCTAGCTGCACAGAGAAAAACACCAGCCAATGTGTCAGTGGGGTTCAGCACCGCCAGCTGTTCCCCTGCTGTGTAGCCGGCAACGTGTGCTGCAAAAGCCACGCAGACACAAAGCTGCCGCCAGTGCAGGCTTCGGCCTACACTCTGCTCCCTCTCCTCCTGCTGACCCTGGGCTCTAACACTGCCAGTTGGTGCCCGGTAATGCTAGCTGCACAGAGAAAAACACCAGCCAATGTGTCAGTGGGGTTCAGCACCGCCAGCTGTTCCCCTGCTGTGTAGCCGGCAACGTGTCCTGCAACAGCCACGCAGACACAAGAACTGAAATTGAAGGGAACTTGTCCCCCCTCCCCCAGGCGTTTGTATGTTTTACAGCCACCTTGTACAGCGGTAATGCTGCATGTGTGCAAGGTGGCTCATAAACTTATTCTCCTTGCACATGTGGAACTGAACACGTCAAAAATGTGTCCTCTGTGATCATTTAACCGTCCCGGAGGTGTGACTTTCCTTTGTAATGACACGCTGCAACCCCCTTGGTTGCGCTGCCAGTCTTCTGGCATCATTGTTTGGCTGGCTGCGCCTCTGCGGCCGCCCTGACCCACACAACGCCCCTCGGTGTCTTATTTATTTTGACTGCGAGGGTGTGATTGATGGGCATGAGCAGTGCATATGTTCGCCTGTCCCTCATCTCCTTCCGCCTTCTTCAGACTGTGCGGCTTCATGGCCGTGGCATGCGATAAGGGATCAGCTGACGCTGCACAGTCTGTAGCAGGTGTAAGGACACGAGCGAGAGGCGAACCTATGTACTGCGCCAGGCCATGAATCCCAGCCCTGCAGTGTTTTAACTATGTAAAGACACTGCGGGGCTGGGATTCATGGTCATCGCGAACCGCAACGGCCGACATTAAATGATGTCAGAAGATGGGCAGCGCTAACAGCGCAAGGCCAAGGGATAACACGACAGCACAGACTCCTGTACAGCAAATAACAATGCTCAGGAGGCTGCGCCCAGCACCAAGGTGGGATTTTTGACATCTGTGCTGCGTCTCATTACGAAGGGAACTCTCGCCTCCAACACAGTTTGACTGTATAAAGGGCTAAATGTTATACGTGTTTCATTCAGCGTGTGCAAGGAGAAAAATTAAAAGAGCAACCTTTGACTTGTGCAGCACTACTGCTGCATAAGGCGTGGCTCTTCTAGTTTGTAACCCCTGAGGGGGGTTAAAGGTTACCTTTAAAATTGGTTCAATTAGGCTTCGGCCTACACTCTGCTCCCCCTGCAGATCCTGGGCTCTAACACCGCCAGTTGGTGCCCTGAAGTGCTGGCTGCACAGAGAAAAACACCTCGCCAATGTGTCAGTGGGGTTCAGCACCGCCAGCTGTTCCCCTGCTGTGTAGCCGGCAACGTGTCCTGCAACAGCCACGCAGACACAAAGCTGCCGCCAGTGCAGGCTTCGGCCTACACTCTGCTCCCTCTCCTCCTCCTGCTGACCCTGGGCTCTAACACCGCCAGTTGGTGCCCGGTACTGCTAGCTGCACAGAGAAAAACACCAGCCAATGTGTCAGTGGGGTTCAGCACCGCCAGCTGTTCCCCTGCTGTGTAGCCGGCATCGTGTCCTGCAAAAGCCACGCAGACACAAGAACTGAAATTGAAGGGATCCTGTCGCCCCACCCCCAGGTGTTTGTATGTTTTACAGCCACCTTGTACAGCAGTAATGCTGCATGTGTGCAAGGTGGCTCATAAACTTATTCTCCTTGCACCCGTGGAACAGAACACGTCTACAATGTGTCCCCTGAGACCATTAAAACGTCCCTGAGGTGTGACTTTCCTTTGTAATGACACGCAACGACCCCCTTGGTAGCACAGCCCTTCTTCTGACATCATTGTTTGGCTGGCTGCGCCTCTGCGGCCGCCCTGCCCGACACAACGCCCCTCGGTGTCTTATATATTTTGACTGTGAGGGTGTGATTGATGGGCATGAGCAGTGCATATCTTCGCCAGGCTGTCACTCAGCTCCTTCCGCCTTCTTCAGACGGTGCGGCTTCATGGCCGCGGCATGCGATAAGGGATCAGCTGACGCCGCACAGTCTGTAGCAGGTGTAAGGACACGAGCGAGAGGCGAACATATGTACTGCGCCAGGCCATGAATCCCAGCCCCGCAGTGTGAAACACTGTAAAGACACTGCGGGGCTGGGATTCATGGGCATCGCGAACCACACCAGCCGACATGAAATGATGTCAGAAGATGGGCAGCGCATGGCCAAGGGATAACGCAACAACGCAGACTCCTGTACATCAAAATGCGATGCTCAGGAGGCCGCGCCAAGCACCAAGGTGGTATTTTTGCCAGCTGTGCTGCGTCTCATTACGAAGGGAACTACCGCCTCCAAGACAGATTGACTGTATAAGGGCCAAAATGTTGTACGTGTTTCATTCAGCTTGTGCAAGGAACAAAATTAAAAGAGCAACCTTTGACTTGTGCAGCACTACTGCTGCATAAGGCGTGGCTCTTCTAGTTTGTAACACCTGAGGGGGGTTAAAGGTTACCTTTAAAATTGGTTCAATTAGGCTTCGGCCTACACTCTGCTCCCTCTCCTCCTGCTGACCCTGGGCTCTAACACCGCCAGTTGGGGCCCGGTACTGCTAGCTGCACAGAGAAAAACACCAGCCAATGTGTCAGTGGGGTTCAGCACCGCCAGCTGTTCCCCTGCTGTGTAGCCGGCAACGTGTCCTGCAAATGCCATGCAGACACAACAGACCTACAAATGCCTCCAGTGCAGGCTTCGGCCTACACTCTGCTCCCCCTGCTGACCCTTTGCTCCAACACCGCTAGTTGGGGCTCTAGGAAGACAAGCTTGAATAGGTCCCCATCCTGGTTCCAGCACCGTCAGCTGTTTCCGGGCAGAGCCTTTGGCTTAGGTGCCTCCCTCTGGGTATCCGAGTTCCACCAACGTCAGGTGGTCCTTGGTAGTGCTTTAAGCACGGGTACCTCCTGCTTAGTAACCGGGTTCCAGTAACGTCAGCTGGTCCTCGGTAGTTCCATTGGCTCTTGGACCTTCGGCTACCCATCCGGGTTCCAGTACCGTCAGCTGGTTCTCGGCAGTGTCTTTTGCTCTTGTACCTTCTGCTCCCCATCCTGGTTCCAGTACCGTCAGCTGGTTCCGGGCAGAGCCTTTGGCTTAGGTGCCTCCCTCTGGGTATCTGAGTTCCACCAACGTCAGGTGGTCCTTGGTAGTGCTTTCAGCACGGGTACCTCCTGCTTAGTAACCGGGTTCCAGTAACGTCAGCTGGTCCTCGGTAGTTCCATTGGCTCTTGGACCTTCGGGTAGCCATCCGAGTTCCAGTTCCATCAGCTGTTTCTCTGCATTTTCTCAGCCTACTTGTACCTTCTGCTACATTTCCAAGTTCAAGACCCTAAAGACGACGACCCGGAAGACCACCCCTAAGATGACGACGACACCAGAGACGACAACCACTGAGATGACGACGACCCTGGAGACGATGACCCTGAAGACCACCCCGATGACGATGACCCCGGAGACGACGACGACCTGGAAGACCGAGAAGCAGAAGAACAAGAGGCTGCAGAACAAAGAGCAGAAGAACATTAAGCATAAGACTAAATATCAGAGCAAAAGATATTATCTAAATTATAAGCAGAAGAAGACTAAGCAGTGTATGGGGGTGAGTCCGTTCCTCCTCGTGGTGCCCCTGGATAAAGCCTGATGCTGCAGGCCAAACTGAACGCGGACAAATGTAACTGTTTTGTGACAGGCAGAACGGAAGGTGTAATCTTCAAACTTTTATAGATAACAACTACGGGAATGCCTGTCACAAATAAGAATATGATGAAGAAGTTGAATATGAAGAAGATAATAGTAAAATAAAAAGAATATGAACAATGTAACAAAAAAAATAATAGGTAGAAGATGAAGAAGAAGATGAATAAGGTGAAGAAGTTGATGTCAAAGAAGCTGATGATGAGGATAATGAAGAAGAAAGTGTGGGAGAAGTAAAAAAGAAGGTGAAGGGCGTGGAAGTAGTGAAACATCAATATCTGACAAAAAAAAAAAAAAATAACATAGTCAAAATCTTTCTAACGCCGAACGTCATAAAAAAAAATAAAAATCATGCTATTCTATTTGATTGGGCTAAACCTCTGTGCCTTTAATGTCTCCGCCACCTCCCCCAATACATCCTACATTATTCTTAGTTGTTTTCCCTCATGTAGAATTAACCTACAAGGAAAGAAAGGGTTTATTTTAATTCCGATATTTTCGTCCCATTGACTTGCATTGGGATCGGATATCGGTATCGGATTAGATCCGATACTTTGACGGTATCGGCCGATACTTTCCGATATCGGAAGGTATCGCTCAACACTAACGACGACGTTTTCCTCCAAATTGTCCTTCAAGGGGACAATTACCATAGGCCCAACCACTCTTACGGTAGAGCTTTGCGTGGATTCTGGGTCAGAGGGCAACTTCATGTCTTCTGCCTTCACTCAACGGCACGCAATACACCTGCTGATACTCGCCAAACCAGTGACCGTACGAGTGGTGAATGGGTCGACACTGCCTTCACAGATAACACACCAGACCATCCCAATTACTCTTTCTATGTCGCCATCCCCTCAGGAGATTATTGTTACAAAACTGCAGCACAGAACTAGGAGAGATGGGGGAAATCTAACCCTGCACTAAGACTAGGCTGAAACCCTACGATGGAGTGGGCGACCCATTCCTTGCAAATAGACCCACCAACGATCCTAGTCTAAACTCAACGAAGACCTATAGATAAGGGGAAGGAGGTCCCTAAAAGATCTAAGGACTGGGTACAAAAAACAGGTCACCTCCTAATAGGAAACACAGAGAAGGCTGCAAAAACAAACTGAAAAAGGAAACAAAAGATAGCAGAACCAGAGATCCTAGAACTGCAAAATATCAAACACAGAAAGCTGTCAAAGCACCTAGCCAGAACTCTAGCGGATTAACACTGTTGTCCAGCAAGGAATGGGAGGCAGGAGCTGGGTAATAAAGGGTGATACAATCACCTGACCAAGACAACCCAACACCAGGGGAAAAAGACCAGCAGCTAGAAAACCACAACAAGATGGCGGATGGTCAAAACAAAACAGATTCTAACAATTATCTCTTTACTGGTCATTCCCGAGGGAATTGATGAGGTAATGTTAGGGATACCTTGGCTACGGTAATACTCCCCTCATATTGAGTGGTCCACAGGGAGAATTTTGGGATGGAGTGAATCTTGTGAGGTAGATGTCAGAGGGAGTTCGTTCAGGTTGCTACTACTGAGGTACCTGCAGATCTTTTCTCTCTCCCCAAGCACTATTGGCCATATGCGGACATGTTCTCCAAGAGGGCTGCAGAGACTCTTCCACCTCACCGCCCCTATGACTGTCCTATTGACCTATTGTCTGGTGCTTAGCCTCCCCGGGGTCGAGTCTATCCGTTATCTCTCCTGGAGACAGAGGCAAAGTCTCAGTACATCCAGGAGAATCTGGCAAGAGTATTCATTAGGAATTCAGTGTCACCTGCCAGGGCTGGTTTCTTCTTCGTGCAGAAGAATGGAGAACTACGTCCCTGCACAGACTACAGGGGTCTTAATGCCATAACCGTTAAGAATAAGTACCCTCTGCCACTTATATCTGAGCTCTTCGATAGGTTGCGGGGGGCGAGGGTATTTACTAAGCTTGATCTGCGGGGTGCTTACAACCTGATTCGCATCCGTGAGGGGGACGAATGGAAGATGGCATTTAACACCAGGGATGGGCATTATGAACACCTGGTGATGCCCTTCGGGCTCTGTAATGCTCCTGCTGTTTTCCAAGACTTTGTGAATGATATCTTCCGGGATATGCTCACCACCTCGGTCGTAGTCTATCTGGATGATATTCTCATCTACTCTCTAGATAAAGACTCCCACCCGATAGATGTTTGCAAAGTCTACGACCTCTTACGGGCAAACTCCCTCTATGCCAAGTTGGAGAAGTCTGTGTTTGAGCAGGACTCCTTGCCTTTCCTGGGCTATATCATCTCCACCCAGGGGTTGGCCATGTATCCTGCCAAGCTACAGGCTGTGATGAACTGGCAGGAACTCCATTCTCTCAAAGCGGTGCAGCGCTTTAAGGGGTTCATCAACTATTATCGCCAGTTCATTCCCCACTTCTCAACCTTGGTAGCTCTCCTGGTTGCCCTCACCAAGAATCATGGTCGGAGGAGGTCTCCAAGGCCTTCCTCTCTATCAAGTCACACTTCGCTAGTGCTCCCATTTTACATCGCCCCGATGTTGATAAACCATTTATCATGGAGGTGGATGCCACTTCTGTCGGTGCTGGAGCAGTCCTCTTCCAGAAGGATGCTCAAGGTTGGAAGCACCCTTGCTTCTTCTCCAAGACCTTCTCACCGGCAGAGAGGAATTATTCCATCGGGGACAGGTTGTTGCAAGCCATGAAGTTGGCCTTTTTCAGAGTGGAGACACCTCCTGGAGGGGGCTCGCTATCCCTTCGAAGTATTCACCGACCGCAAAAATTTGGTATATTTTCAAACCTCCCAGTGGCTAAACTCTCGCCAGGCCAGATGGTCCCTGTTCTTCTCCTGGTTCCACTTTACCCTCCATTTTCTCTCTGCGGAGAAGAACACTTGTGCCGATGCACTCTCCCACTCCTTAGTGTCATCAGAGGAGGAGGAGCCCCGGCTTATTGTCCTGTTGTGAATTTGGATTCTGGGCTCCCCCGGTGGCCGCTTGTGGAATTGGACTTGTCATCCTCTTTCCTGTTTCACCTGGTTCCATCAGTAGTGGGTGTCGCTATTTAAGCTCATTTCTCTGGTGGTTTCTTGCCGGTCAACAATGTTATCTGATGCCTCTCAGTGCTTGTTCCTGCTTCTAGACAACTTCTAGATAAGTTGGACTTTTGTCCATGTTTTGTTTTGCCTATTTGTTCCAGTTCACAGCTGAAGTTTTGTTACTGTGTCTGGAAAGCTCTCGTTGATCAGGGATTGCTACTCTGGCGTTATGAGTTAATGCCAGAGTTTAAGGTAATCTCTGGATGGTGTTTTGTTAGTGTTTTTCTGCTGACCATGAAAGTATACTATCTGTCTTCTGCTATCTAGTAAGCGGACCTCAAATTTGCTTAGACTATTTTCCTGCTGCGTTTGTTGTTTCATCTGAACTCACCGTCATTATATGTGGGGGGCTACTGTCTTCTTTGGAATATTTCTCTAGAGGTGAGCCAGGTCTTATATTTCCCTCTGCTAGCTATTTAGGTCTTAGGCCAGAGCTGGGCATCTAGCGATAAATAGGAAATGCTACCTGGCTATTTCTAGTTGCGCGGCAGGCTTAGTTCATGGTCAGTATAGTTCCATCTTCCGAGAGCTTGTCCCTCTATAGGCTTGCTATGATCTCTGCCTGCAGAGATCATGACAGTTTGACCGGCCAATAAAGTGTTAAAGACCCAGGTTGAGAAAGGAGAGTTATAAGAAGTCTGCTGGAATTTTTTTTTTTTTTTTTCTCCAGTCTGCCTTGCTGCAGTCTTTTTTCTCTCTCTCCTCCTAATCTCTGTATGCTCTGTGTGCACCTGACAATAATGGATCTCCAGAGTGTAACTGCGGGTTTGAATAATCTCATCACGAAAGTACAAAATTTACAAGATTTTGTGGTACATGCTCCGGTATCTGAGCCGAGAATTCCTTTGCCGGAGTTCTTCACAGGGAATAGAGCTAGCTTCCAGAATTTCCGAAATAATTGTAAGCTTTATTTGTCCCTGAAGTCTCGTTCAGCTGGAGACCCTGCTCAGCAGGTTAGGATTGTGATTTCCTTGCTCAGGGGTGACCCTCAAGATTGGGCCTTCTCATTGCCAGCAGGGGATCCTGCGTTACGCGATGTGGATGCGTTTTTTCTGGCCTTGGGCTTGCTTTATGAGGAACCTCATTTGGAACTTCAGGCAGAAAAAACTTTGATGGCACTATCTCAGGGGCAAGACGAAGCTGAAGTTTTCTGCCAAAAATTCCGTAAATGGTCTGTGCTTACTCAGTGGAATGAGTGCGCCTTGGCGGCAACTTTCAGAGAAGGTCTCTCTGATGCCGTTAAGGATGTTATGGTGGGGTTCCCTTTGCCTGCAGGTCTGAATGAGTCCATGACAATGGCTATTCAGATTGATAGGCGTCTGCGGGAGCGCAAACCGGTGCACCATCTGGCGGTGTCTATGGAAAAGACGCCAGAAAGTATGCAGTGTGATAGAATTCTGTCCAGGAGCGAGCGACAGAATTTTAGACGGAAGAATGGATTGTGTTTCTATTGTGGGGATTCTACTCATGTTATATCAGCATGCTCTAGGCGTACAAAGAAGCTTGATAAGTCTGTTTCCATTGGCACCATTCAGTCTAAGTTTATTTTGTCTGTAACCCTGATTTGTTCTTTGTCATCCATTGCCACGGACGCCTATGTTGACTCTGGCGCCGCTCTGAGTCTTATGGATTGGTCCTTTGCCAATCGTTGTGGTTTTGATTTAGAGCCTTTGGAGACTCTTATTCCTCTGAAGGGGATTGACTCCACCCCATTGGCTAATAATAAACCACAATACTGGACACAAGTAACCATGCGTATCGATCCGGATCACCAGGAGATTATTCGTTTCCTGGTGCTGTATAATTTACATGACGATTTGGTACTGGGATTGCCATGGTTGCAGTCTCACAACCCAGTCTTGGACTGGAGAGCAATGTCTGTGTTGAGCTGGGGATGTAAGGGTATTCATGGGGACGTACCTTTGGTTTCTATTTCGTCGTCCATTCCCTCTGAAGTCCCTGAGTTCCTCTCTGATTATCAAGACGTCTTTGACGAACCCAAGCTTGGGTCGTTACCTCCGCACCGTGAGTGCGATTGTGCCATAGATTTGATACCGGGTTGTAAATATCCAAAGGGTCGTTTGTTTAATTTGTCTGTGCCGGAACATGCTGCTATGCGGGAATATATAAAGGAGTCTTTGGAAAAGGGACATATTCGTCCATCTTCTTCTCCCTTGGGAGCTGGGTTTTTCTTTGTCTCAAAAAAAGACGGCTCTTTGAGACCATGTATTGATTATCGGCTTCTGAATAAGATCACTGTTAAGTATCAATACCCATTGCCATTGCTTACTGATTTGTTTGCTCGTATAGAGGGTGCTAAGTGGTTCTCTAAAATTGATCTTCGTGGGGCGTATAATTTGGTGCGGATCAGGCAGGGGGATGAGTGGAAGACCGCATTTAATACGCCCGAGGGCCACTTTGAGTATTTGGTCATGCCTTTTGGTCTTTCTAATGCCCCTTCAGTTTTCCAGTCTTTTATGCATGATATTTTCCGCGATTTTCTGGATAAATTTATGATAATATATCTGGATGATATTCTGATTTTTTCTGATGACTGGGACTCTCATGTCCAGCAGGTCAGGAGAGTTTTTCAGGTTCTGCGGTCTAATTCTTTATGTGTGAAGGGGTCTAAGTGCGTTTTTGGGGTCCAGAAAATTTCCTTTTTGGGGTATATTTTTTCTCCCTCTTCCATTGAGATGGATCCCGTCAAGGTGCAAGCTATTTGTGACTGGACTCAGCCCTCCTCTCTTAAGGGTCTTCAGAGATTTTTGGGCTTTGCCAACTTTTACCGCCGATTTATTGCTGGTTTTTCGGATGTCGTTAAACCACTGACTGATTTGACCAGACAAGGCGCTGATGTTGCTAATTGGTCCCCTCATGCTGTAGAGGCCTTTCAGGAGCTTAAGCGCCGTTTTGCCTCTGCCCCTGTGTTGCGTCAGCCTGATGTGAATCTGCCTTTTCAGGTTGAGGTTGACGCTTCGGAGATCGGAGCTGGGGCAGTGTTGTCGCAGAAAGGTTCCGACTGCTCCGTCATTAGGCCTTGTGCCTTCTTTTCTCGCAAATTTTCGCCCGCAGAGCGGAATTATGATGTTGGGAATCGGGAGCTTTTGGCCATGAAGTGGGCTTTTGAGGAGTGGCGCCATTGGCTCGAGGGGGCTAGGCATCAGGTGGTGGTATTGACTGACCACAAAAATTTGATTTATCTTGAGACTGCCAGACGCCTGAATCCTAGACAGGCGCGCTGGTCTTTTTTTTTTTCTCGCTTTAATTTTGTGGTGTCATACCTACCGGGTTCTAAGAATGTTAAGGCAGATGCCCTTTCTAGGAGTTTTGACCCGGACTCTCCTGGTAATTCTGAACCCACAGGTATCCTTAGGGAGGGAGTAATTTTGTCGGCCGTTTCTCCTGATCTGCGGCGGTCCTTGCAAGAGTTTCAGGCGGATAGACCGGATCGTTGTCCGCCTGATAGACTGTTTGTTCCGGATGATTGGACCAGCAGAGTCATCTCTGAGGTACATTCTTCTGCATTGGCAGGTCATCCCGGAATTTTTGGTACCAGGGATTTGGTGGCAAGATCCTTCTGGTGGCCTTCCCTGTCACGAGATGTGCGAGTCTTTGTGCAGTCATGTGACGTTTGTGCTCGGGCCAAGTCTTGTAGTTCTCGGGCTAGCGGACTGCTGTTGCCCTTGCCTATTCCTAAGAGGCCTTGGACACACATCTCGATGGATTTTATTTCAGATCTGCCTGTTTCCCAGAAGATGTCTGTCATCTGGGTGGTCTGTGACCGTTTCTCTAAAATGGTCCATTTGGTTCCTCTGCCCAAGTTGCCTTCTTCTTCTGAGTTGGTTCCTCTGTTTTTTCAGAATGTTGTCCGATTGCACGGTATTCCTGAGAATATTGTTTCTGACAGAGGTACCCAATTTGTGTCTAGATTTTGGCGGGCATTCTGTGCTAGGATGGGCATAGATTTGTCTTTTTCATCTGCTTTTCACCCTCAGACTAATGGCCAGACCGAGCGGACTAATCAGACCCTTGAGACATATCTGAGGTGTTTTGTCTCTGCTGACCAGGATGATTGGGTTGCTTTTTTGCCATTGGCAGAGTTCGCCCTCAATAATCGGGCCAGTTCTTCCACCTTGGTGTCCCCGTTTTTCTGTAATTCGGGGTTTCACCCTCGATTTTCCTCCGGTCAGGTGGAATCCTCGGATTGTCCTGGAGTGGATGCGGTGGTGGAGAGATTGCATCACATCTGGGGGCAGGTTATGGACAATTTGAAGTTGTCCCAGGAGAAGACTCAGCGTTTTGCCAACCGTCATCGTCGTGTTGGTTCTCGGCTTTGTGTTGGAGATTTGGTGTGGTTGTCTTCTCGTTTTGTCCCTATGAGGGTCTCTTCTCCTAAGTTTAAACCTCGGTTCATCGGCCCTTATAGAATATTGGAGATTCTTAATCCTGTTTCTTTCCGTTTGGACCTCCCTGCGTCCTTTTCCATTCATAACGTTTTTCATCGGTCGTTATTGCGCAGGTATGAGGTACCTGTTGTACCTTCAGTTGAGCCTCCTGCTCCGGTGTTGGTTGAGGGTGAGTTGGAGTACGTTGTGGAGAAAATTTTGGACTCTCGTGTTTCCAGACGGAAACTCCAGTATCTGGTCAACTGGAAGGGTTACGGCCAGGAGGATAATTCTTGGGTCAATGCATCTGATGTTCATGCTTCTGATCTTGTTCGTGCCTTCCATAGGGCTCATCCTGGTCGCCCTGGTGGATCTGGTGAGGGTTCGGTGCCCCCTCCTTGAGGGGGGGGTACTGTTGTGAATTTGGATTCTGGGCTCCCCCGGTGGCCGCTTGTGGAATTGGACTTGTCATCCTCTTTCCTGTTTCACCTGGTTCCATCAGTAGTGGGTGTCGCTATTTAAGCTCATTTCTCTGGTGGTTTCTTGCCGGTCAACAATGTTATCTGATGCCTCTCAGTGCTTGTTCCTGCTTCTAGACAACTTCTAGATAAGTTGGACTTTTGTCCATGTTTTGTTTTGCCTATTTGTTCCAGTTCACAGCTGAAGTTTTGTTACTGTGTCTGGAAAGCTCTCGTTGATCAGGGATTGCTACTCTGGCGTTATGAGTTAATGCCAGAGTTTAAGGTAATCTCTGGATGGTGTTTTGTTAGTGTTTTTCTGCTGACCATGAAAGTATACTATCTGTCTTCTGCTATCTAGTAAGCGGACCTCAAATTTGCTTAGACTATTTTCCTGCTGCGTTTGTTGTTTCATCTGAACTCACCGTCATTATATGTGGGGGGCTACTGTCTTCTTTGGAATATTTCTCTAGAGGTGAGCCAGGTCTTATATTTCCCTCTGCTAGCTATTTAGGTCTTAGGCCAGAGCTGGGCATCTAGCGATAAATAGGAAATGCTACCTGGCTATTTCTAGTTGCGCGGCAGGCTTAGTTCATGGTCAGTATAGTTCCATCTTCCGAGAGCTTGTCCCTCTATAGGCTTGCTATGATCTCTGCCTGCAGAGATCATGACATTGTCCCTTCTGAAAGCCTGAGAACTGTGGCCCCGGTTTTGCTAGAGTCTGTTTCTCCAGGCAAGACATTGGTTCCACCTAATTTGCAACCGGAGGTTCTCTCTTGGGCCCACTCCGCCAGGGTGGGTGGACATTTTGGGACTAAGAGGACATCTGAGCTCCTGGCGAGGATGTACTGGTGGCCGCATATGGCCCATGATGTCGGAAACTATATTCGGGCGTGTGTCTCCTGCTCTAAGAATAAGTCTCCTCGACAACGGCCTGCTGGGTTACTTTACCCCTGCCAGTGGCGGACAGGCCCTGGGAAATGGTCGGGATGGACTTTGTGGTGGGTTTACCCATAGCTGCACTATTCTTTGGGTAGTCACCGACCATTTTTCCAAAATGGTGCACTTAATGCCTCTTCCATAGCTACCTTCTGCACCGGCCTTGGCAGCGTTGTTTATCAAGCATATTTTCCTCCTATATGGTATGCCAGGTTCTGGAACAGGTTAACCCTGTGGTCTACCCTCTGGCCCTTCCTCCACGCCCGGGTATCACCGACACCTTTCATGTCTCCCGCCTAAAGCCCGTTCACATATCCCGGTTTTCTAAGTCATCTGCCGGGACATCGGGTTTGTCCACGGATGAGTACAAGGTGAACGCTATCATGGGGTGTAAGGTGGTATGTGGCAAAAAATTATATTTGGTGGACTGGAAGGGTCATGGCCCAGAGGACAGGTCCTTGGAACTTGTTTGAGCACATTCAGGCTCCGCAGCTCATTGCTGCCTTCGTGCATAGTGAGGCCCAAGGAGGGGGGGTAATGTTAGGTGTTGAGTTCCCACCACTGCACAGGGGGAATCGCAAACTATGTCCGCTGCGGTTTCCCATTCTCCTCCAGCCGCAGTGGAACCTGCACAGCAGAGATGTCGATCCCAGCATCTGGCTCAAGCTGATACTATGCGCTTGGTTACTGCTGCCTTTCCAGGCTCGGCCCTTGTAGCCAGCACTGATCAGTGGCGAGCAGATGTTCTAGGGACTATGTCCTGCTTTTCCTCTACTGGACATGCCCACAGGTCCTGTAGCGGCTCCTATTGGATCACTAGGAAGGTCCTGGAGAGCTACAGCTATAAAAGGTTCGCATGGCCGCATGGCCATGCGCTAGTATAAACTTGTCTGTGTGGATGTATGCCTGTCGATGGATGAAAGCTCTGAATCTTTCCCATCTCTAGTGTTGTTGACTGTTCTCAAATGGTGGAACTACCTAGCACCTGACAGTGCTATCCTGCACATTTAGCACAAGTTACTGTATCTAATTAGCAGCGACCACCAGTGCGGTGCCCTGCGCATATAGTGCGCTTTCCTGGCCCAAGTTTGGGTGGTTATTGGCGTCCACCAGAGTGGCGCTGCACACACTCCTGTGCAGTTAATTCTAAAGTTCAGATTAGTCTCTGACACCCCAGTAGCGGTGTCGAGCGCAAGTGGTCTAGAGGAACTCTACCCCAGAGTCTTGGGTCAAAGTTCTGTGACTCTTTGCTTGCGCTGTTTGTGCGGTACCGCGGTCCTGTGTGTGTGCCCTGAGTGTGTACTCACATTATACTGCCATATAGTTCGTCATTACCAAGCAGCAGGTGTCTTAGCTGCACGGTGGACCCCGGACTGCGAACGCACCTTATCTCTAATTATTATTAGGTGTGTTCCACCAGTCCTAACAGTATATAAGTAGAGTAAGAGACAGCAAAAAAAGTGGGAAACTGGTCTACAATGCCCAAACTTGGAGCACGCAGATATATGAGGCCTGTCACAGAAATACTACACTGCCAAATATGTGGCCTGTATTTTTTTAAATTCAAAATAGTTGTCACGATACCCGGGTATTGCTGCTGTAGGGGAAGCTGCACCCAGCAGCAATGGAGCTGGACAAGACGCCGGGTTACTAGCCTGATCACCAAAGAGACTTTACACATGTGACAGAGTGATCAGGTAAAACAACAGGACCTTAGAGGTGGTCAGGGGCAGAGCCAGACACCAGGAAACAGAGAAGGGACAAGCATAAAAGAATAGTGAAACAAGCAGAGGTCATAGCCAGGAGATTACGAGATACCAAGAGACAGAGTCAGAGAATAGTCAGAAGCCAAGCCAGAGGCCAGTAATCCAGGAAAACGAATAAAGCACGTGACAGCAAGACATTATGCAAGCCAGGACACACTTCAGAGCTTAAGCATACAGACTGAAGTAAACCTATAGCTGACAAGGAAACCAGGTTAGGAACAAGTATAAATAGCCCTCCCATCTTGAAAGAGAGGCTAACAATATTAATCCTGAGAGAACAGGACATTAACCATGTCCTAATCATGACAGTACCCCCCTTAACAGGGGACCATTGGATCCCCAGGCTTCTCAGGGTACCTGGCATGAATAGCCCGCACCAGTCGATCAGCATGCACAGAACTGGCGGGAACTCATGACCGATCCTCAATAGAATTCCTCTTCCAATGTATTAAGTACTGAAGTCTTCGACGCATCCACTGTGAATCAATGATGCGCCCTACCTCATACTCCGGCTGATCCTCCACCAACACTGGCGGAACATTGGATGAGGAATCTTCTCTAACTGTCCCCACAGATTATAATAGGGACCTGTGAAAGATATTAGATATTTGGAAGGAGGCGGGCAACTGTAATCTATAGGCGACCAGGTTGATCACCTCTATAATCTTGTATGGACCGATAAACCTGGGGCCCAACTTCGTAGTGGGTACTTTAAATTTGATGTTACAGGTAAACAGCCACACCTTCTCTCCCACAGTAAGTGTAGGAGCCGACCCCTACTTCTGTCCGCAAAATGTTTGTACCTCCTTTGAGCTTTGGCGATATAACCCTGAACCTCCCTCCAAAGCGTTCTAAACTGTGGCACCAGACCCTCAGCACCAGGGTCACCAGAATCCATGTGGAAAAATTCTCCAAATTCTGGAACAAACCCATAATTGACCTGAAAAGGAGATTTGCCAGTAGACTGATTAATACGACAGTTGAACACAAATCCTGCCATGGGCAATACCTCACACCAGTCCTGTCGAGCGAGCGCACACCTTACAAGTATTCACAAACTTTTTAATATCAGTACCCATAGAGGGCCACCAAAAATTCCTAGCTACTGCCCCCCGGGTAGCTGCAATCCCTGGGTGTGCACTCAACACAGAATCATGAAATTCTTGCAGAAGTATGAGTCGAAAATGTACGGGTACAAACAATTTGCCTGAGGGTTTATTCTTGAGAGCTTGTGCTTCCAAAATCTCCCTCTGTAACCCAGATGAGATTTCAGCCACAACCACTCCAGGTTGAAGAATGGAGGAAGGAGGTTCTGGAGGGGACACAGAATCAAAACTTCGGGATAAGGCATCCACCTTTACATTTTTAGACCCAGGTCGGAACATAATAGTAAAATGAAACCGAGAAAAAAAAAGGGTCCTCCAAGCCTGTCTGGGGGTCAATCTCTTAGTGGACTCGATATAGGCCAAATTTTTATTATCAGTGAAAAAACAGCCCCCTCCAAAAAATGCCTCCATTCTTCAAAGGCCAATTTAATTGCCAACAATTCCCTGTTGCCGACATCATAATTTCTCTCAGCCAAAGATAATTTTTTAGAGAAAAAGGCACAGGTTAGTAAGGGTGGACAGACACTGAGACAACACTGCCCCCACCCCCACCTCCGAAGCGTCGACCTCCACAATAAAAGGTCTCGACGGATCGGATTGTATCAACACGGGGGCTGAAGTAAAACATTTCTTCAGTTTCTGGAAGGAATTTTTTGTGGCCACAGACCAATTTTTTTTACATCCGCCCCTTTGAGTGTGAGGTCCATTAAGGATTTCACCACCTGCGAAAACCCTTTAATGAACTTCCTATAAGGCTGGGGTCACACTTAGGTAGGGAAATAAGGTCCGTTTTTTACAGGCGTAATATGCAGAAATGATCCCAAAACAGTGATCCGTATGTCATCCGTAGGCAAGGTGTGGCTGCGTATTTTGCGCATGTAAACCTCCGTATGTAATCCGTATGGCATCCGTACAGCAAGATTTTCTCGCCGGCTTGCAAAATGGACATAGAATGGATCCATGGGCTCAAATATTCGTGAAAACATATATACAGTCTATATATATATAGTCAGTGAGACACACACATATATATATATATATATATATGTATATATAATATATATTTATATTTCATACAGTGCTAGATAGCTTAAAAGCCTGTAATTCAATTGCCAGCTTTTGCTATCTCCTTATCAAACCCGACAGGATATGAGACATGGTTTACATACAGTAAACCATTTCATATCCCTTATTTTTTTACATATTCCTCACTAATAATGTTAGTAGTTTGTGTGTGCAAAATTTGGGGGCTCTAGCTGTTAAAAAAAAAAAGGGTTAAATCACGGAAAAAACTGGCGTGGGTTCCCGCGCAATTTTCTCTGCCAGAGTGGGAAAGCCAGTGACTGAGAGCAGATATTAATAGCCTAGAGAGGGACCATGGATATTTGCCCCCCTGACTAATAACATCTGCCCCCAGCAACCCCAGAAAAGGCACATCTGTAAGATGCACCTATTCTGGCACTTAACGTCTCTCTTCCCACTCCCGAGTAGCGGTGGGATATGGGGTAATATAGGATTTATGTCACCTTGCTAATGTAAGGTGGCATTAAGCCAGGCTAATAATGGAGAGATGTCAATAAGACACCTATCCATTATTAATCCAATTGAAGTAAAGGGTTAATAATACGCACACACATTATGAATAAAGTATTTTAATGAAATAAATACAACACATGGGGTTGTAAAAACTTTATTGTACGCTTAATCCACCTGAAGACCCTCTTTCTGTAAAAGAAAAAAAAAGAAAACAGCAACAATATCCCGTAGCCAGCAGGCTCCTGGTTGTAAATTTATTTAACCACTTCAGATGGATTTACAGCATGGGACATAACTGGTCGCCGGAAAGGTATGGGATATTGTTGATTTTTTTATTTTATTTTTTTTACAGAACGATGGTCTTCAGGTGGATTAAGCATACAATAAAGATTTTATAACCCCATGTGTGTATTTAGTTCATTAAAATACTTTATTCATAAAGAGATGTCAATAAGACACCTATCCATTATTAATCAAATTGTAGTAAAGGGTTAATAATAAACCCTTTACTACAATTTGATTAATAATGGATAGGTGTCTTATTGACATCTCTCCATTATTAATCAGGTTTAATGTCACCTTACGTTAGCAAGGTGACATTAACCCTTTATTACCCCATATCCCACCGCTACAGGGAGTGGGAAGAGAGAGGCTAAGTGCCAGAATAGGCGCATCTTACAGATGTGCCTTTTCTGGGGTGGCTGGGGGCAGATGTTTGCAGCCGTGGGGGCCAATATCCATGGTCCAGGCTATTAATATCTGCCCTCAGTCACTGGTTTTCCCATTCTGGCGGAGAAAATTGCACGGGAGCCCACACCAGTTTTTCCGTGATTTAATCCTTTATTTTAACACCTAGAGCCACCAAATTTTGCACACAGACACTTCTAACATTATTAGTGAGGAATATGTAAAAAAGTAAGGGATATAAAATGGTTTACTGTATGTAAACCATGTCTCATATCCTGTCGGGTTTGATAAGGAGATAGATAAAGCCGGCAATTGAATTACCGGCTTTTAAGCTAACTAGCTCTGTATTAAATAAATATATATATATATATATATATATATATATATAGAGAGAGAGAGAGAGAGAGAGAGAGAGAGAGAGAAAGAGAGAGAGAGAGGGAGAGAGGAAAAAAACCCTCCTCCCATTGACTCTGCAGGTGGCGGTAATCAACTCTACCTGCCCATAAATTGTAGGTTTAGCCCTGGAGTGACATGTTTGTCCATGGTTGTAGGCTGGTGGCCCAAGAGTGGCATGTACGGTAGAGTAGGACCCATCAGAAGGAGATCACCTTGCCGTGGTTGATGGGCACACATGAATTGGCCAATTTATGCGCTAAGAATCTTCAATTCATCTATTACTGTAAGTTTTGAAAAAAAAAATTTTTGAAAAAATTTGTGATAAAATATTTTTGAGAAGTATGATTCATATTGGATATTTGTCTGTGTTTTCACATGGCCTAGATTCATGTACATGTGCTGCTGTGTTCTTTTTTATCTATATTATGCAGTTCGCAGCATGCACGTGTTCACATTAGGAGTGCTGGTTGGTTTTTTTTCTCTATTTAGTTACTGGATGCTGGCTGCTTCCAGGCTGATCTTGCACTCCTCCCATTGACCCTGCAGGTGGCGGTAATCAACTCTACCTGCCCATAAATTGTAGGTTTAGCCATGGAGTGACATGTTTGTCCATGGTTGTAGGTTGGTGGCCCAAGAGTGGCATGTACGGTAGAGTAGAAGGAGATCACCTTGCCGTGGTTGATGGGCATACATGAATTGGCCAATTTATGCTAAGAATCTTCAATTCATCTATTACTGTAAGTTTTTTTTTTAAGTTTTTTTGAAAAAATTTGTGATAAAATATTTTTGAGAAGTATGATTCATATTGGATATTTGTCTGTGTTTTCACATGGCCTAGATTCATGTAAATGTGCTGCTGTGTTCTTTTTTATCTCTCTCTCTCTCTCTCTCTCTCTCTCTCTCTATATATATATATATATATATATATATATATATATATATATATATATATATTGAAAAAATTGGAACAGCACAATGCTCACCGGTGGGTGCCTGGCCTCCTGGGTAGAATGGTCCACACATCTACCCAAATTGTATACCAAATAGAAAAATGAAGGCAGCACTCCAAGTCTTTTCAGGGTGAGACAGATGTGTAGTTTATTCAGACCCACATGTCTGGGCGACGTTTCGGCTCGCACTGAGCCTTTCTCAAGCAGTGGGTGTAACCAACAGTTGTGTTTTTATAGGCATAATCCAAAATCATTTGCATATTACAACAATAGCTATATGTATATATATATATATATATATATATATATAATCAGATAATATTTCTCAAAGTATATCAAATCTAAAGTCCTCTGTGCAATCCCTTTACATATATTATGAAAATGCAATGTGCTAAAGTGCTAGTACAATACATTAATTCTCATATTCATATCTCTCATAGTGATTAGTGACAATTATGTTTCCTTTTTTATAAAATATCACGTGCAGCTGTGTTTATAATCATTTTTATCTCTTACCCTGCCGAGATCAGGCTAAACCACATGGAGGACGCTATGTCTGCTGTTTCCAGCGTTCTATTGCATACACTGCGCATGTCATGATGTCACTCTGCCTTGTCATAGGCTGTCAGCCAATCGTAATACATGTGCGGCTCTCATCTCCTTGCGCATGCGCACTATCATCTTATCGGTGGCATAACGCCATCTTGGATGTGGCCAAGATACTTGTTAGCGCATATACTGTATATACTCCCAATTTATTTTCTGTTAACTTAGATGAAAGAGCCATCTTATCTTAGATATATACCAATGTCATAAGTCAGCTGTGCAGATCCATATTACCTTTTTTGGATCGTAGATATTTAGTAGGCTACCACAGATATTGATATCCACTCTGACACACCGGACGGCACCCTGCTCGGGTTGTCTCCAGTTGCCAATGTACCTCCATAATGATGAATAGCCCTTCCAGGCCACAACATCACTATTAGAGGATCCATATAAGCAGACATATCTCTTGCCTAGTATCCAATTTTTATGCACAACAAATTTTCATACACTGCTGGCTTTTTTTACTATGCATTATATTTTTATTATTAATATAAATTATTGTTATTGGCCGACAGCCTCACACATGGCATATTAATATACTGAAAATTTTTTGTGCTTATATCAGGTTAATTATAATAACAAAGTGAAGGAAAAAAAGAAAAAGAAAAAACTTTTTGGTAAATAAATCTTCCATCCTCCATATGGTTACACCTCATCCTCCGGCAGGCTGAAACTTCTATAATATTTGCTAGTAGTGGAGATATCACTAAAGAAATAAAAAAAAAAACAATATTAAAACATACCATAGTTTGCAAGGGCACTAATATAACAGATATATCACATGGTCAGAGTTGCACGTTAAATATTGTTTAATTGTATATCTCTTATCTGTATCCGGGTGTTTGAAGGAGGAACCCTTTATCATATACGCACAATTCACGCAGGAAAGACATGGGAAACAGCCTTTTTGACCCATCCCAGTTTTTGACTCATCTCCACTTTGTGGAGCAAAAACATACAGAGAAAGATCTTAGATTTAGGATAATAGATATGATCCCCATACAAAGGAGAGGGGGGGATAGAGTACGCCTCCTGAAAAGACAAGAACTCAGATGGATCTATGAGTTAAATACCCTGAAACCAAAAGGACTTAATGTGGACTTTAAAATTCACCCCAATATGTAATAGTCCCTCAATGGTGCCCTCAGGACACAGATGTATATGGACTCCGGTTTAAATCTTGGGGCACAGCGTATAAACGAACTTTGTTATTGTGCTCTAATTTTAATTATATATATTATATTGTATATTATATATACATATATATATATACACATGTGTGTCTCAATGACATATATATATATATATATATATATATATATATATATACCTATACTATGTGTAGACATTTATTCTATCTATTCTAACCTGTCAGTGTGATTTTACTGTACACCGCGTTGAATTACAGGCTTTTCTTTAAACACCGCTGCGTATTTCTCTCAAGTCACACTGATGGTCCATGTGTAAGCCGCATTTTTCTCGCCCCTATAGACTTTCATTGGCGGATTTTTTGCGCAATATGCTGGCAAACGCAGCATGCTGCGATTTTCTTCGCCCGTAAAATACGGCTGTGAAATATACAGCATATAGGAGCTGCCCCATTGGTCCGTGTGCAATGCGTAGTTTTTGCACCTCTCATACGTCCGTAAAACTCTCTAGTGTGACGCCGGCCTAATAGCTAGCGAAGCCCAGAAATCGCTGCAACCCCTTCAGGTCATGAGGTTGCACCCAGTCAGAAATGGCCTGAATCTTCCTCGGATCCATGCAGAACCCCCTCCGCAGATACAATTAATCCCAGAAAAGGCAGTTCTTCCATAAAATATGAGCACTTTGCATATAAATGGCTCTCCCTGAGTCTCACAAGAACGGTATGAAAATGGTGTAAATGAGACTGACTGTCCTCTGAGTATATCAAAATGTCATCCAGGTAAATGACAACATAGTGCCCAATCAGGTCAGAAAAAACAACATTAATGAAACTCTTGAAAACAGCAGGGGCATTAGTGAGACAGAAGGGCATAACCAAATTTTCAAACAAGCCCTTGGTAGTCAGAAACGCAGTTTTCCATTTATCTTCCTCTCGAATCCTTATCAGGTTATAAGCCCCTCGTAAGTCAAGCTTACAAAACCATTTGGCCCCAGTGAGTTGATTACATAAATCAGTAAGAGGATACCTGTTTTTCCAGTAATCTTATTCAGTTCCTGAAAGTCGAGGCATGGTCACAAACCACTTTTTTTCACAAAGAAAAACCCCACTGCGATGGGGGAAACAGAAGGCCGAATTTGCCCCTTTCAGGGACACTCAGTGATGTACTCTTTCATGGCTTGGTGCTCGGACCCAGACAAATTGTATAAACAAGCCTTGGGTAATTTGGCTCCTGGGATTAAATTAATAGCACAATCACAGGGTTGATGTGGTGGAAGTGCCTCATGATCACTTTCAGAAAACACGTCTTCGAAGTTTTCATGGAACTCCGGAATACCCTCAAGACCGACAGATGACACAGAGACAGACTTTATCGGCTTAACAAAAGGTCCCAGGTTACAACACGGACCATTACCCTTACATCTCCATTGAGTGAGCTCCCCTGCCACCCAATCAATGGTAGGATTGCGGCGTTGCAGCCAAGGCATTCCCAGAACCAGTCGTGCAGGCAGATTATTCAATACAAAACAACTTTATTGCTCCACGTGAGTGGAACCCACTTTCAGAGAAAAAAACATCAGTTTTGAAACAAAGTCCATCAAGGGTAAGAGGGTATGAATCAACAGCCACAATTTTAACAGGGTTTTTCAGCCTAAATGTCTCTATCTTATTACGAGTCACAACTTGGGCATCAATCAAATTAATGGAAGAACAGCAGTCAACAAAAGGGGTGGTCACGACAGGACCACCAGCAAGTTCCAATTCCACCTGGAGCACTATCTTTTTGTAAACGAGAAAAAAATGTACCTGGGGGTCTGGACAACCTCCTCGATTGTCGCCCAGACTCTGTCGTTTCTCCGACGGTTTCACAGAAGGGCAGGATGGACAGTTCCTTTTCCAATGTCCAGAGGCTCCACAGTAAAAACACAGTTGATTGTCTCTGCGGTGTCTTCTCTCTCTCTCCAAGACTGAGACTGACCCAATCTCCATGGGCTCAGATACAGGTGCAGCATCACACAATTTAGAGAACAAAGAAGTCTCGTGTTGCATCATTACTCGAGCATGGAATCTTCGATCCATTTGAACTGCCTGTGTCATGGCATCCTCCAGGGTATCAGGAGGAGGATGAAGTGCCAGAGCGTCCTTCAGACAGTCAGACAGACCCATGTGGAACAACCCCCTCAGGGCTGCATCATTCCAAGAAATTTCGGCTGCCCACGCCTAAATTCTGAGCAGAACCATTCAGCGGAGTGCTTCCCCTGTGTCACACTCATCACCATATCCTCCGCCAAACGCACTCTATCAGGCTCATCATAAATGAGTCACAGAGACTCAAAAAACAGGTTCACAGACATGCGTTTAGGAGCAGTGGGAGAGAGAGAGAAGGCCCATGCCTGCGGGGACCCCCTACATAAGGACATAACTACCCCCACCCTCTGCCTTTCATTTACAGAAGGCCGGGGACGCAACTCAAAAAAACAATTTACATCCCTCCTTAAAGACCCTGAACAATTTTTTATCCCAAGAAAAAGTTTCGGGTAATTTTACCAGTGAGTCAGGGTCCATTAAGGATACATCAGAGGGGCCCCCCTCCCAGGACCGAAATGGAGCAGACATCTGTAAAGCACCTGCCACATCTCTCTGCACCTGTTGATGTGAGTGGACCAAGGGCTTGCTGTTCCACAGACAGCTTCTGCAAAAGCTGGGAAAGCTCATTAATCTGTCCCGTGAAATCTTGTATCAGGTCCATGGCATACCAACACCCCCCCCCCCACCAGGGAGAAAGACTGTGCGGTCAGCTATAATGTCACAATACCCGGGTATTGCTGCTGCAGGGGAAGCTGCACCCAGCAGCAACGGAGCTGGAAAAGACGCCGGGTTACTAACCTGATCACCAACGGGACATTACACATGTGACAGAGTGATCAGGTAAAACAACAGTACCTTAGATCATGTGACAGAGTGGGAGGTGGTCAGGGAGCAGAGCCAGACACCAGGAAACAGAGAAGGGACAAGCATAAAAGAATAGTGAAACAAGCAGAGGTCGTAGCCAGGAGATTACGAGATACCAACAGGAAGAGTCAGGGAATAGTCAGAAGCCAAGCCAGAGGTCAGTAATCCAGGAAAACAAAAAAAGCACTTGACAGCAAGACACTCTGCAAGCCAGGACACACTTCTGAGGTCAAGCATGCAGACTGAAGTAAACCTATAGCTGACAAGGAAACCAGGTTAGGAACGAGTATAAATAGCCATCCCATCTTGAAAGAGAGGCTAACAACATTAACCCTGAGAGAACAGGACATTAACCATGTCCTAACCATGACAATAGTGCTGCATAAGAGTAGAGTCACAGACAGCAAAAACAGTGGTAAACCGGCCTAAAATGCCCAAACTTGGAGCATGCAGATTTATGAGGCCTTTTTTGTTTTTTTTTGGTGAATTTAAAACAAACAAACAAAAAAAAAGAGTGGCACAAGGCTACCACACAGAACTATGCTACTGCGGAAATGTGATTTTTCAAAAACAGATACACCTGACTTAACAAATTGTATTAATGTCTTTTTTTCTTTTTGGTGAATGTAAGCAAAAAAAATTGACCAAGGCAAGCAGACAGAACTATGCTATGTATGCCTGCTGAAACGAAAAAAACCTAGCACTCAACTTGATGCTTATGTGAGATATTTATTGTAGTACCCAACAAACGTTTCGGTCCATCATACGGACCTTCATCAGTAACTACATGTGAACAAACAAACAATCAAAATAAACCAAAATAAATAAACATAAACAAAAGTATATACATCGCATGGAGAAAGAAGAACAACAGCATCTATATCATAACAAGTCCAATGTGCAAACGAAGTATATGCCGAAGAAGACCGTGCAGAATAAGGTGGCACAGCACTGTCCACAACGTAGGGTGGTAAAGAGATGGAGAATGTGTGGCACGTACCGTACTATACTGAAGCTTGGGCAAAGAGACCGTAATGTCTCAGGGCACTTATGACTGTGGCGCCTATAAATCATGGGAGAGAAAATGAGAACCCTGCCTGCAGTGCAGTGATCAGGGGGAGTGCTGGTGTAAGCATACCTTAAGAGAACGCTGGGCCGGTAGAGAGACTGGGGGTAGAAAGAGGAATGCGGTAAGTATACATACCAAATGGCTATGAGGGTGAAGATGAGCCGCTCTGGAGGGTGGTTTCCTGTGGAGTATGAATCGTGAAGTGCCGCTGACAGACGCGGAGTCCACCGCTAGTCTGATCAGGGGATATGGTAACCGCCATTAAATGTACCAGGGGAGGGGCCATATCGGCCGATAAGCCTATGATCTGTGAATGTCCGTTGGACCGGAAGTGACATCACAGGGCCCTAGCAACGCTATGCAAACAGGCGTGCGGCTGTATAAACAGCATGCACGTGTGAAAGAGCCGGCGGAAGTGACGTTTATGTGTGTCACGGTTCTCCGGCAAGTTGCTACAGTCAGATAGGTTCCACCTGATAAAATGCGATTATAGGTAGTCACAGGAGAACGCGAAGGGGCGGTGCCTAGCGGAGATCCAGTGAGTGGTGGAGGATCTCCGTGGTGTATATGGTCGTTCTGCACCGTGTTCAGCCGTGCGGGTAATAGGCTTGGTGGAGGAAGGAGACTTGGTCCAGTGCGATCTGTGACTATGCCGGTGGACAGTTGCATTAAAGAAACCTCAATACAGTCGGCTCTATTAAAAAAGATAAATAGTTACATATTGTATGAATATTTACATTTGCCATACTAAATAACCACCTGTGGTCACAGATCGCACTGGACCAAGTCTCCTTCCTCCACCAAGCTTATTACCCGCACGGCTGAACACGGTGCAGAACGACCATATACACCACGGAGATCCTCCACCACTCACTGGATCTCCGCTAGGCACCGCCCCTTCGCGTTCTCCTATGACTACCTATAATCGCATTTTATCAGGTGGAACCTATCTGACTGTAGCAACTTGCCGGAGAACCGTGACACACATAAACGTCACTTCCGCCGGCTCTTTCACACGTGCATGCTGTTTATACAGCCGCACGCCTGTTTGCATAGCGTTGCTAGGGCCCTGTGATGTCACTTCCGGTCCAACGGACATTCACAGATCATAGGCTAATCGGCCGATATGGCCCCTCCCCTGGTACATTTAATGGCGGTTACCATATCCCCTGATCAGACTAGCGGTGGACTCCGCGTCTGTCAGCGGCACTTCACGATTCATCCTCCACAGGTAACCACCCTCCAGAGCGGCTCATCTTCACCCTCATAGCCATTTGGTATGTATACTTACCGCATTCCTCTTTCTACCCCCAGTCTCTCTACCGGCCCAGCGTTCTCTTAAGGTATGCTTACACCAGCACTCCCCCTGATCACTGCACTGCAGGCAGGGTTCTCATTTTCTCTCCCATGATTTATAGGCGCCACAGTCATAAGTGCCCTGAGACATTACGGTCTCTTTGCCCAAGCTTCAGTATAGTACGGTACATGCCACACATTCTCCATCTCTTTACCACCCTACGTTGTGGACAGTGCTGTTTCCTTATTCTGCACGGTCTTCTTCGGCATATACTTCGTTTGCACATTGGACTTGTTATGATATAGATGCTGTTGTTCTTCTTTCTCCATGCGATGTATATACTTTTGTTTATGTTTATTTATTTTGGTTTATTTTGATTGTTTGTTTGTTCACATGTAGTTACTGATGAAGGTCCGTATGATGGACCGAAACGTTTGTTGGGTACTACAATAAATATCTCACATAAGCATCAAGTTGAGTGCTAGGTTTTTTTCGTTATTGCAATAAGGTGTGGGAGCCTACCTTAGCACCATCCTACCAGTAGTGCACACGCTTCTTTCTTTGCATGTATGCCTGCTGAAACACGATTTTTCTAAACCAGATACAACAGAACTCAGCATGACATAACAGACTGCATTAACTCTTTTTTAGGGTTTTGCATAATTTAACCCCTTAGTGACAGAGCCAATTTGGTACTTAATGACCGAGCCAATTTTTACAATTCTGACCACTGTCACTTTGAGGTTATAACTCTGGAACGCTTTATCGATTCCCGCTGATTCTGAGATTGTTTTTTCGTGACATATTGTACTTCAAGTTAGTGGTAACATTTCTTCAATATTACTTGCGATTATTTATGAAAAAAACGGAAATATGGCGAAAATTTTTTAAATTTTGCAATTTTCAAACTTTGTATTTTTATGCCCTTAAATCAGAGAGATATGTCACGAAAAATAGTTAATAAATAACATTTCCCACATGTCCACTTTACATCAGCACAATTTTGGAAACAAAATTTTTTTTTGTTAGGGAGTTATAAGGGTTAAAAGTTGACCAGCAATTTCTCATTTTTACAACACCATGTTTTTTTTAGGGACCACATCACCTTTGAAGTCATTTTGAGGGGTCTATATGATAGAAAATAACCAAGTGTTACACCATTCTAAAAACTGCACCCCTCAAGCTGCTCAAAACCACATTCAAGAAGTTTATTAACCCTTTACGTACTTCACAGGAACTGAAACAATGTGGTAGAAAAAAATGAACATTTAACTTTTTTTTGCAAACATTTTACTTCAGAACCATTTTCTTTAATTTTTACAAGTGTAAAAACAGAAATTAAACCACACATTTTGTTGTGCAATTTCTCCTGAGTACGCCGATACCCCATATGTGGAGGTAAACCACTGTTTGGGCGCACCGCAGAGCTTGGAAGTGAAGGAGCGCCGTTTGACTTTCAATGCAGAATTGGCTGGAATTGAGATCGGACGCCATGTCGCGTTTGGAGAGCCCCTAATGTGCCTAAACAGTGGAAACCCCCCACAAGTGACACCATTTTGGAAACTAGACCCCTTAAGGAACTTATCTAGATGTGTGGTGAGCACTTTGAACCCCCAAGTGCTTCACAGAAGTTTATAACGTAGAGCCGTGAAAATAAAAAATCGCATTTGTTTTCACAAAAATGATTTTTTCGCCCACAAATTCTTATTTTCACAAGGGTAACAGGAGAAATTAGACCATAAAAGTTGTTGTGCAATTTCTCCTGAGTACGTCGATACCCCATATGTGGGGGTAAACCACTGTTTGGGCGCACCGCAGAGCTTGGAAGAGAAGGTGTGTCGTTTTACTTTTTCAATGTAGAATTGGCTGGAATTGAGATCGGACGCCATGTCACGTTTGGAGAGCCCCTGATGTGCCTAAACAGTGGAAACCCCCCACAAATGACACCATTTTGGAAACTATACCCCTTAAGGAACTTATCTAGATGTGTGGTGAGCACTTTAAACCCCCAGGTGCTTCACAGAAGTTTATAACGTAGAGCCGTGAAAATAAAAAAATCACATTTTTTCTACAAAAATGATCTTTTTGCCTCCAAATTTTTATTTTACCAAGGGTAACAGGAGAAAATGGACCCCAGAAGTTGTTGTACAATTTGTCCTGAGTACGCCGACACCCCATATGTGGGGGTAAACCACTGTTTGGGCGCATGGCTGAGCTCGGAAGCAAAGGAGCGCCATTTGACTTTTCAATGCAAAATTGACTGGAATTGAGATCGGACACCATGTCGCTTTTGGAGAGCCCCTGATGTGCCTAAACAGTAGAAACCCCCAACAAGTGACCCCATTTTGGAAAATAGACCCCCCCAAGGAACTTATCTAGATATGTGGTGAGAACTTTGAATGCCCAAGTGCTTCACAGAAGTTTATAATGCAGAGTAGTGAAAATAAAAAATATATTTTTTTCCCACAAAAAAAGATTTTTTAGCCCCCAAATTTTTATTTTCACAAGGGTAACAAGAGAAATTGGACCCCAAAAGTTGTTGTCCAATTTGTCCTGAGTATGCTGGTACCCAATATGTGGGGGTAAACCACTGTTTGGGCGCACGGCAGAGCTCGGAAGGGAAGGAGCGCCATTTTGGAATGCAGGCTTTGATAGAATGGTCTGCGGGCGTTATGTTGCGTTTGCAGAGCCACTGATGTACCTAAACAGTAGAAACCCCCCACAAGTGACCACATTTTGGAAACTAGACCCCCTAAGGAACTTATCTAGATATATGGTGAGAACTTTGAATGCTCAAGTGCTTCACAGAAGTTTATAATGCAGAGTAGTGAAAATAAAAAAATATTTTTTTTCCCACAAAAAAGATTTTTAGCCCCCAAGTTTTTATTTTCACAAGGGTAACAGGAGAAATTGGACCCCAACAGTTGTTGTCCAATTTATCCCGAGTACGCTGATGCCCCATATGTGGGGGTAAACCACTGTTTGGGCGCACGGCAGAGCTCAGAAGGGAGGGAGCACCATTTGACTTTTTTAGCGCAAAATTGTCTGTCGTGTTTGGAGACCCCCTGATGCACCTAAACAGTGGAAACCCCCTAATTCTAACTCCAACCCTAACTCCAACACACCCCTAACCCTAATCTCAACCCGATCCATAATCCTAATCACAACCCTAACGATAATTACATAGTTACATAATTAGTAAGGCCGAAAAAAGACATTTGTCCATCCAGTTCAGCCTATATTCCATCATAATAAATCCCCAGATCTACGTCCTTCTACAGAACCTAATAATTGTATGATACAATATTGTTCTGCTCCAGGAAGACATCCAGGCCTCTCTTGAACCCCTCAACTGAGTTCGCCATCACCACCTCCTCAGGCAAGCAATTCCAGATTCTCACTGCCCTAACAGTAAAGAATCCTCTTCTATTTTGGTGGAAAAACCTTCTCTCCTCCAGACGCAAAGAATGCCCCCTTGTGCCCGTCACCTTCCTTGGTATAAACAGATCCTCAGCGAGATATTTGTATTGTCCCCTTATATACTTATACATGGTTATTAGATCGCCCCTCAGTCGTCTTTTTTCTAGACTAAATAATCCTAATTTCGCTAATCTATCTGGGTATTGTAGTTCTCCCATCCCCTTTATTAATTTTGTTGCCCTCCTTTGTACTCTCTCTAGTTCCATTATATCCTTCTTGAGCACCGGTGCCCAAAACTGGACACAGTACTCCATGTGCGGTCTAACTAGGGATTTGTACAGAGGCAGTATAATGCTCTCATCATGTGTATCCAGACCTCTTTTAATGCACCCCATGATCCTGTTTGCCTTGGCAGCTGCTGCCTGGCACTGGCTGCTCCAGGTAAGTTTATCATTAACTAGGATCCCCAAGTCCTTCTCCATGTCAGATTTACCCAGTGGTTTCCCATTCAGTGTGTAATGGTGATATTGATTCCTTCTTCCCATGTGTATAACCTTACATTTATCATTGTTAAACCTCATCTGCCACCTTTCAGCCCAAGTTTCCAACTTATCCAGATCCATCTGTAGCAGAATACTATCTTCTCTTGTATTAACTGCTTTACATAGTTTTGTATCATCTGCAAATATCAATATTTTAGTGTGTAAACCTTCTACCAGATCATTAATGAATATGTTGAAGAGAACAGGTCCCAATACCGACCCCTGCGGTACCCCACTGGTCACAGCGACCCAGTTAGAGACTATACCATTTATAACCACCCTCTGCTTTCTATCACTAAGCCAGTTACTAACCCATTTACACACATTTTCCCCCAGACCAAGCATTCTCATTTTGTGTACCAACCTCTTGTGTGGCACGGTATGAAATGCTTTGGAAAAATCGAGATATACCACGTCCAATGACTCACCGTGGTCCAGCCTATAGCTTACCTCTTCATAAAAACTGAATGATCACAACCCTAACCCCAAAACAGCCCTAATCTCAACTCTAACCATAACCCTAATCAAAACCCTAAATCCAACACACCCCTAACCCTAATCTCAACCCTAACCTCAAACCTAACCCTAATCCCAATACACCCCTAATCCCAACCCTAACCCTAATCCCAACCCTAATCCCAAACGTAACCCTAATCCCAACTGTAACCCTAATACCAACCCTAATCCTAACCCTAATCCCAACTCTATCCCTAACTTTAGCCCCAACCCTAACCCTAACCCTAATTTTAGCCCCAACCCTTGCCCTAACCCTAACTTTAGCCCCAATCCTAACCCTAAATTTAACCCTAACCCTAGCCCTAACTTTAGCCCCAACCCTAACCCTAAGGCTACTTTCACACTTGCGTCGTTTGGCATCCGTCACAATCCGTCGTTTTGGACAAAAAACGGATCCTGCAAATGTGCCCACAGGATGCCTTTTTTGCCCATAGACTTGTATTACCGACGGATGGCCACACGTCGCGTCCATCGTGCACTGGATCCGTTGTGTTTTGGTGGACCGTCGTCACAAAAAAAGTTCAATGTAACCTTTTTTTTGTACGTCGCGTCCGCCATTTCCACGCATTCGTGGCCGTAACTCTGCCCCCTCCTCCTCAAGACATAGACTGGGCAGCGGATGCATTGAAAAACTGCATCCACTGCCCACGTTGTGCACAATTTTCACAACGCGCGTCGGTACGTCGGGCTGACGCATTGCGACCGCCCCGTACCGACGCAAGTGTGAAAGAAGCCTAAGGCTACTTTCACACTAGCGTCGTACTCGGCCCATCGCAGTGTGTCGGGCCGACGTACCGACACTAGCGTTGTAAGCGACGCACAACGGGTGCAGAGGATGCTGTTTTTTCAACGCATCCGCTGCCCCATTGTGAGGTGCGGGGAGGCGGGGACGGAGTTCCGGCCGCGCATGCGCAGTCGGAAATGGCGGACACGTCGCACAAAAAAAGTTACATGTAGCGTTTTTTTGTGCCGACGGTCCGCCAAAGCACGACGCATCCGTCGCACGACGGATGCGACGTGTGGCAATCCGTCACAATTAGTGTTGAGCATTCCAATACCGCAAGTATCGGGTATCGGCCGATACTTGCGGGTATCGGAATTCCGATACCGAGATCCGATACTTTTGTGGTATCGGGTATCGGTATCGAAACAACATTAATGTGTAAAATAAAGAATTAAAATAAAAAATATTGCTATACTCACCTCTCCGACGCAGCCTGGACCTCACCGAGGGAACTTAAAATGCTTAAAATGCGCGCTTTTACTTCCTTCCGTGATGTCACGGCTTGTGATTGGTCGCGTGCCGCCCATGTGGCCGCGACGCGACCAATCACAGCAAGCCGTGACGTAATTTTCAGGTCCTCAATGCCTAATTCTAGGCATTCAGGAATTTAAAATTACGTTCCGGCTTGTGATTGGTCGCGTCGCGGTCACATGGGCGACGCGACCAATCACAAGCCGTGACGTCACGGGAGGCAGGAGACGCGCGCATTTTTAAAATTACGTCACGGCTTGTGATTGGTTGCGTGCCGCCCATGTGACCGCGACGTGACCAATCACAGCAAGCCGTGACGTAATTTCAGGTCCTGAATGCAGAAATAGGCATCAGGACCTGAAATTACGTCACGGCTTGCTGTGATTGGTCGCGTCGCGGTCACATGGGCGGCACGCAACCAATCACAAGCCGTGACGTAATTTTAAAAATGCGCGCGTCTCCTGCCTCCCGTGACGTCACGGCTTGTGATTGGTCGCGTCGCCCATGTGACCGCGACGCGACCAATCACAAGCCGGAACGTAATTTTAAATTCCTGAATGCCTAGAATTAGGCATTGAGGACCTGAAAATTATGTCACGGCTTGCTGTGATTGGTCGCGTCGCGGCCACATGGGCGGCACGCGACCAATCACAAGCCGTGACGTCACGGAAGGAAGTAAAAGCGCGCATTTTAAGCAAAGAACGCTGCCGGTTCCCTCGGTGAGGTCCAGGCTGCGTCGGAGAGGTGAGTATAGCAATATTTTTTATTTTAATTCTTTTTTTTACACATTAATATGGTTCCCAGGGCCTGAAGGAGAGTTTCCTCTCCTTCAGACCCTGGGAACCATCAGGATACCGTCCGATACTTGAGTCCCATTGACTTGTATTGGTATCGGGTATCGGTATTGGATTAAATCCGATACTTTGCCGGTATCGGCCGATACTTTCCGATACCGATACTTTCAAGTATCGGACGGTATCGCTCAACACTAGTCGCAATGTGTCGCTAATGCAAGTCAATGGAGAAAAAAATGCATCCTGCAAGCACTTTTGCAGGATGCGTGTTTTCTCCAACGACGCATTGCGACGGAAGCCAAAAATCGCTAGTGTGAAAGTAGCCTAACCCTAACCCTAGCCCTAACCCTAAATTTAGCCCCAACCCTAGCCCTAACCCTATAACCCTAGCCCTAACCCTAACCCTATAACCCTAGCCCTAACCCTAACCCTATAACCATATCCCTAGCCCTAACCCTATCCCTAACCCTAACCCTATAACCCTAGCCCTAACCCTATAACCCTAACCCTAACCCTAGCCCTAGCCCTAACCCTAATTTTAGCCCCAACTCGTCTCTCCTGCCGGCCGGCAGATGGCAGTAGATGGCGGGTGCACTGTGCATGCGCCCGCCATTTTCTTTGCAGAGGAAGAAGCCGGCTGGCAAGAGGAGACGCAGGAGGACCCGGGGACACCGGGTGAGTATGATAGGGTCCCCGAATCCCCCTATTTCTCTGTCCTCTGATGTGCGATCACATCAGAGGGCAGAGAATTACAGATCGCTTTTTTTTTTTTTTTGCGGTCGCCGGTAAACAGTTAATTACCTGCGATCGCAAAACAGGGGTCGGTAAAAACCGACCCCGATCATGTTCTTTGGGGTCTCAGCTACCCCCGGCAGCTGAGACCCCAAAGATCTTCCGGGTGCCGGGCTGCGGGCGCATGCCCGGAAAAAAGATGGCGGCGCCCATCGGGAGCCACGAGGAGCACCGGGGGAGATAGGTGAGTATTGGGGGGCTATTGGGGGCCATCGGGGACACTATTTCTCTGTCCTCCGATGTGCGATCACATCGGAGGACAGAGAAATTAAATGGCAAATCGCGTTTTTTTTTTTGTTGCGACCGCCGGTAAACGGTTAATTACCGGCGATCGCAACTCGGGGGTCGGTAAAACCCCCCCGAATCATGTTCTCTGGGGTCTCTGCTACCCTCGGCAACCGAGACCCCAGAGAAAATCTGACTCTGGGGGGCGCTATTCACTTTTTCCACAGCGCCGTTAATTAACGGCGCTGTGGTTTAAGTACCCTTAGCGGCCGCCGTTAAAAGGCGTATCGGCGGTCGTTAAGGGGTTAAAAAAAATAACAAGGCTAGCAGACATAACTATGAAACTTATGCCTGTCAAGCTACGATTTTTCCACCACAGATACAACAGGCCTCAGTCTGACATAACAGACTGTCTTAACTTTTTGGGGGGGTTTGTAGCGATGCAAAAATAATTATTTTTAATATAAAATAGATTTTATCATATAAAAGCGCCAAAACATAAAAAAAATAAATGAGGTATCACTGTAATCATACTGACCCAAAGAATAAAACTCCTTTATCAATTTTATCAAATGTGGAATGGTATAAACGCCCCCCCAAAGAAATTCATGAATTGCTGATTTTTGATCATTCTGACTCACAAAACTCGGAATAAAAAGCGATCAAAAAATGTCACGTGCCTGAAAATTGTACCAATAAAAACGTCAACTCGTCCTGCAAAAAACAAGTCCTCACATGACTGTGGACCAAAATATGGAAAAATTATACCTCTCAAAATGTGGAGACGCAAAAACTATTTTTTGCAATAAAAAGTGTCTTTTAGTGTGTGACAGATGCCAATGATAAAAATCTGCTAAAAAATCTGCTATAAAAGTAAATCAAACCCCCCTTCATCACCCCCTTAGTTAGGGAAAAATAATAAAATTTAAAAAATGTATTTATTTCCATTTTCCCATTAGGATTGTGGTTGGGGCTAAAGTTAGGGTTAGGGTTGGGGCTAAAGTTAGGGTTAAGGCTACAGTTAGGGTTAGGGTTGGGTCTACAGTTAGGATTAGGGTTGGGGCTAAAGTTAAGGTTAGGGTTGGGGCTAAAGTTGTGGTTATGGTTGGGGCTAAAGTTAGGGTTGGGTCTAAAGTAAAGGTTAGGGTTGGGGCTAAAGTTATGGTTAGGGTTGGGGCTAAAGTTAGGGTTAGGGCTACAGCTAAGGTTGGGGCTAAAGTTAGGGTTAGTGTTGGGGCTAACGTTAGGGTTAGGGTTGGGGCTAAAGTTAGGGTTGGGGGAAAAATGAGGGTTAGGATTACATTTACAATTGGGATTAGGGTTAGGGGTGTGTCAGGATTAGGGGTGTGGTTAGGGTTATGGTTGGGATTAGGGTTAGGGGTGTGTTGGATTTAGGGGTGTGGTTAGGGTTGGGATTAGGGTTAGGGGTGTGTTGGGGTTAGTGGTGTGGTTGGAATTAGGGTTAGGGGCAAGTTCAGGTTAGGGGTGTGGTTAGGGTTATGGTTAGGGTTGGGATTAGGGTTAGGGGTGTGTTTGGGTTAGGGGTTCAGTTAGAATTGGGGGGTTTCCACTGTTTAGGCACATCAGAGGCTCTCCAAACACATATAAACTGCAGTTAAACACTTGGGGGTTCAAAGTTCTCAAAACACATCTAGATAAGTTCCTTAGGGGGTCTAGTTTCCAATATGGTATCACTTGTGGGGGATTTCTACTGTTTAGGTACATCAGGGGCTCTGCAAGCGCAATGTGACGCCTGCAGACCATTCCATATAAGTCTGCATTCCAAACGGCGCTCCTTCCCTTCCGAGCTCTGCCATGCGCCCAAACAGTGGTTTTCTACCACATATGGGGTGTCAGCGTACTCAGGACAATTGTGCAACAACTTTTGTGGTCCAATTTCTTCTGTTACCCTTGGGAAAATACAAAACTGGGGGCTAAAAAATAATTTTTGTGGAAAAAAAATTGTTTTTATTTTCACGGATCTGCGTTGTTATAAACTGCAATGAAACACTTGGTGGGTCAAAGTGCTCACCACACATCTAGATAAGTTCCTTAGGGGGTCTACTTTCCAAAATGGTGTCATTTGTGGGGGGGGTTCGATGTTTAGACACATCAAGGGCTCTCCAAACTTGACATGGCGTCCCATCTCAATTCCAGTCAATTTTGCATTGAAAAGTCAAACGGCGCTCCTTCCCTTCTGAGCTCTGCCATGTGACAAAACAGTGGTTTACCCCCACATATGGGGCATCAGCATACTCAGAACAAATTGTACAACAACTTTTGGGGTCCAGTTTCTCTTGTTACCCTTGGTAAAATAAAACAAATTGGAGCTAATATAAATGTTTTGTGAAAAAAAGTTAAATGTTTATTTTTTTTTTTAAACATTCCAAAAATTCCTGTGAAATACCTGAAGGGTTAATAAACTTCTTGAATGTGGTTTTGAGGACCTTGGAGGGGTGCAGTTTTTAGAATTGTGTCACACTTGGGTATTTTCTATCATATAGACCCTTCAAAGTGACTTCAAATGTGATGTAGTCCCTAAAAAAAAGGTGTTGTAAAAATGAGAAATTGCTGGTCAACTTTTAACCCTTATAAGTCCCTACCAAAAAAACATTTTTGGTTCAAAAATTGTGCTGATGTAAAGTAGACATGTGAAAAATGTTACTTATTAAGTATTTTGTGTGACATAACTCTGTGCTTTAAGGGCATAAAAATTAAAAGTTGGAAAATTGCGGAATTTTAAAAATTTTGGCCAAATTTCCGTTAAACAAATAAACGCAGGTAATATAAAAGAAATTTTACCACTAACATGAAGTACAATATGTCACGAGAAAAGAATGTCAGAATAACTGGGATCTGTTGAAGCATTTCAGAGTTATAACCTCATAAAGGGACAGTGGTCCGAATTGTAAAAATTGGCCCGGTCCTTAACGTGCAATCCACCCTTGGGAGTAAAGGGGTTATTGCAAAATAGTGCTGTATATGAGTAGAGTGACAGACAGCAAAAACAGTGGGAAACCAGAGTACAATGCACAAACTTGGAGCTCACAGTTATATGAGGCCTGTCACGGAAATACCACACTGCCAAATATGTGGCCTGTATTTTTGGAATGCCAAATAGTGCTGTATATAAGTAGAGTAAGAGACAGCAAAAACAGTGGGAAACCGGCCAAAAATGCACAAACTTGGAGCACGCAGATATATGAGGCCTGTCATGAAAATACCACACTGCCAAATATGTGGCCTGTATTTTTTTAAATGTAAAATCGTGCTGTACATAAGTAGAGTAACAGACAGCCAAAAATGTGGGAAACCGGTTTACAATGCACAAACTTGGAGCACACATATATATGAGGCCTGTCACGGAAATACCACACTGACAAATATGTGGCTTGTATTTTTTAAATGCAAAATAGTGCTGTATATAAGTAGAGTCACAGACAGCAAAACAGAGGAAAAACGGCCTAAAATGACCAAACTTGGAGCAAGCAGATTTATGAGGCCTTTTTTGTTTTTTGGTGAATTTAAAACAACAAAAAAAAAAAGAGTGGCACAAGGCTACCACACAGAACTATGCTACTGCGGAAATTTGATTTTTCAAAAACAGATACACCAGGGCTCAGTCTGACTTAACAGACTGAATTAATGTCTTTTTTTCTTTTTGGTGAATGTAAGCAAAAAAAATTGACCAAGGCTAGCAGACAGAACTATGCTGCGCATGCCTGCTGAAACTCGATTTTTCTAAACCAGATATAACAGAACTCAGCCTGACATAACAGACTGTATGAACTTTTTTTTAGGGTTTTGTATAATTTAAAAAAAAAAAAAAAGAACAATGCTAGCAGACATATCTATGAAACTTATGCCTGTCAAGCTACGATTTTTCCACAACAGATACAACAGGCCTCAGCCTGACTTAACAGATTGTCTTAATTTTTTGGGGGGGGTTTGTAGAATTTTTTTAAATGCAAAATAGTGCTGTATATAAGTAGAGTCATAGACAGCTAAAACAGTGGAAAACCGGACAAAATGCCCAAACTTGGAGCACGCAGATTTATGAGGCCTGTCACGGAAATATCACACTGCCAAATATGTGCCCTGTATTTTTTGGGGAGTCTGCAAAATAGTGCTGTATATAAGTAGAGTCACAGACAGCAAAAAGAGTGGAAAACTGGCCTAAAATGCCCAAACTTGGAGCACGACGATATACGAGGCCTTTTTTGTTTCTTGGCACAAAGCTACCACACAGAACTATGCTACTGCGGAAATACGACTTAAAAAAAAAAACACCAGGACTCAGCCTGACATAACAGACTGTATTATTTTTTTTATTATTTCTTGGCTTTTGGATGAATTTATTAAAAAAAAAAAAAAAAAATAGTAGAACAAGGCTAGCACACACAAGTATGCTACGTATGCCTGACAAACTATGATTTTTCTACAGATGCACTAGGACTCAGTCTGACATAACAGACTGTATATTTTTTTTGTGGGGTGAATTTTTGGAAAAAAAAAAGAAAACTGCAACTAGGTATATAGTAAGTAAGCAGCAGCAGACAGTTATGGATCTTTGGGAGGGATGCAGTGGGAGTTATGTACGCAAATACATTGCCTGCAGGCCTTGTACTGATGTGGATATGCTGTGCCCTGCCTTCCTAGCGCTGCAATCTCAGGACCCACGAATTAGCCATAAAAAGGACTGTTGGTTTCTCAGGAGTTGTGGAATTAACAGTTGCAGACCTACACTAACCATTAAAAGCACGATTCTGATCCCATCTCTGCAGCAGCTCTCCCTACTGTCGTTGAATCCGTAGCTGAATGCGGCGAGTAGGGTGGCGCCAGGTCTCTTATACTCGGGATATGCTGTGCAGCCAAGCCAATCACTGCACGACCACAACAAAGATGGCTTTAGCATTTCATGGCCTGCAGACAATCCCTGCAGCGTAATTGGGTCTCTAAAGTCAGCCAAAAATGCTGGGTAGAGACACTAGTTACCGCCAAATAATCCGGGAAATGCTTGGTGCTCGCCGAGCACACCGAGCATAGTGATACTCAGGCGAATAACGAGTAGTGCGAGCATGTTCGCTGATCACTATCAACAAGTAACTACATGGGTATTTCCTGAAGGAACTACAGATAGTGCTTTGGAATGGTGCCCGGGCTGCCCCTGCAAGACTTTCACACTTGGGTGCCCCTCAGGCGCTGGTTTGGTAGTTGTAACCCCTCAGGGTTGAGTATTTGGTGGGCTGGGCACCTCAGGGTCCGATTTGGTGGGCGGGGCAACTCGGGGTCCGATTTGGTGGGCGGGGCCACTCAGGGTCTGATTTGGTGGGCGGAGCCACTCGGGGTCCGATTTGGTGGGCGGGGTCACTCGGGGTCCGATTTGGTGGGCGGGGTCACTCGGGGTCCGATTTGGTGGGCGGGGTCACTCGGGGTCCGATTTGGTGGGCTGGGCCACTCTGGGTCCTATTTGGTGGGCGGGGCCACTCGGGGTCCGATTTGGTGGGCGAGGCCCCCTCAGGGGCAGATTTGGTGGGCGGGGCCCCTCAGGGGCCAATTTGGTGGGTGGGGCCCCTCAGGGGCCGATTTGGTGGGCGGGGCCCTTCGGGGTCCGATTTGGGTGGGCGGGGCCCCACGGGGTCCGATTTGGTGGGCTGGGGACCTCGGGGACCGATTTGGTGGGCGGGGTCACTCTGGGACCGATTTGGTGGGCGGGGTCACTCTGGAACCGATTTAGTGGCGGGGTCACTCTGGGACTGGTTTGGTGGCGGGGTCACTCTGGGACCGATTTGGTGGGCGGGGTCACTCTGGGTCCAATTTCGTGGGCGGGGTCACTCTGGGTCCGATTTGGTGGGCGGGGTCACTCTGGGTCCGATTTGGTGGGCGGGGCCACTCTGGGTCCGCTTTCGTGGGCGGGGCACCTCAGGTGCCGATTTGGTGGGCGGGGCCACTCGGGGTCCGATTTGGTGGGCGAGGCCCCCTCAGGGGCAGATTTGGTGGGTGGGGCCCCTCAGGGGCCGATTTGGTGGGCGGGGTCACCCTGGGTCCGATTTGGTGGGTGGGGCACCTCAGGGACTGATTTGGTGGGTGGGGCCACTCGGGGTCTGATTTGGTGGGCGGGGCCACTCTGGGTCCGATTTGGTGGGCGGGGCCACTCTGGGTCCAATTTGGTTGGCGGGGCCAATCTGGGTCCGATTTGGTGGGCGGGGCCACTCTGGGGCCGATTTGGTGGGCAGGGCACCTCAGGGGCCGATTTGGTGTGCGGGGCCCCTCAGGGGCTGATTTGGTGAGCGGGGCCACTCTGGGTCCGATTTGGTGGGCGGGGCCCTTGAGGGGGCGATTTGGTGGGCGGGGCCCCTCAAGGGCCGATTTGGTGGGCGGGGCCACGCTGGGTCCAATTTGGTGGGCGGGGCCAATCTGGGTCCGATTTGGTGGGCGGGGCACCTCAGGGGCCAATTTGGTGGGTGGGGCCCCTCAGGGGCCGATTTGGTGGGCGTGGCCACTCTGGGTCCAATTTGGTGGGCGGGGTCACTCTGGGTCCGATTTGGTGGGCGGGGCACCTCAGGGGCCGATTTGGTGGGTGGGGCCCCTCAGGGGCCGATTTGGTGGGCGCGACCCCTCTGGGTCCGATTTGGTGGGCGGGGCCACTCTGGGTCCGATTTGGTGGGCGGGGCCACTCTGGGTCCGATTTGGTGGGCAGGGCCCCTCTGGGTCTGATTTGGTGGGCGGGCCCCTCAGGAGCCGATTTGGTGGGTGGGGCCCCTCAGGGGCCGATTTGGTGGGCGGATCCCCTCAGGTGCTGATTTGGTGGGCGGGGCCCCTCAGGGGCCGACCTGGTGGGTGGGGCCCCTCATGGGCCGATTTGGAGGGCGGGGCCACTGTGGGTCCGATTTGTTGGGCGGGGCACCACAGGGGCCGATTTGGTGGGCAGGGCCCCTCAGGGGTTGATTTGGTGGGCGGGGCCCCTCAGGGGCCGATTTGGTGGGCGGGGCACCTCATGGACCGATTTGGTGGGCGGGGTCACTCAGGGTCCGGTTTGGTGGGCGGGGTCACTCTGGGTCCGTTTGGTGGGTGGGGTCACTCTGGGTCCGATTTGGTGGGTGGGGTCACTCTGGGTCCGATTTGTTGGGCGGGGCCCCTCAGGGGCCGATTTGGTGGGCGGGGCCCCTCAGGGGCCGATTTGGTGGGCGGGGCCACTGTGGGTCCGATTTGGTGGGCGGGGCCCCTCAGGGGCCAATTTGGTGGGCGGCGCCCCTCAAGGGCTGATTTGGTGGGCGAGGCACCTCAGGGGCCGATTTGGTGGGCGGGGCCCCTCAGGGGCCGATTTGGTGGGCGTTGCCACTCTGGGTCTGGTTTGGTGGGAGGGGCCCCTCTGGGTCCGATTTGGTGGGCGGGGCCCCTCAGGAGCCGATTTGGTGGGCGGGGCCCCTCGGGCCGATTTGGTGGGCGGTTCCCCTCAGGGGCCGATTTGGTGGGCAGGGCCCCTCAGGGGCCGATCTCGTGGGCGGGGCCCCTCAAGGGCCGATTTGGTAGGCGGGGCCACTGTGGGTCCGATTTGGTGGGCGGGGCCCTTCATGGGTTGATTTGGTGGGTGGGGCCCCTCAGGGGCCGATTTAGTGGGCGGCGCCCCTCAAGGGCTGATTTGGTGGGAGGGGCACCTCAGGGGCCGATTTGGTGGGCGGGGCCGATTTGGTGGGCGTTGCCACTCTGGGTCCGATTTGGTGGGAGGGGCCCCTCTGGGTCCGATTTTGTGGGTGGGGCCCCTCAGGGGCCGATTTTGTGGGCGGGGCCCCTCAGGGGCCGATTTGGTGGGCGGGGCCACTCTGGGTCCGATTTGGTGGGCGGAGCACCTCAGGGGCCGACTTGGTTGGCGAGGCCCCTCAGGGGCCGATTTGGTGGGCGGGGCCCCTCAGGAGCCGATTTGGTGGGCGTGGCCCCTCAGGGGCCGATTTGGTGGGCGGGGCCCCTCTGGAGCCGATTTGGTGGGCGCGGCCCCTCAGGGGCCGATTTGGTGGGCGGGGCACCTCAGGGGCCGATTTGGTGGGCGAGGCCCCTCAGGGGCTGATTTTGTGGGCGGGGCCCTCAGGAGCCGATTTGGTGGGCGCGGCCCCTCAGGGGCCGGTTTGGTGGGCGGAGCCCCTCACGGGCCGATTTGGTGGGCGAGGCCCCTCAGGTGCCGATTTTGTGGGCGGGGGCCCTCAGGTGCCGATTTGGTGGGTGGGGCACCTCAGGGGCCAATTTGGTGGGTGGGGCCCCTCAGGGGCCGATTTGGTGGGCGGGGCCACTCTGGGTCCAATTTAGTGGGCGGGGCACCTCAGGGTCCGATTTGTTGGGCGGGGCCCCACAGGGGCCGATTTGTTGGGCGGGGCCCCTCAGGGGCCGATTTGGTGGGCGGGGCGACTCTGGGTGCGAATTGTTGGGCAGGACCCCTCAGGGGCCGATTTGTTGGGTGGGGTCCCTCAGGGGCCGATTTGGTGGGCGGGACCACTATGGGTCCGATTTCATGGGCGGGGCCCCTCAGGGGCCAATTTGGTGGGCGGGGTCCCTCAGGGGCCGATTTGGTGGGCGGGGCCCCTCAGGGGCCGATTTGGTGGGCGGGACCACTATGGGTCTGATTTGGTGGGCGGGGCACCTCAGGGGCCGATTTGGTGGGCGGGGTCCCTCAGGGGCCGATTTGGTGGGCGGGGCCCCTCAGGTGCTGATTTGGTGGGCGGGGCACCTCAGGGGCCGATTTGGTGGGCGGGGCCCCTCACGGGCCGATTTGGTGGGCACACTCTGGGTCCGATTTAGTGGGCGGGGCACCTCAGGGGCCGATTTGGTGAGCGGGGCCACTCTGGGTCCGATTTAGTGGGCGGGGCCCCTCAGGGGCCGATTTGGTGGGTGGGGCCACTCCGGGTCCGATTTAGTGGGCGGGGCCACTCCGAATCCAATTTGGTGGGCGGGGCCCCTCAGGGGCCTATTTGGTGGGCGGGGCCACTCTGGGTCCGATTTGGTGGGCGGGGCCACTCTGGGTCCGATTTGGTGGGCGGGGCACCTCAGGGGCCGATTTGGTGGGCGGGGCCCCTCAGGGGCCGATTTGATGGGCGGGTCACTTTAAGAGCTGATATTATCTGGCAAAACTGTGTCCTGCTGGGGTCAATTACAGTTCGTAGGCGTTGGCATAGTAACTGGGTCTGACTGCGCATATCAATGAGCTAATCAGCCAGGTGGCAGTTGACAGTTATTTTGAAATTGCCTCAGAAAGCAGGCAATTATACCCTATGAGGAAATTTCCCTATTGAAATGCATTGAGGCAATGCTTTCCAATGAGGGGAAAACAATTTTCAAACGCAAATTGCGCCAAAACTACAAATCCGATCGACACGAAAAATACTTAGCACACCTCTCGTGGACGCTGGCTTCGAAATGACACCTCACTGGAGTCTGTGCATTCTACGGTTCGGGCCGCATTAATTGCGGAAAAAAGCCTAATAATAATAACTAGATGGGTATTTCCTGAAGGAACTACAGATAGTGCTTTGGAATGGTGCCCGGGCTGCCCCTGCAAGACTTTCACACTTGGGTGCCCCTCAGGCGCTGGTTTGGTAGTTGTAGCCCCTCAGGGTTGAGGCCACTCTGGGTCCGATTTGGTGGGCCGGGTCACTCTGGGTCCGATTTGGTGGGCCGGGTCACTCTGGGTCCAATTTGGTGGGCCGGGTCATTCTGGGTCCGATTTGGTGGGCCGGGTCACTCTGACTGACAGCAGGATAAGGGAATGGCTGATAACAGAGAATAGGCTGACAGCAGGACAAGGGAATGGCTGATAACAGAGAGAATAGACTGACAGCAGGACAGGGGAATGGCTGATAACAGAGAGAAATAGACTGACAGCAGGACAGGGGAATGGCTGATAACAGAGAAATAGACTGACAGCAGGATGGGGGAATGGCTGATAACAGAGAGAATAGACTGACAGCAGGACGGGGAATGGCTGATAACAGAGAGAATAGACTGACAGCAGGACAGGGGAATGGCTGATAACAGAGAGAAATAGACTGACAGCAGGACAGGGGAATGGCTGATAACAGAGAAATAGACTGACAGCAGGATGGGGGAATGGCTGATAGAGAGAATAGACTGACAGCAGGACGGGGAATGGCTGATAACAGAGAGAATAGACTGACAGCAGGACAGGGGAATGGCTGATAACAGAGAGAAATAGACTGACAGCAGGACAGGGGAATGGCTGATAACAGAGAGAAATAGACTGACAGCAGGACAGGGGAATGGCTGATAACAGAGAGGAGCTGATATTATCTGACTGACAAAACCTGTTTCCTAGTGGGCTCGTAGGCGTTGGCATAGTAACTGGATCTGACTGCGCATATCAATGAGCTAATCAGCCAGGTGGCAGTTGGCAGTTATTTTTAGAAATTGCCTCAGAAACCAGGCCATTATACCCTATGAGGAAATTTCCCTATTGAAATGCATTGAGACAATGCTTTCCAATGAGGGGAAAACAATTTTCAAACGCAAATTGCGCCAAAACTACAAATCCGATCGACACGAAAAATACTTAGCACACCTCTCGTGGACGCTGGCTTCGAAATGACGCCTCACTGGAGTCTGTGAGTGCAGTGGTATGGGCCGCATTAATTGCGGAAAAAAGCCTAATAATAATAACTAGATGGGCATTTCCTGAAGGAAATACATGGTGCTTGAACAGCGCTGCCAGCATTACAGCAGCACTTTTCACACACGGGACTGGGGGGCCACTTACTTTTCCACACCCGGGACCAGGGGAGCACTTACTTTTGCACACCCGGGACCGGGGCGCACTTACTTTTGCACACGGGGCCGGGGGCGCACTTACTTTTGCACACGGGGCCGGGGGCGCACTTACTTTTGCACACGGGGCCGGGGGTGCACTTACTTTTGAACACGGGGCCGGGGGCGCACTTACTTTTGAACACGGGGCCGGGGGCGCACTTACTTTTGAACACGGGGCCGGGGGCGCACTTACTTTTGAACACGGGGCCGGGGGCGCATTTACTTTTGCACACGGGGCCGGGGGGCGCACTTACTTTTGCACACGGGGCCGGGGGGGGGCACTTACTTTTCACACACGGGGCCGGGGGCGCACTTACTTTTGCACACGGGGTCGGGGGCGCACTTACTTTTGCACACGGGGCCGGGGGCGCACTTACTTTTGCACACGGGGCCGGAAGGGGCACTTACTTTTCACACACGGGGCCGGGGGCGCACTTACTTTTGCACACGGGGCCGGGGGCGCACTTACTTTTGCACACGGGGCCGGGGGTGCACTTACTTTTGAACATGGGGCCGGGGGCGCACTTACTTTTGAACACGGGGCCGGGGGCGCACTTACTTTTGAACATGGGGCCGGGGGCGCACTTACTTTTGAACACGGGGCCGGGGGCGCATTTACTTTTGCACACGGGGCCGGGGGGCGCACTTACTTTTGCACACGGGGCCGGGGGGCACTTACTTTTCACACACGGGGCCGGGGGCGCACTTACTTTTGCACACGGGGCCGGGGGTGCACTTACTTTTGAACACGGGGCCGGGGGCGCACTTACTTTTGAACACGGGGCCGGGGGCGCACTTACTTTTGAACACGGGGCCGGGGGCGCACTTACTTTTGAACACAGGGCCGGGGGCGCACTTACTTTTGAACACGGGGCCGGGGGCGCATTTACTTTTGCACACGGGGCCGGGGGGCGCACTTACTTTTGCACACGGGGCCGGGGGGGCACTTACTTTTCACACACGGGGCCGGGGGCGCACTTACTTTTGCACACGGGGTCGGGGGCGCACTTACTTTTGCACACGGGGCCGGGGGCGCACTTACTTTTGCACACGGGGCCGGGGGGGGGGGGCACTTACTTTTCACACACGGGGCCGGGGGCGCACTTACTTTTGCACACGGGGCCGGGGGCGCACTTACTTTTGCACACGGGGCTGGGGGTGCACTTACTTTTGAACACGGGGCCGGGGGCGCACTTACTTTTGAACACGGGGCCGGGGGCGCACTTACTTTTGAACACGGGGCCGGGGGCGCACTTACTTTTGAACACGGGGCCGGGGGCGCATTTACTTTTGCACACGGGGCCGGGGGGCGCACTTACTTTTGCACACGGGGCCGGGGGGGGCACTTACTTTTCACACACGAGGCCGGGGGCGCACTTACTTTTGCACACGGGGCCGGGGGCGCACTTACTTTTGCACACGGGGCCGGGGGCGCACTTACTTTTGCACACGGGGCCGGGGGGGGGCACTTACTTTTCACACACGGGGCCGGGGGCGCACTTACTTTTGCACACGGGGCCGGGGGCGCACTTACTTTTGCACACGGGGCCGGGGGCGCACTTACTTTTGCACACGGGGCCGGGGGCACACTTACTTTTCACACACGGGGCCGGGGGGGGCACTTTTCACACACGGGGCCGGGGGGGCACTTACTTTTCACACACGGGGCCGGGGGGGCACTTACTTTTCACACACGGGACGAGGGGGCACTTACTTATCACACACGGCCGGGGGGGCACTTACTTTTCACACACGGGACGAGGGGGCACTTACTTTTCACACACGGGGCCGGGGGGGGGGCACTTACTTTTCACACACGGGGCAGGGGTGGCACTTACTATTCACACACGGGACGAGAGGGTGTCATAGTCACTTTATTCTGATGTTTGACTTTGTGGTGGGCGGGGCCACTCTGGGTCCGATTTGGTGGGCGGGGCCACTCTGGGTCCGATTTGGTGGGCGGGGCACCTCAGGGGCCGATTTGATGGGCGGGGCCCCTCAGGGGCCGATTTGATGGGCGGGTCACTTTAAGAGCTGATATTATCTGGCAAAACTGTGTCCTGCTGGGGTCAATTACAGTTCGTAGGCGTTGGCATAGTAACTGGGTCTGACTGCGCATATCAATGAGCTAATCAGCCAGGTGGCAGTTTACAGTTATTTTGAAATTGCCTCAGAAAGCAGGCCATTATACCCTATGAGGAAATTTCCCTATTGAAATACATTGAGGCAATGCTTTCCAATGAGGGGAAAACAATTTTCAAACGATAAATGATCATGTCCTAAAATGGACACCGTACATTTGCATAGCTGCCATCTTTGGAAGGTCAAGTTGGGGGTAGTGGAAAGTTCGCCATTATTTCCTATGGGAATTTTTTTTTTAAAAATGCGATTTTTAAAAAAACTACATATCGGATCGACTATAAAAGTCATAGCACACCTGTCCCCACCAAGGGCTTCGAAACGCCACCTGAATGGGGTCTCTGCGCCGAGCGGTTCGGGCCGCATTAATTGTGGAAAACGCGGAGAAGAATAATAAAATATAAGAAATCGGATTACAATATGTTGCTTGAACCTAGGAGTTTCAAGCACCATAATAATAATAAGAAGTTTACCACGATGGAATAACAATATAGTGCTTTGTGCCAAAGCACTATAATAATAAGAAGAAGTTTACCACGATCGGATTACAATATAGTGCTTTGTTCCAAAGCACTATAATAAGAAGTTTACCAACGATCGAATAACAGTATAGTGCTTTGTTCCAAAGCACTATACTAAGAAGTTATCCACGATGGAATAACAGTATAGTGCTTTGTTCCAAAGCACTATAATAATAAGAAGTTTACCACAATCGGATTACAATATAGTGCTTTTTTCCAAAGCACTATAATAATAAGAAGAAGTTTAACACGATCGGATTACAATATAGTGCTTTGTTCCAAAGCACTATAATAATAAGAAGAAGTTTACCACGATCGGATTACAGTTTAGTGCTTTGCTCCAAAGCACTATAATAAGAAGTTTACCACGATCGGATAACAGTATAGTGCTTTGTTCCAAAGCACTATAAATATAGAAAAAAAGGGGGCTCTGTATTTCTTTGGAATAAAATAATCAGGATTAAGATGCAAAATAACATATTCATGGCCACTAATACCTGGGGCTATGTACCGTGTTTCCCCGTAAATAGGGCGCCCCCAGAAAGTAAGGCATGCTAGGGGGAGCACTGTGCCTGCTAATATAAGGCACCCCCCGAAAATAAGGCATACCTTGTTCTGTGCATGGGGCATGCAGTTGTGTCTCGCTCCCGCTGTACATGCTGTCCGGTGCCCGCCACTGCAGCCACGCTGTTCGGAGGAGTTAATCACAGCCTCGGAGCTGTGTGCCGATCTCTGCCCATGAGCCCTGCTCCAATCAGTGCAGGAACCATGGGCCAGCTGACATCATCCATAGCCTCCGATTGTTCCTGGGCTGTGATTGGCCCAGGGCTCCTGCGCTCTGAGTGGCCCAGGGCTTCTGCACCACCAAAGCACTGAAAGCAGCACCGCGGAGGAAACCAGTAAGAAAGTGAAAGTGTGTGTGTGTCTGTGTATGGGTGTGTGTGTGTGTCAGTGTAAGGGTGTGTGTGTACGGTACACACATGGGAGGCTGCAGTGGGATACTGTGATAATGGGAGACTGCAGTGGGATGATGTGGGATGATGGGAGGCTGCAATACTGTACTGTAGAATGATGGGGGCTGTAATGGAATGATGGGGGTGCTGTATTGGGGACTGTAAAGGGATGATGAGGGCTGCAATGGGATGATGGGAATATTTGGGGCTGCAAAGTGATGATGGGGTTGCTTGTTATGATCTGGTGACCTTGGAGCTGCATGAAACTTTCTCTGGAGTCGGTGGAACCTGTACTGACCGCAAATCCTGAACTAACACCGCAACTAGAAGTAGCCGTGGGGTGTGCCTAACATACCCTAGACACCTCGACACAGCCGGAGAACTAAATACCCCTATAGATAGAAATAGGAATGCTACCTTGCCTCAGAGCAGACCCCCAAAGGATAGGCGGCCCCCCCACAAATAATGACTGTGAGTAGGAGAAGAATAGACACACTCAGGTAGTAAACAGGATTTAGCAAAAGAGGCCACTCTAGCTAAATAGGAAAGGATAGGACAGATTACTAGGCGGTCAGTATTAAAACCCTTCCAAAAATATCCACAGCAGATAATACAAAAAGTTCCACAATCTAACTAAAGACATGGAATGTATATCTGCCACTCCAGAGAATCCAACAAGACTGAGAAAATACTGACACAATCTAAGCTGGACAAGAAAACACAAAGAATAGCACTGAATTGTGAAGCACACAACATGTGTGCCACAGGAAAAAAAAACCAGACACTTATCTTTGCTGATTTGGCAGAAAGGCAGGAGGAACCAGGCAGAGGTCCTACACCTCCCAACATCAATTGACAACTGGCAAGGACTAATGAATCCTGCACGCCTAAATACCCCAGTCAGAACTGCAATCAGCAGATACACCTGACCAGGACTGCAACTCAGGGGCAACTGCATTACCACCTACAACCACCGGAGGGAGCCCAAAAGCAGAATTCACAACAGTACCCCCCCCCCCCTTGAGGAGGGGTCACCGAACCCTCACCAGAGCCCCCAGGACGATCAGGACGAGCCAGATGAAAAGCATGAACCAAATCAGCAACATGGACATCAGAAGCAAAAACCCAAGAATTATCCTCCTGGCCATAACCCTTCCATTTGACAAGGTACTGAAGCCTCCGCCTCGAAAAACGAGAATCCAAAATCTTCTCAACCACATACTCCAACTCCCCATCAACCAAAACAGGGGCCGGAGGATCAACAGAGGGAACAACGGGCACCACATATTTCCGCATTAAAGATCTATGGAAGACATTATGGATAGCAAAAGAGGCCGGAAGAAACAATCGAAAAGACACCGGATTAATAATCTCAGAAATCCTATAAGGACCAATAAACCAAGGCTTAAACTTAGGGGAAGAGACCTTCATAGGAACATGACGGGAAGACAACCAAACCAAATTCCCAACCCGAAGCCGGGAACCAACACACCGACGACGGTTAGCAAAACATTGAGCCTCCTCCTGAGACAACACCAAATTGTCCACCACCTGAGCCCAAATCTGCTGCAACCTGTCAACCACAGAATCCACACCAGGACAGTCAGAAGGCTCAACCTGAGCAGAAGAAAAACGAGGATGAAAAAAAAAATTACAAAAAAAAAGGCCAAACCAAAGTAGCCGAACTAGCCCGATTATTAAAGGCAAACTCGGCCAATGGCAAAAAGGCCACCCAATGATCCTGATCGGCAGACACAAAGCATCTCAAATAAGTCTCCAAAGTCTGATTAGTTCGCTCGGTCTGGCCATTTGTCTGAGGATGAAATGCAGAAGAAAAAGACAAATCAATGCCCAGCCTAGCACAAAAGGCCCACCAAAACCTAGAAACAAACTGGGAACCTCTGTCGGACACAATATTCTCCGGAATACCATGCAAACGAACCACATGCTGAAAAAACAACGGAACCAACTCTGAAGAGGAAGGCAATTTAGGCAAAGGCACCAAATGAACCATCTTAGAAAACCGGTCACAAACAACCCAGATAACCGACATCCTCTGGGAAACCGGAAGATCAGAAATAAAATCCATAGAAATATGCGTCCAGGGCCTCTCAGGGACCGGCAATGGCAAAAGTAACCCACTAGCACGGGAACAACAAGGCTTGGCCCGCGCACAAGTCCCACAGGACTGCACAAAAGAACGCACATCACGTGACAACGAAGGCCACCAAAAGGACCTACCAACCAAATCTCTGGTACCAAAAATACCAGGATGACCAGCCAACACAGAACAGTGAACCTCAGAAATTACTCTACTAGTCCATCTGTCAGGAACAAACAATTTCCCGACAGGACAGCGGTCAGGTCTATCAGCCTGAAATTCCTGAAGAACCCGCCGTAAATCAGAGGAAATGGCAGAAAGGACCACCCCTTCTTTCAGAATGCTGACCGGTTCAAGGACCTCAGGAGAATCAGGCAAAAAACTCCTAGAAAGGGCATCAGCCTTAATATTCTTAGAACCAGGAAAATACGAAACCACGAAATCAAAACGGGAAAACAACAAGGACCATCGAGCCTGTCCTAACCTCAGACTCGAGGTAAATCAAATTCTTATGATCGGTCAGGACCACAATACGGTGCTTAGCTCCCTCAAGCCAATGTCGCCACTCCTCAAAAGCCCACTTCATAGCCAACAACTCCCGATTGCCGACATCATAATTGCGTTCAGCAGGCGAAAACTTGTGGGAGAAGAAGGCACACGGTTTCATCAAAGAACCAACAGAATCCCTCTGAGACAAAACTGCCCCTGCCCCAATCTCAGAAGCATCAATCTCAACCTGAAACGGAAGAGAAACATCTGGTTGGCGCAACACCGGAGCAGAAGTAAATCGGCGTTTAAGCTCCTGAAAGGCAGAGACAGCCGCAGAGGACCAATTCGCCACATCAGCGCCTTTTTTCGTCAAATCAGTCAAGGGTTTAACCACGCTGGAGAAGTTAGCAATGAAACGGCGATAAAAATTTGCAAAACCCAAAAATTTCTGAAGGCTCTTCACGGATGTGGGTTGAATCCAATCATGAATGGCCTGAACCTTAACTGGATCCATCTCCATAGATGAGGGAGAAAAAATAAAGCCCAAAAAAGAAACCTTCTGCACCTCAAAGAGACACTTAGACCCCTTCACAACCAAAGCATTGTCACGAAGGATCTGAAATACCATCCTGACCTGTTCCACATGAGACTTCCAATCATCGGAAAAAATCAAAATATCGTCCAAATATACAATCAAGAATTTATCAATATAAGTCCGGAAGATATCATGCATGAAGGATTGAAAAACAGATGGAGCGTTAGTGAGCCCGAATGGCATCACAAGGTATTCAAAATGGCCTTCGGGCGTATTAAACGCAGTTTTCCATTCATCACCCTGTTTAATACGAACAAGATTGTATGCCCCCCGAAGGTCAATCTTTGTAAACCAACTAGCCCCCTTAATCCTAGCAAACAAATCGGAAAGCAAAGGTAAAGGGTATTGAAACTTGACCGTGATCTTATTCAAGAGGCGATAATCAATACAAGGTCTCAAGGAGCCATCCTTCTTAGCAACAAAAAAAAACCCTGCTCCCAACGATGAAGAAGATGGCCGAATATGCCCTTTCTCCAAAGACTCCGTAACATAACTCCGCATGGCGGTATGTTCAGGCACAGACAGGTTGAAAAGTCGGCCCTTAGGAAACTTACTGCCTGGAATCAAGTCAATCGCACAATCACAGTCCCTGTGCAGTGGAAGGGAACTGGACTTGGGCTCATCGAATACATCCTGAAAATCAGACAAAACCTCTGGAATTTCAGAAGAGGAAGAAGAGGAGATTGACATCAAAGGAACATCATTATGAACCCCCTGACAACCCCAACTAGTCACAGACATAGATTTCCAATCCAACACAGGATTATGTACCTGCAACCACGGGAAACCCAGCACGATAACATCATGCAAATTATGCAACACCAGAAATCGACAATCTTCCTGATGGGCTGGCGCCATGTGCATGGTCACCTGTGTCCAAAACTGGGGCTTATTTTTAGCCAAAGGTGTAGCATCAATCCCCCTTAAAGGAATAGGGTTCTGCAAAGGCTGCAAGGGAAAACCACAACGCCTGGCAAACTCAAAATCCATTAAGTTCAAGGCGGCGCCTGAATCCACAAACGCCATGACAGAAAATGATGACAATGAGCAGATCAAGGACACTGATAACAGAAATTTAGGTTGTACAGTACTGATAGTAAATGAACTAGCGACCCTTTTTGTCCGCTTAGGGCAGACTGAAATGACATGAGAAGCGTCGCCACAATGACTTTGCTCTAAGGACGACGCCACAGCGCGCACAGTTTGACGCTCCCGAAAAGTGCCGATCAATCTGAATGGCCAGAGACATAGAATCACTCAGACCGGAAGGCGTGGGAAACCCCACCATAACATCTTTAATGGATTCAGAAAGACCCTTTGTGAAAATTGCCGCCAAAGCATCATCATTCCATTTAGTCAACACAGACCATTTTCTAAATTTCTGACAAAACAATTCTGCCACCTCTTGACCCTGAGACAGGGCCAGCAAGGTTTTCTCCGCTTGATCCACAGAATTCGGTTCATCATATAATAATCCTAAAGCCTGAAAAAAGGAATCTACATTAAGCAAGGCCGGATTCCCAGATTCCAGGGAAAATGCCCAATCCTGTGGATCGCCACGCAGCAGGGAGATGACAATTTTATGTAAATAATAATATATCCGCGCTTGGAAAACCCCTCTCTGTTTGTATGACTTGGTAATCCAAAAGATAATATTCTGAACCAGCCCTAGTTGTTATGTGGGATCTAGGAAAAAGTAAGGTTCCTTTAATTCACTCCGCCACTCCGGGTCCAATTTGGTGGGCGGGGCCCCTCAAGGGCCGATTTGGTGGGCGGGGCCCCTCAGGGTCCGATTTGGTGGGCGGGGCCCCTCAGGGTCCGATTTGGTGGGCGGGGCCCCTCAGGGTCCGATTTGGTGGGCGGGGTCACTCGGGGTCCGAATTGGTGAGCGGGGCAATAATTATAATATGACTACAGATAGTGCTTTGGAATTGTGCTGTGCTATCACTTTAAGAGCTGATATTTTCTGACAAAACTTGTGTGCTGGGCTCATGTACAGTTCATAGGCGTTGGCATAGTAACTGGGTCTGACTGCGCTGTATACTGCGCGGCTCTGCGCTGTATACTGCGCGGCTCTGCGCTGTATACTGCGCGGCTCTGCGCTGTATACTGCGGGGCTCTGCTCTGTATACTGCGGGGCTCTGCGCTGTATACTGCGGGGCTCTGCGCTGTATACTGCGGGGCTCTGCGCTGTATACTGCGGGGCTCTGCGCTGTATACTGCGCGGCTCTGCGCTGTATACTGCGCGACTCTGCGCTGTATACTGCGCGGCTCTGCGCTGTATACTGCGGGGCTCTGCGCTGTATACTGCGGGGCTCTGCACTGTATACTGCGGGGCTCTGCGCTGTATACTGCTGGGCTCTGCGCTGTACACTGCGCGGCTCTGCGCTGTATACTGCGGGGCTCTGCGCTGTATACTGCGTGGCTCTGCGCTGTATGCTGCGCGGCTCTGCGCTGTATGCTGCGGGGCTCTGCGCTGTAGGCTGCGGGGCTCTGCGCTGTATGCTGCGCGGCTCTGCGCTGTATGCTGCGGGGCTCTGCGCTGTATGCTGCGGGGCTCTGCGCTGTATGCTGCAGGGCTCTGCGCTGTATGCTGTGCGGCTCTGCGCTGTATACTGCGGGGCTCTGCGCTGCATACTGCGCGGCTGTGCAATATACTACGTGGACATGCATATTCTAGAATACCCGATGCGTTAGAATCGGGCCACCATCTAGTAATAATAATAAGACTACAGATAGTGCTTTGGAATTGTGCTGTGCTGTCACTTTAAGAGCTGATATTATCTGACAAAACTGTGACCTGGTGGGCTGATGTAGAGTTGATAGGCGTTGGCATAGTAACTGGATCTGACTGCGCATATCAATGAGCTAATCAGCCAGGTGGCAGTTGGCAGTTATTTTTAGAAATTGCCTCAGAAACCAGCCCATTATAAACGTATAGGAAAATTTCCCTATTGAAATGCATTGAAACAATGCTTTCCAATGAGGGGAAAACAATTTTCAAATGCAAATTGCGCCAAAACTACAAATCCGATCGACATGAAAAATACTTAGCACACCTCTCGTGGACGCTGGCTTCGAAATGACACCTCACTGGAATCTGTGCGTTTTACGGTTTGGGCCGCATTAATTGCGGAAAAAAGCCTAATAATAATAAGAAGAACTAGATGGGTATTTCCTGAAGGAACTACAGATAGTGCTTTGGAATGGTGCCCGGGCTGCCCCTGCAAGACTTTCACACTTGGGTGCCCCTCAGGGTTGAGGATTTGGTGGGCGGGGCCCCTCAGGGGCCTATTTGGTGGGCGGGGCCACTCTGGGTCCGATTTGGTGGGTGGGGCCCCTCAGGGGCCGATTTGGTGGGTGGGGCCCCTCAGTGGCCGATTTGGTAAGCGGGGCCACTCTGAGTCCGATTTGGTGGGCGGGGCCCCTCAGGATCTTATTTGGTGGGCGGGGCCACTCTGCGCTGTATACTGTGCGGCTCTGCGCTGTATACTGCACGGCTCTGCGCTGTATACTGCGCGTCTCTGCGCTGTATACTGTGCGGCTCTACGCTGTATACTGCGCGGCTCTGCGCTGTATACTACGTGGCTCTGCGCTGTATACTACGCGGCTTTGCGCTGTATAGTGCGTGGCTCTGCGCTGTATACTGCGTGGCTCTGCGCTGTATGCTACGTGGCTGTGCAATATACTACGTGGACATACATATTCTAGAATACCCGATGCGTTAGAATTGGGCCACCATCTAGTAATAATAATAAGACTACAGATAGTGCTTTGGAATTGTGCTGTACTGTCACTTTAAGAGCTGATATTATCTGACAAAACTTGTGACCTGGTGGGCTGATGTAGAGTTCATAGGCGTTGGCTTAGTAACTGTGTCTGACTGCGCATATCAATGAGCTAATCAGCCAGGTGGCAGTTGGCAGTTATTTTTAGAAATTGCCTCAGAAATCAGCCCCATTATAAACGTATGGGAAAAATTTCCCTATTGAAATGCATTGAGACACTTTGTTCAAACGCAAGTTGCGCCAAAACTACAAATCCGATCGACACGAAAAATACTTAGCACACCTCTTGGGGACGCTGGCTTCGAAATGACACCTCACTGGAGTCTGTGAGTGAAGCGGTTCGGGCCGCATTACGTGCGGACTGAATAATATTAATAATAACTAAATGGGTATTTCCTGAAGGAACTACAGATAGTGCTTTGGAATGGTGCCCGGGCTGCCCCTGCAACACTTTCACACTTGGGTGCCCCTCAGGGTTGAGAATTTGGTGGGCTGGGCACCTCGGGGTCCGATTTGGTGGGCTGGGCACCTCGGGGTCCGATTTGGTGGGCGGGGTCACTCTGGGTCTGATTTGGTGGGCGGGGTCACTGGGTCCGATTTGGTGGGCGGGGTCACTCTGGGTCCGATTTGGTGGGCGGAGCCACTCTGGGTCCGATTTGGTGGGCGGGGCACCACAGGGTCCGTTTGGTGGGCGGGTCACTCTGGGTCTGATTTGGTGGGTGTGGTCACTCTGGGTCCGATTTGGTGGCCCGGGTCACTCTGGGTCCGATTTGGTGGCCCGGGTCACTCTGGGTCCGATTTGGTGGCCCGGGTCACTCTGGGTCCGATTTGGTGGGCCGGGTCACTCTGGGTCCGATTTGGTGGCCCGGGTCACTCTGGGTCCGATTTGGGCGGCTCTGCGCTGTATACTGCGGGGCTGTGCGCTGTATACTGCGGGGCTCTGCGCTGTATGCTACACGGCTCTGCGCTGTATGCTGCGGGGCTCTGCGCCGTATGCTGCGCGGCTCTGCGCTGTATGCTGCGCGGCCCTGCGCTGTATGCTGCGCGGCCCTGCGCTGTATGCTGCGCGGCTCTGCGCTGTATGCTGCACGGCTCTGCGCTGTATACTGCGCGGCTCTGCGCTGTATACTGCGCGGCTCTGCGCTGTATACTGCGGGGCTCTGCGCTGTATACTGCGGGACTCTGCGCTGTATACTGCGGGGCTCTGCGCTGTATACTGCGGGGCTCTGCGCTGTATTTTGCAGGGCTCTGCGCTGTATTTTGCGGGGCTCTGCGCTGTTTACTGCGGGGCTCTGCGCTGTATACTGCGGGGCTCTGCGCTGTATACTGCGGGGCTCTGCGCTGTATACTGCGGGGCTGTGCAATATACTTCGTGGACATACATATGAATAGAATACCCGATGCGTTAGAATCGGGCCACCATGTAGTAATAATAATAACACTTCCAACACTACATATAGTGCTTTGGAATTGTACTGTACTGTCACTTTAAGAGCTGATATTATCTGACAAAACTTTTTTGCTGGTGGGCTCATGTACAGTTCATAGGCATTGGCATAGTAACTGTGTCTGACTGCGCATATCAATGAGCTAATCAGCCAGGTGGCAGTTGGCAGTTATTTTTAGAAATTGCCTCAGAAATCAGCCCCATTATAAACGTATGGGGAAATTTCCCTATTGAAATGCATTGAGACACTTTTTTCAAACGCAAGTTGCGCCAAAACTACAAATCCGATCGACACGAAAAATACTTAGCACACCTCTTGGGGATGCTGGCTTCGAAAAGACACCTCACTGGAGTCTGTGAGTGCAGCGGTTCGGGCCGCATTAACTGCGGACTGAATAATAATAAGTTTACCACGATGGAATAACAATATAGTGCTTTGTGCCAAAGCACTATAATAAGAACTAGATGGGTATTTCCTGAAGGAACTACAGATAGTGCTTTGGAATGGTGCCCGGGCTGCCCCTGCAAGACTTTCACACTTGGGTGCCCCTCAGACGCTGGTTTGGTAGTTGAGGATTTGGTGGGCGGGGCCACTCTGGGTCTGATTTGGTGGCCCGGGTCACTCTGGGTCCGATTTGGTGGCCCGGGTCACTCTGGGTCCGATTTGGTGGCCCGGGTCACTCTGGGTCCGATTTGGTGGCCTGGGTTCGATTTGGTGGCCCGGGTCACTCTGGGTCCGATTTGGTGGCCCGGGTCACTCTGGGTCCGATTTGGTGGCACGGGTCACTCTGGATCCGATTTGGTGGGCCGGGTCCCTCTGGGTCCGATTTGGTTGGCCGGGTCCCTCTGGGTCCGATTTGGTGGGCCGGGTCACTCTGGGTCCGATTTGGTGGGCTGGGTCACTCTGGGTCCGATTTGGTGGGCCGGGTCACTCTGGGTCCGATTTGGTGGGCCGGGTCACTCTGGGTCCGATTTGGTGGGCCGGGTCACTCTGGGTCCGATTTGGTGGGCCGGGTCACTCTGGGTCCGATTTGGTGGGCCGGGTCACTCTGGGTCCGATTTGGTGGGCCGGTTCACTCTGGGTCCGATTTGGTGGGCCGGGTCACTCTGGGTCCGATTTGGTGGGCCGGGTCACTCTGGGTCCGATTTGGTGGGCCGGGTCACTCTGGGTCCGATTTGGTGGCCCGGGTCACTCTGGGTCCGATTTGGTGGCCCGGGTCACTCTGGGTCCGATTTGGTGGGCCGGGTCACTCTGGGTCCGATTTGGTGGGCCGGGTCACTCTGGGTCCGATTTGGTGGGCCGGGTCACTCTGGGTCTGATTTGGTGGGCGGGGTCACTCTGGGTCCGATTTGGTGGGCCGGGTCACTCTGGGTCCGATTTGGTGGGCCGGGTCACTCTGGGTCCGATTTGGTGGCCCGGGTCACTCTCCGTCCAATTTGGTGGCCCGGGTCACTCTGGGTCCGATTTGGTGGCCCGGGTCACTCTGGGTCCGATTTGGTGGCCCGGGTCACTCTGGGTCCGATTTTTTGGCCCGGGTCACTCTGGGTCCGATTTGGTGGCCCGGGTCAATCTGGGTCCGATTTGGTGGGCCGGGTCACTCTGGGTCCGATTTGGTGGGCCGGGTTACTCTGGGTCCGATTTGGTGGGCCGGGTCACTCTGGGTCCGATTTGGTGGCCCGGGTCACTCTGGGTCCGATTTGGTGGGCCGGGTCACTCTGGGTCCGATTTGGTGGCCCGGGTCACTCTGGGTCCGATTTGGTGGCCCGGGTCACTCTGGGTCCGATTTGGTGGGCCGGGTCACTCTGGGTCCGATTTGGTGGCCCGGGTCACTCTGGGTCCGATTTGGTGGCCCGGGTCACTCTGGGTCCGATTTGGTGGCCCGGGTCACTCTGGGTCCGATTTGGTGGCCCGGGTCACTCTGGGTCCGATTTGGTGGCCCGGGTCACTCTGGGTCCGATTTGGTGGCCCGGGTCACTCTGGGTCCGATTTGGTGGCCCGGGTCACTCTGGGTCCGATTTGGTGGCCCGGGTCACTCTGGGTCCGATTTGGTGGGCCGGGTCCCTCTGGGTCCGATTTGGTGGGCCGGGTCCCTCTGGGTCCGATTTGGTGGGCCGGGTCACTCTGGGTCCGATTTGGTGGCCCGGGTCACTCTGGGTCCGATTTGGTGGCCCGGGTCACTCTGGGTCCGATTTGGTGGGCCGGGTCATTCTGGGTCCGATTTGGTGGGCCGGGTCACTCTGGGTCCGATTTGGTGGGCCGGGTCACTCTGGGTCCGATTTGGTGGGCCGGGTCACTCTGGGTCCGATTTGGTGGGCCGGCTCACTCTGGGTCCGATTTGGTGGCCCGGGTCACTCTGGGTCCGATTTGGTGGCCCGGGTCACTCTGGGTCCGATTTGGTGGCCTGGGTCTCTCTGGGTCCGATTTGGTGGCCCGGGTCACTCTGGGTCCGATTTGGTGGCCCGGGTCACTCTGGGTCCGATTTGGTGGCCCGGGTCACTCTGGGTCCGATTTGGTGGCCCGGGTCACTCTGGGTCCGATTTGGTGGCCCGGGTCACTCTGACTGACAGCAGGATAAGGGAATGGCTGATAACAGAGAATAGACTGACAGCAGGACAAGGGAATGGCTGATAACAGAGAGAATAGACTGACAGCAGGACAGGGGAATGGCTGATAACAGAGAGAAATAGACTGACAGCAGGACGGGGAATGGCTGATAACAGAGAGAAAAAGACTGACAGCAGGATGGGGGAATGGCTGATAACAGAGAGAATAGACTGACAGCAGGATGGGGAATGGTTGATAACAGGGAGAATAGACTGACAGCAGGACAGGGGAATGGCTGATAACAGTGAGAAATAGATGGGTATTTCCTGAAGGAACTACAGATAGTGCTTTGGAATGGTGCCCGGGCTGCCCCTGCAAGACTTTCACACTTGGGTGCCCCTCAGGCGCTGGTTTGGTAGTTGTAGCCCCTCAGGGTTGAGGCCACTCTGGGTCCGATTTGGCGGGCGGCGCCGCTCTGGGTCCGATTTGGCGGGCGGCGCCGCTCTGGGTCTGATTTGGCGGGCGGCACCGCTCTGGGTCCGATTTGGTGGGCGGCGCCGCTCTGGGTCCGTTTTGGCGGGCGGCGCCGCTCTGGGTCCGTTTTGGCGGGCGGCGCCACTCTGGGTCCGATTTGGCGGGCGGCGCCACTCTGGGTCCGATTTGGCGGGCGGCGCCACTCTGGGTCCGATTTGGCGGGCAGCGCCACCCTGGGTCCGATTTGGCGGGCTGCGCACCTCGGGATCCGATTTGGTGGGCGGGTCACTTTAAGAGTTGATATTATCTGGCAAAACTGTGTCTTGGTACAGTTCGCAGGCGTTGGCATAGTAACTGAGTCTGACTGCGCATATCAATGAGCTAATCAGCCAGGTGGCAGTTATTTTTAGAAATTGCCTCAGAAATCAGGCCCATTATAAACGTTTGGGAAAATTTCCCTATTGAAATGCATTGAGACACTTTTTTCAAACGCAAATTGCGCCAAAACTACAAATCCGATCGACACGAAAAATACTTAGCACACCTCTTGGGGACGCTGGCTTCGAAATTGTTCCAAAGCACTATAATAAGAAGAAGTTATCCACGATGGAATAACAGTATAGTGCTTTGTTCCAAAGCAGTATAATAAGAAGTTTACCACGATCCGATTACAATATAGTGCTTTGTTCCAAAGCACTATAATAATAATAAGAAGTTTAACACGATCGGATTACAATATAGTGCTTTGTTCCAAAGCACTATAATAATAATAAGAAGTGTACCACGATCGGATTACAGTTTAGTGCTTTGCTCCAAAGCACTATAATAAGAAGTTTACCACGATCGGATAACAGTATAGTGCTTTGTTCCAAAGCACTATAAATATAGAAAAAAAGGGGGCTCTGTATTTCTTTGGAATAAAATAATCAGGATTAAGATGCAAAATAACATATTCATGGCCACTAATACCTGGGACTATGTACCGTGTTTCCCCGTAAATAGGGCGCCCCCAGAAAGTAAGGCATGCTAGGGGGATCACTGTGCCTGCTAATATAAGGCACCCCCCGAAAATAAGGCATACCTTGTTCTGTGCATGGGGCATGCAGTTGTGTCTCGCTCCCGCTGTACACGCTGTCCGGTGCCCGCCACTGCAGCCACGCTGTTCGGAGGAGTTAATCACAGCCTCGGAGCTGTGTGCCGATCTCTGCCCATGAGCCCTGCTCCAATCACAGTGCAGGAACCATGGGCCAGCTGACATCATCCATAGCCTCCGATTGTTCCTGGGCTGTGATTGGCCCAGGGCTCCTGCGCTCTGAGTGGCCCAGGGCTTCTGCATTACCAAAGCACTGAAAGCAGCACCGCGGAGGAAACCAGTAAGAAAGTGAAAGTGTGTGTGTGTCTGTGTATGGGTGTGTGTGTGTGTCAGTGTAAGGGTGTGTGTGTGTACGGTACACACATGTGAGGCTGCAGTGGGATACTGTGATAATGGGAGACTGCAGTGGGATGATGTGGGATGATGGGAGGCTGCAATACTGTACTGTAGAATGATGGGGGCTGTAATGGAATGATGGGGGTGCTGTATTGGGGACTGTAAAGGGATGATGAGGGCTGCAATGGGATGATGGGAATATTTGGGGCTGCAAAGTGATGATGCGGCTGCTTGTTATGATCTGGTGACCTTGGAGCCGCATGAAACTTTCTCTGGAGTCGGTGGAACCTGTACTGACCGCAAATCCTGAACTAACACCGCAACTAGAAGTAGCCGTGGGGTGTGCCTAACATACCCTAGACACCTCGACACAGCCGGAGAACTAAATACCCCTATAGATGGAAATAGGAATGCTACCTTGCCTCAGAGCAGACCCCCAAAGGATAGGCAGCCACCCACGAATAATGACTGTGAGTAGGAGAAGAATAGACACACTCAGGTAGAAAACAGGATTTAGCAAAAGAGGCCACTCTAGCTAAATAGGAAAGGATAGGACAGATTACTAGGCGGTCAGTATTAAAACCCTTCCAAAAATATCCACAGCAGATAATACAAAAAGTTCCACAATCTAACTAAAGACATGGAATGTATATCTGCCACTCCAGAGAATCCAACAAGACCGAGAAAATACTGACACAATCTAAGCTGGACAAGAAAACACAAAGAATAGCACTGAATTGTGAAGCACACAACATGTGTGCCACAGGAAAAAAAAAAACAGACACTTATCTTTGCTGATTTGGCAGAAAGGCAGGAGGAACCAGGCAGAGGTCCTACACCTCCCAACAACAATTGACAACTGGCAAGGACTAATGAATCCTGCACGCCTAAATACCCCAGTCAGAACTGCAATCAGCAGATACACCTGACCAGGACTGCAACTCAGGGGCAACTGCATGACCACCTACAACCACCGGAGGGAGCCCAAAAGCAGAATTCACAACAGTACCCCCCCTCCTTGAGGAGGGGTCACCGAACCCTCACCAGAGCCTCCAGGCCGATCAGGACGAGCCAGATGAAAAGCATGAACCAAATCAGCAACATGGACATCAGAAGCAAAAACCCAAGAATTATCCTCCTGGCCATAACCCTTCCATTTGACAAGGTACTGAAGCCTCCGCCTCGAAAAACGAGAATCCAAAATCTTCTCAACCACATACTCCAACTCCCCATCAACCAAAACAGGGGCCGGAGGATCAACAGAGGGAACAACGGGCACCACATATTTCCGCATTAAAGATCTATGGAAGACATTATGGATAGCAAAAGAGGCCGGAAGAAACAATCGAAAAGACACCGGATTAATAATCTCAGAAATCCTATAAGTACCAATAAACCGAGGCTTAAACTTAGGGGAAGAGACCTTCATAGGAACATAACGGGAAGACAACCAAACCAAATCCCCAACCCGAAGCCGGGAACCAACACACCGACGACGGTTAGCAAAACATTGAGCCTCCTCTTGAGACTACACCAAATTGTCCACCACATGAGCCCAAATCTGCTGCAACCTGTCAACCACAGAATCCACACCAGGACAGTCAGAAGGCTCAACCTGCCCAGAAGAAAAACGAGGATGAAAACCAAAATTACAAATAAAAAGGCGAAACCAAAGTAGCCAAACTAGCCCGATTATTAAAGGCAAACTCGGCCAATGGCAAAAAGGCCACCCAATCATCCTGATCGGCAGACACAAAGCATCTCAAATAAGTCTCCAAAGTCTGATTAGTTCGCTCGGTCTGGCCATTTGTCTGAGGATGAAATGCAGAAGAAAAAGACAAATCAATGCCCAGCCTAGCACAAAAGGCCTGCCAAAACCTAGAAACAAACTGGGAACCTCTGTCGGACACAATATTCTCTGGAATACCATGCAAACGAACCATATGCTGAAAAAACAACGGAACCAACTCTGAAGAGGAAGGCAATTTAGGCAAAGGCACCAAATGAACCATCTTAGAAAACCGGTCACAAACAACCCAGATAACCGACATCCTCTGGGAAACCGGAAGATCAGAAATAAAATCCATAGAAATATGCGTCCAGGGCCTCTCAGGGACCGGCAATGGCAAAAGTAACCCACTAGCATGGGAACAACAAGGCTTGGCCCGCGCACAAGTCCCACAGGACTGCACAAAAGAACGCACATCACGTGACAACGAAGGCCACCAAAAGGACCTACCAACCTAATTTCTGGTACCAAAAATACCAGGATGACCAGCCAACACAGAACAGTGAACCTCAGAAATCACTCTACTAGTTCATCTGTCAGGAACAAACAATTTCCCGACAGGACAGCGGTCAGGTCTATCAGCCTGAAATTCCTGAAGAACCCGCCGTAAATCAGAGGAAATGGCAGAAAGGACCACCCCTTCTTTCAGAATGCTGACCGGTTCAAGGACCTCAGGAGAATCAGGCAAAAAACTCCTAGAAAGGGCATCAGCCTTAATATTCTTAGAACCCGGAAGATACGAAACCACAAAATCAAAACGGGAAAAAAACAAGGACCATCGAGCCTGTATAGGACTCAGCCGTTTGGCAGACTCGAGGTAAATCAAATTCTTATGATCGGTCAGGACCACAATACGGTGCTTAGCTCCCTCAAGCCAATGTCGCCACTCCTCAAACGCCCACTTCATAGCCAACAACTCCCGATTGCCGACATCATAATTGCGTTCAGCAGGCGAAAACTTGCGGGAGAAGAAGGCACACGGTTTCATCAAAGAACCAACAGAATCCCTCTGAGACAAAACTGCCCCTGCCCCAATCTCAGAAGCATCAATCTCAACCTGAAACGGAAGAGAAACATCTGGTTGGCGCAACACTGGAGCAGAAGTAAATCGGCGTTTAAGCTCCTGAAAGGCAGAGACAGCCGCAGTGGACCAATTCGCCACATCAGCGCCTTTTTTCGTCAAATCAGTCAAGGGTTTAACCACGCTGGAGAAGTTAGCAATGAAACGGCGATAAAAATTTGCAAAACCCAAACATTTCTGAAGGCTCTTCACGGATGTGGGTTGAATCCAATCATGAATGGCCTGAACCTTAACCGGATCCATCTCCATAGATGAGGGAGAAAAAATAAAGCCCAAAAAAGAAACCTTCTGCACCCCAAAGAGACACTTAGACCCCTTCACAAACAAAGCATTGTCACGAAGGATCTGAAATACCATCCTGACCTGTTCCACATGAGACTTCCAATCATCGGAAAAAATCAAAATATCGTCCAAATATACAATCAAGAATTTATCAATATAAGTCCGGAAGATATCATGCATGAAGGATTGAAAAACAGATGGAGCGTTAGTGAGCCCGAATGGCATCACAAGGTATTCAAAATGGCCTTCGGGCGTATTAAACGCAGTTTTCCATTCATCACCCTGTTTAATACGAACAAGATTGTATGCCCCCCGAAGGTCAATCTTCGTAAACCAACTAGCCCCTTTAATCCTAGCAAACAAATCGGAAAGCAAAGGTAAAGGGTATTGAAACTTGACCGTGATCTTATTCAAGAGGCGATAATCAATACAAGGTCTCAAGGAGCCATCCTTCTTAGCAACAAAAAAAAACCCTGCTCCCAACGATGAAGAAGATGGCCGAATATACCCTTTCTCCAAAGACTCCGTAACATAACTCCGCATGGCGGTATGTTCAGGCACAGACAGGTTGAAAAGTCAGCCCTTAGGAAACTTACTGCCTGGAATCAAGTCAATTGCACAATCACAGTCCCTGTGCGGTGGAAGGGAACTGGACTTGGGCTCATCGAATACATCCTGAAAATCAGACAAAAACTCTGGAATTTCAGAAGAGGAAGAAGAGGAGATTGACATCAAAGGAACATCATTATGAACCCCCTGACAACCCCAACTAGTCACAGACATAGATTTCCAATCCAACACAGGATTATGTACCTGCAACCACGGGAAACCCAGCACGATAACATCATGCAAATTATGCAACACCAGAAATCGACAATCTTCCTGATGGGCTGGCGCCATGTGCATGGTCACCTGTGTCCAAAACTGGGGCTTATTTTTAGCCAAAGGTGTAGCATCAATCCCCCTTAAAGGAATAGGGTTCTGCAAAGGCTGCAAGGGAAAACCACAACGCCTGGCAATCTCAAAATCCATTAAGTTCAAGGCGGCGCCTGAATCCACAAACGCCATGCCAGAAAATGATGACAATGAGCAGATCAAGGACACTGATTACAGAAATTTAGGTTGTACAGTACTGATAGTAAATGAACTAGCGACCCTTTTTGTCCGCTTAGGGCAGACTGAAATGACATGAGAAGCATCGCCACAATGACTTTGCTCTAAGGACGACGCCACAGCGCGCACAGTTTGACGCTCCCGCAAGCGCCGATCAATCTGAATGGCCAGAGACATAGAATCACTCAGACCGGAAGGCGTGGGAAACCCCACCATAACGGATTCAGAAAGACCCTTTCTGAAAATTGCCGCCAAAGCATCATCATTCCATTTAGTCAACACAGACCATTTTCTAAATTTCTGACAAAACAATTCTGCCGACTCTTGACCCTGAGACAGGGCCAGCAAGGTTTTCTCCACTTGATCCACAGAATTCGGTTCATCATATAATAATCCTAAAGCCTGAAAAAAGGAATCTACATTAAGCAAGGCCGGATTCCCAGATTCCAGGGAAAATGCCCAATCCTGTGGATCGCCACGCAGCAGGGAGATGACAATTTTATGTAAATAATAATATATCCGCGCTAGGAAAACCCCTCTCTGTTTGTATGACTTGGTAATCCAAAAGATAATATTCTGAACCAGCCCTAGTTTGTTATGTGGGATCTAGGAAAAAGTAAGGGTCCTTTAATTTTTATTTTTTATTTATTTATTACCAACTCTCACTAAACTCTTTTCAGAGTGACTTTCATAAAGAATACTACCAAAAAATAAACGTATAGGGTGATTATTCCATAGTATGAGTACACACTCACCCTTCCAAGGAGATCATGGTATAGCTCAATGTGGTTCTTCATGCATTTATGTCCATACTAGTGGTCTTTGATCTTCGTCCCGATGTCCGGATCAATATAGGCCAAGGGTGTATACGCGTGGTAAGCGCTTGCCCGGCCGGTGGCAGAGCTCGCCCGCAGTATTAGCTTGCAATAAATAGCGCGAGGTGTGTGCGCGCTGTGGTTTGTTAGCCGCTCAGTCTCCTGGCAATGCAGGACCTAGCGTGACGTCACAGTCACGTGTTAACACACGTGACTGGCTATGGGTAGCGCGGTGGATCAAACAGCCCGACGCGTTTCGAAGTAAACGTACTTCTTCCTCAGATGACAATTTTAACCTGCTGAATGGAATCACCGGACGATCGCTGTCTCAGAGCAAAAAACAGTTTACAATTGTTTTTAAAACCCCAAAATTTGGACCTATCACCAAAAAACAAATCAGGAGTAGGAATCTTCGGCTCTAAAGCAGGAGTCTGAACAATATAATCAGAAATACCCTGTACCCTAGCAGCAAGCTGGTCTACAGGAGAAGCTAATTCCTGAACATCCATGCTGGCACAAGACTCCTCAGCCACCCATAAATAAAGAGGGAAAAAAAGACAAAACAGACTGCAGAAAAAAAAAATGTCTCAACACCTCTCTTCCCTTCTTCTGAGATGCATTTAACTCATTAGTGGCCAGTTGTACTGTTGTGATCTGGTGACCTTGGAGCCGCATGAAACTTTCTCTGGAGTCGGTGGAACCTGTACTGACTGCAAATCCTGAACTAACACCGCAACTAGAAGTAGCCGTGGGGTGTGCCTAACATACCCTAGACACCTCGACACAGCCGGAGAACTAAATACCCCTATAGATGGAAATAGGAATGCTACCTTGCCTCAGAGCAGACCCCCAAAGGATAGGCAGCCCCCCACGAATAATGACTGTGAGTAGGAGAAGAATAGACACACTCAGGTAGAAAACAGGATTTAGCAAAAGAGGCCACTCTAGCTAAATAGGAAAGGATAGGACAGATTACTAGGCGGTCAGTATTAAAACCCTTCCAAAAATATCCACAGCAGATAATACAAAAAGTTCCACAATCTAACTAAAGACATGGAATGTATATCTGCCACTCCAGAGAATTCAACAAGACTGAGAAAATACTGACACAATCTAAGCTGGACAAGAAAACACAAATTATAGCACTGAATTGTGAAGCACACAACATGTGTGCCACAGGAAAAAAAAAAACAGACACTTATCTTTGCTGATTTGGCAGAAAGGCAGGAGGAACCAGGCAGAGGTCCTACACCTCCCAACAACAATTGACAACTGGCAAGGACTAATGAATCCTGCACGCCTAAATACCCCAGTCAGAACTGCAATCAGCAGGTACACCTGACCAGGACTGCAACTCAGGGGCAACTGCATTACCACCTACAACCACCGGAGGGAGCCCAAAAGCAGAATTCACAACAGCTGCTACAGTAAAGGAACTGCTGTGGGTGATTGTTACGGTAGCAGTACAGTGTCCAGAAAGTGTGTGGGAGCCATTTTAGAGCCCTTATGTTTTGTGGCCCTGTGTGGGAGTCAGGCAATTACAGCACCGTACCGTAGTGTGTTACTTTGATTTGTTGTCTGCTTTTCTGCTGATCGGCCTACCGTAAAGTACCATACTGTAAAACAAATACCGTAAACAATGGTGATACGGTATATTTTTACCCCTAGACATGAGCGCCAAAAGAAAGAGCTATTCTGTGGAGTACAAAAAAGGAATTGTGGAAGAATCTTGGGGCAAAAATCTTACTGAATTCTGCAAAGAGAAAATGTTGAGTGTCCGATTGGTCCAAAAATGGTGAGCAGATTACGGTAACCTCAGTGAACAAGTGGACAGCAGAAATGCTAAAAAGCGCAAGATTGGATCTGGTCGGCAACCATTATATTCCGAGCTGGAAGACCTGATCTGTGAATGGGTTGTTGACAGGAGAGCAAAGACATTGGTTGTGACTAGGGCTCAGATTCAAGAATTTGCCCTTGCAATGGCACCACAGTTTGAAATTGCCCCTGAAGAATTCAAGGCATCACAACACTGGCTGGAGGTAACAGAGAACGTGTCTTACTTTGGGGTCATGCCTCCAAATTGGCTGTACATGTTGGTCTCAAAAAGACCCTCTGTTTGATCTCTCGCTATTACTGGTGGCCAATGTTGTCTAAGGATGTCCAAAGTTTTGTCGCCTCTTGTCCTTCCTGTGCCAAGAATAAGATTCCCAGGCAACTACCTTCTGGGCTTTTGCATCCTTTACTGGTACCCTCCACTCCGTGGCAACATATATCGATGGACTTCATCACTGACCTGCCTTGTTCGTCTGGTTGTACCGTCATTTTCGTGGTCATGGATCGTTTCTCCAAGATGGCTCATTTCATTGCACTACCAGGTTTACTCTCTGCTCCCGAATTGGCAAAGATCTTTGTTCATCATATTTTTCGTCTTCATGGTCTTCCCTTACATATTGTTTCTGACCGAGGTGTTCAGTTCACCACCCACTTCTGGAGATCTCTCTGTAAATCTATGGACATATCGCTTGATTTTTCTTCGGCCTACCATCCACAGTCCAACGGCCAAGTGGAATGTACTAATGAGACTTTGGTATCCTATCTTCGCCATTTCTCCAATGCCCATCATAATGATTGATCTGACTTACTACCGTGGGCTGAGTTTTCCTACAATAACCATCCCAGCAAAGCTACCAACAAGTCTCCATTTTTCATCGTCTACGGTCTACATCCTGGTCTTCCTCTACCGGTTCCTCCTGTCTCTATTGTACCAGCGGCTGATCTTCTGTCTAGGGAGTTCTCCAGGGTCTGGCAGGAGACCAAGTCCACCCATGAGTTGGCTCAAGTTAGCATGAAGAGACATGCGGATAAAAGGCGTCTCGATTCTCCTTTATTCCATCCCGGGGACAAGGTTTGGGTTTCCTCCAAATTTATTCGCCTTAAAATTCCTTCACATAAGCTGGGTCCTCGCTATATCGGTCCTTTTGAGGTTTTGTCTCGTATTAATGATGTTTCCTACAAACTTAAGTTACCTGCCTCCCTTCGTATGCCTAATTCTTTTCATGTGTCTCTCCTCAAGCCGGTAATTTTCAATCAGTACCATGCTTCTTCCCTTAGGTCTCCTTCGCCTATTTCCGAGGATGATGTCTTTGAAGTTAAGGACATTTTAGCCATGAAAAAACTTAGAAGGAGAACTTTGTTTTTGGTTGACTGGAAGGGTTTTGGCCCTGAGGAGAGGTCCTGGGAGCCTCGAGAGAATATTCTAGCTCCTCGTAGTTTGTCCATGTTTCTTTCCAGTCTTAAAAAGAAAGGGCCTAAAGACAGGGGTACTGTCATGCCGCCGCTCCCTGCGCCCTGTCATACTTACCTGTTCTCGGCGTCCCAGCGCGTCTCTCCTCCTGCAGCATCTTCTTCTCAGCGCACTCTTCCGCCCTCTGCTGGTCGTCGGGCGTGTGCACATGCCAGGTTCAGCACTGCGCGTGCGCACTTCTAATCTTCCTGTCTGCGCTTCTTCCCATCCTCTCTATCATCTTGGAGGACCTTCACCCGGAAGTGCTGCGCCGCACTGGTATGTAAACTGCTTCCGCCTGCCCCTCTGTGCCTGATGATAATTTGTGTTTTCAAGTGCTTCTGGCCGCCCGTGGTCCCTGTGCGTTCCTTGTCCTCTGACGTTGGGTCTCTGCTTTTCTTTACTGTGCCGTGTCTGTTTCCTGTGTACCTGCCGTGTTACCATCAGTTCCTGTTTCTCTGCGGTACCCCTCTATTCTCCCATGTCCCTGCCTTGCTCCCGTCAGTCTCAGTGTCTCCGTATTGTTTCCCGCCAGGCCTCTGTCTTCGTCATACCCTCCCGTTCTTAGTCTCCGCCGTTCCCATCTATCCTGTGTTCCTGCCGTCATCGCCAGTCCGTTATTTTCCATCTTGATCCTCCAGCTTCCGTGGCGATAGTCCCTCGTGGGCCTGCCCCTAACACTCCCTGTATAGGGGGCGGTCCATCTGGTCAGCTCGTCCGTGAGGGGTTCGTTGTCACGGTCCAGAGGGTTCACCCTTTTCGTTTTTTGTCACTAGTCCTCACAGCAACCTTCAGGGGAGCCACCGAGATTATGTTGTAGGGATAAATAATGTGGGATGGTTCCTCTTCAAAATCAGCCGACTTGAAAGACCTTGACATGACATCAGCCTTAACATTCTTTTTGCCAGGTCGGAAGTGAAGCTCAAAAGCAAGACGGGCGAAAAACAGGGACCACCGAGCTTGCCGAGGATAGAGTCTTTGGGCCGACTGAATATAAGTCAGATTCTTGTGATCGGTGAAAATTATGAAGGGGTCGATGTACCGTGCCTTCCAGAAGATACCACCACTCCTCCAATGCTAACATGATGGCCAGTAGTTCTCTGTCACCGATGAAATAGTTGCGTTCCGAAGTAGAAAATGCCTTGGAGAAGAATCCGCAAGTGATTAAACGACCAGACAATGACCTCTGGGAGATCACAGCCCTGGCCCCGTGGAGGAGGCATCCACCTCGAGAATGAATGGTCTGTTAGTGTCTGGGCGATGAAGTACAGGCGCTTGTGCGAAGGCTTGCTTCAGAGTCAAAAAGGCGTCTTTGGCCTCCAAAGAACAAACACTGGGATCAGCTCCCTTGTGGATAAGTGACGAGAGGTGCATGGTCATTGAGGAGAAGTGAGGCACAAACTGCCTGTAATAGTTCGCAAAACCGAGGAATCTTTGGATGGCCTTCAACCCGAGGGGTCGCAGCCAGTTGAGGATGGCGGACACCTTCTCGTGATCTATCTTTAAACTGGAATCAGAGATGATGTACCCCAAAAAAGGCAGGGATGTCTGTTCGAAGATACACTTTTCATACTTGGCATAGAGACGGTTCTCTCTCAAATGAAGTAACACTTGACGAATGTTCCGTTTATGGGTAGGCAGATTCAGAGAAAAAACAAGAATGTCTTCAAAGTACACCACAATGCAGGAATACAAGAGATCCCGGAAGATGTCGTAGTGCCCATGGATGCCAACCAAATTGTAGGCCCCACGGAGGTCAAGCTTAGTAAAAATTCTTGCTTGCGATCAAAGAGCTCAGGGATAAGCGGCAGTGGGTACTTGTTCTTGATGGTAATTTCATTTAGCCCTCTGTAGTCAATGCAAGGACGAAGTGAGCCGTTTTTCTTCTTGACAAAGAAGAATCCAGTGCCAGTGGGAGAAGAGGACGTTCGGATAAAGCCTTTGGCCAGATTCTCCTTAATATACTCTGACATTGCTTGCGACTCAACTGGAGAGAGCGCATAGATTCCACCCTTGTGAGGCGTAGAGCCAGAAATGAGTTCAATCGAACAATCATATTGCCGATGGGGGGGGGAAGACTCTCCGTCTCCCTCTTGCAAAAGACATCTACGAAGGACCAACAAGCGACTGGTAATCCGGTCGGAGCTAAGTTGGGACGAGAAATTTTGGGAGGGCGAACTGATAACAGGTATTTATCTTGGCAGTGCTAGCCCCAACGAAGAACGTTCCCTGAGCGCCAGTCCAGGATAGGTTCATACGCCCCCAGCCAAGGTAGCACGATAAGAATTGCATGGGATAAATTGGGCAAGACGTAGAATGCGATTCTTTCGCGATGTACAGCCCCCACCTGCAACTCCTCCTCTTCCGTAACCTTCGTGACAGTCTCTTGTAAAGGCCTTCCATCCACAGAGGAAATCAGATGTGGCTCATTCAGGATCCTGACTGGAACCTGGTGCTTCCTGGCCTCCTCCAGACTAATGAAGTTGCCTGCCGTGCCCGAATTAAACTATGCCAACAACGAGAAGCACCCATTCACAGAAGTTATCTGGACAGACATAGATAAAGCTAGAGAGGAGTCACACACACCCCGGGAGGCCTCTCCTACCTAACATATGTGGAGGAGTTTTCCGGCTGAATGGGGGAGGAACGGAGTAAATGCGAGGCACTACCACATTAAAAACAAAGCCCTTGTGCAACTCTCTCTTTCCGAATCTGATCCGCCATCTTGACCTGATCCACCTGCATAGGTTCAGGCGTGGGAACGGAAGAGGACGCCACAGATCGTGGGCTGAGAGATCTATTAATGGAGGAAACAGTACGATGGTATCTCCTCTCCCTGATGGACTCCTGGGAGCACTCCTGGAAGCGTAGGTCAATACGTGTGGCCAGAGAGATCCAACCTACTTAGAGGATTTGAGTATCCCGACCCACCAATTCATCCTTAAATCGACCCGACAAGCCACACCAGAATGCTCCAACCAGTGCCTCATTATTCCACCCCAGCTCCGAGGACAGAGTATGAAAACAAACAGCATATTGTCCAACCGTAAAGGGAGCCTTGGTGGAGATTAAAGAGAGGCTCAGTGGCCGAGGCTACATGACGAAGCTCGTTGAACACTTTGTGAAAGGTCTCTAAAAAGGTAGACAATTGAGAGGTTATGAGATCATCATGTCCCCACAAAGGATTTACCCAGGCCAGAGACTCGCCCTCAAAATGTGAAACCAAAACTCCACTATTGCCTGATCAGTGGGATATTGGTGCAGCAATAATTAATTCAAATGTAGGCGGCATTGATTAAAAAACCCAGACACAGCTTGGTGTCACCACTATACCGGGGTGGTTTACCCAGACAGGGTGGAGGATGCGGAGAGGGTTTAGGGTTACGAGACTGAGCTTGGGCAGAGGCTGCGGTGGCAGACTGAAGGGAGAGCAGACGGTCATCCACTGAAGCCATATAACTTAATATGCGAGTCTGGGTGTCACGTTGCTGAACAAGTTCCTGTTGGAGACTGGCAAGCTGGGAAGCATTCCCAGGATCAGAGGCCTGTAAAGTGGACAACCAAGATTACATGGACTTTATGAATGACATTATACGCGTCTGATTCTCCCGCAAGTACACCAACTCCTTCTGAGTAGCAGCCGAGGACGGGGTCCATGGCCTGATTATTCTGTTAAAATTCCTGGAGTGGACCCACTGGATCGCGATGACGACCGTTCTGAGGCAAGCTGGCCAGGAGGAACCGACCCTTTTACAGGGACCATTAGGGGCAAGCCTAAGAGAGAGGTATACCGCAATAGCTTGTGCCAGAGGGGCAGCTTGAGGACAACAAGGAGAATCAGCGTACTCACCGAGGACCAGACGGGCAGAGCAGCCACAGAGAGAACCCGGGACTCAGGACACGGCAGGGTTCACACAGAGGGTACTGTATCATGGACGGAGCGGAGCATGCACTGGAAGCATACAGGGACTTAGCAGAGCACACACACTGAAAGTGCACAGGGACAGAGCAGAGCATGCACTGGAAGCGTACAGGGATTGAGCAGAGGATGCACGCACTGGAAGCATGCAGGGACAGAGCAGAGAATGCACACACTGGAAGCATACAGGGACAGAGCAGAGCATGCACTGGAAGCGTACAGGGACTGAGCAGAGCACGCACACACTGAAAGCATACAGGGACCTGACGTACAGAAACCTAAGTGGACCTGAAGGGAGCATGGACACAATCATAATCAGGTGCTTCCTCTAGCAGGAAGCGACCTGATATACCCAGAGGCCGCTGCCCAGGCTGTACTGTACTGAGTCAGTACAACCCGGCATCATAAAGAAGTCGGGAGTGCGTGTGACCACGACCTAAGCGGCCTAATGCGCATGCAAGGGGAATGGAATCCCCAGCGTGGCCAAGGACCCGGAAGAGGAGGAGGAGGGACGTGGCGAGGAACCCGAGAAGCAAGGTCAGTATTAGAGTGCACCGTAATAGGGCCCCAGACACTGCAAATAATCATCCACAGTGTAAATTGACAAGAGCTGTGGGACAATTTATCCTGCAAATTTTAGTGTGAATTTCATCCTCCGTGCTGCAATTTCTTTGTGATGATAGCTACAGTGGGAGCTTTGCTGAGGGAGGTCAGCAGTAACACTTCGGTGAAAAGAGTCACATTTAAATCATCAAGTAACACCAATTATTACTCACATTGCTGATAGCTTAGCAGAGCCAATCTCCTTAAATAACTTATCATACCTGTTACTAGTTCTCTGATTTCCAAATCAGTGGTCTTTCGAAGCAGTCGTACTAAGGCTGGAATACCACCACAATTCTTCAGTGCAATTTTGTTATCATCATTTGCTTTTCCATAAACTAAGTTCCTCAGTGCTCCACATGCACTTCTATGAACATCTGTCATCCGATGGTCCAGGAGATCTACTAATAACTGGATTCCACCTTGTCTTCGGATCTGTAATGCATATTATCAGAAGTATTTGATTTTACATCACAAGCAGACCCAATAGAATAGATTCACCTATAAGAATATGTAGAGCTTGTATGCATTTCTGTAAGGAATTGGGAATATAGAACTATAAAATATCATATATGTGCTGAAAAGGATAGACACAGGGAGCAATTTAATTGGTAATAAAATGTATTTTAAAGATCCCTATTTGGTTGTCTAAAATTGATGTTCCCTTCTTAGAATAGTAATCAATACTAGAAAGTGGGGTATATATATATATATATATATATATATATATATATATATATATATATATATACGACAATTCGGATATTAAAATATTAAAACATATGCAAATTATTGTATCTTCGTTAGTGAATATTAATGCATATTAATGATAAAACCTTTATATATAATTGCGATAATGACACAAAATGGGAGTAGTATAGGATTATTAATTGATGTAAAATAATGATATTGCAATGTAAGCTTCTTGTGACCCCCAAGTTTATGTATTATGGGCATTTATCAGCACTAGAGTTAGTGAAAACTAGCGGAGTTAAACTTACACAAGTAATAACAACACAAGTTTAAGGCAAACCATTTCTACTTAATATTTTAGTCCTACTAGGGGTCTTCAGAGGGTTTGGACATTTTAACTTGTTAGTGCAGATTTTCTCACAAACTACAGACAACTTCTGTCCATTCTACTTTTATACTGCAATATGCTTGGCTTTAATGGAATGTTCCAAGATGACACACATGGGAGCATCCAGCTAAGCATCCATTGCTGCTATTAACTTCTTAAAATGCCACAGGGAGTTTTCGCTCACATTTCCTGCTCCCATTGGCCGCCTCCATGACATGATCGTTGGGTGCTGAAACAAAGAAAAATCAGCTGACTGCACGTCAGTCCCAGGATGCACGTTCCAAGTCCAATGACCCAATCGGACATTAAGTGATACAAACAATAGAAAGGAACAGTATCCAGTTCAGGTGATGAAAAAGAAAAAAAAAAACTTTATTCCGCCATGATGTGACATTTCAACCACGATTGGTCTGTATCAAGTAAACACAAAGCATAAAATGGCAGCCTTATATAGTGTGGTGGCACATGCACACCAATCACAAACAAGGTACTGCCCAATTTACATCATTACAAAAAACATATACAAAATCACAAAATACACAATAACATATACATTAACAAATGCAATATAAATATCATATCAATTTAAGAAAAAAGGCCAATAACACAGGTCAACAAAAAAAATTTTTTTTTCTGGTGTCCAAAATATTTTAATGAATTTGGGGTATTTTTGGGGTGCTGATTCTGAATATGTCATCAGTTTTGCCAGATTGGCTCAAGTTTTTGAGATTTTTGGTATCTTATTTATAGCACTTGTTGGTAAATGCGACGCATCATCTCATTAATTTCTTTGGATTAGTACGTGAACTGAGCAGTTCTCAATATAGTTTTGTGTTAATTAGTGTTCTAAAAGTTTGTTCATAGCTTGATTTTTGCACTAACTTTATGTTGTTGTCTGTTTTCCAGTGAAAAGCATGAACTCATCAAGAGGAAGTTGTCTTAACGATCCAGACTCATTCTGTTACATTTGTGGTGAATACACACTGCCAAAACATAGAAGAAACATAACAGACTTCGTAAAAAAAGTGTATTTTGCCTATTTTGGGGTTATGCTTGGGGACCAAGACAAGTTTTGGGCACCACACATAGTGTGCAAAGCATGTATCGAATTATTACGAAAATGGAGCAAAGGACAAAGAAAAAGCTTCAAATTTGGTGTTCCAATGGTGTGGAGAGAGCCAAAAAATCATCATGATGACTGTTATTTCTGTGCAGTGCAAGTGCAAGGATTCAATAAGCATAAGAAACGAAAATGGGAGTAACATGGAATCTGCAAGAAGGCCTGTCCCTCATTGTGAAGATGTGCCTGTACCTGTGTTTACCATAAATAACAGTCATCATGATGATTTTTTGGCTCTCTCCACACCATTGGAACACCAAATTTGAAGCTTTTTCTTTGTCCTTTGCTCCATTTTCATAATAATTTGATACATGCTTTGCACACTATGTGTGGTGCCCAAAACTTGTCTTGGTCCCCAAGCATAACCCCAAAATAGGCAAAATACACTTTTTTTACGAAGTCTGTTATGTTTCTTCTATGTTTTGGCAGTGTGTATTCACCACAAATGTAACAGAATGAGTCTGGATCGTTAAGACAACTTCTTCTTGATGAGTTCATGCTTTTCACTGGAAAACAGACAACAACATAAAGTTAGTGCAAAAATCAAGCTATGAACAAACTTTTAGAACACTAATTAACACAAAACTATATTGAGAACTGCTCAGTTCAAGTACTAATCCAAAGAAATTAATGAGATGATGCGTCGCATTTACCAACAAGTGCTATAAATAAGATACCAAAAATCTCAAAAACTTGAGCCAATCTGGCAAAACTGATGACATATTCAGAATCAGCACCCCAAAAATACCCTAAATTCGATGAAATATCTTTGGCACCAAAAATGCTGTTGACCAGTGTAACCTAAAAATATGTTTGTACAGAATCCGCTCCATAATTAATTGAAACCAATCATATTATGGCATCGCGGTTGTTATAGCGACTGCACCCCAATCCAATCTTCCGACCCATGACGGACGCATACACAGAAGCCCCTGACCAATAGATGCATATATAAACATTGGTGCTCCATAAATCAGCTTCATTATCTCATCACAAGTACTCACACTACACCAGTGAACCCGGAACACGCCATCATTAACTGCTTCACCGCCAGCTGACAACACTAGCTTGCATCTGCACACCGGATCAGTGTGCAGTCTACCAGAGGATTCATGTTCCCATAGAGATGAAGACTTTATTCTAAGTGAGGAAAGGCATTGCTAAGTCCTGGAAACGAGAAATGCCTTAATGTGGCTTCCAGGTACACATGAATTGGCCAATTTATGCACTAAACTTTCTCAATTTTTCATATTTCTAATGCAGTGATATAATTCAATTTTCATATTTCATGTTTGCATGCTATGGCGCTACAGAGTGCTGCCTTTTTTGTTTGAGTGTATAGGAGTTGGTGACTCTAGGTTCAGCACGTGTTCACACGTAGTCTATGTTTGGATGTGATGGTCAGTTTTTTAAATTTGTATTCATTAGCCTTCTGACTGAGCACTCCGCCTTTTTAGCTACAGGTGTTTTTAATCACAGCAGGATCACTAACCCTCCACAGAGATATAGAATTTAGTCTAATGGAGGATTCATGTTCCCATACATATGAAGACTTTATTCTAAGTGAGGAAAGGCATTGCTATGTACTGGAAATGAGAAATGCCTTAACATAGCTTCCAGGTACACATGAATTGGCCAATTTATGCGCTAAACTTTCTCAATTTTTCATATTTCTAATGCAGTGATGTAATTCAATTTTCATATTTCATGTTAGAGAGCTGCCTTTTTTGTTTGAGTGGAAATTAAGAAGGTCATCATGTCCAACTTCCCATACACCAAAGATCAATATAATGCCACCAGGCTCGGACATGGTGCCAGAAGGTGGATCTGTACACGTACCGGTCCTCAAATACCTTTTGATACCTCTATGAAGAAGTGCCATTTGACTTTCAGAGCGTAAATTTGGTAGGGAAAAATTGTGAATGCCATATCGCTCCCCTGACGTGTTGAAGCCTCAATAAAGTGACCAAATTTTGACAGCACCTTTCAAAAAAAATTAATCTAGGGGTATAGTGAGTATTTTTAACTCACAGGTGTTTCAAGGAATTTTATAACATGTATCATGAAAAGTTTATTTTTTTTAATGAAATATTGGTTTAGATCAAAAGTTTTTATTTCGGCAAAGGATAGTAGGGAAAACTTGTAATTTCACCTAAAAGTGGCAATATCTATTATTTGGTCAGAATCTACTTTCAGGACACAAAGCAGAGCTCAAAAGGAAAGGAGTGGTATTTAACTTTTCTAACACAAGTTTGGCCGGAATAGTTTGTAGATGACATGTCAAGTCTACAGAGACACTGAAATGCCAGTGTCACGCTGTAGCTATGCAGGATGATACAAGCTCCACTAGATGGCAATAGCATGGAGGGAGGACAGCAAGTCGGCCAGAACAGACCTGCAGCGCTGCAGAGAGGCTTCCACCAGGTGGAAGCAGAATAGTCAAACAAACCGGGTCAAAACCTAGAGAGTAACGCAGTACAAAGGGAAAGCACAAATACAGAGTCAGCGGGGAGTGTTGTGAATTTACCTTTTGGCTCCCTCTAGTGGCTACTAGTGATTTGACTCTGGGTATGTCTGTCATCCCTTGTATGCTCACCTGGGTCGTTAGGTCAGGGGTGTTGCTATATAAGCTCCCTGGACCTTCAGTTCAATGCCTGGCAACGTTGATATCAGAGCTAATCTGTAGTGCTCTTGTCTACTGATCCTGGTTCCTGCTTGATTAAGCTAAGTCTGCTTTCTTGCTTTTTGCTATTGGTTTTTGTTTGCAATTTTGTCCAGCTTGTATATAATCTGTATCCTGACCTTGCTGGAAGCTCTAGGGTGGCTGGTGTTCTCCCCCCGGGCCGTTAGACGGTTCGGGGGTTCTTGAATCTCCAGCGTGGATTTTTGATAGGGTTTTTGTTGACCATATAAGTTATCTTACTACATTCTGCTATTAGTAAGTGGGCCTCTCTTTGCTAAACCTAGTTCATCTCTGTGTTTGTCATTTCCTCTTACCTCACCGTTATTATTTGTGGGGGGCTTGTATCCTACTTTTGGGGTCTTTTCTCTGGAGGCAAGAGAGGTCTTTGATTTCCTCTTCTAGGGGTAGTTAGCTCTCCGGCTGGCGCGAGACATCTAGCGACCAACGTAGGCATGTTCCCCGGCTACTTCTAGTGTTGGCGTTAGGAGTAGATATATGGTCAACCCAGTTACCACTGCCCTATGAGCTGGATTTTTGTACTTCGCAGACTTGCTGATTTCTCTGAGACCCTCGCCATTGGGGTCATAACAGTTTGCCAGGCCAGTATTAAATGTTAAATGCATTGCAGAAGCGGGATTATAAGAAAGAAAGTTCTGAGTTTTTTTTTTTTTTCTCTCTCTCATTTTTTTTTCTTTTCCCCTTTACCTCTGAGTGGCTTGTGATTGCTGCAGACATGAATGTCCAGACCTTGATTACAAGTGTGGACCAGCTTGCTGCTCGTGTGCAGGGCATACAAGATTATGTTACCAGAAATCCTATGTCAGAACCAAAGATACCGATTCCTGAACTGTTTTCCGGAGACCGATTTAAGTTTAGAAATTTCAGGAATAATTGTAAATTGTTTTTGTCCCTGAGACCCTGTTCCTCTGGAGACTCCGCTCAGCAAGTGAAAATTGTTATTTCTTTTTTACGGGGCGACCCTCAGGATTGGGCTTTCTCGCTGGCGCCAGGAGATCCGGCATTGGCTGATATTGATGCGTTTTTTCTGGCGCTCGGTTTGCTTTATGAGGAACCCAATCTTGAGATTCAGGCAGAAAAAGCCTTGCTGGCTATGTCTCAGGGCCAGGACAAGGCTGAAGTGTATTGCCAAAAATTTTGGAAATGGTCCGTGCTGACCCAGTGGAACGAGTGTGCATTGGCTGCAAATTTTAGAAATGGCCTTTCTGAAGCCATTAAGAATGTGATGGTGGGTTTTCCCATTCCCACAGGTCTGAATGATTCCATGGCCCTGGCAATTCAAATTGACCGGCGGTTGCGGGAGCGCAAAACCGCAAATTCCCTCATGGTGTTATCTGAACAGGCACCTGATTTAATGCAATGTGATAGAATCCTGACTAGAAATGAGCGGAAAATTCATAGACGCCAGAATGGCTTGTGTTACTACTGTGGTGATTCTACACATGTTATCTCAGCATGCTCTAAGCGTCTTACTAAGGTTGTTAGTCCTGTCGCCATTGGTAATTTGCAACCTAAGTTTATTCTATCTGTAACTTTGATTTGCTCACTGTCATCGTATCCTGTCATGGCGTTTGTAGATTCAGGTGCTGCCCTGAGTCTTATGGATCTGTCATTTGCTAAGCGCTGCGGTTTTGTTCTTGAGCCTTTAGAAAATCCTATCCCTCTTAGGGGTATTGATGCTACGCCATTGGCAGAAAATAAACCGCAGTTTTGGACACAGGTTACCATGTGCATGACTCCTGAACATCGGGAGGTGATACGTTTTCTTGTTCTGCATAAGATGCATGATTTGGTTGTTTTGGGTTTGCCATGGTTACAGACCCATAATCCAGTCTTGGACTGGAAGGCAATGTCAGTGTCAAGTTGGGGCTGTCATGGAATTCATGGAGATTCCCTGCCCGTGTCTATTGCTACTTCTACGCCTTCGGAAGTTCCGGCGTATTTGTCTGATTATCAGGATGTCTTCAGCGAGTCTAGGTCAAGTGCATTGCCTCCTCATAGGGAATGTGACTGTGCAATAGATTTGATTCCAGGCAGTAAGTTTCCTAAGGGAAGACTGTTTAATCTGTCGGTACCTGAACATACCGCGATGCGTTCATATATCAAGGAGTCTCTGGAGAAGGGGCATATCCGTCCTTCTTCTTCCCCTCTTGGTGCGGGATTCTTTTTTGTGGCCAAAAAGGACGGATCTTTGAGGCCTTGTATTGACTATCGGCTTTTAAATAAGATCACTGTCAAATTTCAGTATCCTTTGCCGCTGTTGTCAGACTTGTTTGCCCGGATTAAAGGTGCCAAGTGGTTCACCAAGATAGACCTTCGTGGTGCGTACAACCTTGTGCGCATTAAGCAAGGAGATGAATGGAAAACCGCATTCAATACGCCCGAAGGTCATTTTGAGTACTTGGTGATGCCATTTGGGCTCTCTAATGCACCTTCAGTTTTTCAGTCCTTTATGCATGACATTTTCCGGAAGTATCTGGATAAATTTTTGATCGTTTATCTGGATGATATTCTGGTTTTTTCTGATGATTGGGACTCGCATGTGGAGCAGGTCAGGATGGTTTTCAAGATTTTGCGTGAGAATCCTTTGTTTGTTAAAGGCTCAAAGTGTCTCTTTGGTGTACAGAAGGTTCCCTTTTTGGGGTTCGTTTTTTCCCCTTCTGCTGTGGAGATGGACCCAGTCAAGGTCCGAGCTATTCATGATTGGACTCAACCCTCGTCAGTTAAGAGTCTTCAGAAGTTCTTGGGTTTTGCTAACTTCTACCGTCGTTTTATCGCTAATTTTTCTAGCGTTGTTAAACCGTTGACGGATATGACCAAGAAAGGCTCTGATGTGGCTAACTGGGCTCCTGCTGCCGTGGAGGCTTTCCAGGAGTTGAAACGCCGGTTTACTTCGGCGCCTGTTTTGTGCCAGCCTGACATCTCACTTCCCTTTCAAGTTGAGGTGGATGCTTCGGAGATTGGGGCAGGGGCCGTTTTGTCGCAGAGAGGCCCTGGTTGCTCTACTATGAGACCTTGTGCCTTTTTCTCTAGGAAGTTTTCGCCGGCAGAGCGAAATTATGATGTGGGCAATCGGGAGTTGTTGGCCATGAAGTGGGCATTTGAGGAGTGGCGTCATTGGCTCGAGGGTGCTAAGCATCGTGTGGTGGTCTTGACTGATCACAAAAATCTGATGTACCTCGAGTCTTCTAAACGCCTGAATCCTGGACAGGCCCGCTGGTCATTGTTTTTCTCCCGTTTTGACTTTGTGGTCTCGTATTTACCAGGTTCTAAGAATGTGAAGGCCGATGCTCTGTCTAGGAGCTTTGTGCCTGATGCTCCTGGAGTCGCTGAACCTGTGGGTATTCTTAAGGAAGGAGTTATCTTGTCAGCTATTTCTCCAGATCTGCGACGTGTGTTGCAGAGATTTCAGGCTGGTAGGCCTGACTCTTGTCCACCTGACAGATTGTTTGTGCCTACTAAATGGACCAGCAGAGTCATTTCCGAGGTTCATTCCTCAGTGTTGGCAGGGCACCCGGGAATTTTTGGCACCAGAGATCTGGTGGCCAGGTCCTTTTGGTGGCCTTCCTTGTCAAGGGATGTGCGGTCATTTGTGCAGTCCTGTGGTACTTGTGCTCGAGCTAAGCCTTGCTGTTCTCGTGCCAGCGGGTTGCTCTTGCCCTTGCCTGTCCCGAAGAGACCTTGGACACACATCTCTATGGATTTCATTTCGGATCTTCCGGTGTCTCAGGGCATGTCTGTCATCTGGGTGATATGTGATCGTTTCTCCAAGATGGTCCATCTGGTTCCTTTGCCTAAGCTGCCTTCCTCTTCTGATCTGGTTCCTGTGTTCTTCCAGAACGTGGTTCGTTTGCACGGCATTCCTGAGAATATTGTGTCGGACAGAGGTATCCCAGTTTGTTTCCAGGTTCTGGCGATCCTTTTTTGGTAGGATGGGCATTGATTTGTCGTTTTCGTCCGCTTTTCATCCACAGACTAATGGACAAACGGAACGAACTAATCAGACTCTGGAGGCGTATTTGAGGTGTTTTGTCTCTTCTGATCAGGATGATTGGGTGACCTTCTTGCCTTTGGCTGAATTTGCCCTTAATAATCGGGCTAGTTCTGCCACCTTGGTTTCGCCATTTTTCTGCAACTCTGGTTTCCATCCTCGTTTTTCCTCGGGGCATGTGGAGCCTTCTGACTGTCCTGGGGTGGATTCTGTGGTGGATAGGTTGCAGCGGATCTGGAATCATGTGGTGGACAACTTGAAGTTGTCACAGGAGAAGGCTCAGCGTTTTGCCAACCGCCGCCGCGGTGTGGGTCCCCGACTTCGCGTTGGGGATTTGGTATGGCTGTCTTCTCGATTTGTTCCTATGAAGGTCTCCTCTCCCAAATTTAAGCCTCGATTCATTGGTCCTTACAAGATATTGGAGATCCTTAATCCTGTATCCTTTCGCCTGGATCTTCCGGTGTCGTTTGCCATTCACAACGTATTTCATAGGTCCTTGTTGCGGCGGTACGTTGTGCCTGTGGTTCCTTCTGCTGAGCCTCCTGCTCCGGTGTTGGTTGAGGGCGAGTTGGAGTACGTGGTGGAGAAGATCTTAGATTCTCGTCTCTCCAGGCGGAGGCTTCAGTACCTGGTCAAGTGGAAGGGCTATGGTCAGGAGGATAATTCCTGGGTGGTCGCCTCTGATGTGCATGCGGCCGATTTAGTTCGTGCCTTTCACGCCGCTCATCCTGATCGCCCTGGTGGTCTTGGTGAGGGTTCGGTGACCCCTCACTAAGGGGGGGTACTGTTGTGAATTTACCTTTTGGCTCCCTCTAGTGGCTACTAGTGATTTGACTCTGGGTATGTCTGTCATCCCTTGTATGCTCACCTGGGTCGTTAGGTCAGGGGTGTTGCTATATAAGCTCCCTGGACCTTCAGTTCAATGCCTGGCAACGTTGATATCAGAGCTAATCTGTAGTGCTCTTGTCTACTGATCCTGGTTCCTGCTTGATTAAGCTAAGTCTGCTTTCTTGCTTTTTGCTATTGGTTTTTGTTTGCATTTTTGTCCAGCTTGTATATAATCTGTATCCTGACCTTGCTGGAAGCTCTAGGGTGGCTGGTGTTCTCCCCCCGGGCCGTTAGATGGTTCGGGGGTTCTTGAATCTCCAGCGTGGATTTTTGATAGGGTTTTTGTTGACCATATAAGTTATCTTACTACATTCTGCTATTAGTAAGTGGGCCTCTCTTTGCTAAACCTAGTTCATCTCTGTGTTTGTCATTTCCTCTTACCTCACCGTTATTATTTGTGGGGGGCTTGTATCCTACTTTTGGGGTCTTTTCTCTGGAGGCAAGAGAGGTCTTTGATTTCCTCTTCTAGGGGTAGTTAGCTCTCCGGCTGGCGCGAGACATCTAGCGACCAACGTAGGCATGTTCCCCGGCTACTTCTAGTGTTGGCGTTAGGAGTAGATATATGGTCAACCCAGTTACCACTGCCCTATGAGCTGGATTTTTGTACTTCGCAGACTTGCTGATTTCTCTGAGACCCTCGCCATTGGGGTCATAACAGGGGAGCCAAGGGGTCAATACTAGTCAGAAGCCAAAGTACTGGCAGCAAGAGACGGAGTCAGGTCAGGATCAAAGCCAAGTCAAACACCGGGGAATCCAAATAACTAAGGGAAACACTAAGTCAGGATAGACAGAGAGGAGGGAGCAGACACGAGCGAAGTCAGCTAAAGCAGCAGGACAAACCAGTGTAACACTAGAGTTAGATACTCACACCATAGGCAGAAAATGTGACTGACACCACCTGCAGGATGCAGGGGAGATAAATAGCAAGCCTGAACCCAGAATGAGGCAGAGCAAAGTTAGCCCTGACATGACCAGACCGGGAAAGGGGTAGACAGGACTCAAAACCCGGTCTGGATCATGACAGCCAGAATAGCTAAAAAAAAATTATCTGTTTTTTAAAGTAAAAAAATTAAAAATATACATATAGTTGTTGGGCTCCAAATTTTTCATTTTCAAAAGAATTAAAAAAGAAAATGGAACCCATAATTTGTTTAAAATTTCTACAGAACACAATTAATAACCCATATGAGGTTTGGGCATATGTCAGGGCTTGGAAGGGCATTTTGATCATAAATCCGGCTGAAATGATTTACAGGTGACGTGCTTTAGATACAGAAATTTCCAAAATGTGACCCTTTCATGCAAAATTTGATCTGCAAGTGTTGTGATGATTTTGACCTCACAGGCATGTTTAAGAAATTAGCTTACAGTGTGTTACAGAATGAAAATTGAAAGTGTTTTTTCAGTGGCCAAAACAATATATCCAGGTTGTGTCTGGAGACTTGACCCCAAAAATTGTTAAAGGGGTTCTCAATGACTTAGCAATCATTCATGACCTAAGATAGGTAGATCTATGCTCATTATGACATCCTAAATAAACCTTATAAAAGAACACTTGAAACCAAATCATTGGATAAAATAAGCAGCATTGCTTTATTAAGGGGTTAAATGGGTTAATATAATACATAATCATTAAAACCAATCAATAATGTAATAAAATAATCATTAAATAATTACTTACTTGACTCAAAATGAAAATTAAAGGGACTCTGTCAGCACAGAATTACTGTTCAAAATAAGATCCACTGCTTGGTGCTTCACCGTGTGGCCAATCATTTAAATGCACCTTCCCACCTTCTTGTTTTCTCTCTATGTCCATCCCACTCTTCATTGATTGACAGCTCTAGTTTCATTGAGCCAGAGAAGGGAGGATATAGATGGAAACCAAACAGATGGAAAGGTGTATTTATATGATTGGCCCTGCTGAGAAGCATTGATCGACTGCACCTGGTTTCATCAGTCATTCTGTGCTGACAGAGTCCCTTTAAATATGTTGAACTCCAAAGTGGATGAAATAGCTGAATCCAAAACACCTTCCAGCTGATCCACCAATCCAGGCGGTATCAAAATCTAGGCTGCTATCCTTGCTTTAGTCTTTTTAGGGTAACAGATGTTCTCATTTACTCATTTATCTGACCTATCATCTTTTGAGTGTGGCTTTATATAACCTTTTGAAGTGAGATCAAAGGCAGCAAAAGAATCACGGCATGAACCAGAACAGATCAGAACTGGACAGAAAAGGCAGATAGTTAAAAGCAGTGCTTCAAATTCTTAGTCCCATATGAAAAATATGACTGAAGTCTTGGATAACCCCTTTATCTTATGGTCAATTTCTGTTTTTCCATTTTCTCATATGCATCTTCCAAAAGCCATAACTTTTTCTTTTCTGTTCACATAGACGTATGAGACCGGTTCTACTTTTGAATGGACCCATTCATTTTACCATATACTGCACTGGAAAACTGGAAAAATGTGGAACAAAAAAAAAAACGCAATTATGATATTGTTATTTGGGAATTGTTTTTACAGCATAATGTGTGTGGTAAAAGCTACCTGGCAATATGTTTCTCCTCATTAGTATGATTATGGTGATAGCAAACTTTTCTATTTTTTTATAACTTTAATGCTGAAAAAAATCAGAAACTTGAAAAGTAAAACCTTTAGGTCATGAATCATGATACTATTTTCCCATACATGTAATGTCTTAATTTTTGTTTAATGCAACCTTGTGAATGCATATTTTTTGCAGGATGTGATGATGTTTTTATTGATACCATGTAGGGATAGATATTCCATTTTGATCACTTTTGAAAGCATTGTTTTGTGAAACTGCAGAGACCAAACAAATTCAGTTATAATTTTTTTTCTGTTTACAATGTTTAGCGATCGGGTTTTTTTTCAAAATATTTTGATTGATTGGACTTTTCTGCATGTGGCGATACCACGTATGTGTACTTCTAAATCTTTTTATTAGGTTTATTTTTAATGGTCCTTGAAGTTGTGTGGTCTCCTTTATTCAATCATAATAAATAAGCCTGACACTGCTCGGGGGTGTGCAAGACAAAGAAGTGTGCAGGTATCAACGACGGCCGTCGTCAATACCTGCACACTTTTGTCTTGCACACCCCCGAGCCGTGTCAGGCTTTTTTATTATGATTGAATAAAGGAGACCACACAACTTCAAGGATAGGTGAGTGCTGTTGCATTTCTTCTTTTTTGTGGATGGACACTGCTTTTTCTATGCAAGCACCCGACATCCGAAGGTGAATTTCTGGCATACACCAAATATGGCTGACGCCCGATTTTAGCCAAATTGGCGGTGCTACCTGCTTATTTTTTTTTTATTTATTTTTAATGGGAGAAAAAAAAGGGCAGAATTGAAATTTATGTTTTCAGATTTTTTAAAACTTTGTTAAACTTTTCATCTGATCACTAGTACTTTATACAGCTATACCAACATTATTGCTGCATATAGTAAAAATAAAAGTCTTCCTTGAATCTAGAGACTGGGATTCAAGAAAGCTTTCTAATGAAAGTCAAGGAGGTCTTTCACAGACCTCTGGCTGTCATAGCAACCAATCGGCGGCCCACAAACATGTCACAGGAATGCTGATGCAGCAAAGGAAGAGGTGCCCAGCACCTAGGTGTGTAAAAGAAAAGCTTCCTTCTTTGATTAAAGCATGTACAGAACACACATGGACAATTGCCAAACCAATCTGACACACATTTCCTCTGGGGAAACAGTTCTGTCTTGCAGCGATACACATGAGGTTTCTTCCCATTTACCTTCATAACTGCCACCTTACTGGACTCTATTATCATTTTGTAACTGTGAATCACTTCTTAGCATGTTCTTTATTTGCTTATTTCGCCTTTGTGACAATACTTTATTCATGATTGAATCTTTTTGATGGCTTTATAATGGAGATTCTATTGACATATATTGTTTAGTATGCTAATGCTTATGTATATCTTTAATATATTGTGATTTTCAGTATTACATTTCTACTCTATACCCAGGCATTGGCTCATTTGGTCTTGGGAAGGGATGAGAAAACATTTCAAGGTTCGATTCGTGGAACGTTTAGATGTTTGCCAAAGAGTTTGACAAATACAACCAAACCCCATTAGATTTTGAACAGCTCACCAATGAGTTGGCATAACAGCAGTCACCGATGAGTTAGCATAACAACCCAGGGTATGCCGAAGACCCCTATGGTTGTCAGTTCCGGATTGCTATGAATGCCATGTAGTGGTCAACGCTCATAGAAAGTGAGCATTTCTGCTACACACAGGTGATCTGTGTGTAGCTGTGGTGATTGGACAACTGCAGCTTCTAGTCTCACATGGAGACTATCGAAGCATGCAAAAAGTAAAAAAAAAGTTTTAAAAAATATATCAAAGTTCAAATCATCCCCTATTCAAAATAAAACACAAAAAAAATAGAAAATACACATATCTGGTATCGTCGCATTCAGAATAGCCCGCTCTATCCAGCTATAAAAAGATTTAATGTGATTGGTAAATGGCGTAGCAAAAAATAAAAAAGTCAAAATGCCAGAATTACATTTCAAAACATTGTATCCACAACAAAGTGGTATAATTAAAAACATCAGATCCCGAAAAATGGAGATGCTATGGGTCTTGGAAAATGATGCAATTTTTTTACTTTTTTTTGTAACAAACTTTGGATTTTATTTTCACCATTTAAATAAAAAACAACCTATACATGTTTAGTATCTAAGAACTTGTAATGACCTGGAGAATCATAGATGCAGGTCAGTTTTAGCATTTGGTGAACATGGTAAAAAAAAATCCCCAAAACAGTTGTAGAATTGCACTTGTTTTGCTATTTCACCACACTTGTTTTCCTGTTTTCGAGCACACGATATGGTAAAACCAATTTTTGAAAAGTACAACTCATCCCGCAAAAAACAAACTCTCACATGGCCATATTGCTGAAAAAAAATGAAATGGCTCTGGGAAGAAGGGGAGTGAAAAACAGGAATGCAAAAAATGAAAAAGGGCTGCTGCATGAAGGGGATAAGGGGCGACAAAAAGCTTCCCAAACAGCTTGAAATTCATGGCAGACACCATGAAAAATTGTCATAAATTGACCCTCAGTAGAAATTTGCAAATGGCACACTAGCAGTGAGCCGTGGCCCATGCATGAGGTGTCAGGGTCAGTTCCAGCATTACAGTTTGGAGCTGAAGTTTCAGTGAGGACTTGGTGGTTAAGGGAGTGGTGTAAGCCGCCTTAGCTGGGAGACCTGATACCTCATGCAACACTTTCATTTTTTTTTATTCTAGCCACACTCAGATGGCACAAACATCAGTTTCATACAGTACTATTGTTGGAAAATGTAAGGAAACTAACATAGGTTGTTGACTGAAAGTAAATGCAGGCCTGCCTGTCTGGGAGCCCTACTTACACAAGCAACCCTCCAGATGGAGACCCAATTTGGAGTCTCAACATTTCAAAACATAGTTTGCAACATCAGCACCAGTATCAACAGCAAGCACAGAAAACACCACAAAGATGGCCACTCTTCCATTTTTTAAGACCAAAATGCAAAAGGGTCCAAACTCCCCCCAAAGGCATTGATATTGAGCTACAGATACTCCTGCACCATCCTCTCCAGTCATTCACAATGTGTCAGACTTGTACTTTGTTTTGCTAGTGCACGAGCTGGTCTAAAAAATGTGTGAAACAACTCACCGAAATTGCTTATGCCACTTACACTGTTGCTACTGCTGCTAATGTTTTTGCGATGATGCCTTGATGTTCCTGGGGTTGGACGACTAGAAATGGCATGCATGTTGTGTGCCTCACTGCTGTCTTGAGGAAAACCACCCTTAAGATTATCTACAAACGTGTTTCGATACTCCAGCATGTGTGCATTCCTTTCCAGACATCTGGCTAAATTTACTCTTGTATCGTGGAACTAACAGAGTGGCAGCCCAGTTGACAACACTATTTCCATTACGTCCCTCCAGATAGCACGATGAAAGAAGTCCGTCCTTGACCTATAGTGGGGCAGGATCACAGAGAGGTTAAAAGACCCCTCCCACCTTCACCCTCCAGTGTTTTTCCTGTCTCTACAGGGGATGGTTGTATGAGAGGTTGCGCCTAGAGTGAAGATAGCCTGTGGATGTTTTACAGACTCAGGGGGATTGGTGGTCTCAGCCTTCCCTTCCCCCTGTCAAGCAGTCCGTTGCGGACACCTCTCTGAATGGAGGTCCCTCAGCCATCAGTCACTGTACCAGTAAAGACTCAGGGGGATCGGAGGGTCTCAGCCTTCCCTTCCCCTGTCAAGCAGTCCGTGGCAGACACCTTTCTGGGTCGAGGTCCCTCAGCCTTCAGTCGCTGTACCAGACAAACTCAGGGGGATCGGGGAGTCTCGGCCTTCCTTTCCCCCTGTCACGTGGTCCATGGCAGACACCTCTCAGGGAGAGGTCCCTCAGCCAACAGCCAGCCTGTGCATCATCGGCAGTAATGTAGCATTCCTGAGGTGATGCAGCTTCCCTCCATGGTGGGCTCTTGGCATTACCAGCTCCCCCTATTTTTCTAGTGGGTGTGGAGCCAGCACAGGTAAGAGCATCATCTGCTGAGGTTTGATTTCACATATACGCAGCTAGGCCTTGGACCACTAGGCAATAGTAAAGCCATATGTCCAGCGTACATCTCATGATTTGACTTCACTTAGTTGCATGTTATGTCTGCACAGGGCCTTATGATTGGGCTTCAGATTGACTTTTGTGAAGCATGTTTTCCATTTTTTGGTTTAATAAACAAGTGCTTCACTGTTCTTTGCAACTTAATTACTCCATCCATAGGAGGAAATATGGTGTTAATGCAGCTCATTGTCTCCATGAAGACTGCCCTCCAACTGCGGCTCATTAATTAGCTCCTTCAAGTGGGGCCAACCTGACAATTGAGATGTACTATTCAGAGTGGAGGTTTATCCTGAATTCTTATTCACTGCGCTCTTGAAAGTAACTGTGAGCCTGGTCTCTTGTTTGGTACCTTCAAGCATGGCCGTAGTCTGTCTATTGGTCCTGAATTACTGTTTTCTTATGTATTAACTGCAAGGCCTGCCCTGCTACCAAGTCATATGCACCCCAATAAGCCTTTGAACCCAGGTACTGGTTGGCCACAGGAAAACCCACCTCACATTCTTCAGTTGGTGCTGCATATTGTTTTCTTATGTATTAACTGCAAGGCCTGCCCTGCTACCAAGTCATATGCACCCCAATAAGCTTTTGAACCCAGGTACTTGATGGCCACAGGAAAACCCACTTCACATTCTTCAGTTGGTCCTGCCATACTGTTTCCTTATGCACTGCATCCAAGGGCCGATTTGACCCAAATTTGCAAGCACCCCAATCCCCCTTGGAAGAAACATGGAGGAGGGCCTCATAGAAAAACTGTCCCATTAAAAAGGAGCGGGTCCCCTAGACTCGTAATGCCCATACACTAAGTGCATGGGTTGACAAACATTTCCCCATGGGGGGTACATTTTTAAAAAATATATAATGGGGATCATAGACACCCTTGCCAAAAATTGACTGTAGCAGCACGGATCACATGAACCCTGGTGATCTAGTGGTGGAAAATGATGAGAGGTGGAGGAAGGCTTCATTAAAAACTAGGCCCAATTTAAAGGAGCGGGTCTCCTAGACTTGTAATGCCCATACACTAAGTTTACGTACTGACAAACATTTACCCATGAGGGATACATTTTTAAAAAATATTTAATGGGGATCACAGACACCCTTTCCAAAAAATTTACTGTAGCAGCACGGAACACATGAACCCTGATGATCTAGTGGTGGAAAATGATAAGAGGTGGAGGAAGGCCTCATTAAAAACTAAGCCCAATTTAAAGGAGCGGGTCTCCTAGACTTGTAACGCCTATACACTAAGTGTATGGGCTGACAAACATTTACCCATGAGGGATACATTTTTAAAAAATATTTAATGGGGATCACAGACACCCTTTCCAAAAAATTTACTGTAGCAGCACGGAACACATGAACCCTGATGATCTAGTGGTGGAAAATGATAAGAGGTGGAGGAAGGCCTCATTAAAAACTAAGCCCAATTTAAAGGAGCGGGTCTCCTAGACTTGTAACGCCTATACACTAAGTGTATGGGCTGACAAACATTTACCCATGAGGGATACATTTTAAAAAACATTTAAAGGGGATCACAGATACCCTTGCCAAAAAATTATCTGTAAAAGCATGGAACACGTGAATCCTGGTGATCTAGTAGTGGAAAATGATGAGAGGTGGAGGAAGGCCTCAATAAAAACTAGGCCCAATTTAAAGGAACGGGTCTCCTAGACTTGTAATGCAAACATTTGCCCATGAGGGATACATTTAAAAAAAATATTTAATGGGGATCACAAACACCCTTTCCAAAAAATTGACTGTAGCAGCATGGAACATGTGAACCCTGGTGATCAAGTGGTAGGAAATGATGAGAGGTGTAGGAGGCCTCAAAAACTAGGCCAAATTTAAAGGAGCGAGACTCCTAAACTTGTAATGTCAATACACTAAGTTTATGGGCTAACAAACATTTCCCCATGGGGACACATTTTTAAAAAATATTTACTTATGATCACAGACACCCTTGCCAAACAACTGACTGTCTGTAGCAGCACGGAACAAGTGAACCCTGGTAATTTAGTGGTGTAAAATGACGAGAGGTGGAGGAAAGCCTCATTAAAAATTAGGCCAAATTTAAAGGAGCGGGTCTCCAAGACTTGTGATGCCCATACACTAAGTGCATGGGCTGACAAACATTTACCCATGAAGGATACATTTTTAAACATATTTAATGGGGATAATAGACACCCTTGCCAAAAAATTGACTGTCTGTAGAAGCACGGAACACGTGAACCCTGGTGATCTAGTGGTGGAAAATGATAAGAGGTGTAGGAGGCCTCATTAAAAACTAGGCCAAATTTAAAGTAGCGGGTCTCCTAGACTTGTAATGCCCATACACTAAGTGCATGGGCTGACAAACATTTCCCCATGGGGGTTACAGTTTTAAAAATGTATTTATGGGTATCATAGACACCCTTGTCCAAAAACTGGATGGCTGTAGCAGCATACATGTTCATCATGGTGATCTAGTGGTGGAGAATGATGAAACATTGATGAAGGCCTCAATAAAAACTATGCCCAATGTAAAGGAGCGTGTCTCCTAGACTTGTAATGCTCATACACGAAGTGCATGGGCTGACAAACATTTCCCCATGGGGGTTACAGTTTTAAAAAAATTATTGATGGGTATCATAGACACCCTTCCTGAAAAATTGAATATCTGTAGCAGCATTCAACATGTTCACCATGGTGTTCTAGTGGTGGAGAATGATGAAACATTGATGAAGGCCTCCTTAAAAACTAGGCACAATACACACTAGTGTGTGGTTTGTGTATGAAGTAAAAGATGAGTTGACGAGCAGGATTATGAGCCCGCGGCCAACCAAGTGTGGAGGAGCAGGTCCCACAAAGACCATCAGGACAGGTACAGCAGCCCCAAGGACCCCGGCCAGCAGTCAGATCTCAGCTGCCAGCGCCTGAGCCTTTGGTCATCTGAAGAGGGCTCCAGAGAGGTCCGCCGGCAGCAGCAGCAGAGAGACCATCAACCGAGGTTCTGCAGGTGTCAGCCGGACTTGCAGAAGTGTCTATCAGGGAACAGGGTGGCCATAGGAGTAACTTCCATGATGTCGGGGTGAACACCCGGCAGACTTTTGAACACGATAGCTGGCACCTTTGGAACCAAGATTGCTTTTGTGACCAACCACATGAAGCTGGTGTCCTGACCACAGTGGGCCCTGTACCAGTATCACATTGAGTTCAACCCGGCCATGGAGTCCAAGCGTTTGTGGTATGGCCTCCTGTACCAGCATGAAGAAACCTTCGGGAAGGCGCGGGCGTTTGATGGAACCGTGTGGTTTTTACGAAAAAGACTGAATAAGGTCACCGTGGTGTTCAGCCAAACAAGAAATGGAGAGAACGTGCGGATAACAATAACCCTGATCAATAAGCTTCCACCGACCTCGCCCACCTGCTTCCATTTCTATAACATCATTTTCGGAAGACTTCTGAAGATAATGGATATGAAGCAGATAGGATGCAAATATTACAAGCTGAGCGATGCCACCGAAGTAAGAGCCCACCGACTCACCATCTGCCACTGGTTTTCCACCTCCATCCTCCAGTAAATATCCAGCATGTTGAGCATTGATGTCAGCCATAAAGTCCTCAGGAACAAGACTGTGCACAACAACTTGAGCAGCCTCTACTCCTCGTGTGGCCTTCAAAGGTTCCAGGAGACCTGCTGCAAGGAGCTGATCGGACAGATCATCCTCACGAAATCCAACAATAAAACCTACCGTATAGACGAGATCGCCTGGAACATGACTACAGCATCCACCTTCAAGAAGGCAGACGGAAGCAAGACAGAAGAAAGATCAGCTTTGTGAACTACTGTAAGAACCAATACAATTAACAAGTGAAAGACATGATCCACCCGCTAATAGTGAACCTCCCCCGGAGGCCCAAGCCAGGAGCCACAGATGGAGCAATCATACTGGTGCCAGAGTTCTGTAACCTAACAGGTCTGGCCGACAGAATGAGAAACAACTTCAACATCATGAAAGACCTGGCCGTTCACACCCGCTTACCACCAGAACAGAGGGATCGGCAAGGTGGGAAGTTCATGAACATTATTGTGCTTGAACTGTGATTTATTGCAAAGACTGTGGATTGCCACTTGCCGCCAAAAGTTCCCGCCAAAACCGCCGCCATTGCAGCGCCACGGGGAGCACAGAAGAAGAAGAGGGGCGTGCCATGGAAGGAGACTATCCAAGCGGTGCCAAAAGTGGCGACCGCCCCCTCCGACAACTGCTGCGAGATGACGACCTGCCCAGAAGCACAGGAGAACCGCCCCCTGATTTGCAACGGCGGGAATAAGAGGAAGGAGAAGCTACGCCCTCAGAAAATGGAGGGGCAGCGTGCATATGCCACCGAAGAAGATCCCAGAGCAGGGATGGCGACCAGCGAATCCCCGAGCAACGGCGAAGTGATCCTGGCCTGCCCTTGCTCACTGGAGGCGGACCCGAACCCGCTGCAGCTGGAGGATCCGGACTTCTAGGAGCTACAGGCGGCGGAGCCGAGCCTGCCTATCTTGAACATGGGGTCAGCCGATGCGAAGCAATGGAGGTCAGAGCTGTGTCAGGAGACCGCCCTGGAAGAACCGCAGTCTGGGCTGCAGCCGATTCCAGTGTCCTTGTCAATGGAACAGATTGACATCGGTGGAATCACATCAGACGCAGGTATGGAAAGTGTCCCTGCTCCCCCGACCGACCCTGCTCTCCCGACCGACCCTGCTCCAGTGACCGCTCCCCAGCCCGACAATACCCGAGTTTTCACCGCTGAGCTAGTAATACTAACCCCAGGCACCATGGAGAAGCTGGTGCCTCCGTTACCAACCACAATGGGGAAACCGCTAGATGTGAGCTCAGAGGGGGTGACTTTCCAGTGGGATACCCTACGGATCGGGCCAGGCAGGAGGGCCTCAGCATCGCTGCGCTCACCTGGGAACAGTATAAGCAATGCTTAATTCGACAATGGCAAAATCAAAAAGAGACAGAACCGAATGACCCACCGAGAGTGCAGAGACCAAGATTGAACACAACAAAAGGAACTCGGTCAGACAGGGGACCGTACTAGCCTTCCACCCGAAGCGGGGTTGGGGCTCTATACAAGAACCGGGACTGCCGACAGAAATCTTCTTCACCAGCTACAATGTGAAAACCCCGACATGCAATCGATATGACAATCCGCTACTATGTAAAGGGGACCAGGTGACCTACACTCGCCACTGGAGTGCGCAGGGGTGGTGCGCCCGGGATGTCCAACGACGTGAGCCGGTGGTAGCACCACCTGCTGTCCCTACTATGACTAACTCAGATTTGACCAACCCCACTACTGTTGCCACGGTGTGTATAATCGCTGCTACTGAACTTGCAACCACAGCTGACATTCGAATCCAGACACCGGGTGATCTGACCGTGTCTGGGAGACCAACCAATCATACTGATCCTGCATCTGCCGAGGACAGAGGACCGCAGCCTTCCCGGCCAGTGAGCGCCCATCACCAATTGATACAGTGTAACCTTCTGTGAGGATAAACCTCGGAACCACGAGTATGTAAATAGTTAACTGTTCGTCTTTTGGTGTTTTTCTGCTGCTATAACCCGACCAGGGTTATCTCTTAACCCCTTAAGCCCGTATGACGTACTATCCCGTCGAGGTGGGGTGGGCCTTAATTCCCGGTGACGGGATAGTACGTCATACGCGATCGGCCGCGCTCACGGGGGGAGCGCGGCCGATCGCGGCCGGGTGTCGGCTGCATATCGCAGCTGACATCCAGCACTATGTGCCAGGAGCGGTCACGGACCGCCCCCGGCACATTAACCCCCGGCACACCGCGATCAAACATGATCGCGGTGTACCGGCGGTACAGGGAAGCATCGCGCAGGGAGGGGGCTCCCTGCGGGCTTCCCTGAGACGATCGGTACAAGGTGATGTACTCACCTCGTACCGAACGTCTTCTCCCTGCAGGCCCCGGATCCAAAATGGCCGAGGGGCTGTATCCGGGTCCTGCAGGGAACACTTCCGGGTCGGAGCAGGCTGCAGATGAAAGCTGCAGCCTGCTCCGATGAAAGTATGATCGCGGATCTGATAGAGTGCTGTGCACACTATCAGATCTGCGATCTGTGATGTCCCCCCCTGGGACAAAGTAAAAAAGTAAAAAAAAAAATTTCCACATGTGTAAAAAAAAAAAAAAAAAAAATTCCTAAATAAATAATAATAAAAAAAAAAATATTATTCCCATAAATACATTTCTTTATCTAAAAAAAACAAACAAAAACAATAAAAGTACACATATTTAGTATCGCCGCGTCCGTAATGACCCAACCTATAAAACTGGCCCACTAGTTAACCCCTTCAGTAAACACCGTAAGAAAAAAAAAAAAAAAAACGAGGCAAAAAACAACGCTTTATTACCATACCGCCGAACAAAAAGTGGAATAACACGCGATCAAAAAGACGGATATAAATAACCATGGTACCACTGAAAACGTCATCTTGTCCCGCAAAAAACGAGCCGCCATACAGCATCATCAGCAAAAAAATTAAAAAGTTATAGTCCTCAGAATAAAGCGATGCCAAAATAATTATTTTTTCTATAAAATAGTTTTTATCGTATAAAAGCGTCAAAACATAAAAAAATGATATAAATGAGGTATCGCTGTAATCGTACTGACCCGAAGAATAAAACTGCTTTATCAATTTTACCAAACGCGGAACGGTATAAACGCCTCCCCCAAAAGAAATTCATGAATAGCTGGTTTTTGGTCTTTCTGCCTCACAAAAATCGGAATAAAAAGCGATCAAAAACTGTCACGTGTCCGAAAATGTTACCAATAAAAACGTCAACTCGTCCCGCAAAAAACAAGACCTCACATGACTCTGTGGACCAAAATGTGGAAAAATTATAGGTCTCAAAATGTGGAGACGCAAAAACTTTTTTGCTATAAAAAGCGTCTTTTAGTCTGGTTTCACACTTGCGTTTTTATCTGCATGCGTTTTTTAAAAAAAACCGCATGTGTGAAAAAATGCATGTAAACGCGGTAAAACGCATGCGTTTTTATAGAAAAACACAAGAAAACAAGAAAAAAACAAAAAACCCTAACCCTACCCCTAACCTGAAATACGTGGCACTGAAATACGTGGCACTGAAATATACGTTTATATACGTATATACGTATATAAGTGCCACGATATTTCAGTGGCCACGTATATAAGTGCCACGTATTTAAGTGCCACGTATTTAAGTGCCACGTATTTCAGTGCCACGTATTTCAGTGCCACGTATTTCAGTGCCACGTATTTACGTGCCACGTATTTACGTGCCACGTATTTACGTGCCACGTATTTTTCAGTGCCTGAAATACGTGGCACTGAAATTCGTGGCACTGAAATTCGTGGCACTGAAATATCGTGGCACTGAAATATCGTGGCACTGAAGTATTTACGTGCCACGTATTTTTCAGTGCCTGAAATACGTGGCACTGAAATACGTGGCACTGAAATACGTGGCACTGAAATATCGTGGCACTGAAATACGTGGCACTGAAATACGTGGCACTGAAATACGTGGCACTTAAATACGTGGCTCTTAAATACGTGGCACTTATATACGTGGCACTTATGACTGTCAGAAAATGTTCAGTAAACGGTTAGGGGTGAGGTTAGGGGTAGGGTTTCAGGTAGAATTGGGGAGCTTCCACTGTTCAGGCACATCAGGGGCTCTCCAAACGCGACATGGCGTCCAATCTCAATTCCAGCCAATTCTGCGTTGAAAAAGTAAAACAGTGCTCCTTCCCTTCCGAGCTCTCCCGTGCGTCCAAAAAGGGGTTTACCCCAACATATGGGGTATCAGCGTACTAGGGACAAATTGAACAACAACTTCTGGGGTCCAAGTTCTCTTGTTATCCTTGGGAAAATAAAAATTTGGGGGGCTAAAAATCATTTTTGTGGGAAAAAAAATATGTTTTATTTTCACGGCTCTGCGTTGTAAACTGTAGTGAAACACTTGGGGGTTCAAAGTTCTCACAACACATCTAGATAAGTTCCTTGGGAGGTCTACTTTCCAATATGGGGTCACTTGTGGGGGGTTTGTACTGTTTGGGTACATCAGGGGCTCTGCAAATGCAACGTGACGCCTGCAGACCAATCCATTTAAGTCTGCATTCCAAATGGCGCTCCTTCCCTTCCGAGCTCTGTCATGCGCCCAAACAGTGGTTCCCCCCCACATAGGGGGTATCAGCGTACTCAGGACAAATTGGACAACAACTTTTAGGGTCCAATTTATCCTGATACCCTTGTGAAAATACAAAACTGGGGGCTAAATTTCATTTTTGTGAAAAAAAAAATAAATAATATTTTCACGGCTCTGCGTTATAAACTGTAGTGAAACACTTGGGGGTTCAAAGTTCTCACAACACATCTAGATAAGTTCCTTGGGGGGTCTAGTTTCCAATATGGGGTCACTTGTGGGGGGTTTGTACTGTTTGGGTACATCAGGGGCTCTGCAAATGCAACGTGATGCCTGCAGACCAATCCATTTAAGTCTGCATTCCAAATGGCGCTCCTTCCCTTCCGAGCTCTGTCATGCGCCCAAACAGTGGTTCCCCCCCACATAGGGGGTATCAGCGTACTCAGGACAAATTGGACAACAACTTTTAGGGTCCAATTTATCCTGATACCCTTGTGAAAATACAAAACTGGGGGCTAAATTTCATTTTTGTGAAAAAAAAAAAAATAATATTTTCACGGCTCTGCGTTATAAACTGTAGTGAAACACTTGGGGGTTCAAAGTTCTCACAACACATCTAGATAAGTTCCTTGGGGGGTCTAGTTTCCAATATGGGGTCACTTGTGGGGGGTTTGTACTGTTTGGGTACATCAGGGGCTCTGCAAATGCAACGTGATGCCTGCAGACCAATCCATTTAAGTCTGCATTCCAAATGGCGCTCCTTCCCTTCCGAGCTCTGTCATGCGCCCAAACAGTGGTTCCCCCCCCACATAGGGGGTATCAGCGTACTCAGGACAAATTGGACAACAACTTTTAGGGTCCAATTTATCCTGATACCCTTGTGAAAATACAAAACTGGGGGCTAAATTTCATTTTTGTGAAAAAAAAAAAATATTATTTTCACGGCTCTGCGTTATAAACTGTAGTGAAACACTTGGGGGTTCAAAGTTCTCACAACACATCTAGATAAGTTCCTTGGGGGGTCTAGTTTCCAATATGGGGTCACTTGTGGGGGGTTTGTACTGTTTGGGTACATCAGGGGCTCTGCAAATGCAACGTGACGCCTGCAGACCAATCCATTTAAGTCTGCATTCCAAATGGCGCTCCTTCACTTCCGAGCTCTGTCATGCGCCCAAACAGTGGTCCCCCCCCACAAATGGGGTATCAGCGTACTCCAGACAAATTGGACAACAACTTTTGGGGTCCAATTTATCCTGATACCCTTGTGAAAATACAAAACTTGGGGGCTAAAAAATCATTTTTGTGAAAAAAAAAAATATTTTTATTTTCACGGCTCTGCGTTATAAACTGTAGTGAAACACTTGGGGGTTCAAAGCTCTCAAAACACATCTAGATAAGTTCCTTAGGGGGTCTACTTTCCAAAATGGTGTCACTTGTGGGGGGGTTTAATGTTTAGGCACATCAGGGGCTCTCCAAACGCAACATGGCATCCCATCTTAATTCCAGTCAATTTTGCATTGAAAAGTAAAATAGCGCTTCTTCCCTTCTGAGCTCTGCTATGCACCCAAACAATGGTTTACACCCACATATTGGGTATCAGCGTACTCAGGACAAATTGTACAACAACTTTTGTGGTCTAATTTCTTCTCTTACCCTTGGGGAAATAAAAAAATGGGGGTGAAAAGATCATTTTTGTGAAAAAATATGATTTTTTATTTTTACGGCTCTGCATTATAAACTTCTGTGAAGCACTTGTTGGGTCAAAGTGCTCAACACACATCTAGATAAGTTCCTTAAGGGGTCTACTTTCCAAAATGGTGTCACTCGTGGGGGGTTTCAATGTTTAGGCACATTAGGGGCTCTCCAAACGCAACATGGCGTCCCATCTCAATTCCAGTCAATTTTGCATTGAAAAGTCAAATGGCGCTCCTTCCCTTCTGAGCTCTGCCCTGCGCCCAAACAATGGTTTACACCCACATATGGGGTATCAGTGTACTCAGGACAAATTGCACAACAATTTTTGGGGTCCAATTTCTTCTCTTACCCTTGGGAAAATAAAAAATTGGGGGTGAAAAGATCATTTTTGTGAAAAAATATGATTTTTTATTTTTACGGCTCTGCATTATAAACTTCTGTAAAGCACTTGTTGGGTCAAAGTGCTCACCACACATCTAGATAAGTTCCTTAGGGGGTCTACTTTCCAAAATGGTGTCACTTGTTAGGGGTTTCAATGTTTAGGCACATCAAGGGCTCTCTAAATGCAACATGGCGTCCCATCTCAATTCCAGTCAATTTTGCATTGAAAAGTCAAATGGCGCTCCTTCCCTTCCGAGCTCTGCCCTGCGCCCAAACAATGGTTTACACCCACATATGGGGTATCAGCGTACTCAGGACAAATTGCACAACAATTTTTGGGGTCCAATTTCTTCTCTCACCCTTGGGAAAATAAAAAATTGGGGGTGAAAAGATCATTTTTGTGAAAAAATATGATTTTTTATTTTTACGGCTTTGCATTATAAACTTCTGTAAAGCACTTGTTGGGTCAAAGTGCTCACCACACATCTAGATAAGTTCCTTAGGGGGTCTACTTTCCAAAATGGTGTCACTTGTTAGGGGTTTCAATGTTTAGGCACATCAGGGGCTCTCCAAATGCAACATGGCGTCCCATCTCAATTCCAGTCAATTTTGCATTGAAAAGTCAAATGGCGCTCCTTTGCTTCCAAGCTCTGCCATGCGCCCAAACTGTGGTTTACCCCCACATATGGGGTATCAGCGTACTCAGGACAAATTGTACAACAACTTTTGGGGTCTATTTTCTCCTGTTCCCCTTGGTAAAATAAAACAAATTGGAGCTGAAATAAATTTTGTGTGAAAAAAAGTTAAATGTTCATTTTTATTTAAACATTCCAAAAATTCCTGTGAAACACCTGAAGGGTTAATAAACTTCTTGAAAGTGGTTTTGAGTACCTTGAGGGGTGCAGTTTTTAGAATGGTGTCACACTTGGGTATTTTCTATCATATAGACCCGTCAAAATGACTTCAAATGAGATGTGGTCCCTAAAAAAAAATGGTGTTGTAAAAATGAGAAATTGCTGGTCAACTTTTAACCCTTATAACTCCGTCACAAAAAAAAATTTTGGTTCCAAAATTGTGCTGATGTAAAGTAGACATGTGGAAAATGTTATTTATTAAGTATTTTGTGTGACATATGTCTGTGATTTAAGGGCATAAAAATTCAAAGTTGGAAAATTGCGAAATTTTCCAAATTTTCGCCAAATATTCGTTTTTTTCACAAATAAACGCAAGTTATATCGAACAAATTTTACCACTAACATGAAGTACAATATGTCACGAGAAAACAATGTCAGAATCGCCAAGATCCGTTGAAGCGTTCCAGAGTTATAACCTCATAAAGGGACAGTGGTCAGAATTGTAAAAATTGGCCTGGTCATTAACGTGCAAACCACCCTCGGGGCTTAAGGGGTTAAAGGGATCCCTTAGTTGACCCAGGATCCCCATTTTGCCTTTTTGTTTTGTTTACCACTATTTAAAAGACTGCCGAATCATGGACGGTGAATGGTTCACAAACTGCTCTGTAAATAGTTCGCACCCTCTTAAGGGTGCCCTCTACTGGTTTTACAAAAAAGAGAACTCTTTGCGAAGAAACTGTTCCTGGAAACAGTACCGGAGTTCCTGCCCTACACGGACTTGCAACATGAGTAGTTGCACTACTTCAGAGAGACTTGGTTCCCTCTTAAAGGGAATGTTCACCAGTTGCACTTAATATACAATGTTGCCTTAAGAGAAAGTGAATAATGTTTTACATAGAAAAGTTATATGTAGCCAGTTAGTTAATTATAGAAAATGTTTAATAATGTGCTAGAGAATGAGGACAGGAAAGTGAACCCGTAGGAGTTAGTGGGTGAGTCCTCCTAGGAGCCATAAAGAGATGGCTCAGTGATCCTGTACTAAGAAAGAGGCAGTAGGCCTGGGCAGATAGACAGGCGGTCCTGCATAAGACAAATCAGAGAATAAAAAGAAAATATTGCACTTAGAAGAGAAAAATGAAGAAAAGTTAATTTATATTTTAGGAGTTTTATCATAGGCCTTTAGTGGATTCAGCTTACACGTCCTTAGAGGCAAAGTTAAATTTTTGTTCAGCATTTGCACTCAGTAGAATACCCGGCTGGGTAATAGAAGTTATTTATAGTGTGTTATTTAAGATATTTAACCATGTTTGTAACGTTCAAGAGTCCTCACCTCCCATAAAGGGAAGCACTGTTATTTTCACTTATTACTTGTTTATTGCATTTCAAAAATTTGTATGTCTTTTGCTGATATATATTGTTGTTTTCTTCCCAGTCCGGGAGTACTGGATTTAACCAGGGGGGAGTTGTTGTGAATTCTGTTCTCGAACTCCCTCCTGTGGTCATGAATGGTACTTCGGCGAGTTCGGCCCATGGACTCCCTCTGGTGGCTGTGAGTGGAGCTGCTGGTTCTGAGGTTCCTTCCTCAGCTGACCTCGTTTGGTCCCAGGCTGGCTGCTCTATTTAACTCCACTCAGATCGTTACTTGATGCCAGCTGTCAATGTTCTAGTACTGGTTCAGATCTCTCTTGGATCTTTCTGAGGACCTGTCTACTCCAGCAGAAGCTAAGTCCCTGCTAGTTTATTTGCTGATCTTTGTTTTCTTGTCCAGCTTGCTATCATGATATTGCCTTGCTAGCTGGAAGCTCTGGGAGGCAGAGTGGCACCTCCGCACCGTGAGTCGGTGCGGGGGTCTTTTTGCACACTCTGCGTGGCTTTTTGTAGTGTTTTGTGCTGACCGCAAAGATACCTTTTCTATCCTCAGTCTGTTTAGTGAGGTCTGGCCTCCTTTGCTGAAACCTGTTTCATTCTTATGTTTGTGACTTTCATCTTAACTCACAGTCAATATTTGTGGGGGGCTGCCTTTTCCTTTGGGGAAATTTCTCTGAGGCAAGTTAGGCTTTATTTCCTATCTTTAGGGGTAGTTAGCTCTTAGGCTGTGAAGAGGCGTCTAGGCAGAGTTAGGTACGCTCCACGGCTATTTCTAGTGTGTGTGTGATAGGATTAGGCTTGCGGTCAGCAGAGCTCCCACTTCCCAGAGCTTGTCCTGTGTGATAGTTTAACCATCAGGTCTTTCCGGGTGCTCCTAACCACCAGGTCCATAACAGTACAGCTGGCCAATAAAGTGTTAATGCATCTCAATAGAGGGATAAGAGAAGTTCTGAGACCATTTTTTTTTTCTGCAGTGTGTTTTGTCTTTCTTTTCCCCTTAATCTCTGGGTGTTTCAGGACACAGGTGTAGATATGGACATTCAAGGTCTGTCCTCTTGTATGGATCAACTCACTGCTAGGGTACAAAGCATTCAAGATTATGTAGTTCAGAATCCGATGTTAGAGCCTAGAATTCCAATTCCTGATTTGTTTTCTGGGAATAGATCTAAGTTCCTGAATTTCAAAAATAATTGTAGACTGTTTCTTGATTTGAAACCCCGCTCCTCTGGTGACCCCATTCAGCAAGTAAAAATCATTATTTCTTTGTTACGTGGCGACCCTCAAGACTGGGCATTTTCCTTTGCGCCAGGAGATCCTGCATTGCGTAATGTGGATGCGTTTTTTCTGGCGCTTGGATTGCTTTATGATGAACCGAATTCAGTGGATCAGGCAGAGAAAGTCTTGCTGGCTTTGTGTCAGGGTCAGGATGAAGCGGAGGTATATTGTCAGAAGTTTAGAAAGTGGTCTGTGCTTACTCAGTGGAATGAATGTGCCCTGGCGGCAATTTTCAGAAAGGGTCTTTCTGAAGCCCTTAAGGATGTTATGGTGGAATTTCCCATGCCTGCTGGTCTGAATGAGTCTATGTCCTTGGCCATTCAGATCGATCGACGCTTGCGTGAGCGCAAAGCTGTGCACCATTTGGCGGTATCTTCTGAGCAGAGGTCTGAGCCTGTGCAATGTGATAGGACTTTGAGCAGAGCTGAACGGCAAGAACACAGACGTCAGAATGGGCTGTGTTTTTACTGTGGTGACTCTATTCATGCTGTCTCTGATTCTCCTAAGCGCACTAAGCGGTTCGCTAGGTCTGCCACCATTGGCACGGTACAGCCTAAATTTCTTTTGTCCGTTACTCTGATTTGCTCTTTGTCATCCTATTCTGTTATGGCATTTGTGGATTCAGGCGCTGCCCTGAATTTGATGGACTTGGAGTTTGCCAGGCGCTGTGGTTTTTTCTTGGAGCCCTTGCAGTATCCTATTCCATTGAGAGGAATTGATGCTACGCCTTTGGCCAAGAATAAGCCTCAGTACTGGACTCAATTGACCATGTGCATGGCTCCTGCACATCAGGAGGATATTCGCTTTTTGGTGTTGCATAATCTGCATGATGTGGTCGTTTTGGGTTTGCCATGGCTACAGGTCCATAATCCAGTATTGGATTGGAAATCAATGTCTGTGTCCATTTGGGGTTGTCAAGAGGTACATGGAGATGTTCCATTGTTGTCAATTTCGTCTTCCACTCCTTTTGAAGTCCCTGAGTTTTTGTCGGATTACCGGGATGTATTTGATGAGCCCAAATCCAGTGCCCTACCTCCTCATAGGGATCGCGATTGTGCTAATAATTTGATTCCTGGTAGTAAGTTTCCTAAGGGCCGACTGTTCAATTTGTCTGTGCCAGAGCATGCCGCTATGCGGAGTTATATAAAGGAGTCCTTGGAGAAAGGGCATATTCGCCCGTCGTCGTCACCGTTGGGAGCAGGTTCTTTTTTGTGGCCAAGAAGGATGGTTCTCTGAGACCTTGTATAGATTACCGCCTTCTTAATAAAATCACAGTCAAATTTCAGTACCCTTTGCCGCTACTGTCTGATTTGTTTGCTCGGAATAAGGGGGCTAGTTGGTTCACCAAGATAGATCTTCGAGGCGCGTATAATCTTGTGCGTATTAAGCAGGGCGATGAATGGAAAACAGCATTTAATACGCCCGAGGGCCATTTTGAGTACCTGGTGATGCCATTCGGGCTTTCTAATGCTCCATCTGTGTTTCAGTCCTTTATGCATGACATCTTCCGAAAGTACCTGGATAGATTCATGATTGTATATTTGGATGATATTTTGTTCTTTTCGGATGATTGGGAGTCTCATGTGAAGCAGGTCAGAATGGTGTTCCAGATCCTTCGTGCTAATTCGTTGTTTGTGAAGTGATCTAAATGTCTCTTTGGAGTTCAGAAGGTTTCATTTTTGGGCTTCATTTTTTCCCCTTCTACTATCGAGATGGACCCTGTTAAAGTTCAAGCCATTTATGATTGGACTCAGCCTACTTCTGTGAAGAGCCTTCAGAAATTCCTGGGCTTTGCTAATTTTTACCGTCGCTTCATCGCTAATTTTTCTAGTGTTGTTAAACCATTGACTGATTTGACCAAGAAAGGTGCTGATGTGGTCAATTGGTCCTCTGCGGCCGTTGAGGCTTTTCAGGAGTTGAAGCGTCGTTTTTCTTCTGCCCCTGTGTTGTGTCAGCCAGATGTTTCGCTCCCGTTTCAGGTCGAGGTTGATGCTTCTGAGATTGGAGCAGGGGCTGTTTTATCTCAAAGAACTTCTGATGGCTCGGTGATGAAACCATGTGCTTTCTTTTCTAGAATGTTTTCGCCTGCTGAGCGCAATTATGATGTGGGCAATCGAGAGTTGTTGGCTATGAAGTGGGCATTTGAGGAGTGGCGATATTGGCTTGAAGGAGCCAAGCATCGCGTGGTGGTCTTAACGGATCACAAGAATCTGACTTATCTCGAGTCTGCCAAGCGGTTGAATCCTAGACAAGCTCGATGGTCGCTGTTTTTCTCCCGGTTCGATTTTGTGGTTTCATACCTTCCGGGTTCTAAGAATGTGAAGGCTGATGCCCTTTCAAGGAGTTTCGTGCCTGATTCTCCGGGAGTTCCTGAGCCGGTTGGTATTCTCAAAGAGGGGGTAATTTTGTCTGCCATCTCTCCTGATTTGCGGCGGGTGCTGCAGGAGTTTCAGGCTGATAGACCTGACCGTTGTCCAGCGGAGAAACTGTTTGTCCCTGATAGATGGACTAGTAGAGTTATCTCTGAGGTTCATTGTTTGGTGTTGGCTGGTCATCCTGGAATCTTCGGTACCAGAGATTTGGTGGCTAGATCCTTTTGGTGGCCTTCCTTGTCACGGGATGTGCGTTCTTTTGTGCAGTCCTGTGGGACTTGTGCTCGGGCTAAGCCCTGCTGTTCTCGTGCCAGTGGGTTGCTTTTGCCCTTGCCGGTCCCGAAAAGGCCCTGGACGCATATTTCCATGGATTTTATTTCAGATCTCCCTGTCTCTCAAAGGATGTCGGTCATCTGGGTGGTTTGTGATCGCTTCTCTAAGATGGTCCATTTGGTACCCTGTTATGGTGACCTGGTGGTTAGGAGCACTAGGAATGACCTGATGAGCAAACTAGTAATACAGGACCAGCTCTGGGAAGTGGGAGCTCTGCTGACCGCAACCCCTAATCCTATCACAACAACTAGAAATAGCCGTGGAGCGTACCTGACTCTGCCTAGATGCCTCTTCACAGCCTAAGAGCCAACTACCCCTAAAGATAGAAAATAAAGCCTACCTAGCCTCAGAGAAATTCCCCAAAGAAAACAGGCAGCCCCCCACAAATATTAACTGTGAGTTAAGATGGAAGTCACAAACACAGGAATTAAATAGGTTTCAGCAAAGGAGGCCAGACTTAACTAAACAGACTGAGGATAGAAAAGGCAACTTTGCGGTCAGCACAAAAAACTATAAAAACCACGCAGAGTGTGCAAAAGAGACCCCCGCACCGACTCACGGTGCGGAGGTGCCACTCTGCATCCCAGAGCTTCCAGCTAGCTTGGCAAAATCATGATAGCAAGCTGGACAGAAAACAGAGATAAACAATTTAACTAGCAGGGACTTAGCTTTTGCTGGAGTAGACAGGTCATCTGCAAGATCCAAGAGAGAACTGAACCAGTACTAGAACATTGACAGCTGGCATCAAGTAACGATCTGAGTGGAGTTAAATAGAGCAGCCAGCCTAGAACTAAATGAGGTCAGCTGGAGAAGGAACCTCAGAACCAGCAGCTCCACTCACAGCCACCAGAGGGAGTCCATGGACAGAACTCGCCGAAATACCATTCATGACCACCGGAGGGAGTTCGAGAACAGAATTCACAACAGTACCCCCCCCTTGAGGAGGGGTCACCGAACCCTCACCAGAGCCCCCAGGCCGATCAGGACGAGCCAAATGAAAGGCACGAACCAGATCGGCAGCATGAACATCAGAGGCAACAACCCAGGAATTATCCTCCTGACCATAACCTTTCCACTTGACCAGGTACTGAAGTTTCCGTCTCGAAATATGAGAATCCAAAATCTTCTCCACCACATACTCCAACTCCCCCTCAACCAACACCGGGGCAGGAGGGTCAACGGAGGGAACCATAGGAGCCACATATCTCCGCAATAACGACCTATGGAACACATTATGGATGGCAAAAGAAGCTGGAAGGTCCAAACGAAATGACACAGGATTAAAAATTTCAGAAATCTTATAAGGACCAATGAACCGAGGCTTAAACTTAGGAGATGAAACCTTCATAGGAACATAATGAGACGACAACCAAACCAAATCCCCACATGCTGGAAAAATAATGGAACCAAATCAGAGGAGGAAGGCAATTTAGGCAAAGGTACCAAATGGACCATCTTAGAGAAGCGATCACAAACTACCCAGATGACAGACATCCTTTGAGAGACAGGGAGATCTGAAATAAAATCCATGGAAATATGCGTCCAGGGCCTTTTCGGGACCGGCAAGGGCAAAAGCAACCCACTGGCACGAGAACAGCAGGGCTTAACCCGAGCACAAATCCCACAGGACTGCACAAAAGAACGCACATCCCGTGACAATCTCTGGTACCAAAGATTCCAGGATGACCAGCCAACACCGAACAATGAACCTCAGAGATAACTCTGCTAGTCCATCTATCAGGGACAAACAGTTTCTCCGCTGGACAACGGTCAGGTCTATCAGCCTGAAACTCCTGCAGCACCCGCCGCAAATCAGGGGAGATGGCAGACAAAATTACCCCCTCTTTGAGAATACCAGCCGGCTCAGGAACTCCCAGAGAATCAGGCACAAAACTCCTTGAGAGGGCATCAGCCTTCACATTCTTAGAACCCGGAAGGTACGAAACCACAAAATCGAAGCGGGAGAAAAACAGCGACCATCGAGCCTGTCTAGGATTCAACTGCTTGGCAGACTCGAGATAAGTCAGATTCTTGTGATCCGTCAAGACCACCACGCGATGCTTGGCTCCTTCAAGCCAATGTCGCCACTCCTCGAACGCCCACTTCATAGCCAACAACTCTCGATTGCCCACATCATAATTGCGCTCAGCAGGCAAAAACTTTCTAGAAAAGAAAGCACATGGTTTCATCACCGAGCCATCAGAACTTCTTTGAGATAAAACAGCCCCTGCTCCAATCTCAGAAGCATCCACCTCGACCTGAAACGGGAGCGAAACATCTGGCTGACACAACACAGGGGCAGAAGAAAAACGACGCTTCAACTCCTGAAAAGCCTCAACGGCCGCAGAGGACCAATTGACCACATCAGCACCTTTCTTGGTTAAATCAGTCAATGGTTTAACAACACTAGAAAAATTAGCGATGAAGCGACGGTAAAAATTAGCAAAGCCCAGAAATTTCTGAAGGCTCTTCACAGAAGTAGGCTGAGTCCAATCATAAATGGCCTGAACTTTAACAGGGTCCATCTCGATAGTAGAAGGGGAAAAAATGAAGCCCAAAAATGAAACCTTCTGAACTCCAAAGAGACATTTAGATCTCTTCACAAACAAGGAATTAGCACGAAGGATCTGGAACACCATTCTGACCTGCTTCACATGAGACTCCCAATCGTCCGAAAAGAACAAAATATCATCCAAATATACAATCATGAATCTATCCAGGTACTTTCGGAAGATGTCATGCATAAAGGGCTGAAACACAGATGGAGCATTAGAAAGCCCGAATGGCATCACCAGGTACTCAAAATGGCCCTCGGGCGTATTAAATGCTGTTTTCCATTCATCGCCCTGTTTAATACGCAAAAGGTTATACGCCCCTCGAAGATCTATCTTAGTGAACCAACTAGCCCCCTTAATCCGAGCAAACAAATCAGACAGCAGAGGCAAAGGGTACTGAAATTTGACGGTGATTTTATTGAGAAGGCGGTAATCTATACAAGGTCTCAGAGAACCATCCTTCTTGGCCACAAAAAAGAACCCTGCTCCTAACGGTGACGACGACGGGCGAATATGCCCTTTCTCCAAGGACTCCTTTATGTAACTCCGCATAGCGGCGTGTTCTGGCACAGACAAATTGAACAGTCGGCCCTTCAGAAACTTACTACCAGGTTTCAAATTAATTGCACAATCGCAATCCCTATGAGGAGGTAGGGCACTGGATTTGGGCTCATCAAATACATCCCGGTAATCCGAAAAGAACTCAGGGACTTCAGAAGGATGGGAAGACGAAATTGACAACAATGGAACATCACCATGTACCCCTTGACAACCCTAACTAGATACAGACATTGATTTCCAATCCAATACTGGATTATGGACCTGTAGCCATGGCAAACCCAAAACGACCACATCATGCAAATTATGCAACACCAAAAAGCGAATATCCTCCTGATGTGCAGGAGCCATGCACATGGTCAATTGAGTCCAGTACTGAGGCTTATTCTTGGCCAAAGGCGTAGCATCAATTCCTCTCAATGGAATAGGATACTGTAAAGGCTCCAAGAAAAAACCACAGCGCCTGGCAAACTCCAAGTCCATCAAATTCAGGGCAGCGCCTGAATCCACAAATGCCATAACAGAATAGGACGACAGAGAGCAAATCAGAGTAATGGACAAAAGACATTTTGGCTGTACAGTACCAATGGTGGCAGACCTAGCGAACCGCTTAGTGCGCTTTGGACAATCAGAGATAGCATGAGTGGAGTCACCACAGTAAAAACACAGACAATTCTGATGTCTGTATTCTTGCCGTTCAGCTCTGGTCAAGGTCCTATCACATCGCATAGGCTCAGGCCTCTGCTCAGAAGATACCTCCAAATGGTGCACAGTTTTGCGCCCATGTAAGCGTCGATCGATCTGAATGGCCAAGGACATAGACTCATTCAGACCAGCAGGTGTGGGGAATCCCACCATAACATCCTTAAGGGCTTCAGAAAGACCCTTTCTGAAAATTGCCGCCAGGGCACACTCATTCCACTGAGTAAGCACAGACCACTTTCTAAACTTCTGACAATATACCTCCGCTTCATCCTGACCCTGACACAAAGCCAGCAAGATTTTCTCTGCATGATCCACTGAATCTGGTTCATCATAAAGCAATCCAAGCGCCAGAAAAAACGCATCTACATTACGCAATGCAGGATCTCCTGGCGCAAGTGAAAATGCCCAGTCTTGAGGGTCGCCACGCAGCAAAGAAATAATGATTTTTACTTGCTGAATGGGGTCACCAGAGGAGCGGGGTTTCAAAGCAAGAAACAGTCTACAATTATTTTTGAAATTCAGGAACTTAGATCTATCCCCAGAAAACAAATCAGGAATTGGAATTCTGGGTTCTAACATCGGATTCTGAACTACATAATCTTGAATGCCTTGTACACTTGCAGTGAGTTTATCCACACAAGAGGACAGACCTTGAATGTCCATATCTACACCTGTGTCCTGAACCACCCAGAGATTTAGGGGAAAGGAAAAACAAAACACGCTGCAGAGGAAAAAAAAAAAAAGGTCTCAGAACTTCTCTTATCCCTCTATTGAGATGCATTAACACTTTACAGGCCAGCTGTACTGTTATGGTGACCTGGTGGTTAGGAGCACTAGGAATGACCTGATGAGCAAACTAGTAATACAGGACCAGCTCTGGGAAGTGGGAGCTCTGCTGACCGCAACCCCTAATCCTATCACAACAACTAGAAATAGCTGTGGAGCGTACCTGACTCTGCCTAGACACCTCTTCACAGCCTAAGAGCTAACTACCCCTAAAGATAGAAAATAAAGCCTACCTAGCCTCAGAGAAATTCCCCAAAGAAAACAGGCAGCCCCCCACAAATATTAACTGTGAGTTAAGATGGAAGTCACAAACACAGGAATTAAATAGGTTTCAGCAAAGGAGGCCAGACTTAACTAAACAGACTGAGGATAGAAAAGGCAACTTTGCGGTCAGCACAAAAAACTATAAAAACCACGCAGAGTGTGCAAAAGAGACCCCCGCACCGACTCACGGTGCGGAGGTGCCACTCTGCATCCCAGAGCTTCCAGCTAGCTTGGCAAAATCATGATAGCAAGCTGGACAGAAAACAGAGATAAACAATTTAACTAGCAGGGACTTAGCTTTTGCTGGAGTAGACAGGTCATCTGCAAGATCCAAGAGAGAACTGAACCAGTCCTAGAACATTGACAGCTGGCATCAAGTAACGATCTGAGTGGAGTTAAATAGAGCAGCCAGCCTAGAACTAAATGAGGTCAGCTGGAGAAGGAACCTCAGAACCAGCAGCTCCACTCACAGCCACCAGAGGGAGTCCATGGGCCGAACTCGCCGAAGTACCATTCATGACCACAGGAGGGAGTTCGAGAACAGAATTCACAACAACTCCCCCCTGGTTAAATCCAGTACTCCCAGACTGGGAAGAAAACAACAATATATATCAGCAAAAGACATACAAATTTTTGAAATGCAATAAACAAGTAATAAGTGGAAATAACAGTGCTTCCCTTTATGGGAGGTGAGGACTGAACTCGCCGAAGTACCATTCATGACCACAGGAGGGAGTTCAAAAACAGAATTCACAACAGTACCCTTGCCTAAATTGCCTTCCTCCTCTGATTTGGTTCCATTATTTTTCCAGCATGTGGTTCGTTTGCATGGCATTCCGGAGAACATTGTGTCGGACAGAGGTTCCCAGTTTGTTTCAAGGTTTTGGCGGTACTTTTGTGCTAAGATGGGCATTGATTTGTCTTTTTCTTCAGCTTTCCATCCTCAGACAAATGGACAAACCGAACGAACCAATCAGACTTTGGAGACATATCTGAGATGCTTTGTTTCTGCTGATCAGGATGATTGGGTGTCCTTCTTGCCTTTGGCTGAGTTCGCCCTTAATAATCGGGCCAGCTCGGCTACTTTGGTTTCGCCTTTTTTCTGTAATTCTGGTTTCCATCCTCGTTTTTCTTCAGGGCAGGTTGAGCCTTCGGACTGTCCTGGTGTAGATTCTGTGGTGGACAGGTTACAGCAAATTTGGACTCACGTAGTGGACAATTTGACATTGTCCCAGGAGAAGGCTCAACGTTTCGCTAACCGCCGTCACTGTGTTGGTCCCCGACTTCGTGTTGGAGATTTGGTTTGGTTGTCGTCTCGTTATGTTCCTATGAAGGTTTCTTCTCCTAAGTTTAAGCCTCGTTTCATTGGTCCTTATAAGATTTCTGAAATTCTCAATCCTGTGTCATTTCGTTTGGCCCTTCCAGCTTCTTTTGCCATCCATAATGTGTTCCATAGGTCGTTGTTGCGGAGATATGTGGCGCCTATGGTTCCCTCCGTTGACCCTCCTGCCCCGGTGTTGGTTGAGGGGGAGTTGGAGTATGTGGTGGAGAAGATTTTAGATTCTCGTATTTCGAGACGGAAACTTCAGTACCTGGTCAAGTGGAAGGGTTATGGTCAGGAAGATAATTCCTGGGTTGTTGCCTCTGATGTTCATGCTGCCGATCTAGTTCGTGCCTTTCATTTGGCTCATCCTGATTGGCCTGGGGGCTCTGGTGAGGGTTCGGTGACCCCTCCTCAAGGGGGGGTACTGTTGTGAATTCTGTTCTCGAACTCCCTTCTGTGGTCATGAATGGTACTTCGGCGAGTTTGGCCCATGGACTCCCTCTGGTGGCTGTCAGTGGAGCTGCTGGTTCTGAGGTTCCTTCCTCAGCTGACCTCGTTTGGTCCCAGGCTGGCTGCTCTATTTAACTCCACTCAGATCGTTACTTGATGCCAGCTGTCAATGTTCTAGTACTGGTTCAGATCTCTCTTGGATCTTTCTGAGGATCTGTCTACTCCAGCAGAAGCTAAGTCCCTGCTAGTTTATTTGCTGATCTTTGTTTTCTTGTCCAGCTTGCTATCATGATATTGCCTTGCTAGCTGGAAGCTCTGGGAGGCAGAGTGGCACCTCCGTACCGTGAGTCGGTGCGGTGGTCTTTTTGCACACTCTGCGTGGCTTTTTGTAGTGTTTTGTGCTGACCGCAAAGATACCTTTTCTATCCTCAGTCTGTTTAGTGAAGTCTGGCCTCCTTTGCTGAAACCTGTTTCATTCTTATGTTTGTGACTTTCATCTTAACTCACAGTCAATATTTGTGGGGGGCTGCCTTTTCCTTTGGGGAAATTTCTCTGAGGCAAGTTAGGCTTTATTTCCTATCTTTAGGGGTAGTTAGCTCTTAGGCTGTGAAGAGGTGTCTAGGCAGAGTTAGGTACGCTCCACGGCTATTTCTAGTGTGTGTGTGATAGGATTAGGCTTGCAGTCAGCAGAGCTCCCACTTCCCAGAGCTTGTCCTGTGTGATAGTTTAACCATCAGGTCTTTCCGGGTGCTCCTAACCACCAGGTCCATAACAGGGAGTGCAGCGCCCCAGAGTCCTGGTCATTGCAGTACTGATGCTCCGCCTCTAAGGGGAGTGATGGTATGTCTGATGGCACTGAAGGAGTTCACCTAACCAGGTATCACAGACACCAATACACTTCATAGTCTGGCCCCCAGGGGGAGCTAAGGGTGCTATGTATTAGGCCACTCCTCACAATCTGGTAAAACTGGGGGTTGGATAGAAAGTTAGACAGAAGCTGACTGAGTTGGAACCAGGCAACATCCTGTGGCAGAGGGTGTTGTGGGGGAAGATTCAGGGGGGGTCCCTGTCAGGGGTGGGATCCTGACAGAGGCCTAGCGAACAGGAAAGAACGTTAAGGAACCGCGCCTGCACTACATCGCGGCGGTATCTCAAGAAAGGAAAAGAAGCGAGGTTTATTGTGGGGAGTGAGAAACGAGATCGAAGCAAAAAGGAGATAACACCAGTAGGAGTGGTGCTGTAAGATCGAGGCAACATCCTACTGAGGCGCGTAGCCGGAACGCCGAGGAAGTATTGGGCTCCAATCATTACTTCAAACAGCGGCAGGACAGTCAGTTATAGGTGGGCTGTCTCACCTAAATCACCTAAGCAGACATAGGGGGCAACTGTGGGAGAGGGGCGTCACTAGGGTCCCGGAAGAACTCCAGGCCTACCCATCATACGGGTGAGTCCTAGCCATATCATCTGGGGGACGGAGAAGAACATCAGAACAGACATAAGTTGTGGGAAATAACATCAGAACCAGACAACAGGCGTGAGGACTATCCCGTGGTGCTCAGCAGGGAAGTACTACAACACACAGGCGCTAGAAGGAAGGCACTGATTTCCACCTGCGAAGGGAACTCTGGAGGTGCCATCGGACCGGCCGGTCTCAGACAGCCCTGTTAACCGTACTCTTGATTGAGGATCTTGAAGCCTTCAGTAAAGAGGTAAAGAGACTGCAACCCTGTGTCCTCGTTATTCATCGCGACCTGCACCAAACACTACCATCTACAACTTTCATTGGACGCCCCTTTAGCAGGGTCACGGACCGGGTCTAGCCACCGTGACATCCCCAGAACCGAGATAGAGAAGCCCGGTACCGGGTACCCCACGGCCCTGCGACTGGGGGCCGCTCCAAACTCACCAGGCGTCAGCCGGAGATACAAACAAAAAGGCCTCACAAGTTATTAACCAAGCCACAGAATGTTCAGTTCAAACGTAGAAATTTATTAATAATAAATAGAATAAAATATTTTTTCACTTCAAAATACATTTACATAATGTCAAGAATGCCTCCAATCCAATAACTGGTTCTGTGTGCGGTACAGATATTGAGCAACAGCAGGCTTAAAATACATAAGATACCTCATTACATAACCTATTGCCGGTGCCCAATCATTTATATTTATATCAACATGAATTGCCTGAGGAATAGACCTGCTATATTAAAGTGCCAATGTGCATATGTAACTGGCTGTCCAAAATAGCCTATAAGGCTTATATCATGATGTACAATTATACTAATTATTCATAAATATAGCTTACATAGCGCCTAAGTCTTAGCATGTACCATGTTTACAAAATTTACCAGGCATGACCCCAACTATGGCATAATCAAAAGATCATAATTACCTCTGCACTCTCTCACAGAACCAGTGTTAAACCCCTACGCGCATTTCGATAGTTCTTCTTCCGCGGGCGTATGTTGAGGAGGCGAGATGAGGGTCTATTTAAATGAGTTTCCAGCCAATCGTTAATATCCCTAATGTCACATGTGAGAACGAGATAACCGGTGTTATATCCGATGTGTCAATAGATGGTGACGTGAATATTATGTGCCGCGTTACCTGGCAACCCCTAACAACTCAGTGTACATAGACACTTGCCTTTACAGAATGCGCAGCTGCGGAAGTGGAGCGAGGTGACGTGACTGTTTAATACTGTGTTGCCTAGCAATCGAGACGCTCTCAACAGGTAAAGCAGTCTCGTATATTTGGACCCATGCCTTTAAACAGTGCGCAGCTGCGGAATTAGAGCAAGGTGACGCGATTGTTCTGTGCTGCGTCGCCCAGCAGGAGACGCTCTCAACAAGTAAGGTAGTCTCGTGCATTTGGACCCATGCCTTTACATAGTGCGCAGCTGCAGAAGCGAGGTGACGCGACTGTTCAATGTTACGTCGCCCAGCAACCGAGACGCTCTAAACAAGTGAAGAAGTCTCAGGCATAATGAGTACATGCCTAGTTATTTAACCCCTTCATGACCCAGCCTATTTTGGCCTTAATGACCTTGCCGTTTTTTGCAATTCTGACCAGTGTCCCTTTATGAGGTAATAACTCAGGAACGCTTCAACGGATCCTAGCGATTCTGAGACTGTTTTTTCGTGACATATTGGGCTTCATGTTAGTGGTAAATTTAGGTCGATAATTTCTGAGTTTATTTGTGAAAAAAAAACGGAAATTTGGCAAAAATTTTGAAAATTTTGCAATTTTCACATTTTGAATTTTTATTCTGTTAAACCAGAGAGTTATGTGAGACAAAATAGTTAATAAATAACATTTCCCACATGTCTACTTTACATCAGCACAATTTTGGAAACAAATTTTTTTTTTGCTAGGAAGTTATAAGGGTTAAAATTTGACCAGTGATTTCTCATTTTTACAACAAAATTTACAAAACCATTTTTTTTAGGGACCACCTCACATTTGAAGTCAGTTTGAGGGTTCTATATGGCTGAAAATACCCAAAAGTGACACCATTCTAAAAACTGCACCCCTCAAGGTGCTCAAAACCACATTCAAGAAGTTTATTAACCCTTCAGGTGTTTCACAGCAAGCAGAAGCAACATGGAAGTAAAAAATGAACATTTAACTTTTTAGTCACAAAAATGATTTTTTAGCAACAATTTTTTATTTTCCCAAGGGTAAAAGGAGAAACTGGACCACGGACGTTGTCCAATTTGTCCTGAGTACGCTGATACCTCATATGTGGGGGTAAACCACTTTTTGGGCGCACGGCAGGGCTCGGAAGGGAAGGAGTGCCATTTGACTTTTTCAATGAAAAATTGGCTCCACTCTTTAGCGGACTCCATGTCGCGTTTGGAGAGCCCCCGTGTGCCTAAACATTGGAGCTCCCCGACAAGTGACCCCATTTTGGAAACTAGACCCCCCAAGGAACTTATCCAGAAGCATAGTGAGCACTTTAAACCCCCAGGTGCTTCACAAATTGATCCGTAAAAATGAAAAAGTACTTTTTTTTTCACAAAAAAATTATTTTAGCCTCAATTTTTTCATTTTCACATGGGCAACAGGATAAATTGGATCCTAAATGTTGTTGGGCAATTTCTCCTGAGTACACCGATACCTCACATGTGGGGGTAAACCACTGTTTGGGCACATGGTAAGGCTCGGAAGGGAAGGAGCGCCATTTGACTTTTTGAATGAAAAATTATCTCCATCGTTAGTGGACACCATGTCGCGTTTGGAAAGCCCCTGTGTGCCTAAACATTGGAGCGCCTCCACAAGTGACCCCATTTTGGAAACTAGACCCCCCAAGGAACTTATCTAGATGCATAGTGAGCACTTATAACCCCCAGGTGCTTCACAGAAGTTTATAACGCAGAGCCGTCAAAATAAAAAATAATTTTTCTTTCCTCAAAAATGATTTTTAGCCCAGAATTTTTTATTTTCCCAAGGGTAATAGGAGAAATTGGACCCCAAATGTTGTTGTCCAGTTTGTCCTGAGTACGATTATACCCCATATGTGGGGGTAAACCACTGTTTGGGCGCACCACAGGGCTCGGAAGGGAAGGCACGCCATTTGGCTTTTTGAATGGAAAATTAGCTCCAATCATTAGCGGACACCATGTCGCGTTTGGAGAGCCCCTGTGTGCCTAAACATTGGAGCTTCCGCACAAGTGACCCCATTTTGGAAACTAGACCTCCCAAGGAACTAATCTAGATGTGTGGTGAGCACTTTGAACCCCCAAGTGCTTCACAGAAGTTTATAACGCAGAGCCATGAAAATAAAAAATAATTTTTCTTTTCTCAAAAATGATATTTTAGCCCACAATTTTTTATTTTCCCAAGGGTAACAGGAGAAATTGGACCCCAAAAGTTGTTGGCCAGTTTCTCCTGAGTACGCTGATACCCCATATGTGGGGGTAAACCACTGTTTTGGCACACGTCGGGGTTTGGAAGGGAAGTAGTGACGTTTTGAAATGTAGACTTTGATGGAATGCTCTGCGGGCGTCAGGTTGCGTTTGCAGAGCCCCTGATGTGCCTAAACAGTTGGAACTCCCCACAAGTGACTCCATTTTGGAAACTAGACCCGAAAGGGAACTTATCTAGATGTGTGGTGAGCACTTTGAACCCCCAACTGCTTCACAGAAGTTTATAACGCAGAGCCGTGAAAATAATAAATGTTTCCTTTCCTCAAAAATATTTTTTTAGCCCAGAATTTTTTATTTTTGCAAGGGTAACAGGAGAAATTTGACCCCAAAAGTTGTTTTCCAGTTTCTCCTGAGTACGCTGATACCCCATATGTGGGGGTAAACCACTGTTTGGGCACATGCCGGGGCTCGGAAGGGAAGTTTTGACGTTTTGGAATGCAGACTTTGATGGAATGGTCTGCGGGCATCATGCTACGTTTGCAGAGCCCCTGATATGCCTAAACAGTAGAAACCCCCCAAAAGTGACCCCATTTTGGAAACTAGACCCCCCAAGGAACTTATCTAGATGTGTGGTGCGCACGTTCAACCCCCAAGAGCTTCACAGAAGTTTACAACGCAGAGCCGTGAAAATAAAAAATCATTTTTCTTTCCTCAAAAAAGATGTTTTAGCAAGCAATTTTTTATTTTCACAAGGGTAACAGGAGAAATTGGACCACAATATTTGTTGCCCAGTTTGTTGTGAGTACGCTGATACCCCACATGTGGGGGTAAACCACTGTTTGAGCACACGTCAGGGCTCGGAAGGGAAGTAGTGACATTTGAAATGCAGACTTTGATGGAATGGTCTGCGGGCGTCACATTGCATTTGCAGAGACCCTGATGTGCCTAAACAGTAGAAACACCCCACAAGTGACCCCATTTTGGAAACTAGACCCCCCAAGGAACTTATCTAGATGTGTGATGAGCACGTTCAACCCCCAAGTGCTTCACAGAAGTTTACAACGCAGAGCCGTGATAATAAAAAATCATTTTTCTTTCCTCAAAAAAGATGTTTTAGCAAGCAATTTTTTATTTTCACAAGGGTAACAGGAGAAATTGGGCCCCAATATTTGTTGCCCAGTTTGTTGTGAGTACGCTGATACCCCATATGTGGGGGTAAACCACTGTTTTGGCGCACGTCAGGGCTCGGAAGGGAAGTAGTGACATTTGAAATGCAGACTTTGATGGAATCATCTGCGGGCATCACGTTGCATTTGCAGAGCCCCTGATGTGCCTAAATAGTATAAACACCCCACAAGTGACCCCATTTTGGAAACTAGACCCCCGAAGGAACTTATCTAGATGTGTGGTGAGCACTTTCAACCCCCAAGTGCTTCACAGAAGTTAATAACGCAGAGCCGTGAACATAAAAAATAATTGTTCTTTCCTCAAAAATTATGTTTTAGCAAGTATTTTTTTATTTTTGCAAGGGTAACAGGAGAAATTGGACCCCAACAGTTGTTGCCCAGTTTGTCCTGAGTACGCTGGTACCTCAAATGTGGGGGTACACCACTGTTTGGGCGCACGTCGGGGCTTAGAAGGGAGGGAGCACCATTTGACTTTTTGAACGCAAGATTGGCTGGAATCAATGGTGGCGCCATGTTGCGTTTGGAGACCCCTGATGTGCCTAAACAGTGGAAACCCCTCAATTCTAACTTCAACACTAACCCCAACACACCCCTAATCCTAATCCCAACTGTAGCCATAACCCTAATCACAACCCTAACCCCAACACACCCCTAACCACAACCCTAACCGCAACACACCCGTAACCCGAATTCCAACCCTAACCCTAATCCTAACCCTAATCCCAACCCTAACCACAACTGTAACCCCAACACACCCCTAACCCTATCCGTAACCCTAACCACAAGCCTAATCTTAACCCTATTTCCAACCCTAGCCCTAATTCCAACCCTAACTCTAATTCCAACCCTAACCCTAAGGCTATGTGCCCATGTTGCAGATTCGTGTGAGATTTTTCCGCACGATTTTTGAAAAATCTGCAGGTAAAAGGCACTGCGTTTTACCTGCGGATTTACAGCGGATTTCCAGTGTTTTTTTGTGCGGATTTCACCTGCGGATACCTATTGAGGAACAGGTGTAAAACGCTGCGGAATCCGCACAAAGAATTGACATGCTGCGGAAAATACAACGCAGCGTTTCTGCACGGAATTTTCCGCACCATGGGCACAGCGGATTTGGTTTTCCATAGGTGTACATGGTACTGTAAACCTGATGGAAAACTGCTACGAATTCGCAGCGGCCAATCCGCTGCGGATCCGCTGCGGATCCGCTGCGGATCCGCGGCCGATCCGCTGCGGATCCGCGGCCAATCCGCTGCGGATCCGCGGCCAATCCGCTGCGGATCCGCGGCCAAATCCGCACTGTGTGCACATGCCATAACCCTAACCCTACCCCTAACCCTAACCCTACCCCTAGTTCTAGTTCTAACCCTAGTTCTAACCCTAACCCTAGTGGGAAAAAAAAAAATATATATTTTCTTTATTTTATTATTGTCCCTACCTATGGGGGTGATAAAGGGGGGGGTTTATTTATTATTTTTTTATTTTGATCGCTGTGATAGAACCTACCACAGCGATCAAAATGTACTTTGCCGGCCGGCAGATTCGGCGGGCGCACTGCGCATGCGCCCGCCATTTTGGAAGATGGCGACGCCCAGGGAGAAGACGGACCGACTTCGGGAGGCTCGGTAAGTATGACGGGGTGGTGGGGGGGTGGATCGGAGCACAGGAGGGGGATCGGAGGACCGGGGGAGCGGACAGGAGCACGGGGGAGCGGACAGGAGCACGGGGGAGCGGACAGGGGGACGGAGGGGGGCACCGGACAGAACGGAGCACTGGGGAGGAGATCGGGGGTGGTGGGGGGGGGGCAGAACATGATTTCCAGCCATGGCAGATGCTATTGCAGCATCGGCCATGGCTGGATTGCAATATTTCACCATTTTCATAGGTGAAATATTGCAAATTGCTCTGATTGGCTGTTGCCCTTTCAACAGCCAATCAGAGCGATCGTAGCCACGTGGGGGCAAAGCCACCCCCCCTGGGCTGAAGTACAACTCCCCCTCTCCCTGCAGATCGGGTAAAATAGGAGTTAACCCTTTCACCCGATCTGCAGGGATGCGATCTTTCCATGACGCCACATAGGCATCATGGGTCAGATTGGCACCGACTTTCATGACGCCTACGTGGCGTCAAAGTTCGGGAAGGGGTTAATGCCGCGTTGCCTAGTTATCATAATGCTCCAGGTTAACCCAGCTACCATATATCAATTCGGCATACTTAAACGCATACCTTTATATGACGCTCATTCACGGAAGTGAACTGAAGCGATGCGACTGTTCAATGCCGCGTAACTTAGCAACCGAGATGCTCTCAGCGGGTGAAATTCTCATTGTCATTTGGTCTCCCCAAACAAAACCATATTGTATAGTACACTGAGCATAAAAAAGGAGGTAGCTCTGTACTCACGGCACATTATCTAACAAAACTTACAATATCTCGCATACCAAGTGGACAAAGGGAAATATACACTTTCCATACCGGATAGTCTAACAATCATAATACTTCTAAAATCATGAGCTGTCACATGATTCATCAGACACAGACCTTCAAGATGTACAAGGGGCGTCAGTTGTTGTGACACACTGACAATCAGGCATATGCTGATCCCAAACGAGACCATCGTATATAACTTAATATATATGCATAAATCAAACAGCAAATTAATATATATGTAATTGAATCATCACATAATATATATATCCCATCGTGTAGTGAAGTGTCTTAACTGCGAACAGTGTACACCTGGGACTAAATTATAAGTGATATGGAACTCTCTTACCCAGACACCATGGGACAGGTGCCAATCAATAGGTGTATATAAAAAAGGGAGCCGAATTAACGGCGCATGTACAAACGAAAACACAGCTTAATAGGATCCACGCACCCACGGAAATGACCACACCCTCACTACAGCCTTAAGGGGGGGAGTGGGGGAAACAATCCTGTGCCGCAGGTGGGAGGGTCCAGCCGTGGTATCGATGTCATGCGCACTTCCAACTTCCCATGATGAAAAGTGACAAAAATAATAAGTAATAAATGTCAATGAGGCTCTATTTATAGCACATGTGCCTGATACCAGGAACATGTATTGTAAGTGACATATCATGTGATCCAAAAGGTGAAACTTGTTGACAAATATGCTAAAGTGCTAAGTGCGGAGTGAATACCGAATGATCCTAATGCATATATATTGACTAACCCCTACTAGGCCATATATTTCATAATAATAATAATAATAATAATGTCCATAATCAAGACATAAATACTATCACCAATTCCTTGACAGTCCAAGTCCTATAATCAAACAAAGTAGAACTATTGAGAAATAAAAAAGTGCTAAGTGCATAAATACAAAATGATCACAATAGCTATTATTATCCTCACCGTGACATCCCCAGAACCGAGACAGAGAAGCCCAGTACCGGGTACCCCACGGCCCTGCGACTGGGGGCCGCTCCAAACTTGGCGTCACGAACAGGATCTACTTAAGCCTGAAGAATCAGGTCATGTGTGCCGTGGAACTGTGATTTATTGTACTTGAACTGTGATTTATTGCAAAGACTGTGGATTGCCACTTGCCGCCAAAAGTTCCCGCCAAAACCGCCGCCATTGCAGCGCCACGGGGAGCACAGAAGAAGAAGAGGGGCGTGCCATGGGAGGAGACTATCCAAGCGGCGCCAAAAGTGGTGACCACCCCCTCCGACAACTGCTGCGAGATGACGACCTGCCCAGAAGCAGAGGAGAACTGCCCCCTGATTTGCAACGGCGGGAACAAGAGGAAGGAGAAGCTACGCCCTCAGAAAATGGAGGGGCAGCGTGCATATGCCACCGAAGAAGATCCCGGAGCAGGGATGGCGACCAGCGAGTCCCCGAGCGACGGCGAAGTGATCCTGGCCTGCCCTTGCTCACTGGAGGCGGACCCGAACCCGCTGCAGCTGGAGGATCCGGACTTCTAGGAGCTACAGGCGGCGGAGCCGAGCCTGCTTATCCCGAACATGGGGTCAGCCGATGCGAAGCAATGGAGGTCAGAGCTGTGTCAGGAGACCGCCCTGGAAGAACCGCAGTCCGGGCTGCAGCCGATTCCAGTGTCCTTGTCAATGGAACAGATCGACATCGGTGGAATCACATCAGACGCAGGTATGGAAAGCGTCCCTGCTCCCCCGACCGACCCTGCTCTCCCAACCTACCCTGCTCCCGTGACCGCTCCCCAGCCCGAAAATAACCGAGTTTTCACCGCTGAGCTAGTAATACTAACCCCAGGCACCATGGAGAAGCTGGTGCCTCCGTTACCAACCACGATGGGGAAACCGCTAGATGTGAGCTCAGAGGGGGGTGACTTTCCAGTGGGATACCCTACGGATTGGGCCAGGCAGGAGGGCCTCAGCATCGCTGCGCTCACCTGGGAACAGGATAAGCAATGCTTAATTCGACAATGGCAAAATCAAAAAGAGACAGAACCGAATGACCCACCGAGAGTGCAGAGACCAAAGACTGAACACAACAAAAGGAACTCGGTCAGACAGGGGACTGTACTAGCCTTCCACCCGAAGCGGGGTTGGGGCTCTATACAAGAACCGGGACTGCCGACAGAAATCTTCTTCACCAGCTACAATGTGAAAACCCCGACCCGCAATCGATATGACAATCCGCTACTATGTAAAGGGGACCAGGTGACCTACACTCGCCACTGGAGTGCGCAGGGGTGGTGCACCCGGGATGTCCAACGACGTGAGCCGGTGGTAGCACCACCTGCTGTCCCTACTATGACTAACTCAGATTTGACCAACCCCACTACTGTTGCCACGGTGTGTATAATCGCCGATACTGAACTTGCAACCACAGCTGACATTCGAATCCAGACACCGGGTGATCTGACCGTGTCTGGGAGACCAACCAATCATACTGATCCTGCATCTGCCGAGGACAGAGGACCGCAGCCTTCCCGGCCAGTGAGCGCCCATCACCAATTGATACAGTGTAACCTTCTGTGAGGATAAACCTCGGAACCACGAGTATGTAAATAGTTAACTGTTCGTCTTTTGGTGTTTTTCTGCTGCTATAACCCGACCAGGGTTATCTCTTAAAGGGATCCCTTAGTTGACCCAGGATCCCCATTTTGCCTTTTTGTTTTGTTTACCACTATTTAAAAGACTGCCGAATCATGGACGGTGAATGGTTCACAAACTGCTCTGTAAATAGTTCGCACCCTCTTAAGGGTGCCCTCTACTGGTTTTACAAAAAAGAGAACTCTTTTTTGAAGAAACTGTTCCTGGAAACAGTACCGGAGTTCCTGCCCTACACGGACTTGCAACATGAGTAGTTGCACTACTTCAGAGAGACTTGGTTCCCTCTTAAAGGGAATGTTCACCAGTTGCACTTAATATACAATGTTGCCTTAAGAGAAAGTGAATAATGTTTTACATAGAAAAGTTATATGTAGCCAGTTAGTTAATTATAGAAAATGTTTAATAATGTGCTAGAGAATGAGGACAGGAAAGTGAACCCATAGGAGTTAGTGGATGAGTCCTCCTAGGAGCCATAAAGAGATGGCTCAGTGATCCTGTACTAAGAAAGAGGCAGTAGGCCTGGGCAGATAGACAGGCGGTCCTGCATAAGACAAATCAGAGAATAAAAAGAAAATATTGCACTTAGAAGAGAAAAATGAAGAAAAGTTAATTTATATTTTAGGAGTTTTATCATAGGCCTTTAGTGGATTCAGCTTACACGTCCTTAGAGGCAAAGTTAAATTATTGTTCAGCATTTGCACTCAGTAGAATACCCGGCTGGGTAATTGAAGATATTTATAGTGTGTTATTTAAGATATTTAACCATGTTTGTAACGTTCAAGAGTCCTCACCTCCCATAAAGGGAAGCACTGTTATTTCCACTTATTACTTGTTTATTGCATTTCAAAAATTTGTATGTCTTTTGCTGATATATATTGTTGTTTTCTTCCCAGTCCGGGAGTACTGGATTTAACCGGGGGGGAGTGCAGTGCCCCAGAGTCCTGGTCGTTGCAGTACTGATGCTCCGCCGCTAAGGGGAGTAATGGTATGTCTGATGGCACTGAAGGAGTTCACCTAACCAGGTATCACAGACACCAATACACTTCATAGTCTGGCCTCCAGGGGGAGCTAAGGGTGCTATGTATTAGGCCACTCCTCACAATCTGGTAAAACTGGGGGTTGGATAGAAAGTTAGACAGAAGCTGACTGAGTTGGAACCAGGCAACATCCTGTGGCAGAGGGTGTTGCGGGGGAAGATTCAGGGGGGGTCCCTGTCAGGGGTGGGATCCTGACAGAGGCCTAGCGAACAGGAAAGAACGTTAAGGAACCGCGCCTGCACTACATCGCGGCGGTATCTCAAGAAAGGAAAAGAAGCGAGGTTTATTGTGGAGAGTGAGAAACGAGATCGAAGCAAAAAGGAGATAACACCAGTAGGAGTCGTGCTGTAAGATCGAGGCAACATCCTACTGAGGCGCGTAGCCGGTGGCCGGAACGCCGAGGAAGTATTGGGATCCAAGCATTACTTCAAACAGCGGCAGGACAGTCAGTTATAGGTGGGCTGTCTCACCTAAATCACCTAAGCAGACATAGGGGGCAACTGTGGGAGAGGGGCGTCACTAGGGTCCCGGAAGAACTCCAGGCCTACCCGTCATACGGGTGCGTCCTAGCCATGTCATCTGGGGGACGGAGAAGAACATCAGAACAGACATAAGTTGTGGGAAATAACATCAGAACCAGACACAACAGTTGTGAGGACTATCCCGTGGAGCTCAGCAGGGAAGTACTACAACACACAGGCGCTAGAAGGAAGGCACTGATTTCCACCTGCGAAGGGAACTCTGGAGGTGCCATCGGACCGGCCGGTCTCAGACAGCCCTGTTAACCGTACTCTGGATTGAGGATCTTGAAGCCTTCAGTAAAGAGGTAAAGAGACTGCAACCCTGTGTCCTCGTTATTCATCGCGACCTGCACCAAACACTACCATCTACAACTTTCATTGGACGCCCCTTTAGCAGGGTCACGGACCGGGTCTAGCCACCGTGACATCCCCAGAACCGAGACAGAGAAGCCCGGTACCGGGTACCCCACGGCCCTGCGACTGGGGGCCGCTCCAAACTCACCAGGTGTCAGCCGGAGATACAAACAAAAACGCCTCACAAGTTATTAACCAAGCCACAGAATGTTCAGTTCAAACTTTGAAATTTATTAATAATAAATAGAATAAAATATTTTTTCACTTCAAAATACATTTACATAATGTCAAGAATGCCTCCAATCCAATAACTGGTTCTGTGTGCGGTACAGATATTGAGCAACAGCAGGCTTAAAATACATAAGATACCTCATTACATAACCTATTGCCGGTGCCCAATCATTTATATTTATATCAACATGAATTGCCTGAGGAATAGACCTGCTATATTAAAGTGCCAATGTGCATATGTAACTGGCTGTCCAAAATAGCCTATAAGGCTTATATCATGATGTACAATTATATTAATTATTCATAAATATAGCTTACATAGCGCCTAAGTCTTAGCATGTACCATGTTTACAAAATTTACCAGGCATGACCCCAACTATGGCATAATCAAAAGATCATAATTACCCCTGTACTCTCTCACAGAACCAGACACCAAACACTATAGTCCATGAGCCGGGCCAGATATCGGTACCACCCGGAGTGACTAATTTTCTTTGGTATTTTTAGGTAGATGCATGTCTGTAGTTTATTTTTTGATATGATAGCCCTTACATATACGTAGCTTATTAACCCCTTCAGCCCTAGGCCTATTTGTACCCAAGTGCCTAAGCCAATCTGACCTGTGCCACTTCATGGGCTAATAACTTTGGAACGCTTTCACCTATCCAAGCCATTCTGAGATTGTTTTCTCGTGACATATTGTACTTCACGTCAGTGCTAAATGGGAGTCAATATATTTTACCTTTCTATATAAAAAAATGCTAAATATTCGGAAATTTTGGAAAAATCGGCAATTTTTTAACTTTGAAATTCTCTGCTTTTTACAAAAATACTGATACCCCCCATAATAGTTATTAATTTACACTCCCCACATGTTTACTTCATATTGGCATCATTTTGAAAATGAAACCTTATTGTTTTACGACGTAATAGGGCTTATAGTTTTATGCGCAATTTTTCACATTTACAGCAAAACCCACTTTTCAAAGGACCAAGTCACTTCTGAAGTCACTTTAAGGGGCTTACATAACAGAAACCACCCATAAATTACCCCATTTTGCAAACTACACCCCTCAAGCTGTTCAAAACTCATTTTTAAAAACTGTTAACCCTTTAGGTGTTCCACAGGAATTTTAGCAGAATGAAGGCGAAATTTCAAAATTTCATTTTTTTTCCAGATATTACATTGTAATCCAATTTTACCTGCAACCTAGCAAGGGTTAACGGCAAACCCAAACTTGGTTACCCTAATTCTGCAGTTTATAGAAACACCCCACATGTACTCGTAAACTAAAGTATGGGCACACAGCACAGCTCAACACGGAAGGAGCGCTATGTGGTTTTTGGGTGGCGGATTCACTGGAAGAAATCTAGGGGGCCATGTCACATTTGAAGGCTGCCTGAGGTACCCCCACAGTGGAAACCCCAAAAAGTGACCCTATTTTGGAAACTACACCCCCAAGGAATCTTTTAGGGGGTATAGTGACCACTTTGACCCAACCAGTGTTTCACAGTAGTTGGAAACACTTGGTTGAGAAAATGGAAAAAGTGCATTTTTTACATGAAGGTGTCATTTTAGGCTCATTTTTTTATTTTTAAGAGGTGTACCAGCAAAAAATGCACCCCACTATTTGTTCACCAATCTCTCCCGAACACAACAACACCCGATATGTTGTCGTACACTGCAGTATTGGGGAACGGCAGGCCTCGGAAGGGAAGGAGCGCCAAATGACTTTTGGAGTGCAAATTTTACTGGAAGAAATCTAGGGGGCTATGTCACATTTGAAGACACCCTGAGGTGCCCCAACACACGCACACACACTGACACATACACGTTCTGTGCTGAACAGGACTCTCCGGTCTTCTCTGCAGAGCTCCTATCTCCCTCTGTAGAGGCTGACACCTCCCAGGCTTGTGACTGATCACATGGCCGTGACATCACCACAGGTCCTGTAGTCCTGTACTGTGTGCTGCTGCTGGTAAGGAACTTGTGGAGAGAGGGGGAACAGTCACCTAGCACCAGCGCTCCCAGCTCTAAGAACGAGCGCCTCATGAAGGTGGGCCCCTGCCTCCTCCTTCCCTGCGCGGCGGCCTTTCCCCCCGGCGGCTGTATTCGGCGTATAAGACAACCGCCCTCTTGGAGCCATGTTTTTCATGGCTAAAAAGTCGTCTTATACGCCAGGAAATACGGTAAATAAAATTTTAATGTTTTTCTTTGTGTTTGCAGGTGTTTACTGACTATCTAACGGCATGATGGAAGTACCAGCAAGGAAGAAATCACGGATCGACTGTATCATACACTGCTCTAATGATGACAGCGATGATCTGGCGTCCCTTAAGGATTTGGACTCCTGGAAAACATTGCTTAGGGCTGCAGAGATCAGGCAGCATGAATCAGTCCTGGTAGCAGCTAAGGGCCTTGAAGAAGGAGAAATACCACACATACAATATCACCGTAAATGTCGTAGTATCTTTACAATGAAGAAGTCACTGGATTCTATCCTTGGCAAGGGTGTCAATGTCGAAACAGCAAGCAAAATCTCCATGAGGAAGCTACCGAGGGGTGCCCCCAGTGATAGCAGGGTGTATGCCAAAGTATGTATCTTCTGTGAGAAGTCAAGCAAGTACCTAAAAGGAAAACAAACAAGGGAGCCAATTGTCCAGTGTGTTGAGCTACGAGCAGATGAGACGATCCGCAGAGCAGCGATAAGGAAAGGCACACAGAGAATACTTGGTTTACTTAGCAGAGACCTTGTTGCTGCAGAGGGGCACTACCACAAGTCGTGCTACAAACTATTCACAAAAGATGATTCCCAAGTGGCCTGTAGGTCTAGTGCAGCTGAAAATCAGGTCGAAAGCGAGGAAGTACGCTACGAAGAGGCAGAGAAAGAGGCCCTTGAAGAACTCTTCTTGTATATAAGGACTAAATTGTTCCCAAACCCAGAAGTACTGCCTATGATAAACCTCACATCTAGGCTTGAGAGATTAATGATATCCCGTGGTATCATCCAACTGAAACCATCGACAAAGAAACATGTTCGACGAAAACTTGAAACAGAGATTGGGGAATCACTCCGCTTTCTCTCAGATGAGAAAGGTAAGCTTCTAGTCTATCCATGTAGCCTATCAATGGACGACCTTGTCCGGCAAGTACACAGCATGACAAAAGATCTGCAAGAAGCAAGAGCTGCTAACTCTGGAGATATCGTAACCAAAGCAGCAATGCAGCTAAGGAATGAGATCAAGAAGCAAGATGTGAGTCAGCCATGGCCTCCCAATACAGATCAGAATGTCGTTCCTGCATTAGTCACTCAATTCCTGCAAACCCTGCTTACAGGAGATTGTGAGTGCCAAACTACCTGTGAAAGAGCTCAACGTCTTGCCACATCCTTCGGCAGTGACTTGGTTTTTGCTGTTACCAATGGAAAGACAAAGCCACCAAAGCACGTACTGCTATCCTTTGCAGTTAAGTCTTTGACCGGCAATACAGAACTGATTCGAACTCTGAATCGTCTTGGCCACTGTGTGTCATATTCAATGGCTGAGGAGATCGATACAGCCCTTTGTATCCAGAAGTTGGAATGTTCAAAGGATGACATCCCAATGCCAGCAAGTATCTACCCAGGTGTGTTCACAACCCTGGCCTGGGATAACATTGACAGACTTGAGGAGACACTAAGTGGAGCAGGTACATCTCATAGAGTCAATGGCATTGCTGTTCAGTCCAATGTTGCATGCTCTGTGACAAAGAAAGTCCTGCCAGATGTAACCAAGTCGAAGAAAAGAAGCATAACTCTGACAGAATTAATGCTACCGATATACAATGTTGGGCAGCGGGGAGAGCCACCCAGGATTGAGACTTCGAATGTTAACACTACCAAGGAGGTCCAGGATTCAAAAACCAAAAACCATATCTGGCTTCTGGCTAGAATGTCAGACCATGAGGATCAGACCACCAGCAGTTGGACTGGGTTCAACATAAAAATCCGCAGCGACATTGTAGTGGCCCAGGACACTGTAAGCTACCTGCCCACTATCAATGCTCCTGCAACAGCCATGTCCACTGTGAATGAAGTCTTGGAGCAAACACATGCCATCATGCAGACCCTGAAGCTTAACAGAATTGTGTGTGTGTTTGATCAAGCACTCTATGCCAAAGCTGCCGAGGTTATCTGGAAACAGGAGAAGTTCAAGAACATTATAATTAGAATGGGTGTCTTCCACACAATCTGTAATCTCCTCTCTATCATAGGGAACAGATTTCAGGATGCAGGCCTTAGAGATCTGTGTGTTGAATCCGGTGTAATCGCTGAAGGATCAGTGTCTGGAGTGATGGACGGCCGGAGGTACAACAGAGCAGTGAGACTACACAAGCTGGTCTATGAAGCACTTATGAGGCTTGCATGGAAAAACTTCCTTCCATGGCTAGAAGAAAACCATGCAAGGGACCTTCACCATCTGGATGAAACACTGAAGAACATCACAAACTTTCGCATCAGTGTGTCGCAGGGATCCTTCGAAAAGCTCTTGGATAATGAATCTTGCACACTTACCCTGAAGCTCTTTCAAGTTTATCTTGAGACCCTCAGAAATGAACAACTCTCAGCATTCTGGATGTCATACTTGGACATGGTCGAGACCATGCTGGCCCTGGTTCGAGCTTCAAGAGAAGGCAACTGGATGCTTCACCTAGGAGCAATCCGACAGATGATACCATGGTGTTTTGCCTATGACAAGGTCAACTATGCCCGATACCTAACCTATTACTATGCCACAATGTCTCGGCTGCCCATAGAACACCCAGAGGTCCATGAATACTTCATGCAAGGTGGCTTTTCGGTCCAGATCGGTAGCAAGAATCCTTTTGGACGAATTCCTGTGGACCAGACCATTGAAGAGACAATCAACAAAGACACCCAGACACCAGGGGGCACAAAAGGCTTCAGCCTCAAAGTTGGAGCTGTTTCCAGGTTCTACCTGACATCAGAGTACCGCAGTATGTACTTGAGGCAGCTGAGGGCCCTGGTAGGCCAACAATATACTGACTTCAGCCATTCAGACCTACAGGTGTCTAGGATTAGAAGAGATGAAGCCGATGTCCAATCTTTCGTTCAACTGCTGGAGACAGGTTGGGTGAACCCCTTCAACAAAGAGCATAATGGTGAACTTATCAGTTTGTCAACAGCGACTGTAGCACCACCAGATGTAGCCAAAGACCTTCAAGGGGCATACAGTATAGGAGAGGATGCATATCAAACATTCAAGGATGAGCGTTTGGGTACCGATAAGCCAACTACATTGTTTCATGACAAGATGACGAAGAACAAACTTAAAACGTTCTCTAACATCCAAATGAAGACACGCAGACAAGGTCTTGGCAAGGAGGTAATTTTGAAGGCTGACAGAAACCTATTTGGCCAGATGATACTTGTAGCTGAGAACAGAAAGCTACAAATGAGTGATGTCTTGACTCATCCCCTGGGTCCATTGCCATGGGCACTTGCCAATGGTGATGGGTCTATCCGCAAGACCAACAAGGCTGCCCTCGCAAGGGAGTTGGAGAGGAATGCTCGTCCTGCAGAAGTGATCCCCGAGCCCTCTGCAACCATCATTGATGGGATGAGCCTGGTTCAGAAACTGAAGGGAAACAATGCAACATTTGGCCAGCTAGCAGGCACAGCAATGAGTCGCGCTATCCATGAGGGTGCTAAGAGCAAGCGCATTGATATTGTCTTTGACGTCTACAAGGAGACATCCATCAAAGATACAGAAAGAGTCAACAGATATGAAGGCACAGGGATCCATTTCAAGAACATTCAACATGGGCACAACATCCAGCAGTGGAAAAAGCTTCTAAGTAGTTCCTCCAACAAGGCAAGTCTCATAAAGTTTCTGGTAGAAGAATGGAAGGCGAAACACCACAGGGAGAAGCTTGAGGAGAAGGAGCTGTATGTCACATGTGAGCAGCTCTGCTTTAAGATCACCAAAGAACAGTGGGAAGAGGCTGCTGACCTTAAGTCAAATCAAGAAGAAGCAGACACACGCCTCCTTCTCCATGCTCTTCATGCAGCAGAATCTGGTTACAAGTCGGTCATCATCACTTCGGAGGATACTGATGTCATGGTCCTGTGTCTGGGCATGTGCCACAAAATCCCATCCCACCTGTTCCAGAAATGCGGTACACAGAACCGGACAAGATTCCTGGATATCACCACTCTGAGCCGAACATTGGGAGGCAGCGTATGTGATTCATTGATTGGTATGCATGCATTTACAGGCTGTGACACCGTCAGTGCATTCGCTGGCCGTGGGAAGATGACGACACTCAAGCAGTTGAAGATGAACAAGACATACCAGGATGCCTTTCAGGAAGTTGGTCGTTCATGGGAAGTGTCTACCGAACTTTTTGAGAAGTTACAGGAAATCACCTGCCACATGTACCTGCCAACTACCCAAACAACTGAGGTAAACAGGCTCCGTTATCAGCTGTTCTGTGCCAGACGTGGAGTGGTAGAGTCAAGTCAACTCCCTCCTTGCCAGGACTGCCTTTTCATGCATGCACTGCGTGCAAACTACCAGGCTGCGATCTGGAGGAGAAGTCTGCAGAGCCAGCCATGGGTTGCAAACCCAACAGACTGCGGTTGGATGATAGATAACGACGGAAAGCTTGTTGTCAAGTGGATGCAAGGGGCACCAGCACCAGAAGCTATTATACAGCTACTGTCCTGCAAGTGTGTGCGGTCATGTGAACTTCCTCAGTGTACTTGCCTCAGCAATGGCCTGAAGTGCACAGACATGTGCAGATTACAGACATGCCAGAACAAGGGTACTGAAGACGAGCCAGTAGAACAACAGTCAGATTCAGAGTCCGATGTTGAAGATATTATGGAGTAACATATATATATATATATATATATATATATATATATATATATATATATATATATATATATATATATATGCACATGACATGTTCAGTGTGTATTTACATAACTTGGATTAAATTTTGTTACAAATACTACATCTAGTCACTCCGGGTGGTACCGATATCGTCATATTTGGTTCTTGGCTCATGCTAAAATTCCTGTGGAACACCTAAAGGGTTAACAGTTTTTAAAAATGAGTTTTGAACAGCTTGAGGGGTGTAGTTTGCAAAATGGGGTAATTTATGGCTGGTTTCTGTTATGTAAGCCCCTTAAAGTGACTTCAGAAGTGACTTGGTCCTTTGAAAAGTGGGTTTTGCTGTAAATGTGAAAAATTGCGCATAAAACTATAAGCCCTATTACGTCGTAAAACAATAAGGTTTCATTTTCAAAATGATGCCAATATGAAGTAAACATGTGGGGAGTGTAAATTAATAACTATTATGGGGGGTATCAGTATTTTTGTAAAAAGCAGAGAATTTCAAAGTTAAAAAATTGCCGATTTTTCCAAAATTTCCGAATATTTAGCATTTTTTTATATAGAAAGGTAAAATATATTGACTCCCATTTAGCACTGACGTGAAGTACAATATGTCACGAGAAAACAATCTCAGAATGGCTTGGATAGGTGAAAGCGTTCCAAAGTTATTAGCCCATGAAGTGGCACAGGTCAGATTGGCTTAGGCACTTGGGTACAAATAGGCCTAGGGCTGAAGGGGTTAATAAGCTACGTATATGTAAGGGCTATCATATCAAAAAATAAACTACAGACATGCATCTACCTAAAAATACCAAAGAGAATTAGTCACTCCGCTTGGTACCGATATCGTCAAATTTGGTTCTTGGCTCATGGACTACTACCATCTACAACTTTCATTGGACGTCCCTTTAGCAGGGTCACGGACCGGGTCTAGCCACCGTGACATCCCCAGAACCGAGACAGAGAAGCCCGGTACCGGGTACCCCACGGCCCTGCGACTGGGGGCCGCTCCAAACTCACCAGGCGTCAGCCAGAGATACAGACAAAAAGGCCTCACAAGTTATTCAGGCATATGCTGATCCCAAACAAGACCATCGTATATAACTTAATATATATGCATAAATCAAACAGCAAATTAATATATATATATATAATTGAATCATCACATAATATATATATCCCATCGTGTAGTGAAGTGTCTTAACTGCGAACAGTGTACACCTGGGACTAAATTATAAGTGATATGGAACTCTCTTACCCAGACACCATGGGACAGGTGCCAATCAATAGGTGTATATAAAAAGGGAGCCGGATTAACGGCGCATGTACAAACGAAAACACAGCTTAATAGGATCCACGCACCCACGGAAATGACCACACCCTCACTACAGCCTTAAGGGGTGGAGTGGGGGAAACAATCCTGTGCCGCAGGTGGGAGGGTCCAGCCGTGGTATCGATGTCATGCGCACTTCCAACTTCCCATGATGAAAAGTGACAAAAATAATAAGTAATAAATGTCAATGAGGCTCTATTTATAGCACATGTGCCTGATACCAGGAACATGTATTGTAAGTGACATATCATGTGATCCAAAAGATGAAACTTGTTGACAAATATGCTAAAGTGCTAAGTGCGGAGTGAATACCGAATGATCCTAATGCATATATATTGACTAACCCCTACTAGGCCATATATTTCATGATGTCCATAATCAAGACATAAATACTATCACCAATTCCTTGACAGTCCAAGTCCTATAATCAAACAAAGTAGAACTATTGAGAAATAAAAAAGTGCTAAGTGCATAAATACAAAATGATCACAATAGCTATTATTAAACAACCTCTACTAGGCCATATATTTCGCAGTGTCCACTTTGAGGATATGGATGCTGTCACCAGGTTCTTAACGATCCGAGTTCATCAATCAAACTTCATTAAGATGGAAGTTCATCTTTAGCCAAAGTAAAAGACGTATATACATCAAGCGTCTGTATTTTCTCAATCATGGAGTCATCATAACTCTAAGTAGATATGCCGGTGATGGAAGACTGGAACTTTATAGATGTTCAATACTATAGACTTATGGAAAAAAGATGAGAAAAAGTAAGATAAAATAGAAAAAACAAAATAACCCACAAAAACCCATAAAACTGTATCAGACATATACCAAAAGAATATTTTTTCAAAAATAGCACATACCTGCAGTTACAGGGTATGGCAATGGGGGCCAGTTGTGGCCCCTCGTACGCCAATTTATTTCTCGGGGCCTGGGAGCGGGAGATTTTTGTCAGTGAACCGATACCTCAATCCAGCCAGGTTTCTGGCTGGATGAGGTATATAGACGACATCTGGTTCATATGGGATGGCTCCACTGGGGATCTAGCTACATTTATTAACAGCTTGAATGATAATGATGTCAACGTCAAACTTACTTTTAAATTTGGCAGAGAAGTCGATTTTTTGGATCTTACTGTTGGTGTTGACATCAATGGCAACCTTTATACCAACCTGTATAGGAAACCTATGGCCACAAACTCGTTTCTACATGCAACATCGTCCCATCCTCAGGCTACAATTTGAGGTATGCCTGTAGGGCAGTTCTTAAGAGCAAAAAGAATTTGCACCAAGTCGGAAGAATTTTTGGATCAGTCAAGAGTAGTGTTGAGCGATACCTTCCGATATTCAAAAGTACCGGTATCGGATTGGATCGGCCGATATCCAAAAAATATCGGATATCGCCGATACCGATACCCGATACCAATACAAGTGAATGGGACACAAGTATCGGAATGTAAATCAGCCCTTTCTGTCCTTCTATATGGGGTTCTGGAGGGGGGAAGAGTGTGGGCGGTGCGTGGGCGGTGCGTGGGCGGACACTGAGTGTCTGTGTGTTCGGGCGGGGTCTGTGTGGGCCTGCCAGGGATCTCATTCTATGCAGCGCTGTCTCCGGTCTGCCCAGGCTCAATGCGGCGTGCCGGGGCTTGATTCGTTTTGGGGGGTGTCTCTGCGGCGTGAAGGGGTCTCTGCGGCGTGGGGGGGTCTCTGCGGCGTGGGGGGGTCTCAGTGCGGGCATCGTCCGATGGGACTACAAGTCCCATTGGGCTATGCCTGCTACACTGACAGTGATTGACACATTAGCCAATGATGGGACAGTAGTAGTCCCATCATCCGGCTAATGTGTTGAATGAAAAAAAAAAATACTCCATACATGCTACATACATACATACATGCTACATACATACATGCCACATACATACATACATACATACGTGCTACATACATACATTCTACATACATACATACATGCTATATACTACATACATACATGCTACATACATACATACATACATGCTACCTGCTACATACATACATGCTACATACATACATGCATGCTACATACATCCATTATACACACATACATGCTATATACTACATACATACATGCTACATACATACATGCTACATACATACATGCCACATACATACTACATGCTACATACATGCTACATACATACATTCTACATGCTATATACTACATACATACATGCTACATACATACATACATGTTACATACATACATACATACATGCTACCTGCTACATCCATACATGCTACATACATACATGCTACATACATACATACATACATGCTACATACATACATGCATACATACATGCTACATACATACATGCTACATACATACATGATACATACATACATGCTACATACGTACATGCTACATACATACATGCTACATACATACATGCTACATACTACATACATGCTACATACAGGCTACAAACATACTACATACATGCTACATACATACATGCTACATACATACATCCATACATGCTACATACATGCTACATACATACTACATGCATACATCCATACATACATGCTACATACATACTGCATACATTACATACAATACATACATATAGACATACATTACATTAAACATAGATTATATACTCACTATTACTTGTCATTTTGATCCCCGAAGCCAGTGTCATCTGTAAAAAATGTGAAAAAAAACAAACAACCAATATACTCCCTGTCCGCAGAAATCCACGAGTGTCCCACGACGATCTCCCGTGGAGAGCAGCAGCATCAGATAATGCGACTGCTTTCCAGGGGCTCCAGGAACACAATGACGGGAGGAAAGTATCCTTCCGCCACTGTATTCCTCCGCCGCTGTAAAAAAAAAGTCCCTAGTCTCACTTTATGGCATTGCTGTATGATCATTTTCCCATGCAGCAATTGCCATAAAGTGACACTTTGAACTCAGGTAACCTCAGTGATGCACTGCAGGAGCCATTGTCTCCTGTCAGTGTGTCACTGAGGGTCCTATAGAGCAGTGACATCACCCGATGTCACTGTTCTATAGGGGAGATCGTCGTGGGACACTCGTTATTAATTGGACTACAGCGGACAGGTAGTATACGGTTTATTATTTTACGTTTTTTGCAGGCGCTGAAGTATGGTAAGTATGGTGAAATGAAGAATATTAAAATACTTTTTCCTAATGTGTGTGTGTTTTATTAACCCTTTTCTTACTATTGGATTAATAACGGATAGGCGTCTTATTGACGCCTCTCCGTTATTAACCCGGATTAATGTCACCTTACGACAGCAAGGTGACATTAACCCCTTATTACCCCATATCCCACCGCTACACGGGAGTGGGAAGAGAGGGGCTAAGTGCCGGAATTGGCGCATCTTACAGATGCGCCATTTCCGGGGTGGCTGCGGACTGGTATTTGTAGCCGGGGGGGGGCAATATCCATGGCCCCTCTCTAGGCTATGAATATCAGCCCGCAGCTGTCTGCGTAGCCTTTCTGGCTATAAAATATAGGGGGACCCCACGTCATTTTTTTGGGGGGTCCCCCTATTTTAATAGCCAGTAAAGGCTACGCAGACAGCTGCGGGCTGATATTCATAGCAGGCTAAAAATATTGGCCCCCGGCCGTCGGCTTTCCCCCTCTGGCGCAGAAAATTGCGCGGGAGCCCACGCCGTTTTTTTCAGGTTTTTTTTTGTTTTTTTTTTATTCAACGCTCATAAAGGCCTCTTTCACCCTTGCGTCGGTACGGGTCCGTCGCTATGCGTCGGGCCGACGTACCGACGCATGTTGTGAAATTTTTACACGACGTGGGCAGCGGATGCAGTTTTTCAACGCATCCGCTGCCCATTCTGAAGTGCGGGGAGGAGGGGGCAGAGTTTCTGCTGCGCATGCACGGTAGTAAATGGTGGATACGACGGACAAAAACGTTCACTTGAACGTTTTTTTGTGCCGACGGTCCGCCAAAGCATGACGGATCCATTGCAGGACGGACGCGACGTGTGGCCATTCGTCGCGATCCGTCGCTAATACAAGTCTATGGGAAAAAAACGCATCCTGGGAGCACATTTGCAGGATCTGTTTTTTTCCGCCAGATCCGTTTTTTCAGTCGGATCCGGTTTTTTTCCGCCAGATCTGTTTTTTTCCACTGGATCCGTTTATTTCCACCAGATCCGTTTTTTTTCCGCCGGATCCGTTTTTTTCCTGCCGGATCCGTTTTTTTCTGCCAGATCCGGTTTTTTCTCATAGAGTTGTATTAGCGCCGGATTGCGCCTGACGGCCATTAGTTTCATCCGTTTTTTGCAGGATCCGTCAAAAAAGCTGTTTCCGCCGGATGGAAAACACATAGGAACGGGTTTTGTCCATTTTTTTCATGCATGTTTCCATTCAAATCATGCACATTTTCTGCTTATTTATTTTCCAAAAACCTCATCAAAACCTGCATCAAAACTGCACAAAAAACCGCACCAAAAACCTGCATCAAAAAAAGCACCAAAAACTGCATCAAAAACCGCACCACAATCCTGCACCAAAAACTGCATCAAAAACCGCACCAAAAAGCTACATCAAAAACTGCACCAAAAACTGCATCAAAACTGCACCAAAAACTGCATCGAAAACCGCATCAAAAACCGCACCAAAAACCTGCATCAAAAAAGCACCAAAAACTACATCAAAAACAGCATCAAAAACCGCACCAAAAACCTACATCAAAACCAGCACCAAAAACTGCATCAAAAACCGCACCACAAACCTACACCAAAAACTGCCTCAAAAACCGCACCAAAAACTGCACCAAAAACTGCATCGAAAACTGCATCGAAAACCGCATCAAAAACCGCACCAAAAACTGCATCAAAACCTGCATAAAAAACTGGTGCAGTTTTGATGCGGTTTTTGATGCGGTTTTTGATGCTGTTTTTGATGCAAGTTTTTGGTGCAGGTTTTTGGCGCAGTTATTGGTGCAGGTCTTTGATGCCGTTTTTGATGCCGTTTTGGGTGCAGTTTTTGGTGCAGGTTTTTGGTGCAGTTTTTGGTGCAGGTTTTTGGTGCGGTTTTTGATGCAGTTTTTGGTGCTGTTTTTGATGTAGCTTTTTGATGCGGTTTTTGATGCTGTTTTTGATGCAGTTTTGGGTGCTTTTTTGCTGCAGGTTTTTGGTGCGGTTTTTGATGCAGTTTTTGGTGCTGTTTTTGATGTAGCTTTTTGATGTGTTTTTTAGGCTATGTGCACACTCTGCGGCGTGCTCTGCGGGTTCTCCCGCAGCAGATTTGATAAATCTGCAGGGCAAACCCGCTGCGGTTATCCCTGCAGATTTATCACGGTTTGTTCCGCGGTTTCCGCTGCGGGTTTCCGCCTATACTATTGATGCTGCATATGCAGCAATATGCAGCATCAATAGTAATGTTAAAAATAATAAAAATTGGCTATACTCACCCTCTGACGTCGCGATCTCCTCGGCGCTGCACTCGGCGATCTGGTTCCAAAGATGCTGTGCCAAGAAGGACCTTCGTGACGTCACGGTCATGTGACCGCGGCGTCATCACGGTCATGTGACCGTGATGTCACCGCAGGTCCTGTTCGCACAGCAACTGAGACCGGGGACGGCCGCGTGCAGCGCTGAGAGGTGAGTATAGCATCATTTTTTATTTTAATTCTTTTTTTTTTTACACTATTTATGCTTCCCAGGGCCTGGAGGAGAGCCTTCTCTCCACCACCCCAGGTAGCAACCGTGCATTATCCGCTTACTTCCCGCAACGTGGGCACAGCCCCATGCGGGAAGTAAGCGGATCAATGCATTCCTATGGGTGCAGAATCGCAGCGATTCTGCACAAAGAAGTGACATGCTGCGGGTTGTAAACCGCTGCGTTTCTGCGCGGTTTTTCCCGCAGCATGTGCACTGCGGTTTGCGGTTTCCATAGGGTTTACATGTAAATGGAAACGCTATGGAAACTGCTGCGGACCCGCAGCATCAAAATCGCCGCGGTTCCGCGGTAAAAACCGCAAAGTGTGAACATGGCCTTATGCTGTTTTTGATGCAGTTTTTGGTGCTTTTTTTGCTGCAGGTTTTTGGTGCGGTTTTTGGTGCTGTTTTTGATGTAGCTTTTTGATGCGGTTTTTGATGCTGTTTTTGATGCAGTTTTTGGTGCTTTTTTGCTGCAGGTTTTTGGTGCAGTTTTTGATGCAGTTTTTGGTGCTGTTTTTGATGTAGCTTTTTGATGCGGTTTTTGATGCAGTTTTTGGTGCAGTTTTTGGTGCGGTTTTTGATGCAGTGTTTGGTGCTGTTTTTGATGTAGCATTTTGATGCAGTTTTTGATGCTGTTTTTGCTGCAGTTTTTGGTGCTTTTTTTGCTGCAGGTTTTTGGTGCGGTTTTTCATGCAGTTTTTGATGCAGTTTTGATGCAGGTTTTGATGAGGTTTTTGGAAAATAAATAAACGGAAAATGTGTATGATTTGAATGGAAACATGCATGAAAAAAATGGACAAAAACTGTTCCTATGTGTTTTCCGTCTGGCGGAAACAGCTTTTTTGACGGATCCTGCAAAAAACAGATGAAACGTGTGGCCATCAGGCGCAATCCGGCGCTAATACAACTCTATGAGAAAAAAACAGATCTGGCGGAAAAAAATGGATCCGGCAGGAAAAAACGGATCCGGTGGAAAAAAAACGGATCTGGTGGAAAAAAACGGATCCGGTGGAAAAAAACAGATCTGGCGGGAAAAACGGATCCTGCAAATGTGCTCGCAGGATGCGTTTTTTTCCCATAGACTTGTATTAGCGACGGATCGCGACGAATGGCCACAGGTCGCGTCCGTCGTGCAACGGATCCGTCGAGTTTTGGCGGACCGTCGGCACGAAAAAACGTTCAAGTGAACATTTTTTTTGTCCGTCGCGTCCGCCATTTTCTACCGTGCATGCGCAGCAGAAACTCTGCCCCCTCCTCCCCGCACTTCAGAATGGTCAGCGGATGCGTTGAAAAACTGCATCCGCTGCCCACGTCATGTACAAATTTCACAACGTGCGTCGGTACGTCGGCCCGACGCATAGCGATGGACCCGTACCGACGCAAGAGTGAAAGAGGCCTTTATGAGCGTTGAATTAAAAAAAAAAAAACCTGAAAAAAACGGCGTGGGCTCCCGCGCAATTTTCTGCTATCGTAAGGTGACATTAAGCCGGGTTAATAACGGAGAGTCGTCAATAAGACGCCTATCCGTTATTAATCCAATAGTAAGAGAAGGGTTAATAAAACACACACACATTAGGAAAAAGTATTTTAATATTCTTCATTTCACCATACTTACCATACTTCAGCGCCTGCAAAAAACATAAAATAATAAACCGCATACTACCTGTCCGCCGTAGTCCAATTAATAACGAGTGTCCCACGACGATCTCCCCTATAGAACAGTGACATCGGGTGATGTCACTGCTCTATAGGACCCTCAGTGACACACTGACAGGAGACAATGGCTCCTGCAGTGTATCACTGAGGTTACCTGAGTTCAAAGTGTCACTTTATGGCAATTGCTGCATGGGAAAATGTCTCATACAGCAATGCCATAAAGTGAGACTAGGGACTTTTTTTCTTACAGTGGCGGAGGAATACAGTGGCGGAAGGATTGTGTTCCTGGAGCCCCTGGAGAGCAGTCGCATTATCTGATGCTGCTGCTCTCCACGGAAGATGGTTGTGGGACACTCGTGGATTTCTGCGGACAGGGAGTATATTGGTTGTTTGTTTTTTTCACATTTTTTACAGATGACACTGGCTTCGGGGAACAAAGTGACAAGTAATGGTGAGTATGTAATCTATGTTTAATGTAATGTATGTCTATATGTATGTATTGTATGTATGTATGTAGTATGTATGCAAGTAGTATGTATGTAGCATGTAGTATGTATGTAGCATGTATGTTTGTAGTATGTATGTAGCATGTAGTATGTATGTAGCATGTATGTATGGATGTATGTATGCAGTATGTATGTAGCATGTATGTATGTAGTATGTAGCATGTATATAGCATGTATGTATGTAGTATGTAGCATGTATGTATGTAGCATGTAGTATGTATGTAGCATGTATATGTGTAGTATGTAGCATGTATGTAGTATGTATGTATGTAGTATGTATGTGGTATGTATGTATGTGGTATGTATGTATGTAGCATGTATGTATGTAGTATGTAGCATGCGACTATTACAACAGCACAAAAGGACAAGTCAAAAGGAAAAACACTTACTTCTGTGGCTGCGCACTACCTGGCTGAACACAATTCGCATTGGGCTGGCACGAAGGTGCTTGGACTTGAAGCAGTACATATGAACATTAGGGGAGGAAACGCTACTCTTGAACTGTTAAAACGGGAATCCAAGTGGATTTTTGATTTGAACTGTGTCATACCCATGGGCATAAACGAAGATCTACTATTTACCGGTTTTTATAAACAATGAATTTCATCACCATTTGACATCGTTCTTGTATTTGCTGGTCTATGGTTGTATATATTCTATTTGTACTCTTTCACAGGTCATACCCCATCAGGGGTTACACATAATAATTGTTTGTGTTTTTCCTTTTGGTGGGTAGTCTTTTGGATATCCTCTCCACGGTTCTGCACATCCTTTATAAGCTACCGCTGAATATGGATGCATATTGCACAAATGTGCATCCCGCTCTCTTTTTTATAATGCGTAAACATGTATACTGCTTCTACATATAGTGCATGTTTTGCACATATGTGTTGACTCTCTTAGTTGCCTTTTTTCTTTTTGGAAATAGGTAATTTCTTTATTTTTTTATTTATTACTTTTTTCTCATTTTCACTGTTCAGTATTATTTATTCAATTATTTACTCATTGTTATTTTTTTTTTTTTTTTTTTTTTTTTTTTTTTGGGTTTATATTTATTTGTATTATTATCTTCAACTCTTGTTATACTGCTGGTTCATACTTATATTGGTCTTACGCAGCCATGGAATTTAACAGTCTCTATTTTCAGCTCTGTAGGCTGCAATATTTATTTGTCTCTGGTGGCCTCTACCCGCCTACATTCATTCCATGGTATTTAGTGACTTTGCGCAAGCGCATTCCCTGCAGTGACGTGCTGTCTTGGTAACTCAGAGCGGACTGTACACTTCTGCTCTGTGAAACCGGCGCATGCGCAGTGCCTACACGCCGGGCCCGGCACACTTAGACGCCATCTCTGAAACTCCATGCGGCGCTCCCAGCAGCCACACAGCTGTTTTTGGTAAGTGCATCGTTCATCTGGTATTTAAGCAGGAGGCAGGACAGTGGGGCACTACCCCTGACGAAGCCACAGCTTAGTGGCGACACGCGTTGGGTGCCTCTGTCCGCACCTCCTTTTTCCATAGGGCACACATGCTTTATTGACCTGGCCTGACCCTGCTTTATATTGGCACCTGAGGGACATGACAGCTACTGGTGTATCTTTAGTTCGGGCTGTTGGTTACATGAAGGATGGATATGGGTCAGTATATTCACCTGTATAGTAGTGCTTATTAACCTGTATTTCTGCACTCTACAGTGTATATGAGCAACCATTTGTCCTGCACATTATTACGTCTTTTGTAGCATTCACGGTAGTGTGTCCATACGGTGCTTAACAAGACTATCTCTTGGGACTGGCCAGGTGGTTATTACATTTTTTGCGCCATTTAGGTGGTATTGAATTATTGACATGTGAATTACACCCTGTTGTGGGAGGTGCGGTTTTTTGCCTTATTATAGGCTTTGTGCTAAGATGGGGGTATTGTATATCCCTTTGTTTTAAATGGTTTTAGTGTGTTTTTGTCTTCTGCATATTTGTTTAAATAAAGCTGTATTATTTATGTATTCGTGTAAGTGGTGACTCCCGTTTATAAGGCCTATCTTTTTCCTCTCAATACATATGTGGCACTTTATCAGGCCTTGGTCTGAGTCCCAGTGACCGTGGTGCCCCCATTTATCTTTATTTGGTTCTAAGTGCATACATGTGGATGTTCTTGTCCGCATCTTCGGGGTGTTGGCACATGGTCGCGTTGCTTATATTGGCTATTTGATTACTTATAAATTTGGTTTTTATAAGATTGTTATTTTCGACATGGATCTGGCAGCTAGGGAGGCTGCATGGAGTAGTCAGGCTAAGAATCTATTTCATGATGACTTTTTGGTTGCCTTAGACAATGACTCTGGAACTGATGATTTCCACCAGGTGACCAGGGAGTTAATGAATTTGCATAAAATATATGCCAAAACTTGGTGGAACCTAAAAACCCTGGAAGAGTACAAGCGAGTTGGCATCATTCCCAGGGGCCTTAGGGTACAAATTTTTCCCGCTTGGGAGGTAGATGCCGGGTTTCAGAAGACCTGGGAGTCGGGTCTCTCTAAATGTTCATTTATCATCCTGGACATGCTGATTGAACATGACCAGGGAGTTTTGAGGACTGTGAAGGACAAACTCCAGACATGTGAGGGTAAACTAAGTGGTTTTGACCACAAAACCTTGGTGGAACCGTTTCAGGGCCAACTTAAAACAACCCTTGATGCTTTTGAAAAAGAAATTACTAGCAAAAAAAGACAGAAATTCAAAAGAGATCAGTTGGACTTTAAAAATGGTCAAGCTTTCAAGTGGTCGCATAAGGGGAACAGGAGACCTGGAAATAGGGTAGATCAGGCCGAGATTGGTACGGCCGCGCAGTCAGATACACACTCCAGTGACGGTTTTTTATCCTCCGAAACGAGCGACACCGAAGGCGCAGGAGGAGGGGCCGCAGGAGGAGATACGGCCCAAAAGAGGCGTACCCGGAATCGCAAAGTTTGGTCGCCCCGGTATCCACGGGAGACACGTCAGAACAGGAGACGTCAATATTAGAACCATCACCAACCACTGGTAAGCTACGGATCATTAATTTATCCAATTATGTTTTATCAGAGTGTGAAACCAAGCTTTTGGAAAAAGGTCTTTCGTTTTGTCCTACCAGTGGGCTTGATAAGTTCACATTTATAAAGGATGTCTACCTGTTTTGCAGACAGCTAACGTTTAAATTACTTTACCATCGCCCTTCCACCCTAGATGAACTGCCCTTGGCTGATAGATTGGTTCTGAGAGATCTTCTGGACCTACTGGAAGAGGGGGATGAGTGCCAGCCCAGAAGAAAATTTACTGGAAGACTTCCCTCACAAGCTACACCTCCATTCACGCTGTGCCCGGCGGTACAGAGCTTCTTCAACGCCGTATGTAGAGAGGTACACGACCTTAAGCTTGATCCCATTAGAGGTAAAAACATAAGTCAAAGAGACCAGATTACTTTGGCGAAATTGGGCTCTAATAGGGATTTTGTCATTCGTGAGGCGGATAAGGGGGGCAACTTGGTGATCTGGCCGGTTGACCTCTACACACAAGAAGCCTTGCGCCAACTGGGGGATAAGGAGTGTTACCAGGTACTTCCCTCTGATCCCACATGTGTCTTTCAGGGTAAACTGAAGCGTCTATTGGAGGCAGCGTATACACGGAACATCATCAATAAACGAGAACAGGATTTTCTAAGTAACCACCATCCCAGGACTCCCACCTTCTACATGCTTCCGAAGGTGCACAAATCCCTACAGGCCCCTCCGGGTAGGCCGATAGTCTCTGGGATTGGTGGGTTACTTGAGCGGCCGTGTATATATATTGATTTTTTTCTTCAGCCCTTAGTTGTGTCCCTCAAGTCTCATGTTAAGGACTCCACCTCTCTCATCTTACAACTTCAGGATCTGGTGATACCAGCGGGGGCGTGGCTTGTTACCCTGGACGTGGAGTCACTATATACGTGCATTTCACACGAACTAGGTATACGTGCTGTGGCCTTCTTTTTGGATTCTAACACCACTGGGGACAGAGGACATGACTCTTTTATTCTTGATTTGTTGCTGTTTGTTTTGGACCAGAATTATTTTATTTTTGATCGTGTCTATTATAGACAAGTAAGGGGCACTGCCATGGGGGCTCGTTGTGCCCCCGCGTACGCCAACCTCTTTTTGGGGTGGTGGGAGGTCACGAGGGTTTTCTGTCTGGAACACTTCTCTGAACATGTCATAAAGTGGTTCCGCTATATTGACGATGTTGTGTTTATCTGGACAGGTACTCTTGAACAATGCAAAGAATTTGTGGACACACTGAATGATAATCCCTGGAACATACGGCTTACCTCACAACACTCCCAGACGGCTATTGAGTTTTTAGACCTAAAACTGCAAATCAATGGACCAAAAGTTTCTACAACCTTGTATCGGAAGCCCACGGCCACAAATAGCCTGTTACATTTCAACAGCTTTCATCCGCTGCACCTTAAAACAGGTATTCCAAAGGGCCAATTTTTTAGGGTTAGGAGAAACTGCAGTGATCACAGGGATTTCACTACACACTCTCGCGATCTCACAGCGCGTTTTCGAGAACGTGGTTATCCTAAACGGGTTATTTCCCGTGCGTTTTCGGCCGCTAATCATAGCAATAGGGGGGATCTCCTACAAAGTCATGCCAAAATTGCGGAGAAACCACTTGGAATTGTTACAGTTTTTAATAATCAGTGGCAAGATTTGCGGGGCATTCTATCGAAATATTGGGGTATTTTACAAAGCGAATCCAAATTGCTTCCCCATATTGCCCCTTATCCAAATCTAGTCGCAAGAAGGGCCAGGAGCTTTAGGGACTGTTTGAGTCACAGTCACTTCCAGCGTCCTGTCACAAAAATTCGGAGGGGAGGTAGACTGATGGGTACTTTTCCATGTGGAAATTGCAGCATCTGCCCGTATACCAGTGGCAATGAAAGAATCACGGTGCCCTCTTTATTTCCACAGACTCCCACCAAGGCCTACTTCAATTGCAGGTCCCGGAACTTGGTCTATGCGTTGGTGTGTCCTTGTCCGAAAGTATACGTGGGCCAAACCACACAAGAGCTCAGGAGACGCATACAGCAACACTTTTCGACTATTACAACAGCACAAAAGGACAAGTCAAAAGGAAAAACACTTACTTCTGTGGCTGCGCACTACCTGGCTGAACACAATTCGCATTGGGCTGGCACGAAGGTGCTTGGACTTGAAGCAGTACATATGAACATTAGGGGAGGAAACGCTACTCTTGAACTGTTAAAACGGGAATCCAAGTGGATTTTTGATTTGAACTGTGTCATACCCATGGGCATAAACGAAGATCTACTATTTACCGGTTTTTATAAACAATGAATTTCATCACCATTTGACATCGTTCTTGTATTTGCTGGTCTATGGTTGTATATATTCTATTTGTACTCTTTCACAGGTCATACCCCATCAGGGGTTACACATAATAATTGTTTGTGTTTTTCCTTTTGGTGGGTAGTCTTTTGGATATCCTCTCCACGGTTCTGCACATCCTTTATAAGCTACCGCTGAATATGGATGCATATTGCACAAATGTGCATCCCGCTCTCTTTTTTATAATGCGTAAACATGTATACTGCTTCTACATATAGTGCATGTTTTGCACATATGTGTTGACTCTCTTAGTTGCCTTTTTTCTTTTTGGAAATAGGTAATTTCTTTATTTTTTTATTTATTACTTTTTTCTCATTTTCACTGTTCAGTATTATTTATTCAATTATTTACTCATTGTTATTTTTTTTTTTTTTTTTTTTTTTTTTTTTTTGGGTTTATATTTATTTGTATTATTATCTTCAACTCTTGTTATACTGCTGGTTCATACTTATATTGGTCTTACGCAGCCATGGAATTTAACAGTCTCTATTTTCAGCTCTGTAGGCTGCAATATTTATTTGTCTCTGGTGGCCTCTACCCGCCTACATTCATTCCATGGTATTTAGTGACTTTGCGCAAGCGCATTCCCTGCAGTGACGTGCTGTCTTGGTAACTCAGAGCGGACTGTACACTTCCGCTCTGTGAAACCGGCGCATGCGCAGTGCCTACACGCCGGGCCCGGCACACTTAGACGCCATCTCTGAAACTCCATGCGGCGCTCCCAGCAGCCACACAGCTGTTTTTGGTAAGTGCATCGTTCATCTGGTATTTAAGCAGGAGGCAGGACAGTGGGGCACTACCCCTGACGAAGCCACAGCTTAGTGGCGACACGCGTTGGGTGCCTCTGTCCGCACCTCCTTTTTCCATAGGGCACACATGCTTTATTGACCTGGCCTGACCCTGCTTTATATTGGCACCTGAGGGACATGACAGCTACTGGTGTATCTTTAGTTCGGGCTGTTGGTTACATGAAGGATGGATATGGGTCAGTATATTCACCTGTATAGTAGTGCTTATTAACCTGTATTTCTGCACTCTACAGTGTATATGAGCAACCATTTGTCCTGCACATTATTACGTCTTTTGTAGCATTCACGGTAGTGTGTCCATACGGTGCTTAACAAGACTATCTCTTGGGACTGGCCAGGTGGTTATTACATTTTTTGCGCCATTTAGGTGGTATTGAATTATTGACATGTGAATTACACCCTGTTGTGGGAGGTGCGGTTTTTTGCCTTATTATAGGCTTTGTGCTAAGATGGGGGTATTGTATATCCCTTTGTTTTAAATGGTTTTAGTGTGTTTTTGTCTTCTGCATATTTGTTTAAATAAAGCTGTATTATTTATGTATTCGTGTAAGTGGTGACTCCCGTTTATAAGGCCTATCTTTTTCCTCTCAATACATATGTGGCACTTTATCAGGCCTTGGTCTGAGTCCCAGTGACCGTGGTGCCCCCATTTATCTTTATTTGGTATGTAGCATGTATGTAGCATCTATGTAGCATCTATGTATGTATATAGTATGTATGTAGCACGTATGTAGTATGTATGTAGCATGTATGTATGTATGTAGAATGTATGTATGTAGTATGTAGCATGTATGTATGTAGAATGTATGTATGTAGTATGTAGCATGTATGTATGTAGAATGTATGTATATAGTATGTAGCATGTATGTAGCATGTATGTATGCAGCATGTATGTAGCATGTATGTATGTATGTAGCATGTATGTATGTATGTAGCATGTATGGAGTATGTATGTAGCATGTATGTATGGAGTATGTATGTAGCATGTATGTATGTATGTATGTATGTATGTATGTATGTAGTATTTTTTTTTTTTTACATTCAACACATTAGCCGGATGATGGGACTACTACTGTCCCATCATTGGCTAATGTGTCAATCACTGTCAGTGTAGTAGGCATTGTCCGATGGGACTTGTAGTCCCATCGGACGATGCCTGCACAGACACAATGACCCCCGGCAGTCCGCACAGACCCCCCGGCAGGTCATACAGACCCCGGAGAGGCCGCACAGACCCCCCGGCAGGTCGTACAGACCCCGGAGAGGCCGCACAGACCCCCCGGCAGGTCGTACAGACCCCGGAGAGGCCGCACAGACCCCCCGGCAGGTCGTACAGACCCCGGAGAGGCCGCACAGACCCCCCCGGCAGGTCGTACAGACCCCAGAGAGGCCGCACAGACCCCCCGGCAGGTCGTACAGACCCCGGAGAGGCCGCACAGACCCCCCGGCGGGTCGTACAGACCCCGGAGAGGCTGCACAGACCCCCCGGCAGGTCGTACAGACCCCGGAGAGGCTGCACAGACCCCCCGGCAGGTCGTACAGACCCCGGAGAGGCCGCACAGACCCCCCCGGCAGGTCGTACAGACCCCGGAGAGGCCGCACAGACCCCCCCGGCAGGCCGTACAGACCCCGGAGAGGCCGTACAGACCCCCCGGCAGGCACGCACACTCGCACAGACCCCGCCCGCACAGAGACACGCAGTCTCCACCCACGCACCGCACACTTTCCATTATAGTGATTTTTGCACTGTGGGAACTTCCGATTCCGATTTCCGATATTGCAGAAATATCGGAACTCGGTATCGGAATTCCGATACCGCAAGTATCGGCCGATACCCGATACTTGCGATATCGGAATGCTCAACACTAGTCAAGAGATCTTGCTGATCGTTTTCAAGAGAGGGGGTACAGTAAGAGAATCATTAGAAGGGGTTATGTGAGGGCAAATAAGAACTCTAGGGCTGAATTACTATATGGGATGAATGGGCAGGTTGCCAACATCAAAAAAGTAGATTCGGATCAGGTCAGACTGATCACTACATATCATAATAAGTGGCATCAATTTCGTGAAATCATAGCGAAACATTGGAGTGTTCTATTCACTGACCCGATTCTTAAAAAGGTCTTACCGAAAAAAAACGCAGATCACTGCAAGGAGATCTAAGAATTTATCCAATACCCTGGGTCACAGTTATTATAATCCAACTAGGACATCAAATGATGCTGTCAATGCTGGTTTCTATCCATGTGGTCTTTGCAAGGCCTGCTCCAACACAATTAAAACCAAGACCTTTTTAAATTTCGATGGAACAAAAAAATACAATATTAGGAAATATATAACCTGTTCAACTCGAGGAGTCATCTACCACGCTACCTGCCCATGTGGCAAAATCTACATTGGCCTCACCACCCGTGAACTAAAAATCCGAATAAGAGAGCACTGCAGAGATATTGAAAAGGCAAAGACAGTGGGAGATGAATCTAATATAAAAACCTTGCCAAGACATTTCAGGAAATATCATGCCTGCAGTGCTGTGGGTTTGGTGGTGAAAGGTATAGACACTGTTACCATGGGGATACGGGGTGGTGATATAAGCAAAATCTTGGCCCAAGTTGAGAGTCGGTGGATTTACAGGCTTGGCACCATGGTTCCTCAAGGTTTAAACGAAAGTCTTGGTTTTGGGGCATTTTTATAATGGAGTCTTTCTTTTGGTATATGTCTGATACAGTTTTATGGGGTTTTGTGGGTTATCTTGTTTTTTCTATTTTATCTTACTTTTTCTCATCTTTTTTCCATAAGTCTATAGTATTGAACATCTATAAAGTTCCAGTCTTCCATCACCGGCATATCTACTTAGAGTTATGATGACTCCATGATTGAGAAAATACAGACGCTTGATGTCCATTATATATACGTCTTTTACTTTGGCTAAAGATGAACTTCCATCTTAATGAAGTTTGATTGATGAACTCGGATCGTTAAGAACCTGGTGACAGCATCCATATCCTCAAAGTGGACACTGCGAAATATATGGCCTAGTAGAGGTTGTTTAATAATAGCTATTGTGATCATTTTGTATTTATGCACTTAGCACTTTTTTATTTCTCAATAGTTCTACTTTGTTTGATTATAGGACTTGGACTGTCAAGAAATTGGTGATAGTATTTATGTCTTGATTATGGACATCATGAAATATATGGCCTAGTAGGGGTTAGTCAATATATATGCATTAGGATCATTCGGTATTCACTCCGCACTTAGCACTTTAGTATATTTGTCAACAAGTTTCACCTTTTGGATCACATGATATGTCACTTACAATACATGTTCCTGGCATCAGGCACATGTGCTATAAATAGAGCCTCATTGACATTTATTACTTATTATTTTTGTCACTTTTCACCATGGGAAGTTGGAAGTGCGCATGACATCGATACCACGGCTGGACCCTCCCACCTGCGGCACAGGCTTTTTTCCCCCACTCCACCCCTTAAGGCTGTAGTGAGGGTGTGGCCATTTCCGTGGGTGCGTGGATCCCATTAAGCTGTGTTTTCGTTTGTACATGCGCCGTTAATCCGGCTCCCTTTTTTATATACACTTATTGATTGACACCTGTCCCATGGTTTCTGGGTAAGAGAGTTCCATATCACTTATAATTTAGTCCCAGGTGTACACTGTTCGCAGTTAAGACACTTCACTACACGATGGGATATATATATTATGTGATGATTAAATTATATATATTAATTTGCTGTTTGATTTATGCATATATATTAAGTTATATACGATGGTCTCGTTTGGGATCAGCATATGCCTGATTGTCAGTGTGTCACAACAACTGACGCCCCTTGTACATCTTGAAGGTCTGTGTCTGATGAATCATGTGAGAGCTCATGATTTTAGAAGTATTATGATTGTTAGACTATCCGGTATGGAAAGTGTATATTTCCCTTTGTCCACTTGGTATGCGAGATATTGTAAGTTTTGTTAGATAATGTGCCGTGAGTACAGAGCTACCCCCTTTTTTATGCTCAGTGTACTATACAATATGGTTTTGTTTGGGGAGACCAAATGACAATGAGAATTTCACCCGCTGAGAGCATCTCGGTTGCTAAGTTACGCGGCATTGAACAGTCGCATCGCTTCAGTTCACTTCCGTGAATGAGCGTCATATAAAGGTATGCGTTTAAGTATGCCGAATTGATATATAGTAGCTGGGTTAACCTGGAGCATTATGATAACTAGGCAACGCGGCATTAAATAACTAGGCATGTACTCATTATGCCTGAGACTGCTTCACTTGTTTAGAGCTTCTCGGTTGCTGGGCGACGTAACATTGAACAGCCGCATCACCTCGCTTCTGCAGCTGCGCACTATGTAAAGGCATGGGTCCAAATGCACGAGACTACCTTACTTGTTGAGAGCGTCTCCTGCTGGGCGACGCAGCACAGAACAATCGCGTCACCTTGCTCTAATTCCGCAGCTGCGCACTGTTTAAAGGCATGGGTCCAAATATACGAGACTGCTTTACCTGTTGAGAGCGTCTCGATTGCTAGGCAACACAGTATTAAACAGTCACGTCACCTCGCTCCACTTCCGCAGCTGCGCATTCTGTAAAGGCAAGTGTCTATGTACACTGAGTTGTTAGGGGTTGCCAGGTAACGCGGCACATAATATTCACGTCACCATCTATTGACACATCGGATATAACGCCGGTTATCTCGTTCTCACATGTGACATTAGGGATATTAACGATTGGCTGGAAACTCATTTAAATAGACCCTCATCTCGCCTCCTCAACATACGCCCGCGGAAGAAGAACTATCGAAATGCGCGTAGGGGTTTAACACTGGTTCTGTGAGAGAGTGCAGAGGTAATTATGATCTTTTGATTATGCCATAGTTGGGGTCATGCCTGGTAAATTTTGTAAACATGGTACATGCTAAGACTTAGGCGCTATGTAAGCTATATTTATGAATAATTAATATAATTGTACATCATGATATAAGCGTTATAGGCTATTTTGGACAGCCAGTTACATATGCACATTGGCACTTTAATATAGCAGGTCTATTCCTCAGGCAATTCATGTTGATATAAATATAAATGATTGGGCACCGGCAATAGGTTATGTAATGAGGTATCTTATGTATTTTAAGCCTGCTGTTGCTCAATATCTGTACCGCACACAGAACCAGTTATTGGATTGGAGGCATTCTTGACATTATGTAAATGTATTTTGAAGTGAAAAAATATTTTATTCTATTTATTATTAATAAATTTCTACGTTTGAACTGAACATTCTGTGGCTTGGTTAATAACTTGTGAGGCCTTTTTGTTTGTATCATTGTGTGGAATGTGTTCTTGGTAAATTGGACTAAAATGTATAAACGTCAAACAGAGATAACAGACTGATCAAAATGTGGCCTTTTTTTTTGGCACACCAAAATTGTCTAAAAGTTGGCTATGACACCCAAAAATAAAATTGGAGTACTAAAATTCTAAGATATTCAGCGCAATAATATGCGATGCGTGAGGCGTACAACTCAAAGTGATAAATATAACAACTGTAGCTAAATTTTTTGAGGCCAGCTAAAGTTTTTTGGGGCAGCAAAATGCTGTCCAAAAATCTTATAAGACACTACAAAATATTAGATAGTAACAAAAAAAAAAAGGACAAATCTTTAGGCCCACTCACATCTGATGCCTGGGCCCCGAAAAAAATAGGTAAAAAATTATATTTTCACGCTCTTGTATTGCAATGACCTGGCTGTAGTCTGCAGTGTGACCAAGCAAATAAATGTCGAAAAAAGGGGGCTATGGATTGCTTTATAATAAAATGAGCAGGTATAACTTAAAAAAAAAAAATTGCCACGGACAACTGCAGCTACTTTAGGTATATATAAAATACTCAGAAGCAGACAATAATGGAGAATTTTGATGTATGCAGGGAGATCTATACAGTAGACTCACATACAGTGCCTGCAAGCCTTGCAGTTATGTGGGTATGTGCACATAGGCTCCCCTGCTCAACTAGCACAATTAAAAACTAGGCCTAAGGATAAGGAGCGGGTCTACTAAACTTGTAAGCCCCTGTTAGTGCTAGCGGAACACACCAAATTAAGAGAGATGGTATAAGGTGCGTTCGCAGCCCGGGGTTCACCGTGCAGAGATGGAACCTGCTGCTGAGTAATGACGGACTATATGGCTGTACAATGTGGATATACACACACAGGTTAACTTCAGCCTGTGTGAAGGAAGCAAACCCTGTTGCATCACAGGGCCACGGTACCGCACCAAGAGTGCAAGCAAGGAGTCTCAGGACTCTATCCCAAGACACAGGATTAGACTACGCTCAGACCACTTGCGCTCGACACCGCAACTGGGGTGTCAAAGTAACAGAAAATATAACTTAAAGCACAAGAGTGCGTGCTGTGCCGCTTTGGCGGACGCCACTAACCACCCAGACTTGGGATAGGAAAGCGCTCTATAAGCGCACGGCGCCGCACTGGGGGTTACAGCAATAGATGCTGCATCGTGTGTCTTTATGTTGACAGCTTAGTTGGGCGCTAGACAGCAAGCATCCACCTTTTGCGAACAGTCATACACAAGGGAGGGAATTTTAAAGAACGACTTGCACTCATCAACACACACACACGATTCCAAATGTACAATAGCGCATGGCTGTGCGGCCATGCGAACCGTTTATAGCTGCAGAAAGAACAGGACCTTCCCAGAAGGACCAATGGGAGTCAGCCACAGAAGAAGAACACCTTCAGGACCTTCCTAAAGGACCAATGGGATTTGCTGCAGTATCTAAGCATGTGACCCTTGATCTCCAATGAGAGATCTTGCCCTGGGCATGCTCAGAAAGGGAAGAGCAGGACTTGGTCCCAAACACGTCTGCTCGCCGCTGCCCAGTACTGGCTACAATGACAGAAGCTGGAAAGGCAGCAGTAACCAGTCATCCAGTATCAGCCTGAGCTAGACACTGGGACCAACATCTCCACTGAGCAGACTCCACTGCGGCTGGAGAAGAATGGGAGACCGTGGCGGAGATAGTTCGAGATTCCCCCTGTGCAGAGGCGGGATCTCGACACCTAACAGCCCCATACACAAAGTGCATGGGCTAAGAAATTTTGCCCCATGGGGGGGTAACTTTTTTTTAAAAAAAAATTTATGGACATCATAGACAGGCTTGGCAAAAATTGGACTGCCTGTAGCAGTACAGAACAAGTTAAGCATGGTGATCTAGTGGTGGAGAATGAGGAGACATTGCTGAAGGCCTCATGAAAAAATAGGCACAATGTAAAGGAGTGTCTCTCCTAGACTTGTAATGCCCATACACGCAGTGCATGGGCTGACAAACATTTCCCCAAGGGGGATAGGATACATTTTTTAAAAATATACTATGGACATCATAGACACCCTTGCCAAAACTTGGACTGCCTGTAGCGGCACAGAAGACGTTAAGCCTGGTGATCTTATGGTGGAGAATGAGGAGACATTGCTGAAGGCCTCATGAAAAAAATAAAAATAAGTAAAAGCAGTCTCAAGGGAGCGCAGAGGAATCAACCCAGGGAAGGGGAGATGTCGAGCACCACCGCAGCTCCAGCTGAATACCTCCAAAGGAGGATAAGAGCGTATGTCAAACAGAAATCAGTCCCAGGAGCGCTGAAGGAAACTCAGACAACATATGTAGTTTACCACAACGCGTTTCGACGGTAAAACACCGTCTTCTTCCCACCTGAAGAAGACGGTGTTTTACCGTCGAAACGCGTTGTGGTAAACTACATATGTTGTCTGAGTTTCCTTCAGCGCTCCTGGGACTGATTTCTGTTTGTCATGAAAAAAATAGGCATACTGTAAAGGAGTGTGTCTCCTTGACTTGTAATGCCCATACATGCAGTGCATGGGCTGACAAACATTTCCCCAAGGGAGATATATTTTTAAAAAAAATATATTATGGACATCACAGACACGCTTGCCAAAAATTGGACTGCCTGTAGCAGCACAGAAGATGTTAAGCCTGGTGATCTAGTGGTGGAGAATGAGGAGACATAAAGATAAATAATACTGAGATAAAAAAAAATAAAGGATGTGATTCCACCGATGTAAGTAAATAACAAAAGGGAGGGGCGAACACAGTTTCATATATATGATGCCAGATTGTGTCCAGCGAGATATGTTTGTTCCTAGCAACAGCTCAGAGACAGGGATATAAAAAATATATGTAATAGAATTTCAATATTTTGATAATGTACACTGGGTCATAAAAGGACGGTGCAGAGATAATAAAACTGGAATATATAAGAATAACTGGGAAAAATATAAGTATATCTCATTTTGATGACAGTTCCCCCTGGGGGAGTTTATTTTGGTTTCTAATTAGTAAAGGGCATCAGAAAAACACCCTTGCAGAAAAATGTAGTGACTTTTGCATCACGGAATACGTTCACCCTGGTGTTGTACTGGTTGTGGAAGATGAGGATAAGGAGGAGGATAACACCAAACAGACAAAATCAGGAAGCGGATACCCATGTGTGGCTGGGGAGAGGTGCATGACAATACACCTCCACAAAAAGCACAATGTATTAGAGGTTGTTTCGCTGTTTTCATTTGGTGGTGTACAGAAATCTTGCCAAATCCAGCCCTTGTTCATTTTTATAAGAGTCAGCCTGTCAGCATTTTCAGTTGACAGGCGGATGCGCTTATCTGTTATAATTCTGCCAGCAGCACTAAAAACACGCTCTGACAGAATGCTAGCAGCAGGGCAGGCTAGGACCATCAAGGCGTAGAGCCAGTTCATGCCACGTCTCCAGCTTGGTTACCCAATATTACAAGGAAGGGAGGAATCACGGAGGATGTTTGTATGATCTGCAAGGTACTTCTCAGCATCTTCCCAAACATTGCACTTCTTATGACAGCACCCCTTGCCTCTGTGCCGACACGATGGGAGTGTCTGAGAAAACTGTCCCAGAACTTTGCCATTGTTCCCCTGCCTGAGCTGGATTGCACTTCTGTCTCTCTCGCTTGGACTCCTTGGTTGTACAATAAACTCTGAAGGCTGCTGTCAGTGTGAATTTCACATGTGAATTTTCGAAGTAATTCCACTACAAGGGCCCTTTGGTACTGCAACATTTTAGTACACCTCTCTACTTCTGGCAGAAGAGATTGAAATTTCTCCTTGTAGCATGGGTCTAGAAATGTCACCATTCAATAATGAGTGTCACCAAAATTTTTTATAATGTGAGGGTCACATGAAACGCAGTGCAACATAAAGTCAGCCATGCGTGCCAGACTGCTAACAGGCAAGAATTGCGTGTCCTCACCAACAGGACAACTGACCATGCTGTCCTCCTCATCCTCCTCCTCCCTGTCCTTAGGCCATTCCCGCTGAACAGACGGTATGACAGCTGTGCTTGTAGTACTGTCTATAGCGCATGAAAGTAGCTCCAGTTCTTCCTCCTCCTCCTCCTCATTGCCTACCAATCCACGTTGGGAAGACATGAGGTTGGGCTGAGTGTAATCCCTCTGTATGGTTCCTGTTATGACCCCAATGGCGAGGGTCTCAGAGGAACGTGGAAGTCTGCAGAATACAAAAATCCAGCTCATAGGGCAGTGGTAGCTGGGTTGACCATATATCTACTCCTAACGCCAACACTAGAAGTAGCCGGGGATCATTCCTACGTTGATTCTAGATGACACGCTCCAGCCGGAGAATCTAGCTACCCCTAGTAGAGGAAAACAAAAGACCTTTCTTGCCTCCAGAGAAGGGGACCCCAAAGCTGGATAGAAGCCCCCCACAAATAATAACGGTGAGGTAAGAGGAAATGACAAACACAGAAATGAACCAGGTTTAGCACAGAGAGGCCCGCTTACTGATAGCAGAATAAAGAAAGGTAACTTATATGGTCAACAAAAACCCTATCAAAATCCACACTGGAAATTCAAGAACCCCCGAACCGTCTAACGGTCCGGGGGGAGAACACCAGCCCCCTAGAGCTTCCAGCAAAGGTCAGGATATATATTTGGAACAAGCTGGACAAAAATACAAAACCAAAACAAAATAGCAAAAAGCAAAAAGCGGACTTAGCTGATATAACTGGAACCAGGATCAGTAGACAAGAGCACAGCAGACTAGCTCTGATAACTACGTTGCCAGGCATTGAACTGAAGGTCCAGGGAGCTTAAATAGCAACACCCTTAACTAACGACCCAGGTGCGGATAAAAGGAATGACAGAAAAACCAGAGTCAAAAAACTAGTAACCACTAGAGGGAGCAAAAAGTAAATTCACAACAGTACCCCCCCCTTAGTGAGGGGTCACCGAACCCTCACCACGACCACCAGGGCGATCAGGATGAGCGGCATGAAAGGCACGAACTAAATCGGCCGCATGAACATCAGAGGCGACCACCCAGGAATTATCCTCCTGACCATAGCCCTTCCACTTGACCAGGTACTGAAGCCTCCGCCTGGAGAGGCGAGAATCCAAGATCTTCTCCACCACGTACTCCAACTCGCCCTCAACCAACACCGGAGCAGGAGGCTCAGCAGAAGGAACTATAGGCACAATGTACCGCCGCAACAAGGACCTATGAAATACATTGTGAATAGCAAACGACACAGGAAGATCCAGACGAAAAGATACAGGATTAAGGATTTCCAATATCTTGTAAGGCCCAATAAAACGAGGTTTAAATTTGGGAGAGGAGACCTTCATAGGAACAAAGCGGGAAGAAAGCCATACCAAATCCCCAACGCGTAGTCGGGGACCCACACCGCGGCGGCGGTTGGCAAAGCGCTGAGCCCTCTCCTGTGACAACTTCAAGTTGTCCACCACATGATTCCAGATCCGCTGCAACCTATCCACCACAGAATCCACCCCAGGACAGTCAGAAGGCTCCACATGACCCGAAGAAAAGCGAGGATGGAAACCAGAGTTGCAGAAAAAAGGCGAAACCAAGGTGGCGGAACTAGCCCGATTATTAAGGGCAAACTCAGCCAACGGCAAGAATGTCACCCAATCGTCCTGATCAGCAGAGACAAAACACCTCAAATAAGCCTCCAAAGTCTGATTGGCTCGCTCCGTCTGTCCATTAGTCTGAGGATGGAAAGCAGACGAAAACGACAAATCAATGCCCATCCTACTACAAAAGGATCGCCAGAATCTGGAAACGAACTGGGATCCTCTGTCTGACACAATATTCTCAGGGATGCCGTGCAAACGAACCACGTTCTGGAAAAACACAGGAACCAGATCGGAAGAGGAAGGCAGCTTAGGCAAAGGAACCAAATGGACCATCTTTGAGAATCGATCACATATCACCCAGATAACGGACATGCCCTGGGATAGCGGAAGATCAGAAATGAAATCCATGGAGATATGTGTCCAAGGTCTCTTCGGGACAGGCAAGGGCAAGAGCAAACCGCTGGCACGAGAACAGCAAGGCTTAGCTCGAGCACAAGTCCCACAGGACTGCACAAATGACCGCACATCCCTTGACAAGGAAGGCCACCAAAAGGACCTGGCCACCAGATCTCTGGTGCCAAAAATTCCCGGGTGACCTGCCAACACCGAGGAATGAACCTCGGAAATGACTCTGCTGGTCCACTTATCCAGGACAAACAGTCTGTCAGGTGGACAAGACTCAGGCCTATCAGCCTGAAATCTCTGCAACACACGTCGCAGATCCGGAGAAATAGCTGACAAGATAACTCCATCTTTAAGAATACCAACAGGATCAGCGACTCCAGGAGCATCAGGCACAAAGCTCCTAGAAAGAGCATCGGCCTTCACATTCTTTGAACCTGGTAAATACGAGACAACAAAATCAAAGCGGGAGAAAAACAATGACCAGCGGGCCTGTCTCGGATTAAGGCGTTTAGCAGACTCGAGATACATCAGATTTTTGTGATCAGTCAAGACCACCACACGATGCTTAGCACCCTCGAGCCAATGACGCCACTCCTCAAATGCCCATTTCATGGCCAACAACTCCCGATTGCCCACATCATAATTTCGCTCGGCAGGCGAAAACTTCCTAGAGAAAAAGGCACAAGGTTTCATAACAGAGCAACCAGGGCCTCTCTGCGACAAAACGGCCCCTGCTCCAATCTCTGAAGCATCCACCTCAACCTGAAAGGGAAGTGAGACATCGGGCTGGCACAAAACAGGCGCCGAAGTAAACCGGCGTTTCAACTCCTGGAAAGCCTCCACGGCAGCAGGAGCCCAGTTAGCTACATCGGAGCCCTTCTTGGTCATATCCGTCAAAGGTTTCACAATGCTAGAAAAATTAGCGATAAAACGACGGTAGAAGTTAGCGAAACCCAAGAACTTCTGTAGACTCTTAACTGACGAGGGCTGAGTCCAATCAAGAATAGCTCGGACCTTGACTGGGTCCATCTCCACAGCAGAAGGGGAAAAAATGAACCCCAAAAAGGGAACCTTCTGTACACCAAAGAGACACTTTGAGCCCTTGACAAACAAAGAATTTTCACGCAAAATTTTAAAGACCAACCTGACCTGCTCCACATGCGAATCCCAATTATCAGAAAAAACCAAAATATCATCCAGATAAACAATCAAAAATTTATCCAGATACTTCCGGAAAATGTCATGCATAAAGGACTGAAAAACTGAAGGCGCATTGGAGAGCCCAAAAGGCATCACCAAGTACTCAAAATGACCTTCGGGCGTATTGAATGCGGTTTTCCATTCATCACCTTGCTTAATGCGCACAAGGTTGTACGCACCACGAAGATCTATCTTGGTGAACCACTTGGCACCTTTAATCCGGGCAAACAAGTCAGACAACAGCGGTAAAGGATACTGAAATTTGACAGTGATCTTATTTAAAAGCCGATAATCAATACAAGGTCTCAAAGATCCGTCCTTTTTTGCCACAAAAAAGAATCCCGCACCAAGAGGGGAAGAAGACGGACGAATATGTCCTTTCTCTAGAGACTCCTTGATATATGAACGCATAGCGGTATGTTCAGGTACCGACAGATTAAACAGTCTTCCCTTAGGAAATTTACTGCCTGGGATCAAATCTATAGCACAGTCACAGTCCCTATGAGGAGGCAGTGCACTGGACTCAGACTCACTGAAGACATCCTGATAATCAGACAAATACTCCGGAACTTCCGAAGGCGTAGAAGAAGCAATAGACACAGGCAGGGAATCCCCATGAATACCACGACAGCCCCAACTTGAGACTGACATAGCCTTCCAGTCCAGGACTGGATTATGGGTCTGTAACCATGGCAGCCCTAAAACAACCAAATCATGCATTTTATGTAAAACCAGGAAACGTATCACCTCGCGGTGTTCAGGAGTCATGCACATGGTAACCTGTGTCCAATACTGCGGTTTATTTGCTGCCAATGGCGTAGCATCAATACCCCTAAGAGGAATAGGATTTTCTAATGGTTCAAGAGTAAAACCACAGTGCTTAGCAAATGACAGATCCATAAGACTCAGGGCAGCACCTGAATCTACAAACGCCATGACAGGAAAAGACGACAGTGAGCAAATCAAAGTTACAGACAGAATAAATTTAGGTTGCAAATTACCAACGGTGACAGGACTAACAACCTTAGCTATACGTTTAGAGCATGCTGAGATAATATGTGTAGAATCACCACAGTAGTAGCACAAGCCATTCCGGCGTCTATGAATTTTCCGCTCATTTCTAGTCAGGATTCTATCACATTGCATTAAATCAGGTGTCTGTTCAGACAACACCATGAGGGAATTTGCGATTTTTCTATCACATTGCACCGAATTAGGTGTCTGTTCAGACAACACCATGAGGGAATTTGCGGTTTTGCGCTCCCGCAACCGCCGGTCAATTTGAATAGCCAGTGCCATAGTATCATTCAGACCTGTGGGAATGGGAAAACCCACCATAACATTCTTAATGGCTTCAGAAAGGCCATTTCTAAAATTAGCGGCCAGTGCACACTCGTTCCAATGTGTCAGCACGGACCATTTCCGAAATTTTTGGCAGTACACTTCAGCCTCGTCCTGCCCCTGAGACATAGCCAGCAAGGCCTTTTCTGCCTGAATCTCAAGATTGGGTTCCTCATAAAGTAAACCGAGCGCCAGAAAAAACGCATTAATATGAGCCAATGCCGGATCTCCTGGCGCCAGCGAAAAAGCCCAATCCTGAGGGTCGCCCCGTAAGAACGAAATAACAATTTTTACTTGCTGAGCAGAGTCTCCAGATGAACAGGGTCTCAGGGACAAAAACAATTTACAATTATTCACAAAATTCCTAAACTTAAACCTGTCTCCGGAAAACAGTTCAGGAATCGGTATTTTAGGTTCTGACCTAGGATTACTGATAACATAGTCTTGTATGCCCTGCACACGAGTAGCCAGCTGGTCCACACTTGTAATCAAGGTCTGGACATTCATGTCTGCAGCAAGCATAGCCACTCTGAGGTAAAGGGGAAGAAGAAAAAAAAAAAAAACTCAGAATCTTCTTTCTTATAATCCCTCTTCTGCAATGCATTAAACATTTAATACTGGCCTGGCAAACTGTTATGACCCCAATGGCGAGGGTCTCAGAGGAACGTGGAAGTCTGCAGAATACAAAAATCCAGCTCATAGGGCAGTGGTAGCTGGGTTGACCATATATCTACTCCTAACGCCAACACTAGAAGTAGCCGGGGATCATTCCTACGTTGATTCTAGATGACACGCTCCAGCCGGAGAATCTAGCTACCCCTAGTAGAGGAAAACAAAAGACCTTTCTTGCCTCCAGAGAAGGGGACCCCAAAGCTGGATAGAAGCCCCCCACAAATAATAACGGTGAGGTAAGAGGAAATGACAAACACAGAAATGAACCAGGTTTAGCACAGAGAGGCCCGCTTACTGATAGCAGAATAAAGAAAGGTAACTTATATGGTCAACAAAAACCCTATCAAAATCCACACTGGAAATTCAAGAACCCCCGAACCGTCTAACGGTCCGGGGGGAGAACACCAGCCCCCTAGAGCTTCCAGCAAAGGTCAGGATATATATTTGGAACAAGCTGGACAAAAATACAAAACCAAAACAAAATAGCAAAAAGCAAAAAGCGGACTTAGCTGATATAACTGGAACCAGGATCAGTAGACAAGAGCACAGCAGACTAGCTCTGATAACTACGTTGCCAGGCATTGAACTGAAGGTCCAGGGAGCTTAAATAGCAACACCCTTAACTAACGACCCAGGTGCGGATAAAAGGAATGACAGAAAAACCAGAGTCAAAAAACTAGTAACCACTAGAGGGAGCAAAAAGTAAATTCACAACAGGTTCCTTGCTCCATGTCCTCATGCTCTGCCTGCTATACATCCTCTGTAATTGTGAGCAGAGAGGTTTTCAGAATGCTGAGAAGCGGGATGGTGGCGCTAATTATGGCGTCATCGCCGCTCACCATCTTGGTGCAGTCCTCAAAGTTTTGTAGAATGGTACATATTGTCACACTCACGCCCTGACTGGCGGGCGTGAGCTCGGGGGGTTTGTGGCCCCACTGTGCCACAAACCAGACTACCCTGGAAGGGGCATGACTATGACAGCTGCCTGGGTTTTCACTGGAGCCTCTGATGATGAGGTCAGACTTGTGCAGCAGGCAGCTGCCATGTACTACTCCAGGGTGGTGTCTGGATGTGGCTGCTGATCCCACTTGGGAGACAGGAACACCGGGATTGGTGCGGGCAACAGGCAGGACTGGCAGAAGAGCACGGCTGAAACTCAGACGAGTAGGCTGGCATGGCTGAGACACAGGGCTGGCAGAGACACGGCAGAGAACACAGGGCTGGCAGGCACGGCAGAGAACACAGGGCTGGCAGAGACACTGCAGAGAACACAGGGCTGGCAGAGACACTGCAGAGAACACAGGGCTGGCAGAGACAGCAAAGAACACAGGGCTGGCAGACACGGCAGAGAACACAGGTCTGGTTGATGTGGTGTATGAAGGAACAGGTAGGGACCTGTTCACACTGGCGGTGGAGGTACGGATATGTAGTATAGAGGAACAGGCAGGGACCTGTTCACACAGGAGGTGCAGGTGCGGATATGTAGTATGGAGGAACAGGCAGGGACCTTTTCACACAGGAGGTGCAGAAACGGATAAGAAGTATGGAGGAACAGGTAGGGACCTGTTCACACTGGAGGTGCAGGAAAGGAAACAAGCCAGAAGGAAAGGAGAATGAAGGAACAGGTTGGGACCTGTTCACACAGGAAGAGAACCACAAGGCTGCGGATAAGAGCGGTAGAGCAGCAAGAGATAGCGCAGCAATAAAAGCTAAGCAGAGCAGAACCACAAGGAATATGGAGAGGAGCTGCAGCAAGAGATTACTGCAGAAGCTAAGCAAAGCGGAACCGCAAGGAATGCGGAGCGGAGCTGCAGCAAGAGCTTACTGCAGCGCAGAAGCTAAGCAGAGTAGAACAGAGCGGAACCGCAGAAGTGTGGAGCAGAGGTAAAGCCTCAAAGGTACAGAGCAGGCAGAGCCGCAAGAGTGCAGAGCATAAGCAGACTGAGAACACAAGGAAAGACACCAGGGAAGGAAGCCACAGACAAGGAGACCGAGATAAGACAAAGTACAGACAAGGCAATGGAACAAGACACAAGGACAAAGACACAGAGACCAGGATATTCTTCCTCCTGGAGGGCGGACAACAAGATCAAGGCAAGGCACGGTGTTATGATCTGGTGGCTTAGGAGCAGCATCAGATGTGCTCTGGAGGAGGTGGTACCTGTACTGACCGCAGACCCTGAACTTAACACCGCAACTAGCAGTAGCCGTGGGATGTACCTACCAGTCCTAGACACCTCGACACAGCCAGAGAACTAATTACCCCTATAGATAGAAACGGAAAACTATCTTGCCTCAGAGAAAATCCCCAAAGGATAGACAGCCCCCCACATATATTGACTGTGAGAGGAGAGGGAAAAAACATACGCAGACTGAAAACAGAATTTAGCAAAGGAGGGCAATCTAGCTAAATAGACAGAATAGGACAGAGTACTATGTGGTTAGTATTAAAAAACACTAGAAAAATTCAGCACAGATAATACAAAAATCTCCACACCTAACTAAAGGCATGGAGGGAAAATCTGCTTCTCCAGAACTTCCAGCTTGACTGAATAAATCCACACTGACAAAGCTGGACAAGAAAAACATAGAAATGCACTGAACAATAAAGTCCACAGTATGTGGACTGCAAAAACCAAGCCAGGACTTATCTTTGATGATTTGAACAGATAAGCAGGAGAATCCAGGAGGAGATGTGAATCCACCAAGGAACAATGAACAACTGGCACTAACAAAAGAATCTGGCCAGACTAAATAGCCCAGTCAGAATTGGTAATAAGTGAAAGCACCTGATAACTGCTGAAATCCAAAGGAGCAGCAGTACCACTTATAACCACCGGAGGGAGCCCAAGAGCAGAACTCACAACATTACCACTTATAACCACCGGAGGGAGCACAAGAGCAGAATTCACAACAGCACGGAGCCTCTAGAGAGGGAATAACACAGAGCTAGGCCTGGCAAACTCAGAAGCTAAACACAAACTGAGCTAACACATTGCACAGGCCCAGTCCACTTGGTGGAGCTGCACTAAATACTGGAGGCCTCCTGGCAATTGGTCAGGAACAGATTAGACAGATGCACCTGATTCCTATAAGAACCAGAGAGTTCAGGAGCCGCTCCCCTATGCACACAGCCAGGAAGCATGCAGAGAGCAGAGACACAGAATATGGAGCTGGCGAGAAACAGAAACCGCAACATGACCTGGAGCAGTGGGTAAGATAGTGTGAGAGATGAGAGGCCATGTCGTGATGCCAGCAGAGTTGTTACAGTACCCCCCCCTTTATGGCCCCTCTTCTTCAAGCCCGCCAGAATAACTTGTAGAAGAAGGATAAGAGCACACAAAGTCAAAGCCATCACAACATTCCTCTGGTAGAATGAGGTAGATGAGACATTAGAGATCTCAGGTTGCCCAGTCTCTTTGTGTCCAGCAAGATCAGCTTCCCACACTGAAGATACAAGGGCCAGGACTTCTTTCACCTGGTTGACTGAAAGCAGGGACTTGGAAGCTTCTGATTTGACCTCAACATAATCCGATTCTTTGGAAACTGAAGACACCTTCACTGGATCCAACTTAAGCCCATCATCACAAGAAAATTGAACCTACTCCTTTAGACTGGTGGAAAGCAGAGATGAGAACACTTCTGTCTTGGGATCTTCACCCAATAGCCAGATGGAAGCTGGAGGCATACATACAGGAAACATCTTCAGCCTGGAACCCTGAAAAAACTGGACCTCCTCTTCCGGATTAGAGGATGAGTAAGTCTCTGTCTTAGTATCAAGTAGCCACTTGGAAGCAGAAGACATACATTCAGGAAGCCCCATCAGCCTGTTACTCTGACAAAATTGGACCATCTCTTCCTCCGGATTGGTGAAGAACAGAGATACAAGAGCTTCTGCTTCAACTTCTTCATCCACTTGCCACATGGAGTCTGAAAGCATCTTTACAGGAAGCATCTTCTGCCCATAGTTCAGAGAAAAACTTTTAAGTTACAGGGATGTTCCTGGGAACTGGTCACTGGTATTGTCACTGGAGGTGTGCGGAGAGGACGCCACCGCTTCCTTTACTTCAGTGAGGTCAGCACACTGTGATTCAATAGCCAGCAGATCAGATGGCGAGGATGTTAACACTGTAGACTGGCCTTGCATTATAGGAACTAGAGACCTCTGGAGACTAGGTAGTTCAAAATGCAGCACCATGCTGGGTCTTCGGACTGGACTGGACAGTAGAGTACCCGGCTCAAAACGACCGATGGGCAAACTGGTCAGCAAGTGAAAAACAAATTTCTTTACATTTAATGCTCTGATTTGGAGCTGTAGTTGTCCCTTTGACACTGGACTGTTCATAAGTAGGACTTGGCAATCACCAAACACCTTCACAGGATTCTGGAGCAGTGGAACAGGAACCACACTTAGACTCCGTCTAGTTAGCAGCTTGAATACATCTGCAGGGCCGAAGCTCACACAAGGAACTGGAACAGACAGATATTAACGGAAGGGAGTTATTCTCACCGAGGGCAGTCTTTCCTACTGGCCCAAGGTTCTGAAGCTCTAGATCCTTTGGACAGAGGCCATCCGGGTGTTCCTCACAACTGCAGCAATATAGTAAGCCCTTCTTACGACTGGTCTTAGACTGGTGCTTTGCCAGTCCACTCTTGACAGTCTTTGTGGGTTCTATTTGAGTAGCTGCTTTAACGGGTAGAGGAACTGGAGGGCCACAGACGATCATGGCTTGACGTTGAGGTTTCTTCATGGGTTTCGCCCGTCTGGAGTGCCTCTCAGATCTAGATGGGGAAGACTTCACAGGAGCAGCAGGACGAGGCTTGTCAAAAACTCAACGGAAGGCCCCAAGACTCATGACGATAGGATCCCCTGCTTCCCAGAGGGGACAAATCCATAATAAAGCATCTCCTGCTAGGTAGGACATAATGTAACCCACCTTAAACCGGTCAGAGGGGAAACAATCTGCATTCTGCAGGATGTAGCGCAAGCACTGTTCCAGGAAGCTTTGGCATTCTTCTGGATTCCCATAGAACCTAGGCAGGTCTGCTGGGTCGTGCTCCTCCTCATAGGCCTGAAGTTGCTTGAAGAGAGCGTTAGAGACTATAATTGGGTCAGAGGTCTCTTCAATCTGAACCACCCTTGGTGGAACAAATTTTTCAGGATGATCATATGGGCAGGAAAAAAGTTCATCATGCTCTGCGAGCGGTAGGACATGGAATACAGCGGAGGCCATGGCCTGTGCAAACTGTCATGCTCACGCCCTGACTGGTGGGTGTGAGCTCAGGGGGTTTGTGGCCCCACTGTGCCACAAACCAGACTACCCTGTAAGGGGCGTGACTATGACAGCTGCCTGGGTTTTCACTGGAGCCTCTGATGGTGAGGTCAGGCTTGTGCAGCAGGCAGCTGCCAGGTGCTACTCCAGGGTGGTGTCTGGATGTGGCTGCTGATCCCACTTGGGAGACAGGAACACCAGGATTGGTGCGGGCAACAGGCAGGACTGGCAGAAGAGCACAGCTGAAACTCAGACAAGTAGGCTGGCACGGCTAAGACACAGGGCTGGCAGAGACACGGCAGAGAACACAGGGCTGGCAGGCATGGCAGAGAACACAGGGCTGGCAGAGACATGGCGGAGAACACAGGGCTGGCAGAGAACACAGGGCTGGCAGACACGGCAGAGAACACAGGGCTGGTTGATGTGGTGTATGAAGGAACAGGTAGGGACCTGTTCACACTGGAGGTGCAGGTACAGATATGTAGTATGAAGGATCAGGTAGGGACCTGTTCACACAGGAGGTGCAGGTGCGGATATGTAGTATTGAGGAACAGGCAGGGACCTGTTCACACTGGAGGTGCAGGTGCGGATATGAGTATGGAGGAACAGGCAGGGACCTGTTCACACGGGAGGTGCAGGAACGGATAAGAAGTATGGAGGAACAGGTAGAGACCTGTTCAAACTGGAGGTGCAGGAAAGGAAACAAGCCAGAAGGAAAGGAGAATGAAGGAACAGGTTGGGACCTGTTCACACAGGAAGAGAACCGCAAGGCTGCGGATAGGAGCGGTAGAGCAGCAAGAGATAGCGCTTCAATAAAAGCTAAACAGAGCAGAACCACAATTAATATGGAGAGAAGCTGCAGCAAGAGATTACTGCAGAAGCTAAGCAGAGTGGAGCCAAATGGAATGCGGAGAGGAGCTGCAGCAAGAGATTACTGCAGCAGCAGAAGCTAAGCAGAGTAGAACGGAGCGGAACCGCAGGAGTGCGGAGCAGAGGTAAAGCCACAAAGGTACAGAGCAGGCAGAGCCGCAAGAGTGCAGAGCATAAGCAGACTGAGAACACAAGGAAAGACACCAGGGAAGGAAGTACAGACAAGGCAATGGAACTAGACACAAGGACAAAGACAGAGGGACCAGGATATTCTTCCTCCTGGAGGGTGGACAACAAGATCAAGGCAAAGCAAGGAGCCTCTAGAGAGGGAATAACACAGAGCTAGGCCTGGCAAACTTCCTCCTGGAGGGTGGACAACAAGATCAAGGCAAAGCAAGGAGCCTCTAGAGAGGGAATAACACAGAGCTAGGCCTGGCAAACTCAGAAGCTAAACACAAACTGAGCTAACACATTGCACAGGCCCAGTCTACTTGGTGGAGCTGCACTAAATACTGGAGGCATCCTGGCAATTGGTCAGGAACAGATTAGACAGATGCACCTGATTCCTATAAGAACCAGAGAGTTCAGGAGCCGCTCCCCTATGCACACAGCCAGGAAGCATGCAGAGAGCGGAGACACAGAATATGGAGCTGGCGAGAAACAGAAACCGCAACATGACCTGGATCAGTGGGTAAGATATAGTGTGAGAGATGAGAGGCCATGTCGTGATGCCAGCAGAGTTGTTACACATATGTCTGACATCCATGTCCACTCCTGAGGTCTTATGTGTGGAGTCTGAGCTGAATATCCTCAACCTTGTTGATGTTGGTAGTCAACTACTGCCCTCTTCTGCTCACAAATCCTTTCCAACAAATGCAGTGTAGAGTTCCAACACGTGGGGACATCACACCCCAGTCGGTGAGCCGGAAGCTGCAAAAGCACGGCAAGGGCAGCTGAAGCTGTAGCTGACATTATAAACCGGCAGCTCCGGGTAGCTTTTCAGAAAACGTTGAACTACGAGGTTAAGCACATGGGCCAGGCAAGGTTCGTGTGTGAGCTTACCTTGCCTCAGAGCCAGCACCAGGTTCTGGCCATTGTCAGACATGACCATGCTTGGCTGTAGGTTCAGTGTAGGTTCAGTACCATCTCTATGCTGATGACACGCAGATCTACCTATCCGGACCTGACCTCACCTCCTTACCAAAATCCCTCACTGTCTGTCTGCTATTTCAGCCTTCTTTTCTGCTCGCTTTCTACAACTGAACATGGACGAAACAGAATTCATCATCTTTCCCCCATCTCACTCTACCCCTCCACCAGACCTATCCATCAATGTCAATGGCTGCTCACTTTCCCCAGTCCCACACGCCCGGTGCCTCGGGGTGATCCTCGACTCTGCCCTCTCTTTCAAGCCACATATCCAAGCCCTTGCCTCCTCCTGCCGCCTCAAACTCAAAAACATTTCCCGGATCCGCACATTCCTTGACCACGACACCGCAAAAACACTAGTGCATGCCCTTATCATCTCCCGCCTCGACTACTGCAACCTCCTACTCTCTGGACTCCCCTCTAGCACTCTGGCACCACTCCAATCCATCCTACACTCTGCTGCTCGACTAATCTACCTGTCTCCCCACTATTCACCAGCCTCTCCCCTATACCAAGCCCTTCACTGGCTTCCTATCGCCCAGAGACTCCAGTTCAAAACCCTCACAATGACCTACAAAGCCATCCACAACCTATCTCCTCCATACATCTGTAACATGATCTCCCGGTACATACCAACACGCAACCTCCGATCCTCTCAAGACCTCCTTCTCTACTCCCCTCTCATCTCTTCTTCCCACAACCGCATCCAAGACTTCTGCCGTGCTTCCCCCACACTCTGGAACTCTCTACCCCAGCACATCAGACTCTCGCCTACCATAGAAACTTTCAAAAAGAACCTGAAGACTCACCTCTTCCGACAAGCCTACAGCCTGCAGTGATCCTGAACCTACTGAACCGCCGCAGAACCAGCTCTACCCTCTCCTAGTGTATCATCACCCATCCCCTGCAGACTGTGAGCCCTCGCGGGCAGGGTCCTCCCTCCTTATGTACTTGTGTGCCTTGTTTTTGCTCATGTTTAATGTATTTGTCTATATTTGCCCCGTATTTCACATGTAAAGCGCCATGGAATAAATGGCGCTATAAAAATGAATAATAATGATAATGGTGTCATCCAAATATCTGACTGCTCTTTCAGCGCTGTCCACAACTCTTCTGCTTTGTGTGGTTTGTCACGTATGCAGATTAGCTTCAGCACAGCCTGTTGCCACTTGGCTGAGGCAGTGCTGCAGTGCTTCCAGCTTCTGACTGATGTGTTGATTTCAGAGATGGAGGCTGAAGAGGAGGAGGTGCAGGAGCTGTAGATTATGGGGGAACCCTGATTGATCTAGGGCCCGCAATCCTCGGCGTGGGGACAATGTGTTCCATCCCAAGGTCTGACTGGGTCACGGCTTCTACTATGTTTATCCAGTGTGCTGTCAGTGAGATGTACCGTTCCTTGCCACAAGCACTTGTCCACATGTCCGTGGTTAGGTGGACTTTGCCAGTAACAGCATTGTTGAGGGCATGGGTATTGTTGTGGGACATATGCTGGTGTAATGCCAGTACGGGACACCAGGAGAAATAGTGGCAACTTGGAACTGAGTCCCATGGGTTGGCCGCTGCCATCAGTTTCCAGAAAGCTTCCATCTCAATGAGCCGAAAAGGCAACATTTTGAGCGCAAGTAGAAGAGAAATGTTAAAATTTAGTACTGTTGCCTGTGGGGCGTTGGCTGGGTATTTTTGCTTGCGTTCCAATGACTGGGATATAGACAACTGAACGCTGTGCTGCGACAAGGACGTGGACGGGCTTGATGATGGTGCTGCTTGACTGTGGGCAACAACAGGGGCAGAGATAGAGGTATCTTCACATGCACGGTGGACTGGGGATTGGCTACTACGCAAAACAGTGGAAGAAGCAGTGGTGTCACCTGCAGACAGTGTTCCTGGAGCCTGGAGTTCGGCCCAGAAAGTCGGGTGCTTTGCTGCCATGTGCCTGATCATGCTGGTGATGGTCAGTCTGGTAGTTTTGCTACCCCTGCTGATGCGGGCATGGCAGGTGCTGCAAATGGCCTGTTTGGAGTTATCGGCAGAGTCTTAAAAAAAAAAACAGACTCGGGAAGATCTAACAGTTGGAATGGCAACTCCCCTCATGTTGGTGTTACGGGGAACGGATGCATGCCTTCTTTCTGTGGCCACCTCACTGCTTCTTCCTGCCTGTTGAGGTGATATGCCTCCTTCCCCATGTGTGCTGCTGTCCTCGCTCTGCATGTCCTCCTGCCAGGTTGGGTTAGTCACTATGTTATCCACCACCTCGTCTTCCACATTCGCACCCGACTCCTCCTTCTGACTTTCTGGCAATTGTGTCTCATCATCGTCCACCTCTTGTGACACTTTCCCACCATCGCCTTCGTGTGACCGCTTGGGCATCGCTACATGCGATCTCATCTGTCCCCCTTCAAGTTGACCAGCCGAAAGTCTGGAATCTTGAAAGGGAAAACTGAACAGCTCTTCGGAGTGTCCAAGTGTGGGATCAGTTGTCTCAAGGCACTCGGCATGGTGGGAGGAAGGAGGATCAGGGTGAGGAATATCCGGGCCACACTCTCGGCTACTCAGACTTGACCGTGTGGAAGGCATGGTGGTGGTGGTGGCTAAGTGACGGGAAGCATTATCCGCTATCCAACCAACTACTGTTTCATACTGCGCTGGCTTCAACAGTGGTGTGCTGCGATCCTCTAGAAACTGGGACAGGGAGGTCAAGCGAGATGGGGGTCTTTGTTGTGACCCACTTTCAGCTTTGCCACGGCCTTGTCCTCTGCATGCACTATCAGCATTACGTCCACTTCCTCGTCCCTTGCCCCTTGCCTTGCCCATTTTAAATGGACTACTGAACTATTTCAAAAGCTCAACACAAATGTATTTTTTTGTAGCAAAATTATATCTGATCAGTATGCCTTCAAAGCTGTGATTTTTCCACCACAGATTCAACAGGCCGCAGCCACAGATAACAGACTGTATAATTATGTTTTCTGTTGTATGTGAAATTTGGAAAAAAAGAGTAGAACAAGGCTAGCCAATTTTTCCACCAGATACACCAGGACTCAGCCTGACATAACAGACTGTATAAATTTTTTTAGGGGGTTGGTGAATTTTTGAAAAAAAAAAAAAAAATAGTAGAACAAGGCTAGCACACAGAACTGTACTACGTATGTTAGGAGTCGAGTTCCCTCCGCTGCACAGGGGGAATCTCGAACCATGTCTGCTGCGATCTCTCATTCTGCATCAGCCGCAGTGGAGCCTGCTCAGCGGAGACGTCGGTCCCAGCGTCTCGCTCAGTCTGATTTTGTGCAAAGGGTTAGGGTATGTGCACACGTTGCGGATTCTGCTGCGGATTGTTCCGCAGCGGATTTTCGCAGTGCAAAACCACTGCGGTTTTCACTGCGGGTTTTATAGTGATTTCTTCTGCGGATTCCACTGTGGGTTTACATCTGCAGTTTCCTATTGGTGCAGGTGTAAATCCGCTGTGGAATCCGCAGAAAGAATTGACATGCTGCGGAAAATAATCCTCTGCGTTTCCGCGCGGATTTTTATTCAGCAGGTGCACAGCGTTTTTTTTTTCTCATAGGTTTACATGGTACTGTAAACTTAGGGAAAAAAAAAAAATCCGCAACGTGTGCACATACCCTTACTGCTGCCTTTCCAGGCTCTGCAGCCTGTATTGATCAGCGGCGAGCAGACATCTCTGGGACTAAGTCCTGCTTTTTCCCTTCTGAGCATGCCCAAAGGAAGACCTCTCAGTGGAGGTCTGGGGTCACATGCTCAGGTACTGCAGCAGCTCCTATTGGTCCTCTAGGAAGGTCCTAAAGTTGCTCAGTTACTGTAGCAGATCTCATTGGTCCTCTAGGAAGGTAATAAACTTGCTGCAGCTATAAAAGGTTCGCATGGCTGCATGGTATGCTCTAGTATACTCTTGTTTACGTGTGTGTGTGTTGTGAGTGAAAGTCGCTCTTTAATCATCCCCTCCCTTGTGTTTGAATGCTCGCGTAAGGAGGGTGATTGTAATCTGGTGCACGACTTGTTACCAACACTAGTACACAAATAGCGGCTATTACAGTGACCGCCAGTGCGGCGCCGTGTGCTATCACTCCGATTTCCTAACCCAAGTCTGGGTGGTTAGAGGTGTCGGCCAGAGAGGCACTGCATGCACTCTCATGCTACCTTATTATTATTTCGGTTACATGCGGTACTGCGACACAACGGGGTTCGCTTCTTTCACACAGGGTCAAGCTATCCCATGTGTGTATCATCGTTGTACCGCCATATAGTTAATCAATGCTTAGCAGCAGGTTTCATCTCTGCACGATGGACCCCGGGCTGCGAACACACCTTATTCCTTTTCTCTAATTATTCGGTGCGTTTCGCTAGCCCTAACAACGTAGGCCTGCGAAACTACAATTTTTCCACCACAGACACACCAGGCCGCAGCCACAGATAACAGACTATATAATTTTTTTTCTGTTGTAGAGGAAATTTGTAAAAAAATAAAAAATGTGTACAATAAGGCTAGCAGAATGAACTATAAAACTTATGGCTGCGAAGCTACAATTTTTCCACCAGAGATACACAAGGCCTCAGCCTGACACAACAGACAGTATAAATATTTATTATGGTTTTTGGTGAATTTTTGAAAAAAAAAAAAAAAAAGTAGAACAAGGCTAGTACAAAGAAGTATGCTATGTATGCCTGCGAAACTATGATTATTCCACCACAGATACACCAGGCCGCAGCCACAGATAACAGACTGTATAATTTTTTGGGGTGATTTTTGATTAAAAGAAAAATGAGTGGAACAAGGCTAGCAGACAGAACTATGCAACTTATGCCTGTGAAGCTACGATTTTTCCACCACAGATACAACAAGCCTCAGCCTGACATAACAGATTGTAAAACATTTTTGGGGTTTTTGGTGAATTTTTGAAAAAAAAAAATTAAAAAAGAGTTGAACTAGGCTAGCACACAGAGCTATGCTACGTATGCCTGCGAAACTATGATTTTCCACCACAGATACACAAGGCCGCAGCCACAGGTAACAGACTGTATAAAATATTTTTTGTTTTTGGTGAATTTTTGAAAAAAAAAACAAACAACAAGGCTAGCATACAGAACTGTCATGATCTCTGCAGGCAGAGATCATAGCAAGCCTATAGAGGGACAAGCTCTCGGAAGATGGAACTATACTGACCATGAACTAAGCCTGCCGCGCAACTAGAAATAGCCAGGTAGCATTTCCTATTTATAGCTAGATGCCCAGCTCTGGCCTAAGACCTAAATAGCTAGCAGAGGGAAATATAAGACCTGGCTCACCTCTAGAGAAATATTCCAAAGAAGACAGTAGCCCCCCACATATAATGACGGTGAGTTCAGATGAAACAACAAACGCAGCAGGAAAATAGTCTTAGCAAATTTGAGGTCCGCTTACTAGATAGCAGAAGACAGATAGTATACTTTCATGGTCAGCAGAAAAACACTAACAAAACACCATCCAGAGATTACCTTAAACTCTGGCATTAACTCATAACGCCAGAGTAGCAATCCCTGATCAACGAGAGCTTTCCAGACACAGTAACAAAACTTCAGCTGTGAACTGGAACAAATAGGCAAAACAAAACATGGACTAAAGTCCAACTTATCTAGCAGTTGTCTAGAAGCAGGAACAAGCACTGAGAGGCATCAGATAACATTGTTGACCGGCAAGAAACCACCAGAGAAATGAGCTTAAATAGCGACACCCACTACTGATGGAACCAGGTGAAACAGGAAAGAGGATGACAAGTCCAATTCCACAAGCGGCCACCGGGGGAGCCCAGAATCCAAATTCACAACAGTACCCCCCCCTCAAGGAGGGGGCACCGAACCCTCACCAGATCCACCAGGGCGACCAGGATGAGCCCTATGGAAGGCACGAACAAGATCAGAAGCATGAACATCAGATGCATTGACCCAAGAATTATCCTCCTGGCCGTAACCCTTCCAGTTGACCAGATACTGGAGTCTCCGTCTGGAAACACGAGAGTCCAAAATCTTCTCCACAACGTACTCCAACTCACCCTCAACCAACACCGGAGCAGGAGGCTCAACTGAAGGTACAACAGGTACCTCATACCTGCGCAATAACGACCGATGAAAAACGTTATGAATGGAAAAGGACGCAGGGAGGTCCAAACGGAAAGAAACAGGATTAAGAATCTCCAATATTCTATAAGGGCCGATGAACCGAGGTTTAAACTTAGGAGAAGAGACCCTCATAGGGACAAAACGAGAAGACAACCACACCAAATCTCCAACACAAAGCCGAGAACCAACACGACGATGACGGTTGGCAAAACGCTGAGTCTTCTCCTGGGACAACTTCAAATTGTCCATAACCTGCCCCCAGATGTGATGCAATCTCTCCACCACCGCATCCACTCCAGGACAATCCGAGGATTCCACCTGACCGGAGGAAAATCGAGGGTGAAACCCCGAATTACAAAAAAACGGGGACACCAAGGTGGAAGAGCTGGCCCGATTATTGAGGGCGAACTCTGCCAATGGCAAAAAAGCAACCCAATCATCCTGGTCAGCAGAGACAAAACACCTCAGATATGTCTCCAGGGTCTGATTAGTCCGCTCGGTCTGGCCATTAGTCTGAGGGTGAAAAGCAGATGAAAAAGACAAATCTATGCCCATCCTAGCACAGAATGCCCGCCAAAATCCAGACACAAACTGGGCACCTCTGTCAGAAACAATATTCTCAGGAATACCGTGCAATCGGACAACATTCTGAAAAAACAGAGGAACCAACTCAGAAGAAGAAGGCAACTTGGGCAGAGGAACCAAATGGACCATTTTAGAGAAACGGTCACAGACCACCCAGATGACAGACATCTTCTGGGAAACAGGCAGATCTGAAATAAAATCCATCGAGATGTGTGTCCAAGGCCTCTTAGGAATAGGCAAGGGCAACAGCAGTCCGCTAGCCCGAGAACTACAAGACTTGGCCCGAGCACAAACGTCACATGACTGCACAAAGACTCGCACATCTCGTGACAGGGAAGGCCACCAGAAGGATCTTGCCACCAAATCCCTGGTACCAAAAATTCCGGGATGACCTGCCAATGCAGAAGAATGTACCTCAGAGATGACTCTGCTGGTCCAATCATCCGGAACAAACAGTCTATCAGGCGGACAACGATCCGGTCTATCCGCCTGAAACTCTTGCAAGGACCGCCGCAGATCAGGAGAAACGGCCGACAAAATTACTCCCTCCCTAAGGATATCTGTGGGTTCAGAATTACCAGGAGAGTCCGGGTCAAAACTCCTAGAAAGGGCATCTGCCTTAACATTCTTAGAACCCGGTAGGTATGACACCACAAAATTAAAGCGAGAAAAAAATAAAGACCAGCGCGCCTGTCTAGGATTCAGGCGTCTGGCAGTCTCAAGATAAATTAAATTTTTGTGGTCAGTCAATACCACCACCTGATGCCTAGCCCCCTCGAGCCAATGGCGCCACTCCTCAAACGCCCACTTCATGGCCAAAAGCTCCCGATTCCCAACATCATAATTCCGCTCTGCGGGCGAAAATTTGCGAGAAAAGAAGGCACAAGGCCTAATGACGGAGCAGTCGGAACCTTTCTGCGACAACACTGCCCCAGCTCCGATCTCCGAAGCGTCAACCTCAACCTGAAAAGGCAGATTCACATCAGGCTGACGCAACACAGGGGCAGAGGCAAAACGGCGCTTAAGCTCCTGAAAGGCCTCTACAGCATGAGGGGACCAATTAGCAACATCAGCGCCTTGTCTGGTCAAATCAGTCAGTGGTTTAACGACATCCGAAAAACCAGCAATAAATCGGCGGTAAAAGTTGGCAAAGCCCAAAAATCTCTGAAGACCCTTAAGAGAGGAGGGCTGAGTCCAGTCACAAATAGCTTGCACCTTGACGGGATCCATCTCAATGGAAGAGGGAGAAAAAATATACCCCAAAAAGGAAATTTTCTGGACCCCAAAAACGCACTTAGACCCCTTCACACATAAAGAATTAGACCGCAGAACCTGAAAAACTCTCCTGACCTGCTGGACATGAGAGTCCCAGTCATCAGAAAAAATCAGAATATCATCCAGATATATTATCATAAATTTATCCAGAAAATCGCGGAAAATATCATGCATAAAAGACTGGAAAACTGAAGGGGCATTAGAAAGACCAAAAGGCATGACCAAATACTCAAAGTGGCCCTCGGGCGTATTAAATGCGGTCTTCCACTCATCCCCCTGTCTGATCCGCACCAAATTATACGCCCCACGAAGATCAATTTTAGAGAACCACTTAGCACCCTCTATACGAGCAAACAAATCAGTAAGCAATGGCAATGGGTATTGATACTTAACAGTGATCTTATTCAGAAGCCGATAATCAATACATGGTCTCAAAGAGCCGTCTTTTTTTGAGACAAAGAAAAACCCAGCTCCCAAGGGAGAAGAAGATGGACGAATATGTCCCTTTTCCAAAGACTCCTTTATATATTCCCGCATAGCAGCATGTTCCGGCACAGACAGATTAAACAAACGACCCTTTGGATATTTACAACCCGGTATCAAATCTATGGCACAATCGCACTCACGGTGCGGAGGTAACGACCCAAGCTTGGGTTCGTCAAAGACGTCTTGATAATCAGAGAGGAACTCCGGGACTTCAGAGGGAATGGACGACGAAATAGAAACCAAAGGTAAATCCCCATGAATACCCTTACATCCCCAGCTCAACACAGACATTGCTCTCCAGTCCAAGACTGGGTTGTGAGACTGCAACCATGGCAATCCCAGTACCAAATCGTCATGTAAATTATACAGCACCAGGAAACGAATAATCTCCTGGTGATCCGGATTGATACGCATGGTTACTTGTGTCCAGTATTGTGGTTTATTATTAGCCAATGGGGTGGAGTCAATCCCCTTCAGAGGAATAAGAGTCTCCAAAGGCTCTAAATCAAAACCACAACGATTGGCAAAGGACCAATCCATAAGACTCAGAGCGGCGCCAGAGTCAACATAGGCGTCCGTGGCAATGGATGACAAAGAGCAAATCAGGGTTACAGACAAAATAAACTTAGACTGAATGGTGCCAATGGAAACAGACTTATCAAGCTTCTTTGTACGCCTAGAGCATGCTGATATAACATGAGTAGAATCCCCACAATAGAAACACAATCCATTCTTCCGTCTAAAATTCTGTCGCTCGCTCCTGGACAGAATTCTATCACACTGCATACTTTCTGGCGTCTTTTCCATAGACACCGCCAGATGGTGCACCGGTTTGCGCTCCCGCAGACGCCTATCAATCTGAATAGCCATTGTCATGGACTCATTCAGACCTGCAGGCACAGGGAACCCCACCATAACATCCTTAACGGCATCAGAGAGACCTTCTCTGAAAGTTGCCGCCAAGGCGCACTCATTCCACTGAGTAAGCACAGACCATTTACGGAATTTTTGGCAGAAAACTTCAGCTTCGTCTTGCCCCTGAGATAGTGCCATCAAAGTTTTTTCTGCCTGAAGTTCCAAATGAGGTTCCTCATAAAGCAAGCCCAAGGCCAGAAAAAACGCATCCACATCGCGTAACGCAGGATCCCCTGCTGGCAATGAGAAGGCCCAATCTTGAGGGTCACCCCTGAGCAAGGAAATCACAATCCTAACCTGCTGAGCAGGGTCTCCAGCTGAACGAGACTTCAGGGACAAATAAAGCTTACAATTATTTCGGAAATTCTGGAAGCTAGCTCTATTCCCTGTGAAGAACTCCGGCAAAGGAATTCTCGGCTCAGATACCGGAGCATGTACCACAAAATCTTGTAAATTTTGTACTGTCGTGATGAGATTATTCAAACCCGCAGTTACACTCTGGAGATCCATTATTGTCAGGTGCACACAGAGCCATACAGAGATTAGGAGGAGAGAGAGAAAAAAGACTGCAGCAAGGCAGACTGGAGGAAAAAAAAAAAAAATTCCAGCAGACTTCTTATAACTCTCCTTTCTCAACCTGGGTCTTTAACACTTTATGGGCCGGTCAAACTGTCATGATCTCTGCAGGCAGAGATCATAGCAAGCCTATAGAGGGACAAGCTCTCGGAAGATGGAACTATACTGACCATGAACTAAGCCTGCCGCGCAACTAGAAATAGCCAGGTAGCATTTCCTATTTATAGCTAGATGCCCAGCTCTGGCCTAAGACCTAAATAGCTAGCAGAGGGAAATATAAGACCTGGCTCACCTCTAGAGAAATATTCCAAAGAAGACAGTAGCCCCCCACATATAATGACGGTGAGTTCAGATGAAACAACAAACGCAGCAGGAAAATAGTCTTAGCAAATTTGAGGTCCGCTTACTAGATAGCAGAAGACAGATAGTATACTTTCATGGTCAGCAGAAAAACACTAACAAAACACCATCCAGAGATTACCTTAAACTCTGGCATTAACTCATAACGCCAGAGTAGCAATCCCTGATCAACGAGAGCTTTCCAGACACAGTAACAAAACTTCAGCTGTGAACTGGAACAAATAGGCAAAACAAAACATGGACTAAAGTCCAACTTATCTAGCAGTTGTCTAGAAGCAGGAACAAGCACTGAGAGGCATCAGATAACATTGTTGACCGGCAAGAAACCACCAGAGAAATGAGCTTAAATAGCGACACCCACTACTGATGGAACCAGGTGAAACAGGAAAGAGGATGACAAGTCCAATTCCACAAGCGGCCACCGGGGGAGCCCAGAATCCAAATTCACAACACAGAACTATGATACCTATGCTTGCGAAACTACGATTTTTCCACCACAGATACTCCAGGCCACAGCTACAGATCACAGACTGTATAATTTTTTCTTCTCTTGTATGTCAAATTTGGCAAAAAATTAAAAATGAGTACAACAAGGCTAGCAGACAGAACTATGCTACGTATGCCAGTGAAACTATGATTTTGCCACCACAGATACACCAGGCCTCTGCCTGACATAACAGACTGTATAAAAAATTAATTGTTTTTTGGAGAATTAAAAAGAAAAAAAGAGTGGAACAAGGCTAGCAGACAGAACTATGCAACTTATGCCTGCGAAGCTATGATTTTTCCAACATAGATACACCAGGCCTCTGCCTGACATAACAGACTGTATCAAATATTTTTATTTTTTTTGGTAAATTTTTGAAACAAAAAAGGAGAACAAGGCTAGCACACAGAACTATGATACGTATGCCTGCAAAACTACGATTTTATGATTATTCCACCACAGTTACACCAGGCCGCAGCCACATAACAGACAACAGATAACAGACTGTATAATTTTTTTTTTCTCTTGTATGTGAAATTTGGCAGAAAATTAAAAATGTGTACAACAAGGATAGCAGACAAAACTATGAAACTTATTCCTGCGAAGCTACAATTTTTCGACCACGGATACACCAGCCGTCAACCTCAGATAACAGACTGATCTAAATTTGGCCTTGATTTTTTTGGGCACAACTAAATTGTGTCAACAAGTTGGCTATGACACATTTTTTGGCACACTCACATCTGGTGCCTGGGACAAAAAAAAATGGTACATTTGCACGTTCTTCAATTACAATAACCTGGCTGCAGTAGGCAGCGTGACCAAGCAAATAAATGTTGAAATAAAGGGGCTATGGATTGCTTTAGAATAAAAGGAGCAGGTATTAGGTGAAGGAAAAAAAGCCACAGAAAACTTCAGCTAGGTATATATTACATAAGCAGCAGCAGCGGGCAGTAATGGATCTTTTGGTGGTATGCAGTGAGAGCCATGTACTCACATACAGTGCATACAGGCCTTGCACTGATGTGGATATGTGCACATAGACTCTGCTGCCAACCTAGCACTGCAATCTCTGGACCCCCTAATTAGCCCTAAAAAGGACTGTTGGTTTCTCAGGAGTTGTGGACTGAACAGTTGCCGACCTACACTAACTATTAACAGGACGATTCTGACCCTATCTCAGCAGCATCTCTCCCTATACTCGCTAAGTCTCAAGCAGAATGCAATGAGCAGGGTGGCGCCAGGTCTCTTATAGATCTGATGACGCTGTGCGGCCAGCCAATCACTGTAATAACAACAACTAGATGGGTATTTCCTGAAGCAACTACAGATAGTGCTTTGGAATGGTGCCCGGGCTGCCCCTGCAAGACTTTCACACTTGGGTGCCCCTCAGGCGGTCCGATTTGGTAGGCGGAGTCACTCTGGGTCTGATTTGGTGGGTTGGGTCAATCTGGGTCCTATTTGGTGGGCGGGGTCACTCTGGGACCAATTTGGTGGGCAGAGCCACTCTGGGTCCGATTTGGTGGGCGGGGCACCTCAGGGACCGATTTGGTGGGCGGGGTCACTCAGGGTCCGATTTGGTGGATGGGGTCACTCAGGGTCCGATTTGGTGGGCGGGGTCACTCTGGGTTCGATTTGGTGGATGGGGTCACTCAGGGTCCGATTTGGTGGATGGGGTCACTCAGGGTCCGATTTGGTGGGCGGGGTCACTCTGGGACAGATTTGGTGGGCGGGGTCACTCTGGGACAGATTTGGTGGGCGGGGTCACTCTGGGACAGATTTGGTGGGCGGGGTCACTCTGGGTCCGATTTGGTGGGCGGGGCACCTCAGGGTCCGATTTGATGGGCGGGGCACCTCTGGGTCCAATTTGGTGGGCGGGGCACCTCTGGGTCCAATTTGGTGGGCGGGGTCACACTGGGTCCGATTTGGTGGGCGGGGTCACTCTGGGTCTGATTTGGTGGGCATGGCACCTCAGGGACCGATTAGGTGGGCGGGGTCACTCTGGGTCCAATTTGGTGGGCGGAGCCACTCTGGGTCCGATTTGGTGGGCGGGGCACCTCAGGGTCCAATTTGGTGGGTGGGGTCACTCTGGGTCCGATTTGGTAGGCAGAGCCACTCTGGGTCCGATTTGGTGGGCGGGGCACCTCACGACCGATTTGGTGGGCGGGTTCACTGAGGGTCCGATTTGGTGGGCGGGGCCACTCTGGGTCCGATTTGGTGGGCGGGGCCCCTCAGGGGCCGATTTGGTGTGTGGGGCCCATCGGGCCGATTTGGTGGGCGAGGCCACTCTGGGTCCGATTTGGTGGGTGGGGCCCCTCAGGGTCCGATTTGGTGGGCGGGGCCCCTCAGGGGCCGATTTGGTGGGCGGGGCCACTCTGGGTCCAATTTGGTGGGCGGGGCCCCTCAGGGTCTGATTTGGTGGGCGGGGCCCCTCTGGGTCCGATTTGGTGGGCGGGGCACCTCAGGGGCCGATTTGGTGGGCGCCCCTCTGGGTCCGATTTGGTGGGCGGGGCCACTCTGGGTCCAACTTGGTGGGCGGGGCCACTCTAGGTCCAATTTGGTGGGCGGGGCCCCTCAGGGGACGATTTGGTGGGCGGGGCCCCTCAGGAACCGATTTAGTGGGCGGGGCCACTCTGGGTCCGATTTGGTGGGCGGGGCACCTCAGGGTCCGATTTGATGGGCGGGGCACCTCTGGGTCCAATTTGGTGGGCGGGGCACCTCTGGGTCCAATTTGGTGGGCGGGGTCACACTGGGTCCGATTTGGTGGGCGGGGTCACTCTGGGTCTGATTTGGTGGGCATGGCACCTCAGGGACCGATTAGGTGGGCGGGGTCACTCTGGGTTCAATTTGGTGGGCGGAGCCACTCTGGGTCCGATTTGGTGGGCGGGGCACCTCAGGGTCCAATTTGGTGGGTGGGGTACTCTGGGTCCGATTTGGTAGGCAGAGCCACTCTGGGTCCGATTTGGTGGGCGGGGCACCTCACGACCGATTTGGTGGGCGGGTTCACTGAGGGTCCGATTTGGTGGGCGGGGCCACTCTGGGTCCGATTTGGTGGGCGGGGCCCCTCAGGGGCCGATTTGGTGTGTGGGGCCCATCGGGCCGATTTGGTGGGCGAGGCCACTCTGGGTCCGATTTAGTGGGTGGGGCCCCTCAGGGTCCGATTTGGTGGGCGGGGCCCCTCAGGGGCTGATTTGGTGGGCGGGGCCACTCTGGGTCCAATTTGGTGGGCGGGGCCCCTCAGGGTCTGATTTGGTGGGCGGGGCCCCTCTGGGTCCGATTTGGTGGGCGGGGCACCTCAGGGGCGGATTTGGTGGGCGCCCCTCTGGGTCCGATTTGGTGGGCGGGGCCACTCTGGGTCCAATTTGGTGGGCGGGGCGACTCTGGGTCCAATTTGGTGGGCGGGGCCCCTCAGGGGACGATTTGGTGGGCGGGGCCCCTCCGGGGCCGATTTGGTGGGCGGGGCCCCTCAGGAGCCGATTTAGTGGGCGGGGCCACTCTGGGTCCAATTTGGTGGGCGGGGCAGCTCAGGGTCCGATTTGGTGGGCGGGGCCGCTCAGGGGCCGTTTTGGTGGGCGGGGCCACTCTGGGTCCGATTTGGTGGGCGGGGCCTCTCAGGGGCCGATTTGGTGGGCGGGGCCCCTCAGGGGCCGATTTGATGGGCGGGGCCACTCTGGGGCCGATTTGGTGGGCGCGGCCCCTCAGGGGCCGATTTGGTGGGCGGGGCCCCTCAGGGGCCGATTTGGTGGGCGGGGCCCCTCAGGGGCCGATTTGGTGGGCAGGGCCACTCTGGGTCCAATTTGGTGGGCGGGGCACCTCAGGGGCCGAATTTGTGGGCGGGTCACTTTAAGAGCTGATATTATCTGGCAAAACTGTCCTGCTGGGGTCATGTACAGTTCATAGGCGTTGGCATAGTAACTGGGTCTGACTGCACATATCAATGAGCTAATCAGCCAGGTGGCAGTTGACAGTTATGTTGAAATTGCCTCAGAAACCAGGCCATTATACCCTATGAGGAAATTTCCCTATTGAAACGCATTAAGACAATGCTTTCCAATGAGGGGAAAACAATTTTCAAACGCAAATTGCACCAAAACTACAAATCCGATCGACACGAAAAATAGTTAGCACACCTCTCGTGGATGCTGGCTTCGAAATGACACCTCACTGGAGTCTGTGCGTTCAGCGGTTCGGGCCGCATTAATTGCGGAAAAAAGCCTAATAATAATAAGAACTAGATGGGTATTTCCTGAAGGAACTACAGATAGTGCTTTGGAATGGTGCCCGGGCTGCCCCTGCAAGACTTTCACACTTGGGTGCCCCTCAGATGCTGGTTTGGTAGTTGTAGCCCCTCAGGGTTGAGGATTTGGTGGGCGGGGCCACTCTGGGTCCGATTTGGGGGGTGGAGCCACTCTGGGTCCGATTTGGTGGGCTGGGTCACTCTGGGTCCGATTTGGTGGGCCGGGCCACTATGGGTCCGATTTGGTGGGCCGGGCCACTCTGGGTCCGATTTGGTGGGCCGGGTCACTCTGGGTCCGATTTGGTGGGCCGCGTCACTCTGGGTCCGATTTGGTGGCCCGGGTCACTCTGGGTCCGATTTGGTGGGCGGGGCCTCTCAGGGGCCGATTTGGTGGCCCGGGTCACTCTGGGTCCGATTTGGTGGCCCGGGTCACTCTGGGTCCGATTTGGTGGCCCGGGTCACTCTGGGTCCGATTTGGTGGCCCGGGTCACTCTGGGTCCGATTTGGTGGCCCGGGTCACTCTGGGTCCGATTTGGTGGCCCGGGTCACTCTGGGTCCGATTTAGTGGGCGGGGCACCTCACGACCGATTTGGTGGGCGGGTTCACTGAGGGTCCGATTTGGTGGGCGGGGCCACTCTGGGTCCGATTTGGTGGGCGGGGCCCCTCAGGGGCCGATTTGGTGTGTGGGGCCCATCGGGCCGATTTGGTGGGCGAGGCCACTCTGGGTCCGATTTGGTGGGTGGGGCCCCTCAGGGGCTGATTTGGTGGGCGGGGCCACTCTGGGTCCAATTTGGTGGGCGGGGCCCCTCAGGGTCTGATTTGGTGGGCGGGGCACCTCAGGGGCCGATTTGGTGGGCGCCCCTCTGGGTCCGATTTGGTGGGCGGGGCCACTCTGGGTCCAATTTGGTGGGCGGGGCGACTCTGGGTCCAATTTGGTGGGCGGGGCCCCTCAGGGGACGATTTGGTGGGCGGGGCCCCTCCGGGGCCGATTTGGTGGGCGGGTCCCCTCAGGAGCCGATTTAGTGGGCGGGGCCACTCTGGGTCCAATTTGGTGGGCGGGGCAGCTCAGGGTCCGATTTGGTGGGCGGGGCCGCTCAGGGGCCGTTTTGGTGGGCGGGGCCACTCTGGGTCCGATTTGGTGGGCGGGGCCCCTCAGGGGCCGATTTGGTGGGCGGGGCCACTCAGGGGCCGATTTGATGGGCGGGGCCACTCTGGGGCCGATTTGGTGGGCGCGGCCCCTCAGGGGCCGATTTGGTGGGCGGGGCCCCTCAGGGGCCGATTTGGTGGGCAGGGCCACTCTGGGTCCAATTTGGTGGGCGGGGCACCTCAGGGGCCGAATTTGTGGGCGGGTCACTTTAAGAGCTGATATTATCTGGCAAAACTGTCCTGCTGGGGTCATGTACAGTTCATAGGCGTTGGCATAGTAACTGGGTCTGACTGCACATATCAATGAGCTAATCAGCCAGGTGGCAGTTGACAGTTATGTTGAAATTGCCTCAGAAACCAGGCCATTATACCCTATGAGGAAATTTCCCTATTGAAACGCATTAAGACAATGCTTTCCAATGAGGGGAAAACAATTTTCAAACGCAAATTGCACCAAAACTACAAATCCGATCGACACGAAAAATAGTTAGCACACCTCTCGTGGATGCTGGCTTCGAAATGACACCTCACTGGAGTCTGTGCGTTCAGCGGTTCGGGCCGCATTAATTGCGGAAAAAAGCCTAATAATAATAAGAACTAGATGGGTATTTCCTGAAGGAACTACAGATAGTGCTTTGGAATGGTGCCCGGGATGCCCCTGCAAGACTTTCACACTTGGGTGCCCCTCAGATGCTGGTTTGGTAGTTGTAGCCCCTCAGGGTTGAGGATTTGGTGGGCGGGGCCACTCTGGGTCCGATTTGGTGGGCTGGGTCACTCTGGGTCCGATTTGGTGGGCCGGGCCACTATGGGTCCGATTTGGTGGGCCGGGCCACTCTGGGTCCGATTTGGTGGGCCGGGTCACTCTGGGTCCGATTTGGTGGGCCGCGTCACTCTGGGTCCGATTTGGTGGCCCGGGTCACTCTGGGTCCGATTTGGTGGGCGGGGCCTCTCAGGGGCCGATTTGGTGGGCGGGGCCACTCTGGGTCCGATTTGGTGGCCCGGGCCACTCTGGGTCCGATTTGGTGGCCCGGGTCACTCTGGGTCCGATTTGGTGGCCCGGGTCACTCTGGGTCCGATTTGGTGGCCCGACCCACTCTGGGTTCGATTTGGTGGCCCGGGTCACTCTGGATCCGATTTGGTGGCCCGGGTCACTCTGGGTCCGATTTGGTGGGCCGGGTCACTCTGACTGACAGCAGGATAAGGGAATGGCTGATAACAGAGAATAGACTGACAGCAGGACAAGGGAATGGCTGATAACAGAGAGAATAGACTGACAGCAGGACAGGGGAATGGCTGATAACAGAGAGAAATAGTGGGCCGGGTCACTCTGGGTGCGATTTGGTGGGCCGGGTCAGTCTGGGTCCGATTTGGTGGCCCGGGTCACTCTGGGTCCGATTTGGTGGGCCGGGTCACTGTGGGACCGATTTGGTGGGCCGGGTCACTCTGGGTCCGATTTGGTGGCCCGGGTCACTGTGGGACCGATTTGGTGGCCCGGGTCACTCTGGGTCCGATTTGGTGGCCCGGGTCACTCTGGGTCCGATTTGGTGGCCCGGGTCACTCTGGGTCCGATTTGGTGGCCCGGGTCACTCTGGGTCCGATTTGGTGGCCCGGGTCACTCTGGGTCCGATTTGGTGGCCCGGGTCACTCTGGGTCTGATTTGGTGGCCCGGGTCACTCTGGGTCCGATTTGGTGGCCCGGGTCACTCTGGGTCCGATTTGGTGGGCCGGGTCAATCTGGGTCCGATTTGGTGGCCCGGGTCAATCTGGGTCCAATTTGGTGGCCCGGGTCACTCTGGGACCGATTTGGTGGGCCGGGTCACTCTGGGTCCGATTTGGTGGCCCGGGTCACTCTTGGTCCGATTTGGTGGCCCGGGTCACTCTGGGTCCGATTTGGTGGCCCGGGTCACTCTGGGTCCGATTTGGTGGCCCGGGTCACTCTGGGTCCGATTTGGTGGCCCGGGTCACTCTGGGTCCGATTTGGTGGCCCGGGTCACTCTGGGTCCTATTTGGTGGGCCGGGTCACTCTGGGTCCGATTTGGTGGGCCGGGTCACTCTGGGTCCGATTTGGTGGCCCGGGTCACTCTGGGTCCGATTTGGTGGCCCGGGTCACTCTGGGTCCGATTTGGTGGCCCGGGTCACTCTGGGTCCGATTTGGTGGGCCGGGTCACTCTGACTGACAGCAGGATAAGGGAATGGCTGATAACAGAGAATAGACTGACAGCAGGACAAGGGAATGGCTGATAACAGAGAGAATAGACTGACAGCAGGACAGGGGAATGGCTGATAACAGAGAGAAATAGTGGGCCGGGTCACTCTGGGTGCGATTTGGTGGGCCGGGTCAGTCTGGGTCCGATTTGGTGGCCCGGGTCACTCTGGGTCCGATTTGGTGGGCCGGGTCACTGTGGGACCGATTTGGTGGGCCGGGTCACTCTGGGTCCGATTTGGTGGCCCGGGTCACTGTGGGACCGATTTGGTGGCCCGGGTCACTCTGGGTCCGATTTGGTGGCCCGGGTCACTCTGGGTCCGATTTGGTGGCCCGGGTCACTCTGGGTCCGATTTGGTGGCCCGGGTCACTCTGGGTCCGATTTGGTGGCCCGGGTCACTCTGGGTCCGATTTGGTGGCCCGGGTCACTCTGGGTCTGATTTGGTGGCCCGGGTCACTCTGGGTCCGATTTGGTGGCCCGGGTCACTCTGGGTCCGATTTGGTGGGCCGGGTCAATCTGGGTCCGATTTGGTGGCCCGGGTCAATCTGGGTCCAATTTGGTGGCCCGGGTCACTCTGGGACCGATTTGGTGGGCCGGGTCACTCTGGGTCCGATTTGGTGGCCCGGGTCACTCTTGGTCCGATTTGGTGGCCCGGGTCACTCTGGGTCCGATTTGGTGGCCCGGGTCACTCTGGGTCCGATTTGGTGGCCCGGGTCACTCTGGGTCCGATTTGGTGGCCCGGGTCACTCTGGGTCCGATTTGGTGGCCCGGGTCACTCTGGGTCCTATTTGGTGGGCCGGGTCACTCTGGGTCCGATTTGGTGGGCCGGGTCACTCTGGGTCCGATTTGGTGGCCCGGGTCACTCTGGGTCCGATTTGGTGGCCCGGGTCACTCTGGGTCCGATTTGGTGGCCCGGGTCACTCTGGGTCCGATTTGGTGGCCCGGGTCACTCTGGGTCCGATTTGGTGGCCCGGGTCACTCTGACTGACAGCAGGATAAGGGAATGGCTGATAACAGAGAGAAATAGACTGACAGCAGGACGGGGATTGGCTGATAACAGAGAGAAATAGACTGACAGCAGGACAGGGGAATGGATGATAACAGAGAGAAATAGACTGACAGCAGGATGGGGGAATGGCTGATAACATAGAGAATAGACTGACAGCAGGACAGGGGAATGGCTGATAACAGAGAGAAATAGACTGACAGCAGTACGGGGAATGGCTGATAACAGAGAGAATAATTGCGGGGAAAAAAGCCTAATAAGAATAAATAGACTGACAGCAGGACAGGGGAATGGCTGATAACAGAGAGGAGCTGATATTATCTGACTGACAAAACCTGTTTCCTAGTGGGCTCGTAGGCGTTGGCATAGTAACTGTGTCTGACTGCGCATATCAATGAGCTAATCAGCCAGGTGGCAGTTTTGAAATTGCCTCAGAAACCAGGCCATTATACCCTATGAGGAAATTTCCCTATTGAAATGTATTGAGCAATGCTTTCCAATGGGGGGAAAACAATTTTCAAACGCAAATTGCGCCAAAACTACAAATCCGATCGACACGAAAAATACTTAGCACACCTCTCGTGGACGCTGGCTTCGAAATGACACCTCACTGGAGTCTGTGCGTTTAGCGGTTCGGGCCGCATTAATTGCGGAAAAAAGCCTAATAATAATAATAATAACTAGATGGGTATTTCCTGAAGGAACTACAGATAGTGCTTTGGAATGGTGCCCGGGCTGCCCCTGCAAGACTTTCACACTTGGGTGCCCCTCAAGCGCTGGTTTGGTAGTTGTAGCCCCTCAGGGTTGAGGCCACTCTGGGTCCGATTTGGTGGGCCGCGCCACTCCGGGTCCGATTTGGCGGGCCGCGCCACTCCGGGTCCGATTTGGCGGGCCGCGCCACTTCGGGTCCGATTTGGCGGGCCGCGCCACTCCGGGTCCGATTTGGCGGGCCGCGCCACTCCGGGTCCGATTTGGCGGGCCGCGCCACTCCGGGTCCGATTTGGCGGGCCGCGCCACTCCGGGTCCGATTTGGCGGGCCGCGCCACTCCGGGTCCGATTTGGCGGGCCGCGCCACTCCGGGTCCGATTTGGCGGGCCGCGCCACTGCGGGTCCGATTTGGCGGGCCGCGCCACTCCGGGTCCGATTTGGCGGGCCGCGCCACTCCGGGTCCGATTTGGCGGGCGGCGCCACTCCGGGTCCGATTCGGCGGGCGGCGCCACTCTGGGTCCGATTTGGCGGGCGGCGCCACTCTGGGTCCGATTTGGTGGGCCGCGCCACTCTGGGTCCGATTTGGCGGGCGGCGCCACTCTGGGTCCGATTTGGCGGGCGGCGCCACTCTGGGTCCGATTTGGCGGGCGGCGCCACTCTGGGTCCGATTTGGCGGGCGGCGCCACTCTGGGTCCGATTTGGCGGGCGGCGCCACTCTGGGTCCGATTTGTCTGGCGGCGCCACTCTGGCGGGCGGCGCCACCCTGGGTCCGAGTTGGCGGGCGGCGCCACCCTGGGTCCGAGTTGGCGGGCGGCGCCACCCTGGGTCCGAGTTGGCGGGCGGGGTCCGATTTGGTGAGCGGGGCAATAATTATAATAAGACTATAGATAGTGCTTTGAAATTGTGCTGTGCTATCACTTTAAGAGCTGATATTATCTGCCAAAACTGTCCTGCTAGGGTCATGTACAGTTCGCAGGCGTTGGCATAGTAACTGGGCCTGACTGAGCATATCAATGAGCTAATCAGCCAGGTGGCAGGTACATTTCAAATTGCCTCAGAAACCCGGCCATTATAACCTATGTGAAAATTTCCCTATTGAAAAGCATTACAATGAGGGGAAAAAACATTTTCAAACGCAAATTGCGCCAAAACTACAAATCCGATCGACACGAAAAATACTTAGCACACCTCTTGGGGACGCTGGCTTCGAAATGACACCTCACTGGAGTCTGTGAGTGAAGCGGTTCGGGCCGCATTACGTGCGGACTTAATAAGAATAAGAATAATAAGAAGAAGAAGTTATCCACGGTGGAATAACAGTATAGTGCTTTGTTCCAAAGCACTATAATAACTAGATGGGTATTTCCTGAAGGAACTACAGATAGTGCTTTGGAATGGTGCCCGGGCTGCCCCTGCAAGACTTTCACACTTGGGTGCCCCTCAGGCGCTGGTTTGGTAGTTGTAGCCCCTCAGGGTTGAGGCTTGGTGGGCCGGGTCACTCTGGGTCCGATTTGGTGGGCCGGGTCACTCTGGGTCCGATTTGGTGGGCCGGGTCACTCTGGGTCCGATTTGGTGGGCCGGGTCACTCTGGGTCCCATTTGGTGGGCCGGGTCACTCTGGGTCCCATTTGGTGGGCCGGGTCACTCTGGGTCCCATTTGGTGGGCCGGGTCACTCTGGGTCCCATTTGGTGGGCCGGGTCACTCTGGGTCCCATTTGGTGGGCCGGGTCACTCTGGGTCCCATTTGGTGGGCCGGGTCACTCTGGGTCCCATTTGGTGGCCCGGGTCACTCTGGGTCCCATTTGGTGGCCCGAGTCACTCTGGGTCCCATTTGGTGGCACGGGTCACTCTGGGTCCCATTTGGTGGCCCGGGTCACTCTGGGTCCCATTTGGTGGCCCGGGTCACTCTGGGCCCGATTTGGTCAACCCGGGTCACTCTGGGCCCGATTTGGTGGCCAGGGTCACTCTGGGCCCGATTTGGTGGCCCGGGTCACTCTGGGGCCGATTTGGTGGCCCGGGTCACTCTGGGGCCGATTTGGTGGCCCGGGTCACTCTGGGGCCGATTTGGTGGCCCGGGTCACTCTGGGTCCGATTTGGTGGCCCGGGTCACTCTGGGTCCGATTTGGTGGCCCGGGTCACTCTGGGTCCGATTTGGTGGCCCGGGTCACTCTGGGTCCGATTTGGTGGCCCGGGTCACTCTGGGTCCGATTTGGTGGCCCGGGTCACTCTGGGTCCGATTTGGTGGCCCGGGTCACTCTGGGTCCGATTTGGTGGCCCGGGTCACTCTGGGTCCGATTTGGTGGCCCGGGTCACTCTGGGTCCGATTTGGTGGCCCGGGTCACTCTGGGTCCGATTTGGTGGCCCGGGTCACTCTGGGTCCGATTTGACGGGCGGCGCCACTCTGGGTCCGATTTGACGGGCGGCGCCACTCTGGGTCCGACTTGGCGGGCGGCGCCACTCTGGGTCCGACTTGGCGGGCGGCGCCACTCTGGGTCCGACTTGGCGGGCGGCGCCACTCTGGGTCCGACTTGGCGGGCGGCGCCACTCTGGGTCCGACTTGGCGGGCGGCGCCACTCTGGGTCCGACTTGGCGGGCGGCGCCACTCTTGGTCCGATTTGGCGGGCCGGGTCACTCTGGGTCCGATTTGGCGGGCCGGGTCACTCTGGGTCCGATTTGGCGGGCCGGGTCACTCTGGGTCCGATTTGGCGGGCCGGGTCACTCTGGGTCCGATTTGGCGGGCCGGGTCACTCTGGGTCCGATTTGGCGGGCCGGGTCACTCTGGGTCCGATTTGGCGGGCCGGGTCACTCTGGGTCCGATTTGGCGGGCCGGGTCACTCTGGGTCCGATTTGGCGGGCCGGGTCACTCTGGGTCCGATTTGGCGGGCCGGGTCACTCTGGGTCCGATTTGGCGGGCGGCGCCACTCTGGGTCCGATTTTGCGGGCGGCGCCTCTGGGTCCGATTTGGCGGGCGGCGCCTCTCTGGGTCCGATTTGGCGGGCGGCGCAACTCTGGGTCCGATTTGGCGGGCGGCGCCTCTCTGGGTCCGATTTGGCGGGCGGCGCAACTCTGGGTCCGATTTGGCGGGCGGCGCCACTCTGGGTCCGATTTGGCGGGCGGCGCAACTCTGGGTCCGATTTGGCGGGCGGCGCCACTCTGGGTCCGATTTGGCGGGCGGCGCCACTCTGGGTCCGATTTGGCGGGCGGCGCCACTCTGGGTCCGATTTGGCGGGCGGCGCCACTCTGGGTCCGATTTGGCGGGCGGCGCCACTCTGGGTCCGATTTGGCGGGCGGCGCCACTCTGGGTCCGATTTGGCGGGCGGCGCCACTCTGGGTCCGATTTGGCGGGCGGCGCCACTCTGGGTCCGACTTGACGGGCGGCGCCACTCTGGGTCTGATTTGGCGGGCGGGGGCACTCTGGGTCCGATTTGGCAAGCGGGGGCACTCTGGTCCGATTTGGTGGGCTGGGTCCGATTTGGTGAGCGGGGCAATAATGATAAGACTACAGATAGTGCTTTGTAATTGTGCTGTACTGTCACTTTAAGAGCTGATATTATCTGACAAAACTTGTGACCTGGTGGGCTGGTAGAGTTTATAGGCGTTGGCATAGTAACTGGGTCTCACTGCGCATATCAATGAGGTAATCAGCCAGGTGGCAGTTATTTTTAGAAATTGCCCCAGAAATCAGGCCCATTATAAACGTATTGGAAAATTTCCCTATTGAAATGCATTGAGACACTTTTTTCAAACGCAAATTGCGCCAAAACTACAAATCCGATCGACACAAAAAATACTTAGCACACCTCTCAGGAACGCTGGCTTCGAAATGACACCTCACTGGAGTCTGTGAGTTTAGCGGTTCGGGCCGCATTACGTGCGGACTGAATAATAATAATAAGAACTAGATGGGTATTTCCTGAAGGAACTACAGATAGTGCTTTGGAATGGTGCCCGGGCTGCCCCTGCAAGACTTTCACACTTGGGTGCCCCTCAGGCGGTCCGATTTGGTGGGTTGGGTCAATCTGGGTCTGATTTTGTGGGCGGGGTAAATCTAGGTCCGATTCGGTGGGCGGGGTCACTTTTGGTCCGATTCTGTGGGCGCGGCCACTCTGGGTCCGATTCGGTGGGCGGAGCCACTCTGGGTCCGATTTGGTGGGCGGGGCACCCTAGGGACCAATTTGGTGGGTGGGGTCACTCGGTCCGATTTGGTGGGCTGGGCACCTCAGGGTCTCATTTGGTGGGCTGGGCACCTCAGGGTCCGATTTGGTGGGTGGGGTCACTCTGGGTCCGATTTGGTGGAAGGGGTCACTCTGGGTTTGATTTGGTGGAAGGGGTCACTCTGGGTTCGATTTGGTGGGCGGAGCCACTCTGGGTCCGATTTGGTGGGCGGGGTCACTCTGGGTCCGATTTGGTGGGCGGGGTCACTCTGGGTCCGATTTGGTGAGCCGGGCCCCTCGGGGTCCGATTTGGTGAGCGGGGTAATCTACTATATAATTGTCTAAGGGCACTTCCGTCTTTCTGTCTCACAACACCGCTACGTCATCATCTCATGAGACCGCAATGCACTCTTGGGACCGGAGCGCGCAACAAGCATCGGGTACCGGCCACTCCAGGTGCAACAAGCATCGTGTACCGGCCGCTCTAGGAGGTGCAACAACCATCAGATACCGGCCGCTCCAGAAGGTGAGTATGTAACTTTTTTATTTTAATTCTTTTTTTTTTTTTTAACAGGGATATGCAGTATACTATGTGACTGGACAATATACTACGTGACTGGGCAGTATAACTACGTGGCTCTGCGCTGTATACTGCGTGGCTCTGCGCTGTATACTACGCGGCTCTGCGCTGTATACTACGCGGCTCTGCGCTGTATACTGCGCGGCTCTGCGCTTTGTACTGCGCGGCTCTGCGCTATATACTGCGTGGCTCTTCGCTGTATACTACGCGGCTCTGCGCTGTGTACTGCGCGGCTCTGCGCTGTGTACTGCGCGTGTCCGTGCTGTGTACTGCGTGTGTCTGCGCTGTATACTGCGCGGCTCTGCGCTGTGTACTGCGCGGCTCTGCACTGTGTACTGCACGGCTCTGCGCTGTATACTGCGGGGCTCTGCACTGTATACTGCGGGGCTCTGCGCTGTATACTACGCGGCTCTGCGCTGTATACTGCGCGGCTCTGCGCTGTATACTGCGTGGCTCTACGCTGTGTACTGCGCGGCTCTGCGCTGTATACTGCGCGGCTCTGCGCTGTATACTGGGCGGCTCTGCGCTGTGTACTGCGCGGCTCTGCGCTGTATACTGCGCGGCTCTGCGCTGTATACTGCACGGCTCTGCGCTGTGTACTGCGCGGCTCTGCGCTGTGTACTGCGCGGCTCTGCGCTGTGTACTGCGCGGCTCTGCGCTGTGTACTGCGCGTGTCCGTGCTGTGTACTGCGTGTGTCTGCGCTGTATACTGCGCGGCTCTGCGCTGTGTACTGCGCGGCTCTGCACTGTGTACTGCACGGCTCTGCGCTGTATACTGCGGGGCTCTGCACTGTATACTGCGGGGCTCTGCGCTGTATACTACGCGGCTCTGCGCTGTATACTGCGCGGCTCTGCGCTGTATACTGCGTGGCTCTACGCTGTGTACTGCGCGGCTCTGCGCTGTATACTGCGCGGCTCTGCGCTGTATACTGGGCGGCTCTGCGCTGTGTACTGCGCGGCTCTGCGCTGTATACTGCGCGGCTCTGCGCTGTATACTGCACGGCTCTGCGCTGTGTACTGCGCGGCTCTGCGCTGTGTACTGCGCGGCTCTGCGCTGTGTACTGCGTGGCTCTGCGCTGTGTACTGCGCGGCTCTGCGCTGTGTACTGCGCGGCTCTGCGCTTTATACTGCGCGGCTCTGCGCTGTGTACTGCGCGGCTCTGCGCTGTGCACTGCGCGGCTCTGCGCGGTATACTGCGCGGCTCTGCGCTTTATACTGCGCGGCTCTGCGCTGTGTACTGCGCGGCTCTGCGCTGTATACTGCGCGGCTCTGCGCTGTGTACTGCGCGGCTCTGCGCTGTGTACTGCGCGGCTCTGCGCTGTGTACTGCGCGGCTCTGCGCTGTGTACTGCGCGGCTCTCCGCTTTATACTGCGCGGCTCTGCGCTGTGTACTGCGCGGCTCTGCACTTTATACTGCGCGGCTCTGCGCTTTGTACTGCGCGGCTCTGCGCTGTGTATTGCGTGGCTCTGCGCTGTGTACTGCGCGGCTCTGCGCTGTGTACTGCGCGGCTCTGCGCTGTGTACTGCGCGGCTCTGCGCTGTATACTGCGCGGCTCTGCGCTGTGTACTGCGCGGCTCTGCGCTTTATACTGCGCGACTCTGCGCTTTGTACTGCGCGGCTCTGCGCTGTGTACTGGGCGGCTCTGCGCTGTGTACTGCGCGGTCTGCGCTGTGTACTGCGCGGCTCTGCGCTGTGTACTGCGCGGCTCTGCGCTTTATACTGCGCGACTCTGCGCTTTGTACTGCGCGGCTCTGCGCTGTGTACTGCGCGGCTCTGCGCTGTGTACTGCGTGGCTCTGCGCTGTGTACTGCGCGGCTCTGCGCTGTGTACTGCGCGGCTCTGCGCTGTGTACTGCGCGGCTCTGCGCTGTGTACTGCGCGGCTCTGCGCTGTGTACTGCGCGGCTCTGCGCTGTATACTGCGTGGCTCTGCGCTGTGTACTGCGCGGCTCTGCGCTGTGTACTGCGTGGCTCTGCGCTTTATACTGCGCGACTCTGCGCTGTGTACTGCGCGGCTCTGCGCTGTGTACTGCGCGGCTCTGCGCTGTGTACTGCGCGGCTCTGCGCTGTGTACTGCGCGGCTCTGCGCTTTATAATGCGCGACTCTGCGCTTTGTACTGCGCGGCTCTGCGCTGTGTACTGCGCGGCTCTGCGCTGTGTACTGCGCGGCTCTGCGCTGTGTACTGCGCGGCTCTGCGCTGTGTACTGCGCGGCTCTGCACTGTATACTGCGTGGCTCTGCGCTGGGTACTGCACGGCTCTGCGCTGTGTACTGCGCGGCTCTGCGCTGTGTACTGCGCGGCTCTGCGCTGTGTACTGCGCGGCTCTGCGCTGTGTACTGCGCGGCTCTGCGCTTTATACTGCGCGACTCTGCGCTTTGTACTGCGCGGCTCTGCGCTGTGTACTGCGCGGCTCTGCGCTGTGTACTGCGTGGCTCTGCGCTGTGTACTGCGGGGCTCTGCGCTTTATACTGCGCGGCTCTGCACTGTATACTGCGTGGCTCTGCGCTGTGTACTGTGGGGCTCTGCGCTTTATACTGCGCGACTCTGCGCTTTGTACTGCGCGGCTCTGCACTGTATACTGCGTGGCTCTGCGCTGTGTACTGCGCGGCTCTGCGCTGTGTACTGCGTGGCTCTGCGCTTTATACTGCGCGACTCTGCGCTTTGTACTGCGCGGCTCTGCGCTGTGTACTGCGCGGCTCTGCACTGTATACTGCGTGGCTCTGCGCTGTGTACTGCGCGGCTCTGCGCTGTGTACTGCGGGGCTCTGCGCTTTATACTGCGCGACTCTGCGCTTTGTACTGTGCAGCTCTGCGCTGTGTACTGCGCGGCTCTGCGCTGTGTACTGCGTGGCTCTGCGCTGTGTACTGCGCGGCTCTGCACTTTATACTGCGCGACTCTGCGCTTTGTACTGCGCGGCTCTGCGCTTTATACTGCGCGGCTCTGCGCTGTGTACTGCGTGGCTCTGCACTGTGTACTGCGCGGCTCTGCGCTGTGTACTGCGCGGCTCTGCGCTGTGTACTGCGCGGCTCTGCGCTGTGTACTGCGCGGCTCTGCGCTGTGTACTGCGCGGCTCTGCGCTGTGTACTGCGCGGCTCTGCGCTGTGTACTGCGCGGCTCTGCGCTGTGTACTGCGCGGCTCTGCGCTGTGTACTGCGCGGCTCTGCGCTTTATACTGCGCGACTCTGCGCTTTGTACTGCGCGGCTCTGCGCTGTGTACTGCGCGGCTCTGCGCTGTGTACTGCGCGGCTCTGCGCTGTATACTGCGTGGCTCTGCGCTGTGTACTGCGGGGCTCTGCGCTTTATACTGCGCGACTCTGCGCTTTGTACTGCGCGGCTCTGCACTGTATACTGCGTCGCTCTGCGCTGTGTACTGCACGGCTCTGCGCTGTGTACTGCGTGGCTCTGCGCTTTATACTGCGCGACTCTGCGCTTTGTACTGCGCGGCTCTGCGCTGTGTACTGCGCGGCTCTGCACTGTATACTGCGTGGCTCTGCGCTGTGTACTGCGCGGCTCTGCGCTGTGTACTGCGCGGCTCTGCGCTTTATACTGCGCGACTCTGCGCTTTGTACTGCGCGGCTCTGCGCTGTGTACTGCGCGGCTCTGCACTGTATACTGCGTGGCTCTGCGCTGTGTACTGCGCGGCTCTGCGCTGTGTACTGCGTGGCTCTGCGCTTTATACTGCGCAACTCTGCGCTTTGTACTGCGCAGCTCTGCGCTGTGTACTGCGCGGCTCTGCGCTGTGTACTGCGCGGCTCTGCGCTTTATACTGCGCGACTCTGCGCTTTTGTACTGCGCGGCTCTGCGCTGTGTACTGCGCGGCTCTGCGCGGCTCTGCGCTGTGTACTGCGCGGCTCTGCGCTGTGTACTGCGCGGCTCTGCACTGTGTACTGCGCGGCTCTGCGCGGTATACTGCGCGGCTCTGCGCTGTGTACTGCGCGGCTCTGCGCTGTGTACTGCGCGGCTCTGCGCGGTATACTGCGCGGCTCTGCGCTGTGTACTGCACGGCTCTGCGCTTTATACTGCGCGGCTCTGCGCTTTATACTGCGCGACTCTGCGCTGTGTACTGCGCAGCTCTGCGCTGTGTACTGCGCGGCTCTGCGCTTTATACTGCGCGGCTCTGCGCTGTGTACTGCGCGGCTCTGCGCTGTGTACTGCGCGGCTCTGTGCTGTGTACTGCGCGGCTCTGCACTGTATACTGCGTGGCTGTGCAATATACTACGTGGACATGCATATTCTAGAATACCCGATGAGTTAGAATCGGGCCACAGTCTAATAATCATAAGACTACGGATAGTGGTTTGGAATTGTGCTGTACTGTCACTTTAAGAGCTGATATTATCTGACAAAACTTGTGACCTGGTGAGCTGATGTAGACTTCATAGGCGTTGGCATAGTAACTGTGTCTGACTGCGCATATCAATGAGCTAATCAGCCAGGTGGCAGTTATTTTTAGAAATTGCCTCAGAAACCAGCCCATTATAAACGTATAGGAAAATTTCTCCATTGAAACGCATTGAAAGACTTTTTTCAAACACAAATTGCGCAAAAACTACAAATCCGATCGGCACGAAAAATACTTAGCACACCTCTTGGGGACGCTGGCTTCGAAATGACACCTCACTGGAGTCTGTGAGTTTAGCGGTTCGGGCCGCATTACGTGCGGACTGAATAATAAGAATAAGAAGAAGTTTACCATGGTGGAATAACAGTATAGTGCTTTGTTCCAAAGCACTATAATAAGAAGTTTACCACGGTGGAATAACAGTATAGTGCTTTGTTCCAAAGCACTATAACTAGATGGGTATTTCCTGAAGGAACTACAGATAATGCTTTGGAATGGTGCCCGGGCTGCCCCTGCAAGACTTTCACACTTGGGTGCCCCTCAGACGCTGGTTTGGTAGTTGAGGATTTGGTGGGCGGGGCCACTCTGGATCCGATTTGGTGGCCTGGGTCACTCTGGGTCCGACTTGGTGGCCCGGGTCACTCTGGGTCCGATTTGGTGGCCTGGGTCCGATTTGGTGGCCGGGGTCACTCTGGGTCCGATTTGGTGGCCCGGGTCACTCTGGGTCCGATTTGGTGGCCCGGGTCACTCTGGGTCCGATTTGGTGGCCCGGGTCACTCTGGGTCCGATTTGGTGGCCCGGGTCACTCTGGGTCCGATTTGGTGGGCCGGGTCACTCTGGGTCCGATTTGGTGGGCCGGGTCACTCTGGGTCCGATTTGGTGGGCCGGGTCACTCTGGGTCCGATTTGGTGGCCCGGGTCACTCTGGGTCCGATTTGGTGGGCCGGGTCCCTCTGGGTCCGATTTGGTGTCCCGGGTCACTCTCCGTCCGATTTGGTGGCCCGGGTCACTCTCCGTCCGATTTGGTGGCCCGGGTCACTCTGGGTCCGATTTGGTGGGCCGGGTCACTCTGGGTCCGATTTGGTGGCCCGGGTCACTCTGGGTCCGATTTGGTGGGCCGGGTCACTCTGGGTCCGATTTGGTGGCCCGGGTCACTCTGGGTCCGATTTGGTGGGCCGGTGGTGGGCCGGGTCACTCTGACTGACAGCAAGATAAGGGAATGGCTGATAACAGAGAATAGACTGACAGCAGGACAAGGGAATGGCTGATAACAGAGAGAATAGACTGACAGCAGGACAGGGGAATTGCTGATAACAAAGAGAAATAGACTGACAGCAGGACAGGGAATGGCTGATAACAGAGAGAATAGACTGACAGCAGGACAGGGGAATTGCTGATAACAGAGAGAAATAGACTGACAGCAGGACGGGGAATGGCTGATAACAGAGAGAATAGACTGACAGCAGGACGGGGAATGGCTGATAACAGAGAGAAATAGACTGACAGCAGTACGGGGAATGGCTGATAACAGAGAGAAATAGACTGACAGCAGGATGGGGAATGGCTGATAACAGAGAGAATAGACTGACAGCAGGACAGGGGAATGGCTGATAACAGAGAGAATAGACTGACAGCAGGACGGGGAATGGCTAATAACAGAGAGAATAGACTGACAGCAGGACAGGGGAATGGCTGATAACAGAGAGAAATAGACTGACAGCAGTACGGGGAATTGCTGATAACAGAGAGAAATAGACTGACAGCAGGACGGGGAATGGCTGATAACAGAGAGAATAGACTGACAGCAGGACAGGGGAATGGCTGATAACAGAGAGAAATAGACTGACAGCAGGACAGGGGAATGGCTGATAACAGAGAAAATAGACTGACAGCAGGACGGGGAATGGCTGATAACAGAGAGAATAGACTGACAGCAGGACCGGGAATGGCTGATAACAGAGAGAATAGACTGACAGCAGGACAGGGGAATGGCTGATAACAGAGAGAAATAGACTGACAGCAGTACGGGGAATGGCTGATAACAGAGAGAAATAGATGGGTTTTTCCTGAAGGAACTACAGATAGTGCTTTGGAATGGTGCCCGGGTTGCCCCAGCAAGACTTTCACACTTGGGTGCCCCTCAGGCGCTGGTTTGGTAGTTGTAGCCCCTCTGGGTCTGATTTGGTGGGCGCTGTATACTGTGCGGCTCTGCGCTGTATGCTGCGCGGCTCTGCACTGTATACTGCGCGGCTCTGCGCTGTATACTGCGCGGCTCTGCGCTGTATACTGTGGGGCTCTGCGCTGTATACTGCGGGGCTCTGCGCTGTATACTGCGGGGCTCTGCGCTGTATGCTGCGGGGCTCTGCGCTGTATGCTGCGGGGCTCTGCGCTGTATGCTGCGTGGCTCTGCGCTGTATGCTGCGCGGCTCCGCGCTGTATAATGCGCGGCTCCGCGCTGTATGCTGTGGGGCTCTGCGCTGTATGCTGCGGGGCTCCGCGCTGTATACTGCGTGGCTCTGCGCTTTATGCTGCGGGGCTCTGCGCTGTATACTGCGCGGCTCTGCGCTGTATACTGTGGGGCTCTGCGCTGTATACTGTGGTGCTCTGCGCTGTATACTGCGGGGCTCTGCGCTATATGCTGCGGGGCTCTGCGCTGTATACTGTAATAATAATAAGACTACAGATAGTCCTTTGGAATTGTGCTGTGCTGTCACTTTAAGAGCTGATATTATCTAGCAAAACTGTGCTGGTGTGGTCATGTACAGTTCGCAGGCGTTGGCATAGTAACTGTGTCTGACTGCGCATATCAATGAGCTAATCAGCCAGGTGGCATTTGGCAGTTAAGTTATTTTTAGAAATTGCCTCAGAAACCAGCCCATTTTAACCCCTTCCCGACATTTGACGTACTATCCCGTCGAGGTGGGGTGGGCCCGTATGACCGCCGACGGGATAGTACGTCATACGCGATCGGCCGCGCTCACGGGGGGAGCGCGGCCGATCGCGGCCGGGTGTCAGCTGCATATCGCAGCTGACATCCGGCACTATGTGCCAGGAGCGGTCACGGACCGCCCCCGGCACATTAACCCCCGGCACACCGCGATCAAACATGATCGCAGTGTACCGGCGGTATAGGGAAGGATCGCGCAGGGAGGGGGCTCCCTGCGGGCTTCCCTGAGACCCCCGGAGCAACGCGATGTGATCGCGTTGCTGCGAGGGTCTCCTACCTCCTTCCTGGCTGCAGGTCCCGGATCCAAGATGGCCGCGGCATCCGGGTCCTGCAGGGAAGGAGGTGGCTTACCGAGTGTCTGCTCAGAGCAGACACTTGGTAAGCCTGCAGCCCTGCACAGCAGATCGTCGATCTGGCAGAGTGCTGTGCACACTGCCAGATCAATGATCTGTGATGTCCCCCCCTGGGACAAAGTAAAAAAGTTAAAAAAAATTTTTTCCACATGTGTAAAAAAAAAAAAAAAAAAAATCCTAAATAAATAATAAAAAAAAAATATATATTATTCCCATAAATACATTTCTTTATCTAAATAAAAAAAACAAAACAATAAAAGTACACATATTTAGTATCGCCGCGTCCGTAACGACCCAACCTATAAAACTGCCCCACTAGTTAACCCCTTCAGTAAACACCGTAAGAAAAAAAAAAAAAAACGAGGCAAAAAACAACGCTTTATTACCATACCGCCGAACAAAAAGTGGAATAACACGCGATCAAAAAGACTGATATAAATATCCATGGTACCGCTGAAAACATCATCTTGTCCCGCAAAAAACAAGCCACCATACAACATTATCAGCAAAAAAATAAAAAAGTTATAGTCCTGAGAATAAAGCGATACGAAAATAATTATTTTTTCTATATTTTAGTTTTTATCGTATAAAAGCGCCAAAACATAAAAAAATGATATAAATGAGATATCGCTGTAATCGTACTGACCCGAAGAATAAAACTGCTTTATCAATTTTACCAAACGCGGAACGGTATAAACGCCTCCCCCAAAAGAAATTCATGAATAGCTGGTTTTTGGTCATTCTGCCTCACAAAAATCGGAATAAAAAGCGATCAAAAACGGTCACGTGTCCGAAAATGTTACCAATAAAAACGTCAACTCGTCCCGCAAAAAACAAGACCTCACATGACTCTGTGGAGCAAAATGTGGAAAAATTATAGGTCTCAAAATGTGGAGACGCAAAAACTTTTTTGCTATAAAAAGCGTCGCTGGTTTCACACTTGCGTTTTTGTCTGCAGCGTTTTTTGCACAAAAAAACGCATGCGTTTTTTCCCTATATTTAACATTGAAAACGCATGCGGTTTTTTTGTACGCGTTTGGTCGCGTTTTCAAACGCATGCGTTTTTTTTCTGCATGCGTTCATTTTCAGAAATACAACCTGCAGTATTTTCTTGCGTTTTTAAGCACATGCGTTTGTTTGCGTTAAAAACGCATGCATTTAAACACACTGAAAAGCCACCCACCACCATCAAGGTGATAAAGGGATCCAAACCCTAACCCTAACTCTACCCCTAACCTCACCCCTAACCGTTTAATGAACATTTTCTGACAGTCATAGTGCCACGTATTTCAGTGCCACGTATTTCAGTGCCACGTATTTCAGTGCCACGTGTTTCAGTGCCACGTATTTCAGTGCCACGTATCACATATTTCAGTGCCACGTATCACGTATTTCAGTGCCACGTATCACGTATTTCAGTGCCACATATTTTAGTACCACGTATTTCAGTGCCACGTATTTCAGTGCCACGTATTTCAGTGCCACGTATTTCAGTGCCACGTATTTCAGTGCCACGTATCACATATTTCAGTGCCACGTATTTCAGTGCCACGTATTTCAGTGCCACGTATTTCAGTGCCACGTATTTCAGTGCCACGTATTTCAGTGCCACGTATCACGTATTTCAGTACCACGTATTTCAGTGCCACGTATTTCAGTGCCACGTATCACGTATTTCAGTGCCACGTATTTCAGTGCCACGTATTTCAGTGCCACGTATTTCAGTGCCACGTATTTCAGTGCCACGTATTTCAGTGCCACGTATTTCAGTGCCACGTATCACATATTTCAGTGCCACGTATTTCAGTGCCACGTATTTCAGTGCCACGTATTTCAGTGCCACGTATTTCAGTGCCACGTATTTCAGTGCCACGTATCACGTATTTCAGTGCCACGTGTTTCAGTGCCACGTATTTAAGTGCCACGTATCACGTATTTCAGTGCCACGTATTTCAGTGCCACGTATTTCAGTGCCACGTATTTCAGTGCCACGTATTTCAGTCACGTTTAGGGTTAGGGTTAGGGGTAGGGTTAGGGTTAGGGTTAGGGCTAGGGTTGGAGGTAAAGTTAGGGTTGGGGCTAAAGTTAGGGTTAGGGTTTGGATTACATTTACGTTTGGATTAGGGTTGGGATTAGAATTATGGGTGTGTCAGAGCTAGGGGTGTGGTTAGGGTTACCGTTGGGATTAGGGTTAGGGGTGTGTTTGGGTTAGGGTTTCAGGTAGAATTGGGGAGTTTCCACTGTCCAGGCACATCAGGGGCTCTACAAGCGCAACATGGCGTCCAATCTCAATTCCAGCCAATTCTGCGTTGAAAAAGTAAAACAGTGCTCCTTCCCTTCCGAGCTCTCCCGTGCGCCCAAAAAGGGGTTTACCCCAACATATGTGTTATCAGCGTACTCGGGACAAATTGAACAACAACTTCTGGGGTCCAAGTTCTCTTGTTATCCTTAGGAAAATAAAAATTTGGGGGGCTAAAAATCATTTTTGTGGGAAAAAAAAGATGTTTTATTTTCACGGCTCTGCGTTATAAACTGTAGTGAAACACTTGGGGGTTCAAAGTTCTCACAACACATCTAGATAAGTTCCTTGGGAGGTCTAGTTTCCAATATGGGGTCACTTGTGGGGGGTTTGTACTGTTTGGGTACATCAGGGGCTCTGCAAATGCAACGTGACGCCTGCAGACCAATCCATTTAAGGCTGCATTCCAAATGGCGCTCCTTCCCTTCCGAGCTCTGTCATGCACCCAAACAGTGGTTCCCCCCCACATATGGGGTATCAGCGTACTCAGGACAAATTGGACAACAACTTTTGGGGTCTAATTTATCCTGTTACCCTTGTGAAAATACAAAACTGGGGGCTAAAAAATCATTTTTGTGAAAAAAAAAAAGAATTTTTATTTTCACGGCTTTGCGCTATAAACTTTAGTGAAACACTTGGGGGTTCAAAGTTCTCAAAACACATCTAGATAAGTTCTTTGGGAGGTCTAGTTTCCAATATGGGGTCACTTGTGGGGGGTTTGTACTGTTTGGGTACATCAGGGGCTCTGCAAATGCAACGTGACGGCTGCTGACCAATCCATTTAAGTCTGCATTCCAAATGGCGCTCCTTCCCTTCCGAGCTCTGTCATGCGCCCAAACAGTGGTTCCCCCCCACATATGGGGTATCAGCGTACTCAGGACAAATTGGAAAACAAATTTTGGGGTCCAATTTATTCTGTTACCCTTGTAAAAATACAAAGCTGGGTGCTAAAAAATCATTTTTGAGAAAAAAAATAAAAATTATTTTCACGGCTCTGCGTTATAATCTGTAGTGAAACACTTGGGGGTTCAAAGCTCTCAAAACACATCTAGATAAGTTCCTTAGGGGGTCTACTTTCCAAAATGGTGTCACTTGTAGGGAGTTTCAATGTTTAGGCACATCAGGGGCTCTCCAAACGCAACATGGCGTCCCATCTCAATTCCAGTCAATTTTGCATTGAAAAGTCAAATGGCGCTCCTTCCCTTCCAAGCTCTGCCATGCGCCCAAACAATGGTTTACACCCACATATGGGGTATCAGCGTACTCAGGACAAATTGCACAACATTTTTTGGGGTCCAATTTCTTCTCTTACCCTTGGGAAAATAAAAAATTGGGGGCGAAAAGATCATTTTTGTGAAAAAATATGATTTTTTATTTTTACGGCTCTGCATTATAAACTTCTGTGAAGCACTTGGTGGGTCAAAGTGCTCACCACACATCAAGATAAGTTCCTTAGGGGGTCTACTTTCCAAAATGGTGTCACTTGTAGGGGGTTTCAGTGTTTAGGCACATCAGGGGCTCTCCAAACGCAACATGGCGTCCCATCTCAATTCCAGTCAATTTTGCATTGAAAAGTCAAATGGCGCTCCTTCCCTTCCAAGCTCTGCCATGCGCCCAAACAATGGTTTACACCCACATATGGGGTATCAGCGTACTCAGGACAAATTGCACAACATTTTTTGGGGTCCAATTTCTTCTCTTACCCTTGGGAAAATAAAAAATTGGGGGCAAAAAGATCATTTTTGTGAAAAAATATGATTTTTTATTTTTACGGCTCTGCATTATAAACTTCTGTGAAGCACTTGGTGGGTCAAAGTGCTCACCACACATCTAGATAAGTTCCTTAGGGGGTCTACTTTCCAAAATGGTGTCACTTGTAGGGAGTTTCAATGTTTAGGCACATCAGGGGCTCTCCAAACGCAACATGGCGTCCCATCTCAATTCCAGTCAATTTTGCATTGAAAAGTCAAATGGCGCTCCTTCCCTTCCAAGCTCTGCCATGCGCCCAAACAATGGTTTACACCCACATATGGGGTATCAGCGTACTCAGGACAAATTGCACAACATTTTTTGGGGTCCAATTTCTTCTCTTACCCTTGGGAAAATAAAAAATTGGGGGCGAAAAGATCATTTTTGTGAAAAAATATGATTTTTTATTTTTACGGCTCTGCATTATAAACTTCTGTGAAGCACTTGGTGGGTCAAAGTGCTCACCACACATCAAGATAAGTTCCTTAGGGGGTCTACTTTCCAAAATGGTGTCACTTGTAGGGGGTTTCAGTGTTTAGGCACATCAGGGGCTCTCCAAACGCAACATGGCGTCCCATCTCAATTCCAGTCAATTTTGCATTGAAAAGTCAAATGGCGCTCCTTCCCTTCCAAGCTCTGCCATGCGCCCAAACAATGGTTTACACCCACATATGGGGTATCAGCGTACTCAGGACAAATTGCACAACATTTTTTGGGGTCCAATTTCTTCTCTTACCCTTGGGAAAATAAAAAATTGGGGGCAAAAAGATCATTTTTGTGAAAAAATATGATTTTTTTATTTTTACGGCTCTGCATTATAAACTTCTGTGAAGCACTTGGTGGGTCAAAGTGCTCACCACACATCTAGATAAGTTCCTTAGGGGGTCTACTTTCCAAAATGGTGTCACTTGTAGGGAGTTTCAATGTTTAGGCACATCAGGGGCTCTCCAAACGCAACATGGCGTCCCATCTCAATTCCAGTCAATTTTGCATTGAAAAGTCAAATGGCGCTCCTTCCCTTCCAAGCTCTGCCATGCGCCCAAACAATGGTTTACACCCACATATGGGGTATCATCGTACTCAGGACAAATTGCACAACATTTTTTGGGGTCCAATTTCTTCTCTTACCCTTGGGAAAATAAAAAATTGGGGGCAAAAAGATCATTTTTGTGAAAAAATATGATTTTTTATTTTTACGGCTCTGCATTATAAACTTCTGTGAAGCACTTGGTGGGTCAAAGTGCTCACCACACATCAAGATAAGTTCCTTAGCGGGTCTACTTTCCAAAATGGTGTCACTTGTAGGGGGTTTCAGTGTTTAGGCACATCAGGGGCTCTCCAAACGCAACATGGCGTCCCATCTCAATTCCAGTCAATTTTGCATTGAAAAGTCAAATGGCGCTCCTTTCCTTCCGAGCTCTGCCATACGCCCAAACAGTGGTTTACCCTCACATATGGGGTATCAGCGTACTCAGGACAAATTGTACAACAACTTTGGGGGTCCATTTTCTCCTGTTACCCTTGGTAAAATAAAACAAATTGGAGCTGAAATAAATTGTGTGTGAAAAAAAGTTAAATGCTCATTTTTATTTAAACATTCAAAAAATTCCTGTGAAACACCTGAAGGGTTAATAAACTTCTTGAATGTGGTTTTGAGCACCTTGAGGGGTGCAGTTTTTAGAATGGTGTCACACTTGAGTATTTTCTATCATATAGACCCCTCAAAATGACTTCAAATGAGATGTGGTCCCTAAAAAAAAATGGTGTTGTAAAAATGAGAAATTGCTGGTCAACTTTTAACCCTTATAACTCCGTCACAAAAAAAAATTTTGGTTCCAAAATTGTACTGATGTAAAGTAGACATGTGGGAAATGTTACTTATTAAGTATTTTGCGTGACATATGTCTGTGATTTAAGGGCATAAAAATTCAAAGTTGGAAAATTGCGAAATTTTCAAAATTTTCGCCAAATATTCGTTTTTTTCACAAATAAATGCAAGTTATATCGAATAAATTTTACCACTAACATGAAGTACAATATGTCACGAGAAAACAATGTCAGAATCGCCAAGATCCGTCAAAGCGTTCCAGAGTTATAGCCTCATAAAGGGACAGTGGTCAGAATTGTAAAAATTGGCCCGGTCATTAACGTGCAAACCACCCTTGGGGGTGAAGGGGTTAAACGAATAGGAAAATTTCCCTATTGAAATGCATTGAAACAATGCTTTCCAATGAGGGGGAAACAATTTTCAAATGCAAATTGCGCCAAAACTACAAATCCGATCGACATGAAAATAACTTAGCACACCTCTCGTGGACGCTGGCTTCGAAATGACACCTCACTGGAGTCTGTGCGTTCAGCGGTTCGGGCTGCATTAACTGCGAAAAAAAGCCTAATAATAATAATAATAAGAAGAAGAAGTTTACCACGGTGGAATAACAGTATAGTGCTTTGTTCCAAAGCACTATAACTAGATGGGTATTTCCTGAAGGAACTACAGATAGTGCTTTGGAATGGTGCCCGGTAGGGTTGAGCGAAACGGGTCGATCATTTTCAAAAGTCGCCGACTTTTGGCTAAGTCGGCGTCTCATGAAACCCGATCCGACCCCTGTGCTTGTCGGCCATGCGGTACGCGACTTTCGCGCCAAAGTCGCGTTTCAATGACGCGAAAAGCGCCATTTCTCAGCCAATGAAGGTGAACGCAGAGTGTGGGCAGCGTGATGACATAGATCCTGGTCCCCACCATCTTAGAGAAGGGCATTGCAGTGATTGGCTTGCTGTCTGCGGCGTCACAGGGGCTATAAAGGGGCGTTCCCGCCGACCGCCATCTTACTGCTGCTGATCTGAGCTTAGGGACAGGTTGCTGCCGCTTCATCAGAAGCAGGGAGAGCGTTAGGCAGGGTCCACTAACCACCAAACCGCTTGTGCTGCAGCGATTTCCACTGTCCAACAACACCTTCGGTGTGCAGGGACTGTGGAAGCTATTTTTTTTTTTTTTTCCCCTCAGCGCTGTAGCTCATTGGGCTGCCCTAGAAGGCTCCGTGATAGCTGTATTGCTGTGTGTACGCCACTGTGGAAACCAACTGCTTTTTTCAAAGCACATATCCTCTTGTTCCTTCCTTTCTGCACAGCTATCTTTTCTGTTTTTCCACACTTTTTATTTAATTTGTGCATCAGTCCACTCCTATTGCTGCCTGCCATACCTGGCTTACATTACTGCAGGGAGATAGTAATTGTAGGACAGTTTTGTTTTTTTTTTTTTTTTTTTTTTTTTTTGTGGGAGATTAAGATTGGCATTTCTGCTACAGTGCCATCCCTGTGTGTGCCATCTCTCACTGAGTGGGCCATAGAAAGCCTATTTATTTTTTCCGTGATTTGTGTTCTAAAATCTACCTCAACACAAAAACAGTACATCAATCAGTGGGAGAAAAATATTGGCCTCAGTCAGGGCTTGTGTGCCACTGCTGTGTGTGCTATCTCTCATTCAGTGGGCTATAGCAAGCCTATTTTTTTTTTTTTTTTTTAATATTATTTGGTTTCTAATTCTCCCTGAAAAAAAAAAAAAAAACCTAAAAAAACAGTGGGAGAATAATATTGCCCTTTCAGCTTGTGTGCCAGTCTTGACTCCTGGGTGTGCCACCTCTCTCCCTCTCATTCAGTGGGCCATAGAAAGCCTATTTATTTTTTTTTTTAAATATTATTGGGTTTCTAAAGTCTCCCTGAAAAAACAAAAAATACATAAAAAAACAGTGGGAGAGTAATATTGCCCTTTCAGCTTGTGTGCCAGTCTTGACTCCTGGGTGTGCCACCTCTCTCCCTTTCATTCAGTGGGCCATAGAAAGCCTATTTATTTTTTCCGTGATTTGTGTTCTAAAATCTACCTCAACACAAAAACACTACATCAATCAGTGGGAGAAAAATATTGGCCTCAGTCAGGGCTTGTGTGCCACTGCTGTGTGTGCTATCTCTCATTCAGTGGGCTATAGCAAGCCTATTTTTTTTTTTTTTTTTTTTTTTAATATTATTTGGTTTCTAAAGTCTCCCTGAAAAAAAAAAAAAACCATAAAAAAACAGTGGGAGAGTAATATTGCCCTTTCAGCTTGTGTGCCAGTCTTGACTCCTGGGTGTGCCACCTCTCTCCCTTTCATTCAGTGGGCCATAGAAAGCCTATTTATTTTTTGGTTTTTTTAATATTATTTGGTTTCTAAAGTCTCCCTGAAAATAAAAAAAAAAAATACATAAAAAAACAGTGGGAGAGTAATATTGCCATTTCAGCTTGTGTGCCAGTCTTGACTCCTGGGTGTGCCACCTCTCTCCCTCTCATTCAGTGGGCCATAGAAAGCCTTGTTTTTTTGTTTTTTTTTTAATATTATTTGGTTTCTAAAGTCTCCCTGAAAATAAAAAAAAAAAACATAAAAAAACAGTGGGAGAGTAATATTGCCATTTCAGCTTGTGTGCCAGTCTTGACTCCTGGGTGTGCCACCTCTCTCTCTAATTGTGGGCCATAGAAAGCCTATTTATTTTTTGGTTTTTTTAATATTATTTGGTTTCTAAAGTCTCCCTGAAAATAAAAAAAAAAAATACATAAAAAAACAGTGGGAGAGTAATATTGCCCTTTCAGCTTGTGTGCCAGTCTTGACTCCTGGGTGTGCCACCTCTCTCCCTTTCATTCAGTGGGCCATAGAAAGCCTATTTATTTTTTGGTTTTTTTAATATTATTTGGTTTCTAAAGTCTCCCTGAAAATAAAAAAAAAAAATACATAAAAAAACAGTGGGAGAGTAATATTGCCATTTCAGCTTGTGTGCCAGTCTTGACTCCTGGGTGTGCCACCTCTCTCCCTCTCATTCAGTGGGCCATAGAAAGCCTTGTTTTTTTGTTTTTTTTTTAATATTATTTGGTTTCTAAAGTCTCCCTGAAAATAAAAAAAAAAAACATAAAAAAACAGTGGGAGAGTAATATTGCCATTTCAGCTTGTGTGCCAGTCTTGACTCCTGGGTGTGCCACCTCTCTCTCTAATTGTGGGCCATAGAAAGCCTATTTATTTTTTGGTTTTTTTAATATTATTTGGTTTCTAAAGTCTCCCTGAAAATAAAAAAAAAAAATACATAAAAAAACAGTGGGAGAGTAATATTGCCCTTTCAGCTTGTGTGCCAGTCTTGACTCCTGGGTGTGCCACCTCTCTCCCTTTCATTCAGTGGGCCATAGAAAGCCTATTTATTTTTTGGTTTTTTTAATATTATTTGGTTTCTAAAGTCTCCCTGAAAATAAAAAAAAAAAATACATAAAAAAACAGTGGGAGAGTAATATTGCCATTTCAGCTTGTGTGCCAGTCTTGACTCCTGGGTGTGCCACCTCTGTCCCTCTCATTCAGTGGGCCATAGAAAGCCTTGTTTTTTTTTTTTTTTTTAAATATTATTTGGTTTCTAAAGTCTCCCTGAAAATAAAAAAAAAATACATAAAAAAACAGTGGGAGAGTAATATTGCCATTTCAGCTTGTGTGCCAGTCTTGACTCCTGGGTGTGCCACCTCTCTCTCTAATTGTGGGCCATAGAAAGCCTTTTTATTTTTTTCCTTCATTTGTGTTTTAAAATCAACCTCAACACAAAAACACTACATCAATCAGTGGGAGAAAAATATTGGCCTCAGTCAGGGCTTGTGTGCCACTCCTGTGCGTGCCATCTCTCATTCAGTGGGCCATAGAAAGCCTTGTTTTTTTGTTTTTTTTTTAAATATTATTTGGTTTCTAAAGTCTCACAGAGAAAAAAAAAAAAATAAATTAGGTGGGAGATTAATATTGACATTAGTGCTTGAGTGACAGTCCTGCGTGTGTGTCATCTCTGTGATTTGGTGTCACAGAAAACAGAGTGTGTAACATTGTGCCTGATTTTCCTTGTGGTCTCACCAACCTGTTAAGGGATATTGAAATCATACTGAAGTTATAGCTCACCGTGTAAGTTGTTTGACAGCAACAAATAAAGTTAGTTTGGTTACGATTTTTAAACAATGAGGAAGTCTGGTGCAAGAGGTCGTCGTGGGCGTTCATTGTCAGCTGGTAATGATGGTAGTGGTAGTGGAGCATCAGGTGGTCGTGGGGATAAAAATATTCCACCTAAGTCTGGAGCTGTGGAGCCAGTTTCGTCGTCAGGCTACACAAGGCCTCGAACGCTCTCTTTTCTGGGAGTAGGAAAACCGCTTTTAAAGGCTGAGCAGCAACAGCAAGTTTTGGCTTACATTGCAGACTCAGCCTCTAGCTCTTTTGCCTCCTCTTCCGAAACTGGTAAATGTAAAAGCAGCGCGTCGCTTGTGGATGTTCACGGTCAGGGACAAGTCGCTTCCTTGTCCTCCTCAGCAAAAACTACAACAAGAGAGAAGGATGCAGCAGGCGACACAACGGGTCACTCCATGGAGCTCTTTACACATACCGTCCCTGGCTTAGAAAGTGAAACATTTAACAGGCCATGCCCATTACAAGTAGATTCTGACATGGAGTGCACTGATGCACAGCCACAGCCAGAGTACTATGCTGCTCCTTTGACTCAGACCACCACATTGCCCTCTCAGGGTACAGATCCACAATCAGACCCTGATGAGACTATGTTGCCCCGCCACGAACGCTATACCACCGACCGACACAGTGACACAGACGAAGTTGCACACGAGCTCGAAGAGGAGGTAATAGATGACCCAGTTATTGACCCCGATTGGCAGCCATTGGGGGAACAGGGTGCAGGCGGCAGTAGTTCAGAAGCGGAGGTGGAGGAGGGGCCGCAGCAGGCATCAACATCGCAACAGGTTCCATCTGCCGGGCCCGTATCTGGCCCAAAACGCGTGTCAAAGCCAAAACCTGTTGGAGGACAGCGTGGCCATCCGGTTAAAGCTCAGTCTGCAATCCCTGAAAGGGATCCGAGTCTAGGAAGAGTGCAGTCTGGCATTTTTTTAAACAACATCCAACTGATCAGCGCAAAGTCATCTGTCAAAAATGTTCAACTAGCTTAAGCAGAGGTCAGAATCTGAAAAGTCTAAATACTAGTTGCATGCATAGACACTTAACCACCATGCATTTTCAAGCCTGGACTAACTACCAAACGTCCCTTAAGGTTGTAGCACCCTCGGCCAATGAAGCTAGTCAGCAACGCAACATCCCTTCCGTCACTGTAAGGCCACCATTTTCCGCACCACCGGCAGTATCTGTGCAGGTTTCTTTGCCAGCCAAAAGCAGTCAGGGTCAGGGAATCACCAGTTTAGTAGGAGGAAATATTGCATCTAGGGCACCGGCGGAAACAATACCGTCTCCAACCGTCTCTCAGTCTGCCATGTACACCGGCACACCCGAAAGTTCCACGATCTCCTGCTCTCCAGTCCAGCTCACCCTACATGAGACTCTGGTTAGAAAAAGGAAGTACTTATCCTCGCATCCGCGTACACAGGGTTTTAACGCCCACATAGCTAGACTAATCTCGTTAGAGATGATGCCCTACCGTTTAGTTGAAAGCGAAGCTTTTAAAGCCCTGATGGAGTACGCTGAACCACGATACGAGCTACCTAGTCGACACTTTTTTTCCAGAAAAGCCATCCCAGCCCTGCACCAGCATGTTAAACAGCGCATCGTCCATGCACTTAGGCAATCTGTGAGTACAAAGGTGCACCTGACTACAGATGCATGGACCAGTAGGCATGGCCAGGGACGTTATGTGTCCATCACGGCACACTGGGTGAATGTGGTGGATGCAGGGTCCACAGGCGACATCAATTTAGGGACAGTTGTGCCTAGCCCACGGTCTAGGAAACAGTTGGCTGTAGGCGTTCGCACCCCCTCCTCCTCCTCCTCGTCCTCCTGCAGAAGCTACAGCTCTTCCACAGAACGCAGTCGGCCAACCACTCCATCGGCAGATGACACTGTTGCACACCAGTTGTCCCATTATGGGCCAGCTACTGCCAAGCGTCAGCAGGCTGTATTGGCTATGAAGTGTTTGGGCGACAACAGACACACCGCGGAAGTTCTGTCCGAGTTCTTGCAACAAGAAACGCAGTCGTGGCTGGGCACAGTAGATCTTGAGGCAGGCAAGGTAGTGAGTGATAACGGAAGGAATTTCATGGCTGCCATCTCCCTTTCCCAACTGAAACACATTCCTTGCCTGGCTCACACCTTAAACCTGGTGGTGCAGTGCTTATTGAAAACTTATCCTGGGTTCTCCGACCTGCTCCTCAAAGTGCGTGCACTTTGCTCACATATCCGACGTTCGCCTGTACACGCCAGCCGTATGCAGACCTATCAGCGGTCTTTGAACCTTCCCCAGCATCGCCTAATCATAGACGTTGCAACAAGGTGGAACTCAACACTGCACATGCTTCAGAGACTGTGCGAACAGAGGCGTGCTGTTATTTATTTGTGGGAGGATACACGGGCAGGCAGTAGGATGGCAGACATGGAGTTGTCAGGTGTGCAGTGGTCGAAGATACAAGACATGTGTCAAGTCCTTCAGTGTTTTGAGGAATGCACACGGCTGGTTAGTGCAGACAACGCCGTAATAAGCATGAGCATCCCCCTAATGCGTCTGCTGATGCAAAGTTTGATGCACATAAAGGAGCAGGCGTCTGCACCAGAGGAAGAGGGAAGCCTTGATGACAGTCAGCCATTGTCTGGTCAGGGCAGTGTACAGGACGAGGTAGCGGGCGAAGAGGAGGTGGAGGACGAGGAGGATGATGGGGATGAGTATATTTTTAATGCGGAAACTTTCACGGGGGCACAGGAAATTGGTTGCGTGTCACGGCCGGGTTCTGGTTTTTTGAGGGACACAAGTGACGTAGATTTGCCTGCAACTGCCCCTCAACCAATCACAACCGGAGATTTGACAACTGGAACTTTGGCCCACATGGCGGATTATGCCTTACGTATCCTAAAAAGGGACACACGCATTACGAAAATGATGAACGATGACGATTACTGGTTGGCCTGCCTCCTTGATCCACGCTATAAAGGCAAATTGCAAAATATTATGCCACATGAGAACTTGGAACTAATATTAGCAACCAAACAATCAACTCTTGTTGACCGTTTGCTTCAGGCATTCCCAGCACACAGCGCACGTGATCGTTCTCACACAAGCTCCAGGGGGCAGCAGACTAGGAGTGTTAGGGGTGCACACATCAGAAGTGGCGTTGGACAGAGGGGTTTTCTGACCAGGTTGTGGAGTGATTTTGCTATGACCGCAGACAGGACAGGTACTGCTGCATCAATTGAAAGTGACAGGAGACAACATTTGTCCAGTATGGTTACTAACTATTTTTCATCCCTTATCGATGTTCTCCCTCAACCGTCATTCCCATTTGATTACTGGGCCTCCAAATTAGACACCTGGCCAGAATTGGCAGAATATGCATTGCAGGAGCTTGCTTGCCCGGCAGCAAGTGTCCTATCAGAAAGAGTATTCAGTGCTGCAGGTTCAATATTAACCGAAAAAAGGACTCGTCTGGCTACCCAAAATGTTGACGATCTAACATTCATTAAAATGAACCACAACTGGATTTCGAAATCTTTTGCCCCACCTTGCCCGGCCGACACCTAGCTTTCCTATGAAAAGCTCTTGCCTGTGAATTACTTTTCTAATGTCTAATTTGCTGCAGCTGATTGTACAGCATACGACATGTTTACACCTCCCTAAATGGCAAAACTCCCCACACGGGGCCGTGGTATCGCGACTTGGCGCAAGCACCCGTGAGACTGCTGTTTGTCTGAAGAGGTGGGTGTGCTCGCTTTTGGTTGACGGCATTGCTACTGGGTCCCTCATAGTACAATGTAGTGTCTCTGGCGGTGGTGGTGCGCACCCAACGTCAGACACACCGTTGTAACATGAGGGGCCCTGGGGCGGTCCCGCCGGCCTCAAGAGAGTTCCCCCCTACCCCAGCTCAAAATGTGCTCTACCACGTGCAAAATTATGTCGCACAGCTCCACCAATCTTTAGTCTATTCGCTGACATCATTCAATGTCTGGCACTGACAATACAAATTTGTAGACATCTATGATGCAACTTAAAGTAGTCTGTGTCTGTGTCCTATATTGGCACCATTAAATAGTTACTGCCAAATTACAATGTCAGAAACTCAGTAGATGAGCCCACCCCTGTACCTAAGTATGCCACCTTTTTTTTTTGTTTTGGTTGTTTTGCGAGACATTAACATCTATTTATATTTTGGGAGTACTGGGACAGACACTCCTTGCACTACTCCTCCACTCACCACCAAGCTGCCTGTGTATCCATGTAACCGCTGTAAAACTGCCATGAGCCTATTGTTTGTTATTTTAGGCCTTTGATAGCCTGTCTGCGGTCCCTACTTTAAATACTCCTCCACTGACCACCAAGCTGCCTGCCCGTGTATCCATGTAACCGCTGTGAAACTGCCATGAGCCTATTGTTTGTTATGTTAGGCCTTTGATAGCCTGTCTGCGGTCCCTACTTTAAATACTCCTCCACTGACCAGACCACTGCTGCCCGTGTACCCCTGGAACCAATTATAAAGTGCCTACAGCCAGCCCATTTTCTTATGTTAGGCCTTTGAAGCCTGTCTGCGGTCCCTACTTTAAATACTCCTCCACTCACCACCAAGCTGCCTGCCCGTGTATCCATGTAACCGCTGTGAAACTGCCATGAGCCTATTGTTTGTTATTTTAGGCCTTTGATAGCCTGTGTGCGGTCCCTACTTTAAATACTCCTCCACTCACCACCAAGCTGCCTGCCCGTGTATCCATGTAACCGCTGTGAAACTGCCATGAGCCTATTGTTTGTTATGTTAGGCCTTTGATAGCCTGTCTGCGGTCCCTACTTTAAATACTCCTCCACTGACCAGACCACTGCTGCCCGTGTACCCCTGGAACCAATTATAAAGTGCCTACAGCCAGCCCATTTTCTTATGTTAGGCCTTTGAAGCCTGTCTGCGGTCCCTACCGTATTTTCCGGCGTACAAGACGACTTTTTAACCCCTGAAAATCTTCTTAAAAGTCGGGGGTCGTCTTGTACGCCGGGAATCGCCTTGTACGCCGGGTGTATATGGTGGGTGGGGGGGGGAGTGATCCTGATGACGACGAGGGGGCGTCTCACAGAAAAGTGAGTATCCCCCATTACCTTATCCTAGCGCTGCAGCGTGGGGTCTCTGTGCTGGGAGCGGCGGCTGCTGTGCTGTGCTGTGGCGGCTCCTCTTCTGCAGTGTGGGGCCTCTGGTTCTGTGGGGCGGTGGCGGCGGCGGCGTATCTTCATGCAGTCGGGGCTCCTCCGGCATCTCAGCCTGGAAGCCCCGCCGGCAACTCCATCGGTACAATGCGCTGGCCTCCGGGAAAATGGCCGCTGCTTAGATTCAGATCTCGTTGAGATCTGAATCTGAGCATGCGCAGCCCCCAGCGGCCGGGCCACCGCATCGCACCTATTGAGCTGCCTCCGGGAAAATGGCCGCTGCTCAGATTCAGATCTCGTCTCCCGAGATCTCGGGACGAGATCTGAATCTGAGCAGCGGCCATTTTCCCGGAGGCCACCTGACCGCATTGTACCCATGGAGTTGCCGGCGGGGCTTCCAGGCTGAGATGCCGGAGGAGCCCCGACTGTATGAAGATACGCCGCCGCCACCGCCCCACAGCACCAGAGGCCCCACACTGCAGAAGAGGAGCCGCCACAGCACAGCACAGCACAGCACAGCAGCCGCCGCTCCCAGCACAGAGACCCCACGCTGCAGCGCTATGATAAGGTAATGGGGGATACTCACTTTCCTGTGAGACGCCCCCTCGTCCTCATCAGGATCACTCCCCCCCCCCCAAAAGGCACATATTCACCGGCCCTATAAGACGACATAGGGTGTATAAGAAGACCCCCAACTTTTAAGAAGATTTTATTTTTTAACTGGTAAAGTTGGGGGGTCGTCTTATACGCCCAGTCGTCTTATACGCCGGAAAATACGGTACTTTAAATACTCCTCCACTGACCAGACCACTGCTGCCCGTGTACCCCTGGAACCAATTATAAAGTGCCTACAGCCAGCCCATTTTCTTATGTTAGGCCTTTGAAGCCTGTCTGCGGTCCCTACTTTAAATACTCCTCCACTCACCACCACCAAGCTGCCTGCCCGTGTATCCATGTAACCGCTGTGAAACTGCCATGAGCCTATTGTTTGTTATTTTAGGCCTTTGATAGCCTGTCTGCGGTCCCTACTTTAAATACTCCTCCACTCACCACCAAGCTGCCTGCCCGTGTATCCATGTAACCGCTGTGAAACTGCCATCATGAGCCTATTGTTTGTTATGTTAGGCCTTTGATAGCCTGTCTGCGGTCCCTACTTTAAATACTCCTCCACTGACCAGACCACTGCTGCCCGTGTACCCCTGGAACCAATTATAAAGTGCCTACAGCCAGCCCATTTTCTTATGTTAGGCCTTTGAAGCCTGTCTGCGGTCCCTACTTTAAATACTCCTCCACTGACCAGACCACTGCTGCCCGTGTACCCCTGGAACCAATTATAAAGTGCCTACAGCCAGCCCATTTTCTTATGTTAGGCCTTTGAAGCCTGTCTGCGGTCCCTACTTTAAATACTCCTCCACTCACCACCACCAAGCTGCCTGCCCGTCTATCCATGTAACCGCTGTAAAACTGCAATGAGCCTATTGTTTGTTATTTTAGGCCTTTGATAGCCTGTCTGCGGCCCCTACTTGCAATACTCCTCCACTGACCACAATGCTGCCTGGAGTGCCTGCCTGTGTATCCATGTAACCGATGTAAAACTGCCATGACTGCCTACTGTTTGTTATTTTAGGCCTTTGATAGCCTGTCTGCAGCCCCTACTTGCAATACTCCTCCACTGACCACACCAATGCTGCCCGTGTACCCCTGGAACCTATTTAAAAGTTCATAGAGCCTAGTTATATATTTTATTTACTATTAATAAGGCCATGATGGACTACGCTGTACCACGCTACAAGCTAACCAGTCGACACTTCTTTTGCGAGAAAAGCCATCCCAACCCTCCACCAGCATGTAGAAGACCGCATTGTCCATGCACTCTGGCAATCTGTGAGTACAAAGGTGCACCTGACAACAGACGCATGGACCTGTAGGCATGGCCACGGAAGATTACGTGTCCATTACGGCGCAATGGGTTAATGTGGTGGATGCATGGTCCACAGGGGACAGCCTACTAAGTCTGTCTGCAGTCCCTAATTCAAATTGTGCTCCACTGTCTAAATCGGAACTTCCACCTTCTGGCTTTCGGCCTATAGTATCAGAAATTAAACTGCATTTGGCCTTCAACTTTGGTTAGGGCCTACTAACGGCTTCTGCCCCTCCCTGGTGTTGCCCTCAACTAAATAAAGCTGAGCTTCAACCTTCTGCTCCAAATTACCATTTTGAAAAATGCAATAGGCTTTTCAGGCCTACTAAAGGAGTCTGTCTGTGTGCCCCTCCCTGGTGTTGTCCTCAACTAAATAAAGCTGAGCTTCAACCTTCCGGCTCTCATTATGTGGTTTTAAAAAAAAAAAAGGTGGTTAGGGCCTACTAACGGCTTCTGCCCCTCCCTGGTGTTGTCCTCAACTAAATAAAGCTGAGCTTCAACCTTCCGGCTCTCATTATGTGGTTTTAAAAAAAAAAAAGGTGGTTAGGGCCTACTAACGGCTTCTGCCCCTCCCTGGTGTTGTCCTCAACTAAATAAAGCTGAGCTTCAACCTTCCGGCTCTCATTATGTGGTTTTAAAAAAAAAAAAGGTGGTTAGGGCCTACTAACGGCTTCTGCCCCTCCCTGGTGTTGTCCTCAACTAAATAAAGCTGAGCTTCAACCTTCCGGCTCTCATTATGTGGTTTTAAAAAAAAAAAAGGTGGTTAGGGCCTACTAACGGCTTCTGCCCCTCCCTGGTGTTGTCCTCAACTAAATAAAGCTGAGCTTCAACCTTCCGGCTCTCATTATGTGGTTTTAAAAAAAAAAATGGTGGTTAGGGCCTACTAACGGCTTCTGCCCCTCCCTGGTGTTGTCCTCAACTAAATAAAGCTGAGCTTCAACCTTCCGGCTCTCATTATGTGGTTTTAAAAAAAAAAAAGGTGGTTAGGGCCTACTAACGGCTTCTGCCCCTCCCTGGTGTTGTCCTCAACTAAATAAAGCTGAGCTTCAACCTTCCGGCTCTCATTATGTGGTTTTAAAAAAAAAAATGGTGGTTAGGGCCTACTAACGGCTTCTGCCCCTCCCTGGTGTTGTCCTCAACTAAATAAAGCTGAGCTTCAACCTTCCGGCTCTCATTATGTGGTTTTAAAAAAAAAAATGGTGGTTAGGGCCTACTAACGGCTTCTGCCCCTCCCTGGTGTTGTCCTCAACTAAATAAAGCTGAGCTTCAACCTTCCGGCTCTCATTATGTGGTTTTAAAAAAAAAAAAGGTGGTTAGGGCCTACTAACGGCTTCTGCCCCTCCCTGGTGTTGTCCTCAACTAAATAAAGCTGAGCTTCAACCTTCCGGCTCTCATTATGTGGTTTTAAAAAAAAAAAAGGTGGTTAGGGCCTACTAACGGCTTCTGCCCCTCCCTGGTGTTGTCCTCAACTAAATAAAGCTGAGCTTCAACCTTCCGGCTCTCATTATGTGGTTTTAAAAAAAAAAATGGTGGTTAGGGCCTACTAACGGCTTCTGCCCCTCCCTGGTGTTGTCCTCAACTAAATAAAGCTGAGCTTCAACCTTCCGGCTCTCATTATGTGGTTTTAAAAAAAAAAAAGGTGGTTAGGGCCTACTAACGGCTTCTGCCCCTCCCTGGTGTTGTCCTCAACTAAATAAAGCTGAGCTTCAACCTTCCGGCTCTCATTATGTGGTTTTAAAAAAAAAAAGGTGGTTAGGGCCTACTAACGGCTTCTGCCCCTCCCTGGTGTTGTCCTCAACTAAATAAAGCTGAGCTTCAACCTTCCGGCTCTCATTATGTGGTTTTAAAAAAAAAAAATGGTGGTTAGGGCCTACTAACGGCTTCTGCCCCTCCCTGGTGTTGTCCTCAACTAAATAAAGCTGAGCTTCAACCTTCCGGCTCTCATTAAGTGGTTTTAAAAAAAAAATGGTGGTTAGGGCCTACTAACGGCTTCTGCCCCTCCCTGGTGTTGCCCTCAACTAAATAAAGCTGAGCTTCAACCTTCTGCTCCAAATTACCATTTTAAAAAATGCAATAGGCTTTTCCGGCCTACTAAAGGTGTCTGCCCCTCCCTGGTGTTGTCCTCAACTGAACAAAGCTGAGCTTCCACATTCTGGCTTTCGCCCTATACTATCAGATATTAAACTGCATTTGGCCTACTAGTGTGGTTAGGCCCTTGAAACAGTGTCTGCTGCTCTTGGGTTTGCTACTCCACTGAACAAAGCAATGCCGCCTGTTTAGTCCTGTTACCAATTTTGAACTGCATGTAGCCTACTTTATTCTTTGGCCCTATATCTGTTTCCTCCTCATCCTGCCCATTGCCCAGCCACTGCTAAATGAGTCTGCTGGTACATTGACCGAGACCACTACATTCCCCTTGTACTCTACACAGCCAGAATCTGTCCCTGCTGAAAGTAAGGTTCCCCTTCCCGCATGTTATACCACCTTACACAGGGACAAAGAGGAAGGTGCAGATGAAAGTGCAGGTTCCTTCATCAGGTGGGGGGGCATACTCGTTGGCGACGTCACTGGCACAGGGCCCCTCAGAGTACGCAAAAGTGTCGCTGCTGGTGGGAGGCGCCCCCGCCATGCAAACACACCGCCGTACTTTGAGGGGCCCTGTGCCAGTGGCAATGCGAACGAGTGGGCCCCCCCCCTGCTTGCTCAGGATCACAGCACTTGCAACTTTTAAATAATTACCTTTCCCTGCAACACCGCCGTGACGTAGTCCGCATTTCCTGGGCCCACGAAAAACTTGAGCCGGCCCTACTCCCCCCACAACTTTTGCCAAATGACCCCCAATTCCCTATGCCCAACTATTATTATAAAGTTAATTAAGATTGACAAGCTTCAGAAACAAGAATGGATGTTTTTGGCATTAAAATGGGCACTGTAGGTGTTTTCCTGGCCTCCACTCACTGCCGACTATGCTTCCCCATTGACTTGCATTGGGTTTCGTGTTTCGGTCGATCCCCGACTTTTAGCGATAATCGGCCGACTGCACTCGACTCGACTCTGGACAAAATCGGGTTTCCCAAAACCCTACTCGATCTTAAAAAAATGAAAGTCGCTCAACCCTAGTGCCCGGGCTGCCCCTGCAAGACTTTCACACTTGGGTGCCCCTCAGGCGCTGGTTTGGTAGTTGTAGCCCCTCAGGGTTGAGGCCACTCTGGGTCCGATTTGGTGGGCGGGGTCACTCTGGGTCCGATTTGGTGGGTGGGGTCACTCTGGGTCCGATTTGGCGGGCGGGGTCACTCTGGGTCCGATTTGGTGGGCGGCGCCACTCTGGGTCCGATTTGGCGGGCGGCGCCACTCTGGGTCCGATTTGGCGGGCGGCGCCACTCTGGGTCCGATTTGGCGGGCGGCGCCACTCTGGGTCCGATTTGGCGGGCGGCGCCACTCTGGGTCCGATTTGGCGGGCGGCGCCACTCTGGGTCCGATTTGGCGGCCCGGGTCACTTTGGGTCAGATTTGGCGGCCCGGGTCACTCTGGGTCAGATTTGGCGGCCCGGGTCACTCTGGGTCCGATTTGGCGGGCGGCGTCACTCTGGGTCCGATTTGGCGGGCGGCGCCACTCTGGGTCCGATTTGGCGGGCGGCGCCACTCTGGGTCCGATTTGGCGGGCGGCGCCACTCTGGGTCCGATTTGGCGGCCCGGGTCACTCTGGGTCAGATTTGGCGGCCCGGGTCACTCTGGGTCAGATTTGGCGGCCCGGGTCACTCTGGGTCCGATTTGGCGGGCGGCGCCACTCTGGGTCCGATTTGGTGGGCGGCGCCACTCTGGGTTCGATTTGGCGGGCGGCACCTCTCTGGGTCCGATTTGGCGGGCGGCGCAACTCTGGGTCCGATTTGGCGGGCGGCACCACTCTGGGTCCGATTTGGCGGGCGGCGCCACTCTGGGTCCGATTTGGCGGGCGGCGCCACTCTGGGTCCGATTTGGCGGCCCGGGTCACTCTGGGTCCGATTTGGCGGGCGGCGCCACTCTGGGTCCGATTTGGCGGGCGGCGCCACTCTGGGTCCGATTTGGCGGGCGGCGCCACTCTGGGTCCGATTTGGCGGGCGGCGCCACTCTGGGTCCGATTTGGCGAGCGGCGCCACTCTGGGTCCGATTTGGTGGGCCGGGTCACTCTGGGTCCGATTTGGTGGGCCGGGTCACTCTGGGTCCGATTTGGTGGCCCGGGTCACTCTGGGTCCGATTTGGTGGCCCGGGTCACTCTGGGTCCGATTTGGTGGCCCGGGTCACTCTGGGTCCGATTTGGTGGGCCGGGTCACTCTGGGTCCGATTTGGTGGGCCGGGTCACTCTGGGCCCGATTTGGTGGGCCGGGTCACTCTGGGTCCGATTTGGTGGGCCGGGTCACTCTGGGTCCGATTTGGTGGGCCGGGTCACTCTGACTGACAGCAAGATAAGGGAATGGCTGATAACAGAGAATAGACTGACAGCAGGACAAGGGAATGGCTGATAACAGAGAGAATAGACTGACAGCAGGACAGGGGAATTGCTGATAACAAAGAGAAATAGACTGACAGCAGGACGGGGGATGGCTGATAACAGAGAGAATAGACTGACAGCAGGACAGGGGAATTGCTGATAACAGAGAGAAATAGACTGACAGCAGGACGGGGAATGGCTGATAACAGAGAGAATAGACTGACAGCAGGACGGGGAATGGCTGATAACAGAGAGAAATAGACTGACAGCAGGACAGGGGAATTGCTGATAACAGAGAGAAATAGACTGACAGCAGGACGGGGAATGGCTGATAACAGAGAGAATAGACTGACAGCAGGACGGGGAATGGCTGATAACAGAGAGAAATAGACTGACAGCAGTACGGGGAATGGCTGATAACAGAGAGAAATAGACTGACAGCAGGACAGGGGAATGGCTGATAACAGAGAGAATAGACTGACAGCAGGACAGGGGAATGGCTGATAACAGAGAGAATAGACTGACAGCAGGACGGGGAATGGCTAATAACAGAGAGAATAGACTGACAGCAGGACAGGAGAATGGCTGATAACAGAGAGAAATAGACTGACAGCAGTACGGGGAATTGCTGATAACAGAGAGAAATAGACTGACAGCAGGACGGGGAATGGCTGATAACAGAGAGAATAGACTGACAGCAGGACAGGGGAATGGCTGATAACAGAGAGAAATAGACTGACAGCAGGACAGGGGAATGGCTGATAACAGAGAAAATAGACTGACAGCAGGACGGGGAATGGCTGATAACAGAGAGAATAGACTGACAGCAGGACCGGGAATGGCTGATAACAGAGAGAATAGACTGACAGCAGGACAGGGGAATGGCTGATAACAGAGAGAAATAGACTGACAGCAGTACGGGGAATGGCTGATAACAGAGAGAAATAGATGGGTTTTTCCTGAAGGAACTACAGATAGTGCTTTGGAATGGTGCCCGGGTTGCCCCAGCAAGACTTTCACACTTGGGTGCCCCTCAGGCGCTGGTTTGGTAGTTGTAGCCACTCTGGGTCTGATTTGGTGGGCGCTGTATACTGTGCGGCTCTGCGCTCTATACTGCGCGGCTCTGCGCTGTATACTGCGGAGCTCTGCGCTGTATACTGCGGGGCTCTGCGCTGTATGCTGCGGGGCTCTGCGCTGTATGCTGCGGGGTTCTGCGCTGTATGCTGCGGGGCTCTGAGCTGTATGCTGCGGGGCTCTGCGCTGTATAATGCGCGGCTCTGCGCTGTATGCTGCGCTGTATGCTGCGCAGCTCTGCGCTGTATGCTGCGTGGCTCTGCGGTGTATGCTGTGCGGCTCTGCGCTGTATACTGCGGGGCTCTGCGCTGTATGCTGCGGGGCTCTGCGCTGTATGCTGCGGGGCTCTGCGCTGTATGCTGCGTGGCTCCGCGCTGTATAATGCGCGGCTCCGCGCTGTATGCTGTGGGGCTCTGCGCTGTATGCTGCGGAGCTCTGCGCTGTATGCTGCGCGGCTCTGCGCTGTATGCTGCGCGGCTCTGCGCTGTATACTGTGGGGCTCTGCGCTGTATGCTGCGGGGCTCTGCGCTGTATGCTGCGCGGCTCCGCGCTGTATGCTGCGTGGCTCTGCGCTGTATAATGCGCGGCTCTGCGCTGTATGCTGCGGGGCTCTGCGCTGTATGCTGTGGGGCTCTGCGCTGTATGCTGCGGAGCTGTGCGCTGTATGCTGTGCGGCTCTGCGCTGTATGCTGCGCGGCTCTGCGCTGTATGTTGCGCGGCTCCGCGCTGTATGCTGCGCGGCTCCGCGCTGTATAATGCGCGGCTCCGCGCTGTATACTGCGTGGCTCTGCGCTTTATGCTGCGGGGCTCTGCGCTGTATACTGCGCGGCTCTGCGCTGTATACTGTGGGGCTCTGCGCTGTATACTGTGGTGCTCTGCGCTGTATACTGCGGGGCTCTGCGCTATATGCTGCGGGGCTCTGCGCTGTATACTGTAATAATAATAAGACTACAGATAGTCCTTTGGAATTGTGCTGTGCTGTCACTTTAAGAGCTGATATTATCTAGCAAAACTGTGCTGGTGTGGTCATGTACAGTTCGCAGGCGTTGGCATAGTAACTGTGTCTGACTGCGCATATCAATGAGCTAATCAGCCAGGTGGCATTTGGCAGTTAAGTTATTTTTAGAAATTGCCTCAGAAACCAGCCCATTTTAAATGAATAGGAAAATTTCCCTATTGAAATGCATTGAAACAATGCTTTCCAATGAGGGGGAAACAATTTTCAAATGCAAATTGCGCCAAAACTACAAATCCGATCGACATGAAAATAACTTAGCACACCTCTCGTGGACGCTGGCTTCGAAATGACACCTCACTGGAGTCTGTGCGTTCAGCGGTTCGGGCTGCATTAACTGCGAAAAAAAGCCTAATAATAATAATAATAAGAAGAAGAAGTTTACCACGGTGGAATAACAGTATAGTGCTTTGTTCCAAAGCACTATAACTAGATGGGTATTTCCTGAAGGAACTACAGATAGTGCTTTGGAATGGTGCCCGGGCTGCTCCTGCAAGACTTTCACACTTGGGTGCCCCTCAGGCGCTGGTTTGGTAGTTGTAGCCCCTCAGGGTTGAGGCCACTCTGGGTCCGATTTGGTGGGCGGGGTCACTCTGGGTCCGATTTGGTGGGTGGGGTCACTCTGGGTCCGATTTGGCGGGCGGGGTCACTCTGGGTCCGATTTGGCGGGCGGCGCCACTCTAGGTCCGATTTGGCGGGCGGCGCCACTCTAGGTCCGACTTGACGGGCGGCGCCACTCTGGGTCCGATTTGGCGGGCGGGGGCACTCTGGGTCCGATTTGGCAAGCGGGGGCACTCTGGTCCGATTTGGTGGGCTGGGTCCGATTTGGTGAGCGGGGCAATAATGATAAGACTACAGATAGTGCTTTGTAATTGTGCTGTACTGTCACTTTAAGAGCTGATATTATCTGACAAAACTTGTGACCTGGTGGGCTGGTAGAGTTTATAGGCGTTGGCATAGTAACTGGGTCTCACTGCACATATCAATGAGGTAATCAGCCAGGTGGCAGTTATTTTTAGAAATTGCCTCAGAAATCAGGCCCATTATAAACGTATTGGAAAATTTCCCTATTGAAATGCATTGAGACACTTTTTTCAAACGCAAATTGCGCCAAAACTACAAATCCGATCGACACGAAAAATACTTAGCACACCTCTCAGGAACGCTGGCTTCGAAATGACACCTCACTGGAGTCTGTGAGTGAAGCGGTTCGGGCCCCAGAGGAAGAGGCGTGGCTATTGAACGGAGGGTCGGCTGTGTGCTTGGCTGTGGACCGTGTGCTCCTGGGAAGGGAGATTTTTCACCTGGGACTCTTTGCCTGCCCCTTCCCAGGAAGCAAGGACTGTTCCTGGGACTGAGCTTCGGGGCTGAGCCCCTGGCTCCCACCCCCCGGTGCAAGCCGGCTGGGGGTGGGAGGCCTTGCATATCATCGGGAGGCCCCGTGTGTCATCCAGCCAGTCCCAGGAGCAGAAAGCCATGGGAAAAAATGGCAAGAGTTCGGGGGGCCGCAGGCCCCAGAAGACAGGGACCCCTAAGGCCGAGGCCGTGGCGGTTCCTCCTCCTGGAGGAGGAGAGGCGGCCAGTAGAGGTGTGGCGGTGGGCCCCCTGATATGGGGCTCTAAGGTGGCGGGAGAGCCGATCACCAACTACGGCTCCCGGATACACGCACACCTCTACGAATACGGGGAGGCCGCCAAGAAGCTGAGGCTACTCCGGGAGGAGTTGAAGGGAGCCAGGGCAACTGCAAAGTGCCGGCTCCCTGCCTCAAGAAGAGCTGAGGTCTCCGCCACGGTGGAGAGGCTGAAGGGGTCGATAAACTCCCTGGAACAGCGTAGAGCGGAGATCCTGGCGGGAAGCGGCCCCTTCGAGGAGAAATTGCGCAACGAAGACCGGTTTAGGGCCATGACCGGTGGGTCTCCTGAGGGGTCAGGAGACCCCTACCAGGTGGAGAAAGAGGAGGAGGAGGAGGAAGATGGCGGTCCATCTGCGCCATATCCACCTGAAGGCCTGGGGAGTAACAGCACCCAGGTATCGTATAGCGGGATAGCCCCTGAGCAAGTGGCCCTCCCGTCGGACTCCAGTAACTCGGAGGAAAGCGGGAGCGAGGGGGAGGATGGTGGTGGTACCAGCAGTCAGGGGGGCTGCCTCATCCTGCAGCAAGTGCGGCAGATCGAGTCCCCAGCACGGTTTGGCGAGCTGTTGTTTGGGGATGAGGTCTGCGAGGATGAGGCAACCGGGAGGGGGAAAAAACGTAAGAAGGCGAAGGAGTCAGTGGTAGACAAATACGTCTACGTTCCCCTTCCTGGGGCTCCCCTGTCCCGTTGTGCGGAACCCGCTACCCACCCCGGCTCGGGCCCTGTTGTGGGTCCGCAGCGAGGGAGCGGGGAGAGGAAAGTCTGCCCGGATCGGAATGCCATGCCTGGTGGTGGTAGTTCTGATTCGGGCAGTGATATGGAGTGCGGTGCCGGCGGAGCCGGTGGTAATGTTTGTGGTGGAGGTGCTCAGGCCAAGTCCCCTGTGGCAGGGGGGGCTGGCTTGGCACCTGGTGTGCAGTCAGCCGGGGCCGCATCTCCGGCGGCGAGAGCTGGGGTGTCCGGGTCCCCCACATGCGGATCCGCTCATAAGGCTGGATCTTTTTCGGGGACCCGGGGACCAGGAAAGGGCGCGACTAAGTTAAAGACACAATGCAAGGTACTGGTCGCTCCCCTGCCGGTGTCCGTGGCCAGGTCGGGGACCCCCGTGCGTGGAGCCAGTGATGGGTCCGTGCCGGGGGCCCCGCCGCCACTGGATGCCGAGGGGGAGTGGCCTGTGCTGAGGGGTTCAGCGGTGGTGGCGGCTGGTGCGGGGGCTATGCCTCTTGGCGTCAGTACCGTGGGGGGCCCTGGGCGTACCCCGGGGTCTCCGGTGCGGGTGGCGTCGGGGGGCGTGGCTTCCCCAGCTGCGGCCCCAGTTGTCCCCTCCATGCATGTGTCTGGGGCCCGTGAGGGGGGCGTGGCCTCCCCGAGTGTTGCCCGGCCCGCTGTGGTTGTGGCATGCGGGGGGGGGTGTGCCCTCCTCGGCTGCTGTCCCACCCGCCGCTGTGGTTGCGGCCGGCGGGGGGGGCGCAGCCTCGGTGGTCGCGGGACCCCCCCGCTGTGATCGCAGGACCCCCCGCTGTGATCGCGGGACCCCCGCTGTGATCGCGGCCGGCGGTGGGGGCGTGGCCTGTGCGGCTGCGACCCTGCCAGCTGGTGCTGTGTCCAGCAGAGGGGGCGTGGCCTCGGCGGGTTTACCGCGAGTGGCTCCGCCCACTCCAAAAAATGTCAGTGCTGCGGCAGTTAAAGCCGGCAAGGGGGTGCCGGGGTCCCCTGCCCACTTACCGTCATCTGGTGGTGCGGGGGCCCCGGTCCCCAAGAAGAACATGCCGGGTTCCTGTGTGGGGCAGGGTCCGGTGGCAGAGTCCGGCCCTGCTCCAAGTGATAGGAAAGGAAAAAAAAAATGGTGGTGTCAGCCGAGAGCTCAGGAAGTGCTGCTGCTGCTCCTGAGCCCGGGCAGAGCATACTGACTGGGCTCTGCTCTGCGGCTCTTAAAGGGGCGGCGGCACTCCTGGGCAAGAAGAATGGTGCTGCTGCGCAGAGCACTGTGCAGCAGGGGCCCCCAGCAGGGAGGAATTAAAGTAACGCAAAAAGTAAAACACACTGATAACGCCCATAATGTGAATGTGGCCGGGGCGAATGAGGCTGTGAATGATGGTATGGATGGTGTGCTGTGTGCTGGGGATGTGGCGGAGGGGGTGAATGGCGGTACAAATGTTGCGGGTGTGAATGGTGTGGGTGTCAGTGTTGTTGGTGGCGCGGTGGTGGGTGAGGGGGAGGCTGGTCCATCTGCCCCCCCAGCTGCCCCTCCCCCCCCTTCTTTTTCGGCGGTGGTGGCTGGGGCTCCAGGGGGGTCGAGGGGTGCTCAGGGGGTTCCTCGGGGGGTCTCCTCGCCTCTGGGTTCCGGGGACGGCGTTTTGCAGCGCCGTTTTCTGGAAGCCCTAAAAAACGGAGAGCGGTCGATCCTGGTAGAGGGAAGAGAGGTGGACCTGTCTTTCTGGCTGGAGAGACATGACCTGGCCGCCTTCCAAGATAGAAGGGAGGGGGAAACCGTATGGTCCCTCCCAACAGCCGGGCAGGGGGTGGCGAGGAGGAATGTAGTCCGTCTTCGCTGGAGGGGCAGTGAAGCTTGCCCACCCAGGAGTAGGGTGGTGGAGCTCCTCATGAAGATGGGCTTTGGGGCAGTTGACATCTTTGCCCTAATTCATCCTGCGGCCACCCTCTTCTTCGACATCAGTTTCGTGCGGCCGGAGGGGCTTGAGCTCTTCTGGTCAAATTACGAGCTGGTGAAGGGGGAGCCCGGCTGGCGAGACTTCGCTGTACAAGCGGTGTCTCGCCAAAATGGCGTGAAGAAAGTGACCGTGGTGACCTGTAACGAGTCACTTTCTGGGGTGGATATCCTGACGTGGCTTTCCCGCTATGGGGAAGTCACGGACGTCCCCAAAAAAAATCGGGACGAGTTTGGCATTTGGTCAGGGGGCTGGACCTTCATGATGAAGTTGAAGGTCTCAGGGGGTACTGTCACCCACATCCCTTCCTCGGCATTCATAGGAAGGGACCGGATCCTGATCTTCTACCAGGGGCAGCCGAAGGTCTGTCACAGGTGTGGTGATCCCCGCCACTTCAGCGCAAGCTGCAAGGTGCAGAAATGTGCCTTGTGTGGCGGGGTAGGCCATCTCGCGGCATCCTGTAAGGATATTCGGTGTAACCTGTGTGGTGATCTTGGTCACCCGTACAGCCGCTGCCCTCGCTCTTTCTCCAATTCTGCTGCTGGCCGGGTGGGGGGAGGCCGTGAGGGGGAAACCTCTGGCGGTTCAACCTCTGCCGTGGTAGGCGGTGGTGGCGGGGGAGGGGCTGAGGGGCCAGTGAGGAGAGACAGAGCCCTGGGTCCTGCCCGCCAAAGGAGGCAGGAAAGGCGCCATGGGGGTGGGGGGCAGGGAGAGCCTCAGGCAACTGGGGTAATGTCTGCTCCCCCCTCTGAGGCATCGGCTGTTGTCGCTGAGGCCCCGGGGGAGGCGGAAGTGTGCGAGGAGATCAGGAGGATGGAGAGGGAGGACAACAGGGCTGACTCCGACAACTCCTCCCAGTATGAAAGTGTGGATGAGGAGGTCACGGATCAGCCGACATTAAAACAGGGTGGTAACGCAAACCGTACCAAAAAAAGGGGGAAGAAGAAAAGGAAGGTTGTTAAGCCTTCTGGTCCTTCGCCCCCTCCCCTGACCGTGGGTGTGCCAACGGAAGGGCTCACCGGCTCCCCTCTGGTTGCCCTCTCCAACCGGTTCCAAGCCCTTGAGGACTCTGCTGAGTCGGAGGTCGAGGGTGAGGGGCCGGGGGCGGCACCTGGGGGGCTTTCGTCGGGCGGCGCGGTCTGTCCTCCGGAGGACGTTGTTTCCTCTGGGGGGGGGACTGACCCGGAACCCAGAGGCGAGGATACCAATAAAATGGATACCTCATCCTCTTTAAAGAGGAAGAATATGTCCGATCCAGTCCCTTCTTCGGGGGGGAAAAGTAAAGAGGATGGGGTGGGGAAGAAGAAGGCTGTCTAACTTAATCACCCATGATGGCTGAACTCACCCCGTTGACTCTGGCGTCGATTAATGTCGCCAGCATAAAGTCTGATGCGGCTAGATTTGCGGCCTTTGATTTTTTCACCCGAATTGAGGCTGAAATTTTGTTTTTGCAGGAGACCAGACTAACGGACATGGGGGTCATCCACAAGGCAAAAAAGGAGTGGAGGTGTGGGCCCTCATACTGGTCTCTTGCGGCCGAGCCGTATAGCGGGGTGGCGGTCCTTTTTAAGACCGCTGAGGTGGAATGCCGACGGGTTATTGAGATAGAAATGGGGAGGTGCCTGGTCTTAGACGTCTTCATGAGGGGACAGGAGCTTCGGCTCATAAACATCTACGGCCCACAGTCTAAGTGGGACCGTAAATGTCTCTTCATGAAGATCAAGCCCTTTCTTTTTACGAGCCGGCAGGTGGTCTTCGGTGGGGATTTCAACACCATTACGAGATCCCGTGATAGGGGAGGTCCCGGAGGCCGCCTGGCTTATGATAGCATAGCCCTAAATAGTCTAGCTAGTGAAGCTCGCCTGGTGGATGTCCACATACGGCACACCCCAGGTCACGAGGGTTTCACCTTTCATAGAGGTAGCAGTAGGTCTAGAATAGACAGGTTTTTTTTGAAGGAGGACGCCATCTTTTCTGCAGTGTCCGCCGTTGAGGTGGAGTTCTCCGATCACTGTTTAATTTTCTTTTCTCTGAATGTTACAGAGACCCCCCGGATGGGAAGAGGGCTGTGGAAGCTGAATTCATCCCTTCTGGAAGAGGCGGAGGTGAGACAATCCTTTGAGGCTTTTCTTCAGAGCCAGGTACCGCTTTTGGATCTCTGTAGTACTAAGTCTGAGTGGTGGGAGATCTTTAAGAAAAGGGTGGCGGGGTTCTTCCGTCAGCTCTCGAGCCTCAGAAGTCTGAACAGGCATCGCTTGTATCAAGACCTGAGGAGGAAACTCGAGCAGCTCGTCTCGACTGGAGGTGACCGAGAGGAAATCTCCAGAGTGAAATCTTTGCTCAAGGGGTGTCAGTATGATAGGCACGCATCTTTGGTTTTTGAGAGGGATTTCGGGAAGTACCGCTCGCCCGACCCTTACAGAAACTGTAAGATGTCAGTGAATTGTAAGGTGGTGACAGGACTGATCGACAGTACGGGTTCCCTGAACAGATCCAAATCAGGGATCCTGGAGGTGGTCAGGTCCTTTTACTCACGCCTCTTGAGGAAGAGGGATCTGGATCGAGATGGGATGTCGGCTTTCCTGGCTGAAACTGTTCCTGAGCCAGGAGATGACCCCTCTCTTCATGTTTTGGCCGAGGTAATCAGGGAAGAGGAAGTGAGACTGGCCATTGATGGGCTCCGGCCCAAGAAATCGCCAGGTCCGGATGGCTTAACATCCGAGTTTTACAAGACTTTTAGGGACTCCTTGGTCCCCCTCTTGACTGAGGTGTTTAATGAGTGCCTCTCCTCGGGTGCTCTTCCCAGTTCAATGAGGAAGTCAGCCCTGATTATCTTGTCAAAGGGTAAGGACCCGTCCCGTATCGAGAATTGGCGTCCCATAGCGCTCCTCGATACGGACCGAAAGATTCTGGCAAAGGTGTTGTTTAATCGGCTGGTGAAGTTTGCACCTCGGCTCCTTTCGGGGGCTCAGCACTGTTCTGTTCCAGGCCGCAGTACTTTTAGTGCTGTGCTCGGTGTCCGAGAGGCAGTGGAGCAGGGCATTGCGTGTCGCTGGAAGGGGTACTTGCTGTCCTTAGACCAGGCAAAGGCTTTTGACCGGGTGGATCATGAGTACCTCTGGTCTGTCCTTCTGAGGTATGGTCTGCCGGGGAGGTTTGTAAATTGGTTAAAGACCTTGTATGAGGGGGCTGAGACTTTCCCGCTCGTGAACGGTTGGGTTGGTCACTCTTTTGAGGTGAGCTCCGGGGTCCGTCAGGGCTGTCCTCTGAGCCCACTTTTATACGTGTTCGCGATCGATCCCTTCTTAAGGAGGGTAGATCGTGGACCGTTGGTGGGAGTCGGGATGGACCGGGCGGAGCCGGGGGCCACTCTGAGGGTGGTAGCGTACGCCGACGACGTCTCCCTTTTTGTATCCTCGAGAGAGGAGGCGGATTGGGTCATGTCTGAGGTCGTGCGCTACTCGGAGGCATCCGGGTCCATGATCAACCGGGAAAAGTGCGAGAGTCTCTGGCTGGGAGGGGGAGATCCAAGTTTTGATCTCCCGGACACCCTTCCAGGGCCCCAGTCCTCCGCTAAGATCTTAGGCATCAATTTGGGCCCAGGGGACTATCCCCAACAAAATTGGGAAGGCAGGCTCAAGATTGCCGCCCAGAAGGTGGACCAGTGGAAGGGTTGGTCTTTAACCCTGAGGGAAAGGGTCAGCTTGGCCAAGGGTTATTTGCTTCCTTTGTTAATTTACCTGGGCAGCGTCTGCATCTTGCCAGAGTCTCTCTGGACGCGGATCTATAGCCTGTTCTTCCAATTGTTATGGGGGAACAGGCTTAACCTAATCAAGAGGGAGGTCACGTACCGCACGAGGAGACTAGGTGGGTTGGGTATGGTCAACCCAGTGGTGTTCTTAGTGAACACCTTTCTTAAGACCAACATTGCCAACCTCTGGACAGAGAGGGCTCCTCCGTGGGTATTCTCCTGCAGGGGATGGTTTCGGCCTTTCTTCCAGGAATGGGAGACAGGAGGGCAGGTGAAGGACCTACGAACACCACATGGACATCTCCCGGCTTATGCTACCCCGGCTCTGAAGGTGATCCGCCGGTGGGGTCTGGGAATGTGGGAAATCAGGACCATGTCGAGGAAATCCCTTGACAGTAGGGTCCTGTTGACCCATTTCCAGAAGCCCCTGGTGCTCAGAGATTGCCCAGGCCGGGATCTGGAGGGGGGCTCGGGTTGTTAAATTCTTCACGGATCCCCTCGAAGTTTTGGGACTTGGCCTGGCGCTGCTTCCATGGGAGGCTGTATGTGAGGGACAATCTGAAGTACAGGAACTCTGATGATCGGGGTTGTCCCCGTGAAGAGTGTGGCGACATGCTGGAAAGCATGGAGCACTTCCTCCTTCAGTGTCCCTTTAATACAGGGGTCTATAACCGGGTGGGTGCTTCCATAGGCTGGCCTAGGCTGGCATCCCTTTCCTATCCGGAGTGGGCTTATGGGGCATTCAGATCCCTTGGTGGCCGAGATCGGGGCACTTTATTCCTAGTAAGTGTAGTTGTTAGGTTCTACACCTGGAATGCACGGTGCCTAGTTTCAATACAGCATAAAACCCTCCCCCGGGATGAGGTGGTTAGTAACATCTTGGGTGACCTGGGTAAGGTGCGCTCTTTGGAGTTTGGGAGGCTGGGTGCGAGGAGGGCCTCTTGGCTTTGGAGGGGTCTCTCCTTTTAATACGTACCCGAGGGAAAGCTTGGCTTGAGTGATTAGGGGCTTCCAAGGAGTGTGGGAGGCTGGGTGGGAAGGGGGCCTCTTCACTTTGGAGGGGTTTCTCTTCTTACTCTAGGGATAGACTGGTTGTGTGATTGGGATAGGGAAAGATAAGGTGGTGTGGTGTTGAGGGACAGTTATATAGGGATAGATAGGGATAGGGAGGGAAAGTTTAGGGATAGTCAGATAGTTAGCATTGTTAAGATAGGTAGAGTAGGGATAGATAGGGGCAGGTAGGGATAGTTAGGGTCAGCTTTTTGAGGGACAGTCTTAGTTAAGTAGGGACAGGGTGTTTGTGTTGGTGTTAGGGTCAGGGCCTCTTCAGACTCCTATTCCCTGGTGGTGGGCTGATGTGTGGCACGCTTAGCCTTTTTGTTTTGTTCTGGTAGAATTAATGGATATCGGGCTTGAAGGTGCCGAACTTGGGCCTTACAGGTTAAAAGCTGTTGTTTTGGTATTGTGGTATTTTGATGTTGTGTTAGTAAAGTTATGATCTGTAAATAAAATTTTTGTATGTCTGTATTTTATCTTGTGGTATGTATAGTTAGTATGTTGTGGGGGGTGTAGTTTAGGTTGGGTGGGGGGTGTTTGTTGGGGGGTTGCATAAGGGCATATGGACCCTGGAAACAATATAAGGGCATGGAAACTTTCATGGACCTGGGGGAAAAAAGTGTGGTGTATTTTTCAGAGGGCATGAACTTGCATGGACCCGTGGTGGCAGTGTGGGTGGAGGGGAAAAAAAAAATAAATAAAAAAAATAAATAAAAAAAAATAAAAAATAAAAAAAAAAAAATAAATAAAAAAAAAATAAAAAAAAAGAATTTGCTGTGTTTAGAGTGTTATAGACTGTTATAGAGTGTTAAGTTTGTATAGCTAGGTTGGCCTTTTCTTTTATTTTTTGGGCAGCATGGGCCAGATTTTCTTTTCTAGTTTTATATGTATATATGTAATTAAATAGTGGGGAGTGTGAGTGTATGTGTGAGTGTATGTGCGAATGAGTTTTTTCTTTACTTTATATTTGTCTATTGGTTAGGAAAAATGGATGTGATGATTTTCCTGCTGGGGGTTTCCTAAAGCTGCGAAGTTAAGAGACTCTAAGAGGCGTGGGAAAAGAAAGACTTCTTAAATGCTGGTTTTATTTTTGTAAGATATGTTGTGTATTTCTGTTTTTGTTTGTGTTTTGTATTTTTTTATAAATAAAAGAGTTCCTGAAGGAACTACAGATAGTGCTTTGGAATGGTGCCCGGGCTGCCCTTGCAAGACTTTCACACTTGGGTGCCCCTCAGGCGCTGGTTTGGTAGTTGAGGATTTGGTGGGCGGGGCCACTCTGGGTCCGATTTGGTGGCCCGGGTCACTCTGGGTCCGATTTGGTGGCCCGGGTCACTCTGGGTCCGATTTGGTGGCCCGGGTCACTCTGGGTCCGATTTGGTGGCCCGGGTCACTCTGGGTCCGATTTGGTGGCCCGGGTCACTCTGGGTCCGATTTGGTGGCCCGGGTCACTCTGGGTCCGATTTGATGGGCGGCGCCACTCTGGGTCCGACTTGGCGGGCGGCGCCACTCTGGGTCCGACTTGGCGGGCGGTGCCACTCTGGGTCCGACTTGGCGGGCGGCGCCACTCTGGGTCCGACTTGGCGGGCGGCGCCACTCTGGGTCTGACTTGGCGGGCGGCGCCACTCTGGGTCCGACTTGGCGGGCGGCGCCACTCTGGGTCCGACTTGGCGGGCGGCGCCACTCTGGGTCCGACTTGGCGGGCGGCGCCACTCTGGGTCCGACTTGGCGGGCGGCGCCACTCTGGGTCCGACTTGGCGGGCGGCGCCACTCTGGGTCCGACTTGGCGGGCGGCGCCACTCTGGGTCCGACTTGGCGGGCGGCTCCACTCTGGGTCCGACTTGGCGGGCGGCTCCACTCTGAGTCCGATTTGGTGGGCCGGGTCACTCTGGGTCCAATTTGGCGGGCCGGGTCACTCTGGGTCCGATTTGGCGGGCCGGGTCACTCTGGGTCCAATTTGGCGGGCCGGGTCACTCTGGGTCCGATTTGGCGGGCCGGGTCACTCTGGGTCCGATTTGGCGGGCCGGGTCACTCTGGGTCCGATTTGGCGGGCCGGGTCACTCTGGGTCCGATTTGGCGGGCCGGGTCACTCTGGGTCCGATTTGGCGGGCGGCGCCACTCTGGGTCCGATTTGGCGGGCGGCGCCACTCTGGGTCCGATTTGGCAGGCCGGGTCACTCTGGGTCCGATTTGGCGGGCCGGGTCACTCTGGGTCCGATTTGGCGGGCCGGGTCACTCTGGGTCCGATTTGGCGGGCCGGGTCACTCTGGGTCCGATTTGGCGGGCCGGGTCACTCTGGGTCCGATTTGGCGGGCCGGGTCACTCTGGGTCCGATTTGGCGGGCCGGGTCTCTCTGGGTCCGATTTGGCGGGCGGCGCCACTCTGGGTCCGATTTGGCGGGCGGCGCCACTCTGGGTCCGATTTGGCGGGCGGCGCCACTCTGGGTCCGATTTGGCGGGTGGCGCCACTCTGGGTCCGATTTGGCGGGCGGCGCCACTCTGGGTCCGATTTGGCGGGCGGCGCCACTCTGGGTCCGATTTGGTGGGCGGCGCCACTCTGGGTCCGATTTGGCGGGCGGCGCCACTCTGGGTCCGATTTGGCGGGCGGCGCCACTCTGGGTCCGATTTGGCGGGCGGCGCCGCTCTGGGTCCGATTTGGCGGGCGGCGCCACTCTGGGTCCGATTTGGCGGCCCGGGTCACTCTGGGTCAGATTTAGCGGCCCGGGTCACTCTGGGTCAGATTTGGCGGCCCGGGTCACTCTGGGTCCGATTTGGCGGGCGGCGCCACTCTGGGTCCGATTTGGCGGGCGGCGCCACTCTGGGTCCGATTTGGCGGGCGGCGCCACTCTGGGTTCGATTTGGCGGGCGGCGCCTCTCTGGGTCCGATTTGGCGGGCGGCGCAACTCTGGGTCCGATTTGGCGGGCGGCACCACTCTGGGTCCGATTTGGCGAGCGGCGCCACTCTGGGTCCGATTTGGCAGGCGGCGCCACTCTGGGTCCGATTTGGCGGCCCGGGTCACTCTGGGTCCGATTTGGCGGGTGGCGCCACTCTGGGTCCGATTTGGCGGGCGGCGCCACTCTGGGTCCGATTTGGCGGGCGGCGCCACTCTGGGTCCGATTTGGCGGGCCGGGTCACTCTGGGTTCGATTTGGCGGGCGGCGCCTCTCTGGGTCCGATTTGGCGGGCGGCGCAACTCTGGGTCCGATTTGGCGGGCGGCACCACTCTAGGTCCGATTTGGCGGGCGGCGCCACTCTGGGTCCGACTTGATGGGCGGCGCCACTCTGGGTCCGATTTGGCGGGCGGGGGCACTCTGGGTCCGATTTGGCAAGCGGGGGCACTCTGGTCCGATTTGGTGGGCTGGGTCCGATTTGGTGAGCGGGGCAATAATGATAAGACTACAGATAGTGCTTTGTAATTGTGCTGTACTGTCACTTTAAGAGCTGATATTATCTGACAAAACTTGTGACCTGGTGGGCTGGTAGAGTTTATAGGCGTTGGCATAGTAACTGGGTCTCACTGCACATATCAATGAGGTAATCAGCCAGGTGGCAGTTATTTTTAGAAATTGCCTCAGAAATCAGGCCCATTAAAAACGTATTGGAAAATTTCCCTATTGAAATGCATTGAGACACTTTTTTCAAACGCAAATTGCGCCAAAACTACAAATCCGATCGACACGAAAAATACTTAGCACACCTCTCAGGAACGCTGGCTTCGAAATGACACCTCACTAGAGTCTGTGAGTGAAGCGGTTCGGGCCCCAGAGGAAGAGGCGTGGCTATTGAACGGAGGGTCGGCTGTGTGCTTGGCTGTGGACCGTGTGCTCCTGGGAAGGGAGATTTTTCACCTGGGACTCTTTGCCTGCCCCTTCCCAGGAAGCAAGGACTGTTCCTGGGACTGAGCTTCGGGGCTGAGCCCCTGGCTCCCACCCCCCGGTGCAAGCCGGCTGGGGGTGGGAGGCCTTGCATATCATCGGGAGGCCCCGTGTGTCATCCAGCCAGTCCCAGGAGCAGAAAGCCATGGGAAAAAATGGCAAGAGTTCGGGGGGCCGCAGGCCCCAGAAGACAGGGACCCCTAAGGCCGAGGCCGTGGCGGTTCCTCCTCCTGGAGGAGGAGAGGCGGCCAGTAGAGGTGTGGAGGTGGGCCCCCTGATATGGGGCTCTAAGGTGGCGGGAGAGCCGATCACCAACTACGGCTCCCGGATACACGCACACCTCTACGAATACGGGGAGGCCGCCAAGAAGCTGAGGCTACTCCGGGAGGAGTTGAAGGGAGCCAGGGCAACTGCAAAGTGCCGGCTCCCTGCCTCAAGAAGAGCTGAGGTCTCCGCCACGGTGGAGAGGCTGAAGGGGTCGATAAACTCCCTGGAACAGCGTAGAGCGGAGATCCTGGCGGGAAGCGGCCCCTTCGAGGAGAAATTGCGCAACGAAGACCGGTTTAGGGCCATGACCGGTGGGTCTCCTGAGGGGTCAGGAGACCCCTACCAGGTGGAGAAAGAGGAGGAGGAGGAGGAAGATGGCGGTCCATCTGCGCCATATCCACCTGAAGGCCTGGGGAGTAACAGCACCCAGGTATCGTATAGCGGGATAGCCCCTGAGCAAGTGGCCCTCCCGTCGGACTCCAGTAACTCGGAGGAAAGCGGGAGCGAGGGGGAGGATGGTGGTGGTACCAGCAGTCAGGGGGGCTGCCTCATCCTGCAGCAAGTGCGGCAGATCGAGTCCCCAGCACGGTTTGGCGAGCTGTTGTTTGGGGATGAGGTCTGCGAGGAAGAGGCAACCGGGAGGTGGAAAAAACGTAAGAAGGCGAAGGAGTCAGTGGTAGACAAATACGTCTACGTCCCCCTTCCTGGGGCTCCCCTGTCCCGTTGTGCGGAACCCGCTACCCACCCCGGCTCGGGCCCTGTTGTGGGTCCGCAGCGAGGGAGCGGGGAGAGGAAAGTCTGCCCGGATCGGAATGCCATGCCTGGTGGTGGTAGTTCTGATTCGGGCAGTGATATGGAGTGCGGTGCCGGCGGAGCCGGTGGTAATGTTTGTGGTGGAGGTGCTCAGGCCAAGTCCCCTGTGGCAGGGGGGGCTGGCCTGGCACCTGGTGTGCAGTCAGCCGGGGCCGCATCTCCGGCGGCGAGAGCTGGGGTGTCCGGGTCCCCCACATGCGGATCCGCTCATAAGGCTGGATCTTTTTCGGGGACCCGGGGACCAGGAAAGGGCGCGACTAAGTTAAAGACACAATGCAAGGTACTGGTCGCTCCCCTGCCGGTGTCCGTGGCCAGGTCGGGGACCCCCGTGCGTGGAGCCAGTGATGGGTCCGTGCCGGGGGCCCCGCCGCCACTGGATGCCGAGGGGGAGTGGCCTGTGCTGAGGGGTTCAGCGGTGGTGGCGGCTGGTGCGGGGGCTATGCCTCTTGGCGTCAGTACCGTGGGGGGCCCTGGGCGTACCCCGGGGTCTCCGGTGCGGGTGGCGTCGGGGGGCGTGGCTTCCCCAGCGCGCGGCCCCAGTTGTCCCCTCCATGCATGTGTCTGGGGCCCGTGAGGGGGGCGTGGCCTCCCCGAGTGTTGCCCGGCCCGCTGTGGTTGTGGCATGCGGGGGGGGTGTGCCCTCCTCGGCTGCTGTCCCACCCGCCGCTGTGGTTGCGGCCGGCGGGGGGGGCGCAGCCTCGGTGGTCGCGGGACCCCCCGCTGTGATCGCAGGACCCCCCGCTGTGATCGCGGGACCCCCGCTGTGATCGCGGCCGGCGGTGGGGGCGTGGCCTGTGCGGCTGCGACCCTGCCAGCTGGTGCTGTGTCCAGCAGAGGGGGCGTGGCCTCGGCGGGTTTACCGCGAGTGGCTCCGCCCACTCCAAAAAATGTCAGTGCTGCGGCAGTTAAAGCCGGCAAGGGGGTGCCGGGGTCCCCTGCCCACTTACCGTCATCTGGTGGTGCGGGGGCCCCGGTCCCCAAGAAGAACATGCCGGGTTCCTGTGTGGGGCAGGGTCCGGTGGCAGAGTCCGGCCCTGCTCCAAGTGATAGGAAAGGAAAAAAAAAAATGGTGGTGTCAGCCGAGAGCTCAGGAAGTGCTGCTGCTGCTCCTGAGCCCGGGCAGAGCATACTGACTGGGCTCTGCTCTGCGGCTCTTAAAGGGGCGGCGGCACTCCTGGGCAAGAAGAATGGTGCTGCTGCGCAGAGCACTGTGCAGCAGGGGCCCCCAGCAGGAGGAATTAAAGTAACGCAAAAAGTAAAACACACTGATAACGCCCATAATGTGAATGTGGCCGGGGCGAATGAGGCTGTGAATGATGGTATGGATGGTGTGCTGTGTGCTGGGGATGTGGCGGAGGGGGTGAATGGCGGTACAAATGTTGCGGGTGTGAATGGTGTGGGTGTCAGTGTTGTTGGTGGCGCGGTGGTGGGTGAGGGGGAGGCTGGTCCATCTGCCCCCCCAGCTGCCCCTCCCCCCCCTTCTTTTTCGGCGGTGGTGGCTGGGGCTCTAGGGGGGTCGAGGGGTGCTCAGGGGGTTCCTCGGGGGGTCTCCTCGCCTCTGGGTTCCGGGGACGGCGTTTTGCAGCGCCGTTTTCTGGAAGCCCTAAAAAACGGAGAGCGGTCGATCCTGGTAGAGGGAAGAGAGGTGGACCTGTCTTTCTGGCTGGAGAGACATGACCTGGCCGCCTTCCAAGATAGAAGGGAGGGGGAAACCGTATGGTCCCTCCCAACAGCCGGGCAGGGGGTGGCGAGGAGGAATGTAGTCCGTCTTCGCTGGAGGGGCAGTGAAGCTTGCCCACCCAGGAGTAGGGTGGTGGAGCTCCTCATGAAGATGGGCTTTGGGGCAGTTGACATCTTTGCCCTAATTCATCCTGCGGCCACCCTCTTCTTCGACATCAGTTTCGTGCGGCCGGAGGGGCTTGAGCTCTTCTGGTCAAATTACGAGCTGGTGAAGGGGGAGCCCGGCTGGCGAGACTTCGCTGTACAAGCGGTGTCTCGCCAAAATGGCGTGAAGAAAGTGACCGTGGTGACCTGTAACGAGTCACTTTCTGGGGTGGATATCCTGACGTGGCTTTCCCGCTATGGGGAAGTCACGGACGTCCCCAAAAAAAATCGGGACGAGTTTGGCATTTGGTCAGGGGGCTGGACCTTCATGATGAAGTTGAAGGTCTCAGGGGGTACTGTCACCCACATCCCTTCCTCGGCATTCATAGGAAGGGACCGGATCCTGATCTTCTACCAGGGGCAGCCGAAGGTCTGTCACAGGTGTGGTGATCCCCGCCACTTCAGCGCAAGCTGCAAGGTGCAGATATGTGCCTTGTGTGGCGGGGTAGGCCATCTCGCGGCATCCTGTAAGGATATTCGGTGTAACCTGTGTGGTGATCTTGGTCACCCGTACAGCCGCTGCCCTCGCTCTTTCTCCAATTCTGCTGCTGGCCGGGTGGGGGGAGGCCGTGAGGGGGAAACCTCTGGCGGTTCAACCTCTGCCGTGGTAGGCGGTGGTGGCGGGGGAGGGGCTGAGGGGCCAGTGAGGAGAGACAGAGCCCTGGGTCCTGCCCGCCAAAGGAGGCAGGAAAGGCGCCATGGGGGTGGGGGGCAGGGAGAGCCTCAGGCAACTGGGGTAATGTCTGCTCCCCCCTCTGAGGCATCGGCTGTTGTCGCTGAGGCCCTGGGGGAGGCGGAAGTGTGCGAGGAGATCAGGAGGATGGAGAGGGAGGACAACAGGGCTGACTCCGACAACTCCTCCCAGTATGAAAGTGTGGATGAGGAGGTCACGGATCAGCCGACATTAAAACAGGGTGGTAACGCAAACCGTACCAAAAAAAGGGGGAAGAAGAAAAGGAAGGTTGTTAAGCCTTCTGGTCCTTCGCCCCCTCCCCTGACCGTGGGTGTGCCAACGGAAGGGCTCACCGGCTCCCCTCTGGTTGCCCTCTCCAACCGGTTCCAAGCCCTTGAGGACTCTGCTGAGTCGGAGGTCGAGGGTGAGGGGCCGGGGGCGGCACCTGGGGGGCTTTCGGGGGGCGGCGCGGTCTGTCCTCCGGAGGACGTTGTTTCCTCTGGGGGGGGGACTGACCCGGAACCCAGAGGCGAGGATACCAATAAAATGGATACCTCATCCTCTTTAAAGAGGAAGAATATGTCCGATCCAGTCCCTTCTTCGGGGGGGAAAAGTAAAGAGGATGGGGTGGGGAAGAAGAAGGCTGTCTAACTTAATCACCCATGATGGCTGAACTCACCCCGTTGACTCTGGCGTCGATTAATGTCGCCAGCATAAAGTCTGATGCGGCTAGATTTGCGGCCTTTGATTTTTTCACCCGAATTGAGGCTGAAATTTTGTTTTTGCAGGAGACCAGACTAACGGACATGGGGGTCATCCACAAGGCAAAAAAGGAGTGGAGGTGTGGGCCCTCATACTGGTCTCTTGCGGCCGAGCCGTATAGCGGGGTGGCGGTCCTTTTTAAGACCGCTGAGGTGGAATGCCGACGGGTTATTGAGATAGAAATGGGGAGGTGCCTGGTCTTAGACGTCTTCATGAGGGGACAGGAGCTTCGGCTCATAAACATCTACGGCCCACAGTCTAAGTGGGACCGTAAATGTCTCTTCATGAAGATCAAGCCCTTTCTTTTTACGAGCCGGCAGGTGGTCTTCGGTGGGGATTTCAACACCATTACGAGATCCCGTGATAGGGGAGGTCCCGGAGGCCGCCTGGCTTATGATAGCATAGCCCTAAATAGTCTAGCTAGTGAAGCTCGCCTGGTGGATGTCCACATACGGCACACCCCAGGTCACGAGGGTTTCACCTTTCATAGAGGTAGCAGTAGGTCTAGAATAGACAGGTTTTTTTTGAAGGAGGACGCCATCTTTTCTGCAGTGTCCGCCGTTGAGGTGGAGTTCTCCGATCACTGTTTAATTTTCTTTTCTCTGAATGTTACAGAGACCCCCCGGATGGGAAGAGGGCTGTGGAAGCTGAATTCATCCCTTCTGGAAGAGGCGGAGGTGAGACAATCCTTTGAGGCTTTTCTTCAGAGCCAGGTACCGCTTTTGGATCTCTGTAGTACTAAGTCTGAGTGGTGGGAGATCTTTAAGAAAAGGGTGGCGGGGTTCTTCCGTCAGCTCTCGAGCCTCAGAAGTCTGAACAGGCATCGCTTGTATCAAGACCTGAGGAGGAAACTCGAGCAGCTCGTCTCGACTGGAGGTGACCGAGAGGAAATCTCCAGAGTGAAATCTTTGCTCAAGGGGTGTCAGTATGATAGGCACGCATCTTTGGTTTTTGAGAGGGATTTCGGGAAGTACCGCTCGCCCGACCCTTACAGAAACTGTAAGATGTCAGTGAATTGTAAGGTGGTGACAGGACTGATCGACAGTACGGGTTCCCTGAACAGATCCAAATCAGGGATCCTGGAGGTGGTCAGGTCCTTTTACTCACGCCTCTTGAGGAAGAGGGATCTGGATCGAGATGGGATGTCGGCTTTCCTGGCTGAAACTGTTCCTGAGCCAGGAGATGACCCCTCTCTTTATGTTTTGGCCGAGGTAATCAGGGAAGAGGAAGTGAGACTGGCCATTGATGGGCTCCGGCCCAAAAAATCGCCAGGTCCGGATGGCTTAACATCCGAGTTTTACAAGACTTTTAGGGACTCCTTGGTCCCCCTCTTGACTGAGGTGTTTAATGAGTGCCTCTCCTCGGGTGCTCTTCCCAGTTCAATGAGGAAGTCGGCCCTGATTATTTTGTCAAAGGGTAAGGACTCGTCCCGTATCGAGAATTGGCGTCCCATAGCGCTCCTCGATACGGACCGAAAGATTCTGGCAAAGGTGTTGTTTAATCGGCTGGTGAAGTTTGCACCCCGGCTCCTTTCGGGGGCTCAGCACTGTTCTGTTCCAGGCCGCAGTACTTTTAGTGCTGTGCTCGGTGTCCGAGAGGCAGTGGAGCAGGGCATTGCGGGTCGCTGGAAGGGGTACTTGCTGTCCTTAGACCAGGCAAAGGCTTTTGACCGGGTGGATCATGAGTACCTCTGGTCTGTCCTTCTGAGGTATGGTCTGCCGGGGAGGTTTGTCAATTGGTTAAAGACCTTGTATGAGGGGGCTGAGACTTTCCCGCTCGTGAACGGTTGGGTTGGTCACTCTTTTGAGGTGAGCTCCGGGGTCCGTCAGGGCTGTCCTCTGAGCCCACTTTTATACGTGTTCGCGATCGATCCCTTCTTAAGGAGGGTAGATCGTGGACCGTTGGTGGGAGTCGGGATGGACCGGGCGGAGCCGGGGGCCACTCTGAGGGTGGTAGCGTACGCCGATGATGTCTCCCTTTTTGTATCCTCGAGAGAGGAGGCGGATTGGGTCATGTCTGAGGTCGTGCGCTACTCGGAGGCATCCGGGTCCATGATCAACCGGGAAAAGTGCGAGAGTCTCTGGCTGGGAGGGGGAGATCCAAGTTTTGATCTCCCGGACACCCTTCCAGGGCCCCAGTCCTCCGCTAAGATCTTAGGCATCAATTTTGGCCCAGGGGACTATCCCCAACAAAATTGGGAAGGCAGGCTCAAGATTGCCGCCCAGAAGGTGGACCAGTGGAAGGGTTGGTCTTTAACCCTGAGGGAAAGGGTCAGCTTGGCCAAGGGTTATTTGCTTCCTTTGTTAATTTACTTGGGCAGCGTCTGCATCTTGCCGGAATCTCTCTGGACGCGGGTCTATAGCCTGTTCTTCCAACTGTTATGGGGGAACAGGCTTAACCTAATCAAGAGGGAGGTCACGTACCGCACGAGGAGACTAGGTGGGTTGGGTATGGTCAACCCAGTGGTGTTCTTAGTGAACACCTTTCTTAAGACCAACATTGCCAACCTCTGGACAGAGAGGGCTCCTCCGTGGGTATTCTCCTGCAGGGGATGGTTTCGGCCTTTCTTCCAGGAATGGGAGACAGGAGGGCAGGTGAAGGACCTACGAACACCACATGGACATCTCCCGGCTTATGCTACCCCGGCTCTGAAGGTGATCCGCCGGTGGGGTCTGGGAATGTGGGAAATCAGGACCATGTCGAGGAAATCCCTTGACAGTAGGGTCCTGTTGACCCATTTCCAGAAGCCCCTGGTGCTCAGAGATTGCCCAGGCCGGGATCTGGAGGGGGGGCTCGGGTTGTTAAATTCTCCACGGATCCCCTCGAAGTTTTGGGACTTGGCCTGGCGCTGCTTCCATGGGAGGCTGTATGTGAGGGACAATCTGAAGTTCAGGAACTCTGATGATCGGGGTTGTCCCCGTGAAGAGTGTGGCGACACGCTGGAAAGCATGGAGCACTTCCTCCTTCAGTGTCCCTTTAATACAGGGGTCTATAACCGGGTGGGTGCTTCCATAGGCTGGCCTAGGTTGGCATCCCTTTCCTATCCGGAGTGGGCTTATGGGGCATTCAGATCCCTTGGTGGCCGAGATCGGGGCACTTTATTCCTAGTTAGTGTAGTTGTTAGGTTCTACACCTGGAATGCACGGTGCCTAGTTTCAATACAGCATAAAACCCTCCCCCGGGATGAGGTGGTTAGTAACATCTTGGGTGACCTGGGTAAGGTGCGCTCTTTGGAGTTCGGGAGGCTGGGTGCGAGGAGGGCCTCTTGGCTTTGGAGGGGTCTCTCCTTTTAATACGTACCCGAGGGAAAGCTTGGTTGAGTGATTAGGGGCTTCCTAGGTGTTTGGGAGGCTGGGTGGGAAGAGGGCCTCTTCACTTTTGGAGGGGTTTCTCTTCTTACTCTAGGGACAGATTGGTTGTGTGACTGGGAGAGGGAAGGATAAGGTGGTGTGGGGTGTTGAGGGACAGTTATATAGGGATAGATAGGGACAGGGAGGGACAGTCTAGGGATAGGTAGATAGTTAGTATTGTTAAGTTAGGTAGAGTAGGGATAGGTAGGGGCATGTAGGGACAGATAGGGTCAGCTTTTTGAGGGGCAGTTTTAGTTGAGTAGGGACAGGGTGTTTGTGTCGGTGTTAGGGTCAGGGCCTCTTTAGACTCCTATTCCCTGGTGGTGGGCTGATGTGTGGCACGCTTAGTCTTTTTGTTTTGTTTCTGGTAGAATTAATGGATATCGGGCTTGAAGGTGCCGAACTTGGGCCTTACAGGTTAAAGCTGTTGTTTTGGTATTGTGGTATTTTGATGTTGTGTTAGTAAAGTTATGATCTGTAAATAAAATTTTGTATGTCTGTATTTTATCTTGTGGTATGTATAGTTAGTATGTTGTGGGGGGTGTAGTTTAGGTTGGGTGGGGGGTGTTTGTTGGGGGGTTGCATAAGGGCATATGGACCCTGGAAACAATATAAGGGCATGGAAACTTTCATGGACCCGGAGGAAAAAGTGTGGTGTATTTTTCAGAGGGCATGAACTTGCATGGACCCGTGGTGGCAGTGTGGGTGGAGGGAAAAAAAAAAAAAAAAAAAAAAAAATAAAAAAAATAAAAAATAAAAAATAAAAAAAAAAAATAAAATAAATTAAAAAAAAAAAAAAAAAAAAAATTTAATTGCTGTGTTTAGAGTGTTATAGACTGTTTAGAGTGTTAAGTTTGTTTAGCTAGGTTGGCTTTTTCTTTTATTTTTTGGGCAGCATGGGCCAAATTTTCTTTTCTAGTTTTATATGTATATATGTATTAAATAGTGGGGAGTGTGAGTGTATGTGTGAGTGTATGTGCGAATGAATTTTTCTTTACTTTAAATTTTGTCTATTGGATAGGAAAAATGGATGTGATGATTTTCCTGCTGGGGGTTTCCTAAAGCTGCAAAGTTAAGAGACTCTGAGGCGTGGGAAAAAGAATTCTTAAATGCTGGTTTTATTTTTGTAAGATATGTTGTGTATTTCTGTTTTTGTTTGTGTTTTGTATTTTTTATAAATAAAAGAGATCCTGAAGGAACTACAGATAGTGCTTTGGAATGGTGCCCGGGCTGCCCCTGCAAGACTTTCACACTTGGGTGCCCCTCAGGCGCTGGTTTGGTAGTTGTAGCCCCTCAGGGTTGAGGCCACTCTGGGTCCGATTTGGTGGGCGGGGTCACTCTGGGTCTGATTTGGTGGGTTGGGTCAATCTGGGTTAGATTTGGTGGGCAGGGTCACTCTGGGTCCGATTTGGCGGGCGGGGCCACTCTGGGTCCGATTTGGCGGGCGGGGCCACTCTGGGTCCGATTTGGCGGGCGGCGCCACTCTGGATCCGATTTGGCGGACGGCGCCACTCTGGGTCCGATTTGGCGGGCGGCGCCACTCTGGGTCCGATTTGGCGGGCGGCGCCACTCTGGGTCCGATTTGGCGGGCGGCGCCACTCTGGGTCCGATTTGGCGGGCGGCGCCACTCTGGGTCCGGTTTGGCAGGCGGCGCCACTCTGTCCGATGTGGCGGGCGGTGCCACTCTGGGTCCGATCTGGCGGATGTCGCCACTCTGGGTCCGATTTGGAGAGCGGGGCCACTCTGGGTCCGATTTGGCGGGCGGCGCCACTCTGGGTCCGATTTGGCGGGCGGCGCCACTCTGGGTCCGATTTGGCGGGCGGCGCCACTCTGGGCCTGATTTGGCGGGCAGCGCCACTCTGGGTCCGATTTGGCGAGCGGCGCCACTCTGGGTCCGATTTGGCGGGCGGCGCCACTCTGGGTCCGATTTGGCGAGCGGGGCTTCTCAGGGTCCGATTTGGTGGGCGGGGCCACTCTGGGTCCGATTTGGCGGGCGGGGCCACTCTGGGTCTGATTTGGCGGGCGGCGCCACTCTGGGTCCGATTTGGCGGGCGGCGCCACTCTGGGTCCGATTTGGCGGGCGGCGCCACTCTGGGTCCGATTTGGCGGGCTGCGCCACTCTGGGTCCGATCTGGCGGGCGGCGCCACTCCGGGTCCGATTTGGCGGGCGGCAACACTCCGGGTCCGATTTGGCGGGCGGCACCACTCTGGCGGGCGGCGCCACTCCGGGTCTGATTTGGCGGGCGGTGCCACTCTGGGTCCGATTTGGCGGGCGGCGCCACTCTGGGTCCGATTTGGCGGGCGGCGCCACTCTGGGTCCGATTTGGCGGGCTGCGCCACTCTGGGTCCGATTTGGCGGGCGGCGCCACTCCGGGTCCGATTTGGCGGGCGGCAACACTCCGGGTCCGATTTGGCGGGCGGCACCACTCTGGCGGGCGGCGCCACTCCGGGTCTGATTTGGCGGGCGGCGCCACTCTGGGTCCAATTTGGCGGGCGGCGCCACTCTGGGTCCGATTTGGCGGGCGGTGCCACTCCGGGTCCGATTTGGCGGGCGGCGCCACTCTGGGTCCGATTTGGCGGGCGGCGCCACTCTGGGTCCGATTTGGCGGGTGGCGCCACTCTGGGTCCGATTTGGCGAGCGGGGCTTCTCAGGGTCCGATTTGGCGGGCGGGGCCACTCTGGGTCCGATTTGGCGGGCGGGGCCACTCTGGGTCTGATTTGGCGGGCGGCGCCACTCTGGGTCCGATTTGGCGGGCGGCGCCACTCTGGGTCCGATTTGGCGGGCGGCGCCACTCTGGGTCCGATTTGGCGGGCTGCGCCACTCTGGGTCCGATTTGGAGGGCGGCGCCACTCCGGGTCCGATTTGGCGGGCGGCAACACTCCGGGTCCGATTTGGCGGGCGGCACCACTCTGGCGGGCGGCGCCACTCCGGGTCTGATTTGGCGGGCGGCGCCACTCTGGGTCCGATTTGGCGGGCGGCGCCACTCTGGGTCCGATTTGGCGGGCGGCGCCACTCTGGGTCCGATTTGGCGGGCTGCGCCACTCTGGGTCCGATTTGGCGGGCGGCGCCACTCCGGGTCCGATTTGGCGGGCGGCAACACTCCGGGTCCGATTTGGCAGGTGGCACCACTCTGGCGGGCGGCGCCACTCCGGGTCTGATTTGGCGGGCGGCGCCACTCTGGGTCCAATTTGGCGGGCGGCGCCACTCTGGGTCCGATTTGGCGGGCGGTGCCACTCCGGGTCCGATTTGGCGGGCGGCGCCACTCTGGGTCCGATTTGGCGGGCGGCGCCACTCTGGGTCCGATTTGGCGGGCGGCGCCACTCTGGGTCCGTTTTGGCGAGCGGGGCTTCTCAGGGTCCGATTTGGCGGGCGGGGCCACTCTGGGTCCGATTTGGCGGGCGGGGCCACTCTGGGTCTGATTTGGCGGGCGGCGCCACTCTGGGTCCGATTTGGCGGGCGGCGCCACTCTGGGTCCGATTTGGCGAGCGGCGCCACTCTGGGTCCGATTTGGCGGGCGGCGCCACTCTGGGTCCGTTTTGGCGAGCGGGGCTTCTCAGGGTCCGATTTGGCGGGCGGGGCCACTCTGGGTCCGATTTGGCGGGCGGGGCCACTCTGGGTCTGATTTGGCGGGCGGCGCCACTCTGGGTCCGATTTGGCGGGCGGCGCCACTCTGGGTCCGATTTGGCGGGCGGCGCCACTCTGGGTCCGATTTGGCGGGCGGCGCCACTCTGGGTCCGATTTGGCGGGCTGCGCCACTCTGGGTCCGATTTGGCGGGCGGCGCCACTCCGGGTCCGATTTGGCGGGCGGCAACACTCCGGGTCCGATTTGGCGGGCGGCACCACTCTGGCGGGCGGCGCCACTCCGGGTCCGATTTGGCGGGCGGCGCCACTCTGGGTCCGATTTGGCGGGCGGCGCCACTCTGGGTCCGATTTGGCGGGCGGTGCCACTCCGGGTCCGATTTGGCGGGCGGCGCCACTCTCGGTCCGATTTGGCGGGCGGCGCCCATCTGGGTCCGATTTGGCGGGCGGCGCCACTCTGGGTCCGATTTGGCGGGCGGCGCCACTCTGGGTCCGATTTGGCGGGCGGCGTCACTCCGGGTCCGATTTGGCGGGCGGCGCCACTCTGGGTCCGATTTGGCGGGCGTTGCCACTCTGGGTCCGATTTGGCGGGCGGTGCCACTCTGGGTCCGATTTGGCGGGCGGCGCCACTCTGGGTCCGATTTGGCGGGCGGCGCCACTCTGGGTCCGATTTGGCGGGCAGCGCCACTCTGGGTCCGATTTGGCGGGCGGCGCCACTCTGGGTCCGATTTGGCGGGCGGCAACACTCCGGGTCCGATTTGGCGGGCGGCAACACTCCGGGTCCGATTTGGCGGGCGGCACCACTCTGGCGGGCGGCGCCACTCCGGGTCCGATTTGGCGGGCGGCGCCACTCTGGGTCCGATTTGGCGGGCGGCGCCACTCTGGGTCCGATTTGGCGGGCGGCGCCACTCCGGGTCCGATTTGGCGGGCGGCGCCACTCTGGGTCCGATTTGGCGGGCGGCGCCCATCTGGGTCCGATTTGGCGGGCGGCGCCACTCTGGGTCCGATTTGGCGGGCGGCGCCACTCTGGGTCCGATTTGGCGGGCGGCGTCACTCCGGGTCCGATTTGGCGGGCGGCGCCACTCTGGGTCCGATTTGGCGGGCGTTGCCACTCTGGGTCCGATTTGGCGGGCGGTGCCACTCTGGGTCCGATTTGGCGGGCGGCGCCACTCTGGGTCCGATTTGGCGGGCGGCGCCACTCTGGGTCCGATTTGGCGGGCAGCGCCACTCTGGGTCCGATTTGGCGGGCGGCGCCACTCTGGGTCCGATTTGGTGAGCGGGGCAATAATTATAATAAGACTACAGATAGTGCTTTGAAATTGTGCTGTGCTATCACTTTAAGAGCTGATATCTGGCAAAACTGTGCTGGTGTGGTCATGTACAGTTCGCAGGCGTTGGCATAGTAACTGGGCCTGACTGCGCATATCAATGAGCTAATCAGCCAGGTGGCAGTTATTTTTAGAAATTGCCTCAGAAATCAGGCCCATTATAAACGTATTGGAAAATTTCCCTATTGAAACGCATTGAGACGCTTTTTTCAAACGCAAATTGCGCCAAAACTACAAATCCGATCGACACGAAAAATACTTAGCACACCTCTCAGGAACGCTGGCTTCGAAATGACACCTCACTGGAGTCTGTGAGTTTAGCGGTTCGGGCCGCATTACGTGCGGACTGAATAATAATAAGAATAATAAGAAGTTTACCACGGTGGAATAACAGTATAGTGCTTTGTTCCAAAGCACTATAATAAGAAGTTATCCACGATGGAATAACAGTATAGTGCTTTGTTCCAAAGCACTATAATAAGAAGAAGTTATCCACGGTGGAATAACAGTATAGTGCTTTGTTCCAAAGCACTATAATAAGAAGAAGTTATCCACGGTGGAATAACAGTATAGTGCTTTGTTCCAAAGCACTATAATAAGAAGAAGTTATCCACGATGGAATAACAGTATAGTGCTTTGTTCCAAAGCACTATAATAATAATATGAAGAAGTTTACCACGATGGAATAACAGTATAGTGCTTTGTTCCAAAGCACTATAATAAGAAGAAGTTTACCACGATGGAATAACAGTATAGTGCTTTGTTCCAAAGCACTATAATAATAATAAGAAAAAGTTTACCACGATGGAATAACAGTATAGTGCTTTGTTCCAAAGCACTATAAAAATGGCTGCAGTATTACAGTGCATGGCTGACAATCCCTGCACTGTCATTGGTGCTCTAAAGAGCACCAGAATTGCAGAGTGGAGACCCAAGCTCCCGCCGAATAATCCCGGAAATGTTCATGTACGAATACCGAGTAGTGGTGAGACGTTCGCTAATCACTACTCCTGTGGCTTTGAAATTCTACCACATTTTCCTTACTCACCCGACCTTGCACCATTGGACTTCCACCTCTTTCCAACAATTCAGGTATTTTTGAAGGGCAAGCATTTTCCAGATGATGAGACTCTGGTTTCCAAAGTCACAACATTGCTTTTGGAGCAACCTCTTGACTTCTACAAGCAAGGTTTTTACAGTTACTTAAAGAGATGGGAGAGGTGTGTGTCCCTATGTGGAACCTATGTAGAGAAGGACCAATAATTTTGCCAAGTTTCATTGCTTTCAGTCCACAGTAAGTGGGTCAGGGGAAATCTTTAATGAACGCCTCTCATATATCTTTTTTATGTTTGGTTACTATCACACACTAAAAAATGTTATTTGTTTTTTTTGTTTTTTACAAAAAAGTTTTTCTAAATCCATATTTTGAGCACTACAATTTTTATATATTTCTGTCTACAGGGTAAAATAAGTTCATGTTTTTTGTGGGACGATTTGATGTTTTTATTTGTACCATTTTCGGGTACATAACATTTTTTTATCACTTTCTATTCTGATTTTTGGTAAGAATTCAGGAATTATTACATATATAAATACAGGCGCTTCTCACAAAATTAGAACATTATCAAAAAATTAATTTATTTCAGTTCTTCAATACAAAAAGTGAAACTCATGCCGTATATACTCGAGTATAAGCCGAACCGAGTATAAGCCAAGACCCCTAATTTTGCACAAAAAACTGGGAAAACGCAATGACTCGAGTATAAGCCTAGGGTGGAAAATGCAGCAGCTACCGGTAAATGTCAAAAATAAAAATAGGTACCAATCAAAGTAAAATTAATTGAGACATCAGTAGGTTAAGTGTTTTTGAATATCCATATTGAATCAGGAGCCCCATATAATGCTCCATAAAGTTCATGATCGGCCCAATAAAATGCTCCATACAAACTACACCCCATAGAATGCTCCATAAAGTTCTTGATGGGCCCCATAAGATGCTCTATATTAAAATATACTCCATATAATGCTGCATAAAAAGTTATTGATGGCCCCATAAGATGCTCCATAGAATAATATGTCTCCTATAATGCTCCATAAAGGTTGATGGCCCCATAAGATGCTCCATAGAATAATATGCCCCATATGCTGCTCCATAAAGGTTGATGGCCCTATAAGATGCTCCATAGAATAGGCCCCATATAATGCTCCATAATAGTTGATGGCCTCATAAGATGTGCCATAAAACAATATGCAAATGACATGACTCCCCAAACCATCACTGATTGTGGAAACGTCTCACAAGGTCTCAAGCAGCTTGGATTGTCTGTCTTTCCACTCTTCCTTCATAATCTGGAATCTTGATTTCCAAATGAAATGCAAAATTTACTTTAATCTGAAAACAACACCCTGGATAACTGAGCAACAGTTCAGTTCTTTTTCTCCTTGTCCCAGGTAAGATGTTTCTGGTGTTGTTTATTGGTCATGAGTTGCTTGACACTTGTAGCCTATGTCCTGGACACTATGTGTGGTGGCTCTTGAAGCAATGACTCCAAGAGCAGTCCGCTGTTTGTGAATAACTCCCAAATTTTTGAATGGCCTTTTCTTAGCAATCCTTTAAAGGCTGTGGTTATCCCGGTTGCTTGTGCACCTTTTTCTACCACAATTTTCCCTTCCACTCAAATTCCATTAATATGCTTGGATACAGCACTCTATGAACAGCCAGCTTCTTTAGCAATTACATTTTCTGGATTAATCTCCTTGTGGAGTGTTGTCAATGACTGCCTTCTGGACATCTGTGAAGTCAGCAGTCTTCACCATGATTGTGGAGTCTACTGAAACAGACCTTTCTAAATGCTTAGGAAGCCTTTGCAGCAGTTTTTTGTTTGTTTGTTTGTTTTTTGTTAATTATTCTAATTTACTGAGATAATGACTTTTGGGTTTTCATTGTAAGTCACAATCATCAACATAAACAGAAATAAACACTTGAAATAGATCACTATGTTTGTAATGACTCTATAGAATATATGAGCTGCACTTTTTGTATTGAAGAGCTCAAATAAATTAACTTTTTGATGATATTCTAATTTTGTGAGAAGCATAGATAGATTGGCAAAAATTAAGAGACCATTGCAAAATTTTCAGTTTGTCTGATTTTTCTCTTTATAGGTGTATTTTTGAGTAAAATATAAATTGTTCTTTTGTTCTATAAACTACTGACAACATGTCTCCAAAGTTCCAAGCAATACATTTTGTATTTATTTTCTGAAAATGAGAAATGGTCAAAATAATAATTAAAATGTATTGCTTGCAGACCTCAAATAATGCAAAAACAAACCAAGTTCATAATTATTTAGAAACAACAATGCTAATGTTTTAACTCAAGAAGAGTTCAGAAATCAATATTTTGTGGAATAACCATGATTTTTAATCACAGCTTTCATGCGTCTTGACATACTTTCCACCAATCTTTCACACTGCTTTTGGGTGACCTTATGCCACTCCTCGTACAAAAATGTAAGCAGTTCTTCTTTGCTTGAAGGCTTGTGACTATCCATCTTCCTCTCGATTACATTTCAGAGGTTTTCAATGGAGTTCAGGTATGGAGATTTGGCTGGCCATGATTTATACTTCCTTTGCAAAGAACAACCTGCCCAATTCCAGCCTCACTGAAGCATCCCCAGATCATCACCGATCCTCCACCAAATTTCACAGTGGATGAAAGACACTGTGGCTTGTATGCCTCTCCAGGTCTCCGTCTAACCATTAGACAACCAGGTGTTGGGCAAAGGTGAAAATTAGACTCATCAGAGAAGATTACCTTACTCCAGTTGTCATGATCCATCTTTGGATCTGTGGCAGATCTGGTTTCCCTCAGATTAAAACCTTTTTTCCTTTCTGGTCATCGGGGGTTAATGCAGTTTCCCCCCCCCCCCCCCCCGGTGGCCGCTGGTGTTATTGCATTGCATTGCATTGCTACTGGGTCACCTGATGTGGGTGGTGACCACTTCCACCATCCTTCATAAGGTCACCTGATGCATCAGCTGACGGCTGGTTATAATGTCACGAGGTGACTGTCCAAGCATGACATGACCAAACGGGTGGTCGGTCACAAAGCGACGAGACTCACAAGGGGACACCGAGGACACAATAACAACGGTGGGCCCCGCGATAGGGAACGGGGAAAAGGACACCTCCTGCACTCTCCTAAGGATGTGCCCTAATCTTCCTGATGTCCCTATACAGGTCCTTCTGGTGATCAACCTAGCTGGAGGAGTTTGCTGAGTTTGGTGGTTCTTCAGCTGAATACTTACTTCTGGTGCCTTACTCTGCTGTGTGGTGCATTGCAGCAGATGAAAGCTAAGTGTTTTTTGCTGATACCTTGTTTGTCTTTCTTTCCCTTGGTGTTTTATTAGTGCAGCGGTGGGGCCAGTGTTCTCACTCGCCAATTCCCTACCCAGGGATAGGTGCAGGGCAAGTGAGGGCTAAGGTATCCACCTCGGCGACAGGTTGAAAGAACCTGTATAGGGATGTCAGGAAGATTAGTGCACATCCTTAGGAGAATGCAGGAGGTGTCCATTTCCCCGTTCCCTATCGCAGGGCCCACCGTTGTTATTGTGCCCCCTTTGTTCCCTTGTGTGTCTTGCCACTTTGTGACTGACCACCTGTTGGGTCATGTCACGCTTGGACAGTCACTTCATGACACCAGTCTTCTATGGTCCAATCCTTATGGTCTTTGGCAAACTTCAGCCTAGCACTCCTTTGCTTCTCATTGATTAAAGGCTTTTTTCTTCCTTCTATGACTTGACCCCTGCCTCTAGGAGCCTGTTACGAACTGTTCTTGCCGTGCACTTCACCCCAGCTGCCATTTGCCATTCCTTTTGTAGGTCACTTGATGTCATCCTGCTGAGTGACATTCAAATAAGATGACGGTCATCCCGGTCAGTGGAGAGTAGTTTTTGCCCTCTGCCGGTCTGTAGTTTTGTTGTCCCCAATGTCTGCTGCTTGACCTTGTTGTAATGGACTGCCATCTTAGACATTTTAAGGATGGAGGCAACATGATGCTCACTGTGTCTCTCTGCTAATAAAGCCAGAATTGAGCCCTTCTTTTCCTCACTCAAGACTTTTCTTTTCAACTCATTTGGCATGGTTAAAAGTTATTTTTTCATTCCTAATACGGTACTTTTGGCATATTACTAGCACTTGTTTTGCCATCCAGCTTGTCCAATTGCAAGAGGATTGGGAACACCACAGCAGTGTTTTTTATACTTTCTTTTGTTAAATAAGATTTGGTTCAGGTGATCACCTAATCAGAACAACATTAAACTAACAAAAGAGAAACTTAGGAGTCAGGGCTGGCGTTATGCACAGGCAGACCAGGCAGCTGCCTGGGGCCCCCCGCTCCTCCAAGGGCCCCCTGCTGGTTCCACAACCACAATGGAGCTTGCTTACAATTAAAATAGCACAAGGCAGTGCTTCGCTTTGCGGAAGATGCAGACATAAGTGCATCTGTCTTATCTGTTCCTTCTGCAATGTGAGGGTTTCCTGGCGGCACTGCACTGCTTTGTGTAAGTTGTGTTATCTATGTCGGCTCAGCGGCTGCAATCCATGAGGCAGAAGCAGTCAGGCATCTTATACTGACCTGACCTGCGCTCTGCATGTTCTCCTGTTCTTCCGCTGTGGCCGTCCATCCTCACTCTGCAGCAGGCTTCAGGGTTATAATTTATACTGTGTCCTGGGCTGGCAGCTGCTCTTCAGCGGCAGGACCTTCCTATAATGTATGTGACCACTGACGTTGTCCTGACGCTGCACAGCAGCCCCTGTCAGGACACAATACAGGAGCTGTGCTGCCACCCAGAAGTGTTCCCATACAGACACTTCATCACTGCTTGCTGGTGAGTTTTTTTTCAACTGCACTACCAGTCCACACCAGTCACACACTGCAGTCTGCAGTCAGCAACCAAAACTCCAATGTAATTAAAGGAAACCTGTCACCTGAATTTGGCGGGCCCTGTTTTCGGTCCGATGGGCAGTGTTTTCGGGTCTTTTATTCACCCCTTCCTTTCCCGCTGGCCGCAATATTGTCTTGAATGTGAGTTGGTTTCCTCCGTTGTTCACACGTGCGCAATGCAATCTTGCCTTGCGCACGTGCAGTATGCATTGCCCAACTGCGGGCAAAGCCGAAAAGCATTAGTGCGCATGCGCCGGCGCACTATGTCCCGGAAGTATTTCGCTGTGTTCCAGGACATAGTGCGCCGGCGCATGCGCACTAATACTTTTCGGCTTTGACCGCAGTTGGGCAAAGCATACTGGCGGGGGGAAGACAAGATTGCATTGCGCATGCGTGTTCTACGGAGGAAACCATCTCACGTTCAAGACAATATTGTGGCCAGCGGGAAAGGAAAGGGTGAATAAAAGACCAGAAAACACCGCCCATCGGACTGAAAACATGGCCCGCCAAATTCAGGTGACAGGTTCCCTTTAACATAAAAAAGAAATGAAAAAAAAGTTATATAAAAAAAAAATGAATGATATCTACTGTCACTCGTCAGCATCCTACACAGGCCGCTCTGCGGTGTGCTCTGGCACCAGCAGTGATGATGTCACTGATCTCTAGCCACAGGACCATTCTGCTCTGTGAGGCTATGTGCACGCTTTGCGGATTCCATTGCGGATTTTTCCGTGCTGATTCTGATGTATCCGCAGGTCAAAACCCCTGTGTTTTACCTGCAGATTCACTGCAGATTATCTGCGGATTTTTTGGTGATTGTGCGGATTTCACCTGCGTTTTTACACCTTTGTATTCCTATTATGGAATAGGTGTAAAACGCTGCAGAATCCACACAAAGAATTGACATACTGCGGAAAATAAACCGCAGCGTTTCCATGTGGAATTTTCCACAGCATGGGCACAGCGGATTTGGTTTTCCATGGGTTTACATGGTACTGTACACCGCATGGAAAACTACTGTGGATCCGCAAGGCCAAGTCAGCTGCAATCCGCAGCCAAATCCGCAATGTGTGTGTAGCGCCCCCACTGCCGCAGGGCCGAGGGGTACCCGGTACCGGGCCTCTGAGTCTCTGCTCTGGGGTTGTCACGGTGGCTAGGCCCGGTCCGTGACCCTGCTGAGGGGCGTACAGTAAATAATAGATGTGGATGGTGGTGGTGGTGGTGCGGTGCAGTAAATAACGAGGACACCAGGTTGCAGTCTCTTTACCTCTTTACTGAAGGTCTCTGGGTCCTCAGTCCGGAATATGGTTCACCAGGCTGCGCAAGTCCGGCCGGTCCGATGGCACCTCCAGAGTTCCCTTTGCAGGTGGAAATCTGTGCCTTCCTGCTAGCGCTATGTGTTGTGGTCCTCCCCTGCTGTGCTTACGGGATAGTCCCCACAACTGTTGTGTCTGTTTCTCGTGTTCCCTCACAACAACTCGATTAGATGATGTTCTGCTAATCCTCCGTCCCTCCCGGTGTTATGGTTGGGACGCACCCGTATGACGGGTAGGCTCGGAGCTCTTCCGGGACCCTAGAGTCGCCCCTCTCCACAAGTTGCCCCCTATGTCTGCATAGGTGATTTAGGTGAGACAGCCCGCCTATGACTGACTGTCCTGCCGTTGGTTTGAAGTATTGCCTGAAGCTGAATATAGTAATACTTCCTCGGCTTTCCGGCCGCCGGTTGTGCGCCTCAGTAGGATGTTGCCTCGGTCTTACAGTACGACTCCTACTGGTATTCTCCTTCTTGCTTTGATCTCGTTTCTCACTCAGCACAATATATCTCGCTTCTGATCCTTTCCACCAGTGTTTTTAAATAGTAGTCAATGAACTTACATATGGGGTCAGATAATCCCATCTATACCATACACGATCGGACGTCCCGGTGGATTGACAGCATCCTTATGTACCTTCGGGAGAAGATAAAAGGTTGGAACCCTGGGGAATTGTACTGTTAGACCATCCAGCACCTTTTTGTTAATAATCCCCTGGTCAAACGCCTTCCGAAGAATCATCTGGAGTCGTTCTGAGAAGGAGGTCATCGGGCTATGGTTCTATTTAGTATATACTGCGTCATCACGTAACTGGCGAAACGCCTCAAGCTCATATTTGGCTATTGGCCAGATCACAATGTTCCCTCCTTTGTCAGCTGCCTTAAAGACCACATCCTTTAAGGCTAGTTTCACACTAGCGTTTACCTAATCTGCGTCAGGCTGCGGACTTCCTCCGTGAAGCCCCGCCCTCAGCCGCACCTCCACCGCTAGCTCCGCCTACTTCTGCATGCGGCCCGCATGCGACGTCCGTACCTATCTTTAACATTAGGTACGCAGGTCGTGCGGCTGTATGCGGATGCGAATGCGTCGTTTTGACGATGCGGAAAAAAAAATGCTACAGGCTGCGTCTTACGCTGGTCGCCGCATCGTCAAAACGACACATGCGGCAGGATCCGCATACAGCCGCACGACCTGCGTACCTAATGTTAAAGATAGGTACGGAGGTCGCATGCGGGCTGCATGCAGAAGTAGGCGGACCTAGCGCCGGAGGTGCGGCCGAGGGCGGAGCTTCACGGAGGAAGTCCGCAGCCTGCCGCAGATCAGGTAAACGCTAGTGTGAAACTAGCCTAAGGATTGCAATTGATGGATTGCTTCTCTTTCTGTAGCACCAACAAAGAGCTTATTTGGGTCAGTTAAACCAGCAAGGGGATGTTATACTTGCGGCCATTGTGTGGCTTGCGCCAATGTCCTTTGCAGCTCCTCATTCTGCTCCGCAGATGGTAATAAGGAATTTCAGATTGAAGAATACATCAATTGCGGCAGCGTCAATGTAATATACTATGCCACATGCAGTTGTTCATTGATCTATGTAGGGCTCACATCAAGGGAACTGAGAATAAGTGTGAGGGAGCATGTGCGGGACGCAGAGGGAATTAAAATGGATTGTTACACTAGGAACAGTTAAACCATTTGGGCTTAATGAGGCCCTTAATTTCTCACCCTTTCTGTAAAGAAATTTAATTAGAGGTGGCTTTGTTTGTTTTTCTGCTCATACTCTCTTCTACTTGTATGTTTTTAACTGGTTTTTGTGTGTGTTTTTATCTGATTTTAATTATTGTTTTTTCTTCTTTGAATAGTTTTTAATGTTAATCTATCCCCTGTGGTATGATGAACTACATCTGATCTTTACATCACAGTTATCCCCATCATTGTTTGAATACTCCTTGAAGAATCCACTGGGTTTGGGACCACAAAAGATTGGAGACTCGAAGAATGAATTATCATTATCATGATGCCATAAAACGCTACAATTTGGAATAACCCTTTTATGATATATGTTATATTGTAATTGCGTCTAAAGTTCATTTGGTATTTATATCTGTTGCTGTGCCTGCGGTGTGCGTGCTCCCGCTTGCCGCAGCCTGCTGCCCTGCGTGGTCCGGCAATGGTCGCCGCTGGCGTCTGACTGGGAGCTATGGTTACCTCCTACTCGGACGCTGGGCGGCGCGGGTTTGGTGGGGTCGGCCACGGGCGCATGCGCCGTATACACACAGCCCAGCAGCAAAAAAAAAAAGGCCGGTCAAATCACACACATGTGACCGGTTACCAGGGATACTTAAGGTCCTGCAGGAGAGTGGAAACACACCTCCCCTTGAGAAAGCCATGCTGTAAAGCGGCGAAAAGTAAATTGGGGTGCGTCCAGTTGTGCATTACGGCACCGGTAAGGTTAACCCTTATTGTTTCTGTCTAATACCTATGTTATAACTTTGTACCTACATGGTGGCATGTGAGACGGAGCTATTATGAACTGTGGACATTATCATGCATTAACCATTGGGACAGAACTTGTGTTGTCCTCCCCCTAGAGGTCTTGTGGGGATATGTTTGGACACACTATTGGATAGGGTTATTTGCCTCATATATTTTTGGTCCTTTTCGTTGGATGTTCATTTTTTTATGGTGCTGTATTTTGCTCATTGGTGTCCTTTACCAATAAATAAATATATATATATATATATATATATATATATATATATATATATATATATATATATTTTTTTTTTTTAAATAGTTTGTCAAAATACGTGTGATTGCGTTAATAAAGTTTTTCTACCATAAGGGTAAGTTCACACAGGACTTTTTTGCTGCGTGTTTTTGCTGCTTTTTTTATGCTAATTTTCATCTGCTTATAGGTAAGTTTTTGTTGTGTTATTTGGTGCAGTTTTTTTTTTTTCTCTTTTTCCAGGCTAATGTCCTTGGATTTTCAGCAGCAAAAACACAGCATATAATGATACCTGCATTTTTTTCAACACCCATTCAAGTCAATGGGTGAAAAAACGCAGCAAAAACGCTGAAAGAAGTGACATGCTCTATGTCAAAAAAACGCAGCAAAGCACAAAATACTGATCAAACAAAAAACCAATGTGTGTGCATGAGATTTCTGAAATCTCATAGGCTTTGCTGGTACTGTAAAAAGCAGCTGAAAATTAGCATAAAATAACGCAGCAAAAATACGCAGCAAAGAAGTCCTGTGTGAACTTACCCTAAAACTCCTATGTTTCTCCTTTGTTAGTATATTGTAATGGAGTGGTATACAAGTAGCTAGGTGATGGCACTTGGCTTACTGATTAATATGAGTCTGGGCATTTTTGTATTGATCAGAAGAAAATTAAGTAGAATGAGGTGTACTCTGGTTGGAATTCAACTGACACAGGAATGGAATGGCTGGCTGTCAGACACGTAGAGTAGCTGATATTTATAAAACTGTGCAGTGGTGTCTTAATTTTTGCCAGAGCTGTAAATAAATATTTTTTATCCAGTGCACCGTGTGATAAAAATGATAAGAAAGCTTTATTTTTGGGCCAGTACAATTACAGCATTTCTATATTTATATAATTTTTTTATGTTTTGCTGCTTCTACACAATAAAAACTATTTTATAGAAAAAAATGTTTTTGCATTGCTTTATTCTGAGGGCTATAGCTTTTTTTTTAATTTGTCCGCTGATGGAACTGTTAGGTGGTTGGTTTTTGTGGGACAAAATGCTTTCATCTTTTATGTTCAACATTTTGATCATGTTTTATTATACTTTTTGTTCAGCGGTTTGATGAAAAAGCATATTTTTTTGTCATTTTTTTTTTTTGCTGGGTTCACTAAAGGGGTTAACTAGTGTGACAGTTTTATAGATCTGCTCATAAATACCAAATAAAAGTACTTACCGTATTTGTTTATTTTTGTTTTTAAACAAATATATGTATTTTTTGGTACAATAGTTTTTCATTTATCTTCAGATTTTGTTTTTTAAATTCTTTTTTTTTTTTTATAATGATTGCATAATACCCGCCAGTGCTAAGCCATGTTCAAACGTTCAGCATTTGGTCAATATTTTACATCAGTATTGGGTGAAAAATGCAGAAGTTGGTGCATGTATTTCTATTATATTTTTCCTCTGATTGTTCCAATCTTGATTTTGGATTGCAAATACTGATGTAACATAATGGCCAAATCCTGAATGTGGACACGTGGCCTTACACTGGCAGAACGCCTTTTAGGCCGGTTTCACACGTCAGTGGCTCCGGTATGTGAGGTGACAGTTTCCTCACGTACCGGAGACACTGACACACGTAGACCCATAAAAACCAATGCATCTGTTCAGATGTCATTGATTTTTTGCGGACCGTGTCTCCGTGTGCCAAACACGGAGACATGTCAGTGTTCGTGGGAGCGCACGTATTACACGGACCCAATAGAGTCAATGGGTCCGTGTAAAACACGGACCTCACACGGACGTTGTCCGTCTGGGGTCCGTGTGCGTGCAGGAGACAGCGCTACAGTAAGCGCTGTCCCCCACACATGGTGCTGAACCCGCGATTCATATGTTCCCTGCAGCAGCGTTTGCTGCAGAGAAAATATGAATAATAGTGTTTAAAATAAAGATCTATGTGTCCGCCGCCCTCCCACCCCCTGTGCGCCCCCCGCTGTTCAGAAAATACTCACCCGCTCCCACGTTGGCTGTCACTCCTTCCTCTCTGCCCCGCGCCGTCTACTGTATGCGGTCACGTGGGGCCGCTCATTTACAATCATGAATAGTCGGCTCCGCCCCTATGGGAGGTGGAGCCACATATTCATGACTGTAAATGATCGGCCCCACGTGACCGCATACAGGAGAAGATGGGGCCAGACCAGGAAGCCGCGACAGCCAACGTGGGAGCGGGTGAGTATTTTCAGAACAGCGGGGGGGGGGGAAGCACAGGGGGTGGGGCGGCGGACAGATAGATCTTTATGTTAAACACTATTATTCATATTTTCTCTGCAGCAAACGCTGCTGCAGGGAACATATGAATTGCGGCTTCAGCACGATGCAGGGTACCACACGCGTGGGTACCACACGCTCCATGTGGTACCCACTCGCCATACGGGCGGCACACGTGTGCCGCACGTATGGCCTACGTGAGTTCCCAGGCACACGGACAAGGATAACTCCGGTACCAACTTATTCCGGTACCGGAATTATCTGGACATGTGGGACAGCCCTTAGACCATATTCCTGGCATGGTCTAACAGGCCATCATAGCCGGCAGACTTGGAGGCCATAATGTGCAATTACTACCAATGGGCCCTCTGGGGTGCCGATCATGTGGGAGACGGAGCCATGCCCTTTCCACGCCTCCCAATTTCTGCCATCGATATTGGTTGCAACATTTAGGTAGCTAAACAGCTGGGGCAAGAACGGGCACCGCTCCTGGCTGTGAGAGCTGGAGCTTGACTATCACGTATGCTGAGCTCCCAGCCGTGAACATGCAGTCGCAGCTCCTGTGCTCTACATGATAAGGCCGGCGTCACACTCAGCGTATGAAAATACGGTCCGTATTTTACGGCCATAATACGCAGAAATGTTCCAAAAATAGTGATCCGTATGTCATCCGTAAGCAGGGTGTGTCAGCGTATTTTGCGCATAGCCTCCTCCGTATGGCATCCGTACTGCGATATTTTCTCGCAGGCTTGCAAAACCGACATCTAATGGATTTATGTGCTCAAATGTTTGTTAAAACATATATACAGTATGTGTATATATATATATATATATATATATATATTGTCTTTGATACACACACATATATATATATATATATATATATATATATATATATATATATATATGTATATATTCTGTATTTACAGTTAGGTCCATATATATTTGGACAGAGACGACATTTTTCTAATTTTGGTTATAGACATTACCACAATGAATTTTAAACAAAACAATTCAGATGCAGTTGAAGTTCAGACTTTCAGCTTTCATTTGAGGGTATCCACATTAAAATTGGATGAAGGGTTTAGGAGTTTCAGCTCCTTAACATGTGCCACCTTGTTTTTAAAGGGACCAAAAGTAATTGGACAATTGACTCCAAGGCTATTTCATGGACAGGTGTGTGTAATCCCTTCATTATGTCATTCTCAATTAAGCAGATAAAAGGTCTGCAGTTGATTTGAAGTGTGGTGCTTGCATTTGGAAGGTTTTGCTGTGAAGTAAACATGCGGTCAAAGGAGCTCTCCATGCAGGTGAAACAAGCCATCCTTAAGCTGCGAAAACAGAAAAAACCCATCCGAGAAATTGCTACAATATTAGGAGTGGCAAAATATACAGTTTGGTACATCCTGAGAAAGAAAGAAAGCACTGGTGAACTCATCAATGCAAAAAGACCTGGGCAGACAACAGTGGTGGATGATCGCAGAATAATCTCCATGGTGAAGAGAAACCCCTTCACAACAGCCAACCAAGTGAACAACACTCTCCAGGAGGTAGGCGTATCAATATCCAAATCTACCATAAAGAGAAGACTGCGTGAAAGTAAATACAGAGGGTTCACTGCACGGTGCAAGCCACTCATAAGCATCAAGAATAAAAAGGCTAGACTGGAATTTGCTAAAAAACATCTAAAAAAGCCAGCACAGTTCTGGAAGAACATTTTTTGGACAGATGAAATCAAGATCAACCTCTACCAGAATGATGGAAAGAGAAAAGTATGGCGAAGGCGTGGTACAGCTCATGATCCAAAGCATATCACATCATCTGTAAAACACGGCGGAGGCAGTGTGATGGCTTGGGCATGCATGGCTGCCAGTGGCACTGGGTCACTAGTGGTTATTGATGATGTGACACAGGACAAAAGCAGCCGAATGAATTCTGAGGTATTCAGAGCCATACTGTGTGCTCAGATCCAGCCAAATGCAGCCAAACTGATTGGTCGTCGTTTCATACTACAGATGGACAATGACCCAAAACATAAAGCCAAAGAAACCCAGGAGTTTATTAAAGCAAAGAAGTGGAATATTCCTGAATGGCCAAGTCAGTCACCTGATCTCAACCCAATTGAGCATGCATTTCACTTGTTAAAGACTAAACTTCAGACAGAAAGGCCCACAAACAAACAGCAACTGAAAACCACTGCAGTGAAGGCCTGGCAGAGCATCAAAAAGGAGGAAACACAGAGTCTGGTGATGTCCATGAGTTCAAGACTTCAGGCAGTCATTGCCAACAAAGGGTTTTCAACCAAGCACTAAAAATAAACATTTTATTTAAAATTATTGAATCTGTCCAATTACTTTTGGTCCCTTTAAAAACAGGGTGGCACATGTTAAGAAGCTGAAACTTCTAAACCCTTCATCCAATTTTAATGTGTATACCCTTAAATGAAAGCTGAAAGTCTGAACTTCAACTGCATCTGAATTGTTTTGTTTAAAATTCATTGTGGTAATGTCTATAACCAAAATAAGAAAAATGTTGTCTCTATCCAAATATATATGGACCTAACTGTATATTTAATTCAGCGCGAGATATGTGAAAAGCCGGTAATTCAATTGCCGGCTTTTCATTTCTCCTTCCCAAACCCGACAGGATATGAGACATGGTTTACATACATTAAACCATCTGATATCCCTTTTTTTTTTTTGCATAGTCCACACAAATGTTAGTAGTGTGTGTGCAAAATGTGGGCACTCTAGCTTGTAAAATAAAGGGTTAAATGGCGGAAAAAAATGGCGTGGGCTCCCGCGCAATTTTCTCCACCAGAGTGGTAAAGCCAGTGACTGAGGGCAGATATTAATAGCCTAGAGAGGGTCCATGGTTATTGGCCCCCCTGGCTAAAAACATCTGCCCCCAGCCACCCCAGAAAAGTCACATCTGGAAGATGCCCCTATTCTGGCACTTGGCCACTCTCTTCCCACTCCCATGTAGCGGTGGGATATGGGGTAATGAAGGATTAATGTCACCTTGCTATTGTAAGGTGACATTAAGCCAGATTTATAATGGAGAGGCGTCAATTATGACACCTATCCATTATTAATCCAATAGTACGAAATGGTTAATAAAACACACACACATTATTTACAAGTATTTTAATGAAATAAAGACACAGGTTGTTGTAATATTTTATTATACTGGTAATCCACCTGATGACCCTCGTCCTGTAACAAAGGAAAAATAAAAACTCAACAATATCTCATACCTTCCGTCGCTCAGGTCAAGTCCCACGAAGTAAATCCATCTGAAGGGGTTAAATCATTTTACAGCCAGGAGCTGTGCTAAAGCAGTGCTCGTGGCTGTAAAACCCCCGGGAATGAAAGGATTGCAATTAATTTTTCCTTTGTTACAGAACGAGGGTCATCAGGTGGATTACCAGTATAATAAAATATTACAACAACCTGTGTCTTTATTTCATTAAAATACTTGTAAATAATGTGTGTGTGTGTTTTATTAACCATTTCGTACTATTGGATTAATAATGGATAGGTGTCATAATTGACGCCTCTCCATTATTAATCTGGCTTGATGTCACCTTACAATAGCAAGGTGACATTAACCCTTCATTACCCCATATCCCACCGCTACACGGGAGTGGGAAGAGAGTGGCCAAGTGCCAGAATAGGCGCATCTTCCAGATGTGCCTTTTCTGGGGTGGCTGGGGGCAGATGTTTGTAGCCAGGGGGGCCAATAACCATGGACCCTCTCTAGGCTATTAATATCTGCCCTCAGTCACTGGCTTTACCACTCTGGCGGAGAAAATTGCGCGGGAGCCCACGCCAATTTTTTCCGTGATTTAACCCTTTATTTTAGCAGCTACAGTGCCCAAATTTTGCACATACACACTACTAACATTAGTAGTGTGGAATATGCAAAAAAAAAGAAGGGATATGAGATGGTTTACTGTATGTAAACCATGTCTCATATCATGTCGGTTTGTGAAGGAGAATTGAATTACCGGCTTTTCTCTATAACACCACTGCGTATTTCTCGCAAGTCACACTGCTGGTCCCTGTGTAATCCGTATTTTTCTCTCCCCCATTGGCGATTTTTTTTTTTTTTTTTTTTTTTTTTTTTTTTTTTTTTTTTGCGCAATACGGTGACAAACGCAGCATGCTGCGATTTTGTACGGCCGTAGAAGACCGTATAATGCGGATCCGTAAAATACGGCTGATAGGAGCTGGGCCATAGAGAATCATTGGGCCGTGTGTTATGCGTATTTTACGGGTGTATTTTATGCGCTCATACGTCCATAAAACTTGCCAGTGTGATGCCGGCCTAACCATGATGTACCTAAATGTCAAGGATAAGGAACCCCTGCCCATCCATGATGAATAGCTGTGACAAAAGTATTGAAGGAGTTAAATTATATTAGGCCGTGCACCTCCCCTTTCAAACATTTTAGCTTGGTTGGAGCTGTATTGATAATATTTACAAGTGTGCACATAGCAAATGCTACACTGTTCCCCCACACATGTGAAGTTACTTTTTTGTACTGTATTGTTGGTCTCAATGTGGCATGATGGACAGAATGGAATGTGGCACATAATTCGAAATGTATACCTTTTGTGAACAATATATTATTTTTATTCATGATTGCTAAATTTGACATTTTTAGTTTTTCTTGTGGAAGTACACCATATCCGTAATTGTCTGTGCCACGTGCCAGAAGATGTGGGACAGACGCCAAGAAACTGTAATGACAGAGCCAACCACACAAGACTGTGAACGAATTGTCTGGGCATTTAGCCAAAGATGCCAATTCCTAAACTGTACTGGGGAACAGAATGGAAAACACATCCGAAGCCTCAGTACTCACGGTCCCTATACTACAGTTATAAACAATACTTCTCTTGCATCAGAACTTCCTGTGCTGCAATGATTACATTTCCTGGGTTATTTTACATGCGTGTGTATAAAACGTATACTTTATGGAAGGTCCGTGTGCCATCCTCCCACCAATAGACTTGTGTAGGTGAGTCTCGTACAATTTAGGTCACATTCACATTATCAGTATTTGGTCAGTATTTTACATCAGTATGTGTAAGCTAAAATCAGAAGTGGAACAGGGGAAAAGTATAATAGAAAGTCATCACGTCTTCTGCATTTTTCAACCACTCCTGGTTTTAGATTACAAATTCTGATGTAAAATTCTTACCAAATACTGAACATGTGAACGTGGCTCTACATGTCATATCGCAGCATGCTGCAAATTTTTCCTCATGCTGAATACAGTGAGAAAAAATGACTTAGATCAGAACTGCCTCACTAAATAACATTGGTCTGAATGCAATACCTTTTCTTTTTATCAGATTGCACTTGTCTACTTTATACGGTTGTGTGAGCGAGGCCTGATGCTGAATGTCCACATGAAGGTTTATAATGGATGCAGTCAGTCCTGGTAGATTGGTTTCGAATTTATTTTCATGTAAATTTTACTATGCAGTTTTTGATCATCCATTTTAAAAACTGGCAGTTCACTAACCCATACAAGTCAAGGGAGTTATCCATCCAGTTTTCTTAATGAACCCATTTGCTTGATTCAAGAAAATATCAATGAATTGTGGGTCTGTTTATGCAGATCAGTTAAATAATCCCATTATATTCTCTCAAGGCATGGGCTTTTAGCTGTGGACAAAACCAATAAGACAAAGGAAGCCTAGCATCTTGGTCCAATTGACAATAAACCAATTCAGGAAGCAGGGCCGGACTGGCCATCGGGCACTTCTGGCAAATGCCAGAAGGGCCGGTGGCAGTAGTGGGCCGCTAGCCAGCGCCGACTCCCACCCAGCTCCGACTCACCCCCCGCCAGCGCCACCGCATTCAACTAGGTACAGTTGAATGCAATGATGGAGGAGAGAGCGTCTGCTGTCACTCCCTCTCCCATCATTCCCTGCTCTGCCTCTGACACTGCGGGTGCGCGATGACGTCATATCATCGTGCACCTGCTGTGTGTCGGGCAGGCAGACTGCAGCTGCTGAGACCGGAGCCGGGAGCAGCATGGGCACGAGGAGAGGTGGGGAGAGTGTTTTTTGTTTTTTTTAAATATATCAATGAGTGATAACTGGATTGTGGGGCTGTATTACATTTTATGGGGGCTGTGCTGTATTACATTCTATGGGGGGGATTTATTACATTCTATTGGGGCTGGCTGCATTACATTCTATGCGGGCTGGCTGCATTACATTCTATGCGGGCTGTGCTGTATTACATTCTATTGGGCTGTGCTGTATTACATTCTATGGGGCTGTGCTGCATTACATTCTATTGGGCTGTGCTGCATTACATTCTATGGGGGCTGTGCTGCATTACATTCTATGGGGGCTGTGCTGTATTAGATTCTATGGGGGCTGTGCTGCATTACATTCTATGGGGGCTGGCTGCATTACATTCTATGGGGTGTTATGACCCCAATGGCAGAGGGTCTCAGAAATAAATACCAAGTCTGCAAACACAAAAAACCAGCTCATAGGGCAGTGGTAACTGGGCTGACCGTATATCTAATCCTAGCACCACAAATAGCAGCAGCCGGGGAACGTGCCTACGTTGGTTCTAGACGTCTCGCGCCAGCCGGAGAACTAACTAACCCTAGAAGGGAAAAGATAGACCTTTCTTGCCTCCAGAGAAAAGACCCCAAAAGTTGGATACAAGCCCCCAACAAATAATAACGGTGAGGTAAGAAGAAAAGACAAACGTAAGAATGAACTAGATATTTAGCAAAGAGAGGCCCACTGACTAATAGCAGAATATAGTAAGATGACTTATACGGTCAGCAAAAACCCTATCAACATTTCCACGCTGGATATTCAAGAACCCCCGAACCGTCTAACGGCCCGGGGGGAGAATACCAGCCCCCTAGAGCTTCCAGCAAAATCGGGAATCACATTTAGTACAAGCTGGACAAAAAATAAGAGCAAAGCAAAAACCAAGAAGCAGGACTTAGCTTAATTTTGCAAGATCCAGGACCAGCAGACAGGAGCAAACAGAAAGGAACTGATTACAACGATGCCAGGCACCAGACTGAGAATTCAGGAAGTTTATATAGCAACACCCCTGGACTAACGACCCAGGTGGGTGCCAAACTGAGGAAAGACAATCCCAGAGTCATATCACTAGTGACCACAAGAGGGAGCCAAAAAAGTCTAATTCACAACAATGGGGGCTATGCTGTATTACATTCTATGGGGGCTGTGCTGTATTACATTCTATGGGGGCTGGCTGCATTACATTCTATGGGGGCTGGCTGCATTACATTCTATGAGGGCTGGCTGCATTACATTTTATGGGGGCTGGCTGTATTACATTCTATGGGGGCTGGCTGTATTACATTCTATGGGGGCTGTGCTGTATTACATTCTATGGGGGGGCTGTATTACATTCTATGGGGGGCTGTGTTACATTCTATGGGGGGCTGTATTACATTCTCTGGGGGCTACACTATATTCTATGGGGGACTGTATTATATTCTATGGGGAGGTGGGCTGTATTACATTCTATGGGGCACTGTATTATTTTCTATGGAGGGGCTACATTATATTCTATGGGGGGCTGCATTATGCTCTATGAGGGGGCTACCATATATTATATATGCAGGGGCTGCATTATACTATATGAGGGGGCTGCATTATATTCTCTGGGGGGGTTACATTATACTCAGGGGGCTACAATATATTCTGTAGGGTGGCTGCATTATACTCTGGGGTGGCATCATTATACTATATGTGGGCTGCATTATACTGTATCGAGGACTATGGGGAATACATTATACTATATGAAGAACTTTGGGGTGCATTATACTATGGGAAGTGAATTGTACTACATGGATGACAATGGCGGGGCATTATACTATATGGAGCACTATGAGGAATGTGTTATACTATTTGGAGGACTGAGGAGTGTATTATACTATATGGAGGACTGTGGCAGTACACTATACTATATGGAGGACTGAGGAGTGTATTATACTATATGGAGGAATTGAAAACAAGGCAAACACAACAGGCAAAAATATGAATGTGTAATCATGCTAACATTGGGAAATATCCCATATATTCAGCCTGCAACTGGAAAATAGTGGGACACACTAACAAGAAACTAAACCACTGAAACAGAACATAGTGCCATAGTGCAAAGTATATAGAAATTCATAGAACACTTTATTTAATGCATATAGAACAAAAAACAATGACAGAAATAAGGGGATATGTGGCAGCATACAGCATGGAAGTAAGGAGTACAGCAGCAATCCCAATGAAAAGATACGGTGCAAAGTAACAAATAAAGCACATAAGACATAATGCCCAGAAAGTTCCACATCAATAGTAGTATAACGATATCACCTTGGGGTGGGTTTGGAGCCGGTACGCGATCCCCTGAGCAGCACTGGTGTGTCTATATTCTGATCTGCACACAGTACGTTCCTAACTCTAAAATGTGATATCGTAACATGCTGCTGTAATAAATTTATAGCATGTCTGCAGTAGCTAAAACCTGTATGTACTTTTACAGTACTTGCCACCGTAAGGCTGCTTTCAGACATCGTCATATTTCACGAAACAGAAAAAAAAGTACCAAAGATAGAGATATCAGAGTCCATGTGTATGTGTGTGTGTCATACTTGTGGTATACGCGTGGCAACCGCGAGCCACCTGTGTGCCACATTAGAATTCACATGTACGCCGAGTATTGAAGACAGCTCACATCACTGTGCCCTGCTGATGCTCTAATCAGCGGTAGTAGGAGACCATGTTGAGAGTTGCACTCAGCTGATAACATTGAGAGCAGGCAGCATTTGATGAGAGTAATCATCAGCTACCACCTGTGCTATAAATAAATTAAAAAAAGGCATGGCTTCCACTGTATTTTTGTTAAAGGGAATCTGTCACCTCAAAAATCGTATTTGAGCTAAGGCCTCCAGCATCAGGGGCTTATCTACAGCATTCTGTAATGCTTTCGGGTCCGATGGGCGTCGCTGTCTGGGTGCGGCGCCTCCTATCTTCATACGATGACATCCTCTTCATGTCTTCCTGCCGCGGTTCCGAAGCAGGCGTACTTTGTCTGCCCTGTTGCCCTTTCACGGCGCCTGCACACTGTAGTGCTTTGCTCTGCCCTCAACAGGGCAGACAAAGTACACCTGCGCCGGAGCCACGGCAGGAAGAAAAGAAGAGGACATCATCGTATAAAGATGGGAGGCGCTGGACCCGAACCGCGACGCCCATCGGACCTGACCGCAGCGGGACCGCCCCTGGATGAGTATAATATAACCTGTTTTTCTTACCTTTCAGGTTACATCGGGGGCTTATCTACAGCATTACAGAATGCTGTAGATAAGATCCTGATGCCGGTGTCCTTAGCTCATATACGATTTTTGGGGTGACAGATTCCCTTTAAACAGCTAAGCTAAAGCAGACAGCTGGGGGCTGGTACTTTCAGTGTCATGGTTGAGGTTTGGGTTCTCTCCAGGTCCTCATGGGGTTAATTGTCTTTGGCCTCCTTTTGGATCTGGGAGGGACATATATATACATACACCATCGGCTGAGTGTGTTGACCCTCGTGTGCCTGTGCTTTGTGCCTGCTCTTGTGCTTGATCTTTTGGCTCTGACCCGGTTTATCCCTTTGCTTGTGATTTGGTATTCTGTCTCGGTACTGTTTGCTTGCTCGTTTGGCATATTGACTCTTGCCTGGCTTTTTTACTACCCACTCTGTCTTTCCCCTCTGGTACTGTGACGATATCTCTGGTTCTGACCCAGGCCTAGCCCTGATTACATCACTGATGGTCCCCTCTGGTAATAGTGTCATCCTATGGTTAAAACCTCTGCCTGTCTGACAGCGCTCCTTCTTTCCCCATCGGAGCCTAGCTCTCCGGAGCTCCGGCAGTGGTCTGTGCCCCGGCCACTCCCCCACCGCGGTCACGTGCTTCAGGTCCTGTCCACCTGAAGCACATCTCTTCACCACCACCGCTCCACATCTCTGGGTTCCTAAACAGACCCCAGAATCTGTCATTCAGGTCACTCGCACTGGGCTAGTCTGTAAGTACCGTGCGGAGTGCATGACGCTCAGCCTGGTAAAGGGCTATGAATATTGTCCCTCCTCCAGCCTAAAAGTAGCAGCCAGCATCCACCCAGAAAAGGCATATTTATTAGATGTGCCAATTCTGGCGCTTTGCCCGGCTCTTCCAACTTGCCCTGTGGCTGTGGCAAGTAGGGCAATATTTATGGGGTTGAGTCTCCATAGAGCTGAATACTATAGCAAAAAAGTGAAGTGCAGATAATAATTTGCCATAGACTATTCTAAGGAAAAGGTTCAATCTGGGAGACTTTTTTAGTATATTGCCTGGACATGAACTCCATGTGTCTGTGTACTGTAGGAACTATATATTTTTGGAGTGTCCTTGAGCTCATTGATCTAGTCCTTATGAATAGGTATTGAACCTGCATGGGCATTGAACACACATCAGTGGTTGCCGTTATCTGTGTACCTATGTGGTTGTGTTTCATTCAGATGGTTTAACATTTTTGGAATACTTTGAGCATGTTGCTTACCTCTGCTTTTATTTTATTATCTCCAAAACACAAGTGCTGCAGATAAGCAGCTGCATTAGATTGCACAGAAGGGAATTGGTGTTGCAACATTTGTATCACTTCTGGAAGTTCTGGATCTCTCCATCCAAACTCTCTGCAAATGTAATATAAAATTAGTGTGATTAAAGTGGGTGATCACCTGTGGCGACAATTATATTTTATACTGAAATACATAGAGTCGACACTAAAAATCAACTTTATAATTGAGATCCATGAAACATTTGTCACATTTTGCCTTCTGCAGCCTCTGTATTGCACTGTCTATTCTGGTTGTAGAAATGGTTAACTTCCCATCCCTGGCCAGTTTCTCTTTTTTTGTTTTATTTTTTATTTTTCATTTCTATCCTCCCCTTCGTCCAAGAGCCGTAACTTTTTTTATGTTACCATCCACATAACTTTGTGAAGGCTTGTTTTTTACCCTTCGCCACGACAGCACCCCACATGAGAGAGAGGGATCCGCCCCATAGGAACAGGAAACCTACAGAATAAAAGGAGGCGGTCCCCTCTCCTCCTCAGTTTAGGTTTCCTGTTCCTACAGGGACCCGGCTTACCTACAGATGAAGAGGATCCCTGGGCCATGCACCCGCCTGCGTCGGTCTCTGTGGGAACGGCAGGGGCTGCGGTTCCAGAAGCAGCGACGGGGGAGCCCCTGCTTGCAGCCTCCCCCCTCGTCTGGCCAAGCATCCACGGTCCGGGTCCGGTCACCGTGGGTCCGCCCGGCACCGTGAGGACGCGCGCGCTGCTGCGGCCGGCTTAATATCCCCAGCCGCCGCATGGTGAGTGAGAGCGGCGCGTCTAACCCGGAAATCGCTGGAGCACTTCCGGGTTGGTCCGGGGAGGCAGGAGAATGGGCGGCAAATTTAAAAAGGCAGCGCTAGCGTCGGGCCGGTGTGTGTAAGATGGCTTCACCGGCCGACGATGCGCACTTGCCCGCAGTGCAACAGCGTTCTCCCAGCAAGGAGAGAAGCGCTAGGAGCAGCACAAAGAGTTGTGGTCGACCTCCAGAGAAGGGTTCTACCACCAAACGAAATCCGCCTCCAGAACCGGTACCTGTCAGCTTCACTGGGTGAGTTTTTGAAAGAGTCTCTACCTATATGCTGATATATGTTCCTCCTGTATCTTTCCTAGACTAAGAAAAGGACACACAAATCCAAGCACAAGGAATGTGCTTTATGTACGCAGCCCCTCCCGGATGATTATGTTAAAAAACTGTGTTCGGAGTGTATCATGCAAACCTTACGGCAGGAAAACATAATGACTCCATCAGATGTCAGAGCGATAATCCGGGAAGAAATGCAGGGGTTGGCGCAGACTAGTACCACCAGTACCCGTCGGCTTAGTAGGTCCAAATCTCCGGTCAGTTCACAGTCAGAGGACGTATGTATATCCTCAGGCGAAGCGGAATCTCAGCCGAGCTCATCTGAGACTGAAGGGGGACTTTGTCTTCCCAACAGCAGTGTGGACAATTTAATAAAATCTGTCAGAAGCACGATGGGGTGCTCAGATGAGAAAGAAAGTAAATCGGCTCAGGACATCATGTTCGCGGGGTTAGGACAGAGGAAACGTAGGTCCTTCCCCGTCATAAAAGCTATTAAAGAAATAGTAAAAAAAGAGTGGGATAAGCAAAATAGAGGTTTTCTACCATCATCCTCTAAAATACGCTATCCCTTCAGCGACGAGGAGTTAAATACCTGGTCGAAGGTGCCGAAAGTGGATGCCGCTGTAGCCTCCACAACCAAACAGTCGGTCCTACCGGTGGAGGATTCAGGAGTCCTGACAGACCCGCTGGACCGTAAAGCGGAAGCTTTACTAAAAAGATCATGGGAAGCCAACACGGGGGCGTTCAGACCCGCCATATCTAGCACCTGCACTGCGAGGTCACTACTAGTGTGGATGGAGCAACTGGAGGAACAGATTAGAGGTAGAACTTCGAGAGAGTCAATCCTGCCGAAATTCCCTCTAATCAAGGAAGCAGTAGCATTCCTGGCTGATGCCTCTGTGGATTCGCTACGCTTAGCAGCCAGGTCAGCCGGCCTAGTGAACACAGCCCGGCGAGCACTCTGGCTAAAGAACTGGAAAGGGGACGCACAGGCCAAAGCAAAACTTTGTGCGATCCCCTGCCAGGGTGAGTTTCTTTTCGGAAAAACGCTGGATGAGCTCCTGAGTAAAGCAGGAGAAAGGAAAAAAGGCTTCCCTAACCAGTATCTTCCATCCTACAGGAGAGCCTTCAAAAGACGTCCCTTTACCAGGAACAAGCCGTTCGAACAAAGGGAGCGATGGGAGTCGAAGGACCCGAAGCAAAAAGGTGCCTTTTTTAGCGGGTCCCATAACCCGAAACGTAAATACCGCTAACCAGGAGGTAGGCGGCAGATTAAAATTCTTCCTCCCCAGATGGGAACAAATAACATCCAGCCAGTGGATTCTGGACATTGTACAATACGGCCTAAAATTGGATTTTGACCGAATCCCTTGGGATTCCTTTATAGTAACATCTCCAAAAGGTCAAGACCAACAAAGGGCTCTGGAATCAGAGATCCTATCTCTTCTGTCTAAAAAAGTCCTGATAGAAGTTCCCCAGGATCAAGAAGGGAAGGGGTTCTATTCCCCTTTATTCTTGATCAATAAGCCTGATGGTTCATTTAGAACCATCATAAACCTCAAGAGATTAAACGCCTTCCTGCGTAATCATACCTTCAAAATGGAATCCATCAGTTCAACCATAAAACTCTTGTTTCCTAGGTGTGTCATGGCCGGAATAGACTTAAAGGATGCCTATTATCATCTTCCCATACATGCCGAACATCAAAAGTATCTAAGGGTAGCAGTCATCCTGGAAGGACAGGTTCGTCACTTTCAGTATGTTGCAATGCCATTTGGGCTTTCTATGGCTCCCCGCATCTTCACTAAGGTGATATTAGAAGTGATGGCTCATCTACGTCAACGAGATACCTTGATAATACCCTACCTAGATGACTTTCTAGTGGTGGGAAACTCTATGCTCCAGTGTAAAACCCGTCTATCTAATACGATCTCGTCCCTACAGGAGTTAGGTTGGATCGTCAACTTCGAGAAATCCCGGCTGGATCCAGAAACCGTCCAGACATTTCTAGGAATCCAGCTAGACTCCGTAAGTCAGAGATGCTTCCTCCCCCAGGCAAAGAAACTGACTATACAATCAAGGGTATCAGACGCAATACGCAACCCCTACATGACACTAAGGAAGGGCATGTCTTTGCTGGGGTCATTATCATCATGTATCCCTGCTGTACCATGGGCACAATTTCATACTCGTCAATTACAGTATGAGGTATTGTCGGCTCAGGGAAAAGACGGACATCTAGAAAGCAGAATAACTCTTTCCAAAGATGTCTTAGAATCACTATCCTGGTGGCTAGACATGGACCACCTCTCAGAGGGTGTGCCATGGATAATAGACCCGTCTAAAATAATTACCACCAACGCCAGCCCTATTGGGTGGGGAGCACATATGAAAGACAGTCTGGCCCAAGATACTTGGGACCAGGCAGAATTGTCATGTTCCTCCAATTGGAAGGAGTTAAAAGCGGTAGAATATGCCTTAAATCACTTTCTTCCGCAGATTCAAGGAGCAAATGTAAGAATTTACTCGGACAATTCCACCACAGTGGCATATGTGAACCGTCAAGGTGGTACAAGGTCAGGAAGTCTAATGACCATAGCTGCAGACATCTTCCAGCTGGCAGAGACTCATCTAACATCCCTAACAGCCCTGCACATCAGAGGTGTAGAGAACATCAGGGCAGACTACCTCAGCCGAAACGAGTTACGTCAAGGGGAATGGACCTTAAACAGATCCATATTCAGTATGATAACAGAATCATGGGGGATACCACAAATCGACCTATTTGCCACAAGAGACAACCGGCAAGTAAGAAGGTTCGCTTCCCTGAACGCCATGGATCACCCAGATATGTTGGACTCTCTCCACCATCCTTGGAGGTTCCAGCTGGCATACGCCTTTCCTCCGATGTCTCTGATTCCACTAGTGATCAGAAAAATCAGGAGGGAACAAGCAAGAGTGATCCTCATTGCACCATTCTGGCCGAAAAGACCATGGTTCTCTTGTCTCCAGACCATGTGCCTATGCGATCCATGGATTCTCCCATCAGACAAGAAACTGCTGTCCCAAGGCCCCTTTTTCCACCCGCAAGTGAAAGGTCTTCACTTGACGGCGTGGAATTTGAGAGGCAACTACTAAGATCAAGAGGGTTCTCAGCAGAACTAGTAAACACCCTCTTATTGAGCAGGAAAAGATCTACCACCCTGATATATAGTAGGGTATGGAATAAATTCTTAGACTTTTACACGGTACCGTTCACTAAGCAAGTTCCAGTCACACCTATTCTAGAGTTCTTGCAAAAAGGCCGAGAGTTGGGGTTATCTGTAAATACCTTAAGAGTTCAGGTCTCGGCATTGGGAGCCCTATATGGATGCAATATAGCAGCTAATAGGTGGATCTCCAGATTCATAAAATCTTGTGAACGTAGTAAACCGGTCCATATTCCCCGTCTACCTCCGTGGGATTTAAATCTAGTGTTAGAGGCCTTAACCAGCTCCCCATTTGAGCCACTAGATTCAATACCTTTAAAAGTCCTGACATATAAAGTAGCCCTCTTGGTAGCCCTAACCTCAGCTAGACGGGTTAGCGACATCCAGGCCCTATCAGTAGACCCACCCTTCTTACTGATATTCCATGATCGGATAGTCCTAAAACCAGACCCCTCATACCTCCCTAAGGTAGCGTCCACCTACCACAGGTCCCAAGAGATATTTCTCCCTTCCTTTTTTGATTCACCTGTAACTCCAGAACAGCATAAATTCCACACCTTAGATGTCAGAAGAGCCATCCTGACCTATATAGAAAGGTGTCAGACATGGAGGGAGAGTAGGGCTCTGTTTATCTCCTTTCAGGGCCACAAGAAAGGACATGGGGTCACGAGAGCTACCATATCTCGATGGATCAGAGATGCTATCTGCTTGGCCTATACGTCAAAAGGCGAGATTCCTCCAGTGGGTATTAAAGCGCATTCAACACGAGCCATGGCTTCCTCCTGGGCGGAACAAGCAGATGTACCGATCCATTTAATATGTAAGGCCGCAACTTGGTCTACACCTTCTACCTTTTACAACCATTATAGACTTGATCTATCTACATCTTCTGATCTGACCTTTGGTAGAGCTGTTCTTAATACAGTAATCCCACCCAAATAATGAATCTCTGAAAATCTCTCATGTGGGGTGCTGTCGTGGCGAAGGGTAAAAAGCCGGATTACTCACCGGTAATGCTCTTTTAATGAGTCCACGACAGCACCCATTTACTACCCTCCCTAAGTTATGCACAGCTCTTCCTTTTAAATTCACAAATAATGGTTGTATAGAGTTTAAGATATTTTGCTGAATAAGAATTAATACTAAAGCTTTTGCGGTTCCCTTTTTGTACTCTGTAAACTAAACTGAGGAGGAGAGGGGACCGCCTCCTTTTATTCTGTAGGTTTCCTGTTCCTATGGGGCGGATCCCTCTCTCTCATGTGGGGTGCTGTCGTGGACTCATTAAAAGAGCATTACCGGTGAGTAATCCGGCTTTTTTGCAGGACAAGTTGTACAGTGGAATGACATCATTCATTTGATGCACTGCAATGCGGGAAAAAAATCCAAGTGCATTGAAGTTGAAAAAAAATACAATTCCACAATTCTTTATTCGTTTTTTATTTACTATGTTCACTATATGGTAAAACTGAAAAATATGACATGCACATACCAAAAATGTGTAATTTTTTTTTATATAAGTAAAGAAAAGCAAATATGGAAATTTGTAAAAAAAAAATAGATACATTTACTTTTGTCACTATTTTTTTGAAACTTTAAGCATTTTCATTTTTCGAGATAAGATATGAGTAGTGTATCAGAGCTACCACTCGTCAAACTCAATCTCACAGGTGACCCCGCCCCTATCAAGATGTATCAAAAGGGTGTAACCCCTCCTCCCCCTGCCCTGTCAGCCAGCTGTCCCTCCGCCCTGGCTGTCAGCTTTTGATACAGTTTGAATTGTTAATTGGATCCAGGGATTATTATCCCAGTATTGTTTTATATTAGATTTTGATATTGTTAGTTTGATACAGCGATTGCATTCTGTAATCAGGGCAGTGTGTTTTATTACTCCCATGGTATGTCGTGTTTCTTTTATAACAACAGCCTCATTATATGGAGCTGCGAGATTAACACAAACAGTTGTTTGTGGCCTCTGTAATATGTATTGTATTAAGTTTACTCTTATTTGCAAGTGCTGCGAGTTTGTTGTGTTTATAACACACCATGCTGTTTATTTGATATCCTATGAGATTAGTTGTCAATTCCCAACCGTGACCGGCTTACATATAACTCGTCAAACTCAATTGGGCACATTATGTATGTGGCCATATTACAACATCCGCAAGTAAGAAGTGGTGTGTTTTACACGATTATAAAAAAACCAAAGACACGATATTGTAAAAATGTAAAAAGATTTTATTGTTGTAAAATAAAAAACATCTCAAAGACATTTCAATACTATAAAAATTATTACAGAGTATAAAAGCAAAAACATTAAATAGTACAATGATCATACATCAACACAGTTCTTACAAAATAAAGAAATAGTATCACAAGTACAATGAACATACATCATTACACTTCTTGCTGAAATAAATAATATAGTGTAACAAGCCAAGTACAGTGTTTATCCAGTACATTCTTTACATCGTGAGCCACATGGTTTGTAGCATCGGTAGAGACCTTTTTTAGGCATTAGAGTTCCGCGTGTGGTGCCTAATGACGGTGAATGTAAAGATTGAATTGTACGTGGCATCGGAGTTAACTTTTGTGGAGTAGATACAGCGTGTGTCTCGCTGCTGGAAATTTTTAATTCATCTAAAAGCTTCCTAGTAGTGGGATTACCCACAACTGTAGACGGTATATTTAGCTCGGCCATAGCCTGCATAAATGAATCCCAACCCGGAGGTAAATTCCGGCCGGTCAGAGCATGACTCTGTGTTGTACTACGTACCAAGTCCAGTAAGTTAGACCCGGGTATTACGGCTCCTTTGAAAATAAATTCGGCTTTATTATTCCAGGATGTAACACTTTTATTCTGCAATAACCTGTTTAGTAAAAATTCAGCGTTCTTTTTATATCTTTGGTTTATATGACTGACAATTTCAGCGACCTCTTGATTTTTATCAGAGTCGGTATTTGGCAATTGTTGCTGACCAGGATCAGGAGTGCTAAGGAGATTTAAAGCCATTACTTCTTTTGAGCTGTGTCTAGTATGTACCAAGTAGCGCTGTAGCACGGAGCTATACATTTTAATTTTCACATCATCGGGAATGTCACGGCGTTGTAAAATGGCGCTAATTTCACCATCAAGGCGCCGAATAAGGGTGAGTGTCCACGGTAAGTAAACGCTGCGTGATTGACGCTGCAGCGTCCAGATGTTCCAGCATAGTGGAGGGGATTTTGTGAAATCCCGTGTCCACTATGCGTGGAAACCCGCACGCGGCGGCCCTGCGACTCCGGACATGCTGCACATCTTTTCAGATCGCAGCATGTTCGTGCTACCTGCGGCGACGCTGCGTCACCGCAGGTAATATCACAGGGCCCTATGTGTGGGGTGTGTTGAAAACGGATGTGTACAGTACACATCCGGCATGATCGCATCTCAGAAAGGGGGCGGGGCTTAGCGCCAAGCGGCTTCGCCGCTGCGGCGATACCGCCGGCCATCCTGAGCGTGGACACGCAGCCTAACACTGTCGCGTATGTTATCTGTAGTACCGGGTCTTAGTTTGTCTAGCTCCAGTTTGGGCACTAGATACATTTTCTCTGCATGCTCCATTATTTTCCGGCGAGCAGACTTGTTATTATTGGAATTGCAAAAGCTAAAAGAGGGCCGATAAACCCGCCGGCCTGCTTTAGTAGCCGCTTCTTTTTCTTTGTGGACTGAGATCTGTCACTCAGGGTTCTTATAGCTTTACGCCACTTCTTTAATATGCCTTTTTGACGCTCTTTTAGAGGAATCCTGCCTTTTAAGATGTTTAAAGCAATCTCGACTATGGCTGTAATTAAATCATTGCTTGCATTGCGCAAAATAGACTTTCGGGCAGCTGGTGTTGCTTTCACCAGAATTTTTAAGAGAGCCCAGTTACGCTGGAGTCTCTCAGACATCTTTACATCACAACGCCCACAGCGTAGAATGCCTGATACCGGGTGAAATTCACTTTTTAGAAGTGTTTTTCTTTTGAACATAGAAAGCAGCCAACGCTGGTGGAAACAATCCGGTCCTTAAGCGAAGATCCTCAGGGGTATTAGCTCTCAAATCTACAAACAAATACTCATAAGGCTCCCGCGTGGCATCCTCAAAAGCTTCTAGGAAAAAACATGTTTTTCTGGGATACATCTGCCGAGCTAGAGTTAAAATTTGTAATTTATCTCGGGGGTTATTAAAAAGCACCATGTACTTTGTGTTTAAATTTATCGTGCGGCTTTTCTTACCCTGGCAAAATATGTTTTGTACCAGGTAGAAAATGCTGAGATTTCTGTGGTGCACATACTTAGAAAAAGCCTTTACCATCTCACAATTTTCACTAGCACTCTCCATGAGATCATCAACAATAGCCAAATTCACCTTCTCCGGCGGGAATAATTTGTCATCTACGAATGTATTCAGCAGACCCTCCACAAATCTGGCGTTGGGAAAAGAGAGAGAGATTTCATCATATAGTTTCTGTCAACACGAATAAAACCAAACAATATTATCAGGTTTCTGAGAAAAATTAGTTTCAATATTAGGCAAACAGGATCATGGGGTGCATTAAAAGAGGTCTGGATACACATGATGAGAGCATTATACTGCCTCTGTACAAATCCCTAGTTAGACCGCACATGGAGTACTGTGTCCAGTTTTGGGCACCGGTGCTCAGGAAGGATATAATGGAACTAGAGAGAGTACAAAGGAGGGCAACAAAGTTAATAAAGGGGATGGGAGAACTACAATACCCAGATAGATTAGCGAAATTAGGATTATTTAGTCTAGAAAAAAGACGACTGAGGGGCGATCTAATAACCATGTATAAGTATATAAGGGGACAATACAAATATCTCGCTGAGGATCTGTTTATACCAAGGAAGGTGACGGGCACAAGGGGGCATTCTTTGCGTCTGGAGGAGAGAAGGTTTTTCCACCAACATAGAAGAGGATTCTTTACTGTTAGGGCAGTGAGAATCTGGAATTGCTTGCCTGAGGAGGTGGTGATGGCGAACTCAGTCGAGGGGTTCAAGAGAGGCCTGGATGTCTTCCTGGAGCAGAACAATATTGTATCATACAATTATTAGGTTATGTAGAAGGACGTAGATCTGGGGATTTATTATGATGGAATATAGGCTGAACTGGATGGACAAATGTCTTTTTTCGGCCTTACTAACTATGTTACTATGTTACTATGTTACTAATATTATATAGCAGTTGTTTTACAAAATAGCTCTTTCCAGAATTAGATGGCCCTGCTAGAATGCATGAGAATGGGTGTTGCAGGCGTGTATCCATCACCACAATACGCGACTAATAGCCAAAAGGCAGGGTGGTAAAATCGTCAATTAGGCGCCGCTTTGTGTAAACGCACTTTTGTGTTTTGCGTAATGGCCGCGTTTCAATCTCCCAACACTTTTTATTTCTCACAATGGACGGTTGCTGTACGACAATACGTTTCTGTGTATCTGTGTCAGAATTGCGCGGGTAGTCCAGAACTAGATCTTTTAGACTGTTGAAATTAATAGATTGAGAGTTACCGACATTTAGTGTTATCCCCTTAACTTTTAAGACAGTTTTACCGGTGTTGAGTTTGTATCCGTAAGTTTTGGGGCCCGCGGATACAAATTCTGTGATGTGTGTACCATCGGGTATTTCACTGGTCAGTTCCCCCAGGTAATCGCCTAAAGGCGGCTGCCACTCACCATCTCGCTGTACAAAAATAACTGAATCTGTGTCGTGATAAAGGCACCTCTCCTGCAGCCGGTCCAGCAGCGAATAGAGCTCTAACCGCGCATACGCTGTTGTAAAACACGCTATAAAAATGTTTGTGTTTTTGGTGAGTGTGTGGTGGCCTTTTGCGTATTTCCAGTTAATGGTTGCGGTGTCATCATCAAGGAAATGTAACATCGAGATGTCATAGTAAGGCAGGAAGAAATACTTAAAAAGCTCATCTGGGTCCCTAACAATGCTGGTACATGATAGATTAGATCTCTGAGCAAACTTTCCCCATAAAGAATTTAAGAAAAGCTTGGAGATCTGTCTCTTAGCAGGATTGACAGCTATATTTTCAGGCCGTAATTGGACACCTTCTTTTTCAAGAAAAGAGTCAATGTACTGCCTTTTCTTGTCATCATCCGTGCACCAGCTAGGATAACCAGAGGCTTCCTGCTTATCCCTAAGATGTAATTTAATGTAGGGAGCAAACAGTTCATCAGTGGTTTTAGGAAAATGCCATATTTCATAGATGTGCGCGATCCGATACCCTTTTTCTATCGCCATCTCGAGCTCTATAGTGCACCAGGTGCCTGTCAGGGCACGTTCTTCATCACTATGAGCACAAATATCTGCCTGGGAATTTACAGCGCAAGTGTAGCAAAGGGGAAACATTAATTTTTTGTTGAGTTTTACCGGTAGAACTGGAAAAAATAAATCTCTCGGCGGGTAGACCTTGACTTTAGCAATGCCAAAGTATTTTTTAATGAATCCAAAATTGTCATAGATGATATCTGGATGGCCTACAGGGTATGTTTTAGTTTTGTTTACAAAGGGGTACAGACTGGTGAAATCGTAGTAATGTGCCCACAGCACTGTAAGTAATGCTTTTTAGCTAAAAAGGTATAATATAACTTGCCGTAGGACGTGTTTGTGACCTTATTCGTGTCATTTTCATTATAGCACACGGGACAACCGTGGTAAAAACACCCCAGAAATTCAAAGGCTATGTGTTGGCCGTTAACATAGGCATAACCATCTAGAAAATATTTCCCGACTTGTTTTTCACCGCCTCTCAAAGCGTGCTGTATGTCGATGTTCTCGGAGTGGGCTACATACATGAGCCACTGTATAGCGGGTGACGAGTAGCGCTTTTTTGCCTTGTGATAATTATCACCAGGTAAAATGGCGATTGTCTTTTTTGGAAGAAATTTAAATCGGTACATTGCCATACACACCGAGGCCAGGGTGAGGAGCTGAAAAGGATCAACACATCTGCTCACTACAATCGTTTGCTTTTGACGCTTACAGTATTTTTTGACATTTTTCTGTGTCATTTGCATAATACGCTCTCTATAGATCTCGCAGGAACATCTCAAAATTTCAACATCCTGTTTGCAATAAGGTTTTAGCTCGGCCTTGAAGTTAAAAGTTGTATTTACCTGTGTCTCATACAACTCCAGGAACTCTACCTTCTCACCAGGTGACATGTACTCCACCCCACAATATTTTACATCAGGTATGGGGCCTACATAATTTTGATTTTCCCGGGTATTGAAAAAGTGTGGGAAATGTCCTTTGCCGCCTGAAAAGCCCATGGCCTGTGGTAATTTACTGAGCTTCATGGGAATAAAATTTAGAGAGTCTATGAACCTTATAGACAAATCGGGTAGTGTCACACACAAGAGACGGCCACCTTGGGTTATCAACTGTACATCTTGTTTTTCAGAAATCAGTTCCTTAACAATAAAGTATGAGTCATATCTTCCACCATTGTGGACAATAAATGTATGATCTGAAAATTTACCGCTTGTAAAGAACTGTACAAAGTCATGTGTACAGGTATCACCCTCAAACTCCCAGGAGGGGTGACCATACAGCGTTGTAGCATAAATGTAATTCGGGATGTGCGTTCCTGTCTCCTGCATACATTCAAAATCATAAAAGATATAGCAATCTGACTCATCCTGTGCTACATACTTCCGCATGTAACAAAGATGGGCATCGAATTTATTTATATGTCTGCGACATACAGGACAGCGCAAACCATTACATTTATGCTCTGTTTCGCTATTTCTGAAAACAAAGCGGTTGCATTTATCACAAAATGTTTTAATCCTGCAGAATGCTGGGTCGCCTACAGCCAATTGTGTGTGATAATCTAAGCACTCGCTCGAGCGGCAATAAACTCTGCAAACAGGGCACCGGGGCTGCTGGTCGGCAGTGCTTTCTACACAGCCATCTCTCTGACAGGCTTTACAAAAATACTGACAGGAATGATTGTTCTTGTGATGAAACACTGAATTGCAGAGCTCACAAAAGTGCTTAGCACCGATAAAACCCTTCATATTTTTGATATCGTAGTAGTGATTATCATGGAACAATATGAATACGGTTTTACCATTAGCTGTATTGCCACTCTTAAAGTAGCGCCAATCACCCTGACTATTGTACAGTACTTTAATGGTGACCCCCAAATATTTTTCAAATGCCAGGATGTTGCTAAAACTCACTAACTGGTCATCAGGGATGCCCAGTGCTGTGTGTATGTTTTTAGAGCGGCTCAGTAAAACGGCATCAGCGAGATCCGTGTCGGCCAACCGATTTAAATTTCTTCCAAAAAAGACAATCGCCATTTTACCTGGTGATAATTATCACAAGGCAAAAAAGCGCTACTCGTCACCCGCTATACAGTGGCTCATGTATGTAGCCCACTCCGAGAACATCGACATACAGCACGCATTGAGAGGCGGTGAAAAACAAGTCGGGAAATATTTTCTAGATGGCTATGCCTATGTTAACGGCCAACACATAGCCTTTGAATTTCAGGGGTGTTTTTACCACGGTTGTCCCGTGTGCTATAATGAAAATGACACGAATAAGGTCACAAACACGTCCTACGGCCAGTTATATTATACCTTTTTAGCTAAAAAGCGTTACTTACAGTGCTGTGGGTACACAGTAAGAGTGATGTGGGAGCATGCGTGGAATGAAATGGTTGAAAATGATTCTAACCTTCAAACATTTCTCCGCCAGATGGAATTCCCCGTTTCTTTAGACCCCCGTGATGCGCTTTATGGCGGCCGAACTAACGCCATTAAGCTCTATCACTATCTGGAAGAAGGGGAGACTTTACATTACTACGATTTCACCAGTCTGTACCCCTTTGTAAACAAAACTAAAACATACCCTGTAGGCCATCCAGACATCATCTATGACAATTTTGGATTCATTAAAAAATACTTTGGCATTGCTAAAGTCAAGGTCTACCCGCCGAGAGATTTATTTTTTCCAGTTCTACCGGTAAAACTCAACAAAAAATTAATGTTTCCCCTTTGCTACACTTGCGCTGTAAATTCCCAGGCAGATATTTGTGCTCATAGTGATGAAGAACGTGCCCTGACAGACACCTGGTGCACTATAGAGCTCGAGATGGCGATAGAAAAAGGGTATCGGATCGCGCACATCTATGAAATATGGCATTTTCCTAAAACCACTGATGAACTGTTTGCTCCCTACATTAAATTACATCTTAGGGATATGCAGGAAGCCTCTGGTTATCCTAGCTGGTGCACTGATGACGACAAGAAAAGGCAGTACAGTGACTCTTTTCTTGAAAAAGAAGGTGTCCAATTACGGCCTGAAAATATAGCTGTCAATCCTGCTAAGAGACAGATCTCCAAGCTTTTCTTAAATTCTTTATGGGGAAAGTTTGCTCAGAGATCTAATCTATCATGTACCAGCATTGTTAGGGACCCAGATGAGATTTTTAAGTATTTGTTCCTGCCTTACTATGACATCTCGATGTTACATTTCCTTGATGATGACACCGCAACCATTAACTGGAAATACGCAAAAGGCCACCACACACTCAACAAAAACACAAACATTTTTATAGCGTGTTTTACAACAGCGTATGCGCGGTTAGAGCTCCATTCGCTGCTGGACCGGCTGCAGGAGAGGTGCCTTTATCACGACACAGATTCAGTTATTTTTGTACAGCGAGATGGTGAGTGGCAGCCGCCTTTAGGCGATTACCTGGGGTGTTATAGAAGGGTTAATAGTTTGCCTTTAACTGCCTTGCCTTTAAGTGCCTCTTGCCTTGAATTACTAGAATCTGTTAACGCAGTAGTCTGATGGTCTCCCCTTCAAGGAGACTACACTTCTTATCATGTATGTTCTCAATAGTCAGTCACAACATGTTTTTGGTACGTTGTGAGGAATAAAGGACAGTATGACCCTGGGTGATGGTGGGGGCTACATGAGTTACATTGAAATACATTTTGTGTAAATGGTATAAAACATTGCTTTGGCTTTTAATATATCAGATAAAAGTGACTTGCTCACAGGATATGTGTGAGGTGTCTTTTGTCTCCAATCGCTTGTCAATTAAGGGTGTAATTCCACAATTAGGCCTCACTGGTGATCTGTCAGCTGACATTGGGTCAGAACGAAATCAGCTACGATAGTTTGGCGCCCGAACGGGGGCCGTGTAACCAGCCTATTCTTCGGAACCCGTATGTGGGAGCTTCCTGAGAGATTGGACATGCAAACAACAGCTGCAGCAAGGTGAGAAATGTTATTCTTACAATTTGGTTTGCACCTGCAATCTCTCTTCTGGATCTGTCCATACCTCTGGGTAAAAGGCTGCCAACACGGTTCAAAGAATCCACATCACCAGTGAGTTTTGTGTTTTGTCTGTTTATGTCCGTATGAGAGTTGAATAATAGAGTAATAAGATGATAATTGTGATAATTGTTATCTGTATTATTTGTCAATATCCTAATTGGTTATGCATTTGTTTAGTGTGTGTAATACAAGAGCTGGGATAGACTCTGTGCAGTGTTGTTATTTTGGTCATTTTGGATTGGCAGTACATTATATGAAGCTGTATTTTGTATAAGGCTGTGGTTTTTGTTGTTTGGCCTTAAAGTGCTTTCAGAGTGTCAGTGGACACTGCTGCAGTTTTATTTTATATAGAGTTGTGTTAATTCCAAAGTGCAAAATAGGCAGGCTGTATGAACCTTGTATGTATGTATATGAGAAACCCCTGAATGAGCACGTATGAATGAGTGATCACATAAGTATCATTACTTATCTAACTGTTGTTGAGGGTCCAGGATGAATGAGTTGTGGATGGTTTTAATGTACATTTAATTTACATCTGAGATTCAGTGAAACCTGTGTTATATATGGTTTGACACTGGATAGGTTTCTATGTGTGTCTATGTGTGTTTTGGCCGGACGCGGTCAGAATCAGCTTATTCAAGTTGTGCAGTGATTTGCCTTTATAGAGAAATAGTTTTTAATTCCGAGAGGATGAATGTTTTGTAAACTGCTGTATTCTGTTTCTGTATGTGTAAGACACTGAGCTCTTATCTCTACTAAATACCTGATGGGAGGGGTGAGTCGAGCCCCTGCGCGACTTGCTTGAGATTTCTCCCCTTTGCGCTGTGGGCCAGAGGAAGGGGGGCCACGTAGCTGCATTCTAAAGTTCTCTGTCCTTGGTTTAGTACACGCTGAGAGATTTGTGTTTTAAAGCAATAAGTACTGTATGAAATTGAAAGTGAAAGAGAACTGTGCCTATTTTAGAGGAAACTTGTAAGTGATTGAAAAGATTGGTAAAAGATTCACCTGTTTCAAGTTGAGTGATTGATATAGCAAATTGAGGATCAACAGAGGAGGTAGCCAACTGCACGGCTGATGTAGTGTACGGAGTAACCTGCTACAGTCAGTCTACGGCATTAGGTGGTGTAACCTTGCCGTCCATGGAGCTGTGCTAGCCAGCTGATTTACCGAGTGGTAGGTAGTGCACCTGCTCGGTGCCACCAAGTGGTAGGTAGGGCACCTGCTCGGTGCCACCGAGTGGTAGGTAGGGAACCTGCTCGGTGTTGTTGAGCGGATAAGTTGAAGCCATGGGCAACTTATTCTGTGTGCAGTCAGGGCCCCCAATGGGATCCAAAGCCGCTGTACAGATTGAAAAAGGAAGCAGTGAAAGATGTGAGACCGAGATTGAAAACGGCAAAAATGCCAGTGAGTGGATGTTTGGATGTTAAAAAAGGCACAGACAAAGGAGGAAAATAGCAAGTGAATAAATGGCGTTTGAGAGAGTGCAGCAGGACGGAAGTAAGGTGTATTATGAATGTTTTGATGCTTAAAAGTCCGACTATGACTGACACATTACTGCTACCGTTATACCTTTGTATAACCAGAGACCCAGACAAGACAGATGGACTTGTATGATCTGTGCTGCAACCCGACCTAAGAGAATTGCACTGAATCCTGTCCAGACAAGATCACATGTAGTGACTTAAGAAGCTGACACAGGATTGTGGTTGGTAGATAGTGGGGACATTAACTTTTGGGAGTAGGCTGACAGTAATCCTTTTGGGAAGGAGCTGTAGACCAGCATGTCTAGTCACCCCCAACTGGTCATCTAGTAGCCCCCACCACCAGAGAACAAACCACATCAGGTAGGGTAAGACAGATACAGGAGTATTATCCCTGGAGGCCCTCTGACTAGCTAGCTACGCTAAAACATGCAAAACAATTGGCTGACCCTGAGAACCAACCTTTCCCATTTTTCAGATAAATACAATATGATGGACGTATAAGTGCACCTGGGCAGGCCTAGGGAGTTAGTGAGCACAAAAGTGCAGCGCCCCAGAGTCCTGGTCGTTGCAGTACTGTGGTTCCGCCACTAAGGGGAGCTATAGTACGTCTGATGGCACTGAAGGAGTTCATCTGGACAGGTATCACAGACACCAATACATTTCACAGCCGGGCCACCAGGGGGAGCTAAGGGTTCTATTCACTAGGCCACTCCCCACCATTGTGGGTAAACTGGGGGTCAGGCAGGAAGTTAGTCAGAAAGCTGACTGGGTTGGAACCAGGCAACACCTTGTGGCAGAGAGTGTTGCGGGAGAAGATTCAGTAGGGTCCCTGTCAGGGGTGGGATCCTGACAGGGGCTTGGCAACTTGAGCGAACGTAACGGGACCGTGCCTGCTCAGTATAGCGGCGGTACCCAAGAAGGGACTGGAAGTGAGATAGATTGTGCTGAGTGAGAAACGAGATCAAAGCAACAAGGAGAATACCAGTAGGAGTCGTGCTGTAAGACCGAGGCAACATCCTACTGAGGTGCACAACCGGCGGCCGGAACGCCGAGGGAGTATTACAATATTCAGCTTCAAGCAATACTCTAAACCGCGGCAGGACAGTCAGTCTAAGGCGGGCTGTCTCACCTAAATCACCTATGCAGTCTTGGGGGGCAACTTGTGGAGAGGGGCGACTCTAGGGTCCCGGAAGAGCTCCGAGCCTACCCGTCAAACGGGTGCCGTTCCAACCGTAACATCAGGGAGGGACGGAGGATTAGCAGAACATCAACTAATCGAGTTGTTGTGAGGGAACTTAAGAAACGGACACAACAGTTGTGGGGACTTTCCGTAAGCACAGCAGGGAAGGACCACAACACATAGCGCTAGCAGGAAGGCGAAGATTTCCACCTGTTAAGAGAACTCTGGAGGTGCCATTGGACCGGCCGGACTTGCGTAGCCTGGTTATCCGGATTCCGGACTGAGGACCCAGAGATCTTCAGTAAAGAGGTAAAGAGACTGCAACTTGGTGTCCTCGTTATTTACTGCACCGCACCACTACAGCATCACCACCACCATCACCTACCCACATCTATTACTGTACGCCCCTCAGCAGGGTCACGGACCGGGTCTAGCCACCGTGACAACCCCAGAGCAGAGACTCAGAGGCCCGGGACCGGGTACCCCTCGGCCCTGCGGCAGTGGGGGCGCTACAAAAGCAGGTGACTTGCTAGGACACATAATTAAGACACATACAGATGTGACAAAAGAAGAGAGTGTAGAGATGTACTTTGGACAGTTACAGCTGAAATGGGAAGACATGGGGTACAGTCCAGTAAACCCACTTGATGTTAAAGTATTGGTAAATACATTCATTGCCGGTATGACCAAAGACTTACAAGACGCAAATACAGAGATCCGAAAGACCTGAATGGAGAAATGTAGATCCAAAAGACCTGAAGGTTGCTAAAAGAGTTGAACAAACTAGGACAATAAGACGACGTGTCATGTATGCTGGAGTACAAGGAAAACAGTAGAGACATAGTAAGGACTTAGAAACAGTAAAGTGCTGAAATTGTGGAGAAAATGGACACTCAGACCAATTTACCACTTCCTTCACCTCCAGACTAGGAAACTGACAACCCAGTGACAAATGTGTGCCCTGTTCTTGTTCCCTCCGGACCTGGTCCTGCCTTGATGGCCACCATAACAATGTCGGGAGGGAAGGAGACAGAATTCTTGATTGACACTGGGGCAGCCGGAACTGTGGTACACAAAGACTTGATAATGCCAGACATGATTACTGACGAGACTGTGGAATGTGTGAGTGTAGAAGGACAAGCGACTGAAGCCCCTATGACTAAACAAATAAGACTAGAATCACGAGACAGCCAAGAGGTGCTTCCCCTATGAATTTGCTGGGAGCAGAGTTGAGTGCTGGCTAGACCACCATACAGTACTCTCCTGAGGGTATTACAGTCACAAGTCCCCTTTCATATAAACACTTGGTGCAGAGGAATGCCAGGGTCTTCCACGTGCACATTATACCACAGGTAAATCATGCCCTATTATAGTTACACTTAATTCCATTCATTTGCCAGTTTAGTAGTTTCCTTACACAAGATGGTATAGTTACCGTGTATTTCTCTATCCCCATGATGGCACCACGGAGAGAGGGGTCCGCCCCCAGGGACAGGAAACCTACAGGTGAAAAAGGGCGTACCTCTCTCCCACATCAGTTGGTTTCCTGTCCCTGATGGGGAACCTACAGCACGTACCTGAAGGATTCTTCGTGGGATTCCAGGGGCTGGTCCAGTCGATTTCTTGATAGGGGGCGCCCTGTCACGGCTGGATTGAGCGGTTTTCTCCCCCCTTTTTCCCTTCCCTGAAGCACCACCACAGGGGTCGGCGGGCCTCATGGGTGAGTGAGGGGGGAAGGCAGTGAAAGGATCAAGTCTGCCTTCCTCACAAAAAAAAAAAAAAAGGGGTAGGAAGGAGCGGGTGACGGCGGTCACCAAAAGAGCTCTATACCACCGCATGGAGGTAGCGGTGGCTACTACCTTTCCATAAGCCCAGGCAAAATCAGGTGACCGGATGCCGTGGGCAGAGACGCCGGCGCCATTACCGCCGAAGTGCAGAGCCGTTACCGCCGAAGTGCAGGCGCCGACAAACAGAGCGCTAGTACGCGCGCGCTGGCGTCCCAGCGCATATCTTTCCCCATGTGAGACCGGCGATCCAGGGAACCGGAAGTTGGGCGGGCGCATGCGCAGACCGTCACCGGTACAATATGATAAAAGAACGCTCAGCAAGCGAGAAAGGGTGGCAAATTCAAACTCCAGCGCACCAGACAGTGCGGAGGCCACTATGAGTGAGAACGAGCAGCAGGATGTGCAGGAAGTCGTCCAACTATCCCCTGAGCAAGCACAGGTGCAGCGGCGTCTGCACTTACAGCATCAGTGCAAAGGAAACTCTTCCTCTGTACAGCGCAGCAGCAGCGGGCGATCAGAGTCACAACGCAGCCGGGGGTCTGCAAAAACCACACGGCCGGCGACGATTCCAGCGGATACAGTCCCCAGGCCCGAGACGGTATCTCTGATCCACAGGGGGTGAGTGACCTATGTGAAAGTGCTGAGTTTTAATACGGGGTTGCTCTTTTTTCCTAGGGAAGAAAATGTGCAGGCAAAACAAAGCATAGAGAATGTGCGATATGTTCAGAGGAACTGCCTTCCTCCTGGGAAAAGAGACTGTGCAGCACTTGTATAAAAAAGACAATTCAGGAGGAAACTCCAGCATTTGCCTCAGAACTAAAGTCATTAATAAAAAGCCAGGTGGAAAGTGCCCTTAAAGGCATTAAATCCACAAAGAAAAAACATAAAACAAGTCATGGGTTCCCTGAGTCTAGTGCTGACGAGTCAGAAAGCGAGCTATCTGACTCAAATGATTCATCCACCTCTAACACCTCTTCAGTGTCCTCAGAAGGGGGACGCAATTGCTTCCCTATCGAGGAGACAGATGCTTTAGTGAAAGCTGTCAGGTCAACAATGGGGCTGGTAGATGAGCGACCTAAAAGAACAGCGCAGGACATAATGTTCAGCGGTCTGGAACAAAAGAAAAGAAGAGCATTCCCAATAAACGAAAAAATTCACTCTCTAATTAAGAGAGAATGGAAAAAGCCAGACAAAAAAGCTCTTCTGACCCCCAAGAGAAAGTATCCTTTCGATGATCCAGCCTGCTCATCCTGGAGTAAGGCACCAAAGTTAGATGTGGCCATAGCGAAGGCTTCTAAAAAGTTTGCCCTGCCATTTGAGGACATGGGTACCTTAAAAGACCCAATGGATAAAAAAGCCGAGACTTTTTAAAAAAAACTCCTGGGAAGCGGCAGGGGGTGGGCTAAAACCAGCCATCGCGGCCACCTGCACGGCCCGCGCCCTAATGGTATGGCTCGAGCATTTGGACTCCCAGTTAAAGGAGAAAGTCTCAAGAGAGACAATCCAAAAATCAGTGTCTGTAATGCAAGGTGCAGCAGCCTTTTTCGCTGACGCATCCGTAGACTCGGTCAGGCTAGCAGCCAGGTCAGCCGCCTTCTCAAATGCCGCAAGATGTGCCCTGTGGCTAAAATGCTGGCCTGGGGATCTTCAGACGAAAATGAGACTATGTTCAATACCTTGCGAAGGCGAATTCCTGTTCGGGTCAACGCTAGACGATATCCTCGACAAAGCCGGGGATAAGAAAAAATCTTTCCCTGGATTCCCCAACCAGTCTTACAGGCGTTCCTTTCGGAATAGAAAATTCATGCGGAGGAGACCCCCTAAAGGGAACAAAGAGGCATGGGAAGACAAAAGAAATAAAAACAGAGGTTTCCTGTTCAACAAACCCACCCCTGATAATAAGAAAACTCAATGAAGGTGTTCCCCGGGTCGGTGGGAGACTAGCCGGTTTTCTTCCAGCCTGGGAAAAAATCTCAAACAGTCCCTGGATTTTAGGCATAATACGAGAAGGGCTCAAACTAAAATTCCGCGTTCCCCCCCAACAACTTCTTTATGGTAACACCGCAGAGACAGTCACAAGAACAGTCAGCTCTCCAGGAAGAGATTTTAAGCCTAATCCAGAAGGGAGTCTTACAGGAAGTCCCACACCAGGAAAGAGGCATGGGCTTCTACTCCCCCCTCTTCCTCCGAAGGAAACCAGATGGATCGTACAGGACGATCACAAATCTCAAAAAATTAAACAGTTTCCTCGAAATCCCACACTTCAAAATGGAGACAATAAAATCTTGCGTGAAAATACTCTTTCCGTTGTGTTTCATGACTGTTCTAGACTTACGAGATGCATACTACCATGTGCCAATCCACAGGGATCATCAAAAGTATCTCAGACTAGCAGCGAATATCCAGGGGGAGATAAAACACTATCAGTTCCGGGCCCTCCCATTTGGGTTAGCTATCGCACCCCGGGTATTCACGAAAATAATGTCAGAAGTGATGGCTCATATACGGGAACAGAATATCCTGATAGTTCCCTACCTGGACGATCTCCTTGTAGCAGGGGCATCATTCCATCACTGCAAACAACAGTTGGATTTGGTCATGACTTCTCTGTCAAGCCTAGGTTGGCTATTGAACCTTTCCAAATCCAAAGTAGTCCCTTCTCAGGTACAGGAGTACTTAGGGATAGTCCTTGACTCAAGCACACAAATGTGCTATCTTCCTCAGGGGAAGATTCAAAAAATGACACAGGCTGTGTTGCAGTTGTCGACATCCCCGGTCACCACTCTCAGGAAAGCTATGTCGCTGCTGGGCTCTATGACAGCCTGCATCCCGGCCGTACAGTGGGCACAGTGTCATACCCGGGACCTACAATGGGAGACTTTAAATTCAAGCCTGTATCTGGGCGGAAATTTAGACGGGCAATTAAGTATATCATCAATTACGATACACTCCCTAGAATGGTGGGCGAAGCCAGTAAATCTTACCAAGGGGGTCCCTTGGGCACTACCGACGGAGAAAATCCTAACGACGGATGCAAGCCCCTGGGGGTGGGGAGCACATGTAGACGGTCAAGTGGCACAAGGGAACTGGAACAAAAATCAAGAACTAACCTCATCAAACATGAAAGAACTGTTAGCGGTAAAGCTCGCCCTGACACACTTTCTAAAACTCCTTCGCTCCCACCACGTAAAAATCTTCTCAGACAATCAGGTGGTAGTAGCATATCTAAACCACCAAGGGGGTACCAGGTCGCAAGCACTGATGAAAGAAACTCGATCCATCTTTCACATAGCGGGGCACAACCTGAAGTCTCTAACAGCCCTCTACATAAAAGGCTCAGAAAACCAAACCGCAGACTTCCTCAGCAGGACACGCTTAAAACAGGGGGAGTGGGAGCTAAAACAATCGGTGTTCAACCAGATAGTAATGCGTTGGGGAGAGCCAGAGATAGACCTATTCGCGGACAGTCAAAACCGGAAGGTAAAAATTTTCTGCTCAATCAATCCCCGGGGGGGCCCAGTAGCTCTGGACGCCCTTACAATTCCCTGGAACTATCGCCTCGCCTACGCGTTCCCTCCAATATCCCTTATTCCCCTAGTCCTGAGGAAAATTCGGGAGGAGGGAGCAACTGTGATAGTAATAGCTCCGTTCTGGCCTCGCAGAATATGGTTTTCTTGGCTAAGAAAAATGTCCATAGACAGCCCATGGGTTCTACCAGACTCTCAAAATCTGTTATCCCAGGGCCCAGTGTGTCACCCCAGCGTAAAAAGCCTACACATGACAGCTTGGCTTTTGAAAGGAAGCTATTGAGCGATAAAGGTTTCTCACCCAATCTGGTGTCCACATTATTACAGAGTAGGAAACTCGTAACCACCAGGATATACGGGAAAGTGTGGAAAAAAATTTTGTCGGTATCGGGTGCAAACCCATCGGGGGAAATCCCAATAGGGGAAATTCTTGAGTTCCTGCAGAAGGGGTTGGAAAAATGTTTAGCTACGAGTACTCTGAAGGTTCAGGTAGCAGCCTTGGGAGCGTTGTATAATTACGATCTAGCCAGAAACCGATGGATCACGAGATTCATTAAAGCCGCGGGTAGATCAAGGCCTATCCCTCTTCATAATGCCCCTCCATGGGACTTAAACCTTGTTTTAAATGCGCTAACCAAACCTCCCTTTGAACCCCTGGCAGACGCACCCCTAAAGGTCCTATCTCTAAAAACCACACTCCTAGTGGCCCTAACCTCGGCCCGTCGTGTCAGTGACATACAAGCACTATCCGCGTGTCCTCCCTTTACTCAAATTCTCGACGATAGAGTCATTCTAAAAACTGACCCGGCTTACCTCCCTAAGATCGCGTCACAATTTCACAGGACACAAGACATCTCTCTGCCCTCGTTTTGTCCCAACCCCAAAAATGAGGGAGAAAAAACACTACATACCCTTGACGTAAAAAGGTGCCTATTTGTCAGCCACTAGGGAGTGCAGGAAGGATAGGGCTCTGTTTGTCTGCTTCCAGGGTCCACGGAAGGGACAAAAAGCATCGAAAGCCACGTTAGCAAGGTGGATAAGAGATGCCATCGCCCTATCCTACTCATCCAGCGGGACGGCCATCCCGGAGAATATAAAAGCTAACTCAACCAGAGCAGTGGCATCATCCTGGGCGGAGAGAGCTGGCGCTTCGATACAACAGATATGTAGAGCGGCCACTTGGTCTTCACAGTCTACATTTTTCAAACACTACCGCTTAGACTTGACCTCCTCTGATCTCACCTTTGGGCGAAGGGTTCTAGAGGCAGTGGTCCCTCCCTAAGAGTTACAATCTATGCAAATCTCTCCGTGGTGCCATCATGGGGATAGAGAAAATTATAGTTACTTACCGATAACGGTATTTCTCTGATCCCATGATGGCACCCGTATATTCCCTCCCCTTTTCACACACAGGTGTGCACATTATAATGTATTAATAATTGGCTTTAGTCACGGTGCCTCTGTTAAGTTAAAAATTGTTAAGCTTAATTTGTGTAAATATTAAGTTGCAGCTGAAGTTCTGTATAAGGCTCTGTAAACCAACTGATGTGGGAGAGAGGTACGCCCTTTTTCACCTGTAGGTTTCCTGTCCCTGGGGGCGGACCCCTCTCTCCGTGGTGCCATCATGGGATCAGAGAAATACCGTTATCGGTAAGTAACTATAATTTTCGAAGTTGTCTTCCTATGATATATAGTTTTTTAGCCATTCATTATATTGGCTCAAACCATAATCACTGTTTATTTGTCCTTTCCACTTCTTATACCTTATCGCAAGCAACTGGTATTAATATTTGGTATTTTTCAAATCCCTTCTTTTTATATTTGGAACTGTTAGTTATGGATTTACATAGGGCTACTAGCTTCTTAAAATAAGCTTGTGCTTTGCTGTGGCCTATGGCATTGTGCTCTCCCATTTTACAACTCCGTATCTTTCGTAAATATATATTTTCATATATATAATTTTCTTTTGGTAACATATTCTGTGAATCAAATTTAGTTTTCTTAAGGGGTACTTTACCCAATCAAATACTGGTATAAATAATATTTGGACATTAATGTGTGACTTATATAAACACTTGTGTAATATTGCAGAACTGGTGTATATGGCAAGAGTAGTGAAAGTAACACCTGACACCAGAATGTCTGAGGACAGGGAAAAGAGCCAGGTACCAGACACCGTTTGGGCAAGGGGAAAATCTGATGTGGGTCGGCTGCCCATTCCCCCTGTCATGATTAAATTAAAAGAAGGAACCACTACTCTCCGGTTAAAGCAATACCCCCTTAAGTCTAGTCAAATCAATGTCCCTGAGCAGGGATATTAAAAAGTACGTTAAGGCAGGGGTTCTGGTGCAGAGATATTCCCCCTGCAACACCCCTTTGTATCCCATTAAGAAAAAAAAAAAAAAAAAAAAGGGACTCAAGGGTTCCCCTGATACAGAATAGTTCAGGACTTACAGGCCATTAATGATGTTACAGTGAGTGTAATCTCAATTTTCCCTAATACACACACCGTACGGTCACAAAATGTTTCAGAGTCATTAATTTGGCAAATGCATTCTTTTCTCTTTTACTCGCGAAGGTAAACAATACTGTTGGACGGTCCTCCCAAAAGGGAGAAAGAACTCCCCAACCATCTATTCAACAGCGATGGCAGGGATTCTTGAGCAGTGGCAACCACCTCATCCACAGACTGTACTATTGCAGTACGTGGATGAACTCTTTCTCTGCTGCCCGGACCAGACTGCAGTGTCCTTGCTGTGTTTTTTGGCAGAGAAGGGTTGCAAGGTCTCACGTGACAAATTACAGTATTGCAAACAAAAGGTGACATTTTTAGGACATTGTATTGCTGAAGGTACAAGACACCTGACTAAAGACAGGAAACAGGCAATACAAAATCTCCCTTTACCCAGGTCACACCAGCATTTACGTATTTTCCTGGGTTTGGTGACCTACTGTAGGCCTTGGATAAGGTCTGCTTCACAAATGATGCAACCACTCTATGACAGGTTGTCATCAGACCCCTACAATCTCACTCAAGAAGCAATGGATTCCTTCTGTTCTCTGAAGCTGCTCATTGTGTCAAGCCCCGGCCTTAGGCATTCCAAACTATGATCAGCCATTTTTCTTATTTTGCACAGAGCAGGAAGGACATGCTACCGCAGTACTGACACAGCAACATGGAGAGAAACAGAGACCAATAGCTTACTACTCAGCACAATTAGACCCAGTGATTAGAGGGTCTCCTACGTGTGTCTGTGTTGTAAGAGCTGCTGTATTACAGCTAGGCATGTGAGCTCACACTGACTTTTTTCGTTTGACAATTTGTTCCCCACATGACATTAATGCCATACTCGTACAAGTTCAACCAAAACACCTGTCTATGGCTAGACAGATCAAACTTGAATGTGCTCTAATACTAATTTAATGAATACGTCACCCTCAAAAGGTACAATGTTCTGAATCCAGCCACTCATCTGCTTGTGGATTCAGAAAAGGGGGAATTGGTGACAGCATTAGAAAAAAAAAAAGTACTCTGGTATGTTGACGCACAAACATGACTGCATAGGAACTGATGAGTCAGGAGACAGTATGTTTTACATATGTTCATGAAAAACCTGTTCCTAATGCATATGTTGAGGTTTTTATTTTTGTAGATGGCTCCAGATACCACCAGGATGGGCGATTCTACACTGGACATGCAGTAGTATCCTCACATGAGGTAATCCGAGTTGAAACACTCCGTCCTCACATGTCGGTGCAGGAGGCAGAGTTGAAGGCACTCACTGAGGCGTGTAGAGCTGCTGCAGGTAAAGTCGCTAATATTTATACAGATTCGAATTGTGCATGGGGAATATCCCATGATTATCACCCTGTCTGGAGAAGCAGAACGTTTCTTACATCAGCCGGTAAGCCCATTAAAAATGCAGAGCTGGTGAAACAATTAGTGGAGGCATTGACGTTACCAGTCCAGGTTGGCATCATCAAGGTAACAGCACACACGGACGGTGACTCTGTGGAGGTAGAGGGCAACAGAAGGGCGGACGAGGCTGCTAAAGTAGCAGCAAGGCAGCCTAGGGAGCAGTGGACGGTGGCGGAGAGTCAGCGTATTCCAGCCACACTGAGCCTAGATGTCCTGAAATCCCTCCAGCTGCCCAAACAGAGAAGGAACACGGGGGAAAATGGGAGCTGAGCTGAACTCAAAAGGAGTTTTGGGAGAATAAGGATAAATTGTATATACCAAAGTCCCTGTTCCTAATAATGGCGCAAGCAACACCTGGACCCACTTACACCTCAAAATGTCACATGTGTCCATGGTAGATGCTTTCCAGATCGCTCCTGGTTTCAGTTACGCAGCAGCAAAGCTCGTACGGTCATGCCTCATCTGTGCACAGCACAACCCTGGTAAAACAGTAAAAATCCCTAAGAAAGCGACACCCAGGCCTCTCTACCCGTTTCAGAGACTGCAGACTGACTACATACAGCTACCCAAGGTAGGAGTGTTTGAAAAATGTCCTAGAATGTGTAGACCTCTTCTCTGGTTGGCTGGAAGCCTATCTGGTAAAGTGTGCAAATGCTAAAGCGACTGCAGACAAACTGATGAAAGAACTGATCTGCAGGTATGGTGTCCCAGAAACCACAGAGAGCGATAGGGGTACACACTTCACGGGAGAAATAATGAGGGAAGTCATGCAGGCCCTGGGAGTACAGCAAGCATATCATGCGCCATATAGACAACAAAGTAGTGGGAAAATGGAAAGACTAAATGGGACACATAAACTGAAAATTCAGAGGCCATGGCAGACACAGATAAAGAGCGGGGTAGAGTGCTTTTCTCTTGCACTCTTTCTAGTCAGACACACTCCAAATAGAAAGACAGGCTTGTCCCCTTTTGAAGTCCTGTTTAGTAGTTTGCCAGAGACTGGTCTGTACTTCCCACAGGTGCTACAAATGCAACACGGTGCTATAACAGCCCATGTCCAGGCCTTGCAGGAAAGACTTAATGTGGTGCATAAACATGTGTTTTCATCCATTCCAGATCTTAATGCCAGTGCGGATGCACATCTGCTGAATCCAGGTGATTGGGTGGTCATACACAGACACGTGAGAAGGAGCCTATATCCACGGTTTGACGGCCCGTTGTAAAGTCCAGCTGACCACATTCACTTGAGGGAGCGCCCACCTGGATCCATGCCAGTCACTGCAAAAAGATCTTTTCACTAGCAGAAAGACTGTTGTTCCAATCACCTTGCTGGCAGTGGTAGGATGTTTGCACCTTACAGAGACACTGAATACACTTTTAAATGTCGACAAGGACAAAAACTGCTGGACTGTTGGATCTGTACACACAGCCCAGTATCTGCAAGGACTATGCTGTACTTTGCCATACCCCAGGAGCCAAGGAGGGTATTAACACCACACTGCATACACAATGAGACTTGGACTCAGATTTTCTTGGTTCCTTAAAGTTATTAATAAGACTAATACAATATAGAGACTCCTTTTTAAATCCAGCCGATTGGCTTAGCGACCTTGAGGGAGGGATTATTTTAGACTTGACTTGACAGACTTGTATGCAAATTTTGTTGCTTTGCTTATTGTTTTATGTAGCCGTAAAAGCGCTAATATATGTATTACCTAAGGCTGAACCTTCTGTAGTATATCATAGGCCCCGTATGGCCACTGCTGACGGGGGAGTTGAGTGTCCACACTGAGGGTGGATGGGCGAAGCAGGTAGAAAGCCCCCTTGTGGGTACTAGACCCATGAGACAGTAGCTCCTTTGAGGACATCAGCTGACCCCGTAGCAAAGGTTATACCATTTACAAAAGGGGGAAATTGTTATAGAAGGGTTAATAGTTTGCCTATAACTGCCTTGCCTTTAAGTGCCTCTTGCCTTTAATTGCTAGAATTACTAGAATATGTTAATGCAGTAGTCTGATGGTCTCCCCTTCAAGGAGACTACACTTCTTATCATGTATGTTCTCAATAGTCAGTCACAACATGTTTTTGGTACGTTGTGAGGAATAAAGGTCAGTATGACCCTGGGTGATGGTGGGGGCTACATGAGTTACATTGAAATACATTTTGTGTAAATGGTATAAAACATTGCTTTGGCTTTTAATATATCAGATAAAAGTGACTTGCTCACAGGATATGTGTGAGGTGTCTTTTGTCTCCAAGCGCTTGTCAATTAAGGGCGTAATTCCACAATTAGGCCTCACTGGTGATCTGTCAGCTGACATTGGGTCAGAACGAAATCAGCTACGACAGGGGGAACTGACCAGTGAAATACCCGATGGTACACACATCACAGAATTTGTATCCGCGGGCCCCAAAACTTACGGATACAAACTGTCTTAAAAGTTAAGGGGATAACACTAAATGTCGGTAACTCTCAATCTATTAATTTCAACAGTCTAAAAGATCTAGTTCTGGACTACCCGCGCAATTCTGACACAGATACACAAAAACGTGTTGTCGTACAGCAACCGTCCATTGTGAGAAATAAAAAGTGTTGGGAGATTGAAACGCGGCCATTACGCAAAACACAAAAGTGCGTTTACACAAAGCGGCGCCTAATTGACGATTTTACCACCCTGCCTTTTGGCTATTAGTCGCGTATTGTGGTGATGGATACACGCCTGCAACACCCATTCTCATGCATTCTAGCAGGGCCGTCTAATTCTGGAAAGAGCTATTTTGTAAAACAACTGCTATATAATATTGAAACTAATTTTTCTCAGAAACCTGATAATATTGTTTGGTTTTATTCGTGTTGGCAGAAACTATATTATGAAATCTCTCTCTCTTTTCCCAACGCCAGACTTGTGGAGGGTCTGCCGAATACATTCGTAGATGACGAATTATTCCCGCTGGAGAAGGTGAATTAGGCTATTGTTGATGATCTCATGGAGAGTGCTAGTGAAAATTGTGCGATAGAAAAAGCCTTTACCAAGTATGTGCACCACAGAAATCTCAGCATTTTCTACCTGGTACAAAACATATTTTGCCAGGGTAAGAAAAGCCGCACGATAAATTTAAACACAAAGTACATGGTGCTTTTTAATAACCCCCGAGATAAATTACAAATTTTAACTCTAGCTCGGCAGATGTATCCCAGAAAAACACGTTTTTTCCTAGAAGCTTTTGAGGATGCCACGCGGGAGCCTTATGGGTATTTGCTTGTAGATTTGAGAGCTAATACCCCTGAGGATCTTCGCTTAAGGACCGGATTGTTTCCACCAGCGTTGCCTGCTTTCTATGTTCAAAAGAAAAACACTTCTAAAAAGTGAATTTCACCCGGTATCAGACATTCTACGCTGTGGGCGTTGTGATGTAAAGATGTCTGAGAGACTCCGGCGTAACTGGGCTCTCTTAAAAACTCTGGTGAAAGCAACACCAGCTGCCCGAAAGTCTATTTTGCGCAATGCAAGCAATGATTTAATTACAGCCATAGGCGAGATTGCTTTAAACATCTTAAAAGGCAGGATTCCTCTAAAAGAGCGTCAAAAAGGCATATTAAAGAAGTGGCGTAAAGCTATAAGAACCCTGAGCGACAGATCTCAGTCCACAAAGAAAAAGAAGCGGCTACTAAAGCAGGCCGGCGGGTTTATCGGCCCTCTTTTAGCTTTTGCAATTCCAATAATAACAAGTCTGCTCGCCGGAAAATAATGGAGCATGCAGAGAAAATGTATCTAGTGCCCAAACAGGAGCTAGACAAACTAAGACCCGGTACTACAGATAACATACGCAACAGTGTTATTCGGCGCCTTGATGGTGAAATTAGCGCCATTTTACAACGCCATGACATTCCCGATGATGTGAAAATTAAAATGTATAGCTCCGTGCTACAGCGCTACTTGGTACATGCGAGACACAGCTCAAAAGAAGTAATGGCTTTAAATCTCCTTAGCACTCCTGATCCTGGTCAGCAACAATTGCCAAATACCGACTCTGATAAAAATCAAGAGGTCGCTGAAATTGTCAGTCATATAAACCAAAGATATAAAAAGAACGCTGAATTTTTACTAAACAGGTTATTGCAGAATAAAAGTGTTACATCCTGGAATAATAAAGCCAAATTTATTTTCAAAGGAGCCGTAATACCCGGGTCTAACTTACTGGACTTGGTACGTAGTACAACACAGAGTCATGCTCTGACCGGCCGAAATTTACCTCCGGGTTGGGATTCATTTATGCAGGCTATGGCCGAGCTAAATATACCGTCTACAGTTGTGGGTAATCCCACTACTAGGAAGCTTTTAGATGAATTAAAAATTTCCAGCAGCGAGACACACGCTGTATCTACTCCACAAAAGTTAACTCCGATGCCACGTACAATTCAATCTTTACATTCACCGTCATTAGGCACCACACGCGGAACTCTAATGCCTAAAAAAGGTCTCTACCGATGCTACAAACCATGTGGCTCACGATGTAAAGAATGTACTGGATAAACGCTGTACTTGGCTTGTTACACTATATTATTTATTTCAGCAAGAAGTGTAATGATGTATGTTCAATGTACTTACGATACGATACGATACGATACACTTTATTGATCCCGTGGGAAATTATGGTATCACAGCAGCACAACTTACATCATAAGAATCATAAAATGAATTACTTAATTGACATGACAGTGTAGTTGACAGAAGGACATTATACATTAGAATAGGACATACACCGCAGGTAAACTGAAAAGTAGAAGGAATAAAGCAGACATTCACCTTGATGAATTAACCCTAATGTTATTGTTGTACATTCCCATCGCAGTTGGCACAAACGATTTCCTATATTTTTCCTTCTTACACCTCAGAAGTATTAGCCGGTTACTGAAGGTGCTCTTCTGTCTCATGAATAGCTCATATAGTGGATGTGCATTATTGTTCATGATTGCCATACACTTTTTCAGAGTTCTTCTCTCCACTACCTCCTCAAGAGAGTCCAGATTGCAGCCCACAGCAGAGCTTGCCTTCTTGATAATCTTATTCAGCTTATTAGCATCAGAGGCCCGCACACTATTACCCCAGCATATGATTGCAAAAAAGATGGCACTTGCCACCACAGACTGGTAGAACATTTCTAACATTTTGCTGCACACATTAAAAGACCTCAGTTTCCTTAGGAAATACAGTCTGCTCATCCCCTTCTTGTAGACAATCTCTGAGTGGCATCTCCAGTCCAGTTTGCTATCCAAATGGACCCCCAAATATTTGTAACTTGTGATACTATTTCTTTATTTTGTAAGAACTGTGTTGATGTATGATCATTGTACTATTTAATGTTTTTGCTTTTATACTCTGTAATAATTTTTATAGTATTGAAATGTCTTTGAGATGTTTTTTATTTTACAACAATAAAATCTTTTTACATTTTTACAATATTGTGTCTTTGTTTTTTTTATAATCGTGTAAAACACACCGCTTCTTACTTGCGGATGTTGTAATATGGCCACATACATAATGTGCCCAATTGAGTTTGACGAGTTATATGTAAGCCGGTCACAGTTGGGAATTGACAACTAATCTCATAGGATATCAAATAAACAGCATGGTGTGTTATAAACACAACAAACTCGCAGCACTTGCAAATAAGAGTAAACATAATACAATGCATATTACAGAGGCCACAAACAACTGTTTGTGTTAATCTCGCAGCTCCATATAATGAGGCTGTTGTTATAAAAGAAACACGACATACCATGGGAGTAATAAAACACACTGCCCTGATTACAGAATGCAATCGCTGTATCAAACTAACAATATCAAAATCTAATATAAAACAATACTGGGATAATAATCCCTGGATCCAATTAACAATTCAAACTGTATCAAAAGCTGACAGCCAGGGCGGAGGGACAGCTGGCTGACAGGGCAGGGGGAGGAGGGGTTGCCCTTTTGGTACATCTTGCACCTGCACCTGTCAGATTGAGTTTGACGAGTAGTGGTAGCTCTGATACACTACTGATATGTGATGTTTTTACCAATACCATTTTGGGGTAGATAAAATGTTTTGATTGCCTCTTGTTGCATTTTACCACATAATTATGGTGCTTTAATATTTGTCTTTATAACGTCATTTACCGATCAGGTTAATATACTTTATATTTTGATAGATCAGAATTTTATGAAGACAGCAATAGCAAATACAATGCCTTTTGAAAGTATTCGGCCCCCCTGCAACTTTTCAACCTTTTCCCACATATCATGCTTCAAACATAAAGATACCAAATATACATTTTTGGTGAAGAATAGTGTTGAGCGATACTTTCCGATATCGGAAAGTATCGGAATCGGAAAGTATCGGCCGATACCGTCACAGTATCGGAATCCAATCCGATACCGATACCCGATCCCAATGCAAGTCAATGGGACGAAAATATCGGAATTAAAATAAACCCTTTATACACTTGTAGGTTCATTCTACATGAAGGAAAACAACTAAGAATAATGTAGGATGTATTGGGGGACGTGGCGGAGACATTAAAGGCACAGAGGTTTAGCCCAATCTAATAGAATAGCAGGATTTTTTTTTTTTTTTTATGACGTTCGGCGTTAGAAAGAATTTGACTATGTTATTTTTTTTTTTTATGTCAGATATTGATGTTTCACTACTTCCACGCCCTTCACCTTCTTTTTTACTTCTCCCACGCTTTCTTCTTCATTATCCTCATCATCAGCTTCTTTGACATCAACTTCTTCACCTTCTTCATCTTCTTCTTCATCTTCTACCTATTATTTTTTGGGTTACATTGTTCATATTCTTTTTATTTTACTATTATCTTCATCATATTCTACTTCTTCATCATATTCTTATTTGTGACAGGCATTCCCGTAGTTGTTATCTATAAAAGTTTGAAGATTACACCTTCCGTTCTGCCTGTCACAAAACAGTTACATTTGTCCGCGTTCAGTTTGGCCTGCAGCATCAGGCTTTATCCAGGGGCACCACGAGGAGGAACGGACTCACCCCCATACACTGCTTAGTCTTCTTCTGCTTATAATTTACATAATATTTTTTGCTCTGATATTTTGTGTTATGCTTAATGTCCTTCTGCTCTTTGTTCTGCAGCCTCTTGTTCTTCTGCTTCTCGGTCTTCCAGGTCGTCGTCGTCTCCAGGGTCGTCGTCTCCGGGGTCGTCGTCATCGGGGTCGTCTCCGGGGTCGTCGTCATCGGGGTGGTCTTCAGGGTCATCGTCTCCAGGGTCGTCGTCATCACGGTGGTTGTCGTCTCTGGTGTCGTCGTCATCTTAGGGGTGGTCTTCCGGGTCATCGTGTTTAGTCTCTTGAACTTGGAAATGCAGCAGAAGGTACAAGAAGGCTGAGAGAATGCCGAGAACCAGCTGATGGAACTGGAGCTCAGATGGCTACCCGAAGGTCCAAGAGCCAATGGAACGACCGAGGACCAGCTGACGTTACTGGAACCCGGTTACTAAGCAGGAGGTACCCGTGCTGAAAGCACTACCAAGGACCACCTGACGTTGGTGGAACTCAGATACCCAGAGGGAGGCACCTAAGCCAAAGGCTCTGCCCGGAACCAGCTGACGGTACTGGAACCAGGATGGGGAGCAGAAGGTACAAGAGCAAAAGACACTGCCGAGAACCAGCTGACGGTGCTGGAACCCGGATGGGTAGCCGAAGGTCCAAGAGCCAATGGAACTACCGAGGACCAGCTGACGTTACTGGAACCCGGTTACTAAGCAGGAGGTACCCGTGCCTGAAAGCACTACCAAGGACCACCTGACGTTGGTGGAACTCGGATACCAAAGGGAGGCACCTAAGCCAAAGGCTCTGCCCGGAACCAGCTGACGGTACTGGAACCAGGATGGGGAGCAGAAGGTACAAGAGCAAGTGTCTGCGTGGCTTTTGCAGGACACGATGCCGGCTGCACAGCAGGGGAACAGCTGGCGGTGCTGAACCCCACTGACACATTGGCTGGTGTTTTTCTCTGTGCAGCTAGCACATCTGGGCCCCAACTGGCGGTGTGTTAGAGCCCAGGGACAGCAGGAGAAGGAGGAGGAGCAGGAGCAGGGGGAGGGGAGTGTAGGCCGAAGCCTGCACTGGCGGCAGCTTTGGGTGTGTTGTGTCTGCGTGGCGGTCGCAGGACACGTTGCCGGCTACACAGCAGGGGAACAGCTGGCGGTGCTGGACCCCACTGACACATTGGCGAGGTGTTTGGCTCTGTGCAGCCAGCACTTCCGGACAGCAACGAGCGGTGTTGTAGCCCGGGCTCTGCAGGGGGAGCAGAGTGTAGGCCGAAGCCTACTTGAACCAATTTCAAAGGTAACCTTTAACCCCCCCTCAGGGGTTACAAAGTAGAAGAGCCACAGCTTATGCAGCAGTAGTGCTGCGCAAGTCAAAGGTTGCTCTTGTAATTTTTCTCCTTGCACACGCTGAATGGAACACGTATAACATTTAGCCCTTTATACAGTCAAACTGTGTAATGGAGGCGAGAGTTCCCTTTGTAATGAGACGCAGCACAGATGTCAAGAATCCCACCTTGGTGCTGGGTGCAGCCTCCTGAGCGTTGTTATTTGCTGTACAGGAGTCTGCGCTGTCGTGTTATCCCCTGGCCTAGCGCCGTTAGCGCTGCCCATCTTCTGACATCATTTAATGTCGGCCGTTGCGGTTCGCGATGACCATGAATCCCAGCCCCGCAGTGTCTTAACATTGTTAAAACACTGCGGGGCTGGGATTCAGGGCCTGGCGCAGCACATATGTTCGCCTCTCACACGCGGGTCCTTACACCCGCTTCAGACTGTGCGGCGTCATCTGATCCCTTATCGCATGCCACGGCCATGAAGCCGCACAGTCTGAAGAAGGCGGAAGGAGAGGAGGGACAGGCGAACTGATGCACTGATCCTGCCCATCAATCACACCCTCGCAGTCCCAATAAATAAGACACCGAGGGGCGTTGTGTGGGTCAGGGCGGCCGCAGAGGCGCAGCCAGCCAAACAATGATGCCAGAAGACGGGCAGCGCTACCAAGGGGGTTGCAGCGTGTCATTACAAAGGAAAGTCACACCCCCGGGACGGTTAAATGGTCACACAGAGGACACATTTCAGACGTGTTTTCAGTTCCACATGTGCGAGGAGAATACGTTTATGAGCCACCTTGCACACATGCAGCATTACCGCTGTACAAGGTGGCTGGATAACGTAAAAACGCCTGGGGGAGGGGGGACAGGTTCCCTTCAATTTCAGTTCTTGTGTCTGCGTGGCTTTTGCAGGACACGTTGCCGGCTGCACAGCAGGGGAACAGCTGGCGGTGCTGGACCCCACTGACACATTGGCTGGTGTTTTTCTCTGTGCAGCTAGCACATCTGGGCAAAAACTGGCGGTGTGTTAGAGCCCAGGGACAGCAGGAGGAGGAGCAGGAGGAGGAGGAGCAGGGGGAGGGGAGTGTAGGCCGAAGCCTGCACAGGCGGCAGCTTTGGGTGTGTTGTGTCTGCGTGGCTTTTGCAGGACACGTTGCCGGCTACACAGCAGGGGAACAGCTGGCGGTGCTGGACCCCACTGACACATTGGCGAGGTGTTTGGCTCTGTGCAGCCAGCACTTCCGGACAGCAACTAGCGTTGTTGGAGCCCGGGCTCTGCAGGGGGAGCAGAGTGTAGGCCGAAGCCTAATTGAACCGATTTCAAAAGTCACCTTTAACCCCCCCTCAGGGGTTACAAAGTAGAAGAGCCACAGCTTATGCAGCAGTAGTGCTGCGCAAGTCAAAGGTTGCTCTTGTAATTTTTCTCCTTGCACACGCTGAATGGAACACGTATAACATTTAGCCCTTTATACAGTCAAACTGTGTAATGGAGGCGAGAGTTCCCTTTGTAATGAGACGCAGCACAGATGTCAAGAATCCCACCTTGGTGCTGGGTGCAGCCTCCTGAGCGTTGTTATTTGCTGTACAGGAGTCTGCGCTGTCGTGTTATCCCCTGGCCTAGCGCCGTTAGCGCTGCCCATCTTCTGACATCATTTAATGTCGGCCGTTGCGGTTCGCGATGACCATGAATCCCAGCCCCGCAGTGTCTTAACATTGTTAAAACACTGCGGGGCTGGGATTCAGGGCCTGGCGCAGCACATATGTTCGCCTCTCACACGCGGGTCCTTACACCCGCTTCAGACTGTGCGGCGTCATCTGATCCCTTATCGCATGCCACGGCCATGAAGCCGCACAGTCTGAAGAAGGCGGAAGGAGAGGAGGGACAGGCGAACTGATGCACTGATCCTGCCCATCAATCACACCCTCGCAGTCCCAATAAATAAGACACCGAGGGGCGTTGTGTGGGTCAGGGCGGCCGCAGAGGCGCAGCCAGCCAAACAATGATGCCAGAAGACGGGCAGCGCTACCAAGGGGGTTGCAGCGTGTCATTACAAAGGAAAGTCACACCCCCGGGACGGTTAAATGGTCACACAGAGGACACATTTCAGACGTGTTTTCAGTTCCACATGTGCGAGGAGAATACGTTTATGAGCCACCTTGCACACATGCAGCATTACCGCTGTACAAGGTGGCTGGATAACGTAAAAACGCCTGGGGGAGGGGGGACAGGTTCCCTTCAATTTCAGTTCTTGTGTCTGCGTGGCTTTTGCAGGACACGTTGCCGGCTGCACAGCAGGGGAACAGCTGGCGGTGCTGGACCCCACTGACACATTGGCTGGTGTTTTTCTCTGTGCAGCTAGCACATCTGGGCAAAAACTGGCGGTGTGTTAGAGCCCAGGGACAGCAGGAGGAGGAGCAGGAGGAGGAGGAGCAGGGGGAGGGGAGTGTAGGCCGAAGCCTGCACAGGCGGCAGCTTTGGGTGTGTTGTGTCTGCGTGGCTTTTGCAGGACACGTTGCCGGCTACACAGCAGGGGAACAGCTGGCGGTGCTGGACCCCACTGACACATTGGCGAGGTGTTTGGCTCTGTGCAGCCAGCACTTCCGGACAGCAACTAGCGTTGTTGGAGCCCGGGCTCTGCAGGGGGAGCAGAGTGTAGGCCGAAGCCTAATTGAACCGATTTCAAAAGTCACCTTTAACCCCCCCTCAGGGGTTACAAAGTAGAAGAGCCACAGCTTATGCAGCAGTAGTGCTGCGCAAGTCAAAGGTTGCTCTTGTAATTTTTCTCCTTGCACACGCTGAATGGAACACGTATAACATTTAGCCCTTTATACAGTCAAACTGTGTAATGGAGGCGAGAGTTCCCTTTGTAATGAGACGCAGCACAGATGTCAAGAATCCCACCTTGGTGCTGGGTGCAGCCTCCTGAGCGTTGTTATTTGCTGTACAGGAGTCTGCGCTGTCGTGTTATCCCCTGGCCTAGCGCCGTTAGCGCTGCCCATCTTCTGACATCATTTAATGTCGGCCGTTGCGGTTCGCGATGACCATGAATCCCAGCCCCGCAGTGTCTTAACATTGTTAAAACACTGCGGGGCTGGGATTCAGGGCCTGGCGCAGCACATATGTTCGCCTCTCACACGCGGGTCCTTACACCCGCTTCAGACTGTGCGGCGTCATCTGATCCCTTATCGCATGCCACGGCCATGAAGCCGCACAGTCTGAAGAAGGCGGAAGGAGAGGAGGGACAGGCGAACTGATGCACTGATCCTGCCCATCAATCACACCCTCGCAGTCCCAATAAATAAGACACCGAGGGGCGTTGTGTGGGTCAGGGCGGCCGCAGAGGCGCAGCCAGCCAAACAATGATGCCAGAAGACGGGCAGCGCTACCAAGGGGGTTGCAGCGTGTCATTACAAAGGAAAGTCACACCCCCGGGACGGTTAAATGGTCACACAGAGGACACATTTCAGACGTGTTTTCAGTTCCACATGTGCGAGGAGAATACGTTTATGAGCCACCTTGCACACATGCAGCATTACCGCTGTACAAGGTGGCTGGATAACGTAAAAACGCCTGGGGGAGGGGGGACAGGTTCCCTTCAATTTCAGTTCTTGTGTCTGCGTGGCTTTTGCAGGACACGTTGCCGGCTGCACAGCAGGGGAACAGCTGGCGGTGCTGGACCCCACTGACACATTGGCTGGTGTTTTTCTCTGTGCAGCTAGCACATCTGGGCAAAAACTGGCGGTGTGTTAGAGCCCAGGGACAGCAGGAGGAGGAGCAGGAGGAGGAGGAGCAGGGGGAGGGGAGTGTAGGCCGAAGCCTGCACAGGCGGCAGCTTTGGGTGTGTTGTGTCTGCGTGGCTTTTGCAGGACACGTTGCCGGCTACACAGCAGGGGAACAGCTGGCGGTGCTGGACCCCACTGACACATTGGCGAGGTGTTTGGCTCTGTGCAGCCAGCACTTCCGGACAGCAACTAGCGTTGTTGGAGCCCGGGCTCTGCAGGGGGAGCAGAGTGTAGGCCGAAGCCTAATTGAACCGATTTCAAAAGTCACCTTTAACCCCCCCTCAGGGGTTACAAAGTAGAAGAGCCACAGCTTATGCAGCAGTAGTGCTGCGCAAGTCAAAGGTTGCTCTTGTAATTTTTCTCCTTGCACACGCTGAATGGAACACGTATAACATTTAGCCCTTTATACAGTCAAACTGTGTAATGGAGGCGAGAGTTCCCTTTGTAATGAGACGCAGCACAGATGTCAAGAATCCCACCTTGGTGCTGGGTGCAGCCTCCTGAGCGTTGTTATTTGCTGTACAGGAGTCTGCGCTGTCGTGTTATCCCCTGGCCTAGCGCCGTTAGCGCTGCCCATCTTCTGACATCATTTAATGTCGGCCGTTGCGGTTCGCGATGACCATGAATCCCAGCCCCGCAGTGTCTTAACATTGTTAAAACACTGCGGGGCTGGGATTCAGGGCCTGGCGCAGCACATATGTTCGCCTCTCACACGCGGGTCCTTACACCCGCTTCAGACTGTGCGGCGTCATCTGATCCCTTATCGCATGCCACGGCCATGAAGCCGCACAGTCTGAAGAAGGCGGAAGGAGAGGAGGGACAGGCGAACTGATGCACTGATCCTGCCCATCAATCACACCCTCGCAGTCCCAATAAATAAGACACCGAGGGGCGTTGTGTGGGTCAGGGCGGCCGCAGAGGCGCAGCCAGCCAAACAATGATGCCAGAAGACGGGCAGCGCTACCAAGGGGGTTGCAGCGTGTCATTACAAAGGAAAGTCACACCCCCGGGACGGTTAAATGGTCACACAGAGGACACATTTCAGACGTGTTTTCAGTTCCACATGTGCGAGGAGAATACGTTTATGAGCCACCTTGCACACATGCAGCATTACCGCTGTACAAGGTGGCTGGATAACGTAAAAACGCCTGGGGGAGGGGGGACAGGTTCCCTTCAATTTCAGTTCTTGTGTCTGCGTGGCTTTTGCAGGACACGTTGCCGGCTGCACAGCAGGGGAACAGCTGGCGGTGCTGGACCCCACTGACACATTGGCTGGTGTTTTTCTCTGTGCAGCTAGCACATCTGGGCAAAAACTGGCGGTGTGTTAGAGCCCAGGGACAGCAGGAGGAGGAGCAGGAGGAGGAGGAGCAGGGGGAGGGGAGTGTAGGCCGAAGCCTGCACAGGCGGCAGCTTTGGGTGTGTTGTGTCTGCGTGGCTTTTGCAGGACACGTTGCCGGCTACACAGCAGGGGAACAGCTGGCGGTGCTGGACCCCACTGACACATTGGCGAGGTGTTTGGCTCTGTGCAGCCAGCACTTCCGGACAGCAACTAGCGTTGTTGGAGCCCGGGCTCTGCAGGGGGAGCAGAGTGTAGGCCGAAGCCTAATTGAACCGATTTCAAAAGTCACCTTTAACCCCCCCTCAGGGGTTACAAAGTAGAAGAGCCACAGCTTATGCAGCAGTAGTGCTGCGCAAGTCAAAGGTTGCTCTTGTAATTTTTCTCCTTGCACACGCTGAATGGAACACGTATAACATTTAGCCCTTTATACAGTCAAACTGTGTAATGGAGGCGAGAGTTCCCTTTGTAATGAGACGCAGCACAGATGTCAAGAATCCCACCTTGGTGCTGGGTGCAGCCTCCTGAGCGTTGTTATTTGCTGTACAGGAGTCTGCGCTGTCGTGTTATCCCCTGGCCTAGCGCCGTTAGCGCTGCCCATCTTCTGACATCATTTAATGTCGGCCGTTGCGGTTCGCGATGACCATGAATCCCAGCCCCGCAGTGTCTTAACATTGTTAAAACACTGCGGGGCTGGGATTCAGGGCCTGGCGCAGCACATATGTTCGCCTCTCACACGCGGGTCCTTACACCCGCTTCAGACTGTGCGGCGTCATCTGATCCCTTATCGCATGCCACGGCCATGAAGCCGCACAGTCTGAAGAAGGCGGAAGGAGAGGAGGGACAGGCGAACTGATGCACTGATCCTGCCCATCAATCACACCCTCGCAGTCCCAATAAATAAGACACCGAGGGGCGTTGTGTGGGTCAGGGCGGCCGCAGAGGCGCAGCCAGCCAAACAATGATGCCAGAAGACGGGCAGCGCTACCAAGGGGGTTGCAGCGTGTCATTACAAAGGAAAGTCACACCCCCGGGACGGTTAAATGGTCACACAGAGGACACATTTCAGACGTGTTTTCAGTTCCACATGTGCGAGGAGAATACGTTTATGAGCCACCTTGCACACATGCAGCATTACCGCTGTACAAGGTGGCTGGATAACGTAAAAACGCCTGGGGGAGGGGGGACAGGTTCCCTTCAATTTCAGTTCTTGTGTCTGCGTGGCTTTTGCAGGACACGTTGCCGGCTGCACAGCAGGGGAACAGCTGGCGGTGCTGGACCCCACTGACACATTGGCTGGTGTTTTTCTCTGTGCAGCTAGCACATCTGGGCAAAAACTGGCGGTGTGTTAGAGCCCAGGGACAGCAGGAGGAGGAGCAGGAGGAGGAGGAGCAGGGGGAGGGGAGTGTAGGCCGAAGCCTGCACAGGCGGCAGCTTTGGGTGTGTTGTGTCTGCGTGGCTTTTGCAGGACACGTTGCCGGCTACACAGCAGGGGAACAGCTGGCGGTGCTGGACCCCACTGACACATTGGCGAGGTGTTTGGCTCTGTGCAGCCAGCACTTCCGGACAGCAACTAGCGTTGTTGGAGCCCGGGCTCTGCAGGGGGAGCAGAGTGTAGGCCGAAGCCTAATTGAACCGATTTCAAAAGTCACCTTTAACCCCCCCTCAGGGGTTACAAAGTAGAAGAGCCACAGCTTATGCAGCAGTAGTGCTGCGCAAGTCAAAGGTTGCTCTTGTAATTTTTCTCCTTGCACACGCTGAATGGAACACGTATAACATTTAGCCCTTTATACAGTCAAACTGTGTAATGGAGGCGAGAGTTCCCTTTGTAATGAGACGCAGCACAGATGTCAAGAATCCCACCTTGGTGCTGGGTGCAGCCTCCTGAGCGTTGTTATTTGCTGTACAGGAGTCTGCGCTGTCGTGTTATCCCCTGGCCTAGCGCCGTTAGCGCTGCCCATCTTCTGACATCATTTAATGTCGGCCGTTGCGGTTCGCGATGACCATGAATCCCAGCCCCGCAGTGTCTTAACATTGTTAAAACACTGCGGGGCTGGGATTCAGGGCCTGGCGCAGCACATATGTTCGCCTCTCACACGCGGGTCCTTACACCCGCTTCAGACTGTGCGGCGTCATCTGATCCCTTATCGCATGCCACGGCCATGAAGCCGCACAGTCTGAAGAAGGCGGAAGGAGAGGAGGGACAGGCGAACTGATGCACTGATCCTGCCCATCAATCACACCCTCGCAGTCCCAATAAATAAGACACCGAGGGGCGTTGTGTGGGTCAGGGCGGCCGCAGAGGCGCAGCCAGCCAAACAATGATGCCAGAAGACGGGCAGCGCTACCAAGGAGCTTGTTGCGTGTGTCAATACAAAGTCAAATCACACCTGAGGGACGTTTTAATGGTCACAGAGGACACATTTTAGACGTGTTCACTTCAACATGGGCAAGGAGAATAAGTTTCTGAGCCACCTTGAACACATGCAGCATTACTGCTGTTCAAGGTAGCTGTAAAACATAGAAACACCTGGGGGAGGGGGGACAGGTTCCCTTCAATTTCAGTTCTTGTGTCTGCGTGGCGGTCGCAGGACACGTTGCCGGCTACACAGCAGGGGAACAGCTGGCGGTGCTGAACCCCACTGACACATTGGCTGGTGTTTTTCTCTGTGCAGCTAGCACATCTGGGCAAAAACTGGCGGTGTTAGAGCCCAGGGTCAGCAGGAGGAGCAGGGGGAGCGGAGTGTAGGCCGAAGCCTGCACTCGAGCAAGTTGAAAGGAAACCTTTAACACCCCCCCCCCCAGGCGTTTGTAGCTGAAAGAGCCATTGTGTACAGCACTAATGCTGGAAAAGGTAAACTTAGCTCTTTTAATTATGGTCCTTGTACATGCGGAACCAAACATTTATGAAATGTGTCTCCTCACAGCGTTAAACCGTCCGGTAGGTGGAACTTTCCTTTGTCGTGTGACGCAGCACAGCCATCATTTTTACCCCCTTGGTGCCGTGCGCCCACTCCTCAGCGTTGTTTGAATCTGTCCCGGAGCCTGCGCTGTTAGGTTAGCCCTTGGCCATGCACACATGTTGCGCTGCCCGTCTTCTGACCTCATTTGGTGTCAGGCTGGCTGCGCCTGTGCGGGTGCGCTGGCCGAGATCCCGCCTCGCAGTGTCGTCTAATGTAATCCCACCGCGGGCCTGTGATCCGTGCCCGTGCGCAGTGCATATCCTGTCCTCTCACTCCCCTCCCTACGGCTTTTTCAGACTGTGCGTTGTCACGGCCGTGGCATGCTATTAGGGACCAGCTGACATCGCACAGTCTGAAGAAGCCGTAGGGAGGGGAGTGAGAGGAGAGGATATGCACTGCGCACGGGCACGGATCACAGGCCCGCGGTGGGATTACATTAGACGACATTGCGAGGCGGGATCTCGACCAGCGCACCCGCACAGGCGCAGCCAGCCTGACACCAAATGAGGTCAGAAGACGGGCAGCGCAACATGTGTGCATGGCCAAGGGCTAACCTAACAGCGCAGGCTCCGGGACAGATTCAAACAACGCTGAGGAGTGGGCGCACGGCGCCAAGGGGGTAAAAATGATGGCTGTGCTGCGTCACACGACAAAGGAAAGTTCCACCTACCGGACGGTTTAACGCTGTGTGGGGACACATTTCATAAGTGTTAGGTTCAGCATGTGCAAGGAGCATCACGAAAAGAGGCACTTTTTCCCTTTGCATTATTACTGCTGCACAAGGTGGCTCCTTCAGTAACAAACGCCTGGGGGGGGGGGGGGTCAGGTTCCCTTACATTTAACTTGTTGTGTCTGCGTGGCGGTCGCAGTACACGTTGCCGTATACACAGCAGGGGAACAGCTGGCGGTGCTGAACCCCACTAACACATTGGCGAGGTGTTTGGCTCTGTGCGTACAGCACTTCTGGACGGCAACTAGCGGTGTTGGAGCCCAGGGACAGGTGGAGGAGGAGGAGGTTGGAGGAGGTTGGAGGAGGTAGGAGGGATTGCCACACACACAGCAGGGGAACAGCTGACGTTACTGAACCCCAATAACAGAGGAGGGACTGTTGACTGTGCGTACAGCACTTCTGGACGGCAACTGGCGGTGTTGGAGCCCAGGGACAGGTGGAGGAGGTAGGAGGAGGTAGGAGGGATTGCCACACACACAGCAGGGGAACAGCTGACGTTACTGAACCCCAATAACAGAGGAGGGACTGTTGACTGTGCGTACAGCACTTCTGGACGGCAACTGGCGGTGTTGGAGCCCAGGGACAGGTGGAGGAGGAGGAGGTAGGAGGAGGTTGGAGGAGGTAGGAGGGATTGCCACACACACAGCAGGGGAACAGCTGACGTTACTGAACCCCAATAACAGAGGAGCGACTGTTGACTGTGCGTACAGCACTTCTGGACGGCAACTAGCGGTGTTGGAGCCCAGGGACAGGTGGAGGAGTAGGAGGAGGTTGGAGGAGGTTGGAGGAGGTAGGAGGGATTGCCACACACACAGCAGGGGAACAGCTGACGTTACTGAACCCCAATAACAGAGGAGGGACTGTTGACTGTGCGTACAGCACTTCTGGACGGCAACTGGCGGTGTTGGAGCCCAGGGACAGGTGGAGGAGGAAGGAGGAGGTAGGAGGGATTGCCACACACACAGCAGGGGAACAGCTGACGTTACTGAACCCCAATAACAGAGGAGGGACTGTTGACTGTGCGTACAGCACTTCTGGACGGCAACTGGCGGTGTTGGAGCCCAGGGACAGGTGGAGGAGGAAGGAGGAGGTAGGAGGGATTGCCACACACACAGCAGGGGAACAGCTGACGTTACTGAACCCCAATAACAGAGGAGGGACTGTTGACTGTGCGTACAGCACTTCTGGACGGCAACTAGCGGTGTTGGAGCCCAGGGACAGGTGGAGGAGGAGGAGGTTGGAGGAGGTTGGAGGAGGTAGGAGGGATTGCCACACACACAGCAGGGGAACAGCTGACGTTACTGAACCCCAATAACAGAGGAGGGACTGTTGACTGTGCGTACAGCACTTCTGGACGGCAACTGGCGGTGTTGGAGCCCAGGGACAGGTGGAGGAGGAGGAGGTAGGAGGAGGTTGGAGGAGGTAGGAGGGATTGCCACACACACAGCAGGGGAACAGCTGACGTTACTGAACCCCAATAACAGAGGAGCGACTGTTGACTGTGCGTACAGCACTTCTGGACGGCAACTGGCGGTGTTGGAGCCCAGGGACAGGTGGAGGAGGAAGGAGGAGGTAGGAGGGATTGCCACACACACAGCAGGGGAACAGCTGACGTTACTGAACCCCAATAACAGAGGAGGGACTGTTGACTGTGCGTACAGCACTTCTGGACGGCAACTGGCGGTGTTGGAGCCCAGGGACAGGTGGAGGAGGAGGAGGTAGGAGGAGGTAGGAGGGATTGCCACACACACAGCAGGGGAACAGCTGACGTTACTGAACCCCAATAACAGAGGAGGGACTGTTGACTGTGCGTACAGCACTTCTGGACGGCAACTGGCGGTGTTGGAGCCCAGGGACAGGTGGAGGAGGAGGTAGGAGGAGGTTGGAGGAGGTAGGAGGGATTGCCACACACACAGCAGGGGAACAGCTGACGTTACTGAACCCCAATAACAGAGGAGGGACTGTTGACTGTGCGTACAGCACTTCTGGACGGCAACTGGCGGTGTTGGAGCCCAGGGACAGGTGGAGGAGGAGGAGGTAGGAGGAGGTTGGAGGAGGTAGGAGGGATTGCCACACACACAGCAGGGGAACAGCTGACGTTACTGAACCCCAATAACAGAGGAGCGACTGTTGACTGTGCGTACAGCACTTCTGGACGGCAACTAGCGGTGTTGGAGCCCAGGGACAGGTGGAGGAGGAGGAGTTTGGATGAGGTTGGAGGAGGTTGGAGGGATTGCCACACACACAGCAGGGGAACAGCTGACGTTACTGAACCCCAATAACAGAGGAGGGACTGTTGACTGTGCGTACAGCACTTCTGGACGGCAACTGGCGGTGTTGGAGCCCAGGGACAGGTGGAGGAGGAGGTAGGAGGAGGTTGGAGGAGGTAGGAGGGATTGCCACACACACAGCAGGGGAACAGCTGACGTTACTGAACCCCAATAACAGAGGAGGGACTGTTGACTGTGCGTACAGCACTTCTGGACGGCAACTGGCGGTGTTGGAGCCCAGGGACAGGTGGAGGAGGAGGAGGTAGGAGGAGGTTGGAGGAGGTAGGAGGGATTGCCACACACACAGCAGGGGAACAGCTGACGTTACTGAACCCCAATAACAGAGGAGCGACTGTTGACTGTGCGTACAGCACTTCTGGACGGCAACTAGCGGTGTTGGAGCCCAGGGACAGGTGGAGGAGGAGGAGTTTGGATGAGGTTGGAGGAGGTTGGAGGGATTGCCACACACACAGCAGGGGAACAGCTGACGTTACTGAACCCCAATAACAGAGGAGCGACTGTTGACTGTGCGTACAGCACTACCAGGCAACAACTAGCGGTGTTGGAGCCCAGGGACAGCAGTAGAAGCAGAGGAACACAATGTAGGCCGAAGCCTGATTGGAGAAAGGGAACCTTTAACCCCCCCCCCCAAGGCATTTGTAGCTGAAAGAGCCAGCTTGTGCAGCTCAAAAGATGCAAAAGGAAAAGGTGGCTCTTTTAATTATGCTCCTTGCAAGCACAGAACTAAACACTTATAAAATGTGTCCCCTGAAACCGTGAAACTGTCCCGGAGGTGGGACTTTCCTTCGTAATATGACGCAGCACAGCTGTCATTCCTACCCCCTCGGCGCCGTGCCCCGGCTCCTCATCGTTGTTTGATTCCGTCCCGGAGCCTGCGCTGTTAGGTTATCCCTTGGCCAGGCACACTTAGCGCTGCCCATCTTCTGACATCATTTGGTGTCAGGCTGGCTGCGCTTGTGCGGCCGCGCTGTCCGAGAGCCCGCCTCGCAGTGTGGTCTAATGTAATCCCACCGCGGGCCTGGGATCAGTGGCCATGCGCAGTGCATATCCTCGCCTCTCGCTCCCCTCCCTACGGCTTTTTCAGACTGTGCGCTGCCACGGCCGTGGCATGCTATTACGGATCAGCTGGCACCGCACAGTCTGAAGAAGCCGTAGGGAGTGGAGCGAGAGGCGAGGATATGCACTGCGCATGGCCACTGATCCCAGGCCCGCGGTGGGATTACATTAGACCACACTGCGAGGCGGGCTCTCGGACAGCGCGGCCGCACAGGCGCAGCCAGCCTGACACCAAATGATGTCAGAAGATGGGCAGCGCTAAGTGTGCCTGGCCAAGGGATAACATAACAGCGCAGGCTCCGGGACGGAATCAAACAACGATGAGGAGCCGGGGCACGGCGCCGAGGGGGTAGGAATGACAGCTGTGCTGCGTCATATTACGAAGGAAAGTCCCACCTCCGGGACGGTTTTACGGTATCAGTGGACACATTTTATAAGTGTTAAGTTCTGCGTGTGCAAGGAGCATAATGAAAATAGCTACCTTTTCCTTGTGCAGCATTACTGCTGCACAAGGTGGCTCTTTCAGTAACAAACGCCTTGGGGGGGGGGGGGGACAGGTTCCCTTACATTTCAGTTGTGTCAGCGTGGCGGTCGCAGGACACATTGCCGGCTACACAGCTGGGGATCAGCTGACGTTACTGAAACCCAATAACACTGGGTCGTATGTTTTGACTGTGCAGATGGCACTTCTGAGCCTCAACTGGCGTTGTTGGAGCCCAGGAATGTAAGTTCAGGTGGTTGAAAGATGAACACAACAGGAGACCTGGATAACGTATACAGTGACCTAATTATTTAATCAGGAGGAGGAGTGGCAAATTCCTGCGAGATCCAGGCCTTGTTCATTTTCAGGAAAGTAAGCCGGTCAACGTTATCGGAGGATAGTCGCATGCGACGGTCAGTTAGTACACCACCTGCAGCACTAAAGACACGTTCCGATAATACACTGGCCGCAGGGCAAGACAGCACCTCCAATGCATACTGGCTTAGCTCTGGCCATGTATCCAGCTTTGAGACCCAAAACTTGAAAGGGGAAGAGCCGTCTGGGAGTACAGCAAGAGGGCAAGACATGTAGTCTGTCACCATCTGACGGAACCGTTGCCTCCTGCTGACTGGAGCCGTCTGTGATGGTGTAGACTTTTGTGGGGGGCACACAAAACTGTGCCACAGTTGGGCCATACTGGTCTTGCCTTGGGCAGAGGCACTGCTTCTGCTCCCTCTTTGTGCAGAGCCTCCACCACTGCCTGGACGCACTGAGCTGCTTTGGAATGCACTAGCAGCACTTCTCTCAGTTGGAATGGAGAAGATGATGGAACTGACCAGTGTGTCTTGGTACTCCCGCATTTTTCGCTCCCGGTTCAACGGTGTGATGAGGCTTTCTACGTTGTCCCGGTAGCGAGGATCGAGGAGGGTGAACACCCAGTAATCAGACATGTTGAGAATGTGGTCGATGCGGCGGTCGTTTCTCAGGCACTGCAGCATGTAATCCACCATGTGCTGCAGACTGCCAACTGCCCAAGAAACGCTGTCCCCAGCTGGAGGCGTGATCTCTGCCCGCTCGTCATCACCCCACCCTCGCTGTACACACTGAGTACTGGACAATTGTGTAACTCCCTCCTCTGGACGGATGTCTTCCTCCTCCATTGACTCCTCCTCATCCTCCTCACAAACTGTCCCCTGCCTACGCGTTTGTGAGGAACCACGTGGCGCTGACTGTCCAGAAGATGATGGAAGTGGTGAATCCTCATCCTCCACCTCTTCCACAACATCATCCCTTAGCGCTTGCAGTGATTTTTCAAGCAGGCAGATAAGGGGGACAGTCATGCTGACTAGTGCATCATCTGCACTCGCCATCCGCGTGGAATAATCGAAGGGACGCAAAACCTGGCAGACATCCTTCATAGTGGCCCACTCTGTGGTTGTGAAGTCTGTACGGCGCTGACTGCGACTTTTGTGCGCCTGATACAGCTGGTACTCCATTACAGCTTGCTGCTGCTCACACAACCGCTCCAACATATGTAACGTGGAATTCCACCTGGTAGGTAGGTCACATATGATGCGATGTTCCGGCAGGCGGTGTCGGCGCTGCAGAGCCGCAATGCGCGCTTTTGCCGTGCTGGAACGCCGCAAGTGAGCACACTCTAGGCGGACCTTGTGCAGCAGTGCATCAAGATCCGGATAGTCCCTCAAAAAACTCTGCACGACCAAATTGAGCACATGTGCCAGACATGGGATGTGAGTGAGGTTGCCGAGGCCCAGGGCTGCCACCAGATTTCGGCCATTATCACACACTACCATGCCTGGCTGGAGATTCGCTGGCTCAAACCACACATCGCTCTCCTGCTTGATGGCATTCCAGAGCTCCTGCGCTGTGTGGCTACGATTCCCCAAAAAAATTAATTTCAAGACGGCCTGTTGACGTTTGGCCACGGCTGTGCTCATGTCGGTCGTAACAGGTACACGTTCATCACGGGTCCATGTGGAGGTGGACTGTGACGGCTCCTGCAGCGATGATTCTGAGGAACTGGTGTAAGAGGAGGAGTCAATGCGTACAGAATGGATTCCTGCAATCCTTGGAGTGGGCAGGACACGTCCTGCGCCACTCGCACGGTCTGTACCCGGCTCAACTACATTAACCCAATGGGCAGTGAGGGAAAGGTATCGCCCCTGTCCATGTTGACTGGTCCACGCATCGGTGGTGAGGTGGACCTTGCTACTGACGGCGTTCAGTAGCGCGTGTTTTATGTGTCCCTCCACATGCTTGTGCAGGGCAGGGACGGCTTGCCTGCTGAAGTAAAAGCGGCTGGGCACACTGTACTGTGGGACTGCCAATGACATCAAGTCACGGAAGCTGTCAGTCTCCACCAGCCTGAATGACAGCATTTCCAGTGACAGAAGTTTGGCAATGCCTGCAGTCAGAGCCTGTGCTCGTGGGTGGTTTGACGAGAAAGGCCGCCTTTTCTCCCATGCCTGTACTACCGATGGCTGTAGACTGGGCTGGGAGTGTGTGGTTGACTGGGAAAGTGGTGCTGCGGGTGGAATTACAGCGGGTCTCTGGACAACAGGGCCAGAGGTTCTTCCACGGCGATCCTGGGAGGAAGCCGAACCAGCTGCGTGTGAGCTAGAGGAAGAGGCAACACGAGCTGAAGAGGTGGTAGCTGCCGCTGTTGGTTGGCCTAGCTCTTCAGTGTGTTTGTCTAACTCCGCCGGGTGCCTGTTGCGCACATGTTTCCACATGTTGGAGGTATTGAGGTTGGCGACTTTTTGACCTCTTTTGATTTTTTGATGACACACCTTGCATCTGACATAGCAAATGTCATCTGCAACTGTGTCAAAAAAGGACCAGGCACTGCAAGTCTTGGGAGCCCCCCTTTTGACTTTTGGAAGAGACATGCTCCTTACGGGTGCCAAAGCGGAGGCTGCAGGATCCGCAGTCTTCCCCCTCCCTCTCCCTCTTTGGACCGTACGGGGAATCTCTTCCTCAGAGCTGCTCCCACCACCTTCCTGTCCCTGACGCCAAGATGGGTCAAGGACCTCGTCATCCACACTACCCTCTGCCCCCAACTGCTCCTCCCGGGTAGTCTCAGCAGCAGAGCACGCACCAGTAAGTGGCACCTGAGTGTCATCATCAGCTGATGCGGCCTGCGATGTGGTGAACGGAGCCACTGGCCCACCCGCCTCTTCAGAGGAAGACAGAAAAAGCTGTTGGGCATCACTGCACCCTGCCTCTTCTTCCATTTCTCCAATGCTGCTTGGCTGGCCCCCTGTTTCCAAGCCAAGAGATTCAGAGAACAGAAGTAGAGACGGCTCCTGTCCTGGGCTCTCTGTCTGCCTGGGCAATTTGGCAGGTGGTGAAGAGACAGATGGCTGCTCTCCAGTGCTCTGTGTCTGAGAGGATGTGGCACTAATGGAAGTTGATGCATTAGCTGCCATCCATCCCACAACGGCTTCAATTTGGTCTTCACGCAGCAGCGGTGTACGGCGCTCGGCGACAAAGCTGCGCATGAACGACTGTTCCCTCGTGAAAGTGGGTGCTGATGAGTCACCGGTGCCCGCAGCGGGCACAGAATCCCCACGTCCCCTCCCTGCTCCGCGCCCACGCCCACGTGCCTTACTCACTGCCTTCTTCATCGTGGTTGACTGATAAAGAAAAGCAGAAAAGTACTAACGGCTTTGTGTGCTTATTCCTGAAAAACTCCTCCTAACAGGTATAAGAAACACTAATTAGCTAAAGTGTGGACTAGACTTTAATATGAGTTAATGTGGCCTACACAAATGTAAAGTGGTGTAACTGGTGTGTTTGGTGAACTTTATTATTTATTTCTTTTTTGGGGGCTGAACTGACAACGGATAGAGCTGCAGTCACACGGAGACCGTGCAGACAGACGTTAACGGCGCTGTAAGGCCCAAAAACCCTCCTCTACTTTATCCTATGTAGTGTTTTTCCACAAATTAGCTGGAGACGGGTGGAAAGACACTAATAGGATTTTTTTAAATTAATTAGCAGCAGACTACAGTACTTGAAAAAAAATTAAAATTGATTTGGCGGTATGACGCAGTTAACAACCCTGAGCTGGAGACAACCAAGCTACGGCTGCTCACAGACTACAGGGCGAGCTGCAGTCACACGGAGACCGTGCAGACAGCCGTAAACGGCGCTGCAAGGCCCAAAAACCCTCCTCTACTTTATCCTATGTAGTGTTTTTCCACAAATTAGCTGGAGACGGGTGGAAAGACACTAATAGGATTTTTTTAAATTAATTAGCAGCAGACTACAGTACTTGAAAAAAAATTAAAATTGATTTGGCGGTATGACGCAGTGAACAACCCTGAGCTGGAGACAACCAGGCTATAGCTGCTCACAGACTACAGGGCGAGCTGCAGTCACACGGAGACCGTGCAGACAGCCGTAAACGGCGCTGCAAGGCCCAAAAACCCTCCTCTACTTTATCCTATGTAGTGTTTTTCCACAAATTAGCTGGAGACGGGTGGAAAGACACTAATAGGATTTTTTTAAATTAATTAACAGCAGACTACAGTACTTGAAAAAAAATTAAAATTGATTTGGCGGTATGACGCAGTGAACAACCCTGAGCTGGAGACAACCAAGCTACGGCTGCTCACAGACTACAGGGCGAGCTGCAGTCACACGGAGACCGTGCAGACAGCCGTAAACGGCGCTGCAAGGCCCAAAAACCCTCCTCTACTTTATCCTATGTAGTGTTTTTCCACAAATTAGATGGAGACGGGTGGAAAGACACTAATAGGAATTATTTGAAAAAATGTGCAGCAGCCTGCACTACTTCAAAAAAAAAAAAAAAAAAGGACAGTATGAGGCAATGAACCACCCTCCCTGAACTGAATACAACCAGCTATGGATGGCCTATGTGGCTGCACTCAGACTAGAGAGTGGGCTGCACTCACACACACACACACAGAGAGACCTTGCAGATCGCTGTGAAAACAGCGCTACAAGGCAAAAGCAAGGTGAATAGTAGGTGAACACAGCGGTTGCTAAATTAGCCTTTGGAAAGCACAAAGAAGCAAATCGCTATCTCTAAACTGTCCCTCAGTCAGCAAACAGCGTCCTGTCACTAACTGAATTCACAGCAGAGTGATCGCAAAATGGCGCCAGCGACTTTTAAACTGCATCATGACATCATTTCAGCAGCCAATCACAGCCTTGCCAGTACTTTCATGCCCTCCATGCTAAACAGGATGTGCCCACACTTGGAATCTTTCTCATTGGCTGAATTTCTGAATTTTGAATCATGGAACTTCCGATTCCGGTATCCGATACGCGCCAAGTATCGGAATCCCGGTATCGGAATTCCGATACCGCTAGTATCGGCCGATACCCGATACTTGCGGTATCGGAATGCTCAACACTAGTGAAGAATCAACAACAAGTGGAACAGAATTGTGAAGTTGAACAAAATGTATTGCTTATTTTACATTTTTGTGGAAATTCAAAAACTGAAGCCCCATTACTTTCAGTGCAGCAAACTAATTCCGGAAGTTCATTGTGGATCTCTGAATGATACAATGTTGTCCTAAATGCCTAATGAGGATAAATATAATCCACCTGTGTATAATCAAGTCTCTGTATAAATGCACCTGCTCTGTGATAGTCTCAGGGTTCTGTTTGAAGCACAGAGAGCATCATGAAGACCAAGGAACAGGTTCGTGATACTGTTGTGGAGAAGTTTAACCCCTTCATGCCGCGGCCCTTTTTCGTTTTTGTGTTTTCGTTTTTCGCTCCTCTCCTTCCCAGAGCCATAACTTTTTTATTTTTCCGTCAATATGGCCATGTGAGGGCTTATTTTTTGCGGGTCGAGTTGTACTTTTGAACGACATCATTGGTTTTACCATGTCGTGTACTAGAAAACGGGAAAAAAAATCCAAGTGCGGTGAAATTGCAAAAAAAGTGCAATCCCACACTTGTTTTTTGTTTGGCTTTTTTGCTAGGTTCACTAAATGCTAAAACTAACCTGCCATTATGATTCTATAGGTCATTACGAGTTCATAGACACCTAACATGAGTAGGTTATTTTTTATCCAAGAGGTGAAAAAAAATTTGCTTTAAAAAAAAAAAAAAGTGCCATTTTCCGATACTCGTAGCGTCTCCAATTTTCGTGATCTGGGGTCGGGTGAGGGCTTATTTTTTGCGTGCCGAGCTGATGTTTTTAATGATACCATTTTGGCGCAGATGCGTTTTTTTGATCGCCCGTTATTGCATTTTATCGCAATGTCGCGGCGACCAAAAAAACGTAATTCTGGCGTTTCGGATTTTTTTCTCACTACGCTGTTTAGCGATCAGGTTAATGCTTTTTTTTAATTGATAGATCGGGCGATTCTGAACACGGTGATACCAAATATGTGTAGGTTTTTTTTTTTTTTTATTGTTTTATTTAGGATGGGGCAAAAGGGGGGTGATTTAAACTTTTATATTTTTAATATTTTTTTCACATTTTTAAAAACTTTGTTTTTTCACTTTTGCCATGCTTCAATAGCCTCCATGGGAGGCTAGAAGCAGGCACAGCCCGATCGGCTCTGCTACATAACAGCGATCATCAGATCGCTGCTATGCAGCAGAAATGCAGGTGTGCTGTGAGCGCCGACCACAGGGGGGCGCTCACAGCAGGCCGGCATCAGTAACCATAGAGGTCTCAAGGACCTCTATGGTTACCATCCTGATGCATCGCCGACCCCCGATCATGTGACGGGGGTCGGCGATGACGTCATTTCCGGCCGCCCGGCCGGATGCGGTAGTTAAATGCCACTGTCTGCATTTGACAGCGGCATTTAACAGGTTAATAGCGGCGGGTGAATAGCGATTTCACCCTCCGCTATTTCGCGCACATGTCAGCTGTACAAAACAGCTGACATGTCGCGACTTTGATGTGCGCTCACCGCCGGAGCGCACATCAAAGCAGGGGACCCGACATGCGCAGTACATGTACGGTGCATGTCGCGAAAGGGTTAAAGCCGGATTTGGATACAAAATGATTTCCAAAACTTTAAACAACCCTAGGAGCACTGTGCAAGCGATCATATTGAAATGGAAGGAGTATCATACCACTGCAAATCTACCAAGACCCGGCCTTCCCTCTAAACTTTCATCTCAAACAAGGAGAAGACTGATCAGAGATGCAGCCAAGAGACCCATGATCACTCTGGATGAACTGCTGAGATCTACAGCTGAAGTGGGACAGTCTGTCCATAGGACAACAATCAGTCATACACTGCACAAATCTGGCCTTAATGGAAGAGTGGCAAGAAGAAAGCCATTTCTCAAAGATAGCCATAAAAAGTGTCATTTAAAGTTTGCAACAAGCCACCTGGGAGACAAACCAGGAAGAAGAAGGTGCTCTGGTCAGATGAAACCAAAATCGAATTTTTTGGCAACAATGCCAAACGATATGTTTGGCGTAAAGGCATCACAGTTCATCACCCTGAACACATCATCCCCACTGTTAAACATGGTGGTGGCAACATCATGGTTTTGGCCTGCTTTTCTTCAGCAGGGACAGGGAAGATGGTTAAAATTGATGGGAAGATGGATGGAGCCAAATACAGGACCATTCTTGAAGAAAACCTGTTGGAGTCTGGAAAAGACCTGAGACTGGGATGGAGATTTGTCTTCCAACAAAACAATGATACCAAACATAAAGCAAAATCTACAATGGAATGGTTCACAAATAAACATATCCAGGCGTTAGAATGGCCAATTCAAGGGAATGAAGGTTATGTAGGTCAATGACCTATAGTTACCTTCAGTCGCGGTGATGCGCCCTCTGCTGGATGTCCTCATGAACTGCAGCCTGGGAACTTTTTCCCACGCTCGACGTCATATGAGGACATCCAGCAGGGGGCGCATCACCGCGACTGAAGGTAACTATAGGTCATTGACCTACATTACCTTCATTCCCCGGGGTTTACAGGCACGAGCACAGCTGCATTATAGCAGAGCTCCTGCCTGTAAAATATTTTAACCCCTTCAGATGGATTTACATCGTGGGACGTTGCAGATCTACGGAAAGTATGTATATTGTTGGTTTATTATTTTTAATTTGTTAAAGAACGATGGTCTTCAGGTGGATTGAGAGAGCAATAAAATATTACAACAACCTGTGTGTTTATTTCATTAAAATACTTTGCAATATTGTGTGTGTGCTTTTTTTTAACCATTTCATACAATTGGATTAATAATGGATAGGTGTCATAATTGACGTCTCTCCATTATTAATCTGGCTTGATGTCACCTTACAATAGCAAGGTGACATTAACCCTTCATTACCCCATATCCCACCGCTACACGGGAGTGGGAAGAGAGTGGCCAAGTGCCAGAATAGGCTCATCTTCCAGATGTGCCTTTTCTGGGGTGGCTGGGGGCAGATGTTTGTAGCCAGGGGGGGCCAATAACCATGGACCCTCTCCAGGCTATTAATATCTGCCCTCAGTCACTGGCTTTACCACTCTGGTGGAGAAAATTGCGCGGGAGCCCACGCCAATTTTTTCCGCGATTTAACCCTTAAAATTAATAGCTACAGCGCCGAAATTTTGCACATACACACTACTAACATTAGTAGTGTGGAATATGCAAAAAAATGGGGATATGACATGGTTTACTGTATGTAAACCATGTCTCATATCATGTCGGGTTTAGGCAGGAGAAATGAAAAGCCGGCAATTGAATTACCGGCTTTAGGGTTAGGGGTAGGGTTAGGGTTTGGATCCCTTTATCACCTTGATGGTGGGGGGTGGCTTATCAGTGTGTATTCTTGTTTTTTTCTATAAAAACGCATGCGTTTTAAACGCAAACAAACGCATGTGCTTAAAAACGCATGCGTTTACATAGACAGCAATACGTTTTTTGCCGCAAAAAAAGCCTCTAGAAATTACTACATGTTGCATTTCCGCAACAAAATGCAAGCATGGAAAAAATGCATGCGTTGTCAAAGGCGGCAAAATGCATGCAAAAAAACGCATGCGTTTTTAATGTTAAGAATAGGGAAAAAAACGCATGCGTTTTTTTGCAGTAAAACGCAGCGGCAAAAAACGCAAATGTGAAACCTGCTTTAGCTGAAGGGGGTTTGTAGATATTGAGCAGTATTTATAAATTCATATAAAAAAAATTAATCATCCTTCCGAATCTTTCTTAATTGCTTGGACTGACCACCTCAACAACCTGTGTACCAGAACAACCACTCCCCTGGAATAGGACGCATGTGTAGCATGCTTCTGCCATTGTATCCAGGGCTTATTCGTCCTGGACACAGTTTCTGGTGTCAAATGAGTCTCCTGGAGACATATTATCTGTGCTTGCGTTTGGCATATCTGTGAGAATACAATATTCTGCTTCCTAGCACTCCCCAACCCTCTAATGTTCCACGACAGGAGTTTAAGTGATGCCATGTGGACTTTGTAGTAAATCTGTACACAGGTTAGTATTCACTTTTGGATCATTCAGCTCCATCACATACAAACCATTCATGCAAACTAAAATATAAGTGCAATGCTGGGTTTTATCTAAAAATCCAAGTAAACTCAGAATTATTGACCAACGGTGGCCACAAAAACAAAACAAGAGATGCCCATGAACTTCTTCAAACTGAAGCATAGGCATAAATGAACTCGTCATATTCTCCTCCATTTATCCGAACGACAACTAACAAATATAACGGATTTAACGCATACGCGTAAAGTAGCTCTGTCTACCCCCCCCCCTTTTCCTTTCTCACCATTCCCTACCATAGGGAGACATTACCGGGATTATTGGCCCGACCACTCAGCTTTTGCCAGACCCTTAGGGTAGCCGAGTTTTCAGACCAGGAGATGTGGCAATAACGCCCGCAGAAATGAGCGCCCCACCACACCTCCATTTTGAGGTCTCAATATTTACCATTATTCTTCCCAAGGAGCAGGAACCCAGATGTCTGCATACATAGGACTAACATATCATATGAATATGTATCATGATAGTCCACAGAATAAAACTTTCGGGGGGGAAGGTGCGACAATGTCTAATTAACCAATATTTTAACCTTTCAACAAAGCTATATGGGAGCAAGCAGTGTTAAAAATATACTAAGTAATCTTTTCAATTACCTAACTTGATACGTACGCAAGTATGAAATACAAATATTGCAAAAAAATTACGAACAAAAAGGTATAAAGGTTCAATCAGCAATCACCATCTGAAATATGATGTTCAACGCACACCCTACAATAAACCTTGCAACATTGACATGTAGTATCATGACTACTTTCTTTCTTGGAGATCCATTCCTCTGCCTCCGCCGGGTTCTGGAAAAAAGTTACCCTGTCACCATCCACCACTCTCAATCTAGCTGGGTACGTCATCGAATAAATGACATTAGAGTTCTTCAGATGTCTCTTGACTGAAGTAAAAGAGACTCTCCGTTTCTGTAAATCCGCCGAGAAGTCCGGGAACAACATCACGGTGGTATTTTCACATTTAATTGTTTGGGCTTTTCTTGCCAATTGCAGAATATAATCTCGGTCCTCCCAATTGAGAAATCTGGCAAGTAGAGGTCTAGGAGGAGCCCCGGGAGGATTCGGTTTTCCAGGCACCCGATGTGCTCGCTCCACCGCATAAGCAGCAGAGAAGGTGGCCTTCAGGAATAAATTGCGCATCCGTTTTTCCACAAAGTCAACTAGGATTGTTCCCTTCCGCTCTCTCCGGCAATCCTATTATACGAATATTGTTTCTACTCAATCTATTCTCCAGGTCATCATGTTTCTGGATACACATTTCCAACTTTTGTTCTATGACTCTGAAACTTTCTGGCAAAGGTGCTGCTTGGTCCTTCAGAATTGAGATTTTGTCCTCCGCCTGTCTGACCTTCTCTCCCAAATTAGACATATCATTACGGAGGAGACTCAAGTCAGTCGTTACTTCATCAATTTTCCCAGTCAATGAGGCTGTGCTACTCTGAATGGCGACCAGGAGTTGTGTGGAGACCTGCTTTAGGGTGAGTTCTGGCTCAATATCCTCTGACTCCTGTAAGAGTGATGACTCCTCTTGACTTGATTTATTTAAGGATTTTTTAGTTGTTATTGAGCTATTCCCCCTGGCGTGGGTTTTCAATTTTTCCATTGCAGAATGTGGTTTATGAGGACTCATAGTGCGTCTTCAAGATATGTACGTAATCTGAGATCTATTATTATTATTGGTTATGTAGCATGCTTTTGCAGAATAATTTGGTGGTCTGGAAATTAATTTCAAACAGGCTACAGAGTCATGTCTCTATTCAATTTCAGCAGTATATTCTTATGTGCAGTCAGCACAATACATAAAAAGAACACAGAGTGGCAGCAGAGAGCCGTGATCCACAAGTTCACTAGGACTTTATGTACTGGCTAGGAATTTCAGCTCCCACCAGCAAACAATGGGGAAGGGGAGGGAACGTTCACCCTCTGCAGCCCAGGAGATCAAATTCCCCCCACTATAGACAGGCACAGGCACACCAGTCTTCCAGCCATTGCAGAATCTCAAGTCTGTGGTTCCACAGCACACTGCCAGCCTCCCCACTTCTTCCACTTGTTGGGGACTCCCAAGATGGCACTGTCCCTCAGCTCAGTTCCCACCACAGACTCTCAGCAGCTCGTGGGGATCCGGACCCAGCGCTCAGCCTCCAGATGCTCCCTTCAGCCCCTCCACTGTCTTCAACTCACCGATAAGCCGACCTCAAGGTGTGTTATCTGTTCCACAGATCTGATGTCTGCTAACTTCCAGCACACTGCTGCGACAACTCTGCAGGCACTTTGTAATCCGGGAGAGACACAGTCACAACTTCTCCTGGAGATGTTCCAACGTGTTCTCTCACCACTCCAATCTTCAATTCTCCGTTCAGTGGTAAGGAGACTGATATTTGTGCCAATATCAGCAGGAGCTCAGTGGCATGCAACCTCTCTCCTAAGTGTCCTGGCCATGCCCCCTCTTTCCTTCAACTTGAACCAAGTTTCCTGTGCCTTTCTAGCTCACACATCCCCAAAACATCAGTGATCCACCTCTGTGCTTTACAGAAGGAATGGTGTTCCTTTCATCATTGGCCTTGTTGACCTGTCTCCAAATGAAACGTTTAAGGTTGTGGCCATAAAAATTAAAATTTGGTCTCATCACTCCAAATTACCTTGTTCCAGAAGTTTTGAGGCATGTCTCTTTGCTGTTTTGCGTATTGTAGGCTAGATACTTTGTGGCATTCGCACAGTAATGGCTTTCTTCTGGTGACTTGACCATGCAGCCCACTTTTCTTCAAGTGCCTCCTTATTGTGCATCTTGAAATAGCCACACCGCTAGTTTTCAGAGAGTCAGTATTTCTGCTGATGTTATTTGTGGGTTTTTCTTTGAATCCCAAACAATTTTCCTGGCTGTTGTGGACAAAATTTGTGTTGGTTTACCTGACCGTGGTTTTGTTTTTACAGAGTCCTTGATTTTCTATTTGTTAATCATAGTTTGAACGCTGTTGCCTGGCATTATCAATTCCTTGGATATCTTTTTGTATCCCTTTCCTGTTTTATACAGTTCAACTACCTTTTCCTGTAGATCCGTTGACAATTCTTTTGTTTTCCCCATGACTCAGAATCCAGAAACGTCAGTGGTTGGATGAAAGATGCAAGAGTCTCTCTGGATCCCAGAAACTCACTCAGCTTTTATGCGCACACACACTGATTACAAGCAAATAGGTCACAGGTGAGGATGTTACCTTTAGTAGCCATTCAGACCCATTTGTGTCAACTTCTGTGAATGTTATCTGGCCAAAATCACCAGGCTATGTCAAATTTTGATCAGGGTCATTTGGATGTTTTGGGTTGTCATTACAATTCAAAAAGACAAAACACAGTAGTTTGACAATAAATGGCTTCACCCAACCACTAACCATGAGTGGAAAAAAAGTTTTTATCATTCATATTCTCTGAAAAAAGGCCAAGAAAGCAAAAATTCTGCAGGGGTATGTAAACTTTTGAGCACAACTGTACATTACAGTGCATGAACACTCCTATGTATAACTAAAATCACAGTCTCCTATGAACGCCAGGCACGGGCTGGCTGTCACAGGAGGATCATTAATGGACCCCCGTAGTGATGAGTGAGTGTACTTGTTTTCCCGAGCACGCTCGGGTGATCTCCGAGTATTTGTTAGTGTTCGGAGATTAAGTTTTCATCGCCTCAGCTGAATGATTTACAGCTTTTAGCCAGGCTGAGTACATGAGTCAAGCAGGCTAGTAGCTGTTAATCATTCAGCTGCGGTGATGAAAACTGAATCTTCGAACACTAACAAATACTCGGATATCACCCAAGCGTGCTCAGGAAAACCCAAGCAAAGAGTACACTCGCTCATCACTAGACACCCGGCCGTGAAGAAAATCCGTTGGAGCCTCTCGATCAAATCACGGGTGCGCCAATGGGAACATGAAAATAATCACCGTCTGACGGTACCTGTTAAATGCCACTGTCAAAGAGTGAAAGGGGGATTAACAAGGTTAGCCATCATGGTTGGGGCTCCATTTCACTCGCAGCCATCAACCATCAAGAGTGGGGAAAGGTGTGGTCCAGCATGTGAGCCCATATCAGAGGCAGGGACACAAGTTTTGAAGTTCATGTAGTCACAAGTAGTGTTGAGCGATACCGTCCGATACTTGAAAGTATCGGTATCGGAAAGTATCGGCCGATACCGGCAAAGTATCGGATCCAATCCGATACCGATACCCGATACCAATACAAGTCAATGGGACTCATGTATCGGACGGTATCCCTGATGGTTCCCAGGGTCTGAAGGAGAGGAAACTCTCCTTCAGGCCCTGGGAACCATATAAATGTGTAAAAGAAAGAATTAAAATAAAAAATATCGCTATACTCACCTCTCCGACGCAGCCGGGACTTCAGCGAGGGAACCGGCAGCGTTGTTTGTTTAAAATTCGCGCTTTTACTTGGTTACGTGAATTCCCGGCTTGTGATTGGTCAGGGCGGCCATGTTGCCGGGACGCGGACCAATCACAGCAAGCCGTGACGAAATTACGTCACGGCTTGCTGTGATTGGTCCGCGTCCCGGCAACATGGCCGCCATTAACCAATCACAAGCCGTGACGTCACGGGAGGCTGGACTTGCGCACTTTTTAAAAAGCGCGCGTGTCCAGCCTCCCGTGACGTCACGGCTTGTGATTGGTTAATGGCGGCCATGTTGCCGGGACGCGGACCAATCACAGCAAGCCGTGACGTAATTTCGTCACGGCTTACTGTGATTGGTCCGCGTCCCGGCAACATGGCGCCGTGACCAATCATAAGCCGGGACGTCACTGGAGGCTGGACACGCGCGCTTTTTAAAAAGTGCGCAAGTCCAGCCTCCCGTGACGTCACGGCTTGTGATTGGTTAATGGCGTCCATGTTGCCGGGACGCGGACCAATCACAGCAAGCCGTGACGTAATTTCGTCACGGCTTGCTGTGATTGGTCCGCGTCCCGGCAACATGGCCGCCCTGACCAATCACAAGCCGGGAATTCACGTAACCAAGTAAAAGCGCGAATTTTAAACAAACAACGCTGCCGGTTCCTTCGCTGAGGTCCAGGCTGCGTCGGACAGGTGAGTATAGCGATATTTTTTATATTAATTCTTTCTTTTACACATTTTTACATTAATGTTGTTTCGATACCGATATCACAAAAATATCGGATCTCGGTATCGGAAATTCCGATACAGCAAGTATCGGCCGATACCCGATACTTGCAGCATCGGAATGCTCAACACTAGTCACAAGTCATGAAGAGATTAACAGGGTGTTAGGGGTCGAGTTCCCGCCTCTGCACAGGGGGAATCTCGGTCCATCTCTGCTGCGGTCTCCCATTCTTCTCCTGCCACAGTGGAGCCTGCTCAGCGGAGACGTCGGTCCCAGCGTCTCGCTCAGTCTGACTCTGTACAAAGAGTTACTGCTGCTTTCCCTGCTTCTGCCGTTGAAGTCAGTGCTGGGCAGCGGCGAGCAGACGCTTCTGGGACTAAGTCCTGCTTTTCTCGTTCTGAGCATGCCCAGAGTAAGATCTCTCAGATGAGATCAAGGGTCACATGATCAGATACTACAGCTTAGGCCATTGGTCCTTCAGGAAGGTCCTGTAGGTGCTCACGCTCTGTGGCAGCCTCTCATTGGTCCTTCTAGGAAGGTCCTGTACGTGCTGCAACTATTTAAGGCTCGCATGGCCGCACGGCCATGCGCTAGTATTGTTCTAAGTTATGTACTTTGCACCAGTGTGCTCACGTATGATTGTGTTCAGGGACCCGGCTGAAATAAGCCCCTAGAATGCTGGCACCTCCAGCGAGGAATTTGTGTATTCAGGGCCCTGGCTGAAATAAGCCCCTAGAACGCTGGCACCTCCGGCTAGGAGTTTTGTGTGCGTGCATGACCACTGACTGCTCTCGTTTGGGTAGTTAGCCTGTGCCACTGTGAAGTCTAACAGGGCGCAGTGCTTTGAGTTAACGGCTACTCTGTGAAGTAACAGAGTTAGCTCATACCACCATATAGTTCCGCCGTTTGCTAGCAGCAGGTTCGCCTGCACGGTGGACCCCGGGCTGCGAACGCATCTATTATAATAAAATCTCTATATTCATTCGGTGCGTTCTGCTAACCCAAACACAGGGTTCGCCACATTACCTTTATTTTCTCAGTTGTACTGGGGTCTTGATTTTGTGGTTTTACTATTATATAGGTATGACAGTCTCTTCTTTCCTCATTTGTCAGAAAGTGTTGTAACTGGAGTGACGGGCCCTTGTGCAAAATTTGGACTGGGTCACCCCCACCCTGAATAAATTATATATACATTTACTGTACAGTAAATACTGTATATACATACATATATGCCCTCTATCCTTATATATATGTCAATCATCTTGGCCCCTGGGGGCATACATAGAATTCATTGGGCTCCATAGCAGAAGTGTAATGCACTCCCCATAGTCCTTCATATAGTTTAATGCACACAGGGCCGCCATCAGGGCATTACTGCCCTGACTCTCATATGGGGCCCGATCAGCAGAGGCAGCCCGCATCGGGCCCTGTCTCTTCTGCTGAACGGGCCCCATCGGCAGGATTCTGCCAGTGCAGTAACTGAACCTCCATTCGAGGCGGAGGTTCAGATACTTTATGGCCGTGCAGACCCAGGCCCGCACGGCAATAGTTAAAGCCGCCAGCCAATCGGAGGCTAGCAGCTGATGTCAGCGCGCATGTCGCTGGTGTATGACATCATTGTCATTTGCTGGCGAGTGCGCGCTGGAGACGCCTGGAGGGATCATCATCGCTGCAGGAGCAAGGTAAGGTAAGTAGAGGGTTTTTTTTAATTATATTGAAAGCAATATGTTTCACTGGCAGGATGGAGATACATGGACTGGGTAAGACACTGTGGCAGGATTGTACACACGTGGCAGAATGGAGACAAGGGGCAAGATTGGAGACACGGGGGGCAGAATGGAGTAATGGGGGCAGAATGGAGACAAGGGGCAGGATTGGACACACGGGGGCAGAATGGAGACAAGGGGCAGAATGGAGACACGGAGGCAGGATGGGAGACACGGGGCAGAATAGAGACACGGGGCAGAATGGAGACACGGAGGCAGGATGGGAGACACGGAGGCAGGATGGGAGACACGGGGGCAGAATGGAGACACGGGGGCAGAATGGAGACACGGGGCAGAATGGAGGCAGAATGGAGACACGGAGGCAGAATGGAGACATGGAGAGAGAATGGAGAAACGGGGCAGGATGGGAGACACAGGGGGCAGGATGGAGATATGGTGCAGGATGGAGACAGATGGAGCAGGAATATGGGGCAGGATGGAGACAGATGGTGCAGGATCATGGAGAAGGATGGATACAGATGAGGCAGGATCATGGGGCAGGATGGAGACAGATGGGGCAGGATCATGGAGCAGGATGGAGTCAGATGGTGCAGGATCATGGGGCAGGATGGAGACAGATGGTGCAGAATCATGGGGCAGGATAGAGACAGATGGGGCAGGATGGAGACAGATTGGGCAGGATCATGGGGCAGGATGGAGACACGTGCTGCAGGATCATGAGGCAGGATCATAGGACAGATGGGGCAGGATCATAGGACAGATGGGGCAGGATCATGGGACAGATGGGGCAGGATCACAGGACAGATGGGGCAGGATGGGGAGATCAGATGGGGCAGGATGGGACATCACATGTAGGCAGGATGGGAGAACATATGGCTGGAGCCAGGAATTAGACACACTGGGACCAAGATGGAGAATATTATTACTGCAGTGAGGTATTTATTTTATTTTTTGAGGATAGTGCTTTAAATGGGGGAGGCAGTCCTGTTACTGTGCAGAGCAACACTGTCGCCTTTTTTTTCTTCATCTGGTGCAGTTTAGAATTTGGGAAAAAATAAGTAATGTGTTCTTTAAACAGTGCTCTAGATAACTGTTATTTCCTGCAGAGACAAGCCCTGGTTGGCAGAAGTGATGACTATCTGTGCTGGATAAAGATGAAAAGCAAAGATGAAGGACTTCACCTAGAGACTTCACTGGTGAGTCAGAGTGTTACCTGTACACTGACACTATACACTGTATACTATATGTATACACCACCTGTACAATGTCACCAGTGATCACTGTATTACCTTTACACTATATATAGAGCTCCTGTGTATAATGTCACCAGTGATCACTGTATTACCTGTATACAGACACTGCATACTAAGTACAGATATCCTGTGTATAATGGCACTTATGGTGATATTAATCTTTTTTATTACTGATCAGTATTTTAGTATTCAGTCACTATGTGGTGGTAATATGTTGTCTAGCCATGGTGTAGCAGTATTTGTTTCTTGTATGTGCTATTATTTGGTCACTATGTGGTGGTAATTTGTAGTCTGGTCATGGTGTGGTGTATTTGTTCCTTGTGTGTGGTATTATTGGTCATTAAATGGTGGTAATATGTGGTCTGGACATGGTGCGGTGGTATTTGTCCCTTGCAAGTGATATTATTCGGTCACTGTGGTGGTAATATGTAGTCTGGACATGGTGTGGTGGTATTTGTTCCTTGTATGTGGTACTATAGGTCACTATGTGGTGCTAACATGGTGTCCGGTCATGGTACTGTGGTATTTGTCCCCTGTATGTGATATTATTGGTCATTTTAAGAAGTGAAAAATGAATACAAATATACCTAAATTGTATTGGATATTTTAACAAATGATTAATAGGATAGAGTAGAGGAGGGCCCTGTCAAAAGCGTCTACCTTGTCGTGCTGGCAGCTTAAAAAAATCGTTTGACTGTGGACAGTTCGAGGGGTGGAGCCTGGGCGGAGTCTCAAAGGAGCCTCGAAAATTTTTGCCAGTATGGGGTCTCGAAATTCCTAGTGGCAGCCCTGAATGCACTGCCCACCAAACTCATACATGTAGTATAATCCATAGCCCATAGTCCTCCATATGATATAATGCACAGTCCATACTCACACATTTAATATTTAATATATTGCACAGCCCATAGTCATCCATAAACTACATGTATGACTATGTCATCCATTTACTACAATGCACATGCCATATTCATCTAAATAGTATAATGCACAGCCCATAGTCATATACGTAGTATAATGCACCCCATAGTCAACCCATATAGTATAATGCACCACCCATAGACATACATGTAGTATAATGCACATACCAGTCATATAGCCCATGTAGTATAATGCCCATCCCAAAGTAATACATGCAATATAATGTACAAACCATAGTCATCCAAAAACAAAAATGTACATCCTATAGTCACCCATATAGTATGCACATCTCATAGTCATCCAAATGTTATAATACACCTCATACGCAAATTGCCTCTTCAGAGAAAAAGAGGACTTAATTAAGCTCTATAGCGCCACCTGTTGGAAGTAGCGATCCTACAAGTCACAGTCATTAAAGGGTTGATTGTGACTTGTAGGATCATTACTTCCAACAGGTGGCGCTATCGAGTTTAAGTCCTCTTTTTCTCTGAAGAGGCAATTTGCATATTAAATTTCCCAGAGGAGCATTGCACGGCAAATAAGCCTTCTTACCTTGACAAGCCAGAGCTGGTATGTCACTCTCCACAAGGAGAAACCTTACTGCTTAATACACCTCATAGTCATTCATGTAGTATAATGCACAGTCCATAGTCATACATATAGTATAATGCAGAGCCAATAGTCTTCAGTAAAGTGTAATGCACAGCCCATAGTCATGCATGTAGTATAATGCACAGCTCGTAATTATACATGTAGTATAATGCACAGCTCATAGTCATACATGTAGTATAATGCACAACCCATAGTCATACATGTAGTGTAATGCACAGGCAATAGTCATACATGTAATGTAATACACAGCCCATAGTCATAATATAATACACAGCCCATAGTCATACATGCACAGCCAATATTTTTCCATAAACTATAATGCACATCCCATAGTCATCCTTATAGTATAATGCACACCCCATAGTCATAAATGTAGTATAATGCACAGTGCAATGCCGTACATGTAGTATAGTCATAAAAATAATACACAGCCCATAGTCATACATGTAGTATAATGCACAGCCCATAGTCTTCCATAAACTATAATGCACATCCCATAGTCATCCATATAGTATAATGCACACCCCATAGTCATAAATGCAGTATAATGCACAGTGCAATGCCATACATGTGGTATATTATACAGCAAATAGTCATCCATGTAGCATAATTCACCGCCTATAGTCATCCATAAACTATAATGCACAGCCCATAGTCATCAATAACTGTAATGCACGTCCCATAGACATAAATGTAGTATAATGCACAGTCCGTAGTCATGCATGAAATATAATGCGTAGCCCAAAGGCAAATATGTAGTATAATGCACAGCCCAGAGTCATCCATAAACTATAATGTACATCATATAGTCATCTATATAGTATAATTCATATTCCACAGTCATCCAAATAGTATAATGCATCTCATAATCATACATGTAGTGTAATGCACAGCCCATAGACATACGTGTGATAGGGAATTCAGGGACCCTCACGGGTCTCATCTTTTTATACAAAGGGGATTCTGACATGACTTGTATTTTACTATGATCTAAATAGACTGCATGACTCAAGCTGTTGATATCAAGTCCTGTGTTGACCAAGAGCAATTAATATGGGTAGTGGTGCTGGGAATAATCAGATAATAATAATAAAAACTAATAAAGCCCTGTTAGGACAAGATTAATGGCATGGGTATTTAATGTTCACATGATCAACACCTGTTGGTTTTACTTAGAATGGAATGTCACCTGATAGATAATAATGATGTTTTTGTTTGTAATAAAGTTTTGATGACAGACAGCAGCACACAATAAGAATATGTACGCCCATTCTTAATGGTATATAACAGGAGCCATCTGTTCAAAAGAATGTTATGGCTTCTTATGCAAATATAACCTGTCTCTTTGTGAATCCATCTGCTCGAGCATTCTGATATTTGACATCCATCCAATATACCTTACGGTCTACTTGAGACCAACCTAACACATGTAGTATAATGCACAGCTCATAGTCATACATGTAGTACAGTGCACAACCCATAGTCATCCATATAGTATAATGCACAGCCCATTGTAAAACATGTAGTATAATGCACAGCCAAATCATACATATATCCAACACTTGCTCAGGCTAAAAGTTGCCAGCCAGAGTAAAGAAGAGAATCATTATAATAAAATTAAACATTTTTTATTAGAGGCAATATATCAAAACATATGATATAAATACAGAGTGCCTTGTATAGGGGATGCCACTTTATGCTGACTGGTGGGTACTGTAGACAAACTGCTACAATGATAGGTATGTGATAATTAAGATATAAGATACTATTTAGATAAAATTCAAATGACTCCTGAGTTCTCATATAGTAAGTCACAAAAAGCACAAATCATTACAATCCCTATAATTTTAAATATAATATTAACTGGTGTAGTAGTAACCTAATTTTTTTTAAAGGTAATATAATTTAAATAGTATACACTGACACCTGAATCCTATCTTAGGTGTAATAGGGGCAAAAAGAAATAAGGCAATCCAAGGAAGAAACTAGTAGCGAAACGTGCGTGCGGATGTGGTGACACTGTGCTGATCTCTCCTGACTTCACCTGTCATCTCATACTTGTCCATCCACACAGGTATAACCTTAAGGGCTTAATTTTTATTCCACTGCATGTGGGTTACTATTGCAACTTATTTGATACACTTACGAGAGAAGTTGTTACCAGTATGTATGTAGTAACCAGGATTTTCTATATGGTCACCACTGTATCCATTTGCAATTGTACATAGTTTTCCACCTAGATGGTTGATGGAAATATTAGTGCTAAGAAGCATTCAGTTGCTGGTTGCCTTGTTTCTGTTTGCCCCCTATTATATCTAAAATAGGATGGCAGTGTATACTGCTTGAATTATATTAGGTGACTACACCAGCTAATATTGTATTTTAAATTAAGGGGATTCTAATGAGTTGTGCTTTTTGTAACTTATCATGTAGGGAGTCATTTGACTTTATATAAATAGTACCTTATATCTCAATTATCACATCCCTATCTTTGTAGCAGTTTGTCTACAGTACCTACCAGTCAGGAAACAGTGGTGCCCCTATTCAAGGCACTCTGTATTTTGTATGAGATGCTTTTATATATCATCTCTAATAGAGATTGATTGCTTTTATTTTAATGGTGCTATTCTTTACTCTGGCTGGCAACTTTGAGGCCTAGCATTTACTAGATTAATTGTGTGAAGTGCCATTAACCTTATTGTTTGCACATTATGGTAATTCAGTCATACATGTAATGTAATACACAGCCCATAGTCATACATGCAGTATAATGCTAAGCCTATAGTCATCCATAAACCATAATGCGCAGCCCACAGTTATACATGTAGTAAAATGCACAGCCCATAGTAATACACGTAATATCTTGCACAGCCCATAGTTATCCTTGAACTATAATGTACATCCTATAATCATCCATATAGTATAATGCACTACCCATTGTCATCCATATAGTATAACGCACCTCAGAGTCATACATGTAGTATAATGCACAGCCCATAGTCATACATGTAGCATAATGCACAGCCCATAGTCATGCATGCAGTAAAATGCACGGCCCACAGTCCTCTGTAAAGGTAAAGTATAATGCACAGCCCATAGTCATACACGTATTATAATGCACAGCTCATAGTCATACATGTAATATAATACACAACCAATTATCATACAGTACATTTAGTATAATTCACAACCCATAGTCATACACGTAGTATAATGCACAACTCATAGGCATAAATGTAGTATAATGTGAAGCCCATAGTAATACATGTAATATAATGCACAATCCATAGTCATGCATGTAATATAAAGCACATCCCACATCCACACATGTAGTATAATGCACAGCACATAGTCTTTCATAAACTATAATGCACATCCCATAGTCATCCATAAAACTATAATGCACATCCCATAGTCATCCAAATAGTATAATGCACACCCCATAGTTATACATCTAAAACCTACAAGAGAAAAAAATGAGCAAAAACCCTGCTGTAACTAAGTAAAAAGCAAAAAGTGCATTTAAATAACACAGAGTTTTTAGTAATACTGTTTTTGATCAAAAATAGCATAAAAGCCATCCCACCACGACAAGGTAACTCTGATCGGGACAGTCCTATACTGTACAATTTTTGTACTTTTTCTTTGTAGGTTTTACATGTTTTATGGCCAATGTGAACATGCTGCATGTGTACCAACTCTAGTCAGGCTCAATTTTTGTGTTTTTTCTTTGTATTATTGCATTCTGTGCAAGCCGGGGTGTGGCCTCTCTTTTCTATGCTGGAAATTGTATATGAGGCTCCCCCAGACTGGTGTTCCACTGGTTAGGCCCAGTCCTTTCATGTGCCCTTATTCATACACTGAGGTCAACATTGACACATGGTAAGGTTTTTATACCGAATGGTAGACAGGGCGACTGGGATAGGGTTCTATTACAAAAGGAATCCCAGTGGATTTTCAGAATGGAGTCAGTAACCCCTAGGGGTCTAAATGAACAACTTACCTATGGCTGCTTCATCTGAGAGAACTCTAGTTTGTTTAATCAGGTTATCCCTACTCTACTCCTATACTGTGATATCCAGCCATTGTCACATACTTAGGAGACAGTGTGTGTATATATCTAGGGGGTTTATGTTTTGTTTCTCCCCCCTTTCTGTAATTTTTTTGCTTCTATCTTTTATCTTGACAAGTTGATCTGCATTTTCTAAAGTCGGGGATATTGAGTTTTATGGGTGTTTTGTCTATGCCGAAGCTGTGGCTATATAAGCACGTTTCCATTATACGGATTTTGATAAATTAAAACTTCTTTATAATAGCGTATATGCATAATAGAATATAACATTCTAAACTCGTAGATACAAAATAGTCTATCTTGGGATGTGATTAAGATTAAGGCCCATTGTAATAATTTTTCTGAAGATATCGATAAGCAGAGGTATATGGTAGGTAAAACCTGCCTGGATGAGTACTCTTGCAAAGTTTTGAGCGCTGGCATAGTTATGTCAGTAATATCTTTACATAAGTGCGGTCCGGTACAGGTATATCTAATAAGCAATAAATGCTATTTAAAGTGCGTCGGTGTGTTTCTGAGCGTAGATATTACTCTGCGCTTTTCACGGCAGAGTGACGTAGTATGATGGGGCACGGCACTTCTAGCAAATCGGTGTGCCTTTAAAACAACAGACACTATTTCAAACGCGCCTGCGTGTGTTCTGCGCATGTCCGAGTAGGGGGAGGTTCTATTACCAGGCACTGTATGTAGAGGATGTACCTCTAGTGCCTGGATTATAAGGACATGCGCAGTACAACAAGAGGACACGCTGACTAGGTATTCATCCGTCAGATATTCCCCCTAGCGGCACACATGTGCTACAGGGGGCGGGCCAAATGGGAGTCCCGGTAACTTTAAAATCCCCGTTTTTGGGCGGCACTGCACACCTACAAGCAGGATTTCGTGATGGCCGTATGCTGCATCTTTGCCAACGGTCGTTCCATTAGCCTCCTGATGAACTGATATCATGGCAGGGAAACGCGTTGAGGCGTTAGAGGATCACATGAATACCAGATAAGATAATTTGGTCTATTTGGGGTGTTGTTTATATGCCGGGTAGTGTGCAATAGGGGAGGTATTCGGATGTAAAAATCTAAGTACGGTTTTACCCATGCATTCCACAATAATCTTTACTTTCTAGGACTTTATCTCCGTACAACGGACTTTTGCAAAATAAATAACAGGTGGATGCTTAATTTATATACAACTAGTGGGTAACCGCACAATATATTTTTTGTATATACTGTTTTTCTGGTGATGGAAAGCAGGCTGTTGGTGGGCATCTGTGCAAAAACCTGCTATATATAATAATATTATCTTGACAAACTGAAAGTGGTATGCACAATATCTTTAATGCGGTACCTCAGCTGAGATAATAATCTCACCAGAAATTGGGTTATTTATTCCACTGACCCTTTGTAGGTAAATACCTCCTAACTTGGTGTATATATCGGTATACTGGGGATTGTAAGTAGCCTGAGGGAGGGCACCTATGCTTTAAAATGTACAATAAACCTGCTGTGCATAACATTATCGTGACAAACTCTAAATTGTTTGCTTAGCATTTGCAAACGCGGCACCTCAGTTGTGATAATAATTTTCTCAGTAGTCGGGTTATACACTCCCCTCACCTACTTTGGCTATTTTTCTTTTACTGTCCCTTTTCTCCTCTCCCCTCCCCTTCCCACGTCTTCATTAGTCCATATGGGCTCTATGGTTAGACGGTATAGGGTAAGTGGATAGGGCTACTGAGGAGCAGCCAACGAGAGCGGGGGTGCCACTGGCGTGTTTATTTAGGGGTGCCAACCTCCGCAGCCAGGTAGGGACAGCCGTTTAGGGTCTGTGAGGGTCAGTTATTTTAGGCCTGGCACAGCATATTACACCCCTATTGCAAATCTCTTATGTGGTTTCTGTGATTATGAATATACATTATGGTTATCTAAGTTTTTGAGTATCCTAGGCAAACCAACAATAATTTATGCTGTGGCCTTGTTGATACTTAATATTTATCCCTTATTATTCACTACCTACCTTCCCCTTTTTTTCATATTTCTAGCGGCACGGTTGTGTTGATACGGTCTCCTTCTTTCTGTCCTGCTGTACAGTAGGGCTGATTAGCTTCTATCAGGGTAAGCCATCGGTGAGTGGGGGCACCAATTTGCGAACAAGCTAGGGTGCCAACCTCCACTGGTAGGAAGGGTGTACTAGGGAATAAAAGGGAAGATTAGGTGCCCAATATTTCGTCCAGGGTAGGTTTGCGGGTTTTTGTCTACAAATTTTAACTAATTTTCAAATAAAGTAATTTTAGGTATTAGTGGGTTTTTGAAATAAAGTGTTTGAATACTATACCAGTTTATCAACATTTAGTTGTACATTTGATTTTGGATTTGGATATGGCTGGATTCCTTTCTGGACCAATTAACTGTGAGTCCTGGGTAAACGAGGCAAACAAGGTTTTTTCAGAGGAGGTAGACTATAGTGGTACTGACCTTAGTCCATCGGTCCATTCTGTATTCAAAGAACTAACAGGCGTCTATAAGAATTATCTTAAATCGTGGTGGGAGACAAAAGCCCTTGAAAACTATATTAAAAACAGCATTGTACCTAAGGGTCTTCGTATCAATATCTCTCCTTCGCCGCGAGTGAGCAACCCAACTCTCTTGAAAGCGTGGAAAGAGGAGTCAATTGCATCCTCTGTGAGACTTATGAGACTCTTATTGGAAGAGGAAAAAATCATCTTGGAATCCTCTTCCAAAAAATTGAACGATCTGATAGAAAAAACGTTGAAATTTAAATCAGATCCAAATTTCAATAGAAAAGAGAGTGAATTACAAGTGTCGATTTAGAGATATCAAACACAGATAAAAAATCGTAAACACTCCCAGTTTTTGAGGGATTCTGCAGAGTTTAAAGATAACACGGCATACAGCTTTGACTATTCAGGAACTACCTGCTCAGAGATTTCATCATCAGAAGCAGAAACGTCTCCTACAACAACTAATTGGAGGCGTAGGGGGAGAGGCAATACTTTCCAACAGGGGGGAAAATGGAGATACCAGAGAGGAAACCCGGGAAGATCTTATGGGGGAAGAGGTCGAGACCAGGGTACCCAGGGAAATGTCCCGATGGGTCAATCATCCAGCTTTCTAAGGCCATTATCATCCTCAATGGGAGCTTCCTCAGCCTCCTTACCCTCGGGGGGGGTTTTAGAACAGAGAGCGCCAACAGGCTACGACCTGAGAAAACGGCCTTAACACAGACGGATAATCAAATTATTAACCTGAGCCAATATACCTTGTCTATAGCCGAATTGGGGGTCCTGAGAAAGGGACTAACGTTTGTTCCGACAACACAATTCAATACATTTACATGGGTCAAGGACATTAATTTGTTTTGTCGCAAACTAAAATGGAAGAAGTTCTTCAAATTAAATGACCAAGAAAGATGCCGGGAACTTGGTATCGGTGAGGAAGATCTCAATGACATGAACAATTTAGTACATCTCCTGGAGGAAAATGAACAGGAGAGGGGTTCTGGACCATGTACAGACCTAAAATTAAAGAGCAATAGAATGCCCCCGATGGGGGACTATGCTAATATTGACATTTTTCTTAAGGTGGTGGAAGATCTGAAACGAATAGGAGGCTTGAACCAACAAACTCATCCCAATCTCGGTTCAGAGGAGCTTGATGCCCTATATGCTTTGGAAAACAATAGGGAGATAATCATAAAACCCTCAGACAAGGGGGGAAATTTGGTTGTCCTTGACCATGTGATGTATGTGGATATGTGTAAATGTATTCTCAATGATAGGGAAACCTATAGACCACTTGACTCGAACCCCACTGCAGAATTTACAAAGGCGCTTATGTTAATACTGGACAGGGGCCTGGAGGACAGGCTTGTCTCACAGAACGAGTATAAATTTATGGCACCCCGGCATCCTACCATTCCAACCTTCTATGCCATACCAAAGTCCATAAGGGACTGTCCCCATTAAAGGGACGTCCCATTGTGTCTGGGGTGGGTTCCATAAGTCAAAATGTCGGTATCTATGTTGACCGTATCCTCAGGCCTTTTGTAATGTCTCTCCCTTCTTATGTCAGAGATACATCTGACTTGTTGAGTAAAATCGATGGTATCTCTATTGACAAAGAAACACTGCTCTGTTCCATAGACGTCGAGGCCCTATATAGCAGCATTCCACATCAGTGTGGTCTAAAAGCCATGGAATTCTATCTAAAAACCAGGGCGGTCTATTTCAATAGACATAATGAGTTTATACTATCATTAATGGAATATATCTTGACTCATAATATTTTTCAGTTTGATGGTAAGTACTTCCACCAGCGCAGGGGGACTGCTATGGGGTGCTCTTGTGCCCCCTCTTATGCTAATCTCCTCCTGGGCTGGTGGGAGGAACTAGCCATCTTCCCTGATGTGGACGTTTGGTGGGCTGATAAGATCTCGGCGTGGTACCGCTATATAGACGACGTCTTCGTGATTTGGAACGGGTCAGAGTACGAGTTTGAGAATTTGATACGAGAACTAAATGTCAATACCATCGGTTTACACTTCACTTCTGAATGCCAACGGAATGAATTGGCCTTCCTGGACGTGATGATCAGCAAAAATGAATCTGGTTTCCTAGAAACTAAGGTTTTTCGGAAACCAACATCCACCAATGCCCTTTTGAGATGGGACAGCCATCATCCTGTCCCTCTCAAGAGGGGTATCCCACGTGGTCAGTATTTACGTCTAAGGAGAAACTGCTCCCGGGTTGAAACATTTAGGGCACAAGCGTATGACCTGAGAAATCGGTTCAGGGAACGTGGGTATCCCGATGAGGTTTTAAATCAGGCCTTCAGAAACGCCCTAGGGAGAGACAGAGGTACACTTCTTCAACCTCGAGAACAACAAAGGGAGGACAGTATTTGCAGAGTGATCGGTACTTTTGACTCCCAATCAGATAACATATATAGGATCCTGAGGAAGCATTGGCAGATCTTACAGGCAGATGATACCTTGGAAGAATTTATCCCCTCCAAGCCACAGATCACTTTTCGTAGGGGGAGATCTCTCAGGGACCGCCTAGTACATAGCCACTACGTCAGACAGAGACCGGAGGGTACATGGCTGGATAGAAAAATCTGCGGTATGTTTAAATGTGGCAGTTGTTCCTTCTGTAGGACTATCCTACCAGGCAAAGCCTTTGTAAGTGCATCAACTAATCGGCGATATTTCCTCAGAGATTTTGTGAATTGTAAAAGTACGGGAGTCATTTATATGGCAGTCTGTCCCTGTCCGTTGAATTATATAGGGAAGACAAAAAGGGAACTGAGGAAAAGAATAGGTGAACATCTAGGTGACGTGAGACATAAGAGGGATACCCCTGTAGCTAGGCACATATGGGAATACCACCAGGGTAATGCAGATGTTTTGAGATTTTGTGTTCTGGAGGTTGTTATGCCGAATGGTAGACAGGGCGACTGGGATAGGGTTCTATTACAAAAGGAATCCCAGTGGATTTTCAGAATGGAGTCAGTAACCCCTAGGGGTCTAAATGAACAACTTACCTATGGCTGCTTCATCTGAGAGAACTCTAGTTTGTTTAATCAGGTTATCCCTACTGATTACTCTACTCCTATACTGTGATATCCAGCCATTGTCACATACTTAGGAGACAGTGTGTGTATATATCTAGGGGGTTTATGTTTTGTTTCTCCCCCCTTTCTGTAATTTTTTTGCTTCTATCTTTTATCTTGACAAGTTGATCTGCATTTTCTAAAGTCGGGGATATTGAGTTTTATGGGTGTTTTGTCTATGCCGAAGCTGTGGCTATATAAGCACGTTTCCATTATACGGATTTTGATGAATTAAAACTTCTTTATAATAGCGTATATGCATAATAGAATATAACATTCTAAACTCGTAGATACAAAATAGTCTATCTTGGGATGTGATTAAGGCCCATTGTAATAATTTTTCTGAAGATATCGATAAGCAGAGGTATATGGTAGGTAAAACCTGCCTGGATGAGTACTCTTGCGAAGTTTTGAGCGCTGGCATATTTATGTCAGTAATATCTTTACATAAGTGCGGTCCAGTACAGGTATATCTAATAAGCAATAAATGCTATTTAAAGTGCGTCGGTGTGTTTCTGAGCGTAGATATTACTCTGCGCTTTTCACGGCAGAGTGACGTAGTATGATGGGGCACGGCACTTCTAGCAAATCGGTGTGCCTTTAAAACAACAGACACTATTTCAAACGCGCCTGCGTGTGTTCTGCGCATGTCCGAGTAGGGGGAGGTTCTATTACCAGGCACTGTATGTAGAGGATGTACCTCTAGTGCCTGGATTATAAGGACATGCGCAGTACAACAAGAGGACACGCTGACTAGGTATTCATCCGTCAGATATTCCCCCTAGCGGCACACATGTGCTACAGGGGGCGGGCCAAATGGGAGTCCCGGTAACTTTAAAATCCCCGTTTTTGGGCGGCACTGCACACCTACAAGCAGGATTTCGTGATGGCCGTATGCTGCATCTTTGCCAACGGTCGTTCCATTAGCCTCCTGATGAACTGATATCATGGCAGGGAAACGCGTTGAGGCGTTAGAGGATCACATGAATACCAGATAAGATAATTTGGTCTATTTGGGGTGTTGTTTATATGCCGGGTAGTGTGCAATAGGGGAGGTATTCGGATGTAAAAATCTAAGTACGGTTTTACCCATGCATTCCACAATAATCTTTACTTTCTAGGACTTTATCTCCGTACAACGGACTTTTGCAAAATAAATAACAGGTGGATGCTTAATTTATATACAACTAGTGGGTAACCGCACAATATATTTTTTGTATATACTGTTTTTCTGGTGATGGAAAGCAGGCTGTTGGTGGGCATCTGTGCAAAAACCCGCTATATATAATAATATTATCTTGACAAACTGAAAGTGGTATGCACAATATCTTTAATGCGGTACCTCAGCTGAGATAATAATCTCACCAGAAATTGGGTTATTTATTCCACTGACCCTTTGTAGGTAAATACCTCCTAACTTGGTGTATATATCGGTATACTGGGGATTGTAAGTAGCCTGAGGGAGGGCACCTATGCTATAAAATGTACAATAAACCTGCTGTGCATAACATTATCGTGACAAACTCTAAATTGTTTGCTTAGCATTTGCAAACGCGGCACCTCAGTTGTGATAATAATTTTCTCAGTAGTCGGGTTATACACTCCCCTCACCTACTTTGGCTATATTTTTCTTTTACTGTCCCTTTTCTCCTCTCCCCTCCCCTTCCCACGTCTTCATTAGTCCATATGGGCTCTATGGTTAGACGGTATAGGGTAAGTGGATAGGGCTACTGAGGAGCAGCCAACGAGAGCGGGGGCGCCACTGGCGTGTTTATTTAGGGGTGCCAACCTCCGCAGCCAGGTAGGGACAGCCGTTTAGGGTCTGTGAGGGTCAGTTATTTTAGGCCTGGCACAGCATATTACACCCCTATTGCAAATCTCTTATGTGGTTTCTGTGATTATGAATATACATTATGGCTATCTAAGTTTTTGAGTATCCTAGGCAAACCAACAATAATTTATGCTGTGGCCTTGTTGATACTTAATATTTATCCCTTATTATTCACTACCTACCTTCCCCTTTTTTTCATATTTCTAGCGGCACGGTTGTGTTGATACGGTCTCCTTCTTTCTGTCCTGCTGTACAGTAGGGCTGATTAGGTTCTATCAGGGTAAGCCGTCGGTGAGTGGGGGCGCCAATTTGCGAACAAGCTAGGGTGCCAACCTCCACTGGTAGGAAGGGTGTACTAGGGAATAAAAGGGAAGATTAGGTGCCCAATATTTCGTCCAGGGTAGGTTTGTGGGTTTTTGTCTACAAATTTTAACTAATTTTCAAATAAAGTAATTTTAGGTATTAGTGGGTTTTTGAAATATAATATTAGACAGTGTAGGACTGTCCCGATCAGAGTTAACTTGTCGTGGTGGGATGACTTTTATGCTATTTTTTTATCAAAAACAGTATTACTAAAAACTCTGTTATTTAAATGCAATTTTTGCTTTTTACTTAGGTGCAGCAGGGTTTTTGCTCATTTTTTCTCTTGTAGGTTGTATATGTTTTAAGGCCAATGTGAAGATGCGTTTATATGCTGCATGTGTACCAAATCTAGTCAAACTCAATTTTTGTGTTTTTTTTTTCTTGTATTATTGCATTCTGTGCAAGCCAGGTTGTGGCCACCGCCGCTGTCCCGGTTGCCTCCTCATACTTACCAACCTATGGGGCATCCCAGCGCGCTCCTGCTTCCGCTCCTCTGCTCCTTCGTCCGTCTTCTGTTCCTCCTCGGGTGCGCGCATGCACCAGGTCCCACTGTGCACGCGCACACAGCGCTCTTTGATTCAGCCGCTCCTTCTGCTCCTCTCTATGCCTCTGGAGGACCCTGACCAGTTAGATACGCTGCCGCTCTGCATATCAGGCCGCCTCTTCCTATTGGCGGTGCCTGATTATCATTTGTTTCTTGCAAGTGACTCTGGCCCCCGTGTTCCTCTGCATTCTGTCTGCAGCTAGCCCTCCGTTCCCGTTCTCCTTAGCTAGCCTGCTTCTGACTTACCATTGTCCTTCTCTTTGTTTCCTTCCAGCTCCGGTCTACCTGTGTCTCTGTCTCGTCAGTGTACCCGTGTGTCTGCATTGCCTTCCTGCTGGTATCTTCACCTCGTCAGTTTTCCCGTGTCTCCGCCTTGTCTGCCGGTTTGTTTGCCACTTTCCCTTGGGCCCCCATCTCTTTACTACAACAGCTTGCGTCTCAAACACCGTACGTGTTTTCCTGCATCTCTGCCTTGCCGTTCTTCCCATCTTGTCTCTCCTGTCTCCCGCTGTTAGTCCCGTTCACTTTCCTGGAGTACCAGCTGCTGTAGCAGTACTCTCCCCTGGGCCTGCTCCTAACACTCCCTGTATAGGGGGTGGTCCACCTGGTCCCCTCGCCCTGGGGAGGTTCGCTGTTGCGGTCCAGTGGGTTCACTCTTTGTAGTTTTCCTAGTTCTACTGCATAACAGAATAATCAGGCCATGGACCCCGCTGGTACCTCTGCCTCCATCCAAAAGGAACTAGCGTTTCTACGGGAGAACCAAACTAGGATCATGGCTAGTGTTGAGCATTCCGATACTGCAATATCAGGTATCGGCCGATATTCGCGGTATCGGAGTTCCGATACTGAGTTCAGACACTTTTAGAATATCGAATACCGGAATAGGAAGTTCCCATAATGCAATGACCCAGTTTGATTTGATTCAGCCAATGAGGATTCCTAAGAAGTGTGGGCACATCCTGTTATGCATATTAGGCATGAAACTAATGGCATGTCTGTGATTGGCTGCTGAAATGATGCTATGATGCACTATTAAAGCCGCCGCCGCCATTTTGGGTTTCAGTTTGCTGTGAATTCAGTTAGGGACAGGATGCTGCTGTTCTGACTGAGGGACAGTTTGAGATAGCGATTTGCTTCATTGTGCTTTACCCAGGCTGCTTTAGCAACCGCTGTGTGAAAAGCTTTTTTTTTGCCTTGCAGTGCTGTTCACGGCTGTCTGCAAGGTCTCTGTGTGTGAGTGCAGCTCACGCTGTAGTCTGTTCTGCAACCACATCTGGTTGTAGTCCGCTCAGCGTGCGTCACTGCCTCATACTGTTACATTGTCCTTTTTTGCATTAGTGCTGCTGCACATTTTTCCTGATTTCTCCTATTAGTGTGGTTCCATCCGTATCTAGCTAGATTGCGTGCAAACACTATATAGGAGTAGATAGAGGAGCTTTTCTGCAGCCTTGCAGCGCTGTTCACGGCTGTCTACAAGGTCTGTGTGTGAGTGCAGCTCACGCTGTAGTCTGTTCTGCAGCCACATCTGGTTGTAGTCCACTCAGCGTGCGTCACTGCCTCATACTGTTCCATTGTCCTTTTTTGCATTACTGCTGCTGCACATTTTTCCTGATTTCTCCTATTAGTGTGGTTCCATCCGTATCCAGCTAGATTGCGTGCAAACACTATATAGATGTAGATAGAGGAGCCTTTTTGCAGCCGTGTGCCCTGCAGCCCCAGCCAGATTAGTATTAGCCTATTTTTTGGAGCCTCATCTATTGCATTGTAGGTTACCTTCCTGCATTGTAATAGCTACAAAAAGTTTGTGATACTATCAGTTTGACATCTTTGGGCACATCCATTATTTTTCCTTTTGTTAAAAAAAAAACCTAAATAAAGTTCACCAAACACTCCACTTTACAGTTGTGTAGGCCACATTAGTTCATATTAAAGTCTAGTCCACACTTTATAAAATTAGTGTTTCTTATACCTGTTAGCAGCTGTTCAGGAATAAGCACACTAAGCCCTTAGGCAGAAAAGTACTATCTTTATCAGTCTACCAAGATGAAGAAGGCAGGGAGTAAGGCACGTGGTTGTGGGCATGGAGTTTCTGTAGGGAGAGGACGTGGGGATTCTGTGCCTGCTGCGGGCACCAGTGACTCAGCATCCCCCAGTTTTACCAGGGAACAGTCCTTAATGCGCAGATTTGTAGGAGCTCGCCGTACCCTACTGCTGCGGGAGGAAGAAATTGAAGCCAATGTCGGATGGATTTCAGCTAACGCATCAACTTCAATTAGTGCCACATCCTCTCAGGTCCAGAGCACTGAAGAGCACCCATATGTCTCTTCACCACCTGCCAAATTGCCCAGGTAGTCAGAGAGCCCTGGACAGGAGCCATCTTTACTTCGGTTCTCTGAATCTCTTGGTTTGGAAAGAGGGGGCCAGCCAAGCAGCATTCGAGAAATTGAAGAAGAGGCAGTATGCAGTGACGCACAACTGCTTTGTCTCTCTGAATCTGAAGAGGCGGGTGGGCCAGTGCCTATGGTCAGCACACCTCAGTACGCATCTGATGATGAGATTAAGGTGCCACTTTCTGGTGCGTACTGTGCTGCCGAGACTACCCAGGAGAAGCAGTTGTTTGAAGAGGGTAGTGCAGATGATGAGGTCCTTGACCCATCATGGCGTGAGGTACAGAAAGCTAGTGGGAGCAGCCCTGAGGAAGAGATTCCCCGAACGGCCCAAAAAAGAGGGAGAGGGAGGTGGCAGAATGGGTTGCTTGTAGCCTCCACTTCAGCACCCATTAGGGGCATGCCTCTTCCAAAACCCAAAACGGGCGCTCCCAAGACTTGCAGTGCCTGGTCCTTTTTTGACACAGTTGCAGATGACATTTGCTTTGTCAAATGCAAGCTGTGTAATCAGAAAGTTAAAAGAGGGAAAAGTGTCAGCAACCTCAGTACCACAAATATGTGGAAACATGTGCGGACCAAGCACGTGGTGGAGTTACAAAAACACACTGAAGACCTAGGCCGACCTAAAGCGCCACCTACCACCTCTTCAGCCTCTTCCTCCAGTTCACACACAGCTGGTTCGGCTTCCTCACAGGATCGCCATAGAAGAACCTCTAGCACTGCTGTACAGAGACACAGTGTAATTCCGCCCACAGCACCAAGTTCCCTGTCATCCTCACACTCCCAGGCCAGTCTACAGCCATCGGTAGCACAGGCATGGGAGAAAAGGCGCCCGTACTCGGCAAACCACCCCAGAGCACAGGCTCTGAATGCTGGCATTGCATAACTACTGTCCCTTGAAATGCTCTCATTCAGGCTGGTGGAGACTGACACCTTCTGTAACTTCATGGCATTGACAGTCTCACAATACAATGTGCCCAGCCACTTTTATTTCAGCAGGCAAGCCATCCCTGCCCTGCAAAAGTATGTGGAGGGAAACACCATCAGTAGCAAGGTCCACCTGACCACCGATGCATGGACCAGTAACCATGGACAGGGACAATATCTTTTCCTCACTGCCCATTGGGTAAATGTTGTGGAGCCAGGTACAGATCTTGAGAGTGGCGCTGTACATGTTCTGCCAACTCCAAGGATTGCAGGAATCCAGTCTGTACACATTGACTCCTCCTCATACTCCAGTTCCTCTGAATCAGCGCTGCAGGAGTCGTCACAGTCTACCTCCACATGGACCCGTGAATGCTTACCTGTTACGAACGAAATAAGCACAGCCGTGGCCAAACGTCAACAGGCCGTATTGAAATTAATTTCTTTGGGGAATCGAAGCCACATAGCTCAGAAGCTCTGGAAAGCCTTCAAGCAGTACAGCGACGTGTGGTTTTTGCCAGCGAATCTCCAGCCAGGCATGGTAGTGTGTGACAATGGCCAAAATCTGGTGGCAGCTCTGGGCCTAGACAACCTCACTCACATCCCATGTCTGGCACATGTGCTCAACTTGGTCGTGCATAGTTTTTTGAGGGACTATCCGGATCTTCATGCACTACTGCACAAGGTCTGCCTAGAGTGCGCTCACTTGCGGCATTCCAGCATGGCCAGATCGCGCATTGCAGCTCAGCAGTGCCGATTCTGCCTTCTGGAACATCGCATCATATGTGACCTACCCACCAGGTGGAATTCAACCTTACATATGTTGGAGAGGTTGTGTGAGCAGCAGGCAGCAGTAATGGAGTACCAGCTTCATCAGGCACAAACAAGTCGCACTGCGCGCAGTTCATACTTCACCACCACTGAGTGGGCCTCTATGAAGGACATCTGCCATGTTTTGCGTGCCTTCGATGAATCCATGTGGATGGCGAGTGCAGATGATGCACTAGTCAGCATGACTATCCCGCTTATCTGCCTGCTTAAAAAAACCCTGCAAGCACTAAGGGAGGAGGTTTTGGAAGAGGTGGAGGATGAGGAGTCACAAATGCCATCTGCTTCTGGACAGTCTGCGCAACTTGGTTCCTCACAAAGGCCTAGGCAGGGGACACTGTGAGGAGGATGAGGAGGAGTCAATGGAGGAGGAAGACATCGGTCCAGAGGAGGGAGGTACACAATGCTCTAGTAGTCAGTATGTAGAGCGAGGGCGGGGTGATGCAGAGCAGGCAGAGATGACGTCTCAAGCAGGGGACAGCGTTTCTTGGCCAGTTGGCAGTCTGCAGCACATGGTTGATTTTATGCTGCAGTGCCTGAGAAATGACCGCCGCTTCGCCCACATTCTCAACACAGCTGATTATTGGGTGTACACCCTCCTAGATCCTCGTTACCGGGACAACTTACAAAGCCTCATAATACCGTTGAACCGCGAGCGTAAAATGCGGGAGTACCAAGACACACTGGTGCATTCCATCATGTTCTCCATTCCACCCGAGAGCAGTGCTGCTAGTGCTTTACAAAGCAGCTCAGTGCGTCGAGGCAGTGGAGGAAGCTCTGCACAACAAAGAGGGAGCAGAAGCAGCGTCTCAGCACAAGGCAAGACCAGTATGGCCCAAATGTGACAAAGTTTTGTGTCCCTGCCACAAATGTCTACACCATCACAGACGGCTCCAGTCAGCAGGAGGCAACGTTTCCGTCAGATGGTGACAGACTACATGTCTTGCCCTCTCAGTGTACTCCCAGACGGCTCTTGCCCCTTCAAGTTTTGGGTCTCTTAGCTGGATACATGGCCAGAGCTTAGCCAGTATGCATTGGAGGTGCTGGCTTGCCCTGCTGCTAGTGTATTATCGGAACGTGTCTTTAGTGCCGCAGGTGGTGTACTAACAGACCGTCACATGCGACTATCCTCCGATAACGTTGACCGGCTTACTTTTCTGAAAATGAACAAGGTCTGGATCTTGCAGGAATTTGCCAGTCCTCTTCCAGATTAAATAATTGGTTGGCAGCAGTATCCAGGTCTCCTGTTGTGTTCATGTTTCTACCACCTGAACTGTAATCCCTGGGCTCAAACACCGCCAGTTGCTGCTCAGAACTGCCATCTGCACAGTCAACACTTGCTCCAATGTTATTGGGGTTCAGTAACGTCAGCTGTTCCCCTGCTGTGTGTCCGGCAATTTCTCCTGCTCCGTCCACACTCACACTACTACAGATATTAAACTTGCTCCAATTAGGCCTCTGGCTCCACTCTGTTTTTAGTATTTACCCTGGGTTCCAGCACCGCCAGCAGTTTCCCAGCATTGTCTTTGGCATGGGTACTCCCTCCTGCCCAGCCTGGTTCCAGCACGCCAGCTGTTTCCGGGTAGTATCAACGTCCCTTTGCCTCCAATATGTTGTCCTGTCGGGTAGCGGTCGGGTTAGCTGACTCTATGGTGCCAGCAGTTTAGGTGCTTTCTATGTGGGATGTGGGATCTGGCAATGAAGGCTGGCTCCATAGTGCTAATAGGACAAGCACCCCCTGTAGGACTGTGGGTTTCGGTAACTCCGGCCGGCTCGAGGCCTTGCAACTTTTTTTTCCATGTACACAAAAATGTCCAAAAACATATCTATGCTAATAAAAGGGTTCCTTCACCATGAAAGGAGATCCCAAAGAAAGCATGGGAGGGGTGTGTGCACTTAAACTAGCCCAATGGATAGATACAGAGTATCATAACACACCACTCAAAGAGGGAGGTAAAGGAATAAAAAATGTTATTAAAGTACAATTTTTACAAATTCATAAAAGATTACAAAGTAGGAGGATAGGATTTTTACCCAATAGTGCATAGTGCACAAAATAGGATAGAGGTAATAAGTAACTCAGGCTCTGGGATTATGTGGATATATAGAAACATCAACATAGTAACATGCATAGAGAACATAGCCATGCTGGCTTTTTAAAGTGCATAGTGCAAATGCATGCAGAGTTAATGACCGCATAAAGACCAACACATACCCATATCGTACGCCAGTCCTCGATCACAGAAGGCCCCGACGCGCGTTTCGCGTACCGCTTTATCAAGGGGGAGATGATTTGTGCGTGTCATGTCTCAAAAAGAGTCCCGGTTTATAAGGTATCCATACTAATAGGGCAGCCAATAATGCGTCGTGCATAGCATCGCCGCCCCTGAGTCCCAGATACATCCGTTTCCGGCACTCATAATCGGCTTGCGGGGAGAAAATCCTCCATGATGTCATGTCCGCACAGCCAATAGTAGCAGAGGCCTTCAACAAAATGGTGGGTCCCGAGCGCAGTGCGCATGCACGTCGCCATTTAATATGGAAAAGATTCCACCACTTCCAATTAGCAGACTATATAAAGAGCGCACACTGCCTGATGCCCCAGCCGTGAGAGATGTAAATCGGATTGTAAAGGTAATACCATTTAGAAACAAATAAGACCATTAGCAGTACATAAATATGACATATACCGAACCATACTGCCACATCTAGCCATCAACAAAGTAAAGAAAATATAAGTAAATTATAAAAATAATAAAAAACAAAAGAGAAACAGGAAAATAGTATAATATATTAATACACATCAGACCCCAAATCATTAAACTTATTATAAGGAGGATCCCTTCCATATAGTCTCTTTGCCTCCACATCAGGTCAGTAAAGGGTTCCAAAATAATGATCGCAGAAGGTTCTGATAGTATCTTTTACATAGTCCACTTAAAGTGCCAATGGGTTGAAGATCTCAGTCAATGCGGAGGAAGAAAATACCTTGGGCCGGAGCAAATATTGAGGATAACTTTTTCACAGTTATTGCTGGAGTAAAAAAAATAAAGAAAAAGAGCATAAAACACATAATAAAGACACAACAGAAAATTAAAAAGCAGAAGACTATAAAAATGGAGCAAAGCTCAATTTTTCATTAAGTCCAGCAGGGGACATAGTGCCAAGTTCCACAATCCACTTAGTTTAGGAATGCGCCAACAATTGTTTCAGATTCCCCCCTCTTATGCCCCCATGTATCCTGTCGATGCCTCTAACTTTGAGGCCACGAGGGTCAGAATCATGATGTAGTTGAAAGAGTCTCGGTAAGCTTTTTAACAAAGATGGATCCTTCACCTCCCTAGCTGCAAGAATATCCCTCACATGCTCTCTCACCCTAATGCGTAACTCCCTGGATGTGAGGCCAATATACACCATAGAGCGAGGACATTGCGCAAGATAAACAACATATGAGGTGGTACATGAATGTAGTGGACAATAGTATATTCACGAGTCCCATCAATGGTTTTAAAGGTCTTAGCCCTCACTATGTTGTGTAAGTTGCATGTCATGCAATTCCCGCATGGAAAACAACCCCATCTCTGTTTTGGATTACCAAAGAGGCTCTTGTGGGGGGCCACATAGTGGCTTCTTACCAATCGATCTTTAAGGTTCTTAATCCTCCTTGCCGTAATGAGGGGTCTTTTGGAGATTTCCTTACTTAATACAGGATCTGTCTGGAGAACAGGCCAGTGTTTAGTTAGGATATGGCGCATAGTGTCCCACTGACAATTAAATCTTGAGATGAATCTAGTTTGGGTATCACCCTTGTTTGTACGGGTGCCAGAGTTACAAAGTAATTTCTGTCATGAAGTGTATTTTGCACGGTGATATCCATGTTTAATATTCCTCTGGCTGTACCCTCTCTCTAAAAAACGATTTCTCAGATCTTTAGCCTGTTCCTCAAACTTATCTGTTGGAGTCAGGGGCGTAACTACCGCGGTCGCAGCGGTCGCAGCTGCGACGGGGCCCAGACTACTTAGGGGCCCCATGGACAGGAGTGAAGGAGAATGAAATGACCCATGATTGATGATGATCCACCATTTGTGAGTGACCCGCAGCAGGGAGCCGTCACCGCTCTCTAATTATACTTCACTACTCCCGGCACGGTCCCTGGACGTCCCTGCTTCTTCCAGCGCTGCAGATTCTTCCTGCACTGAGCGGTCACATGGTCCCGCTCATTACAGAAATGAATATGCGGCTCCACCTCCCATAGGGGTGGAGCCGCATATTCATTTCTGTATTGAACGGTAACTGTGACCGCTCAATACAGGAAGAATCTGCAGCGCTGGAAGAAGCAGGGACGTCCAGGGACCGTGCCGGGAGTAGGTGAGTATACAGCGCTGCGCAGCGCTGCGCGATATTTACCGCTCCTCATTCCGGTGCGGCTCTGTCATCAGCGTCCTCTGGCAGTGACGCTCAGGTCAGAGGGCGTGGTGACGTAGTCAGTGCGCGCCCTCTGCTGAACGTCAGTGCCGAAGACGAGGCCGCACGAGGAGCAGCCAGGTAAATATTGAAAGTGCCGGGGGTCCTGAGCGAAGAGAGAGAGGTGAGGTGAGTATGTGATTTATTTTTTTTATGGCAGCAAAAGCATAAGGGGCAAGTGACTGTACGGAGCATTTTATGGGGCCATAACGCTTGTGCAGCGCCAGCACTATAAGGGGCAGTGACTGTGCGGAGCATCTTATGGGGCCATAACAATTGTGCAGCACTATAAGGGGCAAGTGGCTATACGGAGCATCTTATGGGGCCATAACACTTGTGCAGCACTATAAGGGGCAGTGGCTGTGCGGAGCATCTTATGGGGCCATAACAATTGTGCAGCATTATAAGGGGCAGTGGCTATACGGAGCATTTTATGGGACCATAACACTTGTGCAGCGCCAGCACTATAAGGGGCAGTGGCTGTGCGGAGCATCTTATGGGGCCATAACAATTGTGCAGTACTATATGGGGCAAGTGGCTGTGCGGAGCATCTTATGGGGCCATAACACTTGTGCAGCACTAAAAGGGGCAGTGACTGTGCGGAGCATCTTACGGGGCCATAACACTTGTGCAGCATTATATGGGGCAGTGGCTGTGCGGAGCATCTTACGGGGCCATAACACTTGTGCAGTACTATAAGGGGCAGTGGCTGTGCGGAGCATCTTACAGGGCCATAACACTTGTGCAGCACTATAAGGGGCAGTGACTGTGCGGAGCATCTTACGGGGCCATAACACTTGTGCAGCACTATAAGGGGCAGTGGCTGTGCGGAGCATCTTACGGGGCCATAACACTTGTGCAGCACTATAAGGGGCAGTGACTGTGCGGAGCATCTTATGGGGCCATAACAATTGTGCAGCACTATAAGGGGCAAGTGGCTATACGGAGCATCTTATGGGGCCATAACACTTGTGCAGCACTATAAGGGGCAGTGGCTGTGCGGAGCATCTTATGGGGCCATAACAATTGTGCAGCATTATAAGGGGCAGTGGCTATACGGAGCATTTTATGGGGCCATAACACTTGTGCAGCGCCAGCACTATAAGGGGCAGTGGCTGTGCGGAGCATCTTATGGGGCCATAACAATTGTGCAGCACTATATGGGGCAAGTGGCTGTGCGGAGCATCTTATGGGGCCATAACACTTGTGCAGCACTAAAAGGGGCAGTGACTGTGCGGAGCATCTTACGGGGCCATAACACTTGTGCAGCATTATATGGGGCAGTGGCTGTGCGGAGCATCTTACGGGGCCATAACACTTGTGCAGTACTATAAGGGGCAGTGGCTGTGCGGAGCATCTTACAGGGCCATAACACTTGTGCAGCACTATAAGGGGCAGTGACTGTGCGGAGCATCTTACGGGGCCATAACACTTGTGCAGCACTATAAGGGGCAGTGGCTGTGCTGAGCATCTTACGAGGCCATAACACTTGTGCAGCACTATAAGGGGCAGTGACTGTGCGGAGCATCTTACGGGGCCATAACACTTGTGCAGCACTATAAGGGGCAGTGACTGTGCGGAGCATCTTACGGGGCCATAACTCTTGTGCAGCACCTTAAGGGGCAGTGACTGTGCGGAGCATCTTACGGGGCCATAACACTTGTGCAGCACTATAAGGGGCAGTGGCTGTGCGGGGCATCTTACGGGGCCATAACACTTGTGCAGCACTATAAGGGGCAGTGATTGTGCGGAGCATCTTACGGGGCCATAACACTTGTGCAGCACTATAAGGGGCAGTGGCTGTGCGGAGCATCTTACGGGGCCATAACACTTGTGCAGCACTATAAGGGGCAGTGACTGTGTGGAGCATCTTACAGGGCCATAACACTTGTGCAGCACTATAAGGGGCAGTGGCTGTGCTGAGCATCTTACGGGGCCATAACACTTGTGCAGCACTATAAGGGGCAGTGACTGTGCGGAGCATCTTACGGGGCCATAACACTTGTGCAGCACTATAAGGGGCAGTGACTGTGCGGAGCATCTTACGGGGCCATAACTCTTGTGCAGCACCTTAAGGGGCAGTGACTGTGCGGAGCATCTTACGGGGCCATAACACTTGTGCAGCACTATAAGGGGCAGTGGCTGTGCGGGGCATCTTACGGGGCCATAACACTTGTGCAGCACTATAAGGGGCAGTGATTGTGCGGAGCATCTTACGGGGCCATAACACTTGTGCAGCACTATAAGGGGCAGTGGCTGTGCGGAGCATCTTACGGGGCCATAACACTTGTGCAGCACTATAAGGGGCAGTGACTGTGTGGAGCATCTTACGGGGCCATAACACTTGTGCAGCACTATAAGGGGCAGTGGCTGTGCGGAGCATCTTATGGGGCCATAACACTTGTGCAGCACTATAAGGGGCAGTGACTGTGCGGAGCATCTTATGGGGCCATAACACTTGTGCAGCACTATAAGGGGCAGTGACTGTGCGGAGCATCTTTTGGGGCCATAACACTTGTGCAGCACTATAAGGGGCAGTGGGTGTGCGGAGCATCTTATGGGGCCATAACGCTTGTGCAGCACTATAAGGGGCAAGTGGCTGTGCGGAGCATCTTATGGGGCCACAATGAACGGTGCAGAGCATTATATATGGCACAGCTTTCTATGGGGCAATAATGAACGGTGCAGAGCATTATATATGGCACAGCTTTCTATGGAGCATCTATGGGGCCATAATGAACGGTGCAGAGCATTATATATGGCACAGCTTTCTATGGAGTATCTATGGGGCCATAATGACCGGTGCAGAGCATAATACATGGCACAGCTTTCTATGGAGCATCTATGGGGCAATAATGAACGGTGCAGAGCATTATATATGGCACAGCTTTCTATGGAGCATCTATGGGGCAATAATGAACGGTGCAGAGCATTATATATGGCACAGCTTTCTATGGAGTATCTATGGGGCCATAATGAACGGTGCAGAGCATTATATATGGCACAGCTTTCTATGGAGCATCTATGGGGCCATAATGAACGGTGCAGAGCATTATATAGGGGGCAGCTTTATATGGAGCATCTATGGGGCAATAATCAACGGTATGGAGCACTATGAGGGGGGCTGCGTTGTATTCTATGGGGGTTACCTTGAGTTGTATGGCAGGGCTGCGGGGGGGCCCCATTTGGAAGTTCGCACCGGGGCCCATAACTTTGTAGTTACGCCACTGGTTGGAGTGCAAGTTCATTTAGCTCTAAGGAACTGGCCAATAGGAATAGCTTTGATGGTAGAGTAAGCATGTCCAGAAGAGGCATGAAGAAATGAGTTAACAGAAGTTTTTTCCGATAAATATCAATATGGACGGACCCAGAATCGTCGATTGATAAAGCAATGTCTAAAAAGTCAATCCTACGTTCATGCCATTTATATGATAGTCTAATGTTGTAGATGTTATTGTTCAGAGTAGACATGAACTTTTCCAATTCAGGGACTGGACCCTGCCAGATGATAAGAAGATCGTCAATATAGCGAAACCAGCGCTGCACATGGTCAGCGACGCATGCCCCATCCCCGCGGAACACCTCCCTCTCCCAAAGGCCGAGGAAGAGGTTCGCGTAGGCTGGTGCACATGCCACCCCCATGGCAGTGCCATGCTCCTGCAGGTAAAACCAGTCCCTGAACGTGAAAAAATTGTAATGCAGAACAAACTGCAACAATTCCAATAAAAGATCGACAAGAGGTCCCTCCAGACTGCTCATCTCTGAAAAATAACGTGCGGCCCGTAGGCCATCCTTGTGATCAATGCACGTGTAGAGGGATTTGACATCCGCGGTGACAAAGAGCATGTCCGGATCCAAGCAAAGACCGTCGACCCGTACCAGGACGTCCGCAGAGTCCCTGACATAGGAGGGCAGCGTTTTGACCAAAGGTTTAACCCCTTCATGACCCAGCCTATTTTGGCCTTAATGACCTTGCCATTTTTTGCAATTCTGACCAGTGTCCCTTTATGAGGTAATAACTCCGGAACGCTTCAACGGATCCTAGCGATTCTGAGATTGTTTTTTCGTGACATATTGGGCTTCATGTTAGTGGTAAATTTAGGTCGATAATTTCTGAGTTTATTTGTGAAAAAAACGGAAATTTGGCGAAAAATTTGAAAATTTTGCAATTTTCACATTTTGAATTTTTATTCTGTTAAACCAGAGAGTTATGTGACACAAAATAGTTAATAAATAACATTTCCCACATGTCTACTTTACATCAGCACAATTTTGGAAACAAATTTTTTTTTTTGCTAGGAAGTTATAAGGGTTAAAATTTGACCAGTGATTTCTCATTTTTACAACAAAATTTACAAAACCATTTTTTTTAGGGACCACCTCACATTTGAAGTCAGTTTGAGGGTTCTATATGGCTGAAAATACCCAAAAATGACACCATTCTAAAAACTGCACCCCTCAAGGTGCTCAAAACCACATTCAAGAAGTTTATTAACCCTTCAGGTGTTTCACAGCAGCAGAAGCAACATGGAGGGGAAAAATTAACATTTAACTTTTTAGTCACAAAAATGATCTTTTCGCAACAATTTTTTTTATTTTCCCAAGGGTAAAAGGAGAAACTGGACCACGAATGTTGTTGTCCAATTTGTCCTGAGTACGCTGATACCTCATATGTGGGGGTAAACCACTGTTTGGGCGCACGGCAGGGCTCGGAAGGGAAGGAGCGCCATTTGACTTTTTGAATGAAAAATTGGCTCCAATCTTTAGCGGACACCATGTCGCGTTTGGAGAGCCCCCGTGTGCCTAAACATTGGAGCTCCCCCACAAGTGACCACATTTTGGAAACTAGACCCCCCAAGGAACTTATCTAGATGCATAGTGAGCACTTTAAACCCTCAGGTGCTTCACAAATTGAGCCGTAAAAATGAAAAAGTACTTTTTTTTCACACAAAATTTCGTTTAGCCTCAATTTTTTCATTTTCACATGGGCAACAGGATAAAATGGATCCTAAAATTTGTTGGGCAATTTCTCCTGAGTACGCCGATACCTCATATGTGGGGGTAAACCACTGTTTGGGTGCACGGCAAGGCTCGGAAGGGAAGGCGCGCCATTTGACTTTTTGAATGGAAAATTAGCTCCAATCGTTAGTGGACACCATGTCGCGTTTGGAGAGCCCCTGTGTGCCTAAACATTGGAGCTCCCCTACAGTTGACCCCATTTTGGAAACTAGACCCCCCAAGAAACTAATCTAGACGCATAGTGAGCACTTAAAACCCCCAGGTGCTTCACAGAAGTTTATAACGCAGAGCCATGAAAATAAAATGAAATTAGACCACAAAAGTTGTTGTGCAGTTTCTCCTGAGTACGCTGATACCCCATATGTTGGGGTAAACCACTGTTTGGGCACATGCCGGGGCTCGGAAGGGAAGTAGTGACGATTTGGAATGCAGACTTTGATGGAATGGTCTGCGGGAATCATGTTACGTTTGCAGAGCCCCTGATGTGCCTAAACAGTAGAAACCCCCCACAAGTGACCCCATTTTGGAAACTAGACCCCCCAAGGAACTTATCTAGATGTGTGGTGAGCACGTTCAACCCCCAAGTGCTTCACAGAAGTTTACAACGCAGAGCCGTGAAAATTAAAAATCATTTTTCTGTCCTCAAAAAAGATGTTTTAGCAAGCAATTTTTTTTTCACAAGGGTAGCAGGAGAAATTGGACCCCAATATTTGTTGCCCAGTTTGTTGTGAGTATGCTGGTACCCCATATGTGGGGGTAAACCACTGTTTGGGCGCACATCAGGGCTTGGAAGGGAAGTAGTGACATTTGAAATGCAGACTTTGATGGAATGGTCTGCGGGCGTCACGTTGCATTTGCAGAGCCCCTGATGTGCCTAAACAGTAGAAACACCCCATAAGTGACCCCATTTTGGAAACTAGACCCCAAAAGGATCTTATCTAGATGTGTGGTGAGCACTTTCAACCCCCAAGTTCTTCACATAAGTTTATAACGTAGAGCCATGAAAATAAAAAATAATTGTTCTTTCCTCAAAAATTATGTTCTAGCAAGTAATTTTTTATTTTTGCAAGGGTAACAGGAGAAATTGGACCCCAATTGTTGTTGCCCAGTTTGTCCTGAGTACGCTGGTATCCCATATGTGGGGGTAAACCACTGTTTGGGCGCACGTCGGGGCTTGGAAGGGAGGGCGCACCATTTGACTTTTTGAACGCAAGATTGGCTGGAATCAATGGTGGCGCCATGTTGCGTTTGGAGACCCCTGATGTGCCTAAACAGTGGAAACCCCTCAATTCTAACTTCAACACTAACCCCAACACACCCCTAATCCTAATCCCAACTGTAGCCATAACCCTAATCACAACCCTAACCCCAACACACCCCTAACCACAACCCTAACCGCAACACACCCGTAACCCTAATTCCAACCCTAATCCTAACCCTAATCCCAACCGTAACCCTAATCCCAACCCTAACCACAACTGTAACCCCAACACAACCCTAACCCTATCCTTAACCCTAACCACAAGCCTAATCTTAACCCTATTTCCAACCCTAGCCCTAATTCCAACCCTAAGGGTACCGTCTCACATAACGATTTACCAACGATCACGACCAGCGATACGACCTGGCCGTGATCGTTGGAAAGTCGTTGTGTGGTCGCTGGGGAGCTGTCACACAGACCGCTCTCCAGCGACCAACGATGCCAAGGTCCCGGGTAACCAGGGTAAACATCGGGTTACTAAGCGCAGGGCCGCGCTTAGTAACCCGATGTTTACCGTGGTTACCAGCGTAAAAGTAAAAAAAAAAAAACCGTACATACTCACATTTCGGTGTCCTTCAGGTCCCTTGCCGTCTGCTTCCCGCTCTGACTGAGTGCCGTCGTACAGTGAGAGCAGAGCGCAGCGGTGATGTCACTGCTGTGCTGTGCTCTCACTTTCCGGCCGGCAGACAGTCAGAGCGGGAAGCAGACGGCAAGGGACCTGAAGGACACCGAAATGTGAGTATGTACGGTTTTTTTTTTTTTACTTTTACGCTGGTAACCACGGTAAACATCGGGTTACTAAGCGCGGCCCTGTGCTTAGTAACCCGATGTTTACCCTGGTTACAAGCGAACGCATCGCTGGATCGCTGTCACAACGATCCAGCGATGACAGCGGGAGATCCAGCGACGAAAGAAAGTTCCAAACGATCTGCTACGATGTACGATTCTCGGCAGGGTCCCTGATCGCTGCTGCGTGTCAGACACAGCGATATCGTATGGATATCGCTGGAACGTCACGGATCGTACCGTCGTAGCGATCAAAGTGCCACTGTGAGACGGTACCCTAACTCTAATTCCAACCCTAACCCTAAGGCTATGTGCCCACGTTGCGGATTCGTGTGAGATTTTTCCGCACGATTTTTTAAAAATCTGCAGGTAAAAGGCACTGCGTTTTACCTGCAGATTTACAGCAGATTTCCAGTGTTTTTTTTGTGCGGATTTCACCTGCGGATTCCTATTGAGGAACAGGTGTAAAACGCTGCGGAATCCGCACAAAAAATTGTCATGCTGCAGAAAATACAACGCAGCGTTTCTGCACGGAATTTTCCGCACCATGGGCACAGCGGATTTGGTTTTCCATAGGTGTACATGGTACTGTAAACCTGATGGAAAACTGCAACGAATTCGCAGCGGCCAATCCGCTGCGGATCCGCAGCCAAATCCGCTGCGGATCCGCGGCCAAATCCGCTGCGGATCCGCGGCCAAATCCGCTGCGGATCCGCGGCCAAATCCGCTGCGGATCCGCGGCCAAATCCGCTGCGGATCCGCGGCCAAATCCGCTGCGGATCCGCGGCCAAATCCGCTGCGGATCCGCGGCCAATCCGCTGCGGATCCGCAGCCAAATCCGCACATGCCATAACCCTACCCGTAACCCTAACCCTACCCCTAACCCTACCCCTAGTTCTAACCCTAACCCTAGTTCTAACCCTAACCCTAGTGGAAAACGAAAAAAAAAAAAAAAAATTTCTTTATTTTATTATTGTCCCTATGGGGGTGATAAAGGGGGGGGGGGGGTATTTATTATTTTTTTTATTTTGATCGCTGTGATAGAACCTACCACAACGATCAAAATGTACCTGTAAGGAATCTGCCGCCTGGCAGATTCGGCGGGCGCACTGATCATGCGCCCGCCATTTTCCAAGATGGCGGCGCCCAGCGAGGAGACGTCCGGACACCGTGAGGATCGGTAAGTATGAAGGGGTGGTGGGGGGGTGGATTGGAGCACAGGGGGGGTGATCGGACCACAGGGGGGGTTTATTGAAACAAGGAGGGAGCGGGCAGGAGGACGGGGGAGCCGGCAGGCGGACGGAGGGGACCGGACCCCATAACGGACCACTGGGGGGGCGATCGGTGGGTGTGGGGGGGGACATATTAGGTTTTCCAGCCATGGCCGATGTTATTGCAGCATCGGCCATGGCTGGATTGTAATATTTCACCAGTTTTTTAGGTGAAATATTACAAATCGCTCTGATTGGCAGTTTCACTTTCAACAGCCAATCAGAGCGATCGTAGCCACGGGGGGGTGAAGCCACCCCCCCTGGGCTGAAGTACCACTCCCCCTCTCCCTGCAGATCGGGTAAAATAGGATTTAACCCCTTCACCCGATCTGCAGGGACGCGATCATTCCATGACGCATACGCTGCGTCATAGGTCGGGAAGGCACAGACTTTCATGACGCAGCGTATGCGTCAAAGGTCGGGAAGGGGTTAAGATAATAGTCTATACATTTACATATAGGGTCACATAGCCCTCCCAGAGACTATGGGATGCCCCGGAGGGTCGAAGGGATCCTTATGAATTTTAGGAAGGAGGTAGAAGGTAGGGACTTTTGGAGATTTTGTCATTAACCCATCAAAGATCTTTATTGAGTCAAGTAAATGTGAGAAAGCGGTCAAAGGATTTTGAGGAAGTAAATAATAGTAGTTTTTATCTTTTAGTTGTTTAACCCCTTAACGACCGCCGATACGCCTTTTAACGGCGGCCGCTAAGGGTACTTAATCCACAGGGCCGTTAATTAACGGCGCTGTGGAAAAAGTGAATAGCGCCCCCCAGAGTCGGATTTTCTCTGGGGTCTCGGTTGCCGAGGGTAGCCGAAACCCCAGAGAACATGATTCGGGGGGTTTTTACCGACCCCCGAGTTGCGATCGCCGGTAATTAACCGTTTACCGGCGGTCGCAACAAAAAAAAAAAAAACGCGATTTGCCGTTTAATTTCTCTGTCCTCCGATGTGATCGCACATCGGAGGACAGAGAAATAGTGTCCCCGATGGCCCCCAATAGCCCCCCAATACTCACCTACCTCCCCCGGTGCTCCTCGTGTCTCCCCATGGGCGCCGCCATCTTTTTTCCGGGAAAAAATGGCGGGCGCACGCGCAGTGCGCCCGCCGCCCGGCACCCGGCTGTTCTTTGGGGTCTCGGCTGCCGGGGGTAGCCGAGACCCCAAAGAACATGATCGGGGTCGGTTTGCACCGACCCCTGCTTTGCGATCGCAAACAGTTTACCGGCGACCGCAAAAAAAAAAAAAAGCGATCAGTTATTTCTCTGTCCTCTGATGTGATCGCACATCAGAGGACAGAGAAATAGGGGGATTCGGGGACCCTAACATACTCACCCGGGGTCCCTGGGTCCTCTTCTGTCTTCTCCTGCCAGCCGGCTTTTTCATCATGGCGGGCGCATGCGCAGTGCGCCCGCCATCTGCTGCCATCTGCCGGCCGGCAGGAGAAGACAAGTTGGGGCTAAAATTAGGGTTAGGGTTAGGGTTAGAGTTAGGGTTAGAGTTAGGGTTAGGGTTAGGGTTAGAGTTAGGGTTAGGGTTAGGGTTAGGGTTAGAGTTAGGGTTAGGGTTGGGGCTAAATTTAGGGTTAGGGTTAGGGTTAGGCTACTTTCACACTAGCGTTTTTTGGCTTCCGTCGCAATGCGTCGTTGGAGAAAAAATACATCCTGCAAAAGTGCTTGCAGGATGCGTTTTTTCTCCATTGGCTTGCATTAGCGACGCATTGCGACGGATTGCCACATGTCGCATCCGTCGTGCGACGGATGCGTCGTGCTTCGGCGGACCGTCGACACAAAAAAAACTACATGTAACTTTTTTGTGCGACGTGTCCGCCATTTCCGACCGCGCATGCGTGGCCGGAACTCCGCCCCCGCCTCCCCGCACCTCACAATGGGGCAGCGGATGCGTTGAAAAAACAGCATCCGCTGCACCCGTTGTGCGGCGCTTACAATGCTAGCGTCGGTACGTCGGCCCGACACACTGCGATGGGCCGAGTATGACGCTAGTGTGAAAGTAGCCTTAGGCTTCTTTCACACTTGCGTCGGTACGGGGCGGTCGCAATGCGTCGGCCCGATGTACCGACGCACGTTGTGAAAATTGTTCACAACGTGGGCAGCGGATGCAGTTTTTCAACGCATCCGCTGCCCAGTCTATGTCCTGGGGAGGAGGGGGCAGAGTTACGGCCACGCATCCGCGGAAATGGCGGACGCGACGTACAAAAAAAAGGTTACATTGAACTTTTTTTGTGATGACGGGGGCTAAAGTTATGGTTAGGGTTGGGGCTAAAGTTAGGGTTGGGGCTAAAGTTAGGGTTAGAGTTGGGATTAGGGTTAGGGTTTGGATTAGGGTTGGGATTAGTGTTACGTTTGGGATTAGGGTTGGGATTAGGGTTAGGGTTGGGATTAGGGTTAGGGGTGTGTTGGATTTAGGGTTTTGATTAGGGTTATGGTTAGGGTTGAGATTAGGGCTGTTTTGGGGTTAGGGTTGTGATTATCGTTAGGGTTGTGATTAGGATTATGGATCGGGTTGAGATTAGGGTTAGGGCTGTGTTGGGGTTAGGGTTGGAGTTAGAATTGGGGGGTTTCCACTGTTTAGGTACATCAGGGGGTCTCCAAACACGACAGCCAATTTTGCGCTAAAAAAGTCAAATGGTACTCCCTCCCTTCTGAGCTCTGCCGTGCGCCCAAACAGTGGTTTACCCCCACATATGGGGCATCAGCGTACTCGGGATAAATTGGACAACAACTTTTGGGGTCCAATTTCTCCTGTTACCCTTGTGAAAATAAAAACTTGGGGGCTAAAAATCTTTTTTGTTGGAAAAAAATATATTTTTTTATTTTCACTACTCTGCATTATAAATTTCTGTGAAGCACTTGAGCTTTCAAAGTTCTCACCACATATCTAGATAAGTTCCTTAGGGGGTCTAGTTTCCAAAATTTGGTCACTTTTGGGGGTTTCTACTGTTTAGGTACATTAGGGGTCTGCAAACGCAACATAACGCCCGCAGACAATTCTATCAAAGTCTGCATTCCAAAATGGCGCTCCTTCCCTTCCGAGCTCTGCCGTGCACCCAAACAGTGGTTTACCCCCACATATGGGGTACCAGCATACTCAGGACAAATTGGACAACAACTTTTGGGGTCCAATTTCTCTTGTTACCCTTGTGAAAATAAAAATTTGGGGGCTAAAAAAATCTTTTTTGTGGGAAAAAAAATATTTTTTATTTTCACTACTCTGCATTATAAACTTCTGTGAAGCACTTGGGCATTCAAAGTTCTCACCACATATCTAGATAAGTTCCTTGGGGGGTCTATTTTCCAAAATGGGGTCACTTGTTGGGGGTTTCTACTGTTTAGGTACATTAGGGGTCTGCAAAGGCAACATAACGCCCGCAGACAATTCTATCAAAGTCTGCATTCCAAAATGGCACTCCTTCCCTTCCGAGCTCTGCCGTGCGCCCAAACAGTGGTTTACCCCCACATATGGGGTACCAGCATACTCAGGACAAATTGGACAACAACTTTTGGGGTCTAATTTCTCTTGTTACCCTTGTGAAAATAAAAACTTGGGGGCTAAAAAATCTTTATTGTTAAAAAATATATATTTTTTATTTTCACAACTCTGCATTATAAACTTCTGTGATGCACTTGGGCATTCAAAGTTCTCACTACACATCTAGATAAGTTCCTTGGGGGGTCTATTTTCCAAAATGGGGTCACTTGTTGGGGGTTTCTACTGTTTAGGTACATTAGGGGTCTGCAAAGGCAACATAACGCCCGCAGACAATTCTATCAAAGTCTGCATTCCAAAATGGCACTCCTTCCCTTCCGAGCTCTGCCGTGCGCCCAAACAGTGGTTTACCCCCACATATGGGGTACCAGCATACTCAGGACAAATTGGACAACAACTTTTGGGGTCCAATTTCTCTTGTTACCCTTGTGAAAATAAAAACTTGGGGGCTAAAAAATCTTTATTGTTAAAAAATATATATTTTTTATTTTCACAACTCTGCATTATAAACTTCTGTGATGCACTTGGGCATTCAAAGTTCTCACTACACATCTAGATAAGTTCCATGGGGGGTCTAGTTTCCAAAATGGGGTCACTTTTGGGGGGTTTCTGCTGTTTAGGCACATCAGGGGCTCTCCAAACGCGACATGGCGTCCGATCTCAATTCCAGTCAATTTTGCATTGAAAAGTCAAATGGCGCTCCTTTGCTTCCGAGCTCAGCCATGCGCCAAAACAGTGGTTTACCCCCACATATGGGGTGTCGGCGTACTCAAGACAAATTGTACAACAGCTTCTGGGGTCCATTTTCTCCTGTTACCCTTGGTAAAATAAAAATTTGGAGGCAAAAAGATCATTTTTGCAGAAAAAATGCGATTTTTTTTATTTTCACGGCTCTACGTTTATAAACTTCTGTGAAGCACCTGGGGGTTTAAAGTGCTCATCACACATCTAGATAAGTTCCTTAAGGGGTCTAGTTTCCAAAATGGTGTCATATGTGGGGGGTTTCCACTGTTTAGGCACATCAGGGACTCTCCAAACGCGACATGGCATCCGATCTCAATTCCAGCCAATTCTGCATTGAAAAAGTCAAACGGTGCTCCTTCACTTCCAAGCTCTGCGGTGCGCCCAAACAGTGGTTTACCTCCACATATGGGGTATCGACGTACTCAGGAGAAATTGCACAACAACTTTTGTGGTCTAATTTCTCCTGTTACCCTTGTGAAAATAAGAATTTGTGGGCGAAAAAATCATTTTTGTGAAAACAAATGCGATTTTTTATTTTCACGGCAGGAGGTACCTGTGCCAGAAAGCACTACCAAGGACCAGAAGACGTTGCTGGAACTCGGATATCGAGAAGGAGGCACCTAAGTCAAAGACACTGCCTAGAACCAGCTGGCGGTGCTGGAACCTGGATGGGTAGCTGAAGAATGCTTGATTCCACCACACCTTGGTGCGCTTATGAAGGAGGTCTTTAAGACAATCAATTTGCTCCTGCGTGTCTCTGCCATTTAAAACCAGACTCGGGTCATCCTTAAATACCTTATTTAATTTATGGAGCCACGTTTGATCACTGGCTCGATAGTCCATATGTTTTAAATCAACAGCTGTGAGAAACACAGAAACAGTTAGGTACTCAAAAATGTCCAAAAACATATCTATGCTAATAAAAGGGTTCCTTCACCATGAAAGGAGATCCCAAAGAAAGCACGGAAGGGGTGTGTGCACTTAAACTAGCCCAATAGATAGATACAGAGTATCATAACACACCACTCAAAGAGGGAGGTAAAGGAATAACAAATTTTATTAAAGTACAATTTTTACAAATTCATAAAAGATTACAAAGTAGGAGGATAGGATTTTTACCCAAGCATAGTGCACAAAATAGGATAGAGGTAATAAGTAACTCTGGCTCTGGGATTATGTGGATATATAGAAACATCAACATAGTAACATGCATAGAGAACATAGCCATGCTGGCTTTTTAAAGTGCATAGTGCAAATGCATGCAGAGTTAATGACCGCATAAAGACCAACACATACCCATATCGTACACCAGTCCTCGATCACAGAAGGCCCCGACGCGCGTTTCGCGTACCGCTTTATCAAGAGGGAGATGATTTGTGCGTGTCATGTCTCAAAAAGAGTCCCGGTTTATAAGGTATCCATACTAATAGGGCAGCCAATAATGCGTCGCGCATAGCACCGCCGCCCCCGGGTCCCAGATACATCCGTTTCCAGCACTCATAATCGGCGTGCGGGGAGAAAATCCTCCATGTGACGTCATGTCCGCACAGCCGATAGTAGCAGAGGCCTTCAACAAAATGGCGGGTCCCGAGCGCAGTGTGCATGCGCATCGCCATGTTCTCAGAGCCTCGGATTTAATACGGAAAAGAGTCCACCACTTCCAATTAGCAGACTATATAAAGAGCGCACACTGCCTGATGCCCCAGCCGTGACAGATGTAAATCGGATTGTAATGGTAATGCCATTTAGAAACAAATAAGACCATTAGCAGTACATAAATATGACATATACCGAACCATACTGCCCCATCTAGCCATCAACAAAGTAAAGAAAATATAAGTAAATTGAAAAAATAATAAAGAACAAAACAAAAAAGAAACAGGAAAATAGTATAATATATTAATACACATCAGACCCAAAATCATTAAACTTATTATAAGGAGGATCCCTTCCATATAGTCTCTTTGCCTCCAAATCAGGTCAGTAAAGGGTTCCAAAATAATGATCACAGAAGGCTCTGATAGTATCTTTTACATAGTCCACTTAAAGTGCCAATGGGTTGAAGGTCTCAGTCAATGCGGAGGAAGAATATACCTTGGGCCGGAACAAATATTGAGGATAACTTTTTCATAGTTATTGCTGGAGTAAAAAAAATAAAGAAAAAGAAAAAGAGCATAAAACACATAATAAAGACACAACAGAAAATTAAAAAGCAGAAGACTATAAAAACGGAGCAAAGCTGAATTTTTCATTAAGTCCAGCAGGGGACATAGTGCCAAGTTTCACAATCCACTTAGTTTCGGATTGCGCCAACAATTGTTTCAGATTCCCCCCTCTTATGCCCCCATGTATCCTGTCGATGCCTCTAACTTTGAGGCCACGAGGGTCAGAATCATGATGTAGTTGAAAGAGTCTCGGTAAGCTTTTTAACAAAGATGGATCCTTCACCTCCCTAGCTGCAAGAATATCCCTCACATGCTCTCTCACCCTAATGCGTAACTCCCTGGATGTGAGGCCAATATACACCTTAGAGCAAGGACATTGCGCAAGATAAACAACATATGAGGTGGTGCATGAATGTAGTGGACAATAGTATATTCACGAGTCCCATCAATAGTTTTAAAGGTCTTAGGCTACGTTCACATTTGCGGTCAGCGCCGCAGCGTCGGGCGCCGCAGCGGCGCCGCATGCGTCATGCGCCCCTATATTTAACATGGGGGCGCATGGACATGCGTTGTGCTGCGTTTTGCGCCGCATGGCCGCAAGCGTTGGACGCAAGAAACGCTTCAAGTTGCATTTTTTTTGCGTCCAACTTTCGGCCAAAAAGGACGCATGCGGCGCAAAACGCAGCGTTTTAGCGTGCGTTTTGCCGCGTTTTTGTTTGCGTTGTGCGCTGCGGCGACGACGCTGCGGCGCACAACGCAAATGTGAACGTAGCCTTAGCCCTCACTATGTTGTGTAAGTTGCATGTCATGCAATTCCCGCATGGAAAACAACCCCATCTCTGTTTTGGATTACCAAAGAGGCTCTTGTGGGAGGCCACATAGTGACTTCTCACCAATTGATCTTTAAGGTTCTTACTCCTCCTTGCCGTTTTTTTTTTCATGTGTGCCTTCTGCTGCCTATCTGAGTTCCAGTAACATCAGCTTGTCCTCGGTAGTTCCATTGGCTCTTGTACCTTCAGCTACCCATCCGGGTTCCAGCACCGCCAGCTGGTTCTAGGCAGTGTCTTTGACTTAGGTGCCTCCTTCTCGATATCCGAGTTCCAGCAACGTCTTCTGGTCCTTGGTAGTGCTTTCTGGCACAGGTACCTCCTGCTTAGTAACCGGATTCCAGTACCGTCAGCTGGTCCTCGGTAGTTCCATTGGCTCTAGTACCTTCTGCTACCCATCCGGATTCCAGTACCGTCAGCTGGTTCTCGGCAGTGTCTTTGGCATGGGTTTTCCCTCCTGCCCAGCCTGGTTCCAGCACGCCAGCTGTTTCCGGGTAGTGTCAACGTCACTTTGCCTCCAATATGTTGTCCTGTCGTGTTGCGGTCCGGTTAGCCGACTCTATGGTGCTTGCAGTTTAGGTGCTTCCTATGTGGGCTGCAGGATCTGGCAATGAAGGCAGGTTACGTAGTGCCAATAGGACAAGCACCCCCTGTAGGACTGTGGGTTTTGGTAACTGCGGCCGGCTCGCGGCCTTGCAACTTTTTTTTTTAATGTGGACCTTCTGTTGCCTATCTGAGTTCCAGCACCATTAGCTGGTTCTTTGGAAGTCAATCTTGAATAGGTCCCCCTGGGTTCCAGTACAGTCAGCTGGTTCCAGGCAGAGCCTTTGGCTTAGGTGCCTCCTTCTCAGTATCAGAGTTCCACCAACGTCTGGTGGTCCTTGGTAGTGCTTTCTGGCACGGGTACCTCCTGCTTAGTAACCGGGTTCCAGTACCATCAGCTGGTCCTCGGTAGTTCCATTGGCTCTTGTACCTTCTGCTACCCATCCGGGTTCCAGTACCGTCAGCTGGTTCTCGGCAGTGTCTTTGGCTTTTGTACCTTCTGCTACCCATCCGGGTTCCAGTACCATCAGCTGGTTCCAGGCAGAGCCTTTGGCTTAGGTGCCTCCTTCTCGTTATCTGAGTTCCACCAACATCAGGTGGTCCTTGGTAGTGCTTTCTTGAATGGGTACCTCCTGCTTAGTAACCGGGTTCCAGTACCATCAGCTGTTCCTCGGTAGTTCCATTGGCTCTTGTACCTTCTGCTACCCATCCGGGTTCCAGTACCGTCAGCTGGTTCTCAGCAGTTCTTCAGCCTTCTTGTACCTTCTGCTACATTTCCAAGTTCAAGCTTTTTGAAATGGTTTTTGGTAATCACTCTGGATCTCCCTGACGACTACCCTAAAGACGATGACCCTGAAGACCACCCTGAAGAAGGCGATGACCCCGAAAATGATGACCTTGAAGACGATGACCCTGAAGACCACCCCGAAGAAGACGATGACCCCAAAAACAACGACCCTGGAAACGACGACCCTGAAGACCACCCCGAAGAAGACGCCGCCGAAAACGACGACTGTTGTGAATTTGCTTTTTGCTCCCTCTAGTGGTTACTAGTTTTTTGACTCTGGTTTTTCTGTCATTCCTTTTATCCGCACCTGGGTCGTTAGTTAGGGGTGTTGCTATATAAGCTCCCTGGACCTTCAGTTCAATGCCTGGCAACGTAGTTATCAGAGCTAGTCTGCTGTGCTCTTGTCTACTGATCCTGGTTCAGGTTATATCAGCTAAGTTTGCTTTTTGCTTTTTGCTATTTGTTTTGGTTTTGTATTTTTGTCCAGCTTGTTCCAAATCTATATCCTGACCTTTGCTGGAAGCTCTAGGGGGCTGGTGTTCTCCCCCCGGACCGTTAGACGGTTCGGGGGTTCTTGAATTTCCAGTGTGGATTTTGATAGGGTTTTTGTTGACCATATAAGTTACCTTTCTTTATTCTGCTATCAGTAAGCGGGCCTCTCTGTGCTAAACCTGGTTCATTTCTGTGTTTGTCATTTCCTCTTACCTCACCGTTATTATTTGTGGGGGGCTTCTATCCAGCTTTGGGGTCCCCTTCTCTGGAGGCAAGAAAGGTCTTTGTTTTCCTCTACTAGGGGTAGTTAGATTCTCCGGCTGGCGCGTGTCATCTAGAATCAACGTAGGAATGATCCCCGGCTACTTCTAGTGTTGGCGTTAGGAGTAGATATATGGTCAACCCAGTTACCACTGCCCTATGAGCTGGATTTTTGTATTCTGCAGACTTCCACGTTCCTCTGAGACCCTCGCCATTGGGGTCATAACAGTTTGCCAGGCCAGTATTAAATGTTTAATGCATTGCAGAAGAGGGATAATAAGAAAGAAGATTCTGAGTTTTTTTTTTCTTCTTCCCCTTTACCTCAGAGTGGCTATGCTTGCTGCAGACATGAATGTCCAGACCTTGATTACAAGTGTGGACCAGCTGGCTACTCGTGTGCAGGGCATACAAGACTATGTTATCAGAAATCCTAGGTCAGAACATAAAATACCGATTCCTGAACTGTTTTCCGGAGACAGGTTTAAGTTTAGGAATTTCTTGAATAATTGTAAATTGTTTTTGTCCCTGAGACCCTGTTCATCTGGAGACTCTGCTCAGCAAGTAAAAATTGTTATTTCGTTCTTACGGGGCGACCCTCAGGATTGGGCTTTTTCGCTGGCGCCAGGAGATCCGGCATTGGCTGATATTGATGCGTTTTTTCTGGCGCTCGGTTTACTTTATGAGGAACCCAATCTTGAGATTCAGGCAGAAAAGGCCTTGCTGGCTATGTCTCAGGGGCAGGACGAGGCTGAAGTGTATTGCCAAAAATTTCGGAAATGGTCCGTGCTGACACATTGGAACGAGTGTGCACTGGCCGCTAATTTTAGAAATGGCCTTTCTGATGCCATTAAGAATGTTATGGTGGGTTTTCCCATTCCCACAGGTCTGAATGATACTATGGCACTGGCTATTCAAATTGACCGGCGGTTGCGGGAGCGCAAAACCGCAAATTCCCTCATGGTGTTGTCTGAACAGACACCTAATTCGGTGCAATGTGATAGAAAAGCCGCAAATTCCCTCATGGTGTTGTCTGAACAGACACCTGATTTAATGCAATGTGATAGAATCCTGACTAGAAATGAGCGGAAAATTCATAGACGCCGGAATGGCTTGTGCTACTACTGTGGTGATTCTACACATGTTATCTCAGCATGCTCTAAACGTATAGCTAAGGTTGTTAGTCCTGTCACCGTTGGTAATTTGCAACCTAAGTTTATTCTGTCTGTAACTTTGATTTGCTCACTGTCGTCTTATCCTGTCATGGCGTTTGTAGATTCAGGTGCTGCCCTGAGTCTTATGGATCTGTCATTTGCTAAGCACTGTGGTTTTACTCTTGAACCATTAGAAAATCCTATTCCTCTTAGGGGTATTGATGCCACACCATTGGCAGCAAATAAACCGCAGTATTGGACACAGGTTACCATGTGCATGACTCCTGAACACCGCGAGGTGATACGTTTCCTGGTTTTACATAAAATGCATGATTTGGTTGTTTTAGGGCTGCCATGGTTACAGACCCATAATCCAGTCCTGGACTGGAAGGCTATGTCAGTGTCAAGTTGGGGCTGTCGTGGTATTCATGGGGATTCCCTGCCTGTGTCTATTGCTTCTTCTACGCCTTCGGAAGTTCCGGAGTATTTGTTTGATTATCAGGATGTCTTCAGTGAGTCTGAGTCCAGTGCACTGCCTCCTCATAGGGACTGTGACTGTGCTATAGATTTGATCCCAGGCAGTAAATTTCCTAAGGGAAGACTGTTTAATCTGTCGGTACCTGAACATACCGCTATGCGTTCATATATCAAGGAGTCTCTGGAGAAAGGACATATTCGTCTGTCTTCTTCCCCTCTTGGTGCGGGATTCTTTTTTGTGGCAAAAAAGGACGGATCTTTGAGACCTTGTATTGATTATCGGCTTTTAAATAAGATCACTGTCAAATTTCAGTATCCTTTACCGCTGTTGTCTGACTTGTTTGCCCGGATTAAAGGTGCCAAGTGGTTCACCAAGATAGACCTTCGTGGTGCGTACAACCTGGTGCGCATTAAGAAAGGTGATGAATGGAAAACCGCATTCAATACGCCCGAAGGTCATTTTGAATACTTGGTGATGCCTTTTGGGCTCTCCAATGCGCCTTCAGTTTTTCAGTCCTTTATGCATGACATTTTCCGGAAGTATCTGGATAAATTTTTGATTGTTTATCTGGATGATATTTTGGTTTTTTCTGATGATTGGGATTCGCATGTGGAGCAGGTCAGGTTGGTCTTTAAAATTTTGCGTGAAAATTCTTTGTTTGTCAAGGGCTCAAAGTGTCTCTTTGGTGTACAGAAGGTTCCCTTTTTGGGGTTCATTTTTTCCCCTTCTGCTGTGGAGATGGACCCAGTCAAAGTCCGAGCTATTCTTGATTGGACTCAGCCCTCGTCAGTTAAGAGTCTTCAGAAGTTCTTGGGTTTCGCTAACTTCTACCGTCGTTTTATCGCTAATTTTTCTAGCATTGTGAAACCTTTGACGGATATGACCAAGAAGGGCTCCGATGTAGCTAACTGGGCTCCTGCTGCCGTGGAGGCTTTCCAGGAGTTGAAACGCCGGTTTACTTCGGCGCCTGTTTTGTGCCAGCCCGATATCTCACTTCCCTTTCAGGTTGAGGTGGATGCTTCAGAGATTGGAGCAGGGGCCGTTTTGTCGCAGAGAGGCCCTGGTTGCTCTGTTATGAAACCTTGTGCCTTTTTCTCTAGGAAGTTTTCGCCTGCCGAGCGAAATTATGATGTGGGCAATCGGGAGTTGTTGGCCATGAAATGGGCATTTGAGGAGTGGCGTCATTGGCTCGAGGGTGCTAAGCATCGTGTGGTGGTCTTGACTGATCACAAAAATCTGATGTATCTCGAGTCTGCTAAACGCCTTAATCCGAGACAGGCCCGCTGGTCATTGTTTTTCTCCCGCTTTGATTTTGTTGTCTCGTATTTACCAGGTTCAAAGAATGTGAAGGCCGATGCTCTTTCTAGGAGCTTTGTGCCTGATGCTCCTGGAGTCGCTGATCCTGTTGGTATTCTTAAAGATGGAGTTATCTTGTCAGCTATTTCTCCGGATCTGCGACGTGTGTTGCAGAAATTTCAGGCTGATAGGCCTGAGTCTTGTCCACCTGACAGACTGTTTGTCCCGGATAAGTGGACCAGCAGAGTCATTTCCGAGGTTCATTCCTCGGTGTTGGCAGGTCACCCAGGAATTTTTGGCACCAGAGATCTGGTGGCCAGGTCCTTTTGGTGGCCTTCCTTGTCAAGGGATGTGCGGTTATTTGTGCAGTCCTGTGGGACTTGTGCTCGAGCTAAGCCTTGCTGTTCTCGTGCCAGCGGTTTGCTCTTGCCCTTGCCTGTCCCGAAGAGACCTTGGACACATATCTCCATGGATTTCATTTCTGATCTTCCGCTATCTCAGGGCATGTCCGTTATCTGGGTGATATGTGATCGCTTCTCCAAGATGGTCCATTTGGTTCCTTTGCCTAAGCTGCCTTCCTCTTCCGATCTGGTTCCTGTGTTTTTCCAGAACGTGGTTCGTTTGCACGGCATCCCTGAGAATATTGTGTCAGACAGAGGATCCCAGTTCGTTTCCAGGTTCTGGCGATCCTTTTGTAGTAGGATGGGCATTGATTTGTCGTTTTCGTCTGCTTTCCATCCTCAGACTAATGGACAGACGGAGCGAACCAATCAGACTTTGGAGGCTTATTTGAGGTGTTTTGTCTCTGCTGATCAGGACGATTGGGTGACATTCTTGCCGTTGGCTGAGTTTGCCCTTAATAATCGGGCTAGTTCCGCCACCTTGGTTTCGCCTTTTTTCTGCAACTCTGGTTTCCATCCTCGCTTTTCTTCGGGTCATGTGGAGCCTTCTGACTGTCCTGGGGTGGATTCTGTGGTGGATAGGTTGCAGCGGATCTGGAGTCATGTGGTGGACAACTTGAAGTTGTCACAGGAGAAGGCTCAGCGCTTTGCCAACCGCCGCCGCGGTGTGGGTCCCCGACTACGCGTTGGGGATTTGGTATGGCTTTCTTCCCGCTTTGTTCCTATGAAGGTCTCCTCTCCCAAATTTAAACCTCGTTTTATTGGGCCTTACAAGATATTGGAAATCCTTAATCCTGTATCTTTTCGTCTGGATCTTCCTGTGTCGTTTGCTATTCACAATGTATTTCATAGGTCCTTGTTGCGGCGGTACATTGTGCCTGTAGTTCCTTCTGCTGAGCCTCCTGCTCCGGTGTTGGTTGAGGGCGAGTTGGAGTACGTGGTGGAGAAGATCTTGGATTCTCGCCTCTCCAGGCGGAGGCTTCAGTACCTGGTCAAGTGGAAGGGCTATGGTCAGGAGGATAATTCCTGGGTGGTCGCCTCTGATGTTCATGCGGCCGATTTAGTTCGTGCCTTTCATGCCGCTCATCCTGATCGCCCTGGTGGTCGTGGTGAGGGTTCGGTGACCCCTCACTAAGGGGGGGGTACTGTTGTGAATTTGCTTTTTGCTCCCTCTAGTGGTTACTAGTTTTTTGACTCTGGTTTTTCTGTCATTCCTTTTATCCGCACCTGGGCCGTTAGTTAGGGGTGTTGCTATATAAGCTCCCTGGACCTTCAGTTCAATGCCTGGCAACGTAGTTATCAGAGCTAGTCTGCTGTGCTCTTGTCTACTGATCCTGGTTCCGGTTATATCAGCTAAGTTTGCTTTTTGCTTTTTGCTATTTGTTTTGGTTTTGTATTTTTGTCCAGCTTGTTCCAAATCTATATCCTGACCTTTGCTGGAAGCTCTAGGGGGCTGGTGTTCTCCCCCCGGACCGTTAGACGGTTCGGGGGTTCTTGAATTTCCAGTGTGGATTTTGATAGGGTTTTTGTTGACCATATAAGTTACCTTTCTTTATTCTGCTATCAGTAAGCGGGCCTCTCTGTGCTAAACCTGGTTCATTTCTGTGTTTGTCATTTCCTCTTACCTCACCGTTATTATTTGTGGGGGGCTTCTATCCAGCTTTGGGGTCCCCTTCTCTGGAGGCAAGAAAGGTCTTTGTTTTCCTCTACTAGGGGTAGTTAGATTCTCCGGCTGGCGCGTGTCATCTAGAATCAACGTAGGAATGATCCCCGGCTACTTCTAGTGTTGGCGTTAGGAGTAGATATATGGTCAACCCAGTTACCACTGCCCTATGAGCTGGATTTTTGTATTCTGCAGACTTCCACGTTCCTCTGAGACCCTCGCCATTGGGGTCATAACAGACGACCCTGGAGATGACGACCCTGGAGACCACCCCGAAGAAGATGACCCTGAAGAGGATGATGAAGGAGGAAGTGTGGGAGAAGTAAAAAAGAAAGTGAAGACCATGGAAGTAGTGCAACATAAATATCTGACAAAATATAAAAAAGCTTAACATAGTCAATATCTTTGTAACTCCGAACATCTTAGAAAATTTTTTATTCCTGCTATTCCATTTGATTGGGCTAAACCTCTATGCCTTTAATGTCTCCTCCACCTCCCCCAATACATTCTACATTATTCTTAGTTGTTTTCCATCATGTAGAATAAACCTACAAGGAAAGAAAGGGTTTATTTTCATTCTGATATTTGTGTCCCATTGACTTGCATTGGTTTCCGGTATCGGAATCGACGATATCCAATAGTTTTGGGGTATCGGTCCGATCCGATCCGATATTTCCCGATATCGTAAGGTATCGCTCAACACTAATCATGGCCTTTAAAATCAATGGAATCCCGGTTGTGTGCACTTCAGCCTTCTGATCCTGCGAACGTTTCCCAACTAGCCAGTCTCCAGCAAGAACTCGCCCAGCAACGCGATACTCAGGGTCATATTCTTAACTATATGGCTTCTGTAGATAACCGTCTGCTCTCCCTACAAACTGTCGCCTCTGCTCCCGTCCAAGTTCCAGTCTCGCATCCATCACCTCATCTGGCTAAACCCCCGCAGTATGGCGGAGATCCCAAATTGTGTTGGGGTTTCCTTAATCAGTTTCAGTTACACTTTGAATTACTGCCACAACAATACCCCACTGATTGAGCTAAGGTGGCTTTTGTAGTGTCACACTTAGAGGGTGAAGCCTTGGCCTGGGTTAATCCCCTCTGGGAACGTGATAATCCCCTTGTCTCTCAACTGTCCTTTTTTTTTTTGAGACTTTTCGTAAGGTTTTTGATGAGCCTGGGCGGTTAGCCTCTACCACTGAGTCTCATTTTAGTCTCCACCAGGGCACTCTTTCTGTCGGCCAGTACGCCATTCGTTTCCATACTTTGTCCTCTGAGCTGGGGTGGAACAATGAGGCACTGGTGGGAGCTTTTTGGCGTGGACTGTCTGGTCGAACAAAGGATGAGCTGGTGGGTAGGGATACTCCAACTTCCTTGGAGGATCTTATTTCCCTGGCAACCTGCATTGACTTACGTTTTCAGGAACGCCTCCGTGAATCTGTCAGGGAGAAGAGGTCACCCCATCAAGCTTCAACTGCTCGCAGTCCTCCTCGCTCTCTACATGTTCCTCCTTCTGCATCATCAGCTCCGGAACCGATGCAAATTGACCGTATCAAGCCAGCGGAACAACGCTGCAAAGAAAGACTCGCACAGGGTCTTTGCTTTTATTGTGGCAGCGCCTCCCATCTTCTACATTCTTGTCCGGTGAGGCCGGGAAACGCCTCCACCTAGGTCAGGTAAGAGAGGCCTCCCTAGGTGATACTGATACCACTCTACCCTTCACTCTCTCCATTTTACTGAATTTTGGTTCTTCTCGCTCTTCGGAGGTAGCTTATGTTGATTCTGGAGCAGCAGGGAATTTTGTTCAACATGAGGCGGTCAGAAGGTTTCAGATTCCTGTCAGATCCTTGGAGTCTCCTCGGCAGTTAGCTTCGGTCGACAGCAGACCCCTGCGGGAGACTGTTTCCTTGGTCACTGAAGAAGTGGAGCTACAGATCGGAGCCTTGCATCGGGAAAAGATAGCCTTCTACGTGCTGCCATCGTTGTCTTATACGTTCCTTCTAGGCCTTCCTTGGTTAAGAATTCATGAGCCTGTTTTGGATTGGCGATCTGGAGATGTCTTTCGCTGGGGTCATTCTTGTCAGACTAGATGTTTGCATTCCGTCCAGCCTATAAGCTCTACCCGGTCAACCACAGTGCCTGCAGCTTTGCCTTCGGCCTATCACTCCTTTGCAGAAGTCTTCGACAAGGAGGTGGAGAGCTTGCCTCCGCATCGTCCATATGATTGCCCGATCGATCTCCTTTCAGGTTCTTCTCTGCCCAGGGGTCAAACTTATCTGCTGAACCCTCTTGAGTCTCAAGCCATGACTGAGTATGTCCAGGACAATTTGGCCAGAGGTTTTATCTGGAAGTCCTCTTCCCCTGCGGGCGCGGATTTCTTTTTTGTCAAAAAGGATGGAACCCTCCGTCCCTGTATTTACTACCGGGGTCTCAACAGTATAACTATTAAGAACAAGTACCCGCTTCCTCTTATCCTGGAACTTTTTGATCGGCTGCGGGGAGCACGAATTTTCACCAAGATGGATCTTCGTGGGGCCTACAATCTAATCTGAATCCGCCCCGGAGATGAGTGGAAGACCGCTTTTAACACCAGAGATGGTCATTACGAGTACTTTGTCATGCCCTTTGACTTATGCAATGCCCCAACAGTATTCCAAGAATTTGTGAATGACATTTTCCGAGATCTTTTGTATTCTTGCGTGGTGGCATACTTGGACAATATTCTCGTTTTCTCACCAGATTTATCTACCCATAGAAGAGACTTCCGTCTTGTGCTTCTGCGTTTGAGGGAGAATCGTCTTTTCGCTAAACTCGAAAAGTGTGCCTTTGAACTGTTATATCTTCCGTTCCTGGGTTACATGATCTCCAACTCTGGTTTGTGTATGGATCCGGAAAAGGTGTCCGCCGTGCTCAACTGGCCTCGTCCTCATGGTATCAAAGCTATCCAGCGATTCCTTGGCTTCGCGAATTACTATCGACATACTAGAAATAGGAGGAAACCAATATGGCTAAATAAAGCTGTAAGGGGTGCAATAAGTGACAAAAAGAAAGCATTTAGAGAATTAAAGGAAGTAGGTAGTGAGGAAGCATTAAATAAATACAAAAAATTAAATAAATTCTGTAAAAAGCAAATCAAGGCAGCAAAGATTGAGACAGAGAGACTCATTGCTAGAGAGAGCAAAATAACCCCAAAATATTCTTTAACTACATAAATAGTAAGAAACTAAAAAATGATAGTGTTGGCCCCCTTAAAAATAGTCTGGGTGAAATGGTGGATGAGGATGAGGAAAAAGCCAATATGCTAAATGACTTTTTTTCATCAGTATTTACAAAAGAAAATCCCATGGCAGCCAATATGACTAGTGATAAAAATTCCCAATTAAATGTTACCTGCTTAACCCAGCAGGAAGTACGGCGGCGTCTAAAAATCACAAAAATTGACAAATCTCCGGGCCCGGATGGGATACACCCCCGAGTACTGCAGGAATTAAGTACAGTCATTGATAGACCATTATTTTTAATCTTTAAAGAGTCCATAATAACAGGGTCTGTACCACAGGACTGGCGTATAGCAAATGTGGTGCCAATATTCAAAAAGGGGACAAAAACTGAACTCGGAAATTATAGGCCAGTAAGCTTAACCTCTACTGTGGGTAAAATCCTGGAGGGCATTCTAAGGGATGCTATACTGGAGTATCTGAAGAGGAATAACCTCATGACCCTGTATCAGCACGGGTTTACTAGGGACCGATCATGTCAGACTAATTTGATCAGCTTCTATGAAGAGGTAAGTTCCGGACTGGACCAAGGGAACCCAGTAGATGTAGTGTATATGGACTTTTCAAAAGCTTTTGATATGGTGCCACACAAAAGGTTGATACATAAAATGAGAATAATGGGGATAGGGGAAAATATGTGCAAGTGGGTTGAGAGCTGGCTCAGGGATAGGAAACAAAGGGTGGTTATTAATGGCGTACACTCGGACTGGGTCGCGGTTAGTAGTGGGGTACCACAGGGGTCAGTATTGGGCCCTCTTCTTTTTAACATATTTATTAATGACCTTGTAGGGGGCATTCAGAGTAGAATTTCAATATTTGCAGATGACACTAAACTCTGCAGGGTAATCAATACAGAGGAGGACAATTTTATATTACAGGATGATTTGTGTAAACTAGAAGCTTGGGCTGATAAATGGCAAATGAGCTTTAATGGGGATAAATGTAAGGTCATGCACTTGGGTAGAAGTAATAAGATGTATAACTATGTGCTTAATTCTAAAATTCTGGGCAAAACCGTCAATGAAAAAGACCTGGGTGTATGGGTGGATGACAAACTCATATTCAGTGGCCAGTGTCAGGCAGCTGCTACTAATGCAAATAAAATAATGGGATGCATTAAAAGAGGCATAGATGCTCATGAGGAGAACATAATTTTACCTCTATACAAGTCACTAGTTCGACCACGCTTAGAATACTGTGCACAGTTCTGGTCTCCGGTGTATAAGAAAGACATAGCTGAACTAGAGCGGGTGCAGAGAAGAGCGACCAAGGTTATTAGAGGACTGGGGGGTCTGCAATACCAGGATAGGTTATTACACTTGGGGCTATTTAGTTTGGAAAAACGAAGGCTAAGGGGTGATCTTATGTTAATGTATAAATATATGAGGGGACAGTACAAAGACCTTTCTGATGATCTATTTAATCATAGACCGGTGACAGGGACAAGGGGGCATCCTCTACGTCTGGAGGAAAAAAAGTTTAAGCATAATAACAGACGCGGATTCTTTACTGTAAGAGCAGTGAGACTATGGAACTCTCTGCCGTATGATGTTGTAATGAGTGATTCATTACTTAAATTTAAGAGGGGACTGTATACATTTCTGGAAAAGTATAATGTTACAGGGTATATATATTTGATTCCTTGATAAGGCGTTGATCCAGGGAACTAGTCTGATTGCCGTATGTGGGGTCGGGAAGGAATTTTTTTCCCCATGGTGGAGCTTACTGTTTTCCACATGGGTTTTTTTTGCCTTCCCCTGGATCAACATGTTAGGGCATGTTAGGCTATGGGTTGAACTAGATGGACTTAAAGTCTTCCTTCAACCTTAATAACTATGACAGTTCATTCCTCACTTTTCTTCTTTGACCAGATCCATTTCCTCTCTGATTCACAAGGGATCCAATCCACACGTCTGGTCCTCGGAGGCTAATGATGCTTTTCTGTCCTTAAAACGAGCATTTGCCACTGCTCCCATACTTCATCGTCCTCAGGTCAATAAACCTTTTATTCTTGAGGTAGACACTTCTGCTGTTGGTGCCGGAGTGGTACTTTCTCAAAGGTCTTCGTCCAGGCGGCTCGTCACCTGCGGTTTCTTCTCCAAGACTTTCTCCTCTTCTGAACTAAACTATTCCATTGGTGACCGGGAGCTTATTGGCCATCAAATTAGCATTGAAAGAGTGGCGGTATCTGTTAGAGGGAGCTGTTCAACCGTTCAAGATCTATACGGACCACAAGAATCTAGCTTACATCCGTTCGGCACAGAGACTTAACCCCCGGCAAGCTAGATGGTCTCTCTTCTTTGCCCGTTTTAATTTTGAGTTGCACTTCTGTCCTGGCAATAAGAATCTCAAGGCCGGCGCACTGTCCAGATCCTTTTTGTCTGTCAATACGGAAGAGGATCCCGCACATATCTTGGATCCCTCCAAAGTCATCATGGTAGCACCTGTGAATCTGTCTTCTTTGCCTCCGGGCAAAACCTTTGCTTCTGAGCGCAACAGGAGGTTGGTCTTACGCTGGGGACATGCCTCTAAATTTGTGGGTCATGTTGGTTTCAAGAAGACTCTCATGCTCGTGTCTCGCTACTACTGGTGGCCAATAGGGTTGAGCGAAACGGGTCGATCATTTTCAAAAGTCGCCGACTTTTGGCTAAGTCGGCGTCTCATGAAACCCGATCCGACCCCTGTGCTTGTCGGCCATGCGGTACGCGACTTTCGCGCCAAAGTCGCGTTTCAATGACGCGAAAAGCGCCATTTCTCAGCCAATGAAGGTGAACGCAGAGTGTGGGCAGCGTGATGACATAGATCCTGGTCCCCACCATCTTAGAGAAGGGCATTGCAGTGATTGGCTTGCTGTCTGCGGCGTCACAGGGGCTATAAAGGGGCGTTCCCGCCGACCGCCATCTTACTGCTGCTGATCTGAGCTTAGGGACAGGTTGCTGCCGCTTCATCAGAAGCAGGGAGAGCGTTAGGCAGGGTCCACTAACCACCAAACCGCTTGTGCTGCAGCGATTTCCACTGTCCAACACCACCTTCGGTGTGCAGGAACAGTGGAAGCTATTTTTTTTTTTTTTTCCCCTCAGCGCTGTAGCTCATTGGGCTGCCCTAGAAGGCTCCGTGATAGCTGTATTGCTGTGTGTACGCCACTGTGGAAACCAACTGCTTTTTTCAAAGCACATATCCTCTTGTTCCTTCCTTTCTGCACAGCTATCTTTTTTGTTTGTCCACACTTTTTATTTAATTTGTGCATCAGTCCACTCCTATTGCTGCCTGCCATACCTGGCTTACATTACTGCAGGGAGATAGTAATTGTAGGACAGTTTTTTTTTTTTTTTTGTTTTTTTTTTGTGGGAGATTAAGATTGGCATTTCTGCTACAGTGCCATCCCTGTGTGTGCCATCTCTCACTGAGTGGGCCATAGAAAGCCTATTTATTTTTTCCGTGATTTGTGTTCTAAAATCTACCTCAACACAGAAACACTACATCAATCAGTGGGAGAAAAATATTGGCCTCAGTCAGGGCTTGTGTGCCACTGCTGTGTGTGCGCTATCTCTCATTCAGTGGGCTATAGCAAGCCTATATTTTTTTTTTTTTTTTTTTTTTAATATTATTTGGTTTCAAAAGTCTCCCTGAAAAAAAAAAAAAACCTAAAAAAACAGTGGGAGAGTAATATTGCCCTTTCAGCTTGTGTGCCAGTCTTGACTCCTGGGTGTGCCACCTCTCTCCCTCTCATTCAGTGGGCCATAGAAAGCCTATTTATTTTTTTTTTTAAATATTATTGGGTTTCTAAAGTCTCCCTGAAAAAAACAAAAAATACATAAAAAAACAGTGGGAGAGTAATATTGCCCTTTCAGCTTGTGTGCCAGTCTTGACTCCTGGGTGTGCCACCTCTCTCCCTTTCATTCAGTGGGCCATAGAAAGCCTATTTATTTTTTCCGTGATTTGTGTTCTAAATTCTACCTCAACACAAAAACACTACATCAATCAGTGGGAGAAAAATATTGGCCTCAGTCAGGGCTTGTGTGCCACTGCTGTGTGTGCTATCTCTCATTCAGTGGGCTATAGCAAGCCTATTTTTTTTTTTTTTTTTTTTTTTTTAATATTATTTGGTTTCTAAAGTCTCCCTGAAAAAAAAAAAAACCTAAAAAAACAGTGGGAGAGTAATATTGCCCTTTCAGCTTGTGTGCCAGTCTTGACTCCTGGGTGTGCCACCTCTCTCCCTCTCATTCAGTGGGCCATAGAAAGCCTATTTATTTTTTTTTTTAAATATTATTGGGTTTCTAAAGTCTCCCTGAAAAAACAAAAAATACATAAAAAAACAGTGGGAGAGTAATATTGCCCTTTCAGCTTGTGTGCCAGTCTTGACTCCTGGGTGTGCCACCTCTCTCCCTTTCATTCAGTGGGCCATAGAAAGCCTATTTTTTTTTTTTTTAATATTATTTGGTTTCTAATTCTCCCTGAAAAAAAAAAAAAAACCTAAAAAAACAGTGGGAGAGTAATATTGCCCTTTCAGCTTGTGTGCCAGTCTTGACTCCTGGGTGTGCCACCTCTCTCCCTCTCATTCAGTGGGCCATAGAAAGCCTATTTATTTATTTTTTTAAATATTATTGGGTTTCTAAAGTCTCCCTGAAAAAACAAAAAATACATAAAAAAACAGTGGGAGAGTAATATTGCCCTTTCAGCTTGTGTGCCAGTCTTGACTCCTGGGTGTGCCACCTCTCTCCCTTTCATTCAGTGGGCCATAGAAAGCCTATTTTTTTTTTTTTTAATATTATTTGGTTTCTAATTCTCCCTGAAAAAAAAAAAAAACCTAAAAAAACAGTGGGAGAGTAATATTGCCCTTTCAGCTTGTGTGCCAGTCTTGACTCCTGGGTGTGCCACCTCTCTCCCTCTCATTCAGTGGGCCATAGAAAGCCTATTTATTTTTTTTTTAAAATATTATTGGGTTTCTAAAGTCTCCCTGAAAAAACAAAAAATACATAAAAAAACAGTGGGAGAGTAATATTGCCCTTTCAGCTTGTGTGCCAGTCTTGACTCCTGGGTGTGCCACCTCTCTCCCTTTCATTCAGTGGGCCATAGAAAGCCTATTTTTTTTTTTTTTAATATTATTTGGTTTCTAATTCTCCCTGAAAAAAAAAAAAAAACCTAAAAAAACAGTGGGAGAGTAATATTGCCCTTTCAGCTTGTGTGCCAGTCTTGACTCCTGGGTGTGCCACCTCTCTCCCTCTCATTCAGTGGGCCATAGAAAGCCTATTTATTTTTTTTTTTAAATATTATTGGGTTTCTAAAGTCTCCCTGAAAAAACAAAAAATACATAAAAAAACAGTGGGAGAGTAATATTGCCCTTTCAGCTTGTGTGCCAGTCTTGACTCCTGGGTGTGCCACCTCTCTCCCTTTCATTCAGTGGGCCATAGAAAGCCTATTTTTTTTTTTTTTAATATTATTTGGTTTCTAATTCTCCCTGAAAAAAAAAAAAAAACCTAAAAAAACAGTGGGAGAGTAATATTGCCCTTTCAGCTTGTGTGCCAGTCTTGACTCCTGGGTGTGCCACCTCTCTCCCTCTCATTCAGTGGGCCATAGAAAGCCTTTTTTTTTTTTGGTTTTTTTAATATTATTTGGTTTCTAAAGTCTCCCTGAAAAAAACAAAAAAAACATAAAAAAACAGTGGGAGAGTAATATTGCCCTTTCAGCTTGTGTGCCAGTCTTGACTCCTGGGTGTGCCACCTCTCTCCCTTTCATTCAGTGGGCCATAGAAAGCCTATTTTTTTTTTTTTTAATATTATTTGGTTTCTAATTCTCCCTGAAAAAAAAAAAAAAACCTAAAAAAACAGTGGGAGAGTAATATTGCCCTTTCAGCTTGTGTGCCAGTCTTGACTCCTGGGTGTGCCACCTCTCTCCCTCTCATTCAGTGGGCCATAGAAAGCCTTTTTTTTTTTTGGTTTTTTTAATATTATTTGGTTTCTAAAGTCTCCCTGAAAAAAACAAAAAAAACATAAAAAACAGTGGGAGAGTAATATTGCCCTTTCAGCTTGTGCGCCAGTCTTGACTCCTGGTTGTGCCACCTCTCTCTCTCTAATTGTGGGCCATAGAAAGCCTTTTTTTTTTTTTTTTTTAATATTATTTGGTTTCTAAAGTCTCCCTGAGAAAAAAAAATAAATAAATTAGGTGGGAGATTAATATTGACATTAGTGCTTGAGTGACAGTCCTGCGTGTGTGTCATCTCTGTGATTTTGTGCCACAGAAAACAGAGTGTGTAACATTGTGCCTGATTTTCCTTGTGGTCTCACCAACCTGTTAAGGGATATTGAAATCATACTGAAGTTATAGCTCACCGTGTAAGTTGTTTGATAGCAACAAATAAAGTTACTTTGGTTAAGATTTTAAAACAATGAGGAAGTCTGGTGCAAGAGGTCGTCGTGGGCGTTCATTGTCAGCTGGTAATGATGGTAGTGGTAGTGGAGCATCAGGTGGTCGTGGGGATAAAAATATTCCACCTAAGTCTGGAGCTGTGGAGCCAGTTTCGTCGTCAGGCTACACAAGGCCTCGAACGCTCTCTTTTCTGGGAGTAGGAAAACCGCTTTTAAAGGCGGAGCAGCAACAGCAAGTTTTGGCTTACATTGCAGACTCAGCCTCTAGCTCTTTTGCCTCCTCTTCCGAAACTGGTAAATGTAAAAGCAGCGCGTCGCTTGTGGATGTTCACGGTCAGGGACAAGTCGCTTCCTTGTCCTCCTCAGCAAAAACTACAACAAGAGAGAAGGATGCAGCAGGCGACACAACGGGTCACTCCATGGAGCTCTTTACACATACCGTCCCTGGCTTAGAAAGTGAAACATTTAACAGGCCATGCCCATTACAAGTATATTCTGACATGGAGTGCACTGATGCACAGCCACAGCCAGAGTACTATGCTGCTCCTTTGACTCAGACCACCACATTGCCCTCTCAGGGTACAGATCCACAATCAGACCCTGATGAGACTATGTTGCCCCGCCACGAACGCTATACCACCGACCGACACAGTGACACAGACGAAGTTGCACACGAGCTCGAAGAGGAGGTAATAGATGACCCAGTTATTGACCCCGATTGGCAGCCATTGGGGGAACAGGGTGCAGGCGGCAGTAGTTCAGAAGCGGAGGTGGAGGAGGGGCCGCAGCAGGCATCAACATCGCAACAGGTTCCATCTGCCGGGCCCGTATCTGGACCAAAACGCGTGTCAAAGCCAAAACCTGTTGGAGCACAGCGTTGCCATCCGGTTAAAGCTCAGTCTGCAATCCCTGAAAAGGGATCAGAGTCTAGGAAGAGTGCAGTCTGGCATTTTTTTAAACAACATCCAACTGATCAGCGCAAAGTCATCTGTCAAAAATGTTCAACTAGCTTAAGCAGAGGTCAGAATCTGAAAAGTCTAAATACTAGTTGCATGCATAGACACTTAACCACCATGCATTCTCAAGCCTGGACTAACTACCAAACGTCCCTCAAGGTTGTAGCACCCTCGGCCAATGAAGCTAGTCAGCAACGCAACATCCCTTCCGTCACTGTAAGGCCACCATTTTCCGCACCACCGGCAGTATCTGTGCAGGTTTCTTTGCCAGCCAAAAGCAGTCAGGGTCAGGGAATCACCAGTTTTGTAGGAGGAAATATTGCATGTAGGGCACCGGCGGAAACAATACCGTCTCCAACCGTCTCTCAGTCTGCCATGTCCACCGGCACACCCGAAAGTTCCACGATCTACAGCTCTCCAGTCCAGCTCACCCTACATGAGACTCTGGTTAGAAAAAGGAAGTACTTATCCTCGCATCCGCGTACACAGGGTTTTAACGCCCACATAGCTAGACTAATCTCGTTAGAGATGATGCCCTACCGGTTAGTTGAAAGCGAAGCTTTCAAAGCCCTGATGGAGTACGCTGAACCACGATACGAGCTACCCAGTCGACACTTTTTTTCCAGAAAAGCCATCCCAGCCCTGCACCAGCATGTTAAACAGCGCATCGTCCATGCACTCAGGCAATCTGTGAGTACAAAGGTGCACCTGACTACAGATGCATGGACCAGTAGGCATGGCCAGGGACGTTATGTGTCCATCACGGCACACTGGGTGAATGTGGTGGATGCAGGGTCCACAGGCGACATCAATTTAGGGACAGTTGTGCCTAGCCCACGGTCTAGGAAACAGTTGGCTGTAGGCGTTCGCACCCCCTCCTCCTCCTCCTCGTCCTCCTGCAGAAGCTACAGCTCTTCCACAGAACGCAGTCGGCCAACCACTCCATCGGCAGATGACACTGTTGCACACCAGTTGTCCCATTATGGGCCAGCTACTGCCAAGCGTCAGCAGGCTGTATTGGCTATGAAGTGTTTGGGCGACAACAGACACACCGCGGAAGTTCTGTCCGAGTTCTTGCAACAAGAAACGCAGTCGTGGCTGGGCACAGTAGATCTTGAGGCAGGCAAGGTAGTGAGTGATAACGGAAGGAATTTCATGGCTGCCATCTCCCTTTCCCAACTGAAACACATTCCTTGCCTGGCTCACACCTTAAACCTGGTGGTGCAGTGCTTATTGAAAACTTATCCTGGGTTCTCCGACCTGCTCCTCAAAGTGCGTGCACTTTGCTCACATATCCGACGTTCGCCTGTACACGCCAGCCGTATGCAAACCTATCAGCGGTCTTTGAACCTTCCCCAGCATCGCCTAATCATAGACGTTGCAACAAGGTGGAACTCAACACTGCACATGCTTCAGAGACTGTGCGAACAGAGGCGTGCTGTTATTTATTTGTGGGAGGATACACGGGCAGGCAGTAGGATGGCAGACATGGAGTTGTCAGGTGTGCAGTGGTCGAAGATACAAGACATGTGTCAAGTCCTTCAGTGTTTTGAGGAATGCACACGGCTGGTTAGTGCAGACAACGCCGTAATAAGCATGAGCATCCCCCTAATGCGTCTGCTGATGCAAAGTTTGACGCACATAAAGGAGCAGGCGTCTGCACCAGAGGAAGAGGGAAGCCTTGATGACAGTCAGCCATTGTCTGGTCAGGGCAGTGTACAGGACGAGGTAGCGGGCGAAGAGGAGGTGGAGGACGAGGAGGATGATGGGGATGAGTATATTTTTAATGCGGAAACTTTCACGGGGGCACAGGAAATTGGTTGCGTGTCACGGCCGGGTTCTGGTTTTTTGAGGGACACAAGTGACGTAGATTTGCCTGCAACTGCCCCTCAACCAATCACAACCGGAGATTTGACAACTGGAACTTTGGCCCACATGGCGGATTATGCCTTACGTATCCTAAAAAGGGACACACGCATTACGAAAATGATGAACGATGACGATTACTGGTTGGCCTGCCTCCTTGATCCACGCTATAAAGGCAAATTGCAAAATATTATGCCACATGAGAACTTGGAACTAATATTAGCAACCAAACAATCAACTCTTGTTGACCGTTTGCTTCAGGCATTCCCAGCACACAGCGCACGTGATCGTTCTCACACGAGCTCCAGGGGGCAGCAGACTAGGAGTGTTAGGGGTGCACACATCAGAAGTGGCGTTGGACAGAGGGGTTTTCTGACCAGGTTGTGGAGTGATTTTGCTATGACCGCAGACAGGACAGGTACTGCTGCATCAATTGAAAGTGACAGGAGACAACATTTGTCCAGTATGGTTACTAACTATTTTTCATCCCTTATCGATGTTCTCCCTCAACCGTCATTCCCATTTGATTACTGGGCCTCCAAATTAGACACCTGGCCAGAATTGGCAGAATATGCATTGCAGGAGCTTGCTTGCCCGGCAGCAAGTGTCCTATCAGAAAGAGTATTCAGTGCTGCAGGGTCAATATTAACCGAAAAAAGGACTCGTCTGGCTACCCAAAATGTTGACGATCTAACATTCATTAAAATGAACCACAACTGGATTTCAAAATCTTTTGCCCCACCTTGCCCGGCCGACACCTAGCTTTCCTATGAAAAGCTCTTGCCTGTGAATTACTTTTCTAATGTCTAATTTGCTGCTGCAGATTGTACAGCATACGACATGTTTACACCTCCCTAAATGGCCAAACTCCCCACACGGGGCCGTGGTATCGCGACTTGGCGCAAGCACCCGTGAGACTGCTGTTTGTCTGAAGAGGTGGGTGTGCTCGCTTTTGGTTGACGGCATTGCTACTGGGTCCCTCATAGTACAATGTAGTGTCTCTGGCGGTGGTGGTGCGCACCCAACGTCAGACACACCGTTGTAACATGAGTGGCCCTGGGGCGGTCCCGCCGGCCTCAAGAGAGTTCCCCCCTACCCCAGCTCAAACTGGGCTCTACTACGTGCAAAATTATGTCGCACAGCTCCACCAATCTTTAGTCTATTCGCTGACATCATTCAATGTCTGGCACTGACAATACAAATTTGTAGACATCTATGATGCAACTTAAAGTAGTCTGTGTCTGTGTCCTATATTGGCACCATTAAATAGTTACTGCCAAATTACTATGTCAGAAACACAGCAGATGAGCCCACCCCTGTACCTAAGTATGCCATCTTTTTTTTTGTTTTGGTTGTTTTGCGAGACATTAACATCTATTTATATTTTGGGAGTACTGGGACAGACACTCCTTGCACTACTCCTCCACTCAGCACCAAGCTGCCTGCCCGTGTATCCATGTAACCGCTGTAAAACTGCCATGAGCCTATTGTTTGTTATTTTAGGCCTTTGATAGCCTGTCTGCGGTCCCTACTCCTCCACTGACCACCAAGCTGCCTGCCCGTGTATCCATGTAACCGCTGTAAAACTGCCATGAGCCTATTGTTTGTTATTTTAGGCCTTTGAAGCCTTTCTGCGCTCCCTCCTTCCACTAGTCCTCCACTGACCAGACCACTGCTGCCCGTGTACCCCTGGAACCAATTTTAAAGTGCCTACAGCCAGCCCATTTTATTGTGTTAGGCCTTCGAAGCCTGTCTGCGGTCCATACTTCCACTAGTCCTCCACTGACCAGACCACTGCTGCCCGTGTACCCCTGGAACCAATTTTAAAGTGCCTACAGCCAGCCCATTTTATTGTGTTAGGCCTTCGAAGCCTGTCTGCGGTCCATACTTTAAATACTCCTCCACTCACCACCAAGCTGCCTGCCCGTGTATCCATGTAACCGCTGTAAAACTGCCATGAGCCTATTGTTTGTTATGTTAGGCCTTTGATAGCCTGTCTGCGGTCCCTACTTTAAATACTCCTCCACTCACCACCACCAAGCTGCCTGCCCGTGTATCCATGTAACCGCTGTGAAACTGCCATGAGCCTATTGTTTTTTTATGTTAGGCCTTTGATAGCCTGTCTGCGGTCCCTACTTTAAATACTCCTCCACTCACCACCACCAAGCTGCCTGCCCGTGTATCCATGTAACCGCTGTAAAACTGCCATGAGCCTATTGTTTGTTATTTTAGGCCTTTGAAGCCTTTCTGCGCTCCCTCCTTCCACTAGTCCTCCACTGACCAGACCACTGCTGCCCGTGTACCCCTGGAACCAATTTTAAAGTGCCTACAGCCAGCCCATTTTATTGTGTTAGGCCTTCGAAGCCTGTCTGCGGTCCATACTTCCACTAGGCCTCCACTGACCAGACCACTGCTGCCCGTGTACCCCTGGAACCAATTTTAAAGTGCCTACAGCCAGCCCATTTTATTGTGTTAGGCCTTCGAAGCCTGTCTGCGGTCCATACTTCCACTAGGCCTCCACTGACCAGACCACTGCTGCCCGTGTACCCCTGGAACCAATTTTAAAGAGTGCCTACAGCCAGCCCATTTTATTGTGTTAGGCCTTCGAAGCCTGTCTGCGGTCCCTCCTTCCACTAGGCCTCCACTGACCAGACCACTGCTGCCCGTGTACCCCTGGAACCAATTTTAAAGTGCCTACAGCCAGCCCATTTTATTGTGTTAGGCCTTCGAAGCCTGTCTGCGGTCCATACTTTAAATACTCCTCCACTCACCACCAAGCTGCCTGCCTGTGTATCCATGTAACCGCTGTAAAACTGCCATGAGCCTATTGTTTGTTATGTTAGGCCTTTGATAGCCTGTCTGCGGTCCCTACTTTAAATACTCCTCCACTGACCACCAAGCTGCCTGCCCGTGTATCCATGTAACCGCTGTAAAACTGCCATGAGCCTATTGTTTGTTATTTTAGGCCTTTGATAGCCTGTCTGCGGCCCCAACTTGCAATACTCCTCCACTGACCACCAAGCTGCCTGCCCGTGTATCCATGTAACCGCTGTAAAACTGCCATGAGCCTATTGTTTGTTATTTTAGGCCTTTGATAGCCTGTCTGCGGTCCCTACTTTAAATACTCCTCCACTGACCACCAAGCTGCCTGCCCGTGTATCCATGTAACCGCTGTGAAACTGCCATGAGCCTATTGTTTGTTATGTTAGGCCTTTGATAGCCTGTCTGCGGTCCCTACTTTAAATACTCCTCCACTGACCAGACCACTGCTGCCCGTGTACCCCTGGAACCAATTATAAAGTGCCTACAGCCAGCCCATTTTCTTATGTTAGGCCTTTGAAGCCTGTCTGCGGTCCCTACTTTAAATACTCCTCCACTCACCACCACCAAGCTGCCTGCCCGTGTATCCATGTAACCGCTGTGAAACTGCCATGAGCCTATTGTTTGTTATTTTAGGCCTTTGATAGCCTGTCTGCGGCCCCTACTTGCAATACTCCTCCACTGACCACAATGCTGCCTGGAGTGCCTGCCTGTGTATCCATGTAACCGATGTAAAACTGCCATGACTGCCTACTGTTTGTTATTTTAGGCCTTTGATAGCCTGTCTGCAGCCCCTACTTGCAATACTCCTCCACTGACCACACCAATGCTGCCCGTGTACCCCTGGAACCTATTTAAAAGTTCATAGAGCCTAGTTATATATTTTATTTACTATTAATAAGGCCATGATGGACTACGCTGTACCACGCTACAAGCTAACCAGTCGACACTTCTTTTGCGAGAAAAGCCATCCCAACCCTCCACCAGCATGTAGAAGACCGCATTGTCCATGCACTCTGGCAATCTGTGAGTACAAAGGTGCACCTGACAACAGACGCATGGACCTGTAGGCATGGCCACGGAAGATTACGTGTCCATTACGGCGCAATGGGTTAATGTGGTGGATGCATGGTCCACAGGGGACAGCCTACTAAGTCTGTCTGCAGTCCCTAATTCAAATTGTCCTCCACTGTCTAAATCGGAACTTCCACCTTCTGGCTTTCGGCCTATAGTATCAGAAATTAAACTGCATTTGGCCTTCAACTTTGGTTAGGGCCTACTAACGGCTTCTGCCCCTCCCTGGTGTTGTCCTCAACTAAATAAAGCTGAGCTTCAACCTTCCGGCTCTCATTATGTGGTTTTAAAAAAAAAAATGGTGGTTAGGGCCTACTAACGGCTTCTGCCCCTCCCTGGTGTTGTCCTCAACTAAATAAAGCTGAGCTTCAACCTTCCGGCTCTCATTAAGTGGTTTTAAAAAAAAAATGGTGGTTAGGGCCTACTAACGGCTTCTGCCCCTCCCTGGTGTTGTCCTCAACTAAATAAAGCTGAGCTTCAACCTTCCGGCTCTCATTAAGTGGTTTTAAAAAAAAAAAAAATGGTGGTTAGGGCCTACTAACGGCTTCTGCCCCTCCCTGGTGTTGTCCTCAACTAAATAAAGCTGAGCTTCAACCTTCCGGCTCTCATTAAGTGGTTTTAAAAAAAAAAAAAATGGTGGTTAGGGCCTACTAACGGCTTCTGCCCCTCCCTGGTGTTGTCCTCAACTAAATAAAGCTGAGCTTCAACCTTCCGGCTCTCATTATGTGGTTTAAAAAAAAAAAATGGTGGTTAGGGCCTACTAACGGCTTCTGCCCCTCCCTGGTGTTGTCCTCAACTAAATAAAGCTGAGCTTCAACCTTCCGGCTCTCATTAAGTGGTTTTAAAAAAAAAATGGTGGTTAGGGCCTACTAACGGCTTCTGCCCCTCCCTGGTGTTGTCCTCAACTAAATAAAGCTGAGCTTCAACCTTCCGGCTCTCATTAAGTGGTTTTAAAAAAAAAAAAAATGGTGGTTAGGGCCTACTAACGGCTTCTGCCCCTCCCTGGTGTTGTCCTCAACTAAATAAAGCTGAGCTTCAACCTTCCGGCTCTCATTAAGTGGTTTTAAAAAAAAAATGGTGGTTAGGGCCTACTAACGGCTTCTGCCCCTCCCTGGTGTTGTCCTCAACTAAATAAAGCTGAGCTTCAACCTTCCGGCTCTCATTAAGTGGTTTTAAAAAAAAAAAAAATGGTGGTTAGGGCCTACTAACGGCTTCTGCCCCTCCCTGGTGTTGTCCTCAACTAAATAAAGCTGAGCTTCAACCTTCCGGCTCTCATTAAGTGGTTTTAAAAAAAAAAAAAATGGTGGTTAGGGCCTACTAACGGCTTCTGCCCCTCCCTGGTGTTGTCCTCAACTAAATAAAGCTGAGCTTCAACCTTCCGGCTCTCATTATGTGGTTTAAAAAAAAAAAATGGTGGTTAGGGCCTACTAACGGCTTCTGCCCCTCCCTGGTGTTGTCCTCAACTAAATAAAGCTGAGCTTCAACCTTCCGGCTCTCATTAAGTGGTTTTAAAAAAAAAATGGTGGTTAGGGCCTACTAACGGCTTCTGCCCCTCCCTGGTGTTGTCCTCAACTAAATAAAGCTGAGCTTCAACCTTCCGGCTCTCATTAAGTGGTTTTAAAAAAAAAAAAAATGGTGGTTAGGGCCTACTAACGGCTTCTGCCCCTCCCTGGTGTTGTCCTCAACTAAATAAAGCTGAGCTTCAACCTTCCGGCTCTCATTAAGTGGTTTTAAAAAAAAAATGGTGGTTAGGGCCTACTAACGGCTTCTGCCCCTCCCTGGTGTTGTCCTCAACTAAATAAAGCTGAGCTTCAACCTTCCGGCTCTCATTAAGTGGTTTTAAAAAAAAAAAAAATGGTGGTTAGGGCCTACTAACGGCTTCTGCCCCTCCCTGGTGTTGTCCTCAACTAAATAAAGCTGAGCTTCAACCTTCCGGCTCTCATTAAGTGGTTTTAAAAAAAAAAAAAATGGTGGTTAGGGCCTACTAACGGCTTCTGCCCCTCCCTGGTGTTGTCCTCAACTAAATAAAGCTGAGCTTCAACCTTCCGGCTCTCATTATGTGGTTTAAAAAAAAAAAATGGTGGTTAGGGCCTACTAACGGCTTCTGCCCCTCCCTGGTGTTGTCCTCAACTAAATAAAGCTGAGCTTCAACCTTCCGGCTCTCATTAAGTGGTTTTAAAAAAAAAATGGTGGTTAGGGCCTACTAACGGCTTCTGCCCCTCCCTGGTGTTGTCCTCAACTAAATAAAGCTGAGCTTCAACCTTCCGGCTCTCATTAAGTGGTTTTAAAAAAAAAAAAAATGGTGGTTAGGGCCTACTAACGGCTTCTGCCCCTCCCTGGTGTTGTCCTCAACTAAATAAAGCTGAGCTTCAACCTTCCGGCTCTCATTAAGTGGTTTTAAAAAAAAAATGGTGGTTAGGGCCTACTAACGGCTTCTGCCCCTCCCTGGTGTTGTCCTCAACTAAATAAAGCTGAGCTTCAACCTTCCGGCTCTCATTATGTGGTTTAAAAAAAAAAAATGGTGGTTAGGGCCTACTAACGGCTTCTGCCCCTCCCTGGTGTTGTCCTCAACTAAATAAAGCTGAGCTTCAACCTTCCGGCTCTCATTAAGTGGTTTTAAAAAAAAAATGGTGGTTAGGGCCTACTAACGGCTTCTGCCCCTCCCTGGTGTTGTCCTCAACTAAATAAAGCTGAGCTTCAACCTTCCGGCTCTCATTAAGTGGTTTTAAAAAAAAAAAAAATGGTGGTTAGGGCCTACTAACGGCTTCTGCCCCTCCCTGGTGTTGTCCTCAACTAAATAAAGCTGAGCTTCAACCTTCCGGCTCTCATTAAGTGGTTTTAAAAAAAAAATGGTGGTTAGGGCCTACTAACGGCTTCTGCCCCTCCCTGGTGTTGTCCTCAACTAAATAAAGCTGAGCTTCAACCTTCCGGCTCTCATTAAGTGGTTTTAAAAAAAAAAAAAATGGTGGTTAGGGCCTACTAACGGCTTCTGCCCCTCCCTGGTGTTGCCCTCAACTAAATAAAGCTGAGCTTCAACCTTCTGCTCCAAATTACCATTTTAAAAAATGCAATAGGCTTTTCCGGCCTACTAAAGGTGTCTGCCCCTCCCTGGTGTTGTCCTCAACTGAACAAAGCTGAGCTTCCACATTCTGGCTTTCGCCCTATACTATCAGATATTAAACTGCATTTGGCCTACTAGTGTGGTTAGGCCCTTGAAACAGTGTCTGCTGCTCTTGGGTTTGCTACTCCACTGAACAAAGCAATGCCGCCTGTTTAGTCCTGTTACCAATTTTGAACTGCATGTAGCCTACTTTATTCTTTGGCCCTATATCTGTTTCCTCCTCATCCTGCCCATTGCCCAGCCACTGCTAAATGAGTCTGCTGGTACATTGACCTAGACCACTACATTCCCCTTGTACTCTACACAGCCAGAATCTGTCCCTGCTGAAAGTAAGGTTCCCCTTCCCGCATGTTATACCACCTTACACAGGGACAAAGAGGAAGGTGCAGATGAAAGTGCAGGTTCCTTCATCAGGTGGGGGGGCATACTCGTTGGCGACGTCACTGGCACAGGGCCCCTCAGAGTACGCAAAAGTGTCGCTGCTGGTGGGAGGCGCCCCCGCCATGCAAACACACCGCCGTACTTTGAGGGGCCCTGTGCCAGTGGCAATGCGAACGAGTGGGCCCCCCCTGCTTGCTCAGGATCACAGCACTTGCAACTTTTAAATACTTACCTTTCCCTGCAACACCGCCGTGACGTAGTCCGCATTTCCTGGGCCCACGAAAAACTTGAGCCAGCCCTACTCCCCCCACAACTTTCCCCCAATTCCCTATGCCCAACTATTATTATACAGTTAATTAAGATTGGCAAGCTTCAGAAACAAGAATGGATGTTTTTGGCATTAAAATGGGCACTGTAGGTGTTTTCCTGGCCTCCACTCACTGCCGACTATGCTTCCCCATTGACTTGCATTGGGTTTCGTGTTTCGGTCGATCCCCGATTTTTAGCGATAATCGGCCGACTGCACTCGACTCGACTCTGGACAAAATCGGGTTTCCCAAAACCCTACTCGATCTTAAAAAAATGAAAGTCGCTCAACCCTAGTGGCCAACCCTTTCCCAAGATATCCAAAGTTTTATTGCCTCCTGTCCGTCTTGTGCCAAGAACAAGGTTCCTAGGCAACTACCTTATGGACTTCTTCATCCGCTTCCAGTTCCATCAGCTCCGTGGCAACACATTGTAATGGATTTTATCACCGATCTGCCTCGCTCTTCCAGCTGCACCGTCATTCTCGTGGCTGTGGATAGGTTCTCCAAGATGGCTCATTTCATATCTCTTCCTGGTTTGCCCTCTGCACCTAAATTGGCGAAAGTCTTAGTTCACCATATTTTTCGTATTCATGGCTTTCCTCAACATATTGGTTCGGACAGGGGAGTCCAGTTCACCTCTCAGTTCTGGAGAGCGCTCTGTAAATTTATGAACATTTCGCTTGACTTCTCCTCTGCCTACCATCCACAGTCCAACGGTCAAGTGGAACGCACTAATCAGACTCTGGTGAATTATCTCCCTCATTTTTCTAACTCCCACCACAGTGATTGGTCCGATTTTACTCCCATGGGCTGAATTCGCCTACAACAATCATACCAGTGAATCTTCTTCCAAGTCTCCCTTCTTTATCATCTACGGGCAACATCCTGGTGTTCCTCTGCCGGTTCCTCCAGTCTCGGACGTCCCGGCGGCTGATCTTCTGTCCGGAGAGTTCTCCAGGATTTGGCAGGAGACTAAGACCACTCTCGAATTAGCACATGACAATATGAAAAGACATGCGGATAAGAGGCGCTTAGATCCTCCTCTGTATCATCCTGGTGATAAGGTGTGGTTATCTTCCAAGTTTGTGCGTATAAAGATTCCCTCACATAAGTTGGGTCCCCACTATATTGGTCCCTTTGAGGTTTTGGGCCGCATTAATGATGTTTCTTACAAGTTGAGGTTACCCTCCTCACTCCGTATTCCCAATTCTTTCCACGTTTCCCTCCTAAAACCACTTGTCCGTAACCAGTTCCATGACTCTACTGCTCATTCACCCCGGGCCTATCTCTGCTAATGATGTTTTTGAAGTTAAGGACATCCTTGCTATGAAGAAATTAAGAGGGAGGACCTTTTTTCTGGTGGATTGGAAGGCTTTTGGTCCTGAGGAGAGATCTTGGGAACCTTGGGAGAATATTCAAGCTCCCCGAATTCTGGCTAGAATTTCCCCCTGCAGATTTCTATTATGGAATGGGTGCAGAAACGTAGCAGGTCTGCACAAAGAATTGACATGGTTCTTTTTTGAATCTGCTGCGTTTTCTGTGCAGATTTTTCCACACCATTAGCACAGCATTTTTTTTTTGCCATTGATTTAAATTGTACTGTAAATCATTTGCAGATCTTCAGCGTTTCTGCGTGGGAAAAAAAGCTGCAGTTCTGCAGGAAATCTGCAACGTGTGCACATACCCTTATGGTCAATGTGAACATGCGTTTATGTGCTGCATGTGTACCAACTCTAGTCAAGCTCAATTTTTGTGTTTTTTCATAGCCATACATGTAGTATATTAAAGGGAACCTGTCACCCCCCCCCCCAGTCGTTTCAAACTAAAAGAGCCACCTTGTGCAGCAGTAATGCTGCATTCTGACAAGGTGGCTCTTATAGTTCTGGGTGCTGTAACTACCGAAATAATCAGTTTTATTATTTGTCCGAAATACCTGCTCCTCAGTCAAGTGGGCATTTCCCCCCTGCTTCAGACACAGCTGTCACTCACATCTTCTTGGCGCCGGGCGCCGCCTCCTCCTCGCCGCTGTTTTCAAAAGTAGCCGGCGCCTGCGCTCTTATCCCCTGCCTGGTGATTCCCAGCCCCGCAATGTGAATAAATCATAAGTCACCCACACAAGGAAGAAAAAAAGTGTTAAAAAATTACACACTAAAAAAAAAAAAGGAAAAAAAACTTGTGTATAAAATTTATTTGGTATATGAATTTTGTTAGATTCCTCAGAGTGCAAATTCCTGCATATCTGAGTATCTGGGTGTGTCTGACGAATAGATCTGTCAGCCCCCACCCAAATTGACATGCAGGGATATCTGCTATAAAATGTGTTCAGATAGATCTGTTTATATGCATGACTTTATACCTGGGGAAGATTCCAAGAAGTCGAAACCGGTTGTATTTTAGTTTGAAATAAAAAACATCCTTGAATCAGAATATCGAGTTCCATCATCATCCTTCAGGAGCACATATTGCTGGGAAAAACATTCACAAAATAAAAAAGGATTAACCTGATCGCTAAACAGCGTAGCGAGAAACCAAATCAAAACCCCAGAATTACCCTTTTTTGGTCACGGGAGATAAAAAGATCCTATCTGCACAAAAATTGTATCATTAAAAACATCATTTAGGCGCGCAAAAAAAAATAAGCCCTCACCCAACCCGAAATCACGAAAAATGGAGATGCTACAGTTATCGGAAAATGGCACAATTTTTTTTCTTTTTTTAGCAAACTTTGGAATTTTTTTTTCACCACTTAGATAAAAAAATAACCTAAACATGTTTAGTGTCTATGAACTTACAATGACCTGGAGAATCTTAATGGTAGAGAGTTTCTCTCATCACACACAGTTGTGTGATCATGGTCAAAAGTTCATTGTCTAATCATTATTTATATTTTTCAACAGTGCTCAAAGTCATAACACATTAGCCTTCGATGAAGAATCGCTTCAACAAGGACCTTCGTCAAGAGAGCCGGGTTCCTAGTGGTTCTGGAGCAGGGATCCGAAAATATAAATATCACCGCATCCTGGCATTTTTGAGACCGGTCCTTGCCCAGAGAACGTAAGTATTTTTTTAGGTGTATTGGGTTGTGTTGTATTACCTAATCTGTATTTTTCTATTCCACAGGAGTTGGAGCTTTTACTAATGTTTGGTACTAATGTTTTTTTTTTTCTCAGCACATGGAGCAGCACTCTTGACCCTGGTTCTGGAGTGGTCCATCACCAAACAGCCACGGACCGGTCCCAGCCATCCAGCAGCGCTGCAGCAAGTGGGCCTGCAACACAGACTAGAGACCAGGGAGCTGGTCCATCAGGTGATCCCCTGTCCCAGTCCTCTGCCTCTGCCTCTTTTTGGGGGGGGGCTCTTCCCGGCAGCGTCTCAGGGCCTCGGACAAGTCACTCATGCCTGAGTTTTTGCACTTGAGCTCAGTCTTTCATGATGGACTCAAAGCGATGGGAGGCAGACTGGATACTGCCATAAACCATATTAATACACTTATCCAGGATGTCACCAGAAGCCTTGACCAAGATAAAGCCAACCTCCAGAGGCCAGCACATATTTTTTTTAATCAAATAGAGAAGGGCATGTCGGAACACCTTACTCCTGATCTCCAGCTTAGTGTCATGCAGACCTGCAATGCTGCTTACGTGCAGGCTATGCAGCAGAGTCGGTATCTTCAGCAGCCAGTGGTGGCGATGCCACAGATGGCAACACTGTCACGCTTGACCTGAATGCTGAGCTCTGCTGCATACCAATGCATGGCCACCACCATTCCAAGCACTGCCGGACACCATTACAGCACAACCACCATGCCGAGTGCTGTTGGTCAGCCCACCGCCACCACCATGCCAACTGCTGCTCCTGCTTGGACATCCTCCACTGCCACCACCATGCAGCAGCAGCAACACCCGGACCCGGTCCCAGGAATGGCTTTCCGCACCACCACCATGCAGCAGCAGCAGCCGGACCCTGGCACAGCCTTCCCCACTACCACCATGCAGCAGCAGGACCCTGGCATGGCCTTCCGCACCACCACCATGCAGCAGCCAGACCCTGGCATGGCCTTTCCCACCACCACCACCACCATGCAGCAGCAGCAGCAGCCGGACCCTGACATGGCCTTCCCCACTACCACCATGTAGCAGCAGGACCCTGGCATGGCCTTCCGCACCACTGCCATGCAGCAGAAGCAGCAGCAGCAGCCGGACCCTGGCATCAGGGCCGCCATCAAGGCATTACAGCCATGACTGGCGTATGGGGCCCGGTGGGCAAAGGGGGCCTGCATCGGGCCCCGTCTAATCTGCTCACCGAGCCCCCCCTGCAGGCGCTGCAGCACGCTATTGACGTGCGGGCCCGCGCTCGCACGTCAATAGTTAACAGCCGCCAGCCAGTCGGAGGCTGGCAGCTGAGTTGAGCCGCAGTGCGCATGTCGCCGGCGTCTGACGTCATTGTCAGCCGCCGGCGAGTGCGTGCTTCACCTGCGTGGAGGGAGTGAGCTTCGCCCACCGCAGGAGCATGGCCAGGTAAGAACTCGTGTTTTTTTTTTTTTTTTGAGAGCGGCAATCCAGGGGGCCCCGGGGCAGAATGCTGGACATGCTGGAGCAGGGATGGTGGACACAGGGGCAGAATGCTGGACACGCTGGGGCAGAGATGCTGGACAAAGGGGCAGAATGCTGAACACGCTGGGGCAGAGATGGTGGACACAGGGGCAGAATGCTGGACATGCTGGGGCAGAGATAGAGGACACAGGGGCAGAATGCTGGACACGCTGGGGCAGAGATGGTGGACACAGGGGCAGAATGCTGGACACGCTGGGGCAGGGATGCTGGACACAGTGGTAGAATGCTGGCCACAGGGGCAGAGATGCTGGCCACGGGGGCAGATATGCTGGCCACGGGGGCAGAGATGCTGGCCACGGGGGCAGAATGCTGGCCACGGGGAAAGACTGTGAGACATGGGGGCAGAATGCTGGACACGGGGAAAGACTGTTAGACATGGGGGCAGAATGCTGGACACGAGGGGCAGAATGCTGGACACGGGGGCAGAATGCTGGACATGGGGAAAGACTGAGACACGGGGGCAGAATGCTGGACACGGGCAGAATGCTGGACACGGGGAAAGACTGTGAGACATGGGGGCAGAATGCTGGATACAGGGGCAGAATGCTGGACACGGGCAGAATGCTGGACACGAGGGGCAGACTGAGAGACACGGGGGCAGAATGCTGGACACGGGCAGAATGCTGGACACGAGAGGCAGACTATGAGACACGGGCAGATACAGGGGCAGAATGCTGGATACAGGGGCAGAATGCTGGACACCAGGACAGAATGGAGATACAGGGCATGACTGGTGACACTGGGGGCATGACTGGAGACAGATGGGGCAGAATGGAGACACAGGGGGCATGATTGGAGACATGGGGGCGTTATTGGAGCCAAAGGGGGCAGAAAGGAGATACGGTGCAGGATGAAAGACAAGGGGGCATGATTGGAGACAGATGGAGCAGGGTTGGAGACAGATCATGCAGGATGACAGATGGGGCAGGATGGGGAGATCATATGGGGCAGGATGGATACTCATGAGGGCAGGATGGGTGAACATATGGCTGAAGCCAGGAATGAGACACACGGGGCCAAGGTGGGGGATATTATTATTACCATAGGGGCTAATTAAGGGATATTATTACTGCAGTGATGTATTTATTTTATTTTTTGAGGACACTGTTTTAAATGGGGGGTGGTCCTGTTACTGTGTAGAGTGACACTATGTTGCCTCTTTTTCTTCATGTGGTGTAATGTAGAAGTTGGAAAAAATTAAGTAATGTGTTCTGCAAGCGGAGCTCGAGATAACTGTGTTATTTCCTGCAGTGACAAGTCCTGGCTGGATGAAGTGATGGCGGTCTGTGCTGGATGAAAGAAGGACTTCACCTAGAGACGTCACTGGTGAGTCAGTGTGTTACCTATACACTGACACTATACACTGTATACTATATACAGAGGTCCTGTGTATAATGTCACCGGTGATCACTGTATAACCTGTACACAGACACTGCATACTAAGTACAGACATGGCCAAAAGTTTTGAGAATGACACCAAAATTATATTTTCACATGATCTGCTGCCCTCTGGTTTTTATTAGTGTTTGTCTGATGTTTATATCACATACAGAAATATAATTGCAATCATATTATGAGTAGGGTTGAGCGAAACGGGTCGGCCATTTTCAGAAGTCGCCGACTTTTGGCAAAGTCGGGTTTCATGAAACCCGACCCGACCCCTGTGTGGGGTCGGCCATGAGGTTGGCGATCTTCTGAATCTGGGATCGGAATTCCGATACCGAGTTCCGATATGTTTGCGATATCGGGAATCGGTATCGGAATCCATATTTAAGTGTAAAATAAAGAATTAAAATAAAAAATATTGATATACTCACCTGTCCGGCGCCCCCTGCAACTTACCGAGGGAATCGGCGGCCTGCTTTGGTTAAAATGAGCACGTCCAGGGCCTTCCGTGACGTCACGGCTTTGTGATTGGTCGCGACGGCCCATGTGACCGCCACGCGACCAATCACAAGGAATAAATTCTAGGAATTTAGGACCTGAGAATGACGTCCGCGGCTTGTGATTGGTCGCGTGGCTGTCACAGGGGCCGTTGCGACCAATCACAAAGCCGTGACGTCATCTTAAGGTCCTTCATGCGCTGATTCTTAGGAAGTAAGGCTGCCGGAAAGAAGCCGAGGGTGAGTATATACCTAATAGGAATATACTCACCCTCGGACTCGCCCTGCTTCTTTCCGGCAGCCTTCCTTCCTAAGAATCAGCACGTGCAGGACCTTAAGATAACGTCACGGCTTTGTGATTGGTCGCGACGGCCCATGTGACAGCCACGCGACCAATCACAAGCCGCGGACGTCATTCTCAGGTCCTAAATTCCTAGAATTTAGAATTCTAGGAATTTAGGACCTGAGAATGACGTCCGCGGCTTGTGATTGGTCGCGTGGCGGTCACATGGGCCGTCGCGACCAATCACAAAGCCATGACGTCACGGAAGGCACTGGACGCGCTCATTTTAACGCGCTCATTTTAACCAAAGCAGGCCGCCGGTTCCCTCGGTAAGTTGCAGGGGGCGCCGGACAGGTGAGTATATCAATATTTTTTATTTTAATTCTTTATTTTACACTTAAATATGGATCCCAGGGCCTGAAGGAGAGTTTCCTCTCCTTCAGACCCTGGGAACCATAGTATCCCATTGCAGTGCATTGGGTTTCGTGTTTCGGCCGACCCTGACCCCGACTTTTTTATAGGATCGGCCGATTTCACTCGACCCGACTTTTGAGAAAGTCGGGTTTCGTGAAACCCGACCCGATCCTATAAAAGTTAAGGTCGCTCAACCCTAATTATGAGTACCAATAGGTTATATTGACAGTTAGAATGAGTTAATGCAGCAAGTCAATATTTGCAGTGTTGACCCTTCTTCTTCAAGACCTCTGCAATTCTCCCTGGCATGCTCTCAATCAACTTCTGGACCAAATCCTGACTGATAGCAGTCCATTCTTGCATAATCAATGCTTGCATTTTGCCAGAATTTGTAGGTTTGTTTGTCCACCCGTCTCTTGATGATTGACCACAAGTTCTCAATGGGATTAAGATCTGGGGAGTTTCCAGGCCATGGATCCAAAAGCTCTATGTTTTGTTCCATGAGCCATTTAGTTATCACTAGGGTTGAGTGAAACGGGTCGTTCATTTTCAAAAGTCGCCGACTTTTGGCAAAGTCGGGTTTCATGAAACCCGATCCGACCCCTGTGCGGGGTCGGCCATGCGGTACGCGACTTTCGCGCCAAAGTCGCGTTTCAATGACGCGAAAAGTGCCATTTCTCAGCCAATGAAGGTGAACGCAGAGTGTGGGCAGCGTGATGACATAGGTCCTGGTCCCCACCATCTTAGAGAAGGGCATTGCAGTGATTGGCTTTCTGTCTGCGGCGTCACAGGGGCTATAAAGGGGCGTTCCCGCCGACCGCCATCTCACTGCTGCTGATCTGAGCTTAGGGAGAGGTTGCTGCCGCTTCGTCAGAAGCAGGGATAGCGTTAGGCAGGGTCTATTAACCACCAAACCGCTTGTGCTGTAGCGATTTCCACTGTCCAACACCACCTTCGGTGTGCAGGGACAGTGGAAGCTACATTTTTTTTTTTCCTCAGCGCTGTAGCTCATTGGGCTGCCCTAGAAGGCTCCCTGATAGCTGCATTGCTGTGTGTATGCCACTGTGCAAACCAACTGCTTTTTTCAAAGCACAAATCCTCTTGTTCCTTCCTTTCTGCACAGCTATCTTTTTTGTTTGTCCACACTTTTTATTTAATTTGTGCATCAGTCCACTCCTTATTGCTGCCTGCCATACCTGGCTGAAATTACTGCAGGGACATATTAATTGTAGGACAGTCCCTGTTTTGTTTTGTTTTTTTGTGGGAGATTAAGATTGGCATTTCTGCTAGAGTGCCATCCCTGTGTGTGCCATCTCTCACTCAGTGGGCCATAGAAAGCCTATTAATTTTTTTGCTTGATTTGGGTTCTAAAATCTACCTGAAAAAAAATCACTACATCAATCATTGGGAGAAAAATATTGGCCTCAGGGCTTGTGTGCCACTCCTGACTCCTGTGTGTGCCATCTCTCACTCAGTGGGCCATAGAAAGCCTATTCATTTTTTTGCTTGATTTGGGTTCTAAAATCTACCTGAAAAAAAATCACTACATCAATCATTGGGAGAAAAATATTGGCCTCAGGGCTTGTGTGCCACTCCTGACTCCTGTGTGTGCCATCTCTCACTCAGTGGGCCATAGAAAGCCTATAAATTTTTTTGCTTGATTTGGGTTCTAAAATCTACCTGAAAAAAAAATCACTACATCAATCAGTGGGAGAAAAATATTGGCCTCAGGGCTTGTGTGCCACTCCTGACTCCTGTGTGTGCCATCTCTCACTCAGTGGGCCATAGAAAGCCTTTTTTTTTATTTATTATTTGGTTTCTAAATTGTCCCTGAAAAAAATCATTTTATCTTATTTGGTTTCTAAAGTCTCCCTGAAAAAAAAAAAAAATTAAAACAGTGGGAGATTAATATTGCCCTTTCTGCTTGTGTGCCAGTCTTGACTCCTGGGTGTGCCATCTCTCTCTCTCAAATTGTGGGCCTTAGAAAGCCTATTAATTTTTTTGCTTGATTTGGGTTCTAAAATCTACCTGAAAAAAAAATCACTACATCAATCAGTGGGAGAAAAATATTGGCCTCAGGGCTTGTGTGCCACTCCTGACTCCTGTGTGTGCCATCTCTCACTCAGTGGGCCATAGAAAGCCTTTTTTTTATTATTATTATTTGGTTTCTAAATTGTCCCTGAAAAAATCATTTTATCTTATTTGGTTTCTAAAGTCTCCCTGAAAAAAAAAAAAAAAAAATAGGTGGGAGATTAATATTGACATTTGTGCTTGAGTGACAGTCCTGCATGTGTGGCATCTCTGTGATTTGGTGCCACAGAAAACAGAGTGTGTAACATTGGGCCTGATTTTCCTTGTGGTCTCACCAACCTGTAAAGGGATATTGAAATCATACTGAAGTTATAGCTCACCGTGTAAGTTGTTTGACAGCAACAATTAAAGTTACTTTGGTTAAGTTTTTAAAACAATGAGGAAGTCTTGTGCAAGAGGTCGTGGCCGTGGGCGTTCATTGTCAGCTGGTAATGATGGTAGTGGTAGTGGAGCATCAGGTGGTCGTGGGGATAAAAATATTCCACCTAAGTCTGGAGCTGTGGAGCCAGGTTCGTTGTCTGGCTACACAAGGCCTCGAACGCTCTCTTTTCTGGGAGTAGGAAAACCGCTTTTAAAGCCGGAGCAGCAACAGCAAGTTTTGGCTTACCTTGCAGACTCAGCCTCTAGCTCTTTTGCCTCCTCTTCTGAAACTGGTAAATGTAAAAACAGCGCGTCGCTTGTGGATGTTCACGGTCAGGGACAAGTCGCTTCCTTGTCCTCTTCAGCAAAAACAACAACAAGAGAGAAGGATGCAGCAGGCGACACAACGGGTTACTCCATGGAGCTCTTTACACATACCGTCCCTGGCTTAGAAAGTGAAACACTTAACAGGCCATGCCCATTACAAGTAGATTCTGACATGGAGTGCACTGATGCACAGCCACAGCCAGAGTACTATGCTGCTCCTTTGACTCAGACCACAACATTGCCCTCTCAGGGTACTGATCCACAATCAGACCCTGATGAGACTATGTTGCCCCGCCACGAACGCTATACCACCGACCGACACGGTGACACAGACGAAGTTGCACACGAGCTCGAAGAGGAGGTAATAGATGACCCAGTTGTTGACCCCGATTGGCAGCCATTGGGGGAACAGGGTGCAGGCGGCAGTAGTTCAGAAGCGGAGGTGGAGGAGGGGCCGCAGCAGGCATCAACATCGCAACAGGTTCCATCTGCCGGTCCCGTATCTGGGCCAAAACGCGTGTCAAAGCCAAAACCTGTTGGAGGACAGCGTGGCCATCCGGTTAAAGCTCAGTCTGCAATCCCTGAAAAGGGATCCGATGCTAGGAAGAGTGCAGTCTGGCATTTTTTTAAACAACATCCAATTGATCAGCGCAAAGTCATCTGTCAAAAATGTTGAACTAGCTTAAGCAGAGGTCAGAATCTGAAAAGTCTCAATACTAGTTGCATGCATAGACACTTAACCACCATGCATTTTCAAGCCTGGACTAACTACCAAACGTCCCTTAAGGTTGTAGCACCCTCGGCCAATGAAGCTAGTCAGCAACACAACATCCCTTCCGTCACTGTAAGGCCACCATTTTCCGCACCACCGGCAATATCTGTGCAGGTTTCTTTGCCAGCCAAAAGCAGTCAGGGTCAGGGAATCACCAGTTTTGTAGGAGGAAATATTGCATCTAGGGCACCGGCGGAAACAATACCGTCTCCAACCGTCTCTCAGTCTGCCATGTCCTGCGGCACACCCGAAAGTTCCACGATCTCCAGCTCTCCAGTCCAGCTCACCCTACATGAGACTCTGGTTAGAAAAAGGAAGTACTTATCCTCGCATCCGCGTACACAGGGTTTTAACGCCCACATAGCTAGACTAATCTTGTTAGAGATGATGCCCTACCGTTTAGTTGAAAGCGAAGCTTTCAAAGCCCTGATGGAGTACGCTGAACCACGATACGAGCTACCCAGTCGACACTTTTTTCCAGAAAAGCCATCCCAGCCCTGCACCAGCATGTTAAACAGCGCATCTTCCATGCACTCAGGCAATCTGTGAGTACAAAGGTGCACCTGACTACAGATGCATGGACCAGTAGGCATGGCCAGGGACGTTATGTGTCCATCACGGCACACTGGGTGAGTGTGGTGGATGCAGGGTCCACAGGGGACATCAATTTCGGGACAGTTGTGCCTAGCCCACGGTCTAGGAAACAGTTGGCTGTAGGCGTTCGCACCCCCTCCTCCTCCTCCTCGTCCTCCTGCAGAAGCGACAGCTCTTCCACAGACCGCAGTCGGCCAACCACTCCATCGGCAGATGACACTGTTGCACACAAGTTGTCCCATTATGGGCCAGCTACTGGCAAGCGTCAGCAGGCTGTATTGGCTATGAAGTGTTTGGGCGACAACAGACACACCGCGGAAGTTCTGTCCGAGTTCTTGCAACAAGAAACGCAGTCGTGGCTGGGCACAGTAGATCTTGAGGCAGGCAAGGTAGTGAGTGATAACGGAAGGAATTTCATGGCTGCCATCTCCCTTTCCCAACTGAAACACATTCCTTGCCTGGCTCACACCTTAAACCTGGTGGTGCAGTGCTTATTGAAAACTTATCCTGGGTTCTCCGACCTGCTCCTCAAAGTGCGTGGACTTTGCTCACATATCCGACGTTCGCCTGTACACTCCAGCCGTATGCAGACCTATCAGCGGTCTTTGAACCTTCCCCAGCATCGCCTAATCATAGACGTTGCAACAAGGTGGAACTCAACACTGCACATGCTTCAGAGACTGTGCCAACAGAGGCGGGCTGTTATGTTTTTGTGGGAGGATACACATACACGGGCAGGCAGTAGGATGGCAGACATGGAGTTGTCTGGTGTGCAGTGGTCGAAGATACAAGACATGTGTCAAGTCCTTCAGTGTTTTGAGGAATGCACACGGCTGGTTAATGCAGACAACGCCATAATAAGCATGAGCATCCCCCTAATGTGTCTGCTGATGCAAAGTTTGACGCACATAAAGGATCAGGCGTCTGCACCAGAGGAAGAGGAAAGCCTTGATGACAGTCAGCCATTGTCTGGTCAGGGCAGTGTACAGGACGAGGTAGCGGGCGAAGAGGAGGTGGAGGACGAGGAGGATGATGGGGATGAGTTTATTTTTAATGAGGAAGCTTTCCCGGGGGCACTGGAAATTGGTTGCGTGGCAAGGCCGGGTTCTGGTTTTTTGAGGGACACAAGGGACGTAGATTTGCCTGAAACTGCCCCTCAACCAATCACAACCGGAGATTTGTCAACTGGAACTTTGGCCCACATGGCGGATTATGCCTTACGTATCCTAAAAAGGGACATACGCATTTTGAAAATGAACGATGACGATTACTGGTTGGCCTGCCTCCTTGATCCACGCTATAAAGGCAAATTGCAAAATATTATGCCACATGAGAACTTGGAACTAATATTAGCAACCAAACAATCAACTCTTGTTGACCGTTTGCTTCAGGTATTCCCAGCACACAGCGCACGTGATCGTTCTCACACGAGCTCCAGGGGCCAGCAGACTAGGAGTGTTAGGGGTGCACACATCAGAAGTGGCGTTGGACAGAGGGGTTTTCTGACCAGGTTGTGGACTAATTTTGCTATGACCGCAGACAGGACAGGTACTGCTGCATCAATTGAAAGTGCCTGTCACAACATTTGTCCAGTATGGTTACTAACTATTTTTCATCCCTTATCGATGTTCTCCCTCAACCGTCATTCCCATTTGATTACTGGGCATCAAAATTAGACACCTGGCCAGAATTGGCAGAATATGCATTGCAGGAGCTTGCATGCCCGGCAGCTAGTGTCCTATCAGAAAGAGTATTCAGTGCTGCAGGTTCAATATTAACCGAAAAAAGGACTCGTCTGGCTACCCAAAATGTTGATGACCTAACATTCATTAAAATGAACCACAACTGGATTTCGAAATCTTTTGCCCCACCTTGCCCGGCCGACACCTAGCTTTCCTATGAAAAGCTCTTGCCTGTGGACTACTGTGAATTACTTTTCTAATGTCTAATTTGCTGCAGCTGATTGTCCAGCATACGACATGTTTACACCTCCCTAAATGGCCAAACTCCCCACACGGGGCCGTGGTATCGCGACTTGGTGCAAGCACCCGTGAGACTGCTGTTTGTCTGAAGAGGTGGGTGTGCTCGCTTTTGGTCGACGGCATTGCTACTGGGTCCCTCATAGTACAATAAAGTGTCTCTGGCGGTGGTGGTGCGCACCCAACGTCAGACACACTGTTGTAACATGAGGGGCCCTGGGCCTGTACCGCCGGCCACAAGAGAGTTCACCCACCCCCAGGTCAAACATTGCTCTACCACTTCCACAGTTATCTCTCACACTTCCACCAATGTTTAGTCTATGCGCTGACATCCTTCCATACCTGCCACTGACAATACCATTGTGTTGACATGTATGATGGTACTTAACATAGTCAGGGGCAGTGTCCTCTATTTACTACAGTAAATACTTTGCGCTAAATTAGTAGGTCTGAAACAACGCAGAGGATCCCACCCCTGAACCTAATGATTGCACCCTTTAGTGTTTTTGTTTTGTTTTAATGCGAGACATTCACATTTAGTTGTTGTTTTGGACTACTAACTGGCAGACACTCATTACAATCGGCCTCCGTTGACCAGACCACTGCTGCCCGTGTCCCCCTGGAACCAATTATAAAGTGCCTACAGCCAGCCCATTTTATTATGTTAGGCCTTGGAAGCCTGTCTGCGGTCCCTCCTTCCACTAGGCCTCCACTGACCTGACCACTGCTGCCCGTGTACCCCTGGAACCAATTATAAAGTGCCTACAGCCAGCCCATTTTATTATGTTAGGCCTTGGAAGCCTGTCTGCGGTCCCTCCTTCCACTAGGCCTCCAATGACCAGACCACTGCTGCCCGTGTACCCCCGGAACCAATTATAAAGTGCCTACAGCCAGCCCATTTTATTATGTTAGGCCTTCGAAGCCTGTCTGCGGTCCCTCCTTCCACTAGGCCTCCAATGACCAGACCACTGCTGCCCGTGTCCCCCAGGAACCAATTATGAAGTGCCTACAGCCAGCCCATTTTATTATGTTAGGCCTTGGAAGCCTGTCTGCGGTCCCTCCTTCCACTAGGCCTCCACTGACCTGACCACTGCTGCCCGTGTACCCCTGGAACCAATTATAAAGTGCCTACAGCCAGCCCATTTTATTATGTTAGGCCTTGGAAGCCTGTCTGCGGTCCCTCCTTCCACTAGGCCTCCAATGACCAGACCACTGCTGCCCGTGTACCCCTGGAACCAATTATAAAGTGCCTACAGCCAGCCCATTTTATTATGTTAGGCCTTGGAAGCCTGTCTGCGGTCCCTCCTTCCACTAGGCCTCCACTGACCTGACCACTGCTGCCCGTGTACCCCTGGAACCAATTATAAAGTGCCTACAGCCAGCCCATTTTATTATGTTAGGCCTTGGAAGCCTGTCTGCGGTCCCTCCTTCCACTAGGCCTCCAAAGACCAGACCACTGCTGCCCGTGTACCCCTGGAACCAATTATAAAGTGCCTACAGCCAGCCCATTTTATTATGTTAGGCCTTGGAAGCCTGTCTGCGGTCCCTCCTTCCACTAGGCCTCCGTTGACCAGACCACTGCTGCCCGTGTCCCCCTGGAACCAATTATAAAGTGCCTACAGCCAGCCCATTTTATTATGTTAGGCCTTGGAAGCCTGTCTGCGGTCCCTCCTTCCACTAGGCCTCCACTGACCTGACCACTGCTGCCCGTGTACCCCTGGAACCAATTATAAAGTGCCTACAGCCAGCCCATTTTATTATGTTAGGCCTTGGAAGCCTGTCTGCGGTCCCTCCTTCCACTAGGCCTCCAATGACCAGACCACTGCTGCCCGTGTACCCCTGGAACCAATTATAAAGTGCCTACAGCCAGCCCATTTTATTATGTTAGGCCTTCGAAGCCTGTCTGCGGTCCCTCCTTCCACTAGGCCTCCAATGACCAGACCACTGCTGCCCGTGTCCCCCTGGAACCAATTATAAAGTGCCTACAGCCAGCCCATTTTATTATGTTAGGCCTTGGAAGCCTGTCTGCGGTCCCTCCTTCCACTAGGCCTCCACTGACCTGACCACTGCTGCCCGTGTACCCCTGGAACCAATTATAAAGTGCCTACAGCCAGCCCATTTTATTATGTTAGGCCTTGGAAGCCTGTCTGCGGTCCCTCCTTCCACTAGGCCTCCAATGACCAGACCACTGCTGCCCGTGTACCCCTGGAACCAATTATAAAGTGCCTACAGCCAGCCCATTTTATTATGTTAGGCCTTGGAAGCCTGTCTGCGGTCCCTCCTTCTACTAGGCCTCCACTGACCTGACCACTGCTGCCCGTGTACCCCTGGAACCAATTATAAAGTGCCTACAGCCAGCCCATTTTATTATGTTAGGCCTTGGAAGCCTGTCTGCGGTCCCTCCTTCCACTAGGCCTCCAATGACCAGACCACTGCTGCCCGTGTACCCCTGGAACCAATTATAAAGTGCCTACAGCCAGCCCATTTTATTATGTTAGGCCTTCGAAGCCTGTCTGCGGTCCCTCCTTCCACTAGGCCTCCAATGACCAGACCACTGCTGCCCGTGTCCCCCTGGAACCAATTATAAAGTGCCTACAGCCAGCCCATTTTATTATGTTAGGCCTTCGAAGCCTGTCTGCGGTCCATCCTTCCACTAGGCCTCCAATGACCAGACCACTGCTGCCCGTGTCCCCCTGGAACCAATTATAAAGTGCCTACAGCCAGCCCATTTTATTATGTTAGGCCTTGGAAGCCTGTCTGCGGTCCCTCCTTCCACTAGGCTTCCACTGACCTGACCACTGCTGCCCGTGTACCCCTGAAACCAATTATAAAGTGCCTACAGCCAGCCCATTTTATTATGTTAGGCCTTGGAAGCCTGTCTGTGGTCCCTCCTTCCACTAGGCCTCCACTGACCTGACCACTGCTGCCCGTGTACCCCTGGAACCAATTATAAAGTGCCTACAGCCAGCCCATTTTATTATGTTAGGCCTTGGAAGCCTGTCTGCGGTCCCTCTTTCCACTAGGCCTCCAATGACCTGACCACTGCTGCCCGTGTACCCCTGGAACCAATTATAAAGTGCCTACAGCCAGCCCATTTTATTATGTTATGCCTTGGAAGCCTGTCTGCGGTCCCTCCTTCCACTAGGCCTCCAATGACCAGACCACTGCTGCCCGTGTACCCCTGGAACCAATTATAAAGTGCCTACAGCCAGCCCATTTTATTATGTTAGGCCTTCGAAGCCTATGTGCGGTCCCTCCTTCCACTAGGCCTCCAATGACCAGACCACTGCTGCCTGTGTCCCCTTGGAACCAATTATAAAGTGCCTACAGCCAGCCCATTTTATTATGTTAGGCCTTGGAAGCCTGTCTGCGGTCCCTCCTTCCACTAGGCCTCCACTGACCTGACCACTGCTGCCCGTGTACCCCTGGAACCAATTATAAAGTGCCTACAGCCAGCCCATTTTATTATGTTAGGCCTTCGAAGCCTGTCTGCGGTCCCTCCTTCCACTAGTCCTCCACTGACCTGACCACTGCTGCCCGTGTACCCCTGGAACCAATTATAAAGTGCCTACAGCCAGCCCATTTTATTATGTTAGGCCTTGGAAGCCTGTCTGCGGTCCCTCCTTCCACTAGGCCTCCACTGACCTGACCACTGCTGCCCGTGTACCCCTGGAACCGATTATAAAGTGCCTACAGCCAGCCCATTTTATTATGTTAGGCCTTCGAAGCCTGTCTGCGGTCCCTCCTTCCACTAGGCCTCCAATGACCAGACCACTGCTGCCCGTGTACCCATGGAACCAATTATAAAGTGCCTACAGCCAGCCCATTTTATTATGTTAGGCCTTGGAAGCCTGTCTGCGGTCCCTCCTTCCACTAGGCCTCCAATGACCAGACCACTGCTGCCCGTGTACCCCTGGAACCAATTATAAAGTGCCTACAGCCAGCCCATTTTATTATGTTAGGCCTTCGAAGCCTGTCTGCGGTCCCTCCTTCCACTACGCCTCCAATGACCAGACCACTGCTGCCCGTGTACCCCTGGAACCAATTATAAAGTGCCTACAGCCAGCCCATTTTATTATGTTAGGCCTTGGAAGCCTGTCTGCGGTCCCTCCTTCCACTAGGCCTCCACTGACCTGACCACTGCTGCCCGTGTACCCCTGGAACCTATTTTACCGTGCATAGAGCCTATTTTTTTATTTTATTTAATATTAATAAAGCCATGATGGACTACGCTGTACCACGCTATGAGCTACCCAGTTGACAATTCTTTTGCGAGAAAAGCCATCCCACCCCTCCACCAGCATGTTAAAGACCACATTGTCCTTTCATTCTGTCAATCTGTGAGTCCAAAGGTACACCTGACAACAGACACATGGAGCGGTAGGCATGGCCACGGAAGGTTACGTGTCCTTTGTGGCGCAATGGGTTAATGTATTGGATGCATGGTCCACACAGGGGACAGCCTGGTAAGTCTGTCTGCAGTCCCTAATTCAAGTTGTCCTCAAATGAATAAATCTGAGCTTCCACCTTCTGGCTCTCATTAAGTGCTGTTTTTTAAAAGATTGTTGGTTCCGGCCTACTAACGGTGTCTGCCCCTGCCTGGTGTTGTCCTCAACTGAATAAATCTGAGCTTCCACCTTCTGGCTCTCATTAAGTGCTGTTTTTTAAAAGATTGTTGGTTCCGGCCTACTAACGGTGTCTGCCCCTGCCTGGTGTTGTCCTCAACTGAATAAAGCTGAGCTTCTACCTTCTGGCTCTCATTAAGTGCTGTTTTTTAAAAGATTGGTGGTTCCGGCCTACTAACGGTGTCTGCCCCTGCCTGGTGTTGTCCTCAACTGAATAAAGCTGAGCTTCTACCTTCTGGCTTTTGGCCTACAGTAGCAAATATTAAACTGCATTTGGCCTATTAGTGTGTTTGGGCACTTAAAACAGTGTCTGCTGCTCCTGGGTTTGCTACTCCACTCAACAAAGCAATGCCGCCTGTTTAGTCCTGTTACCAATTTTGAACTGCATTTAGCCTACTTTATTCCTTGGCCCTATATCTGTTTCCTCCTCATCCTGCCCATTCCCCAGCCACTGCTAGATGAGTCTGCTGGTACATTGACCTAGACCACTACATTCCCCTTGCACTCTACACAGCCAGAATCTGACCCTGCTGAAAGTAAGGTTCCCCTTCCCGCATGTTATACCACCTTACACAGGGACAAAGAGGAAGGTGCAGATGAAAGTGCAGGTTCCTTCATCAGGTGGGGGGGGCATACTCGTTGGCGACGTCACTGGCACAGGGCCCCTCAGAGTACGCAAAAGTGTCGCTGCTGGTGGGAGGCGCCCCCGCCGTGCAAACACACCGCTGTACTTTGAGGGGCCCTGTGCCAGTGCCAATGCCAACGAGGGGGCCTCCCTGCTTGCTTAGGATCACAGCACTTGCAAACTTGACATACTTACCTCTCACTGCTCCACCGCCGTGACGTAGTCCACGTTTCCTGGGCTGTTGTGAATTTGGATTCTGGGCTCCCCCGGTGGCCGCTTGTGGAATTGGATTTGTCATCCTCTTTCCTGTTTCACCTGGTTCCATCAGTAGTGGGTGTCGCTATTTAAGCTCATTTCTCTGGTGGTTTCTTGCCGGTCAACAATGTTATCTGATGCCTCTCAGTGCTTGTTCCTGCTTCTAGACAACTGCTAGATAAGTTGGACTTTTGTCCATGTTTCATTTTGCTTATTTGTTCCAGTTCACAGCTGAAGTTTTGTTACTGTGTCTGGAAAGCTCTCGTTGATCAGGGATTGCTACTCTGGCGTTATGAGTTAATGCCAGAGTTTAAGGTAATCTCTGGATGGTGTTTTGTTAGTGTTTTTCTGCTGACCATGAAAGTATACTATCTGTCTTCTGCTATCTAGTAAGCGGACCTCAAATTTGCTTAGACTATTTTCCTGCTGCGTTTGTTGTTTCATCTGAACTCACCGTCATTATATGTGGGGGGCTACTGTCTTCTTTGGAATATTTCTCTAGAGGTGAGCCAGGTCTTATATTTCCCTCTGCTAGCTATTTAGGTCTTAGGCCAGAGCTGGGCATCTAGCTATAAATAGGAAATGCTACCTGGCTATTTCTAGTTGCGCGGCAGGCTTAGTTCATGGTCAGTATAGTTCCATCTTCCGAGAGCTTGTCCCTCAATAGGCTTGCTATGATCTCTGCCTTCAGAGATCATGACAGTTTGACCGGCCAATAAAGTGTTAAAGACCCAGGTTGAGAAAGGAGAGTTATAAGAAGTCTGCTGGAATTTTTTTTTTTTTTTTTCCTCCAGTTTGCCTTGCTGCAGTCTTTTTTCTCTCTCTCCTCCTAATCTCTGTATGGCTCTGTGTGCACCTGACAATAATGGATCTTCAGAGTGTAACTGCGGGTTTGAATAATCTCATCATGAAAGTACAAAATTTACAAGATTTTGTGGTACATGCTCCGGTATCTGAGCCGAGAATTCCTTTGCCGGAGTTCTTCACAGGGAATAGAGCTAGCTTCCAGAATTTCCGAAATAATTGTAAGCTTTATTTGTCCCTGAAGTCTCGTTCAGCTGGAGACCCTGCTCAGCAGGTTAGGATTGTGATTTCCTTGCTCAGGGGTGACCCTCAAGATTGGGCCTTCTCATTGCCAGCAGGGGATCCTGCGTTGCGCGATGTGGATGCGTTTTTTCTGGCCTTGGGCTTGCTTTATGAGGAACCTCATTTGGAACTTCAGGCAGAAAAAACTTTGATGGCACTATCTCAGGGGCAAGACGAAGCTGAAGTTTACTGCCAAAAATTCCGTAAATGGTCTGTGCTTACTCAGTGGAATGAGTGCGCCTTGGCGGCAACTTTCAGAGAAGGCCTCTCTGATGCCGTTAAGGATGTTATGGTGGGGTTCCCTGTGCCTGCAGGTCTGAATGAGTCCATGACAATGGCTATTCAGATTGATAGGCGTCTGCGGGAGCGCAAACCGGTGCACCATCTGGCGGTGTCTTTGGAAAAGACGCCAGAAAGTATGCAGTGTGATAGAATTCTGTCCAGGAGCGAGCGACAGAATTTTAGACGGAAGAATGGATTGTGCTTCTATTGTGGGGATTCTACTCATGTTATATCAGCATGCTCTAGGCGTACAAAGAAGCTTGATAAGTCTGTTTCCATTGGCACCATTCAGTCTAAGTTTATTTTGTCTGTAACCCTGATTTGCTCTTTGTCATCCATTGCCACGGATGCCTATGTTGACTCTGGCGCCGCTCTGAGTCTTATGGATTGGTCCTTTGCCAATCGTTGTGGTTTTGATTTAGAGCCTTTGGAGACTCTTATTCCTCTGAAGGGGATTGACTCCACCCCATTGGCTAATAATAAACCACAATACTGGACACAAGTGACCATGCGTATCAATCCGGATCACCAGGAGATTATTCGTTTCCTGGTGCTGTATAATTTACATGACGATTTGGTACTGGGATTGCCATGGTTGCAGTCTCACAACCCAGTCTTGGACTGGAGAGCAATGTCTGTGTTGAGCTGGGGATGTAAGGGTATTCATGGGGACTTACCTTTGGTTTCTATTTCGTCGTCCATTCCCTCTGAAGTCCCTGAGTTCCTCTCTGATTATCAAGACGTCTTTGACGAACCCAAGCTTGGGTCGTTACCTCCGCACCGTGAGTGCGATTGTGCCATAGATTTGATACCGGGTTGCAAATATCCTAAGGGTCGTTTGTTTAATCTGTCTGTGCCGGAACATGCTGCTATGCGGGAATATATAAAGGAGTCTTTGGAAAAGGGACATATTCGTCCATCTTCTTCTCCCTTGGGAGCTGGGTTTTTCTTTGTCTCAAAAAAGGACGGCTCTTTGAGACCATGTATTGATTATCGGCTTCTGAATAAGATCACTGTTAAGTATCAATACCCATTGCCATTGCTTACTGATTTGTTTGCTCGTATAGAGGGTGCTAAGTGGTTCTCTAAAATTGATCTTCGTGGGGCGTATAATTTGGTGCGGATCAGGCAGGGGGATGAGTGGAAGACCGCATTTAATACGCCCGAGGGCCACTTTGAGTATTTGGTCATGCCTTTTGGTCTTTCTAATGCCCCTTCAGTTTTCCAGTCTTTTATGCATGATATTTTCCGCGATTTTCTGGATAAATTTATGATAATATATCTGGATGATATTCTGATTTTTTCTGATGACTGGGACTCTCATGTCCAGCAGGTCAGGAGAGTTTTTCAGGTTCTGCGGTCTAATTCTTTATGTGTGAAGGGGTCTAAGTGCGTTTTTGGGGTCCAGAAAATTTCCTTTTTGGGGTATATTTTTTCTCCCTCTTCCATTGAGATGGATCCCGTCAAGGTGCAAGCTATTTGTGATTGGACTCAGCCCTCCTCTCTTAAGGGTCTTCAGAGATTTTTGGGCTTTGCCAACTTTTACCGCCGATTTATTGCTGGTTTTTCGGATGTCGTTAAACCACTGACTGATTTGACCAGACAAGGCGCTGATGTTGCTAATTGGTCCCCTCATGCTGTAGAGGCCTTTCAGGAGCTTAAGCACCGTTTTGCCTCTGCCCCTGTGTTGCGTCAGCCTGATGTGAATCTGCCTTTTCAGGTTGAGGTTGACGCTTCGGAGATCGGAGCTGGGGCAGTGTTGTCGCAGAAAGGTTCCGACTGCTCCGTCATTAGGCCTTGTGCCTTCTTTTCTCGCAAATTTTCGCCCGCAGAGCGGAATTATGATGTTGGGAATCGGGAGCTTTTGGCCATGAAGTGGGCGTTTGAGGAGTGGCGCCATTGGCTAGAGGGGGCTAAGCATCAGGTGGTGGTATTGACTGACCACAAAAATTTGATTTATCTTGAGACTGCCAGGCGCCTGAATCCTAGACAGGCGCGCTGGTCTTTATTTTTTTCTCGCTTTAATTTTGTGGTGTCATACCTACCGGGTTCTAAGAATGTTAAGGCAGATGCCCTTTCTAGGAGTTTTGACCCGGACTCTCCTGGTAATTCTGAACCCACAGGTATCCTTAGGGAGGGAGTAATTTTGTCGGCCATTTCTCCTGATCTGCGGCGGTCCTTGCAAGAGTTTCAGGCGGATAGACCGGATCGTTGTCCGCCTGATAGACTGTTTGTTCCGGATGATTGGACCAGTAGAGTCATCTCTGAGGTACATTCTTCTGCATTGGCAGGTCATCCCGGAATTTTTGGTACTAGGGATTTGGTGGCAAGATCCTTCTGGTGGCCTTCCCTGTCACGAGATGTGCGAGTCTTTGTGCAGTCATGTGACATTTGTGCTCGGGCCAAGTCTTGTAGTTCTCGGGCTAGCGGACTGCTGTTGCCCTTGCCTATTCCTAAGAGGCCTTGGACACACATCTCGATGGATTTTATTTCAGATCTGCCTGTTTCCCAGAAGATGTCTGTCATCTGGGTGGTCTGTGACCGTTTCTCTAAAATGGTCCATTTGGTTCCTCTGCCCAAGTTGCCTTCTTCTTCTGAGTTGGTTCCTCTGTTTTTTCAGAATGTTGTCCGATTGCACGGTATTCCTGAGAATATTGTTTCTGACAGAGGTACCCAATTTGTGTCTAGATTTTGGCGGACATTCTGTGCTAGGATGGGCATAGATTTGTCTTTTTCATCTGCTTTTCACCCTCAGACTAATGGCCAGACCGAGCGGACTAATCAGACCCTGGAGACATATCTGAGGTGTTTTGTCTCTGCTGACCAGGATGATTGGGTTGCTTTTTTGCCATTGGCAGAGTTCGCCCTCAATAATCGGGCCAGCTCTTCCACCTTGGTGTCCCCGTTTTTCTGTAATTCGGGGTTTCACCCTCGATTTTCCTCCGGTCAGGTGGAATCCTCGGATTGTCCTGGAGTGGATGCGGTGGTGGAGAGATTGCATCACATCTGGGGGCAGGTTATGGACAATTTGATGTTGTCCCAGGAGAAGACTCAGCGTTTTGCCAACCGTCATCGTCGTATTGGTCCTCGGCTTTGTGTTGGAGATTTGGTGTGGTTGTCTTCTCGTTTTGTCCCTATGAGGGTCTCTTCTCCTAAGTTTAAACCTCGGTTCATCGGCCCTTATAGAATATTGGAGATTCTTAATCCTGTTTCTTTCCGTTTGGACCTCCCTGCGTCCTTTTCCATTCATAACGTTTTTCATCGGTCGTTGTTGCGCAGGTATGAGGTACCTGTTGTACCTTCAGTTGAGCCTCCTGCTCCGGTGTTGGTTGAGGGTGAGTTGGAGTACGTTGTGGAGAAAATTTTGGACTCTCGTGTTTCCAGACGGAGACTCCAGTATCTGGTCAACTGGAAGGGTTACGGCCAGGAGGATAATTCTTGGGTCAATGCATCTGATGTTCATGCTTCTGATCTTGTTCGTGCCTTCCATAGGGCTCATCCTGGTCGCCCTGGTGGATCTGGTGAGGGTTCGGTGCCCCCTCCTTGAGGGGGGGGTACTGTTGTGAATTTGGATTCTGGGCTCCCCCGGTGGCCGCTTGTGGAATTGGATTTGTCATCCTCTTTCCTGTTTCACCTGGTTCCATCAGTAGTGGGTGTCGCTATTTAAGCTCATTTCTCTGGTGGTTTCTTGCCGGTCAACAATGTTATCTGATGCCTCTCAGTGCTTGTTCCTGCTTCTAGACAACTGCTAGATAAGTTGGACTTTTGTCCATGTTTCATTTTGCTTATTTGTTCCAGTTCACAGCTGAAGTTTTGTTACTGTGTCTGGAAAGCTCTCGTTGATCAGGGATTGCTACTCTGGCGTTATGAGTTAATGCCAGAGTTTAAGGTAATCTCTGGATGGTGTTTTGTTAGTGTTTTTCTGCTGACCATGAAAGTATACTATCTGTCTTCTGCTATCTAGTAAGCGGACCTCAAATTTGCTTAGACTATTTTCCTGCTGCGTTTGTTGTTTCATCTGAACTCACCGTCATTATATGTGGGGGGCTACTGTCTTCTTTGGAATATTTCTCTAGAGGTGAGCCAGGTCTTATATTTCCCTCTGCTAGCTATTTAGGTCTTAGGCCAGAGCTGGGCATCTAGCTATAAATAGGAAATGCTACCTGGCTATTTCTAGTTGCGCGGCAGGCTTAGTTCATGGTCAGTATAGTTCCATCTTCCGAGAGCTTGTCCCTCAATAGGCTTGCTATGATCTCTGCCTTCAGAGATCATGACACTGGGCCCACTAAAAGCTTGAACCAGCCCTACCCTCCACAACTTTTGCAAAATGACCCCCAAGTTCCAATGCCCAACTATTATTATAAAGTTAATTAAGATTGACAAGCTTCAGAAACAAGAGTGGATGTTTTTGGAATTAAAATGGGCACTGTAGGTGTTTTCCTGGCCTCCACTCACTGCCGACTATGCTTCCCCATTGACTTGCATTGGGTTTCGTGTTTCGGTCGATCCCCGACTTTTAGCGATAATCGGCCGACTGCACTCGACTCGACTCTGGACAAAGTCGGGTTTCACAAAACCCGACTCGACCTTAAAAAAATGAAAGTCGCTCAACCCTAGTTATCACCTTTGCCTTTTCCAGCATGATGGAGCACCTTGCCATAAAGCATTGTTGGGCGCCAAACTGCTCTTGGACGGTTGGGAGAAGTTGCTCTTGGAGGACATTCTGGTACCATTCTTTATTCATGGCTGTGTTTTTAGGCAAGACTGTGAGTGAGCTGATTCCCTTGGCTGAGAAGCAACCCCACACATGAATGGTTTCAGGATGCTTTACAGTTGGCATGAGACAAGACTGGTGGTAGCGCTCACCTCTTCTTCTCCGAATAAGCTGTTTTCCAGATGTCCCAAACAATCGAAAATGGGATTCATCAGAGAAAATGACTTTGCCCCAGTCCTCAGCAGTCCACTCCCTGTACCTTTTGCAGAATATCAGTCGGTCCCTGATGTTTTTTCTGGAGAGAAGTGGCTTCTTTGCTGCCCTACTTGAAACCAGGCCTTGCTCAAAGTGTCTCCGCCTCACAGTGCGTGCAGAAGCACTCACACCAGCCTGCTGCCATTCCTGAGCAAGCTCGGCACTGCTGGTAGTCCGATCCCGCAGCTGAAACAGTTTTAAGATACGGTCCTGGCGCTTGCTGGTCTTTCTTGGGTGCCCTGGAGCCTTTTTGACAACAATGGAAGCTCTCTCCTTGAAGTTCTTGATGATGCGATAGATTGTTGACTGAGGTGGAATCTTTGTAGCTGCGATACTCTTCCCTGTTAGGCCATTTTTGTGCAGTGCAATGATGGCTGCACGTGTTTCTTTAGAGATAACTATGGTTAACTGAAGAGAAACAATGATACCAAGCACCAGCCTCCTTTTAAAGTGTCCAGTGATGTCATTCTTACTTAATCATGATTGATTGATTGCCAGCCCTGTCCTCATCAACACCCACACCTGTGTTAAGGGATCAATCACTAAAATGATGTTAGCTGCTCCTTTTAAGGCAGGACTGCAATGATGTTGAAATGTGTTTTGGGGGTTAAAGTTCATTTTCTGGGCAATTATTGATTTTGCAAGTACAGTAATTGCTGTTAAGCTGATCACTCTGACATTCAGGAGTATATGCAAATTGCCATTAGAAAAAATGAAGCAGTAGACTTTGGAAAAATTATTATTTGTCTCATTCTCAAAATTTTTGTCCATGACTATACACATCTCCTGTGTATAATGGCACTGATGGTGATATTAGTATTGTGTTTTTTTTATTACTGATCAGTATTGTATTCAGTCACTATGTGGTGGTAATATGTGGTCTGGACATGGTGTGGTGGCATTTGTTCCTTGTATATGCTATTATTTGGTCACTATGTGGTGGTAATAATGTGGTCTGGTCATGGTGCGGTGGCATTTGTTCCTTGTTTGTGATATTATTCGGTCACTTTGTGGTGGTAATATGTGGTCTGGTCATGGTGCGGTTGTATTTGTTCCTTGTATGTGATATTATTCAGTCACTGGTGGTAATATGTGGTCTGGTCATGGTGTTGTATTTGTTCCTTGTATGTGATATTAATGGTCATTTTAAAAATTGAAAAATAATTTTAAATATATCAAAATTGTATTGCATATTTTAACAAATATTTAGTAGGTTACAGTAGAGTAGGGCACAGCCAAAAGTGTCTACCGTGTTATGGTGGTGGCTTAAAAAAATATTTTGGCCAAAACAAAAGCTGCTGGCTATGTGTGATCTGGTGATGGGAACTGTTAATGTGTGATAGGTGAGAAGTAGAGTTTTTCCAAGAGAGCGGTTGGACTGTGGACAGTTCGAGGGGTGGAGGCGGGGCTGGGGTTGAGCCTGGGCAGAGTCTCAAGGGGGCCCCGAAAATTTTGCCAGTATGGGGCCCCAAAATTTCTAGTGGCAGCCCTGCCTGGCATGGCCTTCCCCACCACCACAACCATGCAGCAGCAGTGGCACACGGACCCTGACAGGTCGGCCACCATGACCAGGCTGCAAGAAATGAGCCCACCGAGGCTCCCCAGACTGCAGCGCCGATCCCAAAAGGAAAAAAATAAAAAGCAGTGGACTATCTCTATTCCTCCCCCTCACCTCCGAATGTGTCTGTGATGTCAGGTTTGTCTCACCCTTAAAGTGTGTCTCTGCCTTCTCATGCGTCTTGCACCATCCTCGAATTCCCAGACCCCACTACTTTAATTGCCCCTTCTCCTGCAACCCCTGGGTCATCTACAGTTAGCCAGGCCTCACAGCTACACATCCCCCAGTTCCGTCGCCCTACCCTAAGCAGGCGCAGTTAATTTTTTATTTTTTTTTGTTTATAAATAAATGTTAACGTTTTTGGCCCTCAATACTGTTTGGTTTATTTGTGTATTTCGCTGCCAGCAACACACACCGTGAGCCGAATAAACACACTGAGCCATACACTTTGTTTTTTTGCCACCTCATAGCTCCAGTACTTATTAAGTACAACACTGCAGCTTTGCGTGTTTGGTATGGAACTATGAGTTGTCAAAAAATAATATTTCTTGTATTTTCTCCATAATCTCTTCAGTCTGCTTAATCTGTGTCGCAGACAGAAGAGACAATTGTGGTAATACAAAGCAGAACTATACTCAACAGGTCATGTGTCAAAAAACTCATTATTTATGACACCTGACCTGGTGAGTACAGAACTGCCTTGTATAACCTCCATTTTCTCTTCAGTCTACGTAATCTATTTCACACAAACTGAAGAGACGATGGAGGTCATACAAGGCATATCTATACTCACCTGGACAGGTGTCAGAAATAGTGAATTCATGAGGCTGGGTTTTGTGCTCATGAAGTCATTATTTCTCACACGACTTGGTGAGTATAGATCTGCTTTGTATTACACCTCCATCGTCTCTTCAGTCTGCGTCCAATAGATACTGCAGAACAGAATCAGGATGTAATGACGTCAACCACCTTACCACTAGTAACTAGTGGCAAAAACATCCATTCTTGTTACTGAAGCTTGTCAATATTAATTTACTTTATAATAATAGTTAGGCATTGGAAATTGGGGGTCATTTGGCTAAAGTTGTGGGGGGTAGGGCTGGTTAAAGTTTTTAGTGGGCCCAAGAAACGTGGACTACGTCACGGCGGTGGAGCAGGGAGAGGTAAGTATTTCAACGTTGCAAGTGCTGTGATCCTGAGCAAGCAGGGGGGGCCCACTCGTTCGCATAGGCACTGACACAGGGCCCCTCACAGTACGGCGGTGTGTTTGCACGGCGGGGGCGCCTCCCACCGGCAGCGGCACTTTTGCGTACTATGAGGGGCCCTGTGCCAGTGACGTCGCCAACGAGTATGCCCCCCACCTGATGAAGGAACCTGCACTTTCACCTGCACCTTCCTCTTTGTCCCCGTGTAAGGTGGTATAGTAAGCGGGAAGAGGAACCTGACTTTCAGCAGGGTCAGATTCTGGCTGTGTAGAGTCCAAGGGGAATGTGGTGGTCTGGGTCAATGTACCAGCGGACTCATCTAGCAGTGGCTGGGCAATAGGCAGGATGAGGAGGAAACACAGATCTAGGCCCAAATAATAAAGTGATCTAAATGCACTTCAAAATTGGTAACAGGACTAACCAGGCGGCATTGCTTTGTTCAGTGGAGGACAACTGTAATGAGAGATTGACACAGTGAGAAGGGCCAAATAAGTAACTAGGCTAAATGCAGTTCTAAATTGGTAACAGTAGGAAACAGGCGGCACTGCTTTGTTCAGTGGAGGAGAACACCAAGCAGCAGCAGACACCGTTACTAGGCCCCAACCAAACTAGTAGGCCAACTGCAGTGTTACATTAACAACTACCTAATGAGAGCCTGAAGGTTGAAGCTCAAGAAAAACAAACAGGAGGAAAGCCAGGAGCGGCAGACACCGTTAGAAGGCCCCAACCAAAGTAGTAGGGCAACTGCTGTCTTATATAAACAACTACTTAATGAGAGCCTGAAGGTTGAAGCTCAGACAAGGAAACCTGGAGGAGAACACCAAGGAGTGGCAGACACCGTTACTAGGCCCCAACCAAAGTAGTAGGGCAACTGCTGTCTTATATAAACAACTACTTAATGAGAGCCTGAAGGTTGAAGCTCAGACAAGGAAACCTGGAGGAGAACACCAAGGAGGAGGAGAACACCAAGGAGCGGCAGACACCGTTACTAGGCCCCAGCCAAAGTAGTAGGGCAACTGCTGTCTAATATAAACAACTACTTAATGAGAGCCTGAAGGTTGAAGCTCAGACAAGGAAACCTGGAGGAGAACACCAAGGAGGAGGAGAACACTAAGGAGCGGCAGACACCGTTACTAGGCCCCAACCAAAGTAGTAGGGCAACTGCTGTCTAATATAAACAACTACTTAATGAGAGCCTGAAGGTTGAAGCTCAGACAAGATAACCTGGAGGAGAACACCATGGAGCAGCAGACACCGTTACTAGGCCCCAACCAAAGTAGTAGGGCAACTGCTGTCTTATATAAACAACTACTTAATGAGAGCCTGAAGGTTGAAGCTCAGACAAGGAAACTTGGAGGAGAACACGAAGGAGGAGGAGAACACTAAGGAGCAGCAGACACCGTTACTAGGCCCCAACCAAAGTAGTAGGGCAACTGCTGTCTAATATAAACAACTACTTAATGAGAGCCTGAAGGTTGAAGCACAGACAAGATAACCTGGAGGAGAACACCATGGAGCAGCAGACACCGTTACTAGGCCCCAACCAAAGTAGTAGGGCAACTGCTGTCTTATATAAACAACTACTTAATGAGAGCCTGAAGGTTGAAGCTCAGACAAGGAAACCTGTAGGAGAACACCAAGGAGGAGGAGAACACCAAAGAGCGGCAGACACCATTACTAGGCCCCAACCAAAGTAGTAGGGCAACAGCAGTGTTACATTAAAAACTACTTAATGAGAGCCTGAAGGTTGAAGCTCAGACAAGGAAACCTGGAGGAGAACACCAAGGAGGAGGAGAACACCAAGGAGCGGTAGACACCGTTACTAGGCCCCAACCAAAGTAGTAGGGCAACAGCAGTGTTACATTAACAACTACTTAATGAGAGCCTGAAGGTTGAAGCTCAGACATGGAAACCTGGAGGAGAGCACCAAGGAGCGGCATACACCGTTACTAGGACCCAACCAAAGTAGTAGGGCAACTGCTGTCTTATATAAACAACTACTTAATGAGAGCCTGAAGGTTGAAGCTCAGACAAGGAAACCTGGAGGAGAACACCAAGGAGGAGGAGAACATCAAGGAGCGGCAGACACCGTTACTAGGCCCCAACCAAAGTAGTAGGGCAACTGCTGTCTAATATAAACAACTACTTAATGAGAGCCTGAAGGTTGAAGCTCAGACAAGGAAACCTGGAGGAGAACACCAAGGAGCGGCAGACACCGTTACTAGGCCCCAACCAAAGTAGTAGGGCAACTGCTGTCTTATATAAACAACTACTTAATGAGAGCCTGAAGATTGAAGCTCAGGCAAGAAAACCTGGAGGAGAACACCAAGGAGGAGGAGAACACCAAGGAGCGGCAGACACCGTTACTAGGCCCCAACCAAAGTAGTAGGGCAACTGCTGTCTAATATAAACAACTACTTAATGAGAGCCTGAAGGTTGAAGCTCAGACAAGGAAACCTGGAGGAGAACACCATGGAGTGGCAGACACCGTTACTAGGCCCCAACCAAAGTAGTAGGGCAACTGCTGTCTTATATAAACAACTACTTAATGAGAGCCTGAAGGTTGAAGCTCAGACAAGGAAACCTGGAGGAGAACACCAAGGAGCGGCAGACACCGTTACTAGGCCCCAACCAAAGTAGTAGGGCAACTGCTGTCTTATATAAACAACTACTTAATGAGAGCCTGAAGGTTGAAGCTCAGACAAGGAAACCTGGAGGAGAACACCAAGGAGGAGGAGAACACCAAGGAGCGGCAGACACCATTACTAGGCCCCAACCAAAGTAGTAGGGCAACTGCTGTCTTATATAAACAACTACTTAATGAGAGCCTGAAGGTTGAAGCTCAGACAAGGAAACCTGGAGGAGAACACCAAGGAGGAGGAGAACATCAAGGAGCGGCAGACACCGTTACTAGGCCCCAACCAAAGTAGTAGGGCAACTGCTGTCTAATATAAACAACTACTTAATGAGAGCCTGAAGGTTGAAGCTCAGACAAGGAAACCTGGAGGAGAACACCAAGGAGCGGCAGACACCGTTACTAGGCCCCAACCAAAGTAGTAGGGCAACTGCTGTCTTATATAAACAACTACTTAATGAGAGCCTGAAGGTTGAAGCTCAGACAAGGAAACCTGGAGGAGAACACCAAGGAGGAGTAGAACACCAAGGAGCGGCAGACACCGTTACTAGGCCCCAACCAAAGTAGTAGGGCAACTGCTGTCTAATATAAACAACTACTTAATGAGAGCCTGAAGGTTGAAGCTCAGACAAGGAAACCTGGAGGAGAACACCATGGAGTGGCAGACACCGTTACTAGGCCCCAACCAAAGTAGTAGGGCAACTGCTGTCTTATATAAACAACTACTTAATGAGAGCCTGAAGGTTGAAGCTCAGACAAGGAAACCTGGAGGAGATCACCAAGGAGCGGCAGACACCGTTACTAGGCCCCAACCAAAGTAGTAGGGCAACTGCTGTCTTATATAAACAACTACTTAATGAGAGCCTGAAGGTTGAAGCTCAGACAAGGAAACCTGGAGGAGAACACCAAGGAGGAGGAGAACACCAAGGAGCGGCAGACACCGTTACTAGGCCCCAACCAAAGTAGTAGGGCAATAGCAGTGTTACATTAAAAACTACTTAATGAGAGCCTGAAGGTTGAAGCTCAGACAAGGAAACCTGAAGGAGAACACCAAGGAGCGGCAGACACCATTACTAGGCCCCAACTAAAGTAGTAGGGCAACTGCTGTCTAATATAAACAACTACTTAATGAGAGCCTGAAGGTTAAAGCTCAGATAAGGAAACCTGGAGGAGAACACCAAGGAGGAGGAGAACACCAAGGAGCGGCAGACACCGTTACTAGGCCCCAACCAAAGTAGTAGGGCAACCCCAGTGTTACATTAAAAACTACTTAATGAGAGCCTGAAGGTTGAAGCTCAGACAAGGAAACCTGGAGGAGAACACCAAGGAGGAGGAGAACACCAAGGAGCGTCAGACACCGTTACTAGGCCCCAACCAAAGTAGTAGGGCAACAGCAGTGTTACATTAAAAACTACTTAATGAGAGCCTGAAGGTTGAAGCTCAGACAAGGAAACCTGGAGGAGAGCACTAAGAAGCGGCAGACACTGTTACTAGGCCCCAACCAAAGTAGTAGGGCAACTGCTGTCTTATATAAACAACTACTTAATGAGAGCCTGAAGGTTGAAGCTCAGACAAGGAAACCTGGAGGAGAACACCAAGGAGGAGGAGAAGACCAAGGAGCGGCAGACACCGTTACTAGGCCCCAACCAAAGTAGTAGGGCAACAGCAGTGTTTTACATTATAAACTACTTAATGAGAGCCTTGTGGTTGAAGCTCAGCTTTTTCAGTGGAGGACCGCGTGATTGAGTGGCGCAGACAGACAAAGGTAGTATGTGTTAACTCAAAAAGTTGGCTCTAAGCAGTTTTAAATTGGTTACAGGGGTACACAGGCAACATTGGTGTGGTCAGCAGAGGACAGTTGGAAGGAGTGACCGCAGACAGACTTCCTAGGCCTAAAATAATAAAATAGGCTCTATGCAGATTAAATTTGGCTACAAGGGTACACAGGCAGCATTGGTGTGGTCAGCGGAAGACAATTGGAAGGAGGGACCGCAGACAGACTTCCTAGGCCCAAAATAATAAAATAGGCTCTATGCAGCTTAAATTTGGCTACAGGGGTACACAGGCAGCATTGGTGTGGTCAGCGGAGGACAATTGGAAGGAGGGACCGCAGACAGACTTTCTAGGCCTAAAATAATAAAATAGGCTCTATGCAGCTTCCATTATGTGTCAGGGGTTCACAGGCAGCATTGGTGTGGTCAGCGGAGGACAATTGGAAGGAGGGACCGCAGACAGACTTCCTAGGCCTAAAATAATAAAATAGGCTCTATGCTGCTTCCATTGTATTACCCACCCATAGTCTCTTCAGTCTGCGTCCAATAGATACTGCAGAACAGAATCAGGATGTAATGACGTCAACCACCTTACCACTAGCAACTAGGGTTGAGCGACTTTTACTTTTTTGGGGTCGAGTCGGGTTTTGCGAAACCCGACTTTGTCAAAAGTCGAGTCGAGTGAAGTCGGACGATTACCGCGAAAAGTCGGGGATCGACCGAAACATGAAACCCAATGCAAGTCAATGGGGAAACATAGTCAGCAGTGAGTGGAGGCCAGGAAAACACCTACAGTGCCCATTTTAATGGCAAAAACATCCATTCTTGTTACTGAAGCTTGTCAATATTAATTTACTTTATAATAATAGTTAGGCATTGGAAATTGGGGGTCATTTGGCTAAAGTTGTGGGGGTTAGGGCTGGTTAAAGTTTTTAGTGGGCCCAGGAAACGTGGACTACATCACGGCGGTGGAGCAGGGAGAGGTAAGTATTTCAACGTTGCAAGTGCTGTGATCCTGAGCAAGCAGGGGGGCCCACTCGTTCGCATTGGCACTGGCACAGGGCCCCTCACAGTACGGCGGTGTGTTTGCACGGCGGGGGTGCCTCCCACCGGCAGCGACACTTTTGCGTACTATGAGGGGCCCTGTGCCAGTGACGTCGCCAACGAGTATGCCCCCCACCTGATGAAGGAACCTGCACTTTCACCTGCACCTTCCTCTTTGTCCCCGTGTAAGGTGGTATAGTAAGCGGGAAGAGGAACCTGACTTTCAGCAGGGTCAGATTCTGGCTGTGTAGAGTCCAAGGGGAATGTAGTGGTCTGGGTCAATGTACTAGCGGACTCATCTAGCAGTGGCTGGGCAATGGGCAGGATGAGGAGGAAACACAGATCTAGGCCCAAATAATAAAGTGATCTAAATGCACTTCAAAATTGGTAACAGGACTAACCAGGCGGCATTGCTTTGTTCAGTGGAGGACAACTGTAATGAGAGGCTGACACAGTGAGTAGGGCCAAATAAGTAACTAGGCTAAATGCAGTTCTAAATTGGTAACAGTAGGAAACAGGCGGCACTGCTTTGTTCAGTGGAGGAGAACACTGTTGTGAACTCTGTTTTTGGGCTTTCTCTTGTGGTCACAACTGGTACTGTGTGAGTGCTGTCTTTGGGCTCCCTCTGGTGGTTCTTTGTGTCATTCTGCAGGTCTGAGGCAGGATCAGCTGTCTCGCTATCTCTTAGCTGGTTTCCTATTTAGTTCACCTGGACTCTCAGTTGTTGCCTGCTGTCAATGTCTTCAGTGCTTTTTTGGAGCTCTCCTGCAGTCCTTCGTTATCAGTCTCTTCAAGAGAAGCTAAGTTTTGCTTGGTTCATTTTTTGACCATCAGTGGTCATATGTTTCTTGGTTTATTTTTGTTTCTTGTCCAGCTTGCTAATATGTGATTTCCTTGCTTGCTGGTAGCTCTAGGGGGCTGAGTTTCTCCCCTCACACCGTTGTTGGTGTGGGGGTTCTTGTATTCTCAGCGTACTGAGAATACCGCACAGTTCCCTATCTGTCTTCTGCTATCTAGTATTAGCGGGCCTCATTTGCTTAATCTGTTTTCATTTCTACGTTTGTGTTTTCCCCTTACCTCACCGTTATTATTTGTTGGGGGCTTCCTATATCTTTGGGGTGATTTCTCTTGAGGCAAGTGAGGTCTTACTTTCCCTCCAGGAGTAGATAGTTTCTCAGGCTGCGTCAAGATGTCCAGGATTTTAGGCACGTTCACCGGCTACCTTTAGTGTGTTGGTTAGGATCAGGTTTGCGGTCAGTCCAGTTACCACCTCCCTAGAGCTCGTGTCTATGTTCATAAACTTAGCTAGTCCGTTTTGTGATCCTCAGCCACTAGGATCATAACAGTACAGCAGGCCAAAAAAGTGTTTAATGCATCGCAGAAGTGGGATAAGAGAAGCCCTGAGTACAATTTTTTTTTTCTCTCTATCTTTGCTGCAGTCTGTCCAGCTTCTCTCATCCCCTTAATCTCTGGGTGGTTTTGTGTTCAGCTGCAGACATGGATATTCAGAGTCTGACTTCTAGTGTGGATCATCTTGCTGCAAGGGTGCAAAGCATTCAGGATTTTGTTGTTCATAGCCCTATGTCAGAGCCAAAAATACCTATTCCTGAGTTGTTTTCTGGAGATAGATCTAGGTTTCTGAATTTTAAGAATAATTGTAAATTATTTCTATCTTTGAGACCTCGTTCCTCTGGTGATTCCGCTCAGCAAGTTAAAATTGTTATCTCCTTGTTACATGGCGACCCTCAAGATTGGGCCTTCTCTCTGGTGCCAGGAGATCCTGCATTGCTGAATGTGGATGCGTTTTTTTCTGGCGCTTGGACTGCTTTATGAGGAACCTAATCTTGAGAACCAGGCAGAAAAGGCCTTGCTGGCTCTTTCTCAGGGCCAGGATGAAGCTGAGGTGTATTGTCAAAAATTTTGGAAATGGTCGGTGCTTACTCAATGGAATGAGTGTGCCCTGGCTGCAAATTTCAGAGAAGGTCTTTCTGAAGCCATTAAGAATGTTATGGTGGGGTTCCCCACGCCTGCAAGTCTGAATGACTCAATGGCTTTGGCCATTCAGATTGATCGGCGTTTGCGGGAGCGCAAATCTGCGCACCATCTGGCGGTGTTTTCTGAACAGAGACCTGAGTCTATGCAATGTGACCGAGTTCTGACCAGAATAGAGCGGCAAAATCATAGACGTCAAAATGGGTTGTGCTTTTACTGTGGTGATTCAACTCATGTTATCTCAGCATGCTCTAAGCGCGTTAAAAAAATCGCTAAACCTGTCACCATTGGTACTATACAGCCTAAATTCATTTTGTCTGTTACTTTAATTTGTTCTTTGTCATCCTACTCGGTTATGGCTTTTGTGGATTCAGGAGCTGCCCTGAATCTGATGGATTTGTCGTTTGCCAGGCGCTGTGGTTTTGTCCTGGAGCCTTTGGAATTCCCTATTCCACTGAGGGGAATTGATGCTACACCATTGGCTGAGAATAAGCCTCAATATTGGACTCAAGTGACCATGTGCATGACTCCTGTACATCAGGAGGTGATTCGCTTTCTTGTGCTGCATAATTTGCATGATGTTGGGTCTGCCATGGCTGCAGGCCCATAATCCAGTTCTGGATTGGAAAGCTATGTCTGTGTCAAGTTGGGGTTGCCAGGGGATTCATGGCGATGCTCCTTTGGTATCAATTGCTTCTTCCACTCCTTCTGAGGTCCCTGAGTTTTTGTCGGACTACCAGGATGTATTTGATGAGCCCAGATCCGGTGCCCTGCCTCCTCACAAGGATTGTGATTGTGCTATAAATTTGATTCCTGGTAGTAAGTTCCCTAAGGGACGACTTTTTAATTTGTCTGTACCAGAACATGCCGCAATGCGGAGCTATATAAAGGAGTCTTTAGAGAAGGGACATATTCGCCCGTCCTCCTCCCCTCTTGGTGCAGGATTCTTTTTTGTGGCCAAGAAGGATGGTTCTCTGAGACCTTGTATAGATTATCGTCTTCTAAATAAAATCACGGTCAAATTTCAGTATCCTTTGCCATTGTTGTCTGATCTGTTTGCTCGGATTAAGGGGTCCAGTTGGTTCACCAAGATAGATCTTCGTGGTGCGTATAACCTTGTGCGCATTAAGCAGGGGGATGAATGGAAAACAGCATTTAATACGCCCGAAGGCCATTTTGAGTACTTGGTGATGCCTTTTGGACTCTCTAATGCTCCTTCTGTGTTCCAGTCCTTCATGCATGACATCTTCCGAGAATATCTGGATAAATTTATGATTGTGTTTCTGGATGACATTTTGGTCTTTTCTGAGGACTGGGAGTCCCATGTGAAGCAGGTCAGGATGGTATTTCAGGTCCTGTGTGCTAATGCCTTATTTGTGAAGGGCTCAAAATGTCTCTTCGGAGTACAGAAGGTTTCCTTTTTGGGTTTTATTTTTTCTCCTTCTACTATTGAGATGGACCCAGTCAAGGTCTAGGCTATTCATGACTGGACTCAGCCTACATCTGTTAAGAGTCATCAGAAGTTCTTGGGTTTTGCTAATTTTAACCGTCGCTTCATTGCTAATTTTTCTGGTGTGGTTAAACCCTTGACGGATTTGACCAAGAAGGGTTCTGATGTGACTAATTGGTCTCCTGCGGCCGTGGAAGCCTTTCGGGAGCTGAAGCGCCGGTTTTCTTCAGCTCCAGTTTTGTGTCAGCCTGATGTCTCTCTTCCTTTTCAGGTCGAGGTTGATGCTTCTGAGATTGGAGCAGGGGCTGTTTTGTCGCAGAGAAGCTCTGATTGCTCTGTGATGAAGCCTTGTGCTTTCTTTTCAAGAAAGTTTTCGCCTGCCGAGCGAAATTATGATGTTGGTAATCGGGAGTTGTTGGCTATGAAGTGGGCATTTGAGGAGTGGCGACATTGGCTTGAGGGAGCTAAGCATCGTGTAGTGGTCTTAACTGATCACAAAAATCTGATTTATCTCAAGTCTGCCAAGCGGCTGAATCCTAGACAGGCTCGTTGGTCGTTGTTTTTCTCCCGTTTCGATTTCGTGGTCTCGTACCTGCCTGGTTCGAAGAACGTGAAGGCTGATGCTCTTTCTAGGAGTTTTGTGCCTGACTCTCCGGGAATTTCAGAGCCTGCTGGTATCCTCAGAGAGGGAGTGATTTTGTCTGCCATTTCCCCAGATTTGCGACGAGTGCTGCAGAAATTTCAGGCGGATAGACCGGACCGTTGCCCACCAGAGAGACTGTTTGTCTCAGATAGATGGACCAGCAGAGTTATTTCCGAGGTTCATTCTTCGGTGTTGGCAGGACATTCTGGGATTTTTGGTACCAGAGATTTGGTGGCTAGGTCCTTCTGGTGGCCTTCCTTGTCGCGGGATGTGCATTCCTTTGTGCAGTCCTGTGGGATTTGTGCTCGGGCTAAGCCTTGCTGTTCTCGTGCCAGCGGTTTGCTTTTGCCTTTGCCTGTCCCGAAGAGGCCTTGGACGCACATTTCCATGGATTTTATTTCAGATCTTCCAGTCTCTCAGAGAATGTCTGTCATCTGGGTGGTGTGTGATCGTTTTTCCAAAATGGTCCATTTGGTGCCCTTGCCTAAGTTGCCTTCCTCCTCCGATTTGGTTCCTCTATTTTTTCAGAATGTGGTTCGCTTGCACGGCATCCCTGAAAATATTGTGTCTGACAGAGGATCCCAGTTTGTGTCCAGATTTTGGCGGATCTTTTGTGCTAAGATGGGCATTGATTTGTCTTTTTCATCGGCCTTCCATCCTCAGACGAATGGTCAAACCGAGCAAACTAATCAGACCTTGGAAACTTATTTAAGATGTTTTGTTTCTGCTGATCAGGATGATTGGGTGACTTTTTTGCCATTGGCCGAGTTTGCCCTTAATAATCGGGCTAGTTCTGCTACTTTGGTTTCGCCTTTTTTCTGCAATTCTGGTTTTCATCCTCGTTTTTCCTCGGGTCAGGTTGAGCCTTCTGACTGTCCTGGGGTGGATTCTGTGGTGGATAGGTTGCAGCAGATTTGGAACCATGTGGTGGACAATTTGAAGTTGTCACAGGAGAAGGCTCAAGCGCTTTGCCAACCGCCGTCGCGGTGTGGGTCCCCGACTTCTTGTTGGGGATTTGGTATGGCTGTCTTCTCGGTATGTTCCTATGAAGGTTTCCTCTCCTAAATTCAAGCCTCGCTTCATCGGTCCTTATAAGATTTTGGAAATCCTTAACCCGGTGTCATTTCGTTTGGACTTCCCAGCGTCGTTTGCCATTCATAACGTGTTCCATAGGTCTTTGTTGCGGAGGTATGTGGTGCCTGTGGTTCCTTCTGTTGAACCCCCTGCTCCGTTGCTGGTTGAGGGCGAATTGGAGTACGTGGTGGAGAAGATCTTGGATTCTCATATTTCTAGACGGAGGCTTCAGTATTTGGTTAAGTGGAAGGGCTATGGTCAGGAGGATAATTCCTGGGTTGTCGCCTCTGATGTTCATGCGGCCGATTTGGTTCATGCCTTCCATGTGGCTCATCCTGATCGCCCTGGGGGTTTTGATGAGGGTTCGGTGACCCCTCCTCAAGGGGGGGGTACTGTTGTGAACTCTGTTTTTGGGCTCCCTCTTGTGGTCACAACTGGTACTGTGTGAGTGCTGTCTTTGGGCTCCCTCTGGTGGTTCTTTGTGTCATTCTGCAGGTCTGAGGCAGGATCAGCTGTCTCATTATCTCTTAGCTGGTTTCCTATTTAGTTCACCTGGACTCTCAGTTGTTGCCTGCTGTCAATGTCTTCAGTGCTTTTTTGGAGCTCTCCTGCAGTCCTTCGTTATCAGTCTCTTCAAGAGAAGCTAAGTTTTGCTTGGTTCATTTTTTGACCATCAGTGGTCATATGTTTCTTGGTTTATTTTTGTTTCTTGTCCAGCTTGCTAATATGTGATTTCCTTGCTTGCCGGTAGCTCTAGGGGGCTGAGTTTCTCCCCTCACACCGTTGTTGGTGTGGGGGTTCTTGTATTCTCAGCGTGGATATTTTGCATAGGGTTTTTTACTGACCGCACAGTTCCCTATCTGTCTTCTGCTATCTAATATTAGCGGGCCTCATTTGCTTAATCTGTTTTCATTTCTACGTTTGTGTTTTCCCCTTACCCCACCGTTATTATTTGTTGGGGGCTTCCTATATCATTGGGGTGATTTCTCTTGAGGCAAGAGAGGTCTTACTTTCCCTCCAGGAGTAGATAGTTTCTCAGGCTGCGTCGAGACGTCCAGGATTTTAGGCACGTTCACCAGCTACCTTTAGTGTGTTGGTTAGGATCAGGTTTGCGGTCAGTCCAGTTACCACCTCCCTAGAGCTCGTGTCTATGTTCATACACTTAGCTAGTCCGTTTTGTGATCCTCATCCACTAGGATCATAACAGAACACCAAGCAGCAGCAGACACCGTTACTAGGCCCCAACCAAACTAGTAGGCCAACTGCAGTGTTACATTTTACAACTACCTAATGAGAGCCTGAAGGTTGAAGCTCAAGAAAAACAAACAGGAGGAAAGCCATGAGCGGCAGACACCGTTAGAAGGCCCCAACCAAACTAGTAGGCCTGATGCAGTGTTATCTAAACAACTACTTAATGAGAGCCTGAAGGTTGAAGCTCAGACAAGGAAATCTAGAGAACACCAAAGAGCGGCAGACACCGTTACTAGGCCCCAACCAAAGTAGTAGGGCAACTGCTGTCTTATATAAACAACTACTTAATGAGAGCCTGAAGGTTGAAGCTCAGACAAGGAAACCTGGAGGAGAACACCAAGGAGGAGGAGAACATCAAGGAGCGGCAGACACCGTTACTAGGCCCCAACCAAAGTAGTAGGACAACTGCTGTCTAATATAAACAACTACTTAATGAGAGCCTGAAGGTTGAAGCTCAGACAAGGAAACCTGGAGGAGAACACCAAGGAGTGGCAGACACCGTTACTAGGCCCCAACCAAAGTAGTAGGGCAACTGCTGTCTTATATAAACAACTACTTAATGAGAGCCTGAAGGTTGAAGTTCAGACAAGGAAACCTGGAGGAGAAGACCAATGAGCGGCAGACACCGTTACTAGGCCCCAACCAAAGTAGTAGTGCAACTGCTGTCTAATATAAACAACTACTTAATGAAAGCCTGAAGGTTGAAGCTCAGACAAGGAAACCTGGAGGAGAACACCAAGGAGGAGGAGAACACCAAGGAGCGGCAGACACCGTTACTAGGCCCCAACCAAAGTAGTAGGGCAACAGCAGTGTTACATTAAAAACTACTTAATGAGAGCCTGAAGGTTGAAGCTCAGACAAGGAAACCTGGAGGAGAACACCACGGAGTGGCAGACACCATTACTAGGCCCCAACCAAAGTAGTAGGGCAACTGCTGTCTTATATAAACAACTACTTAATGAGAGCCTGAAGGTTGAAGTTCAGACAAGGAAACCTGGAGGAGAACACCAAGGAGCGGCAGACACCGTTACTAGGCCCCAACCAAAGTAGTAGGGCAACTGTTGTCTTATATAAACAACTACTTAATGAGAGCCTGAAGGTTGAAGCTCAGACAAGGAAACCTGGAGGAGAACACCAAGGAGGAGGAGAACACCAAGGAGCGGCAAACACCGTTACTAGGCCCCAACCAAAGTAGTAGGGCAACAGCAGTGTTACATTAAAAACTACTTAATGAGAGCCTGAAGGTTGAAGCTCAGACAAGGAAACCTGGAGGAGAACACCAAGGAGGAGGAGAAGACCAAGGAGCGGCAGACACCGTTACTAGGCCCCAACCAAAGTAGTAGTGCAACTGCTGTCTAATATAAACAACTACTTAATGAAAGCCTGAAGGTTGAAGCTCAGACAAGGAAACCTGGAGGAGAACACCATGGAGGAGGAGAACACCAAGGAGCGGCAGACACCGTTACTAGGCCCCAACCAAAGTAGTAGGGCAACAGCAGTGTTACATTAAAAACTACTTAATGAGAGCCTGAAGGTTGAAGCTCAGACAAGGAAACCTGGAGGAGAACACCAAGGAGCGGCAGACACCGTTACTAGGCCCCAACCAAAGTAGTAGGGCAACAGCAGTGTTACATTAAAAACTACTTAATGAGAGCCTGAAGGTTGAAGCTAAGACAAGGAAACCTGGAGGAGAGCACCATGGAGCGGCAGACACCGTTACTAGGCCCCAACCAAAGTAGTAGGGCAATTGCTGTCTTATATAAACAACTACTTAATGAGAGCCTGAAGGTTGAAGCTCAGACAAGGAAACCTGGAGGAGAACACGAAGGAGGAGGAGAACACCAAGGAGCGGCAGACACCGTTACTAGGCCCCAACCAAAGTAGTAGGGCAACAGCAGTGTTACATTAAAAACTACTTAATGAGAGCCTGAAGGTTGAAGCTCAGACAAGGAAACCTGGAGGAGAACACCACGGAGTGGCAGACACCATTACTAGGCCCCAACCAAAGTAGTAGGGCAACTGCTGTCTTATATAAACAACTACTTAATGAGAGCCTGAAGGTTGAAGCTCAGACAAGGAAACCTGGAGGAGAACACCAAGGAGGAGTAGAACACCAAGGAGCGGCAGACACCGTTACTAGGCCCCAACCAAAGTAGTAGGGCAACTGCTGTCTAATATAAACAACTACTTAATGAGAGCCTGAAGGTTGAAGCTCAGACAAGGAAACCTGGAGGAGAACACCATGGAGTGGCAGACACCGTTACTAGGCCCCAACCAAAGTAGTAGGGCAACTGCTGTCTTATATAAACAACTACTTAATGAGAGCCTGAAGGTTGAAGCTCAGACAAGGAAACCTGGAGGAGATCACCAAGGAGCGGCAGACACCGTTACTAGGCCCCAACCAAAGTAGTAGGGCAACTGCTGTCTTATATAAACAACTACTTAATGAGAGCCTGAAGGTTGAAGCTCAGACAAGGAAACCTGGAGGAGAACACCAAGGAGGAGGAGAACACCAAGGAGCGGCAGACACCGTTACTAGGCCCCAACCAAAGTAGTAGGGCAATAGCAGTGTTACATTAAAAACTACTTAATGAGAGCCTGAAGGTTGAAGCTCAGACAAGGAAACCTGAAGGAGAACACCAAGGAGCGGCAGACACCATTACTAGGCCCCAACTAAAGTAGTAGGGCAACTGCTGTCTAATATAAACAACTACTTAATGAGAGCCTGAAGGTTAAAGCTCAGATAAGGAAACCTGGAGGAGAACACCAAGGAGGAGGAGAACACCAAGGAGCGGCAGACACCGTTACTAGGCCCCAACCAAAGTAGTAGGGCAACCCCAGTGTTACATTAAAAACTACTTAATGAGAGCCTGAAGGTTGAAGCTCAGACAAGGAAACCTGGAGGAGAACACCAAGGAGGAGGAGAACACCAAGGAGCGTCAGACACCGTTACTAGGCCCCAACCAAAGTAGTAGGGCAACAGCAGTGTTACATTAAAAACTACTTAATGAGAGCCTGAAGGTTGAAGCTCAGACAAGGAAACCTGGAGGAGAGCACTAAGAAGCGGCAGACACTGTTACTAGGCCCCAACCAAAGTAGTAGGGCAACTGCTGTCTTATATAAACAACTACTTAATGAGAGCCTGAAGGTTGAAGCTCAGACAAGGAAACCTGGAGGAGAACACCAAGGAGGAGGAGAAGACCAAGGAGCGGCAGACACCGTTACTAGGCCCCAACCAAAGTAGTAGGGCAACAGCAGTGTTTTACATTATAAACTACTTAATGAGAGCCTGAAGGTTGAAGCTCAGCTTTTTCAGTGGAGGACCGCGTGATTGAGTGGCGCAGACAGACAAAGGTAGTATGTGTTAACTCAAAAAGTTGGCTCTAAGCAGTTTTAAATTGGTTACAGGGGTACACAGGCAACATTGGTGTGGTCAGCAGAGGACAGTTGGAAGGAGTGACCGCAGACAGACTTCCTAGGCCTAAAATAATAAAATAGGCTCTATGCAGATTAAATTTGGCTACAAGGGTACACAGGCAGCATTGGTGTGGTCAGCGGAAGACAATTGGAAGGAGGGACCGCAGACAGACTTCCTAGGCCCAAAATAATAAAATAGGCTCTATGCAGCTTAAATTTGGCTACAGGGGTACACAGGCAGCATTGGTGTGGTCAGCGGAGGACAATTGGAAGGAGGGACCGCAGACAGACTTTCTAGGCCTAAAATAATAAAATAGGCTCTATGCAGCTTCCATTATGTGTCAGGGGTTCACAGGCAGCATTGGTGTGGTCAGCGGAGGACAATTGGAAGGAGGGACCGCAGACAGACTTCCTAGGCCTAAAATAATAAAATAGGCTCTATGCTGCTTCCATTGTATTACCCACCCATAGTCTCTTCAGTCTGCGTCCAATAGATACTGCAGAACAGAATCAGGATGTAATGACGTCAACCACCTTACCACTAGCAACTAGGGTTGAGCGACTTTTACTTTTTTGGGGTCGAGTCGGGTTTTGCGAAACCCGACTTTGTCAAAAGTCGAGTCGAGTGAAGTCGGACGATTACCGCGAAAAGTCGGGGATCGACCGAAACATGAAACCCAATGCAAGTCAATGGGGAAACATAGTCAGCAGTGAGTGGAGGCCAGGAAAACACCTACAGTGCCCATTTTAATGGCAAAAACATCCATTCTTGTTACTGAAGCTTGTCAATATTAATTTACTTTATAATAATAGTTAGGCATTGGAAATTGGGGGTCATTTGGCTAAAGTTGTGGGGGTTAGGGCTGGTTAAAGTTTTTAGTGGGCCCAGGAAACGTGGACTACATCACGGCGGTGGAGCAGGGAGAGGTAAGTATTTCAACGTTGCAAGTGCTGTGATCCTGAGCAAGCAGGGGGGCCCACTCGTTCGCATTGGCACTGGCACAGGGCCCCTCACAGTACGGCGGTGTGTTTGCACGGCGGGGGTGCCTCCCACCGGCAGCGACACTTTTGCGTACTATGAGGGGCCCTGTGCCAGTGACGTCGCCAACGAGTATGCCCCCCACCTGATGAAGGAACCTGCACTTTCACCTGCACCTTCCTCTTTGTCCCCGTGTAAGGTGGTATAGTAAGCGGGAAGAGGAACCTGACTTTCAGCAGGGTCAGATTCTGGCTGTGTAGAGTCCAAGGGGAATGTAGTGGTCTGGGTCAATGTACTAGCGGACTCATCTAGCAGTGGCTGGGCAATGGGCAGGATGAGGAGGAAACACAGATCTAGGCCCAAATAATAAAGTGATCTAAATGCACTTCAAAATTGGTAACAGGACTAACCAGGCGGCATTGCTTTGTTCAGTGGAGGACAACTGTAATGAGAGGCTGACACAGTGAGTAGGGCCAAATAAGTAACTAGGCTAAATGCAGTTCTAAATTGGTAACAGTAGGAAACAGGCGGCACTGCTTTGTTCAGTGGAGGAGAACACTGTTGTGAACTCTGTTTTTGGGCTTTCTCTTGTGGTCACAACTGGTACTGTGTGAGTGCTGTCTTTGGGCTCCCTCTGGTGGTTCTTTGTGTCATTCTGCAGGTCTGAGGCAGGATCAGCTGTCTCGCTATCTCTTAGCTGGTTTCCTATTTAGTTCACCTGGACTCTCAGTTGTTGCCTGCTGTCAATGTCTTCAGTGCTTTTTTGGAGCTCTCCTGCAGTCCTTCGTTATCAGTCTCTTCAAGAGAAGCTAAGTTTTGCTTGGTTCATTTTTTGACCATCAGTGGTCATATGTTTCTTGGTTTATTTTTGTTTCTTGTCCAGCTTGCTAATATGTGATTTCCTTGCTTGCTGGTAGCTCTAGGGGGCTGAGTTTCTCCCCTCACACCGTTGTTGGTGTGGGGGTTCTTGTATTCTCAGCGTACTGAGAATACCGCACAGTTCCCTATCTGTCTTCTGCTATCTAGTATTAGCGGGCCTCATTTGCTTAATCTGTTTTCATTTCTACGTTTGTGTTTTCCCCTTACCTCACCGTTATTATTTGTTGGGGGCTTCCTATATCTTTGGGGTGATTTCTCTTGAGGCAAGTGAGGTCTTACTTTCCCTCCAGGAGTAGATAGTTTCTCAGGCTGCGTCAAGATGTCCAGGATTTTAGGCACGTTCACCGGCTACCTTTAGTGTGTTGGTTAGGATCAGGTTTGCGGTCAGTCCAGTTACCACCTCCCTAGAGCTCGTGTCTATGTTCATAAACTTAGCTAGTCCGTTTTGTGATCCTCAGCCACTAGGATCATAACAGTACAGCAGGCCAAAAAAGTGTTTAATGCATCGCAGAAGTGGGATAAGAGAAGCCCTGAGTACAATTTTTTTTTTCTCTCTATCTTTGCTGCAGTCTGTCCAGCTTCTCTCATCCCCTTAATCTCTGGGTGGTTTTGTGTTCAGCTGCAGACATGGATATTCAGAGTCTGACTTCTAGTGTGGATCATCTTGCTGCAAGGGTGCAAAGCATTCAGGATTTTGTTGTTCATAGCCCTATGTCAGAGCCAAAAATACCTATTCCTGAGTTGTTTTCTGGAGATAGATCTAGGTTTCTGAATTTTAAGAATAATTGTAAATTATTTCTATCTTTGAGACCTCGTTCCTCTGGTGATTCCGCTCAGCAAGTTAAAATTGTTATCTCCTTGTTACATGGCGACCCTCAAGATTGGGCCTTCTCTCTGGTGCCAGGAGATCCTGCATTGCTGAATGTGGATGCGTTTTTTCTGGCGCTTGGACTGCTTTATGAGGAACCTAATCTTGAGAACCAGGCAGAAAAGGCCTTGCTGGCTCTTTCTCAGGGCCAGGATGAAGCTGAGGTGTATTGTCAAAAATTTTGGAAATGGTCGGTGCTTACTCAATGGAATGAGTGTGCCCTGGCTGCAAATTTCAGAGAAGGTCTTTCTGAAGCCATTAAGAATGTTATGGTGGGGTTCCCCACGCCTGCAAGTCTGAATGACTCAATGGCTTTGGCCATTCAGATTGATCGGCGTTTGCGGGAGCGCAAATCTGCGCACCATCTGGCGGTGTTTTCTGAACAGAGACCTGAGTCTATGCAATGTGACCGAGTTCTGACCAGAATAGAGCGGCAAAATCATAGACGTCAAAATGGGTTGTGCTTTTACTGTGGTGATTCAACTCATGTTATCTCAGCATGCTCTAAGCGCGTTAAAAAAATCGCTAAACCTGTCACCATTGGTACTATACAGCCTAAATTCATTTTGTCTGTTACTTTAATTTGTTCTTTGTCATCCTACTCGGTTATGGCTTTTGTGGATTCAGGAGCTGCCCTGAATCTGATGGATTTGTCGTTTGCCAGGCGCTGTGGTTTTGTCCTGGAGCCTTTGGAATTCCCTATTCCACTGAGGGGAATTGATGCTACACCATTGGCTGAGAATAAGCCTCAATATTGGACTCAAGTGACCATGTGCATGACTCCTGTACATCAGGAGGTGATTCGCTTTCTTGTGCTGCATAATTTGCATGATGTTGGGTCTGCCATGGCTGCAGGCCCATAATCCAGTTCTGGATTGGAAAGCTATGTCTGTGTCAAGTTGGGGTTGCCAGGGGATTCATGGCGATGCTCCTTTGGTATCAATTGCTTCTTCCACTCCTTCTGAGGTCCCTGAGTTTTTGTCGGACTACCAGGATGTATTTGATGAGCCCAGATCCGGTGCCCTGCCTCCTCACAAGGATTGTGATTGTGCTATAAATTTGATTCCTGGTAGTAAGTTCCCTAAGGGACGACTTTTTAATTTGTCTGTACCAGAACATGCCGCAATGCGGAGCTATATAAAGGAGTCTTTAGAGAAGGGACATATTCGCCCGTCCTCCTCCCCTCTTGGTGCAGGATTCTTTTTTGTGGCCAAGAAGGATGGTTCTCTGAGACCTTGTATAGATTATCGTCTTCTAAATAAAATCACGGTCAAATTTCAGTATCCTTTGCCATTGTTGTCTGATCTGTTTGCTCGGATTAAGGGGTCCAGTTGGTTCACCAAGATAGATCTTCGTGGTGCGTATAACCTTGTGCGCATTAAGCAGGGGGATGAATGGAAAACAGCATTTAATACGCCCGAAGGCCATTTTGAGTACTTGGTGATGCCTTTTGGACTCTCTAATGCTCCTTCTGTGTTCCAGTCCTTCATGCATGACATCTTCCGAGAATATCTGGATAAATTTATGATTGTGTTTCTGGATGACATTTTGGTCTTTTCTGAGGACTGGGAGTCCCATGTGAAGCAGGTCAGGATGGTATTTCAGGTCCTGTGTGCTAATGCCTTATTTGTGAAGGGCTCAAAATGTCTCTTCGGAGTACAGAAGGTTTCCTTTTTGGGTTTTATTTTTTCTCCTTCTACTATTGAGATGGACCCAGTCAAGGTCTAGGCTATTCATGACTGGACTCAGCCTACATCTGTTAAGAGTCATCAGAAGTTCTTGGGTTTTGCTAATTTTAACCGTCGCTTCATTGCTAATTTTTCTGGTGTGGTTAAACCCTTGACGGATTTGACCAAGAAGGGTTCTGATGTGACTAATTGGTCTCCTGCGGCCGTGGAAGCCTTTCGGGAGCTGAAGCGCCGGTTTTCTTCAGCTCCAGTTTTGTGTCAGCCTGATGTCTCTCTTCCTTTTCAGGTCGAGGTTGATGCTTCTGAGATTGGAGCAGGGGCTGTTTTGTCGCAGAGAAGCTCTGATTGCTCTGTGATGAAGCCTTGTGCTTTCTTTTCAAGAAAGTTTTCGCCTGCCGAGCGAAATTATGATGTTGGTAATCGGGAGTTGTTGGCTATGAAGTGGGCATTTGAGGAGTGGCGACATTGGCTTGAGGGAGCTAAGCATCGTGTAGTGGTCTTAACTGATCACAAAAATCTGATTTATCTCAAGTCTGCCAAGCGGCTGAATCCTAGACAGGCTCGTTGGTCGTTGTTTTTCTCCCGTTTCGATTTCGTGGTCTCGTACCTGCCTGGTTCGAAGAACGTGAAGGCTGATGCTCTTTCTAGGAGTTTTGTGCCTGACTCTCCGGGAATTTCAGAGCCTGCTGGTATCCTCAGAGAGGGAGTGATTTTGTCTGCCATTTCCCCAGATTTGCGACGAGTGCTGCAGAAATTTCAGGCGGATAGACCGGACCGTTGCCCACCAGAGAGACTGTTTGTCTCAGATAGATGGACCAGCAGAGTTATTTCCGAGGTTCATTCTTCGGTGTTGGCAGGACATTCTGGGATTTTTGGTACCAGAGATTTGGTGGCTAGGTCCTTCTGGTGGCCTTCCTTGTCGCGGGATGTGCATTCCTTTGTGCAGTCCTGTGGGATTTGTGCTCGGGCTAAGCCTTGCTGTTCTCGTGCCAGCGGTTTGCTTTTGCCTTTGCCTGTCCCGAAGAGGCCTTGGACGCACATTTCCATGGATTTTATTTCAGATCTTCCAGTCTCTCAGAGAATGTCTGTCATCTGGGTGGTGTGTGATCGTTTTTCCAAAATGGTCCATTTGGTGCCCTTGCCTAAGTTGCCTTCCTCCTCCGATTTGGTTCCTCTATTTTTTCAGAATGTGGTTCGCTTGCACGGCATCCCTGAAAATATTGTGTCTGACAGAGGATCCCAGTTTGTGTCCAGATTTTGGCGGATCTTTTGTGCTAAGATGGGCATTGATTTGTCTTTTTCATCGGCCTTCCATCCTCAGACGAATGGTCAAACCGAGCAAACTAATCAGACCTTGGAAACTTATTTAAGATGTTTTGTTTCTGCTGATCAGGATGATTGGGTGACTTTTTTGCCATTGGCCGAGTTTGCCCTTAATAATCGGGCTAGTTCTGCTACTTTGGTTTCGCCTTTTTTCTGCAATTCTGGTTTTCATCCTCGTTTTTCCTCGGGTCAGGTTGAGCCTTCTGACTGTCCTGGGGTGGATTCTGTGGTGGATAGGTTGCAGCAGATTTGGAACCATGTGGTGGACAATTTGAAGTTGTCACAGGAGAAGGCTCAAGCGCTTTGCCAACCGCCGTCGCGGTGTGGGTCCCCGACTTCTTGTTGGGGATTTGGTATGGCTGTCTTCTCGGTATGTTCCTATGAAGGTTTCCTCTCCTAAATTCAAGCCTCGCTTCATCGGTCCTTATAAGATTTTGGAAATCCTTAACCCGGTGTCATTTCGTTTGGACTTCCCAGCGTCGTTTGCCATTCATAACGTGTTCCATAGGTCTTTGTTGCGGAGGTATGTGGTGCCTGTGGTTCCTTCTGTTGAACCCCCTGCTCCGTTGCTGGTTGAGGGCGAATTGGAGTACGTGGTGGAGAAGATCTTGGATTCTCATATTTCTAGACGGAGGCTTCAGTATTTGGTTAAGTGGAAGGGCTATGGTCAGGAGGATAATTCCTGGGTTGTCGCCTCTGATGTTCATGCGGCCGATTTGGTTCATGCCTTCCATGTGGCTCATCCTGATCGCCCTGGGGGTTTTGATGAGGGTTCGGTGACCCCTCCTCAAGGGGGGGGTACTGTTGTGAACTCTGTTTTTGGGCTCCCTCTTGTGGTCACAACTGGTACTGTGTGAGTGCTGTCTTTGGGCTCCCTCTGGTGGTTCTTTGTGTCATTCTGCAGGTCTGAGGCAGGATCAGCTGTCTCATTATCTCTTAGCTGGTTTCCTATTTAGTTCACCTGGACTCTCAGTTGTTGCCTGCTGTCAATGTCTTCAGTGCTTTTTTGGAGCTCTCCTGCAGTCCTTCGTTATCAGTCTCTTCAAGAGAAGCTAAGTTTTGCTTGGTTCATTTTTTGACCATCAGTGGTCATATGTTTCTTGGTTTATTTTTGTTTCTTGTCCAGCTTGCTAATATGTGATTTCCTTGCTTGCCGGTAGCTCTAGGGGGCTGAGTTTCTCCCCTCACACCGTTGTTGGTGTGGGGGTTCTTGTATTCTCAGCGTGGATATTTTGCATAGGGTTTTTTACTGACCGCACAGTTCCCTATCTGTCTTCTGCTATCTAATATTAGCGGGCCTCATTTGCTTAATCTGTTTTCATTTCTACGTTTGTGTTTTCCCCTTACCCCACCGTTATTATTTGTTGGGGGCTTCCTATATCATTGGGGTGATTTCTCTTGAGGCAAGAGAGGTCTTACTTTCCCTCCAGGAGTAGATAGTTTCTCAGGCTGCGTCGAGACGTCCAGGATTTTAGGCACGTTCACCAGCTACCTTTAGTGTGTTGGTTAGGATCAGGTTTGCGGTCAGTCCAGTTACCACCTCCCTAGAGCTCGTGTCTATGTTCATACACTTAGCTAGTCCGTTTTGTGATCCTCATCCACTAGGATCATAACAGAACACCAAGCAGCAGCAGACACCGTTACTAGGCCCCAACCAAACTAGTAGGCCAACTGCAGTGTTACATTTTACAACTACCTAATGAGAGCCTGAAGGTTGAAGCTCAAGAAAAACAAACAGGAGGAAAGCCATGAGCGGCAGACACCGTTAGAAGGCCCCAACCAAACTAGTAGGCCTGATGCAGTGTTATCTAAACAACTACTTAATGAGAGCCTGAAGGTTGAAGCTCAGACAAGGAAATCTAGAGAACACCAAAGAGCGGCAGACACCGTTACTAGGCCCCAACCAAAGTAGTAGGGCAACTGCTGTCTTATATAAACAACTACTTAATGAGAGCCTGAAGGTTGAAGCTCAGACAAGGAAACCTGGAGGAGAACACCAAGGAGGAGGAGAACATCAAGGAGCGGCAGACACCGTTACTAGGCCCCAACCAAAGTAGTAGGACAACTGCTGTCTAATATAAACAACTACTTAATGAGAGCCTGAAGGTTGAAGCTCAGACAAGGAAACCTGGAGGAGAACACCAAGGAGTGGCAGACACCGTTACTAGGCCCCAACCAAAGTAGTAGGGCAACTGCTGTCTTATATAAACAACTACTTAATGAGAGCCTGAAGGTTGAAGTTCAGACAAGGAAACCTGGAGGAGAAGACCAATGAGCGGCAGACACCGTTACTAGGCCCCAACCAAAGTAGTAGTGCAACTGCTGTCTAATATAAACAACTACTTAATGAAAGCCTGAAGGTTGAAGCTCAGACAAGGAAACCTGGAGGAGAACACCAAGGAGGAGGAGAACACCAAGGAGCGGCAGACACCGTTACTAGGCCCCAACCAAAGTAGTAGGGCAACAGCAGTGTTACATTAAAAACTACTTAATGAGAGCCTGAAGGTTGAAGCTCAGACAAGGAAACCTGGAGGAGAACACCACGGAGTGGCAGACACCATTACTAGGCCCCAACCAAAGTAGTAGGGCAACTGCTGTCTTATATAAACAACTACTTAATGAGAGCCTGAAGGTTGAAGTTCAGACAAGGAAACCTGGAGGAGAACACCAAGGAGCGGCAGACACCGTTACTAGGCCCCAACCAAAGTAGTAGGGCAACTGTTGTCTTATATAAACAACTACTTAATGAGAGCCTGAAGGTTGAAGCTCAGACAAGGAAACCTGGAGGAGAACACCAAGGAGGAGGAGAACACCAAGGAGCGGCAAACACCGTTACTAGGCCCCAACCAAAGTAGTAGGGCAACAGCAGTGTTACATTAAAAACTACTTAATGAGAGCCTGAAGGTTGAAGCTCAGACAAGGAAACCTGGAGGAGAACACCAAGGAGGAGGAGAAGACCAAGGAGCGGCAGACACCGTTACTAGGCCCCAACCAAAGTAGTAGTGCAACTGCTGTCTAATATAAACAACTACTTAATGAAAGCCTGAAGGTTGAAGCTCAGACAAGGAAACCTGGAGGAGAACACCATGGAGGAGGAGAACACCAAGGAGCGGCAGACACCGTTACTAGGCCCCAACCAAAGTAGTAGGGCAACAGCAGTGTTACATTAAAAACTACTTAATGAGAGCCTGAAGGTTGAAGCTCAGACAAGGAAACCTGGAGGAGAACACCAAGGAGCGGCAGACACCGTTACTAGGCCCCAACCAAAGTAGTAGGGCAACAGCAGTGTTACATTAAAAACTACTTAATGAGAGCCTGAAGGTTGAAGCTAAGACAAGGAAACCTGGAGGAGAGCACCATGGAGCGGCAGACACCGTTACTAGGCCCCAACCAAAGTAGTAGGGCAATTGCTGTCTTATATAAACAACTACTTAATGAGAGCCTGAAGGTTGAAGCTCAGACAAGGAAACCTGGAGGAGAACACGAAGGAGGAGGAGAACACCAAGGAGCGGCAGACACCGTTACTAGGCCCCAACCAAAGTAGTAGGGCAACAGCAGTGTTACATTAAAAACTACTTAATGAGAGCCTGAAGGTTGAAGCTCAGACAAGGAAACCTGGAGGAGAACACCACGGAGTGGCAGACACCATTACTAGGCCCCAACCAAAGTAGTAGGGCAACTGCTGTCTTATATAAACAACTACTTAATGAGAGCCTGAAGGTTGAAGCTCAGACAAGGAAACCTGGAGGAGAACACCAAGGAGCGGCAGACACCGTTACTAGGCCCCAACCAAAGTAGTAGGGCAACTGTTGTCTTATATAAACAACTACTTAATGAGAGCCTGAAGGTTGAAGCTCAGACAAGGAAACCTGGAGGAGAACACCAAGGAGGAGGAGAACACCAAGGAGCGGCAGACTCCGTTACTAGGCCCCAACCAAAGTAGTAGGGCAACAGCAGTGTTACATTGAAAACTACTTAATGAGAGCCTGAAGGTTGAAGCTCAGACAAGGAAACCTAGAGGAGAACACCAAGGAGGAGGAGAAGACCAAGGAGCGGCAGACACCGTTACTAGGCCCCAACCAAAGTAGTAGTGCAACTGCTGTCTAATATAAACAACTACTTAATGAAAGCCTGAAGGTTGAAGCTCAGACAAGGAAACCTGGAGGAGAACACCAAGGAGGAGGAGAACACCAAGGAGCGGCAGACACCGTTACTAGGCCCCAACCAAAGTAGTAGGGAAACAGCAGTGTTACATTAAAAACTACTTAATGAGAGCCTGAATGTTGAAGCTCAGACAAGGAAACCTGGAGGAGAACACCACGGAGTGGCAGACACCATTACTAGGCCCCAACCAAAGTAGTAGGGCAACTGCTGTCTTATATAAACAACTACTTAATGAGAGCCTGAAGGTTGAAGCTCAGACAAGGAAACCTGGAGGAGAACACCAAGGAGCGGCAGACACCGTTACTAGGCCCCAACCAAAGTAGTAGGGCAACTGTTGTCTTATATAAACAACTACTTAATGAGAGCCTGAAGGTTGAAGCTCAGACAAGGAAACCTGGAGGAGAACACCAAGGAGGAGGAGAACACCAAGGAGCGGCAGACACCTTTACTAGGCCCCAACCAAAGTAGTAGGGCAACAGCAGTGTTACATTAAAAACTACTTAATGAGAGCCTGAAGGTTGAAGCTCAGACAAGGAAACCTGGAGGAGAACACCAAGGAGGAGGAGAAGACCAAGGAGCGGCAGACACCGTTACTAGGCCCCAACCAAAGTAGTAGTGCAACTGCTGTCTAATATAAACAACTACTTAATGAAAGCCTGAAGGTTGAAGCTCAGACAAGGAAACCTGGAGGAGAACACCATGGAGGAAGAGAACACCAAGGAGCGGCAGACACTGTTACTAGGCCCCAACCAAAGTAGTAGGGCAACAGCAGTGTTACATTAAAAACTACTTAATGAGAGCCTGAAGGTTGAAGCTCAGACAAGGAAACCTGGAGGAGAACACCAAGGAGGAGGAGAACACCAAGGAGCGGCAGACACCGTTACTAGGCCCCAACTAAAGTAGTAGGGCAACTGCTGTCTTATATAAACAACTACTTAATGAAAGCCTGAAGGTTGAAGCTCAGACAAGGAAACCTGGAGGAGAACACCAAGGAGGAGGAGAAGACCAAGGAGCGGCAGACACCGTTACTAGGCCCCAACCAAAGTAGTAGGGCAACTGCTGTCTAATATAAACAACTACTTAATGAGAGCCTGAAGGTTGAAGCTCAGACAAGGAACCCTGGAGGAGAACACCATGGAGCGGCAGACACTGTTACTAGGCCCTAACCAAAGTAGTGGGGCAACTGCTGTCTTATATAAACAACTACTTAATGAGAGCCTGAAGGTTGAAGCTCAGACAAGGAAACTTGTAGGAGAATACCAAGGAGGAGGAGAACACCAAGGAGCGGCAGACACCGTTACTAGGCCCAACCAAAGTAGTAGGGCAACAGCAGTGTTACATTAAAAACTACTTAATGAGAGCCTGAAGGTTGAAGCTCAGACAAGGAAACCTGGAGGAGAACACCAAGGAGCGGCAGACACCGTTACTAGGCCCCAACCAAAGTAGTAGGGCAACAGCAGTGTTACATTAAAAACTACTTAATGAGAGCCTGAAGGTTGAAGCTCAGACAAGGAAACCTGGAGGAGAACACCAAGGAGCGGCAGACACCGTTACTAGGCCCCAACCAAAGTAGTAGGGCAACAGCAGTGTTACATTAAAAACTACTTAATGAGAGCCTGAAGGTTGAAGCTAAGACAAGGAACCCTGGAGGAGAGCACCAAGGAGCGGCAGACACCGTTACTAGGCCCCAACCAAAGTAGTAGGGCAACTGCTGTCTTATATAAACAACTACTTAATGAGAGCCTGAAGGTTGAAGCTCAGACAAGGAAACCTGGAGGAGAACACCAAGGAGGAGGAGAACACCAAGGAGCGGCAGACACCGTTACTAGGCCCCAACCAAAGTAGTAGGGCAACAGCAGTGTTACATTAAAAACTACTTAATGAGAGCCTGAAGGTTGAAGCTCAGACAAGGAAACCTGGAGGAGAACACCACGGAGTGGCAGACACCATTACTAGGCCCCAACCAAAGTAGAAGGGCAACTGCTGTCTTATATAAACAACTACTTAATGAGAGCCTGAAGGTTGAAGCTCAGACAAGGAAACCTGGAGGAGAACACCAAGGAGCGGCAGACACCGTTACTAGGCCCCAACCAAAGTAGTAGGGCAACTGTTGTCTTATATAAACAACTACTTAATGAGAGCCTGAAGGTTGAAGCTCAGACAAGGAAACCTGGAGGAGAACACCAAGGAGGAGGAGAACACCAAGGAGCGGCAGACACCGTTACTAGGCCCCAACCAAAGTAGTAGGGCAACAGCAGTGTTACATTAAAAACTACTTAATGAGAGCCTGAAGGTTGAAGCTCAGACAAGGAAACCTGGAGGAGAACACCAAGGAGGAGGAGAAGACCAATGAGCGGCAGACACCGTTACTAGGCCCCAACCAAAGTAGTAGTGCAACTGCTGTCTAATATAAACAACTACTTAATGAAAGCCTGAAGGTTGAAGCTCAGACAAGGAAACCTGGAGGAGAACACCACGGAGTGGCAGACACCATTACTAGGCCCCAACCAAAGTAGTAGGGCAACTGCTGTCTTATATAAACAACTACTTAATGAGAGCCTGAAGGTTGAAGTTCAGACAAGGAAACCTGGAGGAGAACACCAAGGAGCGGCAGACACCGTTACTAGGCCCCAACCAAAGTAGTAGGGCAACTGTTGTCTTATATAAACAACTACTTAATGAGAGCCTGAAGGTTGAAGCTCAGACAAGGAAACCTGGAGGAGAACACCAAGGAGGAGGAGAACACCAAGGAGCGGCAGACACCGTTACTAGGCCCCAACCAAAGTAGTAGGGCAACAGCAGTGTTACATTAAAAACTACTTAATGAGAGCCTGAAGGTTGAAGCTCAGACAAGGAAACCTGGAGGAGAATACCAAGGAGGAGGAGAAGACCAAGGAGCGGCAGACACCGTTACTAGGCCCCAACCAAAGTAGTAGTGCAACTGCTGTCTAATATAAACAACTACTTAATGAAAGCCTGAAGGTTGAAGCTCAGACAAGGAAACCTGGAGGAGAACACCATGGAGGAGGAGAACACCAAGGAGCGGCAGACACCGTTACTAGGCCCCAACCAAAGTAGTAGGGCAACAGCAGTGTTACATTAAAAACTACTTAATGAGAGCCTGAAGGTTGAAGCTCAGACAAGGAAACCTGGAGGAGAACACCAAGGAGCGGCATACACCGTTACTAGGCCCCAACCAAAGTAGTAGGGCAACAGCAGTGTTACATTAAAAACTACTTAATGAGAGCCTGAAGGTTGAAGCTAAGACAAGGAAACCTGGAGGAGAGCACCATGGAGCGGCAGACACCGTTACTAGGCCCCAACCAAAGTAGTAGGGCAATTGCTGTCTTATATAAACAACTACTTAATGAGAGCCTGAAGGTTGAAGCTCAGACAAGGAAACCTGGAGGAGAACACCAAGGAGGAGGAGAACACCAAGGAGCGGCAGACACCGTTACTAGGCCCCAACCAAAGTAGTAGGGCAACAGCAGTGTTACATTAAAAACTACTTAATGAGAGCCTGAAGGTTGAAGCTCAGACAAGGAAACCTGGAGGAGAACACCACGGAGTGGCAGACACCATTACTAGGCCCCAACCAAAGTAGTAGGGCAACTGCTGTCTTATATAAACAACTACTTAATGAGAGCCTGAAGGTTGAAGCTCAGACAAGGAAACCTGGAGGAGAACACCAAGGAGCGGCAGACACCGTTACTAGGCCCCAACCAAAGTAGTAGGGCAACTGTTGTCTTATATAAACAACTACTTAATGAGAGCCTGAAGGTTGAAGCTCAGACAAGGAAACCTGGAGGAGAACACCAAGGAGGAGGAGAACACCAAGGAGCGGCAGACACCATTACTAGGCCCCAACCAAAGTAGTAGGGCAACAGCAGTGTTACATTGAAAACTACTTAATGAGAGCCTGAAGGTTGAAGCTCAGACAAGGAAACCTAGAGGAGAACACCAAGGAGGAGGAGAAGACCAAGGAGCGGCAGACACCGTTACTAGGCCCCAACCAAAGTAGTAGTGCAACTGCTGTCTAATATAAACAACTACTTAATGAAAGCCTGAAGGTTGAAGCTCAGACAAGGAAACCTGGAGGAGAACACCAAGGAGGAGGAGAACACCAAGGAGCGGCAGACACCGTTACTAGGCCCCAACCAAAGTAGTAGGGAAACAGCAGTGTTACATTAAAAACTACTTAATGAGAGCCTGAAGGTTGAAGCTCAGACAAGGAAACCTGGAGGAGAACACCACGGAGTGGCAGACACCATTACTAGGCCCCAACCAAAGTAGTAGGGCAACTGCTGTCTTATATAAACAACTACTTAATGAGAGCCTGAAGGTTGAAGCTCAGACAAGGAAACCTGGAGGAGAACACCAAGGAGCGGCAGACACCGTTACTAGGCCCCAACCAAAGTAGTAGGGCAACTGTTGTCTTATATAAACAACTACTTAATGAGAGCCTGAAGGTTGAAGCTCAGACAAGGAAACCTGGAGGAGAACACCAAGGAGGAGGAGAACACCAAGGAGCGGCAGACACCGTTACTAGGCCCCAACCAAAGTAGTAGGGCAACAGCAGTGTTACATTAAAAACTACTTAATGAGAGCCTGAAGGTTGAAGCTCAGACAAGGAAACCTGGAGGAGAACACCAAGGAGGAGGAGAAGACCAAGGAGCGGCAGACACCGTTACTAGGCCCCAACCAAAGTAGTAGTGCAACTGCTGTCTAATATAAACAACTACTTAATGAAAGCCTGAAGGTTGAAGCTCAGACAAGGAAACCTGGAGGAGAACACCATGGAGGAGGAGAACACCAAGGAGCGGCAGACACCGTTACTAGGCCCCAACCAAAGTAGTAGGGCAACAGCAGTGTTACATTAAAAACTACTTAATGAGAGCCTGAAGGTTGAAGCTCAGACAAGGAAACCTGGAGGAGAACACCAAGGAGGAGGAGAACACCAAGGAGCGGCAGACACCGTTACTAGGCCCCAACTAAAGTAGTAGGGCAACTGCTGTCTTATATAAACAACTACTTAATGAAAGCCTGAAGGTTGAAGCTCAGACAAGGAAACCTGGAGGAGAACACCAAGGAGGAGGAGAAGACCAAGGAGCGGCAGACACCGTTACTAGGCCCCAACCAAAGTAGTAGTGCAACTGCTGTCTAATATAAACAACTACTTAATGAAAGCCTGAAGGTTGAAGCTCAGACAAGGAAACCTGGAGGAGAACACCATGGAGGAGGAGAACACCAAGGAGCGGCAGACACCGTTACTAGGCCCCAACCAAAGTAGTAGGGCAACAGCAGTGTTACATTAAAAACTACTTAATGAGAGCCTGAAGGTTGAAGCTCAGACAAGGAAACCTGGAGGAGAACACCAAGGAGGAGGAGAACACCAAGGAGCGGCAGACACCGTTACTAGGCCCCAACTAAAGTAGTAGGGCAACTGCTGTCTAATATAAACAACTACTTAATGAGAGCCTGAAGGTTGAAGCTCAGACAAGGAACCCTGGAGGAGAACACCATGGAGCGGCAGACACTGTTACTAGGCCCTAACCAAAGTAGTGGGGCAACTGCTGTCTTATATAAACAACTACTTAATGAGAGCCTGAAGGTTGAAGCTCAGACAAGGAAACCTGTAGGAGAATACCAAGGAGGAGGAGAACACCAAGGAGCGGCAGACACCGTTACTAGGCCCAACCAAAGTAGTAGGGCAACAGCAGTGTTACATTAAAAACTACTTAATGAGAGCCTGAAGGTTGAAGCTCAGACAAGGAAACCTGGAGGAGAACACCAAGGAGCGGCAGACACCGTTACTAGGCCCCAACCAAAGTAGTAGGGCAACAGCAGTGTTACATTAAAAACTACTTAATGAGAGCCTGAAGGTTGAATCTCAGACAAGGAAACCTGGATGAGAGCAACAAGGAGCGGCAGACACCGTTACTAGGCCCCAACCAAAGTAGTAGGGCAACTGTTGTCTTATAAAAACAACTACTTAATGAGAGCCTGAAGGTTGAAGCTCAGACAAGGAAACCTGGAGGAGAACACCAAGGAGGAGGAGAACACCAAGGAGCGGCAGACACCGTTACTAGGCCCAACCAAAGTAGTAGGGCAACAGCAGTGTTACATTAAAAACTACTTAATGAGAGCCTGAAGGTTGAAGCTCAGACAAGGAAACCTGGAGGAGAACACCAAGGAGCGGCAGACACCGTTACTAGGCCCCAACCAAAGTAGTAGGTCAACAGCAGTGTTACATTAAAAACTACTTAATGAGAGCCTGAAGGTTGAAGCTCAGACAAGGAAACCTGTAGGAGAATACCAAGGAGGAGGAGAACACCAAGGAGCGGCAGACACCTTTACTAGGCCCCAACCAAAGTAGTAGGGCAACAGCAGTGTTACATTAAAAACTACTTAATGAGAGCCTGAAGGTTGAAGCTCAGACAAGGAAACCTGGAGGAGAACACCAAGGAGCGGCAGACACCGTTACTAGGCCCCAACCAAAGTAGTAGGGCAACAGCAGTGTTACATTAAAAACTACTTAATGAGAGCCTGAAGGTTGAAGCTCAGACAAGGAAACCTGGAGGAGAACACCAAGGAGCGGCAGACACCGTTACTAGGCCCCAACCAAAGTAGTAGGGCAACTGCTGTCTTATATAAACAACTACTTAATGAAAGCCTGAAGGTTGAAGCTAGAGACAAGGAAACCTGGAGGAGAACACCAAGGAGGAGGAGAAGACCAAGGAGCGGCAGACACCGTTACTAGGCCCCAACCAAAGTAGTAGTGCAACTGCTGTCTAATATAAACAACTACTTAATGAGAGCCTGAAGGTTGAAGCTCAGACAAGGAAACCTGGAGGAGAACACCATGGAGCGGCAGACACTGTTACTAGGCCCTAACCAAAGTAGTGGCGCAACTGCTGTCTTATATAAACAACTACTTAATGAGAGCCTGAAGGTTGAAGCTCAGACAAGGAAACCTGGAGGAGAATACCAAGGAGGAGAACACCAAGGAGCGGCAGACACCGTTACTAGGCCCCAACCAAAGTAGTAGGGCAACAGCAGTGTTACATTAAAAACTACTTAATGAGAGCCTGAAGGTTGAAGCTCAGACAAGGAAACCTGGAGGAGAACACCAAGGAGGAGGAGAACACCAAGGAGCGGCAGACACCGTTACTAGGCCCCAACCAAAGTAGTAGGGAAACAGCAGTGTTACATTAAAAACTACTTAATGAGAGCCTGAAGGTTGAAGCTCAGACAAGGAAACCTGGAGGAGAACACCACGGAGTGGCAGACACCATTACTAGGCCCCAACCAAAGTAGTAGGGCAACTGCTGTCTTATATAAACAACTACTTAATGAGAGCCTGAAGGTTGAAGCTCAGACAAGGAAACCTGGAGGAGAACACCAAGGAGCGGCAGACACCGTTACTAGGCCCCAACCAAAGTAGTAGGGCAACTGTTGTCTTATATAAACAACTACTTAATGAGAGCCTGAAGGTTGAAGCTCAGACAAGGAAACCTGGAGGAGAACACCAAGGAGGAGGAGAACACCAAGGAGCGGCAGACACCGTTACTAGGCCCCAACCAAAGTAGTAGGGCAACAGCAGTGTTACATTAAAAACTACTTAATGAGAGCCTGAAGGTTGAAGCTCAGACAAGGAAACCTGGAGGAGAACACCAAGGAGGAGGAGAAGACCAAGGAGCGGCAGACACCGTTACTAGGCCCCAACCAAAGTAGTAGTGCAACTGCTGTCTAATATAAACAACTACTTAATGAAAGCCTGAAGGTTGAAGCTCAGACAAGGAAACCTGGAGGAGAACACCATGGAGGAGGAGAACACCAAGGAGCGGCAGACACCGTTACTAGGCCCCAACCAAAGTAGTAGGGCAACAGCAGTGTTACATTAAAAACTACTTAATGAGAGCCTGAAGGTTGAAGCTCAGACAAGGAAACCTGGAGGAGAACACCAAGGAGGAGGAGAACACCAAGGAGCGGCAGACACCGTTACTAGGCCCCAACTAAAGTAGTAGGGCAACTGCTGTCTTATATAAACAACTACTTAATGAAAGCCTGAAGGTTGAAGCTCAGACAAGGAAACCTGGAGGAGAACACCAAGGAGGAGGAGAAGACCAAGGAGCGGCAGACACCGTTACTAGGCCCCAACCAAAGTAGTAGTGCAACTGCTGTCTAATATAAACAACTACTTAATGAAAGCCTGAAGGTTGAAGCTCAGACAGGGAAACCTGGAGGAGAACACCATGGAGGAGGAGAACACCAAGGAGCGGCAGACACCGTTACTAGGCCCCAACCAAAGTAGTAGGGCAACAGCAGTGTTACATTAAAAACTACTTAATGAGAGCCTGAAGGTTGAAGCTCAGACAAGGAAACCTGGAGGAGAACACCAAGGAGGAGGAGAACACCAAGGAGCGGCAGACACCGTTATTAGGCCCCAACTAAAGTAGTAGGGCAACTGCTGTCTAATATAAACAACTACTTAATGAGAGCCTGAAGGTTGAAGCTCAGACAAGGAACCCTGGAGGAGAACACCATGGAGCGGCAGACACTGTTACTAGGCCCTAACCAAAGTAGTGGGGCAACTGCTGTCTTATATAAACAACTACTTAATGAGAGCCTGAAGGTTGAAGCTCAGACAAGGAAACCTGTAGGAGAATACCAAGGAGGAGGAGAACACCAAGGAGCGGCAGACACCGTTACTAGGCCCAACCAAAGTAGTAGGGCAACAGCAGTGTTACATTAAAAACTACTTAATGAGAGCCTGAAGGTTGAAGCTCAGACAAGGAAACCTGGAGGAGAACACCAAGGAGCGGCAGACACCGTTACTAGGCCCCAACCAAAGTAGTAGGGCAACAGCAGTGTTACATTAAAAACTACTTAATGAGAGCCTGAAGGTTGAAGCTCAGACAAGGAAACCTGGATGAGAGCAACAAGGAGCGGCAGACACCGTTACTAGGCCCCAACCAAAGTAGTAGGGCAACTGTTGTCTTATAAAAACAACTACTTAATGAGAGCCTGAAGGTTGAAGCTCAGACAAGGAAACCTGGAGGAGAACACCAAGGAGGAGGAGAACACCAAGGAGCGGCAGACACCGTTACTAGGCCCAACCAAAGTAGTAGGGCAACAGCAGTGTTACATTAAAAACTACTTAATGAGAGCCTGAAGGTTGAAGCTCAGACAAGGAAACCTGGAGGAGAACACCAAGGAGCGGCAGACACCGTTACTAGGCCCCAACCAAAGTAGTAGGTCAACAGCAGTGTTACATTAAAAACTACTTAATGAGAGCCTGAAGGTTGAAGCTCAGACAAGGAAACCTGTAGGAGAATACCAAGGAGGAGGAGAACACCAAGGAGCGGCAGACACCTTTACTAGGCCCCAACCAAAGTAGTAGGGCAACAGCAGTGTTACATTAAAAACTACTTAATGAGAGCCTGAAGGTTGAAGCTCAGACAAGGAAACCTGGAGGAGAACACCAAGGAGCGGCAGACACCGTTACTAGGCCCCAACCAAAGTAGTAGGGCAACAGCAGTGTTACATTAAAAACTACTTAATGAGAGCCTGAAGGTTGAAGCTCAGACAAGGAAACCTGGAGGAGAACACCAAGGAGCGGCAGACACCGTTACTAGGCCCCAACCAAAGTAGTAGGGCAACTGCTGTCTTATATAAACAACTACTTAATGAGAGCCTGAAGGTTGAAGCTCAGACAAGGAAACCTGGAGGAGAACACCATGGAGCGGCAGACACTGTTACTAGGCCCTAACCAAAGTAGTGGCGCAACTGCTGTCTTATATAAACAACTACTTAATGAGAGCCTGAAGGTTGAAGCTCAGACAAGGAAACCTGGAGGAGAATACCAAGGAGGAGAACACCAAGGAGCGGCAGACACCGTTACTAGGCCCCAACCAAAGTAGTAGGGCAACAGCAGTGTTACATTAAAAACTACTTAATGAGAGCCTGAAGGTTGAAGCTCAGACAAGGAAACCTGGAGGAGAACACCAAGGAGCGGCAGACACCGTTACTAGGCCCCAACCAAAGTAGTAGGGCAACAGCAGTGTTACATTAAAAACTACTTAATGAGAGCCTGAAGGTTGAAGCTCAGACAAGGAAACCTGGATGAGAGCAACAAGGAGCGGCAGACACCGTTACTAGGCCCCAACCAAAGTAGTAGGGCAACTGTTGTCTTATATAAACAACTACTTAATGAGAGCCTGAAGGTTGAAGCTCAGACAAGGAAACCTGGAGGAGAACACCAAGGAGGAGGAGAACACCAAGGAGCGGCAGACACCTGTCATGATCTCAATGGCAAGAGAACATAGCATAAGCATATATAGGAACTAGCTCTTGGAAGATGGGAACTGAGCTGACCATGAACTAAACCTAACGCACAACTAGCAGTGGCCGGGTAGCATGCCTACGTTGATTCTAGATGCCCAGCACCAGCCGGAGGACTAAATAATGCTAGCAGAGGAAAATATCAGTCCTAGCTCACCTCTAGAGAAATACCCCGAAAGGAGACAGAGGCCCCCCACATGTATTGGCGGTGAATAAAGATGAAATAACAAACGTAGTATGAAAATAGGTTTAGCAAATTTGAGGTCCACTTACTACATAGCAGAAGACAGAAAGGACACTTTCATGGTCAGCTGAAAACCCTATCAAAACACCATCCAGAAATTACTTTAAAACTCTGGCATTAACTCATAACACCAGAGTGGCAATTCCTGTTCACAAGAGCTTTCCAGACACAGAAACGAAACTACAGCTGTGAACTGGAACAAAAATGCAAAAACAAACATGGACAAGAGTCCAACTTATCTAGTAGTTGTCTAGGAGCAGGAACAAGCACAGAGAGGCTTCTGATAACATTGTTGACCGGCAAGCAACTAACAGAGCAGCAAGGTTATATAGCGACTCCCACATCTTGATGGGAACAGGTGAACAGAGAAGATGAAGACACCAGTTCAATTCCACCAGTAGCCACCGGGGGAGCCCAGAATCCAAATTCACAACAGTACCCCCCCCTCAAGGAGGGGGCACCGAACCCTCACCAGAACCACCAGGGCGATCAGGATGGGCCCTATGAAAGGCACGAACCAGATCAGAGGCATGAACATCAGATGCATTCACCCAAGAATTATCCTCCTGGCCGTATCCCTTCCACTTGACCAGATACTGGAGTCTCCGTCTGGAAACACGAGAGTCCAAGATTTTCTCCACAACGTACTCCAACTCACCCTCAACCAACACCGGAGCAGGAGGCTCAACGGAAGGCACAACCGGTACCTCATACCTGCGCAATAATGACCGATGAAAAACGTTATGAATAGAAAAGGATGCAGGGAGGTCCAAACGGAAGGAAACAGGGTTAAGAATCTCCAATATCTTATACGGGCCGATGAACCGAGGCTTAAACTTAGGAGAAGAGACCCTCATAGGGACAAAACGAGAAGACAACCACACCAAATCCCCAACACAAAGCCGAGGACCAACACGACGGTGGCGGTTGGCAAAAAGCTGAGTCTTCTCCTGGGACAACCTCAAATTGTCCACCACCTGCCCCCAGATCTGATGCAATCTCTCCACCACAGCATCCACTCCAGGACAATCCGAAGATTCCACCTGACCAGAGGAAAATCGAGGATGAAACCCCGAATTACAGAAAAACGGGGACACCAAAGTGGCAGAGCTGGCCCGATTATTGAGAGCGAACTCCACCAATGGCAAAAAAGCAACCCAATCATCCTGGTCAGCAGACACAAAACACCTCAGATATGTCTCCAGGGTCTGATTAATCCGCTCGGTCTGGCCATTCGTCTGAGGATGGAAAGCGGACGAAAAAGATAAATCTATGCCCATCCTAGCACAGAATGCCCGCCAAAATCTAGACACGAATTGGGTCCCTCTGTCAGAAACGATATTCTCAGGAATACCATGCAAACGAACAACATTTTGAAAAAACAGAGGAACCAACTCGGAAGAAGAAGGCAACTTGGGCAGAGGAACCAAATGGACCATCTTAGAGAAACGGTCACACACCACCCAGATGACAGACATCTTCTGAGAAACAGGCAGATCTGAAATAAAATCCATCGAGATGTGCGTCCAAGGCCTCTTAGGAATAGGCAAGGGCAACAATAATCCACTAGCCCGAGAACAACAAGGCTTGGCCCGAGCACAAACGTCACAAGACTGCACAAAGCCTCGCACATCTCGTGACAGGGAAGGCCACCAGAAGGACCTTGCCACCAAATCCCTGGTACCAAAAATGCCAGGATGACCTGCCAACGCAGAAGAATGAACCTCAGAGATGACTCTACTGGTCCAATCATCAGGAACAAACAGTTTATCAGGTGGGCAACGATCAGGTCTATCCGCCTGAAACTCCTGCAAGGCCCGCCGCAGGTCTGGAGAAACGGCTGACAATACCACTCCATCCTTAAGGATACCTGTGGGCTCAGAGTTACCAGGCGAGTCAGGCTCAAAACTCCTAGAAAGGGCATCCGCCTTAACATTCTTAGAACCCGGTAGGTATGACACCACAAAATTAAACCGAGAGAAAAATAATGACCAGCGCGCCTGTCTAGGATTCAGGCGCCTGGCGGTCTCAAGATAAATCAAATTTTTGTGGTCAGTCAATACCACCACCTGATGTCTGGCCCCCTCAAGCCAATGGCACCACTCCTCAAAAGCCCACTTCATGGCCAAAAGCTCCCGATTCCCAACATCATAATTCCGCTCAGCGGGCGAAAATTTACGGGAAAAGAAGGCACAAGGCCTCATCACGGAGCAGTCAGAACTTTTCTGCGACAACACTGCCCCAGCTCCGATCTCAGAAGCGTCGACCTCAACCTGAAAAGGTAGAGCAACATCAGGCTGACGCAACACAGGGGCAGAGGAAAAACGGCGCTTAAGCTCCCGAAAGGCCTCCACAGCATCAGGGGACCAATCAGCAACATCAGCACCCTTCTTAGTCAAATCGGTCAGTGGCTTAGCAATATCCGAAAAACCAGCAATAAATCGACGATAAAAGTTAGCAAAGCCCAAAAATTTCTGAAGACTCTTAAGAGAAGAGGGCTGCGTCCAATCACAAATAGCTTGAACCTTGACAGGATCCATTTCAATGGAAGAGGGGGAAAAAATATATCCCAAAAAGGAAATCCTCTGTACCCCAAAAACACACTTAGAACCCTTCACACACAAAGAATTAGACCGCAAAACCTGAAAAACCCTCCTGACTTGCTGGACATGAGAGTCCCAGTCATCCGAAAAAATCAGAATATCATCCAGATACACAATCATAAATTTATCCAAATAATCACGAAAAATATCATGCATAAAGGACTGGAAAACTGACGGAGCATTTGAAAGACCAAAAGGCATCACTAAATACTCAAAGTGGCCCTCGGGCGTATTAAATGCGGTTTTCCACTCATCCCCCTGCCTGATTCGCACCAAATTATACGCCCCACGAAGGTCAATCTTAGAGAACCACTTGGCCCCCTTTATGCGAGCAAACAAATCAGTCAGCAACGGCAATGGGTATTGATATTTAACAGTGATTTTATTCAAAAGCCGATAATCAATACATGGTCTCAAAGAGCCGTCTTTTTTTGACACAAAGAAAAAACCGGCTCCTAAGGGAGATGACGATGGACGAATATGTCCCTTTTCCAAGGACTCCTTTATATATTCTCGCATAGCAGCATGTTCAGGCACAGACAGATTAAATAAACGACCCTTTGGGTATTTACTACCCGGGATTAAATCTATGGCACAATCGCACTCTCGGTGCGGAGGTAACGAACCAAGCTTGGATTCTTCAAAGACGTCACGATAGTCAGACAGGAACTCAGGAATTTCAGAGGGAATAGATGATGAAATGGAAACCACAGGTACATCCCCATGAACCCCCTTACATCCCCAGCTCAACACAGACATAGCTCTCCAGTCGAGGACTGGGTTGTGAGATTGCAGCCAAGGCAATCCTAGCACCAAATCATCATGTAGATTATACAGCACCAGAAAGCGAATAATCTCCTGGTGATCCGGATTAATACGCATAGTTACTTGTGTCCAGTATTGTGGTTTTTTATTAGCCAATGGGGTGGAGTCAATCCCCTTCAGAGGAATAGGAGTCTCCAAAGGCTCTAAATCATACCCACAGCGTTTGGCAAAGGACCAATCCATAAGACTCAAAGCGGCGCCAGAGTCGACATAGGCGTCCGTGGTAATAGATGACAAAGAGCAAATCAGGGTCACAGATAGAATAAACTTAGACGGTAAGGTGCAAATGGAAACAGATTTACCAAGCTTTTTAGTGCGCTTAGAGCATGCTGATATAACATGAGTAGAATCACCACAATAGAAACACAACCCATTTTTCCGTCTAAAATTCTGCCGCTCGCTTCGGGACAGAATTCTATCACACTGCATACTCTCTGGCGACTTCTCAGTGGACACCGCCAGATGGTGCACTGGTTTGCGCTCCCGCAAACGCCTATCGATCTGAATAGCCATTGTCATGGACTCATTCAGACCCGCAGGCACAGGGAACCCCACCATAACATCCTTAATGGCATCAGAGAGACCCTCTCTGAAAGTCGCCGCCAGGGCGCACTCATTCCACTGAGTAAGCACAGACCATTTACGGAATCTTTGGCAGTAAATTTCCGCTTCATCTTGCCCCTGAGATAGGGACATCAAAGTTTTTTCTGCCTGAAGCTCCAAATGAGGTTCGTCATAAAGCAACCCCAAGGCCAGAAAAAACGCATCCACATTGAGCAACGCAGGATCCCCTGGTGTCAATGAAAAAGCCCAGTCTTGAGGGTCGCCCCGGAGCAAGGAAATCACAATCCTGACCTGCTGTGCAGGGTCTCCGGCAGAGCGAGATTTCAGGGACAAAAATAATTTGCAATTATTTCGAAAATTCTGAAACCCAGATCTATTCCCCGAGAAAAATTCCGGCAAAGGAATTCTCGGCTCAGATACAGGTGCATGACAAACAAAATCTTGCAAATTTTGTACCTTCGTGGCGAGATTATTCAAACCTGCAGTTACACTCTGAAGATCCATTACAAACAGGTGGACACAGAGCCATTCAAAGATTAGAAGGAGAGAAAAAAAAAAAAAAAAATTTCAGCAGACTACTTATTTCTCTCCTTTCTCAGCCAAGGATTTTAACCCTTTAGTGGCCGGTCAAACTGTCATGATCTCAATGGCAAGAGAACATAGCATAAGCATATATAGGAACTAGCTCTTGGAAGATGGGAACTGAGCTGACCATGAACTAAACCTAACGCACAACTAGCAGTGGCCGGGTAGCATGCCTACGTTGATTCTAGATGCCCAGCACCAGCCGGAGGACTAAATAATGCTAGCAGAGGAAAATATCAGTCCTAGCTCACCTCTAGAGAAATACCCCGAAAGGAGACAGAGGCCCCCCACATGTATTGGCGGTGAATAAAGATGAAATAACAAACGTAGTATGAAAATAGGTTTAGCAAATTTGAGGTCCACTTACTACATAGCAGAAGACAGAAAGGACACTTTCATGGTCAGCTGAAAACCCTATCAAAACACCATCCAGAAATTACTTTAAAACTCTGGCATTAACTCATAACACCAGAGTGGCAATTCCTGTTCACAAGAGCTTTCCAGACACAGAAACGAAACTACAGCTGTGAACTGGAACAAAAATGCAAAAACAAACATGGACAAGAGTCCAACTTATCTAGTAGTTGTCTAGGAGCAGGAACAAGCACAGAGAGGCTTCTGATAACATTGTTGACCGGCAAGCAACTAACAGAGCAGCAAGGTTATATAGCGACTCCCACATCTTGATGGGAACAGGTGAACAGAGAAGATGAAGACACCAGTTCAATTCCACCAGTAGCCACCGGGGGAGCCCAGAATCCAAATTCACAACAGACACCGTTACTAGGCCCCAACCAATGTAGTAGGGCAACAGCAGTGTTACATTAAAAACTACTTAATGAGAGCCTGAAGGTTGAAGCTCAGACAAGGAAACCTGGAGGAGAACACCAAGGAGGAGGAGAAGACCAAGGAGCGGCAGACACCGTTACTAGGCCCCAACCAAAGTAGTAGGGCAACTGCTGTCTAATATAAACAACTACTTAATGAGAGCCTGAAGGTTGAAGCTCAGACAAGGAAACCTGGAGGAGAACACCATGGAGCGGCAGACACCGTTACTAGGCCCTAACCAAAGTAGTGGGGCAACTGCTGTCTTATATAAACAACTACTTAATGAGAGCCTGAAGGTTGAAGCTCAGACAAGGAAACCTGTAGGAGAATACCAAGGAGGAGGAGAACACCAAGGAGCGGCAGACACCGTTACTAGGCCCCAACCAAAGTAGTAGGGCAACAGCAGTGTTACATTAAAAACTACTTAATGAGAGCCTGAAGGTTGAAGCTCAGACAAGGAAACCTGGAGGAGAACACCAAGGAGCGGCAGACACCGTTACTAGGCCCCAACCAAAATAGTAGGGCAACAGCAGTGTTACATTAAAAACTACTTAATGAGAGCCTGAAGGTTGAAGCTCAGACAAGGAAACCTGGAGGAGAGCACCAAGGAGCGGCAGACACCGTTACTAGGCCCCAACCAAAGTAGTAGGGCAACTGCTGTCTTATATAAACAACTACTTAATGAAAGCCTGAAGGTTGAAGCTCAGACAAGGAAACCTGGAGGAGAACACCAAGGAGGAGGAGAACACCAAGGAGCGGCAGACACCGTTACTAGGCCCCAACCAAAGTAGTAGGGCAACTGCTGTCTAATATAAACAACTACTTAATGAGAGCCTGAAGGTTGAAGCTCAGACAAGGAAACCTGGAGGAGAACACCATGGAGCGGCAGACACCGTTACTAGGCCCTAACCTGACGAAGGCAATAGCGCCGAAACGCGCGTTGGGGCAGACGCTGTTCTCTTGTATCCTGGGCCACATATTGTATCCAGTAAGTTGAACCACTTTTTGTGAACATTTATTTTATTGTGGATACCCAGTACATATTACTTGGCACTGACGATGTTATACACCGTTTTTTGTTGGCACATCCTATATGCCCCCTTCCTTTTTGCATATTTGCACATATTCACCAGTATTTTACTATTAAACACTTTGTTGCTTTTTATAGCTTTTTTCTATTCATATATTGGTGATATTGCACAACGTTTTTATCTATCTGGGCATTTTTTGCACATGATTTTTTTGCACAAGATTTTTTTCTGCACATAAGCTTTTAAAGTATATTTATTTCTCAGTGTTATGGATAATATTGACTTTTAACAGCGTCTTACAATTTTGAAACCTGTAATTTTCTCTTTACTGCTATTTTTAAATCTTATAATTATGTATTAATAAAATTGATTTTAGTGGATTTATGGTCGTTTTCTCTTGTTGTTTTTTCTGTGGTATTTTTTACGACTATCCACGTATTCTTATATTGGTCTATATTCACGGAAAATATTTTACTAAGAATTCTATATTTTATACAGATTTTTTATACGTGATCATTTTCTTTGCAATTTGTTTTATCTAGGCCCTAACCAAAGTAGTGGGGCAACTGCTGTCTTATATAAACAACTACTTAATGAGAGCCTGAAGGTTGAAGCTCAGACAAGGAAACCTGTAGGAGAATACCAAGGAGGAGGAGAACACCAAGGAGCGGCAGACACCGTTACTAGGCCCCAACCAAAGTAGTAGGGCAACAGCAGTGTTACATTAAAAACTACTTAATGAGAGCCTGAAGGTTGAAGCTCAGACAAGGAAACCTGGAGGAGAACACCAAGGAGCGGCAGACACCGTTACTAGGCCCCAACCAAAGTAGTAGGGCAACAGCAGTGTTACATTAAAAACTACTTAATGAGAGCCTGAAGGTTGAAGCTCAGACAAGGAAACCTGGAGGAGAGCACCAAGGAGCGGCAGACACCGTTACTAGGCCCCAACCAAAGTAGTAGGGCAACTGCTGTCTTATATAAACAACTACTTAATGAGAGCCTAAAGGTTGAAGCTCAGACAAGGAAACCTGGAGGAGAACACCAAGGAGGAGGAGAACACCAAGGAGCGGCAGACACCGTTACTAGGCCCCAACCAAAGTAGTAGTGCAACAGCAGTGTTTTACATTATAAACTACTTAATGAGAGCCTGAAGGTTGAAGCTCAGCTTTTTCAGTGGAGGACCTCGTGATTGAGTGGCGCAGACAGACAAAGGTAGTATGTGTTAACTCAAAAAGTTGTCTGTAAGCAGTTTTAAATTGGTTACAGGGGTACACAGGCAACATTGGTGTGGTCAGCAGAGGACAATTGGAAGGAGTGACCGCAGACAGACTTCATAGGCCTAAAATAATAAAATAGGCTCTATGCAGCTTAAATTTGGCTACAAGGGTACACAGGCAGCATTGGTGTGGTCAGCGGAGGACAATTGGAAGGAGGGACCGCAGACAGACTTCCTAGGCCCCAAATAATAAAATAGGCTCTATGCAGCTTAAATTTGGCTACAGGGGTACACAGGCAGCATTGGTGTGGTCAGCGGAGGACAATTGGAAGGAGGGACCGCAGACAGACTTCCTAGGCCTAAAATAATAAAAAAGGCTCTATGCAGCTTCCATTATGTGGCAGGGGTTCACAGGCAGCATTGGTGTGGTCAGCGGAGGACAATTGGAAGAAGGGACCGCAGACAGACTTCCTAGGCCTAAAATAATAAAATAGCCTCTATGCAGCTTCCATTATGTGGCAGGGGTACACAGGCAGCATTGGTGTGGTCAGCGGAGGACAATTGGAAGGAGGGACCGCAGACAGACTTCCTAGGCCTAAAATAATAAAATAGGCTCTATGCAGCTTCCATTATGTGGCAGGGGTACACAGGCAGCATTGGTGTGGTCAGCGGAGGACAATTGGAAGGAGGGACCGCAGACAGACTTCATAGGCCTAAAATAATAAAATAGGCTCTATGCAGCTTCCATTATGTGGCAGGGGTACACAGGCAGCATTGGTGTGGTCAGCGGAGGACAATTGGAAGGAGGGATCACAGACAGACTTCCTAGGCCTAAAATAATAAAATAGCCTCTATGCAGCTTCCATTATGTGGCAGGGGTACACAGGCAGCATTGGTGTGGTCAGCGGAGGACAATTGGAAGGAGGGACCGCAGACAGACTTCATAGGCCTAAAATAATAAAATAGGCTCTATGCAGCTTCCATTATGTGGCAGGGGTACACAGGCAGCATTGGTGTGGTCAGCGGAGGACAATTGGAAGAAGGGACCGCAGACAGACTTCCTAGGCCCAAAATAATAAAATAGGCTCTATGCAGCTTAAATTTGGCTACAGGGTACACAGGCAGCATTGGTGTTTGGCAGCGGAGGACAATTGGAAGGAGTGACTGCAGACAGACTTCCTAGGCCTAAAATAATAAAATAGGCTCTATGCAGCTTCCATTATGTGGCAGGGGTACACAGGCAGTATTGGTGTGGTCAGCGGAGGACAATTGGAAGGAGGGACTGCAGACAGACTTCATAGGCCTAAAATAATAAAATAGGCTCTATGCAGCTTCCATTATGTGGCAGGGGTACACAGGCAGCATTGGTGTGGTCAGCGGAGGACAATTGGAAGGAGGGACCACAGACAGACTTCCTAGGCCCAAAATAATTAAATAGGCTCTATGCAGCTTAAATTTGGCTACAGGGGTACACAGGCAGCATTGGTGTGGTCAGCGGAGAACAATTGGAAGGAGGGACCGCAGACAGACTTCCTAGGCCTAAAATAATAAAATAGGCTCTATGCAGCTTAAATTTGGCTACAGGGGTACACAGGCAGCATTGGTGTGGTCAGCGGAGGACAATTGGAAGGAGGGACCGCAGACAGACTTACTAGGCCTAAAATAATAAAATAGGCTCTATGCAGGTTAAATTTGGCTACAGGGGTACACAGGCAGCATTGGTGTGGTCAGCAGAGGACAATTGGAAGGAGGGACCGCAGCAGACTTCCTAGGCCTAAAATAATAAAATATCCTCTATGCAGCTTCCATTATGTGGCAGGGGTACACAGGCAGCATTGGTGTGGTCAGCGGAGGACAATTGGAAGGAGGGACCGCAGACAGACTTCATAGGCCTAAAATAATAAAATAGGCTCTATGCAGCTTCCATTATGTGGCAGGGGTACACAGGCAGCATTGGTGTGGTCAGCGGAGGACAATTGGAAGGAGGGACCGCAGACAGACTTCCTAGGCCCAAAATAATAAAATAGGCTCTATGCAGCTTAAATTTGGCTACAGGGGTACACAGGCAGCATTGGTGTTTGGCAGCGGAGGACAAATGGAAGGAGTGACCGCAGACAGACTTCCTAGGCCTATAATAATAAAATAGGCTCTATGCAGCTTCCATTATGTGGCAGGGGTACACAGGCAGCATTGGTGTCGTCAGCGGAGGACAATTGGAAGGAGGGACTGCAGACAGACTTCATAGGCATAAAATAATAAAATAGGCTCTATGCAGCTTCCATTATGTGGCAGGGGTACACAGGCAGCATTGGTGTGGTCAGCGGATGACAATTGGAAGGAGGGACCGCAGACAGACTTCCTAGGCCCAAAATAATTAAATAGGCTCTATGCAGCTTAAATTTGGCTACAGGGGTACAGAGGCAGCATTGGTGTGGTCAGCGGAGGACAATTGGAAGGAGGGACCGCAGACAGACTTCCTAGGCCCAAAATAATTAAATAGGCTCTATGCAGCTTAAATTTGGCTACAGGGGTACACAGGCAGCATTGGTGTGGTCAGCGGAGGACAATTGGAAGGAGGGACCGCAGACAGACTTCCTAGGCCTAAAATAATAAAATAGGCTCTATGCAGCTTAAATTTGGCTACAGGGGTACACAGGCAGCATTGGTGTGGTCAGCAGAGGACAATTGGAAGGAGTGTCTGACACAGTAAGTACTCCCAAAAACTAAATTGATGTTAATGTATCCCAAGAAATTACAAAACAAAACAAACAAAAAAAAGGTGGCATACTTAGGTACAGAGGTGTGCTCCTATGCTGACTTTCAGACATTGTAATGTTGCGCAAAGTATTTACTGGTGTAAATGTAGGACAGGGCCCCTGACTATTTTAACTAGCATCATACATGTCAACAAATTGTTATTGTCTGTGCCAGCCATTGAAGGATTTCAGCGCATAGACTAAACAGTGGTGGAGCAGCGACAGATAAATTTGCAAGTGGTAGAGCACTGTTTGACCTGGGGGTGGGGCACTCTCTCCTGGCCTGCGGTACAAGCACAGGGCCCCTCATGTTACAACGGTGTGTCTGACTGTGGGTGCGCACCACCACCACCAGAGACACTTCATTGTACTATGAGGGACCCAGTGCCAGTGCCGTCGACCAAAAGTGGGCACACCCACCTCTTCAGAAAAACGGCACTCTGACGGGTGCTTGCGCCAAGTGGCGAGACCACGGCCCCGTGGGGGGAGTTAGGCCATTTTGGGAGGTGTAAACATGTCATATGCAGGACAAACAGCAGCTGCAAATTAAGAGATTGGAACAGTCAGTAACACCAGTCCCAAAGCAAGACCTTTTTACAGGAAAGCTAGGTGTCAGCGGGGAAAGGTGGGGCAAAATAATTTGAAATCCATGAGTGGTTCATTTTAATGAAGGTTAGATCATCAACATTTTGGGTAGCCAGACGAGTCCTTTTTTCGGTCAGTATTGAACCAGCGGCACTGAATACTCTTTCTGATAGCAAACTAGCTGCTGGGCAAGCAAGCTCCTGCAATGCATAATCGGCCAATTCAGGCCAGGTGTCTATTTTGGATGCCCAGTAATCAAAGGGGAATGACGGTTGAGGGAGAACATCGGTAATGGAGGAAAAATAGTTAGTAACCATACTGGACAAATGTTGTCTCCTGTCACTCTGAATTGATGCTGCTGTACCTGTCGTGTCTACTCTGCGGTCATTGCGAAATCACTCCACAACCTTGTCAGAAAACCCCTCTGTCCTACGCCACTTCTGACTTGTGCACCTCTAACACCTCTGCCCTGGTGCCCCCTGTAGCTCGTGTGGGAACCATCACCGGCGCTGTGTGCTGGGAATGCCTGAATCAAACGGTCTACAAGAGTAGCTTGTTTGGTTGCCAATATTTGTTCGAGGTTCTCATGTGGCATGATGTTTTGCAATTTGCCTTTATAGCGAGGATCAAGGAGGCAGGCCAACCAGTAATCATCATCGGTCATCATTTTTCTAATGCGTGGGTCCCTTTTGAGGATACGCAAGGCATAATCCGCCATGTGGGCCAATGTTCCAGTTGTCAAGTCAGTACATATGCTGGGTTGAAGAGCAGTTTCTGGCAAATCAACGTCACTTGTCTCCCTCAAAAAACCTGAACCCGGCCTTGCACCGCCAGCAGTTTCTATTGCCCCCTGAGAAGCTTCCTCATCCAAAAAATATTCATCCACATCATCCTCCTCGTCCTCCTCCTCTTCGTCCGCCACCTCATCCTGTAGACTTCCCTGAGCAGACAATGGCTGACTGTCATCAAGGCTTCCCTCGTCCTCGGCTGCAGACGCCTGCTCCTTTATGTGCGTCAAACTTAGCATCAGCAGACGCATTAGGGGGATGCTCATGCTTATTACGGCATTGTCTGCACTAACCAGCCATGTGCATTCCTCAAAACACTGAAGGACTTGACACAGGTCTTGGAGCTTCGACCACTGCACAGCTGACAACTCCATATCTGCCATCCAACTGCCTGCCCGTGTATGTGTATCCTCCCCCAAATACATAACAGCACGCCTCTGTTCGCACAGTCTATGAAGCATGTGCAGTGTGGAGTTCCACCTTGTTGCAACGTCGATGATTAGGCGATGCTGGGGAAGGTTCAAAGACCACTGATGGTTCTGCATACGGCTGGAGTGTACGGGTGAACGGCGGATGTGAGAGCAAAGTCTGCGCACTTTCAGCAGCAGGTCGGGTAACACCGGATAACTTTTCAGGAAGCACTGCACCACCAGGTTTAAGGTGTGAGCCAGGCAAGGAATGTGTTTCAGTTGTGAAAGGGCTATAGCAGCCATAAAATTCCTTCCATTATCACTCACTACCTTGCCTGCCTCAAGATGTACAGTGCCCAGCCATGACTGAGTTTCTTGCTGCAAAAACTCGGACAGAACTTCCGCGGTGTGTCTGTTGTCGCCCAAACACTTCATTGCCAATACAGCCTGCTGACTCTTGCCACTAGCTGTTCCATAATTGGACACCTCGTGTGCAATAGTGGCAGCTGCGGATAGAGTGGTTGTGCGACTGCAGTCTGTGGACAAGCTCTCGCTTCTGCTGGAGGACGAGGAGGAGGAGGGGAGACGAACGCCTACAGCCAACTGTTTCCTAGACCGTGGACTAGGCAGAACTGTCCCAATATTACTGTCCCCTGTGGACCCTGCATCCACCACATTAACCCAGTGTGCCGTGATGGAGACGTAACGCCCCTGGCCATGCATACTGGTCCATGCATCTGTTGTCAGGTGCAACTTTCTACTCACAGATTGCCTGAGCGCATGGACAATGCGGTCTTTTACATGCTGGTGGAGGGCTGGGATGGCTTTTCTCGAAAAGAAGTGTCGACTGGGTAGCTTGTAGCGTGGTACAGCGTAGTCCATCAGGGCTTTGAAAGCTTCGCTTTCAACTAAACGGTAGGGCATCATCTCTAACGAGATTAGTCTAGCAATGTGGGCGTTCAAACCGTGTGTACGCGAATGCGAGGATGAGTACTTCCTTTTCCTAACGAGAGTCTCATGTAGGGTGAGCTGGACTGGAGAGCTGCATACGGTGGAACTAGCGGGGGTGCCGGTGGACATGGGTGACAGAGAGGGTTGGTGATGGTATTCTTGCTGTTGCCCTACATACAGTTTTTCCTACCACGAACCTGGTGATTCCCTGACTGCTTTGGCCTTGCGACAAAACCGCCACATTACCTGCAGGTGGTGTGGTAAACTGTGGGCTTACAGTGAGGGAAGGGATGTCGCATTGCTGACTAGCTTCATTGTGAGAGGGTGCTACAACGTTATGGGACGTTTGGTAGTTTGTCCAGGCTTGCAAGTGCATGGTGGTTAAATGTCTATGCATGCAACTTGTATTTAGATTTTTAACATTCTGACCTCTGCTGAAGGTCCTTGAGCATTTCTTACAGATGACTTTGCGCTGATCATTGGGATCTTGGTTAAAAAAATTCCAGACTGCACTCTTCCTACTATCGGATACCTTTTCAGGCATTGCACACTGTGCTACGTTAACCGGATGGCCACGCTTTCCTACAACTGATTTTGGTTTCGCCACACGTTTTTGGCCAGATACGGGCCTGCCAGATGGAACCTGTTGCGATGTTGATGCCTGCTGCGGCTCCTCCTCCTCCGCTTCAGAGCTACTGCCGCCTGCACCCTGTTCCCCCAATGGCTGCCAATCGGGGTCAACAACTGGGTCATCTATGACCTCCTCTTCTATGTTCTGTGCACCTTCCTCTGGGTCACCGTGTAAGCCGGTGCTATAGCGTTTGTGACGGGGCTCCATAGTCTCATCGGGGTCAGATTCTGGATCAGTACACTGCGAGGGCAATGTTCTGATCTGATTCAAAGGAACAGCATAATAATCTGGCTGTGGCTGTGCATCTGTGCACTCCATGTCCGATTCATCTTGTAATGGGCATGGCCTGTTAATAATTTCCCTTTCTAACCCAGGTAAAGAGATCCATGGAGTAACCAGTTGTGTCGCCTGACGCATCCTTCACTGTTGTTCTGGGTGAAGGACACAAGGAAGCGACTTGTTCCTGACCGGGAGCATCCACTGACGACTCACTGCTCTGACATTTGGCACTTTCCGAGGAGGAGGCGAAAGAGCTAGAGGCAGAGTCAGCAATGAAAGCCAATACTTGTTCCTGCTGCTCCGGCTTCAAAAGCGGTTTTCCTACTCCCAGAAAAGGGAGCCTTCGAGGCCTTGTGTAGCCAGACGATGACGCTGGCTCAACAACTCGAGACTTAGGGGCTATATTGCTTTTCCCACGACCACCTGATGCTCCACGACCACCACCACTACCATCAATACCAGCTGGCAATGACCGCCTACGGCCGCGACCTCTTCCACCAGACTTCCTCATTCTTTGAAAAATGTAACCTAACTAACAACCGTTAGGTGGTCCTGTAAAACCAGGTAGAAGGTGTACGTGAACTTGTTGTGAATTTAAATCTCCCTTTTTTATGTGTGGGAGAATGCAGGGAAAAATCAGGCCCACTGTATTACACTACACTGTTTGATTGGCAGACAGAGGCTGGCAGATATGACACTAACAGGACGGACGCAGATGCACACACTGGCAGTAGAAATGTCCCTCTTTATGTGTGGGAGAATGCAGGGAAAAATCAGGCCCACTGTATTACACTACACTGTTTGATTGGCAGACAGAGGCTGGCAGATATGACACTAACAGGACGGACGCAGATGCACACACTGGCAGTAGAAATGTCCCTCTTTATGTGTGGGAGAATGCAGGGAAGAATCAGGCCCACTGTATTACACTACACTGTTTGATTGGCAGACAGAGGCTGGCAGATATGACACTAACAGGACGGACGCAGATGCACACACTGGCAGTAGAAATGTCCCTCTTTATGTGTGGGAGAATGCAGGGAAAAATCAGGCCCACTGTATTACACTACACTGTTTGATTGGCAGACAGAGGCTGGCAGATATGACACTAACAGGATGGATGCAGATGCACACACTGGCAGTAGAAATGTCCCTCTTTATGTGTGGGAGAATGCAGGGAAAAATCAGGCCCACTGTATTACACCACACTGTTTGATTGGCAGAAAGAGGCTGGCAGATATGGCACTAACAGGACTGACCCAGATGCACACACTGGCAGTAGAAATGTCCCTCTTTATGTGTGGGAGAATGCAGGGAAAAATCAGGCCCACTGTATCACACTACACTTTTTGATTGGCAGACAGAGGCTGGCAGATATGACACTAACAGGACGGCCGCAGATGCACACACTGGCAGTAGAAATGTCCCTCTTTATGTGTGGGAGAATGCAGGGAAAAATCAGGCCCACTGAATTACACTACACTGTTTGATTGGCAGACAGAGGCTGGCAGATCTGACACTAACAGGACGGACGCAGATGCACACACTGGCAGTAGAAATGTCCCTCTTTATGTGTGGGAGAATGCAGGGAAAAATCAGGCCCACTGTATTACACTACACTGTTTGATTGGCAGAAAGAGGCTGGCAGATATGGCACTAACAGGACTGACGCAGATGCACACACTGGCAATAGAAATGTTCCTCTTTTTTTGATATGGGAGACAAGGGATCTAATCAGGCCCACTATATCATATATGTATAGTTCCTGTGCCACAAAATGACTGACAGATACCACAGACAACACTTGCACAGATGCACAGAGTTGGCAAGATTATTCTCCCTTTATTTTAATTTTTTTTTTGGATATGGGAGAGAAGTGATTTAATCAGGCCCACTGTTATACAGTAGGTTTTCTGTGGCAGAAAAACAAAGACAGATGCCACACACAGGACTGGCACTAATGCAGATTTGCCAATCTTAATCTCCCACTTTTATTTTTTTTTCTGGGAGAATTGTGAAGAAATGAGGCCCACTGTTATACAGTAGGTTTTCTGTGGCAGAAAAACAAAGACAGATGCCACACACAGGACTGGCACTAATGCAGATTTGCCAATCTTAATCTCCCACTTGTTTTATTTTTTCTGGGAGAATTGTGAAGAAATCAGGCCCACTGTTATACAGTAGGTTTTCTGTGGCAGAAAAACAAAGACAGATGCCACACACAGGACTGGCACTTATGCAGATTTGCCAATCTTAATCTCCCACTTGTTTTATTTTTTCTGGGAGAATTGTGAAGAAATCAGGCCCACTGTTATACAGTAGGTTTTCTGTGGCAGAAAAACAAAGACAGATGCCACACACAGGACTGGCACTAATGCAGATTTGCCAATCTTAATCTCCCACTTGTTTTATTTTTTTCTGGGAGAATTGTGAAGAAATCAGGCCCACTGTTATACTGTAGGTTTTCTGTGGCAGAAAATGAAAGACAGATGCCACAGACAGGACTGGCACTGATGCAGATTTGCCAATTTTAATCTGCCCCCTTTTTTTTGTCAGGGAGACTAGTGAATAAATCTGGGCCACTGTATTAGAGTATATTTTCTGTGGCAGAAAGTGGCTTGAAGAGATATAACAAAAAAAAAAAAAAAGGGACTGTACTACAATTACTATCTCCCTACAGTTATCTCAGAAAAGTATGGCAGGCAGCAATAAAAAGGACTGCTGCACACAAAAGTCAAAAGTGTGGACAAACAAACAAGATAGCTGTGCAGAAAGGAAGGAGCAACAGGATTTGTGCTTTGAAAAAAGCAGTTGGTTTGCACAGCGGCGTACACACAGCAACGCAGCTATCAGGGAGCCTTATAACCTACAGAGCTGTTGCACAGAAATCTAGCCTCCACTGTCCCTGCAAAGAAAAGGTGGTGTTGGACAGTGGAAATCGCTACAGCACAAGCGGTTTTCGGGTTAATTTACCCTGCCTAACACTATCCCTGCTTTTGACGAAGCGGCAGCATCCTCTCCCTATGCTCAGATCAGCAGCAGTAAGAAGGCGGACGGCGGGAACGCCCCTTTATAGCCCCTGTGACGCCGCAGAAAGCAAGCCAATCACTGCCATGCCCTTCTCTAAGATGGTGGGGACCAGGACATATGTCATCACGCTGCCCACACTCTGCGTGCACCTTCATTGGCTGAGAAATGGCGCTTTAAGCGTCATGAAACGCGACTTTGGCGCGAAGATCGTGTACCGCATGGCCGATCCCATGCTGGGATCGGATCGGGTTTCATGAAACCCGACTTTGCCAAAAGTCGGCGACTTTTGAAAATGACCAATCCGTTTCGCTCAACCCTACTAGCAACCTAAGGCTAGGTTCAGATTGCGTTAGTGCAATCCGTTTAGCGCGAGCGCTAGCGGATTGCGCTAACGCAATGTCTTTTTCGGGGCCGCGTTCAGGGGTCGCGTTAACGTCCCCGCTCTCGCAGATCCCCGATCTGCGAGAGCGGGGAACGGACCTCTGGCGCGCCGCGGACGCTGCAAGCAGCGTCCGAGGCGCGCTACAAAAGACCGGCACATTGCTAGCACGTGCCGAAAATGACACGCGCTAGCAATGCGCTCTAACATTGCCGGCAATGGGAGCGCTAACGGACGCGGTGCACGGCGTTAATTTCGCCGTGCAACGCTGTCCGTTAGCGCTATCCCATTAACGCAATGGGAACCTAGCCTGTTATGACCCCAATGGCGAGGGTCTCAGAGGAACGTGGAAGTCTGCAGAATACAAAAATCCAGCTCATAGGGCAGTGGTAGCTGGGTTGACCATATATCTACTCCTAACGCCAACACTAGAAGTAGCCGGGGATCATTCCTACGTTGATTCTAGATGACACGCTCCAGCTGGAGAATCTAGCTACCCCTAGTAGAGGAAAACAAAAGACCTTTCTTGCCTCCAGAGAAGGGGACCCCAAAGCTGGATAGAAGCCCCCCACAAATAATAACGGTGAGGTAAGAGGAAATGACAAACACAGAAATGAACCAGGTTTAGCACAGAGAGGCCCGCTTACTGATAGCAGAATAAAGAAAGGTAACTTATATGGTCAACAAAAACCCTATCAAAATCCACACTGGAAATTCAAGAACCCCCGAACCGTCTAACGGTCCGGGGGGAGAACACCAGCCCCCTAGAGCTTCCAGCAAAGGTCAGGATATATATTTGGAACAAGCTGGACAAAAATACAAAACCAAAACAAAATAGCAAAAAGCAAAAAGCGGACTTAGCTGATATAACTGGAACCAGGATCAGTAGACAAGAGCACAGCAGACTAGCTCTGATAACTACGTTGCCAGGCATTGAACTGAAGGTCCAGGGAGCTTAAATAGCAACACCCTTAACTAACGACCCAGGTGCGGATAAAAGGAATGACAGAAAAACCAGAGTCAAAAAACTAGTAACCACTAGAGGGAGCAAAAAGTAAATTCACAACAGTACCCCCCCCTTAGTGAGGGGTCACCGAACCCTCACCACGACCACCAGGGCGATCAGGATGAGCGGCATGAAAGGCACGAACTAAATCGGCCGCATGAACATCAGAGGCGACCACCCAGGAATTATCCTCCTGACCATAGCCCTTCCACTTGACCAGGTACTGAAGCCTCCGCCTGGAGAGGCGAGAATCCAAGATCTTCTCCACCACGTACTCCAACTCGCCCTCAACCAACACCGGAGCAGGAGGCTCAGCAGAAGGAACTATAGGCACAATGTACCGCCGCAACAAGGACCTATGAAATACATTGTGAATAGCAAACGACACAGGAAGATCCAGACGAAAAGATACAGGATTAAGGATTTCCAATATCTTGTAAGGCCCAATAAAACGAGGTTTAAATTTGGGAGAGGAGACCTTCATAGGAACAAAGCGGGAAGAAAGCCATACCAAATCCCCAACGCGTAGTCGGGGACCCACACCGCGGCGGCGGTTGGCAAAGCGCTGAGCCCTCTCCTGTGACAACTTCAAGTTGTCCACCACATGATTCCAGATCCGCTGCAACCTATCCACCACAGAATCCACCCCAGGACAGTCAGAAGGCTCCACATGACCCGAAGAAAAGCGAGGATGGAAACCAGAGTTGCAGAAAAAAGGCGAAACCAAGGTGGCGGAACTAGCCCGATTATTAAGGGCAAACTCAGCCAACGGCAAGAATGTCACCCAATCGTCCTGATCAGCAGAGACAAAACACCTCAAATAAGCCTCCAAAGTCTGATTGGTTCGCTCCGTCTGTCCATTAGTCTGAGGATGGAAAGCAGACGAAAACGACAAATCAATGCCCATCCTACTACAAAAGGATCGCCAGAATCTGGAAACGAACTGGGATCCTCTGTCTGACACAATATTCTCAGGGATGCCGTGCAAACGAACCACGTTCTGGAAAAACACAGGAACCAGATCGGAAGAGGAAGGTAGCTTAGGCAAAGGAACCAAATGGACCATCTTTGAGAAGCGATCACATATCACCCAGATAACGGACATGCCCTGGGATAGCGGAAGATCAGAAATGAAATCCATGGAGATATGTGTCCAAGGTCTCTTCGGGACAGGCAAGGGCAAGAGCAAACCGCTGGCACGAGAACAGCAAGGCTTAGCTCGAGCACAAGTCCCACAGGACTGCACAAATGACCGCACATCCCTTGACAAGGAAGGCCACCAAAAGGACCTGGCCACCAGATCTCTGGTGCCAAAAATTCCCGGGTGACCTGCCAACACCGAGGAATGAACCTCGGAAATGACTCTGCTGGTCCACTTATCCGGGACAAACAGTCTGTCAGGTGGACAAGACTCAGGCCTATCAGCCTGAAATCTCTGCAACACACGTCGCAGATCCGGAGAAATAGCTGACAAGATAACTCCATCTTTAAGAATACCAACAGGATCAGCGACTCCAGGAGCATCAGGCACAAAGCTCCTAGAAAGAGCATCGGCCTTCACATTCTTTGAACCTGGTAAATACGAGACAACAAAATCAAAGCGGGAGAAAAACAATGACCAGCGGGCCTGTCTCGGATTAAGGCGTTTAGCAGACTCGAGATACATCAGATTTTTGTGATCAGTCAAGACCACCACACGATGCTTAGCACCCTCGAGCCAATGACGCCACTCCTCAAATGCCCATTTCATGGCCAACAACTCCCGATTGCCCACATCATAATTTCGCTCGGCAGGCGAAAACTTCCTAGAGAAAAAGGCACAAGGTTTCATAACAGAGCAACCAGGGCCTCTCTGCGACAAAACGGCCCCTGCTCCAATCTCTGAAGCATCCACCTCAACCTGAAAGGGAAGTGAGACATCGGGCTGGCACAAAACAGGCGCCAAAGTAAACCGGCGTTTCAACTCCTGGAAAGCCTCCACGGCAGCAGGAGCCCAGTTAGCTACATCGGAGCCCTTCTTGGTCATATCCGTCAAAGGTTTCACAATGCTAGAAAAATTAGCGATAAAACGACGGTAGAAGTTAGCGAAACCCAAGAACTTCTGTAGACTCTTAACTGACGAGGGCTGAGTCCAATCAAGAATAGCTCGGACCTTGACTGGGTCCATCTCCACAGCAGAAGGGGAAAAAATGAACCCCAAAAAGGGAACCTTCTGTACACCAAAGAGACACTTTGAGCCCTTGACAAACAAAGAATTTTCACGCAAAATTTTAAAGACCAACCTGACCTGCTCCACATGCGAATCCCAATTATCAGAAAAAACCAAAATATCATCCAGATAAACAATCAAAAATTTATCCAGATACTTCCGGAAAATGTCATGCATAAAGGACTGAAAAACTGAAGGCGCATTGGAGAGCCCAAAAGGCATCACCAAGTACTCAAAATGACCTTCGGGCGTATTGAATGCGGTTTTCCATTCATCACCTTGCTTAATGCGCACAAGGTTGTACGCACCATGAAGATCTATCTTGGTGAACCACTTGGCACCTTTAATCCGGGCAAACAAGTCAGACAACAGCGGTAAAGGATACTGAAATTTGACAGTGATCTTATTTAAAAGCCGATAATCAATACAAGGTCTCAAAGATCCGTCCTTTTTTGCCACAAAAAAGAATCCCGCACCAAGAGGGGAAGAAGACGGACGAATATGTCCTTTCTCTAGAGACTCCTTGATATATGAACGCATAGCGGTATGTTCAGGTACCGACAGATTAAACAGTCTTCCCTTAGGAAATTTACTGCCTGGGATCAAATCTATAGCACAGTCACAGTCCCTATGAGGAGGCAGTGCACTGGACTCAGACTCACTGAAGACATCCTGATAATCAAACAAATACTCCGGAACTTCCGAAGGCGTAGAAGAAGCAATAGACACAGGTAGGGAATCCCCATGAATACCACGACAGCCCCAACTTGAGACTGACATAGCCTTCCAGTCCAGGACTGGATTATGGGTCTGTAACCATGGCAGCCCTAAAACAACCAAATCATGCATTTTATGTAAAACCAGGAAACGTATCACCTCGCGGTGTTCAGGAGTCATGCACATGGTAACCTGTGTCCAATACTGCGGTTTATTTGCTGCCAATGGCGTAGCATCAATACCCCTAAGAGGAATAGGATTTTCTAATGGTTCAAGAGTAAAACCACAGTGCTTAGCAAATGACAGATCCATAAGACTCAGGGCAGCACCTGAATCTACAAACGCCATGACAGGAAAAGACGACAGTGAGCAAATCAAAGTTACAGACAGAATAAATTTAGGTTGCAAATTACCAACGGTGACAGGACTAACAACCTTAGCTATACGTTTAGAGCATGCTGAGATAATATGTGTAGAATCACCACAGTAGTAGCACAAGCCATTCCGGCGTCTATGAATTTTCCGCTCATTTCTAGTCAGGATTCTATCACATTGCATTAAATCAGGTGTCTGTTCAGACAACACCATGAGGGAATTTGCGATTTTTCTATCACATTGCACCGAATTAGGTGTCTGTTCAGACAACACCATGAGGGAATTTGCGGTTTTGCGCTCCCGCAACCACCGGTCAATTTGAATAGCCAGTGCCATAGTATCATTCAGACCTGTGGGAATGGGAAAACCCACCATAACATTCTTAATGGCTTCAGAAAGGCCATTTCTAAAATTAGCGGCCAGTGCACACTCGTTCCAATGTGTCAGCACGGACCATTTCCGAAATTTTTGGCAGTACACTTCAGCCTCGTCCTGCCCCTGAGACATAGCCAGCAAGGCCTTTTCTGCCTGAATCTCAAGATTGGGTTCCTCATAAAGTAAACCGAGCGCCAGAAAAAACGCATTAATATCAGCCAATGCCGGATCTCCTGGCGCCAGCGAAAAAGCCCAATCCTGAGGGTCGCCCCGTAAGAACGAAATAACAATTTTTACTTGCTGAGCAGAGTCTCCAGATGAACAGGGTCTCAGGGACAAAAACAATTTACAATTATTCACAAAATTCCTAAACTTAAACCTGTCTCCGGAAAACAGTTCAGGAATCGGTATTTTAGGTTCTGACCTAGGATTACTGATAACATAGTCTTGTATGCCCTGCACACGAGTAGCCAGCTGGTCCACACTTGTAATCAAGGTCTGGACATTCATGTCTGCAGCAAGCATAGCCACTCTGAGGTAAAGGGGAAGAAGAAAAAAAAAAAAAAAACTCAGAATCTTCTTTCTTATAATCCCTCTTCTGCAATGCATTAAACATTTAATACTGGCCTGGCAAACTGTTATGACCCCAATGGCGAGGGTCTCAGAGGAACGTGGAAGTCTGCAGAATACAAAAATCCAGCTCATAGGGCAGTGGTAGCTGGGTTGACCATATATCTACTCCTAACGCCAACACTAGAAGTAGCCGGGGATCATTCCTACGTTGATTCTAGATGACACGCTCCAGCCGGAGAATCTAGCTACCCCTAGTAGAGGAAAACAAAAGACCTTTCTTGCCTCCAGAGAAGGGGACCCCAAAGCTGGATAGAAGCCCCCCACAAATAATAACGGTGAGGTAAGAGGAAATGACAAACACAGAAATGAACCAGGTTTAGCACAGAGAGGCCCGCTTACTGATAGCAGAATAAAGAAAGGTAACTTATATGGTCAACAAAAACCCTATCAAAATCCACACTGGAAATTCAAGAACCCCCGAACCGTCTAACGGTCCGGGGGGAGAACACCAGCCCCCTAGAGCTTCCAGCAAAGGTCAGGATATATATTTGGAACAAGCTGGACAAAAATACAAAACCAAAACAAAATAGCAAAAAGCAAAAAGCGGACTTAGCTGATATAACTGGAACCAGGATCAGTAGACAAGAGCACAGCAGACTAGCTCTGATAACTACGTTGCCAGGCATTGAACTGAAGGTCCAGGGAGCTTAAATAGCAACACCCTTAACTAACGACCCAGGTGCGGATAAAAGGAATGACAGAAAAACCAGAGTCAAAAAACTAGTAACCACTAGAGGGAGCAAAAAGTAAATTCACAACACTAGCCTAAGTGGTTTTTAGAGGAAATACATAGGAGACTCGGTACAGATATCAAAACATGTTGTTTATTAACAAAAAAAAATTTGTGACATTTAAAACATAACTCGTACAGACCCAAACCCAACAGCACATTTTACCCAACATGCCACAACATGCCAAATCCAACATGCCACACGTCCAATGTCAGAAACAAAATAGGCAGCAAATTGGTCCGACTTGTGGCCAACTTCAACAGTTGATTGCAGCGGGTGATGATGGTAATCTGGCAATGGGTTTGCAACTGGTTCATCTAGTTCAATGTTGGGTCACTCTTTAGCCATTATGTAATTGTGGAGAACCACACAGGTTTTGACCACCTCATCGACTGTCTCCATTTTTAGATTACTGGCTGTCCCAGGAATGCGCCATTTTAAGACAAGAATCCCAAAGGTACACTCCACTGTTCTTCAGTCCCTGGTCAGTCTGTAGTTATAAATCCTTTTAGTGTGGTTCAAGGCCCGACTGGAATATGGCTTCAGTAGGTTTTCACTCATCTGAAAGGCATCATCCCCAACCATAACAAATGGCATCGGTGGGCCTTGAGTGTTGGGGATAGGTTGTGGTAGGGGAAAATTAAAATTTATGTATGTGCTATACACACATAGGCCCATATCCGAGTTCTTGAAAGTCTGGGAATCATTGACACGGCCAAACGCTCCAATGTCCACGGCGATAAAGCAACAGTCTGCATCTGCTATGGCCATGAGCACTACAGAAAAATATTTTTTGTAGTTGAAGTACTCAGATCCAATTCTGGCGGGTTTAATAATGCGTATGTGCTTTCCATCCACCGCTCACAAACGGTGGATGGAAAGCAAACGGGAGGTGGAGCCACATATTCGTCACTGTAATGAACGGCATCACGTGACCCCTCATACAGGACAAGCTGCGGCGCTGAGAGGAAGCATCGCGGGAGCTTGGTGAGTATTTTAATGCCAGCGGGCGGGCGCACAGGGAGTGGGAGGCGGGATGTAACCAGGAAATTTATTTTAACCACAAAAAAAATACAAAAACATTGATTTTTCATTCCTTCTCTTCAGCGAACGCTGCTGGGGAGAAGGAATGAATTCAAGCTTCAGCACCACACGCTGGGGACAGTGCTTAACTGTAGCGCTGTCTCCTGCACGGTCCGGGTGGTCCTCAGTGGGCACACGGGCGGCACACGGCTGCCGCACGTGTGCCACACTGATGTGCCACGTGAGCACATGGACACGGACAACTCCAGTACCGATTTTTCCGGAACCGGAATTTTCTGGACGTGTGAGACTGGCCTGAGATAGTTCTATTCCTTCATTGGAGTCCACCTGTGTTTAATTAAACTGATAGGACTTGATATGGAAAGGCACAAATCTGTCTATATAAGAATGTCCAATAAAAAGAAAAAATCATACCCGCACTGCTGCATTGTGCGATCATCTATTAGTGTGCCAAATAACGCTGTGCCAGTGCTCATACAGCCTCAAAAAAAGCCGGGCGATTCGGGTGCAACACCAAAAAGTACATGATAAATAAAAGAAGAAGAAAAAAAGGGTATGCACTCACCAAGCCCGATAAAAAAAAAACTCCTTTATTAGGACATGTGCGATTCAGACAGGGAGAAAATGTGAACCAACGGACGACAGCTGTTTCTCGCACAATGCGCTTCCACAGGTCCTGATGCATTGTGCACGAAACAGCTGTTGTCCGTTGGTTCACATGTTCTCCCTGTCTGAATCGCACATGTCCTAATAAAGGAGTTATTTATCAGGCTTGGTGAGTGCATAACCTTTTTTTCATCTTCTTTTACTGTCTATATAAGACCTCACAACTCACAGTGCATGTCACACCAAATGAGAATCATGAGGTCAAAGGAACTGGCCAAGGAGCTCAGAGACAGAATTGTGGCAAGGCACAGATCTGGCCAAGGTTACAACAGAATTTCTGCAGTACTCAAAGTTCCTAGGAGCACAGTGGCCTCCATAATCCTTAAATGGAAGAGGTTTGGGACCACCAGAAGTGTTCCTAGACCTGGCCATCCAGCCAAACTGAGCAATTATGGGAGAAGAGCCTTGGTGAGAGAGTTTTCTAGAAAACACATGAAGGACTCCCAAACTATGAGAAATAAAATTCTCTTGTCTGATGAGATGAAGATAGACCTTTTTGGTGATAATTCTAAGCGGTATGTGCTCATCACCTGCCCAATACAATCCCAACAGTGAAACACAGTGGTGGCAGCATCATGCTATGGGGGTGATTTTCAGCTGCAGGGACAGGACAACTGGTTGTCATTGAAGGAAACATGAATGCGGCCAAGTACAGAGATAATCTGGATGAAAACCTCTTCCAGAGTGCTATGCACCTCAGACATGGCCAAAGGTTCGCCTTCCAACAAGACAATGACCCTAAAGGTACCTTCACACGAAAGACTTTGTAACGATATCGCTAGCGATCCGTGACGTTGCAGCGTCCTCGCTAGCGATATCGTTTAGTTTGACACGCAGCAGCGATCAGGATCCTGCTGTGATGTCGCTGGTCGCTGAATAAAGTCCAGAACTTTATTTGGTCGTCCGATCGCCGTGTATCGTTGTGTTTGAAAGCAAAAGCAATGATACCAGCGATGTTTTACACTGGTAACCAGGGTAAACATCGGGTTACCAAGCGCAGGGCCGCGCTTAGTAACCCGATGTTTACCCTGGTTACCAGCGTAAAAGTAAAAAAAACAAACAGTACATGCTCACCTGCGCGTCCCCCAGCGTCTGCTTCCTGACACTTACTGAGCGCCGGCCCTAAAGTGAAAGTGAAAGCACAGCGGTGACGTCACCGCTGTGCTGTTAGGGCCGGAGCTCAGTCAGTGTCAGGAAGCAGACGCTGGGGGACGCGCAGGTGAGTATGTACTGTTTGTTTTTTTTACTTTTACGCTGGTAACCAGGGTAAACATCGGGTTACTAAGCGCGGCCCTGCGCTTAGCAACCCGATGTTTACCCTGGTTACCCGGGGACCTCGGCATCGTTGGTCGCTGGAGAGCGGTCTGTGTGACAGCTCCCCAGCGATCAAACAGCGACGCTGCAGCGATCGGCATCGTTGTCGCTATCGCTGCAGCGTCGCTTCGTGTGAAGGTACCTTAAGAACACAGCTAAAATAACAAAGGATTGGCATCAGAAAAACTCTGTGATGATTGTTGACTGACCCAGCCATAGCCCTGACCTAAACCTAATTGAGCATCTCTAGAGAAACCTGAAAATGGCTGTCCACCAACGTTCACCATCCAACCTGACGGAACTGGAGAAGATCTGCAAGGAAAAATGGCAGAGGATCCCCAAATCCAGATGTGAAAAACGTGTTGCATCATTCCCAAGAAGACTCATGGCTATACTAGCTCAAAAGGGTGCTTCTACTCAATACTGAGCAAAGGGTCTGAATACTTATGACTAGGGTTGAGCGACCTTTACTTTTATAGGATCGGGTCGGGTTTCACGAAACCCGACTTTTTCAAAAGTCGGGTCGAGTGAAATCGGCCGATCCTATAAAAAAGTCGGGGTCGGGGTCGGCCGAAACTTGAAACCCAATGCAGTGCATTGGGTTTCCAATGGTTCCCAGGGTCTGAAGGAGCGGAAACTCTCCTTCAGGCCCTGGGATCCATATTTAAGTGTAAAATAAAGAATTAAAATAAAAAATATCGCTATACTTACACTCTGACGGGCCCTGGTACTAACCGGGACCCTTCCTTCCTTAGAATCAGCCTTCCAGGACCTCGCGGTGACGTCGCCCATGTGACCGTGACGTCACCGGAGGTCCTGGAAGGGCTGATTCTTAGGAAGGAAGGCTGCCGGAACGAAGCCGAGGGTGAGTATATACCCATTAGGTATATACTCACTCTCGGACACGCCCTGCGTCGTTCCGGCAGCCTTCCTTCCTAAGAATCAGCCCTTCCAGGACCTCCGGTGACGTCACGGTCACATGGGCGGCCGCGCACCAATCACAAGCCGCGACGTCGCGGCTTGTGATTGGTGCGCGGCCGCCCATGTGACCGTGACGTCACCGGAGGTCCTGGAAGGGCTGATTCTTAGGAAGGAAGGCTGCCGGAACGAAGCCGAGGGTGAGTATATACCTATTAGGTATATACTCACTCCTAGACACGCCCTGCGTCGTTCCGGCAGCCTTCCTTCCTAAGAATCAGCCCTTCCAGGACCTCCGGTGACGTCACGGTCACAAGGGCGGCCGCGCACCAATCACAAGCCGCGACGTCACCGCAACGTCACTGCGACGTCACCGTGAGGTCCTGGAAGGCTGATTCTAAGGAAGGAAGGTTCCCGGTTAGTACCAGGGCCCGTCAGAGGGTAAGTATAGCGATATTTTTTATTTTAATTCTTTATTTTACACTTAAATCTGAATTCCGATACCAATTCCCGATATCTTAAACATATCGGGAATCGGTATCGGAATTCCGATTCCAGATTCAGAAGATCGCCGACTTCATGGCCGACCCCACACAGGGGTCGGGTCGGGTTTCATGAAACCCGACTTTGCCAAAAGTCGGCAACTTCTGAAAATTGCCGACCCGTTTCGCTCAACCCTACTTATGACCATCTGATATTTTGGATTTTCCTTTTTAATAAATTTGCAAAAATCACTATATTTCTAGTTTTTTTTTTCAGTCAAGATGGGGTGCAGAGTGTATATTAATAAAAAAATGAACTTTTTTGAATTTAACAAATGGCTGCAATGAAATAAAGAATGAAAATTTTAAAGGGGTATGAATCAGGGCTGAAATCTCATCTGTCGAGATCTTGGTCCTGAGATCACCATCTGCCCATGCGCTGCCCCCGGCGGCGACCATATTCCCGTAGACCACTGCACATGGAACTGTGGAAGTGCTGGGGCTCTGGTCTGTCACAAATTGTCGGCAGACCCCCGGGCAGTGCTGGACACCCATGCAGCACCGCTGGGCACCGGAGACACCCGGCAGCAGCACGAGACCCCCGCAACAGCACGCCGCACATCAGAGCACCCCCTCATCCCCGCCTGCAGCATCACCGCAGTCCTGTCTCCTCCAGCAGTGACCCAGGGACCCTGCTTCACTGCAGCCACTACCCCTGGTGTTGTGAATTTGGATTCTGGGCTCCCCCGGTGGCTACTGGTGGAATTGAACTGGTGTCTTCATCTTCTCTGTTCACCTGTTCCCATCAAGATGTGGGAGTCGCTATATAACCTTGCTGCTCTGTTAGTTGCTTGCCGGTCAACAATGTTATCAGAAGCCTCTCTGTGCTTGTTCCTGCTCCTAGACAACTACTAGATAAGTTGGACTCTTGTCCATGTTTGTTTTTGCATTTTTGTTCCAGTTCACAGCTGTAGTTTCGTTACTGTGTCTGGAAAGCTCTTGTGAACAGGAATTGCCACTCTGGTGTTATGAGTTAATGCCAGAGTTTTAAAGTAATTTCTGGATGGTGTTTTGATAGGGTTTTCAGCTGACCATGAAAGTGTCCTTTCTGTCTTCTGCTATGTAGTAAGTGGACCTCAAATTTGCTAAACCTATTTTCATACTACGTTTGTTATTTCATCTTAATTCACCGCCAATACATGTGGGGGGCCTCTGTCTCCTTTCGGGGTATTTCTCTAGAGGTGAGCTAGGACTAATATTTTCCTCTGCTAGCATTATTTAGTCCTCCGGCTGGTGCTGGGCATCTAGAATCAACGTAGGCATGCTACCCGGCCACTGCTAGTTGTGCGTTAGGTTTAGTTCATGGTCAGCTCAGTTCCCATCTTCCAAGAGCTAGTTCCCTTATATGCTTATGCTATGATCTCTTGCCATTGAGATCATGACAGTTTGACCGGCCCACTAAAGGGTTAAAATCCTTGGCTGAGAAAGGAGAGAAATAAGTAGTCTGCTGAAATTTTTTTTTTTTTTTTTTCTCTCCTTCTAATCTTTGAATGGTTCTGTGTCCACCTGTTTGTAATGTATCTTCAGAGTGTAACTGCAGGTTTGAATAATCTCGCCATGAAGGTACAAAATTTGCAAGATTTTGTTTGTCATGCACCTGTATCTGAGCCGAGAATTCCTTTGCCGGAATTTTTCTCGGGGAATAGATCTGGGTTTCAGAATTTTCGAAATAATTGCAAATTATTTTTGTCCCTGAAATCTCGCTCTGCCGGAGACCCTGCTCAGCAGGTCAGGATTGTGATTTCCTTGCTCCGGGGCGACCCTCAAGACTGGGCTTTTTCATTGACACCAGGGGATCCTGCGTTGCTCAATGTGGATGCGTTTTTTCTGGCCTTGGGGTTGCTTTATGACGAACCTCATTTGGAGCTTCAGGCAGAAAAAACTTTGATGTCCCTATCTCAGGGGCAAGATGAAGCGGAAATTTACTGCCAAAGATTCCGTAAATGGTCTGTGCTTACTCAGTGGAATGAGTGCGCCCTGGCGGCGACTTTCAGAGAGGGTCTCTCTGATGCCATTAAGGATGTTATGGTGGGGTTCCCTGTGCCTGCGGGTCTGAATGAGTCCATGACAATGGCTATTCAGATCGATAGGCGTTTGCGGGAGCGCAAACCAGTGCACCATCTGGCGGTGTCCACTGAGAAATCGCCAGAGAGTATGCAGTGTGATAGAATTCTGTCCCGAAGCGAGCGGCAGAATTTTAGACGGAAAAATGGGTTGTGTTTCTATTGTGGTGATTCTACTCATGTTATATCAGCATGCTCTAAGCGCACTAAAAAGCTTGGTAAATCTGTTTCCATTTGCACCTTACCGTCTAAGTTTATTCTATCTGTGACCCTGATTTGCTCTTTGTCATCTATTACCACGGACGTCTATGTCGACTCTGGCGCCGCGTTGAGTCTTATGGATTGGTCCTTTGCCAAACGCTGTGGGTATGATTTAGAGCCTTTGGAGACTCCTATTCCTCTGAAGGGGATTGACTCCACCCCATTGGCTAATAATAAACCACAATACTGGACACAAGTAACTATGCGTATTAATCCGGATCACCAGGAGATTATTCACTTTCTGGTGCTGTGTAATCTACATGATGATTTGGTGCTAGGATTGCCTTGGCTGCAATCTCACAACCCAGTCCTCGACTGGAGAGCTATGTCTGTGTTGAGCTGGGGATGTAAGGGGCCTCATGGGGATGTACCTGTGGTTTCCATTTCATCATCTATTCCCTCTGAAATTCCTGAGTTCCTGTCTGACTATCGTGACGTCTTTGAAGAATCCAAGCTTGGTTCGTTACCTCCGCACCGAGAGTGCGATTGTGCCATAGATTTAATCCCGGGTAGTAAATACCCAAAGGGTCGTTTATTTAATCTGTCTGTGCCTGAACATGCTGCTATGCGAGAATATATAAAGGAGTCCTTGGAAAAGGGACATATTCGTCCATCGTCATCTCCCTTAGGAGCCGGTTTTTTCTTTGTGTCAAAAAAAGACGGCTCTTTGAGACCATGTATTGATTATCGGCTTTTGAATAAAATCACTGTTAAATATCAATACCCATTGCCGTTGCTGACTGATTTGTTTGCTCGCATAAAGGGGGCCAAGTGGTTCTCTAAGATTGACCTTCGTGGGGCGTATAATTTGGTGCGAATCAGGCAGGGGGATGAGTGGAAAACCGCATTTAATACGCCCGAGGGCCATTTTGAGTATTTAGTGATGCCTTTTGGTCTTTCAAATGCTCCGTCAGTTTTCCAGTCCTTTATGCATGATATTTTTCGCGATTATTTGGATAAATTTATGATTGTGTATCTGGATGATATTCTGATTTTTTCGGATGACTGGGACTCTCATGTCCAGCAAGTCAAGAGGGTTTTTCAGGTTTTGCGGTCTAATTCTTTGTGTGTGAAGGGTTCTAAGTGTGTTTTTGGGGTACAGAGGATTTCCTTTTTGGGATATATTTTTTCCCCCTCTTCCATTGAAATGGATCCTGTCAAGGTACAAGCTATTTGTGATTGGACGCAGCCCTCTTCTCTTAAGAGTCTTCAGAAATTTTTGGGCTTTGCTAACTTTTATCGTCGATTTATTGCTGGTTTTTCGGATATTGCTAAGCCATTGACCGATTTGACTAAGAAGGGTGCTGATGTTGCCGATTGGTCCCCTGATGCTGTGGAGGCCTTTCGGGAGCTCAAGCGCCGTTTTTCCTCTGCCCCTGTGTTGCGTCAGCCTGATGTTGCTCTACCTTTTCAGGTTGAGGTCGACGCTTCTGAGATCGGAGCTGGGGCAGTGTTGTCGCAGAAAAGTTCTGACTGCTCCGTGATGAGGCCTTGTGCCTTCTTTTCCCGTAAATTTTCGCCCGCTGAGCGGAATTATGATGTTGGGAATCGGGAGCTTTTGGCCATGAAGTGGGCTTTTGAGGAGTGGCGCCATTGGCTTGAGGGGGCCAGACATCAGGTGGTGGTATTGACTGACCACAAAAATTTGATTTATCTTGAGACCGCCAGGCGCCTGAATCCTAGACAGGCGCGCTGGTCATTATTTTTCTCTCGGTTTAATTTTGTGGTGTCATACCTACCGGGTTCTAAGAATGTTAAGGCGGATGCCCTTTCTAGGAGTTTTGAGCCTGACTCGCCTGGTAACTCTGAGCCCACAGGTATCCTTAAGGATGGAGTGGTATTGTCAGCCGTTTCTCCAGACCTGCGGCGGGCCTTGCAGGAGTTTCAGGCGGATAGACCTGATCGTTGCCCACCTGATAAACTATTTGTTCCTGATGATTGGACCAGTAGAGTCATCTCTGAGGTTCATTCTTCTGCGTTGGCAGGTCATCCTGGCATTTTTGGTACCAGGGATTTGGTGGCAAGGTCCTTCTGGTGGCCTTCCCTGTCACGAGATGTGCGAGGCTTTGTGCAGTCTTGTGACGTTTGTGCTCGGGCCAAGCCTTGTTGTTCTCGGGCTAGTGGATTGTTATTGCCCTTGCCTATTCCTAAGAGGCCTTGGACGCACATCTCGATGGATTTTATTTCAGATCTGCCTGTTTCTCAGAAGATGTCTGTCATCTGGGTGGTGTGTGACCGTTTCTCTAAGATGGTCCATTTGGTTCCTCTGCCCAAGTTGCCTTCTTCTTCCGAGTTGGTTCCTCTGTTTTTTCAAAATGTTGTTCGTTTGCATGGTATTCCTGAGAATATCGTTTCTGACAGAGGGACCCAATTCGTGTCTAGATTTTGGCGGGCATTCTGTGCTAAGATGGGCATAGATTTATCTTTTTCGTCCGCTTTCCATCCTCAGACGAATGGCCAGACCGAGCGGATTAATCAGACCCTGGAGACATATCTGAGGTGTTTTGTGTCTGCTGACCAGGATGATTGGGTTGCTTTTTTGCCATTGGCGGAGTTCGCTCTCAATAATCGGGCCAGCTCTGCCACTTTGGTGTCCCCGTTTTTCTGTAATTCGGGGTTTCATCCTCGATTTTCCTCTGGTCAGGTGGAATCTTCGGATTGTCCTGGAGTGGATGATGTGGTGGAGAGATTGCATCAGATCTGGGGGCAGGTGGTGGACAATTTGAGGTTGTCCCAGGAGAAGACTCAGCTTTTTGCCAACCGCCACCGTCGTGTTGGTCCTCGGCTTTGTGTTGGGGATTTGGTGTGGTTGTCTTCTCGTTTTGTCCCTATGAGGGTCTCTTCTCCTAAGTTTAAGCCTCGGTTCATCGGCCCGTATAAGATATTGGAGATTCTTAACCCTGTTTCCTTCCGTTTGGACCTCCCTGCATCCTTTTCTATTCATAACGTTTTTCATCGGTCATTATTGCGCAGGTATGAGGTACCGGTTGTGCCTTCCGTTGAGCCTCCTGCTCCGGTGTTGGTTGAGGGTGAGTTGGAGTACGTTGTGGAGAAAATCTTAGACTCTCGTGTTTCCAGATGGAGACTCCAGTATCTGGTCAAGTGGAAGGGATACGGCCAGGAGGATAATTCTTGGGTGAATGCATCTGATGTTCATGCCTCTGATCTGGTTCGTGCCTTTCATAGGGCCCATCCTGATCGCCCTGGTGGTTCTGGTGAGGGTTCGGTGCCCCCTCCTTGAGGGGGGGGTACTGTTGTGAATTTGGATTCTGGGCTCCCCCGGTGGCTACTGGTGGAATTGAACTGGTGTCTTCATCTTCTCTGTTCACCTGTTCCCATCAAGATGTGGGAGTCGCTATATAACCTTGCTGCTCTGTTAGTTGCTTGCCGGTCAACAATGTTATCAGAAGCCTCTCTGTGCTTGTTCCTGCTCCTAGACAACTACTAGATAAGTTGGACTCTTGTCCATGTTTGTTTTTGCATTTTTGTTCCAGTTCACAGCTGTAGTTTCGTTACTGTGTCTGGAAAGCTCTTGTGAACAGGAATTGCCACTCTGGTGTTATGAGTTAATGCCAGAGTTTTAAAGTAATTTCTGGATGGTGTTTTGATAGGGTTTTCAGCTGACCATGAAAGTGTCCTTTCTGTCTTCTGCTATGTAGTAAGTGGACCTCAAATTTGCTAAACCTATTTTCATACTACGTTTGTTATTTCATCTTAATTCACCGCCAATACATGTGGGGGGCCTCTGTCTCCTTTCGGGGTATTTCTCTAGAGGTGAGCTAGGACTAATATTTTCCTCTGCTAGCATTATTTAGTCCTCCGGCTGGTGCTGGGCATCTAGAATCAACGTAGGCATGCTACCCGGCCACTGCTAGTTGTGCGTTAGGTTTAGTTCATGGTCAGCTCAGTTCCCATCTTCCAAGAGCTAGTTCCTTTATATGCTTATGCTATGATCTCTTGCCATTGAGATCATGACACCCTGGTAAGCGGGATCCGCCCTCAGGGACAAGAAACCTATAGGTGAAAAAGGCGGTACCTCTCTCCCGCATCAGTTGGTTTACAGAGCATTAATAAAACGTCAGCTGCAACTTGAATGGTTATACGAAAAAACTATTTAATATTCAATTAAGCTTAATAGAGGCACCACGTGGCTAATCTCTAAACTAACTAACTAATTCCAATGTGCACACCCACACGTGAAGAGAGGGAATGTACGGGTGCCGTCATGGGATCAGAGAAATACTGTTATCGGTAAGTAACTACGATTTTCTCTTTCCCCTATGACCACCATAGATTGTCCATTAGGGGGGACCACTGCCTCCAAAACCCTTCTCCCAAATTGAGATCTGAAGAAGAGGTCAAGTCTAGCCGGTACTAATTGAAGAATGTAGAGGGAGAAGACCAAATAGCGGCTCTATATATCTGCTCTGTCGAGGCGCTGGCTCTCTCTGCCCAGAAAGTCGCCACTGCTCTGGTTGAATGGGCTCTTATCTCCTCCGGGACGGCTGCTCCACATGAGGAATATGATAGGGCGATAGCATCTCTTATCCATCTTGCCAGTGTGGCCTTTGATGCTTTCTGTCCCTTCCGTGGACCCTGGAAGCACACAAAAAGAGACCTATCCTTCCTACACTCTCTCATAGCTACCAGATACTGGACTAGGCATCTCTTTACATCTAATGTATGAAGAACTTCTTCCCCCTCTCTTTTGGGATTGGGGAAGAGAGATTTCTTGGGTCCTATGAAACTGTGATGCAACTTTCTAGAGATACGCTGGGTCGGTTTCAAGGACGACTCTATCCTTCAGTATCTGTGTAAAGGGCAGGCACGCCAATAAAGCCTGTATATCGCTAACCCTATGAGCTGATGTTAAAGCTATGGGTAGAGAGGTCTTAAGGGATATGATTTTCAACGGGGCTTCTGACAGAGGTTCAAAGGGAGCCTTAGTTAATGCCTTTAGGACTAAATTCAGGTCCCAGGGAGTAGTATGAAGGAAAATGGGCCTTGAGCTACTTGAAGCCCTAATAAATCTTACTACCCAACTGTTCCTGGCCAGGTCGTAGTTGTACAGGGCTGCTAGCGCTGCAGCCTGAGCTTTTAAGGTACTTGAGGACAACCCTTGCTCCAAAACCTTCTGTAAGAATTCTAGGATTTTGTTTATTGGGACTTCCCCTGTTAGGTTGGCACCTGATATTGAGATAAATTTTTTCCACACCCGTCCATACGCCTTGGTAGTTACTGGTTTCCTACTTTGTAATAGTGTGGATACTAAGTTTGAAGAGAACACCTGTTAGGGCTGGTGGAACGCACCGAGTAAATAGAGAGATGTTATTTGGTGCGTTCGCAGCCCGGGGTCCACTGTGCAGGAGAGAACCTGCTGCTGGCAAATGGCGGCCCTATATGGCAGTAGAAGTGAACTCTGTTACTTCACAGAGTCGCCTAAAGAAAGCACTGTGTCCTGTTACACTTACAGGAGAACACAGCAACTGCCGAGCAGAAAGAAGTTTGCGGTTACGCAATCAAACAATCTCCTCACCGGAGGAGCCGGTATTCTAGGGGCTTATTTCAGCCGAGGCCCTGAATCCATACACTCAATCTCCTCACTGGAGGCGTCGCTATTCTAGGGGCTTATTTCAGCCAGGTCCCTGAACACATACACACGTAACCACACTGGCGCAAAGCACATAACTTAGATTTAATACTAGCGCATGGCCATGCGGCCATGCGAACCTTTTATAGCTGCAGCAAGTGCAAGACCTTCCTAGAAGGACCAATGAGAGGCTGCCACAGAGCCTGAGCACTTTCAGGACCTTCCTGGAGAACCAATGGGCTTTTCTGCAGTATCCATGCATGTGACCCTCGATCTCCAATGAGAGATCTTACCCTGGGCATGCTCAGAAGGGGAAAAGCAGGACTTAGTCCCAAAAGCGTCTGCTCGCCACTGCCCAGCACTGGCTTCAATGGCAGAAGCTGGAAAATCAGCAGTAACCCTTTGCACAGAGTCAGACTGAGTGAGACGCTGGGACCGACGTCTCCGCTGAGCAGGCTCCATTGCAGCAGGAGAAGAATGGGAGACCGCAGCGGAGATGGCCCGAGATTCCCCCTGTTCAGAGGCGGGAACTCGACTTCTAACATTACCCCCCCTCGTAGGGCCCCCTCCTTGGACCTCACTACACTCGAAGGCAGCAATGAGCTGTGGAGCTCAAATGTGTTCAGCAGGCTCCCAGGACCTGTCCTCTGGGCCATAACCCTTCCAATCCACCAAATAGAATTTTTTGCCACGTACCACCTTGCACCCCAAAATAGCGTTCACCTCGTAATCATCCGTAGATGAACCCGATGTCTCGGCAGATGACTCGAAAAACCGGGACATGTATACGGACTTCAAGAGGGACACATGAAAGGTGTCGGTAATACCCAGGTGTGGAGGAAGGGCCAGACGGTAGACCACAGGGTTAACCTGTTCAAGGACCTTGAAGGGACCCAACTAGCAAGGTGCAAACTTAGTGGACTCAACTCGCAGCCTGATGTTACGGGCGGAGAGCCACACCAAGTCGCCAGGAGCAAAGGTCGGAGCGGGGCACCGAAGAGCATCGGGGGAGGCCCTCATTCTCTCCTTGGAGGCCCGAATGGCATCCTGAGTGCGGTCCCAAATGTCCTGTGCCTCCACAGCCCAGTCTGCCACCCTGGAGTCAGCGGAAGACACGGTCATAGGCACAGGTACCCGCGGATTCTGACCATAGTTAAGGAGGAATGGGGTTTGTCCAGTGGAGTCGGCTACGGCGTTGTTCAGCGCAAGCTCCGCCCTCGATAACAAGGATGCTCAGTCATCCTGCCTGGCTGAGACAAAGTGTCACAGATATGTGACCAAGGTCTGCTTGGCCCTCTCTACCAACCCATTCGTCTCGGGATGATATGCAGAAGACAGATTCAACTCAATGCTGAGAAGACGACAAAGCTCTCTCCAGAACCAAGACGCAAACTGGGGACCCCGGTAAGTGACAATTTTGTCTGGCATACCGTGTAGGCGGAAGATGTGCTTTATGAACAGCGCTGCCAAGGCCCGTGCAGAAGGTAGCCGTGGAAGCGGCACCAAATGCACCATTTTTGAAAAATGATCGGTGATAACTCAAATGATGGTACAGCCACGAGACCTAGGCAAACACACCACAAAGTCCATCCCAACCATCTCCCAGGGCCTGTCTGCCACCGACAAGGGATAGAGTAACCCAGCTGGCCGTTGTCGAGGAGACTTATTTTTGGCGCAGGAGAAACACGCCCAAATATAATCTCCGACGTCACGGACCCTATGTGGCCACCAGTACGTCCCCCCCCAGCAGCTCAGATGTCCTCTTTGTCCCAAAGTGTCCACCCACCCTGGACTAATGAGCCCAAGAGAGAACCTCCGGTCGCAAATTAATGGGTACAAAACTCTTGCCCAGAGGCACAGACTCTAGCGAAACCAGAGCTACTGTTCTCAGGCTCTCAGAAGGGACAATAAGCCGAGGCTCCCCTTCCTCCTCCTCAAATGACACAACGGAGCAAGAGAGGGCGTCAGCATGAATGTTCTTCTCCCCAGCGAGATAATGGAGGGTGAAGTGGAACCGGGAGAAGAACAAGGACCATCTGGCCTGATGAGAATTTAGCTACTGGACTGTTTGTAAATATACCAAATTTTTGTGGTCCGTGAAGACTTGGAAGGGAAAGCGAGCCCCTTCCAAAAGATGTCTCCACTCTGAGAAGGCTAACTTCATTGCTAGCAACTCCCTGTCCCCGATGGAATAATTCCTCTCTGCTGGTGTGAAGGTCTTGGAGAAGAAGCAGCAAGGATGCTTCCAACCTTAAGCATCCTTTTGGAAGAGGACTGCTTCAGCACCAACGGATGAGGCATCCACCTCCATTATAAATGGCTTATCAACATCGGGACGATGTAGGATAGGAGCACTAGCAAAATGAGACTTAGTAGAAGAAAAAGCCTTGGAGACCTCTTCAGACCACAATTTGGGATTTGCTCCCTTCTTGGTGAGGGCTACCAAGGGAGCTACCAAAGTTGAGAAGTGGGGAATGAACTGCCGATAGTAATTTATGAACCCCATAAAGCGCTGCACCACTTTAAGAGAATGGGGTTCTTGCCAGTCCATCACAGCCTGTAGTTTGGCAGGATCTATAGCCAATCCCTGGGCGGAGATGATATAGCTCAGGAAAGGTAAAGACTCTGCCAACATCTCTCCGGTGGGAGTCAATATCTGGAGAGAAGATGAGAACATCATCCAGATAGACTACGACCGAGGTGGACAGCATATCCCGGAAGATATCGTTAACAAAGTCTTGGAAAACGGCTGGGGCATTACAGAGCCCAAAGGGCATCACCAGATACTCATAGTGCCCATCCCTGGTATTAAATGCCGTCTTCCATTCGTCCCCCTCACGGATGTGAATCAGGTTATAAGCACCCCACAGATCTAATTTGGTAAATACCCTTGCTCCCCGTAGCCTATCAAAGAGCTCAGAAATCAGAGGCAACGGTGATGGCGTTAAGACCCCTGTAATCTATGCATGGGCTTAATTCTCCGTTCTTCTTCTGCACAAAGAAAAACCCCGCCCCAGCAGGTGACACTGACTTCCTAATGAATCCTCTTGCCAAATTCTCCTGGATGTATTGGGACATAGCCTCCGTTTACGGGAGAGAGAGGGGATAGACCCGTCCCCGAGGAGGTTCTGCTCCAGGCAAGAGATCAATAGGACAGTCATAGGGGCGGTGAGGCAGAAGGGTCTCCGCAGCCTTTTTGGAGAAGACGCCTGCATTGGACCAATAGCACTTGGGAAGCGAAGAGAGATCTGTGGGTATCTCAGCAGTGGAAACCTGAACGCACTCCCTCACACTTCTGCCCTTACATGAATCACTCCAATGCCGCTGTGTCTAATGAACCTCCTCCAATGGTCACTAGATGCAATTAGGGTTGAGCGAAACGGATCGTTCATTTTCATAAGTCGCCGACTTTTGGCAAAGTCGGCGTCTCATGAAACCGAGCCGATCCCTGTGTGGGGTCTGCCATGCGGTACGCGACTTTCGTGCCAAAGTCGCGTTTCAATGACGCTAAAAGCGCCATTTCTCAGCCAATGAAGGTGGACGCAGAGTGTGGGCAGCGTGATGACATAGATCTCAGTCCCCACCATCTTAGAGAAGGGCATTGCAGTGATTGGCTTGCTTTCTGCGGCGTCACAGGGGCTATAAAGGGGCGTTCCCGCCGACCGCCATCTTACTGCTGCTGATCTGAGCGTAGGGAGAAGTTGCTGCAGCTTCTTCGGAAGCAGGGATAGTGATAGGCAGGGTACATAAAGCCACAAACCACTTGTGCTGTAGCGATTTCCACTGTCCAATACCACCTTTTGTTTGCAGGACAGTGGAAGCTACATTTTTTTTTTCTCAGCGCTGTAGCTCATTGGGTTGCCCTAGAAGGCTCCCTGATAGCTGCGTTGCTTTGTGTGTACGCCACTGTGTAAATCAACTGCTTTTTTCAAAGCACAAATCCTGTTTTTCCTTCCTTTCTGCACAGCTATCTTGTGTGTTTGTCCACACTTTTGTGTGCAGCAGTCCTTTTACAGCTGCCTGCCATACTTTTCTGAGATAACTGCAGGGAGATAAATATTGGCAAGTCTGCCTCCGTGCCATTGCTGTGTGTGGCATCTCTCTCTCATTGTGTGGCACCGAAAACACTGTGTAATACTTGGCCTTTTTTTTTTTTTTTTCTAAATTCTCCCTTTTCCAAAAAAAAAATTAGTGGGAGATAAATATTGTCAAGTCTGCCTCCGTGCCATTGCTGTGTGTGGCATCTCTCTCTCTCATTGTGTGGCACTGAAAACACTGTGTATTACTTGTCCTTTTTTTTTTTTTCTAAATTCTCCCTTTTCCAAAAAAAAAATTAGTGGGAGATAAATATTGTCAAGTCTGACTCCGTGCCATTGCTGTGTGTGGCATCTCTCTCTCATTGTGTGCCACTGAAAACACTGTGTAATACTTGGCCATTTTTTTTTGGGGGGGGTACATTCTCCCTTTTCAAAAAAAAAAAAAATATTGGGAGATAAATGTTGGCAAGTCTGCCTCCGTGCCATTGCTGTGTGTGGCATCTCTCTCTCATTGTGTGGCACTGAAAACACTGTGTAATACTTGTCCTTTTTTTTTTTTTTTTCTAAATTCTCCCTTTTCCAAAAAAAAAATTAGTGGGAGATAAATATTGTCAAGTCTGACTCCGTGCCATTGCTGTGTGTGGCATCTCTCTCTCATTGTGTGCCACTGAAAACACTGTGTAATACTTGGCCATTTTTTTTTGGGGGGGTACATTCTCCCTTTTCAAAAAAAAAAAATTATTGGGAGATAAATATTGGCAAGTCTGCCTCCGTGCCATTGCTGTGTGTGGCATCTCTCTCTCATTGTGTGCCACTGAAAACACTGTGTAATAGTTGGCCATTTTTTTGGGGGGGGGTACATTCTCCCTTTTCAAAAAATAAATAAATATTGGGAGATAAATATTGTCAAGTCTGCCTCCGTGCCATTGCTGTGTGTGGCATCTCTCTCTCATTGTGTGGCACTGAAAACACTGTGTAATACTGGGCCTTTTTTTTTTTTTCTAAATTCTCCCTTTTCCAAAAAAAAAATTTGTGGGAGATAAATATTGGCAAGTCTGCCTCCGTGCCATTGCTGTGTGTGGCATCTCTCTCTCATTGTGTGCCACTGAAAACACTGTGTAATACTGGGCCTTTTTTTTTTTTTTTTTTAGGGTAAATTCTCCCAGAAAAAAAAAAAAAATAGTGGGAGATTAAGATTGGCATTTTCTGCTTGAGTGCTGGGCCTGTGTGTGCCATCTGTCTCAAATTATTGGGCCACAGAAAACCTAGTGTGTAACATTGGGCCTGATTTTCCTTTCAGTGTCAGGCACCTATAAAGGTATATATAAATCCTACAGAAGTTTGAGTTCACCTTATAAGTTGTTTTACATGAACAAATAGTGTTACTTTGGTTACGTTTTGCAAGCAATGAGGAAGTCTAGTGGAAGAGGTCGTGGCCGTGGGCGGTCATTGTCAGCTGGTAATGATGGTAGTGGTGGTGGAGCATCAGGTGGTCGTGGTAAAAGCAGTACAGCACCTAAGTCTCGAGTTGTTGAGCCAGGTTCCTTGTCTGGCTACACAAGGCCTCGAACGCTCTCTTTTCTGGGAGTAGGAAAACCACTTTTGAAGCCGGAGCAGCAGGAACAAGTATTGGCTTTCATTGCTGACTCTGCCTCTAGCTCTTTCGCCTCCTCCTCGGAAAGTGCCAAATGTCAGAGCAGTGCATCGTCAGTGGATGCTCCCGGTCAGGGACAAGTCGCTTCCTTGTCTTCTTCACCCAGAACAAGAGAGAAGGATGCGTCAGGAGACACAACGGGTTACTTCATGGAGCTCTTTACACATACCGTTCCTGGGTTAGACAGTGAAACAGTTAACAGGCCATGTCCATTAGAAGTTGAATCGGACATGGAGTGCACAGATGCACAGCCACAGCCAGATTACTATGCTGTTCCTTTGACTCAGACCAGAACATTGCCCTCACAGTGTACTGAGGCAGAATCAAACCCAGCGGAGACTATGGTGCCCCGTCACGGACGCTATACCACCGGCTTACACGGTGACACAGACGAAATCGCACACGACATAGAAGAGGAGGTCATAGATGACCCAGTTGTGGACCTCGATTGGCAGCCATTGGGGGAACAGGGTGCAGGCGGCAGTAGTTCTGAAGCGGAGGAGGAGGAGCCGCAGCAGGCATCAACATCACAACAGGTTCCATCTACCGGGCCCGTATCTGGCCAAAAACGCGTGGCAAAACCAAAACCAGTTGGAGGACAGCGTGGCCATCTGGTTAAAGAAGCTCAGTCTGCAATGCCTGAAAAGGTATCCGATAGTAGAAAGAGTGCAGTCTGGCATTTTTTTAAACAACATCCAAATGATCAGCGCAAAGTCATCTGTCAAAAATGTTCAACAACCTTAAGCAGAGGTCAGAATCTTAAAAGTCTAAATACAAGTTGCATGCATAGACATTTATCCACCATGCATTTGCAAGCCTGGACTAACTACCAAACGTCCCTAAAGGTTGCAGCACCCTCGGCCAATGAAGCTAGTCAGCAACGCTACATCCCTTCCCTCCCTGTAAGCTGACCATTTCCCACACCACCTGCAGTATCTGTGCAGCTTTCGTCGCCAGGCCAAAGCAGTCAGGGAATCACCAGGTTAGTAGTAGGAAACACTGCATGTAGGGCACCGGCAAGAATACCATCTCCAACCCTCTCTCAGTCACCCATGTCCACCGGCACCACCGCTAGTTCCACGATCTCCAGCTCTCCAGTCCAGCTCACCCTACATGAGACTCTTGTTAGGAAAAGGAAGTACTCATCCTCGCATCCGCGTACACAGGGTTTGAACGCCCACATTGCTAGACTAATCTCATTAGAGATGATGCCCTACCGGTTAGTTGCAAGCGAAGCTTTCAAAGCGCTGATGGACTACGCTGTACCACGCTACGAGCTACCCAGTCGGCACTTCTTTTCTAGAAAAGCCATCCCAGCCCTCCAACAGCATATTAAAGACCGCATCGTCCATGCACTCAGGCAGTCTGTGACTACAAAGGTGCACCTGACAACAGATGCATGGACCAGTAGGCATGGCCAGGGACATTACGTGTCCATCACGGCACACTGGGTGAATGTGGTGAATGCAGGGTCCACAGGGGACAGCAATATTGGGACAGTTTTGCCTAGTCCACGGTCAAGGAAAGAGTTGGCTGTAGGCGTTCGCCCCCCCTCCTCCTCTTCCTCCTCCTCATGCAGAAGCGAGAGCTCGTCCACACACCCCAGTCGCACATCCACTCCATCCGCAGCTGCCACTGTTGCACACCAGGTGTGCCATTATGGGACAGCTAGTGGCAAGCGTCAGCAGGCTGTATTGGCAATGAAGTGTTTGGGCGACAACAGACACACCGCGGAAGTTCTGTCCGGGTTCTTGCAGAATGAAACTCAGTCATGGCTGGGCACTGTACATCTTGAGGCAGGCAAGGTTGTGAGTGATAACGGAAGGAATTTCATGGCTGCCATAGCCCTTTCCCAACTGAAACACATTCCTTGCCTGGCTCACACCTTAAACCTGGTGGTGCAGTGCTTCCTGAAAAGTTATCCGGGGTTACCCGACCTGCTCCTCAAAGTGCGCAGACTTTGCTCGCATATCCGCCGTTCGCCCGTACACTCCAGCTGTATGCAGAACTATCAGCGGTCTTTGAACCTTCCCCAGCATCGCCTAATCATCGACATTTCAACAAGGTGGAACTCCACACTGCACATGCTTCAGAGACTGTGCGAACAGAGGCGTGCTGTTATGTTTTTGTGGGAGGATACACATACACGGGCAGGCAGTTGGATGGCAGACTTGGAGTTGTCAGGTGTGCAGTGGTCGAAGCTACAAGACCTGTGTCAAGTCCTTCAGTGTTTTGAGGAATGCACACGGCTGGTTAGTGCAGACAACGCCATAATAAGCATGAGCATCCCACCAAATGCGTCTGCTGATGCAAAGTTTGACGCACATAAAGGAGCAGGCGTCTGCAGCCGAGGAAGAGGAAAGCCTTGATGACAGTCAGCCATTGTCTGGTCAGGGCCGTGTAGAGGACGCGGTAGCGGGTGAAGAGGAGGAGGAGGACGAGGAGGATGATGGGGATGAGTACTTTTTTAGGCCGGCCTCACACTGGGCGTAAGACAATACGCCACGTATTATACGTCCGTACTATGGCCGTAATACGGATAAATGTTCCCAAAATATTGATCCGTAGTCAGGGTGTGTCAGCGTATTTTGCGCATGGCATCCTCCGTATGTAATCCGTATGGCATCCGTACTGCGAGATTTTCGCGCAGGCTTGCAAAACCGACATCTAATGGATTTATGTGCTCAAATGTTCGGGAAAACATATATACAGTATATATATATATATATGTCATTGAGACACATATATATATATATTCTGTATTTAGATTTCATTCAGCGCGATATGTGTTAAAAGCCGGTAATTCAATTGCCGGCTTCTCATTTCTCCTGCACAAACCCGACAGGATATGAGACATGGTTTACATACAGTAAACCATCTCATATCCCCTTTTTTTTTGCATATTCCACACTACTAATGTTAGTAGTGTGTATGTGCAAAATTTCAGCGCTGTAGCTGCTGAAATAAAGGGTTAAATGGCGGAAAAAATTGGCGTGGGCTCCCGCGCAATTTTCTCCGCCAGAATGGTAAAGCCAGTGACCGAGGGCAGATATTAATAGCCAGGAGAGGGTCCATGGTTATTGGCCCCCCCGTGGCTAAAAACATCTGCCCCCAGCCACCCCAGAAAAGGCACATCTGGAAGATGCGCCTATTCTGGCACTTGGCCACTCTCTTCCCACTCCCTGTAGCGGTGGGATATGGGGTAATGAAGGGTTAATGTCACCTTGCTATTGGAAGGTGACATTAAGCCAGATTAATAATGGAGAGGCGTCAATTATGACACCTATCCATTATTAATCCAATAGTGCGAAAGGGTTAAAAAACACACACACACATGATTTAAAAGTATTTTAATGAAATAAACTCAGCGGTTGTTGTAATAATTTATTGTTCTCTCAATCCATGAGGAACACCCTCGCTTGGAAAAATAATAAACGCACAAGATACATACCTTCTGGTGAACCGTCTCGTCCCACGAAGTAATCCATCTGAAGGGGTTAACTAATATTACAGGCAGGAGCCCTGCTAAATGCAGCTGTGCTCCGTGCTTGTAATCCCCAGCAAATGAATGAAATGTAGGTCATTGACCTACATTTCCTTCAATCGCGGTGATGCGCCCCCTGGTGGATGTCCTCATATGACCTGGAGCGTGGGAAAAAGTTCCCAGGCTGCAGTTCATGAGAACATCCACCAGAGGGCGCCTCACCGCGACTGAAGGAAATGTAGGTCAATGACCTACATTTCATTCATTTGCTGGGGAATTACAAGCACGGAGCACAGCTGCATTTAGCAGGGCTCCTGCCTGTAATATTAGTTAACCCCTTCAGATGGATTACTTCGTGGGACAAGACGGTTCACCAGAAGGTATGTATCTTGTGCGTTTATTATTTTTCCAAGCGAGGGTGTTCCTCATGGATTGAGAGAACAATAAATTATTACAACAACCGCTGTGTTTATTTCATTAAAATACTTTTAAATCATGTGTGTGTGTGTTTTTTAACCCTTTCGTACTATTGGATTAATAATGGATAGGTGACATAATTGACGCCTCTCCATTATTAATCTGGCTTAATGTCACCTTCCAATAGCAAGGTGGCATTAACCCTTCATTACCCCATATCCCACCGCTACAGGGAGTGGGAAGAGAGTGGCCAAGTGCCAGAATAGGCGCATCTTCCAGATGTGCCTTTTCTGGGGTGGCTGGGGGCAGATGTTTTTAGCCACGGGGGGGCCAATAACCATGGACCCTCTCCTGGCTATTAATATCTGCCCTCAGTCACTGGCTTTACCATTCTGGCGGAGAAAATTGCGCGGGAGCCCACGCCAATTTTTCCCGCCATTTAACCCTTTATTTCAGCAGCTACAGCGCTGAAATTTTGCACATACACACTACTAACATTAGTAGTGTGGAATATGCAAAAAAAAAGGGGATATGAGATGGTTTACTGTATGAAAACCATGTCTCATATCCTGTCGGGTTTGTGCAGGAGAAATGAAAAGCCGGCAATTGAATTACCGACTTTTCACTAACACCGCTGCGTATTTCTCGCAAGTCACACTGCTGGTCAGTGTGGAATCCGTATTTTTCTCGCCCCATAGACTTTCATTGGCGATTTTTTTGCGCAATACGGTGACAAACGCAGCATGCTGCGATTTTGTACGGCCGTAGAAAGCCGTATAATACTGAACCGTAATATACGGCTAATAGGAGCAGCCCCATTGAGAATAATTGTGCCGTTTATTTTGCGAGTTTTACGGACGTAGTTTATGCGCTCATACGTCCGTAAAACTCGCTAGTGTGAGGCCGGCCTTAATGAGGAAGCTTCTCCTGGGCCAACAGAAATTAGTGGCGTTGCAAGGCCGGGTTCTGTTTTTTTAAGGTAGACAAGTGACGTAGATTTGCCTGTAACTGCCCCTCAAACCAGCACAACCGCAGATTTGCCAACAGGAACTTTGGCCCACATGGCGGATTATGCCTTACGTATCCTCAAAAAGGACCCACGCATTACTAAAATGATGAGCGATGACGATTACTGGTTGGCCTGCATCCTTGACCCTCGCTATAAAGGCAAATTGCAAAATATTATGCCACATGAGAACCTCGAACAAATCTTAGCAACCAAACAAGCTACTCTTGTAGACCGTTTGATTCAGGCATTCCCAGCACACAGCGCCGGTGATGGTTCTCACACAAGCTGCAGGGGGCTACATGGCAGAGGTGTTAGGGGTGCACAGATCAGAAGAGGCGTTGGACAGAGGGGTTTTCTGACCAGATTGTGGAGTGATTTCGCAATGACCGCAGACAGGACAGGTACTGCAGCATCTATTCAAAGTGACAGGAGACAACATTTGTCCAGTATGGTTACTAACTATTTTTCTTCCCTTATCGATGTTCTCCCTCAACCGTCATTCCCATTTGATTACTGGGCATCAAAATTAGACACCTGGCCTGAATTGGCAGAATATGCGTTGCAGGAGCTTGCTTGCCCAGCAGCTACTGTGCTATCAGAAAGAGTATTCAGTGCTGCTGGTTCAATATTAACTGAAAAAAGGACTCATCTGGCTACCCAAAATGTGGATGATCTCACCTTCATTAAAATGAACCACTCCTGGATTTCAAATTATTTTGCCCCACCTTTCCCGGCTGACACCTAGCTTTCCTATAAAAAGGTCTTGCTTGTGGACTGGTCTTACTGAGTGTTCCAATCTGTTAATTTGCAGCAGCTGTTTGTCCAGCATACAACATGTTTACACCTCCCCCAATGGGAAAAATCCCCCCACGGGGCCGTTGTCTCGCCACTTGGCGCAAGCACCCGTTACAGTGCTGATTGTCTGAAGAGGCGGGTGTGCCCGCTTTTGGTCGACGGCATTGCCACTGGGTCCCTCATAGTACAATGTAGTGTCTCTGGCGGTGGTGGTGCACACCCAACGTCAGACACACCGTTGTAACATGAGGGGCCCTGGGGCGGTACCGCCGGCCACAAGAGAGTTCCCCCCCCCCAGCTCAAACTGTGCTGTACCACGTGCAAAATTATCTCGTACAGCTCCACCAATGTTTAGTCTATGCACTGACATCATTCAATGCCTGGCACTGACAAACAATACCAATTTGTTTGCATCTATGATGCTAGTTAAAGTAGTCTGGGTCAGTGTCCTATATTGACACCAGTAAATACTAATTTACTGCCAAATTACTTTGTCATAAACTCTGCAGATGAGCCCACCCCTGTACCTAAGCATGCCACCCTTTTTTTACTTATAGTTGTTTTGCGAGACATTAACATCTATTTATTTTTTTGGAGTACTAACTGTGTCAGACACTCCTTGCAATACTCCTCCACTGACCACAATGCTGCCTGCCTGTGTATCCATGTAACCGATGTAAAACTGCCATGAGCCTATTGTTGGTTATTTTAGGCCTTTGTGAGCCTGTCTGCGGCCCCTACTTGCAATACTCCTCCACTGACCACAATGCTGCCTGGAGTGCCTGCCTGTGTATCCATGTAACCGATGTAAAACTGCCATGACTGCCTACTGTTTGTTATTTTAGGCCTTTGTGAGCCTGTCTGCGGCCCCTACTTGCAATACTCCTCCACTGACCACAATGCTGCCTGCCTGTGTATCCATGTAACCGATATAAAACTGCCATGAGCCTATTGTTTGTTATATTAGGCCTTTGATAGCCTGTCTGCCGTCCCTACTTGCATTACTCCTCCACTGACCACAATGCTGCCTGCCTGTGTATCCATGTAACCGATCTAAAACTGCCATGAGCCTACTGTTTGTTATTTTAGGCCTTTGTGAGCCTGTCTGCGGCCCCTACTTGCAATACTCCTCCACTGACCATACCAATGCTGCCCGTGTACCCCTGGAACCTATTTAAAAGTTCATAGAGCCTAGTTATATATTTTATTTACTATTAATAAGGCCATGATGGACTACGCTGTACCACGCTACAAGCTAACCAGTCGACACTTCTTTTGCGAGAAAAGCCATCCCAACCCTCCACCAGCATGTAGAAGACTGCATTGTCCATGCACTCTGGCAATCTGTGAGTACAAAGGTGCACCTGACAACAGACGCATGGACCTGTAGGCATGGCCACGGAAGATTACGTGTCCATTATGGCGCAATGGGTTAATGTGTTGGATGCATGGTCCACAGGGGACAGCCTACTAAGTCTGTCTGCAGTCCCTAATTCAAATTGTCCTCCACTGTCTAAATCGGAGCTTCCACCTTCTGGCTTTCGGCCTATAGTATCAGAAATTAAACTGCATTTGGCCTTCAACTTTGGTTACGGCCTACTAACGGTGTCTGCCCCTGCCCGGTGTTTGTCCTCAACTGAATAAAGCTGAGCTTCATCCTTCTGGCTCTCATTAAGTGCTGTGTTTTTAAAAATTGGTGGTTAGGGCCTACTAACGGTGTCTGCCCTTCCCTGGTGTTTTTCCTCAACTGAATAAAGCTGAGCTTCAACCTTCTGGCTCTCATTAAGTGCTGTTATTTTAAAAATTGGTGGTTAGGGCATACTAACGGTGTCTGCCCCTCCCTGGTGTTTTTCCTCAACTGAATAAAGCTGAGCTTCAACCATCTGGCTCTCATTAAGTGCTATGTTTTCAAAAATTGGTGGTTAGGGCCTACTAACGGTGTCTGCCCCTGCCTGGTGTTTTTCCTCAACTGAATAAAGCTGAGCTTCAACCTTCTGGCTCTCATTAAGTGCTGTTATTTTAAAAATTGGTGGTTAGGGCCTACTAACGGTGTCTGCCCCTCCCTGGTGTTTTTCCTCAACTGAATAAAGCTGAGCTTCAACCTTCTGGCTCTCATTAAGTGCTATGTTTTCAAAAATTGGTGGTTAGGGCCTACTAACGGTGTCTGCCCCTGCCTGGTGTTTTTCCTCAACTGAATAAAGCTGAGCTTCAACCTTCTGGCTCTCATTAAGTGCTATGTTTTCAAAAATTGCATTTGCCAAACTGCATTTGGCCTTCAACTTTGGTTACGGCCTACTAACGGTGTCTGCCCCTCCCTGGTGTTTGCCCTCAACTGAATAAAGCTGAGCTTCAACCTTCTGGCTTTGGGCCTATAGTATCAGATATTAAACTGCATTTGGCCTACTAGTGTGGTTGGGCCCTTAAAACAGTGTCTGCTGCTCCTGGGTTTGCTACTCCCTTGAACAAAGCAATGCGGCCTGTTTAGTCCTGTCCTGTTACCAATTTTGAACTGCATTTAGCCTACTTTATTCTTTGGCCCTATATCTGTTTCCTCCTCATCCTGCCCATTGCCCAGCCACTGCTAGATGAGTCTGCTGGTACATTGACCTAGACCACTACATTCCCCTTGCACTCTACTTAGCCAGAATCTGACCATGCTGAAAGTAAGGTTCCCCTTCCCGCATGTTATACCACCTTACACAGGGACAAAGAGGAAGGTGCAGATGAAAGTGCAGTTTCCTTCAGGTGGGGGGGCATACTCGTTGGCGACGTCACTGGCACAGGGCCCTCAGAGTACGCAAAAGTGTCGCTGCTGGTGGGAGGCGCCCCCGCCGTGCAAACACACCGCTGTACTTTGAGGGGCCCTGTGTCAGTGCCAATGCGAACAAGTATGCCCCCCTGCTTGCTCAGGATCACAGCACTTGCAACGTTGAAATACTTACCTCTCCCTGCTCCACCGCCGTGACGTAGTCCACGTTTCCTGGGCCCACTAAAGCCTTGAACCAGCCCTACCCCCCACAACTTTTGCCAAATGACCCCCAATTTCCTATGCCCAACTATTATTATAAAGTTAATTAAGATTGACAAGCTTCAGAAACAAGAATGGATGTTTTTGGCATTAAAATGGGCACTGTAGGTGTTTTCCTGGCCTCCACTCACTGCCGACTATGCTTCCCCATTGACTTGCATTGGGTTTCGTGTTTCGGTCGATCCCCGACTTTTAGCGATAATCGGCCGACTGCACTCGACTCGACTCTGGACAAAGTCGGGTTTCACAAAACCCGACTCGATCTTAAAAAAATGAAAGTCGCTCAACCCTAGATGCAATCGTTTTCCTGACCGCTGTGGAATTTTATTGGCATAATGTCCTTGCTGTTGGCAATCTTTACAAACCACGGGTACTCGAGCGGTCTGAGACTTAGGTCCCACTCGAGAAACCTCCATGACCTCATGGGTGTCAGATGCCTGAACAGGAGATTCTAGAGGACTGGTGAAGGTAGGAGCCAGCCGAAACCTCTGCCTACACTGGGTCCGCTCTAACCTCCACTCGTTAAAACGGAGGTCAATGCGGGTAGATATAGAAATGAGCTCCTCCAGTGTGGCGGGAATCTCCCTAATGGCCAAGGCGTCCTTCACATGGTCTGCCAGTCCTTTCCAGAACACCGGAAATAGGACTTTATCTGGCCACTCCAGCTCTGAGACCAGAGTCCGGAATTGGACGGCGAACTGGCTGACCATGGACGAACCCTGTGTTATTGCCAACAATTGGAGCGAGGTATCGTGGGTGACATGAGGTCCCAAAAAGACCTGTTTCAGAGCCTCCAGGAAGAGAGGAGCACTGTGCACCACACGATCATTACGCTCCCATAGCGGCGTTGCACACTCCAACACCCTGCCCGACAAAAGGGATAAAATAAATCCCACTTTCGCCCGTTCCATAGGAAAACGTGCAGCCAGGAGCTCTAGATGTATGGAGCACTGACTCACGAATCCCCGACATAGCTTACTGTCACCAGCAAACTTGTCTGGAAGTGGGAGATGGGATAAAGTCGGAGCAGGGGTGGCAGAGGACAAACTGGCTGCAGCTACACTTGCAGCCTGAACAGCGACTGCGGTAACATCCACAGCTGAGGTTGTGCGCTCAAGAGCTGTCAACCTACCCTCCAGCTGCTGGATGTACCACTGTAAACGCTGATCGTCCGCCATTTACTAGCCAGACCCTGGCGCTAGTATACTGTTAGGGCTGGCGGAACGCACCGAGTAAATAGAGAGATGTTATTTGGTGTGTTCGCAGCCCGGGGTCCACCGTGCAGGAGAGACCCTTCTGCTGGCAAATGGCGGCCCTATATGGTGGTAGAAGCGAACTCTGTTACTTCACAGAGTCGCCTGAAGAAAGCACTGTGTCCTGTTACACTCACAGGAGAACACCGCAACTGCCGAGCAGATAGCAGTAGTAGTGTAGCAGAGGTATTACTCATCAAACTCAATTTGACAGGTGGACACGCCCCTATCAAAGTGTATCAAAGTGTGTAACCCCTCCCTGTCAGCCAGCTGTCCTCCTTGTCTGGCTCTCCCTTTTTGATATAGTTTAATTTGTTAATACAGTGAATATTATCCCAGTAATTGTTTTATATTAGTTGTTTATATGCTATATTAAGAGTAATCTTATTTGATAATCCGCTGATAGGGAGAGTGAGGCTGTGTTTCTACAGTATTATTCTGCTGTGAGCTTGAATGATTCTAGTACTATAATTGCTAACAGATGCTAAGAGTTTCTGTGATGGAGATACAAACATTCCACTAGCTAGCAGCTGTTAAAATGTATCTGTACTGATCACTAACCAGACAGCCAGGCTTTCTGTGTTGGAGATACAAACATTCCACACAAGCAGTGTTAAATAGGCATCATACAGATACCGTAGTGAATATAAAATGTATTAAATTGATTACTGATACTCTTCCAACAAATTGACAAAGATATCAAAAGTGTATTATTTTATTTATAGTCCCAGTAATATTTATTCTCTTTTATTGACATTTTCATAAACCTATAGTCCCAATAATATTTATTTGACCAGCAGATAATTAATTAAAATCGCATAAAGTGTGTTAAATAGACATCATACGGATACCGTAGTGAGTACAAAATGTATTAAATTGATTACTGATACGATTCCAACAAATTGATAATAAATTGATATCAAAGTGGCAGCAAAGCATATTAAATAGATAACACACCAAAATCATAGTGTATCAAAGTGTATTATTTTATTTACAGTCCCAATAATATTTATTCTCTTTTATTGACATTTTCATACACCTATAGTCCCAATAATAGGGCATATTATGTATATTCTGTGTTTATGCATCATTATTTCATACTGTGATTCTCATTTTATGAGCTTTATAACACAGCAGACTGATTTACAGACATATTATGTATAATTATTAGTTAATTGGCCAGTCATTTATCAGTTTTTCATACGTATCACAGAAAGATTTTAGTTCGATCTGATTTAAAATCATATACTTCAGCGATAATGTCAGGTGTTGGATAGGCATTTATCAGTTTTTCATACGTATCACAGAAAGATTTTAGCTTGATCTGTGCGAGTTTGCGGGCAAATTATGTATATTCTGTGTTTATGCATCATTATTTCATACTGTGATTCTCATTTTATGAGTTTTATAACACATCAAACTGATTTACAGCCATATTATGTATAATTATTTTAGAATGAAGCAGGCCCAGAGACGCCCCAACCTGTACAGATAATGTTCAGTGTTAGTGTGATACAGCATTGTGTTATTGTTCCAGGCTGTAACATTTCTATTCCCACAATTTCAACGATCTCTTGATTTTTATCAGAGTCGGTATTCACATATAATAACAATAATAATAATAATAACCATCGGTGATATTATGTATATCATGTGTTTTTGACAGGTATAAAACGGTTATTTTATACATGACTGGTATATGAATATAAAAAGTAAAAATCATCACATGTACAACTAATATACATCATTACACTTCTTACAAAATAGATAATATACAGTAAATAGTTCAGTGATAATTGTTACAGTATTTTATTTTCCCGGTGTTACTTTTGTTCATGTATTACCGGATTCTTCTGCAGTTGTGATTCTCACCTTTCTATATAAATAGTGCAATAATTCACAGTCACGGCCAGTTTTCCGTTAAAAATATGAATATTATTGAATATAATGTTTTACCTATGTTACAGTTTTATTTTTTATTTTTATTTTTTATTATTTTATTTTTTTTTATTTTCCTGATGCTACTTTTGTTCGTGTATTATCGGCATCTTCTTCAGTTGTGATTCTTACCTTTTCTATATAAATATGGGCAAATGAATTGTCCAGTGCCAGCATAATTTTTCAGCGTGTCCAGTGGTTGTGTTTAACTATCCTTTTAGAGTGTCTAGTAGTTTTATATTCTTTGTCTGATATATTTCTACACAAAGCTTCAAAACTATTTTGTAATTTATAATGTATCACAGTAGTTTCATATGAAGTTACATCTTAGGCTCTGTTCAGACTATTGTAATATCTGTAGCTTAAAATAGAGCCAAATAGCTACTTTCAAATCCGGACATACACCATTGATTTTAATGGGGTCTAAGGGGATTCTATCAAGCTTTTCCACATAATAGTTATGGAAAGAATAATGCTACAGAATTGGCCGCTCCAGTTATAAAACAAAAATGATGAAAATTATCCTTGATGATAATGTGAAAAAGGCTTATGCAGTGGGTTTATGGATCTCTACAATAAACACCATGTGTAGAAATTTGGTTCTAGAACTTACTGGATTAGTGAATAAAATAACGTTTGGCATATTTTATAACATACAGCTAATGATTCATGCTTTTAACTTGTATGTAACTGGTTAATGTTACTAATACCCTCTAACATGGGGTCATGGTTCTGCATTTTCTGAAGAGTTGAGCTTCATCTCCATCTTTCTTTAATTCTACATTATTTTATCACATATTAATTTCACAGTTGTCTGTGCGGGCTATTTGCACACAACCTTCTTGAATTCAATGTTTGTAGATTTTTCTGTCATGGAAAAAAAAAAAAGTGTACAAAGTTAAAACATAATTAAAATAAAGAATAATGACCTAGCTGGTTGGGTGATATTGTAAAATCATTTACTGTTTCTACTACTTGGCAATTGATACACTCAGTTATTTTTATTTATTTATTTATTTATTTATTTATTTTTTTTGTTTTTATTTTTTTCCCTTGGATTTTGTTAGTCATTACAATTATTTCTGCTCCCAAGATAGGGTTTTAGAGTCACCAAGTAACATAAATGTGCAGAGTGACTCCTGAATATTACAATTACAAACCATTCAAAGTTTGTTTCTCCACTTTTTGCAGATAATAAATCTTAATTTCTTTATAATTTGACTTTTAGTTATAGTTTGTTTCAGCTCTTTGTCGTTCTATGTATACCGTAAATTTTGCTTCCTTTCAGTGAATAATATAAGACAAATTATTTTTATTCAAAGAAGTCTAACTTATGTATACTTTTAAAGCTTTGTTACATTTCTATCCAGTCTACACCATGCTGTGTAACATAAATACATGCGGTCTTGTAGTATGGTTTTTTTTTGGTTTCTCTGAACTGCCGCAAACAAAACATATAAGGTAGTACGGCACAAGATGTGAGCGTACCCGCAGCTCACTGAGCATTACCGCTGCACTCATGGCCACTTCTCTTTGCAGCTTCTGAATGTACACTATTCTCACCCATGGAGAGTTTTCCTTTAAAAATATGAATATTATTGAATATAATGTTTTACATATGTTACAGTATTTTATTTTCCATGCAAAAATCCATCTTTGTGCTGATGGCGGCATCAACATTTTGCCATTATAAGTTTATGGTTCTGTAAAGAGAGAGGAGAATTGCAGAACGGAGATGGAGGCAGTCACACACAACACACAGAACACATGCACAACAAACACACATAACATACAGAACACACACAACACATACAACACACACAACAAACACACACAACATACAGAACACACACAACACATACAACACACACAACAAACATACACACACAACATACAGAACACACACACAACACATGCAACACACACAACAAACATACACACACAACAAACATACACACACAACATACAGAACACACACACAACACATACAACACACACAACAAACATACACACACAACAAACATACACACACAACATACAGAACACACACACAACACATACAACACACACAACAAACATACACACACAACAAACATACACACACAACATACAGAACACACACAACACATACAACACACACAACAAACATACACACACAACATACAGAACACACACACAACACATGCAACACACACAACAAACATACACACACAACAAACATACACACACACACAACATACAGAACACACACACAACACATACAACACACAACAAACATACACACACAACAAACATACACACACAACATACAGAACACACACACAACACATACAACACACACAACAAACATACACACACAACAAACATACACACACAACATACAGAACACACACACAACACATACAACACACACAACAAACATACACACACAACAAACATACACACACAACATACAGAACCATAAACTTATAATGGCAAAATGTTGATGCCGCCATCAGCACAAAGATGGATTTTTGCATGGAAAATAAAATACTGTAACATATGTAAAACATTATATTCAATAATATTCATATTTTTAAAGGAAAACTCTCCATGGGTGAGAATAGTGTACATTCAGAAGCTGCAAAGAGAAGTGGCCATGAGTGCAGCGGTAATGCTCAGTGAGCTGCGGGTATGCTCACATCTTGTGCCGTACTACCTTATATGTTTTGTTTGCGGCAGTTCAGAGAAACCAAAAAAAAAACATACTACAAGACCGCATGTATTTATGTTACACAGCATGGTGTAGACTGGATAGAAATGTAACAAAGCTTTAAAAGTATACATAAGTTAGACTTCTTTGAATAAAAATAATTTGTCTTATATTATTCACTGAAAGGAAGCAAAATTTACGGTATATATAGAACGACAAAGAGCTGAAACAAACTATAACTAAAAGTCAAATTATAAAGAAATTAAGATTTATTATCTGCAAAAAGTGGAGAAACAAACTTTGAATGTTTTGTAATTGTAATATTCAGGAGTCTGCACATTTATGTTACTTGGTGACTCTAAAACCCTATCTTGGGAGCAGAAATAATTGTAATGACTAACAAAATCCAAGGGAAAAAAATAAAAATAAAAAAAAATAAAAAAAAATAAAAATAAATAAATAAATAAAAATAACTGAGTGTAACAATTGCCAAGTAGTAGAAACAGTAAATGATTTTACAATATCACCCAAACAACCAGCTAGGTCATTATTCTTTATTTTAATTATGTTTTAACTTTGTACACGTTTTTTTTTTTTTTTTCCATGACAGAAAAATCTACAAACATTGAATTCAAGAAGGCTGTGTGCAAATAGCCCGCACAGACAACTGTGAAATTAATATGTGATAAAATAATGTAGAATTAAAGAAAGATGGAGATGAAGCTCAACTCTTCAGAAAATGCAGAACCATGACCCCATGTTAGAGGGTATTAGTAACATTAACCAGTTACATACAAGTTAAAAGCATGAATCATTAGCTGTATGTTATAAAATATGCCAAACGTTATTATATTCACTAATCCAGTAAGTTCTAGAACCAAATTTCTACACATGGTGTTTATTGTAGAGATCCATAAACCCACTGCATAAGCCTTTTTCACATTATCATCAAGGATAATTTTCATCATTTTTGTTTTATAACTGGAGCGGCCAATTCTGTAGCATTATTCTTTCCATAACTATTATGTGGAAAAGCTTGATAGAATCCCCTTAGACCCCATTAAAATCAATGGTGTATGTCCGGATTTGAAAGTAGCTATTTGGCTCTATTTTAAGCTACAGATATTACAATAGTCTGAACAGAGCCTAAGATGTAACTTCATATGAAACTACTGTGATACATTATAAATTACAAAATAGTTTTGAAGCTTTGTGTCGAAATATATCAGACAAAGAATATAAAACTACTAGACACTCTAAAAGGATAGTTAAACACAACCCCTGGACACGCTGAAAAATTATGCTGGCACTGGACAATTCATTTGCCCATATTTATATAGAAAAGGTAAGAATCACAACTGAAGAAGACGCCGATAATACACGAACAAAAGTAGCATCAGGAAAAAAAAAAAAAAAAAATAATAAAAAATAAAAATAAAAAATAAAACTGTAACATAAGTAAAACATTATATTCAATAATATTCATATTTTTAACGGAAAACTGGCCGTGACTGTGAATTATTGCACTATTTATATAGAAAGGTGAGAATCACAACTGCAGAAGAATCCGGTAATACATGAACAAAAGTAACACCGGGAAAATAAAATACTGTAACAATTATCACTGAACTATATACTGTATATTATCTATTTTGTAAGAAGTGTAATGATGTATATTAATTGTACATGTGATGATTTTTACTTTTTATATTCATATACCAGTCATGTATAAAATAACCGTTTTATACCTGTCAAAAACACATGATATACATAATATCACCGATGGTTATTATTATTATTATTGTTATTATATGTGAATACCGACTCTGATAAAAATCAAGAGATCATTGAAATTGTGGGAATAGAAATGTTACAGCCTGGAATAATAACACAATACTGTATCACACTAACACTGAACATTATCTGTACAGGTTGGGGCGTCTCTGGGCCTGCTTCATTCTAAAATAATTATACATAATATGGCTGTAAATCAGTTTGATATGTTATAAAACTCATAAAATGAGAATCACAGTATGATATAATGATGCATAAACACAGAATATACATAATTTGCCCGCAAACTCGCACAGATCAAGCTAAAATCTTTCTGTGATACGTATGAAAAACTGATAAATGCCTATCCAACACCTGACATTATCGCTGAAGTATATGATTTTAAATCAGATCGAACTAAAATCTTTCTGTGATACGTATGAAAAACTGATAAATGACTGGCCAATTAACTTATAATTATACATAATATGTCCGTAAATCAGTCTGCTGTGTTATAAAGCTCATAAAATGAGAATCACAGTATGAAATAATGATGCATAAACACAGAATATACATAATATGCCCTATTATTGGGACTATAGGTGTATGAAAATGTCAATAAAAGAGAATAAATATTATTGGGACTGTAAATAAAATAATACACTTTGATACACTATGATTTTGGTGTGTTATCTATTTAATATGCTTTGCTGCCACTTTGATATCAATTTATTATCAATTTGTTGGAATCGTATCAGTAATCAATTTAATACATTTTATACTCACTACGGTATCCGTATGATGTCTATTTAACACACTTTATGCGATTTTAATTAATTATCTGCTGGTCAAATAAATATTATTGGGACTATAGGTTTATGAAAATGTCAATAAAAGAGAATAAATATTATTGGGCCTATAAATAAAATAATACACTTTGATACACTATGATTTTGGTGTGTTATCTATTTAATATACTTTGCTGTCACTTTGATAACAATTTATTATCAATTTGTTGGAATCGTATCAGTAATCAATTTAATACATTTTATATTCACTACGGTATCCGTATGATGTCTATTTAACACACTTTATGCGATTTTAATTAATTATCTGCTGGTCAAATAAATATTATTGGGACTATAGGTTTATGAAAATGTCAATAAAAGAGAATAAATATTATTGGGACTATAAATAAAATAATACACTTTGATACACTATGATTTTGTTGTGTTATCTATTTAATATACTTTGCTGTCACTTTGATAACAATTTATTATCAATTTGTTGGAATCGTATCAGTAATCAATTTAATACATTTTGATTCACTATGATTTTGGTGTGATGTCTATTTAACACACTTTATGCGATTTTAATTAATTATCTGCTGGTCAAATAAATATTATTGGGACTATAGGTTTATGAAAATGTCAATAAAAGAGAATAAATATTATTGGGACTATAAATAAAATAATACACTTTTGATATCATTATCAATTTGTTGGAAGAGTATCAGTAATCAATTTAATACATTTTGCTGACACTTTGATAACAATTTATTATCAAATGGGCAGTCTGCAGCTTACAGCGATACTGAAGTCCGATAATTATACAGACTCTAAATCTCTGATAAAGCTTTCTGTGTTTTGATCATCTGTCTGGGTTCTCAGAAAGGGGGAGGGGGGTCAGGCACACCAGGCACACAGCTGCTGACAGCAGCCATGAGATGTCGTGTGAGTCTCGTGTCAGTAATCAATTTAATACATTTTGATTCACTATGATTTTGGTGTGATGTCTATTTAACACACTTTATGCGATTTTAATTAATTATCTGCTGGTCAAATAAATATTATTGGGACTATAGGTTTATGAAAATGTCAATAAAAGAGAATAAATATTACTGGGACTATAAATAAAATAATACACTTATGATATTATTATCAATCTGTTGGAAGCGTATCAGTAATCAATTTAATACATTTTGATTCACTGCGGTGTCCGTGCGCTGTCTATTTAACACGCTTTATGCGATTTTAATTAATTATCTGCTGGTCAAATAAATATTATTGGGACTATAGGTTTATGAAAATGTCAATAAAAGAGAATAAATATTACTGGGACTATAAATAAAATAATACACTTATGATATTATTATCAATTTGTTGGAGGCGTATCAGTAATCAATTTAATACATTTTGATTCAATGCGGTGTCCGTGCGCTGTCTATTTAACACGCTTTATGCAATTTTAATTAATTATCTGCTGGTCAAATAAATATTATTGGGACTATAGGTTTATGAAAATGTCAATAAAAGAGAATAAATATTATTGGGACTATAAATAAAATAATACACTTTTGATATCATTATTAGTGTTGAGCATTCCGATACTGCAAGTATCGGGTATCGGCCGATACTTGCTGTATCGGAATTCCGATACCGAGATCCGATACTTTTGTGGTATCGGGTATCGGGTATCGAAACAACATTAATGTAATAATGTGTAAAAGAGAGAATTAAAATAAAAAATATTGCTATACTCACCTCTCCGACGCAGCCCGGACCTCAGCGAGGGAACCGGCAGCGTTGTTTGTTTAAAATTCGCGCGTTTACTTGGTTACATGAAGTCCCGGCTTGTGATTGGTCGCGGCGGCCATGTTGCCGGGACGCGGACCAATCACAGCAAGCCGTGACGTAATTTCAGGTCCTTCCAGGATTTTAAAATTACGTTCCGGCGTTGTGATTGGGCGCGTCGTGGTCACATGGGCGACGTAACCAATCACAAGCCGGGACGTCACGGGAGGCTGGACACGCGCACATTTTAAAATGCGCGCGTGTCCAGCCTCCCGTGACGTCCCGGCTTGTGATTGGTCGCGGCGGCCATGTTGCCGGGACGCGGACCAATCACAACGCCGGAACGTAATTTTAAAATCCTGCAGGACCTGAAATTACGTCACGGCTTGCTGTGATTGGTCCGCGTCCCGGCAACATGGCCGCCGCGACCAATCACAAGCCGTGACGTCACGGGAGGCTGGACACGCGCACATTTTAAAATGCGCGCGTCCAGCCTCCCGGCTTGTGATTGGTTGACCGCGATGCAACCAATCACAAGCCGGGACGTCACGGGAGGCTGGACAAGCGCGCATTTTAAAATGCGCGCGTCCAGCCTCCCGGCTTGTGATTGGTTAACCGCGATGCAACCAATCACAAGCCGGGATGTCACGGGAGGCTGGACAAGCGCGCATTTTAAAATACGCGCGTGTCCAGCCTCCCGTGACGTCACGGCTTGTGATTGGTTGCGTCGCCCATGTGACTGCGGCGCAACCAATCACAACGCCGGGACGTAATTTTAAAATCCTGCAGGACCTGAAATTACGTCACGGCTTGCTGTGATTGGTCCGCGTCCCGGCAACATGGCCACCGCGACCAATCACAAGCCGGGACGTCACGGGAGGCTGGACACGCGCTTATTTTAAAATGCGCGCGTGTCCAGCCTCCCGTGACGTCACGGCTTGTGATTGGTCACGTCGCCCATGTGACCACGACGCGCCCAATCACAACGCCGGAACGTAATTTTAAAATCCTGCAAGGACCTGAAATTACGTCACGGCTTGCTGTGATTGGTCCGCGTCCCGGCAGCATGGCTGCCGCGACCAATCACAAGCCGGGACTTCACGTAACCAAGTAAACGCGCGAATTTTAAACAAACAACGCTGCCGGTTTCCTCGGTAAGGTGCAGGCTGCGTCGGAGAGGTGAGTATAGCAATATTTTTTATTTTAATTCTTTCTTTTACACATTAATATGGTTCCCAGGGCCTGAAGGAGAGTTTCCTCTCCTTCAGACCCTGGGAACCATCAGGAATACCGTCCGATACTTGAGTCCCATTGACTTGTATTGGTATCGGGTATCGGTATCGGATTGGATCCGATACTTTGCCGGTATCGGCCGATACTTTCCGATACCGATACTTTCAAGTATCGGACGGTATCGCTCAACACTAATCATTATCAATTTGTTGGAAGAGTATCAGTAATCAATTTAATACATTTTATACTCACTACGGTATCTGTATGATGTCTATTTAACACACTTTATGCGATTTTAATTAATTATCTGCTGGTCAAATAAATATTATTGGGACTATAGGTTTATGAAAATGTCAATAAAAGAGAATAAATATTACTGGGACTATAAATAAAATAATACACTTATGATATCATTATCAATTTGTTGGAAGAGTATCAGTAATCAATTTAATACATTTTATACTCACTACGGTATCTGTATGATGTCTATTTAACACACTTTATGCGATTTTAATTAATTATCTGCTGGTCAAATAAATATTATTGGGACTATAGGTTTATGAAAATGTCAATAAAAGAGAATAAATATTACTGGGACTATAAATAAAATAATACACTTATGATATTATTATCAATTTGTTGGAAGCGTATCAGTAATCAATTTAATACATTTTGATTCACTGCGATGTCCGTGCGCTGTCTATTTAACACGCTTTATGCGATTTTAATTAATTATCTGCTGGTCAAATAAATATTATTGGGACTATAGGTTTATGGAAATGTCAATAAAAGAGAATAAATATTATTGGGACTATAAATAAAATAATACACTTTTGATATCATTATCAATTTGTTGGAAGAGTATCAGTAATCAATTTAATACATTTTATACTCACTACGGTATCTGTATGATGCCTATTTAACACTGCTTGTGTGGAATGTTTGTATCTCCAACACAGAAAGCCTGGCTGTCTGGTTAGTGATCAGTACAGATACATTTTAACAGCTGCTAGCTAGTGGAATGTTTGTATCTCCATCACAGAAACTCTTAGCATCTGTTAGCAATTATAGTACTAGAATCATTCAAGCTCACAGGAGAATAATACTGTAGAAACACAGCCTCACTCTCCCTATCAGCGGATTATCAAATAAGATTACTCTTAATATAGCATATAAACAACTAATATAAAACAATTACTTGGATAATATTCACTGTATTAACAAATTAAACTATATCAAAAAGGGAGAGCCAGACAAGGAGGACAGCTGGCTGACAGGGAGGGGTTACACACTTTGATACACTTTGATAGGGGCGTGTCCACCTGTCAAATTGAGTTTGATGAGTAATACCTCTGCTACACTACTAGCAGTTTGTGGTTACGCAATCAAACAATCTCCTCACCAGAGGAGCCGGTATTCTAGGGGCTTATTTCAGCCGGGTCCCTGAACACATACACACGTAACCACACTGGCGCAAAGCACATAACCGTGCGGCCAATGCGAACCTTTTATAGCTGCAGCAAGTACAAGACCTTCCTAGAAGGACAAATGAGAGGCTGCCACAGAGCCTGAGCACCTTCAGGACCTTCCTGGAGAACTAATGGGCTTTGCTGCAGTATCCAAGCATGTGACCCTTGATCTCCAATGAGAGATCTTACCCTGTGCAGGCTCAGAAGGGGAAAAGCAGGACTTAGTCCTGTGATATATGTGATGGTGTAGTGACCCCTGTGGTAGCTAGGGGGCGCTTTGTGCGCTCTGTGAGATATGCATGGAAGCGTATCTGTTGTGGTGATATTCATGGTGTACCTGTAATCAGCAGTGTTATGAATGGCCGATGTGTGTCGCGGAAGGAGTCTGCGTAGTAAGTCAGATGTATTGTGGGTATGCTGGGACCTGTAGTCCCTCAAGAGTTTTGTTGCAATGTGTATAGTTAAGTTTGGGTGACTTACTAGGCTAGTCATGAGAGACGGGAGGGTCAGACTAGCCACACATCCACACACCCATCCAGGGGTGTGGTTTCAGGTATATAATGTGACCAGGTTGTGGGTCACATGAGAGGCGTGTCCGGCAGGTCCTGTGTGAAACCTGTGTGGTTCCTGTGTATGGACCTGGCCGAGGGGATTGTCCTAGGAATGACTAGGGTCCCGGGGATTGTCCTAGGAATGACTAGGGTCCCGAACAACGCTGACCGGTGGGACCGTCCTAGGAATGACTAGGGTCCCGGGGACTGTCCTAGGAATGACTAGGGTCCTGAAGATGCAGGACTGTCCTAGGAATGACTAGGGTCCTGAATGCTGCTGGATTGGCCTGGGAATGACCAGGGTCCTGCAAGCACCTAAGAACGAGGTGAATGCTGCTGGATTGGCCTGGGAATGACCAGGGTCCTGCAAGCACCTAAGAACGAGGTGAATGCTGCTGGATTGGCCTGGGAATGACCAGGGTCCTGCAAGCACCTAAGAACGAGGTGAATGCTGCTGGATTGGCCTGGGAATGACCAGGGTCCTACAAGCACCTGAGAACATGGACTAGGCCACCGGCGTGATCCTGGTAACCTAAGGTAACGGGTGGAGGACGGGGTCCAGGACCTAAGCTGATAGGTGGAGGACGGGGTCCAGGACCTAAGCTGACAGGCGGAGGACGGGGTCCAGGACCTGTTGTGACAGGTGGAGGACGGGGTCCAGGGCCTAAGCTGATAGGTGGAGGACGGGGTCCAGGACCTAAGCTAATAGGTGGAGGACGGGGTCCAGGACCTGTGGGTACGAGGTGAGCACCAGGATCTGCTGGGCCGGTGTCTGTTACTGTGTGGGGAAGCTGGAGTCCTTCGGTGAGGTCTGGACTGACTACTGTGTGCCGGACAGGCGAGTTGGTGATCCCCGTTAGGCAGCTTACCCGGAAGAGGGTTAACAGAGTGTGGGGAAGCTGGAGTCCTTCGGTGAGGTCTGGACCGACTACTGTGTATTGACCAGGCGAGTTGGTGATCCCCGTTAGGCAGCTTACCCAAAGGCTGTTGGAAGAGTCGGCAAGGTGGAGCAGGAGCTCCCGTCAGGTACCAAAGAGACTGTTGGTGCCTGTTGTGTTCTATGTAATGAACTGTGTTTAAACCCGGTTTACGTGGCTTAATAAACCGTATGAACTGTTTTGATATAAAAACCCATGCTGTGTGCTTAAATATCGCGGCTAAGCGAGTGTCCCCCAACACTCTCAGTAAGAGAAACCTTACAGTCCCAAAAGCGTCTGCTCGCCACTGCCCAGCACTGGCTTCAATGGCAGAAGCTGGAAAATCAGCAGTAACCCTTTGCACAGACTGAGCGAGACGCTGGGACCGATGTCTCCACTGAGCAGGCTCCACTGCGGCAGGAGAAGAATGGGAGACCGCGGCGGAGATGGCCCGAGATTCCCCCTGTGCAGAGGTGGGAACTCGACCCCTAACAACGCCCTACTGCTCAGAAGTTCCCTCTCAAATGCCAAGCTGTCATGTGTATGTTTTCTACCTGTGGATGTTTCACTGGCCCCTGGGATAAGAGGTCCGGAATGTCTGGAAGGACCCAAGGGTCTGAGATGGACATCATCCTCAGCCATGAAAACCATATCATTTGTGGCCAGAAAGGTGCAAGATTACCCTTGCATTGTCCTCCTTAATTTTCCTCAACACTAAGGGAATCAGAGCTATTGGCGGAAAAGCATAAGCTAGATGGTAATTCCAGGGTATCGTAAAGGATATTTGATCTCCTAGGTGCGCACCCCACCCACAAGGGCTTGCGTCCGTGGTTAGAGTTTTGGATGTTAGCCATACCCAGGGAACACTCTGGTTAAATTGACTGAATCCGCCCACCATGCAAGGGAGTGTACCCTTTTTGATGAGATGTTTAACTGCCTTTCTAAATTCCTGCCTAGGGATGCCCCTGCCTTTAATATTTCCCATTGAAGTTCCCGGGAATGGCTTTGTGCCCACTGGACCGCCGGGATACAAGCTGTCATTGATCCCAGCAGGGACATTGCCTTCCTCAAAGTGGTGACAGGGGAGTCTTTTATACGTTATATCATCTGTATCATATTTTGAATTTTTCCCAGTGGGAGATAACATTTTTGTTTGTTCCAGTCTAGGATTATTCCCAAGTACTCCTATACCTGACTCGGTATGACTCTGGACTTGGATAAATTTAGCATCCATCCCAGACTCATCAGAGACTTCATGACCTTGTCAAGCTGTTGTTTGCAGTGATGAGAGGAGGTGCCTATTACTAGGAGATCGTCCAGATATGGGATTATCAGAATGTTTTGTTCTCTTATGACTTATAATTTCCGCCATTATTTTGGTAAATACTCTTGGAGCAATGGCCAGGCCTATAGGGAGTGCTCTGAACTGGTAATCTTTTACCTCCCCCTGAATCGTTACTGCTTCTCTTAGGAATTGTTGATGGTCCAGGTGGATGGGTACGTGATAGTAAGTCTAAGACTCTTAAGTCTAATACAGTCTTGAAGCACGACAGAAAAATGATTGTCCTGTACATCCCGTCTGGTTTCTTTCAGAGAACGAGAGGGGAGTAGAAACCTTTGCCTCTTTCCTGGTAGGGGACTTCTTGTAGCACGTCCTTCTCTATCAGATTCAGAATTTCTTTTTGAAGGGCTAGTTGCTCTTCTTCTGCTGCTTTTTGAGGAGTTACTATAAAGGAATTGGCTGGAAGGGCATGGAATTTCAATTTTAGGCACCTTCTTATTACATTATGTCCAGGATCCAAGAACTTCTGGATATTTTTTCCAATGCCGGGAAAAAGTAGGTTAACGTTCCTCCGACCTGGGGAACACCTTCATTGTGGTTGCTTTTTGTTATCAGGGGGTCTATTGAACATAAACCCTTTGCCTTTATTACTTTTATTTTCCCATCCATCCTTATTGCCTTTCGGGGGCTTTCGCCGCATGAATCTGCTGCTCCGAAAAGGCCGTCTGTAGGACTGGCTGGGGAACCCAGCAATAGATTTTTTCTTGTCTTCTGCTTTGTCCAGGATGTCATCTATAGTCAATCCAAACAGGAACTCGCCTTCAGACAGGATGGAGCATAATTTAGTTTTAGTTTGCAGGTTTGCAAGTTTCCCGGCCAGCATTTGAGCCATAGGGCTTGCCTTGCAGCATTTGAGAAGGAGGCGGACCTAGCCGCTAACCTGGCTGAGTCTACGGATGCATCTGCTAAGAACGCTGCTGCTCCTCTCATTACAAAGGCCAATTTTTGAATAGTTTCTCTGGGGGCTTTCCCTTTCAGCTGTGAGTCTAAGTGGTCTATCCATACCATTAAGGTTTGTGCAGTAAATGTGGCTGCTATAGCTGGTTTTAATCCTCCCCCAGCTGCCTCCTAGGAACCGTTTAAGAAAGTTTCTGCCTTTTTATCCATGGGGTCCTTTAATGTCCCCATGTCTTTGAAGGGCAGGGCAAATCTTTTGGAGGCTATCGACACATCTAGCTTTGGCACTTTCACCCAAAGAGAGCATACAGGGTCATCAAAGGGATACTTCCTCTTTGTAGTTAGGAGAACCATTTTATCTGGTCTCTCCACTCTCTTTTGATTAGGGAGTGGATTTTTTCATTTATTGGGAAAGCCCTCTGCTTTTTTCGCTCTAATCCACTAAGCATTAGGTCCTGGGCAGTTTTCTTAGGCCGTTCATCTACTAGTCCCATGGTTGTTCTGACAGCCTTTACAAGAGCATCAGTCTCTTCTATCGGGAAGGAGCTGCGACCCCCCTTCTGAGAATAATGAGGAAGACTGGGAAGATGACGAGTTACTTGAATCGGACAGGTCGCTCTCCGCCTCACTAATACTGGATTCAGGGGATCTGTGCCTGGACCTATGTTTTTTCTTTGAGCTTTTAATGCCTTTGAGGGCATCTTCTACCTGATTTTTTATCAGTGATCTAAGGTCTGATGCAAGATTCGGAGACTCTTCTTGGATTGATTGCTCTATGCATGCAGCGTAGAACTTTTTCCCCCACGTGGTGGGCAGCTCTTCTGTGCATATTGCACATGCCCTATGTTTGAATTTAGCTATACATTTCTTCCCCTAGAAAACAGATAACAGACCCTAACTAAAGGGTGGACTTTCATGAAGATCACTTACCCTCCTGTAGTAAGAGAGTTACCGTCTCTGGCCTGGAGATTATCTCCACAACTGGATCCACTTCTGGCCGTGCAGTTTTGCAGGAGCCTCTGCTGCACTGAGACACTGAACGACCACTGTTGCTGCGCTGCTGGTAAGAAGCGTCCTCCTTACGCTGTTGCCGCTATGGGTGGTGGCGTTGCTTGTGCTGCCTCTGCCTTTGGTCATGCTTAGGGGACTGAACCTGCAGGTCCTGCTCCTCCGGCTGCTCCTGATCACTCATAGCGGTCTAGGTGCTGTTCCCCCGCCATTTAGGGCTTTAAATAGATTCTGCCGGCCTCCTCCCTCCTCCTCAGGTGACTCGGCACTGTGGGATCACTGATTTCCCAGTGATGCACCGCTTTATATCTGGGAACGCCCCTCTCGCATGCGCACTACTGATTTCCCAGTAGTGCTTTGCGCCGCTCGCGTCACAGGGGGGTTTGTCTCGTGCCTGCGTCTTGCTGCCGGTCTTACCTTCCGAAGGCGCCGCGGATGTGTGGTGAGGTAACCGCCGTTACCTTCTAGAGCGGCTGGTCCGGAGCCATGTAAATTGAGGTGGCAGCCACCACCCTCAAGCCAGCATGCCCCCTGTGGATGTTCTGGCAGTGGTCTCCCCAAGTGACCGCTGTCATTTACCTGCCTGGCTTATGAACCTCTCAGGAAAGGCAGACTCAGGTCCTGTTCTTCACTGCATCTCCCCGCACACCCTCAAGGTCTGCCAACCCCGACGGGGGCACTTCAGGGAAGGAGAAAAAACTGCCCCAGCCGAGGTAGGGAACCCCCGCTGCCTGGATCGGACTGGTCAGTCCCCGGCATCCCACGATGATCTAAAGTATGTTTGTTGCTGTAGGTTCCCCATCAGGGATGGGAAACCAACTGATGCGGGAGAGAGGTACCGCCTTTTTCACCTGCAGGTTTCCTGTCCCTGAGGGTGGATCCCCTCTCTCCGTGGTACTATCATGGGGGGAAGAGAAAATACAGCAATAACTGACATCCAGCATGGATTCATGAAAGATAGGCTGTGTCTAGCTAACATGTTGGGTTTCTATGAGGAGTTAAGTGCAAGTCTGGATGTTGGTAGTGCGACTGATGTGATTTATCTGGACTTTGATACTGTATCATATAACAGCCTTAGGCTACTTTCACACTAGCCTATTTTGTAATCCGTCGCAATCCGTCGTTTTGGGAAAAAAACGCATCCTGCAAATGTGCCCACAGGATGCATTTTTTCCCCATAGACTTGTATTGCTGACGGATCACGACGTATGGACATACGTCGCGTCCGTCGTGCCCTGGATCCGCCGTGTTTTGGTGGACCGTCGGCACGAAAAAACGTTCAAGGGAAAGTTTTTTCGCATGTCGGATTTGCCATTTCCAACCGCACATGCGAGGCCGGAACTCCGCCCCCTCCTCACCGACTATAGAATGGGCAGCGGATGCGTTGAAAAACTACATCCGCTGCCCACATTGTGCCGCAATTTCACAACGTGCATCGGTACGTCGGGCTGAAGGTTTGCGACAGCCCCGTACCGATGCAAGTGTGAAAGAGGCCTTATACTGAAACTCCATAACCAGGAACCAGGAGAAACTATATGCAGATGTGTAAGCAATTGGCTAAATGACAGGAAACAAAGAGTCGTCATAAATGGTACGTTTTCTGGGATATAGCCAGCAGTGGGTAAAGCAGGGCTCTGTGCTAGGACTGATTCTTTTTAACCTCTTTATTAATGACTTTTTGGATGGGATTGAGATTAAAGTGTCAGTCTTTGCTGACGACACCAAACTATGAATGATACTAAAATCTGACCTTGACATTACAATTTTGCAAAGCGATCTGGATAAGATTTATGAATGGGCAAACACTTGGCAAATGAGATTTAATGTAGATAAATGTCAAGTAATGCACATAGGACAGAGTGTTCCTATTGCTACATATGCATGAAATGTTACCATACTTGGGACTAAAGAACAAGAGGACTTGGGGATTCGGGTTACAAGTAAGTATTCAATGTCAAGCAGCAGCCGCAAATGCAAACAAGATTTTAGGGTGTATAAAAAGAGAGATAAAATCCCGCAATCCCAACATAGTATTATCCCTTTATAAATTGCTTGTAAGTAGTGATGAGCGAACGTGCTTGCCACTACTACACTGTGCTTGGTGTAGTCAGCGAGCACAAAGCATTTCTGGGATTATTCGGCGGGAGCTCGGGTCTCCTCCTTTTAATTTCGGTGCTTTTTAGAGCGCCAATCAACATGGAGGGATTGTCTGCCATGCACTGTAATACCACAGCCATCTTTGTTGTGGTATTACAATGATTGGCTGGTTGCACAGCGTCATGAGGTCTATAAGAGACCTAGCGCTGCTCTGCTCGCTGCATTCTGCTCCGTACTCAACTAGGGTAGGGAGAGCTGCTGCTGAGATAGGGTCAGTTTTTTACTTTTATTAGTTAATGTGGGTCTACTAGTTTTCCATCCACAAATCCTGATAAACCAACAGTCTTTTTTGTGCTAAATTGGGGGTACATAGTTTGCAGCGCAAGGTAGGCAGGGGAGTTTATGTGCACATATCCACATCAGTGCAAGGCATTCAGGCACTCTGTGTGAGTATATAGATCTCACTGCATACATCAAAAGGTTCCATTACTGTCTGCTGCTGCGTTTTTTATATATACGTAGCTGCAGATATTCGTGGCTAGGATGTTTTTTTGCGCGTTATACCTGATAATTTTATTGTAAAGCAATCCATAGCCCCTCTTTATATACATTTATTTGCTTGGTCACACTGCAGACTACAGCCAGGTCAATTCAATACAAGAGCGTGAATTTTTTTTTTCCCCAGGCATCAGATGTGAGTACGCAGAAAATTCTGGCTTTTCTTTTTGCTACTATAGTATTTTTTGGAGTGTCTTACAACATTTTTTGACACCAATTTGCTGACCAAAAAATCTGCAGCTGGGCCAAAAATATTTAGCTACAGTTCTTATATTTATCACTGTAATTTGTACGCCACATGTATCGCATATCATTGCGCTAAATATTTACCAATTTTAGTACTCCAATTTTTTTTTTAGTGTCATAGCCTACTTATTGACAATTTTGGTGGGCCAATAAAATTCAAGGCCATTTTGATCAGTCTGTTATCTCAGTCCGACGCCTGGTCTATCTGTGGTGTCCAAATCCTTGCTTTTCAGGCATATATTCCAGTTTATTGTCTCCTTCCCTTGGTCTATACAGTATTTTGTGGTAGAAATTGTTTTTAAAAATACAGGCCACATATTGAAACAGTCTGTTATGTCAGTCAGATACCTGGTCTATCTGTGGTGTCCAAATCTGTGCTTTTCAGGCATACATTCCATTTTTTTGTCTGCTACCCTTGGTCTGTACAGTATTTTGTGGTTCAAAAAATACAGGCCACATATTGAAGCAATCTGTTATCTCTATCAGACGCCTGGTCTATCTGTGGTGTCTAAATCCTTGCTTTTCGGGCATACATTTCACTTTTTGGTCTGCTATCTTTGGTCTATACAGTATTTCGTGGTTACATTTTTAAAAAAAATTACAGGCCACATTTTGAAACAGTCTGTTATCTCCATCAGATGTCTGGTCTATCTGTGGTGTCGAAATCCTTGCTTTTCAGACATATATTCCAGTTTTTTGTCTGCTACCCTTGGTCTATACAGTATTTTGTGGTTCAAAAAATACAGGCCACATATTGAAACAGTCTGTTATCTCAGTCAGACGCCTGGTCTATCTGTAGTGTCAAAATCCTTGCTTTTCAGCCATACATTCCAGTTTTTTGTCTGCTACCCTTGGTCTATACAGTATTTTGTGGTAAAAAAATGTAAAAAATACAGGCCACATATTGAAACAGTCTGTTATCTTAGTCAGACACCTGTTCTATCTGTGATGTCCAAATCCTTGCTTTTCAGGTATACATTCTAGTTTTTTGTCTGCTACCCTTGGTCTTTACAGTATTTTGTGGTTAATTAAAAAAAATACAGGCCACATATTGAAACAGTCTGTTATCTCAGTTAGATGCCTGGTCAATCTGTGGTCTCCAAATACTTTCTTTTCAGGACTGATCACATATAAGTTTTCTCAAAATTAATCCGTTTGTATTGAACTTTTAAAATATTTCAGTAGTCCATTTAAAATGGGCACGGCAAGGGGTGGGGAAGTGGACATGATGCTGATGGTGCATGCAGAGGACAAGGCCATGGCCAAGCTGAAAGTGGGCCAAAACAAAGACCCACATCATCTCGCTCGACCTTCCTGTCCCAGTTTCTAGGGGACAGCAGCACGCCACTATTGAAGCCAGAGCAGTGTGAAATGGTTGTTGGTTGGATAGCGGATAATGCTTCCAGACACTTAGCCACCACCTCCACCACGTCTTCCACAGAGTCAAGTCTGAGTAGCCATGCATGTAGACCGCATATTAATCACCCTTATGCGCCTTCCTCCCACAATGCCGAATGCCCTGAAACAACTGATCCCACACTTGGACACTCTGAAGAGCTGTTCACTTTTCCCTTTAAAGATTCTGGACTCTTTACTGGTCAACTTGAAGTGGGGCAAGATGAGATTTCATGCAGCAATGCCCAAAGATTTGAGCAGCCATGGTCACACGAAGGCGATGGTAGGAAAGTGTCACAAGAGGTGGATGATGACTAGACACAATTGGCAGAAAGTCAGGAGGGGAAGAAGGGTGCGGATGTGAAAGTCGAGGTGGTGGATGACATAGTAACTGACCCAGCATGGCAGGAGGACATGCAGAGTGAGGACAGTAGAACACATTGGGGAACTTCAATTCTCTCCTCCATCCCCCAGCACCGCTCTGCCTCCCCACTCATCTCAGCTGAAGACTTTGCCTCATTTTTCAAACAGAAGATTGATACCATCAGATACAGTTTTTGGTCGACAACTCCCAGAGCCCTTCCTCCCAACTGCCCAGCCCTCCACCTCCAAAACCAACTTTTCCACCATTACAGAAGATCGACTCTCCACTCTACTCTCAAGATCACATCTCACCACCTGCGCACTTGACCCGATCCCATCCCACTTCATCCCAAACCTCACCATAGTCTTCAGCCCAACCTTAACCCATCGCTTCAACCTATCACTAACAACTGGTGTTTTCCCCTCTAGCTTTAAACATGCCTCAATCACAGCTATCTTCAAAAAGCCCTCTCTTGACCATCCTCTGTATCTAGCTATTGCCCTATATCACTTCTTTCGTATGCCTCAAAACTACTGGAACAACATGTCCATCTTGAACTGTCCTCCCACCCCTCTTCCTGCTCCCTCTTTGACCGCCAAGAGCAAGCAACACTACTCTGTTCTCCTCCTCCTGGACCTGTCCTCTGCCTTTGACACAGTGGACCATTCCCTAATATTACAGACCCTCTCATCCCTTGGCATCACAGACTTGGCCTTATCCTGGATCTCGTCATATCTAATAGACCAGACATTCAGATCTCCTTCTCTACCCCCCTCTGATCTCCTCTTCCCACAATCGTATACAAGATTTCTCTCACGCATCACCCCTACCCTGGATCTCTCTACACAACATATCAGACTCTCGCCTACCATTGAAACCTTCAAAAAGAACCTGAAGACCTGCTTCTCCCGACAAGCCTACAACCTGCAGTAACCACCAATCGACCAAACTGCTGCATGAACAGCTCTACCCTCACCTATTGTATTCTCACCCAACGCTTGTAAATTGTGAGCCCTCGTGGCCAGTGTCCTCTCTCCTACTGTACCAGTTGTGACTTGTATTGTTTAAGATTATTGTACTTGTTTTTATTATGATAAACCTGCCAATATAAATGTAAAAATAAAAATAAACTTTATTCAGATTCAATACATGTGACAGATAGAGAAGTGGGCACAACCACAGTGCATATAAACAATTAAACACTGAAACCAAAAGGGACATGGGGGCCGCTGGCTCCTGCTGTGTTATTTCCCCCTATATCTTTGGTAACTCATCGGACCAGGACTTAGGTATGCTAATAATCTATTTAGAAATTTACTTTACTCTATGACAGCTAACCCGTCATCCCAAAATAGTCTTATTGAACTCAGCATGATCTTCTAGTCCCGGGGAGGTCACTCCATGATTGGGTTTACACACGCCCTCTTTGGGGTGGTCAGCAGGTTTTCCTTATGCTTTTCTTTACTACTTACTGCCATCAGTAAATATATTATTTGGACGATACTAGCCAGGGCCCCCATGTCCCTTTAGGTTTAAGTGTTTAATTGTTTATATGCACTGTGGTTGTACCCACTTCTCTATCTGTCACATGTATTGAATCTGAATAAAGTTTTTTTCTATTTTTACATTTATATTGGCCTGTTTATCATCCTTCTTTCTCTAGTTGTTTGTTCTTTATGAAATAGATGATTGGCCTCAACTCTGGTCCACCACCTGGGACATTATAATGACTAATTATACTTGCTATAGGATTATTTGATATTGAAAATGTCACTAAGATTTTTGATGGGTTACTTTTATTTGTTTTTATTTTGCATACCCCTCCTCACATGTAAAGCAACATGAAAAAAATGGTTCTATAATAAATATTAATAATAATAATAATAATAATAATAATAATAAGGAGGCATAGCACCCCAACAGGCAGGAAGAAGCAGTGTGGTGGCTGCAGACAGAAGACGTGCATCCATTCCGCGTAACACCAACATGACGGAAGTTGCCATTCCAACTGTTAGAACTTCCCGAGTCTGGTTATTTTTTAAAGACTCTGCCGATAACCCCAAACAGGCCATTTGCAGCACCTGCCATGCCAGCATGATCAGGCACATGGCAGCAAAGCACCCGACTTGACTTTGTGGGCTGGACCCCAGGCTCCAGGAACACTGTCTGCAGGTGACACCACTGCTTCTTCCACTGTTTTGCGTAGAAGCCAATTCCCAGTCCACGGTGCATGTGAAGATGCATTGCACGCGGAACACAACAACATGGAGCAAGGAACCACACAGGGTGATTACACTCAGCCCAGCCTCATGTTGTCTCAATGTGAATTGGTAGACAATGAGGAAGAGGAGGAGTAGGAAGAACAGGAGCTACTTTTATGCGCTATAGACAGTACAGTACAAGCACAGCTGTCATACTGTCTGGTCAGCATGGATGGCCTGAAGACAGGGAGGAGGAGGAGGAGGAGGAGGAGGAGGACAGCATGGTCAGTTATCCTGTTGGTGAGGACACGGAATTCTTGCCTGTTAGCAGTCTGGCACACATGGCTGACTTTATGTTGCGCTGCATTTCCCGTGACCGCCGCATTATTAATATTTTCAGTGACACTCATTACTAGTTGGTGACACTTCTAGACCTACACTACAAGGAGAACTTTCAATCTCTTCTTCCAAAGGCAGAAAGGTGTACTAAAATGTTGCAGTACCAGAGGACCATTGTAGCGGAATTACTAAAAAAAAGTCCCATCTGAGAACGCTGGCAGCAGACATCAGAGTTTGTTGTACAACCAAGGAGTCCAAGCGAGAGAGACAGAAGTACAGTCCAGCACAAGCAGGGGAACAATGGCAAAGTTCTGGGAGTTTTCTCAGACCCTACCATCGTGCCGACACAGAGGCAAGGGGTGCTGTCACAAGAAGTGCAGTGTTTGGGCAGATGCTGAGGGAGTACCTTGCTGATTGTATAAATGTCCTCCGTGATTCCTCTGTGCCTTTTAACTATTGGGTATCAAAGCTGGACGCGTGGCATGAACTGGCTCTCTGCACTTTGGAGGTCCTGGCCTGCCCTGCTGCTAGCGTTCTGTCAGAGTGGGTTTTTAGTGCCGCTAGTGGAATTATAGCAGATAAGAGCATCGTCTTGTCATTTGAAAATGCTGACAGGCTGACGCTTAGAAAAATGAACAAGGCCTGGATTCGGCAAGACTTCTGTACACCACCGAATGAAAACAGCAAAACATAATCTCAAATACATTGTCTTTTTTGTGGAGGTGTATTCTCATGGACCTCTTCACAACCACACATGGCTATACGCTTCCTGATTTGGTCTGTTTGGTGTTATCCTCCTCCTTATGCTCATCCTCATCATCCACAACCACTAGAACATCAGGGTGAATGTATTCCGTGATGCAAAAGTCACTCAATTTTTGTGCAAGGGTGTGTTTATGCCCATTACTAATTTGAAACCAAAATAAATTTTACTCCCCCAGACGGAAATGTTTGTCAGCCCATGCACTTACTGTATGAGTATTACAAGTCTAGGAGACCAGCTCCTTTAAATTGGGCCTAGTTTTTAATGAGGCCTTCCTCCACGTCTCATCATTCTCCTCCACTAGAACACCAGGGTGAACGTGTTCTATGCTGCTACAGCAGTCAATTTTTTGGCAAGGGTGTCTATGATCCCCATAAAAAATTTTTAAAAAATATACCCCCCATGGAGAAATGTTTGTCAGCCCATGCACTTAGTGTATGGGCATTACAAGTCTAGAAGACCCGGTCCTTTGTAACGGGACAGTTTTTTTTAGGAGGCCCCCCTCCATATTTGTTCCAACGAGGGATTGGGGTGCGTGCAAATTTGGGTCAAGGCGGCCCTTGCATTCAATGCATAAGGAAACAGGACGACAGGACCAATTTAAGAATGTGAAGTGGGTTTTCCTGTGGCCATCCAGTACCTGGGTTCAAAGTCTTATTGGGGTGCATATGACTTGGTAGCAGGGCAGGCCTTGCAGTCAACACATAGGAAAACAGTAAGGGAGTAGGAAATGAATAATGTGAAGTGGGTTTTCCTGTGGCCATCCAGTACCTGGGTTCAAAGACTTCTTGGGGTGCATATGACTTGGTAGCAGGGCAGGCCTTACAGTCAATACATAGGAAAACAGTATAGGAGTACAAAATGAATAATGTGAAGTGGGTTTTCCTGTGGCAATTCAATACCTGGGTTTAAAGGAATCTTAAGGTGCATATGACTTGATAGCATGGCAGGCCTTGCAATGAAACATTTTTTCAGGAAGCCCTCCTGTACCTCTTGTGAAAGGGGTATTGGGGTGCGTTGTAATTTTTGGTAGCCCAGCCACCCACTGTATAGGCAATAACAGTATAGGAGACGCACTGTTTAATAATGGCCCTTTACGAATATTAATGCCACCTGATGCCACTATAAAAATAGGCTTTGTTACTTTAAGAGTCACTCCTTCAGAAATGAAACAAGATGTGACTGATGATGTGTCACACACCACATGGCCAGCTAGGGTTGTTAAACATTACAATGACATTTCCCAGTGAATGCATTTGTATTTGTTGAAAGCAATGTTAAAGTTGAAAAACGCATCAAAAAATGCTGCGTGTGAACAGAGCCCAAATGGTGGAGGAACATTTTGGTCTGCGGTTAATTATTTTGCCTTATATACAAGTCATTACCCTGGAAAGGATGTGCCTTAACATATTTCCCATCAAAATCTATTTTGGTTTCCTTTTGCATTTTTTTTGGTGCACCTGTAAAAATGGCGTGAAACTCTGACATGATGTCCCTCCCCATGATGACTCCCCATGATGTTTCTGTGTCATTTGAGCAGTGTTTCCATCATTTTCAGATGTTTTTAGACCTTAAAAGGACCCCGGGGGGGAGACACGGTAAAAATACTCGGGTTTCCCATAGACTTACATTGGGCTCGTTGCTCGGGTCGAGTACCCGACTATTCCAATTTGCTCGACCCGAGCAACGAGCACCCGAGCATTTTAGTGCTCGCCCATCACTACCTGTGAGGCCACATCTAGAATATGGGATCCAGTTTTTGGCCCCACATTTAAAAAAGTTTAGTTCAAATGTGGGCAACAAGATTATTACAAGGGATGGAAAACCTCTCATATGATGAGAGGATGAAAAAGTTGGGCTTGTTCAGCTTAGAAAAAAAGATGCCTCAGAGGGGATCTCATTTTTATACATAAATAAATATGTAGTCAGTACAAAGGACTGGGGCATGACTTATTCCTTACAAAGACCATACTGAGGACTAGGGGCACTCATTATTGGTGGAATAAAAACGATTCCGACAGCTCAATAGGAATGGGTTCTTTACAGTTAGAGCAGTCAGAATGTGGAATGCTCTTTCCAGAAGAGGTAGTACTGGCAGACACTATAACAGCTTTTAAAAAAGGGCTAGATGATTTCCTCAATACACAGAACATTACGAGTTATAGTTAATTTAGTGACAAAAAAACAATTGGTGGAGAAAGGTTGAATTTCATGGACCTAGGTCTTTTTTCAACCTATGTAACTAAGGGTACTGTCACACAGTCACACTTTGGACGCTACGACGGCACGATCCGTGACGTCGCAGCATCGTATGAGTATCGCTCCAGCGTCGTAGACTGCGGTCACACGTTGCAATCACGGCGCTGGAGCGATGCCGAAGTCCCCGGGTAACCAGGGTAAACATCGGGTTACTAAGCGCAGGGCCGCGCTTAGTAACCTGATGTTTACCCTGGTTACCAGCGTAAACGTAAAAAAAAAAAACCGTACATACTCACATTCCGGTGTCTGTCCCCCGGCGTTCTGCTTCTCTCCACTGTGTAAGCAGCAGAGCCGGAAAGCACAGCGGTGACGTCAGACGTCACCGCTGTGCTCGCTTTCTGGCTGGCCGGCGCTCACAGTGCAGAGAAGCTGAGACGCCGGAGGACAGACACCGGAATGTAAGTATGTACGTTTTTTTTTTTTTTACTTTTACGCTGGTAACCACGGTAAACATCGGGTTACTAAGCGCGGCCCTGCGCTTAGTTACCCGATGTTTACCCTGGTTACAAGCGAACACATCGCTGGATCGCTGTCACACACAACGATCCAGCGATGTCAGCGGGAGATCCAGCGACGAAAGAAAGTTCCATACGATCTGCTACGACGTACGATTCTCAGCAGGATCCCTGATCGCTGCTGCGTGTCAGACACAGCGATATCGTATGGATATCGCTGGAACGTCACGGATCGTACGGTCGTAGCGATCAAAGTGTGACTGTGTGACAGTACCCTAAGTAAAAAAAAAAGAAAAAAAGGAAAACAATGGACTGCAGATATCAAGGTTTCATTTTATATGACTTTCTGTGACCTGCATGCCCATATATACAATGTAGGAGTGTTGATTCTACTGACAGATTCCCTACAAGTTTACATTTATGCTAAAAAGGATTACATAAAATATCATTAAAACCGATTATGTTAATCACAAACTGCTTTGAAAATTAAATACAGGCAATATTTGTAGAAACAAAAGTGACACTTACCTTGGATCTTTCTGTATGCTATCAATAGATGGAGACCTGGCTAATGTTCCTTCAGGTGGTATAGCTGGCCCCGATTTACTGTAGGGTGAGTCAACAGATGGACAATACTGCAGCTGATGGTATGGGTCTGCATAATTCGATCCAGAGCCTACAGCATAACTGGCCCTCTGGAAGGTCCCTGTTGCGTTCTGAGAGCAATGTTGGCTGCCTGTACGCTGTAAAGGTACGGAGTCGACACCAGGGGAAGATGGGGCTATGACAGGAAAGTAGGGACAAAGTAAAAAACTAAGGATCTGTTCACAGAAATGGTTAACCAGGTCTAGTCAGGAAAAATACACACAAACACACAAGTACAGGGGACATAAATAGAAACATTCAATTAACCATTAGATCAACTATTAAAATATACTTTAAAGGGAATGTGCCATCAGAATATGGCCTGTTGCTTTAATATTTTTGTGTTGAATATATTTTTTTCACAATGATTTTTTGTCCCATATCACCATGTTTATTGAAAATAAAAGTTAGAAATCTTGGAATTTTTGCTCTGGCCACTTGGGCTTTTTTAGACTCTAATTTCTTGTCATTCCAGGGAATCTACATTCATATTAGCAGCACTAAACAGACTCTATCTTTTGAATTTTTTTTGTATTTAATGAGTGAGTGAAAAGATAATTGTAAGGCTGGAGTCACACACAATGTATAAAAAATCTGTCCGATTTTGTCTGCTGAGAATCGCTCAAATGTTCTCCGTATGGTGATCCGTATCTCATCCGTTTGCAATGCCAGAATGCGTTTTTTTCTCAAAAAAGTATCCGTATGTCATCGGTATGGTGAGATTTTCTCACAAACTTGCAAAATGAGCAAATAATGGCTGAGCCTTTCCTATTACCTGCCCAATGCCTGAGAATTTCTCACAAGTCACACTGATGGTCCGTGTGCTGTGCGATTTTTTTCTCACACCCATAGACTTGCATTGACGTTTCTCAGCTGAGATACGTGAACAATCGCACATGCTGCGATTTCACTCGCAAGTGTAATACGGATGAGAAAAAAACTGAAGATGTGAGCTGCCCAATAGAGAAATACTGGTCAGAGTGCTATGCGATTTTTTATCGCATAGCACTCGTCCGTATTACAGACTAGTGTGACTCCGGCCTAAAAGGAGAGGGTGCAGCGTCAGGTGTGAAATCATCTACTGTGATTGGTGGATCCTTTGATACCAGCTGTATATCAATGATCAGTTATTGTAATCCTGCCTCTGATGAGAAGGAAAATAATGTAAACTATTCTTGAAAAGAACGCCCTTTGTAAATGTAGTAACCATGAAACAAATTATTACTAAGTAATTACTAATTAGTTATGACTAATTTTGTGTTTTCTTTATTAAATAAAAAATATTGTCAAATATTTTAACAATTCATGTAACTCAAAACCTAATTAAAGCAATAGATAATTTTCTGATGACAAATTAGCTTTAAGAGAAGACACTTTAAGAAAGCACTGTAAATATGTCAGCTGTTCATAAGACTGAATGTATAGCCTAACCTAATTACACTTTAGTTTAGTTTGGTGCAAATAGATTGCTTTAATGTGCTTAAAGGGTCATTCCTACCTTCCTAAATAGCTACTGTTGGATAATTACTGCTTATTAAAATTTTAAGTCTTTCTTGACATATTAACACTTTTTTTTACAGCTCATTGCTTTGGAGACCGACCAATGCTGCTAGATAGAGATAGCAAAACACGCAAAGTGCTTACAACCTCTTTCCTGTTGAGCTTGGAAGCACTGTTTTTAATCTGGCCCATATTACTAAAGGGCATCTTCTAATCCTGGTGCAGTGCTTTCAAGCTAAACAGAGTGGTGGTTGTTCACCTAGGCAAACAGCCAAAAGCAAAAGAAAATAATCTCAGGAACAAATGCACATTTTAAAAAGCAGTAAATTGCAAAAGTGCTTGCTTTTACAAGCTCTATCCAACAATATCTGTCTTTGAAGATGATAATAATCTTCGTCAGACACATTGTAAGAAAGAGAAAGTCAGTGTGAGCTGGAATACAAAACTTCAAATTATTTCTCATCTGTTGAACTTTACCAACACACTGAGGTCAGACAACGCAGAGTTTACAGCATGAAGATGCAATCAATGTAGAAAAAACACTGTGAGATATGAGAAAATGATATCTAATTGATATCATTTGATATCTGATGGAATGCCTGTCAGATACAGTTTGGCCCCAAAATTCTTGCTCCTAAACTCAGCCCCTACCCTTGGGATTACCCAAGACCAATGTTTTTCTTTAATTAGCCCAAGCAAACAGGCCTTTGATGCTCTCTCCAGGGAGGCCAAAATGCATAGACCATGTGTCCCCAGCAATTATCATAGGGGTGAGAATTCTTGTGCAGAATTGGCTTCCTTTGTTTAACTCAGGCTGCCATCATGGCACAACAAATCCCAGGCTAACCAGTGCAAGGCTCTGAGATATTGAATCTAGAAAATTACCTATAATAAAAGAATGCAATATCTCTGAGCCTAGCCAAGCACATAATCGGAATCTGCATCCCTTTCCACACAAGCCCATCCCGAGCAGCCACCTATAGAACCCGGCATTATTGAGTGATAATGCATAACTACCAGGAATTAAATACGGCATCCATATTTGGCCTCCCTGCGCAGATAAAATCCAGCAGAACCCATTGGCACTGCCACCATTCCATTAAGAGCTACGGGTGGAAAGTTATGGACATCCATGGTTCTGGATGGAAAATCATGCACTCAGATATGAGAGAGGCTGCACAGCCCAGAGGGTTGACACAGCGTGTAGGAGGGAACAGCCTAGGGGATAATAGGCAGCCGCTTATTTTAGACTTAATTTCTCTACTGACAGGAGGCCCGTTATCTCACGTGGCCAGAGAGAATCACGTAACAAAGATTTGGATCTGTGATCCATCAATGCTTCCCTGTGAGCATACTCGATAATGCTCGTTACTCGCCCGAGCATTGCTGTATTCACGGTCGCGGCGAGAACTGAGCATTTCCGGGTTTGCTCGGTGGCAGCTCGGGTCTCCACCCTGCATGATTGGCACTCTGTACAGAGCCAATCAACATGCAGGGATTGTCTGCCATGCACTGTAATGCCGCAGCCATCTTTTTTGTGGTATTACAGTGATTGGCTGGCAGCACAGCATTATCAAGTCTTTAAGAGACCTGCTCATCACACTCTCGTCTGGAAACAGACAGTGTAGGGAGAGCTGCTGCCGAGATAGGGACAGATTTGTGCTTTTGTTAGTTATTGTGGGTATACCATTGTTAAATCCCAAAGCGCCACCCCCTTCTGGAGACACGATGATGCCGGATGTGTTCATTGCACACATCTGGAATCATCACACCCCACACATAGGGCCCTGTGTTTTACCTTGCGGCGGCGCAGCGTTGCCGCAAGGTAAACGGACATGCTGCAATCTAAAAAGACGTGCCGCATGTCCGGAATCGCAGGGCCGCCGGGTACGTGTTACCACGCATAGTGGATATGGGATTTCATAAAATCCCCCTCACTATGCTGTAACATCTGGACGCTGCGGATTGAACGCTGCGGCTCCACGCAGCGTTCAATCTGCTGCTATTCCGGATGTAAAACGGCACGTGGACACATACCCAAAAGGTTGTTGGTTGCTAGACCTAATATTAACCAACAGGTCAGACCGCATATCAAATATAAGGGTTGGGGGTCACTTGGGGAATAGTGATCACAAAATAATAAGTTTTCATGTATCCTTTAATAAGATGTGTAATAGAGGGGTTACAAGGACACTAAATTCAGGAGGGCAAATTTCCAACGGATGAGAGAGGATCTTGGTGCAATTAACTGGGACGATATCCTGAGACATAAAAATACACAAAGAAAATGAGAGACGTTTATTAGCATCCTGGATAGGATCTGTGCACAGTATATACCGTATGGGAATAAACATACTAGAAATAGGAGGAAACCAATATGTCTAAATAGAGCTGTAAGGGGCGCAATAAGGGACAAAAAGAAAGCATTTAGAGAATTAAAGGAAGTAGGTAGTGAGGAGGCATTAAATAAATACAAAAAATTTAATAAATTCTGTAAAAAGCAAATCAAGGCAGCAAAGATTGAGACAGAGAGATTCATTGCCAGAGAGAGTAAAATAATCCCAAAATATTCTTTAACTACATAAATAGTAAGAAACTAAAAAATGATAGTGTTGGCCCCCTTAAAAATAGTCTGGGTGAAACTGTGGATGAGGATGAGGAAAAAGCCATCGTGCTAAATTACTTTTTTTCATCAGTATTTACAAAAGAAAATCCCATGGCAGACAAAATGACTAGTGATAAAAATTCCCAATTAAATGTCACCTTCTTAACCCAGCAGGAAGTATGGCGGCGTCTAAAAATCACTAAAATTGACAAATCTCTGGGCCGGATGGGATACACCCTCGAGTACTGCAGGAATTAAGTACAGACATTCATAGACCATTATTTTTAATCTTTAACCCCTTCGCGACATGCGCCGTACTAGTACTGCGCTGCCGGCACTGCATTTGTGCCAGCCGCAGTACTAGTACGGCACACCGATCACCGCGGTCTCGCGCTGAGCGCCGCGGTGATCGGGTGCGGGTGTCAGCTGTACATGACAGCTGACACCCCTCAGCAATGCCCACGATCGGCGCTAGCGCCGATCATAGGCATTTAACCCCTCTGATGCCGCTGTCAGTAGTGACAGCGGCATAGAGGGGGATCGCACTCTCCCACCGGAGGAACGAGATGAGATCGCGTTGCTCCGGTGATCCGGAAGGAGTCCCCGGATCCAAGATGGCCGCAGGACTCCTTCCGGGTCACGAAATGACCTGGCTAGCCGGCGCCTGCTGAGAGTTGCTAAGAGCAGGCGCCGGAAAGCCTCCTAATCTTGCCTGTCAGATCGCTGATCTGACAGAGTGCTATGCACACTGTCAGATCAACGATCTGATCTAATATAGTGATGTCCCACCCTGGGACAATGGTAGAAATAAAAAAAAAAATAGAATGTATAAAAAATTTTTTTTAAAAAATCCCCAAATAAAGAAAAAAAAACATTTCCCAGTAAATCCATTTATTTATGTAAATTAAAAAAAACAATAAAAGTACACATATTTGGTAACGCCGCGTCCATAACGACCCGCTATATAAAACTATCCTACTAGTTAACCCCTTCAGTGAACTCCGCAAAAAATAAAATAAAAAACAAGGCAAAAAACAACGCTTTATTATCATACAGGCGAACAAAAAGTGGAATAACACGCGATCAAAAAGACGGATATAAATAACCATGGTACCGCTGAAAACGTCATCTTGTCCCGCAAAAAAAAGCTGCCATACAGCATCATCAGCAGAAAAATAAAAAAGTTATAGCTCTCAGAATAAAGCGATGCAAAAACAATTATTTTTTAATATAAAATAGTTTTTATTGTGTAAAAGCGCCAAAACATAAAAAAAAATACATAAATGAGGTATCGCTGTAATCGTACTGACCTGAAGAATAAAGCTGCTTTGTCAATTTTACCACACGTGGAACGGTATAAACACCCCCCTAAAAGAATTTCAGGAATTGCTGGTTTTTGTACATTCCACCTCCCAAAAATCAGAATAAAAAGCGATCACAAAATGTCATGTGCCCAAAAATGGTACCAATAAAAACGTCAACTCGTCCCGCAAAAAACAAGATCTCACATGACTCTGTGGGCCAAAATATGGATAAATTATAGCTCTCAAAATGTGGTGATGCAAAAACTATTTTTTGCAATAAAAAGCGTATTTTAGTGTGTGATGGCTGCCAACCATAAAAATCCGCCAAAAAAACGCTATAAAAGTAAATCAAACCCCCCTTCATCACCCCCTTAGTTAGGGAAAAATAATAAAATTTTATAAAATGTATTTATTTCCATTTTCCCATTAAGGTTAGGGTTAGGGCTAGGGTTAGGGCTAGGGTTAGGACTAGGGTTAGGGCTAGGGTTAGGGTTAGGGTTAGGGCTAGGGTTAGGGTTAGGGTTAGGGTTGGGGTTAGGGCTAGGGTTAGGGCTGGGGTTAGGGTTTCAGTTAGAATTGGGGTGTTTCCACTGTTTAGGCACATCAGGGGCTCTCCAAACGCAACATGGCGTCCGATCTCAATTCCAGCCAATTCTGCTTTGAAAAACTAAAACAGTGCTCCTTCCCTTCCGAGTTCTCCTGTGAGCCCAAACAGTGGTTCCCCCCAACATATGGGGTATCAGCGTACTCAGGACAAATTGGACAACAACTTTTGTGGTCCAATTTCTCCTGTTACCCTTGGGAAAATAAAAACGTGGGGGCTAAAATATCATTTTCGTGGAAAAAAAATATTTTTTATTTTCACGGCTCTGCGTTATAAACTGTAGTAAAACACTTGTTGGTTCAAAGTTCTCACAACACATCTAGATAAGTTCCTTGGGGGGTCTAGTTTCCAATATGGGGTCACTTGTGGCAGGTTTCTACTGTTTAGGTACATCAGGGGCTCTGCAAATGCAACATGACACCTGCAGACCAATCCATCTAAGTCTGCATTTCAAACGGCGCTCCTTCCCTTCCGAGCTCTGCCGTGCGCCCAAACAGTGGTTCCCCCCGTGTATGGGGTATCAGCGTACTCAGGACAAATTGGACAATAACTTTTGTGGTCCAATTTCTCCTGTTACCCTTGGGAAAAAAAATTGCGGGCTAAAACATCATTTTGTGGAAAGAAAAAATGTTTTTTTAATTTTCACAGCGCTACATTCTAAACTTTAGTGAAACTATTGGGGGTTAAAAGTGCTCACCACACATCTAGATAAGTTCCTTAGGGGGTCTTCTTTCCAAAATGGGGTCACTTGTGGGGGGTTTCCACTGTTTAGGCACGTCAGGGGCTCTCCAAACGCGACATGGGTTCCGATCTCAATTCCAGCAAATTTTGCATTGAAAAGTCAAACGGCGCTCCTTCCCTTCCAAGCTCTTCCATGCGCTCAAACAGTGGTTTATCCCCATATATGAAGTATCAGCGTACTCAGGACAAATTGCACAACAATTTTTGGGGTCCAATTTATCCTGTTACCCTTGGGAAAATAAAAAATTTGGGGCAAAAAATCATTTTTTGTGAAAATTAATATGACATTTTTTTTACGGCTCTACATTATAAACTTCTGTGAAGCACTTGGAGGTTCAAAGTGCTCACCACACATCTAGATTAGTTTCTTAGAGGGTCTACTTTCCAAAATAATGTCACTTGTGGGGGTTTCCACTGTTTAGGCACGTCAGGGGCTCTCCAATCGCGACATGGGTTCCGATCTCAATTCCAGCAAATCTTGCATTAAAAAGTCAAATGGCGCTCCTTCCCTTCCGAGCTCTGCCATGTGCCCAATCAATGGTTTACCCCAACATTTGGGGTATCGGTGTACTCAGGACAAATTGTACAATGACTTTTGTGGTCCAATTTCTCCTGTTACCCCTGGTAAAATAAAACAAATTGGATCTGAAGTAAAAATGTTGTGAAAAAAAAGTTAAATGTTCAATTTTTTTTAAACATTCCAAAAATTCCTGTGAAGCACCTGAAGGGTTAATAAACTTTTTGAATGTGGTTTTGAGTACCTTGAGGGGTGCAGTTTTTAGAATGGTGTCACTTTTGGGCATTTTCTGTTATATAGACCCCTCAAAGTCACTTCAAGTGTGAGGTGGTCCGTAAAAAAAATGGTTTTGCAAATTTTGTTGCAAAAATGAGAAATCGCTGGTCAAATTTAACCCTTATAACTCCCTAACAAAAAAAATTATGTTTCCAAAATTGTACTGATGTAAAGCAGACATGTGGGAAATGTTGTTTATTTACTATATTATGTGATATAACTCTCTAATTTAAGGGCATAAAAACTAAAAGTTTGAAAATTGCTAAATTTTCATAATTTTCGACAAATTTTTGTTTTTTTTCACAAATAAATGCAAGTCATATCGAAGAAGTTTTACCACTATCATGAAGTACAATATGTAATGAGAAAACAGTGTCAGAATCACCAGGATCCGTTGAAGCGTTTCAGAGTTATGACCTCATAAAGTGACAGTGGTCAGAATTGTAAAAATTGGCCCTGTCACTTAGGTGAAAACAGGCTTCGGGGTGAAGGGGTTAAAGACTCCATAATAACAGGTTCTGTACCACAGGACTGGCATAGAGCAAATGTGGTGCCAATATTCAAAAAGGGGACAAAAACTGAACTCGGTAATTATAGGCCAGTAAGCTTAACCTCTACTGTGGGTAAAATCCTGGAGGGCATTCTAAGGGATGCTATACTGGAGTATCTGAAGAGGAATAACCTCATGACCCAGTATCAGCACGGGTTTTCTAGGGACCGTTCATGTCAGACTAATTTGATCAGCTTCTATGAAGAGATAATTTCCGGACTGGACCAAGGGAACCCAGTGGATGTAGTGTATATGGACTTTTCTAAAGCTTTTGATACGGAGCCACACAAAAGGTTGTTACATAAAATGAGAATAATGGGGATAGGGGAAAATATGTGTAAGTGGATTGAGAGCTGGCTCAGGGATAGGAAACAAAGGGTGGTTATTAATGGGGCACACTCGGACTGGGTCGCGGTTAGCAGTGGGGTACCACAGGGGTCAGTATTGGGCCCTCTTCTTTTTAACATATTTATTAATGACCTTGTAGGGGGCATTCAGAGTAGAATTTCAATATTTGCAGATGACACTAAACTCTGCCGGGTAATCAATACAGGGGAGGACAATTTTATATTACAGGATGATTTATGTAAACTAGAAGTTGGGCTGATAAATGGCAAATGAGCTTTAATGGGGATAAATGTAAGGTCATGCACTTGGGTAGAAGTAATAAGATGTATAACTATGTGCTTAATTCTAAAACTCTGGGTAAAACCGTCAATGAAAAAGACCTGGGTGTATGGGTGGATGACAAACTCATATTCAGTGGCCAGTGTCAGGCAGCTGCTACAAAGGCAAATAAAATAATGGGATGCATTAAAAGAGGCATAGATGCTCATGAGGAGAACATAATTTTACCTCTATACAAGTCACTAGTTCGACCACACTTAGAATACTGTGCACAGTTCTGGTCTCCGGTGTATAAGAAAGACATAGCTGAACTGGAGCGGGTGCAGAGAAGAGCGACCAAGGTTATTAGAGGACTGGGGGGGGTCTGCAATACCAAGATAGTTTATTACACTATTTAGTTTGGAAAAACGAAAACTAAGGGGTGATCTTATTTTAATGTATAAATATATGAGGGGACAGTACAAAGACCTTTCTGATGATCTTTTTAATCATAGACCTGAGACAGGGACAAGGGGGCATCCTCTACGTCTGGAGGAAAGACGGTTTAAGTATAATAACAGACGCGGATTCTTTACTGTAAGAGCAGTGAGACTATGGAACTCTCTGCCGTATGATGTTGTAATGAGTGATTCATTACTTAAATTGAAGAGGGGACTGAATACCTTTCTGGAAAAGTATAATGTTACAGGGTATATACACTAGATTCCTTGATAGGGCGTTGATCCAGGGAACTAGTCTGATTGCCGTATGTGGAGTCGGGAAGGAATTTTTTTCCCCAAGGTAGAGCTTACTCTTTGCCACATGGGTTTTTTTTTGCCTTCCTCTGGATCAACATGTTAGGGCATGTTAGGTTAGGCTATGGGTTGAACTAGATGGACTTAAAGTGTTCCTTCAACCTTAATAACTATGTAACTATATGTAACTATGGCGGATAATGCTTCCAGTCACTTTGCCACCACCAGAACGTCTTCCACACGGTCAAGTCTGAGTAGCCATGAGTCTGGACCGCATATTACTCACCCTGATCCTCCTTCCTCCCACCATGCCAAGTTCCTGGAGACAGCTGATCCCACATTTGGACACTAGGAAGAGCTGTTCACTTTTCCATTTATAGATTTGGGCCTCTCGTCTGGTCCACCTGAAGCGAGGCAAGATATTGCATGTAGTGATGCCCAAATATTTGAGCAGCTACGGTCACATGAAGGCGACAGTGGGAAAGTGTCACAAGAGGTGGATGATGATGAGACACAATTGCCAGAAAGTCAGGAGTAGGACCAGGGTGCAGATGTGGAAGATGAGGTGGTGGATGATATAGTAACTAACCCAACCTGGCAGGAGGACATGCAGAGCGAGGACAGCAGCACACATGGGGAAGGAGGCATAGCACCCCAACAGGCAGGAAGAAGCAGTGTGGTGGACACAGACAGAAGGCGTGCATCTATTCCTAATAACACCAAACTGGCAGAAGTTTCCATTCCAACTGTTAGGTCTTGCCAGGTCTGGTTGTTTTTTAGAGAATCTGCTGATAACCCAAACAGGCCATTTGCACCACCTGCCAAACCTGCATCATCAGGGGTAGCAAAACTACCAGCCTGACCAACACCAGCATGATCAAGCACATGGCAGCAAAGCACCTGACTTTGTGGGCCAAACCCCAGGCTCCAGGAACAGTGTCTGTTGGTGACACCACAGCTTCTTTCACTGTTGTGCGTGCAAGCCAATCCCCTATCCATGGTGCATGCAAAGATGCCTCGCGCCCTGCACCTGTTGTTGTCCACACTCAACTAGTACCATCATCAAGCATGTCCACATCCTTGTCCCAGCGCAGCCTTCAGTTGTCCATACCCCAGTCATGCGCAGCCAACGCCCCACAGGCCACAGTACTAAATTCACACATTTCTCATTTGCTTGCAGTCGAAATGTTGCCTTTTAAGCTCATGGAGATGGAAGCTTTCCGCAACCTGACGGTGGCAGTCATCACAAGGTACTCGGTCCCCAGCTGCCACTATTTCTCCCAGTGTGCTGTACCGGCATTACACCAGCACATGTCCCACAACATTATCCATACCCTCCACAATGCTTTTATTGGGAATGTCCACCTAACCATGGACACATGGACAAGTGGTTGTGGGCAGGGATGGTACATCTCACTGACGGCACACTGGGTTAACATAGTGGAAGCCGGGACCAAGTTGGATCTCTGAAATGAGCACATCAGTCACAAGTTGAAAGCACTGCAGCACTACCTCAGCCAAGTGGCAACAGGCTGTGCTGTAGCTAATTTGCTTAGGTGACAGACCGCACAATGCTGAAGAGTTGTGGACAGCTCTGAAAGAGCAGTCAGATTTGTAGCTGACACCGCTAAACATACAGCCAGGCATGGTCATGTGTTACAATGGCCGGAACCTGGTGGCGGCTCTGACACGAGGTGAGCTCACACATGTACCATGCCTGGCCCATGTGCTGAACCTCATAATTCAATGGTTTCTCAAAAGCCACCCAGAGCTGCCACATACTGCTAATGAAAGTACGCCGCCTGTGTGCCCATTTTAAAAAGTCAGCTACAGTTTCAGCCACTCTTGCTATGCTTCAGCATTGTTTGCAGCTTCCGATTCACCGACTGGTGTGTGATATCCCCATGCATTGGAACTCTACATTGCATATGTTGGAAAGGATTTGTGAGCAGAAGGCAGTTTTTGACTACCAGCATCAACAAGGCCGTTGTTATTCAGTTCAGACTCCACACATAAGATCTCAGGAATGGACATGGATGTTAGACATCTGTACCATCCTACAAAACGTTGAGGACTCTACCAAGATGTTGAGCGGTGATGACGCCATAATTAGCATCAACATCCCACTTCTCTGCATTCTGAAAACCTCTCTACTCACAATGAAAGAGGATGCATTGCAGCTGGAGCACGAGGACATGGAGCAAGGAACCATACCAGGTGATTACACGTAGCCCAGCCTCATGTCGTTCCAACATGGATTGGTAGACAATGAGGAAGAGGAGGAGGAAAAACAGGAGCTACTTTCATGCTCTATAGATGGCACTACAAGCACAACTGTTAGTCTGTTCAGCGTGGGTGGCCTGAGGACAGGAAGGAGGAGGAGGACAGCATGTTCAGTTGTCCTGTTGGTGAGGACATGGAAATCTTGCCTGTTAGCAGTCTGGCATGCATGGCTGACTTTATGTTGCACTGCCTTTCCCATTAACCTCGCGTTATGCAAATTTTCGGTGACACTCATTACTGGTTGGTGACACTTCTAGACCCACGTTACAAGGAGAACTTTCAATCTCTTCTTCCAGAGCCAGAGAGGTTTACTGAAATAGTGCAGTACCGGAGGACCCTTTTTGCAGAATTACTAAGAAAATTCCCATCTGAGAACGCTTGCGGCAGACATCATAGGTCGTTGGACAACCAAGGAGTACAGGTGAGAGAGACACAAATCCAATCCAGCAGAGGCAGGGGAACACTGGCAAAGTTCTGGGAGAGTTTTCTCAGACCCTCCCATCATGCTGGCACAGAGGCAAAGGGTACTGTCACAAGGAGTGCAATGTTTTGGAAAATGCTGAGGGGGTAACTTGCTGACCGTACCAACGTACTCCGTGATTCCTCTGTACCTCTTAATTATTGGGTATCCAAGCTGGTCACGTGACATGAACTGGCTCTCTACGCCTTGGAGGTCCTGGACTGCCTTGCTGCTAGCATTTTGTCAGAGCGGGTTTTTAGTGCCGCTGGTGGAATTATAACTGATAAGCGTATCCGTCTGTCAACTGAAAATACTGACAGGCTGACTCTTATAAAAATGAACAAGGGCTGGATTGGGCCAGACTTCTCTACACCATCGAATGATAACAGAGAAACATAACCTCCAATACAGTGTCTTTTTTTTTTACACTTCTTGATTTTGGCTATTTGGTGGTATCCTCCTCCTTCTCCTCATCCTTATCATCCACCACCACTAGAGCACCAGGGTCAACGTGTTCTGTGAGGCTAAAGCCACTCTATTTTTTTGCAAGGGTGTTTATGATGCCCGTAAATAATTTAATTAAAAAAAATGTGTACCCCCTTGGGAGAAATGTTTGTCAGCCCATTCACTTAGTGTATGGGCATTTCAAATATAGGAGAACCTCTCCTGTTGTGAATTAGACTTTTTTGGCTCCCTCTTGTGGTCACTAGTGATATGACTCTGGGATTGTCTTTCTTCAGTTTTGGCACCCACCTGGGTCGTTAGTCCAGGGGTGTTGCTATATAAACTTCCTGAATTCTCAGTCTGGTGCCTGGCATCGTTGTAATCAGTTCCTTTCTGTTTGCTCCTGTCTGCTGGTCCTGGATCTTGCTAAATTAAGCTAAGTCCTGCTTCTTTGTTTTTTGGTTATTTGCATTGCTCTTATTTTTTTGTCCAGCTTGTACTAAATGTGATTTCTGATTTTGCTGGAAGCTCTAGGGGGCTGGTATTCTCCCCCCGGGCCGTTAGACGGTTCAGGGGTTCTTGAATATCCAGCGTGGGAATTTTGATAGGGTTTTTGCTGACCGTATAAGTCATCTTACTATATTCTGCTATTAGTCAGTGGGCCTCTCTTTGCTAAATATCTAGTTCATTCTTACGTTTGTCTTTTCTCCTTACCTCACCGTTATTATTTGTTGGGGGCTTGTATCCAACTTTTGGGGTCTTTTCTCTGGAGGCAAGAAAGGTCTATCTTTTCCCTTCTAGGGTTAGTTAGTTCTCCGGCTGGCGCGAGACGTCTAGAACCAACGTAGGCACGTTCCCCGGCTGCTGCTATTTGTGGTGCTAGGTTTAGATATACGGACAGCCCAGTTACCACTGCCCTATGAGCTGTTTTTTTGTGTTTGCAGACTTGGAATTTACTTTTGAGACCCTCTGCCATTGGGGTCATAACAGTATGCCAGGCCAAAGTTGAATGTTTAATGCATTGCAGAAGTGGGATAATAAGAAAGGAAATTCTGAGTTTTTTTTTTCCTTTCTTTCTTCCTCCCCTTTACCTCTGAGTGGCTTGAGCTTGCTGCAGACATGAATGTCCAGACCTTGATTACAAGTGTAGATCAGCTTGCTGCTCGTGTGCAGGGCATACAAGATTTTGTTACCAGTAGTCCAATGTCTGAACCTAAAATACCTATTCCTGAACTGTTCTCTGGAGACCGATTTAAGTTTAGGAATTTCAGGAATAATTGTAAATTGTTTCTATCTCTGAGACCCCGTTCATCTGGAGACTCAGCTCAGCAAGTTAAAATTGTTATCTCTTTCTTACGGGGCGACCCTCAGGATTGGGCCTTCTCGCTAGCGCCAGGAGATCCGGCATTGGCAAATATTGATGCATTTTTTCTGGCGCTCGGATTGCTTTACGAGGAACCCAATCTTGAAATTCAGGCAGAAAAAGCCTTGCTGGCTATTTCTCAGGGCCAGGATGAAGCTGAAGTGTATTGCCAAAAATTTCGGAAATGGTCCGTGCTTACTCAGTGGAATGAGTGTGCTCTGGCCGCAAATTTCAGAAATGGCCTTTCTGAAGACATTAAGAATGTGATGGTGGGTTTCTCCACTCCTACAAGTCTGAATGATTCAATGGCGCTGGCTATTCAAATTGACCGGCGTTTGCGGGAGCGCAAAGCCACTAATTCTCTGGTGGTGTTGTCTGAACAAACACCTGATTTAATGCAATGTGGTAGAATTCAGACTAGAAATGAACGGAAAAATCATAGACGTCAGAATGGGTTGTGTTTTTACTGTGGTGATTCAACACATGTTATATCAGCATGCTCTAAACGCCCAACAAGGGTTGTTAGTCCTGTCGCCATTGGTAATTTGCAACCTAAATTTATTTTGTCTGTGACTTTAATTTGCTCATTGTCCTCCTACCCTGTTATGGCGTTTGTGGATTCAGGTGCTGCCCTGAGTCTTATGGATCTGTCATTTGCCAAGCGCTGTGGTTTTGTTCTTGAGCCGTTGGTAAATCCTATCCCTCTTAGAGGTATTGATGCTACGCCATTGGCGGAAAATAAACCGCAGTTTTGGACACAGGTAACCATGTGCATGACTCCTGAACATCGGGAGGTGATTCGTTTTCTTGTTCTGCATAAAATGCATGATTTGGTCGTTTTGGGTCTGCCATGGTTACAGACCCATAATCCAGTCTTGGATTGGAAGGCAATGTCTGTGTCAAGTTGGGGCTGTCAGGGAATTCATGGTGATTCCCCACCGGTGTCTATTGCTTCCTCTACTCCTTCGGAAGTTCCTGAGTATTTGTCTGATTATCAGGATGTATTCAGCGAGTCCAGGTCCAGTGCTCTTCCTCCTCATAGGGACTGTGACTGTGCTATAGATTTGATTCCAGGTAGTAAATTTCCTAAGGGAAGATTATTTAATCTGTCTGTACCTGAGCATACCGCAATGCGTTCGTATATCAAGGAATCTCTGGAGAAGGGGCATATCCGTCCATCCTCTTCCCCTCTTGGTGCGGGATTCTTTTTTGTGGCCAAGAAGGACGGATCTTTGAGACCTTGTATTGACTATCGGCTTCTGAATAAAATCACTGTTAAATTTCAGTGTCCTTTGCCTCTGTTGTCGGACTTGTTTGCCCGGATTAAAGGTGCCAAGTGGTTCACCAAGATAGATCTTCGTGGTGCGTACAACCTTGTGCGCATTAAGCAAGGAGATGAATGGAAAACTGCATTTAATACGCCCGAAGGTCATTTTGAGTACTTGGTGATGCCTTTTGGGCTCTCTAATGCTCCTTCAGTGTTTCAGTCCTTTATGCATGATATTTTCCGGAAGTATCTGGATAAATTTATGATTGTTTATCTGGATGATATTCTGGTTTTTTCTGATGATTGGGACTCGCATGTAGAGCAGGTCAGGATGGTGTTTCAGGTTTTGCGTGAGAATGCTTTGTTTGTTAAGGGCTCAAAGTGTCTCTTTGGAGTACAGAAGGTTCCCTTTTTGGGTTTTATTTTTTCCCCTTCTGCGGTGGAGATGGACCCAGTCAAGGTCCGAGCTATTCATGATTGGACTCAACCCACGTCAGTTAAGAGTCTTCAGAAGTTCTTGGGTTTTGCTAACTTCTACCGTCGTTTTATCGCTAATTTTTCTAGCGTTGTTAAACCTTTGACGGATATGACCAAGAAAGGTTCTGATGTTGCTAACTGGGCTCCTGCAGCCGTGGATGCTTTCCAGGAGTTGAAGCGCCGGTTTACTTCGGCACCTGTTTTGTGCCAGCCTGATGTCTCACTTCCCTTTCAGGTTGAAGTGGATGCTTCTGAGATTGGGGCAGGGGCCGTTTTGTCGCAGAGAGGCCCTGGTTGCTCTGTAATGAGACCATGTGCTTTTTTCTCTAGGAAGTTTTCGCCCGCTGAGCGGAATTATGATGTTGGCAATCGGGAGTTGTTGGCCATGAAGTGGGCATTTGAGGAGTGGCGTCATTGGCTCGAGGGTGCTAAGCATCGTGTGGTGGTCTTGACTGATCACAAAAATCTGATGTATCTCGAGTCTGCTAAACGCCTGAATCCTAGACAGGCCCGTTGGTCATTGTTTTTCTCCCGTTTTGACTTTGTGGTCTCGTATTTACCAGGTTCAAAGAATGTGAAGGCTGATGCTCTTTCAAGGAGCTTTGTGCCGGACTCTCCTGGAGTCGCAGAACCAGTTGGTATTCTTAAAGAGGGAGTTATCTTGTCAGCCATTTCTCCGGATTTGCGACGTGTGTTGCAGAGATTTCAGGCTGGTAGACCTGACTCTTGTCCACCTGACAGACTGTTTGTTCCTGATAAGTGGACCAGCAGAGTCATTTCCGAGGTTCATTCCTCGGTGTTGGCAGGGCATCCGGGAATTTTTGGCACCAGAGATTTGGTGGCTAGGTCCTTTTGGTGGCCTTCCTTGTCACGGGATGTGCGGTCATTTGTGCAGTCCTGTGGGACTTGTGCTCGAGCTAAGCCTTGCTGTTCTCGTGCCAGCGGGTTGCTCTTGCCCTTGCCTGTCCCGAAGAGGCCTTGGACACACATTTCCATGGATTTCATTTCAGATCTTCCGGTGTCTCAGGGCATGTCTGTCATCTGGGTGGTATGTGATCGCTTTTCCAAGATGGTCCATTTGGTATCTTTGCCTAAGCTGCCTTCCTCTTCCGATCTGGTTCCTTTGTTCTTTCAGAATGTGGTTCGTTTACACGGCATTCCTGAGAATATTGTGTCTGACAGAGGATCCCAGTTTGTTTCCAGGTTCTGGCGATCCTTTTGTGCTAAGATGGGCATTGATTTGTCGTTTTCGTCTGCCTTTCATCTTCAGACTAATGGACAAACGGAGCGAACTAATCAGACTCTGGAGGCTTATTTGAGGTGTTTTGTTTCTGCAGATCAGGATGATTGGGTGACCTTCTTGCCGTTGGCTGAGTTTGCCCTTAATAATCGGGCTAGTTCCGCTATTTTGGTTTCGCCATTTTTTTGCAACTCTGGTTTCCATCCTCGTTTTTCCTCGGGACATGTGGAGCCTTCTGACTGTCCTGGGGTAGATTCTGTGGTGGATAGGTTGCAGCAGATTTGGAATCATGTGGTGGACAACTTAAAGTTGTCACAGGAGAAGGCTCAGCGTTTTGCCAACCGCCGCCGCGGTGTGGGTCCCCGACTTCGTGTTGGGGATTTGGTATGGCTGTCTTCTCGATTTGTTCCTATGAAGGTCTCCTCTCCTAAATTTAAGCCTCGCTTCATCGGTCCTTACAAGATATTGGAAATCCTTAATCCTGTGTCCTTTCGCTTGGATCTTCCAGTGTCGTTTGCCATTCACAACGTGTTCCATAGGTCTTTGTTGCGGCGGTACGTTGTGCCTGTGGTTCCTTCTGTTGAGCCTCCTGCTCCGGTGTTGGTTGAGGGCGAGTTGGAGTACGTAGTGGAGAAGATCTTGGATTCTCGTCTCTCCAGGCGGAGGCTTCAGTATCTGGTCAAGTGGAAGGGCTATGGTCAGGAAGATAATTCCTGGGTGGTTGCCTCTGATGTGCATGCGGCCGATTTAGTTCGTGCCTTTCACGCTGCTCATCCTGATCGCCCTGGTGGTCTTGGTGAGGGTTCGGTGACCCCTCCTTAAAGGGGGGGTACTGTTGTGAATTAGACTTTTTTGGCTCCCTCTTGTGGTCACTAGTGATATGACTCTGGGATTGTCTTTCTTCAGTTTTGGCACCCACCTGGGTCGTTATATAAACTTCCTGAATTCTCAGTCTGGTGCCTGGCATTGTTGTAATCAGTTCGTTTCTGTTTGCTCCTGTCTGCTGGTCCTGGATCTTGCTAAATTAAGCTAAGTCCTGCTTCTTTGTTTTTTGGTTATTTGCATTGCTCTTATTTTTTTGTCCAGCTTGTACTAAATGTGATTTCTGATTTTGCTGGAAGCTCTAGGGGGCTGGTATTCTCCCCCAGGGCCGTTAGACGGTTCGGGGGTTCTTGAATATCCAGCGTGGGAATTTTGATAGGGTTTTTGCTTACCGTATAAGTCATCTTACTATATTCTGCTATTAGTCAGTGGGCCTCTCTTTGCTAAATATCTAGTTCATTCTTACGTTTGTCTTTTCTCCTTACCTCACCGTTATTATTTGTTGGGGGCTTGTATCCAACTTTTGGGGTCTTTTCTCTGGAGGCAAGAAAGGTCTATCTTTTCCCTTCTAGGGTTAGTTAGTTCTCCGGCTGGCGCGAGACGTCTAGAACCAACGTAGGCACGTTCCCCGGCTGCTGCTATTTGTGGTGCTAGGTTTAGATATACGGTCAGCCCAGTTACCACTGCCCTATGAGCTGTTTTTTTGTGTTTGCAGACTTGGTATTTACTTTTGAGACCCTCTGCCATTGGGGTCATAACACTCTCCTTTAATTTGGGAATAGATTCTTAGGAGGACATCCTACACGTCTCTTCAGACACCACCACTGGAACACGAGTGTGAACATATTCTATGATGCAACAGTCACTCTATTTTTTGGCAAGGGTGTTTATGATGCCTGCAAATAATTTTAAAAAATGTGTAACCCCCAGGGGGAAATGTTTGTCAGCCCATACATTTAGTGTATGGGCATTACAAGTATAGGACACCCGCTCCTTTATAATAGGAACATTTTTTTATTAGGCCCTCCTCCACATCTCTTTCACCAGGCATTAGAGTGCCTTCTAATTTTTTGCAGGCCTTGCATTCACTGCATAGGCAAAGACTATTTAGACCCATTTCCTAATAATGGAAACATTGTTTTCAGGAGGCCCACCTCTACATCTCTTGCAAGGCTTATTGGGGGGCGTGTTATTTTGGTGCAGGGGAGGCATTGCATTCAATGCATACGCTAACAGTATGGCAGTATCAAATTCCTAATAAAGGGAACTTTGGTTTCATGTGGCCATCTAGGAAGTCTGTTCCAAGGGTTATTGGGGTGCATGTAACTTTGGTGCAAGGCAGGCTTTGAATTCAATGTATACGCTAAAAGCATGGCAGTACCAAATTCCTAATAATAGGAACTTTGGTTTCATGTGGCCATCAAGGACGTCTGTTCCAAGGGTTATTGGGGTGCATGTAACTTTGGTGCAGGGCAGGCCTTGCATTCAATGCATAAGCAAACAGTGTGGAAGTACCAAATTCCTAATAATGGGAACTTTGTTTTCATGTGGCCATCCAGGACGTCTGTTCAATGGGTTGTTGGGTGCGTGTAACTTTGGTGCAGGGCAGGCCTTGCATGCAATGCATAGGCTAACAGTATGGCAGTACCAAATGAAAAAAATGGGAACTTTGGTCTCATGTGACCATCCAGTATGTGGGCTCAAAGGCTTATTGGGGTGCATGTTACTTTGGTGCAGGGCAGGCTTTGCATTCAATGCAAACACCCACTTTCTTATAATGGGAATATTTTTTATGGAGGTGCTCCTATATGTCTCGTGAAAGATGTATTGGGGTACGACCTCATTATTGGCAGCCTAGCCACACACTACATAGGCAATAGCAGCATAGGAGACCCTCTGTATAATAATGGCCCTTTAAGAATATAAATACCGCCTGATGCCACTGTAAAAATAGGCTTTTTGACTTTAAGATTCCATCCTTCATAAATGAAACAAGATGTGTCTGATGATGTGTCACACACTACATGGCCAGCTAAGGTTGTTAAATGTTACAATGACATTTCCCAGTCAATGCATTTGTATTGGTTGAAAGCGATGCTAAAGTTGAAAAACGCATCAAAAACGCTACGTGTGTACATAGCCCAAGTGGTGGAGGAACATTTTTGTTTTGGGTTAATTATTTTGCCTTATATTCATTACCCTGGAAAGGATGTTCATTAACATATTTCCCAGGAAAATCCATTTTGGTTTTGTTTTGACAACATTGCTCAAAGCTGTTACCTGGGAGTCAGAAATGGTTCCAGGGGCATTCCCCATGATGTTCCCATGTCATTTGAGCACTGTTTTTAGACCTTAAAAGGACCCCCAGGGGGATCATGGTAAAAATGCTCATTTTTCCCATAGACTTACATTGGGCTCGTTGTTCTGGCCGAGTACCTCTGAGTATTGCAAATTGCTCGACCCTAGCAACGAGCATCTGAGCATTTGAGCATTTTAGTGCTTGTTCATCACTAGTCACATGCTACATAACACGGTAATTGCAATTCACCTGTATCCTACACTTATACTGCATTGTTGATTGTATACTTGTATATTTGCTTTTATGTGTATATATATATATATATATATATATATATATATACACAGTATATATATATATATATATATATATATATATATATATACACCTGTAATTTTCTAGTGCGCCTATTCGGCGATTAAATATAAAATTAATCTTGGGCTGCTCATTTATCTCGATCCATGAATCCCCATGTTCACACACTCGGTTGGTCAATTATATGCTACTTTGGGTTGGTTTCTGACTCGACAAAAGCCTGTTGTCGGACAGGGCTTATGTTTATCGAGGATCTGGTGGCAGCATACCGTACTGTGTTAGTGAGGAACTCTGATAGTGATGGCCGGTAGGTTTATATATATGTCCCCAGCCTGGACTGGTGATGTATATCACCCCTCACTGGGTGCTCCTCAATAACTCATGCCTATAGGGGAAGCCTCTCCGACAACTATTTGCCCCTGGTACAGTTCCCTGAATGACCTGGTGCAAGTGGTGGCACCAAAGAGCCAATCCCTGCTGGGTCCTTCTCTCCCCTCCCTGGAGGTGAGTGAAGTCAACACACCCCTTATCCTGTACAATCCATCACAGATTGGTCCCTTCCGGGCTCCCCAAGCATCTCGCCACCCTTGCACTACCCTGCTGCAGGAGAAGGCCATCTTCCTGCCCTTCTCCCTGGACAGCTCAGGTCTGAGGCCCTCTATCAAGCTGCTCTGACCAGTCTCGAGGAAGCCTCCGTAGCTCTTGAAAGTGGCAGAACGTCAGGCATTGCGAGAGGCAGCACGGGCAGAGCGGGAGCGCGAGGCGTGGAATGCCGTGAAGCTGCAGAGTAACAACATAAGCTGGAGGTGGCTCAGCAGGGTCTACTACCGCCACCACTACTGCACACCACAGCACCTCTGGAGCCCAAGACAGCCAAGGTCTGAGCTGAGGACTTCCCCTTGCTGGAGAAGGATGGAGACCTGGACTCATTTCTGCAGGCCTTTGAGCAGACCTGCAGCCAACACCATCTGGCCCCGGATCAGTGGGCAAAGTACCTGACCCATTTGAGGGGTAAGTCCCTGGAAATTTTGGGGGACTTACCTGCCAGGGAGGAGCAGGACTATGAGAGCATCAAACAGGCCCTGATTTAGCAGTTCAACCTTACTCCAGGGTCTTACCACTAGAGCTCACCACAGGCCAGGAGATCCAGGAGGTGGTTGTCATGGAGCAATTCTTTTAGAACTACCCAGAGGACCTCCAGCAGTATCTCCATGCCTGGAAACCAAAGGCAGATGACTATGTCAATAACCGGGCCCCTGAAGCTAAGAGGCCGCCCACAGCACCGGGAGAGGGGTAAGGCTCATCTTGCCCCTGTTTCCCCAGCCCCTAGAATGCAAGGGGTGCCCCCTCTGCTCCCCTTTCCAGGCCAGGGGTAGAACCCAGAAAGGTGTCACCTCTGCAACCAACCCGGACACTTCAGGACCATGTGTCACCAGCACCACAAGGCCCTGCCTCATCCCTAAAACCGTCCCCTCTCATGTGTGTGGGTGTGGGTGGTAGGAGGTCCCATGACAATTTCCAGCCCATCACCATAAACCACGTCGCTGCTATGGGACTTCGGGACACCGGCACCGAGAAGACCCTTGTGCGACCTGAGATGGTGTCCCCCCAGGACTTGATACCTGGGAAAACCCTTGCTGTGTCTAGGATTAGAGGAGTAGAACCAGCACTGCCTATCGCCAAGGTCTATTTGGACTGTGGCGCCGGGAGGGGAAAGAGAGAGGTGGGATCTGAGAGTCACTGCTATGCTGACAGGACAAAGCTAAAGTCAGTGTGCAGATCAGACAAAGCCAGATGACACAGGAAGGTGTGAGAATGCCCCCAGGTTTGATGAGGGAGAGGTAGGGGGCAGGTAGCTGCAAGACCAGAACCAGAGTTGGTGAGAGAGGCTGATGCAGGGATTGTAGGGCCCCTATATGAGTCCAGTCTGCTGGGTTCTGCACAGCTGCAGGAAGGGGAACGTGCCAATGGGGTTGTATCTGTTACAGGAGAGGTGGAGCTTCCAGGTAAGGTCCCCGGGCAGGAGGTTCCCACATCCGGGATGCCAGGAGACCAGGTTGGTCCACCTGACTCAGCGACTTGTGTGGAAGCTGAGGGGAGGCAGGCACTACCCAGGGTTACAGCGGTCGTGGCTGCTGTTACCAGGAGGGGGAGTGCTGGAGCCCAAGAGCCTCACGGAGGTCCGATGGCCTTCCCCCTTCTGACCAAGTGGCTGCTGAGCCAGAGTAGTTTTGTCTATTCTGGCCACATCTTGTCAAGGGGTTTCAGGCAGCGTTGGAAGCCAATGACAGCCTGAAAGCTCTTAAGGAGCAGGCGGCACAGCCTTTCACGGACTCATACCACAAGTGGGTGGTCTGGGACAAAGGATGGCTGTACCGAGTGTTGGATCAGCAAGAGTCACCAGAGATGAGGCCGAGGGCCCGACAGTTAGTGGTACCCTATCCGTTCAGGGCGGATAGCACATAAGGTTTAGATGGCCGGACACTTAGGGATTGCTAAGACCAAGGCCAGGCTAGCCCAGCATTTCTACAGGCCTAAAATGGGGGCTGATGTGTCTGGCTACTGCAGTTCGTGTGACACCTGTCAGAGTGGAGAAGGCGGGGCAGAGCCCCAAAGCCCCACTGGTGTCATTCACCTTCATTGAAGAGCCTTTCTGGAGGGTGGCTGTGGATCTCATCAGACCACTGTCCGTTCCCAGCCGCTCCGGGAAACACTTCATACTAATGGTAGTGGACAATGCCACCTGGTACCCGGAAGCGGTAGCCTTGTAGTCTATTCGGGCCAACAAGGTGGTTACAGCTTTGCTGGAGATTTTCTCCCAAGTGGGATCTCCCCAGGAAATGCTCACCGACCGGGGGACCCAGTTCATGTCGCAGCTGATGGAGTCCATTTGTAAGCAAATACAAGTGCAACATCTGGTGGCCAGCCCATACCATCCACAGACTTATGGTCTGTGTGAGCGGTTCAATGGCACCCTCAAGCAAATGTTTAAGATGTTGGTTGACTCCCACGGGACCAACTGGGAGCAGTACCTCCCACACCAACTGTTTGCCTAACGGGAGGCTCCACAGGCCTCAATGGGGTTTGCCCCCTTCGAGCTCCTGTATGGGCGGCTTGTACAAGGACCTCTTGCTCTGGTGAAAGACGCATGGGAAGGAGACGGCCACCCCTGGAGTGTCAGTCATTGAGTAGGTCGTGCGCTCTCGGGACAAAATGATGGCCTTGTTGTGGCTGGTGCAGGACATTATGGACCAGGCCCAGGCTGACCAGAAGCGCTGATATGACCAAAATGCTTGTGAAAGGATCTACCAGGTGGGTCAGAAAGTGTGGGAACTGGTCCCCGTACCACAGGACAAACTTCAGGCAGCCTGGGGGCCCCATACCTTGTGCACCAATGGCTCTATGACATCACATACCTGATCACCCTAGACCACGCTCGTGGAAGTAGGAAGGCCTTCCACATGAGCATGATGAAGGCACATCATGAGCGGGAGGCCTGTGCCCATCCTGTTTGCAACCAATCCGAGGAGGGGGAGGCAGAAACCCTCCTGGATCTGCTCACCCAGGCCAAGGCAGGCAGATCCATTGAGGACATAGAGGTTGGCCAAGAGCTCTCCGAGGACCAATGGTCCCAGCTGACAGTTACTTTACGTCCCATCCCGAAGCTGTTCAGCAGCGTTCCTGGAAGGACCGAATTGGCTGTCCATCAAGTGGACACTGGGGATCACCCCCTGAACCAGCGGTCAGCATATCGGGTCTCTCTTGAGGTGCAGCAGCAGATTCACCAACCGGTTGATGAGATGCTGAAGCTGGGTGTGATCCAGGCATCCAACAGTGTGGGGGCGTCGCCCGTAGTCCTCGTCCCCTAAAAGGACAGAACCTGGTTCTACGTGGACTCCAGGCCCACCCTAGGACCAAGAAATAGGTGATGTCCTTCCTGGGGACCACTGGGTACTATAGGAGGTTTGTTCAATACTGTCACGGCCACTCCTTCCGCTCATTCTTACCCGCTGCGGCGCGCTCCTCCTGCAGGCGCGCGTCCTCTCCTTCATTCTCTGCTCTCTGGTTCTCGTCGGGTGCGCGTGCGCACCGCCCACTCCAGCACTTCCTCTTTCTGATTTGCAGGCCCTCTGTATCTCCTCTCTGTGATCCTGGAGGACCGTGACCCGGTAGTCCTCCAGCACTCCATATATATAAGGTGATTCCTTCCTCTGCTTCTTGCCTGTCTGTCATTTGTGCTTCTGTGACTCAGGTCCACCATAGTCTTTGCTCTGCCTGTTCTGAGTCTCCGCTATGTCCAGTCAGTTCAGCTTCTCTGCCTTTCCCAGGCTTCCTTGTCTCCTCGTCCAGTCCAGTCCTTCCAGTGTCCTCTCCGTACTCTGTAGTCTGGTGTCTCTGTCCTGTCCTGCTTCCTTTGTGTCTTCCCCTTCGCAGTTCTCCTTTGGTCTCACCGGTTCCAAGCTCTTACCTAACTGTACTTCATCTTCCCTCACTCTGTCCGTCCTGCGCCTAGCTTCTTTATCTTGTACTTCCTACTACCTGTCTCCGGGTTCCAGCTTCTGCGGCAATAGTCTCCCTTGGGTCTGCCCCTAACGCTCCCTGTATAGGGGGTGGTCTACCTGGTCAGCTCACCCTTGGGAGGTTCGTTGTCGTGGATCTGCGGGTCCACCCCAGGTATTCCAATAGGACTGCACTCAGATGACATCTGAGTGCAGTCTGATTCTCACACATACTATAGTACCCTGGCCAAGCCCCTGACAGATGTCATCAAGAAAAAGCTGCCTCTCGCGGTAGACTGGTCAGTTGCCTTCAAGACCACTTTTCAGGCGCTCAAGACTGCTCTCCCCAGGTCCCCAGTACTACAAGCTGCTGACCTTGCATGGCCGTGTGTAGTACAGACTGACATCAGTGACTTTGGCCTCAATGCTGTGCTCAGCCAGGTCAACACAGCGGGCCAGGAGCATTCTGTCCTGTACCTGAGCAGGAAGCTATTGCTGAGAGAGGTGGCCTACTCCACAATGGAAAAGGAGTGCCTGGCAATTGTGTGGGCCCTGCAGCGTCTGCAGCCATACTTGTACAGGCATCCCTTCATCGTGGAGATGGACCATAACCCCCTCAGCTGGTTACACATGGTCTATGGGACGAATGTAAGGTTGCTGCAATGGAGCCTGGCGCTCCAGCATTACTACTTCTCCATTCACCACAAAAGGGGCCGTGACCATGGCAACGCTGATGGGCTATCCCAGCAAGGTGAGATTGCGGGAGATGTGCTCAGGGGAACACAGGAATGTGATGCCCCCTAGCGCCTTCTAAAGGAGGGAGGTGTGAGATATGGAAGAATTGATATATGATGGAATACAGTTTGACCTGAAAATACTTGCTCCCAAAATCAGGCCCCATCCTTGGGATTCCCCGAGACCAATGTTTTTCCTCAGGCCTTTGAAGCTCTCTCCAGGGGGTCAAAAGGCATAGAATCTGTGTCCCCACAATTATCACAGAGGTGTGAACTCTTGTGCAGAACTGGCTTCCTTTCACTCAGGCTGCCTTCATGGCACAACAGATCCCAGGCTAACCAGTGTTAGGCTCTGAGATATTGAATCTAGAAAATGACCTGTAATAAAAAAAATGCAATATCTCTGAGCCTAGCCGATCACATAATCAGAATCTGCATCCAGTTCCCCACAAGCCCATCCCAAGCAGCCACTTCTAGAACCCAGTGTTATTGAGTTATAAAGCATAGCTACCAGGAATTAAATACAGTAGTCATATTTGGTATCCCTGCACAGCTAAAATCCAGCAGAACCCATTGGTGCTGCCACCATTCCATTTAGAGCTTCGGGTGTAATGTTAAGGATATCCATGGTTCTGGATGGAGAACATTGCACTCAGATATGGGAGGAGAGAGGTTACACAGCCCAGGGGGTTGGCACAGCGTGTGGGAGGGAGCAGTCTAGGGGATAATAGGTAGCTCCTCATTTTGGACTTAGATTTCTACTGGCAGGAGGCCCGTTATCTGACTCGGCCAGAGAGAATCACGTAACAAAGATTTGGATTTGTGATCCATCAACGCCTCCCTGTGGTCACATGCTACATAACACGGTAATTACAATCTATCTGTATCCTACCCTTGTACTGCACTGTTAATTCTATATTTGTATATTTGCTTTTGTATATATATACCTGTATTTTTCTAGTTTGCATTTTCGGCGATTAAATATAAAATTACTCTTGGGTTGCTTTTTTATCTCGATTCACAAATCCCCAAGTCTGCACGCTCGGTTAGTCAATTATATGCTACTCTGGGTTGGTTTCTGACCTCACATAAGCCTGTTGTCGGACGGGGCTTATGTATAATGAGGAACTGGTGGCAGCATACTGTACTGTTTTAGTGATGAATTCTGATAGTGACGACCAGGAGGTTTATATATATGTCCCCAGCCTGGACTGGTGATGTATATCCCCCCTCACTGGGAGCTCCTCAATATCTCGTACCTATGAGGGAAGCCTTTCCTGTGACTATTTGCCCTCGGTGCAGTTCCCTTACTGACCTGAGGCAAGTGGTGGCCCCAGAGAGCCGATCCCTGCTGGGTCCTACTCTCCCTTCCCCGAAGGTGAGCTAAGTCAACACACCCCTTGCCCTGTGCGATCCATCACAAACACCATGTGCTGTTTTTGCAGATACACAAGTGCGTAGGGCTTGCTCATATGAGCATGCATATCAGACTAGCACTATTGGATGTTTTATCGGATAGCACTCAGACTAATGTTATGCTATGTTGAATTCAGTTTCTTAGTTAATTCACTAGTACTCTTCCGGTAGTGGTTTATCTCCAGGTGGAACAAAAGGATGAGTTTAAATGCAGTAGGGCTGATCCTTCCTTCCCTCTCCCCAATATTGGTGGGTTTGGACAACTTTAGTTGAATGTTCATGGGAAAATTTATCCTAACAAACGAACACAGCCAAACTTTTACTTACAATTTTCTAACATGAAATATGGACGATCTATTAACTCGTCCCTCCCAACAAACAGAATGAGACACAGCTTTAAACGACACAGTGTTTTATTCATTATTGCAATTTTTGTTGTTTTCAACCTTGTTTTGTTTGTGCCATTTTCATCTCTCCATTTGAACTTTTTTAAAGACACTTTATTATGTGGTCCCGCTTTTTTTAAAAGTTTGCCACTGAGGATTGAATTTAGAGTTTTCAGATATTTTTAACTGTTTCATGATTTGCAACATTTCCAAAAGTAGCAAATTCTGTCTCAGATGTACTCCAGACCTTCTCAAATGATTTTATATATGCCTAAAACATTGGCAAATATGCCTTAAAATTTGTGACATTTTACCATAACTTTGGTTTTGCATCTTTTAACCAAAAAAAAGTTTAAGGGCTCTATCACACGCCCTGATATTTCTGGTAGCGGAAAAAACAGTACTGGAGATATCAGTAGTGATGTGTACGTGTGTATTATACTTGTGGCATACGTGTGGCAACCATGTGCTGCCCATGTGCCACATCAGAATGACACGTACTGGCACCTGGGAACCACCGGTACTCTTTGTGCTGTTCCTTGATGCTGGGTGCTGAAGAAATCTCACATCACTGTTCCTTGCTCATGCTGCGATCAGCGCTAGCAGGGGACAATGTTGAGAGTTGTATTCAGATCATAACAGTGAGAGCAAGCAGTGGCTGATGTGAGTATTCATCAGTCACTGCCTGTGCTATAAATAAATAATAAAAAAAAATTACATGGGGTTCCCCTGTATTTTTGATAACCAGCCAGGCAAAACTGAAAGCTGCAGGCTGCAACCCTTAGCTTTCAGCTTTAGTAAGGCTAGTTATCAAGAATAGAGCGGTCCTCACTTATTTAAATAAATAATTTTTAAAAACGGCTTGGGGTCCCCCCTTTTTTGACAGCCAGCCAAGCCAAAGCAGACAGCTGGGGGCTGATATTCTCAGTCTGTTAAGGGGCTATGGATATTGTTTCCCCAGCCTAAAAATAGCAGTCTGTAGTCTCCCAGACATGGAAGATCTCTTCCCACTTGCCCAGTGAAGATGCCTCTCCATTACTAATCCTATTCTTGTATTGCAAATAAACACACAGTAAACATAAAGTTCTTTATTTGAAAGAAAAACAAAACACGCTTTTCCTTTTTCTTTAAAAATAACAATTTCACTGTCATCTGTGGTGAACTCACTGACTTTTTCTCATGGTGCTGAGGCCACTGCAGTTCAGCCCGGATAGGAAAACAGCCTCAGTGACCTACAGTAATCTCGATGATATCACCATTGCTCTCTGATGCTGCACTCACAGCAGCTCATTAATCAGTGGTTCTGAGCCTGGACAGTCGCATCTTGGCACCGTCCAGGTTGAAAACTGTTTATCCAAAGACATAGATTATGGCTTGGGACAGAACGATGAACAGGTGAGGGACATGGATGTTTTTTATTTTGTTTTATTACAGGAGATGATGGCATCAATGAAATGGGTGTTAGATTAGTAAAACTAATACCTTTGTTATTTTTAAATAAAAAAGTGTGTTTTGTTTTTATTTCAAATTAAGGACTTTATACTTGCTGTTTGTTTATTTTCAATACAACTATAGGATTAGCAATGGAGAGAAGCCTCTCTATTACTAATCCATAGGCTTGATGTCACAAGAAAATACAAAGGTGACATCAACCCCACAAATATAAACCCCACTGGCCACCGCCACAGGGCAAGTGGGAAAAGCCAGGCAGAGTGCCAGAATTGTCGTATTTAATAGATGTGCCTTTTCTGGGGTGGAAATACCCATGGCCCCTTACCAGCCAGAGAATACCAGCCCCCAGCTGTCTGCTTTAGCTTGGCTGGTTGTGACAAATGGGGGGACCCCCACAACATTTTCTTTAAATTATGTATTTATATAATTAAAAAATGTGGCATGGGGACATCTCTATTCTTGATAACAAACCTTGCTAAAGCTGACAGCTGAAGATTGCAGCCTGCAGCTATCAGTTTTGTCTGGCTGGTTATCAAAAAAACAGGGAAACTTCACATCATTTTTTTTTTAATTATTATTCAAGTTACAGATGAATACTCTCATCAGCCACTGACTGCTCTCACTGTTATTAGTTGAATACAACTCTCAACATTATCCCCTGCCTAGCGCTGAACACAGAGCGAGCAGGGGAGAATGATGAGAACTGTCTTCAGCACCTGGTGACAGGAAACAGTGTGAATGCTATCGCTGATTCCTAGGCGCTGGTATGTGTCACACTTATGACACACGGATGTCATCAGTGTGCACATGTGCAGGATGTTGTGCAGATCATGCTTCTGTTAAAGAACAGACATCAGCGTGTTTTGTCATGGGCACAGACTCATTCACCTGAATGGGTCTACATGTTTAAGCATCTCCAATACGTGTGAAAACTGTCATCACACATACCAGAAACACTGAGGTGTGGAAGAGCCCTAACACAGAAATCATGCACCAATTTTATGAATTTGGTGTAAAAACATCAGCAAATACCACAAGACAAAAAAACTAAAGTGAAAAAAAAAATCACAAATAATGTATCAAGTTCACAGTTTTTTGGTGTAGATGGAGTTTACATTTACTCTAACAAATGACTCATATTTGTATCCATATTTTATTGTAAAATATATTGTTTAACATATTTTTATGATGAAAAGAGGAGGACAAAATAAAAAAACTCTTTACATTTGTGATGCCACTATGTATTAATTTACCAGCTACCATATTGTTGGTGACCAAAAGGGGAAGACAAAATATATTATTCTTATTAGTGACTTTTACATTCTATTCAATCCACAAAATTGTTTATTTGAGGCAGACACCAAAATTCCACATTTTAGTAGTCACTTCAAATAGGTGTATATTGCCAAAAATTATGTCTGGCAAAGCACAAAGTGATTTTGTCTACATGATTAAAGTCATTGATCCTATCAGCGCAAACATCCAATTCCTGTTTGCAAGCCCTAATGGAGCCACTGACAAGTGGAGAAAACATGTTGTGACCATTCAGTGTTCATCTTTGCAATACATGGGAAAATAAAAATAAATGACACCTTCAAGACACCAATATGTGTTTTTAATCTCTCTTGATATTTGAACTATACTGTGGGGAAAATAAGTATTTGATCCCTTGCTGATTTTGAAAGTTTCACTGACAAATACATGAACAGTCTATAATTATAACCCCTTTCTACCATCTGACCTACTATCCCATCGAGCTGACCTGGGACTTACCGTATTTTTCTGACCATAAGACTCACTTTTTTTCCTCCAAATTTGGGAGGAAAGTTTGGGTGCGTCTTATGGTAGGGATGTAGCATGTGGGGAGGGGGGCAGCAGCGAGTGGGATCGCAATGATATCCCACTTCAGGCGGCAGAAAAATGTCCCCACTGCCGGGAATCAGCTGCTGGGGAAACCATGTGGTCCCGATGATTAAGTGCAGTGAATATTCATTAGCTACTCCCCGCCCACCTATCAGCTGAGCGGTGAGCCAGGAGCAGCAAATGAATACTGCACTTAAGCAGCGACACACATGGATTCCTCAGCGCTGAGATCCATGTGTCCGGGGGAGGAGGAGGCAGCAGCAGGGGGAGGAGGAGAGGAGATCACTGGTACCTTCCTGGGCTAGAGCTGAGTGCTGTGCAGTGTGCAGGAGGACCTGTGATGATGTCAGAAGTGGGCGGTCTGGAGCATCACATGGCAGCACAGAGCCCTCCCTCTTCTTGACATCATCACAGGTCCTTCAGACTCCAACACTAGAATCTGCTGGCTTCCATTACCTGCGCTGTGGAAAGGCAACAAGAGGGAGGGCTCTGTGTGTGCAGCCATGGGATGCTTTTACCTCACCACAGGCTAGCTGCCACAATTAAGAGGTTAGTCTACAAAACACAATAAAGCACTCTGCCACTTCTTTAGTTAACTATAACTCCCAGCATGTCATAGGATCTGCAGGACATGCTGGGAGTTATAGTTCTCCCATGGGATTTTAAAGCAGCACTCCAGTGTTATTTTGCAGTGCTGGAGTGGTGCTTTCAATATAAGCCCTGCGCCCTCATTCTTATACTCACCCTCCAGCATCTTCATATAGTACTTCACAGACACCACACTGGTCCCGCAGCTTCCAACATAATAACATACTATTATATATAATAACACCACATATTATAGTGTTATTAAATATTTTACCACATTTTTTTGCTTCAAATATTTTTTTCCCTATTTTCCACCTCTAAAACCTGGGTGCGCCTTATAGTCCGGAGCGTCTTATAGTCCGAAAAATACGGTGATTCCCAGGGATGGGATAGTACGTCATGGGCGATCAGTCGCGCTAATGGGGGGAGCATGGCCGATCGAGGCCGGGTGTCAGCTGAGACCGCTCCTGGCACATTAACCCCCAGAACACTGCGATCAAACATGATCGCATCGTTCCGGCGGAATAGGGAAGCATCGCACAGGGAGGTGGCTACCTGCGTGCTTCCCTGAGACCCTCAGAACAATGCGATGTGATCGTGTTGTTCCAAGCGTCTCCTCCGTACTCTCTGCAGGCCCTGGATCCAAGATGGCCACGGGGGTCCTTCCGGGAGGTGGCTTGTAAGGCCGGCAAGCCTCCTGCACTGCCTGTATGATTGCTAAACTGACACAGTGCTTTGCAAATGATGTCCCACCCTGGGAAAAAGTAATAAAGTAAAAAAAAGAATTTAACATGTGTAAAAAAATCCTATATAAAGAAACAAAATATATATTGTTCCAATAAATACATTTCTTTATGTAAATAAAAAAAAAACAATAAAAGTACACATATTTAGTACCACCGCGTCCGTAACGACCTGACCTATGAAACTGTCCCACTAGTTAACCCCTTCATCAGGGGCTGGCTGGCAAATTTTGGCCTGGGGGGCAAGCACACAGCAGTGGCCCATTACCAGCAGCCTATCCTTACTGTGTTTACCTGTGGCTTATTCATAAAGGGAGTAGAGGTAACAAGGCTATAAAAAGATAAATAAAGCTGGAAAAATGATGGGATATTTGTGGTCAAATGCAGACTAAATTCTCATCCACATCAGTCAGCTACTCAGAGAGGTGTCTGAGACTCTAGTCAACACCAGGGTCGGCGTTAGGGGCAGGCAGACCAGGCAGCTGCCTAGGGCCCCCGCTCCTCCAGGGGCCCCTGAGTAAGAGGGGCTCGGTGTCGCCCCCTACATTGTGCTTTCCACTTATCGGCTGATACAGTTGAAAGCAGTGGTGGATGAGAGTGCGTCAGGTGACACTACCTCTCCCATCACTGCCCCCTTGCTTCTGACTCAGAGTGTGCCAGCAGTAGAGCTGATGACGAGACACTAAGATGCCCTGCAGAAGCTAGAGCAGCAGGGGAACGAGGAGGAGAGGTAAGTATTGTGTGTGTGCTGCATTATTCTGTTTGTGTGTGTGTGTGTGTGTGTGTGTGTGTGTGTGTGTCGGCTGCAGAATGGGAGCAGCACATGACAGGATGGGAGTGCAGAATGGGAGCACCACATGACAGGATGGGGGCGCAGAATGGGAGCAGCACGTTACAGGATGGAGGCGCAGGATGGGAGCAGCACATGCCAGGATGGGGGCGCAGGATGGGAGCACCACATGACAGAATGGGGGTGCAGAATGGGAGCAGCATATGACAGGATGGGGACGCAGGATGAGAGGAGCACATGACAGGATTGGGGCGCAGGATGGGAGCAGCACATGACAGAATTGGGAGGTAGGATGAGAGCAGCACATGACAGGATTGGGGCGCAGGATGGGAGCAGCACATGACAGAATTGGGACGCAGGATGAGAGCAGCACATGACAGGATTGGGGCGCAGGATGGGAGCAGCACATGACAGAATGGGCATGCAGGATAGGAGCACATGACAGGATTGGGGCACAGGATGGGAGCAGCACATGACAGAATGGGGCGCAGGATGGGAGCAGCACATGACAGGATGGGGCGCAGGATGGGAGCAGCACATGACAGGATGGGGGCGCAGGATAGGAGCACCACATGACAGGATGGGGGCTCAGGATGGGAGCAGCACATGACAGATTTGGGTCGCAAGATGGGAGCAGCACATTACTGGATTGGGGCGCAGGATAGGAGCACATGACAGGATTGGGGCGCAAGATGGTAGCAGCACATGACAAAATTAGGGCGCAGGATGGAAGCAGCACATACCAGGATGGAGACCATATATCAATATAAATGCTCGCCACTCAGGCGTAGAACTGGTTCAATAGCTAGTATCATATAATATTCAAGGTCATGTGGGGGCTCTGCTTCATGTGAATGACATGTCCTACATCATCCACAAAGTGCTCCCCATCGCGATCCTGTGCAGGCGGCAAGGACACTTCTATCTACCCTGCCGAGGGAAGAGCAAAGTGCTGTTCTGCACATGTGCGGGGAAACGCCAAAGAGCGTCGGTGCATGTGCATTGCAGTACTGTGCTTTGCCCTTGATAATGCACATAGACGTGTGCCTGCTGCCTGTGCAGAAGTGCAATGGTGAGAACTGAATGGATGACGTAGGACATGTCATCCAAACGAAGCAGGGAAGGAGAACATCATCGCAAGAAGAGAGGAGGCACTCAAGAGCAGTGACATCCATTATAATAATAATAATAATTTTTATTTATATAGCGCCAACATATTCCGCAGCGCTTTACAAATTATAGAGGGGACTTGTACAGACAATAGACATTACAGCATAACAGAAATCACAGTTCAAAACAGATACCAGGAGGAGTGAGGGCCCTGCTCGCAAGCTTACAAACTATGAGGAAAAGGGGAGACACGAGAGGTGGATGGTAACAATTGCTTTAATTATTTGGACCAGCCATAGTGTAAGGCTCGGGTGTTCATGTAAAGCTGCATGAACCAGTTAACTGCCTAAGTATGTAGCAGTACAGACATAGAGTGCTATTAACTGCATAAAGTGTATGAGAACAAGATGAGAGGAACCTGATTATGTTTATTTGAATGGGCCACACAGGGATGGTTAGGATAATGCATTGAGGCGGTAGGCCAGTCTGAACAAATGAATTTTAGGGCACGCTTAAAACTGTGGGATTGGGGATTAATCGTATTAACCTAGGTAATGCATTCCAAAGAATCGGCGCAGCACGTGTAAAGTCTTGGAGACGGGAGTGGGAGGTTCTGATTATTGAGGATGCTAACCTGAGGTGATTAGCGGAGCGGAGGGCACGGGTAGGGTGGTAGACTGAGACCAGAGAGGAGATGTAGGGTGGTGCTGAGCCATGGAGTGCTTTGTGGATGAGGGTAGTAGTATTGTACTGGATTCTGGAGTGGATGGGTAGCCAATGTAATGACTGGCACAAGGTAGAGGCATCGGTGTAACGGTTGGTGAGGAATATGATTCTGGCAGCAGCATTCAGGACAGATTGGAGCGGGGAGAGTTTGGTAAGAGGGAGGCCAATTAGTAGAGAGTTACAATAGTCCAGACGAGAATGAATAAGTGAGACAGTAAGAGTTTTTGCAGAGTCGAAAGTACGAAAAGGGCGAATTCTAGAAATGTTTTTGAGATGCAGATAAGAAGAGCGAGCCAGTGATCGGATGTGGGGGTGAATGAAAGCTCGGAATCAAGGATGACCCCAAGGCATTGGGCATGTTGCTTTGGAGTAATGGTGGAACCACACACGGAGATGGCAATGTCAGGCAAAGGTAGGTTAGTAGAGGGAGAGAATACGAGGAGTTCAGTTTTTGGTCTGGACCGCACCGTATGTGAGTATAATAAAACCTATTTTTTTACCTTTAGAGGGCATCATACATACAGCATTCCATAACACTGTCACATGGGGTTGAAAGGTGGTGGTCATAAGTTATATGGGAAAAACCTGGTGACAGGATCTCTTTAAGTATGTTGACATCTCCCCTATATACAGTATGAGTCCACTCACAGCCCCCATATGCAAAATGAGCCTCCACATAACCAAATCTATCTACAGTATGAGTTGTCACACAGCCCCACAAGTCCCCCTATATTCAGCATGAGCCCTCACATAGTCTCTCTATATACTGTATGAGCCCCATATAGCCCCTATATACAGTGTGAGTCCTGACATAGCCCTCTAGACATAGTATGAGCCTTCACATAACCTCTCTATGTACAGTACGAACAGTCACATAGCCCCTTATATACAGTGTGATTCCCCACATGTTCCCCTATATACAATATGAGCCCTCACATAGTCTCCTATATTCAGTATGGGTCCTCACATAGGCTCCTATATATAGGTGTACATCCTATACACATAAAAAATAAACACCCTCATCTTGCTCCCATTCTCCTGGAGTCTTTGCACAGCAGACGCTTTGAAGTGACATCATCACGTCTGCGCTCACATCGATTGGTGGAAGAAGGTGTTGGCAGCTCTGTGCTCCACCAATGTATTGTGTTGAAATGATATACATCACTCCTTGCTGTGAGATGAGCTGCCCAAGTAGGGTTTCAACCCATAGATAATGCAATAGAAATACTTGGCACTGAGGAAGTTGCAGTGAAAGAAAGCAAATTTCATTTGGCAATCCTTATTATTGTTGACGTTTTGGTCCTACATACGGGCTTTCATCAGAACTGACTGCCTCTTGAGATAAGAATGTTTATACCATGTGTAGCAGCGCATGGTATTGCGCCATTAGCTAGTGACGAGCGTCACATTACAATGCGCTGCTACACGCGGGCTAAACATCCTTAAGAGGCAGTCAGTTCTGATGAAATCCCGTATGTAGGTCCAAAACATCAAGAATAATAAGGATTGCCAAATATAATTACCGTAGCTTTCTTTCACTGCAACTTCCTGAGTGCCAGGTATTTCTATTGCATGCTCCATCAATGTATTCACCGCTGTCTGCATCCCTCAGGATGCAGGCCTGGGAGGGCATAGTGCAGCCCATGGACCACCGTTTTCAGCCCTAAGGCCGGGGTCACATTTGTGAGAGTGATGCGAGAAACTTGTGCGAGTCTCTCGCATCAATACCTTGCACTGCCGCCGGCACTCAGGACCGGAGCGTGCGGGTGCATGTATTTATATACAGTCGCACACTCCGGTCCTGAGTGCCGGCGGTAGTGTTGGGTGTTGATGTGCCCAAGTCTAGTGTATGATATACTGTGACTACAGTCATGAGATGTCTGGTGTCTGTAACACAATTACATCCCAGTCATACACTAATCGGTGCACTGATGTACTATACTATGTGCACATGCCTGCAGTGTTGTATGCACTGATTGTACCTGGACCTCACATTATAATGGATGGAATTATATATGGTGTCCTGGAATCAGGCTCAGGAGCAGTCAGGATAACTGTATACTTGTGTTTGACCCTGATTGTGAGTTATTGCTGCAGCTTGAATGGGTGAGGCTGGAGCCGAAGACTCCACTGATAGTGACCTGAGCTGCATGAAAGTTCAAATGGGTGCAATAAATCCTCACACTCACTGTGCCTCAGAGTGACTGCAGACACAAGATGCAGGATTCTGCCTGGTCCTTGATCTCCTGAACCCTGCAGACCTCTTCTCTCAAACTGCTCTCCAGTCCTCCACGAGGAAGCATCCTGGCCAGCGCGCTGCTGAGGTGAGGTCAGAAGACACGGCCACACAGTGTGTGCAGTGTGGGCGTGTCTACAATACAGGGATGGACGGCCACCACTTACAGGACTAAAGTAGCACAGTGCACTGCCAGAAGCCTCTTCTAGGTAGCAAGAAGTCGGGCGGCCCGCATCTGCTGCTGGGGAGACAGGCCCGGGGGGCACTTTCCCCTCTGCCACCCGGCCCAACCCGCCCCTGCCCTTCAGTGAACACCGTAAAAAAAAATTAATAATGAGGAAAAAAAACAATGCTTTATGATCATATCGCCAAACAAAAAGTGGAATAACACGTGATCAAAAAGACAAACATAAACAATAAACATGGTACCGCTGAAAATGTCATCTTGTCCCGCAAAAAATTAGCCACAATACAGTGTCATCAACAAAAAAATTTAAAAGTTACAGCCCTCAGAATAAAGCAATGCAAAAATAATCGTTTTTTCTATAAAATAGTTTTTATTGTATAAAAGTGCCAAAACATAAAAATGATATAAATGAGGTATTGCTGTAATCGTACTGACCCAAAGAATAAAACTGCTTTAGTAATTTTACCAAAAGCGGAACGGTATAAACGCCCCCCAAAAAAGAAATTCATGAATTGCTGGTTTTTGTTCATTCTGCCTAACAAAAATCAGAATAAATAGCGATCAAAAAATGTCATGTGTCCAAAAATGTTACCAATAAAAATGTAAACTCATCCCACAAAAAAACTAGACCACACATGACTCTGTGGACCAAAATATGGAAAAATTATAGCTCTCAAAATGTGGTAACGTAAAAACTATTTTTATTAATAAAAAGCATCTTTTAGTGTGTGACAGCTGCCAAACATAAAAACCCGCTATAAAAACCAGCTATTAATAGTAAATTAAACCCCCCTTTATCACCCCATTAGTTAGGGAAAAATAATAAAGTTAAAAAAAGTATTTATTTCTATTTTTCCATTAGGGTTACGGCTAAAGTTAGGGTTAGGGTTGGGGCTAAAGTAAGGGTTAGTGTTGGGGCTTAAGTTAGGGTTAGGTTTAGGGCTAAAGTTAGGGTTAGGGTTTGTACTTTTACTGTTGGGATTAGGGTTGGGATTAGGGTTAGGTGTGTGTCAGGTTTAGGGGTGTGGTTAGGGTTATGGTTGGGATCAGGGTTAGGGGTGTGTTTGAGTTAGGGGTGTGGTTAGGGTTGGGGGGGTGTTGGGGTTAGGGGTGTGTTGGGGTTAGGGGTGTGGTTAGGGTTGAGATTAGGGATGGGGGGTGTTTGGCTTAGGGGTGTGGTTATGGTTAGGGTTGGGATTAAGGTTAGGGGTGTGTTGGGGTTAGGGTTGGAGTTAGAACTGGGGGGTTTCCACTGTTTAGGCACATCAGGGGCTCTCCAAATGCGAGATGATGTCTGATCTCAATTCCAGCCAATTCTGCGTTGAAAAAGTAAAACAGTGCTGCTTCCCTTCCGAGCTCTCCCGTACGCCCAAACAGGGGTTTACCCCAACATATGGGTTATAAGCGTACTCAGGACAAATTGGACAACAACTTTTAAGGTTAATTTCTCTTTTTACCCTTGGGAAAATAAAAATTTGGGTGCTAAAAAATAATTTTTGTGGGAAAAAAAGATTTTTTATTTTCACGGCTCTGCGTTATAAAGTGTAGTGAAACACTTGGGGTTCAAAGTTCTCACAACACATCTAGATAAGTTTCTTGGGGGTCTAGTTTCCAATATGGGGTCACTTGTGGAGGCTTCTACTGTTTAAGTTCATCAGGGGCTCTGCAAACACAACAAGACGCCCACAGACCATTGTATCTAAGTCTGCATTCCAAAAGGCGCTCCTTCCATTCCGAGCTATGCCATACGCCCAAACGGTGGTTCCCCTCCACATATGGGGTATCAGCGTACTGAGGACAAATTGGACAACAACTTTTGGGGTCCAATTTCTCTTGTTACCCTTGGGAAAATACAAAACGGGGGCTAAAAATTAATTTTTGTGGAAAAAATATTTTTTAATTTTCACGGCTCTGCGTCATAAACTATAGTGAAACACTTGGGGATTCAAAGCTCTCACAACACATCCAGATAAGTTCCTTGGGGGGTCTAGTTTCCAATATAGGGTCTCTTGTGGGGGGTTTCTACTGTTTAGGTACATCAGGGGCTCTCTAAACGCGACATGGAGTCCTATCTCAATTTCAGCCAATTTTTCATTGAAACATCAAAGGTCGCTCCTTCCCTTCAGAGCTCTTCCATGCACCCAAACAGTGGTTTACCCCCACATATGAGGTATCAGCGTACTCAGGACAAACTGGACAATACATTTTGGGGTCCTAATTCTCCTGTAACCCTTGGGAAAATTAAAAATTTGAGGCGAAAATATCATTTTTGTGAAAAAATATGAATTTTTATTTTTACGGCTCTATATTATAAACTTCTGTATAGCACTTGGGGGTTCAAAGTGCTCACCACACATCTAGATAAGTTCCTTAGGGGTCTACTTTCCAAAATGGTGTCACTTGTGGGGGTTTCACTGATTAGGCACATCATGGGCTCTCCAAACGCGACATGGCTTCCTATCTCAATTCCAGTCAATTTTGCATTGAAAAGTCAAAGGGCACTCCTTCCCTTCTGAGCGCTGCCATGCACCCAAACAGTGGTTTACTCCCAGATATGGGGTATCAGCTTACTCAGGACAAGCTGCAAATCAACTCTTGGGGTCCAATTTCTCCTGATACCCTTGGGAAAATAAAAAATTGGGGGCGAAAATATCATTTTTGTGAAAAAATATGGTTTTTGTATATTTACGGCTCTATATTATAAACTTCTGTGAAGCACTTGGGGGTTCAAAGTGGTCACAACACATCTAGATTCACTAGCTTCACTGTTTAAGCACATCAGGGGCCCACCAAACGAGACATGGCTTCTTATCTCAATTCCAGTCAATTTTGCACTGAAAAGTCAAACGGCGCTCTTTCCCTTCTGAGCTCTACCATGCGCCCAAACAGTAGTTTACTCCCACATATGGCATATCAGTGTACTCAGAACAAATTGCACAACAACTTTTGGGGTCCAATTTCTTCTGTTTCCCTTGGGAAAATACAAAACTGGGGAGCTAAAAAATAATTTTTGTGGAAAAAAAATATTTTTTATTTTCACGGCTCTACATATTAAACTGTAGTGAAACACTACAGTTCTCACAACACATCTAGATAAGTTCCTTTGGAGGTCCAGTTTCCAATATGGGGTCACTTGTGGGGGGTTTCTACTGTTTAAGTACATCGGGGCTCTGCAAACACAACCTGACACCCGCAGACCATTCCATCTGAGTCTGCATTACAAACTGCGCTCCTTACCTTCCGAGCTCTGCCATGTGCCCAAACGGTGGTTCCCCCCACATATGGGGTATCAGCATACTCAGGATAAATTGCACAACAATGTTTGTGGTCCAATTTCTCCTGTTACCCTTGAGAAAATACAAAACTAGGAGCTAAAAATCATTTTTGTGGGAAAAAAAGATTTTTTATTTTCACCGCTTTGCATTATAAAGTGCAGTGAAACACTTGGGGGTTCAAAGTTCTCACAATACATCTAGATAAGTTACTTGGGGGTCTAGTTTCTAATATGGGTTCACTACTGTTTAGGTTCAATAGGGGATCTGCAAGCGCAACGTGACGCCTGCAGACCATTCCATCTGAGTCTGCAGTCCAAACGGCGCTCCTTCCCTTCCAAGCTCTGCCCTGCGTACTCAGGACAAATTGGACAACAACGATTGGGTCCAATTTCTCTTGTTACCCTTTAGAAAATACAAAACTAGGGGCTAAAAAATAATTTTTGTAAAAAAAAAAAGGATTTTTTTATTTTCATGGCTCTATATTATAAACTTCTGTATAGCACTTGGGGGTTCACAGTGCTCACCACACATCTAAATAAGTTCCTTAGGGGGTCTACTTTCCAAAATGGTGTCACTTGTGGGGGTTTCACTGATTAGGCACATCACTCTCTGCCAAGCGCCCAAACAGTAGTTTACCCCCACATATGGCATATCATTGTACTCAGAACAAATCGCACAACAACTTTTGGGGTCCAATTTCTTCTGTTACACTTGGGAAAATAAAAAATTGGGGGCGAAATTATCATTTTTGTGCAAAAATATGATTTTTTTATTTTTACGGCTCTACATTATAAACTTCTGTGAAGCACTTGGTGGGTCTAAGTGCTCACCACACATCTATATAAGTTCCTTAGGGGGTCTACTTTCCAAAATGGTGTCACTTGTGGGGGTGTTTCTACTGTTTAGACACATCAGTGGCTCTCCAAATGCGACATGGCGTCCTCTCTCATTACCAGCCAATTTTGAATTGGAAAGTCAAATGGCGCTCCTTCCCTTCCGAGCTCTGCCATGCGCCCAAACAGTGGTTCCCCCACATTTGGGGTATCAGCGCACTCAGGACAAATTGTACAATAACTTTTGTCATCCAATTTCTCCTGTTACCCTTGGTAAAATAAAACAAATTGGATCTGAATAAAATTTTTTGTGAAAAAAAGTTAAATGTTCATTTTTTTTAAACATTCCAAAAATTCCTGTGAAACACCTGAAGGGTTAATAAACTTCTTGAATGTGATTTTGAGTACCTGGAGGGATGCAGTTTTTAGAATGGTGTCACACTTGGGTATTTTTTATCATATAGACCCCTCAAAGTGACTTGAAAAGTGATGTGGCCCCTAAAAAAAAGGATGTTGTAAAAATGAGAAATTGCTGGTCAACTTTTAACCCGTAACAAAAAAAAAATTTGGTTCCAAAATTGTGCTGATATAAAGAAGATATGTGGGAATTGTAACTTATTAAGTATTTTGTGTGACATATCTCTGTGATTTAGAGGCATGAAAATTCAAATTTGGAAAATTGTGAAATTTTCAAAATTGTCGCCATATTTCCATTTTTTTCACAAATAAATGCAAGTAATGTAAGGAAATTTTACCACTATCATGAAGTACAATATGTCAAGAGAAAATAATGTCAGAATCACTGGGATTCATGCAAGCGTTCCAGAGTTATAACCTGATAAAGGATCAGTTGTCAGAATTATAAAAATTGGCAGGTCATTAACATGCAAACCACCCTTGGGAGGTTAAGGGGTTAAGGGTAGGTTAAAGGGACTCTGTCACCTGAATCTGGCGGGCTCTGTTTACAGTCCGATGGGCGGTGTTTTCTGTTTTTTCATGCACCCCTTCCTTTCCCGCTGGCCGCATTATTGTCTTGAATTTGACTCGGTTTCCTCCGTAGTACACGAGTGTGCAATGCAATCTTGCCTTGTGCACGCGCAGTATGCTTTGCCCAACTGCGGGCAAAGCCGAAAAGCATTAGTGCGCATGCGCCGGCGCACTATGTCCCGGAACACAGCAAAATACTTCTGGGACATAGTGCGCCGGCGCATGCGCACTAATGCTTTTCGGCTTTGCCCGCAGTTGGGCAAAGCATACTGCGCGTGTGCAAGGCAAGATTGCATTGCGCATGCGTGTACTACAGAGGAAACTGAATCAAATTCAAGACAATATTGCGGCCAGCCGGAATGGAAGGGGTGCATGAAAGTATAGAAAACACCACCCATTGGACCATAAACAGAGCCAGCCAAATTCAGGTGACAGAGTCTCTTTAATGCTATCATTGAGAGATAAAAGCTCTTTCGTCTTGCCCATGTTCTAGAGGTTAAAGTCTGACTGATTAGTTGAGTCTGTCTTTTGTAAAGGTGACTATGTAAGACAGCTGTCTTTAATGCATGTAGCAAGTTGATTTAGAGCGTCTAACTGGTCTGTAGGAGCCAAAACTCTTAATGGTTGGTACGGGATCAAATACTTATTTCTCACTGCAAAATGCAAATAAATTTATATAATTTATACAATGTGATTTCTGGATTTTATTTTTGATATTCCATCTTTCAATGTTAAAATTAACCTACCCTTAAAATTATAGGCTGTTCATGTCTTTGTCAGTGGGCAAACTTACATATACAGGTCTACAATGCCTTCCAGATGATGTAATTTGCATCGCCAATGTTCAACATCCAGATGCAAGTCTACCACACAAGCTGATCTCTTTTGCCACCGTTTAATAAAGAACTTGTGGAACCACTGCCTCGATTTCTTCAGGGTGATATTACTGCAGAAGTAGATGCCCATGATAGAAAAATCCTCTCATTGCTCAGCATATCTTACACATGCTGCAAAACATGTTTCATCAGCACAATCCATCTAAATGATTGTTCAAGTCTAATACTGAATGAATGTTGTCACCTGTGTAAGTTGTCAAAACACCGCCATTACAACATATTGGAATATTCAATGCACCAACACTGAAGGTGCCATTATCATGGTTTGGGGCAATTCAATGATAACTTTTACATTCCTCAGGTAATAATAATAATAAAGTAAATAATCAATTCAGGTATTATCATCTATAATTTTACAATAACTTATATTGCTTGTTATATGCCGCCTGTATATCAGCTTTAGAAAATTATGTTTTGTTTCACCTAAAAGAAACCAAATTAAAACCTTCAGATATTGCTAAACTGTTCTGTAAGATGATATTACATAGATACAATGTACTTACAGAAACAAGACGCCTGGAAGACTCTTGCAACAGAATTATCCTTGAAAACTAATCATTGTTTATGCTTTGCTTATGAAATGTCTAATTATTACTGATTTTCAACATTCTTTGGTCTGGATATGTGTATCGCCATCTCCCGTTCATATGGTTATCCGTACACACTTTTTTAAAACGTTATCTTCATCTATCCCTTTTTAATTTTAACTTTTATTTTAAATACATTTTCCTTTTATTCAAATCACCTGTGAAGATTCGTGGATTTACCATATCAATAAAAGTGGTACCATCACAGTATATGACTGTATTTTGCATGGACTTCTATGCCTCTATGATGATGGTTCAGAGAGGTGATCCTAGAATAGAAAATTGGCTACTAGTTTTTGGCAACTTGACTCAACAATCTTTAGTCGATGTTTATGCCAAGGTTGAATTCAAAAGAATAACTTATATCAAGACACATAAGGCGCATCTGGGTTCAACTAAATATATCAAGCTACTGGATGCAATTCTGACTGACAGGAGACCTGACGTTATTGTTCAACATGACATCCTGCCTTCTTCCTTTATTGGTAGCCCAGGCCACATGCAGTGTATGAGTATGGCCAAGATTGCATAACATATGTCTACAAATATGGTCAGCCAGACCTTTTCATTACTTTCGCATCAAATCTTGGTTGGTCGGATTTTAGAAGCATGTAGTTCCTCAAATAGGGCAACATTGTGTGACATGGCTTGATTATACAAGTCTTTCAGCTAAATGTGACCAAACTAATGGACTTCGTCAACAAAGATTGCGTTTTTTGAAGCCTCAGCATTGGTGTTACAAGTAGTGTTGAGCGATACCGTCCGATACTTGAAAGTATCGGTATCGGAAAGTATCGGCCGATACCGGCAAAGTATCGGATCTAATCCGATACCGATACCCGATACCAATACAAGTCAATGGGACTCAAGTATCGGACGGTATCCCTGATGGTTCCCAGGGTCTGGAGGAGAGGAAACTCTCCTTCAGGCCCTGGGATCCATATAAATGTGTAAAAGAAAGAATTAAAATAAAAAATATTGCTATACTCACCTCTCCGACGCAGCCTGGACCTCACCGAGGGAACCGGCAGCATTCTTTGCTTAAAATGCGCGCGTTTACTTCCTTCCGTGACGTCACGGCTTGTGATTGGTCGCGTGCCGCCCATGTGGCCGCGACGCGACCAATCACAGCAAGCCGTGACGTAATTTTCAGGTCCTCAATGCCTAATTCTAGGCATTCAAGATTTTAAAATTACGATTCGGCTTGTGATTGGTCGCGTCGCGGTCACATGGGCGACGCGACCAATCACAAGCCGTGACGTCACGGGAGGCAGGGAACGCGCGCATTTTAAAATTACGTCACGGCTTGTGATTGGTTGCGTGCCGCCCATGTGACCGCGACGCGACCAATCACAGCAAGCCGTGACGTAATTTCAGGTCCTGAATGCAGAATTAGGCATACAGGACCTGAAATTACGTCACGGCTTGCTGTGATTGGTCGCGTCGCGGCCACATGGGCGGCACGCGACCAATCACAAGCCGTGACGTCACAGAAGGAAGTAAACGCGCGCATTTTAAACAAAGAATGCTGCCGGTTCCCTCGGTGAGGTCCAGGCTGCGTCGGAGAGGTGAGTATAGCAATATTTTTTATTTTAATTCTTTCTTTTACACATTAATGTTGTTTCGATACCGATACCCGATACCACAAAAGTATCGGATCTCGGTATCGGAATTCCGATACCCGCAAGTATCGGCCGATACCCGATACTTGCGGTATCGGAATGCTCAACACTAGTTACAAGATTAAATGGCAAAAGTGATGATTGCTACACTAGCAATGTTATTGTGGCTCAAGAAAAAAAAATTGGTACTGAAATACTCAAAAAAGAAGCTGAACTACTGTGGAGAGGGGATCTTCGGGCACCCTGGTCCGCTAGCCAAAACCCCATAGACCAAGGATCATCCCGCCGAATGCGGGATTTCCGTGGGCGACTGCACCGCCGTGTACACTGAGGAGTGCCGGGCCTTTTGGCTTTGCTTGGTCCTGTGTTGCCTCACACAGGTGGAGCTCTGCACGCTTGCAAGACCAAACTGACACACCCAACCCTTTGCTTCAGGGGTTTTTAGCCGTAGGCCCCATGGAAAACCTGGTCGGGAAGGAAACGGTCTGCCCCACTACAATCCTGTAGCCCATTTCAAAAATAAAAGCCCATGGCAGGTTTTCTTAAATCTGCCTTGGACAAATAGCTTGCCCAAGACCAACACTTACTTTTATTTTGCATTGCAAACACAGCTATGCCTGTGACTGCAATGCACTCCCGTGGCCTCAATACACCTCTGTGTGCATCTTGGGGGGGGACACATAGCAACCCTTGCATATGACATCAGTCACTGCCTCACAGTGGACATAACACTACTCAGATAACACAGGGTGAGGATAAAACTGTGGCAATGCTTTATTGAACCACAAAACAGGCAGATAACACATAAAACAGTCCCAACAAAATACCTCAAGATGGTGCATATTACAGAGTCTAACCCTTCTACTGACTTAACAGGATAATGTCAGCTGTTGCTTCAGAGCTCCCAGGGTTGACTATCCCACCTGTGGTACACGCACACATAAAGGAGGTAATGACAAGCGTAGTAAGATGACAGCCCATTCAGATACAAGGCCATTTGACCAGAGGGTCACAACTTGGCTTCATCTTCCAGGGTTGACTACCCCACCTGTGGCAAACACACAGAGAGGAGGTAATGACAAGCTTAGGAAGATGACAGTCCATTCAGGTACAAGGCCAGTTGACCCAAGGGTCACAACCTGGCTTCTCTGAAAATCTCCATGGAGCCAGGCAACTGGCATGTCCCAATCCTGGCTTTCTCCAAATGTATCTATGGTGTCATGAATATACAGAACTCTGCTACATCTCTCTGTTTGTGTGACTGACAAGCTGCAGCTGTGGTTTTCCCACAGCCTCAACTCCCTCCCCCTGCATGCAGCTGTAATGTGAAACCAGTGTGCTATGAGCAGGTCTACTCAGCTTTGTGCAAAAAGCATGGTCGGGGGGGCATTTCTTTTGTTCTCGTAAACTGATAAAAAAAATCACACAGATCAGGTCTGGAAGCAGGACAAATACATTTTTTGGCTTCTGCATCGGCCGGGCCATCACACAGAGAGTTCTCTAAGTGCAGCGCCTAGCAGAAATGGAGAAACTGATTACTACATGGCCTTGTCACCCAGCTATCCCATGTGTAGACTTAGGCTACTTTCACACTAGCGTCGTGCACTGCACGTCGCTATGCGTCGTTTTGTAGAAAAAACGCATCCTGCAAAAGTGCTTGCAGGATGCGGTTTTTCTCCATTGATTTGCATTAGCGTTGAATTGCGACGCTTTGCCACACGTCGCAACCATCGTGCGACGGTTGCGCCGTGTTGTGGCGGACCGTCGGCTACAAAAAACGTTACATGTAACGTTTTTTGCTGCCGACGGACCGACATTTCTGACCACGCATGCGTGGGCGGAACGCCGCCCCCACCTCCCCGCACCTCACAATGGGGCGGCGGATGCGCTCAAAAAATGCATCCCCTGCCCCCGTTGTGCGGCGCATTCACTGCTAGCGTCGGTACGTCGGCCCAACGCACTGCAACGGGCCGAGTACGACGCTAGTGTGAAAGTAGCCTTAAATGAAAGCTAACCTCGTGAGAAAACATGCAATACGTTCGTCGTCACTCTATGAAGTTCCCAGCGTACACTAGGATGAAAATCAGTTTTAATACAGTTCTGAGTCTCTTTGGAAAAGGGAGTGGAGTCCATAGCTCTGCCCACTCAGTGATGTCACGACCAGGGGGTATAAGTGAGTGGGAGCTCATTTTGCAGTAGTCTTTATCCAGGGAACTAGCTGAAAGACACCTTGTGGTGCATTGGGACATATGCTCCCCTCCCCTCAGCCTCATGGTCAGCCATGATATGAAAGAACTGTAAGTTTATTTTCATCTTCAAACCCTTTTATTTTTGCAATTGTCTGTACATACGATACTTGTCTCATTTTATAATATCTTTTTAAACTTTTGTAAACACTGCCTACCTTTTGGAGAAAAATATATAAAATTACAAGCTTAATTTCTCTTTGCTCTATACACGTCCTCTGAAGTAAATTATGCTACTAATTGGGTTGGCTCCTGACCTGTAATTAATTAACAAATAGGAGCTGGTGGCGAGCAAATTATCCCGCGCTGGTGGGTGGCGCTGGCAGTGATGGAACGGGGTTTTTATAATGCATTGCTTGGCTGCTGCTGGGAATAATTATATCACCCTCACTGCAGTGTGTGCCCCACAGTCAGTACATAGCAGGCAGCCTTTCTGGTGACTAATTATCCTAGGTGCCTGAGCTGAGGGTAAGGGGGTGCCAGAGAGCTGCAAGTTCCTAACCAGAACTGGGAAGTGGGATATAGATAAATCACCTTCAGAAAAGAACCGGGGCAGCCAAACAACCCCGGTTCATGACATATTGGTGGCAGCAGTGGGATAATAAAAAATATCCCCTCTATGATTCATGAGACATTGTTCAGTGATGGTCCATGGAGCAGATCTGTATTCTGTCAACTGGGGCCGAGGTACGCTAGGTTGTATCCTGCAGAATGATAGATCCATGTGTGATGGAGCCATGCTGGCTGCTGTCCTGTCTCTGATCCTTTGGATGTTTTAATGTCTTGGTTCGTCTGTTAGTCTTGGAGGTCTGTCTCTCAGTCTCTCTATACAGAGGCATGTAACCTCTTTTTATAAATAAACAAAGTCCAGCTCACCATACATTCCCAAGGACTCGGAGCACGGAACCGCTGTGTCAAGGCGTGGACGAACAGGAAAAGAGAAGATATCCAGCTCAATGATGCAGTGAAAAATCCATAACTTTATTCACTTCCAATAGTATAGTGTAAGGATAAAACATCAGCGTGCAATAGAATAAAATCCAAGATCAACGCGTTTCCGGTGGCACAGCACCCTTAGTCATGACTAAGGGTGCTGTGCCACCGGAAAACGTGTTGATCTTGGATTTTATTCTATTGCACGCTGATGTTTTATCCTTACACTATACTATTGGAAGTGAATAAAGTTATGGATTTTTCACTGCATCGTTGAGCTGGATATCTTCTCTTAACCTCTTTTTATACTTAACAAGTGTCCTTCATTCAGTTTTGACATAAAGGGTAAGAATGAAGATGACATCAAGTAGCGTTACTTGATCATTTAATCTATTTGCATAGTTTTTCCTCCCCTGTTTTCGAAGTCACCAAACTATCTGGCCTACCACAATGCATAATTAGCTTATCAGTTAACATCACTAGTCATCAAGGATAAGAGCACAATATGTTATATGAAATGTTAATATCAAAGGCTTACACAAACAAAAATATGTTTTCTTGACCAACACATGAATTCAAAAGTCAACATACACATAACAGTCTATTCTTCTTGGTGTTCTAAAAATAGTGGTTAATTAAGATACTATACTGCATCTCCACATTGCTCCCCATCTTAATTAGCAAGACATAATAGGAGTCCGATTATCCTTCTCCACATAATTATGAGGAAAATTCCACAACATGTCTTTAAGCACAGTCACAAATGTAAGAGGTCACACCTTCATGACACAAAAACTTTCTATCATCCAATTTCCTCAGAGCACATTCCATGTCCTCCTTGCGAAAATAAACTACACACGTAAGTGATGAGAAACAACTGGTATCCATTGTGTCCACATATGGCTTCCTCTGCATTCCATAGTTCCTGGATTAAATCCCATTTAATCTGTTGACTGGCACAGCTCCTGCAGTTTCCGTCTCCTATTGCAGCTATACATCCACTCTGGTCTTCTTCTCAAGGCCAGGCTGGTGGGGTTGGACATGTTGGCATCTGAATCCTACTGTGTATGCCTCATCAATGGTCTACTGAGTCTCTCTGTATGCCTCCCTGGTTGTGAATCTCTAGACTGTGTCTACAAACACCAGTCCAATGTCGCTCCCCTGGTTCCGCCGGGCTGTATAGTATCCCACTTGCTGCCACCAAGATGTGAAGACACTGTGGTCAGAGGGCGCCTTAGTCTGCTAGCTGAAACTACATGGACCAGGAATTTTCCCGCCAAATGCCCGCTCTACTTTTAAGGTGGGCATAACGCTACTTAGCTAACACAGGGAGAGGGTAAAACAGTGTGCTAATGCTTTATTGAACCACAAAACAAACATAACACGCAGGACAGTCCCAGCAAAATACCCCAAGATGGTGCATATTACAGAGTCTCACCCTTCCACTGACTCGACAGGATAATGGCAGCTGTTACTTCAGAGCTCCAAGGCTCAACTACCCCACCTGTGGCATGCACACAGAGAGGAGGCAACAACAAGTGTAGGAAGATGACAATCCATCCAGGTACAAGGCCAGTTGAACGGAGGGTCACAAACTGGTTTCCTCTTCCAGGGTCGACTACCCCATTTGTGGCACACACACAGAGAAGAGCTAAAGACAAGCTTAGGAAGATGACAGTCCATTGAGATACAAGGCCAGTTGACCCAAGGCTCACAACCTGACTTTCCCGAACATCTCTATTGAGCTAGGCGACCGGCAGGTGCCAATTCTGGCTTTCTCCAAAAGTTGGTGTTGAGAAGTCTGGGCCAATCCCGCCCATGTTTATTTTGATAAGAGTCAGCCTGTCAGCATTTTTAATTGACATGTGGATGTGCCTATTGGTTATAATACCCCTGGTGGCACTAAAAGCCAACTCTGACAAAATGCTAGCGGCAGGGCGGGCCTGGACCTCTAAGTATTGATAAGCAAATAAGTTCGGTACCATTCGTTACTCGCACGCATACTACTGTATTTAGGCTATTCATTACTTGGCGAGTAGTTACCTATTTGCCTCAGTGTATTTGAGTGACCTAGCCAGCATGTATGGTGCTTTATTTGTAGCCAATGAACATGTTGGGCTTGCTTGCCAATCACAGTAATGTTGGTGCCATCTTTAATATGGCATTAATGTGATTAGCTGGCCTTACAGCATCATAGGGTATATTTAATCCCTGGCGGGGCCATTTGGTGCGCATTACAGCTGAAAGCAGCGTAGTGTGAGCATAGGGAGAGTGAAAGCAGCATATAGGGAGAGTTTGTAATTACAAAAAGCACTTTTAATAGCTACTGATGGTGAAATTAGTTATCTGTTAGGTGGAGATAGCATAGGGAGAGATTTAATATGAGGGAAAGGCAGACATCTGGGTGTTATCATTGCAAGTACATGCTGCAGATCTCTCCTAGTTTGCATTGTGTTGTATAGTGTAGGAACAGACTGTAGGATTAGGGAGAGATAGGCAGGGTTTCATCCACTGCTATAATATAAAAAGCAGCTCTTTTTAGAGCCAAATAACATTACTTAGCACCAGCATACACTAAACATATTTTTTGGAGCTACATAATATTCCTGCATAACTGGAATATAGAAAACCTTTTCTTTAGAGTTAAATAATATTCCTCAATGCCAGCATATAGTAAACATCTTTTTTAAAAGTTAATTGCTAAGTAATATTCCTTGCCTATTGCTGAAATATGTAATATTTATCTAGCAGTTGTGCGTCTAAAGGTACCTTCACACTAAGCGACGCTGCAGCGATATCGACAACGATGCCGATCGCTGCAACGTCGCTGTTTGGTCGCTGGAGAGCTGTCACACAGACAGCTCTCCAGCGACCAACGATGCCGAAGTCCCCGGGTAACCAGGGTAAACATCGGGTTGCTAAGCGCAGGGCCGCGCTTAGTAACCCGATGTTTACCCTGGTTACCAGTGTTAAATGTAAAAAAACAAACAGCACATACTTACATTCACATCCCCTGGCGTCCGCTTCCCTGCACTGTGTGAGCGCCGGCCCTAACAGCAGAGCGGTGACGTCACCGCTGTGCTTTGCTTTCCGGCCGGCACTGACACACTCAGTGCAGGAAGCTCTGAGCAGCAGCGCGGACACCGGCAGGGGATGTGACAGACATCAGCGGGTGAGTACTGTTTTTTTTTTTACTTTTACAATGGTAACCAGGGTAAATATCAGGTTACTAAGCGCGGCCCTGCGCTTTGTAACCCGATATTTACCCTGGTTACCATTGTAAAACATCGCTGGCATCGTTGCTTTTGCTGTCAAACACGACGATACACGCCGATCTGACGACCAAGTAAAGTTCTGAACTTTCAGCAACGACCAGCGATATCACAGCAGGATCCAGATCGCTGCTGCGTGTCAAACACAAAGATATCGCTATCCAGGACGCTGCAACGTCACGGATCGCTATCATTATCGTTGCAAAGTCGCTTAGTGTGAAGGTACCTTTACGCAAAACCTGCTGAGTAACGCAAACATCACTATTTACAAGTAATTTCCCTGAGTCTGCTGTTTGCATGTGTCATAAAAAAATGAAAAAAAAAATGTTGGTTAAATAAATAGTGTATCTTTATCTAGCAGTTGAGCAGTTGTGCGACTTCTGCAAAGTCTGCAGAGATAGGCAAACGTCACAATTTACCAGTACCAATAATTGTCCTTACTCGACTGTTGATGTATGTCATAAAGGCGATAGAAAAAATCATAATTTTCTATTTGTTAAATAAATAGCATATCTTTATCTAACAGTTGTGCGACTGTTGTAAAGCCTGCTGAGATTATTATTATTATTAGACAGATATGCAAAGGTGACTATTTACATGTAATGTTCGTGATTCTGCTGTTGCTGTGTGTATTAAAGCTGATATCTGAAAGAAAAAGAACCCACACATTGCTAGATACAGAGAATTTGTACATAATATCTCTTTGAGGGTACTTGCGAAAAATAAAGCCAGGAATTTTTTTTTCATAATGCATTCAAAATGGGAAAGGATAACGTTAAGGAACGTGGACGTGGATCTAGTGACAGATCAGAAGGTGACTGTACCTTGTCCTAGCTTCCTGTCAAAATTCGGTCAGCATGCTACACCACTTTCGAAGCCAGACAAGTGCAAGGGTGATGTGGGTAGGAGGCATCCAAAGGCTCCAGTGTGTTGACAAGCAGTAAAATCAAGTCTACCACCCGGTCCAGTCTCAGTAGCCAAGAGGCTAGGCCTCACAATCCTCAACCTGGAGCTCTTCCTCCCCCCATCAAGAGTCCCAAGAGACATATGACCCCAACACTGGTCACTCTGAGGAACTGTTTACATTCGCTTGTAATTATTCAGGTCTGTCAACGTGCATGATTAAAGAGGGTCATGAGGAGGTGGAGTGCACTAATGCACAAACTTTTGAGCACCCACTGGCAGGATAAAGACATGTTGGGGTCAATTCATGTCTGAAGAGGTGGAGGATAATCATGATGCACAGTTGCCTTCAGGTCAGCCTAAAATCACAACTCAGAAGGAGGATCAGATTGATGAATTGAAGATGACGTGGTCAATGATGATGCCACTTATCCATGGTGGCATGCCTAACGAACACAGCAGTGGAGAGAGGGTTGGATCCATAGCACAAAAACAGGCAAGAAGAGGTAGAGGTTTGACCAGAGGGAGAACTCGGTCAACTGTTCCACAGAGGCCCCCCACTTGGCCAGATAAGAGGCCAAAGGTGTTGTTCCCCTGTATGCCAGTTTTTTTCAAAAAGTCCTTCAGACAAAACCACTGTAATTTGTAGCATCTCTAATACCAAGCTGAGAAAGGGCAAGTACACTGTCAGGACTCTGAACATTTTTTACCTTTTGTGCATTACTGCCCTTTTCCAAGATGGCGTCTTTGGTCTCATGTGCACTGTGTCTTCCTGCTATAAAACTCCACCCCAGCCTTCAGTCTGTGCTAGAGTATTCTGCTTTGCATCCAGCTCCTGACCTCTGATTACTCCCTGGCTATATACCTGCTCCTGTGACCCTGTGTAGAGATCCTGCTACACTGCTCTGAGTTCCTGCTGCAAACACCAGTTTCCAGTAATCCTCCTTCATCTGTTGCTCGTGTTTACTTCCATCTGCATTTGCTGGACATGTAAGCTGCTTCTGCTCTGCAAAGACCTGAGACTATTAACCAGGCCTCCCTGGTTGAGCTAAGATATGATTTGAACTGCCTTATAAGCTTATCTATCTGTGTTTGGACTAAGACAAGGATTTATTCGTGTCAAGTATCCTCAAGAATAACTGTGCTTCATAGACTTTCTGCTTGATTGCATTTTTCTCTGAAGTTCCCTATAGACTGCTGAGCTGCATTTGTTATTTGCACCAAGTGTTGTGGACTTGAGTTTCTCTCTGCACCTGTTTGAATCACCGTGTGATCATATAGACTTTACCACTTATAAAACTGTGTCCTGTAGTTGTCTTGTTCCACGCAAAGAGTCTCCTGAGTTATGCCCTATAATTATTACAGGATACTCTAGCCATAAAAAAAAGGAGACTGCTGGAACAATGACTGCAGAAAGCAGATTAGAGCAGGTGTTTTCCATAATTAGATCTGTCATGAATCCCCAATGGCGAGGGATAGCACAGGACAAGCAAAGTATAATAAATATCGGACGAGCTCTAGGGTGATGGAACCTGGGCTGACCGCTGCCCTACGCCTGACAAACGCAACTAGAGATAGCCAGGGAGCGTGCCTACGTTGGTTCTAGACGCCACGCACCAGCCTAAGAGCTAACTAGTACTGCAGAGAAAACAAGACCTCACTTGCCTCCAGAGGAATTAACCCCAAAAGGTATAGTTGCCCCCCACATGTATTGACGGTGAAATGAGAGGAAGGCACACACATAGAGATGATGTATATAGGTTTAGCAAATAGAGGCCCGCTGAAAACTAGAAAGCAGAATGATACAAAAGGGGACTGAGCGGTCAGCAAAAAACCCTAATCAAAAAAACCATCCTGAGATTACAAGAACCCATGTGCCAACTCATGGCACATGGGGAGAACCTCAGTCCACTAGAGCAACCAGCTAGCATAGAGACATTCTAAGCAAGCTGGACCAAAAACCAAACAACTGAAAATCAGCACTTAGCTTATCCTGAAAGATCTGGGAGCAGGTAGGCAGGAACCAAACAGAGCACATCTGAACACATTGATAGCCGGCAAGGGAAATGACAGAAAGGCCAGGTAAAATAGGAAACACCCAGCCTCTGATGGACAGGTGGAAACCAAAGGCCGCAACCCACCAAAGTCACCCAGTACCAGCAGTAACCACCAGAGGGAGCCCACAAACAGAATCCACAACAGTACCCCCCCCTTGAGGAGGGGTCACCGAACCCTCACGAGAACCCCCAGGGCGATCAGGGTGAGCTCTATGGAAGGCGCGGACCAAATCAGTCGCATGAACATCGGAGGCGACCACCCAGGAATTATCCTCCTGACCATAACCCTTCCACTTAACCAAATACTGGAGTTTGCGTCTGGAAACACGAGAATCCAAGATCTTTTCAACAACATACTCCAATTCTCCCTCCACCAGCACCGGAGCAGGAGGCTCGACCGAAGGAACAACGGGCACCTCATACCTCCGCAACAACGACCGATGGAACACATTATGAATAGCAAACGATGCTGGGAGATCCAAACGGAAAGATACAGGGTTAAGAATCTCCGAGATCCTATAAGGACCGATGAACCGAGGCTTGAACTTAGGAGAAGAGACCTTCATAGGGACAAAACGAGAAGACAACCACACCAAGTCCCCAACAAGAAGTCGGGGACCCACGCGGCGACGGCGATTAGCAAACTGCTGAGTCTTCTCCTGAGATAACTTCAAATTGTCCACCACCTGATTCCAAATCTGATGTAACCTGTCCACCACCACGTCCACTCCAGGACAATCCGAAGATTCCCCCTGACCAGAGGAAAAACGAGGATGAAATCCCGAATTACAAAAAAAAGGAGAGACCAACGTGGCAGAACTAGCCCGATTATTAAGAGCAAATTCGGCCAGTGGCAAAAAAGCAACCCAGTCATCCTGATCAGCAGAAACAAAACACCTCAAATAAGTTTCCAAAGTCTGATTAGTTCGCTCCGTCTGGCCATTCGTCTGAGGATGGAATGCAGACGAGAAAGACAAATCAATGCCCAACTTGGCACAAAACGTCCGCCAAAATCTAGACACAAACTGGGATCCCCTGTCAGAAACGATATTCTCCGGAATCCCATGCAAACGAACCACGTTCTGAAAAAACAAAGGAACCAACTCAGAGGAGGAGGGCAACTTAGGCAAGGGCACCAAATGAACCATCTTAGAAAAGCGGTCACACACAACCCAGATAACGGACATTTTCTGTGAAACCGGGAGATCAGAAATAAAATCCATGGAAATGTGCGTCCAAGGCCTCTTCGGGATGGGCAATGATAACAACAACCCACTAGCCCGTGAACAGCAAGGCTTAGCTCGAGCACACACTTCACAAGACTGCACAAAGGTACGCACATCCCTAGACAAGGAAGGCCACCAAAAAGACCTGGCCACCAAGTCTCTTGTACCAAATATTCCAGGATGACCAGCCAACACAGAAGAATGGACCTCGGAGATGACTCTACTGATCCAATCATCCGGAACAAACAGTCTTTCTGGTGGACATCGATCCGGTTTATCCACCTGAAACTCCTGCAATGCGCGTCGCAAGTCTGGGGATACGGCGGACAATATTACCCCATCCCTAAGGATACCAGCAGGCCCAGTGTCTCCAGGAGAGTCAGGCACAAAACTCCTGGAAAGAGCATCTGCCTTCACATTCTTTGAACCTGGCAGGTATGAAACCACGAAATTGAAACGAGAAAAAAATAACGACCAACGAGCCTGTCTAGGATTCAAACGCCTGGCAGACTCAAGGTAAATGAGATTCTTGTGATCAGTCAAGACCACCACACGATGTTTAGCACCCTCAAGCCAATGACGCCACTCCTCAAATGCCCACTTCATGGCCAAAAGCTCCCGATTACCCACATCATAATTGCGCTCGGCGGGCGAGAATTTTCTAGAGAAGAAAGCACATGGCTTCATCACCGAGCCATTAGCACTTCTCTGTGACAAAACCGCCCCCGCTCCAATCTCGGAAGCATCAACCTCCACCTGAAAAGGAAGTGAAACATCTGGTTGACACAACACAGGAGCAGAAGAAAACCGGCGCTTAAGTTCCCGAAAGGCCTCCACGGCCGCAGGAGACCAATCAGCAACATCAGCACCCTTTTTAGTCAAATCAGTCAAAGGTTTAACAATACTGGAAAAATTAGCAATGAACCGACGATAAAAATTAGCAAACCCCAAGAACTTCTGAAGGCTCTTAACAGATGTAGGTTGTGTCCAGTCACAAATAGCCTGAACCTTAACGGGATCCATCTCAATAGTAGAAGGAGAAAAAATGTACCCCAAAAAAGAAATCTTCTGGACTCCGAAGAGACACTTTGAGCCCTTCACAAACAGAGAATTGGCCCGCAAAACCTGAAACACCTTCCTGACCTGTAGAACATGAGACTCCCAGTCATCAGAAAACACCAAAATATCATCCAAATACACAATCATAAACTTATTCAGATATTCACGGAAAATATTGTGCATAAAGGACTGAAAGACTGACGGAGCATTGGAGAGTCCAAAAGGCATTACCAAATACTCAAAATGGCCCTCAGGCGTATTAAATGCGGTTTTCCACTCATCACCCTGTTTTATCCGCACCAGATTATACGCACCACGAAGATCTATTTTAGTGAACCACCTAGCCCCCTTAATGTGAGCAAACAAATCAGTAAATAATGGCAATGGATACTGGTATTTGACTGTAATCTTATTCAGAAGGCGATAATCTATACAAGGCCTCAGGGAACCATCTTTTTTTGCCACGAAAAAAAAACCTGCTCCCAGAGGGGACGAAGATGGACGAATATGTCCCTTTTCCAAGGACTCCTTAATATAATTCCGCATAGCAGTATGCTCTGGCAGTGACAGATTAAATAAACGACCCTTAGGGAACTTACTGCCAGGAATCAATTCTATAGCACAGTCACACTCTCTATGAGGAGGGAGCGAATTGAGCTTAGGCTCCTCAAAAACATCCCTATAATCCGACAAAAACGCAGGGATCTCCGAAGGAGTAGATGAAGCGATAGAAATCGGAGGTGCATCATCATGAACCCCCTGACATCCCCAGCTTAGCACAGACATTGTTTTCCAGTCCAGGACAGGATTATGAGTTTGTAACTATGGCAGACCAAGCACTAGTACATCATGTAAATTATACAGTACAAGGAAGCGAATCACCTCCTGATGAACGGGAGTCATGCGCATGGTCACTTGTGTCCAATACTGTGGTTTATTCATAGCCAATGGTGTAGAATCAATTCCCTTCAGAGGAATAGGAACTTCCAGAGGCTCTAGACTAAAACCGCAGCGTTTAGCAAATGACCAATCCATAAGACTCAAGGCAGCGCCTGAATCCACATAGGCATCGACGGAAATGGAAGACAGTGAAAAAATCAAAGTCACAGACAAAATGAACTTAGACTGCAGAGTATCAATGGCAAAAGATTTATCAACCCTTTTTGTGCGTTTAGAGCATGCTGATATAACATGAGCTGAATCACCACAATAAAAACACAAACCATTTTTCCGCCTATAATTTTGCCGTTCACTTCTGGACTGAATTCTATCACATTGCATAGTCTCAGGTGCCTGTTCAGAAGACACCGCCAACTGGTGCACGGGTTTGCGCTCCCGTAAACGCCGATCAATCTGAATGGCCATAGCCATAGACTCATTCAGACCTGTAGGCGCAGGGAACACCACCATAATATCCTTAATGGCCTCAGAAAGACCATTTCTGAAGTTTGCAGCCAGGGCGCACTCATTCCACTGAGTAAGCACCGACCATTTCCGAAATTTCTGACAATATATTTCCGCTTCATCATGCCCCTGAGAGAGGGCTAATAAAGCCTTTTCAGCCTGAATCTCTAGGTTAGGTTCCTCATAGAGCAATCCCAATGCCAGAAAAAACGCATCCACACTGAGCAATGCAGGATTCCCTGGTGCCAATGCAAATGCCCAATTCTGAGGGTCGCCCCGTAGGAATGATATAACAATCTTGACCTGTTGAGCAGGGTCTCCAGAGGAGCGAGATTTCAATGAGAGAAACAATTTACAATTGTTCCTGAAATTCAGGAAGGTAGATCTATCTCCAGAAAAAAACTCTGGAATAGGAATTCTAGGTTCAGACATGGGAGTGTGAACAACGAAATCCTGTATGTTTTGAACCTTTGCCGCGAGATTACTCAGGCTGGAAGCCAAACTCTGGACATCCATGATAAACAGCTAAGATCAGAGCCATTCAAGGGTTAAGAGGAGGTAAGAAGCAGCTAGACAGCAATTAAGGGCTAGGCAGCAAAACTCTGAAGGAAAAAAAAAAAAATTTCCCTTGAACACTTCTTTTTGTCCTGCTTCAGCCCAAACAATTAACACTTTGTGGGCCGGCTATACTGTCATGAATCCCCAATGGCGAGGGATAGCACAGGACAAGCAAAGTATAATAAATATCGGACGAGCTCTAGGGTGATGGAACCTGGGCTGACCGCTGCCCTACGCCTGACAAACGCAACTAGAGATAGCCAGGGAGCGTGCCTACGTTGGTTCTAGACGCCACGCACCAGCCTAAGAGCTAACTAGTACTGCAGAGAAAACAAGACCTCACTTGCCTCCAGAGGAATTAACCCCAAAAGGTATAGTTGCCCCCCACATGTATTGACGGTGAAATGAGAGGAAGGCACACACATAGAGATGATGTATATAGGTTTAGCAAATAGAGGCCCGCTGAAAACTAGAAAGCAGAATGATACAAAAGGGGACTGAGCGGTCAGCAAAAAACCCTAATCAAAAAAACCATCCTGAGATTACAAGAACCCATGTGCCAACTCATGGCACATGGGGAGAACCTCAGTCCACTAGAGCAACCAGCTAGCATAGAGACATTCTAAGCAAGCTGGACCAAAAACCAAACAACTGAAAATCAGCACTTAGCTTATCCTGAAAGATCTGGGAGCAGGTAGGCAGGAACCAAACAGAGCACATCTGAACACATTGATAGCCGGCAAGGGAAATGACAGAAAGGCCAGGTAAAATAGGAAACACCCAGCCTCTGATGGACAGGTGGAAACCAAAGGCCGCAACCCACCAAAGTCACCCAGTACCAGCAGTAACCACCAGAGGGAGCCCACAAACAGAATCCACAACATAGATCACTGCAGAAAGATGTGGAAGGTCTGCAAAAGAAGTTTGGAAGCTTTGAACACAATCAACAAGTGTTTGGACAAACTTTGCAGGACTTAAGCAACCGCATGGCAGCCCAGGAAAACAAACTTGCTGCATGGACCAGTATGGACATAAGCACGCAAATAGCTGCACAAGTGACTTTACCCTCTGGGAAACCGTCACCAGCTAGCCCACCTATGTTGCCCCATTCAGATTTAATGGTGATCGCGACAAATTTTGTGGCTTTGTGAATCAATGTATGCTATATCCTGATGTGCATGCTGACCGTTTTCCTACTGATAGATCCAAAGTATTGTGTGTAATAATGCTACTGACCTCACGAGCGCTCACCTGGGCGAATCCGATGATTGAGTCTCGTGACCCACGGTTAAATAACTTGGATGATTTCTTGGCTGCTATGGCATTAATGTTTGATGACCCTAATCGCCGTGCAACCACTGAATCTGCTTTGTTGTCTTTACGCCAGGCTAAACGTTCTGTTATTGAGTATGCCACTGAATTCAGGAGATTAGCGGTAGATACCAATTGGGACAGTTAGGCACAATTGCCTATTTTTAAAAGGGGTCTGTCTAGTATTATAAAAGATGAACTAGCTCGCTCTGAGTCACCACAAGAGCTAGAGACATTTATACAGCATTGTGTGCGCATAGACATTCGCCTTACTGAGCGTAGGCAGGAGAAATTTGCTGCATATAACCATATTTCTAACTTTTCCCTTCCTTCCAAAGAGCCTGCAGGTAAAACCTCTCGGGAGGTGGAGGAGGTGCCCATGCAAATTGATTCCGTTCAGAGGCGCGAGATCAATGAGCGCCGGGAGCATCCCCTTCGTGAAAGTCTATGTTTCTACTGCAGCCAGTCTGACCACTTCTTGATCAATTGTCCTAAGTGTCCTAGATGGCCTAACAAGGTGCTAGCAGCAGTAGGGGAGTATTGTTATGATCCTTAGTGGTTGAGGATCACGAATTACTCCAGCTAAGTAACAAACATAGGACAAGCTCTAGGGAGGTGGCAAACTGGACTAACCGCAATTCTGAACCTATCCAAACACACTAGAAGTAGCCGGTGAACGTGCCTAAAAAAATCCTAGACGTCTCGAGCCAGCCTAAGGAACTAACTACCCCTAGAGAGAAAGAAAGACCTCTCTTGCCTCCAGAGAAATAATCCCCAAAGATATAGAAGTCCCCAACAAATAATAACGGTGAGGTAAGAGGAAGGCACATACACAGGGGTGAAAACAGATTCAGCAAATGAGGCCCACTAATACTAGATAGCAGAAAATAGTAAGGGGTCTGTGCTGTCAGTAAAAAACCCTAACAAAATATCCACACTGAGATTTCAAGAACCCCCGCACCAACTAACGGTGTGGGGGGAGAAACTCAGTCCCCTAGAGCAACCAGCAAGCGAGGAGATCACATCTTAGCAAGCTGGACAAGAAACATGATGAATGCTGATAATCAAAAAATGAACGGACAAAAACTTAGCTTGTCTTGGAGAGGCTGGGAGCAAGGTAATCACAAGGAATCTGAAGAGCACTGAATACATTGATAGCAGGCAAGGAACTGAGTATCCAGGTGAGTTAAATAGGAAACGAACCAAGGATAACGAACCAGCTGATGCAGCCAACCTGCAGAAGACAACACTGCACAGTACCGCTTGTGACCACTAGAGGGAGCCTAAAAATAGAGTTCACAACAGTACCCCCCCCTTGAGGAGTGGTCACCGAACCCTCATCAATACCCCCAGGGCGATCAGGATGAGCCGCGTGGAAGGCACGAACCAAATCGGCCGCATGAACATCAGAGGCGACAACCCAGGAATTATCCTCCAGACCATAGCCCTTCCACTTCACCAAATACTGAAGCCTCCGTCTAGAGATACGAGAATCCAAAATCTTCTCCACCATGTACTCCAATTCACCCTCGACCAGCTCCAGAGCAGGAGGGTCAACAGAAGGAACCACAGGTACCACATACCTCCGCAACAAAGACCTATGGAACACATTATGAATGGCAAACGATGCTGGGAGATCCAAACGAAAAGACACCGGGTTAAGGATTTCCAAGATCTTATAAGGACCGATGAAGCGAGGCTTGAATTTAGGAGAGGAGACCTTCATAGGAACATACCGAGAAGACAGCCACACCAAATCCCCAACACGAAGTCGGGGACCCACACCGCGGCGGCGGTTGGCAAAGCGCTGAGCCTTCTCCTGTGACAACCTCAAATTGTCCACCACATGGTTCCAAATCTGCTGCAACCTATCCACCACAGAATCCACCCCAGGACAGTCAGAAGACTCAACCTGACCCGAGTAAAAACGAGGATGGAAACCAGAATTGCAGAAAAAAGGCGAAACCAAAGTAGCAGAACTAGCCCGATTATTAAGGGCAAACTCGGCCAATGGCAAAAAAGTCACCCAATCATCCTGATCAGCAGAAACAAAACATCTCAAATAAGTTTCCAACGTCTGATTAGTTCGCTCGGTTTAGCCATTAGTCTGAGGATGGAAGGCCGACGTAAAAGATAAATCAATGCCCATCTTAGCACAAAAAGTCCGCCAAAACCTGGACACAAACTGGGATCCTCTATCAGACACAATATTTTCAGGAATGCCGTGCAAGCGAACCACATTCTGAAAAAATAGAGGAACCAAATCGGAGGAGGAAGGCAACTTAGGCAAGGGCACCAAATGGACCATCTTGGAAAAACGATCACACACCACCCAGATGACAGACATTTTCTGAGATACTGGAAGATCCGAAATAAAATCCATGGAAATGTGCGTCCAAGGCCTCTTCGGGACAGGCAAAGGCAAAAGTAAACCGCTGGCACGAGAACAGCAAGGCTTAGCCCGAGCACAAATCCCACAAGACTGCACAAAGGAACGCACATCCCGCGTCAAGGAAGGCCACCAGAAGGACCTAGCCACCAAATCTCTGGTACCAAAAATCCCAGGATGACCCGCCAACACCGAAGAATGAACCTCGGAAATAACTCTGCTGGTCCATCTATCCAGAACAAACAGTCTCTCTGGTGGACAACGGTCAGGTCTATCCGCCTGAAATTTCTGAAGCACTCGTCGCAAATCTGGGGAAATGGCAGACAAAATCATTCCCTCTCTGAGAATACCAGCCGGCTCAGAAACTCCCGGAGAGTCAGGCACAAAACTCCTAGAAAGTGCATCAGCCTTCACGTTCTTCGAACCAGGCAGGTATGAGACCACAAAGTTGAAACGGGAGAAAAACAGCGACCAACGAGCCTGTCTAGGATTCAGGCGCTTGGCAGATTCGAGGTAAATCAGGTTTTTGTGATCAGTCAAGACCACCACACGATGTTTAGCTCCTTCGAGCCAATGTCGCCACTCCTCAAATGCCCACTTCATAGCCAACAACTCCCGATTACCAACATCATAATTCCGCTCGGCAGGTGAAAACTTTCTTGAAAAGAAAGCACATGGCTTCATCACAGAGCCATCAGAGCTTCTCTGCGACAAAACAGCCCCTGCTCCAATCTCAGAAGCATCAACCTAGACCTGGAAGGGGAGAGAGACATCTGGTTGACATAAAACTGGAGCTGAAGAAAACCAGTGCTTCAGTTCCCGAAAGGCCTCCACGGCTGCAGGAGACCAATTAGTCACATCAGAACCCTTCTTGGTCAAATCCGTCCAAAGGTTTAACCACACTAGAAAAATTAGCGATGAAACGACGGTAAAAATTAGCAAAACCCAAGAACTTCTGAAGACTCTTAACAGACGTAGGCTGAGTCCAGTCATGAATAGCCTGGACCTTGACTGGGTCCATCTCCACAGTAGAAGGAGAAAAAATAAAACCCAAAAAGGAGACCTTCTGTACTCCGAAGAGGCATTTTGGGCCCTTCACAAATAAAGCATTAGCACGCAGGACCTGAAACACCATCCTGACCTGCTTCACATGGGACTCCCAATCATCAGAAAAGACCCAAATGTCATCCAGATAAACAATCATAAATTTATCCAGATATTCTCGGAAGATGTCATGCATGAAGGACTGAAACACAGAAGGAGCATTAGAGAGTCCAAAAGGCATCACCAAGTACTCAAAATGGCCTTCGGGCGTATTAAATGCTGTTTTCCATTCATCTCCCTGCTTAATGCGCACAAGGTTATACGCACCACGGAGATCTATCTTGGTGAACCAACTGGCCCCCTTAATCCGAGCAAACAAATCAGACAATAGTGGCAAAGGATACTGAAATTTGACTGTGATTTTATTCAGAAGACGATAATCTATACAAGGTCTCAAAGAACCGTCCTTCTTGGCCACAAAAAAAAATCCTGCACCAAGAGGGGAAGAGGATGGGCGAATATGTCCCTTCTCCAAAGACTCCTTTATATAACTCCGCATCGCGGCATGCTCTGGTATAGACAAATTAAAAAGTCGTCCCTTAGGGAATTTACTACCAGGAATTAAATTTATAGCACAGTCACAATCCCTATGAGGGGGCAGGGCACTGGACCTGGGCTCATTAAATACATCCTGGTAGTCAGACAAAAACTCTGGGACCTCAGAAGGAGTGGAAGAAGCAATAGACACCAACGGAGTATCGCCATGAATTCCCTGACAACCCCAACTTGACACAGACATAGCTTTCCAATCTAAAACTGGATTATGAGCCTGCAGCCATGGCAGACCCAAAACGACAACATCATGCAAATTATGCAGAACGAGAAAACGAATCACCTCCTGATGTACGGGAGTCATGCACATGGTCATTTGCGTCCAATACTGAGGCTTATTCTCAGCCAATGGCGTAGCATCAATTCCCCTCAGAGGAATAGGAAATTCCAAAGGCTCCAGGACAAAACCACAGCGCCTGGCAAACGACAAATCCATCAGATTCAGGGCAGCGCCCGAATCCACAAAAGCCATAACCGGGTAGGACGACAAAGAACAAATCAAAGTAACAGACAAAATAAATTTAGGCTGTATCGTACCAATGGTGACAGGTTTAGCGATTTTTTTTAAACGTTTAGAGCATGCTGAGATAACATGAGTAGAATCACCACAGTAAAAGCACAACCCATTTTGACGTCTATGACTTTGTCGCTCAATTCTGGTCAGAGTTCGGTCACATTGCATAGACTCAGGTCTCTGTTCAGAAAATACCGCCAAAGGATGAACAGATTTGCGCTCCCGCAAACGCCGATCAACCTGAATGGCTAAAGCCATAGAATCACTCAGACTTGTAGGGGTGGGAAACCCCACCATAACATTCTTAACGGCCTCAGAAAGACCTTCTCTGAAATTTGCAGCCAGGGCACACTCATTCCATTGAGTAAGCACCGACCATTTCCGAAATTTTTGACAATACACCTCTGCTTCATCCAGACCTTGAGAGATAGCCAGCAACGCTTTTTCTGCCTGATTCTCAAGATTAGGCTCCTCATAAAGCAGTCCAAGAGCCAGAAAAAATGCATCTACATTAAGCAATGCAGGATCTCCTGGCGCCAGAGAGAAGGCCCAATCTTGAGGGTCGCCGCGCAACAAGGAGATAACAATTTTAACTTGCTGAGCGGAATCACCAGAGGAACGAGGTCTCAGAGACAGAAATAACTTACAATTATTTTTAAAATTCTGAAACCTAGATCTATTTCCAGAAAACAACTCAGGAATGGGTATCTTTGGTTCTGACATAGGGCTATGAATAACAAAATCCTGAATACTTTGCACCCGTGCAGTAAGATGATCCACACTAGAAGTCAGAGTCTGAATATTCATGTCTGCAGCTGAGCTCAAAACCACCCAGAGTTCAAGGGGATGAAAGAAACTAAACAGACTGCAGTAAAGGAAAAGCGGGGGAAAAAAAAAAAATGTACTCAGGTCTTCTTTTTATCCCACTTCTGCGATGCATTAAACACTTTTTTGGCCTGCTATACTGTTATGATCCTTAGTGGTTGAGCATCACGAATTACTCCAGCTAAGTAACAAACATAGGACAAGCTCTAGGGAGGTGGCAAACTGGACTAACCGCAAATCTGAACCTATCCAAACACACTAGAAGTAGCCGGTGAACGTGCCTAAAAAAATCCTAGACGTCTCGAGCCAGCCTAAGGAACTAACTACCCCTAGAGAGAAAGAAAGACCTCTCTTGCCTCCAGAGAAATAATCCCCAAAGATATAGAAGTCCCCAACAAATAATAACGGTGAGGTAAGAGGAAGGCACATACACAGGGGTGAAAACAGATTCAGCAAATGAGGCCCACTAATACTAGATAGCAGAAAATAGTAAGGGGTCTGTGCGGTCAGTAAAAAACCCTAACAAAATATCCACACTGAGATTTCAAGAACCCCCGCACCAACTAACGGTGTGGGGGGAGAAACTCAGTCCCCTAGAGCAACCAGCAAGCGAGGAGATCACATCTTAGCAAGCTGGACAAGAAACATGATGAATGCTGATAATCAAAAAATGAATGGACAAAAACTTAGCTTGTCTTGGAGAGGCTGGGAGCAAGGTAATCACAAGGAATCTGAAGAGCACTGAATACATTGATAGCAGGCAAGGAACTGAGTATCCAGGTGAGTTAAATAGGAAACGAACCAAGGATAACGAACCAGCTGATGCAGTTAACCTGCAGAAGACAACACTACACAGTACCGCTTGTGACCACTAGAGGGAGCCTAAAAATAGAGTTCACAACAGAGTATGACAACTGTGATGATGAATCTGTCATCTCTGAATGTAGCCTGCCTTTAAACGCTGTATTCCATTCACTTTCTATGACTTCACCCCCCAAGGAGCTGAAGGAGAAGAACTCTCACTGTTCTCTCCCTATTAAGATCCTGTGTTCAGGACAGAGGATTTCCAGTGCAGCTATGATTGACTCAGGTGCAGGTGGCAATTTCATGGATATCGCATTGGCCAAGGAACATGGTATTGAAATTCAGCAAAGAGCCTCTCCAATTACCATGGAAACAGTGGATGGGTCACCTTTAATCTCTGGGCCTGTGGATCAGGAGACCGTACCCCTTGAAATTTTGTTGGAGCCTAATCATCAGGAGCAACTTTCTTTCTTGCTAGTTTCTTCTCCTCATTTTCCTGTGATTTTAGGCATTCCTTGGTTGCATTCTCAGAACCAAACTATCAACTGGGAGACCAAGGAGATTATCTTTCCAACAAGGAGCAACTCAGCGTTAACAAAAGCTGTTCCTGAGTCCACGGCTACGGAACCACATGTACAGGTATTTTCTTTACCTCCAGTATATAAAGAGTTCCCTGACATCTGTGACAAGAAGAATGCAGATCAGCTTCCTTCACACAGGCATTATGACTATCCCATTGAGCTGCTTCCTAGGGCAGCTATTCCTTTTGGTAACGTATACCCTTTGGCGGCACCTGAGCTTGAAGCCTTAAAGCTTCATACGTCCTTCTTCCTCACCAGCAGGGGCACCTATATTTTTTGTAAAAAAGAAGGATGGGACCCTGAGACCCTGTGTTGACTATCGAGAACTGAATAAGGTAACCGTACGAAACCGTTACCTTTTGCCTCTGATTCCCAAATTACTGGAAAGAGTCCGCCATGCTAAGGTGTTCTCTAAACTGGATCTTCGTGGTGCTTATAATTTGGTGCGTATTCGTCCAGGGGATGAGTGGAAGGCAGCATTCCGATGCCGGTATGGACACTTTGAATATCTCGTGAGGCCCTTCGGGCTTTGTAATGCCCTTGCAATGTTTCAACACCTTGCTAATGACATGTTGGACCAGTTTGTGGTGATCTATTTGGACGATATTCTAATCTTTTCTGACTCTCTACAGGAACATGAAGAATATGTCAAGGCTGTTTTAAGACGTCCGAAAGAGAACCATCTGTATATCAAGCCAGAAAAATGAGAGTTCCATCGTTCTGAGATACAGCTCTTAGGTTATATCATCTCTCCCCAGGGGCTGAACATGGAATCTGGTAAGATTCAGGCTATCCTTGACTGGCCGGTACCCAAGAATGTTAAGGAGGTCCAACATTTTATTGGTTTTGCAAATTTCTACAGATGCTTCATTCGAAATTTTTCTGATGTTGTCCGTCCCATTACTTCCTTGACAAGGAAGGAAAAGCCCTTTAAGTGGTCATCACAGGCTCAAGAAGCTTTTGATTGGCTTAAGATCTGTTTCACATCAGCACCGCTGTTGATACACCCAGATCCAACACTTTCATTCATTGTGGAGGTGGACGCTTCTGATAATGCTTTGGGGGCTATTCTCTCCCAAAGAACTGGAGAGAAGGGTCTGCTACATCCTTATGCTTTCTTTTCCTGTAGACTAACCTCAGCAGAGAAGAATTACGATGTGGGAGACAAGGAATTGCTAGCTATTATTGCAGCTTTCAAAGAACGGAGGCATCATCTGCAAGGAGCTGCACAACAGATCATAGTGCTAACTGACCATCGCAATTTAGAGTTCCTTAGATCCACTAGATGTCTTTCTCCTCATCAGGCTCGTTGGAACTTATTTTTAAATCAATTTAACTTTGTTATCTCGTACCGTCCAGGTTCTCATAATGGGAAGGCTGATGCTTTATCCATGCTGCGGATTCCGTACCTGGAGCCCCGTCCAAGACCATTCTATCTGATGCCAATTTCATCGGAGTTATCCATGATCAGGACTTGTGGAAGGAATGAAGGGAGGCCTATGACTGTGATGTATTTCTGGCCAACCCACCTGTGGATATTAATCTTGTCTTTAAGGGTGGCATGTGATTCAGAGATCAACGTATCTACGTCCCTGAGGTCATCCATCTGCAGATCCTCAAGTTGGTACATGACTCCAAGTTGGCTGGTCACAGGGGGGCACAGAAGACACAAGAGTTCCTGAGCCGATTCTTCTTGTGGCCAACTTGCCTGAAGGATACCAAGGACTATGTTCTCTCTTGCGAGGTATGTGCCCGTTACAAGACTCCTCATGTGGCACCTATGGGTCTTCTACAACCATTACCTGTTCCATCCCGCCCTTGGGGGTCTATATCAATGGACTTTATTGTGGAGCTGCCTACATCGGGGGGCATGAATACAATCATGGTGGTAGTTGATCGCCTGACTAAAGCTGCTCATTTTGTTCCATGCACCGGCCTCCCCTCTGCTAAAGATACAGTGAACTTGGTTATACAGAATGTCTTTCAGTTGCATGGGGTTCCGGATGAGATCATCTCTGACCGTGGAGTACAGTTCACTTCAAGATTCTGGAAGGGGTTTTGCTCTGCACTCAATATTAATGTCTGTCTCTCTTCCGCTTACCATCCCCAGACAAATGGTCAGACTGAGCGTAGCAACCAGATGCTGGAACAATATCTAAGATGCTTTGTCAGCCATCTCCAGGATGATTGGTTGGAGTTTCTGCCGTTAGCCAAATTTTCATATAATAATTCTCAGAGCGCCTCCACTAAATTTACACCTTTCTTTGCCAATCTGGGTTATCATCCGTGTATTTTACCTAGGTCTCCAATTAATTCTCCGGTTCCGGCAGTGGAGGAAAGGCTGAATGCGATGAGACAAAATCTGGAGGTTCTGAAGGAATCCCTGACCACAGCTCAAGAACGTTATAAGAGATCGGCTGATAGATTCGGTAAACCTGCACCCATGTTCAAGGTAGGAGATTCCGTGTGGTTAGCAACTAAGAATCTGAAGTTAAACGTTCCTTCACAAAAACTTGGACAGAAATTCATTGACCCTTTCAAGATCAACGGTATTGTGAGCTCTGTGGCCTGCCAGCTGAAGCTGCCTAGGACTATGAAGGTACACCCAGTTTTTCATGTATCTTTACTAAAGCATGTATCTCCTAATACCTTCCAGGGACGTGTTGTGCCACCTCCGCAGCCTGTGGTGATTGATGGGCAAGAACAATTTGTGGTGGAGGAAATTATTGATTCCAGGATTCGCAGGAATCGGCTCCAATATCTGATAAGATGGCAGGGATATCCCCCTGAGGAAGACTCTTGGGAACCAGTGGAAAACATCAATGCCCAACAGAAGATTTCTCGTTTTCATCAGAGATTCCCTGAGAAACCAGGTCCAGGATCGTCCTGAGGCCGCTTCTAAGGAGGGAGTAATGTCAGGACTCTGAACATTTTTTACCTTTTGTGCATTACTGCCCTTTTCCAAGATGGCGTCTTTGGTCTCATGTGCACTGTGTCTTCCTGCTATAAAACTCCACCCCAGCCTTCAGTCTGTGCTAGAGTATTCTGCCTTGCATCCAGCTCCTTACCTGTGATTACTCCTTGGCTATATACCTGCTCCTGTGAACCTGTGTGGTGATCCTGCTACTCTGAGTTCCTGCTGCAAACACCAGTTTCCAGTAATCCTCTTTCATCTGCTGCTCGTGTTTACTTCCATCTGCATTTGCTGGACATGTAAGCTGTTTCTGCTCTGCAAAGACCTGAGACTATTAACCAGGCCTCCCTGGTTGAGCTAAGATATGATTTGAACTGCCTTATAAGCTTATCTATCTGTGTTTGGACTAAGACAAGGATTTATTCGTGTCAAGTATCCTCAAGAATAACTGTGCTTCATAGACTTTCTGTTTGATTGCATTTTTCTCTGAAGTTCCCTATAGACTGCTGAGCTGCATTTGTTATTTGCACCAAGTGTTGTGGACTTGAGTTTCTCTCTGCACCTGTTTGAATCACCGTGTGATAATATAGACTTTACCACTTATAAAACTGTGTCCTGTAGTTGTCTTGTTCCACGCAAAGAGTCTCCTGAGTTATCCCCTATAATTATTACATACACTGCCAATCTGAGCACAACCAGCATGCAAAAGCATATGGCAGCCAAGCACCCCAGTAGGTGGGCGAACTGCCTGGGTACAAAATCTGTTTCTGAGGATGAAACCACTGCTCCTTCCCCTGTGTTACAGCCTTCCCAATCTGACTCCAGGAAGCAGATGCTGATGGCTCCTGTCCAAAACCTGCAGTTGCACAGGCACAAAAGTCAGCAACCATGTCCAGTTTGTTGTCCCAGCACAGTATTCAGTTGTACATGTGTTATAGCAGGATCCATTTTATTTTGCTTGCCTCCATTTTGTGTGTGTTACAAAAGTTCAGAAAAACAAGTTGTTATTCACTATTCCTCATAGCTGTTATTGCTGATTGCTAAGAACAAATTGTAGCAGGGCTGGAGGATGAAATGTCCTTTGTAAATAACGAATAATGTTCTGTGTAAGAATATGATTGCAAAACCACAGGGAGACAAATGGTAAACTCTCCGACCCTTAGCCCATATATGGTGAATCCGCTTCCGACATAAGAATGAATAAAAAGTCTTCAGATACATACCGGGTGTACTGTGTCTTGTCTCTCTGGTGCCGTGACGTCATCTCTAAGGTGGACTCATCAGAGAACAGGTCGAGACCTGCGACAACACCTGCACCAGACATTTCAAAGGAAGCAGAAATATCCACTCACCCACATGCTTAAATTCTAGACACTCACATTGCCAGATTGCTAGTGTCACGAACCCCTGACCGCTTTCACCAATTTGTCAGGGATCCACACCGTGACCGTCACCCCTACGTCACGGATCGGGGTGACTTTAGGCCAACAGACGGCTATCACATGTGCAGGGGGGCTTATTTTAGTGATCCCTCCACTCCACAATGTGATAAGACACACACAAGGCTATTGACCTCTTAGTTTACAGCAGGGGCTTATTCTAGGTATCCCACTGCTCTTCAATATACCACGAACTGCAGGGACTTATGTATCCCGCTTACAGTTCCACTTAACACTTGCAGCTCTCTGGCGCCCCACTTTCTCTCAGGTCAGATTAGGTACTGCACCTAGGGTAATTAGTCGCCAGAAAGGCTGCCTGCTATGTACTGGCTATTGGGCACACTGCAGCGACGCGATAAACTACTCCCGCTCAGGCAGGAACAATAATTATCAATGCAGTCGCTACAGTGACACCCAAAGGCCTGCACACGGTAGTGCCGCCACCAGCTTCGATTAAACGGGTCCGAAGCTAACCCAACACAGTAGCATAATTCCCTTCAAGAGACAGGGTACGTCTTAGAACAGGGAGAACGAATCTAGTATATTAAATATTATACTCCATAAATGATTTTTAGGCAGTGTTTATAAAAAGTTATTTTACAAGGATGTTACAAGACAGACAATTGCAAATATGTACAAGGTAATTATATAAAAGAAAACAAGGATTACATGAGAATAACACTTACATGGGTTCAAAGCATTGCAGGCAACCAGGCTAGTGGAGTTTCCATCTGTCCCAATGCATGGGTAGGAACAGCTCTTCACGTCAGGCTCACATAGGCTCCAGCAGATAGGCTGACCCTTGCTGGAGTCTGGCCAAAAACTTATAGCTGCAGCCTGTGACATCACAGAACGGGGTTGGTTTACCCAGTCCATCCTAACTCTCCAGTCTTACTAGCTTTACCACAAGTTTTTCTAATGCTTGTATCTCTGCTCCAGAACATGTCACAATCACAACACACCCAGCATTCATCTCGTATTAACGTGGGCATTCTAATGAGATCAAATATGTCCTATCTGTCATGCATATTTACAGAGAAATCCCTACTTCTTTACCAGATGGAGTTAGAAGCACGTGTTTAGAAGGATGGATAGCTCCACCGAGGGAGATTAAGAGTATATATTTTCGTGTTCCTATCTTAAATGGTTTGCCTAATATCTTACAAAAACAGAACAAAGGACTTTCATGGATTCTGGAAGTTTCTAATCCAGTTATAGCTGGAGAAGAGTTTACACTTCAGGAAACCGGTCGTAAATACCTTGGCTCTCAGAGCTAGAGGCCATAAAATCTCTACACTCATTGACAAGACAAGCTAAAACACAGTGAAGGGGGGGTCAGCGCCCACCCTATGTGTGCTGGCAGAGAAACTAAACTTATATGATATTTCATACCATATCGTGACACCTCCCCCTTTTGGCGTGCGCTAGGGAGGTAGAACCCCACGGTATGCCTCCATGCGCACCTCAGTAGGTTCACCCTGGTGGGACAGTCCATCTGCATTCCCATGCTCCCTGCCCGCTTTTTGTTCAATGGTGAAGTCAAATTGCTGAAGGGCAAGGCTCCAGCGTAGCAACCTGCCGTTGGTTCCCCACATGGTGCTTAGCCAGCGCAGAGGGTCGTGGTCGGTCACCACAGTGAAGGTTCGACCGTACAAGTAGGGCTGCAAGCGCTGCAGGGCCCAGACTATGGCCAGGCACTCCTTCTTGATGGTGGAGTAGGCCACTTCCCTCGGCAAAAGTTTCCGGCTCAGGTACAACACGGGGTGCTCTTGGTCCTCCGAGTCAACCTGGCTGAGCACAGCACCGAGGCCAAACTCGCTGGTGTCAGTCTGTACCAAGAATGGTCGACTGCTGTCGACTGCTTTCAACACATGGGCGTTGCACAGTGCGGTTTTCAACGCCTGGAAGGCCCCCTCACAGCCATCTGTCCAGTTGACGATGTGGGGTAGCTTCTTCCTGGTGAGGTCCGTCAAAGGTTTTGCCAGGCTACTATAGTGCTGTATGAAGCGCCTATAGTACCCTGCAGTGCCCAGGAAGGACATCACCTGTTTCTTAGTCCTGGGAGTGGGCCAGTTCACGATCGCGCCCACTTTCTCAGGCTCTGGCTTTAGGGTGTTTCCGCCTACCCGGTGCCCCAGGTAGTGAACCTCCCTCATGCCCATCTGGCACTTTACAGACTTGATAGTCAGTCCTGCTCGGTGAATTCCCCGGAGCACCTCCTCGAGATGCTGCAGGTGTTCCTCCCAGGAGGGACTGAAGATGGCAATGTCATCCAAGTACGCCACGGCGTAATTCTCCAGTCCCTGAAGCAGGAGGATGACAATCCGCTGGAAAGTGGCAGGGGCATTCTTCATGGCAAAGGGCATGACCGTGGACTCGTACAGTCCGAAGGGTGTGATAAAGGTGGACTTGTCCTGCGCCTCGGGGCTAAGGGGAATCTGCCAGTATCCTCTACTCAGATCCATTATGGTCAGGTATTTTGCGCCAGCTAACTTCTCAAGCAGCTCCTCGATGCGCGGCATTGGGTGCGCGTCAGAGGCTGTGATAGCGTTGAGCCCCCTGTAGTCCACGCAGAACTGGGTGGTCTGGTCCTTCTTTGGCACGAGAACTACAGGTGAGGCCCATGCGCTCTTTGACCGTCGAATCACCCCCAGCTGTAACATCTCATCGATCTCCTGGCGCATAATCTGCTGCACCTGGTCAGAGATTCGATAGGGTGTTCGCCGTGGTGGGGCGTGATTCCCGGTGTCCACCTCGTGGACAGCTAACTCAGTCCTTCCAGGCTGGTTGGAGAACACGACCCGGAAGGGTTCCAGTGTGGTTTGCAACTGCAACCACTGTGGTTCATCTAGCGAGGCGCTTACCTCCACATCCTCGATGGACCCACCGGCCTTGGCTTGGGCCAGCATGTCCAGGAGGGTGTCTTCCTCCCCGTCTTCGGGCAAGCTGCAGACCGGTAGGACGAAAGGTTCACGTTCTTGATGAGCCTTCATCATGTTGACGTGAAAGGCCTTTCGCCTACCCTGAGCGTGGTCCAGTGTGACCACGTAGGTGACCGGGTTGAGCTGTTGGTGGACGACGTACGGGCCCTCCCAGGCTGCCTGAAGCTTATCCGTTGGTACGGGGACCAGCACCCACACCTTTTGACCCACGTGGTAGGTCCGCTCCTGGGCGTTCTGGTCGTACCAGTGCTTCTGATCAGCCTGAGCCTGCGTCATGTTGTCATGCACCAACTGCGTCAAGGTCTGCATCTTGTCACAGAAGCGCATGACATACTCCACTATGGACACTTCAGAAGGGTTCGGCTCCTCTTCCCAGGATTCTCTTACCAACCCAAGGGGTCCCCGGACTCGCCTGCCGTACAGGAGCTCGAAGGGAGAGAACCCCGTCGAGGCCTGCGGAACCTCTCGGTAAGCGAACAGCAGGTGTGGAAGGTACCGCTCCCAGTCGTGCCCTTGAGTCTCAACCAGCATGCGTAGCATCTGTTTGAGGGTACCATTGAAGCGTTCACACAAGCCATTGGTCTGTGGGTGATACGCACTCGATACCAGGTGCTTCACCTGCATTCTCTTACAGTGAGCCTCCATTAGGTGAGACATAAATTGGGTCCCTTGATCAGTAAGCATTTCCCTGGGAAACCCTACACGTGAAAAGATGGCCAACAGGGCATCCGCCACCTTATCTGCCCTAGTTGACGACAGAGCTACTGCCTCTGGGTACTGGGTAGCGTAGTCTACCACAGTAAGGATATATTGCTTTCCAGAGCTGCTGGGGATGGCCAGCGGGCCCACAATGTCCACCGCGATCCTCTGGAAAGGCTCCTCTATCACTGGCAAAGGGATCAGGGGAGCCTTAAGAGCAGGCCCCGCCTTCCCCACTCTTTGACAGGTGACACAGAAGCGGCAGTAGTTTGACACATATGTCCCCATCTTAGGCCAATAGAAGTGTTGAGACAGCCGGGCCTTAGTTTTGCTGATCCCCAAGTGTCCAGCTAGCAGGATCTCATGGGCAATCCGTAACAACTCACCCCGGAATTGCTGCGGGACGACCAGCTGTCTTTCCCTCAACCACTCCTTTTGCAATTTTCTGGGTACTGTCTCCCATTATAACCTTCCTCTTTCCCAGAACACCCTCTCCTTATCAGTCTCAGAGAAGAGCGTCCCGGCGAGTTGTCTCAAACTTTCTAGGCTCGCATCTGTGTGCAGAGCGGCCTGAAACTCCTGGCTAGGGGAAGCCAGAAGCGATGTCAGGGTCCCTTCCCCACGGGAGCCCTCTGGGACCTGCTCCGGGTCCACCTCTGGTTCAGTCATACTGATGACTGAGGAGGGTCCGGGAGGCAGACAGTTATCTGCGTTCCGGGCACTCTGACTGCGGGTGACAGCAGCTACGTAGGCTGTCTCCCCGGGGTTTTCTACAGACCCATCAGCCGACGCTGCTATAAGCTCTACCTCCCCATCCACCCCCAACACTTCAGGAGCATTGCTACTTATGGGCCAGTTACCTTCCTCGGTGGCACTGTTCAATTTCATGGCGTCACCTGTCTCACGGTTCCCATGCAGCTCCCCATTTCCTGTAGCACCAACACTTGCCCCTGCTAGGGGTTCCTCAGCCGTCTCACTCCGCAGAGGGACGTGGCTGAGCACTCCTGTACCTATGGACACATTAACCTTTGCAGAAAAATGGTTATCAGCTTCAGTTGGCACAGGTACAACATTTTCACCATCAATCCTAGGGAAAAAATGGTTATCAGATGCATCATTACAAGATAAAGCATGGTCAGGTAACACATGCGATTTCCCATCATCATCATCATCAGGGTTAACGTTACCCTCATTAGCAAGTGGGGGAGGAGTATCAGGGACGTAGTATGCAACCATCCTCCCCAAATCAGTCCCCAACAAAACATCAGTGGGCAAACTGTCAGACAGCCCCACTTCCTTCACCCCACTCCAGGCACCCCAATCAATATAAACCTGGGCCATTGGCAAGGGACAGCTGATGCTCCCAATCCCAGTGACAGTTAGGGTTTTCCCCGGAATGTTTTCTTCAGGGGCCGCCAGTTCAGGTCGGATGAGGGTTCGTTCAGCCCCAGTGTCCTTGAGGCCTGTAGCAACATGACCTCCCACAGTGACGTGCTGTACGTTGTCACACACCCTCCCAACCACACCACCCACCAAAAGAACTGCTGCATTAGGCCCTGGGGCCTTGGATGAGGGGTTCTTCTGCTTGTCTGGACAGTTGGGACTGATATGACCAGGCTGCCTGCAGTGGTAACACAGGCGAGGGTCGGTGGTAGGTCTGGTGCTGTTGGCCATGGGGACAGGACCTCTGCTGTGCTGGCTGGCAGGGGTACGGGTGTTGGTTGCAGGCTTACCCCCTCTCCAGCTGGTGGTGACTGGCTTCCGCACTTCCGATCTACGGTTGGCCTCATAGGCATCGGCAATCTGTGCTGCTTTCGTCACGTCTTTGGGTTCTCTGCCCATCACGAACTGTCGCACCTCAGCTGGGCAAAGATGGAAGAACTGGTCTTTGATCATCAGGTCTCGCAGCTGTGCAAAGGTGGTCACTGACAGTCCTTGGGTCCACTGGTCAAAGTGGGTCCCCAGTCCATGCACCACATCACTGTAACTGTCGTGTGGGCCACGTTGGAGGGTCCGGAACTTTCTACGGTACACCTCGGGTGTAAGCTGGTACTTGGCTATCAGAGCCTGCTTGATGGCCTCATAGTCACCATCTTGTTCTTGAGGGAGGGCAGCAAACGCCTCCAGAGCTTGCCTCTCAGCCCTGGTGTCAGGTATCGGGCCCATTCTTGTGCCGGCAGCTGGTACTGTCTGCAGGCTTTCTCAAAGGCCCGCAGAAACGTGTCCAAGTCCCCATCCTTTTCCATAACAGGAAAGTGGTCGGGCCGGGGCTTCGGTATCTGAGTGCTGCTGGGCTCACGGCTCTGGGCGGTGGAAGGCATCCCCCCCTGCCGGAGCATCTCCAGTTCATGTTCTCGCTGGGCTTGGCGCTCGGCTCGCTGGGCCTGGGCCTCTCGCTCGGCTCACTGGGCCTCTCGCTCGGCTCGGGACTCGGCCTCCTGCCGGTATTGCTGAATCAGCTGCCGACGTCCCTCATGGTCGTCAGTGGGGAATTCTTTCAAGGCCGCCTGCAGGTGGGGGTCCAATTCGCCCGGATTGCTAACAGGGCGAGCATTCAGTGGTTGGACCTCTGCTGCAGCACCATGTTTGCTGGTGCTGGCTTCTGCGGCTTCTGGGCTCTGTGAGTGGTCTAGAGCGGCTTCCCATTGCACCAGAACTGCGACCAGTTGGCTTTTGTTTTTGCCTGCAAAGTCAATGCGCTGTGACTTGCATAAGGCAACAAGGGTGTCTCTGGTCTGCTGCTCATAAAAGGTTTCTTCCAGCCCAACCATGGTTGCCAAATAAAAGATAGGACAGAAAAACGAAGAGAAAGGGAGGGGATAATTACCAGTACACACAATTGTCTCAAGACTAATAAACACTGAGTTCGTTCTCCAAACTTATTTGCGCAGAGTCCTCGCAAGAACTTTCTGCAAGTTTTTAGTGAGAGGAATGATTGCTCAAACCAAATCACTAATGCTCTAATATCCCACCGCCTTGCCACCAATTTGTCATGAACCCCTGACCGCTTTCACCAATTTGTCAGGGATCCACACCGTGATAGTCACCCCTACGTCACGGATCGGGGTGACTTTAGGCCAACAGACGGCTATCACATGTGCAGAAGGGCTTATTTTAGTGATCCCTCCACTCCACAATGTGATAAAAAGACACACACAAGGCTATTGACCTCTTAGTTTACAGCAGGGGCTTATTATAGGTATCCCACTGCTCTTCAATATACCACAAACTGCAGGGACTTATGTATCCCGCTTACAGTTCCACTTAACACTTGCAGCTCTCTGGCGCCCCCCTTTCTCTCAGGTCAGATTAGGTACTGCACCTAGGGTAATTAGTCGCCAGAAAGGCTGCCTGCTATGTACTGGCTATTGGGCACGCTGCAGCGACGCGATAAACTACTCCCGCTCAGGCAGGAACAATAATTATCAACGCTGCAGTCGCTACAGTGACACCCAAAGGCCTGCACACGTTAGTGCCGCCACCAGCTTCGATTAAATGGGTCCGAAGCTAACCCAACACAGTAGCGTAATTCCCTTCAAGAGACAGGGTATGTTTTAGAACAGGGAGAACGAATCTAGTATATTAAATATTATACTCCATAAATGATTTTTAGGCAGTGTTTATAAAAAGTTATTTTACAAGGATGTTACAAAAGAGACAATTGCAAATATGTACAAGGTAATTATATAAAAGAAAACAAGAATTACATGAGAATAACTGTTGTGAATTTGGATTCTGGGCTCCCCCGGTGGCTACTGGTGGAATTGAACTGGTGTTTTCATCTTCTCTGTTCACCTGTTCCCATCAAGATGTGGGAGTCGCTATATAACCTTGCTGCTCTGTTAGTTGCTTGCCGGTCAACAATGTTATCAGAAGCCTCTCTGTGCTTGTTCCTGCTCCTAGACAACTACTAGATAAGTTGGACTCTTGTCCATGTTTGTTTTTGCATTTTTGTTCCAGTTCACAGCTGTAGTTTCGTTACTGTGTCTGGAAAGCTCTTGTGAACAGGAATTGCCACTCTGGTGTTATGAGTTAATGCCAGAGTTTTAAAGTAATTCCTGGATGGTGTTTTGATAGGGTTTTCAGCTGACCATGAAAGTGTCCTTTCTGTCTTCTGCTATGTAGTAAGTGGACCTCAAATTTGCTAAACCTATTTTCATACTACGTTTGTTATTTCATCTTAATTCACCGCCAATACATGTGGGGGGCCTCTGTCTCCTTTCGGGGTATTTCTCTAGAGGTGAGCTAGGACTAATATTTTCCTCTGCTAGCATTATTTAGTCCTCCGGCTGGTGCTGGGCATCTAGAATCAACGTAGGCATGCTACCCGGCCACTGCTAGTTGTGCGTTAGGTTTAGTTCATGGTCAGCTCAGTTCCCATCTTCCAAGAGCTAGTTCCTATATATGCTGATGCTATGTTCTCTTGCCATTGAGAACATGACAGTTTGACCGGCCCACAAAGTGTTAATTGTTTGGGCTGAAGCAGGAAAAAAAGAAGTGTTTAAGGGAATTTTTTTTTTTTTTTTCCCCTCAGAGTTTTGCTGCCTAGCCCTTAATTGCTGTCTAGCTGCTTCTTACCTCCTCTTAACCCTTGAATGGCTCTGTGTCCACCTGTTTGTAATGGATCTTCAGAGTGTAACTGCAGGTTTGAATAATCTCGCCACGAAGGTACAAAATTTGCAAGACTTTGTTTGTCATGCACCTGTATCTGAGCCGAGAATTCCTTGGCCGGAATTTTTCTCGGGGAATAGATCTGGGTTTCAGAATTTTCGAAATAATTGCAAATTATTTTTGTCCCTGAAATTTCGCTCTGCCGGAGACACTGCACAGCAGGTCAGGATTGTGATTTCCTTGCTCCGGGGCGACCCTCAAGACTGGGCTTTTTCATTGACACCAGGGGATCCTGCGTTGCTCAATGTGGATGCGTTTTTTCTGGCCTTGGGGTTGCTTTATGACGAACCTCATTTGGAGCTTCAGGCAGAAAAAACTTTGATGTCCCTATCTCAGGGGCAAGATGAAGCGGAAATTTACTGTCAAAGATTCCGTAAATGGTCTGTGCTTACTCAGTGGAATGAGTGCGCCCTGGCGGCGACTTTCAGAGAGGGTCTCTCTGATGCCATTAAGGATGTTATGGTGGGGTTCCCTGTGCCTGCGGGTCTGAATGAGTCCATGACAATGGCTATTCAGATCGATAGGCGTTTGCGGGAGCGCAAACCAGTGCACCATCTGGCGGTGTCCACTGAGAAGTCGCCAGAGAGTATGCAGTGTGATAGAATTCTGTCCCGAAGCGAGCGGCAGAATTTTAGACGGAAAAATGGGTTGTGTTTCTATTGTGGTGATTCTACTCATGTTATATCAGCATGCTCTAAGCGCACTAAAAAGCTTGATAAATCTGTTTCCATTTGCACCTTACCGTCTAAGTTTATTCTATCTGTGACCTTGATTTGCTCTTTGTCATCTATTACCACGGACGCCTATGTCGACTCTGGCGCCGCTTTGAGTCTTATGGATTGGTCCTTTGCCAAACGCTGTGGGTATGATTTAGAGCCTTTGGAGACTCTTATTCCTCTGAAGGGGATTGACTCCACCCCATTGGCTAATAATAAACCACAATACTGGACACAAGTAACTATGCGTATTAATCCGGATCACCAGGAGATTATTCGCTTTCTGGTGCTGTATAATCTACATGATGATTTGGTGCTGGGATTGCCATGGCTGCAATCTCATAACCCAGTCCTCGACTGGAAAGCTATGTCTGTGTTAAGCTGGGGATGTAAAGGGGCTCATGGGGATGTACCTGTGGTTTCCATTTCATCATCTATTCCCTCTGAAATTCCTGAGTTCCTGTCTGACTATCGTGACGTCTTTGAAGAATCCAAGCTTGGTTCATTACCTCCGCACCGAGAGTGCGATTGTGCCATAGATTTAATCCCGGGTAGTAAATACCCAAAGGGTCGTTTATTTAATCTGTCTGTGCCTGAACATGCTGCTATGCGAGAATATATAAAGGAGTCCTTGGAAAAGGGACATATTCGTCCATCGTCATCTCCCTTAGGAGCCGGTTTTTTCTTTGTGTCAAAAAAAGACGGCTCTTTGAGACCATGTATCGATTATCGGCTTTTGAATAAAATCACTGTAAAATATCAATACCCTTTGCCATTGCTGACTGATTTGTTTGCTCGCATAAAGGGGGCCAAGAGGTTCTCTAAGATTGACCTTCGTGGGGCGTATAATTTGGTGCGAATCAGGCAGGGGGATGAGTGGAAAACCGCATTTAATACGCCCGAGGGCCACTTTGAGTATTTAGTGATGCCTTTTGGTCTTTCAAATGCTCCGTCAGTTTTCCAGTCCTTTATGCATGATATTTTTCGCGATTATTTGGATAAATTTATGATTGTGTATCTGGATGATATTCTGATTTTTTCGGATGACTGGGACTCTCATGTCCAGCAAGTCAGGAGGGTTTTCCAGGTTTTGCGGTCTAATTCTTTGTGTGTGAAGGGTTCTAAGTGTGTTTTTGGGGTACAGAGGATTTCCTTTTTGGGATATGTTTTTTCTCCCTCTTCCATTGAAATGGATCCTGTCAAGGTTCAAGCTATTTGTGATTGGACGCAGCCCTCTTCTCTTAAGAGTCTTCAGAAATTTTTGGGCTTTGCTAACTTTTATCGTCGATTTATTGCTGGTTTTTCGGATATTGCTAAGCCATTGACCGATTTGACTAAGAAGGGTGCTGATGTTGCTGATTGGTCCCCTGACGCTGTGGAGGCCTTTCGGGAGCTTAAGCGCCGTTTTTCCTCTGCCCCTGTGTTGCGTCAGCCTGATGTTGCTCTACCTTTTCAGGTTGAGGTCGACGCTTCTGAGATCGGAGCTGGGGCAGTGTTGTCGCAGAAAAGTTCTGACTGCTCCGTGATGAGGCCTTGTGCCTTCTTTTCCCGTAAATTTTCGCCCGCTGAGCGGAATTATGATGTTGGGAATCGGGAGCTTTTGGCCATGAAGTGGGCTTTTGAGGAGTGGCGCCATTGGCTTGAGGGGGCCAGACATCAGGTGGTGGTATTGACTGACCACAAAAACTTGATTTATCTTGAGACCGCCAGGCGCCTGAATCCTAGACAGGCGCGCTGGTCATTATTTTTCTCTCGGTTTAATTTTGTGGTGTCATACCTACCGGGTTCTAAGAATGTTAAGGCGGATGCCCTTTCTAGGAGTTTTGAGCCTGACTCGCCTGGTAACTCTGAGCCCACAGGTATCCTTAAGGATGGAGTGGTATTGTCAGCCGTTTCTCCAGACCTGCGGCGGGCCTTGCAGGAGTTTCAGGCGGATAGACCGGATCGTTGCCCACCTGATAAACTGTTTGTTCCTGATGATTGGACCAGTAGAGTCATCTCTGAGGTTCATTCTTCTGCGTTGGCAGGTCATCCTGGCATTTTTGGTACCAGGGATTTGGTGGCAAGGTCCTTCTGGTGGCCTTCCCTGTCACGAGATGTGCGAGGCTTTGTGCAGTCTTGTGACGTTTGTGCTCGGGCCAAGCCTTGTTGCTCTCGGGCTAGTGGATTATTGTTGCCCTTGCCCATTCCTAAGAGGCCTTGGACGCACATCTCGATGGATTTTATTTCAGATCTGCCTGTTTCTCAGAAGATGTCTGTCATCTGGGTGGTGTGTGACCATTTCTCTAAGATGGTCCATTTGGTTCCTCTGCCCAAGTTGCCTTCTTCTTCCGAGTTGGTTCCTCTGTTTTTTCAAAATGTTGTTCGTTTGCATGGTATTCCTGAGAATATCATTTCTGACAGAGGGACCCAATTCGTGTCTAGATTTTGGCGGGCATTCTGTGCTAGGATGGGCATAGATTTATCTTTTTCGTCCGCTTTCCATCCTCAGACGAATGGCCAGACCGAGCGGACTAATCAGACCCTGGAGACATATCTGAGGTGTTTTGTGTCTGCTGACCAGGATGATTGGGTTGCTTTTTTGCCATTGGCAGAGTTCGCTCTCAATAATCGGGCCAGCTCTGCCACTTTGGTGTCCCCGTTTTTCTGTAATTCGGGGTTTCATCCTCGATTTTCCTCTGGTCAGGTGGAATCTTCGGATTGTCCTGGAGTGGATGCTGTGGTGGAGAGATTGCATCGGATCTGGGGGCAGGTGGTGGACAATTTGAGGTTGTCCCAGGAGAAGACTCAGCTTTTTGCCAACCGCCACCGTCGTGTTGGTCCTCGGCTTTGTGTTGGGGATTTGGTGTGGTTGTCTTCTCGTTTTGTCCCTATGAGGGTCTCTTCTCCTAAGTTTAACCCTCGGTTCATCGGCCCGTATAAGATATTGGAGATTCTTAACCCTGTTTCCTTCCGTTTGGACCTCCCTGCATCCTTCTCTATTCATAACGTTTTTCATCGGTCATTATTGCGCAGGTATGAGGTACCGGTTGTGCCTTCCGTTGAGCCTCCTGCTCCGGTGTTGGTTGAGGGTGAGTTGGAGTACGTTGTGGAGAAAATCTTAGACTCTCGTGTTTCCAGACGGAGACTCCAGTATCTGGTCAAGTGGAAGGGATACGGCCAGGAGGATAATTCTTGGGTGAATGCATCTGATGTTCATGCCTCTGATCTGGTTCGTGCCTTTCATAGGGCCCATCCTGATCGCCCTGGTGGTTCTGGTGAGGGTTCGGTGCCCCCTCCTTGAGGGGGGGGTACTGTTGTGAATTTGGATTCTGGGCTCCCCCGGTGGCTACTGGTGGAATTGAACTGGTGTTTTCATCTTCTCTGTTCACCTGTTCCCATCAAGATGTGGGAGTCGCTATATAACCTTGCTGCTCTGTTAGTTGCTTGCCGGTCAACAATGTTATCAGAAGCCTCTCTGTGCTTGTTCTTGCTCCTAGACAACTACTAGATAAGTTGGACTCTTGTCCATGTTTGTTTTTGCATTTTTGTTCCAGTTCACAGCTGTAGTTTCGTTACTGTGTCTGGAAAGCTCTTGTGAACAGGAATTGCCACTCTGGTGTTATGAGTTAATGCCAGAGTTTTAAAGTAATTCCTGGATGGTGTTTTGATAGGGTTTTCAGCTGACCATGAAAGTGTCCTTTCTGTCTTCTGCTATGTAGTAAGTGGACCTCAAATTTGCTAAACCTATTTTTCATACTACGTTTGTTATTTCATCTTAATTCACCGCCAATACATGTGGGGGGCCTCTGTCTCCTTTCGGGGTATTTCTCTAGAGGTGAGCTAGGACTAATATTTTCCTCTGCTAGCATTATTTAGTCCTCCGGCTGGTGCTGGGCATCTAGAATCAACGTAGGCATGCTACCCGGCCACTGCTAGTTGTGCGTTAGGTTTAGTTCATGGTCAGCTCAGTTCCCATCTTCCAAGAGCTAGTTCCTATATATGCTGATGCTATGTTCTCTTGCCATTGAGAACATGACAAATAACACTTACATGTGTCCAAAGCATTGCAGGCAACTAGGCTAGTGGAGTTTCCATCTGTCCCAATGCATGGGTAGGAACAGCTCTTCACTTCAGGCTCACATAGGCTCCAGCAGATAGGCTGACCTGTTATGATCCCAATGGCTGAGGATCTCTGATATTCCGGCAAGAAAGCAAAAATACAAGTACTGCTCTAGGGAGGTGGAAACTGGGCTAACCGCATACCTGATCCTAACACAAACAACTAGAAGTAGCCGGTGAACGTGCCTACGTTGGTCCTAGACATCTCGAGCCAGCTGGAGAACTGACTACCCCTAGAGAAGAAAAATAAGACCTCACTTGCCTCTAGAGAAATTGAACCCCAAAGATATAGAAAGCCCCCAACAAATAATAACGGTGAGGCAAGAGGAAAGCACAAACGTAGAGATGAATTAGATTCAGCAAAGTGAGGCCCAATAGTCTAAATAGTAGAAAATAGATAGTGGACTATGCGGTTAGCAGAAAACCCTACAAAAACATCCACGCTGAACATTCAAGAACCCCCACACCGACTGACGATGTGGAGGGAGAATATCAGCCCCCTAGAGCTTCCAGTGAGTCAGAAAATCAAATGTAAAGCAAGCTGGACAAAAACACTGAATAATGCAAACGATCCAAATGTACAAAACAGACTTAGCTTTTCTTGCATGAGGCAGACTGAAAGGAATCCGGAGGAGACCATATAGGTCTGGAAACAACGATGCCAGGCAAGAGACTGAGTCCAGAGGAGACTCAAATAGGGAACACCCGCTGCTTAACGACACAGCTGGAGCTCAGGCCTGCAACAAGACATGCCTAACACAATACCGTTAGTGACCACCAGAGGGAGCCCAGAAACACAGTTCACAACAGTACCCCCCCCTTGAGGAGGGGTCACCGAACCCTCACCAAGACCCCCAGGGCGATCAGGATGAGCAGCGTGAAAGGCATGAACCAAATCAGCCGCATGAACATCAGAGGCAACAACCCAGGAGTTATCCTCCTGACCATAGCCTTTCCATTTGACTAAATACTGGAGTTTCCGTCTAGAGATACGAGAATCCAGAATCTTCTCCACCACGTACTCCAACTCGCCCTCAACCAAAACCGGGGCAGGAGGCTCAACAGCAGGAACCATAGGCACCACGTACCGCCGCAACAAGGACCTATGGAACACATTATGGATAGCAAATGACGCTGGAAGGTCCAAGCGAAAAGACACCGGGTTAAGGATTTCCAAAATCTTATAAGGACCGATAAAGCGAGGCTTGAACTTAGGAGAGGAGACTTTCAAAGGAACATGCCGAGAAGACAACCAAACCAAATCCCCAACACGAAGTCGGGGACCCACACCGCGGCGGCGGTTGGCAAAACGCTGGGCCCTGTCCTGTGACAATTTCAAATTGTCCACCACATGGTTCCAAATCCGCTGCAACCTATCCACCACAGAATCAACCCCAGGACAGTCAGAAGGCTCAACCTGACCCGAGGAGAAACGAGGATGAAAACCAGAGTTGCAGAAAAAGGGTGAAACCAAGGTGGCAGAACTAGCCCGATTATTAAGGGCAAACTCAGCCAGTGGCAAAAAGGTAACCCAGTCGTCCTGATCAGCAGAAACAAAACATCTCAAATAAGTCTCCAATGTCTGATTAGTTCGCTCGGTCTGGCCATTAGTCTGAGGATGAAAAGCCGACGAAAAAGACAAATCAATACCCATCTTAGCACAAAAGGATCGCCAGAATCTGGACACAAACTGGGATCCTCTGTCAGATACAATATTCTCAGGGATGCCATGCAAACGAACCACATTCTGAAAGAACAAAGGGACCAAATCAGAGGAGGAAGGCAACTTAGGCAAGGGCACCAAATGGACCATTTTAGAAAAACGATCGCACACCACCCAGATGACAGACATCTTCCGAGATACTGGAAGATCCGAAATGAAATCCATGGAAATGTGCGTCCAAGGCCTCTTTGGGATAGGCAAGGGTAAAAGCAACCCGCTGGCACGAGAACAACAAGGCTTAGCCCGAGCACAAATCCCACAAGACTGCACAAAGGAACGCACATCCCGCGACAAGGAAGGCCACCAAAAGGACCTAGCCACCAAATCTCTGGTACCGAAAATCCCAGGATGTCCCGCCAACACCGAAGAATGAACCTCAGAAATAACCCTGCTGGTCCATCCATCAGGGACAAACAATCTCTCTGGTGGACAACGATCAGGCCTATCAGCCTGAAATTTTTGCAGCCCTCGTCGCAAATCTGGGGAAATGGCAGACAAAATCACTCCCTCTCTGAGAATACCAGCCGGCTCAGAGACTCCTGGAGAGTCAGGCACAAAACTCCTAGAAAGTGCATCAGCCTTCACGTTCTTCGAACCAGGCAGGTACGAGACCACAAAGTCAAAACGGGAGGAAAACAACGACCAACGAGCCTGTCTAGGATTCAGGCGCTTGGCAGACTCGAGGTAAATCAGATTTTTATGATCAGTTAAGACCACCACACGATATCTAGCTCCCTTGAGCCAATGTCGCCACTCCTCAAATGCCCACTTCATAGCCAACAACTCCCGATTACCAACATCGTAGTTCCGCTCAGCAGGCGAAAATTTCCTTGAAAAGAAGGCGCATGGCTTCATCACGGAGCCATCAGAACTCTTTTGCGACAAAACAGCCCCTGCACCAATCTCAGACGCATCAACTTCAACCTGGAAGGGAAGAGAGACATCCGGCTGGCACAAGACTGGCGCTGAAGTAAACCGACGCTTCAGCTCCCGAAAGGCCTCCAAAGCCGCAGGAGACCAGTTAGCAACATCAGAACCCTTCTTAGTCATATCCGTCAAAGGTTTAACCACGCTGGAGAAATTAGCGATAAAACGACGGTAAAAATTAGCAAAGCCCAGGAACTTCTGCAGGCTCTTAACAGACGTGGGCTGAGTCCAGTCGTGAATGGCACGGACCTTGACTGGGTCCATCTCCACAGTAGAAGGGGAAAAAATAAGACCCAAAAAAGAAACCTTCTGTACCCCAAAGATACATTTTGAGCCCTTCACAAATAGAGCATTCTCCCGCAGAACCTGAAACACCATCCTGACCTGGTTCACATGGGACTCCCAATCATCAGAAAAAACCAAAATATCATCCAGATAAATAATCATAAATTTATCCAGATATTTCCGGAAGATGTCATGCATGAAGGACTGAAACACAGAAGGAGCATTAGATAATCCGAAAGGCATCACCAGGTACTCAAAATGACCCTCGGGCGTATTAAATGCCGTTTTCCATTCATCTCCCTGCTTTATGCGTACAAGGTTATACGCACCACGAAGATCTATCTTGGTGAACCAACTGGATCCCTTAATCCAAGCAAACAAATCAGACAACAATGGCAAAGGATACTGAAATTTTACCGTGATCTTATTCAGAAGATGATAATCAATACAAGGTCTCAGAGACCCGTCTTTCTTGCCCACAAAAAAGAATCCTGCACCAAGAGGGGACGAGGATGGGCGAATATGTCCCTTCTCCAAAGACTCCTTTATATAACTCCGCATCGCGGCATGCTCTGGCACAGATAAATTAAAGAGTCGTCCCTTAGGAAACTTACTACCAGGAATCAAATCTATAGCACAATCACAGTCCCTATGAGGAGGAAGGGCACTGGACCTGGCCTCATTAAATACATCCTGAAAGTCTGACAAAAACTCAGGGATTTCAGAAGGAGTAGAAGAAGCAATAGACACCAATGGAGAATCGCCATGAATCCCCTGACACCCCCAACTAGACACAGTCATAGCTTTCCAATCTAAAACTGGATTATGGGCCTGCAACCATGGCAGACCCAAAACGACAACATCATGCATTTTATGCAGTACCAGAAAACGAATCACCTCCTGATGTACAGGAGTCATGCACATGGTCACTTGCTTCCAATACTGAGGTTTATGCTCTGCCAATGGCGTAGAATCAATTCCTCTAAGAGGAATCGGATTTTCCAAAGGCTCCAGGACAAAACCGCAGCGCTTGGCAAACGACAAATCCATCAGACTTAAAGCAGCACCAGAATCCACAAAAGCCATAACTGAGTAAGAAGATAATGAACAAATTAAAGTCACCGACAAAATAAACTTAGGCTGAAAAGTACCAATGGCGACAGGATTAACTTCTTTTTTTAAACGTTTAGAGCATGCTGAGATAACATGTGTTGAATCACCACAGTAAAAACACAACCCATTTTGACGTCTATGATTTTGTCGCTCGGCTCTGGTCAAAATTCTGTCACATTGCATAGAATCAGGTGACTGTTCAGACAGCACCGCCAAAGGATTAACAGATTTGCGCTCCCGCAAACGTCGATCAATTTGAATGGCCAGAGCCATTGAGTCATTCAGACCTGTAGGGATAGAAAACCCCACCATCACATCTTTAATGGCTTCAGAAAGACCATTTCTGAAATTTGCGGCCAGTGCACACTCATTCCATTGAGTAAGCACGGACCATTTCCGAAATTTTTGGCAATATACCTCAGCTTCATCCTGACCCTGAGAGATAGCCAGCAACATTTTTTCAGCCTGATTTTCAAGATTAGGCTCCTCATAAAGCAAACCAAGCGCCAGGAAAAACACATCAACATTCACCAATGCAGGATCTCCTGGTGCCAGAGAGAAGGCCCAATCCTGAGGGTCGTCGCGCAAGAAGGAAATAACAATCTTAACTTGCTGAGCGGAATCACCAGAGGAACGAGGTTACAGAGACAGAAACAATTTACAATTATTCCTGAAATTCAGGAATTTAGATCTATCTCCAAAAAACGGCTCAGGAATAGGTATTTTTGGTTCAGACATAGGACTATGGATAACAAAATCCTGAATGTTTTGCACCCTAGCAGCAAGCTGATCCACACTAGAAGTCAGAGTCTGGACATTCATATCTGCAGCAGAGTTTCAGCCACTCAGAGAAAAAGGGGATGGAAGAAGCTAGGCAAACTGCAGCAAAAAAAAAAAACAACAAAAAAAACCTCAGAACTTCTTTTTAATCCCGCTTCTGCAATGCATGAAACATTTTCTTTTTAGGCCTGGCATTCTGATATGATCCCAATGGCTGAGGATCTCTGATATTCCGGCAAGAAAGCAAAAATACAAGTACTGCTCTAGGGAGGTGGAAACTGGGCTAACCGCATACCTGATCCTAACACAAACAACTAGAAGTAGCCGGTGAACGTGCCTACGTTGGTTCTAGACATCTCGAGCCAGCCGGAGAACTGACTACCCCTAGAGAGGAAAAATAAGACCTCACTTGCCTCTAGAGAAATTGAACCCCAAAGATATAGAAAGCCCCCAACAAATAATAACGGTGAGGCAAGAGGAAAGCACAAACGTAGAGATGAACTAGATTCAGCAAAGTGAGGCCCAATAGTCTAAATAGTAGAAAATAGATAGTGGACTATGCGGTTAGCAGAAAACCCTACAAAAACATCCACGCTGAACATTCAAGAACCCCCACACCGACTGACGATGTGGAGGGAGAATATCAGCCCCCTAGAGCTTCCAGCGAGTCAGAAAATCAAATGTAAAGCAAGCTGGACAAAAACACTGAATAATGCAAACGATCCAAATGTACAAAACAGACTTAGCTTTTCTTGCATGAGGCAGACTGAAAGGAATCCGGAGGAGACCATATAGGTCTGGATACAACGATGCCAGGCAAGAGACTGAGTCCAGAGGAGACTCAAATAGGGAACACCCGCTGCTTAACGACACAGCTGGAGCTCAGGCCTGCAACAAGACATGCCTAACACAATACCGTTAGTGACCACCAGAGGGAGCCCAGAAACACAGTTCACAACACTGACCCTTGCTGGAGTCTGGCCAAAAACTTATAGCTGCAGCCTGTGACATCACAGAACGGGGTTGGTTTACCCAGTCCGTCCTACCTCTCCAGTCTTACTAGCTTTACCACAAGTTTTTCTAATGCTTGCATCTCTGCTCCAGAACATGTCACAATCACAACACACCCAGCATTCATCTCGTATTAACGTGGGCATTCTAATGAGATCAAATATGTCCTATCTGTCATGCATATTTACAGAGAAATCCCTACTTCTTTACCAGATGGAGTTAGAAGCCCGTGTTTAGAGGGATGGATAGCTCCACCGAGGGAGATTAAGAGTATATATTTTCGTGTTCCTATCTTAAATGGTTTGCCTAATATCTTACAAAAACAGAACAAAGGACTTTCATGGATTCTGGAAGTTTCTAATCCAGTTATAGCTGGAGAAGAGTTTACACTGCAGGAAACCAGTCGTAAATACCTTGGCTCTCAGAGCTAGAGGCCATAAAATCTCTACACTCAATGACAAGACAAGCTAAAATACAGTGAAGGGGGGGTCAGCGCCCACCCTATGTGTGCTGGCAGAGAAACTAAACTTATATGATATTTCATACCATATCGTGACAGCTAGGCCTGGAAATGTTTCCATTTTTGGCTTGTGGGAACTGAGTATTTCCATAACCACTTGGTGGTGGCAGGCCCATGGTACCCGATTCCCAGCTGACACTTTTTTCCTTATGTGTTTCCCCCACTTAACATAAGCATATGTTTCACAATATCGGCTGTGCTCTGGCCAATGCAGTCACAGGGAAGGTCCACCTAACCACAGACATATGGACAAGTTCTTGTAGACAGGGACACTACATTTCCCTGATGGCACACTGGGTTATCCTGATGGAATCTGGAACAGTGTCAGAGGCTTCTTACCCACATCAAGTATAGCGGGCCCTACTTCCATTAGGGCTTCAGTTTCCTTGTATTCCACTTCCTGTCTCTCCTCCTCATCCTCAGCGTAACTAGCCTCCCGATCACTCCACAGCTAGGGGTCTGCAACACTACCTTGGTGAAGCAGCGGCACACTCTGCTGAAGCTCATCTGTTTAGGTAATAAAGCTTACAACGCAGCAGAGCTGTTGAAAGGGATAAAAGACCAGACTGATCAGTGATTCTCCCTGCTGAACGTCCAACCAGGACCGGTTGTGTGCGATAATGGGCGTAACTTGTTGGCAGCTTTAAAGTTCGGTGAGCTGGTACAAGTTCCTTGTATGGCCCAAATGCTGAACTTGGTTGTACAGTGGTTTTTAAGAACATACCCTGACTTGCTGGACCTACTTGCCAAGGTATGCCATTTCCGAAAGTCATCTCAGGCTTTCGCTGGTCTGGTTTTGCTGCAGCAGGGCTTTAATTTGCCTTGTCACCGACTTATTTGTGACCTGCTGACATGCTGGAATTCGATCTTTCATATTTTGGCAAGGCTTAGTGAGAAGCAAGGGGCAATATCTGAATTCCAGCTTCTCAATGTCTATCAGAGTAACACTCAGCTCCCACACATAACAACTGCTGAGTGGGTATGAATCATTGACATGTGTGAGGTTCTTCAAAACTTTGAGTGCTGCACCAAGATAGTGAGCGCTGATGATGCTATTATCAGCGCAACAGTCCCACTGCTCTGTCGATTAAAACGTTTGCTCCAGAATCTCAAAGAATAAGCTTTGAATGCCGAGTAGAAATGAGCAAATATTTCAATATTCGGTTCGGGTTACATTCGCCGATTGTGCACATATTCAGCAATTAATTCAGTGAATATTCACCAAACATTACCAAGCACCATTATAGTCAATGGGAGGCAAAAATAAACACATGTACAACACCTTAGAACGGTCTCAAATGCTGCTAAAATGCATCAAATGAGCGACAGACACGATGAAAGTGGCCTCAATTCACCCACAGTACAAACTGCAGCATGGAACTGCAGCAATCAGCCAGGCATGAGATATTGGGGTCTGGGACTGCATTTACAGCTTTACAATGAATGTCACAGTAAGACGAGGTAGGTGAGGGATCGGTGTAGGGACCCTTTTCTGGGAGCCCTGATAACATATGCAACACCTCTACCTGCTTTCATGTTGCGCCACACTCAGGTAGCACAAATATCAGTTTTCTAGACTACCATTGTCAGAAAAATGTATGGATAGTAACACGGGTAGTTGAATGCAAGGAAGTGGAGGCCTGATGGTCTTGGAGGCCTACTGCTACAGGCAACACACATGAAGTAGACCCAACCAGGAGTCTACACATTTACAAAAATTAGTGGCAGACACCAACAAAGTGGCATCAATTGCAATAAAGTAGAATTAGTTTAGCAGGGACCGACACCTCTTCCACTACAGCCAACCCAGCAGATGGAGCCTGTAATGGGCAAGGTGGTGGAATCACTGTTCTGTATCCCTCTTAAAGCCTGGAGGGGGCATAACTAGGTGGCCTACCAAATCCCTACTAGGGCAAGTGGCAGCAGGCGAAACCTGCGACCTAAGGATGTACGAAGGGTTGATACCAGGTGCTACTCCATGACTGACCTACAGAAAGTGGCAGCTGACCCTCCACATCGGGTAAGCTGCAAAGGCCCAAAGAAGGGATGAAAAATGTAGGCAGGCACTGTAGGGAACACAGAAGGTGCAAAATATGTAAAAAATATAAATTTTATTAAATACACCTATATCAATAAATACATATACTGAAATAGCAAAAGACAAATGTAACTACACAATTACATAACAATTCCCTAAACATAGGGGAGGAAATAAGGCAAAGTTGTATATAAGCAAAAAACCAACAGGGACCATATTACATCTGGCACATGACCAAATACGGCCAAGGGCAAAATATGCTTGATGTTAACAACAAATCTGACCTCACATGGTGGAAGCGCGCCGTTTGCAGCCAGGTGGGAGACATATTAGGACGGGAGCAGTATATAAAGGCGGACTATTAGGTTATCCATTACCTCCTGACGAAACTGCGGGGGCAGTGAAACGCGCGTCGAGGTGCGCTATCGGGACCACGCATCTGGTACTACCTCATGGCTGCAGGTATTGTATGAGCTCCGTTTGATGTGTGCTGGTGTTTGTATATACTGTTACCTCACTAGTGGCATTTAGCTTGGTTACTCAGTACCGATGGGACAGTGACTACATCCAGACACATCATATACGGGGGAGACTCGTATAGCTGCAGGCTACTTTACTGGCACTCATATTTGGCCAAAATTCATTGCCAGGAAGACGGCTAACAGGTATCCCTGTGACATAAACAGATTTGATATTTCTAGCACACCGGCACTTTTAGTGCACTATTAGCCATGTGAGGTCAGATTTGTTGTTAACATCAAGCATATTTTGCCCTTGGCCGTATTTAATAAAATTTATATTTTTTACATATTTTGCACCTTCTGTGTCCTCTATCGGATCTATTTTGGTAGTAGAAGGGATCACTTAGTGATCATATGTCAGGCTGTTTCACTATAGGTGTTAGGCACTGTAGGGACTCTGGAACCATGGGTGCAGCTGTGACCGGCTGAGGAACAGAAAAGCACAGGCAGGTGCAGTCTGGAACGGGTGTTAGGATAGATGGATGCTGGCCAGTGTGATTTGAACCTGCTGATGGACAGAAGAGTGCAGACAGGTATGAGCAGATGGGCACAGACAGGTAATAGGAGACGGGTACAGGGTAGGCAAGCAGACAGACAGATCTGGGGAACCTGACAAATAGCAAGCATGCAAGGCAAACTAACAACCTAGCTCCGGCACCTTCATATTGGAGGAGAAGCCTTAAATAGAAGGTGTCGCCCAGGTATAAGTTGGGAATACCTTAGGTTGATGCATATGGTCCTGTTAAGAGGGAGGGAGCGCTCAAGTGCGTCCTATAAGCATAGTTCCCGGTCCTTCAACTGAACCTTGGTGGACACCGACACATAGGGGGCGAGATGAGGAGGTGGTGTGTGAGTGGGAGACACTGAATGTCCTGTCTGATAGGTACGAGGAGATTCAACAAAGGGTCAAGTCTGTAATGTCAACAGATCAGAACATCTGTAGTAAGATGGAATGGTCCACTGTGTCAAAGACAGATGCCAGGCAAGAAGAAGGACAAACTTCGGTCGCTTTAATTTGGCGGTTAGCGGGTTGATGGTGACTTTAGGGGAGAAATTATATGGGGCGATAGGCAGACACAGAGGATGGGTCAAGGAAGGGCTTTTTGAGGATGGGTGTGATCTAGGTATGTTTCAATCAGGATGGAAGACACCAGTTGTTAGTGACAGGTTGAAGAGGTGGGTTATGCTTGTGATGAAAACTGTGGTAAAGTTTGGAATGAGGTGGGACGTTATTGTGTCACATTCACAGGTGGTGAGGCAAAGTATTCAGCTGAGATGAGAGGATAGGGAGGGGGAACTGGTGGACGTAAGAAAGAATTGAAAGTACTGAATAGCTGTTTAGGGTTGTGAGACACGTATGATATGAGGGATTAGAAGTCGGTTTGTTTTGCTTCAGTCAGAATTTGTGCAGCATTTTTACAATTTCTATTACTGGATGGGCAACTCTGCTCTCTTTCTTTGGCAGCCATACAACGGTATGCTTTGTAGATGAGGGCCAAAAAGAACATGTGCTCCAGTAGATGTCAAGAGTTTCATCAAGTGGCCTTTGCTCTTCTTTATCCACCGGAACATCACACACAGTATAGTCCTCAGTGGTGGCACCCCAATTAAATTTTTTTCCCCCACATCACAACTCTCCAAGTGGCCAAATGACTGTGGGGAACCACAGATGGGCCATTTAGCAGAGCTGTTCACACATTCTATTCCATGGGGATCAGAGGTCCGCTCTAAACATTCACAGAGTCAAGTTTAGGAAATCATCTGCATCAATGGCCAAATTTTTGTCTGATTTAGATCTATGGCCAGACAAAGTTTTGTCAGAGCACAAACCAAACCTCCTTCAACAGACCCCGTTGGGTGAAGGTGATCCATTTGTGGTGAGACTCAGATATTTGAGGCCCCTGCAGACTGTACAGTGCTGTCAAGGCAGGAAGAAGAGGAGAGTGAACCTTAGGGCGAGGACTGGGAGAACAGAGAGGATGACGATGAGGTACTAGATTACACCTGTTGTAAATGCTGAGGCATGCAGTTGAGTAGCTCAGCAGAGGAGGAGTATGACGATGAGGTTACATGCACACAGATTTTAACAATCATGACAACCAATACATCCGGAGGGCCACCTCTTGCAGTAGACAGCATCATTGTCATGGTTAGGACATGGTTAATGTCCTGTTCTCTCAGGGTTAATCTTGTTGGTCTCTCTTTCAAGATGGGAAGGGTATTTATATTCACTCCTAGCTGGGGTTCTTTGTCAGTTATACGTTCTGATTCAGTCTGTGTGCCTGACTCCTGGAGTGTATGCTCGGTCTGCACTGTGTTTACCTTGCTCTCCATGCTTTACTCTGTTTGCTATTCTGGACTTCTGACCTCTGGCTTTGCTTCTGACAATCCCCTGTCTGGTCCCTTGGTACCTCGTGATCTCTTAGCTCTGATCTTTGCTTGTTTGGAAACTCTTTAGTGTTTATCCCTTCTCTGTTCCCCAGCGTCTGGATCTGCCCCCTGACCTCCTCCCATGTCACATGTCTAAGGTCCTGTTGGTGTCCAGGTTAGAACCCGGCATTTAGTTCAGCTCCGTTGCTGATGTATGCAGTTCTCCCCGCAGCATTTATACCCGGGAGCTGTGACAATCATTCACGGTTCTGCAGTTGGCTAGCTTGGGTCCTTTTTTTGCATATTTGCAAAAATCTTAAAAATCCTGCTGTCAACTTTTTTTAAAAAAACAACCTAGTAGAGTAAAAAAAAAATGAAATACTTTCAGTACTAAATGCATGACCTGCCACATGCGTGATCAACATGTGTTAATCTGGGAATGTTATTGTGCTGAAATGTAGACTAGCGGGTCTCGCCAACCACCGTCCATCCCATCAACCACATCTTCTGATTCTTCCTCCTCCCTCACCATGGAAAGTGTTGTCACACAGGTCTGTAGCCAAAGAACCTTCACTTGTTTACCCTCTACTGTTGGGGTGATTGATAGCCTGTCAGCTGATATGGAATTGGACATGCCTGCTGTTTTTGTCTGATATTACCTACCAAGCACACCCTTATATTTCTCAATCCACTGTATAATCCCCACCTGAACCTCTCTCACAGTCCAGCAGCTTGTCTTGTTCACCCTACTCCACCTTGTGTCATCACAGCTGCAAACCCTCGTTTCTGAAGTTGTGCTGACATTAAAGATTCTTCACTCCTACACATGGCACAGTTATCAGTTTGAATTTCACCATCTTCAATCTACTAATAGTACTAAACTTTATTTATGTATCACAAGCACATTACGCATAGCTTTATGAGTCAGCAGTTCATATAAAAGAGTCAAATGTTACCAAGTTTTAGATAATCAAACAATTGAAGCAACAATAATTACAACCCTGCTCTTCACAGCTTTCAATCTACAATGAGGTGGGGGTGACAACACTTGCAGGTGCTTATTTACAATGGTGGTACAACCATCTTGAGTATGTGAGGGGTACATAAAGGCTGCATGAGCCTTATGGGTACGGTTGAGTTTGATGGTGAATTATGTTCAGAGAAGTAGAAAATAAGATGTTTATATATAAAAAGTAGTTTGATTAGGGAATGTGATAGGCAGCCCTAAACACGTGTTTTTAGGGGGCACCTAGAAATGTCTAAATTGTGGTTATACTCCTAGTTTCATGGGGGACAAAGGGTAAGAGGTGAGTCATCTAGTTAGGAGATTGAACTTAACCGGACAAAGTCCAGATCAGGGATGTTACCGTCTTTGTGTGTCACAGAGTTTCAAAGTTGTGAGATGCCAAGAGACTTGTCTACAGATAGAAGCTGGGATGCAGTTGGGGGGGTGGAGCTGTTGAAGTCTCCCAAGATAAGGTTTGTCAATTCTGAGGACATGAAGTGTGGACGGAACGCATAAAAGTGGGTGAGCCTGGGGGCCAGTATATGACTGTTACTCTGAGGGATAGGGGATGGAACACCCAGATGGTGTGTGTGACGGTGTGTATGGCAGAGCAAGAAGGGACAACAGGCCGCGGGATGATTCAACAGATTTATTATCAAGAATGTTGGAACAGCACATGCAGGTAGATCTACAGAGTCCACATTTAGTCCAACGGAACAGGTTCGGGGGCACCTCCCGATAATCCTTGTGCCAGCTAACAAAGCAATAGTCCACGCGAGTCCAAGGGATCCCAAAACAATCTCATGAAAGACGAGATATGTCCTCAGCTCAAGTCTCGCCCCGTTCGCTTCCGCAGTCACAGATGGACGTGGGGTCTTGCCTCGGCTAAGAATCCCTACTCCTTCTCCTTCAAGGGTCAACTCACATCTGATCTCAAAATAAGAATGGATTGTCTGAGCTCCTGGGATCCACCCATGAAGGGGGTAGGGGTCACACCTTCTATTCAATGGTTGGGTCCACCAGAAGATTCTAGACTGATCTGCTCCACTTAAGGTACCGTCACACTAAACGATATCGCTAGCAATCCGTGACGTTGCAGCGTCCTGGATAGCGATATCGTTGTGTTTGACACGCAGCAGCGATCAGGATCCTGCTGTGATATCGCTGGTCGTTGATTAAAGTTCAGAACTTTATTTGGTCGTCAGATCGCCGTGTATCCTTGTGTTTGACAGCAAAAGCAACGATACCAGCGATGTTTTACAATGGTAACCAGGGTAAATATCGGGTTACTAAGCGCAGGGCCGCGCTTAGTAACCCGATGTTTACCCTGGTTACCAGTGTAAAATGTAAAAAACCAAACAGTACATACTCACCTTCGCGTCCCCCGCCGTCCGCTTCCTGCACTGACTGAGCACCGGCCGTAAAGTGAAAGCACAGCACAGCGGTGACGTCACCGCTCTGCTGTTAGGGCCGGCACTCAGTCAGTGCAGGAAGCAGACGCCGGGGGACGCGAAGATGAGTATGTAGTGTTTGTTTTTTTACATTTTACACTGGTAACCAGGGTAAATATCGGGTTACTAAGCGTGGCCCTGCGCTTAGCAACCCGATGTTTACCCTGGTTACCCAGGGACCTCGGCATTGTTGGTCGCTGGAGAGCGGTCTGTGTGACAGCTCTCCAGCGACCAAACAGCGACGCTGCAGCGATCGGCATCGTTGTCTGTATCGCGGCAGCGTCGCTTAGAGTGACGGTACCTTTAAGGTACCTTCACATGAAGCGACGCTGCAGCGATAGCGACAACTGTTGTGAATTTGGTTTCTGGGCTCCCCCGGTGGTTTCTGGTGGTACTGCACTTGTGTGCTTCATCTCCTCTGTTCACCTGTTTCCATCAGGATGTGGGAGTTTCTATTTAGCCTTGCTCCTCAGTCATTTCTATGCCGGCCAACAATGTTACCAGAAGCCTTTCTGTTGCATGTTCCTGCTCCTAGACTACTATCAGCTAAGTTGGACTTTTAGTCCTAAGTTTGTTTTGCATTTTTGTTCCAGTTCTCTGTGATTGAATATTTCTGAGGCTGGAAGCTCTTGTGAGCTGAAATTGCCACTCTGGTGTCATGAGTTGATATTAGAGTCTTAAAGTAATTTCAGGATGGTGTTTTGAAAGGGTTTTCAGCTGACTGTGTAGTTCCCTTTTCTGTCTTCCTACTATCTAGTAAGCGGACCTCAATTTGCTAAACCTATCTTCATACTTCGTATGTCTATTTCCTCTAAAATCACCGACAATATATGTGGGGGCTACTGTCTGCCTTTTGGGGAAAATTTCTCTAGAGGTAAGCCAGGTCTGTATTTTCCTCTGCTAGGGTCAGTCAGTCCTCCGGCTGGCGCTGGGCGTCTAGGGATAAAACGTAGGCACGCTACCCGGCCACTGTTAGTTGTGCGGTAGGTTTAGCTCACAGTCAGCTCGAGTTCCCATCTTCCAAGAGCTAGTCATTTTGTATGCTTTACTACGTTCTCTTGCCATTGAGAACCATGACAGTTTGGCCGGCCAAGGGTTAAAATAATTGACAGAAGAAAGGAGAGAAAAGAAGTCTGCAGAGAAATTTTTTTTTTTTTTTTTTTCCTGAGTTTGCTCATTAGTTGATTCACTAGCATCTCTGCTTGCTGCAGCCTTTGTCTCTCTCTCCTTCTAATCCTTGAATGGTTCTGATTTCACCTGATTAATATGGATCCTCAGAGTTTAGCTACAGGTCTGGATAATCTCGCTGTGAAGGTTCAAAGTTTACAGGATTTTGTTATTCATGCTCCTATATCTGAACCTAGAATTCCTTTACCTGAATTTTTCTCCGGGGATAGATCTCGCTTTCAGAATTTCAAACATAATTGTAAATTATTTTTGTCTCTGAGATTTCGCTCCGCTGGAGATCCTGCACAGCAGGTCAGGATTGTAATTTCCTTGCTCCGGGGCGACCCCCAGGATTGGGCATTTGCTTTGGCACCAGGGGATCCTGCGTTGCTCAATGTGGATGCGTTTTTCCTGGCTTTGGGGTTGCTTTATGAGGAACCTCATTTAGAGATTCAGGCTGAAAAAGCCTTAATGGCCCTGTCTCAAGGGCAAGATGAGGCTGAAATATACTGCCAAAAATTTCGTAAGTGGTCTGTGCTTACTCAGTGGAATGAGTGCGCCCTGGCGGCGAATTTCAGAGAGGGTCTCTCTGATGCCATTAAGGATGTTATGGTGGGGTTCCCTGTGCCTACAGGTCTGAATGAGTCCATGACAATGGCTATTCAGATTGATCGGCGTTTGCGGGAGCGCAAACCTGTGCACCATTTGGCGGTGTCTACTGAGAAGGCGCCAGAGATTATGCAATGTGATAGAATTCTGTCCAGAAGCGAACGACAGAATTTTAGGCGAAAAAATGGGTTATGCTTCTATTGTGGTGATTCAACTCATGTTATATCAGCATGCTCTAAACGTACTAAGAAGGTTGATAAGTCTGTTTCAATTGGCACTTTACAGTCTAAGTTTATTCTATCTGTGACCCTGATTTTCTCTTTATCGTCTATTACCGCGGATGCCTATGTCGACTCTGGCGCCGCTTTGAGTCTTATGGATTGGTCCTTTGCCAAACGCTGTGGGTTTGATTTAGAGCCTCTGGAAGTTCCTATACCTCTGAAGGGTATTGACTCCACGCCATTGGCTAGTAATAAACCACAATACTGGACACAAGTAACTATGCGTATTAATCCGGATCACCAGGAGATTATTCGCTTCCTTGTGTTGTATAATCTACATGATGTGTTGGTGCTTGGATTGCCATGGCTGCAATCTCATAACCCAGTCCTCGACTGGAAAGCAATGTCTGTGTTAAGCTGGGGATGTCAGGGGACTCATGGGGACGTACCTTTGGTTTCCATTTCGTCATCTATTCCCTCTGAGATTCCGGAATTTTTATCTGATTATCGTGACGTTTTTGAGGAGCCTAAAATTGGTTCACTACCTCCGCACAGAGAGTGCGATTGTACTATAGATCTGATTCCGGGCAGTAAGTTTCCAAAGGGTCGTTTATTTAATCTATCGGTGCCTGAACATGCTGCTATGCGGGAATATATTAAGGAGTCCTTGGAAAAGGGACATATTCGTCCTTCGTCATCTCCCTTAGGAGCCGGTTTTTTCTTTGTATCTAAAAAAGATGGCTCTTTGAGGCCGTGTATTGATTATCGGCTTTTGAATAAAATCACGGTTAAATATCAGTATCCTTTGCCACTGCTTACTGATTTGTTTGCTCGAATAAAGGGAGCCAAGTGGTTCTCTAAGATTGATCTTCGTGGGGCGTATAATTTAGTGCGAATTAAGCAGGGGGATGAGTGGAAAACCGCATTTAATACGCCTGAGGGCCATTTTGAGTATTTAGTAATGCCTTTCGGTCTTTCAAATGCCCCTTCAGTCTTTCAGTCCTTTATGCATGACATTTTCCGTGAATATTTGGATAAATTTTTGATTGTGTATCTGGATGATATTTTGATTTTTTCGGATGACTGGGACTCTCATGTCCAAAAGGTCAGGAGGGTTTTTCAGGTTTTGCGCTCTAATTCCTTGTGTGTAAAGGGTTCTAAGTGCGTTTTTGGGGTTCAAAAGATTTCGTTTTTGGGGTACATTTTTTCCCCCTCTTCCATTGAGATGGACCCTGTCAAGGTTCAGGCTATTTGTGATTGGACGCAACCCTCTTCTCTTAAGAGCCTTCAGAAGTTTTTGGGCTTTGCTAATTTTTATCGTCGATTTATAACTGGTTTTTCTGATGTCGCTAAACCGTTGACTGATTTGACTAAGAAGGGTGCTGATGTTGCTGAGTGGTCCCCTGCTGCTGTGGAGGCCTTTCGGGAGCTTAAGCGCCGCTTTTCTTCCGCCCCTGTATTGCGTCAGCCTGATGTTACTCTTCCTTTTCAGGTTGAGGTCGACGCTTCAGAAATCGGAGCTGGGGCGGTTTTGTCGCAGAAAAGTTCCGACTGCTCCGTGATGAGACCTTGTGCGTTCTTTTCTCGTAAGTTTTCGCCCGCTGAGCGAAATTATGATATTGGTAATCGGGAGCTCTTGGCTATGAAGTGGGCTTTTGAGGAGTGGCGTCATTGGCTTGAGGGGGCTAGACATCAGGTGGTGGTATTGACCGACCACAAGAATTTGATTTATCTTGAGTCCGCCAGGCGCCTGAATCCTAGACAGGCGCGCTGGTCGTTATTTTTCTCTCGGTTTAATTTTGTGGTTTCTTACCTACCGGGTTCTAAAAATGTGAAGGCGGATGCCCTTTCTAGGAGTTTTGAGCCTGATTCTCCTGGTAATTCTGAACCTACAGGTATCCTTAAGGATGGAGTGATATTATCTGCTGTTTCCCCAGACTTGCGACGGGTCTTGCAGGGGTTTCGGGCGGATAGACCTGATCGTTGCCCGCCTGGTAGATTGTTTGTTCCTGATGATTGGACCAGTAGAGTCATCTCGGAGGTCCATTCTTCTGCGTTAGCAGGTCATCCTGGAATCTTTGGTACCAGGGATTTGGTGGCTAGGTCCTTCTGGTGGCCTTCCCTGTCGCGAGATGTGCGAGGTTTTGTGCAGTCTTGTGATGTTTGTGCTCGGGCCAAGCCTTGTTGTTCTCGGGCTAGTGGATTTTTGTTATCCTTGCCTATTCCGAAGAGACCTTGGACTCACATCTCCATGGATTTTATTTCTGATCTCCCTGTTTCTCAGAAGATGTCTGTCATCTGGGTGGTGTGTGACCGTTTCTCTAAGATGGTCCATTTGGTTCCCTTGCCTAAATTGCCTTCCTCATCCGAGCTGGTTCCTCTGTTTTTTCAAAATGTGGTGCGCTTGCATGGTATTCCGGAGAATATCGTTTCTGACAGGGGAACCCAATTCGTGTCTAGATTTTGGCGAGCGTTTTGTGCTAGGATGGGCATTGATTTGTCTTTTTCGTCTGCTTTCCACCCTCAGACTAATGGCCAGACCGAGCGAACTAATCAGACCTTGGAGACTTATTTGAGGTGTTTTGTGTCTGCGGATCAGGATGATTGGGTTGCCTTTTTGCCCTTGGCGGAGTTTGCCCTCAATAATCGGGCTAGTTCTGCCACCTTGGTTTCTCCTTTCTTCTGTAATTCGGGGTTTCATCCTCGTTTCTCTTCCGGTCAGGTGGAGTCTTCGGATTGTCCTGGAGTGGATGCTGTGGTGGAGAGGTTGCATCAGATTTGGGGGCATGTGGTGGACAATTTGAAGTTGTCCCAGGAGAAGACTCAGCATTTTGCCAACCGCCGTCGTCGTGTTGGTCCTCGTCTTTGTGTTGGGAACTTGGTGTGGTTGTCTTCTCGTTTTGTCCCTATGAAGGTTTCTTCTCCTAAGTTTAAGCCTCGGTTCATCGGCCCGTACAAGATATTGGAGATTCTTAACCCTGTGTCCTTTCGTTTGGACCTCCCTGCATCTTTTTCTATTCATAATGTCTTCCATCGGTCATTGTTGCGCAGGTATGAGGTACCGGTTGTGCCTTCCGTTGAGCCTCCTGCTCCGGTGTTGGTTGAGGGTGAGTTGGAGTACGTTGTCGAGAAGATCTTGGACTCCCGTGTTTCCAGACGGAGACTTCAGTATCTGGTCAAGTGGAAGGGATACGGTCAGGAGGATAACTCTTGGGTGACAGCCTCTGATGTTCATGCCTCCGATTTGGTCCGTGCCTTTCATAGGGCTCATCCTGATCGCCCTGGTGGTTCTGGTGAGGGTTCGGTGCCCCCTCCTTGAGGGGGGGGGTACTGTTGTGAATTTGGTTTCTGGGCTCCCCCGGTGGTTTCTGGTGGTACTGCACTTGTGTGCTTCATCTCCTCTGTTCACCTGTTTCCATCAGGATGTGGGAGTTTCTATTTAGCCTTGCTCCTCAGTCATTTCTATGCCGGCCAACAATGTTACCAGAAGCCTTTCTGTTGCATGTTCCTGCTCCTAGACTACTATCAGCTAAGTTGGACTTTTAGTCCTAAGTTTGTTTTGCATTTTTGTTCCAGTTCTCTGTGATTGAATATTTCTGAGGCTGGAAGCTCTTGTGAGCTGAAATTGCCACTCTGGTGTCATGAGTAGATATTAGAGTCTTAAAGTAATTTCAGGATGGTGTTTTGAAAGGGTTTTCAGCTGACTGTGTAGTTCCCTTTTCTGTCTTCCTACTATCTAGTAAGCGGACCTCAATTTGCTAAACCTATCTTCATACTTCGTAAGTCTATTTCCTCTAAAATCACCGACAATATATGTGGGGGCTACTGTCTGCCTTTTGGGGAAAATTTCTCTAGAGGTAAGCCAGGTCTGTATTTTCCTCTGCTAGGGTCAGTCAGTCCTCCGGCTGGCGCTGGGCGTCTAGGGATAAAACGTAGGCACGCTACCCGGCCACTGTTAGTTGTGCGGTAGGTTTAGCTCACAGTCAGCTCGAGTTCCCATCTTCCAAGAGCTAGTCATTTTGTATGCTTTACTACGTTCTCTTGCCATTGAGAACCATGACAGACAACGATGCCGATCACTGCAGCGTCGCTGTTTGGTCGCTAGCGATATCGTTACAAAGTCGTTTCGTGTGAAGGTACCTTTAGTCTATCCAGTCTGTGCATTTGACTAGCCACCTGCTGTGAGGAAGAATGGCTATTCCTTCACTAGTGGTGTTGACAAAGCTTAATTACATTATAGCTCAGGGCTGCAAGTATTGGGGGAAGGAGACAGGTTAAGTTACATACATCCCATGACATTGCAAAGTGTACAGTAAATACAACCACATCATGACATATTATACAAAATACAGGACAGAGAAAAAAAAAGTACATATCATGACAGTGTGAACCTCAAAAGAAAAATGTCATCCAATCGGCCTCCATTTATTTATTGGTTTAAAAACAGGATTGTCTTTGGCAGCAAGGAGTATAGTGTTATCGTGGAGCTAACAGTGAACGTACAGCGCAATATACGCATATTGCATGTGTTGTAATCTGGACATGGATAAGGTGTACCCTCACTATTACTTTTCTGAGAAATAATTATTGTGAACAGCCTGCGGCCTCCTCGGATGATTCTTGGCCCAATCATGTCATTGTCTGCAGAATATGTTTGCGCTATACAAAAATAAAGAATATTATTATTATTATTGTCTGGACGACAGGGGACAACTAAACAGCTAGAGTTGTAGAACTATACCACTACACAACATATGATGGATAACTAAACTGATAGAAAACAGGGATTGGAGAACTAAACTACTAAACAGCTATGATTGCAGAACAAAACAAATACACAGCAGAAAATGGAGAACTAAACTACTATACTAGAGGGGTTGGGGAACTAAACTACTAAACAGCATGACTTGTAAAACAAAACTACTACACGCCAGGGGATGGAGACTTCAAACATTAGACAGCAAGGTGTCACTAGACACCAAGTCTTTGAATCCATAGGGCTTGAGTAAAAAACCTCTGTAATACTTCCTCCAGTGCTTCTGCCTCCTCCACCTCCTTTAGTGCCTCCACCTGTGCCCTCAACCATCTGCCTTAATGAAACGAAAGTTACAACACTGCAGAGGGAATGCCCCCCCCCCCAGCTGTGTACTGTGCAACCATGGATCACCACAATCAGGCCATTTTAAAATAAATATGCCTTTGAGATCGCAGTCATAGAGATCAACAGTTGTGGTCAGCTATACATGCTGAGGTTGACCAATAGCTGCCTACACTCATCCTGTAGCCTGTGAAGGTCATGCGCGATAACAGTGCAAACCTGGCAGGGGCCCTATGGTGGGCCAACCTTACTCGCGTGCCTTTTATGGCTTGCATCCTCAACCCGGTGGTACAGCAATACATACAACACTGTCCCACCATGGATGTGCTGCTGTAGAAAACACTGTCATTGTGTGTTCACTTTCATCATTCCACATAAGTGGGTACAGAGATCTTTCGGTCTACCGGTCAAAAAATTTATATGCGAAGTGACCACACTGTGGAATTCAAGTCTGCACATGTTGCAGCGACTGTGGCAATAGCGCCATGACCTGATGCAGTATGACATTTTGCATAGCCTGGCACATCGCAGTACAGACGTGTTGCAATTCACACTTGCGTAGCAGTCAGATGAAGGACCTCTGCACCCTTCTGCATGTTTTCGAAATGGCTGATAAGTTGGTTAGCAGTAAGGATGCTATAAGCTGCATCACTATTACTGTGATCTAGAAATGCTGGACCACACTTTAAATAGTTTGAGTGAGGAGGTGCTGGTGGTCACGGGGGAAGACAAGAAAGCAGAGGAGGATGCCTTTAGGGTTATCAATATCTCTAAATTTAGGTCTGTTGTCTCACTGGTGATTGCCATGGGAGGAACAAATGGAGGAGGAACAAATGGAGAAGGACAATGGAAAGTACAAGAAGGAAGAGGTGATGGATGTGCACCAGTTAGGACATTAAGAGGATAATGATTCCCTCTATGTTGTCCATGGTTGCCACAAGGGGGTGGACTAAAAAAGAAAGCTTGAGTGTTATCCCACCACCACCACACTGTGGAGTTGGACTTCATGAAAAAGACCAAACCATGTGCATCTTCTTGCAGCACTATCTGCAACATGATTGTTATAGAAACTTGATTCCAACTCACCCAGTTGCTCTGTGCTCATCCACCTGGGGCTTAGACATGGGCCTCACCCTGGCCTCTCATCAAGGATAATAGAAAAATTGGAGTCCAGCTCAACAGGAATGGATTTTCCTTTTCTTTTTCTTTTTTTAAAAGAAAATATGGTGCATGCAAAAGAAAAATTTACATGGTCGATATGACCCAGTTAACGCGTTTCAACTGCACTAGGCAGTCTTACTCATGACTACTCATGACTGTTACCTGCATAGTTATGATTCAAAATAGTGCTGACTTCTGGGTGTCACTGTGGTCTATCTATGATACAAAAGTAAATTTTGACAGTTGCCTCCCCACCTGAAAAAGTGATGCACCGATTCTCTAGTATAAAAATATGTTTGAAGACAAGCTTGACAGTGGTTTTTCCCAAGACAGCAGTGACGCCCACAGTTTTCATCACAGTGATAGGATTACAACTACAGAAATGTTGAGTCGTCAATGCAAAAACATTAGCAGCCTTACAGAGCTGGAGTCCTGTGTTCCAACCCTACCAAGGACAGCATCTGCAAAGAGTTTATATATTCTAACAAAGTATGAAGTATAAAGAATTTCCTCCCAGTACTTATTTTTCTACCCACACTCCAAAGATATACAGATATTATATTTTGATTGTGAGTTCCAATGGTGACAGTAGCAGTAATGTATGTGAATGTCTGTAAAGCAAATGTTGAATTTTTTGTGCTATGTAAGTGATAAAAAAAATGTGAAATTGATGCTCAGCCACACTAAGGTGGCACAAATATCAGTTTCGTTGATTAATATTGTCAGAAAAATGTAAGAATAATAACACGGGTAGTTTACTCAATGTGAGTGGAGGACTGCCTTGATGGCTTACTGCTACAGGCAACACACATGAGGCTCAACCAGGAGTTTGCACATATCCAAAAATGTATTGACAGACACCAACAAATTGTGGAATGGGAACGTACAACAGGATTAATAAGAGGGTGGCTATGGGAAGCATAAGATCCAGGATCAATTTAATATAGTATAAATAGTATAATAGGGACCGACAAATGTGAGACTACAGCCAACCCAGCAGATATACAACCAACCACTAATGCACACATTTGCAAAAATTAGTTGGAGTCAACAAGAAAGTGGTATAAATTTCAAGAGAGTAGGAATAGTATAATAGGCACCGACGCATCTTCCACTACTGCTAACCCAGCATATGGACACCCAACCAACAGTGTACATATTTCCAAATTAGTTCCAGGCACCAATAAAGTGGCATCAATTTTACCACCTACCCCATTTACACCTCGAACACCGAGCCTAATACCCCTTCCACCACAACCTCGCTTTTTCATGTCATGTTGCTCACATAGTGTGCTATGAGCACAGTATTAGCAACTAAAAATTTGATTTTTTACTCTGCATCACCTCTGCACAGCTGAATTCCACTGGTACTACATGAGAAGGTGAAATATGATGTGCTGAATCGAGTTAGTCACAGTAAAACCACATTTTTATGTGTGGATGAGGTTTGTATGACAAAAAAATTAAAACTGAGATGTCCTCTACTGTATGACTTTAGCAACAGAAGAATTTTTTTGAGCCTCTCGATAAGGCCTGTATAAGATTGGCTAGATGGTCCAAACAATTTAAAAGTTACATGTCCCCTACTGTATGACGTTAGTAACAAAAAATGTTTTTTGGAGGGAATGTGAACGTACATCAGGATTAATAACAGGGTGGCTATGGGAAGTATAAGATCCAGGATCCAGCCTACAACTATTACTCATCTACACAACACCAATTACCAGAGAGCATTTGATGCTCGTCGGAAGATAGGTGTAACAGATGCATGTCTCAGGCTATGTATAAAAGATGCCCGTGAGAAATTGGATGCCAAAGAAGCATATAATCTAGAAGATAGGGTCAAAACAATTTCAAACTCAAATCTAGTCTGATGTATCACGTTTGTAAAAAAACAAATATGTACAGTACAGACCAAAAGTTTGGACACACCTTCTCATTTAAAGATTTTTCTGGATTTTCATGATTATGAAAATTGTACATTCACACTGAAGGCATCAAAACTATGAATTAACACATGTGGAATTATATACTTAACAAAAAAGTGTGAAACAACTGAAATTATGTCTTATATTCTAGGTTCATCAAAGTAGCCACCTTTTGCTTTGATGACTGCTTTGCACACTCTTGGCATTCTCTTGATGAGCTTGATGAGAGGTAGTCACCGGGAATGGTTTTCAATTCACAGGTGTGCCCTGTCAGTTTTAATAAGTGGGATTTATTGCCTTATAAATGGGGTTGGGACCATCAGTTGTGTTGTGCAGAAGTCTGGTGGATAAACAGCTGATAGTCCTACTGAATAGACTGTTAGAATTTGAATTATGGCAAGAAAAAAGCAGCTAAGTAAAGAAATACTAGTGGCCATCATTACTTTAAGAAATGAAGGTCAGTCAGTCCGAAAAGTTGGGTAAACTTTGAAAGTGTCCCCAAGTGCAGTGGCAAAAACCATCAAGAGCTACAAAGAAACTGGCTCACATGAGGACCGCACCAGGAAAGGAAGACCAAGAGTCACCTCTGCTTCTGAGGATAACTTTATCCGAGTCTCCAGCCTCAGAAATCGTAGGTTAACAGCAGCTCAGATTAGAGACCAGGTCAATGCCACATAGAGTTCTAGCAGCAGACACATCTCTACAACAACTGTTAAGAGGAGACTTTGTGCAACAGGCCTTCATGGTAAAATAGCTGCTAGGAAACCACTGCTAAGGACAGGCAACAAGCAGAAGAGACTTGTTTGGGCTAAAGAACGAAAGGAATGGACATTAGACCAGTGGAAATCTGTGCTTTGGTCTGATGAGTCCAAATTTGAGATCTTTGATTCCAACCACCGTGTCTTTGTGCGACGCAGAAAAGGTGAACGGATGGACTCTACATGCCTGGTTCCCACCGTTAAGCATGGAGGAGGAGGTGTGATGGTGTGGGGGTGCTTTGCTGGTGACACTGTTGGGGATTTATTCAAAATTGAAGGCATACTGAACCAGCATGGCTACCACAGCATCTTGCAGCGGCATGCTATCCCATCCGGTTTGCGCTTAGTTAGACTATCATTTATTTTTCAACAGGACAATGACCCCAAACACACTTCCAGGCTGTGTAAGGGCTATTTGATCAAGAAGGAGAGTGATGGGATGCTACGCCAGATGACCTGACCTCCACAGTCACCAGACCTGAACCCAATCCAGATGGTTTGGGGTGAGCTGGACCGCAGAGTGAAGGCAAAAGGGCCAACAAGTGCTAAGCATCTCTGGGAACTCCTTCAAGATTGTTGGAAGACCATTCCCGGTGACTACCTCTGAAGCTCATCAAAAGAATGCCAAGAGTGTGCAAAGCAGTCATCAAAGCAAAAGGTGGCTACTTTGAAGAACCTAGAATATAAGACATAATTTCAGTTGTTTCACACTTTTTTGTCACACTTTTTTTGTTAAGTATATAATTCCACATGTGTTAATTCATAGTTTTGATGCATTCAGTGTGAATGTACAATTTTCATAGTCATGAAAATACAGAAAAATCTTTAAATGAGAAGGTGTGTCCAAACTTTTGGTCTGTACTGTATATATATAATTTTAATATGCAACAGCTCTGCGCACAGAAGAATTTGAACGACACTAAAGGAAAATGCTGGATACAAGCAGGCTCTATCACATTTATCAACAGAAAAAAATATAATATTTTTTTAATGCGCTTTAGGTCTGCAGACAGGTTCATATGACCACCACAACATGACAATGTGTGATATGGCAGCCTGTATCACATTCAGCAAAAGAAAAATTATAATTTTTTTCCCCTTCATGACCCCAGCTTTTTTTGGTTTTGCGTTTTCATTTTTCGCTCCCCTCCTTCCCAGAGCCATAACTTTTTTATTTTTCCATAAATATGGCTATGTGAGGGCTTATTTTTTGCAAGGCAAGTTATACTTTTGAACAACATAATTGGTTTTAGCATGTCGTGTACTAGAACATGGGAAGAAAATTCCAAGTGTGGTGAAAGTGCAAAAAAAGTGCAATCCCACACTTGTTTTTTGTTTGGCGTTTTTGCTAGGTTCACTGAATGCTAAAATTAACCTGCCATTTTGATTCTCCAGGTCTTTATAAGTTCATACACACCAAACATGTCTAGGTTATTTTTTATATAAGTGGTAAAAAAAAATTCCAAACTTTGCTAAAAAAAAAAAAATTGTGCAATTTTCCGATACCCGTAGCGTCTTCATTTTTCGTGATCTGGGGTTGGGTGAGGGTTTATTTTTTGCACGCCATTTTGGTGCAGATACGTTCTCTTGATCACTCGTTATTGCATTTTAACCCCTTAAGCCCCGAGGGTGATTTGCACGTTAATAACCGGGCCAATTTTTACAATTCTGACCACTGTCCCTTTATGAGGTTATAACTCTGGAACGCTTCAACGTATCCCGGAGATTCTAACGTTGTTTTCGCGTGACATATTGTACTTCATGATAGTGGTAAAATTTATTTGATATTACCTGCGTTTATTTGTGAAAAAATGGAAATTTAGCAAAAATTTTGAAAATTTTGCAATTTTCCAACTTTGGATTTTTATGCCCTTAAATCACAGAGATATGTCACACAAAATACTTAATAAGTAACATTTCCCACATGTCTGCTTTACATCAGCACAATTTTGGAACCAAAATTTTTTTTGCTAGGGAGTTATAAGGGTTAAAAATTGACCAGCAATTTCTCATTTTTACAACACCATTTTTTTTAGGGACCACATCACATTTGAAGTCATTTGAGGGGTCTATATGATAGAAATTAACCAAGTGTGACACCATGCTAAAAACTGCACCCCTCAAGGTGCTCAAAACCACATTCAAGAAGTTTATTAACCCTTCAGGTGTTTCACAAGAATTTTTGGAATGTTTAAAAAAAAATGAACATTTAATTTTTTTTCACCAAAATTTTAATTCAGCTCCAATTTGTTTTATTTTACCAAGGGTAACAGGAGAAAATGGACCCCAAAAGTTGTACAATTTGTCCTGAGTACCCCGATACCCCAAATGTGGGGGGAAACCACTATTTGGGCGCATAGCAGAGCTCGGAAGGGAAGGAGCGCCATTTGACTTTTCAATGCAAAATTGGCTGGAATTGAGATGGGACGCCATGTTGCATTTGGAGAGCCACTAAATTGCCTAAACATTGAAGCCCCTCACAAATGACACCATTTTGGAAAGTAGACCCCCTAAGGAACTTATCTAAATGTGTGGTGAGCACTTTGACCCACCAAGTGCTTCACAGAAGTTTAGAATGTAGAGCCGTAAAAATAAAAAATAATATTTTTCACAAAAATGAAATTTTCACCCCCAATTTTTTATTTTCCCAATGTTATGAGAAGAAATTATACCCTAAACATTGTTGTGCAATTTGTCCTGCGTACGCTGATACCCCATATGTGGGGGTAAACCACTGTTTGGGTGCATGGCAGAGCTCGGAAGGGAAGGAGTGCCGTTTGACTTTTCAATGCAAAATTGGCTGGAATTGAGATGGGACGCCATGTTGCATTGGGGAGCCCCTGATGTGCCTAAACATTGAAACCCCGCACAAGTGACACCATTTTGGAAAGTAGACTGCCTAAGGATCTTATCTAGATGTGTTGCGAGAGCTTTGAACCCCCAAGTTTTTCACTACAGTTTATAACGCAGAGCCGTGAAAATAAAAATTCTTTTTTTTCCACAAAAATTATTTTTTAGCCCCCAGTTTTGTATTTTTCCAAGGGTATCAGGAGAAATTGGTCACCAAAAGTGGTTGTTTAACTTGTCCTGAGTACGCTGATACCCCATATGTCGGGGGGAACCACCTTTTGGGCGCATGGCAGAGCTCGGAAGGGAAGGAGCGCCATTTGGAATGCAGACTTAGATGGATTGGTCTGCAGTCGTCATGTTGCATTTGCAGAGCCCCTGATGTACCTAAACAGTAGAAACCCCCCACAAGTGACCCATATTGGAAACTAGTCCCCCAAAGGAACTTATCTAGATGTGTTGTGAGAACTTTGAACCCCCTAGTGTTTCACTACAGTTAATAACGCAGAGCCGTGAAAATAAAAAATCATTTTTTTTCACAAAAATTATCTTTAACACCCAGTTTTGCATTTTCCCAAGGGTAACCGTAGAAATTGGTCCCCGCATGGCAGAGCTTGGAAGGGAAGGAGCGCCATTTGGAATGCAGACTTAGATGGATATGTCTGCAGGCATCACGTTGCATTTGCAGAGCCCCTGAAGTACCTAAACAATAGAAACCCCACCCATTGACCCCATATTGGAACCTAGACCCCCAAGGAACTTATCTAGATGTGTTGTGAGAACTTTGAACCCCCAAGTATTTCACTACAGTTTATAACGCAGAGCCGTGAAAATAAAAAATCATTTTTGTCCCACAAAAATTGATTTTTAGCCCCCCAAATTTTTATTTTCCCAAGGGTAACAAGAGAAATTGGACCTCAGATGTTGTTTTCCAATTTGTTCTGAGTACTCTGATACCCCATATGTTGGGGTAAACCCCTGTTTGGGCACACGGGAGAGCTCTGAAGGGAAGGAGCACTGTTTTACTTTTTCAACGCAAAATTGGCTGGAATTGAGATCGGATGCCATGTCACGTTTGGACAGCCCTGAAGTGCCTAAATAGTGGAAACACCCAATTCTAACTGAAACCCTAACCAAACACACCCCTAATCCCAACCACACCCCTAGCCCCAACCCTAACCACGCCCCTAACTCCAACACACCCCTAACCCTAATCCTAACCTTAACCCTAACCACACCCCTAACCCTGACACACCCCTAACCCTAAGCCCAATCGTAAATGTAATCCAAACCCTAACCCTAACCCTAGTCCCAACCCTAACCCTAGCCCCAACCATAACCCTAACCCTAGCCCTCACCCTAGCCCCAATCCTAGCCATAACCCTAACCCTAGCCCCAATCCTAGCCATAACCCTAACCCTAGCCCTAACCCTAGCCCTAACCCTAATGGAAAAATATAAATAAATACATTATTTTATTTTTTTTATTTTTCCCTAACTAAGGGGGCGATGAAGGGGGTTTGATTTACTTTTATAGTGGGTTTTTTAGCGGATTTTTATGAATGGCAGCTGTCACACACTAAAAGACGCTTTTTATTGCAAAAAATATTTTTGGGCGTTACCACATTTTGAGAGCTATAATTTTTCCATGTTTTGGTCCACAGAGTCATGTGAGGTCTTGTTTTTTGCGGGACGAGTTGTTGTTTTTATTGGTACCATTTTCGGGCACGTGACATTTTTTGATCGCTTTTTATTCTGATTTTTGTGAGGCAGTATAACCAAAAGCCAGCTATTCATGAATTTCTTTTTTTGGGGGGCGTTTATACCGTTCCGCGTTTGGTAAAATCGATAAAGCAATTTTATTCTTCTGGTCAGTACGATTACAGCGATACCCCATTTATATTTTTTTAATGTTTTGGCGCTTTTATACAATAAAAACTATTTTATAGAAAAAAGAATTATTTTTGCATCGCTTTATTCTGAGGACTATAACTTTGCGGGACAAGATGCATTTTCAGCGGTACCATGTGGTTATTTATATCTGTTTTTTTGATTGCATTTAATTCCACTTTTTGTTCGGCGGTATGATAATAAAGCGTTGTTTTTTGCCTAGTTTTTTTTACGGTGTTCACTGAAGGGGTTAACTAGTGGGACAGTTTTATAGGTTGGGTTGTTACGGATGCGGCCAGGGCCGGACTGGCCATCGGGCAGTTCTGGCAAATGCCAGAAGGGCCAGTGGCAGTAGTGGGCCGCTCGAGTGTGCCGCTGTCGGCACACTCCCCCCTGCTATCGGAGCACTCCCCCCTCTGTCGGCGCACTCCCCCCCGCTGTCGGCGCACGTCATATCATCACGCACCTGCTGTGTGTCGGGCGGGCAGACTGCAGCCGCTGAGACCGGAGCCAGGAGCAGCGTGGGGCATGAGGAGAGGTGAGTAGAGTGTTTTTTTAATTATATATATCAATGATTGATAACTGGATTGTGGGGCTTTTGGGGGGGGCTGCATTACATTCTATGGGGGCTGTGGTGCATTACATTCTATAGGGCTGTGCTGCATTACATTATATGGGGCTGTGCTGCATTACATTCTATGGGGGCTGTGCTGCATTACATTCTATGGGGGCTGGCTGCATTACATTCTATGGGGCTGTGCTGCATTACATTCTATGGGGCTGTGCTGCATTACATTCTATGGGGCTGTGCTGTATTACATTCTATGGGGGCTGGCTGTATTACATTCTATGGGGGCTGTGCTGTATTACATTCTATGGGGATTGTGCTGTATTACATTCTATGGTAACTGTGCTGTAATGCTGGATACAGCTGTGATTATATGTTATTTAGTCGTGTTACACTCCCCTCACTTCTTGTAACCTACAAGTGTACAAAGATATTATACAGTCACCAGGCGACAAGTGGGCCTGTGTAACTTCAAATGCCAGGGCTGAATTTTAGTCCCAGTCTGGCCCTGGGTGTGGCGATACTAAATATGTGTACTTTTATTGTTTTTTTTATTTATTTAGATAAAGGAATGTATTTATGGGAACAATATATATGTATATTTTTCTTTATTTAGGTCTTTTTTTTTTTTTTTAAACATCTAAATATTTTTTTTTACTTTATAACATTGCCCCGGGGGGGGGGGGGGGGGGGGATCATTTTATATGATACGATACGATACACTTTATTGATCCCGTGGGAAATTATGGTATCACTTTGCAGAGCACTTTGCAGCACTTTGCAGAGCACTGTGTCAGATCAGCGATCTGACATGCACTGCTCCTGGCTTACCAGCACTTGCTCTGAGCAGGCGCTTGGTAAGCCACCTCCCTGCAGGACCCGGATGCAGCCCTGCGGCCCTTTTGGATCCAGGGCCTGCAGGGAGGAGACGCTTGGTACAGGGTGAGCACATCGCCTTGTACCGAGGGTCACAGGGAAGCCCGCAGGGAGCCCCCTTCCTGCGCGATGCTTCCATATGCCCCTGGAACACTGCGATCATGTTTAATCGCAGTGTGCGGGGGTTAATGTGCCAGGGGCGGTCCGTGACTGCTCCTGGCACATAGTGCGGGATGTCAGCTGCAATAGTCAGCTGACACTTGGCCGCGCTCCCCCCGATCACTATGACGTACTATCCTGTCCCTAGGAATTAAGTCCCAGGTCACCTTGACGGGATAGTACGTCATATGGGATTAAGGGGTTAATGCAATGTTGCGGCGACCAAAAAAACATAATTCTGACGTTTTGAATTTTTTTCTTGCTACGCCGTGTAAGGGCTAGTGGAACGCACCAAGTATAGGAAGGAAACAACAAGATATCTGCTGCAAAGTAATTGCCGGCACTATATGGCGGTATAAGGGAACTCTGTTAACTTCACAGAATCGCAAAGATATGAAAACGCTGTGCCCTGTTAGCCTCACAGAGAATCACAGCTACCTAACCGAGCAAAGCAAAGAGTGGTCATGCAGTCAGCATCGCACACAAACAACTCCTCACCGGAGGTGTCCTTATTCCAGGGGCTTATTTCAGCAGGACCCTGAATCCAAGCATACAAAACTCCTCACCGGAGGTGCCGGTATTCTAGGGGCTTATTTCAGTCAACCCTGACCACATGCAGACATGACCACCAAGTAGCAAAGCTCATAACATAGCTTGACACTAGCACATGGCCGTGCGGCCATGTGAACCTTTTATAGCTGCAGCAGACAAGGACCTTCCTAGCGGTCCAATGGGAGCTGCTACAGGGTCTGAGCGAGTGACCCCCGAGCTCCAATGAGAGGTCCTCCCGTGGTCATGCTCAGTGTGTGCAAAGCAGGACTTAGTCCCAGAAAAGCCTGCTCGCTGCTGACCAGTGCAGGCTACAACAGCAGAGCCTGGAAAGGCAGCAGTAACCTTTTGCACAGTATCAGACTGAGTGAGATGCTAGGACCGACGTCTTCGCTGACCAGGCTCCACTGCAGCTGATATAGAATGGGAGACCGCAGCAGACATAGTTTGGTGGGAACTCAACTCCTAACACACTGTTAGGCCATCAGGTTAATCCTTTTTTTATTGATAGATCTGGTGATTCTGAACGCAGTGATACCAAATGTGTAGATTTGATTTTTTTTCTTTTGTTTTATTTTGAATGGAGCAAAAGGGGGCTGATTTAAACTTTTACATATACTTTTTTCATATTTTTTAAAACATTTTTTTCACTTTTGCCATGCTTCAATAGCCTTCGCGGGAGGCTAGAAGCTGGCACAACTCGATCAGCTCTGCTACATAGGAGCAATGCATAGATCGCTCCTATGTAGTAGATTTACTGCATTGCTATGAGCACCGACTCACAGCAAGCCAGCATCAACAATCATAGAGGTCTTCAATAGACCTCTGGTTGTCATGCTGACACATCTCTGACCCCCGATCACGTGATGGACCAGAAGCGGTAGTTAAATGCTGCTGTCAGCATTTGACTGCGGCATTTAACTAGTTAAGACAAACAGAGAAATGATCCAGCTGTAAGTGGAGGCAGTTCAGACTTTGTGAGACTTTATTAGACAACTAAAGCGATAAATAGTTCTTCAAAAAGAAAAATGTTTACATAGCAAACACCTGGCACACCAGTGAGGAGGATCAACGCGTTTCAACTAAGAAGTCTTACTCATGATCTGGTGTGCCAGGTGTTTGCTATGTAAACATTTTTCTTTTTGAAGAACTATTTATCGCTTTAGTTGTCTAATAAAGTCTCACAAAGTCTGAACTGCCTCCACTTCCAGCTGGATCATTTCTCTGTTTGTCTTCATTTGCTGTGGGTGCTCACCCCGAACCGTGCTGGGCGTTGGCAGGTCTGGGGATTTCGTCTAAGACCGGTAAGCTGACTACATTCCTTTTTTATTTAACTAGTTAATCGCGATTCCACCCGCTGTTATTGCGAGCACATGTCAGCTGTTCAAAACAGCTGACATGTCCCGGCTTTGATGCGGACTCGCCACCAAAGCCCGCATCAAAGCGAGGGTTCTGACTTCAGACATACTATCCCATCCGAGTTCAGAAAGAAGTTAATGCACGTTAAGTTTGCAGACAGATTCATATCACCGCCACAACAGAAATATGTGTGATACGACGGGCTGTATCACATTTAGCAGCAGAAAAAATTAAATTTTTTTTTTAATCTGCGTTAGGTCTGCAGACAGGTTCATATCACTGCCACAACATGACAATGTGTGATACGGTGGCCTGTATCACATTCAGCAACAGAAAAATTATAACTTTTTTTATGTGTCTTATCTCTGCAGACAGTCTTATATCACCACAGCACTAAATTACAAGGTGGGATACAGCAGGCTGTCTAATATTTTTTTCACTAGCTACAGGTGAATTAGAATGCTATACTTGTGCATGCAACGCAATAGAAGCAGTGCACAACACGTGCCCTGCTGGATTTGTTTGTGCACCTCAGTATGGCCAAAAAAGAAAAGAGCTGGAAGGTATATTTAACAGCCACACTGGACACTAGCTACCTACAGTATCTGTCTGATATACAACCACCTATCTAACTAGCTAAAATGCGGGATACAGCAGGCTATTTCACATTTATCTACTGAAATAATATTTAGAATACTATACTTGTGCATGGAGCACTATACAAGCAGTGCACAAGACACTTGTAGGACATGTGCCCTGCCGGCTTTGAAAAAAAATGCCGGAAGGTAAATTTTACAGCCACACTGGACACTATCTAGCTACATTATCTGACTGATATACAACCGCCTAACTAAATAGTTGAAATCTTGATACAAACAGTGGCAGCATCAGGAGCAGCCTCTTTGCACTGTATCAATGTCAAAATGGCACTAAAACAACATGTTTGCTATTTATATGGAGAGGGGCATGTGATTTCAGCAGCAACTGACACAAACCATTGTGTCAGAACATTGTGGGTGTTTCCTGCGCCCTGATTGCTAGCCACAATGTGCACACATAAAGTCAGGAAAAAAAATGACTGCTGTGCTGTGCTTACAAGAATGCCGCACCTCTGATCACTGCAACTCCCTCCCCTCATCATCCATGTGCCAAACGCTCATGATACACCACCATTATCGTTACTAAAGTGCGGAAAATATTTTGGTGGCAATGCAAATATTTTCCCGCACTTTTACCAAATGTTACCGATTTTTTACTGATTTTATTAAATTTTGCTCGGATTTACGAGCACGAATCCGAATGTGCCATATTTGTGCCGAATTTATGTTTGACGATCATTTTCAGAACAAATTCAAGATTTTACAGTGGCTGATACCACACAGCCCAGCCTCACACAATATTCTCAGGCCACATTGGGTGATGACGAGGAACAGGAGGGGAGGAGAGACAGGAGTTTATGGTCTGCGCTACAGAGGGGACTCCCAATCCCAGCTTCATGCCTGTCCAACATGGATAGACTGAAGAGGAGGAGGAGGTGGCGATATGTCATGAGGAGGAGAGGATGGTTAGTATTTGTCCTGGTGGGGACACTGAACATTTGACTCTTTGTAGTCTGCCACACATGGCACAGTTCATGTCCATATGTCTTTCCCAAGACCCTCGCTTGAAAGACATTTTGTCCACCATGAAACACTGACTGTGCACTTTTCTTGACCTATAGTTAACAAGGAAAAATTTCCTTCTCTCATGTAGGAGACAGGCGTAACATTTTCAGTGCATACATGCCAGAGGGCCTTTGTGGAAGACTTGCTGAAAAGATTACCCTCAAATAACGCTGCTGGCAGCGGTACCAGCTCTTTTCACCCACAAGGATTACACGAGAGGGACAGGCACGCCAGGTGACACTTTAAGGGGGGCGGATGTCCACCAACTGGGCCATTTTCATGAAACCTTCACATCAGCAAGGGCTATCTGTGGGTGTAACTATAACAAAGAGGGAGAAGTTGACCAAGATGGTGAAGGAATACTTATCATATCAGCAGTATTTGTCATACCAGAGTACATACCATACCAGCGTCTTTCCTGATTCTTCAGTGCCTTTTAACTATTGGTTGTCCAAGCTGCACACTTGGCCCAACCACTCCTTCTACACCCTGGAGGTGCTGCCATGCCCTGCTGCAAATGTGTTGTCTAAACAGTTTTTTCGTTCGGCCATTGCAATAATAACTGATAGGCGCACACGCCTGTTAATGGAAAATGTAGACAGGCTGACTCTTCTAAAATTGAACAAGGGCTGGCTTTCCTCCGATTTTGACAGCAACCTATTGTAAATGCAGCCTAAATGTTCTTTTTTGGAAGTTGTCTCAATTTCCATGCCTTACCACCAAATCCACTTAGTGGTCCTATATGTACTGTATTTCCCATGTGGGTAATGTTTTTAAATTTTTAGAAACCTTTGCACATTGTGCAATGGTGAAACTTGGACTCCCTATCGCTACCTATTCTAATATCTGCAAAATGTATTGTGAGGTCCACATCATGGTCTCTTTCGGCATGTATGATACAGACCGCTTGGGTAATTTTTGGAACACTGCACATTGTGCATTGGCTAAACTTGTATTCCCTATCTCTACCTATTCTAATAACTGCAAAATGTATTATGGGGTCCACATCACGATCCCTTTCGGCGTGTATGATACTGACCCCTTGGGTAATTTTTTGAAAACTTTGTAAATTGTACAATGGTGAAACTTGCACTCTCTATCGCCACCTATTCTTAATAACTGCAAAATGTGTTGTGAGGTCCCTATCACGGTCTTTTTCGGCATGTATGATACAGACTCCTTGGGTCATTTTTGGATTCTTTGCACATTGTGCAATGGTGAAACTTGTATTCCCTATCTCCACGTATTCTAATATCTACAAAATGTGTTGTGAGGTCCCTATCATGGTCTCTTTCGGTGTGTATGGTACAGACTACTTGGGTTATTTTGGGATTCTTTGCACATTGTGCAGTGGTGAATCTTGTACTGCCTATCTCTACCTATTCTAATAACTGTAAAAAAGAATAGTGAGGTCCCTGTCATGGTCTCTTTCAGCGGGCATGATATAGACCCCTTGGGTAATTTTTGATACAGACTGCTTGGATTATTTTTGGATTCTTTGCACATTGTGCAGTGGTGAAACTTGTACTCTCTATCTCTACATGTTATGTCATGTCGCATACAGGGGCAGGCTGGGCCGGGTGGCAGAGTGGAAAGTGCCCCCCGGGCCTCTCTCCCCAGCAGCAGATGCGGGCCGCCCGACTTCCTGCTACCTAGAAGAGTCTTCTGGCAGTGCACTGTACTACTTTAATCCTGTTATTGGTGGCCATCCGTCCCTGTATTGTAGACACGCCCACACTGCACACACTGTGTGGCCGTGTCTTCTGACCTCACCTCAGCAGCGCACTGGCCGGGATGCTTCCTCGTGGAGGACTGGAGTGCAGTTTGAGAGAAGAGGTCTGCAGGGGTCAGGAGATCAAGGACCGGGCAGAATCCTGCATCTTGTGTCTGCAGTCGCTCTGAAGCACAGTGAGTGTGAGGATTTATTGCACCCATTTGAACTTTCATGCAGCTCATGTCACTATCAGTGGAGTCTTCGGCTCCAGCCTCACCCATTCAAGCTGCAGCAATAACTCAAAATCAGGGTCAAACACAAGTATACAGTTATCCTGACTGCTCCTGAGCCTGGTTCCAGGACACCATATATAATTCCATCCATTATAATGTGAGGTCCAGGTACAATCAGTGCATACAACACTGCAGGCATGTGCACATATTATAGTACATCAGTGCACTGATTAGTATATGACTGGGATGTAATTGTGTTACAGACACCAGACGTCTCATGACTGTAGTCACAGTATATCATACACTAGACTTGGGCAAAGTGCAGTCTAAGGCAGGGGTCACACTTGCAAGCGTGATGCTAGAAACTCGCACATCAACACCCAGCACTGCCGCCGGCACTCAGGACCGGAGTGTGCGACTGCATATAAATACATGCACCCGCACGCTCCGGTCCCGAGTGCCGGCGGCAGTGCCAGGTATTGATGCGAGAGACTCGCACAAGTTTCTGGCATCACTCTCACAAATGTGACCCCGGCATTAGGGCTGAAAATGGTGGTCCATGGGCTGCACTATGCCCTCCCAGGCCTGCATTCTGAGGGATGCAGACAGCGGTGAATACATTGATGGAGCATGCAATAGAAATACTTGGCACTCAGGAAGTTGCAGTGAAAGAAAGCTAATTATATTTGGCAATCCTTATTATTCTTGACGTTTTGGACCTACATACGGGCTTTCATCAGAACTGACTGTCTCTTGAGATAAGGATGTATAGCCCGCGTGTAGCAGCGCATTGTAATGTGACGCTCGTCACTAGCTAATGGCGCAATACCACGCGCTGCTACATAGGGTATAAACATTCTTATCTCAAGAGGCAGTCAGTTCTGATGAAAGCCCGCATGTAGGACCAAAACGTCAACAATAATAAGGATTGCCAAATGAAATTTGCTTTCTTTCACTGCAACTTCCTCAGTGCCAAGTATTTCTATTGCATTATCTATGGGTTGAAACTCTACTTGGGCAGCTCATCTCATAGCAAGGAGTGCCGTATATTATTTCAACACAATACATTGGTGGAGCACAGAGCTGCCAACACCTTCTTCCATCAATCAATGTGTGCGATGAGAGCGCAGACGTGATGATTTCACTTCAAATCGTCTGCTGTGCAAAGACTCCAGGGGAATGGGAGCAAGATGAGGATGTTTATTTTTTTACGTGTATAGGATGTACGCCTATATATAGGAGGCTATGTGAGGACCCATACAGATTATAGGAGACTATGTGAGGGCTCATATTGTATATAGGGGAACATGTGGGGAATCACACTGTATATAAGGGGCTATGTGGCTGTACGTACTGTACATAGAGAGGTTATGTGAAGGCTCATACAGTGTCTAGGGGGCTATGTCAGGACTCATACTGTATATAGGGGCTATATGGGGCTCATACAGTATATAGAGAGGCTATGTGAAGGCTCATGCTGAATATAGGGGGACTTGTGGGGCTCATACTGTATATAAGAGGCTGGGTGACAACTCATACTGTAGATAGAGCGGTTATGTGGAGGCTTATTTTGCATATGGGGGCTGTGAGTGGACTCATACTGTATATAGGGGAGATGTCAACATACTTAAAGAGATCCTGTCACCAGGTTTTTCCCATATAACCTATAACCACCACCTTTCAACCCCATGTGACAGTGTTATGGTCCAGACCGATGGATGTCACTGCTCTTGATCCAGTGCCTCCTCTCTTCTTGCGATGATGTTCTCTTTCCCTGCTTCGTTTGGATGACATGTCCTACGTCATCCATTCAGTTCTCACCATCGCACTTCTGCACAGGCAGCAGGCACACGTCTATGTGCCTTATCGAGGGCAAAGCACAGTACTGCAATGCACATGCACCGACGCTCTTTGGCCTTTCCCCGCACATGTGCAGAACAGCACTTTGCTCTTCCCTCGGCAGGGTAGATAGAAGTGCCCCTGCTGCCTGCACAGGAGCGAGATGGGGAACACTGTGTGGATGATGTAGGACGTGTCATTCACATGAAGCAGAGCCCCCACATGACCTTTAATATTATATGATACTAGCTATTGAACCCGTTCTACGCCTGAGTGGCGAGCATTTATATTGGTATATGGTCTCCATCCTGGTATGTGCTGCTTCCATCCTGCGCCCTAATTTTGTCATGTGCTGCTACCATCTTGCGCCCCCATCCTGTTATATGCTGCTCCCATCCTTCTCCCCCTTCTGGTCATGTGCAGCCCTCATCCTGCGCCCTCCTCCTGTTTTGTGCGCCTCCATCTTGTCATGTGCTACTCTCTTCCTGTGCCCTCATCCTGTCATGTGCTCCCGTCCTGCTCCCCAATCCTGTCATGTGGGGCTCCCATCCTGCGCCCCTATCCCATCATGTGCTGCTCCCATCCTGCGCCCCTATCCTGTCATGTGCTGCTGCCATCCTGCGCCCCTATCCTTTCATGTGCTGCTCCCATTCTGCACCCCATCCTGTCATGTGCTGCTCCCATTCTGCGCCCACATCCTGTCATGTGCTGCTCCTATCCTGCGCCCTTATCCTGTCATGTGCTGCTCCCATCCTGCGCCCCAATCTTGTCATGTGGTGCACTCATCCTGTGCCCCAATCTTGTCATGTGCTGCTCTCATCCTGCGTCCCCATCCTGTTATGTGCTGCTCGCATCCTGCGCCCCTATCCTGTCATATGCTACTCTCATCCTGCATCCCCATCCTGTCATGTGCTGCTCCCATTCTGCACCCACATCCTGTCATGTGCTGCTGCCATCCTGCGCCCCCATCCTGTCATGTGCTGCTCCCATCCTGCGTCCCCATCCTGTCATCTGCTGCTCCCATCCTGCGCCCCATCCTGCCATGTGCTGCTGCCATTCTGTGCCCCCATCCTGTCATGTGGTGCTCCCATCCTGCGCCCCTATCCTGTCATGTGCTGCTGCCATCCTGTGCCCCCATCCTGTCATGTGCTGCTCCCATCCTGCGTCCCCATCCTGTCATCTGCTGCTCCCATCCTGCGCCCCATCCTGCCATGTGCTGCTGCCATTCTGTGCCCCCATCCTGTCATGTGGTGCTCCCATCCTGCGCCCCTATCCTGTCATGTGCTGCTGCCATCCTGTGCCCCCATCCTTTCATGTGCTGCTCCCATTCTGCATCCCCATCCTGTCATGTGCTGCTCCCATTCTGTGCCCACATCCTGTCATGTGCTGCTCCTATCCTGCGTCCCTATCCTGTCATGTGCTACTCCCATCCTGCACCCCAATCTTGTCATGTGGTGCTCCCATCCTGCGCCCCAATCTTGTCATGTGCTGCTCTCATCCTGCGTCCCCATCCTGTCATGTGCAGCTCGCATCCTGCGCCCCTATCCTGTCATTTGCTGCTCTCATCCTGCATCCCCATCTTGTCATGTGCTGCTGCCATTCTGCGCCCACATCCTGTCTTGTGCTGCTGCCATCCTGCGCCCCCATCCTGTCATGTGCTGCTTCCATCCTGCACCCCATCCTGTCATGTGCTGCTTCCATCCTGCACCCCATCCTGTCATGTGCTGCTCTCATCCTGCGCCCCATCCTGTCATGTGCTGCTACCATTCTGCACCCCCATCCTGTCATGTGGTGCTCCCATACTGCGCCCCTATCCTGTCATTTGCTGCTCTCATCCTGCATCCCCATCCTGTCATGTGCTGCTGCCATTCTGCGCCCACTGTTGTGAATTCCATTTCTCGGACTCCCTCCTGTGGTCATGAATGGTACTTTGGTTAGTTCTGCTCTTGGACTCCCTCTGGTGGCTTTGAGTGGAACTGCTGGTCTCTGAGGTTTGCTTTCTCAGCTGCCCTCGTTTATTGTTATTTTGGCTTCCCTATTTAACTCTACTCAGATCGTTACTTCATGCCAGCTGTCAATGTTTCAGTATTGGTTCAGATCTCTCTTGGACTTCTCTGAGGACCTGTCTACTCCAGCAGAAGCTAAGTCCCTGCTAGTTCATTTGTTGTTACTGCTGCCTGAATATATTTCTTAGTACTGCTAAATTCTAGTCCAGCTTGCTATCATGATATTTCCTTGCTAGCTGGAAGCTCTGGGGGTGCAGTGTTGCACCTCCACACCGTGAGTCGGTGTGGGGGTCTTTTTGCATACTCTGCGTGGTTTTTGTAGTTTTTTGTGCTGACCACATAGTTTCCTTTTCTTTCCTCTGACTATTTAGTGAAGTCTGGCCTCCTTTGCTAAAACCTGTTTCATTCCTGTGTTTGTGACTTTCCTCTTAACTCACAGTCAATATATGTGGGGGGCTGCCTTTACCTTTGGGGAGTTTCTCTGAGGCAAGGTTAGGCTTCTATTTCTATCTTTAGGGGTAGTTAGCTCTTAGGCTGTGAAGAGGCGTCTAGGGAGAGTTAGGTACGCTCCACGGCTATTTCTAGTGTGTGTGATAGGAGTAGGGTTTGCGGTCAGCAGAGTTCCCACTTTCCCAGAGCTTGTTCTGATTACTAGTTTACTCATCAGGTCATTCCGGGTGCTCCTAACCACCAGGTCCATAACAGTACAGCTGGCCCACAAAGTGTTAATGCATCTCAAAAGAGGGATAAGAGAAGTTCTGAACCCATTTTTTTTTCTTTGCAGTGTGTTTTGTCTCTCTTTTCCCCTTAATCTCTGGGTGGTTCAGGACTCAGGTGTAGATATGGATATTCAAGGTCTGTCCTCTTGTGTGGATCAACTCGCTGCAAAGGTCCAAAGCATTCAAGATTATGTAGTTCAGAATCCGATGTTAGAGCCTAGAATTCCTATTCCTGATTTGTTTTCTGGGGATAGATCTAAGTTTCTGAATTTCAAAAATAATTGTAGACTGTTTCTTGCTTTGAAACCCCGCTCCTCTGGTGACCCCATTCAGCAAGTAAAAATTATTATTTCTTTGTTACGTGGCGACCCTCAAGACTGGGCATTCTCTCTTGCGCCAGGAGATCCTGCATTGCTTAATGTAGATGCATTTTTTCTGGCGCTTGGATTGCTTTATGACGAACCGAATTCAGTGGATCAGGCAGAGAAAACCTTGCTGGCTTTGTGTCAGGGTCAGGATGAAGCGGAGGTATATTGTCAGAAGTTTAGAAAGTGGTCTGTGCTTACTCAATGGAATGAGTGTGCCCTGGCAGCAATTTTTAGAAAGGGTCTCTCTGAGGCCCTTAAGGATGTTATGGTGGGCTTCCCCACGCCTGCTGGTCTGAATGAATCAATGTCCCTGGCCATTCAAATTGATCGGCATTTGCACGAGCGCAAAGTTGTGCACCATTTGGCGGTGTCCTCTGAGCAGAGGCCTGAGCTTATGCAATGTGATAGAACTTTGACCAGAACGGAACGGCAAGAACACAGATGTCAGAATCGGCTGTGTTTTTACTGTGGTGACCCTACTCATGCTATCTCTGATTGTCCTAAGCGCACTAAGCGGTTTTCTAGGTCTGTTACCATTGCTACTGTACAGCCTAAATTTCTTTTGTCTGTTACTTTGATTTGCTCTCTGTCATCCTACTCGGTTATGGCTTTTGTGGATTTGGGCGCTGCCCTGAATTTGATGGACTTGGAGATTGCCAGGCATTGTGGTTTTTTTCCTGGAGCCTTTGCAGTATCCTATTCCATTAAGGGGAATTGATGCTACGCCTTTGGCCAGGAATAAACCTCAGTACTGGACTCAGTTGACCATGTGCATGGCTCCTGCACATCAGGAAGATATTCGCTTTTTGGTGTTGCATAATTTGCATGATGTGGTCGTGTTGAGTTTGCCATGGCTACAGGTTCATATCCAGTATTGGACTGGAAATCAATGTCTGTGTCTAGTTGGGGTTGTCAAGGGGTACATGGCGATGTTCCGATGATGTCAATTTCTTCATCCATTCCTTCTGATGTTCCTGAGTTTCTGTCGGATTACCGGGATGTATTTGATGAGCCCAAATCCAGTATCCTACCCCCTCATAGGGATTGTGATTGTGCTATAAATTTGATCCCTGGTAGTAAGTTTCCTAAGGGCCGACTTTTCAATTTATCCGTGCCAGAACACACCGCTGTGCGGAGTTATATAAAGGAGTCCTTGGAGAAAGGGCATATTCGCCCGTCTTCATCACCGTTGGGAGCAGGGTTCTTTTTTGTGGCCAAGAAGGATGGTTCTCTGAGACCCTGTATAGACTACTGCCTTCTCAATAAAATCACGGTCAAATTTCAGTACCCTTTGCCTCTGCTGTCTGATTTGTTTGCTCGGATTAAGGGGGCTAGTTGGTTCACCAAGATAGATCTTCGACCGGCATATAACCTTGTGCGTATTAAACAGGGCGATGAATGGAAAACAGCATTTAATACGCCATTTTGAGTACCTGGTGATGCCATTCGGGCTTTCTAACGCTCCATCTGTGTTTCAGTCCTTTATGCATGATATCTTCCGAAAGTATCTGGATAGATTCATGATTGTATATTTGGATGATATTTTGGTCTTTTCAGATGATTGGGAGTCTCATGTGAAGCAGGTCAGAATGGTATTCCAGGTCCTTCGTGCTAATTCCTTGTTTGTGAAGGGGTCTAAATGTCTCTTTGGAGTTCAGAAGGTTTCCTTTTTGGGCTTCATTTTTTCAACTTCTACTATCGAGATGGATCCTGTTAAAGTTCAGGCCATTTATGATTGGACTCAACCTACATCTGTGAAGAGTCTTCAGAAATTCCTGGGCTTTGCTAATTTTTACCGTCGCTTCATCGCTAATTTTTCTAGTGTGGTTAAACCTTTGACTGATTTGACAAAGAAAGGTGCTGATGTGGTGAATTGGTCCTCTGCGGCCGTGGAGGCTTTTCAGGAGCTGAAACATCGTTTTTCTTCGGCTCCTGTGTTGCGTCAGCCAGATGTTTCGCTCCCTTTTCAGGTTGAGGTTGATGCTTCTGAGATTGGAGAGGGGCTGTTTTGTCTCAAAGAAGTTCTGATGGCTCTGTGATGAAGCCATGTGCCTTCTTTTCTAGAAAATTTTCGCCTGCTGAGCGTAATTATGATGTTGGCAATCGGGAGCTGCTGGCTATGAAGTGGGCATTCGAGGAGTGGCGACATTGGCTTGAGGGAGCCAAGCACCGCGTGGTGGTCTTGACGGATCACAAGAATTTGACTTATCTCGAGTCTGCCAAGTGGTTGAATCCTAGATAGGCTCGATGGTCACTGTTTTTCTCCCGTTTCGATTTTGTGGTTTCATACCTTCCGGGTTCTAAGAATGTGAAGGCTGATGCCCTTTCTAGGAGTTTTGTGCCTGATTCTCCGGGAGTCCCTGAGCCAGCTGGTATTCTCAAAGAGGGGGTAATTCTGTCTGCCATCTCCCCTGATTTGCGGCGGGTGCTGCAGGAGTTTCAGGCTGATAGACCTGACCATTGTCCAGCGGAGAAACTGTTTGTCCCTGATAGATGGACTAGCAGAGTTATTTCTGAGGTTCATTGCTCGGTGTTGGCTGGTCATCCTGGGATTTTTGGTACCAGGGATTTGGTGGCTAGGTCCTTTTGGTGGCCTTCCTTGTCACGGGATGTGCGTTCTTTTGTGCAGTCTTGTGGGACTTGTGCTCGGGCCAAGCCCTGCTGTTCTCGTGCCAGTGGGTTGCTTTTGCCCTTGCCGGTCCCGAAAAGGCCTTGGACGCATGTTTCCATGGATTTTATTTCAGATCTTCCTGTCTCTCAAAGGATGTCTGTCATCTGGGTGGTTTGTGATCGCTTTTCTAAGATGGTCCATTTGGTACCCTTGCCTAAATTACCTTCCTCCTCTGATTTGGTGCCATTATTCTTTCAGCATGTGGTTCGTTTGCATGGAATTCCGGAGAACATTGTGTCGGACAGAGGGTCCCAGTTTGTCTCTAGGTTTTGGCGGTCCTTTTGTGCTAAGATGGGCATTGATTTGTCTTTTTCTTCGGCTTTCCATCCTCAGACAAATGGCCAAACCGAACGAACCAACCAGACTTTGGAGGCCTATCTGAGATGCTTTGTTTCTGCTGATCAGGATGATTGGGTGACCTTTTTGCCATTGGCTGAGTTCGCCCTTAATAATCGGGCTAGTTCGGCTACTTTGGTTTCGCCTTTTTTTTGCAATTCTGGTTTTCATCCTCGTTTTTCTTCAGGGCAGGTTGAGCCTTCTGACTGTCCTGGTGTGGATTCTGTGGTGGACAGATTGCAGCAAATTTGGACTCACGTAGTGGACAATCTGACGTTGTCCCAGGAGAAGGCTCAATGTTTCGCTAACCGCCGTCGTTGTGTTGGTCCTCGACTTCGTGTTGGGGATTTGGTTTGGTTATCTTCTCGTTATGTTCCTATGAAGGTTTCTTCTCCTAAGTTTAAGCCTCGTTTCATTGGTCCTTATAAGATTTCTGAAATTCTCAACCCTGTGTCATTTCGTTTGGTCCTTCCAGCTTCCTTTGCCATCCATAATGTGTTCCATAGGTCGTTGTTGCGGAGGTATGTGGCGCCTATGGTTCCCTCCATTGATCCTCCTGCTCCGGTGTTGGTTGAGGGGGAGTTGGAGTATGTAGTGGAAAAAATTTTGGATTCTCGTATTTCGAGATGGAAGCTCCAGTACCTGGTTAAGTGGAAGGGCTATGGTCAGGAGGATAATTCCTGGGTTGTTGCCTCCGATGTCCATGCTGCCGATTTAGTTCGTGCCTTTCATTTGGCTCGTCCTGATCGGCCTGGGGGTCCTGGTGAGGGTTCGGTGACCCCTTCTCAAGGGGGGGGTACTGTTGTGAATTCCATTTCTCGGACTCCCTCCTGTGGTCATGAATGGTACTTTGGTTAGTTCTGCTCTTGGACTCCCTCTGGTGGCTTTGAGCGGAACTGCTGGTCTCTGAGGTTTGCTTTCTCATCTGCCCTCGTTTATTGTTATTTTGGCTTCCCTATTTAACTCTACTCAGATCGTTACTTCATGCCAGCTGTCAATGTTTCAGTATTGGTTCAGATCTCTCTTGGACTTCTCTGAGGACCTGTCTACTCCAGCAGAAGCTAAGTCCCTGCTAGTTCATTTGTTGTTACTGCTGCCTGAATATATTTCTTAGTACTGCTAAATTCTAGTCCAGCTTGCTATCATGATATTTCCTTGCTAGCTGGAAGCTCTGGGGGTGCAGTGTTGCACCTCCACACCGTGAGTCGGTGTGGGGGTCTTTTTGCATACTCTGCGTGGTTTTTGTAGTTTTTTGTGCTGACCGCATAGATTCCTTTTCTTTCCTCTGACTATTTAGTGAAGTCTGGCCTCCTTTGCTAAAACCTGTTTCATTCCTGTGTTTGTGACTTTCCTCTTAACTCACAGTCAATATATGTGGGGGGCTGCCTTTACCTTTGGGGAATTTCTCTGAGGCAAGGTTAGGCTTCTATTTCTATCTTTAGGGGTAGCTAGCTCTTAGGCTGTGAAGAGGCGTCTAGGGAGAGTTAGGTACGCTCCACGGCTATTTCTAGTGTGTGTGATAGGAGTAGGGTTTGCGGTAAGCAGAGTTCCCACTTTCCCAGAGCTTGTTCCGATTACTAGTTTACTCATCAGGTCATTCCGGGTGCTCCTAACCACCAGGTCCATAACAGTACAGCTGGCCCACAAAGTGTTAATGCATCTCAAAAGAGGGATAAGAGAAGTTCTGAACCCATTTTTTTTTCTTTGCAGTGTGTTTTGTCTCTCTTTTCCCCTTAATCTCTGGGTAATTCAGGACTCAGGTGTAGATATGGATATTCAAGGTCTGTCCTCTTGTGTGGATCAACTCGCTGCAAAGGTCCAAAGCATTCAAGATTATGTAGTTCAGAATCCGATGTTAGAGCCTAGAATTCCTATTCCTGATTTGTTTTCTGGGGATAGATCTAAGTTTCTGAATTTCAAAAATAATTGTAGGCTGTTTCTTGCTTTGAAACCCCGCTCCTCTGGTGACCCCATTCAGCAAGTAAAAATTATTATTTCTTTGTTACGTGGCGACCCTCAAGACTGGGCATTCTCCCTTGCACCAGGAGATCCTGCATTGCTTAATGTAGATGCATTTTTTCTGGCGCTTGGATTGCTTTATGACGAACCGAATTCAGTGGATCAGGCAGAGAAAACCTTGCTGGCTTTGTGTCAGGGTCAGGATGAAGCGGGGGTATATTGTCAGAAGTTTAGAAAGTGGTCTGTGCTTACTCAATGGAATGAGTGTGCCCTGGCAGCAATTTTTAGAAAGGGTCTCTCTGAGGCCCTTAAGGATGTTATGGTGGGCTTCCCCACGCCTGCTGGTCTAAATGAATCAATGTCCCTGGCCATTCAAATTGATCGGCATTTGCACGAGCGCAAAGTTGTGCACCATTTGGCGGTGTCCTCTGAGCAGAGGCCTGAGCTTATGCAATGTGATAGAACTTTGACCAGAACGGAACGGCAAGAACACAGATGTCAGAATCGGCTGTGTTTTTACTGTGGTGACCCTAGTTATGCTATCTCTGATTGTCCTAAGCGCACTAAGCGGTTTGCTAGGTCTGTCACCATTGCTACTGTACAGCCTAAATTTCTTTTGTCTGTTACTTTGATTTGCTCTCTGTCATCCTACTCGGTTATGGCTTTTGTGGATTTGGGCGCTGCCCTGAATTTGATGGACTTGGAGATTGCCAGGCATTGTGGTTTTTTCCTGGAGCCTTTGCAGTATCCTATTCCATTAAGGGGAATTGATGCTACGCCTTTGGCCAGGAATAAACCTCAGTACTGGACTCAGTTGACCATGTGCATGGCTCCTGCACATCAGGAAGATATTCGCTTTTTGGTGTTGCATAATTTGCATGATGTGGTCGTGTTGAGTTTGCCATGGCTACAGGTTCATAATCCAGTATTGGATTGGAAATCAATGTCTGTGTCTAGTTGGGGTTGTCAAGGGGTACATGGCGATGTTCCGATGATGTCAATTTCTTCATCCATTCCTTCTGATGTTCCTGACTTTCTGTCGGATTACCGGGATGTATTTGATGAGCCCAAATCCAGTATCCTACCGCCTCATAGGGATTGTGATTGTGCTATGAATTTGATCCCTGGTAGTAAGTTTCCTAAGGGCCGACTTTTCAATTTATCCATGCCAGAACACACCGCTGTGCGGAGTTATATAAAGGAGTCCTTGGAGAAAGGGCATATTCGCCCGTCTTCATCACCGTTGGGAGCAGGGTTCTTTTTTGTGGCCAAGAAGGATGGTTCTCTGAGACCCTGTATAGACTACTGCCTTCTCAATAAAATCACGGTCAAATTTCAGTACCCTTTGCCTCTGCTGTCTGATTTGTTTGCTCGGATTAAGGGGGCTAGTTGGTTCACCAAGATAGATCTTCGACCGGCATATAACCTTGTGCGTATTAAACAGGGCGATGAATGGAAAACAGCATTTAATACGCCATTTTGAGTACCTGGTGATGCCATTCGGGCTTTCTAACGCTCCATCTGTGTTTCAGTCCTTTATGCATGATATCTTCCGAAAGTATCTGGATAGATTCATGATTGTATATTTGGATGATATTTTGGTCTTTTCAGATGATTGGGAGTCTCATGTGAAGCAGGTCAGAATGGTATTCCAGGTCCTTCGTGCTAATTCCTTGTTTGTGAAGGGGTCTAAATGTCTCTTTGGAGTTCAGAAGGTTTCCTTTTTGGGCTTCATTTTTTCAACTTCTACTATCGAGATGGATCCTGTTAAAGTTCAGGCCATTTATGATTGGACTCAACCTACATCTGTGAAGAGTCTTCAGAAATTCCTGGGCTTTGCTAATTTTTACCGTCGCTTCATCGCTAATTTTTCTAGTGTGGTTAAACCTTTGACTGATTTGACAAAGAAAGGTGCTGATGTGGTGAATTGGTCCTCTGCGGCCGTGGAGGCTTTTCAGGAGCTGAAACATCGTTTTTCTTCGGCTCCTGTGTTGCGTCAGCCAGATGTTTCGCTCCCTTTTCAGGTTGAGGTTGATGCTTCTGAGATTGGAGAGGGGCTGTTTTGTCTCAAAGAAGTTCTGATGGCTCTGTGATGAAGCCATGTGCCTTCTTTTCTAGAAAATTTTCACCTGCTGAGCGTAATTATGATGTTGGCAATCGGGAGCTGCTGGCTATGAAGTGGGCATTCGAGGAGTGGCGACATTGGCTTGAGGGAGCCAAGCACCGCGTGGTGGTCTTGACGGATCACAAGAATTTGACTTATCTCGAGTCTGCCAAGTGGTTGAATCCTAGACAGGCTCGATGGTCACTGTTTTTCTCCCGTTTCGATTTTGTGGTTTCATACCTTCCGGGTTCTAAGAATGTGAAGGCTGATGCCCTTTCTAGGAGTTTTGTGCCTGATTCTCCGGGAGTCCCTGAGCCAGCTGGTATTCTCAAAGAGGGGGTAATTCTGTCTGCCATCTCCCCTGATTTGCGGCGGGTGCTGCAGGAGTTTCAGGCTGATAGACCTGACCATTGTCCAGCGGAGAAACTGTTTGTCCCTGATAGATGGACTAGCAGAGTTATTTCTGAGGTTCATTGCTCGGTGTTGGCTGGTCATCCTGGGATTTTTGGTACCAGGGATTTGGTGGCTAGGTCCTTTTGGTGGCCTTCCTTGTCACGGGATGTGCGTTCTTTTGTGCAGTCTTGTGGGACTTGTGCTCGGGCCAAGCCCTGCTGTTCTCGTGCCAGTGGGTTGCTTTTGCCCTTGCCGGTCCCGAAAAGGCCTTGGACGCATGTTTCCATGGATTTTATTTCAGATCTTCCTGTCTCTCAAAGGATGTCTGTCATCTGGGTGGTTTGTGATCGCTTTTCTAAGATGGTCCATTTGGTACCCTTGCCTAAATTACCTTCCTCCTCTGATTTGGTGCCATTATTCTTTCAGCATGTGGTTCGTTTGCATGGAATTCCGGAGAACATTGTGTCGGACAGAGGGTCCCAGTTTGTCTCTAGGTTTTGGCGGTCCTTTTGTGCTAAGATGGGCATTGATTTGTCTTTTTCTTCGGCTTTCCATCCTCAGACAAATGGCCAAACCGAACGAACCAACCAGACTTTGGAGGCCTATCTGAGATGCTTTGTTTCTGCTGATCAGGATGATTGGGTGACCTTTTTGCCATTGGCTGAGTTCGCCCTTAATAATCGGGCTAGTTCGGCTACTTTGGTTTCGCCTTTTTTTTGCAATTCTGGTTTTCATCCTCGTTTTTCTTCAGGGCAGGTTGAGCCTTCTGACTGTCCTGGTGTGGATTCTGTGGTGGACAGATTGCAGCAAATTTGGACTCACGTAGTGGACAATCTGACGTTGTCCCAGGAGAAGGCTCAATGTTTCGCTAACCGCCGTCGTTGTGTTGGTCCTCGACTTCGTGTTGGGGATTTGGTTTGGTTATCTTCTCGTTATGTTCCTATGAAGGTTTCTTCTCCTAAGTTTAAGCCTCGTTTCATTGGTCCTTATAAGATTTCTGAAATTCTCAACCCTGTGTCATTTCGTTTGGTCCTTCCAGCTTCCTTTGCCATCCATAATGTGTTCCATAGGTCGTTGTTGCGGAGGTATGTGGCGCCTATGGTTCCCTCCATTGATCCTCCTGCTCCGGTGTTGGTTGAGGGGGAGTTGGAGTATGTAGTGGAAAAAATTTTGGATTCTCGTATTTCGAGATGGAAGCTCCAGTACCTGGTTAAGTGGAAGGGCTATGGTCAGGAGGATAATTCCTGGGTTGTTGCCTCCGATGTCCATGCTGCCGATTTAGTTCGTGCCTTTCATTTGGCTCGTCCTGATCGGCCTGGGGGTCCTGGTGAGGGTTCGGTGACCCCTTCTCAAGGGGGGGGTACTGTTGTGAATTCCATTTCTCGGACTCCCTCCTGTGGTCATGAATGGTACTTTGGTTAGTTCTGCTCTTGGACTCCCTCTGGTGGCTTTGAGCGGAACTGCTGGTCTCTGAGGTTTGCTTTCTCATCTGCCCTCGTTTATTGTTATTTTGGCTTCCCTATTTAACTCTACTCAGATCGTTACTTCATGCCAGCTGTCAATGTTTCAGTATTGGTTCAGATCTCTCTTGGACTTCTCTGAGGACCTGTCTACTCCAGCAGAAGCTAAGTCCCTGCTAGTTCATTTGTTGTTACTGCTGCCTGAATATATTTCTTAGTACTGCTAAATTCTAGTCCAGCTTGCTATCATGATATTTCCTTGCTAGCTGGAAGCTCTGGGGGTGCAGTGTTGCACCTCCACACCGTGAGTCGGTGTGGGGGTCTTTTTGCATACTCTGCGTGGTTTTTGTAGTTTTTTGTGCTGACCGCATAGATTCCTTTTCTTTCCTCTGACTATTTAGTGAAGTCTGGCCTCCTTTGCTAAAACCTGTTTCATTCCTGTGTTTGTGACTTTCCTCTTAACTCACAGTCAATATATGTGGGGGGCTGCCTTTACCTTTGGGGAATTTCTCTGAGGCAAGGTTAGGCTTCTATTTCTATCTTTAGGGGTAGCTAGCTCTTAGGCTGTGAAGAGGCGTCTAGGGAGAGTTAGGTACGCTCCACGGCTATTTCTAGTGTGTGTGATAGGAGTAGGGTTTGCGGTAAGCAGAGTTCCCACTTTCCCAGAGCTTGTTCCGATTACTAGTTTACTCATCAGGTCATTCCGGGTGCTCCTAACCACCAGGTCCATAACAGTACAGCTGGCCCACAAAGTGTTAATGCATCTCAAAAGAGGGATAAGAGAAGTTCTGAACCCATTTTTTTTTCTTTGCAGTGTGTTTTGTCTCTCTTTTCCCCTTAATCTCTGGGTAATTCAGGACTCAGGTGTAGATATGGATATTCAAGGTCTGTCCTCTTGTGTGGATCAACTCGCTGCAAAGGTCCAAAGCATTCAAGATTATGTAGTTCAGAATCCGATGTTAGAGCCTAGAATTCCTATTCCTGATTTGTTTTCTGGGGATAGATCTAAGTTTCTGAATTTCAAAAATAATTGTAGGCTGTTTCTTGCTTTGAAACCCCGCTCCTCTGGTGACCCCATTCAGCAAGTAAAAATTATTATTTCTTTGTTACGTGGCGACCCTCAAGACTGGGCATTCTCCCTTGCACCAGGAGATCCTGCATTGCTTAATGTAGATGCATTTTTTCTGGCGCTTGGATTGCTTTATGACGAACCGAATTCAGTGGATCAGGCAGAGAAAACCTTGCTGGCTTTGTGTCAGGGTCAGGATGAAGCGGAGGTATATTGTCAGAAGTTTAGAAAGTGGTCTGTGCTTACTCAATGGAATGAGTGTGCCCTGGCAGCAATTTTTAGAAAGGGTCTCTCTGAGGCCCTTAAGGATGTTATGGTGGGCTTCCCCACGCCTGCTGGTCTAAATGAATCAATGTCCCTGGCCATTCAAATTGATCGGCGTTTGCACGAGCGCAAAGTTGTGCACCATTTGGCGGTGTCCTCTGAGCAGAGGCCTGAGCTTATGCAATGTGATAGAACTTTGACCAGAACGGAACGGCAAGAACACAGATGTCAGAATCGGCTGTGTTTTTACTGTGGTGACCCTAGTCATGCTATCTCTGATTGTCCTAAGCGCACTAAGCGGTTTGCTAGGTCTGTCACCATTGCTACTGTACAGCCTAAATTTCTTTTGTCTGTTACTTTGATTTGCTCTCTGTCATCCTACTCGGTTATGGCTTTTGTGGATTTGGGCGCTGCCCTGAATTTGATGGACTTGGAGATTGCCAGGCATTGTGGTTTTTTCCTGGAGCCTTTGCAGTATCCTATTCCATTAAGGGGAATTGATGCTACGCCTTTGGCCAGGAATAAACCTCAGTACTGGACTCAGTTGACCATGTGCATGGCTCCTGCACATCAGGAAGATATTCGCTTTTTGGTGTTGCATAATTTGCATGATGTGGTCGTGTTGAGTTTGCCATGGCTACAGGTTCATAATCCAGTATTGGATTGGAAATCAATGTCTGTGTCTAGTTGGGGTTGTCAAGGGGTACATGGCGATGTTCCGATGATGTCAATTTCTTCATCCATTCCTTCTGATGTTCCTGACTTTCTGTCGGATTACCGGGATGTATTTGATGAGCCCAAATCCAGTATCCTACCGCCTCATAGGGATTGTGATTGTGCTATGAATTTGATCCCTGGTAGTAAGTTTCCTAAGGGCCGACTTTTCAATTTATCCATGCCAGAACACACCGCTGTGCGGAGTTATATAAAGGAGTCCTTGGAGAAAGGGCATATTCGCCCGTCTTCATCACCGTTGGGAGCAGGGTTCTTTTTTGTGGCCAAGAAGGATGGTTCTCTGAGACCCTGTATAGACTACTGCCTTCTCAATAAAATCACGGTCAAATTTCAGTACCCTTTGCCTCTGCTGTCTGATTTGTTTGCTCGGATTAAGGGGGCTAGTTGGTTCACCAAGATAGATCTTCGACCGGCATATAACCTTGTGCGTATTAAACAGGGCGATGAATGGAAAACAGCATTTAATACGCCATTTTGAGTACCTGGTGATGCCATTCGGGCTTTCTAACGCTCCATCTGTGTTTCAGTCCTTTATGCATGATATCTTCCGAAAGTATCTGGATAGATTCATGATTGTATATTTGGATGATATTTTGGTCTTTTCAGATGATTGGGAGTCTCATGTGAAGCAGGTCAGAATGGTATTCCAGGTCCTTCGTGCTAATTCCTTGTTTGTGAAGGGGTCTAAATGTCTCTTTGGAGTTCAGAAGGTTTCCTTTTTGGGCTTCATTTTTTCAACTTCTACTATCGAGATGGATCCTGTTAAAGTTCAGGCCATTTATGATTGGACTCAACCTACATCTGTGAAGAGTCTTCAGAAATTCCTGGGCTTTGCTAATTTTTACCGTCGCTTCATCGCTAATTTTTCTAGTGTGGTTAAACCTTTGACTGATTTGACAAAGAAAGGTGCTGATGTGGTGAATTGGTCCTCTGCGGCCGTGGAGGCTTTTCAGGAGCTGAAACATCGTTTTTCTTCGGCTCCTGTGTTGCGTCAGCCAGATGTTTCGCTCCCTTTTCAGGTTGAGGTTGATGCTTCTGAGATTGGAGAGGGGCTGTTTTGTCTCAAAGAAGTTCTGATGGCTCTGTGATGAAGCCATGTGCCTTCTTTTCTAGAAAATTTTCGCCTGCTGAGCGTAATTATGATGTTGGCAATCGGGAGCTGCTGGCTATGAAGTGGGCATTCGAGGAGTGGCGACATTGGCTTGAGGGAGCCAAGCACCGCGTGGTGGTCTTGACGGATCACAAGAATTTGACTTATCTCGAGTCTGCCAAGTGGTTGAATCCTAGACAGGCTCGATGGTCACTGTTTTTCTCCCGTTTCGATTTTGTGGTTTCATACCTTCCGGGTTCTAAGAATGTGAAGGCTGATGCCCTTTCTAGGAGTTTTGTGCCTGATTCTCCGGGAGTCCCTGAGCCAGCTGGTATTCTCAAAGAGGGGGTAATTCTGTCTGCCATCTCCCCTGATTTGCGGCGGGTGCTGCAGGAGTTTCAGGCTGATAGACCTGACCATTGTCCAGCGGAGAAACTGTTTGTCCCTGATAGATGGACTAGCAGAGTTATTTCTGAGGTTCATTGCTCGGTGTTGGCTGGTCATCCTGGGATTTTTGGTACCAGGGATTTGGTGGCTAGGTCCTTTTGGTGGCCTTCCTTGTCACGGGATGTGCGTTCTTTTGTGCAGTCTTGTGGGACTTGTGCTCGGGCCAAGCCCTGCTGTTCTCGTGCCAGTGGGTTGCTTTTGCCCTTGCCGGTCCCGAAAAGGCCTTGGACGCATGTTTCCATGGATTTTATTTCAGATCTTCCTGTCTCTCAAAGGATGTCTGTCATCTGGGTGGTTTGTGATCGCTTTTCTAAGATGGTCCATTTGGTACCCTTGCCTAAATTACCTTCCTCCTCTGATTTGGTGCCATTATTCTTTCAGCATGTGGTTCGTTTGCATGGAATTCCGGAGAACATTGTGTCGGACAGAGGGTCCCAGTTTGTCTCTAGGTTTTGGCGGTCCTTTTGTGCTAAGATGGGCATTGATTTGTCTTTTTCTTCGGCTTTCCATCCTCAGACAAATGGCCAAACCGAACGAACCAACCAGACTTTGGAGGCCTATCTGAGATGCTTTGTTTCTGCTGATCAGGATGATTGGGTGACCTTTTTGCCATTGGCTGAGTTCGCCCTTAATAATCGGGCTAGTTCGGCTACTTTGGTTTCGCCTTTTTTTTGCAATTCTGGTTTTCATCCTCGTTTTTCTTCAGGGCAGGTTGAGCCTTCTGACTGTCCTGGTGTGGATTCTGTGGTGGACAGATTGCAGCAAATTTGGACTCACGTAGTGGACAATCTGACGTTGTCCCAGGAGAAGGCTCAATGTTTCGCTAACCGCCGTCGTTGTGTTGGTCCTCGACTTCGTGTTGGGGATTTGGTTTGGTTATCTTCTCGTTATGTTCCTATGAAGGTTTCTTCTCCTAAGTTTAAGCCTCGTTTCATTGGTCCTTATAAGATTTCTGAAATTCTCAACCCTGTGTCATTTCGTTTGGTCCTTCCAGCTTCCTTTGCCATCCATAATGTGTTCCATAGGTCGTTGTTGCGGAGGTATGTGGCGCCTATGGTTCCCTCCATTGATCCTCCTGCTCCGGTGTTGGTTGAGGGGGAGTTGGAGTATGTAGTGGAAAAAATTTTGGATTCTCGTATTTCGAGATGGAAGCTCCAGTACCTGGTTAAGTGGAAGGGCTATGGTCAGGAGGATAATTCCTGGGTTGTTGCCTCCGATGTCCATGCTGCCGATTTAGTTCGTGCCTTTCATTTGGCTCGTCCTGATCGGCCTGGGGGTCCTGGTGAGGGTTCGGTGACCCCTTCTCAAGGGGGGGGTACTGTTGTGAATTCCATTTCTCGGACTCCCTCCTGTGGTCATGAATGGTACTTTGGTTAGTTCTGCTCTTGGACTCCCTCTGGTGGCTTTGAGCGGAACTGCTGGTCTCTGAGGTTTGCTTTCTCATCTGCCCTCGTTTATTGTTATTTTGGCTTCCCTATTTAACTCTACTCAGATCGTTACTTCATGCCAGCTGTCAATGTTTCAGTATTGGTTCAGATCTCTCTTGGACTTCTCTGAGGACCTGTCTACTCCAGCAGAAGCTAAGTCCCTGCTAGTTCATTTGTTGTTACTGCTGCCTGAATATATTTCTTAGTACTGCTAAATTCTAGTCCAGCTTGCTATCATGATATTTCCTTGCTAGCTGGAAGCTCTGGGGGTGCAGTGTTGCACCTCCACACCGTGAGTCGGTGTGGGGGTCTTTTTGCATACTCTGCGTGGTTTTTGTAGTTTTTTGTGCTGACCGCATAGATTCCTTTTCTTTCCTCTGACTATTTAGTGAAGTCTGGCCTCCTTTGCTAAAACCTGTTTCATTCCTGTGTTTGTGACTTTCCTCTTAACTCACAGTCAATATATGTGGGGGGCTGCCTTTACCTTTGGGGAATTTCTCTGAGGCAAGGTTAGGCTTCTATTTCTATCTTTAGGGGTAGCTAGCTCTTAGGCTGTGAAGAGGCGTCTAGGGAGAGTTAGGTACGCTCCACGGCTATTTCTAGTGTGTGTGATAGGAGTAGGGTTTGCGGTAAGCAGAGTTCCCACTTTCCCAGAGCTTGTTCCGATTACTAGTTTACTCATCAGGTCATTCCGGGTGCTCCTAACCACCAGGTCCATAACAGTACAGCTGGCCCACAAAGTGTTAATGCATCTCAAAAGAGGGATAAGAGAAGTTCTGAACCCATTTTTTTTTCTTTGCAGTGTGTTTTGTCTCTCTTTTCCCCTTAATCTCTGGGTAATTCAGGACTCAGGTGTAGATATGGATATTCAAGGTCTGTCCTCTTGTGTGGATCAACTCGCTGCAAAGGTCCAAAGCATTCAAGATTATGTAGTTCAGAATCCGATGTTAGAGCCTAGAATTCCTATTCCTGATTTGTTTTCTGGGGATAGATCTAAGTTTCTGAATTTCAAAAATAATTGTAGGCTGTTTCTTGCTTTGAAACCCCGCTCCTCTGGTGACCCCATTCAGCAAGTAAAAATTATTATTTCTTTGTTACGTGGCGACCCTCAAGACTGGGCATTCTCCCTTGCACCAGGAGATCCTGCATTGCTTAATGTAGATGCATTTTTTCTGGCGCTTGGATTGCTTTATGACGAACCGAATTCAGTGGATCAGGCAGAGAAAACCTTGCTGGCTTTGTGTCAGGGTCAGGATGAAGCGGAGGTATATTGTCAGAAGTTTAGAAAGTGGTCTGTGCTTACTCAATGGAATGAGTGTGCCCTGGCAGCAATTTTTAGAAAGGGTCTCTCTGAGGCCCTTAAGGATGTTATGGTGGGCTTCCCCACGCCTGCTGGTCTAAATGAATCAATGTCCCTGGCCATTCAAATTGATCGGCGTTTGCACGAGCGCAAAGTTGTGCACCATTTGGCGGTGTCCTCTGAGCAGAGGCCTGAGCTTATGCAATGTGATAGAACTTTGACCAGAACGGAACGGCAAGAACACAGATGTCAGAATCGGCTGTGTTTTTACTGTGGTGACCCTAGTCATGCTATCTCTGATTGTCCTAAGCGCACTAAGCGGTTTGCTAGGTCTGTCACCATTGCTACTGTACAGCCTAAATTTCTTTTGTCTGTTACTTTGATTTGCTCTCTGTCATCCTACTCGGTTATGGCTTTTGTGGATTTGGGCGCTGCCCTGAATTTGATGGACTTGGAGATTGCCAGGCATTGTGGTTTTTTCCTGGAGCCTTTGCAGTATCCTATTCCATTAAGGGGAATTGATGCTACGCCTTTGGCCAGGAATAAACCTCAGTACTGGACTCAGTTGACCATGTGCATGGCTCCTGCACATCAGGAAGATATTCGCTTTTTGGTGTTGCATAATTTGCATGATGTGGTCGTGTTGAGTTTGCCATGGCTACAGGTTCATAATCCAGTATTGGATTGGAAATCAATGTCTGTGTCTAGTTGGGGTTGTCAAGGGGTACATGGCGATGTTCCGATGATGTCAATTTCTTCATCCATTCCTTCTGATGTTCCTGACTTTCTGTCGGATTACCGGGATGTATTTGATGAGCCCAAATCCAGTATCCTACCGCCTCATAGGGATTGTGATTGTGCTATGAATTTGATCCCTGGTAGTAAGTTTCCTAAGGGCCGACTTTTCAATTTATCCATGCCAGAACACACCGCTGTGCGGAGTTATATAAAGGAGTCCTTGGAGAAAGGGCATATTCGCCCGTCTTCATCACCGTTGGGAGCAGGGTTCTTTTTTGTGGCCAAGAAGGATGGTTCTCTGAGACCCTGTATAGACTACTGCCTTCTCAATAAAATCACGGTCAAATTTCAGTACCCTTTGCCTCTGCTGTCTGATTTGTTTGCTCGGATTAAGGGGGCTAGTTGGTTCACCAAGATAGATCTTCGACCGGCATATAACCTTGTGCGTATTAAACAGGGCGATGAATGGAAAACAGCATTTAATACGCCATTTTGAGTACCTGGTGATGCCATTCGGGCTTTCTAACGCTCCATCTGTGTTTCAGTCCTTTATGCATGATATCTTCCGAAAGTATCTGGATAGATTCATGATTGTATATTTGGATGATATTTTGGTCTTTTCAGATGATTGGGAGTCTCATGTGAAGCAGGTCAGAATGGTATTCCAGGTCCTTCGTGCTAATTCCTTGTTTGTGAAGGGGTCTAAATGTCTCTTTGGAGTTCAGAAGGTTTCCTTTTTGGGCTTCATTTTTTCAACTTCTACTATCGAGATGGATCCTGTTAAAGTTCAGGCCATTTATGATTGGACTCAACCTACATCTGTGAAGAGTCTTCAGAAATTCCTGGGCTTTGCTAATTTTTACCGTCGCTTCATCGCTAATTTTTCTAGTGTGGTTAAACCTTTGACTGATTTGACAAAGAAAGGTGCTGATGTGGTGAATTGGTCCTCTGCGGCCGTGGAGGCTTTTCAGGAGCTGAAACATCGTTTTTCTTCGGCTCCTGTGTTGCGTCAGCCAGATGTTTCGCTCCCTTTTCAGGTTGAGGTTGATGCTTCTGAGATTGGAGAGGGGCTGTTTTGTCTCAAAGAAGTTCTGATGGCTCTGTGATGAAGCCATGTGCCTTCTTTTCTAGAAAATTTTCGCCTGCTGAGCGTAATTATGATGTTGGCAATCGGGAGCTGCTGGCTATGAAGTGGGCATTCGAGGAGTGGCGACATTGGCTTGAGGGAGCCAAGCACCGCGTGGTGGTCTTGACGGATCACAAGAATTTGACTTATCTCGAGTCTGCCAAGTGGTTGAATCCTAGACAGGCTCGATGGTCACTGTTTTTCTCCCGTTTCGATTTTGTGGTTTCATACCTTCCGGGTTCTAAGAATGTGAAGGCTGATGCCCTTTCTAGGAGTTTTGTGCCTGATTCTCCGGGAGTCCCTGAGCCAGCTGGTATTCTCAAAGAGGGGGTAATTCTGTCTGCCATCTCCCCTGATTTGCGGCGGGTGCTGCAGGAGTTTCAGGCTGATAGACCTGACCATTGTCCAGCGGAGAAACTGTTTGTCCCTGATAGATGGACTAGCAGAGTTATTTCTGAGGTTCATTGCTCGGTGTTGGCTGGTCATCCTGGGATTTTTGGTACCAGGGATTTGGTGGCTAGGTCCTTTTGGTGGCCTTCCTTGTCACGGGATGTGCGTTCTTTTGTGCAGTCTTGTGGGACTTGTGCTCGGGCCAAGCCCTGCTGTTCTCGTGCCAGTGGGTTGCTTTTGCCCTTGCCGGTCCCGAAAAGGCCTTGGACGCATGTTTCCATGGATTTTATTTCAGATCTTCCTGTCTCTCAAAGGATGTCTGTCATCTGGGTGGTTTGTGATCGCTTTTCTAAGATGGTCCATTTGGTACCCTTGCCTAAATTACCTTCCTCCTCTGATTTGGTGCCATTATTCTTTCAGCATGTGGTTCGTTTGCATGGAATTCCGGAGAACATTGTGTCGGACAGAGGGTCCCAGTTTGTCTCTAGGTTTTGGCGGTCCTTTTGTGCTAAGATGGGCATTGATTTGTCTTTTTCTTCGGCTTTCCATCCTCAGACAAATGGCCAAACCGAACGAACCAACCAGACTTTGGAGGCCTATCTGAGATGCTTTGTTTCTGCTGATCAGGATGATTGGGTGACCTTTTTGCCATTGGCTGAGTTCGCCCTTAATAATCGGGCTAGTTCGGCTACTTTGGTTTCGCCTTTTTTTTGCAATTCTGGTTTTCATCCTCGTTTTTCTTCAGGGCAGGTTGAGCCTTCTGACTGTCCTGGTGTGGATTCTGTGGTGGACAGATTGCAGCAAATTTGGACTCACGTAGTGGACAATCTGACGTTGTCCCAGGAGAAGGCTCAATGTTTCGCTAACCGCCGTCGTTGTGTTGGTCCTCGACTTCGTGTTGGGGATTTGGTTTGGTTATCTTCTCGTTATGTTCCTATGAAGGTTTCTTCTCCTAAGTTTAAGCCTCGTTTCATTGGTCCTTATAAGATTTCTGAAATTCTCAACCCTGTGTCATTTCGTTTGGTCCTTCCAGCTTCCTTTGCCATCCATAATGTGTTCCATAGGTCGTTGTTGCGGAGGTATGTGGCGCCTATGGTTCCCTCCATTGATCCTCCTGCTCCGGTGTTGGTTGAGGGGGAGTTGGAGTATGTAGTGGAAAAAATTTTGGATTCTCGTATTTCGAGATGGAAGCTCCAGTACCTGGTTAAGTGGAAGGGCTATGGTCAGGAGGATAATTCCTGGGTTGTTGCCTCCGATGTCCATGCTGCCGATTTAGTTCGTGCCTTTCATTTGGCTCGTCCTGATCGGCCTGGGGGTCCTGGTGAGGGTTCGGTGACCCCTTCTCAAGGGGGGGGTACTGTTGTGAATTCCATTTCTCGGACTCCCTCCTGTGGTCATGAATGGTACTTTGGTTAGTTCTGCTCTTGGACTCCCTCTGGTGGCTTTGAGCGGAACTGCTGGTCTCTGAGGTTTGCTTTCTCATCTGCCCTCGTTTATTGTTATTTTGGCTTCCCTATTTAACTCTACTCAGATCGTTACTTCATGCCAGCTGTCAATGTTTCAGTATTGGTTCAGATCTCTCTTGGACTTCTCTGAGGACCTGTCTACTCCAGCAGAAGCTAAGTCCCTGCTAGTTCATTTGTTGTTACTGCTGCCTGAATATATTTCTTAGTACTGCTAAATTCTAGTCCAGCTTGCTATCATGATATTTCCTTGCTAGCTGGAAGCTCTGGGGGTGCAGTGTTGCACCTCCACACCGTGAGTCGGTGTGGGGGTCTTTTTGCATACTCTGCGTGGTTTTTGTAGTTTTTTGTGCTGACCGCATAGATTCCTTTTCTTTCCTCTGACTATTTAGTGAAGTCTGGCCTCCTTTGCTAAAACCTGTTTCATTCCTGTGTTTGTGACTTTCCTCTTAACTCACAGTCAATATATGTGGGGGGGCTGCCTTTACCTTTGGGGAATTTCTCTGAGGCAAGGTTAGGCTTCTATTTCTATCTTTAGGGGTAGTTAGCTCTTAGGCTGTGAAGAGGCGTCTAGGGAGAGTTAGGTACGCTCCACGGCTATTTCTAGTGTGTGTGATAGGAGTAGGGTTTGCGGTAAGCAGAGTTCCCACTTTCCCAGAGCTTGTTCCGATTACTAGTTTACTCATCAGGTCATTCCGGGTGCTCCTAACCACCAGGTCCATAACAGTACAGCTGGCCCACAAAGTGTTAATGCATCTCAAAAGAGGGATAAGAGAAGTTCTGAACCCATTTTTTTTTCTTTGCAGTGTGTTTTGTCTCTCTTTTCCCCTTAATCTCTGGGTAATTCAGGACTCAGGTGTAGATATGGATATTCAAGGTCTGTCCTCTTGTGTGGATCAACTCGCTGCAAAGGTCCAAAGCATTCAAGATTATGTAGTTCAGAATCCGATGTTAGAGCCTAGAATTCCTATTCCTGATTTGTTTTCTGGGGATAGATCTAAGTTTCTGAATTTCAAAAATAATTGTAGGCTGTTTCTTGCTTTGAAACCCCGCTCCTCTGGTGACCCCATTCAGCAAGTAAAAATTATTATTTCTTTGTTACGTGGCGACCCTCAAGACTGGGCATTCTCCCTTGCACCAGGAGATCCTGCATTGCTTAATGTAGATGCATTTTTTCTGGCGCTTGGATTGCTTTATGACGAACCGAATTCAGTGGATCAGGCAGAGAAAACCTTGCTGGCTTTGTGTCAGGGTCAGGATGAAGCGGAGGTATATTGTCAGAAGTTTAGAAAGTGGTCTGTGCTTACTCAATGGAATGAGTGTGCCCTGGCAGCAATTTTTAGAAAGGGTCTCTCTGAGGCCCTTAAGGATGTTATGGTGGGCTTCCCCACGCCTGCTGGTCTAAATGAATCAATGTCCCTGGCCATTCAAATTGATCGGCGTTTGCACGAGCGCAAAGTTGTGCACCATTTGGCGGTGTCCTCTGAGCAGAGGCCTGAGCTTATGCAATGTGATAGAACTTTGACCAGAACGGAACGGCAAGAACACAGATGTCAGAATCGGCTGTGTTTTTACTGTGGTGACCCTAGTCATGCTATCTCTGATTGTCCTAAGCGCACTAAGCGGTTTGCTAGGTCTGTCACCATTGCTACTGTACAGCCTAAATTTCTTTTGTCTGTTACTTTGATTTGCTCTCTGTCATCCTACTCGGTTATGGCTTTTGTGGATTTGGGCGCTGCCCTGAATTTGATGGACTTGGAGATTGCCAGGCATTGTGGTTTTTTCCTGGAGCCTTTGCAGTATCCTATTCCATTAAGGGGAATTGATGCTACGCCTTTGGCCAGGAATAAACCTCAGTACTGGACTCAGTTGACCATGTGCATGGCTCCTGCACATCAGGAAGATATTCGCTTTTTGGTGTTGCATAATTTGCATGATGTGGTCGTGTTGAGTTTGCCATGGCTACAGGTTCATAATCCAGTATTGGATTGGAAATCAATGTCTGTGTCTAGTTGGGGTTGTCAAGGGGTACATGGCGATGTTCCGATGATGTCAATTTCTTCATCCATTCCTTCTGATGTTCCTGACTTTCTGTCGGATTACCGGGATGTATTTGATGAGCCCAAATCCAGTATCCTACCGCCTCATAGGGATTGTGATTGTGCTATGAATTTGATCCCTGGTAGTAAGTTTCCTAAGGGCCGACTTTTCAATTTATCCATGCCAGAACACACCGCTGTGCAGAGTTATATAAAGGAGTCCTTGGAGAAAGGGCATATTCGCCCGTCTTCATCACCGTTGGGAGCAGGGTTCTTTTTTGTGGCCAAGAAGGATGGTTCTCTGAGACCCTGTATAGACTACTGCCTTCTCAATAAAATCACGGTCAAATTTCAGTACCCTTTGCCTCTGCTGTCTGATTTGTTTGCTCGGATTAAGGGGGCTAGTTGGTTCACCAAGATAGATCTTCGACCGGCATATAACCTTGTGCGTATTAAACAGGGTGATGAATGGAAAACAGCATTTAATACGCCATTTTGAGTACCTGGTGATGCCATTCGGGCTTTCTAACGCTCCATCTGTGTTTCAGTCCTTTATGCATGATATCTTCCGAAAGTATCTGGATAGATTCATGATTGTATATTTGGATGATATTTTGGTCTTTTCAGATGATTGGGAGTCTCATGTGAAGCAGGTCAGAATGGTATTCCAGGTCCTTCGTGCTAATTCCTTGTTTGTGAAGGGGTCTAAATGTCTCTTTGGAGTTCAGAAGGTTTCCTTTTTGGGCTTCATTTTTTCAACTTCTACTATCGAGATGGATCCTGTTAAAGTTCAGGCCATTTATGATTGGACTCAACCTACATCTGTGAAGAGTCTTCAGAAATTCCTGGGCTTTGCTAATTTTTACCGTCGCTTCATCGCTAATTTTTCTAGTGTGGTTAAACCTTTGACTGATTTGACAAAGAAAGGTGCTGATGTGGTGAATTGGTCCTCTGCGGCCGTGGAGGCTTTTCAGGAGCTGAAACATCGTTTTTCTTCGGCTCCTGTGTTGCGTCAGCCAGATGTTTCGCTCCCTTTTCAGGTTGAGGTTGATGCTTCTGAGATTGGAGAGGGGCTGTTTTGTCTCAAAGAAGTTCTGATGGCTCTGTGATGAAGCCATGTGCCTTCTTTTCTAGAAAATTTTCGCCTGCTGAGCGTAATTATGATGTTGGCAATCGGGAGCTGCTGGCTATGAAGTGGGCATTCGAGGAGTGGCGACATTGGCTTGAGGGAGCCAAGCACCGCGTGGTGGTCTTGACGGATCACAAGAATTTGACTTATCTCGAGTCTGCCAAGTGGTTGAATCCTAGACAGGCTCGATGGTCACTGTTTTTCTCCCGTTTCGATTTTGTGGTTTCATACCTTCCGGGTTCTAAGAATGTGAAGGCTGATGCCCTTTCTAGGAGTTTTGTGCCTGATTCTCCGGGAGTCCCTGAGCCAGCTGGTATTCTCAAAGAGGGGGTAATTCTGTCTGCCATCTCCCCTGATTTGCGGCGGGTGCTGCAGGAGTTTCAGGCTGATAGACCTGACCATTGTCCAGCGGAGAAACTGTTTGTCCCTGATAGATGGACTAGCAGAGTTATTTCTGAGGTTCATTGCTCGGTGTTGGCTGGTCATCCTGGGATTTTTGGTACCAGGGATTTGGTGGCTAGGTCCTTTTGGTGGCCTTCCTTGTCACGGGATGTGCGTTCTTTTGTGCAGTCTTGTGGGACTTGTGCTCGGGCCAAGCCCTGCTGTTCTCGTGCCAGTGGGTTGCTTTTGCCCTTGCCGGTCCCGAAAAGGCCTTGGACGCATGTTTCCATGGATTTTATTTCAGATCTTCCTGTCTCTCAAAGGATGTCTGTCATCTGGGTGGTTTGTGATCGCTTTTCTAAGATGGTCCATTTGGTACCCTTGCCTAAATTACCTTCCTCCTCTGATTTGGTGCCATTATTCTTTCAGCATGTGGTTCGTTTGCATGGAATTCCGGAGAACATTGTGTCGGACAGAGGGTCCCAGTTTGTCTCTAGGTTTTGGCGGTCCTTTTGTGCTAAGATGGGCATTGATTTGTCTTTTTCTTCGGCTTTCCATCCTCAGACAAATGGCCAAACCGAACGAACCAACCAGACTTTGGAGGCCTATCTGAGATGCTTTGTTTCTGCTGATCAGGATGATTGGGTGACCTTTTTGCCATTGGCTGAGTTCGCCCTTAATAATCGGGCTAGTTCGGCTACTTTGGTTTCGCCTTTTTTTTGCAATTCTGGTTTTCATCCTCGTTTTTCTTCAGGGCAGGTTGAGCCTTCTGACTGTCCTGGTGTGGATTCTGTGGTGGACAGATTGCAGCAAATTTGGACTCACGTAGTGGACAATCTGACGTTGTCCCAGGAGAAGGCTCAATGTTTCGCTAATCGCCGTCGTTGTGTTGGTCCTCGACTTCGTGTTGGGGATTTGGTTTGGTTATCTTCTCGTAATGTTCCTATGAAGGTTTCTTCTCCTAAGTTTAAGCCTCGTTTCATTGGTCCTTATAAGATTTCTGAAATTCTCAACCCTGTGTCATTTCGTTTGGTCCTTCCAGCTTCCTTTGCCATCCATAATGTGTTCCATAGGTCGTTGTTGCGGAGGTATGTGGCGCCTATGGTTCCCTCCATTGATCCTCCTGCTCCGGTGTTGGTTGAGGGGGAGTTGGAGTATGTAGTGGAAAAAATTTTGGATTCTCGTATTTCGAGACGGAAGCTCCAGTACCTGGTTAAGTGGAAGGGCTATGGTCAGGAGGATAATTCCTGGGTTGTTGCCTCCGATGTCCATGCTGCCGATTTAGTTCGTGCCTTTCATTTGGCTCGTCCTGATCGGCCTGGGGGCCCTGGTGAGGGTTCGGTGACCCCTTCTCAAGGGGGGGGTACTGTTGTGAATTCCATTTCTCGGACTCCCTCCTGTGGTCATGAATGGTACTTTGGTTAGTTCTGCTCTTGGACTCCCTCTGGTGGCTTTGAGCGGAACTGCTGGTCTCTGAGGTTTGCTTTCTCAGCTGCCCTCGTTTATTGTTATTTTGGCTTCCCTATTTAACTCTACTCAGATCGTTACTTCATGCCAGCTGTCAATGTTTCAGTATTGGTTCAGATCTCTCTTGGACGTCTCTGAGGACCTGTCTACTCCAGCAGAAGCTAAGTCCCTGCTAGTTCATTTGTTGTTACTGCTGCCTGAATATATTTCTTAGTACTGCTAAATTCTAGTCCAGCTTGCTATCATGATATTTCCTTGCTAGCTGGAAGCTCTGGGGGTGCAGTGTTGCACCTCCACACCGTGAGTCGGTGTGGGGGTCTTTTTGCATACTCTGCGTGGTTTTTGTAGTTTTTTGTGCTGACCGCATAGTTTCCTTTTCTTTCCTCTGACTATTTAGTGAAGTCTGGCCTCCTTTGCTAAAACCTGTTTCATTCCTGTGTTTGTGACTTTCCTCTTAACTCACAGTCAATATATGTGGGGGGCTGCCTTTACCTTTGGGGAGTTTCTCTGAGGCAAGGTTAGGCTTCTATTTCTATCTTTAGGGGTAGTTAGCTCTTAGGCTGTGAAGAGGCATCTAGGGAGAGTTAGGTACGCTACACGGCTATTTCTAGTGTGTGTGATAGGAGTAGGGTTTGCGGTCAGCAGAGTTCCCACTTTCCCAGAGGTTGTTCCGATTACTAGTTTACTCATCAGGTCATTCCGGGTGCTCCTAACCACCAGGTCCATAACAGCCCACATCCTGTCATGTGCTGCTGCCATCCTGCGCCCCCATCCTGTCATGTGCTGCTTCCATCCTGCACCCCATCCTGTCATGTGCTGCTGCCATCCTGCATCCCCATCCTGTCATGTGCTGCTGCCATTCTGCACCCACATCCTGTCATGTGCTGCTGCCATCCTGGGCCCCCATCCTGTCATGTGCTGCTCCCATCCTGCACCCCCATCCTGTCATGTGCTGCTCCATCCTGTGCCCCCATCCTGTCATGTGCTTCTGCCATTCTGCGCCCCCATCCTGTCATGTGCTGCTCCCATCCTGCACCCCTATCCTGTCATGTGCTGCTGCCATCCTGCGCCCCCATCCTGTCATGTGCTGCTCCCATCCTGAGCCCCATCCTGTCATGTGGTGCTGTCATCCTGCGCCCCCATTCTGTCATGTGCTGCTCCCATCCTGCGTCCCAATCCAGTCATGTGCTGCTCCCATCCTGAACCCCATCCTGTCATGTGCTGCTCCCATTCTGCGTCCCCATGCTGCCATGTGCTGCTCCCATTCTGCGCCCACATCCTGTCATGTGCTCCCATCCTGCGTCCCAATTCTGTCATGTGCTGCTCCCATCCTGCGTCCCCATCCAGTCATGTGCTGCTCCCATTCTGCGTCCCCATGCTGTCATGTGCTACTGCCATCCTGCGCCCCCATCCTGTCATGTGCTGCTCCCATCCTGAGCCCCATCCTGTCATGTGGTGCTGTCATCCTGCGCCCCACTCTGTCATGTGCTGCTCCCATCCTGCGCCCCAATCCTGTCATGTGCTCCTATCCTGCCCCCAATCCAGTCATGTGCTGCTCCCATCCTGCATCCCAATTCTGTCATGTGCTCCTATCCTGCGTGCCCATTCTGTCATGTGCTGCTCCCATCCTGCGTCCCAATTCTGTCATGTGCTCCTCCCATCCTGCGTCACCATCCTGTCATGTGCTGCTCCCATCCTGTGCCCCCATCCTGTCATGTGGTGCTCCTATCCTGTGCCCCCATCCTGTCATGTGCTGCTCCCATCCTGCGCCCAATCCTGTCATGTGCTGCTCCCATCCTGCACCTCCATTCTGTCATGTGCTGCTCCCATCCTGCACCCCAATCCTGTCATGTGCTCCTATCCTGCGTGCCCATTCTGTCATGTGCTGCTCCCATCCTGCGTCCCAATTCTGTCATGTGCTGTTCCCATCCTGTGCCCACATCCTGTCATGTGCTCCTATCCTGCGCCCCAATCCAGTCATGTGCTGCTCCCATCCTGCGTCCCCATTGAGTCATGTGCTGCTCCCATTCTGCGTCCCCATCCTGTCATGTGCTGCTCCCATTCTGCGCCCACATCCTGTCATGTGCTGCTCCCATCCTGCACCCCCATCCTGTCATGTGCTGCTCCCATCCTGCACCCCAATCCTGTCATGTGCTCCTATCCTGCGTGCCCATTCTGTCATGTGCTGCTCCCATCCTGCGTCCCAATTCTTTCATGTGCTCCTCCCATCCTGCGCCCCCATCCTGTCTTGTGCTGCTGCCATTCTGCACCCCCATCCTGTCATGTGCTGCTCCCATCCTGCACCCCTCTCCTGTCATGTGCTGCTGCCATCCTGCGCCCCCATCCTGTCATGTGCTGCTCCCATCCTGAGCCCCATCCTGTCATGTGGTGCTGTCATCCTGCGCCCCCATTCTGTCATGTGCTGCTCCCATCCTGCGCCCACATCCTGTCATGTGCTCCTATCCTGCGCCCCAATCCAGTCATGTGCTGCTCCCATCCTGAGCCCCATCCTGTCATGTGGTGCTGTCATCCTGCGCCCCCATTCTGTCATGTGCTGTTCCCATCCTGTGCCCACATCCTGTCATGTGCTCCTATCCTGCGCCCCAATCCAGTCATGTGCTGCTCCCATCCTGCGTCCCCATTGAGTCATGTGCTGCTCCCATTCTGCGTCCCCATCCTGTCATGTGCTGCTCCCATTCTGCGCCCACATCCTGTCATGTGCTGCTCCCATCCTGAGCCCCATCCTGTCATGTGGTGCGGTCATCCTGCGCCCCATTCTGTCATGTGCTGCCCCCATCCTGCACCCCAATCCTGTCATGTGCTCCTATCCTGCATCCCCATCCAGTCATGTGCTGCTCCCATTCTGCGTACCCATCCTGTCATGTGCTACTGCCATCCTGCACCCCCATCCTGTCATGTGCTGCTCCCATCCTGAGCCCCATCCTGTCATGTGGTGCTGTCATCCTGTGCCCCCATTCTGTCATGTGCTCCTATCCTGCCCCCAATCCAGTCATGTACTGCTCCCATCCTGCATCCCAATTCTGTCATGTGCTGCACCAATCCTGCGTCACCATCCTGTCATGTGGTGCTCCCATCCTGTGCCCCCATCCTGTCATGTGGTGCTCCTATCCTGCACTGTTATGACCTGGTGGTTACGGAGCGGTACTGAGATGACCTGGTGGGTAAAACCAATCATGGACAAGCTCAGAGGAGGTGGCAGCTCCACAGACAGAAATCTGTTGTGAACTATACTTCTTGGCTCCCTCTTGTGGTCACTAGTGGTTGGTACTTGGATTGTCCTTCTCCAGGTTGGTACTCACCTGGTTCGTTAGGCCTGGGGTGTTGCTATTTAAACTTCCTGGATTCTCAGTCCAGTGCCTGGCATCGTTGTAATCAGTTCATTTCTGTTTGCTCCTGTCTTCAGGTCCTGATTCCTTGCAAGATAAGCTAAGTCCTGCTTTCTTATTTTTGTTTATTTGCATTGTTCTTATTTTTGTCCAGCTTGTACAAAATGTGATTCCTGATTTCGCTGGAAGCTCTAGGGGGCTGATATTCTCCCCCCTCACCGTTAGTCGGTTCGGGGGTTCTCGGATATTCAGCGTGGATATTTTGTAGGGTTTTTTGCTGACCGTATAAGTCATCTTACTATCTTCTGCTATTAGTCAGTGGGCCTGTCATGATTCTCAATGGCGAGAGAACATAGCCCAGCATATATGAGAACTAGCTCTTGGAAGATGGAAACTATACTGACCATGAACTAAACCTGCCGCACAACTAGAAGTGGCCGGGTAGCATGCCTACGTTTTTTTATCCCTAGATGCCCAGCGCCAGCCGGAGAACTACCTAATCCTAGCAGAGGAAAAGACAGTCCTGGCTCACCTCTAGAGAAATTTTCCCAAAAGGCAGACAGAGGCCCCCACATATATTGGCGGTGATTTTAGATGAAATGACAAACGTAGTATGAAAATAGTTTTAGCAAAATCGAGGTCCGCTTACTAGATAGCAGGAAGACAGAAAGGGCACTTTCATGGTCAGCAGAAAACCCTATCAAAACACCATCCAGAAATTACTTTAAGACTCTAGCATTAACTCATAACACCAGAGTGGCAATTTCCGATCACAAGAGCTTTCCAGACACAGTAACGAAACAGCAGCTGTGAACAGGAACAAAATGCAAAAACACACAAGGACAAAAGTCCAACTTAGCTGGGGGTTGTCTAGTAGCAGGAACAAGCACAGAAGGCTTCTGATTACATTGATGACCGGCATGAAACTGACAGAGGAGCAAGGTTATATAGCGACTCCCACATCCTGATAGGAGCAGGTGAACAGAGGGGATGATGCACACAAGTTCAATTCCACAAGTGGCCACCGGGGGAGCCCAGAATCCAATTTCACAACAGTACCCCCCCCTCAAGGAGGGGGCACCGAACCCTCACCAGAACCACCAGGGCGATCAGGATGAGCCCTATGAAAGGCACGGACAAGATCGGAGGCATGAACATCAGAGGCAGTGACCCAAGAATTATCCTCCTGACCGTATCCCTTCCATTTGACCAGATACTGGAGTTTCCGTCTGGAAACACGAGAGTCTAAGATCTTTTCCACAACGTACTCCAACTCACCCTCAACCAACACCGGAGCAGGAGGCTCAACGGAAGGCACAGCCGGTACCTCATACCAGCGCAACAATGACCGATGAAAAACATTATGAATCGAAAAGGATGCAGGGAGGTCCAAACGGAAGGACACAGGGTTAAGAATCTCCAATATCTTGTACGGGCCGATGAACCGAGGCTTAAATTTAGGAGAAGAAACCCTCATAGGGACAAAACGAGAAGACAACCACACCAAGTCCCCAACACAAAGCCGAGGACCAACACGACGACGGCGATTGGCAAAAAGCTGAGTCTTCTCCTGGGACAACTTCAAATTGTCCACCACCTGCCCCCAAATCTGATGCAACCTCTCCACCACAGCATCCACTCCAGGACAATCCGAAGATTCCACTTGACCGGAGGAAAATCGAGGATGAAACCCCGAATTACAGAAAAACGGGGACACCAAGGTGGCAGAGCTGGCCCGATTATTGAGGGCGAACTCCGCCAAAGGCAAAAAAGCAACCCAATCATCCTGATCCGCAGACACAAAACACCTCAAATATGTCTCCAAGGTCTGATTAGTCCGCTCGGTCTGGCCATTAGTCTGAGGATGGAAAGCAGACGAAAAAGACAAATCTATGCCCATCCTAGCACAGAATGCCCGCCAAAATCTAGACACGAATTGGGTCCCTCTGTCAGAAACGATATTCTCCGGAATACCATGCAAACGAACAACATTTTGAAAAAACAGAGGAACCAACTCGGAAGAAGAAGGCAACTTAGGCAAGGGAACCAGATGGACCATCTTAGAGAAACGGTCACACACCACCCAGATGACAGACATCTTCTGAGAAACAGGCAGATCCGAAATAAAATCCATCGAGATGTGCGTCCAAGGCCTCTTCGGGATAGGCAAGGGTAACAACAATCCACTAGCCCGAGAGCAACAAGGCTTGGCCCGAGCACAAACGTCACAAGACTGCACAAATCCTCGCACATCTCGTGACAGGGAAGGCCACCAGAAGGACCTTGCCACCAAATCCCTGGTACCAAAGATTCCAGGATGACCTGCCAACGCAGAAGAATGAACCTCAGAGATGACTCTACTGGTCCAATCATCAGGAACAAACAGTCTACCAGGTGGGCAACGATCAGGTCTATCCGCCTGAAACTCCTGCAAGGCCCTCCGCAGGTCTGGAGAAACGGCAGACAATATCACTCCATCTTTAAGGATACCTGTGGGCTCAGAATTACCAGGGGAGTCAGGCTCAAAACTCCTAGAAAGGGCATCCGCCTTAACATTCTTAGAACCCGGTAGGTAAGACACCACAAAATTAAACCGAGAGAAAAACAACGACCAGCGCGCCTGTCTAGGATTCAGGCGGCTGGCAGACTCAAGGTAAATTAAATTTTTGTGGTCAGTCAATACCACCACCTGATGTCTGGCCCCCTCAAGCCAGTGACGCCACTCCTCAAAAGCCCACTTCATGGCCAAAAGCTCCCGATTCCCAATATCATAATTCCGCTCGGCGAGCGAAAATTTACGGGAAAAAAAAGCACAAGGTCTCATCACGGAGCAGTCGGAACTTCTCTGCGACAACACCGCCCCAGCTCCGATTTCAGAAGCGTCGACCTCAACCTGAAAAGGAAGAGCAACATCAGGCTGACGCAACACTGGGGCGGAAGAAAAGCGGCGCTTGAGCTCCCGAAAGGCCTCCACAGCATCAGGGGACCAATCAGCAACATCAGCACCCTTCTTAGTCAAATCAGTCAATGGTTTTACAACATGAGAAAAACCAGCAATAAATCGATGATAAAAGTTAGCAAAGCCCAAAAATTTCTGAAGACTCTTAAGAGAAGAGGGTTGCGTCCAATCACCAATAGCCTGAACCTTGACAGGATCCATCTCGATGGAAGAGGGGGAAAAAATGTATCCCAAGAAGGAAATCTTCTGAACCCCAAAAACACACTTAGAACCCTTCACACACAAGGAATTAGACCGCAAAACCTGAAAAACCCTCCTGACCTGCTGGACATGAGAGTCCCAGTCATCCGAAAAAATCAGAATATCATCCAGATACACAATCATAAATTTATCCAAATAATCGCGGAAAATGTCATGCATAAAGGACTGGAAGACTGAAGGGGCATTTGAAAGACCAAAAGGCATCACCAAATACTCAAAATGGCCCTCGGGCGTATTGAATGCGGTTTTCCACTCATCCCCCTGCTTGATTCGCACCAAATTATACGCCCCACGGAGATCAATCTTAGAGAACCACTTGGCCCCCTTTATACGAGCAAACAAATCAGTAAGCAGTGGTAACGGATATTGATATTTAACCGTGATTTTATTCAAAAGTCGATAATCAATACACGGCCTCAAAGAGCCGTCTTTCTTAGACACAAAGAAAAAACCGGCTCCTAAGGGAGATGACGAAGGACGAATATGTCCCTTTTCCAAGGACTCCTTTATATATTCTCGCATAGCAGCGTGTTCAGGCACAGACAGATTAAATGAACGCCCCTTAGGGTATTTACTACCCGGGATCAAGTCTATGGCACAATCGCACTCCCGGTGCGGAGGTAGTGAACCAACCTTGGGTTCTTCAAAAACGTCACGAAAGTCAGACAAGAATTCAGGAATCTCAGAGGGAATAGATGATGAAATGGAAACCAAAGGTACGTCCCCATGCGTTCCTTTACATCCCCAGCTTAACACAGACATAGCTCTCCAGTCGAGGACTGGGTTATGAGATTGCAGCCATGGCAATCCCAGCACCAAAACATCATGTAGATTATACAGCACCAGAAAGCGAATAACCTCCTGGTGATCCGGATTAACACGCATAGTCACTTGTGTCCAGTATTGTGGTTTATTACTAGCCAATGGGGTGGAGTCAATCCCTTTCAGAGGTATCGGAGCCTCCAATGGCTCCAAATCATACCCACAGCGTTTGGCAAAGGACCAATCCATAAGACTCAAAGCAGCGCCAGAGTCGACATAGGCGTCCGCGGTAATAGATGACAAAGAACAAATCAGGGTCACAGATAGAATAAACTTAGACTGTAAAGTGCTAATTGAAACAGACTTGTCAGGCTTCTTAGTACGCTTAAAGCATGCTGATATAACATGAGTTGAATCACCGCAATAGAAGCACAACCCATTTTTTCGTCTAAAATTCTGCCGCTCGCTTCTGGACAGAATTCTATCACATTGCATATTTTCTGGCGTTTTCTCAGTAGACACCGCCAAATGGTGCACAGGTTTGCGCTCCCGCAGACGCCTATCGATCTGAATAGCCATCGTCATGGACTCATTCAGACTTGCAGGCACAGGGAACCCCACCATAACATCCTTAATGGCATCAGAGAGACCTTCTCTGAAAATCGCCGCCAGGGCGCACTCATTCCACTGAGTAAGCACAGACCATTTGCGGAATTTTTGGCAGTATATTTCAGCTTCCTCTTGCCCCTGAGACAAGGACATCAAGGCCTTTTCCGCCTGAAGCTCTAAATGAGGTTCCTCATAAAGCAACCCCAAGGCCAGAAAAAACGCATCCACATTGAGCAACGCAGGATCCCCTGGTGCCAATGCAAAAGCCCAGTCTTGAGGGTCGCCCCGGAGCAAGGAAATTACAATCCTGACCTGCTGTGCAGGGTCTCCGGCAGAGCGAGACTTCAGGGACAAGAACAATTTGCAATTATTTTTAAAATTTTGAAAGTGAGATCTATTCCCCGAGAAGAACTCAGGCAAAGGAATTCTAGGCTCAGACATAGGTGCATGAACAACAAAATCTTGCAAATTTTGTACCTTTGTGGCGAGATTATTCAAACCTGTAGCTACACTCTGAAGATCCATTTGAAACAGGTGAACACAGAGCCATTCAAGGATTAGAAGGAGAGAAAGAGAGGAAGGCTGCAGTATAGGCAGACTAGCAAGTGATTCAATTAAGAGCACACTCAGAACTAGAGGAAAAAAAAAAAAAAAAAAAAAAAATTGTAGCAGACTTCTTTTTTCTCTCCTTTCTCAGCCAGTAATTTAACCCTTTTTTGGGCCGGTCAAACTATCATGATTCTCAATGGCGAGAGAACATAGCCCAGCATATATGAGAACTAGCTCTTGGAAGATGGAAACTATACTGACCATGAACTAAACCTGCCGCACAACTAGAAGTGGCCGGGTAGCATGCCTACGTTTTTTTATCCCTAGATGCCCAGCGCCAGCCGGAGAACTACCTAATCCTAGCAGAGGAAAAGACAGTCCTGGCTCACCTCTAGAGAAATTTTCCCAAAAGGCAGACAGAGGCCCCCACATATATTGGCGGTGATTTTAGATGAAATGACAAACGTAGTATGAAAATAGTTTTAGCAAAATCGAGGTCCGCTTACTAGATAGCAGGAAGACAGAAAGGGCACTTTCATGGTCAGCAGAAAACCCTATCAAAACACCATCCAGAAATTACTTTAAGACTCTAGCATTAACTCATAACACCAGAGTGGCAATTTCCGATCACAAGAGCTTTCCAGACACAGTAACGAAACAGCAGCTGTGAACAGGAACAAAATGCAAAAACACACAAGGACAAAAGTCCAACTTAGCTGGGGGTTGTCTAGTAGCAGGAACAAGCACAGAAGGCTTCTGATTACATTGATGACCGGCATGAAACTGACAGAGGAGCAAGGTTATATAGCGACTCCCACATCCTGATAGGAGCAGGTGAACAGAGGGGATGATGCACACAAGTTCAATTCCACAAGTGGCCACCGGGGGAGCCCAGAATCCAATTTCACAACATGGGCCTCTCTTTGCTAAAATCTAGTTCATTCTTACGTTTGTCTTTTCTTCTTACCTCACCGTTATTATTTGTTGGGGGCTTGAACTATAACTTTGGGGTCTTTTTTCTTGAGGCAAGAGAGGTCTTATTTTCCCTGATAGGGTTAGTTAGTTCTCCGGCTGGCGCGAGACGTCTAGGATCAACGTAGGTACGTTCCCCGGCTACTGTTAGTTTGTTGTGCTAGGATCAGATATACGGTCAGCCTAGTTACCACTTCCCTATGAGCTGGTATTTATGTTTGCAGACTTTGCTGAAATCTCTGAGATCCTCTGCCATTGGGATCATAACAGAAATCACTGATATGACCTAGTGATTACGAAGCAGCACTGAAATGACCTGGTGGGTAAAACAAATAAGGTACAAGCTCTGAGGAGGTGGTAGCTTTACTGACCGCAATCCCTACTCCTAACAGCAACACTAGAAATTGCCGTGGAGCATTCCTATCTCTGCCTAGACGCCTCTTCACAGCCTAAGAACTAGCTACCCCTGAAGATGGAAACGGAAACTATCTCGCCTCAGAGAAACCCCCAAAGGAAGATAGTCCCCCACAAATATTGACGGTGAGTGGAGAGGGAAATGACAAACTCAGAAATGAAACTAGATTTTAGCAAAGGAGGCCAATACTATCTAAATAGACAGAGATAGAAAAGGCTACTGTGCGGTCAGTATAAAAACTAAATGTCCACGCAGAGTTTACAAAAATAACCTCCACACTGACTCACGGTGTGGAGGGGCAAATCTGCGACCCCAGAGCTTCCAACTAGCCAGAATATTTCATAATGACAAGCTGGACAAAAGAGACATAACTTAAACTGAACAGAAGGTCATAAGCAGGGAAACACCCAAAAACTAGCAGAACTTATCTTAAGCTGAAATGGACTGGCCAACAAGAACTTCCAGGAAGGAACTGAATCCACAGGAAAAACATTGACAGCTGGCATCAACTACAGCCAAAAGCCAGTTAAATAACAAGGCCAGGGAACCGATTAGTGAAAGCAGCTGCTAAGTTCCACTCGAAACCACCAGAGGGAGCCCAAGAGCAGAACTCCCAAAAATACCATTCGTAACCACAGGATGGAGCCCAAGAACGGAATTCACAACACTGCACCCCCATCCTGTCATGTGCTCCTATCCTGCGTGCCCATTCTGTCATGTGTTGTTCCCATCCTGCGTCCCAATTCTGTCATGTGCTCCTTTCATCCTGCGTCCCCATCCTGTCATATGCTGCTCCCATCCTGCACCCCCATCCTGTCATGTGCTGCTCCCATCCTGCGCCCCCATCCTGTCACGTGCTGCTCCCATTCTGCGCCCCATCCTGTCACGTGCTGCTCCATTCTGCAGCAGACACACACACAGTATAATGCAGCACACACACAATACTTACCTCTCCTCCTTGTTCCCCTGCTGCTATAGCTTCTGCAGGGCATCTTAGTGTCTCATCAGCTCTACTGCTGGCACACTTTGAGTCAGAGGCAAGGGGGCAGTGATGGGAGAGGTAGTGTCACCTGATGCACTCTCATCCACCACTGCTTTCAACTGTATCAGCCGATAAGTGGAAAGCACAATGCAGGGGGCGACACCGAGCCCCTCTTACTCAGGGGCCCCTGGAGGAGCGGGGGCCCTAGGCAGCGGCCTGGTCTGCCTGCCCCTAACGCCGGCCCTGGTGTTGACTAGAGTCTCAGACACCTCTCTGAGTAGCTGACTGATAGAAGTGGATGAGAATTTAGTCTGCATTTGACCTCAAATATCCCATCATTTTTCCAGCTTTATTTATCTTTTTATAGCCTTGTTACCTCTTTTCCCTTTATGAATCAGCCACAGGTAAACACAGTAAGGATGGGCTGCTGGTAATGGGCCACTGCTGTGTGCTTGGCCCCAGGCCAAAATTTGCCTACCAGCCCCTGGTTGCATATCATGTAACTGTCAACGCTGATGTTGTTTTATCCTCTGCTGAGCACCTCCTTGGTGAATAAAGAAGGAGTTTGTTCACAAGTTCGTTGAGCTGGATTTCTCATGTTTTGATTGCCCCACGCTTTGACACAGCATTCTCCCTGCTCCGAACACTACTAGGGTACTGCTCCGAATTGTGAAGGTCCATATCATGTTTTTTTTCTGCGGGTATGATATAGACCCTTTGGGTAATTTTTGGCAAACTTTGCACACCTATTGTAATAACTGCAAAACGTATTGTAGATTAATTTGCTCAACATACTTCTTCAGGTTTCAGCATAATAATAATATGAGTAATGAAATGTGCTATATATATATATATATATATATATATATATATATATATATATATATATATGCTATTAGTTCAGTTCACATTACTTTATAAAGGGAAATTCGACATAATATCTCTGTTAGCATACGTATATACTGCTCACATACAGTATGCAGCACCTCAGTAGGGGGGCGGAATGCCTGTGCACAATATGTCTGTCTGAGGATGAAATCACTGGCCCTTCCACTGTGTTACATCCTTCCCATTATGATGTCCAGAAAGGAGGTGCTGATGGCTCCTGCCCACAACCAGTAGTTGCACAGACATAACAGTCAGCAACTACATCCAGTTCACAGAATATCGAAATAAGCGAAGGCAAGGTTACATTTTGACCCTACCCGGATCTTTTTCAAACCTCACTGCAAGACAAACATAAAAAATCAGTGTGCTGTACATATAAATCATATGACAAAAAAACAAATTAGGATGTCCTCATCAAATTAGTTTGCCCTGTGATTAACACAGGTTAAGTCTTGACAGCAATAACATCATTAAAAGGTTGATATCTCTGAGAAAGGAATGTCTCAAAAAATGTAAAAAGGTAGGGTAACCCCTGTAATAACGTAGACAGTGGAGGACCAGGGAGCAGAGCTCTAGAGAGTAGTCTATGTATTGAGTATAGAGAAAGTAGGGGTCTGTGCATGTAGGAGAGGAAGGTGTAGGAGCTGCAACTTTATCCAAGTGAATGCACGTGAGGCAAAATGCAAGATCTGGGTGGGTGCTCGTTCCACTGGTGAGCACAGCAAAGATAGAAAAACTGAGGAATGGATCCGGCACACCAACCCGTGTAAAATGTAGAAAAACTTTATTCCGGCACGTCAAGCCGCATTAAAAATATGAGACACACCTGACGCATTTCTGGTGCATGGAAAGTACCCTTAGGGCTCATTTCCACTTGCGAGGAAAATGGACGAGTGCAATCCGATAAAAAATCGGATTGCACTCGGAACAATGTTATTCAATAGGTGTCTTTTCATTTGCGATTTTTTTCTCAGCTGAAATCTGACTGAGAAAAAATCGCAGCATGCTGCGTATTGCTGCGATTCTCGGACGAGACTCACCAATGTAAGTCAATGGGTGCGAGAAAAAAATCGCACAGCATACGCACCATGCGAGTTCTGTCTGATTTTTACGCACCGGTCTCCTTTGAAAAGCCGGCAATTCAGCGCGGTGTACAGTAAAATCACACCAACAGGTTGGAATAGAATAGATATATACACATAGAATAGGTATATATATACATGTATGTCAGTGAGACACCTATATATATATATATATTTATATTTAATGCAGCGCTAGATAGCAGAAAAGCAGGTAATTCAATTGCAGGCTTTTGCTATCTCCTTCACAAACACGACAGGATATGAGACATGGTTTACATACAGTAAACCATTTCATATTCCTTATTTTATTACATATTCCTGACTACTAATGTAAGAAGTGTCTTTGTGTAAAATTTGGTGGCTCTAGCTGTTAAAATAAAGGGTTAAATCACGGAAAAAAATGGCGTGGGCTCCCGCGCAATTTTCTCCGTCAGAGTGGTAAAGCCAGTGACTGAGGGCAGATATTAATAGCCTAGAGAGGGACCATGGTTATAGGACCCCCCCGGCTAAAAACATCTGCCCCAGCCACCCCAGAAAAGGCACATCTGTAAGATGCGCCTATTCTGGCACTTGGCCACTCTCTTCCCACTCCCGTGTAGCGGTGGGATATGGGGTAATAAAGGGTTAATGCCACCTTGCTATTGTAAGGTGACATTAAGCCTGGTTAATAATGGAGAGGTGTCAATAAGACACCTATCCATTATTAATCCAATACTAGTAAATGGTTAATAAAACACACACACGTTAGGAATAAAGTATTTTAATGAAATAAAGACACATGGTGTTGTAATAGTTTATTAAAATATTAAATATATAATATTATATTAAAATATTCTGAAAAATTCCCACGCTCGAATTCATATGAGTTTATACCAGCAGGGGGCGCAGCACCGCAAGTCTAGGTAGCTACGTTCCCCTGCTTTCCATTCATTCCCCAGATTTTACAGTCAGGAGCACAGCTGCATTAGCAGAGCTCCTGGCTGTAAAATTATTTAACCCCTTCAGATGGATTTACAGCGTGGGACAAGACTGAACGATGGAAGGTATGGGATATTGTTGACTTTTTATTTTACCTTTGTTTCAGGTGACAAGGGTCTTCAATTGGATTGAGAGTATAATAAACTATTACAACATCATGTGTCTTTATTTCATTAAAATACTTTATTCCTAATGTGTGTGTGTTTTATTAACCATTTACTAGTATTGGATTAATAATGGATAGGTGTCTTATTGACACCTCTCCATTATTAACCAGGCTTAATGTCACCTTACAATAGCAAGGTGGCATTAACCCCTTATTACCCCATATCCCACTGCTACACGGGAGTGGGAAGAGAGTGGCCAAGTGCCAGAATAGGCGCATCCTACAGATGTGCCTTTTTTGGGGTGGCTGGGGGCAGATGTTTTTAGCCGGGGGGGGGGGGGGGGGTCCTTATAACCATGTTCCCTCTCTAGGCTTTTAATATCTGCCCTCAGTCACTGGCTTTACCACTCTGGTGTAGAAAATTGCGCGGGAGCCCACACCAATTTTTTCCATGATTTAACCCTTTATTTTAACAGCTAGAGCCACCAAATTTTACACAAAGACACTTCTTACATTAGAAGTCAGGAATATGTAATAAAATAAGGGATATGAAATGGTTTACTGTATGTAAACCACGTCTCATATCCTGTCGGGTTTGTGAAGGAGATAGCAAAAGCCGGCAATTGAATTACTGGCTTTTCTGCTATCCAGCGCTGCATTAAATATAAATATATATATATATATATAGGTTTCTCACTGACATATATATGTATATATACCTATTCTATGTGTATATATCTATTCTATTCTAATCTGTCAGTGTGATTTTACTGTACACAGCACTGATTTGCCGGCTTTTCAAAGGACACCGGTGCGTAAAAATCGGACAGCAATACGGATGTCATACGGATGTCATACAGATGTTGAGATAAAAAATCACATGACACTCGCATGACACTCGCATGACAATCGCATGATTTACCTCCGCTTTTTCAGTCCGTAAATCGGACCGTTTTTTTTTCTCGCAAGTGGAAATGAGCCCTAACTCATAGGCTATAAAAACACACTGACATAGATACATATATAGAACAAAAGCACCAATCAGAAGAATAATTTCATAGATTATGCACCAGTTGTTACAATAAGGAAGAAGGTGAAATCAAATACAAAGACATCAATAAATATAAAACAAATCATTTCTTGAATTCATTCCTATTGGATATTTTGATTCAAGTTTAAGAATCCAAAATGCTTCACGTGTTGTTAGTATTATTTTGGTTGTCTCCTCTTCTATTGGGATTATACACTTTTTTCATCAAACGCAAAAAATGAGAATTGAGATACACCTGTCATACAGCTGCAATGCAGGTCTGTGCAAGCTCCACCAGATGGCAATAGAGTGGAGGAAAGACTGCACACTCCCAGGGCAGACCTGCAATGCAGCAGCAGGGCTACTACCAGGTGGCAGCAGAATTGTCAAACTAGCCAAATCAGCAACAAGCTGTCAAACATAGCACCATAGGTCTAAGCAAACATGTGGTCAGAAGCAACCCAACAGCTGAGAACCAGATGGGAGCATGGTGCCAGGGGGAGAAGCCGAAAGGGTAGTCAGAAACAAGCCAGGAGGTCAGAAAACTGAAGCAAGCTAATTGATACCAAAACAGAGGATGGAAACACAGGTCAATGAGCAAGTCGGGACATGCACAAAAGGGGGCACGCATACAGAGGGACACAATTACTAACAGAGTAACCTAGGTCAGCTGCTCAGGCCGAGGGACCGGAAACTATCACTTACACCGGACCTCAGTCATATGGCACCTAAATAGCCACCCTCGCCCCAGAAAGAGGCAGATACAATTAACCCCTGTCTGACCAGGATGAAATAAAGACAAAACCCATCCTGAATCATGACAGTACCCCCCTCTCAACGGGGGCCACCAGACCCCCAGGTTTCCCAGCATACTTGGCATGAAAGACCCGGACCAACCGATCCACATGAACCGATTGAGCAGGAACCCATGACTGATCCTCCGGACTGTAGTACATTGTGTGTACCGGTGGTGGGGAAGACACCGACCCTTCCCCACCGGACCACAATGGTTTCAAAAGGGCCCTATGGAAAACATTGGGGATCCACAGAGACAGCGGGAGACGCAACCAAAAGGCCACCGGGTTAACTGCTTCCGTAATTTCATAAGGACCAATAAATTTAGGTCCAAGTTTCTCAGAGGGAATCTTGAGCCTTATGTTCTTAGTAGACAACCATACTTTATCCCCAACCTAGAACCCACGGACCGCTTTTTGTCTGCAAAAAAATTATATTTAATATGAGCCTTTGAAATGTTCCTTTGGACCTCCCATCATAACTCCCCCAATCGCTGGATTGCCCCATCTGCCCCAGGACACCCAGAGTCCAAACTGGAGAACTCCCTAAAATGTGGATGAAACCCATAATTGCAGAAAAAAGGGGACGTGCCCATAGGCTGATTATTGCGGTTGTTAAACACAAACTCAGCCAAAGGTAAGGCAGTACACCAATCATCCTGTCAGGCTGAAGACAGGCAACGCAGAATTTGCTCCACAGATTGATTGGTCCGAACAGTCTGAACATTAGTCTCCGGGTGATAAGCAGATGAGAAAGGCAGACCAATACCCAAACTCCTACAAAATGCCCTCCAAAATGTGGAAAGAAACTGTACCCCCCTATAAGACGCCACATTCAAGGGCACCTCATGCAACCGCACCACATGCTCCACAAACAATCCGGACAACGTCTCCGCATTAGTTAAAGCCGCCAAGGGTACAAAATGTGCCTGTTTACTAAACCTGTCCACCACTACCCAAATGACGGTATTACCCTTGGAACGAGGGACATTTGTGATAAAATCCATGGACAAATGGGTCCATGGTCTATCAGGAATTGGCAGTGCTACCAATTCCCCGGCCGGTTATGGGGATTTCTCGTGTGGGCACATATCTCACAAGCAGACACAAATTCCCCAACATCAGAGGCTAAGGAGGACCACCAGAATACCAAAGCGATAGCCCTCTGGGTGGCTGAGACTCCTGGGTGCCCCCCAGAGCTGAGTAGTAGAACTCCAGAAGGACCCTGAGATGAAACTGAAATGGTACAAAACGTTTCTCCATTGGCTTAGACAGAGGGCCAGAGACTGAACCTCCCAAATCTCCCGCTCCAACATGGTAGGAACTGCGGGACAAGGCACCAGCCCTGACATTTTTGGATTCCGGCCGAAAGGTGATGGAGAACTGGAATTGGGAAAAAAAATTGACCATCTAGCCTGCCTAGGAGTCAACCTCTTAGCAGACTCAATGTAAGCCATGTTCTTGTGATCCGTAACCATGGTAATAGAATGAGCAGCTCCCTCCAAAAAATGCCTCCATTCCTCAAAGGCCAACTTCACAGCCCGAAGCTCTCTATTCCCAACATCATAATTTCTTTCTGCAGGAGAGAACTTCTTAAAGAAGAAGGCACATGGTCTCATATTGGTCAAAGTGGCGAGCCCATGGGACAACACCACCCCCCACCCCAACTCCAAGGCATCCATCTCAGCAATAAATGGTTCATACGGGTCCGGTTGGACCAGAACCAGAAAAGACATGAAACATTTTTTTAAAGACTGAAACGCCGCCACAGCAGCAGCTGACCAATTCTTAATATCTGCCCCCTTTTGAGTCAGATCTGTAAGAGGTTTAACTTCCTGCGGAACACCCTTATAAACTTGCGATAATAATTTGCAAACCCCAAGAAACGCTGCAGACCCTTCAAATCTCGAGGTTGAACCCAATCAACAATGGCCTGCACCTTCTTAGGAACCATGCGAAACCCCTCAGCAGATACAATGAACCCCAGAAAAGACAGTTCCTGAACAAAGAATGAACATTTCTCTAACTTAGCAAAGAGACAGTTCTCCCGGACCCTTTGAAGAACTGCAGGAAGATGACCAATGTGAGCCTGTTCATTGAGCGAGTAGACAAGCATGTCATCCAAATACATGACCATAAAACACCCAATGAAGTCAGAGAACACTTGATTGATGAAATTCTGGAAGACTGCTGGTGCATTGGTCAAACCAAAAGGCATGACTAAGTTCTCAAACAACCCTTCATTAGTGAAAAAGCAGTTTTCAACTCATCCCCCTACCGGACCCGGATAAGGTTATAAGCCCCCCGCAGATTCAATTTAGAAAACAATTTAGCCCCAGAGAGTTGGTTGTACAAATCAGGAATAAGTGGATGGGGGTACGTATTTCTCACCGTGATCTTATTCAGCTCCCGAAAATCAAGGCATGGACGTAAACCACGGTCTTTTTTTATTTAAACAAAAAAGAACCCTGCTGCCACAGGAGAAACAGAAGGATGAATGTGCCCCTTGAGGAGACTTTCAGAAATGTATTCTTTCATAGCAGCCCACTCAGGATCAGAGAGGTTATACATTCGGGCATTTGGCATTTTAGTGCCTGGAACCAGGTCAATGGCACAATCAGATGGATGATGTGGTGGTAAAACGTCAGGCTCCTTTTTGGAAAAAACGTCCGCATAGTCCTTCAGGTACTCCGGAATAACTTCTAGACCAACAGACGACACAGACACAAAAACAAAACATTTTTTTACACGATTTGAACCCCATCTCAACATCTCACGAGATTCCCAGTCAATGACCGGGTTATGGAGTTGTAGCCAAAGAAAGCCCAACACCAGGCCAGCAGGAAGATTGTCCAAAAGGAAACAGCATATATGTTCCTGGTGAACAGGCCCCACCTTGAGGATGAACTGTTCAGAAACAAAACTAATCCCATCCTTGGTGAGGGGCGTAGAGTCAATGGCCACCACTTTCATGTGAGTCCTCAACCTAACTGTCCCTATCTCAAAATGGACCACCAGTTTAGAGTCAATCAGGTTTACCGAGGACACAGAGTCCACAAAAGCCGTAATGGGAAAAAACTATTTTTTGTACAAAGTTCCACCTTCAATACTAATTTGGAAACAGAGGAAAAAAGTATCTGAGAGTCTGGGTAACCTACTCGACAGTTACCCAGACTTAGGCATTTCCCATCATCTTGGTAACCGATGGGTAGGAGGGACAGTCCTTCTTCCAATGTCCTGGGGCACCACAATATAAGCAGAGTTTGTCTCCCACCAACATCTCCTCTCTTTCTCCAAAAATGAAGTAGCCCCTACCTCTATGGGTTCGACTTGGGGCAATGCCTCAGTCTTAACCAGAAACAAAGAAGCCTCCTGTTGCACAACTCCTCGCTACCTCAATCTCCCATCCATACAGACGACCTGTGCCATGGCCTCCTCTAGGGAGTCAGGCAGCGGATGCAGAGCCAGAGCATCCTTTAGATGGTCAGATAGTCCCCTATGGAACTGACACCGGAGATCTCAGTCATTCCAAGACACCTCCGTGGACCATCGCCTGAATTCTGAGCAGTACCATTCGGCAGAGAGCTTTTCCTGAGAGAGACTCATAATTGTGTCCTCAGCCAGTCGGACCCAATCGGGTTCATCATAAATCAACCCCAGAGCTTCAAAGAACTTTTCAACAGACATTCTCTCAGGGGTGGTGGGGGGTAAGGAGAAGGCCCAAGCCTGTGGACACTCCTGAAGTAATGACATTACTATCCCCACCTGTTGACTCTCATCACCCAAGGACCGGGGCCTGAGGGAGAACAGCAATTTGCTACTCTCCCTAAATATCCCAAATTTCTCTTTTTCCCCAGAAAAAGTGTCAGAGAGTTTGACAGAGGGCTCAGGGGAAGACACATCAGACACACTACCATTCTTACTGCCCGTCAGAGGGGAAACACTCTGAACAGTTTTAACCATCTCAACAAACTCTTTGTACCTGCTAGTGAGAGGCAGCTAAAGCCCTCTGCTCCACGGACAGATTCCACACCATTTGGGTCAGGTTGGTCACCTGCTCGCTCCATCAAAGTGCAGAGCGGATCCATAGCAGAGAAAAAAAATAGACCTCCACTAGATTTAATGTGAGGTCGGTGATAATGTCATGCAGCTGCAATGTAGGTCTGTGCAAGCTCCACCAGATGGCAATAGAGTGGAGGAAAGACTGCATACTTCCAGGGCAGACCTGCAATTCAGCAGCAGGGCTACCACCAGGTGGGGCAGCAGAATTGTCAAACTAGCAAGTCAGCAACAAGCGGTCAAATGTAGCACCAGAGGTCTAAGCAAACATGTGGTCAGAAGAAAGCCAACAGGTAAGAACCAGATGGGAGTGAGGTACCAGGGGGAGAAGCCGAAGGGGTAGTCAGAAACAATCCAGGAGGTCAGAAAACCGAAGCAAGCAAAATGATACCAAAACGGAGGACAGAAACACAGGTCAGGGAGCAAGTCGAACATACACAATAGCAGGAACGCATACAGAGGGACACGATTACTAACAGAGTAACCTAGGTCAGCTGCTCAGGCCGAGGGACCGGAAGCTATCGCCGACATCGGACCTCGGTCATATGGCAATTAAATAGCCGCCCTCACCCAAGAGAGAGAGGCAGATAGAATTAACTCCTGTCTGACCAGGACGGGATAAAGACAAAACCTTGTCCTGAGTCATGATACATCACCTTTATGAATGGTGACAAAATGTTTAGTGGCACCGGCTACATTCATGTTATAAATTTTGGTCAAGTGCTGTGTAATCCGCTTTTTAATTTTTTGTGTGGTACACCCAATATATTTAACCCCACCTGTTCAACAACAAATACAGTACATGACATACTGGGCAGCGCAATTAATAAAAGAAGTGATATCATATGATTTACCATCTGAAGATTGAAAAGCTTTAGTTTTATCTAACGCATAAGTGCAAACATTACACCTGCTACCTGCACACCTGTAGAAACCTGACACTGATAACCATGATCTAGCAGCAGAGGTTTGTCTCAAAAGACTGGGAGATAACCTCTACTGCTAGATCATGGTTATTTTTTGCATTTGAAAAGTGTATAATCCCATTAGAGGAAGCAATTAGCAAAAATTATTAACAACACGTGAAGCATTTTGGATTCTAAAACTTGATACAAAATATTCCAAAAGGAATGAATTCAAGAAATGATTTGTTTTATATTTTTTGATGTCCTTGTATTTGATTTCACCTTCTTCTTCCTCTTTGTAACAACTGGTGCATAATCTATATAATGATTCTTCTGATTGGTGCTTTTGTTCTATTTATGTATCTATGTCAGTGTATTTTTATAGCCTATGAGTAAGGGTACTTTCCATGCACCAGAAATGCGTCAGGTGTTTCTCATATTTTTAATGTGGCTTGATATGCCGGAAAAAAGTTTTTCTATATTTTACACGGGTTGGTGTGCCTGATCCATTCCTCAGTTTTTCTAGCAGTCTGTGCCGTTCCCCTCAGATGTGATGGAGAGGTGAGTAGAGTGAACATGCTGAAAAGTAGAGTGTTAAGTGGGAACATTTACATACTGACAAATAGTGTAGTGTCCCCTCAGGGGCTGGGGGAAGGAATTCTAATACAACATGTCAGAAAACGTGTAACATCCGTTCCCATCGGGGTTCCCGCTCTCAGTCTCCTCCTCGCTGCCTGGCTTCAGTCTCTGGCTCGTCTCCGCCTCTTGCTTCCTGGGGCGTGGTCAGCAGGTCTCCAGGTTTGACATCTCTCTTAAAGAGACAGCACACATTTATCAAAATATACTCCTAACCAATGCTGTGATAACGAATGCTATTTCTGGCCCCTCTGCCATAGCGGGGGTGCCAGAGCAACAAGTGTTTCCTGTTGCTAGTTTCAGGTTCCTGTACCATTGTGCCTGCATTCAGTCTGTGTACCACTAGTGACCTGCCAGTACCCAGCTAATACTGTTTGTCTCCTCAGAGTATCTGCTGTACGTCACTCCGTCTCCTGGAACGTTACCAGTACTGCCAGCACCAGTGCTGTCTTACTCAGCCGTCCGTCACTCCATTTCTCAGGACGACATCACTACTGCCTGTGCCAGTTCCGTCTCTCTCTGCTGTTTGCCATCTGTCAAGTTCATCGCTACCTGCTATCTTTGCCAGTTCATCTGTTCAGCTGGTAGGTAGCACCTGCGTCCTTCTGATATTCCAATCTGACCCTGTTCGAGAGGTCTCACTATTGGTGTCTGGGGCCCACATAGTCACGCCCCTTTCGGAGCCCCCCAGACCGTGGTCCAGTGGTTCCACTAAAATAGCAGTAAACGAATGTACAATGCAGCATCTGTGCCTTCACTTCTATTCGTTACAAAATGTAAATCCAGCAGGGGAATAGAGGATGGAGAAACCCAGTACTAACCTTGTCTATAGGTATGGCTTGTATGCAGCTTGCCTTGTACTTTCTGCATTGATGTCTAAACATTCATGACAGTGATCTTTAATCGCTTCATGACTGCCAATGGTAGATAAACGTTGGCACTAGCAGGGCTTTGTGCAGCGCCGACGTTTCTCTATGGTTGGTGGTCTTGCAGCGCTCAGGACCCCCAGGGTGCTGCAAGTTCTGTGAATCCTGTGCTGAGCCATTGCTCTGCCAGGTGACATCATCAGTACCTGATTAGATCAGGTCCCAATGATGTTAACCCTTTGCTATCTTTTAGATGATCGCGACATTTAGAAGCTAGCAGAGGGAGACCCCTGCTATACTCACCTCTCCGACGCCCCCCCCGTGGTCAGATCTGGCCACATCATGGGGGATCCGCATTGCCATGGGAGCTGGAAGTCACGTGAAGAAGAACACCTCCAGGACCTTCCTAAAGGACCAATGGGATTTGCTGCAGTATCTAAGCATGTGACTCTTGATCTCCAATGAGAGATCTTGCTCTGGGCATGCTCAGAAAGGTAAGAGCAGGACTTAGTCCCAAAGACATCTGCTCGCTGCTGCCCAGTACTAGCTACAATGGCAGAAGCTGGAAAGGCAGCAGTAACCAGTCGTCCAGTATCAGCCTGAGCCAGACGCTGGGACCGACGTCTCCACTGTGGCTGGAGAAGAATGGGAGACCGCAGCAGAGATGGTTTGAGACTCCCCCTGTGCAGAGGCGGGATCTCGACACCTTTCATTAACCCCCTCCTAGGGCCCCTCTCCTTGGACCTCGGTATGCTCGAAGGCAGCAATGAGCTGTGGAGCTCGAATGTGTTCAGCAGGCTCCCAGGACCTGTCCTCTGGGCCATAACCCTTCTAATCACCAAGTATAATTTTTTTCCACGTACCACCTTGCACCCCAAAATAGCGTTCACCTCGTAATCGTCCGTAGATGAACCCGATGTCCCAGCAGATGACTCGGAAAACCGGGATATGTATACGGGCTTCAAGAGGGCCAGACGGTAGACCACAGGGTTAACCTGTTCGAGGACCTTGAAGGGACCCAAGTAGCGAGGTGCAAACTTAGCGGACTCAACTCGCAGCCTGATGTTATGGGCGGAGAACCAAACCAAGTCGCCAGGAGCATAGGTCGGAGCGGGGTGCCGATAAGCATCAGCGGAGGTCCTCATTCTCTCCTTGGAGGCCTGAATGGCATCCTGAGTGCGGTCCCAAATGACCCGTGCCTCCACAGCCCAGTCTACCACCCTGGAGTCAGCGGAAGACACGGGCATGGGCACAGGGACACGCGGATGCTGGCCGTAATTTAGGAGGAATGGAGTCTGACCGATGGAGTCGGCTACAGCGTTGTTAAGCGCAATCTATGCCCATGGTAGCAAGGATGCCCAGTCATCCTGCCTGGCAGAAACAAAATGTCGTAAATATGTGACCAGGGTCTGGTTGGCCCTCTCAACCAACTCATTCGTCTCGGGATGATATGCTGAGGAGAGATTCAACTCAATACTGAGTAGACGACAAAGCTCTCTCCAGAAATGAGATGCAAACTGGGGACCCCGGTCACTGACAATTTTGTCCGGCACACCGTGTAGGCGAAAGATATGCTTAATGAACAATGCTGCCAGAGCCCATGCAGAAGGCAGCTGTGGAAGAGGCACCAAGTGCACCATTTTGGAAAAATGGGTGGTGATCACCCAGATAATGGTGCAGCTACGAGACTTGGGTAAGCCCACCACATGGGTGGGTAAGTCCATCCCGACCATCTCCCAGGGCCTGTCTGCCACTGGCAGGGGGTAAAGCAACCCAGCTGGCCGTTGACGAGGAGACTTGTTCTTGGCGCAAGAGACACACGCCCGAACATAGTCTGCGACATCACGAGCCATATGCGGCCACCAATATGTCCTCGCCAGTAGCTCAGATGTCCTTTTGGATCCATAATGTACACCCACCCTGGACGAGTGAGCCCAAGAGAAAACCTCCGGATGCAGATTGGATGGTAAAAAAGTCTTGCCCGGAGGCACAGACTTGAGCGAAACCAGGGCCACAGTTCTCAGGCTCTCGGTGGGGACAATAAGCCGAGGCTCCTCTTCCTCCTCCTCAGCTGATACAACGGAGTGAGAGAGAGCGTCGGCACGAATGTTCTTCTCCCTGGAAAGAAAATGGAGGGTGAAATGGAACCGGGAGAAGAACAAGGACCATCTTGCCTAGTGAGAATTTAACCGCTGGGCTGTCTGCAGGTACACCAAATTCTTGTGATCTGTGAAGACTTGGAAGGGAAAACGAGCTCCCTCCAAGAGATGTCTCCACTCCGAGAAGGACAACTTCATGGCTAGCAACTCCCTGTCCCCGATGGAATAATTCCTCTCTGCTGGTGAGAAGGTATAGAAAAGAAGAAGCAAGGATGCTTCTGACCTTGAGAATCCTTTTGGAAAAGGACTGCTCCAGCACAAACAGATGAGGCATCCTCCTCCATTATAAATGGCTTATCTACATCGGGGCGATGTAGGATGGGAGCGCTAGCGAAGTGTGACTTCATGGAGAGAAAGGCCTTGGAGACCTCCTCAGACCACAATTTGGGATTTGCTCCCTTCTTGGTGAGGGCAACCAAGGGAACTACCAAAGTTGAGAAGTGTGGAATGAACTGGCAATAGTAATTAATGAACCCCACAAAGCGCCACCGCTTTAAGAGAATGGGTTTCCTGCCAGTCCATCACAGCCTGTAGTTCGGCAGGATCCATAGCCAATCCCTGGGCGGAGATGATATAGCCAAGGAAAGGTAAGGACTCCTGCTCAAACACACATTTCTCCGACTCTGCGTAGAGGGAATTTGCCTGTAAGAGGTCGAAAACTCTCTCCGGTGGGAGTCAATATCTGGAGAGTAGATGAGAATATCATCCAGATAGACTACGACCAAGGTGGAGAGCATATCCCGGAAGATGTCGTTCACAAAGTCTTGGAAAACGGCTGGGGCATTACAGAACCCGAAGGGCATCACCAGATATTCACAGTGCCCATCCCTGGTGTTAAAAGCCGTCTTCTATTCGTCCCCCTCACGCATGCGAATCAGGTTGTAAGCACCCCGCAGATCTAATTTTGTAAATACCCTTGCTCCCCGAAGCCTATCAAAGAGCTCAGATATCGGGGCAATGGATACTTATTCTTAACGGTGATGGCGTTAAGACCCCTGTAATCTATGCATGGACAATGGATATAGTTCCCCATTCTTCTTTTGCACGAAGAACCCAGCCCCTGCAGGTGACATTGACTTCCTAATGAATCATCTTGCCAGATTTTCCTGGATGTACTGTGACATTGCCTCCATCTCCGGGAGAGATAACAGATAGACTCGACCCCGGGGAGGCTCAGCACCAGGCAAGAGGTCAATTGGACAGTCATAGGGGCGGTGAGGCGGAAGGGTCTCCACAGCTCTTTTGGAGAACATGTCCGCATAGGGCCAATATTGCTTGGGTAGAGAGGATAGATCTGCGGGTACCTTAGTAATAGCAACCTGAACACATTCCCTCTGACATCTACTCCCACAAGATTCACCCCATCCCAAAATTCTGCCTGTGGACCACTCAATATGAGGAGAATGGTACCGTAGCCAAGGCATCCCTAACAGGAACTTGTCAATTCCCTCAGGAATGACGAGCAGAGATATAATCTCCTGATGAGATGGCGACATGGACAGAGTGAAAGGGATGGTCTGGTGTGTTATCTGTGAGGGCAGTATCGACCCATTTACCACTCGTATGGTCACTGGTTGAGCTTACATTACCAGGGGAATTGCATGACATTGGGCGAAGGCAGATGAGATGACACAAAATTGCCCTCCGCCCTAGAATCCATGCAGAGCTCTACTGAGTGGGAAAATGGGCCTATAGTAATTGTCCCCTTAAAGGACAATTTGGAGGCAAACGTCACCGTGTCTAGTGTACCTCCACCTACTACCACTAGACGCTGACGTTTCCTTGACCGCTGGGGACATCTGGTGGCAAGATGTCCTGACTGCTGGCAAACATGACAAACCTAACCATCCAGACTTGGGATAGGAAAGTGCTCTATAAGCGCACGGCGCCGCACTGGCGGTTACAGCAATAGATGCTGTATCGTGTGTCTTTATGTTGACAGCTTAGTCGGGTGCTAGATAGCAAGCATCCACCTTTTGCGAACAGTCATACACAAGGGAGGGATTTTAAAGAACGACTTGCACTCATCAACACACACACGATTCCAAATGTACATTAGCGCATGGCCGTGTGGCCATGCGAACCTTTTATAGCTGCAGCAAGAACAGGACCTTCCCAGAAGGACCAATGGGAGTCAGCCACAGAAGAAGAACACCTTCAGGACCTTCCTAAAGGACCAATGGGATTTGCTGTAGTATCTAAACATGTGACTCTTGATCTCCAATGAGAGATCTTGCCCTGGGCATGCTCAGAAAGGGAAGAGCAGGACTTAGTCCCAAACATGTCTGCTCGCTGCTGCCCAGTACTGGCTACAATAGCAGAAGCTAGAAAGGCAGCAGTCACCAGTTGTCCAGTTTCAGCCTGAGTCAGACGCTGGGACCGACGTCTCCGCTGAGCAGACTCCACTGCGGCTGGAGAAGAATGGGAGACCACAGAGGAGATGGTTTGAGACTCCCCCTTTGCAAGGTGGGATCTCGACACCTAACACAGTGGTATCAAATTTGTCATGAATGCGGTAAGTGGTTTGGGGCTTGAGTACCAAATATTTCAACCCAATTTGCTTTAACTGTTTCAGCTAGGGTTGAGCGACTTTTATTTTTATAGGATCGGGTCGGGTTTCACGAAATCTGACTTTCTCAAAAGTCGGGTCGAGTGAAATCGGCCGATCCTAAAAAAAAGTCGGGGTCGGGGTCGGCCGAAACACGAAACCCAATCCAGTGCAATGGGATACTATGGTTCCCAGGGTCTGAAGGAGAGGAAACTCTCCTTCAGGCCCTGGGATCCATATTAATGTGTAAAATAAAGAATCAAAATAAAAAATATTGATATACTCACCCTCGGACGCCCCCTGGTACTAACCGGCAGGCTTCCTTCCTAAGAATGAGCGTGTGAATGACCTGCGGTGACGTCGCGGCTTGTGATTGGTCGCGAGCGGTCACATGGACAAGCCGCGACGTCATCTAAGGTCCTTCACGCGCTCATTCTTAGGAAGGAAGGCTGCCGGAAAGAAACAGGGCGCGTCTGAGGGTGAGTATATTCCTATTAGGTATTTACTCACCCTCGGACGCGCCCTGCTTCTGAGTTCAGTTTCACTTTACACCATGTCTGATAAATCTCCTCCTTCATAACCCTATTACACATACTGTCCACCTACTTTTGGACCACCCTGTATATATATATATACACTCACTGGCCACTTTATTAGGTACACCATGCTAGTAACGGGTTGGACCCCCTTTTGCCTTCAGAACTGCCTCAATTCTTCGTGGCATAGATTCAACAAGGTGCTGGAAGCATTCCTCAGAGATTTTGGTCCATATTGACATGATGGCATCACACAGTTGCCGCAGATTTGTCGGCTGCACATCCCTGATGCGAATCTCCCGTTCCACCACATCCCAAAGATGCTCCACTGGATTGAGATCTGGTGACTGAGGAGGCCATTTGAGTACAGTGAACTCATTGTCATGTTCAAGAAACCAATCTGAGATGATTTTAGCTTTATGACATGGCGCATTATCTTGCTGAAAGTAGCCATCAGATGTTGGGTACATTGTGGTCATAAAGGGATGGACATGGTCAGCAACAATACTCAGGTAGGCTGTGGCGTTGCAACGATGCTCAATTGGTACCAAGGGGCCCAAAGAGTGCCAAGAAAATATTCCCCACATCATGACACCACCACCACCAGCCTGAACCGTTGATACAAGGCAGGATGGATCCATGCTTTCATGTTGTTTACGCCAAATTCTGACCCTACCATCCGAATGTCGCAGCAGAAATCGAGACTCATCAGACCAAGCAACGTTTTTCCAATCTTCTACTGTCCAATTTCGATGAGCTTGTGCAAATTGTAGCCTCAGTTTCCTGGTCTTAGCTGAAAGGAGTGGTACCCGGTGTGGTCTTCTGCTGCTGTAGCCCATCTGCCTCAAAGTTCGACGCACTGTGCGTTCAGAGATGCTCTTAGGCCTACCTTGGTTGTAACGGGTGGCAATTTGAGTCACTGTTGCCTTTCTATCAGCTCGAACCAGTCTGCCCATTCTCCTCTGACCTCTGGCATCAACAAGGCATTTCCGCCCACAGAACTGCCGCTCACTGGATTTTTTTTATTTTTCGGACCATTCTCTGTAAACCCTAGAGATGGTTGTGCGTGAAAATCCCAGTAGATCAGCAGTTTCTGAAATACTCAGACCAGCCCTTCTGGCACCAACAACCATGCCACGTTCAAAGGCACTCAAATCACCTTTCTTCCCCATACTGATGCTCGGTTTGAACTGCAGGAGATTGTATATATATATATATATATATATATCTGTGTGTAGAAAGACAAGAAGTACATATATTTGGTATCGCCGCGTCCGGAACGAGCCAACCTATAAAACGGTCACACTTGATCACTTCAGTGCACATAGTAAAAAAAAAAAAAAGAGCAAAAACCTTTGCTTTTTTCATCATGCCGCCAAACAAAAAGTAGAATAAAACGCGATCAAAAAGTCACATAAAAATTAAAATAATATCCCTGAAAACATAATCTTGTCCCGGAAAAAACAAGTTGTCATGCAGCTCCAAAAGCGGAAAAATAAAAAAAGTTATAGCTTTCAGAATAAAGCGATGCAAAAACAATTATTTTTTTCTATAAAATAGATTTATTGTGAAAAAGCGGCAAAACGTAAAACAAATATAAATGTGGTATCACTGTAATCATACTAAACCGAAGAATAAAGCTGCCTTATCAATTTTACTACACACTGAACGTCATTAAAAAAAAAAAAAACCAATTCCTGAATTCCTGGTGTTTTATCATTCTGTATCCCAAAAATCAGAATAGAAAGCGATTAAAAAATGTCATGTGCCAGAAAATGGTACCAATAAAAACATCAGCTCGTCCAGCAAAAAAACAAGCCGTCACTTGACTTTGTCAGCCAGAATCTGAAAAATTTATAGCTCCCAAAATATGCTGATGCAAAAACTTTTTTGCAATAAAAAGCGTTTTTTAGTGTCTGACAGTTGCCAAACATAAAAACAAGCTATACATCTGGTATCGCTGTAATAGCACCGACCTGAAGAATAAAGTCGCCTAATCACTTATACCGCATGACAAAAAAATAAATAAAACCAATTCTTCACATGCTGTTGATTTTTTCATTCTGCCCCCCAAAGATCACAGTTCAGTTCAGTTCAGTGCACATTTATCCCGCGTACTACGCTGAGCACTTACACCAGAGTTTCCATGTAAATTTCAGAAATATGTGACTCAGGTGGAACCTCTGGCGGAAGATTCTCCATATTGAGGCAGATAGAGGCACTGTGAACTCCATAACACCTGTGATCCGGTGGTGTCCATCTTTTCAGTCATACATAAAAGCGCAGTCAGACAGTTTTTTGCACCTCTGAAAAGAAGGACACAGCTGAACAGAGGCCAGACGGAGTCAAGAGTAACTCTGCTGCCTCATCATAGTGAATGGATCAGAGGTTTCATTTGTCACGTCACTCAGAGATTTAGTTAGTGCTCAGCGTAGAGCGCAAGATAAATTTGATCCCAAACATTATGTAAAATGTTCCCAATAAAAGCTTCCACTCAATCCACAAAAAAAGCAAGTCCTCACTCAGGTCCGTAATCTGTTAACGGAAATATAGGGGGCTTCCATGTTACTGCTAGTACAAAGGCTCTGGAAAACTGTTATGGCTACTCACCCCCTAAATTAAATTCTACGCTCCCAAAATCAAATGCCCCCCTTCCTTTTGAGCCCCACAGTGTACCTAAACCACATATATCATCCACATGTTTGGCATTTCTGTAGTGAAGGGAGCCTGCCTAATTTATTGGTGCATGTATCCAGTGTTAAATATTAATTATTAATTGAATTATTCTTATTCTCAATTCTGTACTGAGCACATTGCCTCTCGCTGACATTGCAAAAAGCTATTTCTGTTTATGTAGCTCAGAGTATAAGTCAACACCATGTAGAGAGAACACGTGGTCTATAGGACACATATATAATCACAGCTCTTAAGAGGTGGGGGGCTGGCACGTGGGGCTGTCACCTTCGGCCTCTTCTCTTCTTCATTCTCCATGGACTTTAGACGATACACAGAAGAAATGAACAGCTGGTATGTGAGTTAACAAGGATGACTAATACCATACTCCATGTTATAGACAGACACCATTTACCATTCAGAACTTGGGAAAGATGTGGAACAAACGCTGATATGGACAAATAAACAATCTATGTGTAACTATTTTAATTATTTTATGTTTTGCTACAATATGGTTTTTCTATGGACAATCCAATAAACCACTACAATTTTTATGAAAATATCATGACATTTTTTCTTTAAGAGTAACGCATCTGGTAGAGAGTCCTGATTAAATAAATGTGCAAAATAAGCATATTTAACATCCAGAAGCACAGGCTGGGCATAACGTACTGGTGACTGCAACGTACTGGTTACTACAGCGTACTGGTCACTACAACTGCAGTTTGCATTTTTCACTCAGCAACATCCACTGCTGTCTGTTTCTGGAAAACGCCCATGGAGTCAAAATCATCACTACACTTGTACACTCCCTGACAGAAGTTATGTCGCTTATCCATGTTATGTTATTAAAAGCTTATAACTAGTGTTGAGCGATACCTTCCAATATCGGGAAATATCGGATAGGATTGAATCGGACCGATACCCCAAAAATATCGGGTATCGCCGATTCCGATACCAGAAACCAATGCAAGTCAATGGGACACAAATATCGGAATTAAAATAAACCCTTTCTTTCCTTGTAGGTTAATTCTACATGAAGGTAAACAAGTAAGAATAATGTAGAATGTATTGGGGGAGGTGGAGGAGACATTAAAGGCATAGAGGTTTAGCCCAATCAAATGGAATAGCAGGAATTATTATTTTGTTAAGACATTCGGAGTTACAAAGATATTGACTATGTTAAGCTATTTTATCAGATATTTATGTTTCACTACTTCCATGCTCTTCACCTTCTTTTTTACTTCTGCCACACTTTCTCCTTCATCATCCTCAGCAGCAGCATCTTTTTCATCAACTTCTTCTTCACCTTATTCATCTTCTTCTTCTTCACCTTCTTCCTATTATTTTTTTTTTACATTCTTCATATTCTTCTTATTCAACTATTATTCTTCTTCATATTCTACTTCTTCATCTTCTTCATATTCTTCTTCTTCATCATATTCTTATTTGTGACAGGCATTCCTGTAGTTGTTATCTATAAAAGTTTGAAGATTATGCCTTCCGTTCTGCCTGTCACAAAAGATTTACAACAGGATTTGTCCGTGCTCAGTTTTGCCTGCAGCAGCAGGTTTTTTCCAGGGGCACCACGAGGAGGAACGGACTCACCGCCATACACTGCTTAGGCTTCTTCTGCTTATAATTTAGATAATATCTTTTGCTCTGATTTTTAGTGTTATGCTTAATGTTCTTCTGCTTTTTGTTCTGCAGCTTCTTGTTCTTCTGCTTCTTGGTCTTCTGTCTCTTGCTCTTCTGTATCTTGGTGGTTGTCTTCTTGTTCTTTGTCCTTTTGGTCATCTTCTTCAGGGTCATCTTCTTGGTCTTCTTCGGGGTGGTCTTTAGGGTCGTCCTCTCCAGGGTCGTCGTCTACGGGATTATCGTCTCCGGGGTCGTCGTCTTCTTCGGGGTGGTCTTCAGGGTCGTCGTCTCCAGGGTCGTCGTCTCCGGGGTCGTCGTCTCCAGGGTCATTGTCTTCTTCGGGGTGGTCTTTAGGGTCATCGTCTCCAGGGTCGTCATCTCCGGGGTCGTCATCTCCGGGGTCATCATCTTCTTCAGGGTGGTCTTCAGTGTAGTCGTCTTTAGGGTCATCGTCAGGGAGATCCAGTGATTAACAAAAACCATTTCAAAAAGCTTGACCTTGGAAATGTAGCAGAAGGTACAAGAAGGCTGAGGAACTGCCGAGAGCCAGCTGACGGTACTGGAACCTGGATGGGTAGCCGAAGGTACAAGAGCCAATGGAACTACCGAGGACCAGCTGACAGTACTGGAACCCAGTCACTAAGCAGGAGGTACCCGTGCCAAAAAGCACTAACAAGGACCACCAGACATTGGTGGAACTTGGATACCGAGAAGGAGGCACCTAAGCCAAAGGCTCTGCCAGGAACCAGCTGACAGTACTGGAACCCAGTTACTAAGCGGGAGGTACCCGTGCCAGAAAGCACTACCAAGGACCACCAGACGTTGGTGGAACTCGGATACTGAGAAGGAGGGACCTAAGCCAAAGGCTCTGCCTGGAACCAGCTGATGGTACTGGAACCAGGATGGGTAGCAGAAGGTACAAGAGCAAAAGACACTGCCGAGAACCACCTGATGGTACTGGAACCCGGATGGGTAGCAGAAGGTACAAGAGCCAATGGAACTACCGAGGACCAGCTGACGGTACTGGAACCCGGTTACTAAGCAGGAGGTACCCGTGCCAGAAAGCACTACCAAGGACCACCAGATGTTGGTGGAACTCGGATACTGAGAAGGAGGCACCTAAGCTAAAGGCTCGGCTGTGAACCAGCTGATGGTACTGGAACTCAGATAGGCAGCAGAAGGCACACATGGAAAAAAAATTGCAAGGCCGTGAGCCGGCCGCAGTTACCGAAACCCACAGTCCTACAAGGGGTGCTTGTCCTATTGGCACTACGGAACCAGCTTTGATTGCCAGATCCCGCCGCCCACATAGGATGCACCTTTAACTGCAGGCACCATAGAGTCGGCTAACCAGACCGCAACCTGACAGGACAACGTATTGGAGGCAAAGTGACATTGACACTACCCGGAAACAGCTGGTGTGCTGGAACCAGGCTGGGCAGGAGGGAGTACCTGTACCAATGACACTGCTGGGAAACAGCTGGCGGTGCTGGAACCCAGGGTAAAAACTAGAAACAGAGTGCAGCCAGAGGCCTAATTGGAGCAAGTTTAAAATCAATAGTAGTGTGACAGTGGACAGAGCAGGAGAAATTGCCGGATACACAGCAAGGGATCAGCTGACGTTAACACAGGAGCAGGTGTTGACTGTGGAAACGACACTTCTGAGCAGCAACTGGCAGTGTTGGAGCCCAGGGATTACAGGAGAAACAGAGTGTAGGCCAAGGCCTATTTGGAGCAAGTTTAATATCTGTTGCAGTGTGAGTGTGGACAGAGCGGGCAAAATTGCCGGATACACAGCAGGGTATCAGCTGACGTTACTGAACCCCAATAACACGGCAGCAAGTGTTGACTGTGCAGACGGCACATCTGAGCAGCAACTGGCAGTGTTGGAGCCCAGGGATTACAGGAGAAACAGAGTGTAGGCCAAGGCCTAATGGGAGCAAGCTTAATATCTGTTGTAGTGTGAGTGTGGACAGAGCAGGAGCAATTGCTGCACACAGCAGGGGATCAGCTGACGTTACTGAACCCCAATAACACAGGAGCAGGTGTTGACTGTGCAAACGGCACTTCTGAGCAGCAACTGGCAGTGTGGGAGCTCAGGTATTACAGGAGAAACAGAGTGTTTGCCGAGGCCTAATTAGAGCAAGTTTACTATCTGTTGTAGTGTGAGTGTGGATGGAGTAGGAGCAATTGCCGGATGCACAGCAGGGGATCAGCTGACGTTACTGAACCCCAATAACACGGCAGCAAGTGTTGACTGTGCAAACGGCACTTCTGAGCAGCAACTGGCAGTGTTGGAGCCCAGGGATTACAGGAGAAACAGAGTGTAGGCCAAGGCCTAATGGGAGCAGGTTTAAAATCTGTTGTAGTGTGAGTGTGGACAGAGCAGGAGCAATTGCTGCACACAGCAGGGGATCAGCTGACGTTACTGAACCCCAATAACACAGGAGCAGGTGTTGACTGTGCAAACGGCACTTCTGAGCAGCAACTGGCAGTGTTGGAGCTCAGGGATTACAGGAGAAACAGAGTGTTTGCCGAGGCCTAATTGGAGCAAGTTTACTATCTGTTGTAGTGTGAGTGTGGATGGAGTAGGAGCAATTGCCGGATGCACAGCAGGGGATCAGCTGACATTACTGAACCCCAATAACAGGGCAGCAAGTGTTGACTATGCAGATGGCACTTCTGAGCAGCAGCTGGCAGTGTTGGAGCCCAGGGATTACAGGAGAAACAGAGTGTAGACCGAGGCCTAATTTGGAGCAAGTTTATTATCTGTTGAACTATGAGTGTGGACAGAGCAGGCGAGATTGCCGGATACACAGCAGGGGATCAGCTAACGTTACTGAACCCCAATAACACGGCAAGTGTTGACTGTGCAGACGGCACTTCTGAGCAGCAACAGGCAGTGTTGGAGCGCAGGGATTACAGGAGAAACAGAGTGTAGGTCGAGGCCTAATTGGAGCAAGTTTAACATCTGTTGTAGTGTGAGTGTTGACAGAGCAGGAGCAATTACCGGGTACACAGCAGGTGATTAAGTGACGTTACTGAACCCCAATAACACAGGAGCAGGTGTTGACTGTGCAAACGGCACTTCTGAGCAGCAACTGGCAGTGTTGGAGCCCAGGGATTACAGGAGAAAAAGAGTGTAGGCAGAGGCCTAATTGGAGCAAGGTTACTATCTGTTGTAGCGTGAGTGTGGACGGAGCAGGAGCAATTGCCGGATACACAGCAGGGTATCAGCTGACGTTACTGAACCCCAATAACACGGCAGCAAGTAATGACTGTGCAGACGACACTTCTGAGCAGCAACTTGCAGTGCTGGAGCCCAGGGCTTACAGGAGAAACAGAGTGTAGGCCTAGGCCTAATTGGAGCAAGCTTAATATCTGTTGTAGTGTGAGTGTGGACAGAGCAGGAGCAATTGCCGGATACACAGCAGGGGATCAGCTGACGTTACTGAACCTCAATAACACAGGAGCAGGTGTTGACTATGCAAACGGCACTTCTGAGCAGCAACTGGCAGTGTTGGAGCCCAGGGATTACAGGAGAAACAGAGTGTAGGCCGAGGCCTAATTGGAGCAAGTTTAATATCTGTTGTATTGTGAGTGTGGACAGAGCAGGAGCAATTGCCAGATACACAGCAGGGGATCAGCTGACGTTACTGAACCCCAATAACACTGGAGCATGTGTTGACTGTGCAGACGGCACTTCTGAGCAGCAACTGGCGGTGTTGGGGCTCAGGGATTACAGTTCAGGTGGTAGAAACATGAACACAACAGGAGACCTGGATACTGTTGCCAACCAATTATTTAATCTGGAAGAGGACTGGCAAATTCCTGCGAGATCCAGGCCTTGTTCATTTTCAGAAAAGTAAGCCGGTCAACCTTATCGGAGGATAGTCGCATGCGACGGTCTGTTAGTACACCACATGCGACACTAAAGACGCGTTCCGAAAATACACTAGCAGCAGGGCAAGCCAGCAGCTCCAATGTATACTGGCTAAGCTCTGGCCATGTATCCAGCTTAGAGACCCAAAACTTGAAGGGGGAAGAGCCGTGTGGAAGAACACAGAGGGCAAGACATGTAGTCTGTCACCATCTGACAGAAACGTTGCCTCCTGCTGACTAGAGCCGTCTGTGATGGTGTAGACATTTGTGGTGGGGACACAAAACTTTGCCACATTTGGGCCATACTGGTCTTGCCTTGTGCTGAGGCGCTGCTTCTGCTCCCTCTTTGTGCAGAGCTTCCTCCACTGCCTTGATGCACTGAGCTGCTTTGTAAAGCACTAGCAGCACTGCTCTCAGTTGGAATGGAGAACATGATGGAATGCACCAGTGTGATCTTGGTACTCCCGCATTTTACGCTCCCGGTTCAACAGTGTTATGAGGCTTTGTAAGTTGTCCCAGTAGCGAGGATCTAGGAGGGTGTACACCCAATAATCAGCCATGCTGAGAATGTTGGCGATGCAGTGGTTGTTTCTCAGGCACTGCAGCATGAAATCAACCATGTGCTGCAGACTGCCAACTGGCCAAGAAACGCTGTCCCCTGCTTGAGACGTCATCTCTTCCTGCTCTGCATCACCCCACCCTCGCTCTACATACTGACTACTAGAGCATTCTGTAACTCCCTCCTCTGGACAGATGTTTTCCTCCTCATCCTCCTCAAAAAGTGTCCCCTGCCTAGGCCACGTTGCGCATACTGTCCAGAAGCAGATGGCATTTGTGACTCCTCATCTTCCTCATCTTCCACCTCTTCCACAACCTCCTCCCTTAGTGCTTGCAGTGTTTTTTCAAGCAGGCAGATAAGGGATCATCTGCACTCGCCATCCGCGTGGAATCATCAAAGGCACGCAAAACGTGGCAGATGTCCTTCATAGAGGCCCACTCAGTGGTGGTGAAGTGAGAACGACGTGCAGTGCGACTTGTTTGCGCCTGATGCAGCTGATACTCCATTACTGCTGCCTGCTGCTCACACACCCGCTCCAAAATATGTAAGGTTGAATTCCACCTGGTGGGTAGGTCACATTTGATGCGATGTTCCGGAAGGCGGAATCGGCGCTGCAGAGCTGCAATGCGCGATTTTGCCATGGTGGAACGCCGCAAGTGAGCACACTCTAGGCGGACCTTGTGCAGCAGTGCATCAAGATCCGGATAGTCCCTCAAAAAACTCTGCATGACCAAGTTGAGCACATATGCCAGACATGGGATGTGAGTGAGGTTGCCTAGGCCCAGAGCTGCCACCAGACTTCGGCCATTGTCACACACTACCATGCCTGGCTGGAGATTCGCTGGCACAAACCACACATCGCTGTGCTGCTTGATGGCATTCCAGAGCTCCTGCACTGTGTGGCTTCGATTCCCCAAATAAATTAATTTCAATACAGCCTGATTACGTTTGGCCACGGCTGTGCTCATATCGGTCGTAACAGGTAAGCGTTCATGGGTCCATGTGGAGGTAGACTGTGATGGCTCCTGCAGCGCTGATTCAGAGGAACTGGAGTATGAGGAGGAGTCAATGTGTACAGACTGGATTCCTGCAATCCTTGGAGTTGGCAGAACACGAACAGCGCCATTCTCAAGATCTGTACCCGGCTCCACAACATTTATCCAATGGGCAGTGAGGAAAAGGTATCATCCATATCCATGGTTACTGGTCCACGCATCGGTGGTCAGGTGGACCTTGCTACTGACGGCGTTTAGTAGGGCATGTTTAATTTTTCCCTCCACATGCTTTTGCAGGGCAGAAACGGCTTGCCTGCTGAAATAAAAGTGGCTGGGCATGTTGTATTGTGGGACTGCCAATGCCATAAAGTTACAGAAGGTGTCAGTCTCCACCAGCCTGAATGAGAGCATTTCAAGGGACAGTAGTTTTGCAATGCCAGCATTCACAGCCTGTGCACCTTTTCTCCCATGCCTGTGCTACCAATGGCTGTAGACTGGCCTGGCAGTGTGAGGATGACAGGGAACGTGGTGCTGTGGGTGGAATAACACTGTGTCTCTGTCCCACAGTGCCAGAGGTTCTCCCATGGTGATCCTGTGAGGAAGTCGAACCAGCTGTGTGTGACCTGGAGGAAGAGGCAACAACACGAGCTGAAGAGGTGGTAGGTGGGGCTGTAGGTCGGCCTAGGTCTTCAGTGTGTCTTTGTAAATCCACCACGTGCTTGGTCCGCACATGTTTCCACATATTTGTGGTATTGAGGTTGCTGACACCTTTCCCTCTTTTGACTTTCTGATTAGACAGCTTGCATTTGACAAAGCAAATGTCATCTGCAACTGTGTCAGAAAAGGACCAGGCACTGCAAGTCTTGGGAGCGCCAGTTTTGGGTTTTGGAAGAGGCATGCTCCTAATGGGTGCCAAAGTGGAGGCTACAGGCAACCCAGTCTGCCCCCTCCCTCTCCCTCCTTTTTGGGCCGTTCGGGGAATCTCTTCCTCAGAGTTGCTCCCACCCCCTTCCTGTACCTCACGCCATGATGGGTCAAGGACCTCATCATCTACACTACCCTCCTCAAATGACTGCTTCTCCTGGGTAGTCTCGGCAGCACAGCACGCACCAGAAAGTGGCACCTGAGTCTCATCATCGGATGCGTACTGAGGTGTCCTGACCGTAGGCACTGGCCCACCCGCCTCTTCAGATTCAGAGAGACAAAGCAGTTGTGCGTCACTGCATACTGCCTCTTCTTCAATTTCTCAAATGCTGCTTGGCTGGCCCCCTCTTTCCAAGTCAAGATATTCAGAGAAAAGAAGTAGAGATGGCTCCTGTCCAGGGCTCTCTGACTGCCTGGGCAATTTGGCAGGTGGTGAAGACACAGATGGGTGCTCTTCAGTGCTCTGGACCTGAGAGGATGTGGCACTAATTGAAGTCGATGTGTTAGCTGCCTTCCATCCGACAACGGCTTCAATTTGTTCCTCCCGCAGCAGTGGGGTACGGCGAGCTCTTACAAAGCTGCACATAAAGGACTATTCCCTGGTAAAACTGGGGGATGCTGAGTCACTGGTTCCCGCAGCCTGCACAGAATCCCCACATCCTCTCCCTGCAGAAACTCCACGCCCATGACCATGTGCCTTAAGGTACCGTCACACTAGGCGATATCGCCAGCGATCCGTGACGTTGCAGCGACCTGGATAGCGATATCGCTGTATTTGACACGCAGCAGCGATCTGGATCCCGCTGTGAAATTGCTGGTCGCTGCTAGAAGGTCTGCACTTTATTTGGTCGCTAGGTCGCCGTGTATCGCCGTGTTTGACAGCAAAAGCAAGGATACCAGCGATATTTTACACTGGTAACCAGGGTAAACATCGGGTTACTAAGCGCAGGGCCGCGCTTAGTAACCCGATGTTTACCCTGGTTACCAGCGTAAAAGTTAAAAAAACAAACAGCACATACTCACCAGCGCGTCCCCCAGCCTCTGCTTCCTGACACTGACTGAGCTCCGGCCCTAAACTGAAAGTGAAAGCACAGCGGTGACGTCACCGCTGTGCTGTTAGGGCCGGCGCTCAGTCAGTGTCAGGAAGCAGAGGCTGGGGGACGCGCTGGTGAGTATGTGCTGTTTGTTTTTTTAACTTTTACGCTGGTAACCAGGGTAAATATCGGGTTACTAAGCGCGGCCCTGCGCTTAGCAACCCGATGTTTACCCTGGTTACCCGGGGACCTCGGCATCGTTGGTCGCTGGAGAGCGGTCTGTGTGACAGCTCTCCAGCGACCAAACAGCGACGCTGCAGCGATCGGCATCGCTGTCGCTATCGCTGCAGCGTCGCTTAATGTGACGGTACCTTTACTCCCTGCCTTCTTCATCTTGGTAGACTGATAAAGATAGGCAGAATAGTACTAAGGGCTTAGTGTGCTTATTCCTGAACAGCTGCTAACAGGTATAAGAAACACTAATGTTATAAAGTGTGGACTAGACTTTAATATGAGCTAATAAGGCCTACACAACTGTAAAGTGGAGTGTTTGGTGAACTTTACTTACCGTATATACTCGAGTATAAGCCGAGATTTTCAGCCCATTTTTTGGGCTGAAAGTCCCCCTCTCGGCTTATACTCGAGTCATACCCGGGGGTCGGCAGGGGAGGGGGGCGGGGGCTATCTAATTATACTCACCTACTGCTGGCGCGGTCCCTGCGCGTCCCTGCTTCTCCCAGCACTGCATATTCTTCCTGTACTGAGCGGACACATGATCCCGCTCATTACAGTAATGAATATGCGGCTCCACCTCCTGTTATGGCCTGGTGGTTACGGAGCAGTACTGAGATGACCTGGTGGGTAAGACCAATCATGGACAAGCTCAGCGGAGGTGGCAGCTCCACCGACAGTAATCACAGTTATGACCTAGTGATTACGGAGCAGAACTGAAATGACCTGGTCGGTAAAACAATCTAAGTACTAGCTCTGGGGAGGTGGTAGCTTTACTGACCGCAATCCCTACTCCTAACACCAACACTAGAAATAGCCGTGGAGCGTGCCTATCTCTGCCTAGACGCCTCTTCACAGCCTAAGAACTAGCTACCCCTGAAGATGGAAACGAAAAACTATCTCGCCTCTGAGAAACCCCCAAAGGAAAGATAGCCCCCCACAAATATTGACGGTGAGTGGAGAGGGAAATGACAAACTCAGAAATGAAACTAGATTTAGCAAAGGAGGCCAAAACTATCTAAATAGACAGAGATAGAAAAGGCTACTCTGCGGTCAGTATAAAAACTAAAAGTCCACGCAGAGTTTACAAAAAATAACCTCCACACAGACTCACGGTGTGGAGGAGCAAATCTGCGACCCCAGAGCTTCCAACTAGCCGGAATGATTCATAATGACAAGCTGGACAAAAGAGACATAACTTAAACTGAACAGAAGGTCATAAGCAGGGAAATACCCAAAAACTAGCAGAACTTATCTTAAGCTGAAATGGACTGGCCAACAGAGAACTTCCAGGAAAGGACTGAATCCACAGGAAGAAACATTGACAGCTGGCATCAACTACAGCCTAAAGCCCAGTTAAATAACAAGGCCAGGGCACCAATTAGTGAAAGCAGCTGCTAAGTTCCACTTGAAACCACCAGAGGGAGCCCAAGAGCAGAACTCCCAAAAATACCATTCATGACCACAGGATGGAGCCCAAGAACGGAATTCACAACAACCTCCCATAGAGGTGGAGCAGCATATTCATTTCGGTAATGAGCGGTAACTGTGACCGCTCAATACAGGAAGAAGATGCAGCTCTGGAAGCAGGGACTGCACAGCGCCAGCAGTAGGTGAGTATACAGCGCTGCGCAGCGCTGCTCGATATTTACCGCTCCTCGTTCCGGTGCGGCTCCGTCATCAGTGTCCTCTGGCTGTGACGCTCAGGTCAGAGGGCGCGGTGACGTAGTCAGTGCGTGCCCTCTGCTGAACGTCAGTGCTGAAGATGGAGCCGCACGAGGAGCAGGTAAATATTGAAAGTGCCGGGGGTCCTGAGCGAAGAGAGGAGAGTATGTGATTTTTTTTTTTTTATCGCAGCAAAAGCATATGGGGCAGTGACTGTACGGAGCATCTGTATGGGGCCATAACGATTGTGCAGCACTATAAGGGGGCAGTGACTGTACGGAGCATCTTATGGGGCCATAACGATTGTGCAGTACTATAAGGGGCAGTGACTGTACGGAGCATCTGTATGGGGCCATAACGATTGTGCAGCACTATAAGGGGCAGTGACTGTACGGAGCATCTGTATGGGGCCATAACGATTGTGCAGCATTATAAGGGGCAGTGACTGTACGGAGCATCTGTATGGGGCCATAACGATTGTGCAGCACTATAAGGGGCAGTGACTGTACGGAGCATCTGTATGGGGCCATAACGATTGTGCAGCACTATAAGGGGCAGTGACTGTACGGAGCATCTTATGGGGCCATAACGCTTGTGCAGCATTATATGGGGCAAGTGACTGTACGGAGCATCTTATGGGGCCATAACGCTTGTACAGCACTATATGGGGCAAGTGACTGTATGGATGATCTTATGGGGCCATAACGTTTGTGCAGCATTATATGGGGCAAGTGTCTGTATGGAGCATCTTATGGGGCCATAACGTTTGTGCAGCACTATATAGGGCAAATATCTCTATGGAGCATCTCATGGGGCCCTTATTACCCTTTTTGCAGGATTACATGGGGCATATTTTAATATGGAGCATCTAATGGGGCCCATCAAACTTTTTGGAGCATTATATGGGGCTCCTGATTCAATATGGATATTCAAAAACACTTAACCTACTGATGTCTCAATTAATTTTACTTTTATTGGTATCTATTTTTACTTTTGAAATTTACCGGTAGCTGCTGCATTTTCCACCCTAGGCTTATACTCGAGTCATTAAGTTTTTCCAGTGGCAAACTTAGGGGGGTCGGCTTATACTAGGGTCAGCTTATACTCAAGTATATACGGTAGGTTTTTTTTTTACAAAAAGACACTGGATGTGCCCAAAAATGTCAACCGATAGTATCACAAACTTTTTGTAGCTATTACAATGCAGGAAGGTAACCTACAATGCAGTAGATGAGGCTCCAAAAAATAGGCTAATACTAATCTGGTTGGGGCTGCAGGGCACAAGGCTGCAGAAAGGCTCCTCTATCTACTCCTATATAGTGTTTGCACGCAATCTAGCTGGATACGGATGGAACCACAATAATAGGAGAATTCAGGAAAAATGTGCAGCAGCATTAATGCAAAAAAGGACAATGGAACAGTATGAGGCAGTGACGCACGCTGAGCGGACTACAACCAGATGTGGCTGCAGAACAGACCACAGTGTGAGCTGCACTCACACACAGAGACCTCGCAGACAGCTGTGAACAGCATTGCAAAGCTGCAGAAAAGCTCCTCTATCTACTCCTATATAGTGTGTGCACACAATCTAGCTAGATATGGATGGAACCACACTAATAGGAGAAAACAGCAAAAAAAGTGCAGCAGCACTAATGCAAAAAAGGACAATGTAACAGTATGAGGCAGTGACGCACGCTGAGCAGACTACAACCAGATGTGGCTGCAGAACAGACTACAGCGTGAGCTGCACTCACACACAGAGACCTTGCAGACAGCCGTGAACAGTGCTGCAAGGCAAAAAAAAGCTCACACAGCGGTTGCTAAAGCAGTCTGGGTAAAGCACAATAAAGCAAATCGCTATCTCAAACTGTCCCTCAGTCAGAACAGCAGCGTCCTGTCCCTAACTGAATTCACAGCAGAGTGAACCCAAAATGGCAGCGGTGGCTTTTATAGTACATCATGACATCATTTCAACAGCCAATCACAGCCATGCCATTAGTTACATGCCTAACATGCATAACAGGATGTACCCACACTTCTTAGGATTCCTCATTGACTGAATCAAATCAAACTGGGTCATTGCATTATGGGAACTTCCAATTCTGGTATTCGATATACTGAAAGTATCGGAACTCAGTATCGGAACTCCGATACAGCGAATATCGGCCGATACCCGATATTGCAGTATCGGAATGCTCATCACTACTTATAACCTGACGTTAAATTCATCCATTGGTTGTATAAATTATTCTTTTGAAAGCGGAAACCCTCCAAAATGTGGTTTAGGTTAAGAAAATAAATTGTCATCAATGCAGAAATATTGATCAGTTAATGGACACAGAATGGTCAGATTTTGGCAAAACAAAAGTGTTGTCGCCCACAGAAAGTAATGTGATATTCAAACAAATAATTAACTTAACATACAAATATGTGTTGCATAACCTTGGTGAATGAAGTTGTGGTGCTATGAGAGTCATATTTAATATTTTGTGTGACTTCCATGAGCTTGAAGGACTGCATCCATGCGGTTCAACAATGATTCATACAATTTATTAATGAAGTCATCAGGAATAGCAAAGAATGCAGTCTTACGTACCTCCTAGAGTTCATCTAGATTCTTTGGATTTGTCTTTGAACTTTGTTGTAGAGATGGATGGATGAGATGGTGCACCATCCTGCTGCAGAATTTGACCCCTTTTATGATTTGGAATATAAGAGGTAGCTAATACCTCTTGATATTTTAGGCTATTGATATTGCCTTCCACCTTGCAAATGTTTCCCACACCCCCATACTGAATGCAACCCCAGACCATGATCTTTCCACCACCAAACTTAACTGTTTTCTAGGTGTATTTTGGATCCATACGGGCTCCAGTAGGTCTCCTGCATTATTTGCGGCAGCTGTGGTGTAATTCTACTGAAGATTCATCAGAGAAATCCACCTTGTTATGGCTAGCGGAATGCACCAAATAAATAGAGATGTTTTTATTGATATTGGTGCGTTCGCAGCCCGGGGTCCACCGTGCAGGAGTACCTGCTGCTAGCAACGGCGGCACGATATGGCGGTATGGACTAACTCAGTTACTTCACCGAGTAGTCGTGAAAGAAAAGCACTGTGCCCTGTTAGGCTTCACAGAGGCACAGGCTAACTGCCCACACAGAGAGCAGTCAGTGGTCACGCATGCACACAAAACTCCTCGCCGGAGGTGCCAGTGCAGCGCCCCAGAGTCCTGGTCGTTGCAGTACTGTGGCTCCGCCACTATGGGGAGCCATGGTGCGTCCGATGGCACTGAAGGAGTTCATCTGATCAGGTATCACAGACACCAATAGATTTCACAGCTGGGCCTCCGGGGGGAGCTAAGGGTTCTATTCATTAGGCCACTCCCCACCATAGTGGGTAATCTGGGGGTCAGGCAGGAAGTTAGAGGAGAAAGCTGACTGGATTGGACGAAGCAACACCTAGTGGCAGAGGGTGCTGTGGAGGAAGAGACAGTAGGGTCTCTGTCAGGGGTGGGATCCTGACAGAGGCTTGGCATTGAAAAGAACGTAATGGGTCCGCGCCAGCTCCGGGAAGCGGCGGGACCCAAGAAAGGACTAGAAGCGAGATAGATTGTGCTGAGTGAGAAACGAGATCAAGCAATAGGAGAATACCAGTAGGGGTCGTGCTGTAAGACCGGAGCAACATCCTACTGAGGCGCACTACCGGCGGCCGGAACGCCGAGGGAGTATTTCATTAGACAGCTTCAAGCAATACTCTAAACAGCGGCAGGACAGTCAGTCTCAGGCGGGCTGTCTCACCTAAATCACCTATGAAGTTTTGGGAGGCAATTGCGGGAGAGGGGCGTCTCTAGGGTCCCGGAAGAACTCCAGGCCTACCCGACAAACGGGTGCCGTTCTAACTGTAACATCAGGAAGGGACGGAAGATTAGCAGAAGATCAGTTAATCGAGTTGTGAGGGAACACGAGAAACAGACACAACGGTTGTGGGGTACTTTCCGTAAGCATAGCAGGGAAGGACTACAACACATAGCGCTAAGAAGGAAGGCACCGATTTCCACCTGTGAAGTGAACTCTGGAGGTGCCATTGGACCGGCCGGACTTGCGCAGCCTGGTGAACCGTATTCTGGACTGAGGACTCAGAGATCTCCAGTAAAGAGGTAAAGAGACTGCAACCTGGTGTCCTCGTTATTTACCGCGACCTGCACCCCACAACTGTACCACCAACATCCACACCTATCATTCACTGTGCGCCCCACGGCAGGGTCACGGGCCGGGGCCTAGCCGCCGTGACAACCCCAGAAGCAGAGACTCAGAGGCCCGGTACCGGTTACCCCTCGGCCCTGCGGCAGTGGGGGCGCTACACCAGCATTCTAGCGGCTTATTTCAGCCGGGTCCCTGAACACATTCAAACACAAACTCCTCGCCGGAGGTGCCAGCATTCTAGGGGCTTATTTCAGCCGGGTCCCTGAACACATACTCTCGTGACCACACTGGTGCAAAGCACTTAACAAGGAACAATACTAGCGCAAGGCCGTGCGGTCATGCGAACCTGAAATAGCTGCAGCACGTACAGGACCTTCCTAGAAGGACCAATGAGAAGCTACACCAGAGCGTGAGCACCTACAGGACCTTCCTGAAGGAGCCAATGACCTTAGCTGCAGTATCAGATCATGTGACCCTCGATCTCCACTGAGAGATCTTACTCTGGGCATGCTCAGAACGAGCAAAGCAGGACTTAGACCCAGAAGCATCTGCTCGCCACTGCCCAGCACCGACTTCAATGGCAGAAGCAGGAGAGGCAGCAGTAACTCTTAGCACAGAGTCAGACTGAGCGAGACGCTGGGACCGACGTCTCCGCTGAGCAGGCTCCACTGCAGCAGGAGAAGAATGAGAGACCGCGGCGGAGATGGACCGAGATTCCCGCTGTGCAGAGGAGGGAACTCGACCCCTAACACACCTTCTGCCACTTTTCCAGCATCCATCTGTTTAGCAGGCTGTTGGACTTTGCAAATGCCACCCAGTTAATTATTTGCCTTTTGTTTAGTGCTGGTTTCTGGGCACTGATTTGACCATGGAGGCCATTTCGAGACAGAATCCTACAAACTGTTCTAGTTGACACTGGAACTTGAGGTGACCAGGGCTGTTGGAGCTCTGCTGGAGTGGAAGAGGGGTTTGCTTTGGATTTTCTAACCAACAAACGTTCCTCCTGAGCAGTTGTCTTGAGGGGTCTGCCAGATCTGGGCTTGTCAAACACATCTCCAGTCTCTTCAAATCTTTTTTTAATTCTTTGTACTTGACGCTGAGACACATTAAAGGTGCCAGCCACCTCTGCAGTGGATCTGGTCTTCAGCCTCTTGGTAATCCAGGCTTTGGTTGCAGGGTGGATTTTTGGCTTGTTGTCAGAGCTCAAGTTGCAGTTCAAGTGAAAGTCTGGGGTGCTGGGTTTCTTTTTATACACACACACACACACACACACACATACACACACACTAATTAACCAATGATTTACTGAGCACAAGTGAGGATGTAAACTAGGATTGGGTGCATTATATGACCAGGCGACAAAACTTTTATCTTGCCAAAATCTGACCATTTTGTGTCCATTAACTGATCAATATTTCTGCATTGATGCCAATTTATTTTCTTAACCTAAACCACATTTCGGAGGGTTTCAGCTTTCAAAAGAATAATTTATACAACCAATGGATGAATTTAACGTCAGGTTATAAGCTTTTATTTACATAACATGGATAAGCAACATAACTTCTTTCAGGGAGTGTAGATAAATTCCTAAAGGGGGAATATTTTCCAAAATGGGGCCACTTGAGGGTGGATTCTGCTTTTATGGCATTTAGGGGCTCTTTAGATGGAGTCTGGAAACTATTCTATAGTCATTTTTTCTCCAAGAGTCAAATAGCGCTCCATCCCTTTAGAGTCTTGCTGTATGGCTAAGCAGCACTGTATCGCCACATATGGGGTATTGCCAAGTTCAGAAGAAATTGTGTAACACATTATGGCACTACTTTTACCCATTTCCCAGTGTGAAAAATTTTCTTCACTACCCAATGGTATCAAATTCTGTGACACACTTGAGGTTTCAACATGACAACTGCACCCCTAGATGAACTCATTGAGGTTTAGTTTGTAAAATGGGGTCACTTAAGGGAGTTTCTGCTGTTCTGGCACCTCAGAGGCTCTGCAAATGTGACATGGCCCCCTCAAACCAATGAAGCAAAATCTGCACTGTAATATGGCGCTCCTTTCCTTTCATGCCCTGCCGTGCTCCCAGACAGTAGTTTTCCACCAAATATTCGGTATGGACATACTTAAGAGAAATTGCACAACAAACTTTGGAATCTATTTTTCCTTGCTACCCTTGTAAAAATAAAACAGCGGGGGCAAAAATAGCATTTGCGTGGTAAAAATGTTTTTTTTTTATTTTGATGGCTCAATATTATAAAATTCTGTAAAGCCCCTGGAGGTTCAAGGTGCTCACCAGACATGTAGATAAATTCCCTGAGGGGTCTAGTTTCCAAAATGGGGTCACTTGTTGGGGGTTTCCACTGTTTATGCACATGAGGGGCTCTCCAAGCACAACATGGCAACCGCTAATTATTCCAGCCAATTTTGCATACCAAAATTCAAATGGCACTCCTTCCCTTCCGAACAGTGCCATGCGCCCAAACAGTAGTACTCCCCCACACATGCTGTATCGGCATGCTCAGGAGAAATTGCACAACAAACTGCATGGTGCAGTTTCTCCTGTTACCTTTACAAATGCAAAATATGGAGCTAAATAGAATTATTTCAGAAAAATGTTATTTTTTTTATTTCCACTGTTCCACATTATAAACTTCTGTGAAGCACCTGTGGGTTCAAGGTGCTCAAAATACATCTAGATAAGTTCCTTATGGGGTCTAGTTTCCAAAATGGTGTCACTTGTTGGGGGTTTCCACTGTTTAGGCACATCAGGGGCTCTAGAACCGCGACATGGCAACCACTAATTATTCCAGCATACAGTGCTACGCGAAAGTATTTGGCTCTCTGGAACTTTTCAACCTTTTCCCTCATAGCATGCTTCAAACATAAAGATACCAAATGTAAATTTTTGGTGAAGAATCAACAACAAATGGAACACTTTTGTGAAGATGAATGAAATTTATTGGTTATTTTAAATTTTTATGGAAATTAACAAACTGAAAAGTGGGGCGTGCAATATTATTCGGCCCCATTAACTTAATACTTTGTTGAGCCATCTTTTGCTGCGATTACAGCTGCGAGTTGCTTGGGGTATGTCTCTATCAGTTTTGTACATTGAGAGACTGAAATTCTTGCCCATTCTTCCTTGGCAAAAGGCTTGAGCTCAGTGAGGTTTGATGGAGATCATTTGTGAACAGCAGTTATCAGCTCTTTCCACATATTTTCGATTGGATTGAGGTCTGGACTTTGACTTGGCCATTCTAACACCTGGATATGTTTATTTGTGAACCATTCCATTGTAGATTTTGCTTTATGTTTTGGATCATTGTCTTGTTGGAAGACAAATCTCCATCTCAGTCTCAGGTCTTTCGCAGACTCTAACAGGTTTTCTTCAAGAATTGGCCTGTATTTGGCTCCATCCATCTTCCCATCAATTTTAACCATCTTCCCTGTCCTTGCTGAAGAAAAGCAGGCCTAAACCATGATGCTGCCACCACCATGTTTGATAGTGGGGATGGTGTGTTGAGGGTGATGAGCTGTGTTGCCTTTACGCCAAACATATCGTTTGGCATTCTTGCCAAAAAGTTTGATTTTGGTTTCATCTGACCAGAGCAACTTCTTCCACATGTTTAGTGTGTGTTCCAGGTGGCTTGCTGCAAACTTTAAACAACACTTTTTATGGATATCTTTGAGAAATGGCTTTCTTTTTGCCACTCTTCCATAAAGGCCAGATTTGTGCAGTGTATGACTAATTGTTGTCCTATGGACAGACTGTCCTATCGCAGCTGTAGATCTCTGTAGTTCATCCAGAGTGATCATGGGCCTCTTGGCTGCATCTCTGATCAATCTTCTCCTTGTTTGAGATGCAAGTTTAGAGGGACGTCCGGGTCTTGTTAGATTTGCAGAGGTATGATACTCCTTCCATTTCAATATGATCGCTTGCACAGTGCTCCTTGGGATGTTTAAAGTTTTGGAAATCATTTTGTATCCAAATCCAGCTTTAAACTTCTCCACAACAGTATCACGGACCTGCCTGTTGTGTTCCTTGGCCTTCATGATGCTTTCTGTGCTTCAAACAGAACTCTGAGACTATCACAGAGCATGTGCATTTATACGGAGACTTGATTACACACAGGTGGATTATATTTATCATTATTAGACATTCAGGTCAACATTGGATCATTCAGAGATCCACAATGAACTTCTGGAGTGAGTGTGCTGCACTGAATGTAAAGGGGCTGAATAGTATTGCACACCCCACTTTTCAGTTTATGAATTTCCACAAAACTTTAAAATAACCAATAAATTTCATTCAACTTCACAATTGTGTTCCACTTGTTGATTTTTCACCAAAACTTTACATTTGGTATCATTATATTTGAAGCATGATATGTGGGAAAAGGTTGAAAAGTTCCAGGGAGCCGAATACTTTCGCAAGGCACAGTATTTTACATTAAAAAAGTCAAATGGTGCTCCTTCCCTTCTGAGCCCTGCCGTGCTCCCAAACAGTAAATTTCTCCCACACATGGGGTATCGGCATGCTCAGGAGTAATTGCAAAACAAAATATATGGTCCATTTCTCCTGTTACCCTTGAAAAAGTAAAACAATGTAGGTCTAAAGGAAAATTTTTGTGAAAGAAAAGTAAATGTTGATTTTTTCCTTCCACATTCCATTCATTACTGTGACGCACGTGAAGGGTTAATAAACTTCTTGAATGTGGTTTTGAGCACCTTGAGGGATGCAGTTTTTAGAATGGTGTCATTTTGGGGTATTTTCTTTCACATAGACCCCTCAAAGTAAATTCAAATGTGAGGTGGTCTCTAAAAAAAAATGTTTTTGTAAAACATTTTTTTAAAAATGAAAAATCGCTGGTCAACTTTTGACTCTTATAACGTCCTAACAAAAACAAATTTGGGTTACAAAATTGTGCTGATGTAAAGTAGACATGTGGGAAATGTTATTTATTAACTATTTTGTGTGATATGACTGATTAAGGGCATAACAATTAAAAGTTTGAACATTGCAAAATGTTCAAGATTTTGACCAAATTTCCATTTTTTTCACAAATAAATGCAAGTCATATCAAAGAAATTTTACCTCTAACATGAAGAACAGTATGTCACGAGAAAATAATCTGAGAATCACCAGGATCTGTTTTAGCATTCCAGAGTTATGACTTCATAAAATAACAGTAGTCAGAATTGTAAAAATTGGCCTGGTTATGAAAGGATTAAAAAGGCTGTTGTGCCTCCTCTTCTGGTGTTAGTACACCGGAAGTGAGGCTTGGAGAGGGGAGGGGGAATGTGTGAGTCAACATTAGCCATGCATAACAACCGCAGCCCAGCATCTCAGACCTTGTTTCCATTTCTCCACCATTGAGAGACAACACTTCCCCCCACTAAGGGATTTTTTAAAATAATTCTTCAAGTGCCTTCAGGTACTGCAACATTCTATTAGACCTCTCTGCCATGGGAAGGAGAGATGGAAAGTTCTCCTCGCAGGGTGGGTGTCAGGAACATGAGGTATTTGGTTGTGTATTATCACGCACACTGAGCTCAGCTACGTCTCTTAAAGGTGAGTAGACACACAATGTGGGCCATTCTAATCCCCCCTCTTCTTACTCTGCCTGCTGTGTGTGTGTGTGTGTGTGACTCCTAAACCTCTCATTTCCCCCTCCCAGAGGAATTTTTATTGCTTTTAGCTGCAAATACCAGGCTCTGCGAAAACTACTCATTCCCTCCTCCAAATTGGTACTGGTTGAAACTGGTATATAGAAACTGTCACGGGGAGACAAGGAGGGCGAGAGCTAATAACCCGGGCCCCTGCAATTTCCCTCAGACTAGGGAAACCCTGTCTGACCCTCTACCTGAAGTTTACAGGCCTCCACCCTCACCCTGACTCCTGATTCAGCCCTAGACTGGACACCACCGCCCACCACCCAGTGAATGCAATAGACCAATACCCAGAGTAATAACAAACAAGGATAAAGGAAAATACACCACCAGCAACGATTCTCCACCAACCAGCTCTCCACTCTGGACCGAGATAACTAAGGATAAGACAGAAGCTATAATCGGCGACGCCCAAAGATCCGGAGAACCATTTAAAGGAAATGGGCATGGCCCAGCTTCCAATCCGAGAATCAGATAAATTAACCCCGGAGCAGCCAGACGAAAACTAGCCAACACCAATGAGCAGTGGTCAAACGCGGAATTACCGCTGTCTGTCAGACGACCTGGTCTGAACAGTGTCCGACATGACAGTACCCCGCCTTCTACGAGGGACCCCAGGGACCTCACGGCTTATAGGACCCAGCTTGTCCGGATGGCGACGATGAAAACACCTGACCAGCCGATCCGCATGAATGTCCGAGGCTGGTCCGAGGCCTGAGTGTGACCTGAGCGTAAGTGTGAACGGCGGTAAGTGTGTGACTTGTGATTCAGTGAGGAGGTATTTGGAAGGCCTTTAACAAATACCTGTGTGAATTTGTGCGAGTTGCTGAATTGGGAGTAGCTATATTCATAAGGAGTTAACTTAGGGTGGGGGCTCATAATTAAGGGGATATAAGGGGCAGCTGTTTGAGGCTCAAGTCCTTTTTGGAAGTGCATCTGAACAGCAAGGTGGATTGCTGTTGAGGGGAGATAGAGAGAAAAAAAAAAAAATCTATAAATCTTCAGCACAGCGAGTGTGAGCGAGCTGAGTGTGACCTGAGCGTAAGTGTGAACGGCGGTAAGTGTGTGACTTGTGATTCAGTGAGGAGATATTTGGAAGGCCTTTAACAAATACCTGTGTGAATTTGTGCGAGTTGCTGAATTGGGAGTAGCTATATTCATAAGGAGTTAACTTAGGGTGGGGGCTCATAATAAAGGGGATATAAGGGGCAGCTGTTTGAGGCTCAAGTCCTTTTTGGAAGTGCATCTGAACAGCAAGGTGGATTGCTGTTGAGGGGAGATAAAAAGTGTGTGACTTGTGATTCAGTGACTTTGGAATCAGGGAGTTTCCAAGGGAGGAATTGCTTCTGTTTTTTTTTTTTTTTTTTGGGTTTAATTAATACTTTGTATTTATTTTTAATTAACGTTTCTGTGTGCTGCAATCCCCATTAGGAAATGTGCTCCACAATTGTTAATGCCATCCAGTGTACATCTTGCCACATGTATGCAGTCCTTGACCAGCCGGTCGAGGGTGCATACTGCTGTGCGAGATGTGAGCACTGTGCATTTGGAAACCCAGATACTGGATCTAAATGTGCAGCTGGCAACACTGAGATCCATAGACAATATGGAGAGGAGTCTTCTGCTCACAGAGCAGATGCTCAATGGGATAGATGAGGGGGATGGCAGGATGGAGCTGCAGGACAGTGTGGCAGTTAGCTGGGTGACAGATAGAAGGCGGGGTAGAGGGAAGAGTGCCAGGGAGGCTAGTCCTGATCTGGCACACCCCAATAGGTTTGCTAAGTTGGCAGATGAGGGGGCTACCAGTACAGGGGTAGCACTGCTGCAGCCAGGCATGTCCTCTGAAAGCCGGAGGAGTGACTGCTCCAGTAAGGGGGGAAATAGGAGAGCAGGGCTGGCCAGACAGGTGCTGGTAGTGGGGGACTCAATTATTAGGGGAACAGATAGGGCAATCTGTCACAAAGACAGGGATCGTCGGACGGTGTGCTGCCTACCTGGCGCTCGAGTCTGACACATCGCTGATCGGGTGGACAGATTACTGGGAGGGGCTGGTGAGGACCCAGCGGTCATGGTGCACATTGGCACAAATGACAAAGTTAGAGGTAGGTGGAAGGTCCTTAAAGATGATTTCAGGGAATTAGGCTGCAAGCTGAAAGCAAGGACCTCCAACGTGGTATTTTCCAAAATACTGCCTGTACCACGTGCCACGCCAGAGAGGCAACGGGAGATTAGGGATGTTAATAAGTGGCTCAAGAATTGGTGTAGGAAGGAGGGGTTTGGGTTCCTGCAGAACTGGGCCGACTTCTCAGTTGGCTACAGGCTCTACGCTAGGGACGGGCTGCACCTCAATGGGGAAGGTGCAGCTGTGCTGGGGGAGAAAATGGTTAGAAGGTTGGAGGAGTGTTTAAACTAGGGAATGGGGGGGAGGGTATTCATTTTATAGGAGGGGAAGATAGTGCAGATAGAGACCTGGGCACAAATAAGGAAGTTGGGGGTGGCGGTGGCATGGGGGGTGGGGTTAGAACAGTTAGTAATTTAAGAAAGAATAGAGGTACAGAGAGTAACATCAAGTGCATGTATACTAATGCCAGAAGCCTCGCCAACAAAATGGATGAATTAGAACTAATGTTGTTGGAGCATAATTATGACATGGTGGGGATATCTGAGACGTGGCTGGATGAGAGCCATGACTGGGCTGTTAACTTGCAGGGCTATAACCTGTTCAGAAATGACCGTACAGATAAGCGAGGGGGAGGGGTGTGTCTATATGTAAAATCTTCCTTAAAACCCATCCTGCGTGATAATATAGGTGAATTTAATGAAAATGTAGAGTCCCTGTGGGTGGAGATAAGGGGAGGGGGAAAAAATAATAAATTACTGATAGAGGTTTGTTATAAATCTCCAAAACTAATGGAAGCAATGGAGAATATCCTCGTAAAGCAAATAGATGAAGCTGCGACTCAAGGAGAAGTCATTATTATGGGGGACTTCAACTACCCTGAAATAGATTGGGGAACAGAAACCTGCAGTTCCAGTAAAGGTAATCGGTTTTTGACAACTATGAGAGACAATTACCTTTCACAACTGGTTCAGGACCCAACAAGAAGGGGGGCACTGCTAGACCTAATATTAACCAACAGGCCAGACCGCATATCAAATATAAGGGTTGGGGGTCACTTGGGGAATAGTGATCACAAAATAATAAGTTTTCATGTAACCTTTAATAAGATGGGTAGTAGGGGGGTGACAAGGACACTAAACTTCAGGAGGGCAAATTTCCAACGGATGAGAGAGGATCTTGGTGCAATTAACTGGGACGATATCCTGAGACACAAAAATACACAAAGAAAATGGGAGACATTTATTAGCATCCTGGATAGGACCTGTGCACAGTATATACCGTATGGGAATAAACATACTAGAAATAGGAGGAAACCAATATGGCTAAATAGAGCTGTAAGGGGCGCAATAAGGGACAAAAAGAAAGCATTTAGAGAATTAAAGGAAGTAGGTAGTGAGGAGGCATTAAATAAATACAGAAAGTTAAATAAATTCTGTAAAAAGCAAATCAAGGCAGCAAAGATTGAGACAGAGAGACTCCTTGCCAGAGAGAGTAAAAATAATCCCAAAATATTCTTTAACTATATAAATAGTAAGAAACTAAAAAATGACAGTGTTGGCCCCCTTAAAAATAGTCTGGGTGAAATGGTGGATGAGGATGAGGAAAAAGCCAATATGCTAAATGACTTTTTTTCATCAGTATTTACAAAAGAAAATCCCATGGCAGACAAAATGACTAGTGATAAAAATTCCCCATTAAATGTCACCTGCTTAACCCAGCAGGAAGTACAGCGGCGTCTAAAAATAACTAAAATTGATAAATCTCCGGGCCCGGATGGGATACACCCCCGAGTACTGCAGGAACTAAGTACAGTCATTGATAGACCATTATTTTTAATCTTTAAAGACTCCATAATAACAGGGTCTGTACCACAGGACTGGCGTATAGCAAATGTGGTGCCAATATTCAAAAAAGGGGCAAAAACTGAACTCGGTAATTATAGGCCAGTAAGCTTAACCTCTACTGTGGGTAAAATCCTGGAGGGCATTCTAAGGGATGCTATGCTGGAGTATCTGAAGAGGAATAACCTCATGACCCAGTATCAGCACGGGTTTACTAGGGACCGTTCATGTCAGACTAATTTGATCAGCTTCTATGAAGAGGTAAGTTCCGGACTGGACCAAGGGAACCCAGTGGACGTAGTATATATGGACTTTTCCAAAGCTTTTGATACGGTGCCACACAAAAGGTTGTTACATAAAATGAGAGTAATGGGGATAGGGGAAAATATGTGTAAGTGGGTTGAGAGCTGGCTCAGGGATAGGAAACAAAGGGTGGTTATTAATGGAGCACACTCGGACTGGGTCACGGTTAGCAGTGGGGTACCACAGGGGTCAGTATTGGGCCCTCTTCTTTTTAACATATTTATTAATGACCTTGTAGGGGGCATTCAGAGTAGAATTTCAATATTTGCAGATGACACTAAACTCTGCAGGGTAATCAATACAGGGGAGGACAATTTTATATTATAGGATGATTTATGTAAACTAGAAGCTTGGGCTGATAAATGGCAAATGAGCTTTAATGGGGATAAATGTAAGGTCATGCACTTGGGTAGAAGTAATAAGATGTATAACTATGTGCTTAATTCTAAAACTCTGGGCAAAACCGTCAATGAAAAAGACCTGGGTGTATGGGTGGATGACAAACTCATATTCAGTGGCCAGTGTCAGGCAGCTGCTACAAAGGCAAATAAAATAATGGGATGTATTAAAAGAGGCATAGATGCTCATGAGGAGAACATAATTTTACCTCTATACAAGTCACTAGTGCGACCACACTTAGAATACTGTGCACAGTTCTGGTCTCCGGTGTATAAGAAAGACATAGCTGAACTGGAGCGGGTGCAGAGAAGAGCGACCAAGGTTATTAGAGGACTGGGGGGTCTGCAATACCAAGATAGGTTATTACACTTGGGGCTATTTAGTTTGGAAAAACGAAGACTAAGGGGTGATCTTATTTTAATGTATAAATATATGAGGGGACAGTACAAAGACCTTTCTGGTGATCTTTTTAATCATAGACCTGAGACAGGGACAAGGGGGCATCCTCTACGTCTGGAGGAAAGAAGGTTTAAGCATAATAACAGACGCGGATTCTTTACTGTAAGAGCAGTGAGACTATGGAACTCTCTGCCGTATGATGTTGTAATGAGTGATTCATTAATTAAATTTAAGAGGGGACTGGATACCTTTCTGGAAAAGTATAATGTTACAGGGTATATACACTAGATTCCTTGATAAGGCGTTGATCCAGGGAACTAGTCTGATTGCCGTATGTGGAGTCGGGAAGGAATTTTTTTCCCCATGGTGGAGTTACTCTTTGCCACATGGGGTTTTTTTTGCCTTCCCCTGGATCAACATGTTAGGGCATGTTAGGTTAGGCTATGGGTTGAACTAGATGGACTTACAGTCTTCCTTCAACCTTAATAACTAACTATGTATGGTACCCAGGACCTCTCCTCAGGCCCATAACCATGCCAGTGTACCAAATATTGTAAAGTGCGGCGCACCACACGAGAGTCAACCACCCTGGAGACTTCAAATTCTAGGTTACCATCCACCAAGACTGGAGGTGGCATAGGCGCCGCGTCCACAGAACCCACCACCTTCTTAAGAAGAGACCTGTGGAACACGTTGTGTATTTTATACACCGTAGGGAGCTCCAGTCGGTACGCTACTGGGTTAATGACGGCGGTGACCCTAAATGGACCAATAAACCGTGGACCCAATTTAAGGGATGGTATCTTTAGTCTTATGTTTTTTGTGGATAACCACACCCAGTCATCCACACTCAGGTCCGGACCTGGCACACGCCTACTGTCAGCCACACATTTGTACCTAGCACCCACACTCAACAGGCGCTGTTTAACTTTCCTCCAGACTGATGACAATTGTGTTCCTAACTGGTCCTCCTCCGGAACGCCGGAAGAGCCTCTCTGACTCAACGTACAAAACTGAGGATGTAGCCCGTAAACACAAAAAAACGGAGACTCCCCAGACGACTCCTGGCGGTGATTATTGATGGCAAACTCAGCCAAAGGAAGAAAGGTAGACCACTCCTCCTGGTTATCAGAGACAAAGCAGCGCAAGTACTGCTCCAAATTTTGGTTCATACGCTCGGTCTGACCATTTGACTGGGGATGAAACGCAGACGAATGAGACAACTTGATCCCCAGCCATGAGCAAAATGCTTTCCAAAATTTTGCTACAAACTGAGTACCCCTATCTGACACGATGTGAGACGGAACTCCATGAAGCCTGACCACCTCCTGCACAAACACCTGAGCAAGAGTTTTAGCGTTAGGTAAAGAAGGCAAAGACACAAAGTGCGACATTTTTGAAAACCGATCCACAATCACCAAAATGACCGTGTTCCCAGCTGAGGGAGGCAAATCAGTGATGAAATCCATGGAGATTTCCGTCCATGGCTTACTAGGTACCTCCAGAGGAAGTAGTGTGCCAACAGGACGGGAGCGATGCGTCTTCGCCCTAGCACACGTGGTGCAAGCTGACACATATGAGACCACGTCCCGTCGGATTTTGGGCCACCAAAACCCGGGTGACACCAACTCCAAAGTACCTCTAACCCCTGGGTGGCCAGCCAGGACAGTATCATGATGCTCCGCCAACACCTTTAGGCGGAGATGAAGCGGTACAAAAGATTTGTTGATGGGAAGCTCAGATGGTACCTCCTCCTGAGCCTCGGCAATCTCAACCTCAACCTCGGTAGTGAGAGCCGAAACCACAACACCCTTTTGGAGGATGGGTACTGGATCCTCCCGAGGTTCTCCCCCCGGAAAACACCTGGACAGAGCATCCGCCTTAGTGTTTTTAGACCCTGGTCTGTTAGTGACAACAAAGTTGAACCGCGTGAAAAACAATGCCCAGCGAGCCTGCCTGGGGGACAGACGATTGGCTGACTCCAAATACAGCAGATTCTTATGGTCGGTAATAACAGTGACCTGATGTACCGACCCCTCCAAGAAGTGTCGCCATTCCTCAAAGGCCAACTTAATAGCCAACAACTCCCTGTTGCCGATATCGTAGTTACGTTCAGCGGACGACAGTTTTTTGGAGAAATAGGCGCACGGACGTAAACCACTCAAGGATGAGCCTTGAGATAGTACCGCCCCCACACCAACCTCAGATGCATCGACTTCCACAACAAAGGGTTTAGATACGTCTGGCTGCACAAGAATGGGGGCTGAAACAAAACTGTTCTTGAGAAATTCAAATGCGCGAACAGCAGCCTCAGGCCAAACGGAGAAATTGGTACCCTTTTTAGTCATGTCAGTTAGCGGTTTAGCAATGATAGAAAAATCCTTGATAAATTTCCTACAGTAGTTAGAAAACTCAAGGAACCGCTGAAGTGCTTTCAGGTTATCAGGACATTCCCAATGCAGCACCGCTTGCACCTTAGCGGCGTCCATTTTAAAACCAGAAGCAGACACAATATAACCCAAGAACGGCAACTCTTGAGCAAAAAATACACATTTCTCAAGTTTAGCATACAGCTTATTCTCTCTGAGAAGCTGTAACACCTGCCTGACATGATCTAAATGAGCATCACGGTCGCAAGAATATATGAGGATGTCATCTAGGTACACGATAACGAATTTCCCCAAAACATGCGAGAACACATCATTGATGAAATGTTGGAACACTGCAGGTGCATTAGTTAACCCAAAAGGCATCACCAAATTTTCAAAATGACCCTCAGGGGTATTAAAAGCCGTCTTCCACTCATCACCTTGACGGACTCTTATGAGGTTGTACGCCCCCCTGAGGTCAAGCTTGGTAAACCACTTAGCACCTGCCACCTGGTTGAACAAGTCAGGTATCAGTGGCATAGGGTATGGATCACGAACCGTAATCTGGTTCAACTCCCTGAAATCCAAACATGGGCGTAATCCGCCATCTTTCTTCTTCACGAAGAAGAACCCCGCTGCCACCGGCGAGGATGACGGCCTGATGTGCCCTTTGCTCAAACTTTCAGAAATGTAATCCTTGAGCGCTTGTCTCTCCGGACCGGAGATGTTGAACATCCTTGCTTTAGGCAACTTGGCCCCTGGTTTAAACCTGATAGAACAGTCATAGGAGCGGTGTGGCGGCAACTCTGAACAACCCTTCTCAGAGAACACATCCGCATAATCCTGAAGTGACTCAGGAACGCTTGAAGTCACAGAGGACACACATGTGGCCAGGCAATTCTCCTGACAGAAATCACTCCACTGGATTATGTCCTGAGTTTTCCAGTCAATCACCGGGTTGTGTGTAGACAACCATGGAAAACCCAGAACCAATTGTGCCGGAAGATTCTTGAGCACCTTACATGTGACCTGCTCAAAATGAAGAACCCCAATGTGGAGTTTAACCTCAGCCATGAACTCAGTAATCTCCCCCTGTGGAAGAGGAGCAGAATTGATGGTGACCACACGGATAGGATGAGGCAGTTTTTTAATCTTAAAACCAGCAGTGCGGGCAAACTCCTCATCAATGAGATTTGTGGTGGAACCACTATCCACAAAAATAGTGATTGGTATCTCTCTGCCAGCGACAACAACTTTGGCAGGGAACATGCACTGAGAACTCATCATGGAGGATATACATAAGCTCAGATTGGACTCCTCCACTCCCTCTGAGCTCAGAAGTTTTCCGCCGTTGCGTTTTTCTTTAACAGCAGAGGACAGATATTAATAAAATGACCAGTTTTACCGCAGAAAAAACAGGCTCCCTGCTTCCTGAGTACAGGGGTACGATTCTTAACATGTGACACCCCTGCGATTTGCATAGATTCCGTGGGCTCACCTGCAGCAACCACACGTGAACCTAAACCTTCACCCACAGGCGGCATCTCATGATTCCCCTGACGCAAACGGCGATCAATGCGGACAACAAGACTCATGGCGGAATCTAGTGAAGCAGGAGTCTCGTACATCAGGAGGGCTTTTTAAACCCTATTAGAAACTCCATGAATAAAGTGACTCCGCAATGCTGGCTCATTCCACTGAGTGTCAACCGCCCAGCGGCGAAATTCAGAACAGTAATCCTCTGCAACACGCTCCCCCTGGCAAATAGTGCGTAACTTAGATTCTGCTAGAGCCATTCTGTCTGGATCGTCGTAAATGTGTCCTAGAGCAGAAAAGAAACACTCCAATGAGTTAAATGCAGCAGAATCAGAAGGCAACGAAAATGCCCATGATTGGGGATCCCAGCTTAACAATGACAACACCAGACCCACACGTTGAGCCTCATTACCAGAGGAGATCGGGCGCATACAAAAATACAGTTTGCAAGCTTCACGAAAATAAACAAATTTACTGCGTTCCCCAGCAAATTTTTCAGGCAAAGGAAACTTGGGCTCATTAACTCCTCCTGTCGCTCCAGCCTGTATACTAGATACTGCTAGTCCCTGTTGCTGCACTGCTCCCCTCAACTCGGTGACCTGTAGGGACAGCGCCTCCAACTGGCGGGTTATGGAAGTCATGGGATCCATGACAAAACTCAGAAAAGAAAAAAAAAGGAACCCCTTTTTTTTTTTTTTTTTTTTTTGTTAGGCCGATTATAATGTCACGGGGAGACAAGGAGGGCGAGAGCTAATAACCCGGGCCCCTGCAATTTCCCTCAGACTAGGGAAACCCTGTCTGACCCTCTACCTGAAGTTTACACTGAAGGTGTGCATGTTCAGGCCTCCACCCTCACCCTGACTCCTGATTCAGCCCTAGACTGGACACCACCACCCAGTGAATGCAATAGACCAATACCCAGAGTAATAACAAACAAGGATAAAGGAAAACATACACCATGCCGCAGTCAATCAGGAATACACTATAAATGTGCAGGGCAAAATAAATACAAATATAGGAAGGAGTAAATAAGACAAAGGAAAATCCACCACCAGCAACGATTCTCTACTAACCAGCTCTCCACTCCGGACCGAGATAACTAAGGATAAGACAGAAGCTATAATCGGCGACGCCCAAAGATCCAGAGAACCATTTAAAGGAAATGGGCATGGCCCAGCTTCCAATCCGAGAATCAGATAAATTAACCCCGGAGCAGCCAGACGAAAACTAGCCGACGCCAATGAGCAAACAGTGGTCATACGCGAAATTACCGCGTCTGTCAGACGACTTGGTCTGAACAGTGTCAGACATGACAGAAACCAGGAGCTTCTATTGTTATATTACAGTGATATATATTGACACCGATCTGAGCTAGGGTTATAAGAATTATATATTCCGGATGTCCATTGATAGATCTATAACTCACTGAAAGCATGAGCAGCTAAACACAATGAGTGCAAAGTGCGGGTTTCTCAGTATTCAGTTCTGGTAATTGCTCCATATTTACACTTAAAAGAACGTCCATGACCTGATGTGGGGAACATCATGAGCATGATGTCATACTTATGTGAGGTTCACACAGCAAGTTATGCATAAAAATAGTTACCATAGCTGTAAGTAAAGAGGAGTTGTCAGCCTCTAAGTGATGTCACCACAGGGGGAGTGCCTGGGTTTTGGGCTAAGAATATCTTAGTGAGACAGCAGTCCAGCAGTGTCTTCTGTCCGGGTTCTTGCTGCTGTGCAGTTGTATGATGCATCTGGATATATGGAAGTCCTTTCTCCTCCATATCACACGGCCAGTCACAAGTTGAAAAGATCTGATCGCTTTGTAAGCTCTATTCAAGTTTAATCCCTTTTTTCATTTGTAATCTGTAATGAACACATGATTTTGTGTTCTTTATAACATCTTTTATACTTTGTAAACACTGCCTACCTTTTTATGGAGTAAAATATATAATTTACTAGCTTGTCTATTCCTGCTCTATAAACGAACTGACGCTTCCTCTAAAGTGAATTGCGCTACTGTTTTGGGTTAGCTCCGGACCCATTAATCCTTAGGAAATCAGAGCTGGTGGCAGCATACTTTGTTCTGGGTGATTGGGGAAGGCTTAGTACCAATGGCGGCATTAATAATTATTGTTCACGCCTGAGTGGGAGTAGTTATCTCGCCCTCGCTGCAGCGTGCCCAATAGCCAGTACATAGCAGGCAGCCTTTCTGGCGACCAATTACCCTAGATTCAGTACCTAATCTGACCTGAGGATAAAGGGGTGCCAGAGAGCTGCAAGTTCCAAACCGGAACTGGGAAGAGGGATATAGATAAATCCCCTTCAGAAGGATCCAGGGGCAACCAAACCACCCAGTTCGTGACAAATTGGTGTGAGTAGTGGGGACGATAAAGGTATCTTCCCCGGGATCCCTGACATATTGTGGGGATCCGTGACATATTGTTGGAAGCATGGTGTGAACCGTGACATATTGGTGGCAGAGGGGTGGGATCATTGAGCATTAGTTATCTGGTTTGAGCAATCATTCCTCTCACTAAAAACTTGCACAGTTCTTGAGAGGACTTTGAGCAAAAACGTGATCTGGTTTGAGCAATCATTCCTCTCATTAAAAACTTGCACAGTTCTTGAGAGGACTTTGAGCAAAAAAAGTTTTACAGAACAAGCTCAGTGTTTACTAGTCCTGAGACGATACCGTGTGTACTTGTGATTATCCCCTCCCTTTCCCTTCGTTTTTCTATCCTATCTTTTACTTGGCAATGATGGCCGCAAAAGGAGAAGCCTGGTACACCCAGCAGAAGAAGGAAACTCTTGTTGGAGTATGCATGTACCACGGCCTGGATCCCCATGGCAAAACCAAGGCTCAATTGGTCACGGAACTGGTGCAATTTGAAGCAGACCAAGTGGGTCTTCAGAGCCCAGCGGATGCAGAAGCCAGCACCAGCGCAGTTGGGGCTGCTGCTGAGGTCCAACCGCTGAATGACTGCCCTATTTGCAACCAGGGGAGCGCGGACCTCCGTCTGCAGCTGGCTCTGCAACAATGCTCCAGAGATGACACAGAGAGACGTCTGCATCTGGTCCTGCAATTCAAAGAGGCCCAGCAGAAGGTGGAGAGAGCTCAGGCTCAGAGAGCAGAGCGGCATGCGGAGCGGGAGTACCAGCTGCAGTTAGCCTGACTCCAGGTGCAGAGATCTTCCCAGGCCAGCAGTGAGTCCAGCCGTAGTGTTGAGTGATACCTTCCGATATACAAAAGTATCGGTAACGGATTGGATTGGCCGATATCCAAAAAATATCGGATATCGCCGATACCGATACCCGATCCAGGCGGGACACTACAGACAGGAGTCTGTGTGTGTGGAGGAGAAAGCCTCCACAGTGTGTTAAGGCTCCAGGACTGGGCCTGCATGCTGGACATTGCACAGCTTGTGTGCCGTCAGGCCCGAGAAGAGCAGGGCTCTTCTATGGACTTTTATGCTATGTCGGCCTGATGTACGGACTGTTTTCCTTTTTGTTGCTGCCTTGCTGGTTTATGGAGCAAATAAACCCACATGGACATTAAAGAGATTGTGCCTCCTGTTTCCTCCAACGCACCTGAGCGAGTGAATCCCTACAATACATCCTACATACATACTACATACATACATGCTACATACATACATGCTACATACATACTACATACATACTACATACATACATGCTACATACATACATACATACTACATACATGCTACATACATACTACATATAACACTAATAGGAGAACCATGAGTCAAAAAAGTTGCCAAAAATAATTAGAGCAAAAGTACAAAATTTATTAAAGATACAATCAATAAAATATTACCAGTTACAGTAAAGTGACTAAATCCGTGGATACAGTGGTGAGCTGAGAACACCAGGACGAGACATGGAAATCCTAAGGTATATGAATATGTAATACATATGCTATTACGATCGTATGTACTGAAGGCTAACTGCCAAAAACAGGCAGCCCAGCAAAGAAATGTGATGGTAACATAAGGTGCAGACGTACTAAAACAATTAGCCGGGAGCTACAGCACACACAAAATAAGTAAAGCAGTTAGTTACCCATGTGGGATGATATGGAGGTCCCGTCCGGCGCCCAGTCACATACCCCAACACGCGTTTCGCGTTTGAACGTTGCCGCTTCCTCAGTATGTGTACATACTACATACATACATGCTACATACAGTACATACATGCTACATACATGCTACATACATGCTACATACATACTACATACATACTACATACATGCTACATACATGCTACATACATGCTACATACATACATACATACATGCTACATACATACTGCATACATACATACATACATACTACATACATACATACATACTACATGACATACATGACATACATATAGACATACAGTACATTAAACATAGATTACATACTCACCATTACTTGTCACTTTGTTCCCCGAAACCAGTGTCAACCTGTAAAAAATATGAAAAAAACAAACAACCAATATACTCCCTGTCCGCATGCGCAGCAGAAACTCCGCCCCCTCCTCCCCGGACTTCAGAATGTGCAGCGGATGCATTGAAAAACAGCATCTGCTGCCCACGTCAGGCACTAATTTCACAACGTGCGTCGGTACATCGGCCCGATGCATAGCGATGGACCCGTACTGACGCAAGTGTGAAACAGGCCTTTATGAGCGCGAATTAAAAAAAAACGGCGTGGGCTCCCGCACAATTTTCTGCGCCAGAGGGGGAAAGCCGAAGGCCGAGGGCCAATATTTGTAGCCTGCTATGAATATCAGCCCGCAGCGGTCTGTGTAGCCTTTACTGGCTATTAAAATAGGGGGACCGCCCCAAAAAAATGACGTGGGGTCCCCCTATATTTTATAGCCAGAAAGGCTACGCAGAGAGCTGCGGGCTGATATTCATAGCCTAGAGAGGGGCCATGGATATTGCCCCCCTGGCTACAAATACCAGTCCGCAGACGCCCCAAAAATGGCGCATCTGTAAGATGCGCCAATTCCGGAACTTAGCCCCTCTCTTCCCACTCCCGTGTAGCGGTGGGGTATGGGGTAATAAGGGGTTAATGTCACTTTGCTATTGTAAGGTGACATTAAGCCGGGTTAATAACGGAGAGGCGTCAATAAGACGCCTATCCGTTATTAATCCAATAGTAAGAAAGGGTTAATAAAACACGCACACATTAGGAAAAAGTATTTTAATATTCTTCATTTCACCATACTTACCATACTTCAGCGCCTGCAAAAAACGTAAAATAATAAACCGCATACTACCTGTCCGCCGTAGTCCAATTAATAACGAGTGTCCCACGACGATCTCCCCTATAGAACAGTGACATCGGGTGATGTCACTGCTCTATAGGACCCTCAGTGACACACTGACAGGAGACAATGGCTCCTGCAGTGCATCACTGAGGTTACCTTAGGACAAATCTCACTTTATGACAATTGCTGCCTGGGAAAATTGCTCATACAGCAATGCCATAAAGTGAGACTAGGGACTTTTTTTTTTACAGCGGCGGAGGAATACCTTCCTCTGTCATTGTGTTTCTGGAGCCCCTAGAGAGCAGTTGTAACAGCTGTTGCTGCCGTTCTCTATGGGAGATTGTCGTGGGACACTCGTGGATTTCTGCGGACAGGGAGTACATTGGTTGTTTGTGGGTTTTTTTATATTTTTTACAGGTTGACACTGGCTTCGGGGAACAAAGTGACAAGTAATGGAGTATGTAATCTATGTTTAATGTACTGTATGTCTGTATGTATGTCATGTATGTAATGTATGAATGTATTGTGTGTAGTATGTATGTAGTATGTATGTATGTAGTATGTATGTAGCATGTATGTAGTATGTATGTAAGTAGTATGTATGTATCATGTATGTAGCATGTATGTAGCATGTATGCAGCATGTATGTATGTAGTATGTATGTAGCATATATGTAGCATGTATGTAGCATGTATGTAGTATGTATGTAGCATGTTTGTAGTATGTATGTAGCATGTATGTAGCATGTTTGTATGTAGCATGTTTGTAGCATGTATGTAGCATGTATGTATGTATGTATGCAAGTATGTATGTATGTAGTATGTATGTAGCATGCATGTATGTATGTAGTATGTATGTAGCATGTATGTAGTATGTTTGTATGTAGCATGTATGTATGTAGCATGTATGTAGTATGTAGCATGTATGTATGTATGTATGTAGTATGTATGCAGTATGTAGCATGTATGTAGCATGTATGTAGCATGTTTGTATGGAGTATTTTTTTTTTTCATTCAACACATTAGCCAGATGATGGGACTACTACTGTCCCATCATTGGCTAATGTGTCAATCACTGTCAGTGTAGCAGGCATCATCTGATGGGACGTGTAGTTTCATCGGACGATGCCCGCACAGAGACATTCCGCACGCCGCACAGAGACCCCCCCACACTGCAGAGACACCCTGCACGCCGCAGAGACCCCCACACACCTCACAGAGACCCCCCACGCCACACAGAGACCCCGCACGCCGCACAGAGACCCCGCACGCCGCACAGGGACACCCCACACGCCACACAGAGACACCCCGCACACCGCACAGAGGCCCCGCATGCTGCACAGAGACACTCCGCACAGAGACACCCCGCATGCCGCATAGAGCCGCGGAACACACGCAGAGAGCCCCATGGTCATGCACAGACACCGCCCGCACATGTGCACACGCAGTCTCCGCCCACGCACTGCCCACACTTCATTTTACTGCATAATTTCACTATAGGAACTTCCAATTCCGATTTCCGATATCGCAAAAATATCGGAAATCGGTATCGGAATTCCGATACAGCGAATATCGGCCGATACCCGATATTTGCAGTATCGGAATGCTCAACACTATCCAGCAGCGCTCAGACCCCTAAATCCCGGCCAGAGAACTTTCTTGTGATGGAAAAGGATGGGGACTAGGACACTTTTCTGCGGCAGGCCTTTGAGAAAGCCTGCAGACAGTACCAGGTGCCGTGGAACGAATGGGGCCGATACCTGACCCCAGGGCTAAGAGGCAAAGCTCTGTAGGCATTTGCTGCTCTCCCTGAAGAAAAAGATGGTGATGATGAGGCCATCAAGCAGCCCCTGATAACAAAGTACCAGCTTATACCTGATGTTTACCGTAGACAGTTCCGGAACCTCCAACGTGGCCCATATGTTAGCTATAGCAATGTGGACTCGGGACCCACTTTGACCAGTGGACCCAAGGACTATCAATGACCACCTTTGCACAGCTGCGGGATCTGATGATCAAAGACCAGTTCTTACATTTTGCCCAGCTGAGGTGCAACAGTTCGTGATGGACAGAGAGCCCAAAGACGTAACTAAAGCAGCGCAGATTGCCGATGCCTATGAGGCCAACGTAGATCGGAAGGGCGAAAGACAGTCACCGCCAGCTGGAGAGGGGGTAAGCCTGCAAACAACACGAGTACACCTTCCAGCCAACACACCAGAGGCCCTGTCCCCATGGCCAACAGCATTAGACCTACCACCGACCCTCACCAGTGTTTTTCCTGCAAGCGGACTGGTCACATCAGCGCCCTGTTTCCAGAGAAGCAGAGAAACCTCCCAGCCAAGGCCCCAGGGCCTAATGAAGCCGTTTTTTTGGTGGGTGTGTGACAACGTGCAGCATGTCACCATGGGGGGCTATGTCGCTACAGGCCTCAAGTACACCGGGGCTGAATGAACCCACACCCGACCAGAACTGTCAGCCCCTGAAGAGATCATTCCGGGAAAAACCCTGACTGTTACTGGGATTGGGGGCATCAGCTGTCCCTTGCCAATGGCTCGAGTGTATATAGATTGAGGTGCTGGGAGAGGGGTGAAGGAAGTGGGGCTGTCCAATAACTTGCCCACTAATGTTTTATTGGGGACTGATTTGGGGAGAATGGTTGCATATTATATCCCTGACTCCTCTCCCCGATCGAATGCTGATGATAGCAATGGGAAATTGCATGTGTTACCTGACAATTAGTGTTGAGCATTCTGATACTGCAAATTTCGGGTATCGGCCGATATTCGCAGTATCGGAGTTCTGATACTGAGTTCCGATATTTTTACAATATCGAATACCGGAATCAGAAGTTTCCATAGTGCAATGATGCACTATAATGGAGTGTGGGCGGTGCGTGGGCGGAGACTGTCTTTTTGTGCGGGCGGGGTCTATGCGTGACTGTGGGGGGTCTGTGCGGGCTGCCGGGGGTCTGGGTGGGCCCGCCGGGGTCTGTGCGGGCTGCCGGGGGTCTGTGTGGGCCTGCCGGGGGTCTGTGCGGGCTGCTGGGGGTCTGTGCGGGCCTCTTGGGGGTCTGTGCGGGCTGCCAGGGGTCTGTGTGGGCCAACCGGGGGTCTGTACAGGCCTTTCGGGGGTCTGTGCGGGCCTGCGGGGGTCTGTACGGGCCTCTCGGGGGTCTGTGCAGGCCTCTCGGGGGTCTTTGTGTCTGTGTGCAGGCATCGTCCGATGGGACTACAAGTCCCATTGGGCTATGCCTGCTACAATGACAGTGATTGACATTAGCCAATGATGGGATAGTAGTAGTCTCATCATACGGCTAATGTGCTGAATGTAAAAAAATACCACAAACATACATACTACATACAACATACTACATACATACAACATACATACTACATATATACTACATACATACTATACATACAACATACATAAGATATATACAACATACATACTACATACATACTACATACATACATACATACTACATACATACAACATACATACTACATACATACTACATACATACATACAATACATACATACTACATACATACATACAACATACTACATACATAATCTGGGAACTATTTCACACAACAATGCCTAAAGTGAGACTAGGGACTACTATTTTACAGTGGCGGAGGAATACAGTGTGGAAGGATACCTTCCTCCCGTCATTGTATTCCTGGAGCCCCTAGAGAGCGGTCGCATCAGCTGATGCTGCCGTTCTCCACGGGAGATCGTTGTGGGACACTAGTGGATTTCTGCGGATCATGGAGTATATTTTTTGTTTGTTATTTTAATATTTTTTACAGATGACACTGGCTTCGTGGAACAAAGTGATAAGTGATGGTGAGTATGTACTCTATGTTATATGTACTGTATGTCTATATGTATGTATTGTATGTAATGTATGAATGTATTGTATGTAGTATCTATGTATTATGTATGTTGTATGTATGTAGTATGTATGTATGTTGCATGTACAGTATGTAGTATGTATGTATGTAGTATGTATGTATGTAGCATGCATGTAGCATGTTGTATGTATGTATGTTGTATGTATGTAGTATGTATGTAGTATGTATGTAGTATGTATGTTGTATGTATGAGGTATGTTGTATGTATGTAGTATGTTGTATGTGTGTTGTATGTATGTATGTAGTATGTATGTATGTAGTATATTTGTATGTATGTAGTATGTATGTAGCATGTTGTATGTATGTATGTAGTATGTATGTAGTATATAGTATGTTGTTTGTATGTAATATGTATGTAGTGTTTATGTATGTTGTATGTATGTTGTATGCATGTGGTATGTTGTATGTATGTTGTATGTAGTATGTTGTATGTATGTTGTATGTATGTATGTAGTATGGTGTATGTATGTTGTATGTAGTATGTATGTAGTATATAGTATGTTGTATGTATGTTGTATGTATGTAGTATGTAGTATGTATGTTTGTGTTTGTTTTTTTTACATTCAACACATTAGCCGGATGATGGGACTACTACTGTCCCATCATTGGCTAATGAGTCAATCACTGTCATTGTAGCAAGCATAGCACGATGGGACTTGCAGTCCCATCGGACAATGCCTGCACACAGACACAAAGACCCGCGAGAGGCCCATACAGACACCCGGCAGGCCCGCACAGACCCCCGGCAGCCCGGACAGACCCCTGAGAGGCCCGCACAGAGCCCTGGCAGACCGCACAGACCCCCGGGAGGCCCACACAGACCCCCGGCAGGCCCGTACAGACCCCCGGCAGCCCGCACATACCTCCGAAAGGCCCATACAAACCCCCGGCAGCCCGCACAGACCCCCCACGGTCCCGCACATACACGCAGTCTCCGCCCACACACCGCCCACACTCTTCCCCCCTCCGGAACTGGATGTGAAAGGAAAGAAAGGGTTTATTTTCATTGCGATATTTGTTTCCCATTGACTTGCATTGGTTTCCGGTATCGGAATCGGCGATACCCGATATTTTTGGGGTATTGGTCCGATCCAATCCGATCAGATATTTCAGGATATCGGAAGGTATTGCTCAACACTACTGACAATGCTTTACCAATTAATGATGTACTTGATAATGATTTTTCAGAAAATGCCGAGAGTAATACTGATGATATGGCTGATGAAAATGTGCATGTTTTACCTGATAACCCTTTGTTACCTAGGAATGATGTGTTCACAGGTGCAGGAGTGCTCAGCCACGTCGCTCTGCGGGGTGGGATGGCTTAGGAACCCCTAACAGGAGCAAGCGATGGTGCTCAGGGAAATGGGGAGATGCATGGGAAACCGTGAGGAAGGTGATGCCGTGCAACTGATCAGTGCCACAAAGGAAGGTAACTGCCCCATAAGTAGCACTGCTCCTTGAATGTTGGGGGTGGATTGGGAGGTAGTACCCATAGCAGCGCCGGCTGATGGGTCTGCGGAAATCACTGGGGAGACAGCCTATGTAGCTGCTGTCACTCGCAGTCAGAGTGCCCAGAACACAGATAACGTTCTGCCTTCTGGACCCTCCTCAGTTACAGGCGTGACTGAACCAGAGATGGACCCAGAGCAGGTCGCAGAGGGTTCCCGTGGGGAAGGGACCCTGATGTCACTTCTGGCTGCCCCTAGCCAGGAGATCCAGGCCGCTCTGCACTCAGATGCGAGCCTGGAGAATTTGAGACCCCTTGCCGAGATGCCCACCTCCGTGAATGATAAGGAGAGGGTGTTCTGGCAACGAGTGAGGTTGCACCATTAGACAGTACCCGGAAAATCGCAAAAGGAGTGGTTGAGGGAAAGACAGCTGGTCGTCCAGCACCAATTCAGGGGTGAGTTGTTGCGGCTTGCCCAAGAGATCCCGCTCGCTGGACACTTGGGTATCAGCAAAACTAAGGCCCGGCTGTCTCAACACTTCTATTGGCCCAAGATGGGGACAGATGTGTCAAACTACTCCTGCATCACCTGCCAAAGAGCGGAGAAGGTAGGCCCTGCTCTTAAAGGGCCACTGTCACCCCCTCCAGCCGTTATAAACTAAAAGAGCCACCTTGTGCAGCAGTAATGCTGCATTCTAACAAGGTGGCTCTTTTAGTTTTTGGTGCATGTATTCCCAAAATAAAGCATTTTATAACTTCCCCAAAATACCTGTCTTTCGCCAGGGAGGCAGGTCCTCACCCCCCTGCTTGAAATGCCACACTGCCATCACTCAAATCTTCAGGGGCGCCGGGTGCCGCCCCCTCCGCGCTGTTTTCGCATGAAATCCAGCGCCTGCGCTGTGTAGTACTGTCTGGTGCAGGCGCAGCGAGCTCTGGCCGTCTGACGTCACAGCCAGGCTTGCAGACTGCACCTGTGCGGCCACCCACCTTGTGAATCCCAGCCCCGCAGTGTGTTATGCATCATGCAGAGTGCGGGGCTGGGATTCACAAGCAGGGCGGCCGCACATGCGCAGTCTGCAAGACTGCATCGGAGGTCAGACGGCCAGAGCTCACTGCACCTGCACCAGACAGTACTACACAGCGCAGGCGCCGGATTTCATGCGAAAACAGCGCGGAGGGGGGTCGCCCGGCGCCCCTGAAGAATTGAGTGATGGCAGTGTGGCGTTTCAAGCAGGGGGGTGAGGACCTGCCTCCCTGGCGAAAGACAGGTATTTTGGAGAAGTTATAAAACGCTTTATTTTGGGAATACATGCACCAAAAACTAAAAGAGCCACCTTGTTAGAATGCAGCATTACTGCTGCACAAGGTGGCTCTTTTAGTTTATAACGGCTGGAGGGGGTGACAGTGGCCCTTTAAGGCTCCCCGATTACTTTGCCAGTGATAGAGGAGCCTTTCCAGAGGATCGCAGTGGAGGTTGTGGGCCCACTGGCCGTCCCCAGCAGCTCTGGAAAGTAATACATCCTGACTGTGGAAGACTACGCTACCCGGTACCCAGAGGCAGTGGCTCTGTCCTCCACTAGGGCAGATAAGGTGGCGGATGCACTGTTGGCCATCTTTTCACGTGTAGGATTTCCCATGGAGATGCTTACCAATGAAGGGACCCAATTAATGTCTCTCCTAATGAAGGCTCTCTGTATGAAAATGCAGGTGAAGCATCTGGTATCGAGTGCATATCACCCACAGACCAATGGCTTGTGTGAGCACTTCAATGGTACCCTCAAACAGATGCTCTGCATGCTGGTTGAGACCCAAGGATGCGACTGGGAGTGGTACCTCACACACTTGCTATTCGCTTACCGAGAGGTTCCGCAGGCCTTGTCGGGGTTCTCCCCCTTCAAGCTCCTTCATGGCAGGCGAGTGCAGGGACCCCTTGGGTTGATAAGGGAATCCTGGGAAGAGGAGCCAAACCCTTCTAAAGTGTCCATAGTGGAGTATATCATGCGCTTCTGAGACAAAATGCAGACCTTGACACAGTTGGTGCATGACAACATGACGCAGTCTCAGGCTGATCAGAAGCACTGGTATGACCAGAATGCCCAGGAGCGGTCCTACCACGTGGGTCAAAAGGTGTGGGTGCTGGTCCCCGTACCAAAGGATAAGCTTCAGGCAGCCTGGGAAAAGCCCGTACATCGTCCACCAACAGTTCAACCCAGTCACCTATGTGGTCACGCTTGACCATGCTCAGGGTAGGCAAAAGGCCTTTCATGTCAACATGATTAAGGCTCATCACGAATGTGAACCTTACATCCTAACGGTCTGCAGCCTGCAAACCCCTCCTGGACCTGCTGGCCCAGGCAAATGCCGGTGGGTCCATCGAGGATGTGGAGGTAAGCGCCTTGCTAACCGAACCCCAGCGGACCACGCTGGAACCCTTCTGGGTCGTGTTCTCCAACCAACCTGGAAGGGCTGAGTTAGCGGTCCACGTGGTGGACACCTGGAATCATGCCCCACTACGGCGAAAACCCTATCAGATCTCCGACGAGGTGGAGCAGGTTATGCGCCAGGAGATCGATGAGATGTTACAGCTGGGGGTGATTCAATGGTCAAAGAGTGTGTGGGCCTCACCTGTAGTTCTCGTGCCAAAGAAGGATCGGGCCATCCGGTTCTGCGTGGACTACAGGGGGCTCAACACTATCACAGCATCTGACGTGCACCGAATGCAGTGCATCAAGGAGCTGCTTGAGCGGTTAGCTGGTGCAAAATATCTAACCATAATCGATCTGAGTCGAGCATACTGGCAGATTCCCCGAGGCATAGGAGAAGTCCACCTTTATCACACCCTTCGGACTGTATGAGTCCACGGACATGCCCTTCAGCATGAAGAATGCCCCTGCCAATTTCCAGCAGATGATCAATCACCTGCTTCAGGGACTGGAGAAGTACGCGGTTGCATACTTGGATGATATTGCCATCTTCATTTTCTCCTGGGAGCATCTTCAGGAGGTGCTCAGGCGAATTCGCTGAGCCGGTCTGATCATCAAGCCCTTCCGGTAGTAGATCATACTTGGTGTAAACCCTGAGGTATGAAGCTGAGTAGGTCAGCAGAGGAAGAGGAGGAGAAAGACGAGGAGGTTACGTAGACACAGAATTATGCAAACCACAAGAACTAATGCATCCTGATCTCCAACTCCGGAAGTGGACAGCAGCATTTGCGGTTCTGCAGTTGCCTACCTTGAGTCCTTTTTTCAAGCTGGCAAAAATCTAAAAAATCACATTATCTGTCAACTTTTTTTAAAAATTGACACAGTAGAGTTAAATAAATGAATTAATTTGAGTACTACATGCATGAAATAGCACATGCGCGATCAGCATGCGTTAAACTGCTGGGAATGTCACTGCAAAAATGCAGATTAGCGGGCCTCGTCAACCACTGTTCACAACCGCATCTTCTGATTCTTCCTCCTCATTGTGGTAAGTGTTGTCACACAGGTCTCCAGCTACAGGACCTCCACTTGTTTTTACCCCTACAGATGGCATGACTGAGAACCTGTCAGAGGATAATGGAAGTGCTGTTTTTGACTTATCGTACATACCAAGCACACCCCATCTTTTTCAATCCACCTTATCCTCTCCGCCTGCACCTCTCTCACAGTCCAGCTGCTTGTCATATTCACCCTATTCCACCCTGTGTCAGCACAGCAGAGAGCCATGTGCATTTGTGCTCACGTAAAAGATTCTTTCCTCCTCCACATGGCAAAGCTAACAGCTTGAACTTCACCATCTTCAATCTACTAAAAATAACCTTTATTTATATATCACAAACATATTCTGCATACCTTTACAAGTCAGCAGTTAATATAAAACAGTCAAAAGATGCAAAGTTTAAGATAATCAAACAATTAAAGCAAAAATTATGATGAGCCTGCTCTTCAGAGCTTACAATCTACAATGAGGTGGGGGATGACACAAATTACAGGTGCTTATTTACAATAATGGTACAACCATCTTAAGGAAATGGGGGGTAGATAAAGGCTGCATGAGGCTTTTGGGTAAGGTTGAGTTTGATGGCGAATTATGTTCAGAGAAGTAGAGGATAGGCCATATACAGGTGCATCTCACAAAATTAGAATATCCTCACAAAGTTAATTTATTTCAGTTCTTCAATACAAAAAGTGACACTCGTATATTATATACGTCATTACAAATAGAGTCATGTATTTCAAGTGTTTATTTCTGTTAATGATTATGGCTTACAGCCAATAAAAACTCAAAAGTCATTATCTCAGTGAATTAGAATACTTTATAACACCCTCTTGAAAAAATGATTTTAATATCCAAAATGTTGACCTACTGAAATGTATGTTCAGTAAATGCACTCAATACTTGGTCGGGGGTCCTTTTGCATCAATTACTGCATCAATGCGGTGTGGCATGGAGGCGATCCGTCTGTGGCACTGCTGAGGTGTTATGGAAACCCAGGTTGCTTTTGATATCAGCCTTCAGCTCGTCTGCATTGTTGGGTCTGGTGTCTCATCTTCCTCTTGACAATACCCCATAGATTCTCTATGGGGTTAAGGTCAGACAAATTTGCTGGCCAATCAAGTACAGTGATACTGTTGTTTTTAGACCAGGTATTGGTACTTTTTGCAGTGTGGACAGGTGCTTGTTGGCAGAGGGAAGCAGGAAAATGCTCTAAAATTTCCTGGTAGATGGCTGCGCTGACTTTGGTCTTGAAAAAACACAGTGTATCTACACCAGCAGATGACATGGCTCCCTAAACAATCACTGATTGTGGAAACTTCACATAAGCCTAATCCCTTTTTCACCACAACCTCACTTTTTACCAGTCATGTTGCTCAGATATTGTGCTACGAGCACACTATTAGCACCTAAATATTTGATTTTTTACTCTGCACTACCTCTGCACATATCTGAATTTAAGCGGCACAAAATGAGAAGGTGAAATATGGCATGATAAATCACATTACTCACAGAAGAAAGAATTGTTTCAGTGTGGAAGAGGCCTATATGACAAAGAAGATGTGCTCCAAAAAATTTCAAAGTGAGATATCCCCTACTGTATGACATTATTAACAGAAGAAAGAATTGTTTCAGTGTGGATGAGGGCTGTATGACAAGGAAGATATGCTCCAAACATTTCTTTAGTTAGATGTCCTCTATTGAATGACATTGGTAACCAATGACATTTTTGGTGGCCTGTGGGTAAGGCCTGTATAATATTGACTAGTTGCTACAAACAGTTTCTAAGTGAGATGTTCCCTACTGTATTACATTAGTAACAAGATTTTTTTGGGGGGGGCTGTCGATGAGGTCTGTGTAACATTGACTACATGCTCCAAACAATTTCAAAGTGAGATGTCCCCTACTGTATTGCGTTAGTAACAGAAGAAATAATTGTTCAAGTGTGGATGAGGGCTGGATGAAAAATAAGATATGCTCCAAACTATTTTTTTATTGATGTCTCCTACTGTATAACGTTAGTAACCTACAAAATTTTGGGGGAGCCTGTGGAGGAGGCCTGTATAACATTCAATACATGCTCCATACAATTGCAAACTGAGATCTGAAGCTCCTGTATCACATTACTAACATTAAAAAAAATATTTTTAGTGTGGATGAGGTCTGTATAATTTAGAAGATTGTCCGTGGCGTTGGATCTATCTTTTTCCTACAGTTGCTGCTTGTAACATTCAGGTTTGCCAGAGAAATATGGCCGATATGTCATTAGATGAGCTGATTAGGAAAAGGGGCATGATGATGGTGGGAATGGGAACGTAAACAGGATCAATAACATTGCAGCTATGGAAGATATGAGATTCAGGATCCAGCCTACAACGATTAGTTGTTTACGCAACACCAATTACCAGAGAGCATTTGATGCTTGTCAGAAGATAGGTGTAACAAATGCTCATCTCAAGCTAGGCATAAATGATGTTCGTGAGAAATTGGTTGCCAATTGGTTGCACTTTTTTAATGTACGTAAGGTCTGCAGACAGCTTCATATGACTACCACAAAATGACAAGTGGAATATGGCGGGCTGTTAACATTTACCAACAGAAAATAAATAAAAAAATTAATGTCTGTGAGGTCTGCAGACAGCTTCATTTCACCACCACAAAATGACAACTTGGGATACGGGGATATGGGGATACGGCGGCTGGTATCACGTTTAGCAACATAAATTTTTGTTTTAATGTGCTTGAGCTATGCAGTCTGTAGAATTTCACTACCATTAAATAACAAGGTGATATTTGGCATAGTGAATCATGGTAGCAACTGCCCTAAAAAATATTTCTTCATGCACAACAGCTCAAATCACAGAACAATGTCACCACAGCACTAAATGACAAATTGGGATATGACATGCTGTTTCATATTTAGCTAGTGAAAACATAAGATTTAGAATGGTATAGACGTACATAGAGCACAATAAAAGCAGTGCACAACACACTTGTATGAAATGTGCCCTGCTGTCTTTGTCTATGGACCTCAGTAACAGAAAAAAAGAAAAAAAAATGCTGTGAGGGCAATTTCACAGCCACACAGGACACTATATAGCTAAACTATCTGAGTAAGACACAATCGCCTAGTTAACTACCTAAAATCTAGCTGCTAACACAGCCAGCATCAGAAGCAGCCTCTCTGCGCTGTTACCGTGTCAAAATGGCGCTAAAGATGCCCGCTGTTTAAATGGAGAGGAACATATGATTTCAGCAGCTAATGACACAAACCGTTGTGTCAGGACATTGTGGATGTTTCCTGCACCCTGATTGGCTAGCCGCAATGTGCACACATAAAGTTAGAAAAAAAAATTCAGTTTACAAGCATGCCGCTCCTCTGAGCTCTGCTGAAAGTACTGTAAAGGCAGCGCAAATATTTTCCCACACTTTTTACTGAACGTTACAGATTTTTTCTGATTTTATAAAATTGTGCTCGTGTTTCCGATCAGGAATCCGAATGTGCCATATTCGTGCCGAATTTATGTTTGGTGAATCGTTTTGCGAACATATTCACTCATCACTAGTCCTGTCTCCTTTGCAGTGAAGCACCCTCAAAGAATAATGTTTCCCCTATCATGCTTCACATTTGGGACAGTATTTTTGGGGTTGTACTCATCCTTCTTCTTCCTCCAAACACGGTGAGTGGAATTGATATCAAAAAGTTTTATTTTGGTCTCTGATGACATGACCTTCTCCCATACCTCCTCTGAACCATTTAGATGGTCATTGGTGAACTTCAAACAGGCCTGGACATGTACTCAAGTAAGCAGAGGGGCTTGTGTGCCCTGCAGCATTTTAATGCACGACGGCATAGTATTTTACTAACTGTAATGTTTGAGACTTTGGTCACAAGTGGTCCTACCATGTAGTTCTGAGCTGATTCCTGACCTTTCTCAGACTTATCCCTTACCCTTATGCCTTCTTCCATTTTCTAACATTTGCGCCAACAGTAGTTGCCTTCTCACCAACCTACTTGCCTATTGCCCTGTAGCCCAACCCAGTCTTGTGCAGGTCTACAATTTTGTCCCTGTTGTCATTGGTCTTTGTCATGGTGGGGAGTTGGAACGTGATTGATAGAGGGTGTGGACAGGTGTCATTCATACAGGCAACAAATGTAAACAGGTGCAATTAATACAGGTAATGAGTGCAAGAGTAGGACGGTTTCTTAAAGAAAAACTAAAATGTCTGTGAAACCCAGAGTTCTTGCTGGTTTGTATGTGATCACACACTTATTTTATGTCATAAAATGTAATTTAATTATTTAAAAATCACACAATGCAATTTTCTTGTTTTTATTTTTAGATTCTGTCTCTCACAGTTGAAGTGCACCTATGACAAAAATTACAGACCTCTCCATTCTTTGTACTTGGGGAAACTTGCAAAATCAGCAGTGTATCAAAAACTTATTTTCCACACTGTATAGCTTAAATCATAATATCACCTCTAGTATACAGCTTCAAATCAAAGAGAAAAACTAAGGCTCAGGGGTTAATGGTTTTCTTCTCAAGTATGGGAGACTGAGTTACAAAAATCCATTCCACATCCCAAAATTGTTAAAGTCACATAGAATTCTTCATCAGCCTGACCACCAGACAGTTGGAATAGATATCAGATTTGCACTACGCTCTATTCTTCAACACATATACTAATCCATTTACAAGTCTTCTCATATTAAACTATAAAACTGCATCAACAACTTCAATTCAATGCACCATCTTTAATTATTGAAAGAATTTTATTAGTCATCAAAATCCAATACAGGGTCTGGATGTATATTAGCATAGACATTCATCTCATATCTTTTAGCTCATATCTCATTATATATTATCATATATCATTTAGCTCATATCTCAAGCTTATCCATTATCCTGCTGCGCACAATTCACATAATATTTTTATAATCAAATATAATGTCCTCTTGATTTATATCAAAATGGAGACATACAGGGATAGTTAGACATTCCTCGGCGTATCCATATCCTTGGTAGGATGTATTTTTCACATCTTCTCCTTTGCGGAGTTCACCACATCAATTGTGGATAAAATTCTATAACACAAACAAAACACAAAAATTAAAAATATATATTACACAGGTCAATGTGTTTAACAGTTTATTCCCACATTAATATGGAAAGATAAGACACATTTAGACCAATGTGATGAACCCTATCTTTCTAAATATATGACTGTATTTTATATTCAATACTTAGTCTCTGGTTGTGGCATATCAAGTCAAGTGTCAACATCCATTAAAGTCTCTTTTGCAGTTGCACATGGTCTTGACCTCGAACCTCAATTAATTGATCACATGGGCGCTACAGCTAAAATGTTGCAGAATCCGTAATTTCATTATGGTTGTGGGAGTTGTGTCTTTATGCTTACTTATTCTGTCTTTCATCTCCAAAGTAGTCTTATCTTCATAAATTAGGACAAAAGATCATATAAAAACATATAAAACATAGCTCAATGTAAATGTACTGTATACATATTTCTATTGTAGCATTTCTTGTATGTAACTGAAAAAATAAACTTCCCTTTGTCACATTGCCACAACACATGCATTCTACACAAGGAATATTATTAGTTCTTGTGGCACCAAAAGCCACTTTAATGAAGCCAATGTCAGACTTATCTTTTAAGTTGGGACCTAATTTATAACACATCGAAGGTGAATTTACAGCAGCAGTCAGCGTTTTCTTCAAACATTCTGAATTCTACTACTGATCTTATTAAGAGTGGAAATATATGGGTTTCTTTTGCTTTCCTTCCTAACTCACTATCTTCACATTTTGTTCAATCAAAAGATCTCTAATCTAAAGATCGTGCCTTTGTCTTATATCCCTCATTTGTGTACAGGAAAGATTAATTTTCACTCATCTCACCAAGGCATAATTTTACCATTTGACCATTTTCAAATACAGGTGCATCTCACAAAATTAGAATATCATCAAAAAGTTAATTTATTTCAGTTCTTCAATACAAAAATGAAACTCATATATTGTATAGAGTCATTAAAAATAGAGTGATGTTTTTCAAGTTTTTATTTCTATTAATGTTGGTGATTATGGCTTGCAGGCAGTGAAAACCCAAAAGTCATTATCTCAGTAAATTAAAATACTTTATAACACTAGCTTGAAAAATGATTTTAATACCCGAAATGTTCACCTACTGAAATGTATGTTCAGTAAATGCACTCAATACTTGGTTTCGGCTCCTTTTGCATCAATTACTGCATCAATGCGGTGTGGCATTGAGGCAATCAGTCTGTGGCACTGCTGAGGTGTTATGGTAGCCCAGGTGGTTTGATAGTAGCCTTCAGCTGATCTGCATTGTTGGGTCTGGTGTCTCTCATCTTCCTCTTGACAATACCCCATAGATTTTCTATGGGGTTAAGGTCAAACTAATTTGCTGGCCAATCAAGCACAGTGATACTGTTGTTTTTAAGCCAGGTATTGGTACTTTTTGCAGTGTGGACAGGTGCCAAGTCCTGCTGGAGAATTAAAATTCCATCTCCAAAAAGCTTGGTGGCAGAGGGAAGCAGGAAAGTGCTCTGAAATTTCCTGGTAGAGGGCTGAGCTGACTTTGGTCTTGATAAAACACAGTGTATCTCTACCAGCAGATGACATGGCTCCCCAAACCATCACTGATTGGGGAAACTTCACACTACACCTTAAGCAGCTTGGATTGTCTGTCTCTCCACTCTTCCTCCAGATTCTGGGACATTGATTTCCAAGGTCTAATGTGAAGTATCCACAATTAATGATAGTTTTGGGAGCCATGTAATCTGCTGGTGTAGGTCCATTGTGTTTTATTAAGACCAAAGTCAGCGTAGCCATCTACCAGGAAATTTTAGAGCACTTCATGATTCCCTCTGCCGACAAGCTTTTTGGAGATGGAAATGTAATTCTCCAGCAGGACTTGGCACCTGTCCACACTGCCAAAAGTACCAATACCTGGTTTAAAAACAACAGTATCACTGTGCTTGATTGGCCAACAAACTCATCTGACCTTAAAGGGAACCTGTCACCCCGTTTTTTGAAGATGAGCTAAAAAAAATAGGGGCAGAGCTGGGTGTTACATTAGTGTCTTTTGTGTGCCTTTATTACCCACCTATGCTGCTGAAATACCTTTGTAAAGTCGCCGTTTTCTGCTGTCACTCACGCTAGTCTGGTCCTATGGGCGTGGTGACAGCGCTGTTTCTCCCCCAGATCAGGCTCATCATTCCGTTGGTGGCGTAGTGGTGTGCGCATGTCCAACAGAGAATATCCACTGCCCAGGAGATGAAAAAGAGCGCGATCTGCGCTATTCAGCCGTTTACCGGTGGGCGCGGCCATCTTTCCTGTGGCCGCGCGTGCGCAGATGGAGCGCTCTGCTGCCCGGGGCTTCAGGAAAATGGCCGCGGGATTCCGCACGTGCGCAGATGGAGATCGCAGTGGCCATTTTCCTGAAGCCCCGGGCAGCAGAGCACTCCATCTGCGCACATGCGGCCACAGAAAGATGGCCGCGCCCACCGGTAAACAGCTGAATAGCGCAGATCGCGCTCTTTTTCATCTCCTGGGCAGTGGATATTCTCTGTTGGACATGCGCACACCACTGCGCCACCAACGGAATGATGAGCCTGATCTGGGGGAGAAACAGCGCTGTCACCACGCCCATAGGACCAGACCAGCGTGAGTGACAGCAGAAAACGGTGACTTTAGAAAGGTATTTCAGCAGCATAGGTGGGTAATAAAGGCACACAAAAGACACTAATGTAACGCCCAGCTCTGCCCCTATTTAACGCTTTTTTTAGCTCATCTTCAAAAAACGGGGTGACAGGTTCCCTTTAATCCCATAGAGAATTGGCAAGAGGAAGATAAGAGACCCCAGACCCAACAATGCAGACAAGCTGAAGGCTGCTATTAAATCAACCTGGGCCTGCATAACACCTCAGCAGTGCCACACCGCATTGATGCAGTAATTGATGTAAAAGGACCCCTGACCAAGTATTGAGTGCATTTACTGAATATACATTTCAGTAGGCCAATGTATCAGCTTTTAAAATAATTTTTCAAGCTAGTGTTATAAAGTATTCTAATTTACTGAGATAATGACTTTTGGGTTTTCATTGGCTGTAAGCCATAATCATCAACATTAACAGAAATAAACACTTGAAATACATACCTCTATATGTAATGACTATCTAATATACGAGTTTCACTTTCTGTATTGAAGAATTGAAATAAATTAACTTTTTGCTGATATTCTAATTTTTTGAAATGCACCTGTATCTTGCTTTCCTAAGGTACTGACTCCATGCCAAGAAGTCATAATCAGTTTAATAAAGACATCTGTTTTCATCACATTGTTACCTATAAATATGCCAGTATATCCAAGAACTGTATCTCTTTCGTGGTCAATGTAAGCTTTAGGGTATGTGCACACGTTCAGGAATTTTCGCATTTTTTGCGCGTGTTTTCGAGATAAAAATGCTATAAAAGCACATGAAAAACGCATACATATGCATCCCATCATTTAGAATGCATTCCGCAATTCTTGTGCACATGATGTGTTTTTTTTGGCAAAAAAATGCATTGAGGGAAAAGAAGCATCATGTTCATTATTTTTGAGGATTTTATGCGGATTTCCCGGAAAAAAACGCCAAAAATCCACATAAAATCCGCAAAATCCACGCAAAAAACGCAGAAAAAAACGCATGCAGAATTCCTGCTGAAAACCTCAGGTTTATCTCAGGAAAATTCTGCATGCATTCCGGACGTGTGCAAAAACCCTTAATGACTCAACTTATGTTTAAATGTTTTCCCCTCCTTAAATAAAAAAAAAAATCTATATAGCAAAGTCAGTTCCAGAAATGGCTCCAGAAACTGAGGTGAACAGGAAGCTGTTCATTAAGATACAAAGGGTTATTAGCAGTTCCAATCATTTGACCGGCAGTGCTAAACAGCAGAAACCCTTGAAATTCGATTGGTAGGAGGTATGCATGGGCAGTGGCCCTATCAGGATGCCTAATATTTTATATTATCAGAGAAGTTACCCAAAGGGAATGATTGCCATAGAGTTAGCTCCTGAGAGAAAAGAGGATAGTTGAAAAATGATCGAATTGTAAACTAATACCTTGATGAGAAGTGTAAGAAAATCATTAAACAAATCTATTCACTACAAAGTGTTTAGGGATATATGACAAGGGCGAGATCTTTAGAATAAGCAAAGAAAGAGATAGGAAGGAAATCAATAGGAACCAATTTAAAGCCATTTTTAATTCGATCAGTAGTAGAATTACAAATATTGAAAAGAAAAAAAACATTGCCTGCTTGCTAACCAAAGGATGTCCACCTATACTGGAAGTACAAAAATACATTTGATGTCTTATAAATGAGGTTCCAACTTAAAGGATAAACGTTTTAAATCTCAAATAAGCTCCATTAAGGGGGCTACTCAAAAATCTTTTGGTGCCTCTAGGCCTAGTAATATTGTCTTTTTAGGATGCATGTATTGTGGCAACAGCACGGGGTGGAAAGGAATGCATTTTTTTCACCTCTTTACTTGCATGAAGTACCATATTAGTTTTAGGTATACGTGTATTGTGCAGCAAGCTATGTTGTATATGTTATTACATGCCCTTGTGGTACAATTTATGTAGGTGTCATTAAGTTGGAGATCAAAACCAGAATAAGCATATTAAGCATAAAAGTATAATATGGCCCAATGGACTTACCAATTTCACAACATTTAATCAGTTATGAATATATAATCTACCAATTGAGTTTCAGGGTCATAGACCATGTGCAACTGCAAAGGAAAGGGGGAGATAGAAAACAATTAATAAAAAAGAAAGAACTTGGATGTTGACACTTGAAAGGGCACAACCAAAGAGACTAAATCTCGAATATAAAATACAATCATATTTAGATGGGTAGGGTCATATAATATACGTCCAAATGTGCTTTGTCTTACTGTATTGATGTGGGTATATTGTTTTAACCACATTGACCAGTGTATTATATGTTTTTTATTTTTGTATTTTGTCTGTGTTATAGAATTTTATCCACAATCGATGTGGTAAACAGTAGAAAGAGACAAGACCCCGACAGCTAGAATAAGAGCTGATGGGGATACATTGGTGAGTTTTGATCTTTTAGGGGAACAAGGCAGTGTTGCACTCATTGCCTCTGCTTTTCCCTATTGCAATAGAATCTATAGCCAGCATCTTTAGTGCCGGCATTCCTGTGTGAACCCCATCATTCTCTCACCCTGCAGGGACACCGACATACTTACCGTCCCGGTCCTCGTGCCAAGTTTCCTTCTGGGGTCTGTGCACATTTGGCAGATCCCCTGGCATGCACAGCACTTAAGGTTACCAGGCGCTCCCAGTCTATTAAATAGACAGTGCGCTCCATCCTAAAGCGTCCCGAGCCAATGACTAGGAGACACTTGTAATTTAAGGCACCTCCACCTGTTCATAGATGCCTGAAAAATGTGGTATGTCAGTTTATTGCTTGCTTGCTGTTTGTCAGGTCCCCCTGTCCTTCTAGATCTGCTTGTACATGCCTGTTCCTGACAACACCTGCTTCTGTCCACCAGCATCTGCCGTACCTGCCTGTATAACAGTAGTACTTGCTTGCACCTTCTGTGCTTTCCTGTATACCAGACATGCCCACTAGTACCTACTGTGCCTTCCTGTGCACCAGTCGACCATGTGAAGCTGGCTAAGCATCATAAGGAGATTAGTCGTTCAGAGGGGACATGCTTCTACTGCGGCAGTCCCCAACATTTAATTAGCTTCTTTCTGAGAAGTTGGGAACTCCAAATCCTAGAGCCAGTTGGAGAAGCTACTTCTCTCTCCCCTGACTATGTGAGTGTCCGTTTTCTGTGGTAACACCTGTTTCATTGATTCGGCCTATCTAGACTTAAATTTGATACAACAGACCATGGTGGATTGGTACTAGATCCCCATCCAACATCTACAGAGTCCTTTGGTGGTATCATACATGGATAGGAGACCTTTATCAGGAGCCGTTAGTTTCTGTGCCTGTAGAACTTTCGGTAGGAATGTTACACTTGCAGAAGATCTCCTTTTATGTGCTACCAGGTCTTTCCATCCTCTACTTCTGGACCTGCCTTGTCTAGGAGCACATGAGCCTGTCTTGGATTGGAGATCTGGGGAAGTACTTTGTTGGGGTCAAACCTGTCACAAAAATGTCTTGTTCTCATTAGTCCTGCTTGACCTCTGGATCATCTATCAAATTTACTTGTGCTCGAGTGAACCTCTCTTTCCTTCCTTGGATACATCATCTCTGCAACCAAACTGAGAATGGATCCAGAGAAAATGTTCACTGTCCTGAAGTGGCCCTGTCCTGATAACCTGAAAGCTATCCAGTGGTTTCTGGGATTTGATAATTACTTCCGTCAGTTCATTCCATATTTCTCCTCTCGGACCACCCCAGTTTCTGTCCGGACGTGTAAGGATGCTAACTCTAGGGTATGGATTCCGGAGGTTGAAAGCAAATTTGCCACCCTAAAACAGACCATTTCTTCAGCTCTATTGCTGCACAGACCTGACGTAATAAACAATTTATTTTTTTGAGGTGGATACTTCTTCCACTGGAGCCAATGTCATTCTTACTCAAGAACCTGTGGCCATGGTGTGTTCCTGATCAGTCCTGCTTCTGCCTGATCTAACACCCTTCTTCCAGCCATACAATCCTGTTAACCAGTTCCTAGTCAGTCCTGCTTCCTTGTCCCACTTGGGCGTCAGCTGCAATGGCTCCTTGTGTCTGTCCTGGAGTAGCACCTGGCATTCACCTAGAGCCAAGTGTAATCTCTCTATCAGGGGCTCTAACGAAGAGTCAGGTGTTCACTTAGTTATGCCCCTCCAGTATCTCCATAACCACGTGCTTAACAATTTTCTAAGGCCATGGAACCTACTGACTCTCATATCCCTCCAGTCTCGGACCTGTACCATGAGATAACCCAACAAAGATATCAGCAAGACAAGATCCTATCTTACCTGGGCACTCTGACATCAGCCAGTTCAAGTTGCGACCACCTTGGCAGAGACCATTCAATCTGCAAGTCATGCTTCAAGTCTTATACCCTGTCTGCACCACCATATTTTGATGGAGATCTGAAGCAACGTCAAGGCTTTATCAACCCGTGCTCGCTGCACTTTGAATTGTTGGCCCACCAGTTTACTTCCGATCAGGCGAAGGTAGCCTTTTTAATGACTCATCTTGGAGGAGAAGCCCTGGCATGGCTCAATTCCTGGTGGGATAGAGGAGATGCAATAATATCCGACCTGCAAACCTTCCTGGAGGCGTTCGTCAGGCCAGTGTCATAGGGTTAATCCAACAGAGAGGTGCCAGAAGACTGCAGCGTCTGATTGCTCCTACTCCTGTGCTAAAAAGAAGCACTTTGCCTTCTTTTCAAATGGTGTTAATTTCTTTTGTCAGATCAGGGTTAATCAGTCATGTTGGGAGCTCTGGGAGTCTAAGCTCTCAGCTGAGCTTGGTCAGCCACTCCCTTGATTGAAACTCATGTCAGGGCTTGCTTATGCTGCATGGCTTGGAGGAGAGGTGTTTATATGAGAAGGAATTTGGAGGAGTTATTTGTGACTGTTATGTGGATTTGTAAGTGTGATAAATCCCTTCCTTCCTCTTACTTAGTTTTTTTCCTATCTTCCACTCCCTGATGCATACCTCTGCTATATGTGAGTGAATATTTGAATACCTGGTATTTTCAGTTACCCTTGTTCGTGTTGCATTGTTTGTCGGGTTGGTGTACTACGGTGCACGGCAATGCCCCTCATCCCTGGGAGGGGAAAGAGAACAGACAGAGGGCTGATTTAGGAGAAAAGGCAAGGGTGGAGGCCTCAGAATCTTCTCCTTCAGAAGTGTTCTGGGGATAAGGCAAGCTAGGGTGCCTCCTAGCATTAGGGACAAGGAGGGAGCCTCTGGTCCTTGGTCACTCGACAGTTGAGTCATGGCAGCCAGTATGTCTGTCTGTAGGCCAAAACACAGTCCATTTCTACACTCTGGCTTCTGAAATCGGCATTGGTAGCCACCTTCTGGGAGGGATTGTCCTAGACATTATTTCACTGGATGATCTAGTTTCCCTGGCCATCCAAATTGACCTGTGGTTCCAGGAAAACTGCTTCATCTGGCTCCATACTTCTAAAGGCTGCTCAGTCCTCAGCCTACTGCACCCACAGCATCTCTACAACCTATGTATGTCGACAACATGGGGCTGAATGAGCAACGACAGGAGATCCATCGGGTAAAGGGATTGTGCTTCTATTGAGGAGAAACCATCATCTTATTCGCTCTTGTCCCAAGAAAATTGTAAAACTCGCAAGCCTCGGGTCATTGGTAGAAGCTACCCTGGGTGAGAGAAATTCCTCTCTGCCACTGATTCTGATCATATCTGTGTATTTTGGAAGCTCCCATAGCCATTCTCACTTGCTTCTTCTGGGCCTTTTGTGGCTTTGCATGCATGAACCAATCCTGGGCTGGAGATCTAGAGAGGAGCTTTTTTAGGGTCAGTCTTGTCATGAGAAGTGTCTTGTACCTGTACAACAGGTGTGACCAGCGGTGGCACCATCTTCTCTGTCAGGATTATCATCTGCCTACTGTACATATGCAGACGTCTTTGACAAGATAGAAGAAGAGATTTTACCTCCACTAGGCCGTACGACTGCCCTATAGACCTACTTCCAGGATCCTCACCTCCACGAGGCTATATTTACCCTCTGTTCCAAGTAGAGAGTCTAGACATGTTCGAGTATGACAAGGAAAATTTGGCTAGGGGTTTCATTCAGATATCCTCTTCTCCATCTGGAGACTGTTTCTTCTTTGTAAAGAAAAAGAACAAAACCCTCCTTCCTTGCATCGATTATAGGGGTCTCAATCAGATCATGGTTAAGAACAAGTATCCATTGCTGTTGATTTCGGAGCAGTTTGACCGACTCAGATCAGAGGTGCTCGAATCTTTACCAAATTGGATTTGCATGGAACATACAATCTTATCTATGATACTATGACTATCCAGATATGTCTAGGAGATGGATGAAAGACAGCTTTCCACACCCACAATGGTCATTAGGAATACCGAGTTATGTCATTTGGGATCAGCAGTGCCCCAGTGTCTACCAAGAATTTGTGAACGATATCTTTCAAGACCTCCTCTACACATGCTTTATCTGGGCCATATCATGGTCTTCGCAGCAGACCTGCCCTTTCATAGGCAGAACATCCGTCAAGTCCTCAGAGAGTATCTGAAAATTGTGTCTTTTAACTATATTCTCTCCATTTCCTAGGTTATGTCATCTCGGACACAGGCCTTGTGATGGATCAAGAGAAGGTGTCTTCCATTCTCATGTGCCGTGTCCTGACGGCGTTACAGCTATCCTGTGATTCCTGGGATTCACAAACTACTACTGGCAATTATTTCCGCATTTCACATCTTGGACAGCTGTCATCTCTGCCATGATCCTTAAGGGTGCCAATCCAAAGGTATAGACTCTGAGAGCGCTTTTCTCTTCCTAAAGCAGTTTGTCACGGGTTTACAGCGACAGAGAAGAGCCAGAAGATTGCTATGTCTGATTCCTGCTAATAATTCACTGATTAGAAGCACTTCACCTTCTTATTAAACAGTGCATGTTTCTTCTAGCAGAGCAGTTGTTAATCTGTTCAGTTGAGAGCTCATGGAAGCTTACCTGCATTGAGGCTCTCAGCTTTACAGTGTTTGCCAATCTCCTCTTCTACAGTATATATACTGGCCTCTGGCAAGCAGGCATTGCCAGAATTAGCTTCATGCTGTATGATTCAAGAGCTGGAGTTTTGTTGTTTGAGAAAGTGTTTAGTGGATTTGTCTAAAGAATGTTGCTTGGTTTTGATTGTATGCATATCCTCTTCTCCTACTTTGATTTTTCCCTTCCTTCACTCCCCAGTTAACCTCTCAGAAACTCAGCAAGATACATTGCCTCAACGTCTTCACCATTAGAAGTAATCCGGGGAGCAGGGGTAGTTAGTGCCCATCTAGTGCTAGGGACAGGAAAGGAGCGCCTTGCTCCTGGATATACTACAACAGAATCATGACATTAACTCTGACGATTAGCGATTCTTTCTCAGCTTGAACATCAGCCAAAACTCAGCCTGGAGGTGGCAGACCTATGCCCTGTAGTTTTGCAGCACCCTATGCCATCAGGTTTGGGCACCGTGACTCCCAGCCAACCACTAGTGTAGCCCAAGATTGCTTTGCCTGACAGGTTCTCTGGGGAGCAGACAAGTTTTTTGTTTTTAGGGAGGCCTGTAAGCTTTACTTTAAGTTACGGAAACCAAGGAGCAAAGGGTGGAGATTGTATTTTCCCTTCTCCAGGGTGACCCGAAAGCTCCAGATGGTTGGGAAAGTTTTTGAGGCACTAGGTCATATATACGATGATCCCTACCATCTTTCCCTGGCCAAGTACACGCTACTTCAGCTTCAGCAGGGAGACAAGCCGGCAGAGGAGTATTGCTCAGAGTTTCGGAGGTGATTCACAGATATTAAGTGGAATGACTTTGCGCTCTGTAGCCAGTTCTGCCAAGGGTAATGGATGCCTTTGTTTAGTATGAGACTCTGGTTTTCCTTGAGATCACATATAACTACGCTCAAAGTTCTGCCATTTCTGCCATCCATTAAATTTTTGTTGCAGTGTGTTAGGGAAGTTATTGACACCAGTTTGCTGGTAAAATTAGTTATCTACAGGCCAACAATATAAAACTGTGGTTTGTCTGTCTCACGGATCACATATAAGTTCTATCCAAATTTAGCCATTTGTAGTGAACGTGGAAAATATTGCCCTCCATTTAAAATGGGCAAGGCGCGTGGAAAGGGACGAGGAACTGAATGTGATGGTGATGGTGCATGCAGAGGCCAAGGCCGTGGCCATAGGTAAGCTGAAATTGTGCCACAATAAACACCCACATCTTCTTGCCCGACCTTCCTGTCCCAATTACTAGGTGACTGCAGCAGCACACCACTATTTAACACAGAGCAGTATAAAAAGTTTGCTGGTTGGATAGCGGATAATGCTTCCAGTCACTTTGCTGTCACCACCACCCTGTCTTCCACATGGTCAAGTCTCAGTAGTTTTGAGTCTGGATCGCATATTCCTCATCCTGATCCTCCTTTCTCCCACCATGCCGAGTGTTCAGAGACAACTTTTCAATTTAGAGATTCAGGTCCCTTGCCTGGTCCACTTGAAGCGGGGCAAGAGGAGATCGCATGTAGCGATACCCAAATATTTGAGCAGCCATGGTCACAAGAAGACAATGGTGGGAAAGTGTCACAAGAGGTGGATGATGATGAGACACAATTGACAGAAAGTTTGGAGGAGGACCAGGAAGCAGAAGTGGAAGACGTGGTGTTGGATGATATAGTAACTGACCCAAGCTGGCAGGAGGACATGCAGAGTGAGGACAGCAGCACACAGGGGGAGGGAGGTACCCCAACAGGCAGTAAGTGTTAACTGTTTAGTTTGAGACTATCCACCATTTTCTTGTGGAGTTCTGGCTGCTGGTCTTTTTTCTCTGGTGCTGGGTTTGTCTTGGGTCAGGTGTTTATTTCACTCTTTATTAACCAGCACCTGCCTCCCAGTCCTTGCTGGACAAAAGTGTTTATCTGCTTGAGCTCTAGCTTGGTGCTTTGCTTTGTCTTCTGTGTGTGTTATTTGTGCAGTGCTGGTACCTCTGGTTCTGCTAGCCTTAGTTTCTGTTTTCTATTGGTTTTTGCAGCCTTCTCTTTGTTTTCTATTAGGAGGTGACCCGTTTTGTACCCAGTCCTTAGTTCTTTTAGGGAACCCCTTCCCGTTATCTAAAGGTCTTCGCTTGAGATTAACCTAGGATCGTCGGTGGGTCTATTTGCAAGGAATGGGTCGCCCACTCCATCCTAGGGTTTCAGCCTAGTCATAGTGCAGGGTCAGTTTTCCCCTTCTACCTTAGTCCTGTGTTGCAGATCCGTAACAGGAAGAAGCAGTGTAGTGGCCACAGCCAGAAGGCAAGCAACCGTTCCCCGTAACACCAACACCACGGAAGTTGCCAATTCAACTGTTAGGTCTTCTTGAGTCTGGTTGTTTTTTAACCTAGAACGCATACCCATAGAAATCTACACATTCACGCACCTGGGGCCTTTTAGGCCTGTTTACAATTATCATGGAATAACTCAAATAAAAATACTTTTGAAAGTTTATTGCAAAGTAAGGATGCATTCCCACTAGCGCAGGGGTCCGCCAGGACGGGATTCCGTAATGGATCTGACCTCCTGGTGACCCCAGCTAAGGCTGGAGGACGCATACCTGGGGCCTCGCAGGCCTGCCAGGTTACTTGTTTTCTATTTTCTGTAAAATTACTTTAGTTAGAATTTTGAAACTCTAGGTATTCCTCAGGTATATAGTTGTTAGTAATTTCCAGTTGTTCATATATTTTTATGTTATAGGCATTTCGGTATAACAACCTTTTTTTGGGACTACCCCATATTCACGCACCTGGGGCCTTTTAGGCCTGTGTGCAAATAACACGGAATAACTCAAATAAAAATGCTTTTCAACATTTATTTTACAAATGCAAGGTAAGGATGCATTCCAACTAGCACTGGGGTCCGCCAGGAGGGGATCCGTAATGGATCTGACCTCCTGGTGACCCCAGCTAAGGCTGGCGGAATCCCGCCATTCCGGCAGCCTTAGCTGGAGTTACCAGGAGGTCAGATCCATTATGGATCCCCTTCTGGCGAACCCCAGCGCTACTGGGAACACAGCCTAAGATGTGTAAATTTCAAAACATAATTATGTGCATAAAACAACAAAAAAGTAAGTAAAGGGGCACACCAAATATAGGCATTCTATATGCAATTTTTTTATGAAAACATTTTTTGGTTGTAGCAAACTTGGTGCAGGAATATTTATTTGTAACTTTACATATTCCCCCGACAATTCTCGCATATTATTTTTTCGGCTGAATGTTCCTTGCATACATTTTGTCCGCAAGTAGAACAGAAACGCTCCGATTTTCTTTCCTTCTTTGCTGGACAAATATAGCAGCGCTTTCTTTTTTTCTCTTTGCTCTGGATGTTCCAGAAAGCGTATTCCACATCGGATCATTGCCTCCGTAATTTGCCTTGATAAGCATATCATGCTGCTTCTCTCCATCATAGTAGGCATCAAAAGTTCATAACAAAGTTCTGTCAAAAATAGACGTCTCTTGTCTTTCCTGTTGGCATGGAATTCTGGATTAGTTTGACAATAAACAATGTAGCTATTGAGGGCTGACACATCAAGGATATTGGAAAAAAGGGCAACAGGCCAACGTTTAGTCTGCCTTTTGCACGAATACTCTCCAATCATTTCGTCCATCTTGTCGACACCTCCTTTTGTCTTATTATAATGCAGTATGATTTCAGGTTTTTTTTTCCTGTCATTGGTGTCAGTACTTCCATCATGATGCATTGTACTCAGTAATATCACGGATTTTTCTTTCTTGGCTTTATAAGACACCATTGTTGCTTGATTGCAGAAACCGAATACACTCTCGTAGATTGTTCGCTGTGCATTGTGCTTCATGATTGGAGGAATTTCACGGCGGTTTGGCCTCATAGTACCAACAAGTGTAAGTTTCCTTTGAAGCAAAAAGTTGGCCATTTCACAATTAGTAAAGTAATTATCCATTGTAATATTTTTTCCTGAATTGAAAATTGGTAGAGCAAGTGTTTTTATTATGTCGGAACATAGGTCTTTCTGGACTGGAGCATCAGCTTCTTTGCCACAGTAAATCAGACCATTCATCCCATAATAGCTTGCTGAATCGCACATCCAGAAAATTTTTATGCGATACTTAGCTGGCTTACTGGGCATATACTGAATATATACTCCTCCCAGCAATAGCAGCGTCATAAAAGTTCTTCCCCAGCAACAATACAGACAAAAAGACTGAGTATCACATGTAAACCTAGTACAGGCCTAAAAGGACCCAGGTGCGTGAATATGGGGTAGTCCCAAAAAAAGGTTGTTATACCGAAATGTCTGTAACATAAAAATATATGAATAACTGGAAATTACTAACAACTATATACCTGAGGATTACCTAGATTTTCAAAATTCTAACTAAAGTACTTTTACAGAAAATAGAAAACAAGTAACCTGGCAGGTCTGCGAGGCCCCAGGTATGCGTTCTAGGGTTAGAGACTCTGCAGATAATGCCAAAAAGGCCATTTGCACCACCTGCCAGGCCAGCATCAGCAGGGGTAGAAAAATTACCAGCCTGACCACCACCCACATGATCAGGCACATGGCAGCAAAGCACCGGACATTGTGGGCCGAACCCCAGCGTCCAGGAACAATGTCTACGGGTGACACCACTGCTTCTTCCGCTGTTGTGCATGCAAGCCAATCCCCTGTCTATGGTGCATGCGAAGATGCCTCCTACCCTGCACCTGTTGTTGCACACACTCAACTAGCATCATCAGCAAGCATGTCCTTGTCCCAGCACAGCATTCAGTTGTCCATACCCCAGTCCTTGGAACGCAAGCGCAAATACACCGCCAACGCCCCACAGGCCACACTACTAAATTCACACATTTTGCGACTGCTTGCGCTCAAAATGTTGCCTTTAAAGATCATGGAGACGAAAGCTTTCTGCAACCTTATGGCGGCAGCTATTCCTCGTTACTCAGTCCCCAGCAGCCGCTATTTCTCCCGGTGTGCCATCCCTGCATTACACAAGCGCGTGTCCCACAACACTAGCCGTGCCCTCAACAATGCAGTTACTGTGAAAGCCCACCTAACCACAGACATGTGGAGAAGTGCTTGTGGGCAGAGATAGTACATCTCGCTGATGGCACACTGGGTTAAAATAGTGGAAGCCTGGACTAAGTCGGATCTTGAGATGGAACACGTCAAGGATTGCGGGCCCTACGTCAATCAGGGTTGCCCCCACAGTCTACAGCTCCTGCACCTCATCCTCCTCCTTTTCAGCCTCCATCTTGGTCACAAGCTGAAAGCACTGCAGCACTGTCTCAGCCAAGTGGCAACAAGCTGTGCTGAAACTAATATGCTTAGGTGACAAACCGCACAATGCTGAAGAGTTGTGGACAGCTCTGAAACAGCAGGCAGATCTGTAGCTGACACCGCTGAACCTACAGCCAGGCATGGTCATGTATGACAATGGCTGGAACCTGGTTGTGGGTCTGAGGCGAGGCGAGCTTACACACGTATTATGCCTGGCATATGTGCTTAACCTCAGGGTTCAGCGGTTTCTCAAAACTTACTGGATTTGCCAGAACTGCTTGTCAAAGTACGCCGCCTGTGTGCCCATTTTAGAAAGTCAGCTACAGCTTCCGCTGCCCTTGCCGTGCTTCAGCAGCGTTTTCAGCTTCCGACGCACCGACTGGTGTGTAATGTCCCCACGCATTGGAACTCCACACTGCCGATGTTGGAAAGGATTTGTGAGCAGAAAAGGGCAGTTGTTTACTACCAGCATCAACAAGGCCGTTGGTATTCAGTTCAGACTCCACACATAAGACTTCAGGAGTGGATATAGATGTCAGACATATGTACCATCCTACAAAACTTTGAGGACTCCATCTTGGAGTCTTGGTGAGCGGTGATGACGTCATAATTAGCATCACCATCCCGCTTCTCTGTGTTTTGAAATGCTCTCTGCTCACAATTAAAAAGGATGCATTGCAGGCAGAGCATGATGAGATGGTGCAAGGAACCAAACAAGTGATTACACACAGCCCAGCCTCATCTCATCCCGAAGTGTATTGGGTGACAATGAGGAGGAGAAGGAAGAACAGGAGCTAGTTTAATGCGCTATAGACGGTCCTACCTGCACAACTGTCATACCATCTGTTCAGCGTGGATGGCGTGAGGACAGGGAGGAGGAGGAGAGCATGGTCAGTCATCCTCTTGATGAGGACATGGAAGTCATGCCTGTTAGCAGTCTGGCACGTGTGGCTGAGTTTATGGTACGCTACCTTTCCCGTTACCCTCACATTCTCAAAACTTTGGGTGATAGTCATTACTGGTTGGTGACACTTCTTGACCCACACTACAAGGAGAACTTTCTCTTATTCCTGAGGTGGACAGGTCTACTAAAATGGGGCTGTACCAGAGGGCCCTTCTTCTGGAATTATTAAAAAAATTCTCATCTGAAAATGCTGGCGGCAGAGGTCACAGTTCATTGGACAACCAAGGAGTACAGGCGAGAGAGATACAACTCCAATCCTGCAGAGGCAGGGGAACACTGGCAAAGTTCTGGGAGAGTTTTCTCAGACCTTCCCGTTGCACAGGCCCTGAAGCGTGGGGTACTCACACAAGGAGTGCAACGTTTTTGAAGATGCTGAAGGAGTACCTTGCTGACCGTACAAATGTCCTCCGTGATTCCTCTGTGCCTTATAATTATTGGGTATCCAAGCCTTTAGGTCCTGGCCTGCCCTGCTACTAGTGTTTTGTCAGAGCAGGGTTTTAGTGCCACTGGTGAAATTATAACTGATAAGCGCATCTGCCTGTCAACTGAAAATGCTGACAGGGTGACTCTTATAAAAAATGAACAAGGGCTGGATTGGGACAGACTTCTCAACACCACCGAATGATAGTGTGGCACCCCAGGAGTTCGAGTACCACAGTAGTGCTGCCTTCCTCTCGGGGAGGGTTGTGCTATGCCTGGAAACAAGAGGGATTTCTTTGGCAGGTAACCTCACACACACAACACATTCTGAATCCAGGCCAGGAGGGGGAGCTCTAAACCTGGTTTTAGGGCAGCTTCCCTGAATAAAGATCCTGGTCTGGAGGAGGAGTCAGTTCAGTATAGTCTGAGAGCAGACAGGAAAGGAGCAGAGGAGAGATTGAGAGCTCAGGGAGGCTGCAATAGGGCCTCCTGTGAGCCAGAGTGCAGAAACCAGGCACAGTGAGCCCAAGGTCGTGGGAGACTATAAGTCGCACGACAGAGATGGAGGACATAGGACTATATTTCAGGCAGCAAGGGACTAATAGTGAGTGCAAAGTGGATGGCTCCCAACCTGACCTGCCAAGGGGACTTATTGTTTCCAGGCTGCCTGGACTCCTTCTGTACCTGTTGCCGGTGCCCTGGACTGTGGCCTGCTACCAACAGTAAACCAGGTAAAGACTGCAACCCTGAGTCCTCTGTTATTTACCGGCAAAACATAATCCCTGCCACATAAATTGGGAGCCCTGGGGACCCTGCTTATCCTGTGGGAAGCATCACCATTCAGCCGCCATACCATCACCCCAGAGGACCCCTGTAAGCGGCATCGGTCCCTACTGACCGAGGACCACAGGTGGCGTCACGAAAATAGACTTTCACAATACCCCTTTAAAGACCGTTCCCCTTTAGTTGAGTCCCTGTGAGACGGACCGGGTCACAGCCACCGTGACATCCCCTCTAGGAGCGACCGGACCCGGTACCGAGTACCCCACTGCACTGATGGGCGACTCAATAGCAGAGTAACATAAACTCAAATCCAGTGTCTTTTTTTGTGAGGCCTATTCCCATGGACGTCTTCACATACACACAAGCATATACGCTTCCTGATTTTGGCTATTTGCTGTTGTCCTACTCCTGCTCCTCATCCTCCAATACCATATCACCAGCGTGACCGTGGTCCCTGATGCAACACCCACATAATTTTTTGGAAGGGTGTTTATGATGCCCTTTATGATGCCCTTAAAAATGGTTATACAGTATGTTCATGTATACCCCCCAGGGGTAAATGTTTGTCACCCCATGTACTTAGTGCATGGGCAATACAAGTATAGGAGACCGGCTCCTTTCTAATGGGAACATTTTTTTATGAGGCCCTTCCAAGAGTAATGGGGTGCGTCCCAATTTTTGGCAGCCCTTGCATTCACTGCATAGGCAATCAGTATGGGAGTAACACTTCCTAATAATGGGAACACTGTTTTATGAGGCCTTCCTCCACGTCTCTTCCAATGGGTATTGGGGTGCGTCCCAATTTTTGGCATCCTTTGCATTCACTGCATAGGCAAAAAGCATGGCTGCACACTTAATAATAATGGGAACATTGGGATGTCCCCCAGATGTCCCCCCACGATGTCTGAATGGACCATGTCCAACTCCTTACATCTATAGGGGCCCGACACTATCAACTGCTCCACCAACTCCTCCCTTTTTTTCGTGGCCAGGTACAACAACTCCCCACTCATCATAAAATAGGGAAACCTTGGTCAGCCCCCGGCTCCTGTGCAACCCCATTAATGACAGTTATATTGTTAAAGGCTTCTTTCAGAATTGAGTCCCTATGTTGGGCAGTCCCAAAATTCTCACCAGTCACCTCTAACTCTGGAATGTCAGATACAAAGGACACTTCCTCCACATCCCCCACAAGGACACAAAAGGGAAACCCATCTGCCTCTTGGTGTGGAGATACCGTATTAGGGTTCACTGGTTCCCTATCCGAGCTAGTGACCTCAGAACCCTTCCCCTACAGATCCCAAAATAAACAAAAGTTCCAGCCTATTGTTACAGGGTGCAACAGTTCCTGAAAGACGCCGACCCCATGGAACTCAGTACTGTGGGCCTTTTCAATGTTCACTCTGGCCATTGGGTAGTCCTTTGCATCACCATGTATGCACCGCACACCAACCTTTTTTCCCAGGGTCAGTTTGAGAGGGAAAGTGGCCCTCACAAGGGTCACTAAGCTCCCAGGGCCCAGCAGTGCCATTTCCGCTCGACTGTTCACCTTCTCGAGAGATGCTTGAGGCCCCTCATTGAGTAGAGAGTTCACACTGCAGGCCAGATATGCATAATATGAACTATGGCATCCCATGCTGCAGTCTGTCTGCTCGGTGGTTAGGGGACAGCAGGCAGCTATAGGTCCTGGCCTATGGCACCTCCAGCAAATAACATCACCTGTAGGGACCTTGGGCACCACCTCGCCCGCCCCTTTGGACCTTGGGTGCCCCACCCGCTTTTGGTCCTCCGTCCCCTGTTGAGACTCCCAGTATGGAATAGGCTGCTTTGCCATGGAACCTTCCATCCCGTGGTATCTCTCGACCAGTCCGACCAGTTCATCAGCATTCCGGGAATCACCCTGAGCAACCCAAGTCTCTACGGGTCTTGGCAGGGAGTGCACAAACCGGTCCATCACCACCCGTTCTACCATCGGCAAAGGCGTAGAGGAGTCTGGCTGCAGCCACTTCTGGACCAGGTCAATCTCCATTTTAGCTTGCCATAATCTTAGGCATCCTGCAAAGCTAAATCATCGTATGCTTTCTGGGGTTTCCCCGTCAAGTATGGTGCCAATAGCTCAGTCCACTACTCTGGCGTGAGTTTCTCCCTCTCGGCGACCCTTTCAAACATCGTCAGGAAAGCCTCAACATTGCAATTCTCAATTGTAGATTCTTCATGCAGTTCTCCACCACACCTTGTTCAGCTTCAACAATGCAATTCTCCACTGCAGGTTCTTCAGCCTCAACACTGCAATTCACTGCAGGTTCTTCAGCATCAATATTGCAATTCTCCACTGCAGGTTCTTTAGCTTCAACATTGAAAATCTCAACTGCAGATTTTTCAGCCTCAACATCATCCCCGGGAGTCATTTTCTGCAAAGCCCGTCTTACAACGCCGGACCTGGAGTTGGGGCACTCATCCTGCCCTGGATGGCAGTCTCCAGAAGCTGCATCTGCTGCTGCTTCTCCTTCTTGCTCTTGTGTAACAACAGCCTGTTGGTTTCTTGCTGCTGCTGCAATAGGACCAGGTGTTTCAGCAACTCCTCCATTTTGTATGTCAATGCTTGCTGGCTTGCGACAGACTTGACCCAGGACATGCAGTCTCAAAAATCTTGTGTTGGGAATGCTGCCCACATTCTCCACCAATTGTAGGGGTTGTACTCGCTCAGGTGCGACATGAGGAAAACAGGAGGCACGTTCCTTTAAAAGTACATGTGGGTTTATTTATTCATAAACCCCAGAAACACAAACAGAAAATAATTAGCCTTTAGCGCAGGCAAAACACAGTATAAATATCCATAGCAGGGCTCTGTGCCTCCAGGCCAGTGGGTACACAGGCTGGGATAATGTTCAGAACTTCAGGCTCAGTCTGGAGCCTCACACACAGGAGGTCTTCTCCCTCCCAACACACAAACCATGTGCCAAAAAACAGCCTCCATTATATAAGCTGTAACCACACCCAGCTATGTGGGTAGCCAGACCCACCCATCTCTCATAGCTAACCGCAGCCCAGACCCAGGAGCAACAAACGAACCTCTTAGGGTTTTCATGCACTAAAGAAACACTCTGGGCTATATCACAGAGACAAGCCATCTCTGTGACACATGCCGCCCATCAACTACGCGACCTTTAGCCACACTACAGAACATTGTTTTATGAGGCCCTCCTCCACATCTCTTTCAAGGGGTATTGGGGTGCATCCAAATTCTTGGCAGCCCTTGATTTAACTGCATAGGCAAACAGTATGGGAGACACACTTTCTATTAATGGGAACATTGTTTTATGAGGCCCACCTCCACATCTCTTCCAAGGGGTGTTGGGGTGCGTCCAAATTTTTGGCAGCTCTTGCATTCACTGCATAGGCAAACAATATGAGAGACCCACTTCCTAATAACGGGAACGTTGTTTTCAGGAGGCCCTCCTGTACATCTCTTCAAAGCAGTATTGCGCATATATTTTGGGCAGCCCTGCAACTCACTGCCTAGGCAAACACTATGGAAGAGCAACTTCCTAATAAGGGGAAAAAAAATTTCATGAGGCCCTCCTGTACATATCGTCAAAGGGGTATTGGGGTGCATCTAAATTTTGGGCAGGCCTTGCATTCACTGCATAGGCAAACAGTATGGGAGACCCACTTCCTAATAATGGGAACATTGTATTCAGGAGGCTCCACTGTACGTCTCTTCAAAGGGGTATTATGGTGCATCCAAATTTTGGGCAGCCCTGCCACTCACTGCATAGGCAAACGCTATGGGAGACCCACTTCCTAATAATGGTAACAGAGACATTGTCTGTTGTCATCCCCTGCAGAACCATTCCTTTGCAAGGGTTGTGTCAGGAACATGAGGTATTTGATTGTCTATTATCAGGCACACTGAGCTCTGCTACATCCAAGAGCTGAGGACAGACACACTGCAAATTTGACCCCCCTTCTTTTCTCTGCCTGCCAGCACGCTGAAATTCTAAGCCACTCGTTTCCCCCTCCCCCAGGAATGTCTTTGTTTGCAATTGTGAAGCCGAAAGTAAAGAGTAGCAAAGCATGGCAATTCCTTTGTGTGGCTTCAGTAGTCCTTTAAGACCAAATATATCAAAACAGGATAATCACAGAAATACGCTGTTCATATTTCCAGAAACCGCAGGGACAGTGCCCCTACCTAGTGGGGTTGGGAAGATCAGCGCTTAGCCGAAAGTCAGAAACACTTTACTGCTTAATGGGGGCTACCTGCCGAGACGTGTTTCCATGTTTCCACTTAAATTAACCTTCAGGACTTGCTGAACATAGTGATAACTTTGTCTTTCTGCTACGAGGTTCATACACCAAAATATGTGTAAGAATGGCTTTTCACAATGTTAAGAAAGGGGAGTATTCAGCCTCTGAGTGAGGTCACTGCAAAGGGAGTGCCTTGGTTTTGGGCACAGAGATAAGTTGTTAAGGGGAGAATGTATGGCATATGAAGATATACTGGAATCAAACTTGTATGGACGCTTTGCTTAATATTAGATTCATGTCACTTTAAATTTTTCTGATTCACTGTTATAAGACTTAATTCTGTTTATTATTCCATCCCAGGATGTGCCAAGATATGCCCCTAGTCTTATCAAGAGTAAATGCACCTGTATGTAGGGAGATCAATTCCCAAACTGAAGATCAGTAGAATACGAGCATAGACAGATGCCAACCTGAACTAGAACAGGTCATTAGGGTGATAACAGTACAGAATAATCAACAAACAATATAATCAATCAAAAGTGACTTGTGATAATTGTTATGTTAGAAAAATCCATGATGTAATGTGACTGCCCGATTTCTCCTATAAAAGGAGGCATTCTGCTGAGAATAAATTGGGCGAGAAGCATTTGATACATGATCTATTGTGTATTTTGTGTTCTTTCCTCCGTGCACGTATCATCTATTTCAGAGTCTCAATTTGGCAGCAGACAACTAAGATGAGAACACACACATCCCGTGTGCCCTAACATTTGGCACCCAACATGGGGCTAAGACGAAAGTTCGAACCTGACCAGCCGCAAGTAAGACCCCCAATCTTGGACCGGACCACTCGAGGGTGGAGAAGTGCACCTCCTACTAGGTAAGAAAATCATTCATCTTACCTATAACCCTCCAGTGTTTCCGTGCTGAGATAAAGGTTAGTCGGCTGTCAGACTCGGACATAGTGACCGTTCTGACAAGTCCTAGCACCAAAAACCCACCCTGGTCACGATTTCCTTAATTGTCTGCCTTATCTGCTTTACCTCTCTGCTTTGCTGTTTTGTTTGTTTGCATATGTGGTACTACCTCAGCCAGCCTGAAAAAGATAGGGAGACGTACTGAGAAATTTCACTGTCACTCTGGTTCCGGTCCTGCTCTCGGCTTGACCGATGGTCGCAGAAGTCTGAACTGTGTCTCTCCCAGTGGACTAGTGGGAGTGGGAGTAGCGGCTTGATTACTCTGAGTGATTTTACAACCTCTAAGTGGTTGGTGACTTCTTGTGGATGCCCACCGGAGATCACCTGGCTATGGTGATGATGCTTTGGCTGCAGCATAAGTTCATAGGTTTTATTCTATAAGGGTGGAAGGGTAATTACAATTACCGTATTGATGTGACTGAGTGATTGCTCTCTGTTGTGAATTCTGCTTTTGGGCTCCCTCCGGTGGTTGTAGGTGGTAATGCAGTTGTCCCCGAGTTGCAGTCCTGGTCAGGTGTATCTACTGATTGCAGTTCTGACTGGGGTATTTAGGCGTGCAGGATTCATTAGTCCTTGCCAGTTGTCCATGGTTGTTGGGAGGTTTTGGTCCTGGTTTGGTTCCATCTGCCTTCTGCCAAATCAGCAAAGATAAGTGTCTGGTTTTGTTTCTGTGGCACACATGCTGTGTGCTTAATAATTCTGTGCTATTCAGTGTTTTTTTGTCCAACTTAGATTGTCAGTATTTTCTCAGTCTTGTTGGATTCTCTGGAGTGGCAGATATACATTCCATGTCTTTAGTTACATTGTGGAACTTTTTGTATTATCTGCTGTGGATATTTTTGGAAGGGTTTTAATACTGACCGCTTAGTATTCTATCCTATCTTTCCCTATTTAGCTAGAGTGGCCTCTTTTGCTGAATCCTGTTTTCTGCCTGCGTGTGTCTTTCCTCTCCTACTCACAGTCATTATTCGTGGGGGGCTGCCTATCCTTTGGGGTTCTGCTCTGAGGCAAAGTAGTATTCCTATTTCCATCTATAGGGGTATTTAGTCCTCCGGCTGTGTCGAGGTGTCTAGGGTTTGTTAGGCACACCCCACGGCTACTTCTAGTTGCGGTGTTAGTTTAGGTTTTGCGGTCAGTACAGTTTCCACCTTCTCCAGAGAAAGTTCATGCGGCTCCAAAGTCACCGGATCATAACAGCTCTCTCCCTGTCTACCTAAAGTGTGTTTCGCCCAGGTATAGACTTTTTATCTCTACAAATCAGGCTGGCATATAGATTGGTAAAATGTGAAGTGTTTTGTTGTCAGGGATTCGCAGTATCTGACATCAGTGACAGTATAAGCTGTCTTTTGTCTGTTTGTATGGTTTGCCGGCAGGAGGCATATGGTTAAAGTTTTAAATTCATTCTGTATATATATGTTGTGAGATTAGAAATTAGTTAACAGGTTTTGTTTTGCATACTTTAGAATTATAAAGTTAGTTGTTACAATGTGTTCATGTAGGAAGAGAATTCCTTGAATGGTAATTGCTTTCACTTGTACAGATATCTCTGGTAGTGTGAGATCCGAAGTCCATGGTTACTCTTTAGTTAATGTTTGACTAACGTCACTGCACTTTTCTGTGAGACGGTTTTGAAATGACTGTTGTTAAAGTAAAAGTGTTGTGGAAGCAAATATTCTAGCAATTTAACTGGCATTTTTTAGACTACGCAGTTTCTGGGTATACAAGAATTGTTAAATACCCTGGTAGTAATTGTTAGCTAACTTTCTATATCACTGAAGACCCTTTTCCTTTAACATAAGGAGCACATACAGCTTTCAGTCACATGTCCAACTATTCAAAACCCCGTGGGAACTTGTCTCAAGAGATAGACAGACATGTCCCTAAGAGAGCACTAGAGAATACAGATGTGATAACAGGCAGCAAGGAGGGGCAGGTCATAGTGCACAGATAAGGAAAGACGGTGAGAGCCAGGTAGCTGTAAAAAGGTTTAGCGTTATCTGAGTGAATAAATGTGGGTGAAAGAAGGTGATTAATATATGAGACTCCTTGCTTGGACTCCACATGCCGTGTGAATGATATAATGATTTAAGAATAAAAATCCTGCTTGTATAAGGGTACTGTCACACAGTGGCACTTTGGTCGCTACGACGGCACGATCTGTGATGTTCCAGCGATATCCATATGCTATCGCAGTGTCTGACACGCTACTGCGATCAGGGACCCCGCTGAGAATCGTACGTCGTAGCAGATCGTTTGAAACTTTCTTTCGTCGTCAAGTGTCCCACTGTGGCGGCATGATTGCATCGTGTGACAAAGGTTGTATACGATGTGCGCACAGTAAACCAATGGCTTCTACATCGCAAATACGTCATGAAATTATCGCTCCAGCGCCGTGTATTGCAACGTGTGATCGCAGTATACGACGCTGGAGCGATAATCAAGCGACGCTGCAACGTCACAGATCGTGCCGTCGTAGCGACCAAAGTGCCACTGTGTGACAGTACCCTAAGGAAGTCCAATTAGGTGTAATCCTCGGTCAACTGGTACCAGGATAAAACAGAGGAATGCTAATAAGTAAAACGCATAGCCACACGTGTGTGTGAATGAGATAAGCTGAAACCAAATATTTGTTACCTTTCTAACTGATATTTGGGGAAGTTGCAAGTGAGACGACTGTGCTAAATGCTCTGCAGATTTGTGTGTGGGTTATGCATGTTTTAAGCAAAGAACAGATGAGAATCGTGTCCTTTATGGTGGGTGGCAACTAGGCAAGGTACTTAGGAAGACCTATCCACTGCATATAACGTGGCACAAGCGAGGGAACATTAGGTGGGCAATTTGGTATGTGAATATCCATGCCATTCTCATCTAAACCACTCTCCATGAGACCTGAAAAACAATCCCAAATATATACGTCAGAGCCCAGATGGTCAGGTTTTTCACACCAAACGTATATGTGTTAGAAACAGAGCTCCTTTCTAACACGCATACGTATATAGGTTTTGATGTTTTTGTCATATGGAAAATAGCACTAAATATTGTGAACACGCATTGAAATACGTTAATCTATATTGTCCTGAAGGTTCTGCCTTTGTTTTCTGGGACTTTTTGTATTTGCATGGTATATGGGAATTAGGATTACTTGGAATATTATAAGAGGCCGACCCCCAGCACATATTCTGTAAATGTCTTGCCCCGACTTTAAAGTGTTCCGACTTAACGTTCACGGGACCATTCTGTGGACCCCTGGAACATTGTTGAGTCAGATAGAGGACAATAATCTCTGGTATCCCAGTAACATACCTTTCAGGTGTCCCCTGAACAAGAGGAAACCAGAACATTATGTCCAAATTGCAAAACATTTTGCTCTCCTCTGTGGGTTCAGAATGTAGAACTGTTTGTGTCTGTCACACAGACAGATAAGTAGAGGGTAATGTCATGTTGATTTAGAATGTATAAAGTATGTTGATAAGTAGGAACAAATGTATGGTTGTAAAGAATGTACACTGTGAATTGGTAAAAGAAATTGTTGAAGGAAACTGAAAGTTGTCTTGAAAGCAAGAACTCCGAGAGTAATGAAAATCTATCTAAGATAAGACGCCCAGTAAAGTACGGAAACTTGGCACTCTGCCAACTGTCAAAAATTTGCACATGGGCTCTATGCACCAAGTACATGTCACCCTATAAACGAAATTTTTCTGTTTTTGCTTAGTTGATGAGTTGTTGAGAAGTTTCAAATGTTTGGCTACATGCCAGAAAACTTTTTTTTCCTCTCTCCTTTTCTTGGTTTTTGAATCCAGCTACTCTCCTACACTGAGGTAGTGGATTCAAAAGGGGGGAGGAGTACTAGTAAATCACTGTGTTTTTGCAAGTTGTGTGGCCCTTATGGCTCAAGGAACTGCAGATTTCCCACATGTCTATCGTATACCTCTCATTAATCCAGATGTTGAGATTTTTGTAGATGGTGCAAGAAGCATCGGAAAGGATGGACGGCTCTACGCTGGGTATGCAGTGGTCACACAACATGAGGTAATAAAAGCAGAACCACTCCCTCCTCACATGTCCACAAAAGAGGTGGAGTAGACGGCACTCATTGAGGCGCTTAGAGGGGCTGAAGGGAAACGATATAACATTAATATGACGTCAAGATATCTTTTGGGAGTGACCCATGACTTTGGCCCCATATGGAGGGCAAGAGGTTTTCTTACAGCAGCAGGTATTCCTGTCAAACACTGGCACCTCATTAAACAGGTGATGGACTCACTACTGCTCCCGAAAGAGGTTGCCATAGTCAAGGTAAAGCCACACAGAAAGCTCACTACCGACGAGGCACAAACAAGGAGGACCCAGCGGCCAAGGAAGCTGCAAGAATGAGGCGACACGAGACCCCTGGGGCACCTCTACGGACCATGGTAAGCGCTGAGTATAACCAGCTGGCCTTAAGTATCTTGCAGGCACTTGACTCGGGGATCCACCGGGAAGGAGTCGAAGGTCTGGTTGCAGAGTGGTACTCAGGACCATGAAGGTTTGTGGAGGGTGGGACAGCGGGTGTGTCTGCCAAGATCTTTGTGCTCTGTGATGACCCAAGTGGCTCACAATCTAATGCACCGGTCCAAGGATACATGTGCCCTGGTAGATGAGAGGGTCACTCCTGGTTTCACAATGATCCCTACTGGATTCTACTCAGGCGGGTTCCACATTGCACAACACAGATAGTATAGGCAATGCACCACAGACACATGCCCAAGCCTCTCTACCCGTTTCAATGACTGCAAACTGACTTCATACAACTACCTCCAGGTAGGAATGTATGTGCTCATGTGTGTTCATCTCTTCCCAGGGTGACCAGAAGCCTTCCAGATGCCAAAAAGCTACGACAGCAGGGATGTAATACAAAATGTTATACAACTGAGGTCACACAGGAAAATGTCCCCTTCCAGGCAACCTCATAGCCATGTCCAGAGTCCTGGGAGAGACTGTTGCTTATGCATGAATAAGTTTTTGATTCTGTTCTAGGAGGTTGGGTAGTAATCCAAGGACGCGCCTAAGGATGAACCTAGAAATTACAGCCTGTTCCAAATCTCATCTACTACCACAGCAGTCCATGGGTCCATGCTTCCCACTGCAAGGAGATGCCAGATCCAGAGTCCAGTGGCGGCTGCCACTCTTCTCTCGTCTGACACTTATTCTTCACCTAGCCCAAGGGGTAGCCAGTCACCAAGGGGTAGTCACTCATGAAGAGGGTATAGTGACATTTTGGCATAATATCTTCACCCCAAGAGTAACATATTGATTTGACTATTGCCTCAAAGTAAAATGCCCAGGCCCCATGGCACAGATATATGGCTAAACACACAATTCATCTGTGTCACCATTGTTGGGTGGCACACTGGTGAAAGTGACTGGGGATATCAACCATGCTGGATATCAACCAGTCCAGGCCCTGCAATGTAGAGACAAATGGGGAATCAGCCTACATGTTAGGGCATGTTAGGTTAGGCTATGGGTTGAACTAGATGGACTTACAGTCTTCCTTCAACCTTAATAACTATGTAACTATTAACCCGCATGACCCTGTCCAAAGCCCCATTTCCAGATTCAATACTTAACATCCCTGCCACTCATTGCCCCAAGGAGGGATGCATAGTCCTGTACCTCACCATTGACAACCCCTCAGAGAATGACTAAAAGTTATATGTCCTAGGTTCAGGTACTAAACTTGGGAGGGAGAATGGTGGCAGAAAAGGTAAATTTTGACTCTAAGAAGCATAGATAACAGTGGGGGCACACAGGGGGTACCTGATACATTCAAAGCCAGGAACGAGACAGCAGTTGGGTTTAAACCCATCATTCCCATAAATAAGAACATACAGTGGATAAACTACCTATACTATAATCAACAACGGTTTATAAAATACACTGGGGATACCATAAAGGCACTTATTGACCCATTAAGTTTTCAATAACTATTCTATCTGTTTTAACTGTATTAGCCTTAATTCTTTACCCGCATAGCTACATGCCTTAAGAAAATGATGATGAGGACCATGGAAACCAAAGTGATGACGACCATACATGCTGATTTCAAAGATCCCCTAGATGAAAGATGCTGCTGTGAAACCATGAGAGGATCCACATCCCCCGGAATATGTCTGCCGGAAGCACACCGATGAGGGAGAGACCAGGATCTGACTTCCTCCTGTGCAAAGTCCGTTAGGAGGGGGTCCATCTACTAGAGATGGACCATCTCGTGTACACTGAAAATTAGTTAGCCAGGTTCCAGCATTTTGAGTCAGGTAGGACAGGAGGACAGATCGATAGGTTCGACGAGATTAGGGTTTTGATTCTGTATATCTCCAAAGGGGGGACTGTTAAGGGGAGAATGTATGGCATATGAAGATATACTGGAATCAAACTTGTATGGACACTTTGCTTAATATTAGATTCATGTCACTTTAAGGTTTTCTGATTCACTGTTATAAGACTTAATTCTGTTTATTATTCCATCCCAGGATGTGCCAAGATATGCCCCTAGTCTTATCGAGAGTAAATGCACCTGTATGTAGGGAGATCAATTTCCAAACTGAAAATCAGTAGAATACGAGCATAGACAGATGCCAACCTGACCTAGAACAGGTCATTAGGGTGATAACAGTACAGAATAATCAACAAACAATATAATCAATCAAAAGTGACTTGTGATAATTGTTATGTTAGAAAAATCCATGATGTAATGTGACTGCCCAATTTCTCCTATAAAAGGAGGCATTCTGCTGAGAATAAATTGGGCGAGAAGCATTTGATACATGATCTACTGTGTGTTTTGTGTTCTTTCCTCCGTGCACGTATCATCTCTTTCAGAGACCCAATTTGGCAGCAGACAACTAAGATGAGAACACATGCATCCCGTGTGCCCTAACAAAGTGAGTGAGAGATCAGTCTTGGTGGTGGTTTGGCTCCAGACCCATTATTAATTAAGAAATCTGAGCTGGAGGCAGCTGATTTGTACTGTGCATTTGGGAAACCGGGTAGCGACGGACAGTGTGAATAATTATTGTTCCTGCCTGAGTGGGACTAGTTATATCGCCCTCAGTGCAGCGTGCCCATTAGCCAGTACAAAGTAAGGCTATGTGCACACGTAGGGAGGGTCTCTGCGGGTTCTCCCACAGCGGATTTGATAAATCTGCAGGGCAAAACCTCTGCGGTTATCCCTGCAGATTTATCGCGGTTTGTTTTGCGGTTTCCGCTGCGGGTTTACTCCTACTATTGATGCTGCATATGCAGCAATATGCAGCATCAATAGTAATGTTAAAAATAATTAAAAAATGGTTATTCTCACTCTCTGACGTCCCAATCTCCTCGGCGCTGCACGCGGCGGTCCAGTTCCAAAGATGCTGTGCGAGAAGGACCTTCGTGACGTCACGGTCATGTGACCGCGACGTCACCGCAGGTCCTGCTCGCACAGCAACCCTGCCACCGGACGGCCACGTGCAGCGCTGATAGGTGAGTATATCATTATTTTTTATTTTAATTCTTTTTTTTACACAAATATGGTTCCCAGGGCCTGGAGGAGAGTCTCCTCTCCTCCACCCCGGGTACCATCTGCACATGATCCGCTTACTTCCCGCATCGTGGGCACAGCCCCATGCAGGAAGTTAGCGGATCAATGCATTCCTATGTGTGCAGAATCGCCGCGATTCTGCACAAAGAAGTGACATGCTGTGGAATGTAAACCGCTGCGTTTCTGCGCGGTTTTTCCCGCAGCATGTGCACAGCGGATTGTGGTTTCCATAGGTTTTACATGTAACTGTAAACGTAATGGAAACTGCTGCGGACCCGCAGCTGCAGAAACGCTGCGGATCCGCGATAAAAACCGCAACGTGTGCACATAGCCTAAAGCATCCTTTCTGGCAACTAATTATCCTAGGTGTAGTACCCTTTCTGATCTGAGGGTAAGGGGAGTGCCAGAGAGCTGCAAGTTCCAAACAGGAACTGGGAAGTAGGATATAGATACAGTGCCTTGCAAAAGTATTTGGCCCACTGGAACTTTTCAACCTTTTCCCACATATTATGCTTCAAAAATAAAGAAACCAAATGTAACTTTTTGATGAAGAATCAACAAGTGGACCACAATTATGAAGTTGAACGAAATGTATTGCTCATTTTAAATTTTTGTGGAAATTCAAAAACTGAAAAGTGGGGTGTGCAATATTATTAGGCCCCTTTAACTTAATACTTTGTTGCGCCACTTTTTGCTGTGATTACAGCTGCAAGTCGTTTGTGATATGTCTCTATCAGTTTTACATCGAGAGACTGAAATTCTTGCCCATTCTTCCTTGGCAAACAGCTCGAGCTCAGTGAGGTTTGACGGAGATCGTTTGTGAACAGCAGTTTTCAGCTCTTTCCACAGATACTCGATTGGATTGAGGTCTGGACTTTGACTTGGCCATTCTAACACCTGGATACGTTTATTTGTGAACCATTCCATTGTAGATTTTGCTTTATGTTTGGGATCATTGTCTTGTTGGAAGACAAATCTCCATCCCAGTCTCAGGTCTTTTGCAGACTAAAACTGGTTTTCTTCAAGAATGGTCCTGTATTTGGCTCCATCCATCTTCCCATCAATTTTAACCATCTTCCCTGTCTCTGCTGATGAAAAGCAGGCCCAAACCATGATGCTGCCACCACCATGTTTGACAGTGGGGATGGTGTGTTCAGAGTGATGATCTGTGTTGCCTTTACGCCAAACATTTCGTTTGGCATTGTTGCCAAAAAGTTAGATTTTGGTTTCATCTGACCAGAGCACCTTCTTCCACATGCTTGGTGTGTCTCTCAGGTGACTTGTTGCTAACTTTAAATGACACTCTTTATGGATATCTTTGAGAAAAATTGCTTTCTTCTTGCCACTCTTACATAAAGGCAAGATTTGTGTAGTGTACGACTGATTGTAGTCCTATGGACAGACTGTCCCATCTCAGCTGTAGATCTCTGCAGTTCATCCAGAGTGATCATGGGCTTCTTGGCTGCATCTCTGATCAGTCTTCTCCTTGTTTGAGATGAAAGTTTAGAGGGACAGCCAGGTCTTGGTAGATTTGTAGTGGGATGATACTCCTTCCATTTTAATATGATCGCTTGAACAGTGCTCCTTGGGATGTTTAAAGTTTTGGAAATAATTTTGTATCCAAATCTGGCTTTAGACTTCTTCACAACAGTATCACGGACCTGCCTGTTGTGTTCCTTGGTCTTCATGATGCTCTCTGTGCTTCAAACAGAACCCTGAGACTATCACAGAGCAGGTGCATTTATACGGAGACTTGATTACGCACAGGTGGATTATATTTATCATCATTAGGCATTTATGACAACATTGGATCATTCAGAGATCCACAATGAACTTCTGGAGTGAGTTTACTGCACAGAAAGTAAATGGACCGAATAATATTGCATGGCCCACTTTTCAGTTTTTGAATTTCCACAAAAATTTAAAATAACTAATAAATTTTGTTCAACTTCACAATTGTGTTCCACTTATTTTTGATTCTTCACCAAAAATTTACATTTGGTATCTTTATGTTTGAAGCATGATATGTGGGAAAAGGTTGAAAAGTTCCAGGGGGCCTAATACTTCCGCAAGGTACTGTAAACCCCTTCAGAAAGAACTGGGCAACCCAACAACCCCGGTTCATGACTAGTGTTGAGCGATACCGTCCGATACTTGAAAGTATCGGTATCGGAAAGTATCGGCCGATACCGGCAAAGTATCGGATCTAATCCGATACCGATACCCGATACCAATACAAGTCAATGGGACTCAAGTATCGGACGGTATCCCTGATGGTTCCCAGGGTCTGAAGGAGAGGAAACTCTCCTTCAGGCCCTGGGATCCATATTACTGTGTAAAATAAAGAATTAAAATAACAAATATTGCTATACTCACCTGTCCGACGCAGCCTGCACCTTACCGAGGGAACCGGCAGCCTTCTTTGCTTAAAATGCGTGCGTTTACTGCCTTCCGTGACGTCACGGCTTCTGATTGGTCACGTGCCGCCCATGTGACGGCGACGCGACCAATCACAACAAGCCGTGACGTAATTTCAGGTCCTGAATGCCTAATTCTAGGCATTCAGGATTTGAAAATTACGTCACGGCTTGTGATTGGTCGCGTGCCGCCCATGTGACTGCGACGCAACCAATCACAACAAGCTGTGACGTCATTTTCAGGTCCTGAATGCCTAATTCTAGGCATTCAGGATTTGAAAATTACGTCACGGCTTGTGATTGGTCGCGTCGCGGTCACATGGGCGGCACGCGACCAATCACAAGCCGTGACGTAATTTTCAAATCCTGAATGGCTAGAATTAGGCATTCAGGACCTGAAATTACGTCACGGCTTGTTGTGATTGGTCGCGTCGCGGTCACATGGGCGGCACGCGACCAATCACAAGCCGTGACGTAATTTTCAAATCCTGAATGCCTAGAATTAGGCATTCAGGACCTGAAATTACGTCACGGCTTTTTGTGATTGGTCGCGTCGCGGTCACATGGGCGGCACGTGACCAATCACAAGCCATGACGTAATTTTCAAATCCTGAATGCCTAAAATTAGGCATTCAGGACCTGAAATTACGTCAGGGCTTGTTGTGATTGGTCGCGTCACGGTCACATGGGCGGCACGCGACCAATCAGAAGCCGTGACGTCACGGAAGGCAGTAAACGTGCGCATTTTAAGCAAAGAAGGCTGCCGGTTCCCTCGGTGAGGTGCAGGCTGCGTCGGAGAGGTGAGTATAGCAATATTTTTTATTTTAATTCTTTATTTTATACATTGCTATTAATCCCGATACCGATTCCCGATATCACAAAAGTATCGGATCTCAGTATCGGAATTCCGATACCCGCAAGTATCGGCCGATACCCGATACTTGCGGTATCGGAATGCTCAACACTATTCATGACTTATTGGTGTGAGCGGTGGGGATGATAAAGTTATCCTCCCTGTGATTCAAGACATATTTGTGGCAGCGCGGTGGGATCATAGTGCATTAGTGATCTGGTTTGAGCAATCATTCCTTTCACTAAAAACTTGCACAGTTCTTGGACAGGACTCTGTGCAAAAAAGATTTGGAGAACGAACTCAGTGTTCACTAGTCCTGAGACAATTGTGTGTATAGCAATTACCCCTTCCATTGTCTTTGTTTTTCTGTCCTATCTTTTATTTGGCAACCATGGCTATGCTGGGAGAAACCTTTTATAAGAAGCAGACCAAGGACTGTGGGCAGAAACAAAAGCCAACTGGTCGCTTATCTGGTGCAATTAGAAGCTGCTCAAGATCGCTCTCAGAGCCCAGTGGATGCAGAAGCCACCACAAGCAAAAATGGTGCTGCAGCAGAGGTCCAACCACTGAATGCTGGCCCTACTTTCAACCTGGGCGGATTGGACCCCCTTGCCTTGGAACAACTCCCCACCGATGATAATGATGGATGTCTGCAGCTTATCCAGCAATACGACGAGAAAGTGGAAAAGCGGGCCGAGCAGGAGGCCCAAGCTCAGAGGGACCATGAACTGCAATGGGTCCAACTCAAAGCCGCACCATCTACCACTCGGAGCTGTGAGTCCAGCAACGCTCAGTTTCCTAAACCCCGGCCAGAGCACTTTCCTGTGATGGAAAAGGATGGGGACTTGGACACTTTTTTGAGGGCTTTTGAGAAGGCCTGTAGACAGTATCGGCTACCGGATGATGAGTGGGCCCAATACCTGACCCCAGGGCTAAAACGCAAAGCTCTGGAAGTGTTTGCTTTTCTCCCACCGCACCAAGATGAAGACTATGAGGCCATCAAGCAGGCCCTGATAGCATAGTAGCAGCTTACACCTGAGGTTTACCACAGAAAGTTCTGGAACCTCCAACGTGGCCCACATGACAGCTACGGCGATGTGGCGCATGGACTCAGGACCCACTTTAACCAGTGGATCCAAGGACTGTCAGTGACCACCTTTGAGCAGCTGGGAGACCTGATGATCAAAGACCAGTTCTTACATCTTTGCCCAGCTGAGGTGCGACAGTTCATGATGGACAGAGAGCCCAAAGACGTGACTAAAGTAGCGTAGATTGCTGATGCCTATGAGGCCAACCGTAAATCAGAAGTGTGGAAGCCAGTCACCGCCAGCTGGAGAGGGGGTAAGCCTGCAACCAATCCCAGTGCCTCTGCCAGCCGACTCACCAGAGGCCCTGTCCCCGTTGCCAACAGCATCAGACCTACCACCGACCTTCGCCAGTGTTTTTCCTGCTAACGGACTGGTCATATCAGGGCCCACTGTCCAGAGAAGCTGAAGAACCCCCCAGCCAAGGCCCCAGGGCCTAATGCAGCAGTTATTTTGGTGGTTGGGGCAGTTAGGAGGGTGTATGACAACTTGCAGCACGTCACCGTAGGGGGCCATGTTGCTAAAGACCTCAAGGACACAGTGGCTCAATGAACCCTCATTCGACCCGAACTGGCGGTCCCTGAAGAGATTATTCTGGGGAAAACCCTGACTGTCACTGGGATTGTCACATCCTCTGTCCCCTTCCAATGGCACGGGTGTATATAGATCGAGGTGCTGAGAGCGAGGTGAAGGAAGTGGGGCTGTTCGATAACTTGCCCACTGATGTTTTATTGGGGACTGATTTGGGTCGAATGGTTTCATATTATGTCCCTGACTCCCCTCCCCAATCGAAAGCTGATGATAGCGATTGGAAATTGCATGTGTTACCTGACAATGCTTTACCGATTAATGATGTACCTGATAATCATTTTTCTGGAAATGACGAGGGTAATACTGATGATGCTGATGATGTACTGTAAATGTGCATGTTTTACCTGCTAACCTTTTATTTCCTAAGGATGAAGTGTTCACAGGTGTAGGAGTGCTCAGCCACGACACTCTACAGGGTGGGATGGTTGAGGAACCCCTAACGGGAGCAAGCGATGGTGCTAAGGGAAATGGGGAGATGCATGGGAACCGTGAGGAAGGTGATGCCGCGCAACTGACCAGTGCCACAGAGGAAGGTAACTGCCCCATAACTAGCACTGCTCCTGAGATGTTGGGGGGAAATGGAGAGGTAATACCCATAGCAGCGCCGGCTGGTGGGTCTGTGGAAATCCCCGGGAAGACAGCCTACGTAGCTGCTGTCACCCGCAGTCAGAGTGCCCAGAACGCAGATAACGTTCTGCCTTCTGGACCCTCCTCTGTCACAGGAGTGACTGAACCAGAAATGGACCCAGGAAGGGACCCTGACGTCACTTCCAGGCTGCTCTGCACTCAGATGCGAGAGTGGAGAATTTTATGCACCTCGCCGAGCCCCCCACCTCCGTGACTGATAAGGGGAGAGTGTTCTGGGAACGAGGGAGGTTGTACCAGACGACAGTACCCGGAAAATCCCAAAATGAGTGGTTGAGGGAAAGACAGCTGTTCGTCCTGTACCAATACCGGAGTGAGTTGTTGCAGATTGCCCATGAGATCCTGCTCGCTGGACACTTGGGGATCAGCAAAACCAAGGCCCGGCTGCCTCAACACTTCTATTGGCCCAAGATGGGGACAGATGTGACAAACTACTGGCGCTCCTGAATCACCTGCCAAAGAGTGGGGAACGCAGGGCCTGCTCTTAAGGCTCCCCTGATCCCTCTGCGAGAGATAGAGGAGCCTTTCCAAAGGATCGTGGAGGATGTTGTGGGCCTGCTGGCCGTCCCCAGCAGCTCTGCAAAGCAATACGTCCTCACTGTAGAAGACTATGATACCCGGTACCCAGAGGCAGTGGCTCTGTCCTCAACCAGGGAGAATAAGGTGTAATGCACTGTTGGTCAATTCATGTCTCACTTAATGGAGGCTCTCTGTAAGAAAATGCAGGTGAAGCGTTTGGTATCGAGTGCGTATCACCCACAGACCAATGGCTTGTGTAAGTGCGTCAATGGTACCCTCAATCAGATGCTACATATGCTGTTTGAGACCCAAGGACGCATCTGGGAGTGGTAACTCCCACACCTGCTGTTCGCTTACCGAGAGGTTCCGCAGGCCTTGACGGGGTTCTCCCCCTTTGAGCTCCTGTACGGCAGGCAAGTCCAGTTACCCCTTGGGTTGGTAAGGAAATCCTGGGAAGAGGAGCCAAACCCTTCTGAAGTGTCCATAGTGGAGTATGTCATGCGCTTCCGTGAAGAGTACAGAGAGGTCTTGCCTCCATAGTACAGTCCATAAGGGGGAGGTGTCAGGAACATGAGGTATTTGTCTATTATCACGCACACTGAGCTCTGCTACATCCAAGAGCTGAGGACAGACACACGCTGCCGATTCGACCCCCCTTCTTTTCTCTGCCTGCCAGCACGCTGAAATTCTAAGCCACTTGTTTCCCCCTCCCCTAGGAATGTCTTTGTTTTGTTTGCCACTGTGAAGCCGAAAGTAAAGAGTAGCAAAGCATGGCAATTCCTTTGTGTAGCTTCATTGGTCTTTCAAGACCAAATATATCAAAACAGGATAGTCACAGAAATAGGCTGTTCATATTTCCGGAAACCGCAGGGACAGGGCTCCTAGCTGGTGGGGTTGAGGAGCCCAGCTCTTAGCCGAAAGTGAGAAACGCATTACTGCTTAATGGGGCCTCTAAGCCAAGACATGTTTCCATGTAAATTAACCTTGAAGGACTTGCTGAACATAGTGATAACTTTGTCTTTCTGCTAGAGGTTAATATAACAAAATATGTGTAAACATGGCTTTTCATAATGTTAAGAAAGAGGAGTATTCAGCCACTGAGTGAGATCACCACAGGGGCAGTGCCTTGGTTTTGGACACAGAGATAAGTGAGTGAGACATCAGTCTTCACCAGTCTTTTGTCCAAGGAACGAGCTGAGAGTCCGATCTGTCATGCACTGGGATATATGCCCATCCCCCGCAGCACATCGTCAGCCATGATATGAACGATCTGCAAGTCGATTTTCTTCTGTTAATCCCTTTTTATTTGTAATTGTACTGTACATACAATACTTGTCTTCTTTTATAATATCCTTTTACCCTCTTGTAAACACTGCCTACATTTTTGGAGTATAATATATAAAATTACTAGCTTAGTTTCTCCTTGCTCTATAACGTACTGTCACATCCTCTGAAGTGAATGACGCTAATAATTTGTGAGGGCTCCAGACCCATTATTAATTAAGAAATCGGAGCTGGTGGCAGTGGATTTGTCCTGTGCATTTGGGAAACCGGGTAGCGACGGACAGCGTCGATAATTATTGTTCCCGCCTGAGTGGGAGTATTTATATCTCCCTCACGGCAGTGTGACCATTAGTCAGTACAAAGTAAGGCAACCTTTCTGGCAACTAATTATCCTAGGTGCAGTACCCTGTCTGACCTGAGGGTAAGGGGGGCACAAGAGAGCTGCAATTTCCAAACCGGAACTGGGAAGTGGAATATAGATAAATCCCCTTCAGAAAGAACTGGGCAACCCAACAACCCCGGCTCATGACATATTGGTGTGAGTGGTGGGGATGATAAAGCTATCCTCCCTGCGATTCGTGACAGGTTGTCTTCCTAATTGCCTATGATTTCTACCTGTTGTCTGTTCCATTTTTACAACAGCAAGAGAAAATGATTCACAATCAGTGTTGCTTCATAACTGTACAGGTTGATTTCACAGAAGTGAGATTTGGAGTTACATTGTGGTGTTTAAGTGTTCTTTTAATTTTTTTGAGCAGTGTACTTCTATGGAGCCCTGACATGAGCGAATATCGCTGGATCCCTCCTTATTCAGCTCGCTAATAGAGCTTACCGAATAGCTGCAGCGGGAACTGCGGATACTTGGATCGCTACCGATATATTGAAATATTACACTTGGAAGCCAGGAACAAAAATTGTGTTACATAGTGTAATCAGGTGTCCAGCGTCGCAGCTACATGTGTCGTGGCTGTGTGACTGTCATAACACATGCAAGGAGAGCCTGTGTGTTGTGACACAGCCGTGACATATGCAACTGTAGAGCCGGACACCTGATTATCAGGAACAATCCAGGTATCCAGGTTCCTGCTGCAGCTATCCGGTAAGCTCTATTAGTGAGCCGAATAAGGAGGGATCCATTGATATTCGTTCATGTCTACCCATGTCCTCTATGTACACCCCTGGTGAGTGTAATGGTTTATTTTCCTCAATACATTAAAGAGCAGCTGCAGAACGGAGGCCATATATGCCAGAATGGGGGATATATATACCTGGATAGGACAAGGATGAGGGACATGTATACTGTACTAAGATGGAGGACGCACATACTTTATATATTTTTCTTAGTCAAAGTAAAGTAGTAACATTGTAACATAGTTAGCACGGCCGAAAAAAGACATTTGTCCATCCAGTTCAGCCTATATTCCATCAGAACAAATCCCCAGATCTACGTCCTTCCAAAGAACCTAATAACTGTAAGATACAATATTGTTATGCACCAAGAAGACATCCAGGCCTCTCTTGAAACCAGTTCGCCATCACCACCTCCTCGGACAAGGAATTTCAGATTCTCACTGCCCTAACAGTAAAGAATCCTCTTCTATGTTGGTAGAAAAGCCCGATCTCCTCCAGACGCAGAGAATACCCCCTTGTGACCGCCACCTTCCTTGGTATAAACAGATCGTCAGAGAGATATTGGTATGGTCCCCTTATATACTTATAAATAGTTATTACATTGCCCCTCAGTCATCTTTTTTCTAGACTAAATAATCCTAATTTTGCTAATCTCTCTGGGTATTGTAGTTCCTCCATCCCCTTTATTAATTTTGTTGCCCTCCTTTGTTCTCGCTCTAGTTCCATTATATCCTTCCTGAGCACCATTTCCCAAAACTGTACACAGTACTCCATGTGCAGATTTGTACAGAGGCAGTATAATGCTCTCATCGTGTGTATCCAGACCTCTTTTAATGCACCCCATGATCCTGTTTGCCTTGGCAGCCGCTGCCTGGAATTGACTGCTCCAGGTAAGTTTATCATTAACTAGGATCCCCAAGTCATTCAACATGTCATTTTTACCCAGTGGTTTCCCCCTCTCGGCCCAAGTTTCCAACTTATCCAGATCCATCTGTAACAGAATACTATCTTCTCTTGTATTGACTTCCATTCAGGATCGGGTGGGGTCCCTGTCCAAATCTGTCAGTGGGGCCCATCAGAATGACACTGGCATTGATCTTCCAAATTATTGTAGTGCCAATTAATCAGTTTGCTTAATGTCTCTTTTTCATATTTTCATCTCATTTACATAAAGATTCAAAGCCGATTTTCTCAGTGATGGAAAATCAATTTGCAGCCAGCTCAATATGTTTTTAATTATTCTACCTATGAATGTAATTACTTTAGTCTGACTGATGTCTGCTACAAAATCTGAAGTATGTAAATACATTTTAAAGGGGATGTTCACTTGTAGGAATTTTTCCCATGCTCGAGTTCATATGAGGACATCCAGCAGAGGGCGCATCACCGCGACTCAAGGTAACTACCGGACATTCCCCTGCTTTCCATTCATTCCCTGGGGTTTTACAGACAGGAGCGACTGCATTAGCACAGCTCCTGGCTGTAAAATGATTTAACCCCTTCAGATGGATTTACATCGTGGGACTGACAGAACAACGGAAGGTATGGGATATTGGTGATTTTTTATGTTACTTTTTTTACAGGACAAGGGTCTTCAGGTGGATTATCAGTATAATAAAATATTACAACACCCTGTGTCTTTATTTCATTAAAATACTTTTAAATAATGTGTGTGTGTTTTATTAACCATTTCATACTATTGGATTAATAATGGATAGGTGTCATAATTGACGCCTTTCCATTATTAATCTGGCTTAATGTCACCTTACAATAGCAAGGTGACATTAACCCTTCATTACCCCATATCCCACCGCTACACGGGAGTGGGAAGAGAGTGGCCAAGTGCCAGAATAGGTGCATCTTCCAGATGTGCCTTTTCTGGGGTGGCTGGGGGCAGATGTTTTTAGCCATGGGGGCCAATAACCATGGTCCCTCTCTAGGCTATTAATATCTGCCCTCAGTCACTGGCTTTACCACTCTGGCGGAGAAAATTGCGCAGGAGCCCACGCCAATTTTTTCCGCGATTTAACCCTTTATTTTACAAGCTACAGCGCCCAAATTTTGCACATACACACTACTAACATTAGTAGTGTGGAATATGCAAAAAAAAGGGATATAAGATGGTTTACTGTATGTAAACCATGTCTCATATCATGTCGGGTTTGTGAAGGAGAAAGAAAAAGCCGGCAATTGAATTACCGGCTTTTCTATAGAACACCGCTGCGTATTTCTCGCAAGTCACACTGCTGGTCCGTGTGTAATCCGTATTTTTCTCACCCCCATAGACTTTCATTGGCGATTTTTTTGCGCAATACGGTGACAAACGCAGCATGCTGCGATTTTCTAAGGCCGTACAAAACCGTATAATACGGATCAGTAAAATATGGTAGATAGGAGCTGGGACATAGAGAATCATTGTACCGTATGCAATCCGTATTTTCTGCACCTCTCATACGTCTGTAAAACTCGCTAGTGTGACGCCGGCTTTTATATTACAACAGGCAGGCAGCAGCTCAATTGGTTAAAAGCAAACATCCAGCATTCATTTTGATAGTGACAGAAAGATCTCAATTATGGTAATGAAAAAATCTCATAAAATACTAGAAATTCCTTTTATCTGTACTTTTATTAAAAAATGTAAATTACAGTTATATTTTTGTAAGAATGTGCAATCAGAATATGTCCTTATATTTCAATCAAGTTAATTAACATATTGGTAAACATTTTTTTTTATTTGTGATGCTTTTATAAACTGTTGACAATTTTCCTTCATAACGTTATTTAAAAAATAAAAATCTTACATTTTTCACTCTGGACTCTGGAAGATTAATTGGGCTATGTGCACACGCTGTGGATTTTGCTGCGGATCCACAGCGGATTTGACGCTGCGGATTCACAGCAGTTTTCCATGAGTTTACAGTACCATGTAAACCTATGGAAAACAAAATCCGCAGTGCACATGCTGCGGAAAAAAACGCGTGGAAACGTTGTGTCGTTTATTCCGCAGCATGTCAATTCTTTGTGCGGATTCTGCAGCGGTTTACACCTGCTCCATAATAGGAATCCGCAGGTGTAAAACCGCAGGTGGAATCCGCACAAAATCCGCAAAAAAAAAACCGCGGTATATCCACAGTAATTCCACAGGTAATCCGCAGTGTGGTTTACCTGCGGATTTACCAAAATCAGTCCGGAAAAATCTGCAGAGTAATCCGCAGTGTGTGCACATAGCCTAAAATGTCACATTTTTTTGTGCAACTCGAAGTTGCACAAAAAAGTTGTGACTTTTGGCGTTTTTACCCCTGTCATTACCATCTACACCTAAATGGGCAGAGGTTTGGTGGAACAGTGTGTGGCAAAGCCAGTCTGGCAACTTCATTAAAATTTACATTTCTGTCGGATGCGCACGGCAGTTGTGAGATACACCCTGTTAATGAATTAGGCTGGAGACACACTGGTGCGAGATACGGCCGAGTCTCGCTGGTTAAAAACAAGCTGTGGCACCTGCACTCCGAAGCGGAGCGTGCAGCTGCATAGCAATACATGGAGCCGCACGCTCCGCTCCGGAGTGCCGGTGCCACAGCTTGCTTTTAACCTGCGAGACTCGGACGTATCTCGCACCAGTGTGTCTCCGGCCTTAGCTGCATCGGTGACCAGAAAAATGCCCACAGGAAAAATCCCCACATGGAACATTGCCCACACAGAAAATTGCCAATTGCAGCATCAATTTTCAGTTTCAGATCTATGATATTTGATGTGCAAGGTGAGGATGTTCACATGATATTTGAAAAATGCCCACAGAAAATTGCCCACAGACATGAATACCCACAGGAAAACAGTAGGGAGTTATAGGTGAGATGCTCTGCAGGACAGAGAATAGTATAGATCTATAGGTTAAATGCTCTGTGGGACAGGGGGATGGTATGCAGGAATACATGAGATGCTCTGCAGGGGCAGAAGAATAATATAAAATTATAGGTGAGATGCTCTGCAGGACAGAGTATAGTATAGATCTATAGGTTAAATGTGCTGCAGGACAGGGGATGGTATGCAGGTATACGTGAGATGCTCTGCAGGGGCAGAAGAATAATATAAAATTATAGGTGAGATGCTCTGCAGGACAGAGTATAGTATAGATCTACAGGTTAAATGTGCTGCAGGACAGGGGATGGTATGCAGGTATACGTGAGATGCTCTGCAAAGCAGGAGTATAATATAGAATTATAGGTGAGATGTTCTGCCGGAGAGAAGAATGTCAGCGAAAATTACCCACACAGAAAACTACCCACAAGTTTATTAAGAACAGTTTATTAAGGAGTTCTAATAACAACAATAACTTCAGTTTATTAAACAACCATTACACACCTGGAAATAATGAGCCACCGGGTGATAGTCCTTGACTTCCATGGGCTCCATTGAAATACAATACAGCACAACACAGGCAGCAAACAAAATGCAGAATGGATTTCAACAAAGGTCTCGGAGCCCAGTTTACTCTTCCAGCTTCTACCGGTTTGGTTCACTCATCCCTAGTCCCAGAGTACAGATCCTGTTCTTACAAGTTGTCATTCCACTGTGCTAAAAATAATTCCACTCTCAGTGTGGTGTGTATGGGCCTAGAAACCCTTATTCAAATCCACTCTGCATTTTCTTTCATCCTATGCCTGCCTACACATGCAGTATCTGTATGATACACTTGGTAGTCATAAGTGGACACAGGGAAGGAAGTGCAGGTGCCAGATTCACTGCCACTGAAATCAATGGGAAAGCGGCGCTGCTATGGCACTTCCGGCTCCTCTGACAGATTCTGACAGAATCTCACCTTTCTGTGGTGCCTTTTGGGCTTCCAGGACCAACTATCTCTGCCACCAGCACTCTGCTTTTGGTGGGCTCCCACTGAGATGATAATGTATTATATGTTACCTGCAGTCCCATGTAACTCCACAGATAATGCAGTGATACTTTTGTGAATACTGATAGCAGTGATGGCTCCTCTGGATCACACTGCTGCTGGTTCTGCATGTGCTGCTGTTTTGGGGTCGTGGGAGGAGTAAGGCAGAATCAGTGAGAGATGAGAGCAGACTAGATCTATCTATTGCTGATAATCACAAACTGCTACAAACCACAAATCTATAATTTTTGCAGTTTTGCACTAAGTCAACTGTAAATCACAAGTTGATCACATATCATATGAACATCCTCACCTTGCACCTCAAATATCATAGATCTGAAACTTTGTGATGCTGCAATTGGTAATTTTCCGTGTAGGCAATTTTCCATGTGGGCAATTTTCCATGTGGGCAATTTTCTATGTGGGCATTTTTCCTGTGGGCAATTTTCCTGTGGACAATTTTGCTGTGAGGATTCTTCAGGGAACCAGCTGCATCATACTCCAGAGCTGCCTTCTTGAAGAATGGCAGGCCACCTCCTGTTTCTGGAAATGATAATTTCACACAATCCATAAAAGTGAACTTATCAACCAAATCTTCTTTAACACATGTGGTCAAGATTGTTGGTACCCCTCGTTTAATGACAGAAAAACCCACAATAGTCACAGAAATAAGTTGAACCTGACAAAAGTAATAACTAAAAAATCTATGATAATGAACAAATGAAAGTCAGACATTGCTTTTCAACCATGCATCCACAGAATTAAAAAAAAAAAAAAAAACCATGAAATAGGCCTGGACAGAAATGATAGTACCCCTGAAAATAATGTGACAAAAGGGACATGTTAAATCATGGTGTGTCCACTAATTAGCATCACAGTTGTCTACAATCTTGGAATCAGGGAGTGGCCCTGTATATAGGGCTACAGATACTCACTGTGCTGTTTGGTGACATGGTAGGTATCACACTCAACATGGACCAGAGAAAGTGAAGATAAGAGCTGTCTCACGTGATTAGAAAGAAAATTATAGACAAACATGTTAAAGGTAAAAGTTATAAGACTATCTCCAAGCAGCTTGATGTTCCTGTGACTACAGTTGCACATATTATTCAGAAATGTAAGATCCATGGGACTGTAGCTAACCTCCCTGGATGTGGCCGCAGGAGGAAAATAGATAACAAATGAAAGAAACGGATAATATGAATGGTAACAAAAGAGCCCAGAAAAACTTCTAAACAGATTAAAGGTGAACTTCAAGCTCAAGGAACATCAGTGTCAGATCGCACCATCTGTCGTTGTGCCAATGTGGATTTCATGGGAGATGACCAAAGAGGACACCATTGTTGAAAAAAAATCAAAAAACCAGACTGTAATTTGCCAAACTACATGACTAAAACATGATGACAAGCCTAAGAGCTTCTGGGAGAATGTCCTATGGACAAATGAGGCAAAACTTTTACTTTTTGGAAAGGCACATCTATGTTCACAGACAGGAAAATGAAGCATATCAAGAAAAGAACACTGTCCCTACTTTTAAACATGGTGGAGGCTCTGTTATGTTCTGGGGCTGATTTGCTGCATCTGGCACTGGGTGTCTAGAATCTGTGCAGGATACAATGAAGTCTCAAGATTATCAAGGGATTCTGGAGAGAAATGTGCTGCCCAGTGTCCGAAAGCTTGGTCTCAGTTGCAGGTCATGGGTCTTGCAAAAGGATAATGACCCAAAACACACAGCTAAAAACACCCAAGAATGGCCTAGAGGAAAACATTGGACTATTCTGAAGTGGCCTTCTATGAACCCTGACCTAAATCCTATTGAGCATCTTTGGAAAGAGCTGAAACATGCCATCTGGAAAAGGCAACCTTCAAATACAAGACAACTGGAGCAGTGTGCTCTTGAGAAATGGGCCAAAATACCTATCGAGAGGTGCAGAAGTCTCATTGATAGTTACAGGAATCGTTTGATTGCAATGATTGCCTCAAAATGTTGTGCAACAAAATATTAAGTTAAGGATACCATCATTTCTGTCCAGGCCTTTTTCATGAGCATTTTTTTAAATTATGTGGAAGCATGGTTGAAAAGCAATGTCTGACTTTCATTTGTTCATTATCATAGATTTTAGTTATTATTATTTTTGACAGGGGGGGGAAGCATTTGGCTAAATTTACTATTGTACCGTGGATCTAACAGAGTGACAACCCAGTAGTCAGCATTATTTCTGACTCTAAGAATACGGGCATCATGTTAAAGATAATGCAGCAAGAAGAAACTCATGTGGTGGGTGCTTCAATGAGGCCCAAGTCCATGGTTTGTTGGTGGCAAGGTAACACTCAAGGTTGTTTCCTCCATCCCCTCCCACCCACCATGGACAACAGAGAGGGGATCATTATTCTCTTCATCTTCTGACTGTTGCATGTACATCACCTCATCCTCCTCCATTTGTTCCTCCGCTTCTACACTTTCACTAACAGTTTGTCTGGTACTATAAGCCCTCGATCGCTGTAAGCCACCCTCCCATGGCACCCACCTGTAAGACGACAATCCGGAAATTTAAGATATCGTTATCCCTTCCACATCCTCCTCTGCTGCCATCTCCTCCTCTGGGACCATCACCTCCTCACGCAGACTATTCAAAGTGTGCTCCAGCATGTAGGTGACCGGAAAAGTGATGCTGATGACGGTATCATGAGCGCTAACCATCTAAGTAGCCATTTCAAAACTGTGCAGAAGTGTGCAGAGGTCCTTCATCTGTGTTGCACACCGCAAGCGTGATTTGCACCACGTCCCAGACTGTCTTGGCAAAGGCTATGTAAAAGGGCATATTACACCAGGACTCGTCGCTGATGCCACATTCGCTGCAATATGTGCAGAGAGGAATTTCACTGTGTCGAAACATCGCAAATCAAATGGTTAACCGGTTTGCCAAAAGACCTCTGTAGCGATGAAAGTCAATGATCTGCGGGGTGCGATAATAATAATAATCTTTATTTATATAGCCCCAACATGTTCCGCAGCGCTTTACAGTTGAACAGTTTCAAACACAACAGTCATAAGTAACAACGTTAATAATAATATAATGATTAAAGCAAAATAAAACAACCCCGCTCATGAGAGCTTACAAACTACAATGAGGTGGGGGAGATACAAAGCACAGGTGTGTATTTACAATGATGTATTTAAAATTATGGTCCAGCCATCTTGAGGGGGTTGGGGATAGGTGGAGATAGTAAATGGGATACACACACTTACACATAAAATGACTGATTAGGGAACGTGATAGGCTGCTCTGAACAAATGTGTTTTGAGGGAGTGCCTAAAACTGTGCAAGTTGTGGCTGGTCCTAATTTTTTGGAGTAGAGCATTCCAGAGGATTGGCACAATGCGGGAGAAGTCTTCGAGTCAGGAGTGCTAGGTATGGATTAGTGCAGAGGTTGGTCTAAAGTCGTTTGCAGAGCACAGTGATTAGCTAGGCCAATACACAGAAATGAGGGACAAGATGTAAGGGGGTGCCGCACTGTGGAGAGCTTTATGGGTGAGAACAAGTAGTTTGAATTGGTTCCTATAATGAATATGCAGCCAGTGTAACAATAGGCGAAGAGTGGACGCGTCCGAGTACCGATTAGCCAGGTGGATGACTCTGGCTGCTGCATTAAGAATGAACTGGAGAGGGGAAAGTCGAGTGAGGGGGAGGCCAATTAATAGAGCATTACAGTAGTCGAGGCAGGAGTGGATCAGGGTGACAGTGAGGGTTTTTGTCGTTTCCATGGTGAGAAAAGGTCGGATTCTAAAGATCTTCTTTAGGTGTAAGCGGCAAGAGCGGGTAAAAGATTGTTTATGGGAGGTGAAGGAGAGATTGGTGTCAAACATAACACCCAGACAGCGTGCCTGCTGCCAGGGTGTTATTATGGTGCCACCCACATAGAGGGAAATGTCAGATTTAGGGAAGTTAGTTGACGGCGGGAGCAGAAGAAGTTCGGTTTCGGAAAGGTTGAGTTTAAGATAGAGAGTGGACATAATGTTGGAGACTGTGGACAGACAGTCACTGGCGTTCTGTAGTACAGTGGGGGTAAGTGGATCGCCCCCAGGCGCAGGGTAGTGGGGTACTCAGTACCGGGTCCCTCTGTCTTGGTTCTGGGGATGTCACGGTGACCCGACCCGGTCCGTGGCCCTGCTAAGGGGCGCCCAATTAAAGTGTAGTTTGTCAAGTGTTCGTGATGCCACCTGTGGTGTTCGGTCAGGATGACCGACGCTGCTAGGGGTCCGCTGGGGTGGTGGAATGGCAGCTAGATGATATACCTTCCCACAGGTGAAGTATGTCCCCAGGGCTTCCCTTGATGAGTAGGTGGAAATGGTGGATGTTGTAAGGCGCGATGAATAACGAGGACACAAAGGTTGCAGTCTCTTTACCTTTTACTGAAGACTTCAGCGTCCACAGTCCAGAGTACCGTTCACAGGGCAGGCTAAGTCGTGCCGGTCCGAAGGCACATCCAGAGTTCCCTTTGCAGGTGGAAATCAGTAGCCTTCCTACTAGCGCCTGTGTGTTGTAGTACCTCCCTGCTGAGCACCACGGGATAGTCCTCACAACTCTCGTGTGTATTTCTGTTTCTCTCTCTCCGTCCCCCAGATGGTATGGATAGGATGACCCGTATGACGGGGTAGGCCTGGAGCCTCTCCCACAATTTGCCTCCGTTGTCTTCATTAGGTTAAAGGTTGGGCAGCCAACTTGGAATTATCTGTCCTGCCGTGTTTCAAAGTAATGCGTAGAGCCAATTACTCCCTCGGTGTTCCGGCCACCGGCTACACGCCTCAGAAAAATGTTGACGATCTTAAGGCAGGACTCCTCCTGGTATTATCTCCTTGTACTGTGATTTCGTTTCTCACTTCTCCACAATATACTTCACTTCTTATCCTTTCTTAGGATGCTGCCGCAATGAGGTGCAGGCGCAGCTCCGTAACGTTCTCCTGCTATGTCTCTGTCAGGGTCCCACCCCTGACAGGGACCTCTGTCTGCAGCTCAGATGTTCCTCCTTCTCTCCCTGTCTGCCTGACAGGTCTTCTCTGGGTCTCATCCAGGCAGCCTTCTCCCTAACTTCCTATCCGACCCCCAGTTTTACCCGAGTGTGAGGAGTGGCCTAATAGAACCTTTTGCTCACCCTGGTGGCCGGAGTGTGAAGTGCAGTGTGTGACTGTGATACCTGGTCAGGTGAACTCTTTTAGTACCATCAGATGTACCATCACTCCCCCTGGTGGAAGAGCGACATTACTGCAACGACCAGGACTCTGGGGCGCTGCATTAGCTCGGGGGATGACTTGTATAGTTGTGAGTCAACAGCATAAAAATGGTACTGAAAGCCAAATCTGCTGATGGTCTGTCCAATTAGGGCCGTGTAGAGAGAGAAGAGAAGGGGGCCAAGCACTGAGCCCTGGGGTACCCCAACAGTGAGAGGAAGAGGAGATTAAATGGAGCCAGTGAACAGAACACTGAAGGAGCGGTCAGAAACATTGGAAGAGAACCAGGTGCGATCATTGGAAAGGAGCACACAGTGGCCTTGCTTTATTCAGCAGGGCATCTAGGTCGGGATAGTGGCGGAAAAACCACCAAGTTGAGGATGTGAGCCAAGAAAGGCATTGGTGTGAGGTTGCCACGGCATAGGGCTGCCACCAGGTTTGCATCGTGATCGCACATGACCTTTCCTGGCTCCAGGTTCAGTGGAGAGAGCCATTGCTCTCATTCGACGTGGATAGCTGTCCACAACTCTTGAGCTGGTTGACTGTGATCCCCAAGGCCTATTAATTTGAACACTGCCTGATTGTGGTGAACCATGGATGCAGTACGAAAGGGGGATTCTATCTGCACTGTTGGAAAGCGTGTTGGATTAAGGGAGAGGTTGAGGGCAAACGTGGAGGCCCTAGAGGAGGTGGAGGATCCAGAAGCAGTGGAGGAACTGTTAGATACAGAGATTAATCCCGCATGCTTTGGGGATTCAAAGGCTTGTGGAGCAGCCCCTTTGTCGCCTGGCTCCACAGCCACCAGAGTCATCCAGTGCCCAGTCAGTGAAATGTAATGCCATTGCCCTTGTTTGCTCATCCAGGTGTCACTGGTGAAAAGCACCCTGGCAGACACAGATTTTTTCAGGGAATGGGTGATGTTGTCGGCGATATGCTGGTGTAGCGCTGATAATGCTAGCGGAAAGCACCAAATAATTAGAGAAAAGGAATAAGGTGCGTTTGCAGCCTGGGGTCCACCATGCAGAGATGGAACCTGCTGCTAAGCAATGATGGACTATATGGCGGTACAATGAGAATACACACACGGGTTAGCTTCACCCTGTGTGAAAGAAGTGAACCCTGTTGCGTCACAGGGCCGCAGTACCGCACATAACGGAAATAATAAAGTAGCACGAGAGTGCATGCGGTGCTGCACTGACGGATGCCACTAACCACCCAGACTTGGGTTTGGAAAGCGCGGTGATAGCGCACGGCGCCACACTGGCGGTCACAGCAATAGACGCTGTTTGTGTACTAATTTTGGTAAAGTCGGGCGCTAGATTGCAATCATCCTCCTTATGCGAGTATTCAAACACAAGGGAGGGGATGATTAAAGAGCGACTTTCACTCACAACACACACTTAAACAAGTGTATACTAGCGCATGGCCGTGCGGCCATGCAAATCTTTTACAGCTGCAGCAAGTTCAGGACCTTCATAGAGGACCAATGAGAACTGCTACAGTAACTGAGCAACTTCAGGACCTTCCTGGAGGACCAACAGGAGCTACTGCAGTATCTGAGCATGTGACTCCAGACCTCCACTGAGAGGTCTTCATTTGGGCATGCTCAGAAGGGGAAAAGCAGGACTTAGTCCCAGAGACGTCTGCTTGCCGCTGATCAGTACAGGTTACAATGGCAGAGCCTGAAAAGGCAGCAGTAACCCTTTGCACAGAACCAGACTGAGCGAGACGCTGGGACCGACGTCTCTGCTGAGCAGGCTCTACTGCGGCTGATGCAGAATGAGAGACCGCAGCAAGCAAGGTTCGAGATTCCCCCTGTGCAGCGGCGGGAACTCGACTCCTAACATGGCCCCCCCTCCTTGGGCCTCACTACGCTCAAAGGCTGCAATGAGCAGCGGAGCCCGAATGTGCTCTACAGGTTCTCAGGTTCTGTCATTAGGACCGTTGCCTTTCCAGTCCACCAGATAGTAATTTTTTGCCACGTACTACCTTGCACCCCACGATAGCAATCACCTCGTACTCATCCATGGACGAACCCAATGTCCCGGCAGATGACTCAGAAAACCCGTATAATAAAACCCGGCACTCAACTTATTATAAAGGTGTTTTTTTTATTCCAAGCGGAAGTGCAGTAACAGCAATGCAGTAACAGCAAAACGTTTCGGTCATAAACACATGACCTTCATCAGTTACGTATGGTGATTGATGGTGAGATAACTGTAATGCTTAATGCCCTTTAAAGGAAGGCACTGATTAGAATGCTCAGGTTTGGGCGCAGCCCTGCTGTAACGCTGCAGACACGGAGTCCACCGCTTAAGACAGTGATTTCCTTTAAAGGGCATTAAGCATTAAAGTTTGTTAAACAGAGCAAACACTTATCTCACCATCAATCACCATACGTAACTGATGAAGGTCATGTGTTTATGACCGAAACGTTTTGCTGTTATTGCATTGCTGTTACTGCACTTCCACTTGGAATAAAAAAAACACCATTATAATAAGTTGAGTGCCAGGTTTTATTATACGTATCACTAAGGTTTTGGGACCTACCTGGGCAACATTATATAGAGCTGTGCACACGCTTTTTTGTTGTGACTCAGAAAACCCGGACATGTAGACGGGCTTTAAGATACCAAGGCGCGGAGGAATAGCCAAATGGTAGACCACAGGGTTAACCTGTTCCAGAACCTTGAAAGGACCAAAGTAGTGAGGTGCAAACTTAGTGGACTCAACTCGCAGCCTGATTTTACGGGCGGAGAGCCACACTAAGTCGCCAGGAGCGAAGGTTGGAGCAGGGCGCCGGTGTGCATCAGCAGAAACCCTAATTCTCTCCTTGGAAGCCCAAATGGCATCCTGTGTGTGGTCCCAAATGTCACGTGCCTCCACTGCCCAGTCTTCCACCCTGGAATCAGTGGATGACATGGGCATGGGCACAGGGACACGCGGGTGCTGGCTGTAATTAAGGAGAAAAGGAGTCTGCCCAGTGGAATCGGCTACGGCGTTGTTCACAGCAAATTCTGCCCAAGGTAGCAAAGATGCCCAGTCATCCTGCCTAGCAGAGACAAAATGTCGCAAATATGCCACCAGAGTCTGGTTGGCCCTCTCTATCAACCCATTTGTCTCGGGATGATATGCAGAGGAGAGAATTATTTCTATGCTGAGTAAACAACAGAGCTCTCTCCAAAACCGAGACACGAACTGGGGACCCCAGTCACTGACAATTTTATCTACTGAGAGGTCTTCCTTTGGGCATGCTCAGAAGGGGAAAGGCAGGACTTAGTCCCAGAGACTTCTACTCACCGCTGATCAGTACAGGCTACAATGGCAGAGCCTGGAAAAGCAGCAGTAACCCTTTGCACAGAACCAGACTGAGCAAGATGCTGGGACCAATGTCTCCGCTGAGCAGGCTCCACCGTGGCTGATGCAGAATGAGAGACTGCAGCAGACAAGGTTCGAGATTCCTCCTGTGCAGCGGCGGGAACTCGACTCCTAACAAGTGCAGGCACAGCTTTCTTAGACAAGTAATGTCGACTGGGCAACTGGTACAGGGAGACTGTGACGGCAACCATCTTTCTGAAATTGTCTGTATCCAACAGGCGGAAAGGCAGCATTTTCATGGCCCTCTGGAACTTTTCAACCTTTTCTCACATATGCTTCAAACATAAAGATACCAAATGTAAATTTTTGGTGAAGAATCAACAACAAGTGGAACACATTTGTGAAATTGAACGAAATTTATTGGTTATTTTCAATTTTTGTGGAAATTCAAAAACTGAAAAGTGAGGCGTACAATATTATTCGGCCCCTTTAACTTAATACTTTGTTGCGTCACCTTTTGCTGTGATTACAGCTGCAAGTCGCTAGGGGTATGTCTCTATCAGTTTTGTACAGCGAGAGACTGAAATTCTTCTTTGGCAAACAGCTCAAGGTTTGATGGAGATCGTTTGTGAACAGCAGTTTTCAGCTCTTTCCACAGATTCTCGATTGCATTGAGGTCTGGACTTTGACTTGGCCATTCCTAACACCTGGATACATTTATTTGTGAACCATTCTGTCATGTCGGACACTGTCCAGACCAGGTCGTCTGACAGACAGCGGTAATTCCGCGTTTGACCACTGTTTGCTCATTGGCGTCGGCTAGTTTTCGTCTGGCTGCTCCGGGGTTAATTTATCTGATCCTCGGATTGGAAGCTGGGCCATGCTTATTTCCTTTAAATGGTTCTCCTGATCTTTGGGCGTCACCGATTATAGCTTCTGTCTTATCCGTAATTATCTCGGTCCGGAGTGGAGAGCTGGTTGTTGGAGAATCGTTGCTGGTGGTGTATTTTCCTTTGTCTTATTTACTCCTTCCTATATTTGTATTTATTTTGCCCTGCACCTTTATAGTGTATTCCTGATTGACTGTGGCGTGGTGCATATTTTTCTTTATCCTTGTTTGTTATAACTGTGGGTATTGATCTATTGCATTCACAGGGTGGTGGGCGGTGGTGTTCAGTCTAGGGCTGAATCAGGAGTCAGGGTGAGGGTGGAGGCCTGAACATGCACACCTTCAGTGTAAACTTCAGGTAGAGGGTCAGACAGGGTTTCCCTAGTCTGAGGAAAATTGCAGGGGCCCGGGTTATTATTAGCTCTCGCCCTCCTTGTATCCCCGTGACATTATAATTGGCCTAACAAAAAAAAAAAAGAAAAAGGGGTTCCTTTTTTTTCTTTCTCTTCTCTGTGTTTTGTCATGGATCCCATGATTTCCATAACCCGCCAGTTGGAGGCGCTGTCCCTACAGGTCACTGAGTTGAAGGGAGCAGTGCAGCAACAGGGACTAGCAGTATCTAATATACAGGCTGGAGCGACAGGAGGAGTTAATGAGCCCAAGTTTCCTTTGCCTGAAAAATTTGCTGGGGAACGCAGTAAATTTGTTTCTTTTCGTGAAGCTTGCAAACTGTATTTCCGTATGCGCCCGATCTCCTCTGGTAATGAGGCTCAACGTGTGGGCCTGGTGTTGTCATTATTGAGCGGGGATCCCCAAGCATGGGCATTTTCGTTGCCGTCTGATTCTGTTGCATTTAACTCAGTAGAGAGTTTCTATTCTGGTCTAGGACACATTTACGACGATCCAGACAGAATGGCTCTAGCAGAATCTAAGTTACGCACTATTTGCCAGGGGGAGCGTGTTGCAGAGGATTACTGTTCTGAATTTCGCTGCTGGGCGGTTGACACTCAGTGGAATGAGCCAGCATTGCGGAGTCACTTTATTCATGGAGTTTCTAATAGGGTTAAAAAAGCCCTCCTGATGTACGAGACTCCTGCTTCACTAGATTCCGCTATGAGTCTTGTTGTCCGCATTGATCGCCGTTTGCGTCAGGGGAATCATGAGACGCCGCCTGTGGGTGAAGGTTTAGGTTCACGTGAGGTTGCTGCAGGTGAGCCCACGGAATCTATGCAAATCGCAGGGGTGTCACATGTTAAGAATCGTACCCCTGTACTCAAGAAGCAGGGAGCCTGTTTTTTCTGCGGTAAAACTGGTCATTTTATTAATATCTGTCCTCTGCTGTTAAAGAAAAACGCAACGGCGGAAAACTTCTGAGCTCAGAGGGTGTGGAGGAGTCCAATCTGAGCTTATGTATATCCTCCATGATGATTTCTCAGTGCATGCTCCCTGCCAAAGTTGTTGTCGCGGGCAGAGAGATACCAATCACTATTTTTGTGGATAGTGGTTCCGACACAAATCTCATTGATGAGGAGTTTGCGCGCACTGCTGGTTTTAAGATTGAAAAACTGCCTCATCCTATCCGTGTGGTCACCATCAATTCTGCTCCTCTTCCACAGGGGGAGATTACTGAGTTTGTGGCTGAGGTTAAACTCCACATTGGTGTTCTTCACTTCGAGCAGGTCACATGTAAGGTGCTCAAGAGTCTTCCGGCACAATTGGTTCTGGGTTTTCCATGGTTGTCTACACACAACCCGGTGATTGACTGGAAAACTCAGGACATAATCCAGTGGAGTGATTTCTGTCAGGAGAATTGCCTGGCCACATGTGTGTCCGCTGTGACTTCAAGCGTTCCTGAGTCACTTCAGGATTATGCGGATGTGTTCTCTGAGAAGGGTTGTTCAGAGTTGCCGCCACACTGCTCCTATGACTGTTCTATCAGGTTTAAACCAGGAGCCAAGTTGCCTAAAGCAAGGATGTTCAACATCTCCGGTCCGGAGAGACAAGCGCTCAAGGATTACATTTCTGAAAGTTTGAGCAAAGGGCACATCAGGCCGTCATCCTCGCCGGCGGCAGCAGGGTTCTTCCTCGTGAAGAAGAAAGATGGCGGATTACGCCCGTGTTTGGATTTCAGGGAGTTGAACCAGATTACGGTTCGTGATCCATACCCTATGCCACTGATACCTGACTTGTTCAACCAGGTGGCAGGTGCTAAGTGGTTTACCAAGCTTGACCTCAGGGGGGCGTACAACCTCATAAGAGTCCATCAAGGTGATGAGTGGAAGACGGCTTTTAATACCCCTGAGGGTCATTTTGAAAATGTGGTGATTCCTTTTGGGTTAACTAACGCACCTGCAGTGTTCCAACATTTCATCAATGATGTGTTCTCGCATGTTTTGGGGAAATTCGTTATCGTGTACCTAGATGACATCCTCATATATTCTTGCGACCGTGATGCTCATTTAGATCATGTCAGGCAGGTGTTACAGCTTCTCAGAGAGAATAAGCTGTATGCTAAACTTGAGAAATGTGTATTTTTTGCTCAAGAGTTGCCGTTCTTGGGTTATATTGTGTCTGCTTCTGGTTTTAAAATGGACGCCGCTAAGGTGCAAGCGGTGCTGCATTGGGAACGTCCTGATAACCTGAAAGCACTTCAGCGGTTCCTTGGGTTTTCTAACTACTATAGGAAATTTATCAAGGATTTTTCTATCATTGCTAAACCGCTAACTGACATGACTAAAAAGGGTACCAATTTCTCCATTTGGCCTGAGGCTGCTGTGCGCGCATTTGAATTTCTCAAGAACAGTTTTGTTTCAGCCCCCATTCTTGTGCAGCCAGACGCATCTAAACCCTTTGTCGTGGAAGTCGATGCATCTGAGGTTGGTGTGGGGGCGGTACTATCTCAAGGCTCATCCTTGAGTGGTTTGCGTCCGTGCGCCTATTTCTCCAAAAAACTGTCGTCCGCTGAACGTAACTACGATATCGGCAACAGGGAGTTGTTGGCTATTAAGTTGGCCTTTGAGGAATGGCGACACTTCTTGGAGGGGTCGGTACATCAGGTCACTGTTATTACCGACCATAAGAATCTGCTGTATTTGGAGTCTGCCAAGCGTCTGTATCCCAGGCAGGCTCGCTGGGCATTGTTTTTTACGCGGTTCAACTTTGTTGTCACTTACAGACCAGGGTCTAAAAACACTAAGGCGGATGCTCTGTCCAGGTGTTTTCCGGGGGGAGAACCTCGGGAAGATCCAGTACCCATCCTCCAAAAGGGTGTTGTGGTTTCGGCTCTCACTACCGAGGTTGAGGCTGAGATTGCCAAGGCTCAAGAGGAGATACCATCTGAGCTTCCCATCAACAAATCTTTTGTACCGATTCATCTCCGCCTAAAGGTGTTGGCAGAGCATCATGATACTGTCCTGGCTGGCCACCCAGGGGTTAGAGGTACTTTGGAGTTGGTGTCACGTCGGTTTTGGTGGCCCAAAATCTGACAGGACGTGGTCTCATATGTTATGACCCCAATGGCAGAGGGTCTCAGAAGTAATTACCAAGTCTGCAAACACAAAAAACCAGCTCATAGGGCAGTGGTAACTGGGCTGACCGTATATCTAAACCTAGCACCACAAATAGCAGCAGCCGGGGAACGTGCCTACGTTGGTTCTAGACGTCTCGCGCCAGCCGGAGAACTAACTAACCCTAGAAGGGAAAAGATAGACCTTTCTTGCCTCCAGAGAAAAGACCCCAAAAGTTGGATACAAGCCCCCAACAAATAATAACGGTGAGGTAAGGAGAAAAGACAAACGTAAGAATGAACTAGATATTTAGCAAAGAGAGGCCCACTGACTAATAGCAGAATATAGTAAGATGACTTATACGGTCAGCAAAAACCCTATCAAAATTCCCACGCTGGATATTCAAGAACCCCCGAACCGTCTAACGGCCCGGGGGGAGAATACCAGCCCCCTAGAGCTTCCAGCAAAATCAGGAATCACATTTAGTACAAGCTGGACAAAAAAATAAGAGCAGTGCAAATAACCAAAAAACAAAGAAGCAGGACTTAGCTTAATTTTGCAAGATCCAGGACCAGCAGACAGGAGCAAACAGAAAGGAACTGATTACAACGATGCCAGGCACAGACTGAGAATTCAAGAAGTTTATATAGCAACACCCCTGGACTAACGACCCAGATGGGTGCCAAAACTGAAGAAAGACAATCCCAGAGTCATATCACTAGTGACCACAAGAGGGAGCCAAAAAAGTCTAATTCACAACACTCATATGTGTCAGCTTGCACCACGTGCTCTAGGGCGAAGGGTCTAGGGTCTAGCCAAATGGTAGACCACAGGGTTAACCTGTTCCAGAACCTTGAAAGGACCAAAGTAGTGAGGTGCAAACTTAGTGGACTCAACTCGCAGCCTGATTTTACGGGCGGAGAGCCACACTAAGTCGCCAGGAGCGAAGGCTGGAGCAGGGCGCCGGTGTGCATCAGCAGAAACCCTAATTCTCTCCTTGGAAGCCCAAATGGCATCCTGTGTGCGGTCCCAAATGTCACGTGCCTCCACTGCCCAGTCTTCCACCCTGGAATCAGTGGATGACATGGGCATGGGCACAGGGACACGCGGATGCTGGCTGTAATTAAGGAGAAAAGGAGTCTGCCCAGTGGAATCGGCTACGGCGTTGTTCACAGCAAATTCTGCCCAAGGTAGCAAAGATGCCCAGTCATCCTGCCTAGCAGAGACAAAATGTCGCAAATATGCCACCAGAGTCTGGTTGGCCCTCTCTATCAACCCATTTGTCTCGGGATGATATGCAGAGGAGAGAATTATTTCTATGCTGAGTAAACAACAGAGCTCTCTCCAAAACCGAGACACGAACTGGGGACCCCAGTCACTGACAATTTTATCTACTGAGAGGTCTTCCTTTGGGCATGCTCAGAAGGGGAAAGGCAGGACTTAGTCCCAGAGACTTCTACTCACCGTTGATCAGTACAGGCTACAATGGCAGAGCCTGGAAAAGCAGCAGTAACCCTTTGCACAGAACCAGACTGAGCAAGATGCTGGGACCAATGTCTCCGCTGAGCAGGCTCCACCGTGGCTGATGCAGAATGAGAGACTGCAGCAGACAAGGTTCGAGATTCCTCCTGTGCAGCGGCGGGAACTCGACTCCTAACAAGTGCAGGCACAGCTTTCTTAGACAAGTAATGTCGACTGGGCAACTGGTACAGGGAGACTGTGACGGCAACCAACTTTCTGAAATTGTCTGTATCCAACAGGCGGAAAGGCAGCATTTTCATGGCCCTCTGGAACTTTTCAACCTTTTCTCACATATGCTTCAAACATAAAGATACCAAATGTAAATTTTTGGTGAAGAATCAACAACAAGTGGAACACATTTGTGAAATTGAACGAAATTTATTGGTTATTTTCAATTTTTGTGGAAATTCAAAAACTGAAAAGTGAGGCGTGCAATATTAGTCGGCCCCTTTAACTTAATACTTTGTTGCGTCACCTTTTGCTGTGATTACAGCTGCAAGTCGCTAGGGGTATGTCTCTATCAGTTTTGTACAGCGAGAGACTGAAATTCTTCTTTGGCAAACAGCTCAAGGTTTGATGGAGATCGTTTGTGAACAGCAGTTTTCAGCTCTTTCCACAGATTCTCGATTGGATTGAGGTCTGGACTTTGACTTGGCCATTCCTAACACCTGGATACATTTATTTGTGAACCATTCTGTCATGTCGGACACTGTCCAGACCAGGTCGCCTGACAGACAGCGGTAATTCCGCGTTTGACCACTGTTTGCTCATTGGCGTTGGCTAGTTTTCGTCTGGCTGCTCTGGGGTTAATTTATCTGATCCTCGGATTGGAAGCTGGGCCATGCTTATTTCCTTTAAATGGTTCTCCTGATCTTTGGGCGTCACCGATTATAGCTTCTGTCTTATCCGTAGTTATCTCGGTCCGGAGTGGAGAGCTGGTTGTTGGAGAATCGTTGCTGGTGGTGTATTTTCCTTTGTCTTATTTACTCCTTTCTATATTTGTATTTATTTTGCCCTGCACCTTTATAGTGTATTCCTGATTGACTGTGGCGTGGTGTATATTTTTCTTTATCCTTGTTTGTTATAACTGTGGGTATTGATCTATTGCATTCACAGGGTGGTGGGCAGTGGTGTTCAGTCTAGGGCTGAATCAAGAGTCAGGGTGAGGGTGGAGGCCTGAACATGCACACCTTCAGTGTAAACTTCAGGTAGAGGGTCAGACAGGGTTTCCCTAGTCTGAGGGAAATTGCAGGGGCCCAGGTTATTAGCTCTCGCCCTCCTTGTATCCCCGTGACACATTCCATTGTAGATTTTGCTTTATGTTTGGGATCATTGTCTTATTGGAAGACAAATCTCCATCCCAGTCTCAGGTCTTTTGCAGATTCAAACAGGTTTTCTTCAATAATGGCCCTGTATTTGGCTCCATCCATCTTCCCATCAATTTTAACCATCTTCCCTGTCCCTGTTGAAGAAAAGCAGGCCAAAACCATGATGCTGCCACCACCATGTTTGACAGTGGGGATTGTGTTTTCAGGGTGATGAGCTGTGTTGCCTTTATGCCAAACATATCTTTTGGCATTGTTGCCAAAAAGTTCGATTTTGGTTTCATCTGACCAGAGCACCTTCTTCTACATTTGATTTGGTGTGTCTCCCAGGTGGCTTGTTGCAAACTTTAAACAACACTTTTTATGGATATCTTTGAGAATTGGCTTTCTTCTTGCCTCTCTTCCATAAAGGCCAGATTTGTGTAGTGGTGTACGACTGATTGTTTTCCTATGGACAGACTGTCCTACCTCAGCTGTAGATCTCTGCGCAGTTCATCCAGAGTGATCATGGGCCTCTTGGCTGCATCTATGACCAGTCTTCTCCTTGTTTGAGATGAAAGTTTAGAGGCATGGCCGGGTCTTGGTAGATTTGCAATGGTATGGTACTCCTTCCATTTCAATATGATTGCTTGCACAATGCTCCTTGGGTTGTTTAAGGTTTTGGAAATCATTTTGTATCCAAATCCAGCTTTAAACTTCTCCACAACAGTATCATGGACCCGCCTGTTGTGTTGCTTGGTCTTCATGATGCTCTCTGTGCTTCAAACAGAACCCTGAGACTATCACAGAGCAGGTGCATTTATACGGAGGCTTAATTACACACAGTTGGATTATATTTATCATCAATAGGCATTTAGGACAACATTGGATCATTCAGAGATCCACAATGAACTTCTGGAGTGAGTTTGCAGCACTGAAAGTAAAAGGGCTGAATAATATTGCAGGCCCCACTTATCAGTTTTTGAATTTCCACAAAAATTTAAAATAAGCAATACATTTTGCTCAACTTCACAATTGTGTTCCACTTGTTGTTGATTCTTCAACAAAAATTTACATTTGGTATTTTTATGTTTGAAGCATGATATGTGGGAAAAGGTTGAAAAGTTCCAGGGAGCAGAATACTTTCGCAAGGCATTGTAGCTTTGGCATGTGTTGGAGAAATCATTCTTTTACATGATCACAACTCTGGGACCGAGGGCTGGCTGCGGTGCTGAGAGAGGGTGGAGTATGTAGAACAGAACAAACTGCTGGACAGTGAGTGAGGTGCAGGCGGAGAGGTTATGGTGGATTGAATTAGATATGTTGTGCTAGGTGACACAAAAACAACAGTCATGTCTAGTTCTGTAATAGCCGACGGTTCTCATTCACCTCAACTGTAGGGGATAAACAAGTGGAGTTTCCGCAGCCGGAGACCTGTGTGACTTGGAATGGTGATGGAGGAGGAAGATGCAGCAAATGGGGTTGATGGGACAGCCTGTGGTTGGCAATGCTTGCTCGTCAGCATTTTAGTGCAGTGAGATTCCCACTCACTCATGATTCTCTCATGTGCCAGTTCCTGCATGTAGTTGTCAAATTATTGATATTTTTTCCTCTACTGAGGTTTTTTTGACAATTTGACAAATAACAAGCATAGGGTTATCCTTTGCAGTCTCATCGGACCCAGACCGCAGCGGGACCGCCCCTGGGTGAGAATAATCTAACCTCTTTTTCCTCATCTTTCAGCATACATCTGGGGCTTATCTACAGCATTACAGAATGCTGTCGATAAGCCCCTGATGCCGGTGGGCTTAGCTCATCTTCGATTTTGGGGGTGACAGGTTCCCTTTAAGTGGAAATCTGGCCTTCTGATTTTTCACTGAAACATAGCTAATTGACCTTCCAAACTGCACCCCAATATTAAGCCTAACGATTTTGAACGCTTTATCATAAACTATTTGGAGTAGCTAATTGGGACTCCTAGCTATACCCCAATATTAGGCCTAGCAAATTTTAAGTGGAAATTTGGTCTTCTTATTTGTTACTGTAATACAGTTTTATCACAAATGATTTGGAGTAGCTAAATTGGCCTTCCAGTCTGCACCTCAATATTAGGCCTCACAATTTTTAAGTGGAAATCTGGCATTCTCATTTGCCACTGAAACACAGTTTTATCATGAATGATTTGGAGTAGCAAATGGGACCTATGGAGACTGCCACACAGTTTTTGCACAGTCTAGTTTGATGCTGGAAGATCGATTTCACAGACAAGTTTTCTTGCAGCACTATCAGGAGCGGCTTCTCTGCATTGATGACACTTATTAAACAAGCATAGCAAGATGTCCAATCATTATATGGCCAGGGACATGTGACTTCGGCAGCAATCACAGAAGACCTTGTGGTAAGACATTGTGGATTGTTTTTACATGCTGATTGGCTGCTGGAATCAACACATAAAGTTAAGGGGGAAAAAAAAGAGCGTGCCGCTCCACTAACCTCTCCACACTCCCCTCATCAAACACGTCACCCTGTCTCAACCATTCATAATACGGCACCACTATCCTAGCCAAAATAATAACAAAGGCTTTAGTGGAAATGCGATCATTTCCTGAACTGTCGCCAAATTTTGCTGATTTTGTGCAAAAATGCTCGTGAAAACGAATATGAATCCGAATTCGTGCCGAATGATTGGCAAATGTTTTCCTAACAAGTTCACTCATCTCTACTTAACACATAAGGGTAATAACAAAGTTGTTAAACACATTATCCGTGCAACAATAAGCATGCCACAATCTATGTGCAAAGAAGTGTAAAGCATGGATACAATTCTATCTCTTTCTCTGGAAACATCAGTACGGGAAACTGCCACTGATATAGATAATAACTCCACCAAAAATGCAGAAAAAAACTCCCATAAAACATGAAATTTATTAAATATTCATTAAAATAACACTTTGCAATGCAGGACAAGTAACCAGATACAGGGGGAAACCGATGAGGCACTATGGGCTAGTACAATCCACCAAAGGACTCATGTCCACCTCACTGCAGCATACATACCAATAATATTCAATGGGGCTCATGGCACTATAACCATGATCAGTGTCCACAAATGCAAAAATCGCCATAAGGCCAGTATGGCCATAAGCACCCATATATACATAGGATTACCTGAAGATGGTGCAGTGAGAGGTCCAGAGTCCACCCCGACGCGCGTTTCGAAGCGCAAACGCTTCTTCCTCAGGGGGCACAACATGATAGTAACACTGGTGAGTTTATATAGCACCGTACCGGAAGTATCACGGTACGCGCGGCACACCTGTTACATGATCTGCCGCAAACCGCACACACCCCGCCGACCGAGGCAGGAAACACGTGGGGCCCCACGTGATCCTCCACCGGGTAGCCAGGGCAACGCGAGATGCAGAAGAGCACGAACCATGCGCTTGCGCAGTACAGTAGCGGCCATCTTTGAATAGGTACAGGTAAGGGCAAAGCCTTACTGAACATTCTGGACCAGCAATTAGATAAATACAACAAAAAACAGGAAGCAATAAACAGTACTAGACCAACGGGGACATACAGAGATAGTACAACAAGAAGATTACAGAACGACCGCTATACATCAAAAAACCTCAATAAGAGGAATAGTATGACAGGCACCATTGTGCACAATAATTGACGGACTGCTGCTTATATCAATGGAGATGACAATGTCCATATGAAGAATGTCCCACGCATAAGATCTTGTTACGACCAATGTTGATTGAAGAATGCATCCCATTATCGGTACATAGAATTGTAGTGTTTCACCAAATGTATGGAACCTTCCAGAAAACGATACATCTGTATATGTAAAAAGCAATGAACAAGTAAAATGAATAAAAGACATAAAAATGTACGCAGCTCATGCGCAACACCCAGGAGCACAGCAACAAGCGATCACAGATAGGGTGCAAATGAGATATTCTCGTTTAACCCGTTAGGCTGTAAGGTCTGGAGGGTCCAGATCCATCTAGTCTCTGCCTGAGCGAGACGTTTACTCAGATTTCCCCCCCTAATGTTGATGTTCAATAAATCAATGCCTCGAACTCTTAGGCCAGAAGCATCACACTGGTGGAAATCCCTAAAGTGACGTGGCAGTGTTTTAAGGGTGGCTGAGTCCGTACAGGTAGATGCCGCCTCAATATTTAAAACATGTTCTCTAACACGAACTTTCAGTTGACGTGTGGTCAAACCAATGTAGATAAGACCACACGGACAAGTGGCATGATAGATTACATACCTCGAGACACATGATATATTTTGTTTGATATAATACGTTTTAGTACCTCTAGAGTCAAGAAAAGAGGTACATTTCTCAATATTGGGGCATGCCACGCATCTACCGCACGGAACACAGCCACCCCTAGGACGCATCTGATCCAAAAAAGTGGTAACTGGCTGGCTAGTGTAGTGACTCCGTGTCAACTTGTCCCGAAGGTTTTTGGCACGTCGAAATGCAAATAGAGGCCTATCCGGAAGGAATTTGCCAATTATAGGATCCACCTTCAAAATGGGCCATGCCTTGTTCATCACTGAACGTACTTGGAGGTGTTGGGGATTATACGATGTAATAAATCTTATCAAACCATCTCCTTTAGGTGGTCTAAGTGCCCTATTGTAAAGTAGATTATTGCGATCCGACTGTTTAGTGCGATAATATGCACGTTTCACACTACGACGGCTATAACCTCTCAAAAGAAAACGTGATTTCAACTCCTCCGCCCTCTTCTCAAAGTCTGCATCAGTAGAGCAGACACGGCGAAGACGGAGGAATTGACCTACTGGAATTGCCCGGATCATGTGGTGTGGATGGCATGATGTGGCGTGTAACAGGGAATTGGTAGCAGTATGTTTTCTGAAAATATCAGTCTGTATTTGTCCGGACCCATCCTTCCGGATAGTAACATCCAAAAAGTCGATTCTCTCTGAATCCCACACCGGGGTCAGACGTATATTTAAATCGTTGCCATTCAAGACCGACACAAACTGCGCAAGGTCCACGGCCGTGCCCTGCCAGACAAAGAAGATGTCGTCGATGTACCGTGTCCAAAGGAGGACACGGTCCATCGACCCCTGTCTGTCCAACAGGAATAGATCCCTCTCCCACAGCCCCAGGAACAGGTTAGCATAGGATGGCGCAAAGGCCGCTCCCATGGCTGTACCCTGGAGCTGTAGGTAGAAGGATCCTTTGAAGATGAAAAAATAGTGCGTGAGGGTGAACTCCAATAGCTCCAGGATGAGGTCCCTCATGGGTGCAGCAAGACTGGACATGCCCAGAAAAAATCTAACCGCCCGAAGGCCATCACAATGACGAATGTTGGTATAGAGGGACTCTACATCCACGGAAGCCAGAAGAGTGTCACCCTCAAAACACAAGCCGTCGACCCTGCGCAGCAAGTCCCCAGTGTCCTGGAGAAATGAAGGAAGACTGCAAACCAAAGGTTGAAGATAATAGTCTATCCACTTATTCACCTTTTCAAGAAAATTGCCCCTCCCAGATACAATAGGTCTGCCGGGTGGTGACTTGAGATCCTTATGTATCTTCGGCAGAAGGTAAAAGGTGGGGATGGTAGGTTCCTTAACTTGTAGCGCCAAAACCAACTCCTTGGTGACAACGTCGCAGTCCAAGGCCCTCCTCAAAATTGTATCCAATTTAGCATTAAATGCAGATGAGGGGTTGTATGTAAGTTTTTTATAATACACCATGTTATTTAATTGGCGAAATGCCTCCCCTTCATACATTGAGGTAGGCCAGACTACGACGTTGCCACCTTTATCAGCCGGCTTCAGCACCACATCAGGGAGATCTTGAATAGCCCTGAGACGAATTCTCTCCTCCCTAGATAAATTATCCCCTCTGCCGAATCTAGATATTTTTTGGAGATCCTCTGTCACCACTCGCACAAACAAATCAATGCTCGGACAAGAGCTAAAGGGGGGAAACTTAACAGAACGTGGGCGGATACATGGAGGAATCTTACCTCCTAAGCCCTCATGTTCAAGGGCAAGTTCTTCAAGAATCCTTAACGCTTCCTGCTCCTCCTCTGTAGGGAAGAGACGTTGAAGTTCATCATTAAAAAAGTGTCGCTTGAATAACAACGATCTAGCAAAGATGTGTAAATCTTTAACAGTGGTGAAAGCGTCATACCCCGGTGTGGGAGAGAATGACAGTCCCCTACCCAGAATGGAGAGGTCCACCTCTGTTAACGCATGTTTACTTAAATTAATCACCTTATTATCACTGCCATGTACACCAAACGAATTACCCGGGCATCTCCTGTAGGGATGATATGCATGATCACGCAATCTCTGGGTGTTATTCATCGTAAGTGAGGTGGCCGAAGAAATGGATGCCTCCGATTGACCACTCAGAGACGATACAGATGAGTGAGATGGTGTTCTCTGAATGTTAGAATCATACTTATTCCTCCATAGATAGACCCTCTTCGTTTGATAATCTTTAAGATCGCGATTATACTTCTTTATTTGATTGTCTTGTATCTTTTTAACCAACTGGTCCATAGTCTTATTCAGTTCATCTTCATCTTCATCTTCAAAGGATCCTTCTACCTACAGCTCCAGGGTACAGCCATGGGAGCGGCCTTTGCGCCATCCTATGCTAACCTGTTCCTGGGGCTGTGGGAGAGGGATCTATTCCTGTCGGAAAGACAGGGGTCGATGGACCGTGTCCTCCTTTGGACACGGTACATCGACGACATCTTCTTTGTCTGGCAGGGCACGGCCGTGGACCTTGCGCAGTTTGTGTCAGTCTTGAATGGCAACGATTTAAATATACGTCTGACCCCGGTGTGGGATTCAGAGACAATCGACTTTTTGGATGTTACTATCCGGAAGGATGGGTCCGAACAAATACAAACTGATATTTTCAGAAAACATACTGCTACCAATTCCCTGTTACACGCCACATCATGCCATCCACACCACATGATCCGGGCAATTCCAGTAGGTCAATTCCTCCGTCTTCGCCGTGTCTGCTCTACTGATGCAGACTTTGAGAAGAGGGCGGAGGAGTTGAAATCACGTTTTCTTTTGAGAGGTTATAGCCGTCGTAGTGTGAAACGCGCATATTATCGCACTAAACACTCGGATCGCAATAATCTACTTTACAATAGGGCACTTAGACCACCTAAAGGAGATGGTTCGATAAGATTTATTACATCGTATAATCCCCAACACCTCCAAGTACGTTCAGTGATGAACAAGGCATGGCCCATTTTGAAGGTGGATCCTATAATTGGCAAATTCCTTCCGGATAGGCCTCTATTTGCATTTCGACGTGCCAAAAACCTTCGGGACAAGTTGACACGGAGTCACTACACTAGCCAGCCAGTTACCACTTTTTTGGATCAGATGCGTCCTAGGGGTGGCTGTGTTCCGTGCGGTAGATGCGTGGCATGCCCCAATATTGAGAAATGTACCTCTTTTCTTGACTGTAGAGGTACTAAAACGTATTATATCAAACAAAATATATCATGTGTCTCGAGGTATGTAATCTATCATGCCACTTGTCCGTGTGGTCTTATCTACATTGGTTTGACCACACGTCAACTGAAAGTTCATGTTAGAGAACATGTTTTAAATATTGAGGCGGCATCTACCTGTACGGACTCAGACACCCTTAAAACACTGCCACGTCACTTTAGGGATTTCCACCAGTGTGGTGCTTCTGGCCTAAGAGTTCGAGGCATTGATTTATTGAACATCAACATTAGGGGGGGGAATCTGAGTAAACGTCTCGCTCAGGCAGAGACTAGATGGATCTGGACCCTCCAGACCTTACAGCCTAACGGGTTAAACAAGAATATCTCATTTGCACCCTATCTGTGATCGCTTGTTGCTGTGCTCCTGGGTGTTGCGCATGAGCTGCGTACATTTTTATGTCTTTAATTCATTTTACTTGTTCATTGCTTTTTACATATACAGATGTATCGTTTTCTGGAAGGTTCCATACATTTGGTGAAACACTACAATTCTATGTACCGATAATGGGATGAATTCTTCAATCAACATTGGTCGTAACAAGATCTTATGCGTGGGACATTCTTCATATGGACATTGTCATCTCCATTGATATAAGCAGCAGTCCGTCAATTATTGTGCACAATGGTGCCTGTCATACTATTCCTCTTATTGAGGTTTTTTGATGTATAGCGGTCGTTCTGTAATCTTCTTGTTGTACTATCTCTGTATGTCCCCGTTGGTCTAGTACTGTTTATTGCTTCCTGTTTTTTGTTGTATTTATCTAATTGCTGGTCCGGAATGTTCAGTAAGGCTTTGCCCTTACCTGTACCTATTCAAAGATGGCCGCTACTGTGCGCATGGTTCGTGCTCTTCCGCATCTCGCGTTGCCCTGGCTACCCGGTGGAGGATCACGTGGGGCCCCACGTGTTTCCTGCCTCGGTCGGCGGGGTGTGCGCGGTTTGCGGCAGATCATGTAACAGGTGTGCCGCGCGTACCGTGATACTTCCGGTACGGTGCTATATAAACTCACCAGTGTTACTATCATGTTGTGCCCCCTGAGGAAGAAGCGTTTGCGCTTCGAAACGCGCGTCGGGGTGGACTCTGGACCTCTCACTGCACCATCTTCAGGTAATCCTATGTATATATGGGTGCTTATGGCCATACTGGCCTTATGGCGATTTTTGCATTTGTGGACACTGATCATGGTTATAGTGCCATGAGCCCCATTGAATATTATTGGTATGTATGCTGCAGTGAGGTGGACATGAGTCCTTTGGTGGATTGTACTAGCGCATAGTACCTCATCGGTTTCCCCCTGTATCTGGTTACTTGTCCTGCATTGCAAAGTGTTATTTTAATGAATATTTAATAAATTTCATGTTTTATGGGAGTTTTTTTCTGCATTTTTGGTGGAGTTATTAACACATAAGGGGTCAACTTTCACACTGTGATTTTGTCCTCTCACTTTTGTGAGGAGTTTTAGTAATGCACAATTATTTTTTGTTTAGTGGTGAGGGTGATTATATTTTCAGACTAATAATATTCTATGGTAATATTCTATGGACTCAACATACAGTAGGTACAGAAAGTATTCAGACCCTTTAAATTTTTCACTCTTTGTTTCATTGCAACCATTTTGTAAATTAAAAAAAGTTCATTTTTTCTCACTAATGTACACCCTGCACCCCATCTTGACTGAAAAAAAGCAGAAATGTAGTCATTTTTGCAAATTTATTAAAAAAGAAAAACTGAAATATCACATAGTCATAAGTATTCAGACCCTTTGCTCAGTATTCAGTAGAAGCACCCTTTTGAGCTAGTACAGCCATGAGTCTTCATGGGAATGATGCAACAAATTTTTCACACCTGGATTTGGGGATCCTCTGCCATTCTTCCTTGCATATCCTCTCTAGTTCAGTCAGGTGGGATGGTGAACGTTGGTGGACAGCCATTTTCAGGTCTCTCCAGAGATGCTCAATTGGGTTTAGGTCAAGGCTCTGGCTGGGCCACTCAAGAATGGTCACAAAGTTGTTCTGAAGCCACGCCTTTGCTATTTTAGCTGTGTACTTAGGGTCATTGTCTTGTTGGAAAGTGAACATTCGGCCAAGTCTGAGGTCCAGAGTACTCTGGAAGAGGTTTTCATCCAGGAATGGATATCTCTGTACCTGGCCGCATTCATGTTTCCTCCGAAGGCAACCATTCTTCCTGTCCCTGCATCCCTGCAGCTGAAAAACATCCACATAGCATGATGCTGCCACCAACATGTTTCACTGTTGGGATTGTATTGGGCAGGTGATGAGTAGTGCCTGAGCTTCCCCCTGACCCATGACTCTCCTATTTCGTGAGGGGAGAAGACAACTAAATGTTCCCTGGTCTCACGTGGGTGGAAGCCTTGAAAATAGCAGGGAGCGTAACTGAGGCTTCTTTGGCTTAAGCAGAGGAAGATGACTTAGTCCCTGACCCTCACTGTGGCCTTCTGGCTCAGAGGGACAGGACATGCTTTTGCAGACCCTTCTCCTGTTGGAGAGAGTTCTAAGAGACCAGTATCCAAGTGTCCTTTGCTGTGGCACCTTTAGTCACTTTTTAGCGAACTCAAGTGGAGAGTATGATCTCGGGCTTTCAACAAAAAAAAGGTCACATTTATTGTTCATTTTAACCAGTTTTTAGTTTTGCAAGTGTGACAGGAGAAGAAGTAACCTTTGAAGATGTTACATTCTTTATGTGTTGATACTTGTACAACTGTTAATGTATTATTTCTGCCTTCTGATGCAAAATGATGGGCAAAGTGAAAGCTGCATTGCAGGCACAGGGCACAGAGGGGTTAACACTTAGCCTAGCCTTGTAGCTGGGAAGAGTTTTTGGAATCAAAAAGTGAGTTTGCTAATTTCTGTAGTTAGTAGTTGAGAGTTGGGACAACGGTGACTGAATAAGCAACAATCTGTGTGTTTGTTTAAAAGGAAGCAAATAAGAGGTTTTAGCAAGTCAGCAACTTGGATAGCATTGTGGCAGTTGGATCTGCAAAAACAGCATCGGTGCATGGGAGAATTTGGATGAGGATCCAGCAGGCAAGCTCAGCTTGGATAATACAGAGAAGTAGGTCTAAAGGAGGTAGCTGTGGGTTAGTGGGGGCCCTAAGATGGTACTCCAACAATTGCATGGCCAGACTTCGAACATTTAGTGAAGGAAGACAAGACTTGTTTGGCTGGGGCATGGGTATTTCATCAAATGAGCCTTGGTTAGAACAAAACAGGTTAAAAAATGGAGGGTCCTGATTAAAGTATGTTGTGAAACTATTATGCTTCTCAAAAGAAATGTTGGGGGTTGCACAGACCATCTCAGCCCGTATGAACCTTACACAAGTTTTCTGTCTTAATTTTCAATACACTCTAAGTGGGTGCATTCTGAGCACACAAATCTTCAAGAGTGCCCAAACTTTTGCATTGGCCCATTTTTCTTTTTGTAATTTTTAAAATGTAAAAAATGAATATATATATTATTCAGAAATTTAAGATCCATTGGACTGTAGCCAACCTCCCTGGATGTGGCAGCAGGAGGAAAACTGATGACAAATCAAAGAGACGGAATACGAATGGTAGCAAAAGAGCCCAGAAAAACTTCTAAACAGATTAAAGGTGAACTTCAAGCTCAAGGAACATCAGTGTCAGATAGCACCATCTCTCATTGTATGAGCCAAAGTGGACTTCATGGAAGACGACCAAGGAGGACACCATTGTTGAAAAAAATTCTGAATAATATGTGCAACTGTAGACACAGGAACATCAAGCTGCTTGGAGATGGTCTTCTAACTTTTACCTTTAACATGTTTGTCTATAATTTTCTTTCTAACCTCCTGAGACAACTTTTTCCTTCGCTTCCTCTGGTCCATGTTGAGTGTGATACACACCATGTCACCAAACAGCACAGTGAGTATCTGTAGCCCTATATGCAGGCCCATTCACTGATTCCAAGATTGTAGACACCTGTGATGCTAGTTAGTGGACACACCTTGATTTAACATGTGCCTTTTGTCACATTATTTTCAGGGGTACCATCATTTCTGTCCAGGCCTATTTCATGAGTTTTATTTTTTTTTTTCAGTTCTGTGGAAGCATGGTTGAAAAGTAATGTCTGACATTCATTTCTTCATTTTCATAGATTTTTAATTTATTATTACTTTTGTCAGATTCAAGTTATTTCTCTGAACATTGTAGGTTTTTCTGTCATGAAAGTACGTGGGGAAAGTGTAATTTTTAACTTTACGCCTCATAGAGATCATTTCATCTTCAACATGTTTAACTATTAATCTGCACAGTAAATCATATTTCTTTATTACCGTATATACTCAAGTATAAGCCGAGATTTTCAGCCCATTTTTTTAGGCTGAAAGTGCCCCTCTCAGCTTATACTCGAGTCATTGTCCCAGGGGGGTTGGCAGGGAGGGGGAGCAGCGGCTGTGACATACTAGCCTGCTCTTGGTGCGGTCCCTGCATCTCTGATGGTCTCCGGGCGCTGACAGCTTCTTCCAGCATTGAGCGGTCACATGGTACCGCTCATTACAGTAATGAATATGGACGCGACTCCACTCCCATAAGGGTGGAGCCGCATATTAATTACTGTAAAGAGCGGTACAGGTGACCGCTCAACACTGGAAGAAGCTGTCAGCGCCCGGAGAAGACCATCAGGGAAGATTCCAGGGACTGCACCGGGAGCAGGTGAGTATAACGGGGAGGGTGAGCAGCATTGCGTGATATTCACCTCTCCTCGTTCCACCGCCGGGCTCCATCTTCCGCGCCCTCTGCTGTGACGCTCAGGTCAGAGGGCACGATGACGTAGTTAGTGCACGCCCTCAGCCTGAATGTCAGTGCAGAGGACGCTGAAGAAGGAGCCCAGCGGTGGAACGAGGACAGGTGAATATTGCAAGTGCTGGGGGCCTGAGCGACAAGAGGTATGTCATTTTTTTTTTTAAATCGCAGCATATGGGGCAAATATCTCTATGAATCATCTTATGGGGCCATAATCAGCATTTGTGCAGCATTATATGGGGCAAATATCTCTATGGACCATCTTATGGGGCCATAATCACCATTTGTGCATTATATGGAGTAAATATCTCAATGGATCATCTTATGGGGCCATAATCAGCATTTGTGCAGCATTATATTGGGCAAATATCTCTATGGAGCATCTTACGGGGCTATAATCACCATGTGTGCATTATATGGGGTAAATATCTCTATGGAGCGTCTTATGGGGCCATAATCAGCATTTGTGCAGCATTATATAGGGCATATATCTTTATGGAGCATCTTATGGGGCCACAATCAGCATTTGTGCATTATATGGGGTGAATATCTCTATGGAGCATCTTATGGGGCCATAATCAACATTTCTGCAGCATTATATGGGGCAAATGTCTCTATGGAGCATCTTATAAAGCCTTTATTAACCTTTATGCAGCACTGTATGGGGCAAATGTGTCTATGGAGCATCTTATGGGGCCATTATTAACCTTTGTGCAGCATTATATGGGGCATATTTTAATATGGAGCATCTTATGGGGCCCATCATGAACTGTATGGAGCATTATATGGGGCTCCTGATTCAATATGGATATTCAAAAACACTTAACCTACTGATATCTCAATTAATTTTACTTTTAAATGGTACCTATTTTTATTTTTGAAATTTACCGGTAGCTGCTGCATTTTCCACGCTAGGCTTATACTCGAGTCATTAAGTTTTCCCAGTTTTTTGTGGCAAAGTTAGGGGACTCGGCTTAGGCTACTTTCACACTAGCGTCGTGTGACGTACGTCGCAATGCATCGTTTTGGAGAAAAAACGCATCCTGCAAAGTTGCCCGCAGGATGTGTTTTTTCTTCATAGACTTGCATTAGCGACGCATTGCGACGGATTGCCACGGATACGTCGTGTTTTGGCGGACCGTCGGCACAAAAAAAGTTCCATGTAACTTTTTTTGTGCGTAGCGTCCGCCATTTTTGACCGCGCATGCGTGGCTGAAACTCCACCCCCTCCTCCCCGTACTGCCGAATGGGCATCGGATGCAGCGGACGCTGTGAAAAACTGCAAGACGTGGGCAGCTGATGCAGTTTCTACAATGCATCTGCTGCCCGTTCTGCAGTCCGGGAGGAGGGGGCGGAGTTTCGGCCGAGCATCGTGGTCAAAAATGGCGGATGCGACGCACAAAAAAAGTTACATGGAACGTTTTTTGTGCCGACAGTCTGCCAAAACACGACGCATCCGTCGCACGACGGATGCGACGTGTGGCAATCCGTCACCAATGCGTCGCTAATGCAAGTCTATGGAGAAAAACGCATCCTGCGGGCAACTTTGCAGGATGCGTTTTTACTATGCAAAGTTGCCCGCAGGATGCGTTTTTTCTTCATAGACTTGCATTAGCGACGCATTGCGACGGACTGCCACGGATACGTCGTGTTTTGGCGGACCGTCGGCACAAAAAAAGTTCCATGTAACTTTTTTTGTGCGTCGCGTCCGCCATTTTCGACCGCGCATGCGAGGACGAAACTCCGCCCCCTCCTCCCCGGACTGCAGAATGGGCAGCGGATTTGTTGTAAAACTGCATCTGCTGCCCACGTCTTGCAGTTTTTCACAGCATCCGTCGGTACCGACGGATCAGTGTGAAAGTAGCCTTATATTCGGGACAGCTTTTTATTAAATTTGCATTTATTTTTTCTAATTGTATATTTATTAAGGATACTTCACATTTTGCTTACTTTTATTTTATTTACGAGTGATCTTATTTTTTCTATGGTCATTACGATTTCTTGCATAACATTAAATTAATATATCACTTGAATTCTATCCCCATTTGGATTCATCCATAGGGATATTTAGGCTCGATGAGTAAATTTTCCAAACAAACTTTGAGAAATCATGCAGGATTGCATTCGAAGCAGGAATGGAATTTTAATAATTACCGTAAATAAAGATTGGACATTTTACCAGAAGCTTGAACACCATCCTTGCTTTTTTAATACAAATTAGGTTTTTTGTATATTTATATTAGCTTTTCCTTACTATTCTCTATCCTATATTATATTACTGATTTTAATATTTGTTAGTGCTGTAAACTTGGGTCTAAACATTTCAAATAAATTTCCCTCAACATTGAGTAGACAAATGCAAAAAGTTTAATAATATGTTTGTATAGTATACTTACACTACTGTTCAAAAGTTTAGGGTCACTTAGAAATGTCCTTATTTTTGAAAGAAAAGCACAGTTTTTTCCAATGAAGCTAACATTAAATGATTCAGAAATACACTGTTAGGACTGGTGGAACGCACCAAATAATAATATTAGAGAATATGAGGTGCGTTCGCAGTCCGAGGTCCACCATGCAGAGATGACACCAGCAGCTGGGTAATGACGGATGGACGCTTGCTCACACGTGGGTTAGACCTCACCCACCAGTGTGAATGCAAGCGAACTCTTGCTTCACAGAGTCGCTGTAAGGCTATGTGCACACTTTGCGTGTGACCCGCAGAGGATTTGATAAATCTGCAGGGCAAACCCGCTGCGGTTATCCCTGCAGATTTATCGCGGTTTGTTCCGCGGTTTCCGCCTATACTATTGATGCTGCATATGCAGCAATATGCAGCATCAATAGTAATGTTAAAAATAATAAAAATTGGCTATACTCACCCTCTGACGTCACGATCTCCTCGGCGGTCTGGTTCCAAAGATGCTTCGTGACGTCACGGTCATGTGACCGCGGCGTCATCACGGTCATGTGACCGTGACGTCACCGCAGGTCCTGTTCGCACAGCAACTGAGACCGGGGACGGCCGCGTGCAGCGCTGAGAGGTGAGTATAGCATCATTTTTTATTTTAATTCTTTTTTTTTACACTATTTATGCTTCCCAGGGCCTGGAGGAGAGTCTCCTCTCCTCCACCCCGGGTAGCAACCGCGCATTATCCGCTTACTTCCCGCAACGTGGGCACAGCCCCATGCGGGAAGTAAGCGGATCAATGCATTCCTATGGGTGCAGAATCGCAGCGATTCTGCACAAAGAAGTGACATGCTGCGGGTTGTAAACCGCTGCGTTTCTGCGTGGTTTTTCCCGCAGCATGTGCACTGCGGTTTGCGGTTTCCATAGGGTTTACATGTTAATGTAAACGCTATGGAAACTGCTGTGGACTCGCAGCATCAAAATCGCCGCGGATCCGCGGTAAAAACCGCGAAGTGTGAACATGGCCTAAATACGCTGCACCCTGTTAGCAGTCACAGGGTGCAGCTGAAAGACACTAGTGGGATCCCTATGAATCACCCCCACTAAACTGGTGATTGGACTCGCACTGACCCTCGGTGGCATTTGAGCCCACGCCTGAGGACGCCCTGAGTCAGATGCTGAGTCCAAATGGGAGTTCCCACCCTACACTGACCGGCACTGATTGCACACGGTGCCATACAGGTGGGCACTGCGAATAGACGCAGAAACGTGTGCTAAGGGTATGTGCACACATTGCGGATTTGCTGCGGATCCGCAATTGATTTACAGTACAATGTAAATCAATGAGAAAAAAAAATGCTGTGCACACTTTGCGGAAAATCCGCTGCGGAAACCCTGCGGTTTAAAAGAAGTAGCATGTCACTTCTTTTTTGTGAATCTGCAGCGTTTTTGTACCCACTCCATCATAGAAAACCGCAGGGGTAAAAACCGAAGCAAATAAGCAAGAAAACTGCAGCAAAAATGCACAAACAAACGCTGCGGAACCGCACAAAAAAACGCAGGTGCGTTTTCTGCCAGGAGAGACAGAATCCGCACCAGAAATTCCTAAGCCTAATCTGCAACGTGTGCACATAGCCTATGTGTGCAGGTAGCACTGTCGGGCGCTACGTAACTTCCACCATTCGTGAGCAGTCATCATCACTAGGAATGGGAATGATTAAGGAGCTTTCATCCATCGACAGACATTCATCTACACACACACGATATCAAGTTTATACAACGCATGGCCGTGCGGCCATGCAAACCTTTTATAGCTGTAGCTCCCAACAATCTTCCTAATGGTCCAAAAGGAACTGCTACAGGACCTGAGCATGTGACCCCCGACCTCCAATGGAAGGAACCGCACAGTATCAGCTTCAGCCAGAAGCTGGGATCGACGTCTCCGCTGAGCAGGCTTCACTGTGGCTGGAGGAGAATGGGATACCGCAGCTGACATGGTTTGAGATTCTCCCTGTGTAGCGGCGGGAGCTCAACTCCCAACATTGCCCCCTCCTCCCTGAGCCTCGCTACGCTCAAAGGCCGCAATGAGCAGCAGAGCCCGAATGTGCTCAACAGGCTCACAGGTCCTGTCCTCTGGGCCATGACCCTTCCAATCCACCAGATATAATTTTTTGCCACGTACCACCTTACACCCCATGATAGCATTCACCTCGTAATTGTCCGTGGATGAGCCCGATGTCTCGGCAGATGAATCGGAAAACCGGGACATGTGAATGGGTTTTAGGAGGGACACATGAAAGGTGTCGGTGATACCTAGGTGTGGAGGAAGGGCCAACCGATAGACCACAAGGTTGACTTGTTCTTGGATCTAGAAGGGGCCTATGTAGCGAGGCGCAAACTTAGTGGACTCAACTCGCAGCCTGATGTTACGGGAGGAGAGCCATACTAAGTCGCCAGGAGCAAAGGTCGGAGCGTTGGCAGAAACCCTCATTCTCTTCTTGGAGGCCCGGATGGCATCCTGTGTGTGGTCCCAAATGTCATGTGCCTCCACCACCCAGTCTGCCACCCTAGAATCGATGGATGACAAGGGCATGGGTACAGGGACATGCGGATGCTGGCCGTAGTTAAGGAGGAATGGGGTCTGCCCGGAGGAGTCGACTACGGCGTTGTTCAATGCAAACTCCACCCATGGTAGCAAGGATGCCCAGTCATCCTGCCTGGCAGAGACAAAATGTCGCAGGTATGTGACCAGAGTCTGGTTGGCCCTCTCTACCAAAGCATTCGTCTCGGGTGGTATGCAGAAGAGAGATTCAGCTCAATGCTGAGTAAACGACAGAGCTCTCTCCAGAACCAAGATGCAAACTGGGGACCCGGATCACTGACAATTTTGTCTGGCATGCCATGTAGGTGGAAAACATGTTTAATGAACAACGCCGCCAAGGCCCATGCAGAAGGTGACCGTGGAAGCGGCACCAAGTGCACCATTTTAGAAAAATGGTCGGTGACTACCCAGATAATGTTGCAGCTACGAGACTTGGGTAAGCCCACCACGAAGTCCATCCCGACCATCTCCCAGGGCCTGTCTGCCACCGGCAGGGGGTAAAGTAGCCCAGCAGGACGTTGCTGAGGAGACCGATTCTTGGCGCAGGAGACACGCCCGAATATAGTCACCGAAGTCACGAGCCATATACGGCCACTAGTACGTCCTCGCCAGAAACTAATGACCTCTTGGTCCCAAAATGTCCACCCACCCTGGAAGAATAAGCCCAAGAGAGAACCTCCAATCACAAATTAGATGGTGCGAAAGTCTTGCCTGGGGGCACAGGCTCCAGAGAGCCTGAGAACTGTGGCTCCGGTTTCGCTAAAGGGACAATAAGCCGAGACTCCACCTCCTTTTCTGATGACACAAAGGAGCGGGAGAGAGCATTGGCCCAAGTGTTCCTCTCCCCGGAGAGAAAATGGAGGGTAAAGTGGAAGCGGGAGAAGAACAGGAACCATCTGGCCTGACGAGAGTTTAGCCACTGGGCGGTTTGTAAATACACCAAATTTTTGTGGTCGGTGAATACTTGGAAGGGGTAGCGAGCCCCCTCCCGAAGATGTCTCCACTCTGAAAAGGCCAACTTCATGGCTAGCAGCTCCCTGTCCCTGATGGAATAATTCCTCTCTGCCGGTGTGAAGGTCTTGGAGAAGAAGAAGCAAGGATGCTCCAGCACTGACGGAAGAGGCATCCACTTCCATGATAAATGGTTTATCAACATCGCGGCGAAGTAAAATGGAAGTGCCAGCGAAGTGTGACTTGATAGAGAAGAAGGCCTTGGAGACCTCCTCCGACCACAATTTTGGATTAGCTCCCTTCTTGGTGAGGGCAACCAGGGGAGCTACCAAAGTTGAGAAGTGGGGAATGAACTGGCGATAATAGTTAATGAACCCCATAAATCGCTGCACCGATTTTAAAGAATGGGGTTCCTGTCAGTCCATCACAGCCTGTAGTTTGGCAGGATCCATAGCCAATCCTTGGGCAGAGATGATAAAGCCCAGGAAAGGCAAAGACTCCTGCTCAAACACACACTTCTCCAACTTGGCATAGAGGGAGTTTGCCCGTAGGAGGTCGAAGACTTTGCAAACATCTCTCCGGTGGGAGTTTATGTCTGGAGAGTAGATGAGAATATAATCCAGATAGACTACAACCGAGGTGGAGAGTATATCCCGGAAGGTATCGTTCACAAAGTCTTGGAAAAAGGCTGGGGCATTACAAAGCCCGAAGGGCATCACCAGGTATTCATAGTGCCCATCCCTGGTTTTAAATGCCGTCTTCCATTCGTCCCCCTCAAGGATGCAAATCAGGTTGTAAGCACTCCGCAGATCAAGCTTACTAAATACTCTTGCTCCCCGCAACCTATTGAAGAGCTCAGATATTAGGGGCAGAGGGTATTTATTCTTAACGGTGATAGCATTAAGACCCCTGTAATCTATGCATGGACATAGTTCTCCGTTCTTCTGCACAAAGAAGAACCCCGCCCCTGCAGGTGACACTGTCTTCCTAATGGATCCTCTTGCCAGATTCTCCTGAATGTACTGAGACATTGCCTCCGACTCCGGGAGAGATTAAGGGTAGACTCGACCCGACTCAGCACCAGGCAAGAGGTTAATAGGACAGTCATAGGAGTGGTGAGGCAGAAGGGTCTCTGCAGCCCTCTTGGAGAACACGTCTACATATGACCAATAGTGCTTGGGGAGAGAGGAAAGATCTGCGGGTACCTCAGTTGTAGCAACCTGAACGCACTCCCTCAGAAAGCTATCCTCACAAGATTCACTCCATCCCAGAATTCTCCCTGAGGACCACTCTATATGAGGAGAGTGGTAGCCTAGCCATGGTATCCCCAACAGGACCTCACCAATTCCCTCGGGAAAGACTAGCAAGGAGATAATGTCCTGATGAGATGGAGACCTGGATAAAGTAAATGGGATGGTTTGGTGTGTTATCTGTGAGGGCAGTGTCGACCCATTTACCACTCGTACGGTCACAGGTTTGGCGAGCATCATCAGGGGTATTGTGTGTCGCTAGGCGAAGGCAGATGACATAAAACTGCCCTCCGCTCCAGAATCCACACAAAGCTCTACCATAAGAGTGGATGGGTCTATGGTAATTGTCCCCTTGAAAGACATTTTGGAGGAAAATGTTGCCGTGTCTAGTGTACCTCCTCCTACAGCCACTAGGCGCTGGAGGCAAGATGTCCTGACTGCCGGCAGACATGACAGACCTTGAGTGCACGAGCAGTCCGGGACTTAGATTACGCTCGTGACACCTCCATGGGCTCATGTGACTCGGACGCCTGGACCGGAGATTCCAGAGGTTTGGCGAAGGTGGGAGCCAGCCGAAACCTCTGCCTACAATGGGCTTGCTCCAACCTTCACTCGTTAAAACGAAGTTCGATGCGAGTTTACACAGCTATTAGCTCCTCCAGTGTGGCGAAAATTTCCCTGGTGGCCAAAGCGTCCTTCACATGGTCAGCCAGCCCCCTCCAAAATACTGGGATGAGAGCTTTATCTGGCTACTCCAGCTCAGATGCTAAAGTCCGGAAGTGGACGGCAAAATGGCTGACCACGGACGAGCCCTGGGTCAATGCCAGCAGTTGGAGCACCGTATCATGGGTGAATCGAGGTCCTAAAAAGACCTGTTTCAGAGTGCTCAGAAACAGCGGAGCACTCTGCACCTCATGATCATCGCACTCCCACAGTGGTGCAGCCCACTCCAACACCCTGTCCGATAGGAGGGATATAATGAATCCCACCTTTGCCCGCTCTGTGGGAAAACGTGCAGCCAGGAGCTTGAGCTGTATAGCGCACTGGCTCACGAATCCCCTACATGACTTGCTATCACCAGAGTATTTATCTGGCAACGGGAGGTGGGATAAGGTCAGAACAGGGGTGGCAGTGGACAAACTTTTGCAGCCATGCTAGCAGCCTGAACAGCTACTGCGGTAACATTTCACAGCTGAGGTTGTGCGCTCGAGAGCCGCCAACCTACCCTCCAGCTGCTGTATGTACCGCAAGGATTGCTGTTTGTCCGTCATTACTAGCCAGACCCTGGCGCTAGTGTAATGTTAGGGCTACCGGAATGCACCAAATAATTAGAAAGATAGTGTAAGGTGCGTTCGCAGCCCTGGGTCCACCGTGCAGAGATGGAACCTGCTGCTAAGTAATGATGGACTATATGGCGGTATAATATGGATTCACACACGGGTTAACTTCACCCAGTATGAAGAAAGCAAACCCTGTTGCGTCACATGGCCGCTGTACCGCACAAAGAGCGCAAGCAAGGAGTCACAGAACTCTTCCCCAAGACTTGGGATAGAGTACAACTAGACCTCATGCGCTTGACACCGCAATTGGGGTGTCAGAGTAACAGAAATAATAATTAAGATGCACGAGAGTGCGTGCGGTGCCGCACTGGCGGACGCCACTAACCACCCAGACTTGGGTTAGGAAAGCACTGTGATAGCGCACGGCGCCACACTGGCATCACAGCAAATAGACGCTGTTTCGTGTGTTCTAGTGCTGATAATAAGTTGGGCACTAGATAGCACTCATCCACCTTTCGCGAGCAGTCAAACACAATGGAGGGGATTATTAGGGAGCAACTTTCTCTCATCAACACAGACGTTCACAAGTGTACACTAGCACATGGCCGAGCGGCCATGCAAACCTTTTATAGCGGCAGTGCTACAAGACCTTTCAGATGGACCAATAGGAGCTGCAACAGGACCTGAGCATGTGACCACCGACCTCCAATGGGAGGTCGTCCAGTGGGCATGCTCAGTATGTGAAAAGCAGGACTTAGGATCGGAACAGGGGTGGCAGTGGACAAGGTTGCTGCAGCCACGCTAGCAGCCTGAACAGCTACTGCGGTAACATTTCAAAGCTGAGGTTGTACGCTCGAGAGCCACCTACCTGCCCTCCAGCTGCTGGATGTACCACTGCAGTCACTGTTCGTCCATTACTACATCACCATTACTAGCCAGACCCTAGTATAATGCTACGACTGGCGGAATGCACCAAATAAAAATATTAGAGAATATGAGGTGTGTTTGCAGTCCGGGGTCCACCGTACAGAGATGACACCTGCAGCAGAGTAAAGGCGGATGGACGCTTGCTCACACGTGGGTTAGACCTCACCCAGTGTGAATGGAAGCGAACTCTGTTGCTTCACAGAGTCACAGTAAATACGCTGCGACCTGTTAGCAGTCACAGGGTACAGCTGAAAGACACTAGTGGGATCCCTATGAATCACCCCCACTAAACTGGTGATTGGACTTGCTCTGACCCTCGGTGGCTTTTAAGCCCGCGCCTGAGGACGCCCTGAGTCAGAAGATGAGTCCAAGCGGGAGTTCCACCCTACACTCTCCGGCTGTCAGGAAAGCGCATTGACTGCACACGGTGCCGTACAGGTGGGCACTGCGAATGGACGCAGAAATGTGTGCTAAGTGTGCAGGTAGCACTGTCGGGCGCTACGTAGCTTCCACCATTCGTGAGCAGTCATCATTACTAGGAATGGGAATAATTAAGGAGCTTTCATCCATCGACAGACATTCAACTACACACACGAGTTATCAAGTTTACACAACGCATGGCTGTGCGGCCATGCAAACCATTTATAGCTGTAGCTCTCAACGATCTTCCTAATGGTCCAATAGGAGCTGCTACAGGACCTGAGCATGTGACCCCCAACCTCCAATGGGAGGTTGTCCTGTGGGCATGCTCAGTATGGGAAAAGCAGGACTTAGTCCCTGAAACGCCTGCTCACTGCTGATCAGCACTGGCTACAAAGGCAGAGCCTGGAAAGGCAGCAGTAACCAAGTGCACAGTATCAGCTTGAGCCAGATGCTGGGACTGACATTTCCACTGAGCAGGCTCCACTGCGGCTGGAGGAGAATGGGAGACCGCAGTGGACATGGTTTGAGATTCCCCCTGTGCAGCGGCGGGAACTCGATTCCTAACATACACTCTATACATTGTTAATGTGGTAAATGACTATTCCAGCTGCAAATGTCTGGTTTGTAATGCAATATCTTCATAGGTGTATAGAGGCCCATTTCCAACAACCATCACTCCAGTGTTCTTATGGTACTTTGTGTTTGCTAACTGTGTAAGAAGGCTAATAGATGGTTAGAGTACCCTAGAAAACCCTTGTGAAAGTATGTTAGCGCAGCTGAAAACAGTTTGACTGATTAGAGAACATATAAACCTCTTGGTTCCATTAAACTCTCAAAATGGCCAGAAAAAAAGAACTTTCACGAGAAACAGTCTATTCTTGTTCTTAGAAATGAAGGCTATTCCATGTGAGAAATTGCCAAGAAACTGAAGATTTCCTTCAACGGTGTGTACTACTCCCCTCAGAGGAGAGCACAAACAGACTCTAATCAGAGTAGAAAGAGAAGTGGGAGGCCCCGCTGCACAACTGAGTAACAAGACAAGTACATTAGAGTCTGTAGTTTGAGAAATCGACGCCTCACAGGTCCTCAACTGCCAGCTTCATTAAATAGTACACGCAAAACGCCAGTGTCAACGTCTACAGTGAAGAGGCGACTCCGGGATTCTGGCCTCCAGGGCAGAGTGGCAAAGAAAAAGCCATATCTGAGATTGGCTAATAAAAGGAAAAGATTATTTTTGTCAAAAGAACACAAACATTGGACAGAGGAAGATTGGAAAAAAGTGTTACAGACAGACAAATCCAAGTTTGAGGTGTTTGGATCACACAGAAGAACCTTTGTGAGACGCAGAACAACTGAAAAGATGCTGGAAGAGTGCTTGATGCCATCCGTCATGCATGGTGGAGGTAATGTGATGGTCTGAGTTGCCTTAGTGCTGGTAAAGTGGGAGAATATTACAAGGTAAAAGGGATTTTGAATATGGAAGGCTTTCACTCCATTTTGCAATGCCATGCCATACCCTGTGGACAGCGCTTGATTGGAGCCAATTTCATCCTACAACAGGACAATGACCCAAAGCACACCTCAAAATTATGCAAGAACTATTTATGGAAGAAGCAGGCAGCTAGTATTCTATCTGTAATGGAGTGGCCAGCGCAGTCACCAGATCTCAACCCCATTGAGCTGTTGTGGGAGCAGCTTGACCGTATGCAGGGCCGTATTTGCCACTAGGCACTTGAGGGCACGTGCCTAGGGCGGGACAATGCGGGGGGGCAGCACCTGAGCAAGGTTGTTTTCTTTTTTTTTTTTTTAAGTCGTGGGTCACCTCAAGACCGACCGCCCCCCAGCAATGCCCCCCCCCGGCCACCCGCCTGCCCGCTTGCCTGCCTGCCTCCCTGACTCCCACCCACCCTCCTTGAAGACGATACTCACCCTGCTCCAGCGATGCCTGGTCTCAGCGTCTGCAGCAGCGCAGCTCGTCCTGAGTGAGCGGTCACGTGGTACCACTCATTAAGGTCATGAATATGCGCATATTCATGACCTTAATGAGCGGTATCACATGACCGCTCACGCAGGAAGAAGGTGCTGCATCGGGAGTCGGGACAGAGCCAGAGTGATGTCGGCGCGGCGTGGGAAAGGTGAGTACAGGGGACGTGGGGATGAAGGAGGACGGTAACCGGCGTCATGCAAGATGGGAGCGGGGGGGTTGAGAGATCAGCCATGCATGCAGGGGGAATATGAGCCATGCATACAGGGGGGAACATGAGCCATGCATACAGGGGGAATCATGAGCCATGCATACAGGGGGGGGAATATGAGCCATGCATACAGGGGGGGAATATGAGCCATGCATACAGGGGGGGAATATGAGCAATGCATACAGGGGGGGAATATGAGCCATGCATACAGGGGGGGGGGTATGAGCCACGCATACAGGGGGGGGAATATGAGCCATGCATACAGGGGGGGAATATGAGCCATGCATACAGGGGGGGAATATGAGTCACGCATACAGGGGGGAATATGAGCCACGCATACAAGGGGGAATATGAGCCACGCATACAGGGGGGGATTTATGAGCCATGCATACAGGAGGGGGGAATATGAGCCATGCATACAGGGGGGGAATATGAGCCATGCATACAGGGGGGGAATATGAGCCATGCATACAGGAGGGGGGAATATGAGCCATGCATACAGGAGGGAGGGAATATGAGCCATGCATACAGGGGGGAACATGAGCCATGCATACAGGAGGGGAATATGAGACATGCATAAGGGGGGGAATATGAGCCACTCATACAGGGGGGGATTTATGAGCCATGCATACAGGAGGGGGGAATATGAGCCATGCATACAGGAGGGGGGGAATATGAGCCATGCATACAGGGGGGAACATGAGTCTTGCATACAGGGGGAATCATGAGCCATGCATACAGGGGGGAATATGAGCCATGCATACAGGGGGGAATATGAGCCATGCATACAGGGGGGGGAATATGAGCCATGCATACAGGGGGGGAATATGAGCCATGCATACAGGGAGGGAATATGAGCCATGCATACAGGGGGGAATATGAGTCACGCATATAGGGGGGAATATGAGCCACGCATACAGGGGGGAATATGAGCCACGCATACAGGGGGGAATATGAGCCATGCATACAGGGGGGAATATGAGCCACGCATGCAGGGGGGGGAATATGAGCCACGCATGCAGGGGGGGGGGAATATGAGCCACGCATACAGGGGGGGGGAATATGTGCCATGCATACGGGGGGGGGGAATATGAGCCATGCATACAGGGGGGGAATATGAGCCATGCATAAAGGAGGGGGGAATATGAGCCATGCATACAGGAGGGGGGGAATATGAGCCATGCATACAGGGGGGAACATGAGCCATGCATACAGGAGGGGAATATGAGACATGTATAAGGGGGGGAATATGAGCCATGCATACAGGGGGGGAATATGAGCCATGCATACAGGAGGGGGGAATGTGAGCCATGCATACAGGAGGGGGGAATGTGAGCCATGCATACAGGAGGGGGGATATGAGCCATGCATATGGGACGGGAGGGAGATGAGCCATGCATGCCGGAGGGGGGGTCATTATACAGTATGGAGCATCATGTGTGGCCATTATACAGTATTGAGCATCATGTGGGATCATTATACAGTATGGAGAACTGTGTGCGGCCATTATACAGTATGGAGCATCATGTGTGGCCATTATACAGTATTGAGCATCATGTGTAGATATTATACAGTATGGAGCACTGTGTGGCCATATATTTTGTTTATAATTATTGTATATGAAACAGCGTGATCAGCAGTGCTAAATGGCTGTGGTTGGGACGTGGATATGGGTGTAACTAGTTGTGAAATGGGTGTGGTCAGAGGCGTGGCCTAAAATTTGCCGCGGTGCACTACGCGCGCCGCAAACTTTATACCTCCTTCCCTTCATCAAAAGTTGGGAGGTATGGTACCTCATTTGCCAGATCACGGCAAGTGCCGTAAATCCCATAGGGAATGAATGAGGCTGAACGCAGTGGTGCTGTAAGTGATCCGTTACTCGGCAGATGCAGAAAAACTGCCCGATCTGCTGCAAAAGGCTACTTTCACATCAGAGATTCTTGCCAAAGTCACTAAAAGTGCCTAGGGCAGCAGAAACTCTAAATACGGCCCTGACCGTATGGTACACAAAAAATTGTCTGGGTGACCCTATAAACTTTTGAACGTTAGTGTATATAAAGTATATCTACTATATGCATAAATTATGAAAAGTAAACTTTTTTCAATGTTATCTTTTTTTGTAAATTAAGTTACATAAATATAAATGACATATGCAATAAGTGATAAAAAGAGTAATTGACACACATTAAATTTCTATTATTTGGAATGGCATTCATTTGTTTAGTCCTCAATAGGTTACAAAATGCAATTATGATGTAATGTATATACAAAATAAAGATTAATTACCTGCTAAACTGCCGGGTCTCTGCAATGTGGCTGTGGCATATAGTTCTTGTGAAGGCTTAGTGTACTGATCAGAGGAATGAACTACTCGTTTTGTAGGAGACAGAGTGGCATACGAACCAATTGCTGAACTCAGCTGATGTAAAGGCGAAGAAGATATATTAGACTGGATGGTTGGTGGAGAAGTCACTCGAGCAGATGAAAGAGACGGACCCGCTGATGATACAACAATGTTGATAGGTGAACTGGTACTGTAGGATTTGGCGAGACGACTAGGGGATTGTTTTGGAGAAGAAATTCTCTGTGTGGTATTATAACCAGTACTCTCTGATGCGGAGCCCACCCGCTGGAGTTTAGTTGGAGAGCCTACTTGCTGCATTGATAATGGAGAGCTAACTCTCTGTGATGGCAATGTTGAACTCGAATAGAAAAATGCTGAAGAATGTGGAGAATCAGGTAAATGAAATGCACTCGCATGGCTTGGCACAAAGGATTCTCTTGAGTGAGAGGCAGCATGTGATTGTGGCTGCTCAACACTAGAAGACTGAGATACTCTGTTGCTTGTGCTCTGTAAAAGAAAAAAATACAATATAGTATTTTAACATGCAAACACACATTTATTACAGTATACACATTTTAGTAATGGAGTAAACTGTTTCACATATGCAATAGAATACTGTTTCTCTGTTCAGGTTTTAGTAATAGAGAAACAGAAGTCATTTGGACAAAGAACGGCAAGTAGAACTTATTGCTCCATTAAATAACACACAAAAAGCTCTAGTGAACACAGTCTCTAAACGCCCAACGTGACTGTGTGGAACCCAGATGGGCCATTCTGCAGAGCTGTTCACATATTCTATTCCTTGGGCATCAGAGGTCTGCTCCAAAAGATTCACAGAATGCAGAGGAGGAAAGCATCTGAACGGATGCACAAAATCTTTTCATGTTGGATTAGAGGACGGATGAAGTAGTGTCCGAGCAGAATCCAGACAATTAATACGCAAATTGCCAATTGCAAATAGAAATCACTATTAAAGATCCTAACTGAAAACATAACTTTTGTTAGATATGAAAAAATGGAAGGGGGACACCCTACTAAAAACACATAACACTAGGGTGTGAATGGGTGAACTTGTTTGGAAAATGTTTACCAAATTCAAATTTGGAAAGAACATAGCTCATTCAGATTTGTGTTCGGATTCTGGAGCATTTTCCCTCAAAGTTGGCAAAATTTGGGTACTTAGGACTTTGGCTAGGATAGTGGTGCTGTATGATGAGCGGGGGATGCGTTTTATGGAAAGTAGGGGGTGGGGATAGGTCAGAGGAGCAGCGGTCTGTTTTTTTTAAGTAACTAGACCACATTTCATGATCAAAATCGTTTGGGCTAATAATATGGTGCATGCACCAGGCCACATTTCATAATCAAAATTGTTTGGGCTAATACTGTGATGCTGGCACCATGCCATATTTCATAATATAAATCATTTGTGCTAATACTGTTGTGCAGGCATCAGACCACATTTCATAATCAAAATAGTTTGGGCTAATATTGTTGTGCAGACACCAAGCCACATTTCCTAATCAAATCTTTTGGGTAATATTGTTGAGGAGGCACCAAGCCACATTTCCTTATCAAAATCATTTGGGCTAATTTTGTTGTGTAGGCACCAGGCCACAATTCAGAATATAAAAATTTGTGCCAATACTATTGTGCAGGCTCCAGGCCACATTTTGCTTTGAAAATCTTTGGGCTAATATGGTGGTGCAGGCACCAGGCAACATTTCATAATCAAAATTGTTTAGGATAATGCTCTGATGCAGGCACTAGGCCACATTTCATAATCAAAATCATTTGGGATAATACTCTGGGGCAAGCAGTAGGCCACATTTCATAATCAAAATCGTTTAGTCTAATACTCTGGTGAAGGCACAAGGCCGCATTTCATAATATAAATGTTTTGTGCTAATAATGTAGTGCAGACACCAGGCCTCATTTCGTTATCAAAATCTTTGGGCTAATACTGTGGTGCAGGCACCAGGTCACATTTCATAATCAAAATCATTTGTGCTAATATGGTGCAGGCACCAGGCCACATTTCATAATCGAGATTGTTTGGTCTAATTCTCTAGTGCAGGAACAAGGCCACATTTTATTATCAAAATCATTTGGATTAATACTGTTGGGCAGGAACCATGCCATATTTCATAATATAAATCATTTGTGCTAATACTGTGATGCAGGCACCAGGCTACATTTCATAGTGTAAATCCTTTGTGCTAATACTGTGATGCAGGTACCAGGACACATTTCATAGATAAAATTGATTGGGCTAAAACTCTTGTGCAGGCACCAGACAAATTTCATAATTAAAATCATTTGAGCTAATACTGTTGTGAGGGTGCAGCGCCCCAGAGTCCTGGTCGTTGCAGTACTGTGGCTCCGCCGCTAAGGGGGGCTATGGTACGTCTGATGGCACTGAAGGAGTTCATCTGACCAGGTATCACATACACCAATACATTTCACAGTCGGGCCTCCAGGGGGAGCTAAGGGTGCTATTTATTAGGCCACTCCTCACCGTGTGGGTAAACTGGGGGTCAGGCAGGAAGTTAGTTCAGAAAGCTGACTGGGTTGGAACCAGGCAACACCTTGTGGCAGAGGGTGTTGTGGGGAAGATTCGGTATGGTCCCTGTCAGGTTTGGGACCCTGACAGAGGCCTGGCAACAAGAAAGAACGTCACGGGACCGTGCCTGCTCAGCATAGCGGCGGTGCCCTAAGAAAGGATCAGAAGCGAGATATATTGTGCTGAGTGAGAAACGAGATCAAAGCAAGAAGGAGATTACCAGTAGGAGTCGTGCTGTAAGATCGAGGCAACATCCTACTGAGGCGCACAACCGGCGGCCGGAACGCCGAGGAAGTATTCATATATCTAGCTCCAAGCAATACTTCAAACCAACGGCAGGACAGTCAGTCACAGGCGGGCTGTCTCACCTAAATCACCTATGCAGACTTGGGGGGCAACCTGTGGAGAGGGGCGACTCTAGGGTCCCGGAAGAGCTCCGAGCCTACCCGTCATACGGGTACGTCCCAACCATAACACCGGGAGGGACGGAGGATTAGCAGAACATCATCTAATCGAGTTGTTGTGAGGGAACATGAGAAACAGACACAACAGTTGTGGGAACTATCCCGTAAGCACAGCAGGGGAGGACCACAACACACAGCGCTAGCAGGAAGGCACAGATTTCCACCTGCAAGGAGAACTCTGGAGGTGCCATTGGACCGGCCGGACTTGCGCAGCCTGGTGGACCGTATTCCGGACTGAGGACCCAGAGACCTTCAGTAAAGAGGTAAAGAGACTGCAACCTGGTGTCCTCGTTATTTACTGCACCGCACCACCACCACCATCCACATCTATCATTCACTGTACGCCCCTCAGCAGGGTCACGGACCGGGCCTAGCCACCGTGACAACCCCAGAGCAGAGACTCAGAGGCCCGGTACCGGGTACACCTCGGCCCTGCGGCAGTGGGGGCGCTACAAGGGCACCATGCCATATTTCATAATATAAATCCTTTGTGCTAATACTGTGGTACAGGCACCATGCCACATTTTGTTATCAAAATCTCTTGGGCTAATACTCTCTTGCAGGCACCAGACCACATTTCATTATCAAAATCATTTGGGCTAATACTGTAGTGCAGGCACCATGCCACATTTCATAATATAAATCTGTTGTGCTAATACTGTGGTGCAGGCAACAGGCCACATTTCATAATGAAAACAGTTTGGGCTAATTCTGTGCTCCAGCCACACTATCTGAGCCAATAAATAATGATTATTAATTTAGTCACAGGTATCTGACAGGTCTGAGCCTGGTTTTGTGAAACAGCTGGTTAAAAGAGTGGAAGACTATATATAACTTGAATGGGAAAAAGCAAGGTTGTGGTGGAAGGGGGAATAGGTTTGGTGTTTGAGGAGTACGTGGGATAGATTGTAATTTTACTGAAAGCTCTAGTGAACACAGTCTCTAAACGCTCAACTTGACTGTGTGGAACCCAGATGGGCCATTCTGCAGAGCTGTTCACACATTCTATTTCTTGGGCATCAGAGGTCTGCTCCAAAGATTCACATAATGCAGAGGAGGAAGGCATCTGCAGGGATGCACAAAATCTTTTCATGTTGGATTAGAGGACAGATGAAGTAGTGTCCGAGCAGAATCCAAACAATTGATATGCAAATTGCCAATAGCAAATAGAAATCACTATTAAAGATCCTAACTGAAAACATAACTTTTGTTAGATATGAAAAAAATGCAAGGGGGACACCCTACCTTAAAACACATAACACTAGTGTGCGAATGGTAAGCAAACAACTTAAAAACTACCTAGTTTTGTAACGTGCTTTTGCTTAATGGGACTTGTTAGTATTTACAGTTGCACTACTTATGCATCATTTTTTAGTAAGCAAGAGGTATATTGTCACTCAGTGATTATTCACATATCATTCCATAGTTTTGGCAAGATTAGCTTGACCTATTGTATTAGTTTCCTACTTACAAATCAGGGATCACACAGTTTGGTCCACTATCAAGTGCCAGATATTCCTTTAGTTCAACCTTAAGTCCCATATAGGACATTCAGACATTTATATTAAAGGGACTTCTTGTAATTACTTGTATTTATAATTGTTGGTTACCTAAAACTAACAGATCATACAGGTATATCCAGTTACAGTTATTCATATGTGTGCCAGATATCCCTATAGCTCGATGTCAGATTCCATATCAACCATTCAGACCCTTATGGACATAACTTATGCACTAGACATCATTAAACACACTATAAAATGCTAATTAAAAGTCAGCGGCCTTTAGCATTCCAAAATGTTGTTTCACCATGCAGCGTCATCAGGGGTCTGAGGCTATAATGAGCAGGCCAGACAACAGATATTAAATTAACTAGGCTGTTACATTGTCATCAAGGGTCCACCAGTTACCTTCCTCATTACTTTTATACAATCACCTCTATTATTTGCACTGACTAATGCGATCTAATCACTAGGAATCTATTTAGTAACCGGTCATCTAATCGGTCTGTCAGGTACGGACTGGGCTGAAATTCAGCCCTGGCATTTGAAATCACACAGGCCCATGCTGTCCTCGTCACCAAGCACCAGATGGGATATATTACTAATATTACCCTGGATAGAGGGAAAACAAGATTTACTACAAGACCAATATGTCTCATGATACCCGTGGCCTGCTGGGTAAGTAAAGGAGTCAGAGACTTTGTGCTCCGTCACAACTCTTAACAGTATGGGTGTCCTGATAACACAGATTTTGTTAACAATGCAGCAGCAAGGCAGCCCACAACCAGACAGGCCCTTCTGGCATTTGCCAGAATTGCCAAATGGCCAGTCTGGCCCTGCGGTCTGTTCTCATCCAGGAGAAGGACTCTTTAATTACAAATAGGAAGGACATCCTTTTCAGCCAAAAGTGAATGTCAACCATTTACTAATACATTCACTTGTTGTAAGTTCACAGAATACTCACTGCGATGACATGGTTCCGGGATTTACCGGTATCACTTTTTTGTAGTTCACAGGAAACTTTCTGTGCTGAATCAGTTCTGGGATCACATCGCCATCACTCCGCTGTGTCAAACTATCCTCCATATTGCTATGGACTAAGCTTAATGGAACATTGGGATTGAGAATGCGTACACTCACCCTCTGTCACCGCCCATCAACTGCAATGTGTCCAGTATACTTGCACGTTAGCTCCTACGCAAATGATCGCTTTCAATCTCTAAGGTGCCATGAGTCCAAGTGCCATACTGCGCATGTTTAAAGACTTTTCAAAAATTCTGCTAGTTATTACGCATGTTATTGCTATATAAATAATAAATGCAATTAAGGAGGCAGAAATATTTGATTCATCAGGATAACAGGTATGTATTACCTCTAGAGTTGAGCTCTATCATCTTTGTGTTGACAAGAAAATAATTAAATTAAATTAGGAGGATCATGCCTCATTGCATGCCATCCTGGGTCCTTGATTTAAAGGAAAGCTTGATTCTCAGCCTAGGTTAGCCTATCATATCATAACGAGATAATTTCTCATCTTTATTAGTAAATATATTATTTATGAGTATGGATCACTTAATAGTTCTATTAATTAGAACAGGTTCTCTACAAACGTTGCACTTTCCACTCTAAATGAACGCAGAAAAGGTAAAGCCCCCATTAAGGCTCAAAGGAGTTTGTGAGTTAACGTGATAGATCCATCTTGCTATCTCCTGTAACAAGATTTTATCTTGGTCGCCCTTCCTAGGCAATCAGCCATGCATTAAGTATCAGTGTTTATGCCAGTATTTACACCTTTGAATTGAACGTCAAATTAAGATGAGGTGGGTGAGTATAGTATATTGGGGAGTGACATCTCTTACACTAGTCAACCCAGTAGATGGAGAGACCCAGGAGTGTTCATGGAGCACCCCCAGACGCAGGGCCGTGGGGTACTCGGTACCGGGCCTCTCAGTCTCGGTCCTGGGGTTATCACGGTGGCTAGACCCGGTCCGTGACCCTGCTAAGGGGCGTCCAATGAAAGGTGTGATGGTGGTGCATGGTGCAAGTCGCGATGAATAACGAGGACACAGGGTTGCAGTCTCTTTACCTCTTTACTGAAGGCTTCGGGATCCGCAATCCAGAGTACAGCTAACAGGGCTGGCTGAGACCGGCCGGTCCGAAGGCACATCCAGAGTTTCCTTTGCAGGTGGAAATCAGTGCCTACCTTATAGCGCCTGTGTGTTGTAGTACCTCCCTGCTGAGCACCACCGGATAGTCCTCACAACTGTTGTGTCTGTTTCTGATGTTCTTTCCCACAACTTGTATCTGTTCTGATGTTCTTCTCCGTCCCCCAGATGATATGGCTAGGACGCACCCGTATGCCGGGTAGGCCTGGAGTTCTTCCGGGACCCTAGCTTCGCCCCTCTCCCACAATTGCCTCCTATGTCTGCTTAGGTGATTTAGGTGAGACAGACAACCTAAAGTCAACTGTCCTGCCGCTGTTTGAAGTAATGCTTGGAGCTCAATACTTCCTCGGCGTTCCGGCCACCGGCTACACGCCTCAGTAGGATGTTGCCACGATCTTAAGGCACGACTCCTACTGGTTCTATCCTCCTTTGTGCTGCGATCTCGTTTCTCACTTCTCCACAATAAACCTTGCTTCTTATCCTTCCTTAAGATACCGCCGCAATCAGGTGCAGGCACGGTTCCGTAACGTTCTGTTCTGTTCGCTAGGCCTCTGTCCGGATCCCACCCCTGACAGGGACCCCCCTGAATCTTCCCCTGCAACACCCTCTGCCACAGGATGTTGCCTGGATCCAACCCAGTCAGCTTCTGGCTAACTTCCTATCCAGCCCCCAGTTTTACCAGATTGTGAGGAGTGGCCTAATACATAGAACCCTTTGCTCCCCCTGGTGGCCAGAGTGTGAAGTGTAATGTGTGACTGTGATACCTGGTCAGGTGAACTCCTTTAGTGCCAACAGACGAACCATCACTCCCCTTAGTGGCGGAGCATCAGTACTGCAACGACCAGGACTCTGGGGCGCTGCAGTTCACATTTCAAACAATTAGTGGCAGACACCACCAAAGTGGCATCAATTTCAACACAGTAGAAATACTATATTAGGGACCAATACATCTTCCACTAAAGCCAACACAGCAGATGGACACCCAACCAAGAGTGTACACATTTCCAAATATAAGTGGCAGACACCAACAAAGTGGCACCAATTTCACCACAGTAGAAATGATATAATGGGGAGCGACATCTTTCCATGACAGTCAACCAACAGATGGACACCCAAACAGGCGTGTTCACATTTCCAAAAATTAGGACCTGACACGACCAAAGTGGCATCAATTTCACAAGAGTAGAAATGGTATAATAGAGTCCGACATGTCTTCCACTACAGCAACCCAGAAAATGGAGACACAGTATTCAAATTTAAAATAATTAGGGGCAGACACCACTAAAGTGGCCTCAATTTCTCCACAGTAGAAACAGTATAATGGGGAGTGACATCTATTCTACTACAGCCAACCCAGCAGAAGGACGCCCAACTAGGAGTGTTCATATTTCCAAAAATTAGGGCCTAACACCACCAACCACAAAAGTTGAATCAATTTCATGACACTAGAAATAGTATATATTTCACTACAGTAACCGAGAAGATGAAGACCCAATCAAGAGTCTTAAAATTTAAAATAATTAGGGACAGACAATACTAAAGTGGCTTAAAATTTCATCAGAGTAGAAATAGTATAATGGGGGGGGCGACACCTCTTCGACTACAGCTAACGCAGCAGAAGGACACCCAACTAAGAGTGTTCACATTTCCAAAAATTAGTGGCAGATACCAATAAAGTGGCATCAATTTCACAAGAATAGAAATAGTATAATAGGAACCCACATTTCTTCCACTACAGCAACCCAGAAGATGGAGACCAAATAATGAGTCTTTAAATTTAAAATAATTAGGGGCAGACACCACCAAAGTGGCATCAATTTCACCACAGTAGAAATAGTATAATGGGGAGCGACATCTCTTCCACTACAGCCAACCTAGCAGAAGGACACCCAAATAGGAGTGTTCATATTTCCAAAAATTTGGGCCTGACACCACCAAAGTGGCATCAATTTCACAAGAATAGAAAGAGTATAATAGTGGGTGTGGCCTGATGCTTGATGTGAGCAGACACGCAAAAGGAGAGCTCCCATTCATAATCCCAATTTCCTAGCCTGCACCGTTCAAAAACCTTAAAGCACAGCTCCTATGTCATAAAACACTTTGGTGTCAGTGAGGAACTGAGTCTAAGGAATTCCTGAAGCATGTGACTAAAAAATGCCCTGCTGGTAAGGAAGAGAGATAAGATTCAGCAGGGAGATAAGATATGGGATACTACAACATGTATGAAACACTTTGCCCAGGTGACAGAGGCAGCTGTGGATGGCTCTTCTAATGGTCAGTCAGGGAGGATTAGGAGGAGCATGGAGATCTGTTTTCTCCTGAAACAATACTAATGATGCACCATAAAATGCAGCAGCAGCCATCTTCAGTACATAGTGAAGGCACTCACATAAATCAGGGAGCAAACACATAATCTGTCACAGGCCAGGAACCCACAATGAGGGATGTGCTGTCTGCCGTCAATATGTCTAGTACAGCCTTGACTAGTATTATCACCCATATGGGATCTATGAAGGAAGATATGTCATCTTTAAAGAGAGACATTCAAAGGGCATTTGAAAGAACTAAAGAAACAGAATGAAGAATTAGTAATATTGAGGATCAATTACCTCCAATGCAACGTGATATGAAAATGTATAAACAAAATCTGAATGCTCTGTTCAATAAAACGGATGACTGGAAAATAGACACCGTAGAAATAATGTACGCATTATAGAAGTCCCAGAAAGGTCTGAGGGCAAAAAGTCAGTTGATTTTATCGAATCCTGGCTTACAGATGTGTTTGGAAAAGAGGGACTATCTCCTATGTTTGCAATAGAACGAGGTCACAGCATGCCCTCCAGTCCACCACTTCCAGGGGCCCCACCAAGACCTTTTGTGCTGACGCTATTGCATCATAAAGATAGAGACACAATCCTGCGTAAAGCACGTGACTCTCCTAATTTGTTTATTGAAAATACTAAGGTGGACATTTTCACTGATTTCTATGCAGAAGTGCAGAAACGCAAAGCACAATTTATACATGTCAAGAAAAGAATGAGAGACCTGCAGCTTCCATACTTGCTGATTTATCCTGCACGACTGAGGATCATAGTGTCTGGAAAGGTGCTAATTCATGATTCCCCTCATGAAGCAGCACAGTGGCTGGACATTAATGAGCCTAAACTGAAAGCGGATAAATTTGGTTCCCCTTAAGAGTCAACAAATCCGGATCTGTGATTTCTGTATCTTGATACCATATAACATGGATAGCAGGAAGCACTGAAATGGTTCTGAAGAACTCTCTTCTGATCTTTTTCAATTGTTTCTGGGGTGCTTGTTTTTTATTGTATGGAAAAAAGTAATTTTAAGTCAGGCTTTGGACTTATATAGGCTCCCAATCTCTCCTCCATGTGGCTAAGCTTGTAAATATTATAGCGTGGAATATGAAAGGCATGGGAGATCTAACTAAGAGGTGCGCAATATATACATTGTTGCATCAATACCAACCAGCTATTATCTGTCTATTAGAAACTCATTTGACTCCTGAAATAAAGCAAAGTATAGAGCTTGGGTAGGTCATTCCTTCCACTCCATACACTCTTCAAATGTGAAAGGGGTAAGTGTATTGATATATAGATTAATCTCAATTAAATTATTAAAATCTGTTGTGGATGCGGAGGGTCAGTACATCGGTCTATTGTGTCATATAGATGTAATTAAATTAATTTTGGTGGCCGTATATATATATCCCCTCCATATAAGGATGCAATTATCAAAAATATACTATCCTTTACATCAGAATTCCCTACAACTCCAGTTCTGTTAATAGGGGATTTCAACAATTATATTCATCTGCATTGGGAAAGACTACACACAGGTAATATACCTGCCTCAGCCTCCCCTACAGTGATGTCTACAATGATATCGGAAATCAGGTATTTTCATATTTGGAGACAGAGAAATCCTCTCATTAGGCAGTATTTGTGCTACTCAATCTCACATCATTCTTTGTCAAGGATTGACCTAGCAATTGGAACAGAATCCTTGAACCAGTTTGACCACAAAGTGAAATATTTACCTAGGGGAATCTTGAACAATTTTCTGATTCGACTGCAATTGAGAACAGGGCAAATAGAGGGGATAATGAGATGCCCGTGGCGATTGAATCCATATTGGCTTATGTTAGTAGGTAATTCTAAAAAGGAAGAATTAACAGAATTCTTGGAAATAAATGAAGGATCTGCTTCAAAAATAATTATGTGGGATACCATAAAAGCATGTTAGAAGAATATTTAAAAGAGATATTTTTATTTTAGGTATAAAGTTAAAACCAAGGAGTTTGCACAAACACTCCAAAATAATGTGCAACAGGCTAAAGGACAACATATTTTAAGCCCATCAGTGAGTACTAGGCAATAATTGGAAACAGCTCAGAAATTATTTAATGATCATCTTAAATCTAGAGCAGAAAACAAACTTTTTTTATAAAGCAGAAATATTTTGAGCAGGAGGAAAGTGTGGGACACCTTTTGTCTACTATAGTTAAATCGCTGGAGGGTCCGTCTTATACCATCCAATTAGTTATGGAAAATGGAGATATAATAAGGAGGAATGATAACATTCTTAAAGCCTTTTATTCATATTACCTAATATATATGATTCAAGGTTTAATGGCAATGGGGAAGAGCTGGAGCGTTTTTTAGATGGAATACAGTTGCCCAAGTTTAAGAATGAAAGTAGTTCCTATTTAGAGGCCCCATTGACAATAGCTGAATTTGAGGAAGCCTTGCATTCCCTTGCCAATGAAAAGGCACTTGGTTCTGATCTACTGCCCTGTGAATTTTTCAAAAAGTATAAAGATATTTTGATTCCCAAGTTACTGGAAACTTTTATTGAGGAACAATGGGACCTGCATATGGTTTGTGTCCCATCAGTAATTAATATGTTATTGAAAATATACTGTTTGCACTATTGGACCTATCTGTGTACTAGTGAGCCTGATACTCTAGTTCCACTAGGCATTCTGTGGTCTTTTTTTGTTGATCCAATTTATATCAGTATCATATTGTGGGTATTAAAGAGGCTTATCAAAACAATATAGTAGGGTGTACTTGTCTAGTTTACACTAGATAACTAATTGGTATAAGATATCGGTGTGGAGAAACGGGGTCAGTGGGTGCTCTCGTCCGCTGGCCCGGCTGTCTTTAGCAAGACTGCATGGACCATGGCACATACCACTGAACGCCCGCTCTATCTCCCTGTGGGCAATACACTACACAGACAACACAGGGTTAAGGTAAAACAGTGTGGCAATACTTTATTGAACCACAACACACAATAGCAAACAGAACAATCTCACCATGACTGGAATTGTTTGGTTACATGGGCGCATATAAAATATCACTGTGTCTCCACATATTTCCAGTATGACACGATGTCAGAGCTCCCAGGGTCACATGGGCGCATATAAAAGATCACTGCGTCTCCACGTATTTCCAGTATGACATGATGTCAGAGCTCCCAGGGTCGCTACTCCATCTGTGGATGAACGCACAGAGAAGGGGTAACGACAAACATAGGGAGATAACCAAGAACTGTCCATAGAGTCCATACAAGGTCCAAAGCCAGTTGGCACGATGTCAGAGCTCCCAGGGTCGCTACTCCATCTGTGGATGAACGCACAGAGAAAGGGTAACGACAAGCATAGGGAGATGACCAAGAACTGTCCATAGAGTCCATACAAGGTCCAAAGCCAGTTGACACGAGAGTCACCACCTGGCTTATCTGACCATCTCCATGGAACCAGGCGACCAGCGGGTCCCAACCCTGGCTTTCTCCAAACAGATCCATGGTTCAGAGATGGTCACTGGATCAGATCTGTGTCCTTCCAACCGGAGCCGAAAACCCCTAGGTTGTATCCTATAGAATCCTAGATCAGTGTCCCTCGTGATGGTGCCATGATGAATTGGCTATAGTCCTTTCTCTTGTCTGTTGGGTGGTTTGCAGAATGTCTGGCTGGTAGCCCTGTTTTACTTCAGACTCCCGGATGTGATCTCTGAGTCTTTCTATGCCCAAGGCATGTAAGCCACTCCCAGAATCACCCAGGGTCTCCCAGTCCAACATCAAGATAAGGCAAACAGTGGTGATGGGATTAAGTAGCACTATTAGCATATAAGCACACATCAATAAACAAAGCCCAACACACTCAATGTACAGTCACCATTACAGACCTACACAGCATGTTAGACAGTATATCAGTTGGCAAGTCTGTATTCCTGACCCACCAGACATAAACACTTAAATTCACAAGCCAATATACAGATGAAAAGCCAGTTCTTTTGTTTTTGCAAAACATGGTTGTCTGGGAAATTAAGATACAATCTGGTTTCTTCACAATCGGTATGCCCACTGTTTTTTGATTGTTGTTGTCTAATTTCAGTACACTAATACATGATAATTATATTGTCTTCGCCATAACAACTGATGGGTTTAAATAAATATTTTTGATCCATATTATATTACACTCTCTTTATCATCACCTGAGAATATATCTATAGAACCTCCATCTTTATTTATATAGCCTTGTCTTTGGAACCACAACACATTAACATGTGGGCTTATTTAGCCATTTAAGAATTATACGGATCAAGTATTATTGCACTAACAGCACTTTGTATTATAGATGTGCAGCGCCCCAGAGTCCTGGTCGTTGCAGTACTGTGGCTCCGCCACTATGGGGAGCTATGGTGCGTCTGATGGCACTGAAGGAGTTCATCTGATCAGGTATCACAGACACCAATACATTTCACAGCCGGGCCTCCGGGGGGAGCTAAGGGTTCTATTCACTAGGCCACTCCCCACCATAGTGGGTAAACTGGGGGTCAGGCAGGAAGTTAGATGAGAAAGCTGACTGGGTTGGAACCAGGCAACACCTTGTGGCAGAGGGTGTTGTGGGGGAAGATACAGTAGGGTCTCTGTCAGGGGTGGGATCCTGACAGAGGCTTGGCAACTTGAACGAACGTAACGGGACCGTGCCTGCTCAGGATAGCGGCGGTGCCCAAGGAAGGATTAGAAGCGAGATAGATTGTGCTGAGTGAGAAACGAGATCAAGCAAAAGGAGAAATACCAGTAGGAGTCGTGCTGTAAGACCGAAGCAACATCCTACTGAGGCGCACTACCGGTGGCCGGAACGCCGAGGGAGTATCATAACATTCAGCTTCAAGCAATACTCCAAACAGCGGCAGGACAGTCAGTTTAAGGCGGGCTGTCTCACTTAAATCACCTATGCAGTCTTGGGGGGCAACTTGTGGAGAGGGGCGACTCTAGGGTCCCGGAAGAGCTCCGAGCCTACCCGTCAAACGGGTGCCGTCCCAACCAGAACACCAGGGAGGGACGGAGGATTAGCAGAACATCATCTAATCGAGTTGTGAGGGAACTTTAGAAACAGACACAACAGTTGTGGGGACTTTCCGTAAGCACAGCAGGGAAGGACCACAACACCTAGCGCTAGCAGGAAGGCACAGATTTCCACCTGCTAAGAGAACTCTGGAGGTGCCATTGGGTCGGCCGGACTTGCGCAGCCTGGTTATCCGGATTCCGGACTGAGGACCCAGAAATCTTCAGTAAAGAGGTAAAGAGACTGCAACCTGGTGTCCTCGTTATTTACTGCACTGCACCACCACAGCCTCACCACCACTACCATCCTACGTCACATCTTTCACTGTGCGCCCCTCGGCAGGGTCATGGATCGGGCCTAGCCACCGTGACAACCCCGGAGCAGAGACTCAGAGGCCCGGTACCGGGTACCCCTCGGCCCTGCGGCAGTGGGGGCGCTCCAACTTGGCGTCACGAACAGGATCTACTTAAGCCTGAAGAATCAGGTCATGTGTGCCTTGGGACTGTGATTTGTTGTGCTTGGACTGTACTTTATTGCAAAGACTGTGTGCTGCGCCATTTACCGCCAAAATCCGCCGCCATTACAGCGCTGAGGAGAGCGAAGGAGAAGAAGAGGGGCGTGGAGTGGGCGTAGACAAGCTGAAGAGCGCGAAGAACAATGGCCGCCCAGTCTAAATATTTCTGTGTCCTGAGGACGTGTCCGTCAACAGCTGAGGTCCGCCTCCTGATCCTGTTTGGAGGGTGGAGACCATGGAGACGGGGCCGCCCACGAAAGAGACCGCGGGAAGAGGACACTGGAGAAGGAGAAAAGATGGCGACACCAGGAACACCGCGTGGGACTGACCCGATCCAGCCTGAGGCTGCGCCACTCGACACAGCCCCAGATGCGCCAACGTTGCGGGGACTGACCCTCACAGAGTCACCGATGGGCCGACCCCCCTTGCCACCGTCTGAGGAGTGTGTAGCTGCAGCCGAGGCCCGCCGGATAGCACGCCGTTTGGAGGCTGATGCCCGCGTGCTCGCTCGGCTGGGCCAGCCCACAGAGGTCCGTTTGTCTCCGGTGTCCCCTGCTCCTCCCAACCCGGCCGCGGCTGAAAGTGCGCTGCAGACACAGGGCCTGAAGATCATGCCAGAGGCCGAACACCTGCGGCGCTTGGTGGCTGCATGGCGAGACCGACCACAACCGGCGACCCAGGTTGATCTGACCAACGTTGCAGAGGTCCCATCGTCCCACTGGGGTGTAGTGGTCTCCTTCAACCCCCGACATGGAAGAGGGGTTATACAGGAGATCGGGGAGCCGCTACAAGTCCACGTGGACCGAGAGGAGGTAGAGCCCTGCGGAGGAAGGTTCGCTCGCAACCTGGAGCCAGGTGATGCTGTAACCTACACCAGGTGGAGGAGAGCAACAGGCGAAGCTGGCTGGATGGTGCGGGGTGTCCAGCAGTGCGTCGCGCTCCAGGCCGCCGCTGCAACCTCTGAAGATGAAACTCCCGCCGAAAAGGCAACGGAACCTGACCCTGCGGAGCAGCGGGGAACCCGGACCCACCATGTACCTTGGGGGCGTGCCGGATCCTCAGTGAAAAGAGCATCACGGCGAGGGATCCTGTCGTTGCTGGGACCAGAACCGCTCCCTGGATCGGCAGCACGACCCGTTGGTCTGGTGAGGCCCGGAAGGAAACCACCTTCTCTACCAAAGAATGAGTAAGCATAATTGCTTTATCAATATGTAAATAGTTACTGTTCTCTTATGTTGCTGCTAAAACCCGTCCAGGGTTAACTCTTAAGGGGATCCTTTTTGTTGACCCGGGATCCCTATTGTTTTGTTTGTCTTTCTAGTTTTGCACAAGTTTTCAGAACTGCCGCAATCATGAACAGTGCATGATACAAACTTTTTGTACATAGTTTGCACCTTATTAAAGGTGCTCCCTACTGGTTTTACTTAAAGAAGGACTCTTTGTGAAGATACCACACTGGAACCTTTGCTGAGTATGGACTGGTAGCTTGAGAAGATATGCTACCTCATAGAGATTTGGTCCCCTCTTAAAGGGGATGTTCACTTGTTGCACTTAAAAGAATGGCATTGCTTTAAGACTGAGAGATAGCAATGATGTTTTGATAAAGAGAACGTGATGATAATGTTTATGTGAGAAAGTTATACGTACCCAACTAGTTAATTGTAAAGAAATGCTGATGATGTTCCCAGAAAGAAAGTGAAAGCTAGAAGAAGGATGCAGTGGGCCCGTAGGGGTAGACGTGGTGTCCAGCATGCATGTTAGTGAGAAAGATAATGAGAAGGTTTAATGTTCAATAGAAACTGTTTTTGATAATGTTGATAGATAATGGGGATAGAAGGTGAACCCTGAGTCCTCAGAGGAGTCATGTAAAAATGGCTCGGTGCTCTTAAACTGAAAGTAATGTTATGCTCTATACTGTGTATAGTAGTTGAAAAGGCAGTAGGCCCGGGCTGAACGGGGCGGTCCTGCATAGAAAGGAGAGGCAGTAGGTCTGGTGCCGTTAGGACAGGTGGTCCTGCAGATTTAAAGAAGGAGAATGAAAAAGTTAAATTGCCTTATAATGTGATTATAAGAAGGTCTTTAGTGGATTCAGAGTGTATGTCCTTAAAGGCAATGTTAAATTATTGTTCAACAATTTTGCACTTAGTAGAATACCCGGTTGGGTAAGAAAAGTTAATTATAGCATGTTGCTATGATATCTAACCATGTTTGTAACGTTCAAGTGTCCTCACCTCCCATAAAGGGAAGCTCTGTTTAACCCCTTCCCGACCTTTGACGCCACGTAGGCGTCATGAAAGTCGGTGCCAATCCGACCCATGACGCCTATGTGGCGTCATGGAATGATCGCGTCCCTGCAGATCGGGTGAAAGGGTTAACTCCTATTTTACCCGATCTGCAGGGAGAGGGGGAGTTGTACTTCAGCCCAGGGGGAGTGGCTTTGCCCCCACGTGGCTACGATCGCTCTGATTGGCTGTTGAAAGTGCAACAGCCAATCAGAGCAATTTGCAATATTTCACCTATGAAAATGGTGAAATATTGCAATCCAGCCATGGCCGATGCTGCAATAGCATCTGCCATGGCTGGAAATCATGTTCTGCCCCCCCCCCCACCGCCCCCGATCTCCTCCCCAGTTCTCCGTTCTGTCCGGTACCCCCCTCCGTCCCCCTGTCCGCTCCCCCGTGCTCCTGTCCGCTCCCCCCGTGCTCCTGTCCGCTCCCCCGGTCCTCCGATCCCCCCCCTGTGCTCCGATCCACCCCCCCACCACCCCCTCATACTTACCGAGCCTCCCGAAGTCGGTCCGTCTTCTCCCTGGGCGCGCCATCTTCCAAAATGGCAGGCGCATGCGCAGTGCGCCCGCCGAATCTGCCGGCCGGCAAAGTACATTTTGATCGCTGTGGTAGGTTCTATCACAGCGATCAAAATAAAAAAATAATAAATAACCCCCCCCCCCTTTATCACCCCCATAGGTAGGGACAATAATAAAATAAAGAAAATATTTTTTTTTCTTTTTCCACTAGGGTTAGGGTTAGAACTAGGGTTAGAACTAGGGGTAGGGTTAGGGGTAGGGTTAGGGTTACGGGTAGGGTTAGGGGTAGGGTTATGGCATGTGCACACAGAGCGGATCGGCCGCGGATCCGCAGCGGATCGGCCGCGGATCCGCAGCGGATCGGCAGCGGATCGGCAGCGGATCGGCAGCGGATCGGCCGCGGATCCGCAGCGGATCGGCCGCGGATCCGCAGCGGATCGGCAGCGGATCGGCAGCGGATCGGCCGCGGATCCGCAGCGGATCGGCCGCGGATCGGCAGCGGATCGGCAGCGGATCGGCCGCGGATCCGCAGCGGATCCGCAGCGGATCGGCCGCGGATCCGCAGCGGATCGGCCGCGGATCCGCAGCGGATCGGCAGCGGATCGGCCGCGGATCCGCAGCGGATCGGCCGCGGATCCGCAGCGGATCGGCCGCGGATCCGCAGCGGATCTGCAGCGGATTGGCCGCGGATCCGCAGCGGATTGGCAGCGGATTGGCCGCGGATCCGCAGTGGATTGGCCGCTGCGAATTCGAAGCAGTTTTCCATCAGGTTTACAGTACCATGTACACCTAAGGAAAACCAAATCCGCTGTGCCCATGGTGCGGAAAATTCCGTGCAGAAACGCTGCGTTGTATTTTCCGCAGCATGTCAATTCTTTGTGCGGATTCCGCAGCGTTTTACACCTGTTCCTCAATAGGAATCCGCAGGTGAAATCCGCACAAAAAAACACTGGAAATCTGCTGTAAATCCGCAGGTAAAACGCAGTGCCTTTTACCTGCAGATTTTTCAAAAATCGTGCGGAAAAATCTCACACGAATCCGCAACGTGGGCACATAGCCTTAGGGTTAGGGTTGGAATAAGAGTTAGGGTTGGAATTAGGGCTAGGGTTTGAAATAGGGTTAAGATTAGGCTTGTGGTTAGGGTTACGGATAGGGTTAGGGGTGTGTTGGGGTTACAGTTGTGGTTAGGGTTGGGATTAGGGTTACGGTTGGGATTAGGGTTAGGATTAGGGTTGGAATTAGGGTTACGGGTGTGTTGCGGTTAGGGTTGTGGTTAGGGGTGTGTTGGGGTTAGGGTTGTGATTAGGGTTATGGCTACAGTTGGGATTAGGATTAGGGGTGTGTTGGGGTTAGTGTTGAAGTTAGAATTGAGGGGTTTCCACTGTTTAGGCACATCAGGGGTCTCCAAACGCAACATGCGCCACCATTGATTCCAGCAAATCTTGCGTTCAAAAAGTCAAATGGTGCTCCCGCCCTTCCAAGCCCCGACGTGCGCCCAAACAGTGGTTTACCCCGACATTTGGGGTACCAGCGTACTCAGGACAAACTGGGCAACAACTGTTGGGGTCCAATTTCTCCTGTTACCCTTGCAAAAATAAAAAATTACTTGCTAAAACATAATTTTTGAGGAAAGAACAATTATTTTTTATTTTCACGGCTCTGCGTTATAAACTTCTGTGAAGCACTTGGGGGTTGAAAGTGCTCACCACACATCTAGATAAGTTCCTTCGGGGGTCTAGTTTCCAAAATGGGGTCACTTGTGCGGTGTTTCTACTGTTTAGGCACATCAGGGGCTCTGCAAATGCAATGTGATGCCCGCAGACCATTCCATCAAAGTCTGCATTTCAAATGTCACTACTTCCCTTCCGAGCACTGACGTGTGCCCAAACAGTGGTTTACCCCCACATATGGGGTATCAGCGTACTCACAACAAACTGGGCAACAAATATTGGGGTCCAAATTCTCCTGTTACCCTTGTGAAAATAAAAAATTGCTTGCTAAAACATCTTTTTTAAAGGAAAGAAAAATGATTTTTTATTTTCACGGCTCTGCGTTGTAAACTTCTGTGAAGCACTTGGGGGTTGAACGTGCTCACCACACATCTAGATTAGTTCCTTGGGGGGTCTAGTTTCCAAAATGGGGTCACTTGTGGGGGGTTTCTACTGTTTAGGCATATCAGGGGCTCTGCAAACGTAACATGATGCCCGCAGACCATTCCATCAAAGTCTGCATTCCAAAACGTCACTACTTCCCTTCCGAGCCCCGGCATGTGCCCAAACAGTGGTTTACCCCCACATATGGGGTATCAGCGTACTCAGGAGAAACTGGACAACAACTTTTGGGGTCCAATTTCTCCTGTTACTCTTGCAAAAATAAAAAATTCTGGGCTAAAAAAATTGTTTTGAGGAAAGGAAACACATTTATTATTTTCACGGCTCTGCGTTATAAACTTCTGTGAAGCACTTGGGGGTTCAAAGTGCTCACCACACATCTAGATAAGTTCCCTTGGGGGTCTAGTTTCCAAAATGGAGTCACTTGTGGGGAGATCCTACTGTTTAGGCACATCAGGGGCTCTGCAAACGCAACCTGATGCCCGCAGAGCATTCCATCAAAGTCTGCATTTCAAAACGTCACTACTTCCCTTCCGAACCCCGACGTGTGCCAAAACAGTGGTTTACCCCCACATATGTGGTATCAGCGAACTCAGGAGAAACTGGACAACAACTTTTGGGGTCCAATTTCTCCTGTTACTCTTGCAAAAATAAAAAAATTCTGGGCTAAAAAAATATTTTTGAGGAAAGGAAACACATTTTTTATTTTCACGGCTCTGCGTTATAAACTTCTGTGAAGCACTTGGGGGTTCAAAGTGCTCACCACACATCTAGATTAGTTCCTTGGGAGGTCTAGTTTCCAAAATGGGGTCACTTGTGCGGGAGCTCCAATGTTTAGGCACACAGGGGCTCTCCAAACGCGACATGGTGTCCGCTAATGATTGGAGCTAATTTTCCATTCAAAAAGCCAAATGGCGTGCCTTCCCTTCCGAGCCCTGCCGTGCGCCCAAACAGTGGTTTACCCCCACATATGGGGTATCATCGTACTCAGGACAAACTGGACAACAACATTTGGGGTCCAATTTCTCCTATTACCCTTGGGAAAATAAAAAATTCTGGGCTAAAAATCATTTTTGAGGAAAGAAAAATTATTTTTTTTATTTTCACGGCTCTGCGTTATAAACTTCTGTGAAGCACCTGGGGGTTATAAGTGCTCACTATGCATCTAGATAAGTTCCTTGGGGGGTCTAGTTTCCAAAATGGGGTCACTTGTAGGGGAGCTCCAATGTTTAGGCACACAGGGGCTCTCCAAATGCGACATGGTGTCCGCTAACGATTGGAGCTAATTTTCCATTCAAAAAGTCAAATGGCACGCCTCCCCTTCCGAGCCTTGCCGTGCACCCAAACAGTGGTTTACCCCCACATATGAGGTATCGGCATACTCAGGAGAAATTGCCCAACAAATTTTAGGATCCATTTTATCCTGTTGCCTATGTGAAAATGAAAGAATTGAGGCTAAAAGAAATTTTGTGTGAAAAAAAAGGACTTTTTCATTTTTGCGGATCAATTTGTGAAGCACCTGGGGGTTTAAAGTGCTCAATATGCCTCTAGATGAGTTCCTTGGGGGGTCTAGTTTCCAAAATGGGGTCACTTGTGGAGGAGCTCCAATGTTTAGGCACACAGGGGCTTTCCAAACGCGACATGGTGTCCGCTAACGATGGAGATAATTTTTCATTCAAAAAGTCAAATGGCGCTCCTTCCCTTCCGAGCCTTACCATGTGCCCAAACAGTGGTTTACCCCCACATGTGAGGTATCGGTGTACTCAGGAGAAATTGCCCAACAAATTTTAGGATCCATTTTATCCTGTTGCCCATGTGAAAATGAAAAAATTGAGGCTAAAATAATTTTTTTGTGAAAAAAAAGTACTTTTTCATTTTTACGGATCAATTTGTGAAGCACCTGGGGGTTTAAAGTGCTCACTATGCTTCTAGATAAGTTCCTTGGGGGGTCTAGTTTCCAAAATGGGGTCACTTGCGGGGGAGCTCCAATGTTTAGGCACACGGGGGCTCTCCAAACGCGACATGGTGTCCGCTAAAGATTGGAGCCAATTTTCCATTGAAAAAGTCAAATGGCGCTCCTTCCCTTTCGAGCCCTGCCGTGCGCCCAAACAGTGGTTTACCCCCACATATGAGGTATCAGCGTACTCAGGACAAATTGGACAACAACGTTCGTGGTCCAGTTTCTCCTTTTACCTTTGGGAAAATAAAAAAATTGTTGCTAAAAATCATTTTTGTGACTAAAAAGTTAAATGTTCATTTTTTACTTCCATGTTGCTTCTGCTGCTGTGAAACAACTGAAGGGTTAATAAACTTCTTGAATGTGGTTTTGAACACCTTGAGGGGTGCAGTTTTTAGAATGGTGTCACTTTTGGGTATTTTCAGCCATATAGAACCCTCAAACTGACTTCAAATGTGAGGTGGTCCCTAAAAAAAATGGTTTTGTAAATTTTGTTGTAAAAATGAGAAATCACTGGTCAAATTTTAACCCTTATAACTTCCTAGCAAAAAAAAAATTGTTTCCAAAATTGTGCTGATGTAAAGTAGACATGTGGGAAATGTTATTTATTAACTATTTTGTGTCACATAACTCTCTGGTTTAACAGAATAAAAATTCAAAATGTGAAAATTGCGAAATTTTCAAAATTTTTGCCAAATTTCCGTTTTTTTCACAAATAAACTCAGAAATTATCGACCTAAATTTACCACTAACATGAAGCCCAATATGTCACGAAAAAACAATCTCAGAATCGCTAGGATCCGTTGAAGCGTTCCTGAGTTATTACCTCATAAAGGGACACTGGTCAGAATTGCAAAAAACAGCAAGGTCATTAAGGCCAAAATAGGCTGGGTCATGAAGGGGTTAAGTATACTTATTGTTATTGCACTCAACAAAACTGTCTTTTTGCTAACTTGTATTGTTGTTTTCTTCTCAGTCCCGGAGTACTGTGTTTAACCAGGGGGGAGTGCAGCGCCCCAGAGTCCTGGTCGTTGCAGTACTGTGGCTCCGCCACTATGGGGAGCTATGGTGCGTCTGATGGCACTGAAGGAGTTCATCTGATCAGGTATCACAGACACCAATACATTTCACAGCCGGGCCTCCGGGGGGAGCTAAGGGTTCTATTCACTAGGCCACTCCCCACCATAGTGGGTAAACTGGGGGTCAGGCAGGAAGTTAGATGAGAAAGCTGACTGGGTTGGAACCAGGCAACACCTTGTGGCAGAGGGTGTTGTGGGGGAAGATACAGTAGGGTCTCTGTCAGGGGTGGGATCCTGACAGAGGCTTGGCAACTTGAACGAACGTAACGGGACCGTGCCTGCTCAGGATAGCGGCGGTGCCCAAGGAAGGATTAGAAGCGAGATAGATTGTGCTGAGTGAGAAACGAGATCAAGCAAAAGGAGAAATACCAGTAGGAGTCGTGCTGTAAGACCGAAGCAACATCCTACTGAGGCACACTACCGGTGGCCGGAACGCCGAGGGAGTATCATAACATTCAGCTTCAAGCAATACTCCAAACAGCGGCAGGACAGTCAGTTTAAGGCGGGCTGTCTCACTTAAATCACCTATGCAGTCTTGGGGGGCAACTTGTGGAGAGGGGCGACTCTAGGGTCCCGGAAGAGCTCTGAGCCTACCCGTCAAACGGGTGCCATCCCAACCAGAACACCAGGGAGGGACGGAGGATTAGCAGAACATCATCTAATCGAGTTGTGAGGGAACTTTAGAAACAGACACAACAGTTGTGGGGACTTTCCGTAAGCACAGCAGGGAAGGACCACAACACCTAGCGCTAGCAGGAAGGCACAGATTTCCACCTGCTAAGAGAACTCTGGAGGTGCCATTGGGCCGGCCGGACTTGCGCAGCCTGGTTATCCGGATTCCGGACTGAGGACCCAGAAATCTTCAGTAAAGAGGTAAAGAGACTGCAACCTGGTGTCCTCGTTATTTACTGCACTGCACCACCACAGCCTCACCACCACTACCATCCTCCGTCACATCTTTCACTGTGCGCCCCTCGGCAGGGTCACGGATCGGGCCTAGCCACCGTGACAACCCCGGAGCAGAGACTCAGAGGCCCGGTACCGGGTACCCCTCGGCCCTGCGGCAGTGGGGGCGCTCCAGATGTATGGTGATTGGTGGTGGCTTTTGATAGGGATTCCTGTTGAGGGTCTTAATGGTCAGTCGACGTGGAGCGGGGGCTCCATATCATTCGCAGGGTGCCAACCTCCGCTGCTAGGAAGGGATGAGAATAGGGTAAGGCATACTCTATTTCCCGTAGTTTATTTCTAATCAATTATTGGTGGCCTACTAAGTGACATTTATTGACACAATTGATGTCAAGAGAAGAGAAGAGACATACACAAGTCCAGGGATCACCAAGAAATTATATATAATAATAGAATACATTTTATTATGATCAAACAAGGCACAACAAACAATTAAAAACATTTAAAAACCAGAAATGGTACATACCCCAAAAACAGGGGGGATGCCCCCCAAGACCAATAGAAGGCTCACTCCACAACAAATATATGCGTGTGTAATATACTATTCAAATGGCAATATACAATTCCTATGAGCATACACAATAAATATGGAATATGGAATATGCTGCTGCTCAAAAAAATAATAATAAAGCTAAATTGGTTGTTTTACAGGCATCTAATCAATATAGCCTTTAAGTTGATATTGCAGGTATGGCCCAAATGAATGCAGATCTTAGTGAGGTGTGAAGTCTCAATAAAATGATTAATCTTATCATATATCAAGGCACCCTAGATACCAAGTAAACCTGGTATGATGCACCAGGTGAACAAACAATTGAATGTACCCATCAATTATTTAGATACATGAAGTATTAAATATTTAAATATATAGTATAGGCTGCAAAGCAGTGCCTAAGCATCGATTTTAGCCAGTACAAAGGAGATGTATATATAAGATAGAGACGTCACAGAACATCATACCAGACCTGCCTGAAGAAGATAGAAGGGCCTAGACCATAACAAGATGAGAAGGCATGTAGATATCAAAAAAAGCGCCATAGAACCTGCCCAGAGCAAGAGACAGCAGCCATGGAGTGTGAAGCCGGTCAAAGGGGGCAAAAAGGCCCAACGCGTATCGCCACAACGTGGCTTCGTCAGGGGCAGATATAAAAAGTGTCCTTGCACTGATACTTATATATAACAATAATTAAAGTATATCAATTCATACCAGCTGTTTGAGATCTCGCCAGGAGGCAGCCGCAGACGCTGCAAGGAGCGCTGGAGCGCCATGCTGTGAGCCGGAAGTGTCGTAGTATCATCGGAAGCTAGATCAGCGGGTGTACCAAGATGGAGGGCGTGAACCAACATGCGCATGCGCTAATAGAAGTCACGAACCTGTTGCAATGCGCCAAACATTTTAATGGCCAAATAGACAAGGTGTACAAAAATGGACGTATTCCAGCCGGGTACGCAGGCGCAGAACACCTTGTCACAAATAAAGCGTCACATACCCCAGATATAGATATTAATGGAAAGACAAACACACAAACAGAAAAAAGAGAGAGTAAACTCATCACATACAGCAATATAAGAAACGCTGATGAAAATATGACAGAAAATCTTAAAACAAAAATTGCCAATGAGTATGCACAGATAGAGAATAAAACTATTCATTTGCGCCTGCGCCATTCTCAATGTAAAACAACACGTCATATTATGATATAAGATATTAATGATAAAATATCCAGTTTATACTAGAGAGGAGGATATCAGACAGATGCACAAACAAAGAGTGCACCATGCATATGGAACGCCGCATTAAACAGATGTAAGCATTCTTGTAAGAACGGGCACATGAAGTGCAAAGGGGGATAGCAGATATATCATATACAATAATTTAGGTATAGCAAAATTTGTTGCATTACAGATTACAGGCGGAGACACACCAGTGGAAGAAAGAATATTTGGACAAATGCCAATATCTATGGCAGGCCTGGTAAAATATGAACAAGGTATTAAAGACTAATGCCGAGATTGTACAAGAATATACAGTAGCAGATGTATTGCATGGACGCCGGTGCAAATGGCGGTTATCATGCCCCTATGGCAGAAACACATAAATATTTTTGTTGCAAAAGGGCTCAAAATATGTAGAAGTAGACACATATCAGGAAATACAAAAGCCCAATATAGATCAATGGGTAGAAAGCCATATGACACCAATAAATGTCTACAAAAACCGGTTATAAGTGAATAATATATATATATAATACTATCACGATGGTAATATTCTTGCTGTCATATAATGGGCTAATAAAGAAATTGGAAGAATGTCCGGAATAGGACATACCCATGCCACCAATGCAAAAGCACAATAAACGGTGCATGATAGATGGTCTATATGTTAAAGTGGGCACTAAAAAAGTGCACCATGCACATGAGGCGCCGCATAACACAGGTGTAGGCATTCTTGTAACAGCGGGCACATGAAGTGCAGAAGGAAATAGCTGATACACCATATATAATAATTTAAGTGCAGCAAAATTTATTGCATAACAAAATTACAAAAAGCGACGCGCCAGTAAGAAGAAAGGCATTAAACAGATGTCAATATCTATGGCAGGCCTGGTATAATGTAACACAGGTATTAAAGACAAATGCCGAGATTGTATAAGAATACAAGAGCATACGTGTTGCATGGACGCCAGTGCAAATGGCGGCTATCTTGCCCTATGACAGAAGCATATATATATATAATTCTGGCTAAGAGGCATAAAATATGTATAAGTAGACACATATCAAGAGATGCATAAGCCCAGTGTAGATCGATGAGGAGAACGCCATATGAGACCGATATATCTCTACGAAGCACAAATAATAGGTGAATAATGTACAATGCTATCACTTAGATGATGATATTGTTCCTGCTAACATCTGATGGGCTGATAAAAAAGTTAGAAAAGTGTGCCAAATACGAAATGCCCATACCACCAATATCAAATCACTTTGAACAGTGCATAATAGATGGTATATGTATTGGAGTGGGCACTAGGACAAGTAGCAGAAATAGATAATGTGCCACATACAGTTTATTATACAATGCCCCCTTGCAAGAATAATGTGCCTGTCTAGTCATAGCAATAGCAACAAGCTACGCTTCTACTGCGCATACATACAAAGGCCGAGAAGTGTTAACTATCAAACACATATAGTGTGTGAGAGGAGAGAAAAAAAAAAAAAAATTAAGGCCCTGAGGTGCCAAACTCTTTAGGTTGAATATCCACTTTGTTTCGCAGCGGAGTAAGCTGTTAACAATATCCCCGCCTCTGATGCTAGTCCGTACACTTTCAAGGCCCATAACTTTGAGGCCAGACGTTTTACCCTGGTGGACATCCAAAAAATGTGTCGCCACTGATGACAGGGCTTTCCTCTTTTCTCGATCCCTGCGGGCCGTAGAGATGTTGGATAAATGTTGCTGTGTTCGTCTTTTAAGTTCTTGTGTCGTTTGTCCAACGTATATTTTTGGGCAATCACAGAAGATCGCATAAATGATGTTCTTAGATCTGCAGTTAAAAAATTCCCTGGGTCGGATCTGGAAAGAGAGAGTAGAGATTGAATAGCCATCCTGTGCTATCATGTACTGGCAAATAGTACAATTGCCGCACGGGTATGAGCCATAAATCCTGGTGCCACTATTTAATCTTGAGGTAGGCCGTTGGTAATGGCTATGGCACAATGAGTCCCTCAAGTTTTTGGCTCTTCTGGCCACCAAACAGGGAGATCTTGACACGAAAGGCACTATTCTTTTTTCACTCATAAGGATATCCCAGTTGTTATTAAGGATTTTACGAATATCTGCCCACCGGTTATTGTAGGTAGTAATTAAAGACAGGGGACGAGACGAGTCACGTACCTTTTTGGTGAGGAGACTACTCCTGTCCTGTTGTGAAGCATGTTGGAAGGCACCCAAGATAGCCCTATGAGGATATCCTCTCTTCTTAAATCAGCAGGAAAGATCCTTGGCTTGTTGCAGAAAATCAGGGTCGGTACTACAGTTTCTTCTTAATCGGAGAAATTGTCCCTTTGGGATCCCCTTCTTCAGATGGTGTGGGTGGAAACTTGTAAAATGAAGGAGACTATTCGTAGCGGTCATTTTTCTGAAGAGGGAACTCACGATACCTGAATTTTGAATAGACAGTTTAAGATCCAAAAAGTCAATACTATGATCTGACACCACAGAAGTAAGTTTGATGTTAATTGAGTTGTCATTTAGATCCGTAATAAACCTATTGCATTCTTCCAAAGAGCCCGTCCACAACAACAGAATGTCGTCGATGTAACGTTGCCAAACCAATACATTGGATGTGAACGCCTGATGTTTATAAACAATCAACTCCTCCCACCATCCAAGAAATAGGTTGGCATACGATGGTGCACAACGTGCCCCCATCGCTGTACCAGATAGCTGACGAAAAAACTTTCTATCGAACACAAAATAATTTTTGTCTAGGGTAAAAAATAAAAGTTGGAGAATAAAATCTTTATGTACAGCGACTCGATGTGGATCTTTCTCAAGAAAGTATATAACGGCTTGCATACCTGATTGATGCTGGATACTCGTATAAAGAGATTCCACGTCCATGCTCACTAAAAGCGTTCCCACAGGGATCTCCAAGGTCTCCAAGGTTTGCATAAGATGAGTCGAATCCCTAGTAAATGATTTTAGAGAGGTGACCAAAGGCTGAAGAAAGTGGTCTACATAAATGCAGGGTCGCTCGAAGATACTGCCTATACCTGAGACTATAGGTCTTCCTGGTGGTTCAGTTAGAGACTTGTGGATCTTGGGCAAGGCGTAAAAAGTAGGTACCACAGGATGGAGTGTCATCAGAAAATCAGCCTCCTTCTTGGTGATAGCATTATTAGAGAGGGCCCTGTTGATAAGACAATCCATTTTGTCCTTAAAAAACAGAGTGGGGTCTGAAGGTAACAGCGTATAACATCGTCCATCATGAAGTTGGCGCATAATCTCTTTGACATATGATTCATGTGGCCACAGAACAACATTTCCTCCCTTATCCGCTTCACGTACTATAAAGTTGTTATTAGTTATAAGGCGCTGCAAAGCCTCTCTCTCAGTCTTACCCAAGTTGTCTTGTTGATGTAAATCCGGTCTAAGTTTTTCTATATCTTTACATACTTTATCGAAAAAGATTTGGACTGCTGGGAAGAGGGAAAAGGAAGGAGTGGCCTGGGAAGGAAGTCGTCTCGTAAATCTGTCAGACATATCCGGAGATTCGTTTTCCTGCAACAGTTCCAAAAGATCACAAAAAACACGTCTCTCATTATCAGGCAGAGTATCAATAAGGGATGGTTGATGGTATAATAACTTAAAGGTTATTTGACGGCAAAACAAATACAAATCCTTGACCAAAACAAATTTATCAAGTGGGTTCATGGGGGAGAAGGAAAGACCCCTCGAGAGCACCCGTTTTTCGATATCTGATAGTACATAGGTGGATAAATTTATGATTTGTAGATTACCTTCTAATCCATCATCACTTGGTGCTTCCCTCAGTGTTTCTTGTTGAATCTCGTCTCCCTCCTGTACGACGGCGACCACTTCTTGTATCCCCTGCCCTTCTTTTGAGTATACCTTGGTTTTCCAACGACCCCGCCGGCAGCGCCTTCTGCGTCGCTGGGGTCCGAGGATAAAAAATCGCTCGAAGAAATGTCCTGTCTAGGGAGCGGTTCAATCATGCCCCTAGTTTCTTCCAAGGGAGGGCGTCTATTTCCCCGATGAGACCACCTATATGCCTTTCCATTGCTATAGTCTGTTTTATCTCTATGGAATTTGCTCCTTTTTCGATTAATAATCTCCTTTTCAAAAGTATCAATTAAATCCTTAAGTTTCAATTGGAATGGATTGACAAAAATTTCATTATCAAAATCTACAAGAGTACCTTCACATGTTTTGATTTAATTTTTAATTTTGATTAATAACAACTGATCATGTTCGATCAGCATATCAATCAGTATGGTAGAACATTTTGCGAGTCCCGTTTCCCAGGTTTTTTGGAAATCAGAGGAGACCTCCCATGCTGGGAAAATTTGCATGCGTAACCCGCGGGGTACAAATCCCGCTTTTTTGTACTCCTCGAGACTCCTTATGTTCCACCATACTTTTGTGAGTGATTTATGCAGACCAATGATCTTGTGTGATAGTATATGAAAATCCGTTTCCTTGCTAGGCTCTACCACCAAAGTGCTTCCACCATTGTCAAATAGGCCCAAGGCTCTATTGCTCCATGCGGTTTCCCTACTGGAGAGGTCCATGCTGGTACTGAAACAAATATATATCTATACCATATAAACAAAGCTGCAGGCTTTTTTAAGATAATGACCGATGTGCCACAACTCCAGAAACAGGGAGAAAAAAGTGTCGCCCTGATAGATTATGGACCGAAGAAAAAAGAAGAGATGGAGGGCACCATCGCATAATCACTAGCTGGGATCCACCCGGAGTATGTCATAACCAAGTAATGTCAAGAGAAGAGAAGAGACATACACAAGTCCAGGGATCACCAAGAAATTATCTAATATATAATTGCCTAGAATACTACTTCCTGCAATTTGTGCCAACTTCCGTGGCTTTGTCCGGAGCTATTGTCCAGAGCTATTGTCTGGAGCTATTGTCCGGAGCTAATGTCCGGAGCTAATGTCCGGAGATAAGTGACGTCACCAGTGTCCTACACCCAGGCAGAGCACAGTGGCCCCAGGCAGAGCACAGGGGCCCCAGGCAGAACATGGGGCCCCAGGCAGAGCACAGGGGCCCCAGGCTGAGCACAGGGGCCCCAGGCAGCATATGGGGCCCCAGGCAGAGCACAGGGGCCCCAAGCAGCATATGGGGCGCCAGGCAGAGCACAGTTGCCCCAGGCAGAGCACACACCAAATCGGAGGCCGAGGGTCCCCGCCCACCAAAGCGGAGGCCGAGGGGCCCCGCCCATCAAAGCGGAGGCCGAGGGGCCCGCCCACCAAATCGGAGGCGGAGGGTCCCCGCCCACCAAATGGGAGGCCGAGGGTCCCCACCCACCAAATCGGAGGCCGAGAGTCCCCGCCCACCAAATCGGAGGCCGAGGGTCCCCACCCACCAAATCGGAGGCCGAGGATCCCCGCCCACCAAATCGGAGGCCGAGGGTCCCCGCCCAGCAAATTGGAGACCGAGGGTCCCCGCCCACCAAATCGGAGGCCGAGGGGCCCCTCCAACCAAATCGGAGGCCGAGGGGCCCCGCCCACCAAATCGGAGGCTGAGGGTCCCCGCCCACCAAATCAGAGGCCGAGGGGCCGCGCCAACCAAATCGGAGGCCGAGGGGCCCCGCCCACCAAATCGGAGGCCGAGGGTCCCCGCCCACCAAATCGGAGGCCGAGAGTCCCCGCCCACCAAATCGGAGGATAAGGGGCCCCGCCAAACAAATCGGAGGCCGAGGGGCCCCGCCAAACAAATCGAAGGCCGAGCGGCCCCGCCCACCAAAGCGGAGGCCGAGGGGCCCGGCCCCGCCCACCAAAGCGGAGGCCGAGGGGCCCTGCCCACCAAATCGGAGGCCGAGGGGCCCCGCCCACCAAATCGGAGGCCGAGGGTCCCCGCCCACCAAATCGGAGGCCGAAGGTCCCCGCCCACCAAATAGGAGGCCGAGGGTCCCCGCCCACCAAATCGGAGGCCGAGGGTCCCCGCCAAACAAATCGGAGGCCGAGGGTCCCCGCCCACCAAATTGGAGGCCGGGGGTCCCCGCCCACCAAATCGGAGGCCGAGGGGCCCCGCCCACCACATCGGAGGCCGATGGGCCCCACCCACCAAATCGGAGGCCGAGGGTCCCCGCCCACCAAATCGGAGGCCGAGGGTCCCCGCCCACGATATCGGAGGCTGAGGGTCCACACCAACCAAATCGGAGGCCGAGGGGCCTCACCCACCAAATCGAAGGCCGAGGGGCCCCGCCCACCAAAGCGGAGGCCGAGGGTCCCCACACACCAAATCGGAGGCAGAGGGACCCCGCCCACCAAATCGGAGGCCGAGGGGCCCCGCCCACCAAAGCGGAGTTAGAGGGTCCCCGACCACCAAATCGGAGGCCGAGGGTCCCTGCCCAACAAATCGGAGGCCGAGAGTCCCCGCCCACCAAATCGCAGGCCGAGAGTCCCCGCCCACCAAATCGGAGGCCGAGGGGCCCCGCCAACCAAATCGGAGGCCGAGGGGCCCCGCCAACCAAATCGGAGGCCGAGGAGCCCCGCCCACCAAATCGAAGGCCGAGCGGCCCCGCCCACCAAAGCGGAGGCCGAGGGGCCCGGCCCCGCTCACCAAAGCGGAGGCCAAGGGGTCCCGCCAACCAAATCGGAGGCCGAGGGGCCCCGCCAAACAAATCGAAAGCCGAGCGGCCCCGCCCACCATAGCGGAGGCCGAGGGGCCCGGCCCCGCCCACCAAAGCGGAGGCCGAGGGGCCCCGACCACCACATCGGAGGCCGAGGGGCCCCGCCCACCAAATCGGAGGCCGAGGGGCCCCGCCCACCAAATCGGAGGCCGAGGGTCCCCGCCCACCAAATTGGAGGCCGAGGGGCCCCGCCTAACGAAGCGGAGGCCGAGGGTCCCCGACCACCAAATCAGAGGCCGAGGGGCCCCACCAACCAAATTGGAGGCCGAGGGGCCCCGCCCACCAAATTGGAGGCCGAGGGGCCCCGCCCACCAAATCGGAGGCCGAGGGGCCCCGCCCACCAAATCGGAGGCCGAGGGGCCCCGCCCACCAAATCGGAGGCCGAGGGGCCCCGCCCATTAAATCGGAGGCCGAGGGTCCCCGCCCACCAAATCGGAGGCCGAGGGGCCCCGCCAACCAAATCGGAGGCCGAGGGGCCCCGCCCACCAAATCGGAGGCCGAGGGTCCCCGCCCACCAAATCGGAGGCCGAGAGTCCCCGCCCACCAAATCGGAGGATAAGGGGCCCCGCCAACCAAATCGGAGGCCGAGGGGCCCCGCCAAACAAATCGAACGCCGAGCGGCCCCGCCCACCAAAGCGGAGGCCGAGGGGCCCGGCTCCGCCCACCAAAGCGGAGGCCGAGGGGCCCCGACCACCACATCGGAGGCCGAGGGGCCCCGCCCACCAAATCGGAGGCCGAGGGGCCCCGCCCACCAAATCGGAGGCCGAGGGTCCCCGCCCACCAAATCGGAGGCCGAGGGGCCCCGCCCACCAAATCGGAGGCCGAGGGTCCCCGCCCACCAAATCGGAGGCCGAGGGGCCCCGCCCACCAAATCGGAGGCCGAGGGGCCCCGCCCACCAAATCGGAGGCCGAGGGTCCCCGCCCACCAAATCGGAGGCCGAGGGGCCCCGCCCACCAAATCGGAGGCCGAGGGGCCCCGCCCATTAAATCGGAGGCCGAGGGTCCCCGCCCACCAAATCGGAGGCCGAGGGGCCCCGCCAACCAAGTCGGAGGCCGAGGGGCCCCGCCCACCAAATCGGAGGCCGAGGGTCCCCGCCCACCAAATCGGAGGCCGAGAGTCCCCGCCCACCAAATCGGAGGATAAGGGGCCCCGCCAACCAAATCGGAGGCCGAGGGGCCCCGCCAAACAAATCGAACGCCGAGCGGCCCCGCCCACCAAAGCGGAGGCCGAGGGGCCCGGCTCCGCCCACCAAAGCGGAGGCCGAGGGGCCCCGACCACCACATCGGAGGCTGAGGGGCCCCGCCCACCAAATCGGAGGCCGAGGGGCCCCGCCCACCAAATCGGAGGCCGAGGGTCCCCGCCCACCAAATCGGAGGCCGAGGGTCCCCGCCAACCAAATTGGAGGCCGAGGGTCCCCGCCCACCAAATCGGAGGCCGAGGGGCCCCGCCCACCAAATCGGAGGCCGAGGGTCCCCTCCCACCAAATTGGAGGCCGAGGGTCCCCGCCCACCAAATTAGAGGCCGAGGGTCCCCGCCCACCAAATCGGAGGCCGAGGGGCCCCGCCCACCAAATCGGAGGCCGAGGGTCCCCACCCACCAAATCGGAGGCCGAGGGTCCCCGCCCACCAAATCGGAGGCCGAGGGTCCCCGCCCACCAAATCGGAGGCCGGGGGTCCCCGCCCACCAAATCGGAGGCCGAGGGGCCCCGCCCACCACATCGGAGGCTGATGGGCCCCGCCCACCAAACCGGAGGCTGAGGGTCCCCACCCACCAAATCGGAGGCCGAGGGGCCCCGCCCATTAAATCGGAGGCCGAGGGTCCCCGCCCACCAAATCGGAGGCCGAGGGGCCCCGCCAACCAAATCGGAGCCGAGGGGCCCCGCCCACCAAATCGGATGCCGAGGGTCCCCGCCCACCAAATCGGAGGCCGAGAGTCCCCGCCCACCAAATCGGAGGATAAGGGGCCCCGCCAACATAATCGGAGGCCGAGGGGCCCCAACAAACAAATAGAATGCCGAGCGGCCCCGCCCACCAAAATGGAGGCCGAGGGGCCCGGCCCCGCCCACCAAAGCGGAGGCCGAGGGGCCCCGACCACCACATCGGAGGCCGAGGGTCCCCGCCCACCAAATCGGAGGCCGAGGGTCCCCGCCCACCAAATTGGAGGCCGAGGGTCCCCGCCCACCAAATTGGAGGCCGAGGGGCCCCGCCCACCAAATCGGAGGCCGAGGGTCCTCTCCCACCAAATTGGAGGCCGAGGGTCCCCGCCTACCAAATTGGAGGCCGAGGGTCCCCGCCCACCAAATCGGAGGCCGAGGGGCCTCGCCCACCAAATCGGAGGCCGAGGGTCCCCGCCCACCAAATCGGAGGCCGAGGGTCCCCGCCCACCAAATCGGAGGCTGAGGGTCCCCGCCCACCAAATCGGAGGCCGGGGGTCCCCGCCCACCAAATCGGAGGCTGAGGGGCCCCGCCCACCACATCGGAGGCTGAGGGGCCCCGCCCACCACATCGGAGGCTGATGGGCCCCGCCCACCAAACCGGAGGCTGAGGGTCCCCACCCACCAAATCGGAGGCCGAGGGGCCCCGCCCATTAAATCGGAGGCCGAGGGTCCCCGCCCACCAAATCGGAGGCCGAGGGTCCCCGCCCACCAAATTGGAGGCCGAGGGGCCCCGCCCACCAAATCGGAGGCCGAGGGTCCCCGCCCACCAAATTGGAGGCCGAGGGTCCCCGCCCACCAAATTGGAGGCCGAGGGGCCCCGCCCACCAAATCGGAGGCCGAGGGTCCTCTCCCACCAAATCGGAGGCTGAGGGTCCCCGCCCACCAAATCGGAGGCCGGGGGTCCCCGCCCACCAAATCGGAGGCCGAGGGGCCCCGCCCACCACATCGGAGGCTGATGGGCCCCGCCCACCAAACCGGAGGCTGAGGGTCCCCACCCACCAAATCGGAGGCCGAGGGGCCCCGCCCATTAAATCGGAGGCCGAGGGTCCCCACCCACCAAATCGGAGGACGAGGGGCCCCGCCAACCAAATCGGAGGCCGAGGGGCCCCGCCCACCAAATCGGAGGCCGAGAGTCCCCGCCCACCAAATCGGAGGATAAGGGGCCCCGCCAACCAAATCGGAGGCCGAGGGGCCCCGCCAAACAAATCGAACGCCGAGCGGCCCCGCCCACCAAAGCGGAGGCCGAGGGGCCCGGCCCCGCCCACCAAAGCGGAGGCCGAGGGGCCCCGACCACCACATCGGAGGCCGAGGGGCCCCGCCCACCAAATCGGAGGCCGAGGGGCCCCGCCCACCAAATTGGAGGCCGAGGGTCCCCGCCCACCAAATCGGAGGCCGAGGGTCCCCGCCCACCAAATTGGAGGCCGAGGGTCCCCGCCCACCAAATTGGAGGCCGAGGGGCCCCGCCCACCAAATCGGAGGCCGAGGGTCCCCTCCCACCAAATTGGAGGCCGAGGGTCCCCGCCCACCAAATTGGAGGCCGAGGGTCCCCGCCCACCAAATCGGAGGCCGAGGGGCCCCGCCCACCAAATCGGAGGCCGAGGGTCCCTGCCCACCAAATCGGAGGCCGAGGGTCCCCGCCCACCAAATCGGAGGCCGAGGGTCCCCGCCCACCAAATCAGAGGCCGAGGGTCCCCGCCCACCAAATCGGAGGCCGGGGGTCCCCGCCCACCAAATCGGAGGCCGAGAGTCCCCGCCCACCAAATCGGAGGATAAGGGGCCCCGCCAACCAAATCGGAGGCCGAGGGGCCCCGCCAAACAAATCGAACGCCGAGCGGCCCCGCCCGCCAAAGCGGAGGCCGAGGGGCCCGGCCCCGCCCACCAAAGCGGAGGCCGAGGGGCCCCGACCACCACATCGGAGGCCGAGGGGCCCCGCCCACCAAATCGGAGGCCGAGGGGCCCCGCCCACCAAATCGGAGGCCGAGGGTCCCCGCCCACCAAATCGGAGGCCGAGGGTCCCCGCCCACCAAATTGGAGGCCGAGGGGCCCCGCCCAACGAAGCGGAGGCCGAGGGTCCCCGACCACCAAATCAGAGGCCGAGGGGCCCCACCAACCAAATTGGAGGCCGAGGGGCCCCGCCCACCAAATCGGAGGATAAGGGGCCCCGCCAACCAAATCGGAGGCCGAGGGGCCCTGCCAAACAAATCGAACGCCGAACGGCCCCGCCCACCAAAGCGGAGGCCGAGGGGCCCGGCCCCGCCCACCAAAGCGGAGGCCGAGGGGCCCCGACCACCACATCGGAGGCCGAAGGTCCCCGCCCACCAAATCGGAGGCCGAGGGGCCCCGCCCACCAAATCGGAGGCCGAGGGGCCCCGCCCACCAAATCGGAGGCCGAGGGTCCCCGCCCACCAAATTGGAGGCCGAGGGTCCCCGCCCACCAAATCGGAGGCCGAGGGTCCCCGCCCACCAAATTGGAGGCCGAGGGGCCCCGCCCACCAAATCGGAGGCCGAGGGTCCCCTCCCACCAAATTGGAGGCCGAGGGTCCCCGCCCACCAAATTGGAGGCCGAGGGTCCCCGCCCACCAAATCGGAGGCCAAAGGGCCCCGCCCACCAAATCGGAGGCTGAGGGTCCCCGCCCACCAAATCGGAGGCCGAGGGTCCCCGCCCACCAAATCGGAGGCCGAAGGTCCCCGCCCACCAGATCGGAGGCTGGGGGTCCCCGCCCACCAAATCGGAGGCCGAGGGGCCCCGCCCACCACATCGGAGGCTGATGGGCCCCGCCCACCAAACCGGAGGCCGAGGGTCCCCACCCACCAAATCGGAGGCCGAGGGGCCCCGCCCATTAAATCGGAGGCCGAGGGTCCCCGCCAACCAAATCGGAGGCCGAGGGGCCCCGCCCACCAAATCGGAGGCCGAGGGTCCCCGCCCACCAAATCGGAGGCCGAGAGTCCCCGCCCACCAAATCGGAGGCCGAGGGGCCCCGCCAAACAAATCGAACGCCGAGCAGCCCCGCCCACCAAAGCGGAGGCCGAGGGGCCCGGCCCCGCCCACCAAAGCGGAGGCCGAGGGGCCCCGACCACCACATCGGAGGCCGAGGGGCCCCGCCCACCAAATCGGAGGCCGAGGGGCCCCGCCCATCAAATTGGAGGCCGAGGGTCCCCGCCCACCAAATCGGAGGCCGAGGGTCCCCGCCCACCAAATTGGAGGCCGAGGGGCCCCGCCCACCAAATTGGAGGCCGAGGGTCCCCGCCCACCAAATCGGAGGCCGAGGGGCCCCGCCCAAAAAATCGGAGGCAGAGGGTCCCCGCCCACCAAATCGGAGGCCGAGGGTCCCCGCCCACCAAATCGGAGGCCGAGGGGCCCCGCCCACCAAATCGGAGGCCGGGGGTCCCCGCTAACGAAATCGGAGGCCGAGGGGCCCCGCCCACCACATCGGAGGCTGATGGGCCCCGCCCACCAAACCGGAGGCCGAGGGTCCCCACCCACCAAATCGGAGGCCGAGGGTCCCCGCCCACGAAATCGGAGGCCGAGGGTCCACACCAACCAAATCGGAGGCCGAGGGGCCCCGCCCACCAAATCGAAGGCTGAGGGGCCCCGCCCACCAAAGCGGAGGCCGAGGGTCCCCGCACACCAAATCGGAGGCAGAGGGACCCCGTCCACCAAATCGGAGGCCGAGGGGCCCCGCCCACCAAAGCGGAGGCCGAGGGGCCCCGCCCATCAAAGCGGAGGCCGAGGGGCCCGCCCACCAAATCGGAGGCGGAGGGTCCCCGCCCACCAAATGGGAGGCCGAGGGTCCCCACCCACCAAATCGGAGGCCGAGAGTCCCCGCCCACCAAATCGGAGGCCGAGGGTCCCCACCCACCAAATCGGAGGCCGAGGATCCCCGCCCACCAAATCGGAGGCCGAGGGTCCCCGCCCAGCAAATTGGAGACCGAGGGTCCCCGCCCACCAAATCGGAGGCCGAGGGGCCCCTCCAACCAAATCGGAGGCCGAGGGGCCCCGCCCACCAAATCGGAGGCTGAGGGTCCCCGCCCACCAAATCAGAGGCCGAGGGGCCGCGCCAACCAAATCGGAGGCCGAGGGGCCCCGCCCACCAAATCGGAGGCCGAGGGTCCCCGCCCACCAAATCGGAGGCCGAGAGTCCCCGCCCACCAAATCGGAGGATAAGGGGCCCCGCCAAACAAATCGGAGGCCGAGGGGCCCCGCCAAACAAATCGAAGGCCGAGCGGCCCCGCCCACCAAAGCGGAGGCCGAGGGGCCCGGCCCCGCCCACCAAAGCGGAGGCCGAGGGGCCCTGCCCACCAAATCGGAGGCCGAGGGGCCCCGCCCACCAAATCGGAGGCCGAGGGTCCCCGCCCACCAAATCGGAGGCCGAAGGTCCCCGCCCACCAAATAGGAGGCCGAGGGTCCCCGCCCACCAAATCGGAGGCCGAGGGTCCCCGCCAAACAAATCGGAGGCCGAGGGTCCCCGCCCACCAAATTGGAGGCCGGGGGTCCCCGCCCACCAAATCGGAGGCCGAGGGGCCCCGCCCACCACATCGGAGGCCGATGGGCCCCACCCACCAAATCGGAGGCCGAGGGTCCCCGCCCACCAAATCGGAGGCCGAGGGTCCCCGCCCACGATATCGGAGGCTGAGGGTCCACACCAACCAAATCGGAGGCCGAGGGGCCTCACCCACCAAATCGAAGGCCGAGGGGCCCCGCCCACCAAAGCGGAGGCCGAGGGTCCCCACACACCAAATCGGAGGCAGAGGGACCCCGCCCACCAAATCGGAGGCCGAGGGGCCCCGCCCACCAAAGCGGAGTTAGAGGGTCCCCGACCACCAAATCGGAGGCCGAGGGTCCCTGCCCACCAAATCGGAGGCCGAGAGTCCCCGCCCACCAAATCGCAGGCCGAGAGTCCCCGCCCACCAAATCGGAGGCCGAGGGGCCCCGCCAACCAAATCGGAGGCCGAGGGGCCCCGCCAACCAAATCGGAGGCCGAGGAGCCCCGCCCACCAAATCGAAGGCCGAGCGGCCCCGCCCACCAAAGCGGAGGCCGAGGGGCCCGGCCCCGCTCACCAAAGCGGAGGCCAAGGGGCCCCGCCAACCAAATCGGAGGCCGAGGGGCCCCGCCAAACAAATCGAAAGCCGAGCGGCCCCGCCCACCATAGCGGAGGCCGAGGGGCCCGGCCCCGCCCACCAAAGCGGAGGCCGAGGGGCCCCGACCACCACATCGGAGGCCGAGGGGCCCCGCCCACCAAATCGGAGGCCGAGGGGCCCCGCCCACCAAATCGGAGGCCGAGGGGCCCCGCCCACCAAATCGGAGGCCGAGGGTCCCCGCCCACCAAATTGGAGGCCGAGGGGCCCCGCCTAACGAAGCGGAGGCCGAGGGTCCCCGACCACCAAATCAGAGGCCGAGGGGCCCCACCAACCAAATTGGAGGCCGAGGGGCCCCGCCCACCAAATTGGAGGCCGAGGGGCCCCGCCCACCAAATCGGAGGCCGAGGGGCCCCGCCCACCAAATCGGAGGCCGAGGGGCCCCGCCCACCAAATCGGAGGCCGAGGGGCCCCGCCCATTAAATCGGAGGCCGAGGGTCCCCGCCCACCAAATCGGAGGCCGAGGGGCCCCGCCAACCAAATCGGAGGCCGAGGGGCCCCGCCCACCAAATCGGAGGCCGAGGGTCCCCGCCCACCAAATCGGAGGCCGAGAGTCCCCGCCCACCAAATCGGAGGATAAGGGGCCCCGCCAACCAAATCGGAGGCCGAGGGGCCCCGCCAAACAAATCGAACGCCGAGCGGCCCCGCCCACCAAAGCGGAGGCCGAGGGGCCCGGCTCCGCCCACCAAAGCGGAGGCCGAGGGGCCCCGACCACCACATCGGAGGCCGAGGGGCCCCGCCCACCAAATCGGAGGCCGAGGGGCCCCGCCCACCAAATCGGAGGCCGAGGGTCCCCGCCCACCAAATCGGAGGCCGAGGGGCCCCGCCCACCAAATCGGAGGCCGAGGGTCCCCGCCCACCAAATCGGAGGCCGAGGGGCCCCGCCCACCAAATCGGAGGCCGAGGGGCCCCGCCCACCAAATCGGAGGCCGAGGGTCCCCGCCCACCAAATCGGAGGCCGAGGGGCCCCGCCCACCAAATCGGAGGCCGAGGGGCCCCGCCCATTAAATCGGAGGCCGAGGGTCCCCGCCCACCAAATCGGAGGCCGAGGGGCCCCGCCAACCAAGTCGGAGGCCGAGGGGCCCCGCCCACCAAATCGGAGGCCGAGGGTCCCCGCCCACCAAATCGGAGGCCGAGAGTCCCCGCCCACCAAATCGGAGGATAAGGGGCCCCGCCAACCAAATCGGAGGCCGAGGGGCCCCGCCAAACAAATCGAACGCCGAGCGGCCCCGCCCACCAAAGCGGAGGCCGAGGGGCCCGGCTCCGCCCACCAAAGCGGAGGCCGAGGGGCCCCGACCACCACATCGGAGGCTGAGGGGCCCCGCCCACCAAATCGGAGGCCGAGGGGCCCCGCCCACCAAATCGGAGGCCGAGGGTCCCCGCCCACCAAATCGGAGGCCGAGGGTCCCCGCCAACCAAATTGGAGGCCGAGGGTCCCCGCCCACCAAATCGGAGGCCGAGGGGCCCCGCCCACCAAATCGGAGGCCGAGGGTCCCCTCCCACCAAATTGGAGGCCGAGGGTCCCCGCCCACCAAATTAGAGGCCGAGGGTCCCCGCCCACCAAATCGGAGGCCGAGGGGCCCCGCCCACCAAATCGGAGGCCGAGGGTCCCCACCCACCAAATCGGAGGCCGAGGGTCCCCGCCCACCAAATCGGAGGCCGAGGGTCCCCGCCCACCAAATCGGAGGCCGGGGGTCCCCGCCCACCAAATCGGAGGCCGAGGGGCCCCGCCCACCACATCGGAGGCTGATGGGCCCCGCCCACCAAACCGGAGGCTGAGGGTCCCCACCTCCCAAATCGGAGGCCGAGGGGCCCCGCCCATTAAATCGGAGGCCGAGGGTCCCCGCCCACCAAATCGGAGGCCGAGGGGCCCCGCCCACCAAATCGGAGGCCGAGGGTCCCCGCCCACCAAATCGGAGGCCGAGAGTCCCCGCCCACCAAATCAGAGGATAAGGGGCCCCGCCAACATAATCGGAGGCCGAGGGGCCCCAACAAACAAATAGAATGCCGAGCGGCCCCGCCCACCAAAATGGAGGCCGAGGGGCCCGGCCCCGCCCACCAAAGCGGAGGCCGAGGGGCCCCGACCACCACATCGGAGGCCGAGGGTCCCCGCCCACCAAATCGGAGGCCGAGGGTCCCCGCCCACCAAATTGGAGGCCGAGGGTCCCCGCCCACCAAATTAGAGGCCGAGGGGCCCCGCCCACCAAATCGGAGGCCGAGGGTCCCCGCCCACCAAATTGGAGGCCGAGGGTCCCCGCCCACCAAATTGGAGGCCGAGGGGCCCCGCCCACCAAATCGGAGGCCGAGGGTCCTCTCCCACCAAATTGGAGGCCGAGGGTCCCCGCCTACCAAATTGGAGGCCGAGGGTCCCCGCCCACCAAATCGGAGGCCGAGGGGCCTCGCCCACCAAATCGGAGGCCGAGGGTCCCCGCCCACCAAATCGGAGGCCGAGGGTCCCCGCCCACCAAATCGGAGGCTGAGGGTCCCCGCCCACCAAATCGGAGGCCGGGGGTCCCCGCCCACCAAATCGGAGGCTGAGGGGCCCCGCCCACCACATCGGAGGCTGAGGGGCCCCGCCCACCACATCAGAGGCTGATGGGCCCCGCCCACCAAACCGGAGGCTGAGGGTCCCCACCCACCAAATCGGAGGCCGAGGGGCCCCGCCCATTAAATCGGAGGCCGAGGGTCCCCGCCCACCAAATCGGAGGCCGAGGGTCCCCGCCCACCAAATTGGAGGCCGAGGGGCCCCGCCCACCAAATCGGAGGCCGAGGGTCCCCGCCCACCAAATTGGAGGCCGAGGGTCCCCGCCCACCAAATTGGAGGCCGAGGGGCCCCGCCCACCAAATCGGAGGCCGAGGGTCCTCTCCCACCAAATCGGAGGCTGAGGGTCCCCGCCCACCAAATCGGAGGCCGGGGGTCCCCGCCCACCAAATCGGAGGCCGAGGGGCCCCGCCCACCACATCGGAGGCTGATGGGCCCCGCCCACCAAACCGGAGGCTGAGGGTCCCCACCCACCAAATCGGAGGCCGAGGGGCCCCGCCCATTAAATCGGAGGCCGAGGGTCCCCGCCCACCAAATCGGAGGACGAGGGGCCCCGCCAACCAAATCGGAGGCCGAGGGGCCCCGCCCACCAAATCGGAGGCCGAGAGTCCCCGCCCACCAAATCGGAGGATAAGGGGCCCCGCCAACCAAATCGGAGGCCGAGGGGCCCCGCCAAACAAATCGAACGCCGAGCGGCCCCGCCCACCAAAGCGGAGGCCGAGGGGCCCGGCCCCGCCCACCAAAGCGGAGGCCGAGGGGCCCCGACCACCACATCGGAGGCCGAGAGGCCCCGCCCACCAAATCGGAGGCCGAGGGGCCCCGCCCACCAAATTGGAGGCCGAGGGTCCCCGCCCACCAAATCGGAGGCCGAGGGTCCCCGCCCACCAAATTGGAGGCCGAGGGTCCCCGCCCACCAAATTGGAGGCCGAGGGGCCCCGCCCACCAAATCGGAGGCCGAGGGTCCCCTCCCACCAAATTGGAGGCCGAGGGTCCCCGCCCACCAAATTGGAGGCCGAGGGTCCCCGCCCACCAAATCGGAGGCCGAGGGGCCCCGCCCACCAAATCGGAGGCCGAGGGTCCCCGCCCACCAAATCGGAGGCCGAGGGTCCCCGCCCACCAAATCAGAGGCCGAGGGTCCCCGCCCACCAAATCGGAGGCCGGGGGTCCCCGCCCACCAAATCGGAGGCCGAGAGTCCCCGCCCACCAAATCGGAGGATAAGGGGCCCCGCCAACCAAATCGGAGGCCGAGGGGCCCCGCCAAACAAATCGAACGCCGAGCGGCCCCGCCCGCCAAAGCGGAGGCCGAGGGGCCCGGCCCCGCCCACCAAAGCGGAGGCCGAGGGGCCCCGACCACCACATCGGAGGCCGAGGGGCCCCGCCCACCAAATCGGAGGCCGAGGGGCCCCGCCCACCAAATCGGAGGCCGAGGGTCCCCGCCCACCAAATCGGAGGCCGAGGGTCCCCGCCCACCAAATCGGAGGCCGAGGGGCCCCACCCACCAAAGCGGAGGCCGAGGGTCCCCGCACACCAAATCGGAGGCAGAGGGACCCCGCCCACCAAATCGGAGGCCGAGGGGCCCCGCCCACCAAAGCGGAGGCCGAGGGTCCCCGACCACCAAATTGGAGGCCGAGGGGCCCCGCCAACCAAATCGGAGGCCGAGGAGCCCCGCCCACCAAAGCGGAGGCCGAGGGTCCCCGCACACCAAATCGGAGGCAGAGGGACCCCGCCCACCAAATCGGAGGCCGAGGGTCCCCGCCCACCAAATCGGAGGCCGAGGGTCCCCGCCCACAAAATCGGAGGCCGAGGGTCCCCGCCCACCAAATCGGAGGCCAAAAGTCCCCGCCCACCAAATCGGAGGCTGAGGGGCCCCGCCAACCAAATCGGAGGACGAGACGCTTCGCCAACCAAATCGGAGGCCGAGGAGCCCCGCCCACCAAATCGAAGGCCGAGCGGCCCCTCCCACCAAAGCGGATGCCGAGGGGCCTGGCCCCGCCCACCAAAGCGGAGGCCGAGGGGCCCCGCCCACCACATCGGAGGCCGAGGGGCCCCGCCCACCAAATCGGAGGCAGAGGGTCCCCACCCACCAAATCGGAGGCCGAGGGTCCCCACCCACCAAATCGAAGGTCGAGGGGCCCCGCCCACGAAAGCGGAGGCCGAGGGTCCCCGCACACCAAATCGGAGGCAGAGGGACCCCGCCCACCAAATCGGAGGCCGAGGGGCCCCGCCCACCAAAGCGGAGGCCGAGGGTCCCCGACCACCAAATCGGAGGCCGAGGGTCCCCGCCCACCAAATCGGAGGCCGAGGGTCCCCGCCCACCAAATCGGAGGCCGAGGGTCCCCGCCCACCAAATCGGAGGCCGAGGGTCCCCGCCCACCAAATCGGAGGACGAGGGGCCCCGCCCACCAAATCGGAGGCCGAGGGTCCCCGCCCACCAAATCGGAGGCCGAGGGTCCCCGCCCACCAAATTGGAGTTCTGGGGTCCCCGCCCACCAAATCGGAGGCCGAGTGTCCCCGCCCACCACATCGGAGGCCGATGGGCCCCGCCCACCAAATCGGAGGCCGAGGGTCCCCGCCCACCAAATCGGAGGCCGAGGGTCACCGCCCACGAAATCGGAGGCCGAGGGTCCACACCAACCAAATCGGAGGCCGAGGGGCCCCGCCCACCAAATCGAAGGCCGAGGGGCCCCGCCCACCAAAGCGGAGGCCGAGGGTCCCCACACACCAAATCGGAGGCAGAGGGACCCCGCCCACCAAATCAGAGGCCGAGGGGCCCCGCCCACCAAAGCGGAGTTAGAGGGTCCCCGACCACCAAATCGGAGGCCGAGGGTCCCTGCCCACCAAATCGGAGGCCGAGGGTCCCCGCCCACCAAATCGGAGGCCGAGAGTCCCCGCCCACCAAATCGGAGGCCGAGGGGCTCCGCCAACCAAATCGGAGGCCGAGGGGCCCCGCCAACCAAATCGGAGGCCGAGGAGCCCCGCCCACCAAATCGAAGGCCGAGCGGCCCCGCCCACCAAAGCGGAGGCCGAGGGGCCCGGCCCCGCTCACCAAAGCGGAGGCCAAGGGGCCCCGCCAACCAAATCGAAGACCGAGCGGCCCCGCCCACCAAAGCGGAGGCCGAGGGGCCCGGCCCCGCTCACCAAAGCGGAGGCCGAGGGGCCCCGCCCACCACATCGGAGGCCGAGGGGCCCCGCCCACCAAATCGGAGGCCGAGGGTCCCCGCCCACCAAATGGGAGGCCAAGGGTCCCCGCCCACCAAATCGGAGGCCGAGGGTCCCCGCCCACCAAATCGGAGGCCGAGGGTCCCCGTCCACCAAATCGGAGGCCGAGGGTCCCCGCCCACCAAATCGGAGGCCGAGGGTCCCCGCCCACCAAATCGGAGGCCGAGGGTCCCTGCCCACCAAATTGGAGTTCGGGGGTCCCCGCCCACCAAATCGGAGGCCGAGGGTCCCCGCCCACCACATCGGAGGCCGATGGGCCCCGCCCACCAAATCGGAGGCCGAGGGTCCCCGCCCACCAAATCGGAGGCCGAGGGTCACCGCCCACGAAATCGGAGGCCGAGGGTCCACACCAACCAAATCGGAGGCCGAGGGGCCCCGCCCACCAAATCGAAGGCCGAGGGGTCCCGCCCACCAAAGCGGAGGCCGAGGGTCCCCACACACCAAATCAGAGGCCGAGGGGCCCCGCCCACCAAAGCGGAGTTAGAGGGTCCCCGACCACCAAATCGGAGGCCGAGGGTCCCTGCCCACCAAATCGGAGGCCGAGGGTCCCCGCCCACCAAATCGGAGGCCGAGAGTCCCCGCCCACCAAATCGGAGGCCGAGGGGCTCCGCCAACCAAATCGGAGGCCGAGGGGCCCCGCCAACCAAATCGGAGGCCGAGGAGCCCCGCCCACCAAATCGAAGGCCGAGCGGCCCCGCCCACCAAAGCGGAGGCCGAGGGGCCCGGCCCCGCTCACCAAAGCGGAGGCCAAGGGGCCCCGCCAACCAAATCGAAGGCCGAGGGTCCCCGCCCACCAAATCGGAGGCCGAGGGTCCCCGCCCACCAAATCGGAGGCCGAGGGGCCCCACCAACCAAATTGGAAGCCGAGGGGCCCCGCCCACCAAATCGAAGGCCGAGAGGCCCCTGCCCACCAAAGCGGAGGCCGAGGGTCCCCGCACACCAAATCGGAGGCAGAGGGACCCCGCCCACCAAATCGGAGGCCGAGGGGCCCCGCCCAACGAAGCGGAGGCCGAGGTTCCCCGACCACCAAATTGGAGGCCGAGGGGCCCCACCAACCAAATTGGAGGCCGAGGGTCCCCGCCCACCAAATCGGAGGCCGAGGGGCCCCACCAACCAAATTGGAGGCCGAGGGGCCCCGCCCACCAAATCGGAGGCCGAGGGGCCCCGCCCACCAAATTGGAGGCCGAGGGTCCCCGCCCACCAAATCGGAGGCCGAGAGTCCCCGCCCACCAAATCGGAGGATAAGGGGCCCCGCCAACCAAATCGGAGGCCGAGGGGCCCCGCCAAACAAATCGAACGCCGAGCGGCCTCGCCCACCAAAGTGGATGCCGAGGGGCCCGGCCCCGACCACCACATCGGAGGCTGAGGGGCCCCGCCCACCAAATCGGAGGCCGAGGGGCCCCGCCCACCAAATCGGAGGCCGAGGGGCCCCGCCCACCAAATCAGAGGCCGAGGGTCCCCGCCCACCAAATTGGAGGCCGAGGGGCCCCACCAACCAAATTGGAAGCCGAGGGGCCCCGCCCACCAAATCGAAGGCCGAGGGGCCCCCGCCCAACGAAGCGGAGGCCGAGGGTCCCCGACCACCAAATCGGAGGCCGAGGGGCCCCACCAACCAAATCGGAGGCCGAGGGTCCCCGCCCACCAAATCGGAGGCCGAGGGGCCCCACCAACCAAATTGGAAGCCGAGGGGCCCCGCCCACCAAATCGAAGGCCGAGGGGCCCCTGCCCACCAAAGCGGAGGCCGAGGGTCCCCGCACACCAAATCGGAGGCAGAGGGACCCCGCCCACCAAATCGGAGGCCGAGGGGCCCCGCCCAACGAAGCGGAGGCCGAGGGTCCCCGACCACCAAATCGGAGGCCGAGGGGCCCCACCAACCAAATTGGAGGCCGAGGGTCCCCGCCCACCAAATCGGAGGCCGAGGGGCCCCACCAACCAAATTGGAGGCCGAGGGGCCCCGCCCACCAAATCGGAGGCCGAGGGGCCCCGCCCACCAAATCGGAGGCCGAGGGGCCCCGCCCACCAAATCGGAGGCCAAGGGTCCCCGCCCACCGAATCGGAGGCCGAGAGTCCCCGCCCACCAAATCGGAGGATACGGGGCCCCGCCAACCAAATCGGAGGCCAAGGGTCCCCGCCCACCGAATCGGAGGCCGAGAGTCCCCGCCCACCAAATCGGAGGATACGGGGCCCCGCCAACCAAATCGGAGGCCGAGGGGCCCCGCCAAACAAATCGAACGCCGAGCGGCCCCGCCCACCAAAGCGGAGGCCGAGGGGCCCGGCCCCGCCCACCAAAGCGGAGGCCGAGGGGCCCCGACCACCACATCGGAGGCCGAGGGGCCCCGCCCACCAAATCGGAGGCCGAGGGGCCCCGCCCACCAAATCGGAGGCCGAGGGTCCCCGCCCACCAAATCGGAGGCCGAGGGTCCCCGCCCACCAAATTGGAGGCCGAGGGTCCCCGCCCACCAAATTGCAGGCCGAGGGTCCCCGCCCACCAAATCAGAGGCCGAGGGTACCCGCCCACCAAATTGGAGGCCGAGGGTCCCCGCCCACCAAATTGGAGGCCGAAGGTCCCCGCCCTCCAAATCGGAGGCCGAGGGGCCCCGCCCACCAAATCGGAGGCCGAGGGTCCCCGCCCACCAAATCGGAGGCCGAGGGTCCCCGCCCACCAAATCGGAGGCCGAGGGTCCCCGCCCACCAAATCGGAGGCCGGGGGTCCCCGCCCACCAAATCGGAGGCCGAGGGGCCCCGCCCACCACATCGGAGGCTGATGGGCCCCGCCCACCAAACCGGAGGCCAAGGGTCCCCACCCACCAAATCGGAGGCCGAGGGTCCCCGCCCACGAAATCGGAGGCCGAGGGTCCACACCAACAAAATCGGAGGCCGAGGGGCCCCGCCCACCAAATCGAAGGCCGAGGGGCCCCGCCCACCAAAGCGGAGGCCGAGGGTCCCCGCACACCAAATCGGAGGCAGAGGGACCCCGCCCACCAAATCGGAGGCCGAGGGGCCCCGCCCACCAAAGCGGAGGCCGAGGGGCCCCGACCACCAAATCGGAGGCCGAGGGGCCCCGCCAACCAAATCGGAGGCCGAGGAGCCCCGCCCACCAAAGCGGAGGCCGAGGGTCCCCGCACACCAAATCGGAGGCAGAGGGACCCCGCCCACCAAATCGGAGGCCGAGGGTCCCTGCCCACCAAATCGGAGGCCGAGGGTCCCCGCCCACCAAATCGGAGGCCGAGAGTCCCCGCCCACCAAATCGGAGGCCGAGGGGCCCCGCCAACCAAATCGGAGGCCGAGGGGCCCCGCCCACCAAATCGGAGGCCGAGGGGCCCCGCCCATAAAATCGGAGGCCGAGGGTCCCCGCCCACCAAATCGGAGGCCGAGGGGCCCCGCCAACCAAATCGGAGGCCGAGGGGCCCCGCCCACCAAATCGGAGGCCAAGGGTCCCCGCCCACCGAATCGGAGGCCGAGAGTCCCCGCCCACCAAATCGGAGGATACGGGGCCCCGCCAACCAAATCGGAGGCCGAGGGGCCCCGCCAAACAAATCGAACGCCGAGCGGCCCCGCCCACCAAAGCGGAGGCCGAGGGGCCCGGCCCCGCCCACCAAAGCGGAGGCCGAGGGGCCCCGACCACCACATCGGAGGCCGAGGGGCCCCGCCCACCAAATCGGAGGCCGAGGGGCCCCGCCCACCAAATCGGAGGCCGAGGGTCCCCGCCCACCAAATCGGAGGCCGAGGGTCCCCGCCCACCAAATTGGAGGCCGAGGGTCCCCGCCCACCAAATTGCAGGCCGAGGGTCCCCGCCCACCAAATCAGAGGCCGAGGGTACCCGCCCACCAAATTGGAGGCCGAGGGTCCCCGCCCACCAAATTGGAGGCCAAAGGTCCCCGCCCTCCAAATCGGAGGCCGAGGGGCCCCGCCCACCAAATCGGAGGCCGAGGGTCCCCGCCCACCAAATCGGAGGCCGAGGGTCCCCGCCCACCAAATCGGAGGCCGAGGGTCCCCGCCCACCAAATCGGAGGCCGGGGGTCCCCGCCCACCAAATCGGAGGCCGAGGGGCCCCGCCCACCACATCGGAGGCTGATGGGCCCCGCCCACCAAACCGGAGGCCAAGGGTCCCCACCCACCAAATCGGAGGCCGAGGGTCCCCGCCCACGAAATCGGAGGCCGAGGGTCCACACCAACAAAATTGCAGGCCGAGGGTCCCCGCCCACCAAATTGGAGGCCAAAGGTCCCCGCCCTCCAAATCGGAGGCCGAGGGGCCCCGCCCACCAAATCGGAGGCCGAGGGTCCCCGCCCACCAAATCGGAGGCCGAGGGTCCCCGCCCACCAAATCGGAGGCCGAGGGTCCCCGCCCACCAAATCGGAGGCCGGGGGTCCCCGCCCACCAAATCGGAGGCCGAGGGGCCCCGCCCACCACATCGGAGGCTGATGGGCCCCGCCCACCAAACCGGAGGCCCAGGGTCCCCACCCACCAAATCGGAGGCCGAGGGTCCCCGCCCACGAAATCGGAGGCCGAGGGTCCACACCAACAAAATCGGAGGCCGAGGGGCCCCGCCCACCAAATCGAAGGCCGAGGGGCCCCGCCCACCAAAGCGGAGGCCGAGGGTCCCCGCACACCAAATCGGAGGCAGAGGGACCACACCAACAAAATCGGAGGCCGAGGGGCCCCGCCCACCAAATCGAAGGCCGAGGGGCCCCGCCCACCAAAGCGGAGGCCGAGGGTCCCCGCACACCAAATCGGAGGCTGAGGGTCCCTGCCCACCAAATCGGAGGCCGAGGGTCCCCGCCCACCAAATCGGAGGCCGAGAGTCCCCGCCCACCAAATCGGAGGCCGAGGGGCCCCGCCAACCAAATCGGAGGCCGAGGGGCCCCGCCAACCAAATCGGAGGCCGAGGAGCCCCGCCCACCAAAGCGGAGGCCGAGGGGCCCGGCCCCGCTCACCAAAGCGGAGGCCGAGGGGCCCCGCCAACCAAATCGGAGGCCGAGGAGCCCCGCCCACCAAAGCGGAGGCCGAGGGGCCCGGCCCCGCTCACCAAAGCAGAGGCCGAGGGGCCCCGCCCACCACATCGGAGGCCGAGGGGCCCCGCCCACCAAATCGGAGGCCGAGGGTCCCCACCCACCAAATCGGAGGCCGAGGGTCCCCGCCCACCAAATTGGAGGCCGAGGGTCCCCGCCCACCAAATTGGAGGCCGAGGGTCCCCGCCCACCAAATTGGAGGCCGAGGGTCCCCGCCCACCAAATCGGAGGCCGAGGGTCCCCGCCCACCAAATCGGAGGCCGAGGGGCCCCGCCCACCAAATCGAAGGCCGAGCGGCCCTGCCCACCAAATCGAAGGTTGAGCGGCCCCGCCCACCAAAGCGGAGGCCGAGGGGCCCGGCCCCGCCCACCAAAGCAGAGGCCGAGGGGCCCCGCCCACCACATCGGAGGTTGAGGGGCCCCGCCCACCAAATCGGAGGCCGAGGGTCCCCGCCCACCAAATCGGAGGCCGAGGGTCCCCGCCCACCAAATCGGAGGCCGAGGGTCCCCGCCCACCAAATCGGAGGCCGAGGGTCCCCGCCCACCAAATCAGAGGTCGAGGGTCCCCGCCCACCAAATCAGAGGCCGAGGGTCCCCGCCCACCAAATCGGAGGCCGGTCCCCGCCCACCATATCGGAGGCCGAGGGTCCTCACCCACCAAATCGGAGGACAAGGGGCCCCACCAACCAAATCGGAGGCCGAGGAGCCCCGCCCACCAAAAGTAAGTGCGGCCCCAAAAGTAAGTGCGCCCTCGGGTGCAAAAGTAAGTGCGCCCCCGGGTGCAAAAGTAAGTGCGCCCCCGGGTGCAAAAGTAAGTGCGCCCCCGGGTGCAAAAGTAAGTGCGCCCCCGGGTGCAAAAGTAAGTGCGCCCCCGGGTGCAAAAGTAAGTGCGCCCCCGGGTGCAAAAGTAAGTGCGCCTCCGGGTGCAAAAGTAAGTGCGCCCCCGGGTGCAAAAGTAAGCGTGCCCCCGGCCCCGGGTGCAAAAGTAAGCACGCCCCCCAGTCCCGTGTGTGAAAAGTGCTGCTGTAAAGCTGGTAGCGCTGTTCAAGCACCATGTATTTCCTTCAGGAAATGCCCATCTAATATATAATTGCCTAGAATACTACTTCCTGCAATTTGTGCCAACTTCCGTGGCTTTGTCCGGAGCTAATGTCCGGAGATAATGTCCGGAGCTAATGTCCGGATCTAATGTCCGGAGATAAGTGACGTCACCAGTGTCCTACACCCAGGCAGAGCACAGGGGCCCCAGGCAGCATATGGGGCCCCAGGCAGAGCACAGTGGCCCCAGGCAGAGCACAGGGGCCCCAGGCAGCATATGGGGCCCCAGGCAGAGCACAGTGGTCCCAGGCAGAGCACAGGGGCCTCAGGCAGCCTATGGGGCCCCAGGCAGAGCACAGTGGCCCCAGGCAGAGCACAGGGGCCCCAGGCAGCATATGGGGCCCCAGACAGAGCACAGGGGCCCCAGGCAGCATATGGGGCCCCAGGCAGAGCACAGTGGCCCCAGGCAGAGCACAGGGGCCCCAGGCAGAACATGGGGCCCCAGGCAGAGCACAGGGGCCCCAGGCAGCTTATGGGGCCCCAGGCAGAGCACAGGGGCCCCAGGCAGAGCACAGGGGCCCCAGGCAGCATATGGGGCCCCAGGCAGAGCACAGGGGCCCCAGGCAGCATATGGGGCCCCAGGCAGAGCACAGTGGCCCCAGGCAGCATATGGGGCCCCAGGCAGAGCACAGTGGCCCCAGGCAGAGCACAGGGGCTCCAGGCAGCATATGGGGCCCCAGGCAGAGCACAGTGGTCCCAGGCAGAGCACAGGGGCCCCAGGCAGCTTATGGGGCCCCAGGCAGAGCACAGGGGCCCCAGGCAGCCTATGGGGCCCCAGGCAGAGCACAGTGGCCCCAGGCAGAACATGGGGCCCCAGGCAGAGCACAGGGGCCCCAGGCAGAGCACAGGGGCCCCAGGCAGCATATGGGGCCCCAGGCAGAGCACAGTGGTCCCAGGTAGAGCACAGGGGCCCCAGGCAGCCTATGGGGCCCCAGGCAGAGCACAGGGGCCCCAGGCAGCATATGGGGCCCCAGGCAGAGCACAGGGGCCCCAGGCAGCATATGGGGCCCCAGGCAGAGCACAGTGGCCCCAGGCAGAGCACAGGGGCCCCAGGCAGAGCACAGGGGCCCCAGGCAGAGCACAGGGGCCCCAGGCAGCATATGGGGCCCCAGGCAGAGCACAGGGGGCCCCAGGCAGCATATGGGGCCCCAGGCAGAGAACAGCGATATTTTGGACCACTGTGCTGTGTTTCAGACCCCCTGTGTGATGTCTGGGGCCCTGTTCTTAAGTATATTAAAGATTAAAGTAACGTATATTAAAGTATATTATAGATCAAATTTGACACGTTTATGAGCACCATTGAGTGATATACTCAAGAATGACATAATTTTTCAACATTTTATGGTTTCAAACTGTAAACACTCAGAGTTTTTTTTACTTCAACCAGAAAACCTTAACGGTTCATAAAAAACTTGACTGTTCAGGATATGATAAAAGTCATAGTATTCTGAATCTTTAACTTATAAAGATACCTTTACATGGGGTGATTATTGGTTCCAGAGAGGCTTTCGGCCGATAATCGTACACATGGCTGGTGACAGGACAATACAATATAAACGTTCAAAGGTAAACACTGATAACATTAAAATCTAATATATAATTGCCTAGAATACTACTTCCGGCAATTTGTGCCAACTTCCGTGGCTTTGTCCAGAGATAATGTCCGGAGATAAGTGACGTCACCAGTGTCCTACACCCGCTCAGGGTGGACAAAGATATATGCCTTCGTGGTGCGCGGCACTTTTCTGATTGGTTGCCGCCTGCCGCGAGTGACCAATCAGAAATGTGCCGTACTGTCAAGAATTGTCAAGAGCTGGTGAGTGCAGCCATTTTTTGTTCTTTCTTACTATTATTTATTAATTGTATTATTCTTACATTTGAATAAATAAAGTATATATGGATTGTAGACTCCCGATTCTTTAGAATCGGGCTGCCATCTAGTATATAATAATAGAATAAATTTTATTATGATCAAACAAGGCACAACAAACAATTAAAAACATTTAAAAACCAGAAATGGTACATACCCCAAAAACAGGGGGGATGCCCCCAGGACCAATAGAAGGCTCACTCCACAACAAATTCCATAGAGACAAAACAGACTATAGCAATGGAAAGGCATATAGGTGGTCTCATCGGGGAAATAGACGCCCTCCCTTGGAAGAAACTAGGGGCATGATTGAACCGCTCCCTAGACAGGACATTTCTTTGAGTGATTTTTTATCCTCGGACCCCAGCGACGCAGAAGGCGCCGCCGGCGGGGTCGTTGGAAAACCAAGGTATACTCAAAAGAAGGGCAGGGGATACAAGAAGTGGTCGCCGTCGTACAGGAGGGAGACGAGATTCAACAAGAAACACTGAGGGAAGCACCAAGTGATGATGGATTAGAAGGTAATCTACAAATCATAAATTTATCCACCTATGTACTATCAGATATCGAAAAACGGGTGCTCTCAAGGGGTCTTTCCTTCTCCCCCATGAACCCACTTGATAAATTTGTTTTGGTCAAGGATTTGTATTTGTTTTGCCGTCAAATAACCTTTAAGTTATTATACCATCAACCATCCCTTATTGATACTCTGCCTGATAATGAGAGACGTGTTTTTTGTGATCTTTTGGAACTGTTGCAGGAAAACGAATCTCCGGATATGTCTGACAGATTTACGAGACGACTTCCTTCCCAGGCCACTCCTTCCTTTTCCCTCTTCCCAGCAGTCCAAATCTTTTTCGATAAAGTATGTAAAGATATAGAAAAACTTAGACCGGATTTACATCAACAAGACAACTTGGGTAAGACTGAGAGACAGGCTTTGCAGCGCCTTATAACTAATAACAACTTTATAGTACGTGAAGCGGATAAGGGAGGAAATGTTATTCTGTGGCCACATGAATCATATGTCAAAGAGATTATGCGCCAACTTCATGATGGACGATGTTATACGCTGTTACCTTCAGACCCCACTCTGTTTTTTAAGGACAAAATGGATTGTCTTATCAACAGGGCCCTCTCTAATAATGCTATCACCAAGAAGGAGGCTGATTTTCTGACGACACTCCATCTTGTGGTACCTACTTTTTACGCCTTGCCCAAGATCCACAAGTCTCTAACTGAACCACCAGGAAGACCTATAGTCTCAGGTATAGGCAGTATCTTCGAGCGACCCTGCATTTATGTAGACCACTTTCTTCAGCCTTTGGTCACCTCTCTAAAATCATTTACTAGGGATTCGACTCATCTTATGCAAACCTTGGAGACCTTGGAGATCCCTGCGGGAACGCTTTTAGTGAGCATGGACGTGGAATCTCTTTATACGAGTATCCAGCATCAATCAGGTATGCAAGCCGTTATATACTTTCTTGAGAAAGATCCACATCGAGTCGCTGTACATAAAGATTTTATTTTCCAACTTTTATTTTTTATCCTAGACAAAAATTATTTTGTGTTCGATAGAAAGTTTTTTCGTCAGCTATCTGGTACAGCGATGGGGGCACGTTGTGCACCATCGTTTGCCAACCTATTTCTTGGATGGTGGGAGGAGTTGATTGTTTATAAACATCAGGCGTTCACATCCAATGTATTGGTTTGGCAACGTTACATCGACGACATTCTGTTGTTGTGGACGGGCTCTTTGGAAGAATGCAATAGGTTTATTACGGATCTAAATGACAACTCAATTAACATCAAACTTACTTCTGTGGTGTCAGATCATAGTATTGACTTTTTGGATCTTAAACTGTCTATTCAAAATTCAGGTATCGTGAGTTCCCTCTTCAGAAAAATGACCGCTACGAATAGTCTCCTTCATTTTACAAGTTTCCACCCACACCATCTGAAGAAGGGGATCCCAAAGGGACAATTTCTCCGATTAAGAAGAAACTGTAGTACCGACCCTGATTTTCTGCAACAAGCCAAGGATCTTTCCTGCCGATTTAAGAAGAGAGGATATCCTCATAGTGCTATCTCGGGTGCCTTCCAACATGCTTCACAACAGGACAGGAGTAGTCTCCTCACCAAAAAGGTACGTGACTCGTCTCGTCCCCTGTCTTTAATTACTACCTACAATAACCGGTGGGCAGATATTCGTAAAATCCTTAATAACTACTGGGATATCCTTATGAGTGAAAAAAGAATAGTGCCTTTCGTGTCAAGATCTCCCTGTTTGGTGGCCAGAAGAGCCAAAAACTTGAGGGACTCATTGTGCCATAGCCATTACCAACGGCCTACCTCAAGATTAAATAGTGGCACCAGGATTTATGGCTCATACCCGTGCGGCAATTGTACTATTTGCCAGTACATGGTAGCACAGGATGGCTATTCAATCTCTACTCTCTCTTTCCAGATCCGACCCAGGGAATTTTTTAACTGCAGATCTAAGAACATCATTTATGCGATCTTCTGTGATTGCCCAAAAATATACGTTGGACAAACGACACAAGAACTTAAAAGACGAACACAGCAACATTTATCCAACATCTCTACGGCCCGCAGGGATCGAGAAAAGAGGAAAGCCCTGTCATCAGTGGCGACACATTTTTGGGATGTCCACTAGGGTAAAACGTCTGGCCTCAAAGTTATGGGACTTGAAAGTGTACGGACTAGCATCAGAGGCGGGGATATTGTTAACAGCTTACTCCGCTGCGAAACAAAGTGGATATTCAACCTAAAGAGTTTGGCACCTCAGGGCCTTAATGAGGAATTACTCTTTACGGGCTTCTATAAAAAACTATAAATAACTGTGATCTCGATAACCCTGTTATTATGGATATTAGTGGTTATGTGTTTTATTTATCAATTTTTTTTTTAATTTTTTTTTTCTCTCCTCTCACACACTATATGTGTTTGATAGTTAACACTTCTCGGCCTTTGTATGTATGCGCGGTAGAAGCGTAGCTTATTGCTATTGCTATGACTAGACAGGCACATTATTCTTGCAAGGGGGCATTGTATAATAAACTATATGTGGCACATTATCTATTTCGGCTACTTGTCCTAGTGCCCACTCCAATACATATACCATCTATTATGCACTGTTCAAAGTGATTTGATATTGGTGGTATGGGCATTTCGTATTTGGCACACTTTTCTAACTTTTTTATCAGCCCATCAGGTGTTAGCAGGAACAATATCATCATCTAAGTGATAGCATTATACATTATTCACCTATTATTTGTGCTTCGTAGAGATATATCGGTCTCATATGGCGTTCTCCTCATCGATCTACACTGGGCTTATGCATCTCTTGATATGTGTCTACTTATACATATTTTATGCCTCTTAGCCAGAATTATATATATATATGCTTCTGTCATAGGGCAAGATAGCCGCCATTTGCACTGGCGTCCATGCAACACGTATGCTCTTGTATTCTTATACAATCTCGGCATTTGTCTTTAATACCTGTGTTACATTATACCAGGCCTGCCATAGATATTGACATCTGTTTAATGCCTTTCTTCTTACTGGTGCGTCGCTTTTTGTAATTTTGTTATGCAATAAATTTTGCTGCACTTAAATTATTATATATGGTGTATCAGCTATTTCCTTCTGCACTTCATGTGCCCGCTGTTAGAAGAATGCCTACACCTGTGTTATGCGGCGCCTCATGTGCATGGTGCACTTTTTTAGTGCCCACTTTAACATATAGACCATCTATCATGCACCGTTTATTGTGCTTTTGTATTGGTGGCATGGGTATGTCCTATTCCGGACATTCTTCCAATTTCTTTATTAGCCCATTATATGACAGCAAGAATATTACCATCGTGATAGTATTATATATATACTATTCACTTATAACCGGTTTTTGTAGACATTTATTGGTGTCATATGGCTTTCTACCCATTGATCTATATTGGGCTTTTGTATTTCCTGATATGTGTCTACTTCTACATATTTTGAGCCCTTTTGCAACAAAAATATTTATGTGTTTCTGCCATAGGGGCATGATAACCGCCATTTGCACCGGCGTCCATGCAATACATCTGCTACTGTATATTCTTGTACAATCTCGGCATTAGTCTTTAATACCTTGTTCATATTTTACCAGGCCTGCCATAGATATTGGCATTTGTCCAAATTTTCTTTCTTCCACTGGTGTGTCTCCGCCTGTAATCTGTAATGCAACAAATTTTGCTATACCTAAATTATTGTATATGATATATCTGCTATCCCCCTTTGCACTTCATGTGCCCGTTCTTACAAGAATGCTTACATCTGTTTAATGCGGCGTTCCATATGCATGGTGCACTCTTTGTTTGTGCATCTGTCTGATATCCTCCTCTCTAGTATAAACTGGATATTTTATCATTAATATCTATATCATATGACGTGTTGTTTTACATTGAGAATGGCGCAGGCGCAAATGAATAGTTTTATTCTCTATCTGTGCATACTCATTGGCAATTTTTGTTTTAAGATTTACTGTTATATTTTCATCAGCGTTTCTTATGTTGCTGTATGTGATGAGTTTACTCTCTCTTTTTTCTGTTTGTGTGTTTGTCTTTCCATTAATATCTATATCTGGGGTATGTGACGCTTTATTTGTGACAAGGTGTTCTGCGCCTGCGTACCCGGCTGGAATACGTCCATTTTTGTACACCTTGTCTATTTGGCCATTAATATGTTTGGCGCATTGCAACAGGTTCGTGACTTCTATTAGCGCATGCGCATGTTGGTTCACGCCCTCCATCTTGGTACACCCGCTGATCTAGCTTCCGATGATACTACGACACTTCCGGCTCACAGCATGGCGCTCCAGCGCTCCTTGCAGCGTCTGCGGCTGCCTCCTGGCGAGATCTCAAACAGCTGGTATGAATTGATATACTTTAATTATTGTTATGTATAAGTATCAGTGCAAGGACACTTTTTATATCTGCCCCTGACGAAGCCACGTTGTGGCGATACGCGTTGGGCCTTTTTGCCCCCTTTGACCGGCTTCACACTCCATGGCTGCTGTCTCTTGCTCTGGGCAGGTTCTATGGCGCTTTTTTTGATATCTACATGCCTTCTCATCTTGTTATGGTCTATCTAGGCCCTTCTATCTTCTTCAGGCAGGTCTGGTATGATGTTCTGCGACGTCTCTATCTTATATATACATCTCCTTTGTACTGGCTAAAATCGATGCTTAGGCACTGCTTTGCAGCCTATACTATATATTTAAATATTTAATACTTCATGTATCTAAATAATTGATGGGTACATTCAATTGTTTGTTCACCTGGTGCATCATACCAGGTTTACTTGGTATCTAGGGTGCCTTGATATATGATAAGATTAATCATTTTATTGAGACTTCATACCTCACTAAGATCTGCATTCATTTGGGCCATACCTGCAATATCAACTTAAAGGCTATATTGATTAGATGCCTGTAAAACAACCAATTTAGCTTTATTATTATTTTTTTGAGCAGCAGCATATTCCATATTCCATATTTATTGTGTATGCTCATAGGAATTGTATATTGCCATTTGAATAGTATAATATACACGCATATATTTGTTGTGGAGTGAGCCTTCTATTGATCTTGGGGGGCATCCCCCCTGTTTTTGGGGTATGTACCATTTCTGGTTTTTAAATGTTTTTAATTGTTTGTTGTGCCTTGTTTGATCATAATAAAATTTCTTGGTGATCCATGGACTTGTGTATGTCTCTTCTCTTATCTTGACATTACTTGGTTATGACATACTCCAGGTGGATCCCAGCTAGTGATTATGCGATGGTGCCCTCCATCTCTTCTTTTTTTTATTTATTGACACAATTGTGTCCAGTAATTTTTCTATTTGGTGTTTAACAATTTTTACACCAATTTTCTATGTCACTGACATCTATATATTAGACCCTCAACTTTCCCTGTTTTTAGGAAAGTATTTTGTGTTTTGTACTTTTAATCAACATATTAAAATGTATTTTTTAGGGTTTTTTGTATTTTTTGGTTCTAGAGTGTATCAAGACCGCTTATAATATTTGTTTGGTTTTTCAGTGATTTTGGTATGGCAAGTTTTTTGGCGGGACCGTTCAATACTAGTAAATGGCTTAACAATGTTAAGGAAGTATTCTCAGAACAAAGCATTAGCGGTAGTCCAACAGATGTACCATCATTGAAGTCTATTTTTTCAGAACTTTTGATTGCATATAAAAATAATTTAAAATCTTGGTGGGAGGTACAATCCCTAGCATTATATAAAACAAACAATAGTGCCAAGAGGGCTAAGGATAAAACTAACACCGGCTCACAGATCTAGATCTGCCACATTAATTTCTAAGTGAGAAAAAGAATCTATACCATCCTCTCTCTGCTTTATGAATATTCTGTAGGAATAGGAAAAGGTGACTCCAGAGAACACTACAAAAACCTTACAAGATTTGATAGAGGAGGCTTTAAAATTTAAGTCAGATCCTGACTTCACAAATAGAGAGGCAATATTAAAAACAGCGCTAGAGAAATAACAGATTAATCTAGAAGATAGAAAGCATAGGCACTTCGTCAGAGAGCAGACTGACTTAAAAGAAAAACGTGCCTATCTATTTGTTGGGGATAAGCCTAACCCCCCGAGAGATATTTCATCATCTGACTTTGAAGCTTCAGACATGGAGTCCAGACCTTCTGGTGCAAGACCAAAAGACAATTATAGAGGGAGAGGATACTCTAGAAGAGGTTCTGCGAGGAGATGGCAGGAAAGTGGGTACAGGGGGTGGCAAAATCAAAACAGTGTGTGTTAGGGCTAGCTGAACGCACCAAATAATTAGAAAGATAGTGTTATGTGCGTTTGCAGCCCGGGGTCCACCGTGCAGAGATGGAACCTGCTGCTAAGTAATGATGGTCTATATGGCAGTATAATATGGATTCACACATGGGTTAACTTCACCCAGTATAAAGAAAGCGAACCCTTTTACGTCACAGGGCCGCGGTACCGCACAAAGAGCGCAAGCAAGGAGTCACAGAACTCTACCCCAAGACTAGGGATAGAGTACAACTAGACCTCTTGCGCTCAAAACCGCAATTGGGGTGTCAGAGTAACAGAAATAATAATTAAGATGCACGAGAGTGCGTGCGGTGCCGCACTGGCGGACGCCACTAACCACCCAGACTTGGGTTAGGAAAGCACTGTGATAGCGCATGGCGCCGCATTGGCAGTCACAGCAAATAGACACTGTTTTGTGTGTTCTAGTGCTGATAACAAGTTGGGCACTAGACAGCAATCATCCACCTTTCGCGAGCAGTCAAACACAATGGAGGGGATAATTAAAGAGCGACTTTCTCTCAACAACACACACGTTAGCAAGTGTACACTAGTGCTTGGCCGAGCGGCCATGCAAACCTTTTATAGCGGCAGTGCTACAAGACCTTCCAGATGGACCAATAGGAGGCACAACAGGACCAGGGCATGTGACCCCCGACCTCCAATGGGAGGTCGTCCTGTGGGCATGCTCAGTATGTGAAAAGCAGGACTTAGCCCCAGAAAGACCTGCTCACTGCTGAACATTGCTGGCTACAAGGACAGAGCCTGAAAGGGCAGTAGTAACCAGTCGTCCAGTATCAGCCTGAGCTAGACGCTGGGACCGACTTCTCCACTGAGCAGACTCCACTGCGGCTGGAGAAGAATGGGAGACTGCAACGGAGATGGTTCGAGATTCCCCCTGTGCAGAGGCGGGAACTCGACAGCTAACATTACCCCCTCCTAGGGCCCCCCTCCTTGGAGCTCGATATGCTCGAAGGCAGCAATGAGCTGTGGAGCTTGAATGTGCTCAGCAGGCTCCCAGGACCTGTCCTTTGGGCCATAACCCTTCCAATCCACCAAATAATTTTTTTTACCACATACCACCTTACACCCCAAGATAGCGTTCACCTCGTAATCATCCGTAGATGAACCCAATATCCCGGGAGATGACTTGGAAAACTGGGATACGTATATGGGCTTCAAGAGGGACACATGAAAGGTGTCGGTGATACCTGGGCATGCTGGAAGGGCCAGATGGTAGACCACAGGGTTAACCTGTTCGATGACCTTGAAGGAACCCAAGTAGTGAGGTGCAAACTTAGTGGACTCAACTCACAGCCTGATGTTATGGGCTGAGAGCCACACCAAGTCGCCAGGAGCAAAGGTCGGAGCGGGGTGCATCGGCGGAGGACCTCATTCTCTCCTTGAAGGCCTGGATGGCATCCTGAGTGTGGTCCCAAATGTCCAGTGCCTCCACAGCCCAGTCTGCCACCCTGGAGTTGGCAAAAGACATGGGCATAGGCACCGGAACCCGCTGATGCTGGCGGTAATTAAGGAGGAATGGGGTCTGACCAGTTGAGACGGCTACGGCATTGTTTAGCGCAAATTCCGCCTATGGTAGCAAGGATGCCCAGTCATCCTGCCTGGCTGAAACAAAATGTCGCAGATATGGGACCAGGGTCTGGTTGGCCCTCTCTACCAAGCCATTCGTCTCGGGATGATATGCCGAAGAGAGATTCAACTCAATGCTGAGTAGACGACAAAGCTCTCTCCAGAACCGAGGCACAAACTGGGGACCCCAGTCACTGACAATTTTGTCCGGCATAACGTGTAGGCAAAAGATATGTTTAATAAACAACGCTGCCAGAGCCCGTACAGAAGGTAGCCATGGAAGAGGCACCAAGTGCACCATTTTGGAAAAATGGTTGGTGATCACCCAAATAATGGTGTAGCTATGAGACTTGGGTAAGTCCACCACAAAATCCATCCTGACCATCTCCCAGGGCCTGTCTGCCACCGGCAGGGGGTAAAGCAACCCAGCTGGCCGTTGTCGAGGAGACTTGTTCTTGGCGCAAGAGACACATGCCCGAACATAGTCTGTGACGTCACGAGCCATATGTGGCTATCAGTATGTCCTCGCCAGTAGCTCAGATGTCATTTTGGACCCAAAATGTCCACCCACCCTGGACGAGTGAGCCCAAACTTCCGGACACAGACTGGATGGTACAAAAGTCTTTCCCGGAGGCACAGACTCTAGCGAAACCGGGGCCACAGTTCTCAGGCTCTCAGTGGGGACAATAAGCCGAGGCTCCTCTTCCTCCTCCTCAGATGATACAACGGAGTGAGAGAGAGCGTTGGCATGAATGTTCTTCTCCCCGCAAAAAAATGGAGGGTGAAATGAAATCGGGAGAAAAACAAGGACCATCTGGCCTGGCGAGAATTTAACTGCTGGGCTGTCTGCAAGTACACCAAATTCTTGTGGTCTGTGAAGACTTGGAAGGGAAAATGAGACCCCTCCAAGAGATGTCTCCACTCTGAGAAGGCCAACTTCATGGCTAGCAACTCCTTGTCACCGATGGAATAATTTCTCTTCACTGGTGAGAAGGTCTTGGAAAAGAAGAAACAAGAATGCTTCCAACCTTGAGCATCCTTTTGGAAAAGGACTGCTCCAGCACCAACGGATGAGGCATCCACCTCCATTATAAATGGCTTATCTACATCGGGGCGATGTAGGATGGGAGCGCTAGCAAAGTGTGACTTAATGGAGTGAAAGGTCTTGGAGACCTCCTCAGACCACAATTTAGGATTTGCTCCCTTCTTGGTGAGGGCAACCAAGGGAGCTACCAAAGTTGAAAAGTGTGGAATGAACTGGCGATAGTAATTAATGAACCCCATAAAGCGCCGCACCGCTTTAAGAGAATGGGGTTCCTGCCAGTCCATCACAGCCTGTAGTTTGGCAGGATCCATAGCCAATCCCTGGGCGGAGATGATATAGCCCAGGAAAGGTAAGGACTCCTGCTCAAACACACATTTCTCCAACTTTGCGTAGAGGGAATTTGCCCGTAAGACGTCGAAGACTCTGCAAATATCTCTCCGGTGGGAGTCAATATCTGGAGAGTAGATGAGAATATCATCCAGATAGACTACGACCGAGGTGGAGAGCATATCTTCGAAGATGTCATTCACAAAGTCTTGGAAAATGGCTGGGGCATTACAGAGCCCGAAGGGCATCATCAGATATTCATAGTGCCCATTCCTGGTGTTAAAAGCCGTCTTCCATTCATCCCCCTCACGGATGCAAATCAGAGACACAATAAATCCCACCTTAGCCCATTCTGTGGGGAAACGTGTGACCAGAAGCTCGAGATGTATAGAGCACTGGCTCACGAAAACCCTACAAGATTTACTATCACCAGAAAATTTTTCTGGCAGCGGGAGTCGAGATAGGGTCGGAACAGGGGTGGCAGTGGACAAGGTTGCTGCAGCCACGCTAGCAGCCTGAACAGCTACTGCAGTAACATTTCACAGCTGAAGTTGTGCGCTCGAGAGCCGCCAACCTAACCTCCAGCTGCTGGATGTACCACAAGGATTGCTGTTTGTCCATCATTACTAGCCAGACCCTGACGCTAGTGTAATGTTAGGGCTAGCGTAATGCACCAAATAATTAGAAAGATAGTGTAAGGTGCGTTCGCAGCCCTGGGTCCACCGTGCAGAGATGGAACCTGCTGCTAAGTAATGATGGACTATATGGCGGTATAATATGGATTCACACACGGGTTAACTTCACCCAGTATGAAGAAAGTGAACCCTGTTGCATCACAGGGCCGCTGTACCGCACAAAGAGCACAAGCAAGGAGTCACAGAACTCTTCCCCAAGACTCAGGATAGAGTACAACTAGACCTCATGCGCTCGACACCGCAACTGGGGTATTAGAGTAACAGAAATAATAATTAAGATGCACGAGAATGCGTGCGGTGCCGCACTGGCGGACGCCACTAACCACCCAGACTTGGGTTAGGAAAGCACTGTGATAGCGCATGGCGCCGCACTGGCGGTCACAGCAAATAGACGCTGTTTCGAGTGTTCTAGTGCTGATAATAAGATGGGCACTAGATAGCAATCATCCACCTTTCGCGAGCAGTCAAACACAATGGTGGGGATTATTAAGGAGCAACTTTCTCTCATCAACACACACACGTTTCCAAGTGTACACTAGCGCATGGCAGAGCGGCCATGCAAACCTTTTATAGCGGCAGTGCTACAAGACCTTCCAGATGGACCAATAGGAGCCACAATAGGACCTGAGCATGTGACCCCCGACCTCCAATGGGAGGTCGTCCAGTGGGCATGCTCAGTATGTGAAAAGCAAGACTTAGTCCCAGAAAGACCTGCTCGCTGCTGAACATTGCTGGCTACAAAGACAGAGCCTGGAAGGGCAGTGGTAACTAGTCATCCAGTATCAGCCTAAGCTAGAAGCAGGGACCGACATCTCCACTGAGCAGACTCCACTGCGGCTGGAGAAGAATGGGAGACCGCATCAGAGATGGTTGGAGATTCCTCCTATGCAGAGGTGTGAACTCGACACCTAAAGGTACCTTCACATGAAGCGACGCTGCAGCGATAGCGACAACGATGCTGATCACTGCAGCGTCGGTGTTTGGTCGCTGGAGAGCTGTCACACAGACCGCTCTCCAGCAACCAACGATGCCGAGGTCCCCGGGTAACCAGGGTAAATATCGGGTTGCTAAGCGCAGGGCCGCGCTTAGTAACCCGATGTTTACCCTGGTTACCAGCGTAAAATGTAAAAAAAACAAACAGTACATACTTACATGCGTCCCCCGGCGTCCGCTTCCTGCACTGACTGAGCGCCGGCAGTAGCAGGGCACAGCGGTGACGTCACCGCTGTGCTGTGCTTTCACTTTCACTTTGCGGCGCTCAGTCAGTGTGGGAAGCGGACGCCGGGGGACGCATGTAAGTATGTACTGTTTGTTTTTTTTACATTTTACGCTGGTAACCAGGGTAAACATCGGGTTACTAAGCGCGGCCCTGCGCTTAGTAACCCGATGTTTACCCTGGTTACCAGTGTAAAATATCGCTGGTATCGTTGCTTTTGCTGTCAAACACAACGATACACGGCGATTGGACGACCAAATAAAGTTCTGAACTTTATTCAGCGACCAGCGACATCACAGCAGGATCCTGATCGCTGCTGCGTGTCAAACTAAACGATATCGCTAGCCAGGACGCTGCAACGTCACGGATCGCTAGCGATATCGTTACAATGTCGTTTCGTGTGAAGGTACCTTAACAGTGTGGTTGGTTTAATCCACACACCCCCGACAACAATTGCACTATCTATGCTACAGCCTTCCTCCTCTTCTTCTACTTTTTTAGAAAGCAGGGAGGCACTAGCTTACCCTCTAAGAACAAGAATACCAACAAACCAAAAGAGACAAGTTTGAGAGGTGACAAAGAACAGATAGTTAACCTCTCTTCGCATATCTTGTCGCCAGCAGAGACCTCAGTGTTGACTTCAAGTATGTCTTTTGTACCAACTACCAGGTTTGACCACTTTCTATGGGTCAAAGACATGAACTTGTTCCTTAGGAAACTTAAAAGGAAAATTTTTTTTTAGCACTAATGACAAAACTAAATGCCAACAGCTAGGTATCTCCCTAGAGTCCCTATCAGATGTTATCCTTCTTGCTGAACTGTATGAGGAGGGGGCAAGGGGTGTGATGGAGGGCCCCTTTTCAGAACTAAAAAAGCAGTATACAATTCAAAATGTGTCAAAAGATCCTACCAAAATCTGAGAACATAGCATAAGCAGGAATTTTAAAACATAACTTTTAATGTGTTATAAAGTAAAATATCAAAAATGACGTCACCAAAAAAGATTTTAAAAAAAGTAGTACATGGTGTAACCTATCAAAGGATGCACCATATCCACGTTAGTACTCCTAAGGGCTAAATGAGGACAACACTTGCAGTGGCCCGGTGTGTTATCACTCAATCACAAGGTACCTTATATATTGATGCATACATGCAACGGCACTTCTAAGGTGCAAAAACAAATAAACAAGAAACCTTGATAGCATAAATATCAGCAGGTATCACAAAAAATGAAAAAGGTCAAATGGTAAGATAACAAATGTATCACAAATATATAAAAAAATTGGAACAATCTCACCAATTGCCGTAGACAGGTAAGGTGGAGCCGGAGCTTGCTGGAGTGGAAGAGTCCATTACACAACAGCGTCGGGAGACAATGCCCTGTCAATCCCAAAGGTGCTATCAATAAAGCTGAATCCCTTAGGAGTACTAATGTGGATATGGTGCATCCTTTGATAGGTTACACCATGTAGTACTTTTTTAAAAATCTTTTTTGGTGACGTCATTTTTGATATTTTACTTTATAACACATTAAAAGTTATGTTTAAAAACCCCTTTTCAGAACTAAAAAAATAGGACTACTCGGATGCCTCCACCAGGAGATTGTAGCAGCATTGATTTTTTTTTAAATTGGTTACCCAGGAAATGAAAAGATTAACCCTAGAAATAGATCTGTTGACTCGAATATGACTAATCTCGAAATGGAAGCATTGAATTCTCTTGATAAAAATGTCAACATCGTGATAAAACAGACCGACAAATGTAGAAATGTCGTTATCACGGATACAGTTAAATACCTGGATATGTTATTCAATTTTATACGATTCTACTACATATGAAGTTCTGAGGGGAGATCCTAAATCCATTTACTCCTCCGCAATCCATGATATCCTCATTAAAGCTCTGGATGATGATCTTATCTCCAAGGATGAGCTCAATTTTTTGTTTCTCAAACATCCTACCATTGCCACTTTCTACTCTCTCCCAAAGATCCATAAGGGGCTCACCTGTTGTGAATTCTGCTCTTGGGCTCCCTCCGGTGGTTGTAAGTAGCACTTTTGTGAGTTCTGCTCTTGGGCTCCCTCCGGTGGTTTTGAGTGGTATGGCTACTTCTTGGATTTAGCATCAGCAGCTGCTTCCACTGATCGTCTTTCTGGCTTGGCTATTTTAGTCTGGCCTTATCCCTCAATCAATGCCAGTTGTCAATCGTTCCTGCTTGGAGTCTCGGCTCTTTTGGATTTCCCTGACACTCTGACCTGTTCAGCAAAGATAAGTCCTTGCTTGTCCTTTTGCAGTCCTCTTGTTGTGGACTTATTGTTCAGCACATTCTATGTTTTGCTCATTTGTCCAGCTTATCAGGATGGATCTATTCAGCTAAGCTGGAAGCTCTGGGCAGCAGATTTTGCCCTCCACACCTTTAGTCAGGTGTGGAGATTTTTGCATTTCTCTGCGGTGGACTTTTTCTAGTTTTTATTACTGACCGCACAGTGTTCTGTCCTGTACAATATCTAGCTAGAAGTGGCCTCCTTTGCTGAATCTTGTTTCATTCTATGTATGTCATTTCCTTCTCCTCTCACAGTCATTATTTGTGGGGGGCTGTCTGTCCTTTGGGGATTTTCTCTGAGGCAAGATAGCTTTCCTGTTTCTACCTTTAGGGGTAGCTAGTTCTCCGGCTGTGACGAGGTGTCCAGGGAGTGACAGGAACATCCCACGGCTACTTCTAGTGTTGTGTTAAGATCAGGAACTGCGGTCAGTATAGTTACCACCTGCTCAGAGCTAGTCGCATGTCGCTCCTAAATCACCAGTCCATAACACTTACCCCCTTAAGAGGTCACCCTATTGTGTCGGGAATTGATGACTTATGTCAAAATTCAAGGGTGTACTTAGATCGTATTCTTCGCCCCTTTGTAACAGCACTACCCTGTTACATAAGAGACACAACAGATTTGTTGAATAAAATACAGGATATACACATGGAACCAGGTACTATTATTGCATCAATTGATGTAGAATCCCTGTATAGTAGCATTCCGCACCAAAAGTGTGTTCAAGCAGTAGAGTACTTCTTGAGAACAAGGGGTGTTCATCTCCTGGCACATAACAATTTGGTCATTGAGCTACGCACATTTGTGCTCAATCATAATTATTTTTTATTTACGGTAGGTTCTACCACCAGCTCAGGGGCACAGCTATGGGGAGCCCCTGTGCCTCCACTTATGCTAATCTGCTCCTGGGCTGATGGGCAGATACTGTTGTGTTCCGGGATGAGGATGTCACTTGGTGCCCCAAGATTATTTTTTGGGGGCGCTACATTGATGACATCCTCGTCCTGTGGTCCGGCGACAGGACTTCTTTTGAGGATTTTGTGGCGTATCTCAATACAAATGATTTGGGATTAAGATTCACTTATGAGGTGGGGGGATAGTATTCCCTTCCTTGATGTTTTCATCACTAGAGCGACTGATGGCCATATTGGCACATCTATTTTTCGGAAGCCAACAGCCCCTAATAGCTTGTTGAGATGGGAAAGTTACCATCCTTACAGCCTCAGGAAAGGTATCCCTAAAGGGCAATTCCTGAAGCTGAGAAGAAACTGCTCATCATTTGGGGATTTTGAATCAAAATCTAACAACCTTAAGAAAAGATTTAGAGATTGAGGTTACCCTACATATGTATTTAATCAAGAGTATAGGCATGCAGTTGGTTGTAACCGATCAGAGCTTTTGGTCCCCAAAGTGAAAGACAACACTGAAGAGGTTACCCGATTAATCGGAATCTTTGAAGATCAAAATGACAGAATAATGAATATCCTAAGGAAGCATTGAGGTATTCTTAGGGCAGATCCAGACATCCACAATGCTATTAGCCCATTTCCATTGGTCTCATTTAGGAAGGGTAAATTAGTTTATGACTTTGTTTCCCACAGCCATCACAGTGCCCCCAAGCGATCTGGCACATGGCTGGATCGGAGAAAATCAGGGACGTTTAGATGTGGGTCTTGCAGTTTTTGCAAATTTGTTAAACCATGCAAAACTTTTACGAATTCTGTAACAGGCAGGACATATAACATGAAACAATTTGCTAACTGCAAAACAACAGGAGTTGTCCACTTGTGTACATGCACCTGCCCCCTAGACTATGCGGGAAAAACTAAGAGACAGCTGAGGGTTAGGGTTAGTGAACATATTGGAGATATTGTCTATAAGCGGGACACTCCCCTTGCCCGACACATAGTCAATAAATACATGGGGGACCTTAAATCTTTTTTATTTAGGGCCATTGAGACAATCCCTAAATCCATCAGATTAAGAGATTGGGACAAAATAATTATCCAGAGAGACCAGATGGATTTTTGGTTGGAATCCACTAGTCCAGGAGGTTCGAATGAACTTAGCTTCATTTTAGTGTGCCGTTTCCCAATTTGCCAAAATTGCCAAGTTATATTGGTCCTTACAGACCATGACTAGTATATCTATATCTCCCATTGAGGAGATTTTAAATTATATTATTTTCTTTATACCATAGCTTTCTTTAGTGTGGGTCCTGTATTTTCTTTTGTTAAAAATGTATATATTATATAATGTGTTTTGGTGAAGCATTATGATAGGTTTGCTATGACAAGTGAATTAAAGAAAAACATGTTTTAGACGCAAAGAAATATGTTATATCTTGAGGTTCTTAAATATATGAATAGACCTGTTTTCCTGATTAGTGTTGAGCGATACCTTCCGATACTTGAAAGTATCGGTATCGGATAGTATCGGCCGATACCCGTAAAATATCGGATATCGCCGATACCGATACCAATACAAGTCAATGGGACACAAGTATCGGAAGCTATCCTGGATGGTTCCCAAGGTCTGAAGGAGAGGAAACTCTCCTTCAGGCCCTGGGATCCATATTCATGTAAAAAATGAAGAATTAAAATAAAAAATATGGATATACTCACCCGTCCGGCGGCCCCTGGACCTTACCGATTGTAACCGGCAGCCTCTGTTCCTAAGAATGAGGAGTTTAGGACCCTCGATGACGTTGCGGCTTGTGATTGGTCGCGTGAGCGGTCACATGAGCGGCACGTGACCAATCACAAGCCGCGACGTCATCGAGGGTCCCAAACTCCTCATTGTTAGGAACGGAGGCTGCTGGTTACAATCGGTAAGGTCCAGGGGCCGCCGGATGGGTGAGTATATCCATATTTTTTATTTTAATTCTTTATTTTTTACATGAATATGGATCCCAGGGCCTGAAGGAGAGTCTCCTCTCCTCCAGACCCTGGGAACCATACACTGGGAACTTCCGATTCCGATTTCCGATACCACAAAAATATCGGAACTCGGTATCGGAATTCCGATACCGCAAGTATCGGCCGATACCCGATACTTGCGGTATCGGAATGCTCAACACTATTCCTGATCTGTTTTCCTTTTCCCTTGACCGTTGGTCATAAGGGCTGTGGAATGCCTCTTACACTATATAACTTCCGGGAATATGCCCTTTGGAACACATTGTGGGTTCCACAACTCAGTTCTGGGCAATCTGATACAGACTTCCTACCACACGATTGCTGACACGCATAATGTGTTCCAGTGCCGCCACCTGACACCGGAAGCCCTATACTGGCTTCCTGAAACATGACCGCGGATATACACAAGGCGGTCTAACGCTGCTTTACTGTCCCTACTTCCGGTATCGTGGCGTGCGTTCCACAGAATACTTTATAAGGATCCACTATTGTTTGAAGCGCTTGCAGCGCTGTATCATTTACAAGCTGCCTGTTGCTTACCAATGGCATTCCCCTGATGAACCCCTTTGGATTGACAACGGGGGGAATTGCATCGGGATGGGTCACACGCCCTCAGAAATAAGTTAATCTTATCATTATTACACACCTATGTGTTGTTTTTGCTATTTTTGTGACCACTTTTTGCTGGGATAATATCTGGGCAATTTCCTTTTGGCTCAAAATGTCTAAGTGCTATAACCAGATGGTTATATTGCAACTAGCACCAAAATAAGCTTCTCTTTTGTTCAATGGGACCTGCATATGGTTTGTGTAAGATCAGTAATTAATGTGTTATGGAAAATATACTGTTTGCACTATTGGACCTACTGTATATGTGTACTAGTGAGCTTGATACTCTAGTTCCACTAGGAATTCTGTGGTCTTTTTTGTTGATTAAGGCTACTTTCACACTAGCGTCTTTTGTAATACGTCGCAATGCGTCATTTATGAGAAAAAACGCATCCTGCAAAGTTGTCTGCAGGATGTGTTTTTTACCCATAGACTTTCATTAGCGACGCATTGCGACGTATGGCCACACGTCGCAACCGTCGTGCGACGGTTGTGTTGTGTTTTAACGGACCGTCGGCACAAAAAACATTACATGTAACTTTTTTTGCGCGTCGTGTCCGCCATTTTCAACCACGCCTGCGTGGCCGTAACTCCGTCCCCTCCTCCCCGGACATTACAATGGGGCAGCGGAAGCGTCATAAGACTGCTTCCGCTGCCCACGTCGGGCATTACTTTCACAACGCGCGTCGGCACGTTGGGCCGACGCATAGCGACAGCCCTGTGCCGACGCTATTGTGAAAGACGCCTAATACGAGATAATTATATTCTCTTTGCTATAACAACTGATGGGTTGAAATAAACAATTTTGATCCGTATTATATTACACTCTCTTTATTATCAACTGGGAATATATCTATAGAACCTCCATCTTTATTTATATAGCCTTGTCTTTGGAACCACAACACATTAACATGTGGGTTTAGCCATTTAAGGGTTATACGGATCAAGTATTATTGAACTAACAGCACTTTATATTACATTATATTACTGAACTGCCGCACAGCCAGCTCTACCCTCTCCCAGTGTATCCTCACCCATCCCCTGCAGACTGTGAGCCCTAGCGGGCAGGGTCCTCCCTCCTTATGTACCTGTGTGCCTTGTTTTTTGCTCATGTTTAATGTATTTGTCTATATTTGCCCCCTCTTCACATGTAAAGCGCCATGGAATAAATGGCGCCATAAAAATGTATAATAATAATAATTATAGGTGTATGGTGATTGGTGGTAGCTTTTGATAGGGATTCCTGTTGAGGGTCTTAAGGGTCAGTCGACGTGGAGCGGGGGTGCCATATCGCTCCCAGGGTGCCAAACTCCACCGCTAGGAAGGGATGAGAATAGGGTAAGGCACACTCTATTTCCCCTAGTTTATTTCTAATCAATTATTGGTGGCTTACTAAGTGACATTTATTGACACAATTGTGTCCAGTAATTTTTCTATTTGGTGTTTAACAATTTTTACACCAATTTTCTATGTCACTGACATCTATATATTAGACCTTCAACTTTCCCTGTTTTTAGGAAAGTATTTTTTTTGTACTTTAATCAACATTTTAAAATGTATTTTTAAGGTTTTTTGTCTTTTTTGTTTCTTTAGTGTATCAAGACCCCTTATAATATTTGTTTGTTTTTTCAAACTTTTAATGAAGCCCTAAAATCTGGTCAAATGCCAAAATCTACATTTGAAGCAATTGTAGTTATTTTATCCCTTTCACGACATACGCCGTACTAGTACTGCGCAAGTCGTGTCTACCCGTTTGTGGGCTCAGGCGCTGAGCCCATATCTTTCCCAGCACGTCAGCTGTTTTGAACAGCTGACATGTGCCCGAAACAGCTGCGGGTGGAATTGCGATCCACCCGAAGCTATTAACCCATTGAATGTCGCTGTCAAACGCTGACAGCGGCATTTAACGTGTTCTTCCGGCCATCGGTGGCCCCGTCACGTGATCGTGGGTCACCGATGGGTTGGCATGACAACCAAAGGTCTCCTACAGACCTCTATGGTTGTCATTACTGGCTTGCTATGAGCAGCACCCGGTGGTTGGCCCTCATAGCAAGTCAGCAATTCTGCTACATACAGGTGCTCTAATCGCCTTTATGTAGCAGAGCCGATCAGGTTATGACAGCTTCTAGTCTCCCATGGAGACTATTGAAGCATGCCAAGAGTGAAAAACATGTTTTTAAAAATATAAAAAACAAAATAAAAGTTCAAATCACCCCCCTTTCGCCCCATTCAAAATAAAACAATAAAAAAACAAAAACAAACATACACATATTTGGTATCGCCGCATTCAGAATCACCTGATCTATCAATATAAAAAAAAAACAAATTGCTAAACGGTGTAACAAGAAAAAAAGTAAAAACACCAGAATTAAGATTTTTTGGCAGCGAAAACATTGCATTAAAATGCAACAACGGGAGATCAAAAGATAATTTATTGAATTTTTATTATATTTTACTCTACCATTGGACTGATCGATGGAGAAACAAAAAGTTTTTTCTTTACATGTGTGGATTTATCCCAAACCGTTTTCCGTGCAAACTGTAACCACAGGTTGGATGTATTCCTGTTTCTTCAAAGCGGTGCGCTGGCTTTGCAAAAGACTATATATACGAGTATATATATATATATATATATATATATATATATATATATATATTACAAAAAACATTCAGACTCCTTTAAATTTTCCACTTTGTTCATTGCAGCCGTTTGGTAAATTCAAAAAAGTTATTTTTTTTCTCATTACTGTACACTCTGCACCCCATCTTGACTGAAAAAAATACTGAAATGTAGAATTTTTTTCAAATTTAATAAAAAAGAAAAACTGAAATATCACATGGTCATAAGCATTTAGACCCTTTGCTCAGACACTGATATTTAACTCCTTCACCTACGAAGCTTTTTTCGGTTTTGTGTTTTTGTTTTCCGTTCCCCTTCTTCCCAGAGCCATAACTTTTTATTTTTCTGTCAATATGGCCATGTGAGGGCTTATTTTTTGCAGGACGAGCTGTACTTTTGAACAACACCATTGGTTTTACCATGTGTACTAGAAAGTGGGAAAAAAAATCCAAGTGCGGTGAAATTGCAAAAAAAAGTGCAATCCCACACTGTTTTTTTGTTTGGCTTTTTTGCTAGGTTCACTAAATGCTAAAACTGACCTGCTTATTTTTTGCATGCCGAGCTAACATTTCTAATGATACCATTTTGGTGCAGATACGTTCTTTTGGTCACTCGTTATTGCATTTTAATGTAATGTCTCGGCTACCAAAAAACGTAATTCTGGCGTTTTGACTTTTTTTTTTTATCACTACACCGTTTACTAATCCTTTTTTTTCTATAGATCGGGCGATTCTGAATGCGGCGATACCAAATATGTGTATGTTTGATTTTTTTATTGTTTTATCTTTAATTGGGCGAAAGGGGGGTGATTTGTACTCTTCTATTTTTTTTATATTTTAAAAAACTTTTTTTTTTTTTACTTGTGGCATGCTTCAATAGTCTCCATAAGAGACTGGAAGCTGCCATAGGCCGATCGGCTCTGCTACATTGAGGCGATGTTCAGATCGCCTCTATGTAGCAGATATACTGACTTGCTATGAGCAGCAACCACTGGGTGACGCTTATAGCAATCAGCACTGACAACCATATAGGTCTCCAGGAGACCTCTGGTTGTCATTGTAATGAATTGATGACCCCCAATTAAGTGATGGGGGTCACCGGTGTGCGTATTTCTGACATGACTGCCGGAAGCGCCATTTAAATGCCGCTGTCAGAGTATAACAGCGGTATTTAACTAGTTAGTTGCCGAGGGTGAATCAAGATTCCACCAGCAGCGATTGTGGGCACATGTCAGCTGTTCAAAACAGCTGACATGTCCAGAAAAAAATGTGGGCTTACCGCCGGAGCCCACATCAAAAGGAGGGATACCGACATTGGCGTACTATTACACCCGATGTTAGTAAGGGGATAAGTCACATGCTGTCCATTTCCTTGTGATCCTTCTTGAAATGGTTTTACCCCTTCATTGGAGTCCAGCTGTGTTTAATTAATCTGATAGGACTTGATTTGGAAAGTCAGACAGCTGTCTATATAAATGTATATACTGCATGTATATTGTGGCACAGCTGTGAAGGTGCTCCAAAAAAGGTTCCCACGCCAGAATAATGGTAAAGTAAACTTTAGCACTCAACTTGTAGATTAGATGAATTTTATTAGAAGTCACTGGTAAACGTTTCGGTCAAACAGCTGACCTTCTTTAATACACCAACTGCTCCTGAGGTACCTGGGTAAATAAAACATGGGAGATATATGCATAAAGTTTATGACTCCCACCATGGATAATAAGGGGTCTTAAACGGGTCCTATAGTTAAACGTAGATTAGAGGTGGCTCAATATGTGAGTCCAATAGTATTTCTACATGGGGTGCATGTATCTGTTCAAGAAGAAGAATCCTTTGTGCACAATATGCACCTCAATCTACTTGTGGAGGCAAGTGGGTGTGTATATCTGTATAATGATGAGACCATATATATTTGTGTGCAGCACGGACCTGAACAAAGACCAATGGGATGTCACAACTATTAGTGGTGGATAGTGGTGTCTCGTGCCAAACAAGAACGTGGTGTCCACTGCTTGTTCCGGAACAAGCATCATCATTATACAGATATACAGACCCACTTGCCTCCACAAGTAGATCGAAGTGCATATTATGCACAAAGGATTCTTCTTCATGAAAAGATACCTGCACCCCATGTAGGAATACGATTGGACTCACATATTGAGCCACCTCTAATCTACGTTTAACTATAGGACCCGTTTAGGGCCCCTTATTATCCATGGTGGGAGTCAAACTTTATGCATATATCTCCCATGCTTTATTTACCCAGGTACCTCAGGAGAAGTTGGTGTATTGAAGGTCAGCTGTTTGACCGAAACGTTTACCAGTGACTGCTAATAAAATTCATCTATTCTACACGTTGAGTGCTAAAATTTATTTTACCAGCTGTCTATATAAGACCTCACAGCTCACAGTGCATGCAAGACCAAATGAGAATCATGAGGTCAAAGAAACTGACCAAGGAGCTCAGAGACAGAATTGTGGCAAGGCACAGATCTGGTCAAGGTTACAACAGAATTTCTGCAGTACTCAAGGTTCCTAAAAGCACAGTGGCCTCCATAATCCTTAAATGGAAGAAAGTTTGGGACCACCAGAAGTCTTCCTAGACCTGGCTGTCCTGCCAAACTGAGCAATTTTGGGAGAAGAGCCTTGGTGAGAGAGAGGTAAAGAAGAAACCCAATATCACTGTGGCTGAGCTCCAGAGATGCAGTAGTGAGATGGGAAAAAGTTCCACAAAGTCAACTATCAATGCAGCCCTCCACCAGTCAGACCTTTACGGCAGAGTGGCCTGACAGAAGCCTCTCCTCAGTGCAAGACACATGAAAGCCTGCATAGAGTTTGCTAAAAAAACACATGAAGGTCTCCCAGACTGAGAAATAAGATTATCTGGTCAGATGAGATGAAAATAGACCTTTTTGGTGATAATTCTAAGTGGTATGTGTGAAGAAAACCAGGCACTGCTCATCACCTGCCCAATACAATCCCAACAGTGAAACATGGTGGTGGCAGCTATGCTATGGGGATGTTTTTCAGCTGCAGGGACAGGACGACTGGTTGTCACTGAAGGAAACATGAATGCAGCCAAGTACAGAGATATCCTGGATGAAAACTTCTTCCAGAGTACTCCGGACCTCAGACTTGGCCAAAGGTTCACCTTCCAACAAGACAATGACCCTAAGAACACAGCTAAAATAACAAAGGAGTGGCTTCAGAACAACACTCTGACCATTCTTGACTGGCCCAGCCAGATCCCTGACCTAAACCCAATGGATCATCTCTTGAGAGACCTGAAAACGGCTGTCCACCAACTTTCACCATCCAACCTGATGGAACTGGGGGGGCGTGGCTATGTAGCTGAAGCGAGAGGACGCACCCTGGGAGAGCTCCCAATATCCTGACTGCATCCTGCCTCTTAGACCCCTTTTAAGTGTGGGCTACCTACTGATTTGTGGCCCCTTGGACCCTGGAGGGTGTGTGGCTGCTGTGGGGAACACTGTGAGGTCCGGAGAGGAGCTGGGAGCCGGAGGAGCCTTCGTGAACGACGAGACCCATGTGAGGCGGCAGCCATTTTACAAGCGCGCGCTCTAATAAGATACAGAGTGGCGCCAGCTTCTATCGGTGCCGGGACTCCCCCCTGAGCCTTAGGAACTTCCCGGTACTTATGGGTGTGTGCGTCTGGTCTCCGGTGCGTTGGGGGTTGGAGGAACTTGGTCGGTGGTGCCAGTGTGAGGCGGCGGTCACTGTGCAGGCGCGCGCTCTGACAGGAGGAGATGCGACGCTGACCATTATACTTGCAGCACTGTCTGGGAGGTGAGCACGCATTCTGAACTATATTGAGGGGACAAGCGGTGTGTGCTCTGGAAAATTGGGCCCCGCATTCCCCTATCTGGAAGACACCTACCCTACCAGTGCTAGTGATTTGGAGGGCTTGGCCCCCCTCCTTGCTGATGCCTCTGCGGGTGCTGTGGGCCCCCCTCCCCCTGGTGCACAGAGCTCTAATATAGACTGGGTATTGCTGCATTTACAACTATGAGCACCTCATTTATTTAGTGCTGCCTCATAATATCGTATAAACAATTCTTACCGGCTCTGCCATTTCTGTGATTGGAACTTGACACTATTTCATATTATAACTTTGGTCACTTGCGGCCTCTCACTCCTGTCAGCTATGCAGCACTCCAAGGGATCAGGAACTGCTGATAGACTGAAAAAAAAACACCAGAGAATGCCCTTCGGAAGGTGTGCGAACCCTTAGGAATAATCCCTCGCAGGCTCAACGCAAAGGCCGCCCTTCTGATAGTAATGAGGAGGGTAAACAAGAAGAACTAATCCTCAAACAGGCATCTGAACAATTAATGCAGGCTATCTTCTTAACCAGATCTTCTCTTACTGAAAAAATAGAAGAAGATGTGCACACTGAGGTGGGCCATCTAAGGCAGGATATGCAAACCATGGGAGGACGTATCACAGAGGTGGAAACAAGAGTGTCACAAATGGAAGACACCATCACACCCATGGAGGCTAAGTTGACAAAGGTGGCTGGCTCTATAAATGCCTGGAAACAAAAAGCAGATGACTTGGAGAATAGACTGCGCCGGAATAATATGGGAATTATTGGTCTGCCAGAACGCTCAGAGGGCCAGCGACCTGAGGAAATTTTAGAGACTGGCTTAAGACCTCTCTGGGAGGTGAATTCTCCTCAACCTTCTCTGTGGAGAGGGCCCACAGGGTTCCCACAAGACCTCTCCCTCCTGGAGCTCCACCAAGACCTATTTTGGTGCGTCTTCTCAATTGCAAGGATAGAGACGACATTCTACGTCTGGCACAGCAGAAGAGCCCTATCAAATTTCACAACACCACAATTTCGATCTTTCTGGACTTCTCCGTGGAGCTTCCGAAGCAGCGGGCATGGTTCATAGAAATAAAGAAACAACTCAGAGACCAAAATGTTACATACTCCATGATTTATCCAGCTTGACAGCGGGTTGTTCATGAGGGTTCTTGTATATTTTTCACTGATCCGGAGGAAGCGGCTGAGTTGCTGCGGACCAACGGGGTGTCCAATGCAAAGAAATCCTAATTTATTTGTGCTGATAATGGTATAATGGAGCTCTCTGTATGGGCATCCAACCTAACAACAATACCGGACGCTGAATCTAGCGAGGGTATCCCCGTTTTCACTTAATAATAGGAGCACAGGATTTCACTCCTACATTGTTTGGTTTTTGCTCTGTTTTTTCTTTTATGCTTGTTTTATCTGTTCTGTAGGTAGAAATCGCCGCCAACAGTTCTCTCGCCCTTTGTGTGTTGTCCCTAGACTCTGCCGGACACTAATATTTATCATGTTTTGATGAGTAAGTATGGGATCTGAAATAATATGTATGACCTGGAATGTGCGTGGTATCAAATCTTCCCGAAAAAAGATTAAGGTATTTTCACAGATCAAGCGCTATCACCCTCATGTTGTGGCATTGGTAGAGACACGTTTGACTAGAGACACGGCCCGATGTGTACAGAAACCATGGGTACAATGGTCCATTCATGCATTTCACACTAGCTACTCAAGAGGGGTTTCACTGGTAATTCATAAAGGCGTTAGATGGGAGGTTAGGGAAGCTAGGAGGGATTCTGAAGGTCGTTTCGTCTTTGTATATGCATTAATTAACTCTCGTGAATACGTCATACTGTGTGTTTACAACCCTCCTCCAGCTAATATATCAGTTCTTCGGATGGCAATGAGTTTTGCCCTAAACTTCCCGGATGCAAATGTCATTTGTATGGGGGATTTTAATCTCGTTATGGATAACCGCCTTGATAGACTGAGATTGGGTGATGAGATAGTTGGAGAGCCCCCCTCTCAGGCTCCATCCCAATTGGTTTTATTTATGGAGGGAAGTGGATGGTTGGATTTGTGGAGAACGCGTCACCCCGAGGTAAAAGGATATACCTGCCACTCATCTACGAGACATTTTCTCTCTCTCAGACTACATATTTGGATCCATGGGGTTGGCAATGTGGGTGGATAGTATTGCACATGGTAATAGAGGAATATCTGACCACAGCCTGGTTATCCTTAAGCTTAAATATGGACAATCAAACAATGACATAGTCTGGAAGTTGAATCCATTCTGGCTTAAATTAATAGACTCCAATGATAGAACTGTTGACCAGTTGAATTGCTTCATTTCGTCCCACCCGGAGCCCCAGAACACCAACCTATTTTGGGATGCCCTTAAGGCGTAACTAAGAGGATGTTTATCTTCTACAATCTCTTATATAAAAAGGGTGACCTCAAGGGAGGATGACAAGGAGGAGCAGCGGCTAAAAGACAGGGAGTCCGCATATATATCTGATCCAACTGATGGTAATAGAATTGGGTGGCTAACTTCCCAGAGGTTATATGTTCAGCATACAGACACTAAATCTAAACGTAAATTATTTTTTACTCGTCAATCCTATTTTGAATTGGGAAACCAAGCTAGTAAATTTCTGGCCTTCTTGGTGCGTCAACACAACGTATCCAATACTATATTACAGATTCGAACACCAGACGGATCATTAGTGTCCTCAACTGAGGAAATACTTCACTGTTTCCACAATTATTACAAGTCACTATATACATCTAAGTGTGACTTTGATATTCTGGAAAACCTGGATTATTTATCGGATGTAACATTTCCCGTACAGAGCTCAGCTCAGCGAGCCTTTATGGATGCTGAGTTTACCTTGGAGGAGGTTGAATATGCTATGACGGATATGGCCTCTGAGAAGGCTCCTGGTCCAGACGGGTTTCCCATTGAATTATATAGGAAATATCGTGACACGCTAGCACCACTCTTGCTGAAAGTGTTTCGGGGGATGGGGGAGGAAGGTTCTATGCCTGACACCTTTTACGAGGTGAACATTATTATATTCAAAAAGGAGGGGAAAGACCCTTTGGAATGTGGATCTTACCGCCCTATATCGTTGGTAAATGTAGATTATAAAATTTGTACTAAAATTCTAGCTACTAGACTGAACTCGATTATACTAGACCTCATACATCTGGACCAAACTGGCTTCATGCCGGGCAAAAATACTTCTATTAACATTAGACGAGTCCAGTCGGTAGTCCAATATAGCTCGTTGGTGTCAGACAACTCCTGGGCATTGGCATCGCTGGATGCGGCCAAAGCCTTTGACTCCCTCGAGTGGCCCTTTCTATCAGCATGCTTGCAAAAATATGGTTTTGGTGATAAATTCTTAAAATGGGTGGGTCTATTATATATGAAGCCTAGAGCCCGTCTAATTGTAAATGGCTCCATTTCTAAACCCTTTTCACTATACAGAGGGACCCGCCAGGGGTGTCCGCTCTCTCCGGCAATCTTCGCTCTTGCGATAGAGTATCTGGCGATACGCGTAAGATCCTCTCCTGATATTAAAGGTATAGACATAGCTGGTCGTGTGGACACCATTGGTCTATGCGCTGATGACATGGTGATATTTATGGATAAGGCGGAGGAAACATTGATGCAGGTAATTGCTACTATAGACAAATTTAGTAGATACTCAGGCCTGTACATAAATTGGGACAAGTCCGCGTTGATGCCCCTCTCCCATATTCCAATGCCCCGCCTTGGGACCCTTTCCTCCCTCCCTATTGTACCCAGCTTCAAATATCTAGGCATACACATTTCTCAGTATAGTAGATCTTACTTACAACTTAATATATTCCCATTAGAATTGGTCAAATTTAAATTTGCAGCTCGGAATAAACTCCCACTATCTGTAGCCAGTCATATTATTTTTATTAAAATGATACTGCTTCCCAAGCTCAGCTATAGTCTTCAGCACAGTGCTGTGCTAATCCCTAAATCCTTTTTTGCAAATCTGAATTCTCAAATCATAACCTTCATTTGGGGGAGATCTAGGCCCAAACTCAAGTTATCTACACTGCAGAGACCAAAACAGGGGGTGGAGCGGCGTTACCAGATTTTTATCTATATTACTTGGCTGGTCAGGCTAGAGCTCTCAATAAATGGATGCCCAATAATTCTCTTCCCAACTCTGAAAGCCACCTACTTCACTCGGCCCAAATTGATTGCCCACTAAACCTTCTGGAACTGGAAAAAATTAGTGTCCCCCTTTTGCTACCCTTACTTCGTCTGGCACGATCAGTTTGGAGGCAAATTAAAAAAACTATTGGATTCATAGATATTATAGCAGAGATGCCCCTGTGGAAAAATGGCTATTTCTCAACTTTATTGAATCACCCGTCCACTGACTTTTGGACCGTGCATGGCGTCTCCTCAATAGGTGATCTGTATGGCAGGGGGATCTTTGTGTCTTTTGAGCAACTGCAAACCAAACATGGTATACCGAGATCCCAATTTTTTCGATATTTACAATTAAGGTCAGCCGTTCAATCGTATATGAGGCCAATCTATATCCTCTCTACCTTTGATAGGAATTCTTAACTCGCAGGGTCCCCAAGGCCTTATCTCCTCTCTATATACCTATATGCTATCATCGGGAGCTACATCTACCGTCAATTCTATCAAGGGGAAGTAGGGGGGACTTCTTTCCAATGTACAGGAAGAGGAATGGGAAAATATTCTTGAATCTCCAATTAAAGTATCCCCATCAGTTAATAATAGGATGACCCAACTATATATAATGCACCAATTGTACTTAACTCCAAGACAGCTTTTTAAAATGGGTCGATTCCAAACATCAGAGTGTCTGCGAAGTCACTCATGAGATGCAGATTTTATTCAGATGATATGGAGATGTCCTTTCATTCTTCATTACTGGAAGGAGGTGACATCACTACTAACGTCATTGCTATTAATTCCTGTTCCCCTTGATCCACTAATTTGTATATTTGGAGTATGGGAGGAGGAGACCTGGGATCATTAGATTGATTTTTTCTTATGAGAGACGCTCTTTATGGCATGGAAGGTATTGGCACTGCGGTGGATGGGGAGCTCATGTCCCTCTCTGAGATCTTGGATTGACCTGGTAAATTCGATCATTCCATATGAACGTACGCTGTATCAAAACAGAGGGTGTCCGGGAAAATGTGAAAAAATCTGGGGTAGATGGAATTCTTCCCATCTCACTCTGTAGATATGTCATGATTGGCTTTGGTGCTGGTTGGGGATATCGCATGAGAGACAGACACGAGGTAATGCGTAAAATTAGTAGCTAGAGTAGATATAGGTATAATTTAAGATTTATGGTTTTATGTGTTTTTTTTATTTACATAACACATGTCACAAATGATCTAACACTCACTTTATAGTTACAAGATAACGCTTGTTATAAATAAAAATACATTTTATTGTATGTTCAATAATGCATAACATATGTACTACATACTATGTTCAAAAATCTTGGAAGCAAATCTGTATGTAACAGTTTATTTTGTTGTTAATAAATGAATTTTAAAAAAAACAAAACAAAAAAAAACCCTGATGGAACTGGAGAGGATCTGCAAAGAGGAATGGCAGAGGATCCCCAAATCCAGGTGTGAAAAACTTGTTGCGTCATTCCCAAGAAGGCACATGGCTGTACTAGCTGAAAAGGGTGCTTCTACTCAATACTGAGCAAAGCGTCTGAATACTCATGACTAGTGATGACCGAGCATACTCGGTAATGCTTGTTACTCGCCCGAACATTGCTGTACTCGCAGTACTCGGCGAGCACCGAGCATATCTGGGATTAATCGGCAGGAGCTTGGGTCCCGGCCCTGCCTGATTGGCGCTCTTTAGAGAGCCAATCAACAAGCAGGGATTGTCTGCATGCACTGTAATGCCGCAGCCATGTTGGTTGTGGCACTAGAGTGATTGGCTGGCTGCACAGCATCATCAGGTCTATAAGAGACCTGGCGCCGCCCTGCTCGTTGCATTCAGCTCCTGACTCAGACAGTGTAGGGAGAGTTGCTGTCGAGATAGGGTCATATTTGAGGGTTTATGAGTTAGTGTGGGTATACCATCATAGAATACACAAATCCAGCTAAACGAACAGTCCTTCTAAAGACTAATTACAGAGTATATAGAGTGCAGTGCTAGGTAGGCAGGGGAGTGTATGTGGCTCTATACATATCAGTGCCAAGCATGCAGGCAGTTTATGTGGGTATATTGATATAACTGCATACATCAAGAGGGTCCATTCCATTACTGTCTGCCTATTACATACAGTATATTGACCATATATACAGGTATCAGTGGCTAGGAATAATTTTTTTTGCATCTTAATCCTGATTATTTTGTTCCAAATCAATCCAGAACCCCCTTTTTTTCTCAATCTGCTTGTTGACACTGCAGACTATAGCCAGATCCTTTTCATAGTACAGCGTGAAAATCCAGCAATTTTAAATGGGTTTGCCAGTCCCAGCCATCACATCTGAGTGCACAGAAAATGCTGCCATTTTTTGTGGTACTGTAGAATTTTTTTGGAGTGTCTTATACAATTTATTGACACTATTTTGCTGCCAAAAAATATTTAGCTGCCAAAAAATATTTAGCTTCGGGGTAGATTCTTTACAGTGGGTTTTGACCGCCACATGGATTGCATATAGTGTTGAGCATTTCGATACCGCAAGTATCGAGTATCGGCCGATACTTGCGGTATCGGAATTCCGATACCGAGATCCGATACTTGCCGCATATCAGATACCGGAATCGGAAGTTCTCAATTCAAACAGCACGAATTCAGCCAATGAGGAATGATTCCAAGTGTGGGCACATCCTGTTCAGCATGGTGGGCATGTAACTACTGGCAAGGCTGTGATTGGCTGCTGAAATGATGTCATGATGCACTATAAAAAACGCTGCCGCCCTTTCTGGCTCACTCTGCTGTGAATTCAGTTAGTGACAGGACGCTGTGTTCTGACTGAGGGCCAGTTGAGATAGCGATTTGCTTCTTTGTGCTTTTCCCAGGATAATTTAGCAACCGCTGTGTGTTCACCTTGCTTTTGCCTTGCAGCGCTGTTTTCACAGCGATCTGCAAGGTCTCTGTGTGTGTGTGAGTGCAGCCCACTCTCTAGTCTGTGTGCAGCCATAGCTGGTTGTATTCAGGTCAGGGTGGTTCACTGCCTCATACTGTTCTATCCTTTCCATTGTCCTTTTTTGCAAATAGTGCAGCCAGCTGCACATTTTTTCAAATAATTCCTATTAGTAACTTTCCACCCGTATCCAGCTAAATTGTGGAAAAACACTACATAGGATAACCTAGAGTAGTTTTTTTGGGCCTTGCAGCGCCGTTTACGGCTGTCTGCACGGTCTCCATGTGAGTGCAGCTCGCCCTGTAGTCTGTGTGCAGCCACAGCCGGTTGTATCCAGCTCAGGGTGGTTCACTGACTCATACAGTTCTATCCATGCCATTGTCCTTTTTTGCAAATAGTGCAGCCCGCTGCACATTTTTTCAAATAATTCCTATTAGTGGCTTTCCACCCATATCCAGCTAAATTGTGGAAAAACACTTCATAGGATAACGTAGAGGAGGTTTTTGGGGCCTTGCAGCGCCGTTTACGGCTGTCTGCACGGTCTCCGTGTGAGTGCAGCTCGCCCTGTAGTCTGTGTGCAGCCACAGCTGGTTGTATCCAGCTCAGGGTGGTTCACTGACTCATACAGTTCTATCCATTCCATTGTCCTTTTTTGCAAATAGTGCAGCCCGCTGCACATTTTTTCAAATAATTCCTATTAGTGGCTTTCCACCCGTAACCAGCTAAATTGTGGAAAAACACTACATAGGATAACGTAGAGGAGGTTTTTGGTGCCTTGCAGCGCCGTTTACGGCTGTCTGCACGGTCTCCGTGTGAGTGCAGCTCGCCCTGTAGTCTGTGTGCAGCCACAGCCGGTTGTATCCAGCTCAGGGTGGTTCACTGACTCATACAGTTCTATCCATTCCATTGTCCTTTTTTGCAAATAGTGCAGCCCGCTGCACATTTTTTCAAATAATTCCTATTAGTGGCTTTCCACCCATATCCAGCTAAATTGTGGAAAAACACTACATAGGATAACGTAGAGGAGGTTTTTGGGGCCTTGCAGCGCCGTTTACGGCTGTCTGCACGGTCTCCGTGTGAGTGCAGCTCGCCCTGTAGTCTGTGTGCAGCCACAGCCGGTTGTATCCAGCTCAGGGTGGTTCACTGACTCATACAGTTCTATCCATTCCATTGTCCTTTTTTGCAAATAGTGCAGCCCGCTGCACATTTTTTCAAATAATTCCTATTAGTGGCTTTCCACCCGTATCCAGCTAAATTGTGGAAAAACACTACATAGGATAACGTAGAGGAGGTTTTTGGGGCCTTGCAGCGCCGTTTACGGCTGTCTGCACGGTCTCCGTGTGAGTGCAGCTCGCCCTGTTGTTAGTTCAGCCCCAAAAAAATCAATAAATAATAAAGTTCACCAAACACACCACTTTACAGTTGTGTAGGCCACATTAGCTCATATTAAAGTCTAGTCCACACTTTAGAAAATTTGTGTTTCTTATACCTGTTAGGAGCTGTTAAGGAATAAGCACACTAAGCCGTTAGTACTTTTCTGCTTATCTTTATCAGTCAACCAAGATGAAGGCAGGGAGTAAGGCACGTGGGCGTGGGCACGGAGCAGGGAGAGGACGTGGGGATTCTGTGCCTGCTGCGGGCACCGGTGACTCATCATCACCCAGTTTCAGCAGGGAACAGTCCTTCATGCGCAGCTTTGTCGGAGAGCGCCGTACACCGCTGCTGCGTGAAGACCAAATTGAAGCCGTTGTCGGATGGATGGCAGCTAACGCATCGACTTCAATTAGTGCCACATCCTCTCAGACACAGAGCACTGGAGAGCACCCATCTGTATCTTCTCCACCTGCCAAATTGCCCAGGCAGACAGAGAGCCCAGGACAGGAGCCGTCTCTACTTCTGTTCTCTGAATCTCTTGGCTTGAAAACAGGGGGCCAGCCAAGCAGCATTGGAGAAATGGAAGAAGAGGCAGTGTGCAGTGATGCCCAACAGCTTTTTCTCTCTGAGTCTGAAGAGGCGGGTGGGCCAGTGCCTCCAGTCACCACACCGCAGAACGCATCCGCCGATGACACTCAGGTGCCACTTTCTGGTGCGTGCTCTGCTGCTGAGACTACCCAGGAGGAGCAGTTGGTGGCAGAGGGTAGTGTAGATGATGAGGTCCTTGACCCATCGTGGCGTGAGGGACAGGAAGGTGGTGGCAGCAGCTCTGAGGAAGAAATTCCCCGAATGGGCCAAAGAGGGAGAGGGAGGGGGAAGACTGCGGATCCTGTAGCCTCCACTTTGGCACCCGTTAGGAGTGTGTCTCTTCCAAAAGCCAAAAAGGGCGCTCCCAAGACTTGCAGTGCCTGGTCCTTTTTTGACACAGTTGCAGATGAAATTTGCTATGTCAAATGCAAGGTGTGTCATCACAAAGTCAAAAGAGGGAGAAATGTCAGCAACCTCAATACCTCCAACATGTGGAAACATGTGCAGACCAGGCACGCGGCGGAGTTACAGAAACACACTGAAGAGCTAGGCCAACCAACAGCGGCAGCTACCACCTCTTCAGCTCGTGTTGCCTCTTCCTCCAGCTCACACACAGCTGGTTCGGCTTCCTCCCAGGATCGCCATGGAAGAACCTCTGGCACTGTTGTCTAGAGACCCACTGTAATTCCACCCGCAGCACCACGTTCCCAGTCATCCTCACACTCCCAGCCCAGTCTACAGCCATCGGTAGTACAGGCATGGGAGAAAAGGCGGCCTTTCTCGGCAAACCACCCACGAGCACAGGCTCTGACTGCAGGCATTGCCAAACTGCTGTCACTGGAAATGCTGTCATTCAGGCTGGTGGAGACTGACAGCTTCCGTGACTTGATGTCATTGGCAGTCCCACAGTACAATGTGCCCAGCCGCTTTTATTTCAGCAGGCAAGCCGTCCCTGCCCTGCACAAGCATGTGGAGGGACACATAAAACACGTGCTACTGAACGCCTTCAGTAGCAAGGTCCACCTCACCACCGATGCGTGAACCAGTCAACATGGACAGGGGCGATACCTTTCCCTCACTGCCCATTGGGTTAATGTTGTTGAGCCGGGTACAGATCGTGCGAGTGGCGCAGGAAGTGTCCTGCCCACTCCAAGGATTGCAGGAATCCAGTCTGTACGCATTGACTCCTCCTCTTACACAAGTTCCTCAGAATCATCGCTGCAGGAGCCGTCACAGTACACCTCCACATGGACCCGTGAACGTTTACCTGTTACGACCGACATGAGCACAGCCGTGGCCAAACGTCAACAGGCCGTCTTGAAATTAATTTCTTTGGGGAATCGAAGCCACACAGCGCAGGAGCTCTGGAATGCCATGAAGCAGGAGAGCGATGTGTGGTTTGTGGCAGCGAATCTCCAGCCAGACATGGTAGTGTGTGATAATGGCCGAAATCTGGTGGCAGCTCTGGGCCTCGGCAACCTCACTCACATCCCATGCCTGGCACATGTGCTCAACTTGGTCGTGCAGAGTTTTTTGAGGGACTATCCGGATCTTGATGCACTGCTGCACAAGGTCCGCGTAGAGTGTGCTCACTTGCGGCGTTCCAGCACGGCAAGATCGCGCATTGCGGCTCTGCAGCGCCGATTCCACCTTCCGGAACATCGCATCATATGTGACCTACCTACCAGGTGGAATTCCACGTTACATATGTTGGAGCGGTTGTGTGAGCAGCAGCAAGCAGTAATGGAGTACCAGCTGCATCAGGCGCAAAGAAGTCGCACTCCGCGCCGTTCAGACTTCACAACCACAGAGTGGGCCACTATGAAGGACGTCTGCCAGGTTTTGCGTCCCTTCGATTATTCCACACGGATGGAGAGTGCAGATGATGCTCTAGTCAGCATGACTGTCCCCCTTATCTGCCTGCTTGAAAAATCACTGCAAGCGCTAAGGGATGATGTTGTGGAAGAAGTGGAGGATGAGGATTCACCATTTCCATCATCTTCTGGACAGTCAGCGCCACGTGGTTCCTCACAAACGCGTAGGCAGGGGACACTTTGTGAGGAGGATGAGGAGGAGTCAATGGAGGAGGAAGACATCCGTCCAGAGGAGGGAGTTACACAATTGTCCAGTAGTCAGTGTGTACAGCGAGGGTGGGGTGATGACGAGCGGGCAGAGATCACGCCTCAAGCAGGGGACAGCGTTTCTTGGCCAGTTGGCAGTCTGCAGCACATGGTTGATTACATGCTGCAGTGCCTGAGAAACGACCGCCGCATCGCCCACATTCTCAACATGTCTGATTATTGGGTGTTCACCCTCCTCGATCCTTGCTACCGGGACAACGTACAAAGCCTCATCACACCGTTGAAATGGGAGCGTAAAATGCGGGAGTACCAAGACACACTGGTGAATTCCATCATCTTCTCCAGTCCAACTGAGAGAAGTGCTGCTACTGCATTACAAAGCAGCTCAGTGCATCCAGGCAGTGGAGGAGGCTCTGCACAAAGAGGGAGCAGAAGCAGTGCCTCTGCCCAAGGCAAGACCAGTATGGCCCAACTGTGGCACAGTTTTGTGTGCCCGCCACAAATGTCTACACCATCACAGACGGCTCCAGTCAGCAGGAGGCAACGGTTCCGTCAGATGGTGACAGACTACATGTCTTGCCCTCTTGCTGTACTCCCAGACGGCTCTTCCCCTTTCAAGTTTTGGGTCTCTAAGCTGGATACATGGCCAGAGCTAAGCCAGTATACATTGGAGGTGCTGGCTTGCCCTGTGGCTAGTGTATTATCGGAACGCGTCTTTAGTGCTGCAGGTGGTGTACTAACTGACCGTCGCATGCGACTATCCTCCGATAACGTTGACCGGCTTACTTTCCTGAAAATGAACCAGACCTGGATCTCGCAGGAATTTGCCACTCCTCTTCCTGATTAAATAATTGGGGACAGTCTACAGTATCCAGGTCTCCTGTTGTGTTCATCTTTCTACCACCTGAACTGTAATTCCTGGGCTCCAACACCGCCAGTTGAGGCTCAGAAGTGCCGTCTGCACAGTCAAAACATACGACCCAGTGTTATTGGGTGTCAGTAACGTCAGCTGATCCCCAGCTGTGTAGCCGGCAATGTGTCTTGCGACCACCACGCTGACACAACAACTGAAATGTAAGGGAACCTGTCCCCCCCCAGGCGTTTGTTACTGAAATAGCCACCTTGTGCAGCAGTTATGCTGCACAAGGAAAAGGTAACTATTTTTGTTTAGCTCCTTGCACACGCAGAACTTAACACTTTTAAAGTGTGTCCACTGATACCGTAAAACCATCCCAGAGGTGGGACTTTCCTTTCTAATGTGACGCAGCACCCCCGTCATTCCTACCCTCTTGGCGATGTGCGCCGCCTCCTCCGCGTTGTTTAATTCTGTCCCGGAGCCAGCGCTGTTATGTTATCCCTTGGCCAGGCACACTTTGCGGTGCCCGTCTTCTGACATCATTTGGTGTCAGGCTGGCTGCGCCTGTGCAGCCGCACTGGACAAGATCCCGCCTCGCAGTGTCTTCTGATTTAATCACACTGCGGGCCTGGGATCCCTGGGCATGCGCAGTGCATATCTTCACCTCCGCCTCTCACTCATCTCCCTCCACCTTCTTCAGACTGTGCGCTGTCAGCTGATCCCTAATAGCATGCCACGGCCGTGACACCGCACAGTCTGAAGAAGTCGGAGGGAGGGGAGTGAGAGGCGAGGATATGCACTGCGCATGGCCACGGATCCCAGGCCCGCGGTGGGATTACATTAGACGACACTGCGAGGCGTGATCTCGGCCAGTGCGGCCGCACAGGCGCAGCCAGCCTGACACAAAATGATGTCAGAAGACGGGCACCGCAAAGTGCGCCTGGCCAAGGGATAACATAACAGCACAGGCTCCGGGACGGAATCAAACAACGCTGAGGAGGCGGCACATGGCACCAAGGGGGTAGGAATGACGGCTGGGCTGCGTCACATTACAAAGGAAAGTCCCACCTCCGGGATGGTTTTACGGTATCAGTGGACACACTGTAAGTGTTTAGTTCTGTGTTTGCAAGGAGCATAATGAAAAGAGCCACCTTTTCCTTTGGCATCCTTTGTGATGCAAAAGCTGACTCTTTCAGCTACAAACGCCTTTTGGGGTGGGGGTTAAAGGTTACCTTTCGACTTGCTCCAATCAGGCTTCGGCCTAAACGGTGTTCCTCTGCACCTCCTGCTGTCCCTGGGCTCCAACACCGCTAGTTGGTGCCTGGAAGTGCTGTACGCACAGTCAACAGTCGCTCCTCTGTTATTGGGGTTCAGTAACGTCAGCTGCTCCCCTGCTGTGTGTGCTGCAATACCTCCTATCTGCTCCTCCTGCTTTCCCTGGGCTCTAACACCGCTAGTTGGTGCCTGGAAGTGCTGTCCGCACAGTCAACAGTTGCTCCTCTGTTATTGGGGTTCAGTAACGTCAGCTGCTCCCCTGCTGTGTGTGTTGCAATACCTCCTATCTGCTCCTCCTGCTGTCCCTGGGCTCCAACGCCGCTAGTTGGTGCCTGGAAGTGCTGTCCGCACAGTCAACAGTCGCTCCTCTGTTATTGGGGTTCAGTAACGTCAGCTGCTCCCCTGCTGTGTGTGCTGCAATACCTCCTATCTGCTCCTCCTGCTGTCCCTGGGCTCCAACACCGCTAGTTGGTGCCTGGAAGTGCTGTCCGCACAGTCAACAGTCGCTCCTCTATTATTGGGGTTCAGTAACGTCAGCTGCTCCCCTGCTGTGTATCCGGCAACGTGTCATGCGACCGCCACGCTGGCACAACTAACAGACATTTACATGCCTCCAGTGCAGGCTTCGGACTACACTCTGCTCTTCCGGCTGTCCCTGGGCTCCAACACAGCTGGTTGCTGCCCGGAAGTGCTGTTTGCACAGAGCCAAACACCTCGCCAATGTGTTAGTGGGGTTCAGTAACGTCAGCTGCTCCCCTGCTGTGTATCCGGCAACGTGTCATGCGACCGCCACGCTGGCACAACTCAAATTTAACGGAACCTGCCCACCCCCACCCCCCCAGGCGTTTGTTACTGAAAGAGCCACCTTGTGCAGCAGTAATGCTGCAGAAGGAAAAGGTAGCTCTTTTAATTATGATCCTTTCAAAGGCTGAACTACACACTTATGAAATGTGTCTCCTCACACCGTTTAACCATCCCGGAGGTGGGACTTTCCTTTGTAATGTGACGCAGCCCAGCCGTCATTCCTACCCCCTTGGCGCCGTGCGCCGCCTCCTCAACGTTGTATGATTCTGTCCCGGAGCCTGCACTGTTATGTTATCCCTTGGCCAGGCACACTTAGCGCTGCCCGTCTTCTGACATCATTTGGTGTCAGGCTGGCTGCGCCTGTGCAGCCGCGCTGGACAAGATCCCGCCTCGCAGTGTCTTCTGATTTAATCACACTGCGGGCCTGGGATCCATGGGCATGCGCAGTGCATGCTTCGGCCTACACTCTGCTCCTCCTGCTGACCCCGGGCTCTAACACCGCCAGTTGGCGCCCGGAAGTGCTAGCTGCACAGAGAAAAACACCAGCCAATGTGTCAGTGGGGTTCAGCAACGCCAGCTGTTCCCCTGCTGTGTAGCCGGCATCGTGTCCTGCAAATGCCACACAGACACAACAGACCTAAAACTGCCTCCAGTGCAGGCTTCGGCCTACACCCTGCTCCCTCTCCTCCTGCTGTCCCTGGGCTCTAACACCACCAGTTGGTGCCTGGAAGTGCTGGATGCACAGTTAACACTTGCTGCCGTGTTATTGGGGTTCAGTAACGTCAGCTGCTCCCCTGCTGTGTGTGCTGCAATACCTCCTATCTGCTCCTCCTGCTGTCCCTGGGCTCTAACACCGCTAGTTGGTGCCTGGAAGTGCTGTCCGCACAGTCAACAGTCGCTCCTCTGTTATTGGGGTGCAGTAACGTCAGCTGCTCCCCTGCTGTGTGTGCTGCAATACCTCCTATCTGCTCCTCCTGCTGACCCTGGGCTCTAACACCGCTAGTTGGCACCCGGAAGTGCTAGCTGCACAGAGAAAAACACCAGCCAATGTGTCAGTGGGGTTCAGTAACGGGTTTCAAGAACTGAAATTGAAGGGAACATGTCCCCCCCCAGGTGTTTGTATGTATAACAGCCACCTTGTACAGCAGTAATGCTGCATTTGTACAAGGTGGTTCATTAAGTTACTCTCCTTGCACTTGCCGAACGCAACACGTCTAAAATGTGTCCCCTGAGACCATTAAACCGTCCCTGAGGTGTGACTTTCCTTTGTAATGAAACGCAGCGACCCCCTTGGTAGCGCAGCCCTTCTTCTGACATCATTGTTTGGCTGGGTGCGCCTCTGCGGCCGCCCTGCCCGACACAACGCCCCTCGATGTCTTATTTATTTTGACTGCGAGGGTGTGATTGACGGGCATGAGTAGTGCATATCTTCGCCTGTTGTCACTCATCTCCTTCCGCCTTCTTCAGACTGTACGGCTTCATGGCCGTGGCATGCGATAAGGGATCAGCTGGCGCCACACAGTCTGAAGCAGGTGTAAGGACCCGAGTGAGAGGCGAACATATGTACTGCGCAAGGCCATGAATCCCAGCCCCGCAGTGTGAAACAATGTAAAGACACTGCTGGGCTGGGATTCATGGGCATCGCGAACCGCACCAGCCGACATCAAATGATGTCAGTAGACGGACAGCGCATGGCCAAGGGATAACGCAACAGTGCAGACACCTGTACAGCAAAATGCGATGCTCAGGAGGCCGCGCCAAGCACCAAGGTGGTATTTTTGCCAGCTGTGCTGCGTCTCATTAAGAAGAGAACTCCCTCCTCCAAGACAGTTTTGACTGTATAAGGGCCTAAATGTGGTACGTGTTTCATTCAGCGTGTGCAAGGAACAAAATTAAAAGAGCAACCTTTGACTTGGGCAGCATTACTGCTGCCCAAGGTGTGGCTCTTCTAGTTTGTAACACCTGAGGGGGGGTTAAAGGTTACCTTTAAAATTGGTTCAATTAGGCTTCGGCCTACACTCTGCTCCCTCTCCTCCTGCTGTCCCTGGGCTCTAACACTGCCAGTTGGTGCCCGGAAGTGCTGGCTGCACAGAGCAAAACACCCGCCACTCTGTCAGTGGGGTTCAGCACCGCCAGCTGTTCCCCTGCTGTGTAGCTGGCAACGTGTCCTGCAAAAGCCACGCAGACACAAAGCTGCCGCCAGTGCAGGCTTCGGCCTACACTCTGCTCCCTCTCCTCCTGCTGACCCTGGGCTCTAACACTGCCAGTTGGAGCCCGGAAGTGCTAGCTGCACAGAGCAAAACACCCGCCACTCTGTCAGTGGGGTTCAGCACCGCCAGCTGTTCCCCTGCTGTGTAGCTGGCAACGTGTCCTGCAAAAGCCACGCAGACACAAAGCTGCCGCCAGTGCAGGCTTCGGCCTACACTCTGCTCCCTCTCCTCCTGCTGACCCTGGGCTCTAACACTGCCAGTTGGCACCCGGAAGTGCTAGCTGCAGAGAGAAAAACACCAGCCAATGTGTCAGTGGGGTTCAGCACCGCCAGCTGTTCCCCTGCTGTGTAGCTGGCAACGTGTCCTGCAAAAGCCACGCAGACACATGAACTGAAATTGAAGGGAACCTGTCCCCCCCAGGCGTTTGTATGTATTACAGCCACCTTGTACAGCAGTTATGCTGCATTTGTGCAAGGTGGCTCATAAACGTATTCTCCTTGCACACGTGGAACTGAACACGTCTAAAATGTGTCCCCTGAGACCATTAAAACGTCCCTCAGGTGTGACTTTCCTTTGTAATGACACGCAGCAACCCCGTTGGTAGCGCTGCCCGTCTTCTCACATCATTGTTTGGCTGGCTGCGCCTCTGCGGCCGCCCTGCCCGACACAACGCCCCTCGGTGTCTAATTTCTTTAGACTGCGAGGGTGTGATTGATGGGCATGACCAGTGCCTATCTTCGCCTGGCACTTATCTCCTTCCGCCTTCTTCACACTGTGCGGCCTCATGGCCGTGGCATGCCATAAGGCATCAGCTGGCGCCGCACAGTCTGAAGCAGGTGTAAGGACCCGAGTGAGAGGCGAACATATGTACTGCGCAAGGCCATGAATCCCAGCCCCGCAGTGTGAAACAATGTAAAGACACTGCTGGGCTGGGATTCATGGGCATCGCGAACCGCACCAGCCGACATCAAATGATGTCAGAAGACGGACAGCGCATGGCCAAGGGATAACGCAACAGCGCAGACTCCTGTACAGCAAAATGCGATGCTCAGGAGGCCGCGCCAAGCACCAAGGTGGTATTTTTGCCAGCTGTGCTGCGTCTCATTAAGAAGAGAACTCCCTCCTCCAAGACAGTTTTGACTGTATAAGGGCCTAAATGTGGTACGTGTTTCATTCAGCGTGTGCAAGGAACAAAATTAAAAGAGCAACCTTTGACTTGGGCAGCATTACTGCTGCCCAAGGTGTGGCTCTTCTAGTTTGTAACACCTGAGGGGGGGTTAAAGGTTACCTTTAAAATTGGTTCAATTAGGCTTCGGCCTACACTCTGCTCCCTCTCCTCCTGCTGTCCCTGGGCTCTAGCACTGCCAGTTGGTGCCCGGAAGTGCTGGCTGCACAGAGCAAAACACCCGCCACTCTGTCAGTGGGGTTCAGCACCGCCAGCTGTTCCACTGCTGTGTAGCTGGCAACGTGTCCTGCAAAAGCCACACAGACACAAAGCTGCCGCCAGTGCAGGCTTCGGCCTACACTCTGCTCCCTCTCCTCCTGCTGACCCTGGGCTCTAACACTGCCAGTTGGCGCCCGGAAGTGCTAGCTGCACAGAGAAAAACACCAGCCAATGTGTCAGTGGGGTTCAGCACCGCCAGCTGTTCCCCTGCTGTGTAGCTGGAAACGTGTCCTGCAAAAGCCACGCAGACACAAGAACTGAAATTGAAGGGAACCTGTCCCCCCCCAGGCGTTTGTATGTATTACAGCCACCTTGTACAGCAGTCATGCTGCATTTGTGCAAGGTGGCTCATAAACTTATTCTCCTTGCACACGTGGAACTGAACACGTCTAAAATGTGTCCCCTGAGACCATTAAAACGTCCCTCAGGTGTGACTTTCCTTTGTAATGACACGCAGCAACCCCGTTGGTAGCGCTGCCCGTCTTCTCACATCATTGTTTGGCTGGCTGCGCCTCTGCGGCCGCCCTGCCCGACACAATGCCCCTCGGTGTCTAATTTCTTTAGACTGTGAGGGTGTGATTGATGGGCATGACCAGTGCCTATCTTCGCCTGGCACTTATCTCCTTCCGCCTTCTTCACACTGTGCGGCCTCATGGCCGTGGCATGCCATAAGGCATCAGCTGGCGCCGCACAGTCTGAAGCAGGTGTAAGGACCCGAGTGAGAGGCGAACATATGTACTGCGCAATGCCATGAATCCCAGCCCCGCAGTGTGAAACAATGTAAAGACACTGCTGGGCTGGGATTCATGGGCATCGCGAACCGCACCAGCTGACATCAAATGATGTCAGAAGAAGGACAGCGCATGGCCAAGGGATAACGCAACAGCGCAGACTCCTGTACAGCAAAATGCGATGCTCAGGAGGCCGCGCCAAGCACCAAGGTGGTATTTTTGCCAGCTGTGCTGCGTCTCATTAAGAAGAGAACTCCCTCCTCCAAGACAGTTTTGACTGTATAAGGGTCTAAATGTGGTACGTGTTTCATTCAGCGTGTGCAAGGAACAAAATTAAAAGAGCAACCTTTGACTTGGGCAGCATTACTGCTGCCCAAGGTGTGGCTCTTCTAGTTTGTAACACCTGAGGGGGGGTTAAAGGTTACCTTTAAAATTGGTTCAATTAGGCTTCGGCCTACACTCTGCTCCCTCTCCTCCTGCTGTCCCTGGGCTCTAACACTGCCAGTTGGTGCCCGGAAGTGCTGGCTGCACAGAGCAAAACACCCGCCACTCTTTCAGTGGGGTTCAGCACCGCCAGCTGTTCCACTGCTGTGTAGCTGGCAACGTGTCCTGCAAAAGCCACACAGACACAAAGCTGCCGCCAGTGCAGGCTTCGGCCTACACTCTGCTCCCTCTCCTCCTGCTGACCCTGGGCTCTAACACTGCCAGTTGGCGCCCGGAAGTGCTAGCTGCACAGAGCAAAACACCCGCCACTCTGTCAGTGGGGTTCAGCACCGCCAGCTGTTCCCCTGCTGTGTAGTTGGCATTGTGTCCTGCAAAAGCCATGCAGACACAAGAACTGAAATTGAAGGGAACCTGTCCCCCCCCAGGCGTTTGTATGTATTACAGCCACCTTGTACAGCAGTCATGCTGCATTTGTGCAAGGTGGCTCATAAACGTATTCTCCTTGCACACGTGGAACTGAACACATCTAAAATGTGTCCCCTGAGACCATTAAAACGTCCCTCAGGTGTGACTTTCCTTTGTAATGACACGCAGCAACCCCTTTGGTAGCGTTGCCCGTCTTCTCACATCATTGTTTGGCTGGCTGCGCCTCTGCGGCCGCCCTGCCCGACACAACGCCCCTCGGTGTCTAATTTCTTTAGACTGCGAGGGTGTGATTGATGGGCATGACCAGTGCCTATCTTCGCCTGGCACTTATCTCCTTCCGCCTTCTTCACACTGTGCGGCCTCATGGCCGTGGCATGCCATAAGGCATCAGCTGGCGCCGCACAGTCTGAAGCAGGTGTAAGGACCCGAGTGAGAGGCGAACATATGTACTGCGCAAGGCCATGAATCCCAGCCCCGCAGTGTGAAACAATGTAAAGACACTGCTGGGCTGGGATTCATGGGCATCGCGAACCGCACCAGCCGACATCAAATGATGTCAGAAGACGGACAGCGCATGGCCAAGGGATAACGCAGCAGCGCAGACTCCTGTACAGCAAAATGCGATGCTCAGGAGGCCGCGCCAAGCACCAAGGTGGTATTTTTGCCAGCTGTGCTGCGTCTCATTAAGAAGGGAACTCCCTCCTCCAAGACAGTTTTGACTGTATAAGGGCCTAAATGTGGTACGTGTTTCATTCAGCGTGTGCAAGGAACAAAATTAAAAGAGCAACCTTTGACTTGGGCAGCATTACTGCTGCCCAAGGTGTGGCTCTTCTAGTTTGTAACACCTGAGGGGGGGTTAAAGGTCACCTTTGAAATTGGTTCAATTAGGCTTCGGCCTACACTCTGCTCCCTCTCCTCCTGCTGTCCCTGGGCTCTAACACTGCCAGTTGGTGCCCGGAAGTGCTGGCTGCACAGAGCAAAACACCCGCCACTCTGTCAGTGGGGTTCAGCACCGCCAGCTGTTCCCCTGCTGTGTAGCTGGCAACGTGTCCTGCAAAAGCCACGCAGACACAAAGCTGCCGCCAGTGCAGGCTTCGGCCTACACTCTGCTCCCTCTCCTCCTGCTGACCCTGGGCTCTAACACTGCCAGTTGGCGCCCGGAAGTGCTAGCTGCACAGAGAAAAACACCAGCCAATGTGTCAGTGGGGTTCAGCACCGCCAGCTGTTCCCCTGCTGTGTAGCTGGAAACGTGTCCTGCAAAAGCCACGCAGACACAAGAACTGAAATTGAAGGGAACCTGTCCCCCCCCAGGCGTTTGTATGTATTACAGCCACCTTGTACAGCAGTCATGCTGCATTTGTGCAAGGTGGCTCATAAACTTATTCTCCTTGCACACGTGGAACTGAACACGTCTAAAATGTGTCCCCTGAGACCATTAAAACGTCCCTCAGGTGTGATTTTCCTTTGTAATGACACGCAGCAACCCCGTTGGTAGCGCTGCCCGTCTTCTCACATCATTGTTTGGCTGGCTGCGCCTCTGCGGCCGCCCTGCCCGACACAACGCCCCTCGGTGTCTAATTTCTTTAGACTGCGAGGGTGTGATTGATGGGCATGACCAGTGCCTATCTTCGCCTGGCACTTATCTCCTTCCGCCTTCTTCACACTGTGCGGCCTCATGGCCGTGGCATGCCATAAGGGATCAGCTGGCGCCGTACAGTCTGAAGCAGGTGTAAGTACCCGAGTGAGAGGTGAACATATGTACTGCGCAAGGCCATGAATCCCAGCCCCACAGTGTGAAACAATGTAAAGACACTGCTGGGCTGGGATTCATGAGCATCGCGAACCGCACCAGCCGACATCAAATGATGTCAGAAGACGGACAGCGCATGGCCAAGGGATAACGCAACAGTGCAGACTCCTGTACTGCAAAATGCGATGCTCAGGAGGCCGCGCCAAGCACCAAGGTGGTATTTTTGCCAGCTGTGCTGCATCTCATTAAGAAGGGAACTCCCTCCTCCAAGACAGTTTTGACTGTATAAGGGCCTAAATGTGGTACGTGTTTCATTCAGCGTGTGCAAGGAACAAAATTAAAAGAGCAACCTTTGACTTGGGCAGCATTACTGCTGCCCAAGGTGTGGCTCTTCTAGTTTGTAACACCTGAGGGGGGGTTAAAGGTTACCTTTAAAATTGGTTCAATTAGGCTTCAGCCTACACTCTGCTCCCTCTCCTCCTGCTGACCCTGGGCTCTAACACCGCCAGTTGGGGCCCGGTACTGCTAGCTGCACAGAGAAAAACACCAGCCAATGTGTCAGTGGGGTTCAGCACCGCCAGCTGTTCCCCTGCTGTGTAGCCGGCATCGTGTCCTGCAAATGCCACACAGACACAACAGACCTCCAAATGCCTCCAGTGCAGGCTTCGGCCTACACTCTGCTCCCCCTGCTGACCTTTTGCTCCAACCCCACTAGTTGGGGCTGTAAGAATTCAAGCTTGAATAGGTCCCCATCCTGGTTCCAGTACCGTCAGCTGGTTCCGGGCAGAGCCTTTGGCTTAGGTGCCTCCCTCTGGGTATCCGAGTTCCACCAACGTCAGGTGGTCCTTGGTAGTGCTTTCAGGCACGGGTACCTCCTGCTTAGTAACCGGGTTCCAGTAACGTCAGCTGGTCCTCGGTAGTTCCATTGGCTCTTGGACCTTCGGCTACCCATCCGGGTTCCAGTACCGTCAGCTGGTTCTCGGCAGTGTCTTTTGCTCTTGTACCTTCTGCTCCCCATCCTGGTTCCAGTACCGTCAGATGGTTCCGGGCAGAGCCTTTGGCTTAGGTGCCTCCCTGTGGGTATCCAAGTTCCACCAACGTCAGGTGGTCCTTGGTAGTGCTTTCAGGCACGGGTACCTCCTGCTTAGTAACCGGATTCCAGTAACGTCAGCTGGTCCTCGGTAGTTCCATTGGCTCTTGGACCTTCGGGTAGCCATCCGAGTTCCAGTTCCATCAGCTGTTTCTCTGCATTTTCTCAGCCTTCTTGTACCTTCTGCTACATTTCCAAGTTCAAGACCATAAAGACGATGACCCGGAAGACCACCCCTAAGATGACGACGACAACTGAGACGACAACCACTGAGATGACGACGACCCTGGAGACGATGACCCTGAAGACCACCCTGATGACGACGACCCCGGAGATGACGACCCTGGAGACGACGACGATATGGGAGACCGAGAAGCAGAAGAACAAGAGGCTGCAGAACAAAGAGCAGAAGAACATTAAGCATAACACTAAATATCAGAGCAAAAGATATTATCTAAATTATAAGCAGAAGAAGACTAAGCAGTGTATGAGTCCGTTCCTCCTCGTGGTGCCCCTCGATAAAGCCTGATGCTGCAGGCCAAACTGAACGCCGACAAATCTAACGGTTTTGTGACAGGCAGAACGGAAGGTGTAATCTTCAAACTTTTATAGATAACAACTACGGGAATGCCTGTCACAAATAAGAATATGATGAAGAAGTTGAATATGAAGAAGAATAATAGTTAAATAAAAAGAATATGAACAATGTAACAAAAAAAATTATAGGTAGAAGATGAAGAAGAAGATGAATAAGGTGAAGAAGAACTTGATGTCAAAGATGCTGATGATGATGAAGAAGAAAGTGTGGGAGAAGTAAAAAAGAGGGTGAAGGGCGTGGAAGTAGTGAAACATCAATATCTGACAAAATAAAAAAAATCTTAACATAGTCAATATCTTTGTAACTCCGAACGTCTTAAACATTTTTTAAAATTCCTGCTATTCTATTTGATTGGGCTAAACCTCTATGCCTTTAATGTCTCCGCCACCTCCCCCAATACATCCTACATTATTCTTAGTTGTTTTCCTTCATGTAGAATGAACCTACAAGGAAAGAAAGGGTTTATTTTAATTCCGATATTTTTGTCCCATTGACTTGCATTGGTATCGGGTATTGGTATCGGTGAGATCCGATATTTTGCCGGTATCGGGCGATACTTTCCGATACCGATACTTTCCGATATCGGAAGGTATCGCTCAACACTAATTGCATATCATTGCGCTCAAAATTGTGCCATTTCAGGACTTTATAGAATATTTTTGTTGTGTCATAGCCTACTTATTGACACAATTTTGCTGGCCAAAAAAAATACAGGCCAGATATTTGAAAGTGTGCTATCTCCATCGCACGCCTCATCTATCTGTGGGATACAAATTGTGACATTTGAGACCTCCATTCACCTTTTTATGCTGTGTGTTACCCTAGTTCTATACACTATTTTCTTAAAAAAATACAGTCCACATGTTGAACAGTGTGTTATCTCCGTCAGACGCCTCATCTATCTATGGGATACAAATTGTGGCATTTGAGAGCTCCATTCAACTGTTTTTGCTGTGTCTTACCCTATTTCTATACACTCCCTGACAGAAGTTATGTCATGTAGGGTTGAGCGACTTTTACTTTTTCAGGATCGAGTCGGGTTTCGCGATTTCGGGTGAAATCGGCCGATTATTGCGCAAAGTCGGGGATCCGACCGAAACACGAAACCCAATGCAAGTCAATGGAGAATCAAAGTCGGCAGTGAGTGGAGGACAGGAAAACACCAACAGAGCCCATTTTAATGCCAAAAACATCAATTCTTGTTACTTAAGCTTGTCAATCTTAATTTACCTTATAATAATAGTTAGCCATTGAAAATTTGGGGGTCATTTGGCAACAGTTGTGGGGGGAGTAGGGCTGGCTCAAGTTTTTCGTGGGCCCAGGAAATGAGGACTACGTCACGGCGGTGGAGCAGGGAGAGGTAAGTATTTCAACTTTGCAAGTGCTGTGATCCTGAGCAAGCAGGGGGGGCACACTCGTTCGCATTGCCACTGGCACAGGGCCCCTCAAAGTACGGTGTAGTGATTGACGGCGGGGGCGCCTCCCACCGGCAGAGACACTTTTGCGTACTATGAGGGGCCCTGTGCCAGTGACGTCGCCCACGAGTATGCCCCCCCACCTGTTGAAGGAACCTGCACTTTCATCTGCACCTTCCTCTTTGTCCCCGTGTAAGGTGGTATAGTATGCGGAAAGGGGAACCAGACAATCTGCAGGGTCAGATTCAGGCTGTGTAGAGTGCAAGGGGAATGTAGTGGTCTGTGTCAATGTACCAGCAGACTCATCTAGCAGTGGCTGGGCAATGGGCAGGAATGAGGAGGAAACACAGATATAGGCCCAAAATAAAAAAAAAGTAGGCTAAAAGCTGTTAAAAATTGGTAACAGGAGTAAACAGGCGGCATTGGTTTGTTCAGTGGAGGAGAACAACAATCAGCGGCAGACACCGTTAGTAGGCCCAACCAAACAAGTAGGCCAAATGCAGTTTCATATTCTAAATATAGGCTGAAAGGCTGAAGATTGAAGCTCAGCTTTGTGTAGTAGAGGAAAACAAGAGGCAGCAGCAGACAACGTTACTAGGCCCAAACCAAGAACTAGGCCAAATGTAGTTTCATATTGTTGTTACAGACCAAAAGCCTGAAGCTTCAAGCTCAGCTTTGTTTAGTAGAGGAAAACAAGAGGCGGCAGCAGACAATGTTACTAGGCCCAACCCAACAAGTAGGCCAAATGCAGTTTAATATAAAAAATATTTAAACGAAAGCCTGAAGATTGAAGCACAAGAAAAATAAACCAGGAGAACACCAAGGAGCGGCAGACACCCTTAGTAGGCCCCAACCCCACAAGTAGGCCAAATGCAGTTTAATATTTGAAACGGGACAACAGTTGAAGTTCAGCTTTGTTCAGTGAAGGAAAAAAAAGAAGCAGCGGCAGACACCGTTATTACGCCCATATAATAAAGACAGTGGTAGTAGGCGCAAAGTATTAAATGGAGGCCAGGGCCCCTGTATATTTTAACTATCATCTATCATTTCAAATCATTCGTATTGGCAGTGCCATTTAAGGTTTTATCCACACAGACTACACAGTGGTGGAGCTGGGAGAGGTAGTATTGCAAGTGGTAGAGCACTGTTCAAGCTGGGGGGGAACACTCTCTCGTGGGCGGCGGTACTGGCACAGGGCCCCTCATATTACGACGGTGTAATATGAGTTGTGGTTCAGTGTCTCTCCCCAAAAAATGAGGAAGTCTGGTGGAAGAGGCCGTGGACGGGGGTTGCCAGCTGGTACTGATGGTGCTGATGGTGCTGCATCTCGTGGTAGTGGCAAAAGCACAGTAGCACCTAAGGCTGGAGGTGTTCAGAATGCGTCATCGTCTGGCTACACAAGGCCTCGAAGGCTCCCTTACCTGGGAGTAGGAAAACAGCTTTTAAAGCCAGAGAAGCAGGAAAAAGTGTTGTCTTTCCTTGCTGACTCACCCTGTAGCTCTTTCGCCTCCTCTTCCCAAAGTTCTAAATGTAAGAGCAGCCAGTCGTCAGTGGATGCTCCCGGTCAGGAAAAATACGTTTCCTTGTGTCCTTCTCCCAAACCAAAAGTGAAGGATGCATCAGGCGACACTACAGGTTACCATGGAGCTCTTTACACATACCGTGCCTGGGCTAGAAAGGGAAATTGTACACTGCCAATTACAAGAAGAATCGGACATGGAGTGCACTGATGCACAGCCACAGCTAGATTGTGATGCTGTTCCATTGACACTGATCACTACATTGCCCTCGCAGTTTACTGAGCCAGAATGTGACCCTGATGAGACTATGGTGCCCTGTCCCGAACGCTATAGCACCTTACACGGTGACACTGAGGAAGGTGCACATGACATTGAGGAGGAGGTGATAGATGACCCAGTTGTTGACCCAGATTGGCAGCCATTGGGGGAAGAGGGTGCCGCTGCCACTAGCTCAGAAGCGGAGGAGGATGATCCTCAGCAGCCATCTACATTGCAACAGCTGTCATCTGGCAGGCCCGTATCAGGCCAAAAATGTTTGCGAAAAACAAAAACAGTTTTAGGAGAGCGTGGCCATTTGGTGAAAGTAGCACAGCGCACAATGCCTGAAAAGGTTTTCGATAGTAGGAAGAGTGTAGTGTAGCAATTTTTTAACCAAGATCAGAATGATCAGTCAAAAGTTATCTGTAAGAAATGCTCAAAGACCTTTAGCAGAGAGAAGAATCGTCAAAATTTTAATACAACGTGCATGCTTAGACATTTAACCAGCATGCACTTGCAAGCCTGGACTAACTACCAAACGTCCCATACCGTTGGTGCACCTGCTCGGAATGAAGGTAGTCAGCAATGCTACATTGCTTCCCTCACTGTAAGCCCACCGGTTAGGACACCACCAGCAGCAAATGTGGAGGTATTGTCATAAGGCCAAAGCAGTCAGGGAATCACAAGGTTATTGGTAGGAAAGACTGTATGTAGGCCAACAACAAGAATACCATAACAAACTCTCTCTCAATCCGCCATGTCCACCACCACCACCGCTAGTTCCACCATATGCAGCTCTCCAGTCCAGCTCACCCTACAAGAGTCTCTCGTTAGGAAAAGAAAGTACTCATCCTCTCATTAGCGTACACAGGATTTCAACGCCCACATTGCTATACTAATCTCATTACAGATGATGCCCTACCGTTTGTTTGAAAGTGAAGCTTTCAAAGACCTGATGGCCCATGCAGTACTACGCTATGACCTACCCAGTCACCACTTCTTTGCGAGAAAAGCCATCCCAGCCCTCCACCAGCATGTCAAAGACCGCATTGTCCATGCCTTGAGGCAATCAGTCAGTGTAAAGGTGCACCTCACAACAGATGCATGGACCAGTAGGCATGGCCGGGGACTTTACGTGTCCATCACGGCGCACTGGGTTAATGTGTAGGATGCAGGGTCCACAGGGGGCAGCCATACTGGGACAGTTCAGCCTATCCCACAGTCTAAGGAAACAGTTGACATAAGGCGTTCGCCACTCCTCCTCCTCCTCCTCCCAAAGCGAAAGCTCGTGCATAAAGCGCATTCGCCCCACCACTCCATCCGCAGCTGCCAGTGTTGCACACGGGGTGTCCCATTATCGAACAGCTAGTGGTAAGCGTTAGCAGGCTGTGTTTGAAATGAAGTGTTTGGGCGACAACAGACACACCGCGGAAGTACTGGTGGAGTACCTGCAGCAACAAACTCAGTCATGGCTGGGCAGTGTACATCTTGAGGCAGGCAAGGTATTCAGTGATAACGGAAGGAATTTTATGGCTGCCATAGCCCTTTCAGAACTGAAACACATACCTTGCCTGGCTCACACCTTTAACCTGGTGGTGCAGGGCTTCCTAAAAAATTATCCAAAGTTACCAGCCCTGCTCCTGAAGGTGCGAAAACTTTGCTCGCACATCTGCCGGATGCCCATACACTCCAGCCGTATGCTGAACCATCAGCGATCGCTGAATCTTCCCCAGCACCGCCTAATAATCGACGTTGCAACAAGGTGGAACTCCACACTGCACTTGATTCAGAGGCTGTGCGAACAGAGGTGTGCTGTAATTAATTTGTGGGAGGATACACGGGCAGGCACTTGGATGGCAGACATGGAGTTGTCTGGTGTGCAGTGGTCGACGCCATCATAAGCATTAACATCCCACTTATGCGTCTGCTGATGCAAAGTTTGACGCACATTAAGGAGCAGGCGTCTGCAGCCGAGGAGGAGGGAAGCCTTAATGACAGTCAGCCATTGTCTGCTCAGGGAACTGTCCAGGACGAATTGGCGGACGAAGAGGATGAGGAGGAGGATGATGGGGATGAATATGTATGGGAGGAGGATGATTCTCAGGTGGCAATAGAAACTGGTGGCATTGCAAGGTCTGGTACAGGTTTATTGTGGGACACTTGTGATGTTGATTTGCAAGAAAGTGGTCCTCAACCCAGTAGAAACAGTTAATTAACACCTGGAACATTGGCCCACATGGCTGAGTATGCCTTGCGTATCCTAAAAAGGGACCCCCGCATTGTTAAAATGATGACCGATGACGACAACTGGTTGGCCTGCCTCATGGATACAAGATATAAAGGAAAACTGCAAAATATCATGCCACATGAGAACCTAGGTCAAATATTGGCTACCAAACAAGCAACTCTTGTAGACCGTTTGGTTCAGGCATTCCCAGCACACAGCGGCGGTGATGGTTCTCACATGAGCTGCAGGGGGCAACATGGCAGAGGTGCTAGAGGTGCAGAAATCCGAAGTGGCGTTGGACAGAGGGGTTTTATGACAAGGTTGTGGAATGATTTCGCAATGACCGCTGACACGACAGGGACAGCTGCATCGATTCAAAGTGACAGGAGACAGCATTTGTCCAGTATGGTTACAAACTACTTTTCCGCCCTTATCGATGTTCTCCCTCACAGGTCATTCCCCTTTGATTACTGGGCATCTAAACTAGACACCTGGCCTGAATTGCCAGAATATGGATTACAGGACCTCGATTGCCCTGCTGTCAGTGTGCTTTCAGAAAGAATGTTCAGTGCTGCTGGTTCAATACAGGAAAGAAATATATCTTGGTACCGTGTTAGCCAGTAGATAGAAAAATATTTGGAATTGAGAGTCCTCAGTGGTTGATACCTTTTAATGGCTAACTGAAAAGATGGTAACAAATTGCTAGCTTTCGAGACTACATACGCCTCTTCATCAGGCAAAGACTAAAACAAAAACCATGGATAAGCCAGGTGACATGAAGCAGAATTACCATGGGTGATAAACAGTTACGTCCATAAATATTGGGCCAATTCTTAGATAAGGATTGTTTTATTGTCCTGTGATTAGGGTCTCTGTTGTGATGACCCCACATGGTCTGATGGGCAAGTTCCTTAATTGATGTAAAAAGACATAAATCCATGTGACACATTCATTCCTGCAGTTAGAGTGTCAAAGGTCATCATCAGTTTATATTCCCAGACTCTTCTGTCTTTCTGCGATTTGAAGTTACCTTTTAACACAAGTAATTTCATGTCCATAATGTTATGATTTGGGAGACAGAAATGTATTGCCACAGGTATATCCATTCTTTTTTCTCTTATTGTATGGCGGTGAGAGTTCATCCTTGTTCTCAATTTTTGCCCTGTCTCCCCCACATACAGACCCCCAGTTGGACATTTAGTACAAATAATTAAGTACACCACATTAGAAGTGACGCAGCTGAAAGTACCTGGTATCTTGTAGTCCTGTTGTGAGTTGAGAATCTTTATCTTGTCCGTGGTCTTTATAAATGGACAGGTTTTACATTTTTTCTGGTTGCAGGGAAAGGTACATGCAGCTGTTGGAGAGGACAGGATGCTCTTGACAATGATGCTTCTTAGATTTGGGGGCTGCCTAAAACACAGTAGTGGGGGGTCTGGAAAAATGGATTGTAAGTGGGCATCTTTTTGCAGTAAAGGTTGTAATTTCCTTGCAGCTCCCCTTAGCGCCTCCAGATTTGGATTGTAGGTAACTACTAGAGGTACCCGGTTATTTTCTTCTTTAGTTTTGTAATGTAGCAGGTGATTCCTTGATATTCTGGTGGCTCTTGTGATCTGATTTTCAATTGTTCTTGGATGGTAGCCCTGATTCAAAAAGGTCTTTCCGAGGCGACCCAGGTGTTCATCTCTATCCATTGGGTTGGAACATATACGATTGTATCTGATGGCTTGGCTGTAGACAATGGAGTTTTTTATGTGTTTTGGATGGAAACTGTCCCATTTAAGGTATGTTGGACGGTCGATTGGCTTCTGATACAGGGATGTCTCTATTTTATTGTTCTGCAGCTTAATGATGGTGTCCAAAAAGTTAATTTCAGTGCAGGAGTAGTTGAGTGTCAAGTTGATGGTGGGATGAAATTGATTAAAATGTTCATGGAACGTCTTTAGCTGTGGTTCAGACTCCGTCCAGATGATTAAAATGTCATCAATGTAGCGGTAGTAGGCCAGAGGCCTGATGGGACATGAGAACAAAAAGTCGCTTTCAAGCTTGGCCATGAAAAGATTTGCATACTGTGGGGCCATTTTATTTCCCATTGCTGTGCCAGTCTCCTGTAGATAGATCTTCTTGTCAAACTCAAAGTAATTGTGGGTGAGGATGAATTTTAGAAGTTTCACCACAAAATTTGCATCAGTCCCTGTGTTTTCCAGGAAGAATTTGCAGGCATTTAATCCATCCTGGTGTGGGATATTGGAGTACAAAGATTCCACATCCATGGTGGCCAGGATGGTTCCTTCTGGTAGAGGACCTATTGCTGATAGTTTATTCAATAGGTCAGTTGTGTCCTGAATGAAGCTGGGTGTATCCTTTACCAGGGGTTTAAGAACACCCTCTACCCATCCAGATACCTGCTCAGTAAGGGTGCCCACACATGAAATAATTGGTCTTCCTGGGTTTCCAGATTTGTGGATTTTGGGAAGCATGTAGAATGCCCCTGTTCTTGGACTTTCTGGTATCAGGTCATTGGCTCTTATGGATACGTCGGGCAGACAAGATACCAACTTGTTTAGTTCCTTGTAATAATCCTGTGTAGGATCCGACTCCAATTTTTTGTAGTAGCGTGTGTCCACAAGTTGTCTGTTTGCTTCCCTCATATAGTCTGATGTGTTCATCATGACTATTGCACCTCCCTTGTCAGCAGGTTTGATGATGATTTCTTTGTTGGTTTTCAGAGACTGTATGGCCTTTCTCTCCTGGGCACTGATGTTGGATGCTTGTCTCCTGTTAGTATCTATGATGGTGGATTTTATCAAATGTCTGAAGGAGTCTATATAGTTATCCAAATGAGGGTTTCGTCCCGGTGGAGGTGTCCAGTCTGACCTCTTCTTTGTTGTTAGGATCCCTTTTCCTTCAGTCCAGGTGGGATTCGAATCTTCTGTATCATTGAAATATTCCCTCAGACGCAGTCTCCTGAAAAAATGTTCCATATCACTGCAGAGTTCAGTTTTATCCAGGGCCTTAGTAGAACAAAATGAGAGTCCTCTGGAAAGCACGGCCAGCTCCACTTTGTTGGGTTTATAATCTGAGAAATTAATGACACAGTTATTTGTGCCTGGAATGGAGTGGTTGTCCAAGTTGTCAGGTTTAGGCTTTGTTTTGTATCTGTTTGCATAGAATTGTGGCGCAATCTGTGCAGTTTCTTTTCCTTGTTATGAATTAGATGGGTCCGTAGTTTGTTGTAATATTGTTGTAATTTTTGCTCTGTGTCTTCTGTAAGTGTTTTCCTCAGGGTTTCAAATTGCCCTTGGACTTTACTCTTTATGCTGTAGCAGACATGCAAAAGATGATTCCTTAATCTCTCAGAAGTCCTGTGACACAGGTTCTGTGCATAATGGGTGTTGTAGGTATGAAGAATTGGGTTTGTAATCCAGAGTCCTTTGGGAATTAGATTCTCCTTTTTGCATGTAGATAGGAAAAAAATGTCGCTGTCCATTTGTGCACGTTTCTTCAGAAGTGGTTTTAGTTCCATAAGTGGTTTTAGTTCAATACTGACCGAAAAAAGGACACGTCTGGCTACCAAAAATGTTGATTAGCTAACCTTCATTTAAATTAACCAATCATGGATTTCACATTCTTTTGCCCCACCTTCCCCTGCTGACACGTAGCTTGCCTGAAAGATGACTTGCTTTTGGGGGGAGACACTGAACCCCAACTGTGGCCCTGTGGTATAACACAACACTATGAACGTGGCAGAAAGTGGCTGCCTGATATACGACGCACTAGCAGTACAACTGAATATACACTGTGTGAGAATTTGAATCTCCATTTTTTGGGGGGAGACACTGAACCCTAACTCTGGTCCTGTGGTATAACACAACACTATGAACGTGGCAGAAAGTGGCTGCCTGATATACGACGCACTAGCAGTACAACTGAATATACACTGTGTGAGAATTTGAATCTCCATTTTTTTGGGGGAGACACTGAACCCTAACTCTGGCCCTGTGGTATAACACAACACTATAAACGTGGCAGAAAGTGGCTGCCTGATATACGACGCACTAGCAGTACAGCTGAATATACACTGTGTGAGAATTTGAATCTCCATTTTTTGGGGGGAGACACTGAATCCTAACTCTGGCCCTGTGGTATAACACAACACTATGAACGTGGCAGAAAGTGGCTGCCTGATATACGACGCACTAGCAGTACAACTGAATATACACTGTGTGAGAATTTGAATCTCCATTTTTTGGGGGGAGACACTGAACCCTAACTCTGGCCCTGTGGTATAACACAACACTATGAACGTGGCAGAAAGTGGCTGCCTGATATACGACGCACTAGCAGTACAGCTGAATATAAACTGTGTGAGAAATACTATCTCACTTTTGGGGGGAGACACTGAATCACAGCTTTGGCCCAGTGGTATAACACAACACTATGAACGTGGCAGAAAGTGGCTGCCTGATATACGACACACTAGCAGTACAGCAGAATATAAACTGCGTGAGAATTACTATCTCACTTTTGGGGGGAGAAACTGAACCACAACTCTGGCCCAATGGTATAACACAACACTATGAACGTGGCAGAAAGTGGCTGTAATTATTATATAAAAAAAACAATACTGCTATAACACGCTCCCTAGTCCCTACAATGATCTCAGGACAAGTATGGCAGCAATTAAAAGGACTTCAGAACAAAAAAGTGTGGACAAATAAACAAGACAGGTAACTGTGCAGAAAGGAGCAACAGGATTTTTGCTTTGAAAAAAGCAGTTGGTTTGCACAGCACCGTGCACACAGCTATGCAGCTGCTGCACTAAAATACGACCTCCACTGTCCCTGCACAAAAAGGTGGTGTGGGACAGTGAAAATCGCTCCAGCACAAGCGGTTTGGGGGTTTATATTTCCTCCCTAACTCAGTCCCTGCTTCTGACTAACTGCAGCAAACTCTCCCTATGCTCAGATCGGCAGAAGTAAGATGGCGGTCGGCGTGCACGCCAGTTTATAACCCCTGTGACGCCGCAGACAGCAAGCCAATCACTGCCATGCCCTTGTCTAAGATGGTGGGGACAGAGACCTATGTCATCACGCTGCCCACACTCTGCATCCTCCTTCATTGGATGAAAAACGGCGGTAACAGCGTCATACGAAACGCGACTTTGGCGCTCTGATCGTGTACTGCATGGCCGATTCCACACTAGGATCGGTTCGGGTTTCATGAAACCCGACTTTGCCTAAAAGTTGGCGATTTCTGAAAATGACCGATCCGTTTCGCTCAACCCTAATGTCATGTACATCATTGAGCATGTTTGGGGTAGGATGAAAGAGGAAGCTTGGAAGACAAAACCAAAGAATCTACTGTAGATGAACTCTGGGAGGCATGTAAGACTGCATTCTTTGCTATTCCTGATGACTTCATTAATAAATTGCGTGAATCATTGTTGAACCGCATGGATGCAGTCCTTCAAGCTCATGAAAGTCACGCAAAAAATTAAATATGACTCTAATAGCACCTCAGCTTCATTCACCAATGTTATGCAACATATATTTGTATTTTAAGTTAATTATTTGTTTGAATATCACTTTATTTTCTGTGGGCGACAAAACTTTTATCTTGCCAAAATCTGACCATTTTGTGTCCATTAACTGATCAATATTTCTGCATTGATGACAATTTATTTTCTTAACCTAAACAACATTTTGGAGGGTTTCAGCTTTCAAAAGAATAATTTATACAACCAATGGATGAATTTAACGTCAGGTTATAAGCTTTTATTTACATAATATGGATAAGTGACATAACTTCTGTCAGGGAGTATACATTATTTTGCTGTAAAAAAAAAACCAAAATACAGGCCACATATTGAACAGTGTGGTATCTCCATCAGGGTCCTCATCTGTCATGATCCAGTCCGGGGTTAGGTTCGGATTATGCTCTCCCCGGGATGGTCATGCCGGGGTTAATCTTCCTTGCCTCGTTTTGGGATCTGTCTGGGTGTTTCAGTCTGCTGTTACCTACAAGCAGTGTCAGTTATAGTTCATGTCTCTGGCTTCAGCAGCTGACCCCGTTATACCCCGATTTATCCTCTGCCCATTTACCTAGGTCCTGTTCCTGCGTTCCCTTGTGACTTCGCTTGTTGTAGTACACGCTACGTGTTGTGACTAGTGATGAGAGAGCACTAAAATGCTCGAGTGCTCATTGCTCGGGTCGAGAAAATTGGAATGCTCGGGTACTTGACCCGAGCAACGAGCCCAATGTAAGTCTATGAGAAACCCAAGTATTTTTACCGTGATCCCCCAGGGGTCCTTTTAAGGTCTAAAAACATCTGAAAATGATTGAAACACTGCTCAAGTGACACAGGAACATCATGGGGATCACCCCTGGAAGCATTTCTGATTCCTAGGTCACAGCTGTAAGCAATATTGTCAGAGTGTCTTGCCATTTTTACAGGTGCACCCAAAAACATACAAAAACAAAACCAAAATGGATTTTGCTGGGAAATATGTTAAGGTACATCCTTTCCATGCTAATGACTTGTATATAAGGCAAAAATAATTTACCCCAGACCAAAATGTTCCTCCACCACTTGGGCTATGTTCACACGCAGTGTTTTTGATGCATTTTTCAACTTTAACAATGCTTTCAACCAATACAAATGCATTCACTGGGATATGTCATTGTAACATTTAACAACCCTAGCTGGCCATGTGGTGTGTGACAAATAAGGAGACACATCTTGTTTCGTTTATGAAGGAGGGACTCTTAAAGTCACAAAGCCTATTTTTAGAGGGGCATCAGGCGGCATTAATATTCTTAAAGGGCCATTATTAAACAGTGGGTCTCCTATGCTGTGAGTGGCTGGGCTGCCAAGAATTACAACGCACCCCAATACCCCTTTCATGAGAGGTACAGGAGGGATCCCTTAAAAAATGTTGAATTGAATGCAAGGCCTGCCCTGCTATCAAGTCATATGCACCCCAATAAGCCTGTGAACCCAGGTACTGGATGGCCACGGGAAAACCCACTTCATATTCTTCAGTTGGTCCTGCAATACAGTTTCCTTATGCGCTGAATGTAAGGGCCGTATGTCCCATTACAAAGGAGGGGATCTCCTCAACTCGCAATGCCCATATACTAAGTGTATGGGCCGAGAAACATTTCCCCATGGGGGGTACATTTTTTAAACAATGTTTTATGGGTATCATAGACACCCTTGCCAAAAAATTGACTGGCTGTAGCAGCACGGAACAAGTTAACCCTGGTGATCTAGTGGCTGTGGTTGATGAGATGTGATGGAAGGCCTCATTAAAAACTAGGCCCAATTTAAAGGAGCAGGTCTCCTAGACTTGAGAAATGACAAACATTTCCCCATGGGGGAAAAAATATTTAATATTTAATATTTAATATTAATTTAAAAAAATTCAGCCCAAAATAGTGTTTACTGTTTAGAGCCAGGGTAACACACAGCAAAAAAAGGTGGATGGAACCCTGAAAAGCACTCTTTGGAGACCAAAGATACATGAGGCATGTCACGGAGATACCACACTGTAAAATATGTGGCCTGTGTTTTTATTTTGGCCCCAAAAATAGTGTATAGAAATCAAGTCAAAGACAGCAAATACAGTGGAATGTAGCCCTGAAAAACCACAATTTGTAAGCCACAGATACATCTGGCGCTTGACTGAGATACCAGACTCTTCAATAAGTGTCCTGTATATATATTTTTTTAACGATAAATAGTGCTTAGAGCTAGGGTAACACTCCGAAAAAAAAGGAGAATGGAAGCCTCAAAAGCACACTTTGTAGCCCAAAGATAGATGAGGCGTGTCACGGAACTACCAAACTGTAATATATGTTGTTTTTTCGTTTTTTTTTTACCAAGACAGTGTATAGACCTAGGGTATTAGACAGACCAAAAATTGGAATGTATGCCTGAAAAACAACAATTTTTAGATCACACATAGAACGGGCATCAGATGGAGATAACAGTCTGTTTCAATATGTGGCCTGTATTTTTACAAATTTTTAAAACCACAAAATACTGTATACACCAAGGGTAACAGTGTGGAAGTGGAGTGGCTTCAGAACAACTCTGTGACCATTATTGATTGGCCCAGCCAGATGCCTGACCTAAACCCAATTGAGCATCTCTGGAGAGACCTGAAAATGGCTGTCCACCAATGTTCACCATCCAACCTGACTGGAGAGGATCTGCAAGGAAGAATGGCAGAGGATCCCCAAATCCAGGTGTGAAAAACTTGTGGCATCATTCCCAAGATGACTTGTGGCTAGTGATGTGTAAGAGGGTGAACTGTAGTCCCACTGAGAGGGCACTAGGACCCTGTGGTTTTTGCCTGCTGCAGCAAAGAACAGACACTGCCAGGCCCCCGGAGACTATGTGTGCTGGTGGGTGGGGTCTGGTGTCGGGTGTGTAAAGTGTCATATAAGGAAGTGGGGGCAGAGAAGAAAAGGCGGGAAGAGAGGAGGAAGCAGCAGTGTGATAGAAAGAGACTGTGTGAATTTGCTGCCAGTGTGTTGGAGAAAAGCTTCGAGAGGAAACAACTCTGAGAGAGACTTGTTTTTGTTGCATTTTTCTGGAAACAGTTAACCTTTATTTTGGAAGACTGAGACTTTACTGAAAACCCAGTACATATTTGAGAGTCTGTGGAGTCTCTGTGCATTGAGTTGAGAAACAAGTTTGGACAGACTGCTGATATAAAGACGGACGGATTGTTGTAAGAGCATTTCTAGGAACTACAGGAGGAGAGACAACTTCTTTAGGCCACTAAACTAAGTCCCCGGCGTTTGGGCTCGGCATCGGCCGACAAGACGGAGAAGCGTGCTGTAACTTATTGGCGCTGAAGACTTGGACTGGCTGCAGCCTGTGTGGAATCCTGCCTGAGAGAAGACTCATCTTAGGTTAACGGTACCATAGTCATAGATACCCGGGTATCCCTTTGCAGAGTGTTTAATCGTTACTTTAGAGGTGTATCGCATATTAGATGTGTGTAAGTTATACTCAGTGTGTCATTCCAGGGGCTCCTCTTGATAACACTATATTCAATTTACGCTTGTTCTTGTATTGAGTTGTTCTGTGAGGTAAATTGATTACTAGCCTGTTGGAGTATTCAGTTCTCAGGAGACCTTGGAGTGGCACAGTGATTTCAGCTGCTGCTGAATTAGTGTATCTTTTGGGTGCTTCTGCCTGAGTATTCCTCATATTATCTTACTTATTCTGCCTTTGAGTAAACCACTGTTGGAGATTTCTGCCTTAGTCTTGGTTTGTGACTCACTGGATCTTATTCGGACCTCGGGTCATTACATTTTTGGCGTAGTCGGCAGGATCCAGTGTTTGTCATGGACGGAGGCGAGGGTAGAAACGACTCCGCTGTATCCGCATGCTCCTCGGGGGTTGAGGTTCCCCGGGCAGCCGCGGCGACTCCGGGAGGGTATGTGCCTGTAGGAGCTTTACTTCAGCACATGCCGAAATACGATGGGCGCAATATGGCGTTGCAAGATTATGCTGAGAGGGTCCGGAGTATTCTGCGCATGTTTAATTTGACCCCCGCGTTACGCGCTGAGCTGGCATTAAATGCACTGGAGGGTGATATTAGGCGTATGGTGATGGTGCGCCCAGAATCAGAGAGGGATACGTTAGAAAAGATTTTGGAACTGTTAGAGGGGAGTTTGGGGGGCCGAGCGCGTGTGGCCCAGCTTCGGTCCCTATTCTTTAATCGTCCCCAAAGAGAGTGTGAGTCCCTGATGCAGTACTCTAATATCTTGCAAGAGACGTTGAATGAGATGCAGCGACTAGACCCGGGGGCCATGGGGGCGTTCCGGGAGGTAGACCGCTTGCTCCGCGATCAATTCATCACCGGGTTAGTCAATAGACTTCTCCGGGACAAACTGTTGGAAATGGCCCGGGCTGCACCAGAATTATCTTTCTGGCAGATTTACAGAGCTGCAGTGGAAAGGGAAGAGAAATCTGCCCATGTGCCCGAGGGGTCAGTGAACAGTGCCCAGCTGGAGGAAGGTGGGTCATCGGGGTCAGGGGGAGAGGGGCTGGTAAGCGTGGTACAAGCTTTGCATGCTGAGGTAAAGGAGTTGAAGCTGAAATTGTCTCAACTGACAGTTGGTCCTGCCTATACCCCCTCACGGGGGCCTTCTGCCCCACCCCCTGGAACGGTGACCCCACCGATGGCCAGGTTGCCCTATCAGAATGAGTCGAGCCCTCGTCCACGAGGAACAATTACCTGCTGGAAGTGTGGGCGCCAGGGACACACCTCTCGTTACTGCCGGATGCTTGCAGCTCCAGAAACCCCGTCACCGGCTTTAAACTTCCGGCCGCTGCCATGAGAGGGCAAGCAGCAGCGGCTCCACCCGCACAAAGCCCTCGACGGGATGAGCAAGATTTGTTTGCATGTAGTCCAGTGATAGAAGCAGAGTTTGAAGGGCGGAAGATGAGGTGCTTGGTTGACACAGGATCCGAATGTACTATAATGCCTCTAGAAGTATATGAGAGATACTTCAGTCGACTAGTGATGCCAGAGGATGGCCGAGTGATACAACTTACCGCCGCAAATAATGGTCAACTGTTAGTCAAGGGGATCGTGTGGATGCAGCTAAAAATGTTTGGTCAAGAGCTGGGGCAGAAGGGGGTAGTACTGGTGGATCACCCCCCTAGAAGAGGAATGGAGGTGACGCTCGGAATGAACGTGCTGCGAGACTTGAATCACCAGATGTATGCCAGTGAAGGACCCCGATACTGGGCCCGGGCGACAAGACACCAACCCACACAGAGAATTTTACACCGTCTAGTGCTGAGTTGCGACTTGCTGAAAAGTGCGATCCCAGGTGGCCGGGTGGGCCGGGTCCGAGTGCCATCGCGGGCCCTGATCCTGCTGGGACCCAGACAAGAGGAACTCTTAATGCTGCCGGTGGGAGCTGCACAGAGATTGAATGGGCTTGAAGTGCTACTTGAGCCCGCCCAAGAGAGTTCCTCATTTGCCAAAGTACATGTGGCCCGGTCTTTGGCAATTGTGAAGAATGGACGGGTGCCGGTCCGATGCATCAATGTTTTAGATGAGGCTGTTACAATTCCCGCTGGGACCATACTGGCTGAACTGTTTGTGCCGGCAGAGAAGGTGCCAGAAAATGCAGGATTCGAACTGCGACCGGATCAACAGTCATCCTGGACATTTGCGGTCGAAGTAGGCCGGACTGAACCTCCTACTGAGGAATGGAATGGTCATGTGATCATGGAGCAGATGGGGGTGGATCGGGAGAAGCTGACCCCAGTGCAGTTGGAGCAGTTGGAGAGAGTTTTGTGGGAGCATCAAGAGACCTTTTCCCGACATGGAGAGGACTTAGGGTGTACCCAGACGATTGAGCATGAGATTCCAATGGGGGATACTCCACCCATTAGAGAAAGATATCGTCAAATCCCTCCGGCGCTTTATCAAGAGGTGAAGAGCATGGTGGCCAGTATGCTGGACAACCAAGTGATCCGAGAGAGCCGGAGTCCCTGGGCGGCCCCTGTAGTCTTGGTCCGCAAGAAGGATGGCACACTCCGATTTTGTGTGGACTATCGAAAATTGAATGCCCACACCGTACGGGACGCATATCCTTTACCCCGTATTGAAGAATCCATGTCGGCCCTGGGTCGGGCCAAGTATTTCTCAACGTTGGATTTGGCAAGCGGGTACTGGCAGGTCCCAATGGCTGAAAAAGATCGGGCCAAGACGGCGTTTGTCTTATCAATGGGGCTCTTTGAGTTCAACCGGATGCCCTTTGGCCTCGCTACCGCCCCGGGAACCTTCCAACGCCTGATGGAACATTGCTTAGGCGATCTAAATTTTGAATCAGTCCTGATATATCTAGACGACATTGTGGTGTTCGGAACCTCATTTGAAGATCATCTGGAGAAGCTGCGTCAAGTTCTCCGGCGGCTCAGGAGCTACGGCCTGAAAATAAAGCCAAAAAAATGTCAAATGTTACGAAACCAGATTGAGTATTTGGGACACCTGATGACCCTGGACGGGGTACTACCTATAGCCAGTAAGATTAAGGCGGTACAAGAGTGGCCACCTCCCTGTGACCTGCGAGAAGTGCGGGCCTTCTTGGGCCTAGCAGGATACTATCGGCGGTTTGTGCCTAAATTCTCACAAGTGGTGGGTCCCTTGAACGAACTTTTGAGAGGGACAGCGCTGGGTACTCGAAACCGCCCCATTCCATGGGGGCCCCTACAGGAAAAGGCATTTGATGAAGTGAAAACCGCCCTCACGAGTGCCCCATTGCTGGCATACGCCCGGTTTGACAACCCTTTTTTGTTGTATACCGATGGTAGTCTTCATGGGTTGGGGGCAATACTAGCACAGGTGCAGGACGGCCGAGAGCGAGTGATTTCTTATGGCAGCAGGTCTTTAAGAGACTCAGAGCGAAATCCGGCCAATTACAGCTCATTTCGACTGGAATTACTGGCCCTGGTGTGGGCAATGGCAGAACGCTTCGCCGAGTATCTAACAGGGGCTGAGGTGCTAGTCATGACAGATAACAACCCGCTAGCTCACTTAGAGAATGCAAAGCTGGGAGCGTTGGAGCAGCGGTAGGTCGCCAGACTGGCCAAGTTCAATTACCGCATTAAATTCCGCTCTGGTCGAGAAAACGGCAATGCAGATGCATTGTCAAGAGTGCCCCTTGGGTCATCAGGGGAAGATGTTGACGAACAACTTGAGGACACTGAAACTCCAGCTTTGGGGCAGATACCTATCTTCCAAAGTGTGGTACACTCAAGTGGGGTGGCCACCGGAATGCCCTGTGTCCTGGGTAAAACACCCTCAGATTGGACAAAAGTCCAGGATGAGTGTCCGGACGTTGCACTTGTGCGTCGTTGGGTACTAAACAAGGTCTGGCCCAGTGCAGAGGACAAGGCTCAGTTGTCCATGGAAGGAATGAAACTCCTTCGACAATGGGATAAATTGTGTGTGGAACAAGGTCTTTTGTATCGTAAGGTGTACCTGCCATCTGAGCTGCAGCATCGGTACCAACTGATAATTCCTGTGGGGATGGGTCCCGTGGTCGCTCGTGAGGTGCATGAGAAGGGGGCCCATTTTGGAAGTGAAAAGACACTTCAGTGGTTGCAGCTAGTCCTCTATTGCCCTGAGTTGGGAGGGATGGTGGCCGACGCGTGTCGGCAATGCCGAATTTGTGGGCTCAACAAAAGCCCTGAACAGCGGGCTCCCACACAGTCTATTAAGACTTCAGCTCCACTGGAGCTACTCATGATTGACTACGTTTTGATAGGGTACTCTACATCAGGGTACTCCTATTGTCTGGTGATGACTAGTGTTGAGCATTCCGATACCGCAAGTATCGGGTATCGGCCGATACTTGCGGTATCGGAATTCCGATACCGGGATTCCGATACTTGCCGCGTATCGGATACCGGAATCGGAAGTTCCAAGATTCAAAATGCAGAAATTCAGCCAATGAGAATGATTCCAAGTGTGGGCACATCCTGTTTAGCATGGAGGGCATGAAACTACTGGCAAGGCTGTGATTGGCTGCTGAAATGATGTCATGATGCAGTTTAAAAGTCGCTGGCGCCATTTTGCGATCACTCTGCTGTGAATTCAGTTAGTGACAGGACGCTGTTTGCTGACTGAGGGACAGTTTAGAGATAGCGATTTGCTTCTTTGTGCTTTCCAAAGGCTAATTTAGCAACCGCTGTGTTCACCTACTAATCACCTAGCTTTTGCCTTGTAGCGCTGTTTTCACAGCGATCTGCAAGGTCTGTGTGTGTGTGTGTGTGTGTGTGTGTGAGTGCAGCCCACTCTCTAGTCTGGTCTGAGTGCAGCCATAGGCCATCCATAGCTGGTTGTATTCAGTTCAGGGAGGGTGGTTCATTGCCTCATACTGTTCTTTTTTTTTTTTTTTTCAAGTAGTGTAGTCTGCTGCTAATTTATTCAAAAAAATCCTATTAGTGTCTTTCCACCCGTCTCCAGCTAATTTGTGGAAAAACACTACATAGGATAACGTAGAGGAGGGTTTTTGGGCCTTGCAGCGCCGTTTACGGCTGTCTGCACGGTCTCCGTGTGACTGCAGCTCGCCCTGTAGTCTGTGAGCAGCCATAGCCTGGTTGTCTCCAGCTCAGGGTTGTTCACTGCGTCATACCGCCAAATCAATTTTCATTTTGTTTTAAGTAGTGCAGGCTGCTGCACATTTTTTCAAAAAATTCCTATTAGTGTCTTTCCACCCGTCTCCAGCTAATTTGTGGAAAAACACTACATAGGATAACGTAGAGGAGGGTTTTTGGGCCTTGCAGCGCCGTTTACGGCTGTCTGCACAGTCTCCGTGTGACTGCAGCTCGCCCTGTAGTCTGTGAGCAGCCATAGCCTGGTTGTCTCCAGCTCAGGGTTGTTCACTGCGTCATACCGCCAAATCAATTTTCATTTTGTTTTAAGTAGTGCAGGCTGCTGCACATTTTTTCAAAAAATTCCTATTAGTGTCTTTCCACCCGTCTCCAGCTAATTTGTGGAAAAACACTACATAGGATAACGTAGAGGAGGGTTTTTGGGCCTTGCAGCGCCGTTTACGGCTGTCTGCACGGTCTCCGTGTGACTGCAGCTCGCCCTGTAGTCTGTGAGCAGCCATAGCCTGGTTGTCTCCAGCTCAGGGTTGTTCACTGCGTCATACCGCCAAATCAATTTTCATTTTGTTTTAAGTAGTGCAGGCTGCTGCACATTTTTTCAAAAAATTCCTATTAGTGTCTTTCCACCCGTCTCCAGCTAATTTGTGGAAAAACACTACATAGGATAACGTAGAGGAGGGTTTTTGGGCCTTGCAGCGCCGTTTACGGCTGTCTGCACGGTCTCCGTGTGACTGCAGCTCGCCCTGTAGTCTGTGAGCAGCCATAGCCTGGTTGTCTCCAGCTCAGGGTTGTTCACTGCGTCATACCGCCAAATCAATTTTCATTTTGTTTTAAGTAGTGCAGGCTGCTGCACATTTTTTCAAAAAATTCCTATTAGTGTCTTTCCACCCGTCTCCAGCTAACTTGTGGAAAAACACTACATAGGATAACGTAGAGGAGGGTTTTTGGGCCTTGCAGCGCCGTTTACGTCTGTCTGCACGGTCTCCGTGTGACTGCAGCTCTATCCGTTGTCAGTTCAGCCCCCAAAAAATAAATAAATAATAAAGTTCACCAAACACACCAGTTACACCACTTTACATTTGTGTAGGCCACATTAGCTCATATTAAAGTCTAGTCCACACTTTAGAAAATTAGTGTTTCTTATACCTGTTAGGAGGAGTTGCTCAGGAATAAGCACACAAAGCCGTTAGTACTTTTCTGCTTATCTTTATCAGTCAACCAAGATGAAGAAGGCAGTGAGTAAGGCACGTGGGCGTGGGCGTGGAGCAGGGAGGGGACGTGGGGATTCTGTGCCTGCTGCGGGCACCGGTGACTCATCAGCACCCACATTCACCAGGCAACAGTCGTTCATGCGCAGCTTTGTGTCAGAGCGCCGTACACCGCTGCTGCGTGAAGAACAAATTGAAGTCGTTGTCGGATGGATGGCAGCTAATGCATCAACTTCAATTAGTGCCACATCCTCTCAGACACAGAGCACTGGAGAGCAGCCATCTGTCTCTTCACCACCTGCCAAATTGCCCAGGCAGACAGAGAGCCCAGGACAGGAGCCGTCTCTACTTCTGTTCTCTGAATCTCTTGGCTTGGAAACAGGGGGCCAGCCAAGCAGCATTGGAGAAATGGAAGAAGAGGCAGGGTGCAGTGATGCCCAACAGCTTTTTCTCTCTTCCTCTGAAGAGGCGGGTGGGCCAGTGGCTCCGGTCACCACATCGCAGGCCGCATCAGCTGATGATGACACTCAGGTGCCACTTACTGGTGCGTGCTCTGCTGCTGAGACTACCCAGGAGGAGCAGTTGGGGGCAGAGGGTAGTGTAGATGATGAGGTCCTTGACCCATCTTGGCGTGAGGGACAGGAAGGTGGTGGGAGCAGCTCTGAGGAAGAGATTCCCCGTACGGCCCAAAGAGGGAGAGGGAGGGGGAAGACTGCGGATCCTGCAGCCTCCGCTTTGGCACCCGTTAGGAGCACGTCTCTTCCAAAAGCCAAAAAGGGCGCTCCCAAGACTTGCAGTGCCTGGTCCTTTTTTGACACAGTTGCAGATGACATTTGCTATGTCAGATGCAAGGTGTGTCATCAAAAAGTCAAACGAGGGAAAAATGTCAGCAACCTCAATACCTCCAACATGTGGAAACATGTGCGCAACAGGCACCCGGCGGAGTTAGAAAAACACACTGAAGAGCTAGGCCAACCAACAGCGGCAGCTACCACCTCTTCAGCTCGTGTTGCCTCTTCCTCTAGCTCACACGCAGCTGGTTCGGCTTCCTCCCAGGATCGCCGTGGAAGAACCTCTGGCCCTGTTGTCCAGAGACCCGCTGTAATTCCACCCGCAGCACCACTTTCCCAGTCATCCACACACTCCCAGCCCAGTCTACAGCCATCGGTAGTACAGGCATGGGAGAAAAGGCGGCCTTTCTCGTCAAACCACCCACGAGCACAGGCTCTGACTGCAGGCATTGCCAAACTTCTTTCACTGGAAATGCTGTCATTCAGGCTGGTGGAGACTGACAGCTTCCGTGACTTGATGTCATTGGCAGTCCCACAGTACAATGTGCCCAGCCGCTTTTACTTCAGCAGGCAAGCCGTCCCTGCCCTGCACAAGCATGTGGAGGGACACATAAAACACGCGCTACTGAACGCCGTCAGTAGCAAGGTCCACCTCACCACCGATGCGTGGACCAGTCAACATGGACAGGGGCGATACCTTTCCCTCACTGCCCATTGGGTTAATGTCGTTGAGCCGGGTACAGACCGTGCGAGTGGCGCAGGACGTGTCCTGCCCACTCCAAGGATTGCAGGAATCCATTCTGTACGCATTGACTCCTCCTCTTACACCAGTTCCTCAGAATCATCGCTGCAGGAGCCGTCACAGTCCACCTCCACATGGACCCGTGATGAACGTGTACCTGTTACGACCGACATGAGCACAGCCGTGGCCAAACGTCAACAGGCCGTCTTGAAATTAATTTTTTTGGGGAATCGTAGCCACACAGCGCAGGAGCTCTGGAATGCCATCAAGCAGGAGAGCGATGTGTGGTTTGTGCCAGCGAATCTCCAGCCAGGCATGGTAGTGTGTGATAATGGCCGAAATCTGGTGGCAGCTCTGGGCCTCGGCAACCTCACTCACATCCCATGTCTGGCACATGTGCTCAATTTGGTCGTGCAGAGCTTTTTGAGGGACTATCCGGATCTTGATGCACTGCTGCACAAGGTCCGCCTAGAGTGTGCTCACTTGCGGCGTTCCAGCACGGCAAAAGCGCGCATTGCGGCTCTGCAGCGCCGACACCGCCTGCCGGAACATCGCATCATATGTGACCTACCTACCAGGTGGAATTCCACGTTACATATGTTGGAGCGGTTGTGTGAGCAGCAGCAAGCTGTAATGGAGTACCAGCTGCTTCAGGCGCAAAGAAGTCGCAGTCAGCGCCATACAGACTTCACAACCACAGAGTGGGCCACTATGAATGACGTCTGCCAGGTTTTGCGTCCCTTCGATTATTCCACGCGGATGGCGAGTGCAGATGATGCACTAGTCAGCATGACTGTCCCCCTTATCTGCCTGCTTGAAAAATCACTGCAAGCGCTAAGGGATGATGTTGTGGAAGAGGTGGAGGATGAGGATTCACCATTTCCATCATCTTCTGGACAGTCAGCGCCACGTGGTTCCTCACAAACGCGTAGGCAGGGGACAGTTTGTGAGGAGGATGAGGAGGAGTCAATGGAGGAGGAAGACATCCGTCCAGAGGAGGGAGTTACCGAATTGTCCAGTACTCAGTGTGTACAGCGAGGGTGGGGTGATGACGAGCGGGCAGAGACCACGCCTCCAGCAGGGGACAGCGTTTCTTGGGCAGTTGGCAGTCTGCAGCACATGGTGGATTACATGCTGCAGTGCCTGAGAAACGACCGCCGCATCGCCCACATTCTCAACATGTCTGATTATTGGGTGTTCACCCTCCTCGATCCTCGCTACCGGGACAACGTAGAAAGCCTCATCACACCGTTGAACCGGGAGCGAAAAATGCGGGAGTACCAAGACACACTGGTCAATTCCATCATCTTCTCCATTCCAACTGAGAGAAGTGCTGCTAGTGCATTCCAAAGCAGCTCAGTGCGTCCAGGCAGTGGTGGAGGCTCTGCACAAAGAGGGAGCAGAAGCAGTGCCTCTGCCCAAGGCAAGACCAGTATGGCCCAACTGTGGCACAGTTTTCTGTGCCCCCCACAAAAGTCTACACCATCACAGACGGCTCCAGTCAGCAGGAGGCAACGGTTCCGTCAGATGGTGACAGACTACATGTCTTGCCCTCTTGCTGTACTCCCAGACGGCTCTTCCCCTTTCAAGTTTTGGGTCTCAAAGCTGGATACATGGCCAGAGCTAAGCCAGTATGCATTGGAGGTGCTGTCTTGCCCTGTGGCCAGTGTATTATCGGAACGTGTCTTTAGTGCTGCAGGTGGTGTACTAACTGACCGTCGCATGCGACTATCCTCCGATAACGTTGACCGGCTTACTTTCCTGAAAATGAACAAGGCCTGGATCTCGCAGGAATTTGCCACTCCTCCTCCTGATTAAATAATTAGGTCACTGTATACGTTATCCAGGTCTCCTGTTGTGTTCATCTTTCTACCACCTGAACTTAAATTCCTGGGCTCCAACACCGCCAGTTGAGGCTCAGAAGTGCCGTCTGCACAGTCAAAACATACGACCCAGTGTTATTGGGTTTCAGTAACGTCAGCTGATCCCCAGCTGTGTAGCCGGCAATGTGTCATGCGACCGCCAAGCTGACACAACAACTGAAATGTAAGGGAATCTGTCCCCCCCCCCCAAGGCGTTTGTTACTGAAAGAGCCACCTTGTGCAGCAGTAATGCTGCACAAGGAAAAGGTAGCTATTTTGGTTTAGCTCCTTGCACACGCAGAACTTAACACTTATAAAATGTGTCCACTGATACCGTAAAACCGTCCCGGAGGTGGGACTTTCCTTCGTAATATGACGCAGCACAGCCGTCATTCCTACCCCCCCGGCGCCGCGCCCCGGCTCCTCAGCGTTGTTTGATTCCGTCCCGGAGCCTGCGCTGTTATGTTATCCCGTGGCCAGGCACACTTAGCGCTGCCCGTCTTCTGGCATCATTTGGTGTCAGGATGGCTGCGCCTGTGCGGCCGCGCTGGCCGAGAGCCCGCCTCGCAGTGTCTTGATTTAATCCCACTGGGGGCCTGGGATCCATGGACATGCGCATTGCATATCTGAACCTCCACCTCTCACTCATCTCCCTATGGCTTCTTCAGACTGTTCGGTGTCAGCTGGTCGTGACATGCTATTAGGGACCAGCTGACACCGAACAGTCTGAAGAAGCCATAGGGAGATGAGTGAGAGGTGGAGGTTCAGATATGCAATGCGCATGTCCATGGATCCCAGGCCCCCAGTGGGATTAAATCAGAAGACACTGCGAGGCGGGCTCTCGGCCAGCGCGGCCGCACAGGCGCAGCCAGCCTGACACCAAATGATGTCAGAAGATAGGCAGCGCTAAGTGTGCCTGGCCAAGGGATAACTTAACAGCGCAGGCTCCGGGATGGAATCAAACAACGCTGAGGAGCCGGGGCGCGGCGCCGGGGGGGTAGGAATGACGGCTGTGCTGCGTCATATTACGAAGGAAAGTCCCACCTCCGGGACGGTTTCACGGTTTCAGGGGACACATTTTATAAGTGTTTAGTTCTGTGTTTGCAAGGAGCGTGATGAAAAGAGCCACCTTTTCCTAAGCTGGCTCTTTCAGCTACAAACGCCTTGGGGGGGGGGGGGTTAAAGGTTCCCTTTCGACTTTCTCAGGCTTCGGCCTACATTGTGTTCCTCTGCTTTTCCACCTGTCCCTGGGCTCCAACACCGCCAGTTGCCGTCCAGAAGTGCTGTACGCACAGTCAACAGTCGCTCCTCTGTTATTGGGGTTCAGTAACGTCAGCTGTTCCCCTGCTGTGTGTGTGGCAATCCCTCCTACCTCCTCCACCTCCTCCTCCTCCACCTGTCCCTGGGCTCCAACACCGCCAGTTGCCGTCCAGAAGTGCTGTACGCACAGTCAACAGTCGCTCCTCTGTTATTGGGGTTCAGTAACGTCAGCTGTTCCCCTGCTGTGTGTGTGGCAATCCCTCCTACCTCCTCCACCTCCTCCTCCTCCACCTGTCCCTGGGCTCCAACACCGCCAGTTGCCGTCCAGAAGTGCTGTACGCACAGTCAACAGTCGCTCCTCTGTTATTGGGGTTCAGTAACGTCAGCTGTTCCCCTGCTGTGTGTGTGGCAATCCCTCCTACCTCCTCCTCCTCCACCTGTCCCTGGGCTCCAACACCGCCAGTTGCCGTCCAGAAGTGCTGTACGCACAGTCAACAGTCGCTCCTCTGTTATTGGGGTTCAGTAACGTCAGCTGTTCCCCTGCTGTGTGTGTGGCAATCCCTCCTACCTCCTCCTCCTCCACCTGTCCCTGGGCTCCAACACCGCCAGTTGCCGTCCAGAAGTGCTGTACGCACAGTCAACAGTCGCTCCTCTGTTATTGGGGTTCAGTAACGTCAGCTGTTCCCCTGCTGTGTGTGTGGCAATCCCTCCTACCTCCTCCTCCTCCACCTGTCCCTGGGCTCCAACACCGCCAGTTGCCGTCCAGAAGTGCTGTACGCACAGTCAACAGTCGCTCCTCTGTTATTGGGGTTCAGTAACGTCAGCTGTTCCCCTGCTGTGTGTGTGGCAATCCCTCCTACCTCCTCCACCTCCTCCTCCTCCACCTGTCCCTGGGCTCCAACACCGCCAGTTGCCGTCCAGAAGTGCTGTACGCACAGTCAACAGTCGCTCCTCTGTTATTGGGGTTCAGTAACGTCAGCTGTTCCCCTGCTGTGTGTGTGGCAATCCCTCCTACCTCCTCCTCCTCCACCTGTCCCTGGGCTCCAACACCGCCAGTTGCCGTCCAGAAGTGCTGTACGCACAGTCAACAGTCCCTCCTCTGTTATTGGGGTTCAGTAACGTCAGCTGTTCCCCTGCTGTGTGTGTGGCAATCCCTCCTACCTCCTCCTACCTCCTCCTCCTCCACCTGTCCCTGGGCTCCAACACCGCCAGTTGCCGTCCAGAAGTGCTGTACGCACAGTCAACAGTCGCTCCTCTGTTATTGGGGTTCAGTAACGTCAGCTGTTCCCCTGCTGTGTGTGTGGCAATCCCTCCTACCTCCTCCTCCTCCACCTGTCCCTGGGCTCCAACACCGCCAGTTGCCGTCCAGAAGTGCTGTACGCACAGTCAACAGTCGCTCCTCTGTTATTGGGGTTCAGTAACGTCAGCTGTTCCCCTGCTGTGTGTGTGGCAATCCCTCCTACCTCCTCCTCCTCCACCTGTCCCTGGGCTTCAAAACCGCCAGTTGCCGTCCAGAAGTGCTGTACGCACAGTCAACAGTCCCTCCTCTGTTATTGGGGTTCAGTAACGTCAGCTGTTCCCCTGCTGTGTGTGTGGCAATCCCTCCTACCTCCTCCACCTCCTCCTCCTCCACCTGTCCCTGGGCTCCAACACCGCCAGTTGCCATCCAGAAGTGCTGTACGCACAGTCAACAGTCGCTCCTCTGTTATTGGGGTTCAGTAACGTCAGCTGTTCCCCTGCTGTGTGTGTGGCAATCCCTCCTACCTCCTCCACCTCCTCCTCCTCCACCTGTCCCTGGGCTCCAACACCGCCAGTTGCCGTCCAGAAGTGCTGTACGCACAGTCAACAGTCGCTCCTCTGTTATTGGGGTTCAGTAACGTCAGCTGTTCCCCTGCTGTGTGTGTGGCAATCCCTCCTACCTCCTCCACCTCCTCCTCCTCCACCTGTCCCTGGGCTCCAACACCGCCAGTTGCCGTCCAGAAGTGCTGTACGCACAGTCAACAGTCGCTCCTCTGTTATTGGGGTTCAGTAACGTCAGCTGTTCCCCTGCTGTGTGTGTGGCAATCCCTCCTACCTCCTCCTCCACCACCTGTCCCTGGGCTCCAACACCGCCAGTTGCCGTCCAGAAGTGCTGTACGCACAGTCAACAGTCCCTCCTCTGTTATTGGGGTTCAGTAACATCAGCTGTTCCCCTGCTGTGTGTGTGGCAATCCCTCCTACCTCCTCCTACCTCCTCCTCCTCCACCTGTCCCTGGGCTCCAACACCGCCAGTTGCCGTCCAGAAGTGCTGTACGCACAGTCAACAGTCGCTCCTCTGTTATTGGGGTTCAGTAACATCAGCTGTTCCCCTGCTGTGTGTGTGGCAATCCCTCCTACCTCCTCCTCCTCCACCTGTCCCTGGGCTCCAACACCGCCAGTTGCCGTCCAGAAGTGCTGTACGCACAGTCAACAGTCCCTCCTCTGTTATTGGGGTTCATGTTATGGTTCTCAATGGCAAGAGAACATAGCCCAGCAAACATAAGTACTAGCTCTTGGAAGGATGGAAACTAAACTGACCATGAACTAAACCTGCCGCACAACTAACAGTAGCCGGGTAGCGTTGCCTACGTTTTTTATCCCTAGACGCCCAGCGCCGGCCGGAGGACTAACTAATCCTGGCAGAGGAAAATATAGTCCTGGCTCACCTCTAGAGAAATTTCCCCGATAGGCAGACAGAGGCCCCCACATATATTGGCGGTGATTTTAGATGAAATGACAAACGTAGTATGAAAATAGGTTTAGCAAAATTGAGGTCCGCTTACTAGATAGCAGGAAGACAGAAAGGGCACTTTCATGGTCAGCTGAAAAACCCTATCAAAATACCATCCTGAAATTACTTTAAGACTCTAGTATTAACTCATAACATCAGAGTGGCAATTTCAGATCACAAGAGCTTTCCAGACACAGAAACGAAACTACAGCTGTGAACTGGAACAAAATGCAAAAACAAACGAGGACTAAAGTCCAACTTATCTGGGAGTTGTCTAGCAGCAGGAACATGCACAGAAAGGCTTCTGATTACAATGTTGACCGGCATGGAAGTGACAGAGGAGCAAGGTTAAATAGCGACTCCCACATCCTGATGGAAGCAGGTGAACAGAGGGGATGATGCACACCAGTTCAATTCCACCAGTGGCCACCGGGGGAGCCCAAAATCCAATTTCACAACAGTACCCCCCCCTCAAGGAGGGGGCACCGAACCCTCACCAGAACCACCAGGGCGATCAGGATGAGCCCTATGAAAGGCACGGACCAGATCGGAGGCATGAACATCAGAGGCAGTCACCCAAGAATTATCCTCCTGACCGTATCCCTTCCATTTGACCAGATACTGGAGTTTCCGTCTGGAAACACGGGAGTCCAAGATTTTTCCCACAACGTACTCCAACTCGCCCTCAACCAACACCGGAGCAGGAGGCTCAACGGAAGGCACAACCAGTACCTCATACCTGCGCAACAATGACCAATGAAAAACATTATGAATAGAAAAAGACGCAGGGAGGTCCAAACGGAAGGACACAGGGTTAAGAATCTCCAATATCTTGTACGGGCCGATGAACCGAGGCTTAAACTTAGGAGAAGAAACCCTCATAGGGACAAAACGAGAAGACAACCACACCAAGTCCCCAACACAAAGCCGAGGACCAACCCGACGCCGGCGGTTGGCAAAAAGCTGAGTCTTCTCCTGGGACAACTTCAAATTGTCCACTACCTGCCCCCAAATCTGATGCAACCTCTCCACCACAGCATCCACTCCAGGACAATCCGAAGATTCCACCTGACCAGAAGAAAATCGAAGATGAAACCCCGAATTACAGAAAAAAGGAGATACCAAGGTGGCAGAGCTGGCCCGATTATTGAGGGCAAACTCCGCTAAAGGCAAAAAAGCAACCCAATCATCCTGATCTGCAGACACAAAACACCTCAAATATGTCTCCAAGGTCTGATTCGTCCGCTCGGTCTGGCCATTAGTCTGAGGATGGAAAGCAGACGAGAAAGACAAATCTATGCCCATCCTAGCACAGAATGCTCGCCAAAATCTAGACACGAATTGGGTTCCTCTGTCAGAAACGATATTCTCCGGAATACCATGCAAACGGACCACATTTTGAAAAAACAGAGGAACCAACTCGGAAGAAGAAGGCAACTTAGGCAGGGGAACCAAATGGACCATCTTAGAGAAACGGTCACACACCACCCAGATGACAGACATCTTCTGAGAAACAGGAAGATCCGAAATAAAATCCATCGAGATGTGCGTCCAGGGCCTCTTCGGGATAGGCAAGGGCAACAACAATCCACTAGCCCGAGAACAACAAGGCTTGGCCCGAGCACAAATGTCACAAGACTGCACAAAGCCTCGCACATCTCGAGACAGGGAAGGCCACCAGAAGGACCTTGCCACCAAATCCCTGGTACCAAAGATTCCAGGATGACCTGTCAACGCAGAAGAATGAACCTCAGAAATGACTTTACTGGTCCAATCATCAGGAACAAACAGTCTACCAGGTGGGCAACGATCAGGTCTATCCGCCTGAAACTCCTGCAAGGCCCGCCGCAGGTCTGGAGAAACGGCAGACAATATCACTCCATCCTTAAGGATACCTGTAGGTTCAGAGTTACCAGGGGAGTCAGGCTCAAAACTCCTAGAAAGGGCATCCGCCTTAACATTCTTAGAACCCGGCAGGTAGGACACCACAAAATTAAACCGAGAGGAAAACAACGACCAGCGCGCCTGTCTAAGATTCAGGCGTCTGGCGGACTCAAGATAAATTAGATTTTTGTGGTCAGTCAATACCACCACCTGATGTCTAGCCCCCTCAAGCCAATGACGCCACTCCTCAAAAGCCCACTTCATGGCCAAAAGCTCCCGATTCCCAACATCATAATTCCGCTCAGCGGGCGAAAATTTACGCGAGAAAAAGGCACAAGGTCTCATCACGGAACAATCGGAACTTCTCTGCGACAAAGCTGCCCCAGCTCCGATTTCAGAAGCGTCGACCTCAACCTGAAAAGGAAGAGCAACATCAGGCTGACGCAACACAGGGGCGGAAGAAAAGCGGCGCTTAAGCTCCCGAAAGGCCTCCACAGCAGCAGGGGACCAATCAGCAACATCAGCACCCTTCTTAGTCAAATCAGTCAATGGTTTAACAACATCAGAAAAACCAGCAATAAATCGACGATAAAAGTTAGCAAAGCCCAAAAATTTCTGAAGACTCTTAAGGGAAGAGGGTTGCGTCCAATCACAAATAGCCTGAACCTTGACAGGATCCATCTCGATGGAAGAGGGGGAAAAAATATATCCCAAAAAGGAAATCTTTTGAACCCCAAAAACGCACTTAGAACCCTTCACACACAAGGAATTAGACCGCAAAACCTGAAAAACCCTCCTGACCTGCTGGACATGAGAGTCCCAGTCATCCGAAAAAATCAAAATATCATCCAGATACACAATCATAAATTTATCCAAATAATCACGGAAAATGTCATGCATAAAGGACTGAAAGACTGAAGGGGCATTTGAAAGACCAAAAGGCATCACCAAATACTCAAAGTGGCCCTCGGGCGTATTAAATGCGGTCTTCCACTCATCCCCCTGCTTAATTCGCACCAAATTATACGCCCCACGGAGATCTATCTTAGAGAACCACTTGGCCCCCTTTATGCGAGCAAACAAATCAGTCAGCAGTGGCAACGGATATTGATATTTAACCGTGATTTTATTCAAAAGCCGATAATCAATACACGGTCTCAAAGAGCCATCTTTCTTAGCCACAAAGAAAAAACCGGCTCCTAAGGGAGATGACGAAGGACGAATATGTCCCTTTTCCAAGGACTCCTTTATATATTCTCGCATAGCAGCATGTTCAGGCACAGACAGATTAAATAAACGACCCTTAGGGTATTTACTACCCGGAATCAAATCTATGGCACAATCGCACTCCCGGTGCGGAGGTAATGAACCAAGCTTAGGTTCTTCAAAAACGTCACGATATTCAGTCAAGAATTCAGGAATCTCAGAGGGAATAGATGATGAAATGGAAACCACAGGTACGTCCCCATGCGTCCCCTTACATCCCCAGCTTAACACAGACATAGCTTTCCAGTCAAGGACTGGGTTATGAGATTGCAGCCATGGCAATCCAAGCACCAACACATCATGTAGGTTATACAGCACAAGAAAGCGAATAATCTCCTGATGATCCGGATTAATCCGCATAGTTACTTGTGTCCAGTATTGTGGTTTATTACTAGCCAATGGGGTGGAGTCAATCCCCTTCAGGGGTATAGGAGTTTCAAGAGGCTCCAAATCATACCCACAGCGTTTGGCAAAGGACCAATCCATAAGACTCAAAGCGGCGCCAGAATCGACATAGGCATCCGCGGTAATAGATGATAAAGAACAAATCAGGGTCACAGATAGAATAAACTTAGACTGTAAAGTGCCAATTGAAACAGACTTATCAAGCTTCTTAGTACGCTTAGAGCATGCTGATATAACATGAGTTGAATCACCGCAATAGAAGCACAACCCATTTTTTCGTCTTAAATTCTGCCGTTCACTTCTGGACAGAATTCTATCACATTGCATATTCTCTGGCGTCCTCTCAGTAGACACCGCCAAATGGTGCACAGGTCTGCGCTCCCGCAGACGCCTATCGATCTGGATAGCCATTGTCATGGACTCATTCAGACCCGCAGGCACAGGGAACCCCACCATAACATCCTTAATGGCATCAGAGAGACCCTCTCTGAAATTCGCCACCAGGGCGCACTCATTCCACTGAGTAAGCACAGCCCATTTACGGAATTTCTGGCAGTATATTTCAGCTTCGTCTTGCCCCTGAGATAGGGACATCAAGGCCTTTTCCGCCTGAAGCTCTAACTGAGGTTCCTCATAAAGCAACCCCAAGGCCAGAAAAAACGCATCCACATTGAGCAACGCAGGATCCCCTGGAGCCAATGCAAAAGCCCAATCCTGAGGGTCGCCCCGGAGCAAGGAAATCACAATCCTGACCTGCTGAGCAGGATCTCCAGCAGAGCGAGATTTCAGGGACAAAAACAACTTGCAATTATTTTTGAAATTTTGAAAGCAAGATCTATTCCCCGAGAAAAATTCAGGCAAAGGAATTCTAGGTTCAGATATAGGAACATGAACAACAAAATCTTGTAAATTTTGAACTTTCGTGGTGAGATTATTCAAACCTGCAGCTAAACTCTGAATATCCATTTTAAACAGGTGAACACAGAGCCATTCCAGGATTAGAAGGAGAGAGAGAGAGAGAAAGGCTGCAATATAGGCAGACTTGCAAGAGATTCAAATACAAGCACACTCAGAACTGAAGGGAAGGGAAAAAAAAAAAAATCTTCAGCAGACTTCTCTTTTCTCTCCTTTCTCTGTCAATTAATTTAACCCTTTTCTGGCCGGTCAAACTGTTATGGTTCTCAATGGCAAGAGAACATAGCCCAGCAAACATAAGTACTAGCTCTTGGAAGGATGGAAACTAAACTGACCATGAACTAAACCTGCCGCACAACTAACAGTAGCCGGGTAGCGTTGCCTACGTTTTTTATCCCTAGACGCCCAGCGCCGGCCGGAGGACTAACTAATCCTGGCAGAGGAAAATATAGTCCTGGCTCACCTCTAGAGAAATTTCCCCGATAGGCAGACAGAGGCCCCCACATATATTGGCGGTGATTTTAGATGAAATGACAAACGTAGTATGAAAATAGGTTTAGCAAAATTGAGGTCCGCTTACTAGATAGCAGGAAGACAGAAAGGGCACTTTCATGGTCAGCTGAAAAACCCTATCAAAATACCATCCTGAAATTACTTTAAGACTCTAGTATTAACTCATAACATCAGAGTGGCAATTTCAGATCACAAGAGCTTTCCAGACACAGAAACGAAACTACAGCTGTGAACTGGAACAAAATGCAAAAACAAACGAGGACTAAAGTCCAACTTATCTGGGAGTTGTCTAGCAGCAGGAACATGCACAGAAAGGCTTCTGATTACAATGTTGACCGGCATGGAAGTGACAGAGGAGCAAGGTTAAATAGCGACTCCCACATCCTGATGGAAGCAGGTGAACAGAGGGGATGATGCACACCAGTTCAATTCCACCAGTGGCCACCGGGGGAGCCCAAAATCCAATTTCACAACAGGTTCAGTAACGTCAGCTGTTCCCCTGCAGTGTGTGTGGCAATCCCTCCTACCTCCTCCTACCTCCTCCTCCTCCACCTGTCCCTGGGCTCCAACACCGCCAGTTGCCGTCCAGGAGTGCTGTACGCACAGTCAACAGTCCCTCCTCTGTTATTGAGGTTCAGTAACGTCAGCTGTTCCCCTGCTGTGTGTGTGGCAATCCCTCCTACCTCCTCCACCTCCCCCTCCTGTCCCTGGGCTCCAACAACGCTAGTTGCCGTCCAGAAGTGCTGACCGCACAGAGCCAAACACCTCGCCAATGTGTTAGTGGGGTTCAGCACCGCCAGCTGTTCCCCTGCTGTGCAGCCGGCAACGTGTACTGCGACCGCCACGCAGGCACAACAAGTTAAATTTAAGGGAACCTGTCCCCCCCCCAGGCGTTTGTTACTGAAGGAGCCACCTTGTGCAGCAGTAATGATGCAAAGGGAAAAAGTGCCTCTTTTCGTGGTGCTCCTTGCACATGCTGATCCTAACACTTATGAAAAGTGTCCCCTCCTACCGTGATACCGTCCGGTTGGTGGAACTTTCCTTTGTGATGTGACGCAGCACAGCCGTCATTCTTACCCCCGTGGCGCCGTGCGCCGCCTCCTCAGCGTTGTTTGAATCAGTCCCGGAGCCTGCGCTGTTAGGTTAGCCCATGGCCATGCACACATTTTGCGCTGCCCGTCTTCTGACATCATTTGGTGTCAGGCTGGCTGCGCCTGTGCGGCCGCGCTGGCCGCGAGCCCGCCTCGTACTGTCTTCTGATTTAATCCCACTGGGGGCCAGAGATCCATGGACATGCGCAGTGCATATCTGAACCTCCACCTCTCACTCATCTCCCTACGGCTTATTCAAACTGTGCGGTGTCAGCTGGTCCCTAATAGCATGCCACGGCCGTGACACCGCACAGTCAGAAGAAGCCGTAGGGAGATGAGTGAGAGGTGGAGGTTCAGATATGAACTGCGCATGTCCATGGATCTCAGGCCCCCAGTGGGATTAAATCAGAAGACAGTACGAGGCGGGCTCTCGGCCAGCGCGGCCGCACAGGCGCAGCCAGCCTGACACCAAATGATGTCAGAAGACGGGCAGCGCAAAATGTGTGCATGGCCAAGGGCTAACCTAACAGCGCAGGCTCCGGGACTGATTCAAACAACGCTGAGGAGGCGGCGCACGGCGCCAAGGGGGTAAGAATGACGGCTGTGCTGCGTCACATCACAAAGGAAAGTTCCACCTACCGGACGGTATCACGGTAGGAGGGGACACTTTTTATAAGTGTTAGGTTCAGCATGTGCAAGGACCATAATTAAAAGAGCTAAGTTTACCTTTTCCAGCACTAGTGCTGTACACGATGGCTCTTTCAGCTACAAACGCCTGGGGGGGGGGTTAAAGTTTCCCTTTCAACTTGCTCCAGTGCAGGCTTCGGCCTACACTCTGCTCCCTCTCCTCCTCCTGCTGACCCTGGGCTCTAACACCGCCAGTTGGGGCCCGGTACTGCTAGCTGCACAGAGCCAAACACCAGCCAATGTGTCAGTGGGGTTCAGCACCGCCAGCTGTTCCCCTGCTGTGCAGCCGGCAACGTGTCCTGCAACAGCCACGCAGGCACAACAGACCCAAAGCTGCCGCCAGTGCAGGCTTCGGCCTACACTCTGCTCCATCTCCTCCTCCTGCTCACCCCGGGCTCCAACACCGCCAGTTGGGGCCCGGTACTGCTAGCTGCACAGAGCCAAACACCAGCCAATGTGTCAGTGGGGTTCAGCACCGCCAGCTGTTCCCCTGCTGTGCAGCCGGCAACGTGTCCTGCAACAGCCACGCAGGCACAACAGACCCAAAGCTGCCGCCAGTGCAGGCTTCGGCCTACACTCTGCTCCATCTCCTCCTCCTGCTCACCCCGGGCTCCAACACCGCCAGTTGGGGCCCGGTACTGCTAGCTGCACAGAGCCAAACACCAGCCAATGTGTCAGTGGGGTTCAGCACCGCCAGCTGTTCCCCTGCTGTGCAGCCGGCAACGTGTCCTGCAACAGCCACGCAGGCACAACAGACCCAAAGCTGCCGCCAGTGCAGGCTTCGGCCTACACTCTGCTCCATCTCCTCCTCCTGCTCACCCCGGGCTCCAACACTGCCAGTTGGGGCCCAGTACTGCTAGCTGCACAGAGCCAAACACCAGCCAATGTGTCAGTGGGGTTCAGCACCGCCAGCTGTTCCCCTGCTGTGCAGCCGGCAACGTGTCCTGCAACAGCCACGCAGGCACAACAGACCCAAAGCTGCCGCCAGTGCAGGCTTCGGCCTACACTCTGCTCCATCTCCTCCTCCTGCTCACCCCGGGCTCCAACACCGCCAGTTGGGGCCCGGTACTGCTAGCTGCACAGAGAAAAACACCAGCCAATGTGTCAGTGGGGTTCAGCACCGCCAGCTGTTCCCCTGCTGTGCAGCCGGCATCGTGTCCTGCAAAAGCCACGCAGACACAAGAACTGAAATTGAAGGGAACCAGTCCCCCCTCCCCCAGGCGTTTGTACGTTTTTAAGGCCACCTTGTACAGCGGTAATGCTGCATGTGTGCAAGGTGGCTCATAAACGTATTCTCCTCGCACATGTGGAACTGAAAACACGTCTGAAATGTGTCCTCTGTGTGACCATTTAACCGTCCCGGTGGTGTGACTTTCCTTTGTAATGACACGCTGCAACCCCCTTGGTAGCGCTGCCCGTCTTCTGGCATCATTGTTTGGCTGCCTGCGCCTCTGCGGCCGCCCTGACCCACACAACGCCCCTCGGTGTCTTATTTCTTGGGACTGCGAGGGTGTGATTGATGGGCATGAGCAGTGCATCAGTTCGCCTGTCCCTCATCTCCTTCCGCCTTCTTCAGACTGTGCGGCTTCATGGCCGTGGCATGCGATAAGGGATCAGCTGACGCCGCACAGTCTGCAGCGGGTGTAAGGACCCGAGTGCGAGAGGCGAACATATGTGCTGCGCCAGGCCATGAATCACAGCCCCGCAGTGTTTTAACAATGTTAAGACACCGCGGGGCTGGGATTCATGGTCATCGCGAACCGCAGCGGCCGACATTAAATGAGGTCAGAAGATGGGCAGCGCTAACAGCGCTAGGCCAGGGGATAACACGACAGCGCAGACTCCTGTACAGCAAATAACAACGCTCAGGAGGCTGCACCCAGCACCAAGGTGGGATTCTTGACATCTGTGCTGCGTCTCATTACAAAGGGAACTCGCGCCTCCAACACAGTTTGACTGTTTAAAGGGCTAAATGTTATACGTGTTTCATTCAGCGTGTGCAAGGAGCAAAATTAAAAGAGCAACCTTTGACTTGTGCAGCACTACTGCTGCATAAGCTGTGGCTCTTCTACTTTGTAACCCCTGAGGGGGGGTTAAAGGTTACCTTTGCAATTGGTTCAAGTAGGCTTCGGCCTACACTCTGCTCCCCCTGCAGAGCCCGGGCTCCAACACCGCCAGTTGGGGCCCGGTACTGCTAGCTGCACAGAGCCAAACACCAGCCAATGTGTCAGTGGGGTTCAGCACCGCCAGCTGTTCCCCTGCTGTGCAGCCGGCAACGTGTCCTGCAACAGCCACGCAGGCACAACAGACCCAAAGCTGCCGCCAGTGCAGGCTTCGGCCTACACTCTGCTCCATCTCCTCCTCCTGCTCACCCCGGGCTCCAACACCGCCAGTTGGGGCCCGGTACTGCTAGCTGCACAGAGAAAAACACCAGACAATGTGTCAGTGGGGTTCAGCACCGCCAGCTGTTCCCCTGCTGTGCAGCCGGCATCGTGTCCTGCAAAAGCCACGCAGACACAAGAACTGAAATTGAAGGGAACCTGTCCCCCCTCCCCCAGGCGTTTGTACGTTTTTAAGGCCACCTTGTACAGCGGTAATGCTGCATGTGTGCAAGGTGGCTCATAAACGTATTCTCCTCGCACATGTGGAACTGAAAACACGTCTGAAATGTGTCCTCTGTGTGACCATTTAACCGTCCCGGTGGTGTGACTTTCCTTTGTAATGACACGCTGCAACCCCCTTGGTAGCGCTGCCCGTCTTCTGGCATCATTGTTTGGCTGCCTGCGCCTCTGCGGCCGCCCTGACCCACACAACGCCCCTCGGTGTCTTATTTCTTGGGACTGCGAGGGTGTGATTGATGGGCATGAGCAGTGCATCAGTTCGCCTGTCCCTCATCTCCTTCCGCCTTCTTCAGACTGTGCGGCTTCATGGCCGTGGCATGCGATAAGGGATCAGCTGACGCCGCACAGTCTGCAGCGGGTGTAAGGACCCGAGTGCGAGAGGCGAACATATGTGCTGCGCCAGGCCATGAATCACAGCCCCGCAGTGTTTTAACAATGTTAAGACACCGCGGGGCTGGGATTCATGGTCATCGCGAACCGCAGCGGCCGACATTAAATGAGGTCAGAAGATGGGCAGCGCTAACAGCGCTAGGCCAGGGGATAACACGACAGCGCAGACTCCTGTACAGCAAATAACAACGCTCAGGAGGCTGCACCCAGCACCAAGGTGGGATTCTTGACATCTGTGCTGCGTCTCATTACAAAGGGAACTCGCGCCTCCAACACAGTTTGACTGTTTAAAGGGCTAAATGTTATACGTGTTTCATTCAGCGTGTGCAAGGAGCAAAATTAAAAGAGCAACCTTTGACTTGTGCAGCACTACTGCTGCATAAGCTGTGGCTCTTCTACTTTGTAACCCCTGAGGGGGGGTTAAAGGTTACCTTTGAAATTGGTTCAAGTAGGCTTCGGCCTACACTCTGCTCCCCCTGCAGAGCCCGGGCTCCAACACCGCCAGTTGGGGCCCGGTACTGCTAGCTGCACAGAGCCAAACACCAGCCAATGTGTCAGTGGGGTTCAGCACCGCCAGCTGTTCCCCTGCTGTGCAGCCGGCAACGTGTCCTGCAACAGCCACGCAGGCACAACAGACTCAAAGCTGCCGCCAGTGCAGGCTTCGGCCTACACTCTGCTCCATCTCCTCCTCCTGCTCACCCCGGACTCCAACACCGCCAGTTGGGGCCCGGTACTGCTAGCTGCACAGAGCCAAACACCAGCCAATGTGTCAGTGGGGTTCAGCACCGCCAGCTGTTCCCCTGCTGTGCAGCCGGCAACGTGTCCTGCAACAGCCACGCAGGCACAACAGACCCAAAGCTGCCGCCAGTGCAGGCTTCGGCCTACACTCTGCTCCATCTCCTCCTCCTGCTCACCCCGGGCTCCAACACCGCCAGTTGGGGCCCGGTACTGCTAGCTGCACAGAGAAAAACACCAGCCAATGTGTCAGTGGGGTTCAGCACCGCCAGCTGTTCCCCTGCTGTGCAGCCGGCATCGTGTCCTGCAAAAGCCACGCAGACACAAGAACTGAAATTGAAGGGAACCAGTCCCCCCTCCCCCAGGCGTTTGTACGTTTTTAAGGCCACCTTGTACAGCGGTAATGCTGCATGTGTGCAAGGTGGCTCATAAACGTATTCTCCTCGCACATGTGGAACTGAAAACACGTCTGAAATGTGTCCTCTGTGTGACCATTTAACCGTCCCGGTGGTGTGACTTTCCTTTGTAATGACACGCTGCAACCCCCTTGGTAGCGCTGCCCGTCTTCTGGCATCATTGTTTGGCTGCCTGCGCCTCTGCGGCCGCCCTGACCCACACAACGCCCCTCGGTGTCTTATTTCTTGGGACTGCGAGGGTGTGATTGATGGGCATGAGCAGTGCATCAGTTCGCCTGTCCCTCATCTCCTTCCGCCTTCTTCAGACTGTGCGGCTTCATGGCCGTGGCATGCGATAAGGGATCAGCTGACGCCGCACAGTCTGCAGCGGGTGTAAGGACCCGAGTGCGAGAGGCGAACATATGTGCTGCGCCAGGCCATGAATCACAGCCCCGCAGTGTTTTAACAATGTTAAGACACCGCGGGGCTGGGATTCATGGTCATCGCGAACCGCAGCGGCCGACATTAAATGAGGTCAGAAGATGGGCAGCGCTAACAGCGCTAGGCCAGGGGATAACACGACAGCGCAGACTCCTGTACAGCAAATAACAACGCTCAGGAGGCTGCACCCAGCACCAAGGTGGGATTCTTGACATCTGTGCTGCGTCTCATTACAAAGGGAACTCGCGCCTCCAACACAGTTTGACTGTTTAAAGGGCTAAATGTTATACGTGTTTCATTCAGCGTGTGCAAGGAGCAAAATTAAAAGAGCAACCTTTGACTTGTGCAGCACTACTGCTGCATAAGCTGTGGCTCTTCTACTTTGTAACCCCTGAGGGGGGGTTAAAGGTTACCTTTGAAATTGGTTCAAGTAGGCTTCGGCCTACACTCTGCTCCCCCTGCAGAGCCCGGGCTCCAACACCGCCAGTTGGGGCCCGGTACTGCTAGCTGCACAGAGCCAAACACCAGCCAATGTGTCAGTGGGGTTCAGCACCGCCAGCTGTTCCCCTGCTGTGCAGCCGGCAACGTGTCCTGCAACAGCCACGCAGGCACAACAGACCCAAAGCTGCCGCCAGTGCAGGCTTCGGCCTACACTCTGCTCCATCTCCTCCTCCTGCTCACCCCGGGCTCCAACACCGCCAGTTGGGGCCCGGTACTGCTAGCTGCACAGAGCCAAACACCAGCCAATGTGTCAGTGGGGTTCAGCACCGCCAGCTGTTCCCCTGCTGTGCAGCCGGCAACGTGTCCTGCATCAGCCACGCAGGCACAACAGACCCAAAGCTGCCGCCAGTGCAGGCTTCGGCCTACACTCTGCTCCATCTCCTCCTCCTGCTCACCCCAGGCTCCAACACCGCCAGTTGGGGCCCGGTACTGCTAGCTGCACAGAGAAAAACACCAGCCAATGTGTCAGTGGGGTTCAGCACCGCCAGCTGTTCCCCTGCTGTGCAGCCGGCATCGTGTCCTGCAAAAGCCACGCAGACACAAGAACTGAAATTGAAGGGAACCTGTCCCCCCTCCCCCAGGCGTTTGTACGTTTTTAAGGCCACCTTGTACAGCGGTAATGCTGCATGTGTGCAAGGTGGCTCATAAACGTATTCTCCTCGCACATGTGGAACTGAAAACACGTCTGAAATGTGTCCTCTGTGTGACCATTTAACCGTCCCGGTGGTGTGACTTTCCTTTGTAATGACACGCTGCAACCCCCTTGGTAGCGCTGCCCGTCTTCTGGCATCATTGTTTGGCTGCCTGCGCCTCTGCGGCCGCCCTGACCCACACAACGCCCCTCGGTGTCTTATTTCTTGGGACTGCGAGGGTGTGATTGATGGGCATAAGCAGTGCATCAGTTCGCCTGTCCCTCATCTCCTTCCGCCTTCTTCAGACTGTGCGGCTTCATGGCCGTGGCATGCGATAAGGGATCAGCTGACACCACACAGTCTGCAGCGGGTGTAAGGACCCGAGTGCGAGAGGCGAACATATGTGCTGCGCCAGGCCATGAATCACAGCCCCGCAGTGTTTTAACAATGTTAAGACACCGCGGGGCTGGGATTCATGGTCATCGCGAACCGCAGCGGCCGACATTAAATGAGGTCAGAAGATGGGCAGCGCTAACAGCGCTAGGCCAGGGGATAACACGACAGCGCAGACTCCTGTACAGCAAATAACAACGCTCAGGAGGCTGCACCCAGCACCAAGGTGGGATTCTTGACATCTGTGCTGCGTCTCATTACAAAGGGAACTCGCGCCTCCAACACAGTTTGACTGTTTAAAGGGCTAAATGTTATACGTGTTTCATTCAGCGTGTGCAAGGAGCAAAATTAAAAGAGCAACCTTTGACTTGTGCAGCACTACTGCTGCATAAGCTGTGGCTCTTCTACTTTGTAACCCCTGAGGGGGGGTTAAAGGTTACCTTTGAAATTGGTTCAAGTAGGCTTCGGCCTACACTCTGCTCCCCCTGCAGAGCCCGGGCTCCAACACCGCCAGTTGGGGCCCGGTACTGCTAGCTGCACAGAGCCAAACACCAGCCAATGTGTCAGTGGGGTTCAGCACCGCCAGCTGTTCCCCTGCTGTGCAGCCGGCAACGTGTCCTGCAACAGCCACGCAGGCACAACAGACCCAAAGCTGCCGCCAGTGCAGGCTTCGGCCTACACTCTGCTCCATCTCCTCCTCCTGCTCACCCCGGGCTCCAACACCGCCAGTTGGGGCCCGGTACTGCTAGCTGCACAGAGAAAAACACCAGACAATGTGTCAGTGGGGTTCAGCACCGCCAGCTGTTCCCCTGCTGTGCAGCCGGCATCGTGTCCTGCAAAAGCCACGCAGACACAAGAACTGAAATTGAAGGGAACCTGTCCCCCCTCCCCCAGGCGTTTGTACGTTTTTAAGGCCACCTTGTACAGCGGTAATGCTGCATGTGTGCAAGGTGGCTCATAAACGTATTCTCCTCGCACATGTGGAACTGAAAACACTTCTGAAATGTGTCCTCTGTGTGACCATTTAACCGTCCCGGTGGTGTGACTTTCCTTTGTAATGACACGCTGCAACCCCCTTGGTAGCGCTGCCCGTCTTCTGGCATCATTGTTTGGCTGCCTGCGCCTCTGCGGCCGCCCTGACCCACACAACGCCCCTCGGTGTCTTATTTCTTGGGACTGCGAGGGTGTGATTGATGGGCATGAGCAGTGCATCAGTTCGCCTGTCCCTCATCTCCTTCCGCCTTCTTCAGACTGTGCGGCTTCATGGCCGTGGCATGCGATAAGGGATCAGCTGACGCCGCACAGTCTGCAGCGGGTGTAAGGACCCGAGTGCGAGAGGCGAACATATGTGCTGCGCCAGGCCATGAATCACAGCCCCGCAGTGTTTTAACAATGTAAGACACCGCGGGGCTGGGATTCATGGTCATCGCGAACCGCAGCGGCCGACATTAAATGAGGTCAGAAGATGGGCAGCGCTAATGGAGCGCCCCCACACCGCCGCAGGGCCGAGGGGTACCCGGAGCCGGGCCTCTAGGTCTCAGTCTCGGGGTTGTCACGGTGGCTAGACCCGGTCCGTGGCCCTGTCCATCAGTGGGGGACGTCCGGTGTAATAGGTGGTAGTAATGGTAGCGATGTAGCGGTGCAGTTGTGGGGTGTAAGTCGCGGTAAATAACGAGGACACCAGGTTGCAGTCTCTTTACCTCTTTACTGGAGATCTCTGAGTCCTCAGTCCAGAATACGGTTCACCAGGCTGCGCAAGTCCGGCCGGTCCAATGGCACCTCCAGAGTTCTCCTCTCAGGTGGAAATCTGTGCCTTCCTTCTAGCGCTATGTGTTGTAGTCCTTCCCTGCTGTGCTCACGGAAAGTAACCCCACAACGGTTGTGTCTGTTTCTTAAGTTCCCTCGCAACTCGATTTGATGTTCCTCTGTAATCCACCCCTTCCCTGTATTCAGGTTGGAATGGCACCCGTTTGTCAGGTAGGCCTGGAGTTCTTCCGGGACCCTAGAGTCGCCCCTCTCCCGCAATTGCCCCCCAAGACTTCATAGGTGATATGTGGTAGACAGCCCGCCTGAGACCGACTGTCCTGCCGCTGTTTGGAGTATGGCTTGAAGCTGTATTCTAATCCACTCCCTCGGCGTTCCGGCCACCGGTATTGCGCCTCAGCAAGGTGCTGCCTCTTTCAACAAAACCCCTGCTGGTATTCTCCTTCTGCTTGATCTCGTTTCTCACTCAGCACAATCTGTCTCGCTTCTAGTCCTTTCTTGGGCACCGCCGCTATGCTGAGCAGGCACGGTCCCGTTACGTTCTTTCAATGCCAAGCCTCTGCCAGGATCCCACCCCTGGCAGAGACCCTACAGTCTCTCCCTTCACAACACCCCCTGCCACGGGGTGTTGCTCCGTTCAATCCCGTCAGCGTTCTCCTCTAACTTCCTGCCTGACCCCCAGTTTACCCACTATGGTGGGGAGTGGCCTAATGAATAGCACCCTTAGCTCCCCCCGGAGGCCCAGCTGTGAAACATATTGGTGTCTGTGATACCTGATTGGAGGAACTCCTTCAGTGCCATCGAACATACCATGGCTCCCCTTAGTGGCGGAGCCACAGTACTGCAACGACCAGGACTCTGGGGCGCTGCACTCCCCCCTGGTTAAACACAGTACTCCGGGACTGGGAAGAAAAACAACAATACAGATTAGTAAACAGACATACAATTTTGTTGAGTGCAAAACAATAAGCATACTTGAACAGGCTTCCCTTTATGGGAGGTGAGGACACTTTTAACGTTACAAACATAGTCAACATTATAAATTACAGGCTATACATAACTCCTGTTACCCAACCGGGTATTCTACTTAGTGCAAATTCTGGAACAATAAATTAACATTGCCTTTAAGAAACATACACTCTTAGTTTACCAAAGGCCTTCCTATAATCACATTACAGGGTAAGGTAACTTCACATTCTCCTACTTTGAACCTGCAGGACCGCCTGTCCCTATGGCACCAGACCTACTGCCTCTCCTTTCTTTTACAGGACCGCCCCGTTCAGCCAGGGCCTACTGCCTTTCGCTACTATACATAGTATAGACATAACATTCCTTTCGTTTAAAGAACTCTGAGCCCGCTCTACTCGGCTCCTTTAAGGACTTACTCTCTAACCCCTACGGGTTCGCTTTCTGTCCTTAGTAACAAAGTAACTTTCTATGGGGACGCAGGGTTTACCTTCTATCCTCACCTTCATCATTACTTCTTTACTTTCAGCTATGCAGATCTCTACTTCTACCCCTACGGGCTCTCTGCATCTTTTCCTTTTACAAACATTATTTTTAGATTTCACAATTCAAACAAATTAAACACATATAACTTTTCATGTAAAACAGTTACATTCTTTTCAAAGCATCATCATGGCATTACTGTTCTGCAACAGTATCTCTCTCAAGTTCAATTCTTCACATCCCCTTTAAGAGGGGACCAAGTCTTTCTGAGGTAGCTCGTCTTCTCAGCCTACCAGTCTATGCAAAGGTTCCGGTACTGATATCTTCGCAAAATGTCTTTAACCAAGACCAGTAGGAAAGGTATCTTCGCAAAGTGTCTTTGGCTAAAACCAGTAGGGAGCACCTTTAAGAAGGTGCAAACTATTTACAAAGAAAGTTCGAATCATGCACAGTCCATGATTACTACAGTTTTTAAACTTGTGCAAAACTTTGAGAACAACAATAGTGGCCCCGGGTCAACAAGGGGTCACCTTTTTAAAGTTTACCCTGAACGGGTTTAGCAGCAACAGGAACCAAAAGAACAAGAGAACAAACAGTAACTATTTACATTTTTCATGGTATCGAGGTTTATTCTTCTTCCGGTGGCTTGGGCTCTGGGGCCCCGGCCACTGCAGCACCAGCGTCCGCGGTTCGAACATGCAGATGAACTCGACTGGCCAACTCTGGGGCTGCTACTAGGCGTACCGTTGCGATGGTGACCAGTTCGGGTGCTCCCGGGACCAGGTCTGGGGTAGCGAGTGCCGCGGCTCCAGACATACACCGCCGAACATTCCGTGCATACCACCTGAGTGGGTTCAAGTGGCGGCTGTAGGTCACTGGATCCCCTTTTTGTAACGGTTCTCCGCTTCGGCCACAACAGGGAGCCCTCACGTTACAATGCGCAACGAAAACATCAGTATCCAGTCCCGGCTCGTGTATGAGGCCCCACCCCCTTTTTACATGGTAGGCCAACACAGTGCCCCGCCTTACCGCGTCTCTGTCATCCCATGCCGGGGGGGGTTGTTGCACCTTCGATGGGCCCATCGACTCAGCTCCTTTCCGTCCTTTCCACTGCAGAACCAAGCACTGTCTATATTGTTCCCATGTAAGCACCGCAAGAGTGGACCCGTTCTCCCGGGATCCATCTGCTCTAAACCAGGGAGTGTCCCACCGAAGAACTACTCCATCTAAGCTCACATCCACGGGCTCCCCCACTCCAGTCGACAGTGGTGGTACCATCCTCCCCAGGTCATCGGGGGATAGCACCATTAGCCCTGCCGAGATAAGCCGCTCCCTACTGAGATGGAGGTGGGTCATGGAAGCGGGCTCGTGGAGGGGAGCAGGGACGTCGGCCATACCTGCGCCTAATGTGGTTCCATCGGTGTCGCTCCGGTCCGTTACCGAGGACACTGGAGTCGGCTGCAGCCCGGACCGGGGCTCCTCCAATGGGATGCTCGGGTTCCGCTCCGCTTGCTGTGGTTCCTCCTCCTCTAACTCCGAGGTCGGGATTGGTGGACGTAGCTCCACTGTCGGATCCGCAGGCTTCCGGTCCGTCTCCGGTGAAGAAGGGCAGGCCGGAACCGCTTCTTCCTCGCTCAGGCGCTCGCCGTTCATCATCGCTGCCTGATAGTCGGTGGCAGTGCATGCACCTAACTCCGCCATTTCTCCGAGGTCGGGCTTCTCCGTCACCAGCCTCTCGCCGTTGCATGTCAAGGGGTGTTTCTCTTCTGCTTTGGGGCAGGTCATTCCTCTGCAGCCAGAAGTGCAGGGGGCGGTAGCCATTTCTCGCGCCACACTGGGAGTCTCCGCCCATAACACGCCCTCCTTCCCCTTGGGTGTAGCAATGGCGGCGCCTTTTGGCGGGAACTTTTGGCGGCTAGTGGCGCAGCACAGTCTTGCAATAAAGTACAGTCTAAGCACAACAAATCACAGTCCCAAGGCACACATGACCCGATTCTTCAGGCTTAAGTAGATCCTGTTCGTGACGCCAAGTTTGGAGCGCCCCCACACCGCCGCAGGGCCGAGGGGTACCCGGAGCCGGGCCTCTAGGTCTCAGTCTCGGGGTTGTCACGGTGGCTAGACCCGGTCCGTGGCCCTGTCCGTCAGTGGGGGACATCCGGTGTAATAGGTGGTAGTAATGGTAGCGATGTAGCGGTGCAGTTGTGGGGTGTAAGTCGCGGTAAATAACGAGGACACCAGGTTGCAGTCTCTTTACCTCTTTACTGGAGATCTCTGAGTCTTCAGTCCAGAATACGGTTCACCAGGCTGCGCAAGTCCGGCCGGTCCAATGGCACCTCCAGAGTTCTCCTCTCAGGTGGAAATCTGTGCCTTCCTTCTAGCGCTATGTGTTGTAGTCCTTCCCTGCTGTGCTCACGGAAAGTAACCCCACAACGGTTGTGTCTGTTTCTTAAGTTCCCTCACAACTCGATTTGATGTTCCTCTGTAATCCACCCCTTCCCTGTATTCAGGTTGGAATGGCACCCGTTTGTCAGGTAGGCCTGGAGTTCTTCCGGGACCCTAGAGTCGCCCCTCTCCCGCAATTGCCCCCCAAGACTTCATAGGTGATATGTGGTAGACAGCCCGCCTGAGACCGACTGTCCTGCCGCTGTTTGGAGTATGGCTTGAAGCTGTATTCTAATCCACTCCCTCGGCGTTCCGGCCACCGGTATTGCGCCTCAGCAAGGTGCTGCCTCTTTCAACAAAACCCCTGCTGGTATTCTCCTTCTGCTTGATCTCGTTTCTCACTCAGCACAATCTGTCTCGCTTCTAGTCCTTTCTTGGGCACCGCCGCTATGCTGAGCAGGCACGGTCCCGTTACGTTCTTTCAATGCCAAGCCTCTGCCAGGATCCCACCCCTGGCAGAGACCCTACAGTCTCTCCCTTCACAACACCCCCTGCCACGGGGTGTTGCTCCGTTCAATCCCGTCAGCGTTCTCCTCTAACTTCCTGCCTGACCCCCAGTTTACCCACTATGGTGGGGAGTGGCCTAATGAATAGCACCCTTAGCTCCCCCCGGAGGCCCAGCTGTGAAACATATTGGTGTCTGTGATACCTGATTGGAGGAACTCCTTCAGTGCCATCGAACATACCATGGCTCCCCTTAGTGGCGGAGCCACAGTACTGCAACGACCAGGACTCTGGGGCGCTGCACTAACAGCGCTAGGCCAGGGGATAACACGACAGCGCAGACTCCTGTACAGCAAATAACAACGCTCAGGAGGCTGCACCCAGCACCAAGGTGGGATTCTTGACATCTGTGCTGCGTCTCATTACAAAGGGAACTCGCGCCTCCAACACAGTTTGACTGTTTAAAGGGCTAAATGTTATACGTGTTTCATTCAGCGTGTGCAAGGAGCAAAATTAAAAGAGCAACCTTTGACTTGTGCAGCACTACTGCTGCATAAGCTGTGGCTCTTCTACTTTGTAACCCCTGAGGGGGGGTTAAAGGTTACCTTTGAAATTGGTTCAAGTAGGCTTCGGCCTACACTCTGCTCCCCCTGCAGAGCCCGGGCTCCAACACCGCCAGTTGGGGCCCGGTACTGCTAGCTGCACAGAGCCAAACACCAGCCAATGTGTCAGTGGGGTTCAGCACCGCCAGCTGTTCCCCTGCTGTGCAGCCGGCAACGTGTCCTGCAACAGCCACGCAGGCACAACAGACCCAAAGCTGCCGCCAGTGCAGGCTTCGGCCTACACTCTGCTCCATCTCCTCCTCCTGCTCACCCCGGGCTCCAACACCGCCAGTTGGGGCCCGGTACTGCTAGCTGCACAGAGCCAAACACCAGCCAATGTGTCAGTGGGGTTCAGCACCGCCAGCTGTTCCCCTGCTGTGCAGCCGGCAACGTGTCCTGCAACAGCCACGCAGGCACAACAGACCCAAAGCTGCCGCCAGTGCAGGCTTCGGCCTACACTCTGCTCCATCTCCTCCTCCTGCTGACCCCGGGCTCTAACACCGCCAGTTGGGGCCCGGTACTGCTAGCTGCACAGAGAAAAACACCAGCCAATGTGTCAGTGGGGTTCAGAACCGCCAGCTGTTCCCCTGCTGTGCAGCCGGCATCGTGTCCTGCAAAAGCCACGCAGACACTTGCTCTTGTACCTTCTGCTCCCCATCCTGGTTCCAGTACCGTCAGCTGGTTCCGGGCAGAGCCTTTGGCTTAGGTGCCTCCCTCTGGGTATCCGAGTTCCACCAACGTCAGGTGGTCCTTGGTAGTGCTTTCAGGCACGGGTACCTCCTGCTTAGTAACCGGGTTCCAGTAACGTCAGCTGGTCTTCGGTAGTTCCATTGGCTCTTGGACCTTCGGCTACCCATCCGGGTTCCAGCACCGTCAGCTGGTTCTCGGCAGTGTCTTTTGCTCTTGTACCTTCTGCTCCCCATCCTGGTTCCAGTACCGTCAGCTGGTTCCGGGCAGAGCCTTTGGCTTAGGTGCCTCCCTCTGGGTATCCGAGTTCCACCAACGTCAGGTGGTCCTTGGTAGTGCTTTCAGGCACGGGTACCTCCTGCTTAGTGACCGAGTTCCAGTAACGTCAGCTGGTCCTCGGTAGTTCCATTGGCTCTTGGACCTTCGGGTAGCCATCCGAGTTCCAGTTTCATCAGCTGGTTCTCGGCATTTTCTCAGCCTCCTTGTACCTTCTGCTACATTTCCAAGTTCAAGAGACTAAACACGATGACCCGGAAGACCACCCCTAAGATGATGACGACACCAGAGACGACAACCACCGTGATGACGACGACCCTGGAGACGATGACCCCGAAGACCACCCCGATGACGACGACCCCGGAGACGACGACCCTGAAGACCACCCCGATGACGACGACCCCGGTGACGACGACCCTGGAGACGACGAGGACCTGGAAGACCGAGAAGCAGAAGAACAAGAGGCTGCAGAACAAAGAGCAGAAGAACATTAAGCATAACACTAAATATCAGAGCAAAAAATATTATCTAAATTATAAGCAGAAGAAGACTAAGCAGTGTATGGGGGTGAGTCCGTTCCTCCTCGTGGTGCCCCTGGATAAAGCCTGATGCTGCAGGCCAAACTGAACGCGGACAAATGTAACTCTTTTGTGACAGGCAGAACGGAAGGTGTAATCTTCAAACTTTTATAGATAACAACTACGGGAATGCCTGTCACAAATAAGAATATGATGAAGAAGTAGAATATGATGAAGATAATAGTAAAATAAAAAGAATATGAACAATGTAAGAAAAAAAATAATAGGTAGAAGATGAAGAAGAAGATGAATAAGGTGAAGAAGTTGACGTCAAAGAAGCTGATGATGAGGATAATGAAGAAGAAAGTGTGGGAGAAGTAAAAAAGAAGGTGAAGGGCGTGGAAGTAGTGAAACATCAATATCTGACAAAAAAAAAAAAAAAATTAACATAGTCAAAATCTTTCTACCGCCGAACTTCATAAAAAAAATAAAAAACCTGCTATTCTATTACATTGGGCTAAACCTCTGTGCCTTTAATGTCTCCGCCACGTCCCCCAATACATCCTACATTATTCTTAGTTGTTTTCCTTCATGTAGAATGAACCTACAAGTTTATAAAGGGTTTATTTTAATTCCGATATTTTCGTCCCATTGACTTGCATTGGGATCGGGTATCGGTATCGGATTAGATCCGATATTTTAACGGTATCGGCCGATACTTTCCGATACCGATACTTTCCGATATCGGAAAGTATCGCTCAACACTAGTGATGACAGATCACTTTACCAAGTATGCTGTAGCGGTGCCGACAAGAGATCAGACAGCCAAGTCGGCGGCTGAGGCCGTGTGTCGACATTTCTTCCAAGTGTTCGGGTGTCCGCAGAGAGTACATTCAGATCAAGGGGCCTGCTTTCAGGGGACGCTGATGAGGGAGTTGCACCAGCTCTATGGTATCGAGCAGTCGAGAACAACGCCTTACCACCCTCAGGGTAACGGGGCGTGTGAGCGTTTTAATCGGACCTTGTTGCAAACGTTGAGGTCCTTAGAGGGTCAGCAACAGACACGCTGGCCTGAGTATCTCCCCGAATTGATGTGGGCTTACAATAACAGGGTGCACAGTACTACTGGTTACTCACCCCACATGTTGATGTTTGGTAGACCTGGCCGAGACATTGAGGATTTGAACATGCCGGATCCCTCCTCCGCCCCCCTTCGGACTGCATCCGAGTGGGTACGAGAGCATCGGCGGTGGTTGAGGGTGGTGCATCAGGTGGTGGGCGACCGCCTTCACCAGGTGGTCCATAGGGACACGCGACCCGTACAAACAGAGTTGTTCTCTCCGGGAGACACAGTGTTGGTGAGGACAAAACGACGGTCAGGAAAGCTGAGTGACCGATGGGAGGCGATACCGTATCTGATAAAAAAACAGGTGAATCCTGAGATTCCAGTGTACGAGGTCGAGCCGGTGGGGACAGGGGGGCCAACCCGTAATTTGCACCGTAACATGCTACAACGGTGCTGGTTTGAAGATTTGGCGCCTATTCCCCCAGAGCCGGAGGCCGTGTCCCAAGGGGCGGGATCTCTGAATGATCTTGAGTTTGATGGTGTGCTTGTTCCTGCGCCTGCTTATTTGCCCCCTACGACCAATCTGGTCTTGTATGATGAGAATGTTGAGGATGTGGAGGATGCTGTTGAGGAGAGTGCATCAGATCGACTGCTTGGTCCTGACGCTGTATCACGGAACATCGAACCGCAGAGGGAGGCAACTCCACTTGCGCCCGCTAAGACGACCACGGAAGTGACTTTAGCTCCCTCTAGGGTTGCACCTATTGATGTAGGACTCAGGAGAACTACACGATCTATGGCTGGAATACCGCCTCAGCGATATGCTCAGGATGAATTTGAGTGGGAAGGTATGTCGAGGATGCCAACCTCTAGTGGGGTGGCATGTAAGAGGGTGAACTGTAGTCCCACTGAGAGGGCACTAGGACCCTGTGGTTTTTGCCTGCTGCAGCAAAGAACAGACACTGCCAGGCCCCCGGAGACTATGTGTGCTGGTGGGTGGGGTCTGGTGTCGGGTGTGTAAAGTGTCATATAAGGAAGTGGGGGCAGAGAAGAAAAGGCGGGAAGAGAGGAGGAAGCAGCAGTGTGATAGAAAGAGACTGTGTGAATTTGCTGCCAGTGTGTTGGAGAAAAGCTTTGACAGGAAACAACTCTGAGAGAGACTTGTTTTTGTTGCTAACGTTTTTCTGGAAACAGTTAACCTTTATTTTGGAAGACTGAGACTTTACTGAAAACCCAGTACATATTTGAGAGTCTGTGGAGTCCCTGTGCATTGAGTTGAGAAACAAGTTTGGACAGACTGCTGATATAAAGACGGACGGATTGTTGTAAGAGCATTTCTAGGAACTACAGGAGGAGAGACTTCTTTAGGCCACTAAACTAAGTCCCCGGCGTTTGGGCTCGGCATCGGCCGACAAGACGGAGAAGCGTGCTGTAACTTATTGGCGCTGAAGACTTGGACTGGCTGCAGCCTGTGTGGAATCCTGCCTGAGAGAAGACTCATCTTAGGTTAACGGTACCATAGTCATAGATACCCGGGTATCCCTTTGCAGAGTGTTTAATCGTTACTTTAGAGGTGTATCGCATATTAGATGTGTGTAAGTTATACTCAGTGTGTCATTCCAGGGGCTCCTCTTGATAACACTACATTCAATTTACGCTTGTTCTTGTATTGAGTTGTTCTGTGAGGTAAATTGATTACTAGCCTGTTGGAGTATACAGTTCTCAGGAGACCTTGGAGTGGCACAGTGATTTCAGCTACTGCTGAATTAGTGTATCTTTTGGGTGCTTCTGCCTGAGTATTCCTCATATTATCTTACTTATTCTGCCTTTGAGTAAACCACTGTTGGAGATTTCTGCCTTAGTCTTGGTTTGTGACTCACTGGATCTTATTCGGACCTCGGGTCATTACAGATGAGCGAATATACTCGTTACTCGAGGGGGTCCTCCGAGTATTTTTTAGTGCTCGGAGTTTTAGGTTTTTTTGCCGCAGCTGAATGATTTACATCTGATAGCCAGCATAAGTACATGTGGGGATACCCTAGTAACCAGGCAACCCCCACATGTACTTATGCTGGCTATCAGATGTAAATCATTCAGCTGAGGCAAAAAAAACTAAAACTCCGAGCACTAAAAAATACTCGGAGGACCCCTGAGCATGCTCGAGAAATCTCGAGTAACGAGTATGTTCGCTCGTCAGTACTCGTGGCTGTACTTACTCAAAAGGAAGTTTTCCTTTTTTAACCCTTTCATGACCCAGCCTATTTTGACCTTAATGACCTGGACGTTTTTTGCAATTCTGACCAGTGTCCCTTTATGAGGTAATAACTCAGGAACGCTTTAACGGATCCTAGCGGTTCTGAGATTGTTTTTTGGTGACATATTGGGATTCACGTTAGTGGTAAACTTAGGTCGATAATTTTTTAGTTTATTTGTAAAAAAAAATGGAAATTTGGCTAAAATTTTGAAAATTTCAAATTTTTAATTTTTATTCTGTTAAATGAGAGAGTTATGTGACACAAAATAGTTAAGAAATAACATTACCCACATGTCTAGTTTACATCAGCACAATTTTAGAAACAAGTTTTTTTTTTGCTAGGAAGTTATAAGGGTTAAAATTTGAACAGCGATTTCTCATTTTTACAATGAAATTTACAAAACCATTTTTTTAGGGACCACCTCACATTTGAAGTCAGTTTGAGGGGTCTATATAGCTGAAAATACCCAAAAGTGACACCATTCTAAAAACTACACCTCTCACGGTGCTCAAAACTACATTCAAGAAGTTTATTAACCCTTCAGGTGCTTCACAGCAGCAGAAGCAACATGGAAGGAAAAAATGAACATTTAACTTTTTAATCACAAAAATGATCTTTTAGCAACAATTTTTTTATTTTCCCAAGGGTAAAAAGAGAAACTGGACCCCAAAAGTTATTGTAAAATTTGTCCTGAGTATGCAGGTACCCCATATGTGGGGGGGAACCACTGTTTGGGCGCACGACAGGGCTCGGAAGGGAAGGAGCGCCATTTGACTTTTTCAATGAAAAATTGGCTCCAATCTTTAGCGGACACCATGTCGCGTTTGGAGAGCCCCTGTGTACCTAAACATTAGAGCTCCCCCACAAGTGACCCCATTTTGGAAACTAGACCCCCCAAGGAACTTATCTATATGCATAGTGCGCATTTTGAACCCCCAGGTGCTTCGAAAATTGATCCGTAAAAATGAAAAAGTACTTTTTTTTCACAAAAAATTTCTTTTAGCCTCAATTTGTTCATTTCCACATGGGCAACAGGATAAAATGGATCCTAAAATGTGTTGGGTAATTTCTCCTGAGTACACTGATACCTCACATGTGGGGGTAAACCACTGTTTGGGCACATGGCAGGGCTCGGAAGACAAGGAGCGCCATTTGACTTTTTCAATGAAAAATTAGCTCCAATCGATAGCGGACACCATGTTGCGTTTGGAGAGCCCCTGTGTGCCTAAACATTGGAACTCCCCCACATGTGACCCCATTTTGGAAACTAGACCTCCCGTGGAACTAATCTAGATGTGCGGTGACCACTTTAAACCCCCAAGTTCTTCACAGAAGTTTATAACGCAGAGCCGTGAAAATAAAAAATCATTTTTCTTTCCTCAAAAATTATTTTTTAGCCCGCAATTTTTTTTTTCACAAGAGTAACAGGAGAAATTGGACCCCCAAAAGTTGTTGTCCAGTTTGTCCTGAGTACGCTGTTACCCCATATGTGGGAGGGAACCACCGTTTGGGCACACATTGGGGCTCAGAAGGGAAGTAGTGACATTTTGGAATGCAGACTTTGATGGAATGGTCTGCGGGCATCATGTTACGTTTGCAGAGCCCCTGATGTACCTAAACAGTAGAAACCCCCCACAAGTGACTCCATTTTGGAAACTAGACCCCCCAAGGAATTATCTAGATATGTGGTGAGCACTTTGAACCCCCAAGTGCTTCACAGAAGTTTACAACGCAGAGCTGTGAAAATAAAAAATTATTTTTCTTTCCTCAAAAATAATGTTTTAGCAAGCAATTTTTTATTTTTGCAAGGGTAACAGGAGAAATTGGACCCCAAAAGTTGTTGCCCAGTTTGTCCTGAGTATGCTGGTACCCCACGTGTGGGGGTAAACCACTGTTTGGGCGCACGTCGGGGTTCAGAAGCAAGGGAGCACCATTTGACTTTTTGAATGCAAGATTGGCTGGAATCAAAGGTGGCGCCATGTTGCGTTTGGAGACCCCTGATGTGCCTAACCCTAATCCCAACTCTAGCCATAACCCGAATCACAACCCTAACCCAACACACCCCTAACCCTATTCCCAACCCTAACCACAACCCTAACCCCAACACACCCCTAACCCTAATCCCAACCCTAACACTAACCCAACCCTAACCACAACCCTAACCCCAAAACACCCCTAACCCTAACAATAACCCTAACCACAAGCCTATTCTTAACCCTTTTTCCAACTCTAGCCCAAATTCCAACCCTAACTCCCACCCTAACCCTAAGGCTATGTGCCCACGTTTTGCGGATTTGTGTGAGATTTTTCCGCACCATTTTTGAAAAATCCGCAGGGAAAAGGCACTGGATTTCCAGTGTTTTTTGTGTGGATTTCACCTGCAGGTTCCTATTGAGGAACAGGTGTAAAACGCTGCGGAATCCGCACAAAGAATTGCCATGCTGCGGAGAATACAACGCAGCGTTTCTGCACGGTATTTTCCGCACCATGGGCACAGCGGATTTGGTTTTCCATAGGTTTAAATGGTACTGTAAACCTGATGGAAAACGGCTACGTATCCGCAGCGGACAATCCGCTGCGGATCTGCAGCCAAATCCGCACCGTGTGCACATAGCCTAATTCTAAGGGTATGTGCACACGCTGCAGAAAATGCTGCGGATCCGCAGCATTTCCACAGCTGCGGGTCTGCAGCAGTTTCCCATGAGTTTACAGTTTAATGCAAACCTATGGGAAACAAAAAACGCTGTGCACATGCCGTGGAAAAAACTGCGCAGAAACGGAGCGGTTTACATTCCACAGCATGTCACTTCTTTCTGCGGATTCCGCAGCAGTTTTACAGCTGCTCCTATAGAAAACCGCAGTTGTAAAACTGCAGTGAAATCTGCAGAAAAAACGTGGTAAATCCGCGATAAATCTGTAGCAGTTTTGCACTGCGGAAAAATCTGCAGAGGACCAGAATACGTGTGTACATAGCCTTACCCTAACCCTAATTCTAACCCTATCTCTAACCCTAGTTCTAACCCTAACCCTAGTGGAAAAATAAAAGTAAATATTTTATTTATTTTATTATTGTCCATACCTGTGGGGGTGATAAAGGGGGGGTTCATTTACTATTTTTTTTATTTTGATCACTGTGATAAAACCTATCACAGTGATCAAAATGTACATGGAACGAATCTGCCGGCCGGCAGATTCGGCGGGCGCACTGCGCATGCGCCCGCCATTTTGGAAGATGGTGGCGCCCATGGAACAGACAGACGGACACCGGGAGGCTCGGTAAATATGAGGGGGGGATCAGAGCACAGGGGGGTATCGGAGCACGGGGGGGTGGGATCGGAGCACGGGGGGAGCGGACAGGAGGACGGGGGAGCGGACAGGAGGATGGAGGGGAGCGGACCACAGAACGGAGGCTGGGGAGGAAATCGGTGGCAGATTAGGTTTTCCAGCCATGGCCAATGATATTGCAGTATCGGCCATGGCTGGATTGTAATATTTCACCACTTTTCATAGGTGAAATATTACAAATTGCTCTGATTGGCTGTTGCAGTTTCAACAGCCAATCAGAGCGATCGTAGCCACGTTGGGGCAAAGCCAACCCCCTGGGCTAAAGGACCACTCCCCCTGTCCCTGCAGATCTGGTGAAATTGGAGTTAACCCTTTCACCCGATCTGCAGGGACGCGAACCCTCCATGACGCCACATAGGCGTCACAGGTCGGATTTGCACCGACTTTCATGACGCCTACGTGGCGTCACAGGTCGGGAAGGGGTTAACCCCTTCATGACCGTTGGATTTTCCATTTTTCCGTATTCGTTTTTCACTCCCCTCCTTCCCAGAGCCATAACTTTTTTATTTTTCAATCAATTTGGCCATGTGAGGGCTTATTTTTTGCGGGACGAGTTGTACTTTTGAACAACATCATTGGTTTTACCATGTCGTGTACTAGAAAACGGGAAAAAAATTCCAAGTGCGGTGAAATTTGCAAAAAAAAGTGCAATCCCACACTTGTTTTTTGCTTGGCTTTTTTGCTAGGTTCACTAAATGCTAAAACTGACCTGCCATTATGATTCTCCAGGTCATTACGAGTTCATAGACACCTAACATGACTAGGTTATTTTTTACCTAAGTGGTGAAAAAAAATTCCAAACTTTGCTAACAAAAAAAAAAAAAAAAAATGCGCCATTTTCCGATACTCGTAGCGTCTCCAATTTTCATGATCTGGGGTCGGTTGAGGGCTTATTTTTTGCGTGCCGAGCTGGCGTTTTTAATGATACCATTTTGGTGCAGATACGTTCTTTTGATCACCCGTTATTGCATTTTAATGCAATGTCACGGCGACCAAAAAAACGTAATTCTGGCATTTCGGATTTTTTTCTCATTACGCCGTTTAGCGATCAGGTTAATGCTTTTTTTTTATTGATAGATCGGGCGATTCTGAACGCGGCGATACCAAATATGTGTAGGTTTGATTTTTTTTTTATTGATTTATTTTGATTGGGGAGAAAGGGGGGTGATTTAAACTTTTATGTTTTTTTTATTTTTTTCACATTTTTTTAACTTTTTTTTTTTACTTTTGCCATGCTTCAATAGCCTCCATGGGAGGCTAGAAGCAGGCACAACTCGATCGCCTCTGCTACATAACAGCGATCATCAGCAGAAAATCAGGTGTGCTGTGAGCGCCGACCACAGGGTGGCGCTCACAGCTACCGGCGATCAGTAACCATAGAGGTCTCAAGGACCTCTATGGTTACAATACTGAAGCATCGCTGACCCCCGATCATGTGACGGGGGTCGGCGATGACATCATTTCCGGCCGCCCGGCCAGATGCGGTAGTTAAATGCCGCTGTCTGCGTTTGACAGCGGCATTTAACTAGTTAATAGCGGCGGGTGAATCGCGATTTCACCCGCCGCTATTGCGGGCACATGTCAGCTGTTTAAAACAGCTGACATGTCCCGGCTTTGATGCGGGCTCACCGCGGAGCCCTGCATCAAAGCAGGGGACCTGACGTCGGCCGTACTATCGCGTCCGACGTCAGGAAGGGGTTAATAAATAGGCAAAAATTACTACATTTCTGTTTTTTTCAGTCAAAAAAGTTAATGTTAAAAAAATGAACTTTTTTGAATTTATCAAACGGCTGCAATGAAACAATGAGTGAAAACTTTAAAGGGGTCTGAATATTTTCCGTACCCACAGTATATATTTATAGTGAATGGTGTAGCGGTGTTCACAGTGTGCAAAGAGATAGTGGGCTAGGTTAATCCAATGTAAATCTTTATTTTGGCAACTCACAACAAAAGGCAAGCATTATCTGCCAGATGATGAGAAACCGTCTGTAACACTCCGTTGCTATGGGTGACCACAGCACTGTATCTCTTGTGTGTGTGTGTATGTCAGTTGCTTTGTTTACTCTGGTTCTGGCCTGTGTTCAGACTCACACAGACCTGTACTGCAGAGTGCTCCCGCTCTCGTCTTGCAAAACTGAACACTGACTCACTCAGACCTAAACTGAAAATGTAAATGTGAATCGTGGACATGAGCCACTCCCAAAATGCAGAGTGGAGGAAGAGACCCTGATGACTACCAATCATATATATCTCTCCAAAAATTAAAGCCCATGTCAGGTTTACCAAAATATGACCTAATCAAATACACTCACCGGCCACTTTATTAGGTACACCTGTCCAACTTCTTGTTAACACTTAATTTCTAATCAGCCAATCACATGGCGGCAACTCAGTGCATTTAGGCATGTAGACATGGTCAAGACAATCTCCTGCAGTTCAAACCGAGCATCAGTATGGGGAAGAAAGGTGATTTGAGTGCCTTTGAACGTGGCATGGTTGTTGGTGCCAGAAGGGCTGGTCTGAGTATTTCAGAAACTGCTGATCTACTGGGATTTTCACACACAACCATCTCTAGGGTTTACAGAGAATGGTCCGAAAAAGAAAAAAAATCCAGTGAGCGGCAGTTCTGTGGGCGGAAATGCCTTGTTGATGCCAGAGGTCAGAGGAGAATGGGCAGACTGGTTCGAGCTGATAGAAAGGCAACAGTGACTCAAATCGCCACCCGTTACAACCAAGGTAGGCCTAAGAGCATCTCTGAACGCACAGTGCGTCGAACTTTGAGGCAGATGGGCTACAGCAGCAGAAGACCACACCGGGTACCACTCCTTTCAGCTAAGAACAGGAAACTGAGGCTACAATTTGTACAAGCTCATCGAAATTGGACAGTAGAAGATTGGAAAAACGTTGCTTGGTCTGATGAGTCTCGATTTCTGCTGCGACATTCGGATGGTAGGGTCAGAATTTGGCGTAAACAACATGAAAGCATGGATCCATCCTGCCTTGTATGGAGCATCTTTGGGATGTGCAGCCGACAAATCTGCGGCAACTGTGTGATGCCAACATGTCAATATGGACCAAAATCTCTGAGGAATGCTTCCAGCACCTTGTTGAATCTATGCCACGAAGAATTGAGGCAGTTCTGAAGGCAAAAGGGGGTCCAACCCGTTACTAGCATGGTGTACCTAATAAAGTGGCCGGTGAGTGTAGCTTGACCAAGTCCACATTTACCGTACTTTTACAGCTCTGGCAAAAATTAACAGACCACTGCACAGTTTTAGAAAAATCAGATTCTCTACATGTCTAACAGCCATTCCATTGCAGTGTCAGTTGAATTCCAACCAGAGTATACCTCATTCGACTTAATCTGCTTCTGATTAGGTGAACACCTGAACTAAATCTTATTTAACCAAGGAAAGTATAAAAAAACAAATTTCTCTTGCAATAGGACAAACTGGATGGCAAAACAAGTGCTAGTAATATCCCAAATTAATAGGAATGAAAAAATAACTTTTAACCATGCCAAAGAAGTTGAAAGAAAAGTCTTGAGTGAGGAAAAGAAGGGCTCAATTGTGGCTTTACTAGCAGAGGGATACTGTGAGTGTCATGTTATCTCCATCCTTAAAATTTCTAAGACGGCAGTCCAATACAACAAGGTCAAGCCACAGACATTGGGGACAACAAAGCTACAGACCAGCAGAGGACGAAAACGTCTCTCCAATGACCAGGATGACAGTTATCTTATTCGAATGTCACTCAGCAACAGCAGGTTGACATCAAGTGACCTACAAAAGGAATGGCAAATCGCAGCTGGGGTGAAGTGCACTGCAAGAACAGTTCGTAACAGGCTCCTAGAGGCAGGGGTCAAGTCATATAAGGAAGAAAAAAGCCTTTCATCGATGAGAAGCAAAGGAGAGCCAGGCTGAAGTTTGACAAAGACCATAAGGATTGGACCATAGGGGACTGGAGTAAGGTAATCTTCTCTGATGAGTCTAATTTTCAGCTTTGCCCAACAATTGGTTGTCTAATGGTAAGACGGAGACCTGGAGAGGCGTACAAGCCACAGTGTCTTGCACACACTGTGAAATTTGGTGGAGAATCGGTGATGATCTGGGGAAGCTTCAGCAAGGCTGGAATTGAGCAGGTTAATCTTTGCGAAGGATGTATGAACCAAGACGCATTCAAGATTATCCTGGAAAAACAGTTGATTCCTTCTGCTCAGGCAATGTTGCCCAACTCTGAGGACTGTTTTTTTCCAGCAGGACAATATGCCATGGCACACAGCGAGGTTAATCAATGTGTGGATGAAGGACAACCACATCAAATGCCTGTCATGGCCAGCCCAATCTCCAGACCTGAACTGAATTGAAAACCTCTGGAATGTAATCAAGATGAAGATGGATAGTCACAATTCATCAAACATAGAAGAACTGCTTAAACTTTTGTACCATGAGTGGCATAAGGTCACCCAAAAGCAGCATGAAAGACTGGTGGAAAGCATGCCTAGACGCATGAAAGCTGTGATTAAAAATCATGGTTATTCCACAATATATTGATTTCTGAACTCTTCCTGAGTTAAAACATTAGTATTGTTGTTTCTAAATGATTATGAACTTGTTTTCTTAGCATTATTTGAGGACTGCAAGCACTGCATTTTTTTGCTATTTTGACGATTTCTCATTTTTAAAAATAAATACAAAATTTAGAGCTAGGAAATTCGAAGACATGTTGTCAGTAGTTTATAGAATAAAAGAACAATTTACATTTTAGTCAAACAACATACAGTGCCTTGCAAAAGTATTTGGCTCCCTGGAACTTTTCAAGCTTTTCCCACATATCATGCTTCAAACATAAAGATACCAAATGTAAATTTTTGGTGAAGAATCAACAAGCGGAACACAATTGTGAAGTTGAATGAAATTTATTGGTTATTTTAAATTTTTGTGGAAATTCAAAAACTGTAGAGTGGGGCGTGCAATATTATTCCGCCCCTTTAACTTAATACTTTGTAGCGCCACGTTTTGCTGTGATTACAGCTGCAAGTCGCTTGGGGTATGTCTCTATCAGTTTTGTACATCGAGAGACTGAAATTCTTGCCCATTCTTCCTTGGCAAACAGCTTGAGCTCAGTGAGGTTTGATGGAGATCGTTTGTGAACAGCAGTTTTCTGCTCTTTCCACAGATTCTCGATTGGATTGAGGTCTGGACTTTGACTTGGCCATTCTAACACCTGGATACGTTTATTTGTGAACCATACCATTGCATAGAAGATTTTGCTTTATGTTTGGGATCATTGTCTTGTTGGAAGACAAATCTCCGTCCCAGTTTCAGGTCTTTTGCAGACTACAACAGGTTTTCTTCAAGAATGGTCCTGTATTTGGCTCCATCCATCTTTCCATCAATTTTACCCAGCTTCCCTGTCCCTGCTGAAGAAAAGCAGGCCCAAACCATGATGCTGCCACCACCATGTTTGACAGTGGGGATGGTGTGTTCAGGGTGATGAGCTGTGTTGCCTTTACACCAAACATATCATTTGGCATTGTTGCCAAAATGTTTGAATTTGGTTTCATCTGACCAGAGCACCTTCTTCCACATGTTTGGTGTGTCTCCCAGGTGGCTTGTTGCAAACTTTAAACAACACTTTTTATGGATATCTTTGAGAAATTATTTTCTTCTTGCCACTCTTCCACAAAGGCCAGATTTGTGCAGTGTACGACCGATTGTTGTCCTATGGACGGACTGTCCCACCTCAGCTGTACATCTCTGCAGTTCATCCAGAGTGATCATGGACCTCTTGGCTGCATCTCTGATCAGTCTTCTCCTTGTTTGAGATGAAAGTTTAGCGGGACGACCGGGTTTTGGTAGATTTGCAGTGGTATGATACTACTTCCATTTCAATATGATCGTTTGCACAGTGCTCCTTGGGATGTTTAAAGTTTTAGAAATCATTTTGTATCAAAATCTGGCTTTAATCTTCTCTACAACAGTATCATGAACCTGCCTGTTGTGTTCCTTGGTCTTTAAGATGCTCTCTGTGCTTCAAACAGAACCCTGAGACTATCACAGAGCAGGTGCATTTATACGGAGACTTGATTACACAGGAGGATTATATTTATCATCATTAGGCATTTAGGACAACATTAGATCATTCAGAGATCCACAATGAACTTCTGGAGTGAGTTTGCTGCACTGAAAGTAAAGGGGCCGAATAATACTGCATGCCCCACTTTCAGTTTTTGAATTTACACAAAAATCTAAAATAACCAATAAAATAACCAATTTGCAACAACAGTTTTGATGGGTCTATGACCATGTCCCAATATCTTAGCAATTTCAAGAGTTGTGCATCCCGTTGTAAGACTTGTAACAATTTTTTACTTTCAATCAGATAAATCTCTTTTCTTGGCCCATTTTACCTGAGGATAACAAGCAGCCTAATAATTCATCACACCTTAATAGATAATGTTGATATCTTTAGGGCACACCCTCCTTCATTACATTAATATACATCACCTGATCTGCTTCATCTAATAAGCTTTCATGTTTATACAGCCTGAAGTTGGAAAATATGCATAAAAATGATGATATGGTCAAAATACTTGCCTAATATTTGTGCACACAAGGTATGTATGAGCTCAACTTATTCAGTGCTGTTATATGTTTGATCATTTTAAATTGCATAATACTAGTAGAATTAAAAAAGCCCCATTTTAACATTTCGCATGAACATGGTGTTTATTAAAAATAACCCCTTCTACTTTACATGTCCTTTTAGCAAGCTGTTTATGATGAAGTAAGGAATTTTATGCTTTGTGAAAGATTTCTTAAGAAGTCCAAAACTCTGTGCCAAATAACAAATTAATAATAAAAAGTTACTGTAGATTTACCTATAAGAAAAACCAAATAATTATGATTAGATCTTCTCTGTTACAGATCCTACACAATGAAAGTTAAGAAATAATAAACTGATTATGGTACATATTGCTTTGGGCTTTAAACACACAAAAAAAGATAAGGTACTTGACCACTTACTTGACTGTAGCTTTGTATAGTAGATCTGGGTTGACTGTTGCGGCTGTGTAGCTGCACTGCTGATGTTTCACCCAATGCAATGGCCTGGTTGCTATGGTAGCTTGATGAATACTGGAAAGACCCTTCTGGTTTAGAATTTAGCTGTAGGGCACTCTGTGATAGAATGCTGGGTCCTGAGTTAAGAAATAGATTTGGAACACTAATTGAAATCTTGAAAAACATAGCAAAATTAACTAATGCATAGCATTTATACATAGCATAGCACTCTGAAGAATACCCTAGTCCAGGTGCGTCCCTAGGCATTTATATCTAGGGCCTTGGACCCAGATCATAAGTGCACAGCACAGAATCTCTCTGAAGCTTTTATTTCTTCAGCGAATTACATTTTATTATCAGTCTCTGCACTAAGTGCACACAGCCACGCTACACGCAGTGTTTGCCTGATGCACCCCTGCATGGTGTTGCTGTGTCATTACCTCACAGGCAGCTCCTCCTCCCTGTAGGTCCTTCTCTTTGGGCAAGTCAGAGCAGAGGAACCATCTATGTCCAATGCAACTCCACACCTTGGGTGAAGTATATAATGGAAGGGGAGAAAGTAAGTTAGTGGGGCCAGGTCTGTCAGGGAATACAGGCTGCCATGGGGAGAGATGAGAGAAATTACAGCCCTTTTGCTTCTGTGGCTCCATAGCACACCCTCCCCCTCCTGTAATGTTAAAAGCAGCTCAACAGTCCAGACAGGGGAGGGTGTGCAGGGACAGTGCATGGCTGACAAGGGGTCTCCAGTGTACAACCCTCCCTCTTACTGCTGATCTGCAATGTCAGGGCTCCCCCACTGCTGCCACCGTATAAATACTGAGGAAGAGAGTCAGTGTGTATATGTCATGTGTCTGTATAATGTACACTGCTCAAAAAAATAAAGGGAACAGTTAAACACCACAATGTAACTCCAATTCAATCTACTTGTCCAGTTATGATGCAACACCGACTGTGTTTTTCCTGCTGTTGTGCAAATAGAACAGACAACAGATAGAAATGATAGACGATTAGCATGACAACCCCTAGAAAGCTAGAAAGGAGTAGTTCTGCAGGGGGTGACCACAGACCATTTTCTGTTCTTATCCTTTTGGCTGTTTTGGTCACTTTTTCATTTTGTCATTGCTCTCACTCCCAGAGGTACAGTAGCATGGGAGGAGTGTATACAACCTACAGAAGTTGCTCAGGTAGTGCAGCTCATCCAGGGTGGCACATCAATGCAAGCTATGGCAAGAAGGGTTGCTGTGTCTGTGAGCACAGTGTCCAGAGCATGGAGCAGATATCAGGTTACAGACGGTACAACAAGAGATGTGGAGGGGACAATAGGAGGGCAACAACCTAGCAGCAGGACCACTACTTCCTCCTTTATGCAAGAAGGAACAGGAGAAGCAGTGCCAGAGTACTGCAAAATTACCTCCACCAGGCCACTAACTAACTGCTTAAACTGTCATAAAAAGGCTCCATGAGGGTGGAATGAGGGCTCAACGTCCACAAGTGGGTGATGCGCTTACAGCCCACCACCTTACAGAGCGATTTGCATTTGCCAGAGAACACCAATATTGGCAGATTCGACATTGGCGCCCTGTGCTGATCTGCACCTTACCCTGTCTCTTCGTCATCATCTCTCTTCTCAGAGGGTGTAACCTGTCCCGCCTTTCTGCGGCCCCTGCGACGAGATGAAGATCTGTGATTTTTACTCGGCTCCTCTTTACTGCACTCTTTTTCTTTGCGCTCTAGTCACAGTCTGAATAGGAGTCACCCCCTCTCACTCTGTCATCCTGGGACAGCAATTCCCCACTTAAACAAGTGTCAGACCCACACTTTCTTCCAGTCACCCGAAACTCTGGACTATCGACCTTAGGTGTTGCTATCTCCTTTTCACACATCACATGATCCGGAATCACTACAGCCGCCTGTTGTGGTGGGGCTCCCTTAGGGTCATTCTGGATCCTTTTTGAGCAATCAGACACTCCCCTTTCCTCCCACAAGTCCCAAAACCTTTCAAAGTCCTGGCCTATTACTACAGGAAATGGCAAGTCTGGGACTACAGGTACATCATGGCTGAAAAAAATAGTGGGCGTCTCAATGATTACCCTGGACACCGGATAATCCCTAGCGACCCCATGAACGCAGTGGACTTCCATCTTCCTTCCGGGAATCAGATAGACAGGGAGTGAGGCGCTCACCAGCGTCACCAGGCTCCCTGGGTCCAGAAGTCCAGTCACGCACACTCCATTGACCTCTACAGAACAGCTCTGTGACATCTTGTCAGATGGAAAGTCAGTAGAATATTCTGGATATGCGCTGTTCGAACACTGAACCCAGCAACAGTTCATCAGTGAATTCACCGCCGCCCCTTTTTGGGACACCACCCCTATTTGGTTCGCCACCCCCTTTTGGGTTACCGCCCCATTGTGGACCATTTTCTCCTTTAGAGCCACCACCCCTTTTAGGGACCCCACCCCCTTTTGGGCAACTACCCCCTTTTGGGATGCAGCCCCTTTTTGGCCAACCATAATTATTTGCGGTCACCGCTCCGTTTTGAGACTCCACCCCTTTTAGGGACACTATCCCACTCTGGAGTACTCACAGGCCCCAACAGTTCCACAGTATATGTCTCTTTAGGTCGGCACTGGCCCTTTAAGAGTCTGCACGACCTGGTCCAGCAATGTCTTTTTCGACACATCACCAGTTCCTACTGGTGCTACCACAGTGCCCACTGCAGACACAAACCACCGGCACCTCCGGCTGCCAATCACAAGCCACCGCTGCTGCTGCCACCGCAACTCCGGCTGCTGCAGAACCTCTTGCTGCAACTGCACTGCAATTAACCACCACAGACTTCGTGGACCCGCCGATCCACAGCAAACTTCGTAACCCCGCCGAGTTACCGCCAGATGCCTTCAGTCTTCGTGGCCCCGCCAAGCCACACCAAGTTGATCAGAAAAGAAAAAAAATATATATGGACCCGCCAGTCCACAGCAAACACCTGCACATGTGCTTTATAAGAAAAACACAGTCTCTCACTGACCCCGGTCAGCACAGACTCCTGTCTGTTACACACCCGGCTTTATAGCCCAAACACAGTTTCTCACTGACCCCGGTAAGTATCACACGGACTCCTGTCCGTTACCTGTTGGTGCCAGCCACACAGGATCCCGGACCCCACTTCTCCTCAGAGGTATCCCACAAACAGCAGTTCTCACCGACCCCGGTCAGTATTACTCACGGTTGTCAGACCGTTTACTCCCCTGAGGACACCAGCTCTCTTACACATCTGTCTTGATGAAGGCGAGCCAGACTTGACAAAAGCAGAGTAGGCGGCCGTCCACTTTGCTGGCGACGACCGGAGACTGCCTCCAGTCATTTGGATGAGAATCTGGAGGACCTAGATCCTATAGATCTTGGCTGGTGGGACCGCATCCTGCCCAACGGGTTGGTCCTCTATGAGATCTGACAATCCCTGTTCTGATTAGGCCGACCTGAACTGACGGGATCGGCCGTTGCGGTCCACCCTGGTTTTTGAAAGGACCAAAACCGTGCCTGAAAATGTTGACAAAATGGCTACTGAATCCTTTGTTGCGGGAGGAAGTTGCTTTTCTCCCCTGTGGCATCAGAAATTAGTTGATCTAATTTTTCGACGAATAATCGTCCACTCTGACAGGGCAAAGAAGTAAGGGAGTTTTTTTTGGTTGAATCTGCCCGCCATGTCCTCAACCATAGAGCCCTCCTAATGGAAATTGTGTTTGTGGCAGCCAACGCTGCGCAGTTCACCGCATCCAAAGATGCATTAATCAAAAAGTCTCCCGCTAGAGCGATCTGATTTGAGATTTCGTCCTCCTCGGATGACAGGTCCTTATCCTGCAGGGCTCTATTCAATGACTCTGACCAGGATATCATGGTCTTAGCTACCCAAGTCGCCACAAAAGAGGGTGAGAGGGCTGAACCTGAAGCTTCAAACACTGAGCGAGCCAGGTTCTCAAGGAGTCGATCAGTTAGGTCCTTCATAGAAGAACCATTAGGGAGGGATAATAAAGTTTTAGAAGCCAACCATGACACGGGAGGATCCACCAAAGGGGATTCTGCCCACTTCTTACGGAGTTCAGGATCAAAAGGATATCTTGTGTTCAGCACCCTCTGACCAGAGAACCGCTTGTCTGGTGTCTCCCTGAGACATTGCACTACATCCTCAAACTCTGGGTGAGTGCAAAATACTCTATGAAACTGTTTTTCGATTTTAAATGACACCTTATGACTCAAGGTCAATGTGGATTCATCGTCTATACTGAGGTTTGATTGACGGCCTCAATGATTGTCTCCTGGTAATTAGTTGCCTCTAAATTGAGGGACCATTCAAAATTGTAATCCGAGTTTTGTTCACTAACCTCTCCTGGCGAGGGAGAGCGAAAGACAGAACTCATGGATGCAGAGGCACCAGATGGACCAGAAGGCACTGTGTGGGTTCGTTTCCCAGTGTCTGATTAGAGAGAGAGCAGCCTCTGCAGGCCGGAGGTTCCTGTGAGATGGAGGATTCCTCAAAGACAGGCAAACCACTGTCCCTGCCCCTATTTGGGGCCTGAAGGGACTCGATTGCTCTAGTTAGCGACACCATAGATTGCGACAGAGACAGGGCCCATTCCGGGGGAGTGGGCTCAGTGGCAGGGGAGTGCTCCGGATTGTGCTCGGAATCGCAGGCCTCACAGAACCAATTGCTCTGGGCATGCGGAAAAACAGACCAACAGGTAAAACATGAGGTATATAATACCGCGTGGGTCTTGGTCCTTCTAGACCTGGTGGGTCTGCTGCGGAAAAAATCCCCAATCTAGATTAGATGCAGCAGTAGAGAAGGAGATAGAAGGCGAGAGAGAGGTGCTGCCAGACAGGGGGAGTAACACTTACCACAGTCCTGTGTTCCTGGATCCTGCAGAACAACATAAAAGAAATAGATCCTCTGAGACCTATCTTCAAAAAAGCACGCTCTGCTCGAAGGGGCCAAACCGGAAGCAGACGCGCTCCGGAGGTGGGACTTTCACTCACGGCCTACTACCAGCAAAAGCCAGGGACTAAATTTCCGGCGCAAGCCCGAGGATACGGGGGCAGATGCGCTCCGGAAGCGGGACTTTCACCCGCGGCCTAGTACCAGCAAAAGCGGGGACTAAATTCTCAGCGTCCGCCCGAGAATATGGGAGCGGAGCCAATGCGAGGCCGCCGGAAGACTCACTGAAAGCCGAATTTCCCCCCGCTGACCTGGACCTGCCAGACGATACAGGGGGAGAGGTGTGCGCATGGAAGCGCCAGGAAGAGCGCTGTAGCAGGAGCCCTCCCAGCCCCCTACTCCTGCAATGGATTCCAGCTTCAGGTTAAAGAGGGCGCTGTGTAAAGGAAGGTGCAGGCACCCTAGTTCCATCTTCCCTTCAGGTGATGAGGAGAGGGACCGTCTGCCTCCTTCCATCACCGCAGTCTTAGCATTGGTGAGGCAGTGGGGGCCACACGGACTGCACATATGCACCTGTACAGCCTAGTGTTTCAAAACCTTAGGGTGTTCAGGGCTGAGTCCAGCATCTTGTCCCACGTTGTGGGAGAGGATATGTGGAGGCGACACTTCACGTGCTCGCCTGTCGGTTTGGGGAGATCGGACCCCTTCAAAAGGGTCCGTCGCCCCTGTCTCATCTTCATGGTAAAAAAGAGAAAAAAAGGTCTGGGAAAAACCAGACATGTGCCTCCTAAAGACACTAAGCATGAACTGAATTAGCTTGCAGCCAGTGTCAGGGTGTATACCGTGGAAGAGGAGCTAACTTTTTTATGTTTACTTATTGTCAGCCTCCTTTAGATCCTTCTGAATCCTTTCACTGTCTTCTCTAGTATTAGCTACCCCTCCTAGCTTTGCATTATCTGCAAATTTGATTAGTTTACCTTCAGTTCCCTTATCTAAATCATTCATAAAAATGTTTAACAACACTGGGGGTAGGACAGAGCAAATTGGATGTGAAAACGTTTATTACCACTCTTTGAGTACGATCACTGAGATAGTTATGAATCCACCTAACTATAGCCTTGTCAATCCTATACTTGGCCATTTTTTCACTAAGGATAGTATGAGAAACTTTATCAAATGATTTGCTGAAGTTGAGATTTACTATACCACATTTTCCTGATCCACCCAGTCAGTGATTCCATCATAGAAGGAAATTAGATTGATCTGGCATGATTTGTTTGCTACAAAACCATGCTGGCTCTGGTTAATTACTGCTTCACATGTGTGTGCCTTGTGCTCTATTGCAAGCTTCATCAGTGTGCAATTGTAATAAAGGGACAAACACCCTCCCTGGATTTTGTAGGTTGAGAGTGGCTGTTTCATCAGTGTATTGCACCTGTGTTACCACCTTTGTTAAGGGTGGCTACTGCATCCTGATTTTGTTATGTTTAGAACTGAATTATTTGGGAATTTTTCAAAGTTCCTTTTATTTCTTTGGCTATGCTTTTTTTTATAAAACTACAACCTAACTTGAAAAAAAACTTACATCTGGCTAAAAATGTAACTCTTTTGTTCTTAGGACAAGTGGAGGAACAAACAAAAGCACAAAAACAAAAAATGTCTAGATCCTTAAATGTATAAAAATAAAAGTGGTGTGTCCTAGGCCAGGTTCAGTATTCCACAGTGTAAGTATGAACCACAATGCTGGGACCAACCTGAAATCCCCTGGACCCCAAGTCAGCAGTCTCATACACTATTCACAAAACGATAAGGCTATTTGGCTTTCGGGTGAAATATCACGCCAAAGTGATATTTTATCATGAAAGTTGGGCATTTAAGTGGAAGCATTTAATCGTGATTTCCTCTTTTAAAACAATTTATTGAAACAAAAGCCAACATCAATTACAGCTTTACAATGACACATGCTGTTCACAAGTCGAGTTATTGTCTGCAGAGGCATGATATCTTGAAATAGCACTCTTCTTGAAAAGAGGCCCTCAGGTCATTTAGGTTCTGGGGTACAGAGTTACGAGCCTCAAAATGGCAACTCCGTTGATACCATAGGTTTTCTATGGAATTTAGGTCTGGAGAAACTACAGTCCACTTTATTTGAGGTACTCCAGTATCCAGCAGCGGTTCCTTTATAATGCGACTAGATGAGTTGGGGCATTGTCGTCCATGAAGATGAAATTGCACAATGACAACTGGATTAAAGATGTTATTCAAGTAGTAGGGGTTTGTCACTGTACCATTCAGAAAGTGTAGGGTAGTTCTGTATTACCTATATACACCTGCCCACGCTAAAATCACCACCAAAGGCTAGTCTGATGACAACAGTGGCTGATGCATAGTGCTGTCCTTTACATCTCCAACATAGTTGGCAGCCATTATTTCTGCTAAGCATGAACCAACGTTTATCAGTGAACCACACAGAGGCAAGCAGGTTCCTTTTCCAGTGGATATATTCCCTGGCCCATGCAAGAAGATGACTCCTGTGCCTGCACATCGTCTAGCACACAGACCACACTGATGTAAAAAGTTTTGAGTAGTCTGATGTGACACTTGGGTGCTGCTCACTAGAGATGCGTGAACTTTTTCGGAAAATGTTCGCCAATCTCAAAGTTGGCACGAACGTAGCACATTTGGATTTGTGTTAAGCATTTTCATGCTGTCAGAATGTGACTATGACCGGCAGTACTGTAAATCATTACCGCACGGTTTCCATGCTGTCAAATTACAGCTTGAGACTACAGCTGTGATGAGAGGTAAAAAGTAACCATGAACTACCTTTTCTGGTATGCTACATCACATATATATTTTATTCAAAAGTGCAACACTTTAGCTTGTCAAAAAGTGCATAGTTTAATCTACAAAACTCTATAGCATATCAAAATGAATTTTAACTTTCTAACTTTTCTTAGCGCTGAGGAAGTGCAATTATATTATTTAAATTAATATTCAAGTCCATCAATCACATTCTTGAATAGCAGCAATGATGCAATGATACGTAGGGCTTGGGCAGGCTACAAGGCGTATCCAGACCCAGTGTTCTGCCACATCAACGGGTTTTGCTTCAGGTCTTTATGTAAACAATCAACAATTAAAGACAACTTCAGAACTGTCTCTTTCAGGGTTCCATGTAAAACCAGTAGAAAGCACTTAAGGAGGTGCCAACTATTTACATTACAGTCTGTGAACCATTCACGTCCATGATTCTATTGTCTTTCAAGCAAACGACCTGAATTTTAATGTAGAATCCTTTGCCAGGTTAAATGAACTTTCAAACTGTTAACTATTCACAGTCATATTCAAACACGCATTTTTAGTCCTTCTTTTGCCATCGCTGCTCAGGATGGCTGCTACTTCCTGAACGGGAAAACTGAGGGTTATATCTTTCCATACTGCACACCAGGGCCTGGTGGCTGGTTCCACCACTGGTGTCTGTGTGGTCACATTTGGGCTTTGGCCTGGCCTGTTACGTTTACAGGGACTGAGGGTGGTATATGTCTTTTGCAGTCCAATGCATACCACCCCTTCTCTCCAATATGGCGACTATAGGTCACACGGACGCCAGCATTTAGGTCCCTGTCAGGATGTCCTTCCAGTAGATGGGACTCCACATCCCTCCGGTTAATAAAGATTTCATTTATTAACCCTTAATGAATCCCCATCCCCAATCCCCATTATCCTTAATGAGTCCCCATCCTCTCTGCTTATTGAAAATCACTACTTCCCCCAGCCACAGTGGTCCCCTTTCTGCCCGTGGGATTTTACGCATATGGGCCTTCCCTGCCAGATTTCTCTCCTCAAACGCCGCTTCACAGGCCAGGGATTCCTGTAGCTCCCTCTCCTCCCGGCGCCTGCAGTGCTCCCGCCAGGTAATCTGTTGTGAATTCCGTTCTCGGGCTCCCTCCTGTGGTCATGAGCGGTATTGTGTGAGTTTGTTCTGGGGCTCCCTCTGGTGGCCTTTAGCGATATGGCTGGTCTTGGCTGGGCTCAGCTTCTTCATTTCCTGCTATGCTGAGGCCTATTTAATTCACCTGGCCCTTCATTTGTTGCCTGCTGTCGGTGTGTTCAGTCCTGTTTCTGAGAGCTCCTGAATATTCCTTGTGACCAGTCTCCTGCTGGAGAAGTTAAGTTTGTTTGTTCATTTTGCTCATTATTTCCTTGAAAACGTTTCTCTGTATATGATGAGTTCAGTCCAGCTTGCTTATATGTGATCTTGCGCTTGCTGGTTAGTTCTGGGGTGCAGAGTGCGCCCCTCACATCGTGAGTCGGTGTGGGGGTTCTTGTATTCTCGGCGTGGTTTATTTTTGATAGTTTTTGTACTGACCGCACAGACTCCTATCTATTTTCAGTCTATCTAGTGTTAGCGGGCCTCATTTGCTAAACCTGTTTCATTTCTACGTTTGTCTTTTCCCCTTAACTCACCGTTATTATTTGTGGGGGGCTGACTAAATCTTTGGGGTTATTCTCTGAGGCAAGTGAGGTCTTTGCTTTCTCTCTAGGGGTAGTCAGTTTCTCAGGCTGTGAATGTGGCGTCTAGGATTTTAGGAACGCTCCACGGCTGCCTTTAGTGTTTGTGGATAGGATCAGGATTGCGGTCGGTATAGCTTCCACCTCCCCAGAACTGGTCCTATATTCTGGTCACATGTGTCAGGTCAGTTTTGAGATCCTACCACCGGATCATAACAGTACAGCAGGCTCGAAAGTGTTAATGCAGCAGAAGAGGGAGAAGAGAAATCCTGAAGTCATTTTTTTTTTCCTCTGCACTGTGTTTAGCCTCTCCCCTCCCCTTAATCTTTGGGTGGTTCTGAATTCAGTTGCAGATATGGACATTCAGAGTCTGTCTTCTAGTGTGGATCATCTCACTGCAAGGGTGCAGGGCATTCAGGATTATGTAGTCCGCAGTCCTATGTCAGAGCCTAAAATACCAATTCCTGAACTGTTCTCCGGAGATAGATCTAGGTTTTTGAACTTTAAGAATAATTGTAAGTTATTCCTTTCTCTGAGACGTCGCTCCTCAGGTGACTCTGTTCAGCAAGTTAAAATTATTATTTCTTTGTTACGTGGTGACCCTCAATTTGGGCATTCTCTCTGGCGCCAGGAGATCCTGCATTGCTAAATGTGGATGCGTTTTTTCTGGCGCTAGGAGTGCTTTATGAGGAACCAAATCTGGTAGACCAAACAGAGAAGGTTTTGCTGGCTCTCTCTCAGGGTCAAGATGAAGCAGAGGTTTACTGTCAGAAGTTTAGGAAGTGGTCTGTGCTCACTCAATGGAATGAGTGCGCCCTGGCGGTGATTTTCAGAAAGGGTCTTTCTGAAGCCCTTAAAGATGTTATGGTGGGGTTCCCCACGCCTGCGGGTCTGAATGAGTCAATGTCTTTGGCCATTCAGATTGATCGGCGTTTGCGGGAACGCAAACCTGTGCACCATCTGGCGGTATTTTCTGAGCAGAAACCTGAGCCTATGCAATGCGACAGGACTCTGACCAGAGTTGAACGGCAAAACCACAGACGTCAGAATGGGTTGTGCTTTTACTGTGGTGATTCTACTCATGTTATCTCAGCATGCTCTAAACGCACAAAAAGGTTCGCCAAGTCTGTCACCATTGGTACTGTACAACCTAAATTCATTTTGTCTGTTACTTTGATTTGCTCTCTGTCATCCTACTCAGTTATGGCTTTTGTGGATTCAGGTGCCGCCCTGAATTTGATGGATTTGTCATTTGCCAGGCGCTGTGGTTTTATCTTGGAGCCTTTACAATTCCCTATTCCACTAAGGGGAATTGATGCTACGCCATTGGCCAAGAATAAACCTCAGTATTGGACTCAAGTGACCATGTGCATGGCTCCTGCACATCAGGAGGTGATTCGCTTTCTTGTGCTACATAATTTGCATGATGTTGTCGTGTTGGGTCTGCCATGGCTGCAGGCTCATAATCCAGTCCTGGATTGGAAAGAAATGTCTGTGTCAAGTTGGGGTTGCCAGGGAATTCATGGCGATGCCCCTTTGGTGTCAATTGCTTCTTCTACTCCTTCTGAAGTCCCTGAATTTTTGTCGGACTACCAGGATGTATTTGATGAGCCCAAATCCAGTGCCCTACCTCCTCATAGGGATTGTGATTGTGCTATAAATCTGATTCCTGGTAGTAAGTTCCCTAAGGGACGACTTTTTAATTTGTCTGTACCAGAACATGCCGCTATGCGGAGTTATGTAAAGGAGTCCTTGGAGAAGGGGCATATTCGCCCGTCCTCGTCCCCTTTGGGTGCGGGGTTCTTTTTTGTGGCCAAGAAGGATGGTTCTCTGAGACCCTGTATAGATTATCGCCTTCTAAATAACATCACGGTCAAATTTCAGTACCCCTTGCCACTGTTGTCCGATCTGTTTGCCCGGATTAGGGGGGCCAGTTGGTTCACCAAGATAGATCTTCGAGGAGTGTATAATCTTGTGCGCATAAAGCAGGGCGATGAATGGAAAACAGCATTTAATACGCCCGAAGACCATTTTGAGTACTTGGTGATGCCTTTTGGTCTTTTCTGATGATTGGGAGTCTCATGTGAAGCAGGTCAGGATGGTATTTCAGGTCCTGCGTGCCAATGCCTTGTTTGTGAAGGGCTCTAAATGTCTCTTCAGAGTCCAGAAAATTTCTTTTTTGGGCTTTATTTTTTCTCCTTCTACTATTGAGATGGATCCAGTCAAGGTCCAGGCTATTCATGACTGGACTCAACCTACATCTGTGAAGAGTCTTCAGAAGTTCTTGGGTTTTGCTAATTTTTACCGTTGCTTCATCTCTAATTTTTCTGGCGTGGTTAAACCTTTGACGGATTTGACCAAGAAGGGTTCTGATGTGACGAATTGGTCTCCTGCGGCCGTGGAGGCCTTTCAGGAGCTGAAACGTCGGTTTTCTTCGGCTCCTGTCTTGCGCCAGCCCGATGTTTCTCTTCCCTTTCAGGTCGAGGTTGATGCTTCTGAGATTGGAGCAGGGGCTGTCTTGTCGCAGAGAAGCTCTGATGGCTCTGTGATGAGACCATGTGCTTTCTTTTCTAGAAAGTTTTCGCCTGCCGAGCGGAATTATGATGTTGGTAATCGTGAGTTGTTAGCAATGAAGTGGGCATTTGAGGAGTGGCAACATTGGCTTGAGGGAGCCAAGCATCGTGTGGTGGTCTTGACTGATCTGTCTTCTAGTGTGGATCATCTCACTGCAAGGGTGCAGGGCATTCAGGATTATGTAGTCCGCAGTCCTATGTCAGAGCCTAAAATACCAATTCCTGAACTGTTCTCCGGAGATAGATCTAGGTTTTTGAACTTTAAGAATAATTGTAAGTTATTCCTTTCTCTGAGACGTCGCTCCTCAGGTGACTCTGTTCAGCAAGTTAAAATTATTATTTCTTTGTTACGTGGTGACCCTCAATTTGGGCATTCTCTCTGGCGCCAGGAGATCCTGCATTGCTAAATGTGGATGCGTTTTTTCTGGCGCTAGGAGTGCTTTATGAGGAACCAAATCTGGTAGACCAAACAGAGAAGGTTTTGCTGGCTCTCTCTCAGGGTCAAGATGAAGCAGAGGTTTACTGTCAGAAGTTTAGGAAGTGGTCTGTGCTCACTCAATGGAATGAGTGCGCCCTGGCGGCGATTTTCAGAAAGGGTCTTTCTGAAGCCCTTAAAGATGTTATGGTGGGGTTCCCCATGCCTGCGGGTCTTTGGCCATTCAGATTGATCGGCGTTTGCGGGAACGCAAACCTGTGCACCATCTGGCGGTATTTTCTGAGCAGAAACCTGAGCCTATGCAATGCGACAGGACTCTGACCAGAGTTGAACGGCAAAACCACAGACGTCAGAATGGGTTGTGCTTTTACTGTGGTGATTCTACTCATGTTATCTCAGCATGCTCTAAACGCACAAAAAGGTTCGCCAAGTCTGTCACCATTGGTACTGTACAACCTAAATTCATTTTGTCTGTTACTTTGATTTGCTCTCTGTCATCCTACTCAGTTATGGCTTTTGTGGATTCAGGTGCCGCCCTGAATTTGATGGATTTGTCATTTGCCAGGCGCTGTGGTTTTATCTTGGAGCCTTTACAATTCCCTATTCCACTAAGGGGAATTGATGCTACGCCATTGGCCAAGAATAAACCTCAGTATTGGACTCAAGTGACCATGTGCATGGCTCCTGCACATCAGGAGGTGATTCGCTTTCTTGTGCTACATAATTTGCATGATGTTGTCGTGTTGGGTCTGCCATGGCTGCAGGCTCATAATCCAGTCCTGGATTGGAAAGAAATGTCTGTGTCAAGTTGGGGTTGCCAGGGAATTCATGGCGATGCCCCTTTGGTGTCAATTGCTTCTTCTACTCCTTCTGAAGTCCCTGAATTTTTGTCGGACTACCAGGATGTATTTGATGAGCCCAAATCCAGTGCCCTACCTCCTCATAGGGATTGTGATTGTGCTATAAATCTGATTCCTGGTAGTAAGTTCCCTAAGGGACGACTTTTTAATTTGTCTGTACCAGAACATGCCGCTATGCGGAGTTATGTAAAGGAGTCCTTGGAGAAGGGGCATATTCGCCCGTCCTCGTCCCCTTTGGGTGCGGGGTTCTTTTTTGTGGCCAAGAAGGATGGTTCTCTGAGACCCTGTATAGATTATCGCCTTCTAAATAACATCACGGTCAAATTTCAGTACCCCTTGCCACTGTTGTCCGATCTGTTTGCCTGGATTAGGGGGGCCAGTTGGTTCACCAAGATAGATCTTCGAGGAGTGTATAATCTTGTGCGCATAAAGCAGGGCGATGAATGGAAAACAGCATTTAATACGCCTGAAGGCCATTTTGAGTACTTGGTGATGCCTTTTGGGCTTTCTAATGCCCCCTCTGTGTTTCAGTCCTTCATGCACGACATCTTCCGAGAGTATCTGGATAGATTTATGATTGTGTACCTGGATGATATTTTGGTCTTTTCTGATGATTGGGAGTCTCATGTGAAGCAGGTCAGGATGGTATTTCAGGTCCTGCGTGCCAATGCCTTGTTTGTGAAGGGCTCTAAATGTCTCTTCGGAGTCCAGAAAATTTCTTTTTTGGGCTTTATTTTTTCTCCTTCTACTATTGAGATGGATCCAGTCAAGGTCCAGGCTATTCATGACTGGACTCAACCTACATCTGTGAAGAGTCTTCAGAAGTTCTTGGGTTTTGCTAATTTTTACCGTCGCTTCATCTCTAATTTTTCTGGCGTGGTTAAGCCTTTGACGGATTTGACCAAGAAGGGTTCTGATGTGACGAATTGGTCTCCTGCGGCCGTGGAGGCCTTTCAGGAGCTGAAACATCGGTTTTCTTCGGCTCCTGTCTTGCGCCAGCCCGATGTCTCTCTTCCCTTTCAGGTCGAGGTTGATGCTTCTGAGATTGGAGCAGGGGCTGTCTTGTCACAGAGAAGCTCTGATGGCTCTGTGATGAGACCATGTGCTTTCTTTTCTAGAAAGTTTTCGCCTGCCGAGCGGAATTATGATGTTGGTAATCGTGAGTTGTTAGCAATGAAGTGGGCATTTGAGGAGTGGCGACATTGGCTTGAGGGAGCCAAGCATCGTGTGGTGGTCTTGACTGATTACAAGAATTTGACTTATCTTGAGTCTGCCAAACGGTTGAATCTGAGACAGGCTCGATGGTCGCTGTTTTTCTCTCGTTTCAATTTCGTGGTTTCATATCTTCCGGGTTCGAAAAACGTGAAGGCTGATGCCCTTTCTAGGAGTTTTGTACCTGACTCCCCGGAAGTTTCTGAACCGACTGGTGTCCTCAAAGAGGGGGTGATTTTGTCTGCCATCTCTTCTGATCTGCGACGGGTGTGGCAGGAGTTTCAGGCCAATAGACCTGACCGTTGTCCATCGGAGAGACTGTTTGTCCCGGACAGATGGACCAGTAGAGTTATTTCCGAGGTTCATTCTTCAGTGTTGGCAGGTCATCCTGGGATTTTTGGTACCAGGGATTTGGTGGCGAGGTCCTTTTGGTGGCCTTCCTTATCGTGGGATGTGCGTTCTTTGTGCAGTCCTGTGGGATTTGTGCTCGGGCCAAGCCTTGCTGTTCTCGTGCCAGTGGATTGCTTTTGCCTTTGCCTGTCCTGAAGAGGCCTTGGACGCATATTTCCATGGATTTTATTTCGGATCTTCCTGTCTCTCAGAGGATGTCTGTCATCTGGGTGGTTTGTGATCGTTTTTCTAAAATGTTCCATTTGGTACCCTTGCCTAAGCTGCCTTCCTCCTCCGATTTGGTGCCACTGTTTTTTCAGAATGTGGTTCGTTTACATGGTATTCCGGAGAACATTGTGTCTGACAGAGGATCCCAGTTTGTGTCCAGATTTTGGCGGTCCTTTTGTGCTAAGATGGGCATTGAATTGTCTTTTTCGTCGGCCTTCCATCCTCAGACGAATGGCCAAACCGAACGAACTAATCAGACCTTGGAAACTTATTTGAGATGTTTTGTTTCTGCTGATCAGGATGATTGGTTGACTTTTCTGCCATTGGCTGAGTTCGCCCTCAATAATCGGGCTAGTTCTGCTACTTTGGTTTCACCGTTCTTTTGCAATTCTGGTTTTCATCCTCGTTTTTCCTCGGGTCAGGTTGAGCCCTCTGACTGTCCTGGGGTGGATTCTGTGGTGGATAGGTTGCAGCAGATTTGGAACCATGTGGTGGACAATTTGACGTTGTCCCAGGAGAAGGCTCAGCGCTTTGCTAACCGCCGTCGCTGTGTGGGTCCCCGACTTCGTGTGGGGGATTTGGTATGGTTGTCTTCTCGTTATGTCCCGATGAAGGTTTCCTCTCCTAAGTTCAAGCCTCGTTTCATCGGTCCTTATAAGATTTTGGAAATCCTCAACCCTGTGTCATTTCGTTTGGACCTCCCAACATCGTTTGCCATTCATAATGTGTTCCATAGGTCTTTGTTGCGGAGATACGTGGTGCCTGTGGTCCCTTTTGTTGATCCTCCTGCTCCGGTCTTGGTCGAGGGGGAGTTGGAATATGTGGTGGAGAAGATCTTGGATTCTCGTATTTCGAGACGGAAGCTTCAGTACTTAGTTAAATGGAAGGGCTATTGTCAGGAGGATAATTCCTGGGTTGTCGCCTCCGATGTCCATGCGGCCGATTTGGTTCGTGCCTTTCATTCGGCTCATCCTGATCGGCCTGGGAGCTCTGGTGAGGGTTCGGTGACCCCTTCTCAAGGGGGGGGGTACTGTTGTGAATTCCGTTCTCGGGCTCCCTCCTGTGGTCATGAGCGGTATTGTGTGAGTTTGTTCTTGGGCTCCCTCTGTTGGCCTTTAGCGATATGGCTGGTCTTGGCTGGGCTCAGCTTCTTCATTTCCTGCTATGCTGAGGCCTATTTAATTCACCTGGCCCTTCATTTGTTGCCTGCTGTCGGTGTATTCAGTCCTGTTTCTGAGAGCTCCTGAATATTCCTTGTGACCAGTCTCCTGCTGGAGAAGTTAAGTTTGTTTGTTCATTTTGCTCATTATTTCCTTGAAAACGTTTCTCTGTATATGATGAGTTCAGTCCAGCTTGCTTATATGTGATCTTGCGCTTGCTGGTTAGTTCTGGGGTGCAGAGTGCGCCCCTCACATCGTGAGTCGGTGTGGGGGTTCTTGTATTCTCGGCGTGGTTTATTTTTGATAGGAGTCTGTGCGGTCAGTACAAAAACTATCTATTTTCAGTCTATCTAGTGTTAGCGGGCCTCATTTGCTAAACCTGTTTCATTTCTACGTTTGTCTTTTCCCCTTAACTCACCATTATTATTTGTGGGGGGCAGACTAAATCTTTGGGGTTATTCTCTGAGGCAAGTGAGGTCTTTGCTTTCTCTCTAGGGGTAGTCAGTTTCTCAGGCTGTGAACGTGGCGTCTAGGATTTTAGGAACGCTCCATGGCTGCCTTTAGTGTTTGTGGATAGGATCAGGATTGCGGTCAGTATAGCTTCCACCTCCCCAGAACTGGTCCTATATTCTGGTCACATGTGTCAGGTCAGTTTTGAGATCCTACCACCGGATCATAACAGTAATCATAGGGATCTCATCCTGGAGCGCGATCATGTCCTCCTCCGCGGGTCCCTCTGCAAAGATCATGATCTCTGGGTAGCTAGCCTGGGGTTAACCAACGGAGATTAGCAGAGCTGTCATCTGCTTCAGGCCACTGGTATTCCGCGGTAGCCGGTGACATGTCTGCCCAGGTGGTGGTGCTTGTGGGATCAGGAAGAGGCCTAGCAAGGAGTCATCTGGTCCAGAGGTTGGTGTCGAGCTAGTGGCCGGGATAACCTCAAGATGCGGTGGCGTGTTGTCGAGGCCTCGTAACCTTGGTCGGGGGAATACAGCGGGAGAGGTGAGTAGGGAACGTCTCCTGGGCCTTCCGCCTTCGTGGTTGTCAGGGTCATGCCCCTTACCTCTGCCTCTGGAGCACCAGAACTCTTCTTCGGCTCCGGACCAGTCAGGGTAGTTAGCGGTCGTCTGGCAAGACTTCCGATCAAGGCCTCTCTCCACCCGGTCATGGTTTTCTGCTGTAACCGAATGAGTTGTCGGGTCAGTTCTTCCACTTCTCTCTGCAGGTCTGGGTTCATCAATGATGTGGGGTACAGTTCTTGCAAGTCCCGGCTGGGAGAGTCCTCTTGCTCCATCCCACGCTCCGGTGTCTGCTCACCTCCCTCCGCCATGTTGATTACCGGTTCTACCCCCTCAGTGTGGCTTCCCGTGGATTTGCTGTACCACACCCGTCTTTGTGGGCGGTTCCTTTTCTTCTCTCCACCATCCCAGATCAGGAGGCAGACCTCTCTAGTTGATGTGCATATTTCTCGGACATAGTAATACTGAGGGGCGGCCATGGTTTTCATGCGGTTTCTCCAGGTGCCGCCCACGACAATGCACCCATTTCCTCCTGCACGCCACATGGTGCTATAATGGCGGTGGTTTTGGTGCAATTTACAGTTCAATAGTCACACAGCAAATCACAGTCTCTAAGGCGCACATGACCAGATTTTTCGAGTCGGTCCATCCTGTTCGTGACGCCAAAATTGGATCACTCGCAGGGCCGTGGGGTACTCAGTACCGGGTCCAGTCTTAAAGGGGATGTCACGGTGGCTGTGACCCGGTCCATGGCTCTGGGCACCCAATTAAAGGGGAACGGTCTTTAAGGGGATTTGTAATGCCTATGTTCGTGACGCCACCTGTGGTTTTCGGTCAGTAGGGACCGACTCTGTTTAAAGAGGTCCTCTGGGGTGATGTTATGCAGCAATATAGTGACACTGCCCACAGGTGAAGCGGGGTCCCCAGGACTCCCAAGGTGTATGGCACAGATAGTGTAGTGGATGGTATAGTAAAGAATGAGGACACAGGTTTGCAGTCTTTACCTGGTTTACTGATGATAGCAGTCCTCAGTTCAGGGTATCCAAGTGCAGGGTAGCTGTGGTCCGGCCGGCTTGGAGGCAATTGGAGATTCCTCTGCCGGGTGAGGTCCGTAAGGTTTTCCTACTTGCGCTAAGATGGCGAGGTCCCTGCTGCTTGAAGCTTAGTTGCAAAGTTCCCTCTCTCCTGTCCTAAAACGTCTATACGATAGGTAGTGCGAGCCTGTTTATAGGATCTCTATCATGACCCGGGCTCTCAAGTTGCTGCTTCACCTCAGACTTGGTGCAGGCAATTGACATACAGTCCTATGCCCTCCGGTTCTGTCGCATGTCATGCAGAACCAAACAGAACAAAGTGTATGCATAGGAATTGGGATCACCACATTGATTTGAAAAATGTATAAAATATCTTTATTAAAGGACAACACACAGAAACATTAAAAACATTTAAAAGCCCACGATATAGATTGGGGTAATGGGTCCATACAAATTACTGGTAAATACCAGTGACAGGCACCACTCATATCCCAAGATTTAAAGCCCCCAGTCCTATGTTCTTGCCCTGTTCTTACCCTGCCTAATGAATAAGCATCACCTAGGGCTCTGGCCAGGCAGGATTGTGGGATCTAACCGGCCGTGTGGTTATTCAGACCCACGCGTATCGACGCTTAGAGCGTCTACCTCAAGGTCAATGATCATTGGGATATGAGTGGTGCCTGTCACTTGGAGCCTCTATAGGGTGACGTATTGTGTTTTTTGGCAACTCACAGGAGTACCTAATCTGTGTATAGGATTGTGGGTTATAATTATTTGTATATGATAGTCATTGATAATATGACTCATGTACTGTGATGTATTTTTCATTTGTAAAACGGGTGTGTAGTGTTGTGTACTTTGTTTTGGTATTTACCAGTTATTTGTATGGACCCGCTACCCCAATCTATATTGTGGGCTTTTAAATGTTTTTAATGTTTCTGTGTGTTGTCCTTTAATAAAGATATTTTGTACATTTTTCAAATCAATGTGGTGATCCCAATTCCTATGCATACACTTTGTTCTGTTTGGCTCTACTTATATGCAGTATGCAGATGGTGATCCCCTTATTAAATATACATTTAGATGGTACCCGCTCAGCAGAGTGCTCTTTGGATGTCATGGAGAACAACAACACCTCGGGCTCCCGATACCTGGCTTCTGCGTTCCGGCTCCTAGGGTGTCCTTCCGCTGTTCCCCTTCTGAGCCTCTTCCTCCTCTGTGCTTCTTCCCTCAAAGCTCCTCCACTATTCAACTCTTCACAATATCACTCTTTCCATGGGTTGCAGCTCCTTCGTGGCTGCTCGGCCCCTACGTTTGCTCCAGATGTCCTACTCCTCTCCTCTCTCAGACTGACTAAACTCACTATTCCTCCCGACCAGGATACATAAAGTCTAAGGCAGCTCCCCTGAATCCTGGTCCTGGGCTCCCCCTCCTGGCCTAGATTCAGATGTGTTGAATGTGAGTGCCTAATCTGAAAGAAAGAATCTCCCTTGCCTCCAAGCGTGACATCACCCTCCCCGAAAGGAAGGCAACATCACTGCAACAACCGGATACCTGTGGTGTTGCATCAGCGTATATTGCCCTTGGACACCTGGTCCATGGAAACACATGGTCCATGGAAATAGTGACATGAGCACAGGCCCATGTGTAAGTGTATTTGGTACATGTGAAAACTGTCACCACACGTAACAGACACACTAATGTGTGAAAGAGGCCTAAGAAAAAGTCTCACTGTGCAGTGGTGTGTTCACCGCAGTTCACCTGGAAAAAACTCACCGCGGTGAACTCATCGCTGCACTGTGAGACTTTCTCATGGTGCTAGCGGTGAGATCTTATTTATTTAAATAATTAAAAAAAATTTGGGACCAATCTATTCTTGATAACCAACCTTGCTAAAGCTAGCAGCTGAGGGTTGCAGCCTGCAGCTATTAGTTTTACAGAGGAACCCCAAGTCATTTTTTTTTTATCTACTTTGAGCACAGGCGGCAGCTAATCAATACTCCCATCAAGCGCCACCTGCTCTCACTATTATTAGTGACAGAAGGCATCGGCTGCTGGGAATAATAGTTCCATCTGCTAATGCCAGTGACCGGATGTAAACTGTTTACGTCAGATCACAGCTGCGGGCTCATGCTGTCATTTGCCAGCATGGGAACCTTGGCTCTCTTACCGGCGGTAATGATTTTATCGCCGATCAGAAGCAGTGTTTGCACATGACAGCATTGGCAAACACTGGATGTTCTGGCACCCCCATTCAAGGATTTTCTCACCTCCCTTAAATGTGTCTGAAGTTGTAGCGGAATTCATCATTCGGTTCTGAAAGGCATTATTCACAATGAAGTGGTAACCAGTGTGGAATGAGGCCAAAAGATGTCAACATCTTTGCCTTTCTGTGAGCCTCCAGTCTCTCTGCATCAACCTGCTCATGACACTCTAAGCTCAGGGGCCACTGAGAACATCCTGCTTGAGGCCTCACAATAGCGAGGTACTTTTGTCATGTGTCATCTTGGTCTCTAGATGTCAAAATGTGAACAGCATGATGTGGGAATGTTTAACCCCTTAACGACCGCCGATACGCCTTTTAAAGGCGTCAGTTAAGCGTACTTAAACCACAGCGCCGTTAATTAACGGCGCTGGGGAAAAAGTGAATAGCGCCCCCCAGAGTCAGATTTTTTCTGGGGTCTTGGTTACCGGGGGTAGCCGAGACTCCAGAGAACGAGAACATGATTCGTGGGTTTTTTACCGACCCCCGGGTTGCGATCGCCGGTAATTAACCGTTTACCGGTGGTCGCAAAAAAAAAAAAAAAAAACCGCGATTTCCCATTTAATTTCTCTGTCCTCTGATGTCATAGCACATCAGAGGACAGAGAAATGGGGTCCCAATCGCCCCCCGATACTCACCTGTTTCCCCCGGTGCTCCTCGTGGCTCCCGATGGGCGCCGCCATCTTGTTCCGGCCAAAAAAGGGCCCGCCGGCCAGCACCCGGAAGATCTTTGGGGTCTCGGCTGCCGGGAGTAGCCGAGACCCCAAAGAACATGATTGGGGTCGGTTTTTACTGACCCCTGTTTTGCGATCGCCTGTAATTATCTGTTACACACAGTGTGTTGCGCACATCAGAGGCCAGAGAAATAGGGGGATTCGGGGACCCTGTTATACTTACCAGTGTCCCTGGGTCCTCCTGTGTCCCATCTTGGCCGCCAGCTTCTTCCTCCGGTAAGAAAATGGCGGGCGCATGCGCAGTGCGCCCGCCATGATCTGCCGGCTGGCAGCTAGAGGAGTTGGGGCTAAATTTAGGGTTAGGGTTAGGGTTGGGGCTAAATTTAGGGTTAGGGTTAGGGTTGGGGCTAAATTTAGGGTTAGGGTTAGGTGTGGGGCTAAATTTAGGGTTAGGGTTGGGGCTAAATTTAGGGTTAGGGTTAGGGTTGGGGCTAAATTTAGGGCTAGAGTTAGGGTTAGGGTTGGGGCTAAAGTTAGGGCTAGGGTTAGGGTTGGGGCTAAACTTAGCGTTAAGGTTGGGGCTAAATTTAGAGTTAGGGTTGGGGCTAAATTTAGGGCTAGGGTTGGGGCTAAAGTTAGGACTAGGGTTGCAGCTAAAGTTAGGGTTAGAGTTGGGATTAGGGTTAGGGTTTGGATTAGGGTTAGCATTAGGGTTACGTTTGGGATTAGGGTTAGGTTTGGGATTAGGGTTAAGGTTAGGGTTGGGATTAGGGTTAGGGGAGTATTGGGATTAGGGTTAGGTTTGAGGTTAGGGTTGAGATTAGGATTAGGGGTGTGTTGGATTTAGGGTTCTGATTAGGGTTATGGTTAGGGTTGGGATTAGGGTTGTTTTGAGGTTAGGGTTGTGATTATCGTTAGGGTTGTGATTAGGATTATGGATCGGGTTGGGATTAGACTTAGGTGTGTGTTGGGGTTAGGGTTGGAGTTAGAAATGGGGGGTTTCCACTGTTTAGGTACATCAGGGGGTCTCTAAACGCCACAGCCAATTTTGCGCTCAAAAAGTCAAATGGTGCTCCCTCCCTTCTGAGCTCTGCCGTTCGCCCAAACAGTGGTTTACCCCCACATAAGGGGCATCAGCGTATTCGGGATAACAACTTTTGGGGTCCAATTTCTCCTGTTACCCTTGTGAAAATAAAAACTTGGGGGCTAAAAAATCTTTTTTGTGGAAAAAAAATATTTTTTATTTTCACGACTCTGCATTATAAACTTCTGTGAAGCACTTGGGCATTCAAAGTTATCACCACACATCTAGATAAGTTCCTTGGGGGGTCTAGTTTCCAAAATGGGGTCACTTGTGGGGGGTTTCTACTGTTTAGGTACATCAGGGGCTCTGCAAACGCAACATAGCGCCCACAGATCATTCTATCAAAGTCTGCATTCCAAAACGGTGCTCCTTCCCTTCCGAGCTCTGCCATGCGCCCAAACAGTGGTCCCCTACACATGGGGTATCAGTGTACTCAGGACAAATTGCACAACAACTTTTGGGGTCCAACTTCTCTTGTTACCCTTGTGAAAATAAAAATTGGGGGGCTAAAAAATCTTTTGTGGAATTTTTTTATTTTTTATTTCACGACTCTGCATTATAAACTTCTGTGAAGCACTTGGGCATTCAAAGTTCTCACAAAACATCTAGATAAGCTCCTTGGGGGGTCTAGTTTCCAAAATGGGGTCACTTGTGGGGGGTTTCTACTGTCTAGGTACATCGGGGGCTCTGCAAACACAACATAACGCCCGCAGACCATTCTGACAAAGTCTGCATTCCAAAACGGCGCTCCTTCCCTTCCGAGCTCTGCCGTGCACCCAAACAGTGGTCTCCCCCCACATGGGGTATCAATGTACTCAGGACAAATTGGACAACAACTTTTGGGGTCCAATTTCTCTTGTTACTCTTGTGAAAATAAAAACTTGGGGGCTAAAAAATCTTTTCTGTGGAAAAAAAAATTATTTTATTTTCACGACTCTGCATTATAAACTTCTGTGAAGCACTTGGGCATTCAAAGTTCTCACCACACATCTAGATAAGTTCCTTCAGGGGTCTAGTTTCCCAAATGGGGTCACTTGTGGGGGGTTTCTACTGTTTAGGTACATCAGGGGCTCTGCAAACGCAACATAACGCCCGCATACCATTATATCAAAGTCTGCATTCCAAAAGGGAGCTCCTTCCCTTCCGAGCTCTGCCATGCACCCAAACAGTGGTTTACCCCCACATATGGGGTATCAGCCTACTCAGCATAAATTGCAAAATAAATTTTGGGGTCCAATTTCTCCTGTTACCCTTGTGAAAGTAAATATTTGGGGGTGAAAAATCATTTTTGTGGAAAAATTATGATTTTTTTTATTTTCATGGCTCTACATTATAAACTTCTGTGAAGCAGTTGGGGGTTCATAGTGCTCGCCACACATCTAGATAAGCTCTTTGGGGAGTCTAGTTTCCAAAATGGGGTCACTTTTGGGGGGTTTCCACTATTTAGGTACATCAGGAGCTCTGCAAGTGCAACATGACGCCCGCAGACCATCCCATCAAAGTCTGCATTCCAAGTGGCGCTCCTTCCCTTCCGAGCCCCGATGGGTGCCCAAACAGTGCCCCCCCCACATATGGGGTATCAGCGTACTCAGGACAAACTGTTCAACAGATTTTGGGGTCCAATGTCTCCTGTTACCCTTGAGAAAATAAAAAATTGCAGGCTAAAAAATCATTGAAGAAAAAAAAAGGATTTTTTATTTTCACGGCTCTAAGTTATAAATTTCTGTGAAGCACTTGGGGGTTTAAAGTGCTCACCACACATCTAGATAAGTTCCTTAAGGGGTCTAGTTTCCAAAATGGGGTCACTTGTGGGGGGTTTCTACTGTTTAGGCAAACCAGGGGCTCTCCAAACGCGACATGGCGTCCGATCTCAATTCCAGTCAATTCTACATTGAAAAAGTAAAACGGCACTCCTTCTCTTCCAAGCTCTGCGGTGCGCCCAAACAGTGGTTTACCCCCACATATGGGGTATCGACGTACTCAGGAGAAATTGCACAACAACTTTTGTGGTCTAATTTCTCCTGTTACCCTTGTGAAAATAAGAATTTGTGTGCGAAAATATCATTTTTGTGTAAACAAATGCGATTTTTTATTTTCACGGCTCTACTTTATAAACTTCTGTGAAGCACTTGGGGGCTCAAAGTGCTCCCCACACATCTAGATAAGTTCCTTAAGGGGTCTAGTTTCCAAAATGTTGTCACTTGTGGAGCGTTTCCACTGTTTAGGCACATCAGGGGTCAGAGGTGTATCTAGCCTTTCCTGCACCCGGGGCAAAGGATCAGTTTGGCCCCTGTGATATATGTGATGGTGTAGTGACCCCTGTGGTAGCTAGGGGGCGCTTTGTGCGCTCTGTGCGCTCTGTGAGATATGCATGGAAGCGTATCTGTTGTGGTGATATTCATGGTGTACCTGTAATCGGCAGTGTTATGAATGGCCGATGTGTGTCGCGGAAGGAGTCTGCGTAGTAAGTCAGATGTATTGTGGTTATGCTGGGACCTGTAGTCCCTCAAGAGTTTTGTTGCAATGTGTATAGTTAAGTTTGGGTGACTTACTAGGCTAGTCATGAGAGACGGGAGGGTCAGACTAGCCACACATCCACACACACATCCAGGGGTGTGGTTTCAGGTATATAATGTGACCAGGATGTGGGTCACATGAGAGGCGTGTCCGGCAGGTCCTGTGTGAAACCTGTGTGGTTCCTGTGTATGGACCTGGCCGGGGGGGGGACTGTCCTAGGAATGACTAGGGTCCCGAATGGTGCTGGATTGGCCCAGGAATGACTGGGGTCCGGAGAGCACCTGAGATCGAACAACGCTGACCGGTGGGACCGTCCTAGGAATGACTAGGGTCCCGGGGACTGTCCTAGGAATGACTAGGGTCCCGAAGACGCAGGACTGTCCTAGGAATGACTAGGGTCCTGAATGCTGCTGGATTGGCCTGGGAATGACCAGGGTCCTGCAAGCACCAGAGAAAGACGCAGGACTGTCCTAGGAATGACTAGGGTCCTGAATGCTGCTAGGATTGGCCTGGGAATGACCAGGGTCCTGCAAGCACCAGAGAACGAGGTGAATACTGCTGGACTGGCCTGGGAATGACCAGGGTCCTACAAGCACCTGAGAACATGGACTAGGCCACCGGCGTGATCCTGGTAACCTAAGGTAACGGGTGGAGGACGGGGTCCAGGACCTAAGCTGATAGGTGGAGGACGGGGTCCAGGACCTAAGCTGACAGGCGGAGGACGGGGTCCAGGACCTGTTGTGACAGGTGGAGGACGGGGTCCAGGGCCTAAGCTGATAAGTGGAGGACGGGGTCCAGGGCCTAAGCTGATAGGTGGAGGACGGGGTCCAGGGCCTAAGCTGATAGGTGGAGGACGGGGTCCAGGGCCTAAGCTGATAGGTGGAGGACGGGGTCCAGGACCTAAGCTAACAGGTGGAGGACGGGGTCCAGGACCTGTGGGTACGAGGTGAGCACCAGGATCTGCTGGGCCGGTGTCTGTTACTGTGTGGGGAAGCTGGAGTCCTTCGGTGAGGTCTGGACTGACTACTGTGTGCCGGACAGGCGAGTTGGTGATCCCCGTTAGGCAGCTTACCCGGAAGAGGGTTAACAGAGTGTGGGGAAGCTGGAGTCCTTCGGTGAGGTCTGGACTGACTACTGTGTATTGACCAGGCAAGTTGGTGATCCCCGTTAGGCAGCTTACCCAAAGGCTGTTGAAGAGTCGGCAAGGTGGAGCAGGAGCTCCCGTCAGGTACCAAAGAGACTGTTGGTGCCTGTTGTGTTCTATGTAATGAACTGTGTTTAAACCCGGTTTACGTGGCTTAATAAACCGTATGAACTGTTTTGATATAAAAACCCATGCTGTGTGCTTAAATATCGCGGCTAAGCGAGTGTCCCCCAACACTCTCAGTAAGAGAAACCTTACACCCCATAGATGCTCCATACAGACACTTGCCCCGTTATAGTGCTGCAAAAATATTATGGCCCCCATATAGTGCTGCACAAACATTATGGCCCCCATATAGTGCTGCACAAACATTATGGCCCCCATATAGTGCTGCACAAACATTATGGCCCCCATATAGTGCTGCACAAACATTATGGCCCCCATATAATATTGCACAAATGTTATGGCCCCATATAATGCTGCACAAACATTATGGCCCCCATATAGTGCTGCACAAACATTATGGCCCCCACATAGTGCTGCACAAACATTATGGCCCCCATTTAGTGCTGCACAAACATTATGGCCCCCATATAATGCTGCACAAACGTTATGGCCCCATAAGATGCTCTATACAGATATTTAACCCCATTTGCTGTTGCTGCGATTAAAAAAAAAAAATCACGTACTCACCTGTCCGTCGCTCAGGCCCCCGGCACTTTCAATATTCACCTCTCCCCGTTCCATTCGCCGCTCCATCTTCCGCCTCCTCTGCACTGACGGTCAGGCAGAGGGCGCGCAGTAACTACGTCATCGCGCCCTCTGACCTCAGCGTCACTGCAGAAGACGGAGAGGCGGTTGGAACGAGGAGAGGTGAATATCGCGCAGCGCTCCCCTCCCCGTTATACTCACCTGCTCCTGGCGCTGTGCAGTCCCTGCTTCCCCGGCGCTGCTGCTTTTTCCTGTACTGAGCGGTCATTGTTACCGCTCATTACAGTAATGAATATGTGGCTCCACCCTTATGGGAGGTGGAGCCACATATTCATTACTGTAATGAGCGGTACCATGTGACCGCTCAGTACAGGAAGAAGCCGGGGTGCCGGGCAGCCAGGGACCTGCAGGGACCGCGCCAGGAGTAGGTGAGTATAATTAGACAGCCCCCGCTCCCTGGCCCTGCCAACCCCCTCCTTGGACCGCCGCATCTTCAGGCGGCCTGCTGGCGCCCCCCTGTCGGCTGTGCCCGGGACACATGCCCCGGCTGCCCCTCCCTGGATACGCCACTGTCAGGGGCTCTCTAAACGTGACATGGCATCCGATCTCAATTCCAGCCAATTCTACATTGAAAAAGTAAAACGGCACTCCTCTTCCAAGCTCTGTGGTGCGCCCAAACAGTGGTTTACCTCCACATATGGGGTATCGACGTATTCAGGAGAAATTGCACAACAAAATTTAGGGTTAAATTTCAGTTTTTACACTTGTGAAAATAAAAAAAATGGTTCTGAAGTAAAATGTTTGCAAAAAAAAGTTAAATGTTCATTTTTTCCTTCCACATTGTTTCAGTTCCTGTGAAGCACGTAAAGGGTTAATAAACTTCTTTAATGTGGTTTTGAGCACCTTGAGGCGTGCAGTTTTTAGAATGGGGTCAAACTTGGTTATTTTCTATCATATAGACCAGAGGTCCCCAACCGCCGGTCCGCGGACCAGGACCGGGCCGTTGGGGTTTTTCAGCCGGTCCGCGGCGCCGCTGACAGCTACCGTATATACTCGAGTATAAGCCGAGATTTTCAGCCCAAATTTTTGGGCTGAAAGTGCCCCCTCGGCTTATACTCGAGTCACGGTCGGCGGGTGAGGGGGAGAGGGCACTGAGGCATACTTACCTAGTCCCGGCGATCCTGACGCTCCCCCTGCCCGTCCCACGGTCTCCGGGTGCAGCAGCTCTTCCCCTGTACAGCGGTCACGTGGGACCGCTCATTAGAGAAATTAATAGGCTGCTCCACCTCCCATAGGGGCGGAGCCGCATAATTCATTTCTCTAATCAGAAGGCCGGTGACCGCTGACAGAGGAAGAGGCTGCGGCACCGAAGACAAGCTGTCCGGGGGAAGGAGCGGGACGCCGGGAGCAGGTAAGTATTACATATTCACCTGTCCTCGTTCCACACGCCGGGCGCTGTCTCCATCTTCCCGGCGTCTCTCCTCACTGACTGTGCAGGTCAGAGGGCGCGATGACGCATATAGTGTGCGCGCCGCCCTCTGCCTGATCAGTCAGTGCGGAGAGACGCTGGGAAGATGGCGCCGAGGAGCTTCAAGCAAGAGAGGTGAGTATGTCATTTATTATTTTTATTGCAGCAGCAGCAGCACAGCTATGGGGCAATAATGGACGGTGCAGAGCACTGTATGGCACAGCTATGGGGCAATAATGGTGCAGAGCACTATATGGCACAGCTATGGGGCAATAATGGTGCAGAGCACTGTATGGCACAGCTATGGGGCAATAATGGTGCAGAGCACTGTATGGCACAGCTATGGGGCAATAATGGTGCAGAGCACTATATGGCACAGCTATGGGGCAATTATGAACGGTGCAGAGCACTATATGGCACAGCTATGGGGCAATTATGAACGGTGCAGAGCACTGTATGGCACAGCTATGGGGCAATAATAAACGGTGCAGAGCACTGTATGGCACAGCTATGGGGCAATAATAAACGGTGCAGAGCACTGTATGGCACAGCTATGGGGCAATAATGGTGCAGAGCCCTATATGGCACAGCTATGGGGCAATAATGGTGCAGAGCACCAGGGAAACAAGCATGGTGCTCCCACTCATTCTGAACCTATGGTAAGTTGAATCACATTCTCATTATAAATGTCATAATTATATGATAAGTATGCACTAAGCTCCATCCCTCCATAACCCCACCCCCATATGACCAAAGCCCCGCCCCTGCCCCACCCCCACCGGGCCATGGAAAACTGGTCTTGCTTAAAGCCGGTCCCTGGTGCAAAAAAGGTTGGGGACCTCTGATATAGACCCCTCAAAATGACTTCAAATGTGATGTGGTCCCTAAAAAAAAATGGTGTTGTAAAAATGAGAAATTGCTGGTCAACTTTTAACCCTTATTACTCCCTAACAAAATAAAATGTTGTTCCAAAATTGTGCTGATGTAAAGTAGACATGTGGGAAATGTTATTTATTAATTATTTTTTGTGACATAGCTCTCTAATTTAAGGGCATAAAAATACAAAATTTTAAAACTGCAAAATTTTTAACATTTTCGCCATATTTCCGTTTTTTTCATAAATAATCGCAAGTAATATCGAAGAAATGTTACCACTAACATGAAGTACAATATGTCATGAAAAAACAATCTCAGAATCAGCAGGATCTGTTAAAGTGTTCCAGAGTTATAACCTCATAAAGTGACAGTGGTCAGATTTGTAAAAATTGGCTCGGTCATTAAGTACCAAATTGGCTCTGTCACTAAGGGGTTAAATACCAATTCTAATGGACCTCCAACATTTATTGGCCGATTCATGGATCAAACACCTGTTGTGAATTTTGCCATTAAGATCTTTGATAGAGAAAAGCAAGTTGTGCAAAAAGTGCTGAAACATTGAATAGTTGTACATATGTATTCAAATACTTAAAGAAGGTCACATTAAGTTCACCTGAAAAGGTCAGAGTGCATTTTGAGTTCATCCTGAAATATTGCCTGAAAGCCAAATATCCCCTACTTTTTGTGAGTAGTGTATGCATATAAAGCTTTTGAGTAAAGGTACCGTCACACTAAGCGACGCTGCAGCGATAGCGACAGCGATGCCGATCGCTGCAGCGTCGCTGTTTGGTCGCTGGAGAGCTGTCACACAGACCGCTCTCCAGCGACCAACGATGCCGAGGCCCCCGGGTAACCAGGGTAAACATCGGGTTGCTAAGCGCAGGGCCGCGCTTAGTAACCCGATGTTTACCCTGGTTACCAGCGTAAAAGTTAAAAAAACAAACAGTACATACTCACCAGCGCGTCCCCCAGCCTCTGCTTCCTGACACTGACTGAGCTCCGGCCCTAACAGCACAGCGGTGACGTCACCGCTGTGCTTTCACTTTCAGTTTAGGGCCGGCGATCAGTAAGAGTCAGGAAGCAGAGGCTGGGGGACGCGCAGGTGAGCATGTACTGTTTGTTTTTTTACATTTTACGCTGGTAACCAGGGTAAACATCGGGTTACTAAGCGCGGCCCTGCGCTTAGTAACCCGATGTTTACCCTGGTTACCAGTGTAAAATATCGCTGGTATGGTTGCTTTTGCTGTCAAACACGGCGATACACGGCGACCTAGCGACCAAATAATGTGCAGACCTTCTAGCAGCGACCAGCAATTTCACAGCGGGATTCTGATCGCTGCTGCGTGTCAAATACAGCGATATCGCTCCCTAGGACGCTGCAACGTCACAGATCGCTGGCGACGTTGCTTAGTGTGACGGTACCTTAAAGGCCAGTAGAGTGGCAATCAGGCTGGGCATTGTGGTCCATAAGTGGAATGTGGAACATGACTGTTTGAACCTGGCCTTAGGCTATTTCACACCCGCATTCTGACATTTTCTTTCTATGTTCTTTTCCTAGAAGTAGAACAATTAAATAAATATCTAAAACTGATACAAAGGGAAACAGAAGTACTCCATTGATTATTATGGGAGGGTGTGAGGATTAAGCTATATTTCCATATTTATAACGGAAGTAAAAGAGAATCATGCAGAGGTTTTATTTTCCATCATAAAACTGACACATAACGGAGCCTGAACACACCTAATCAATGTGGCCCCAGTTTTTTCATTTGTATTAGTTATGCAACTTTTTGACATAAGATATTCTGTTTGTTTCTATGAACAGAATGTACACATGCAGGCGCGATCTACGTATATTACAACCCTTACATTCATGGTTGTTGTCAACAAGATGCACAATTAAGTGTAAACGAGTTTAAATCCAATGTACGTTTTTACCAACAAGTTGCATGTATCTTTGCACTTTGGTTTAATTATGGTTAATTTTGGCGATCACCTTATATGGCCCAATGAACCTAGGACCCGGTTGCCAAGAAGGAATCTTCAATTTAACCCCTTTACCCCCAAGGGTGGTTTGCACGTTAATAACCGGGCCAATTTTTACAATTCTGACCACTGTCCCTTTATGAGGTTATAACTCTGGAGCGCTTCAACGGATCACGGTGATTCTGACACAGTTTTCTCGTGACATATTGTACTTCATGATAGTGGTAAAATTTCTTTGATATTACCTGCGTTTATTTGTGAAAAAAAATGGAAATTTGGCAAAAATTTTGAAAATTTCGCAATTTTCCAACTTTTTATTTTTATACAATTAAATCACAGACATATGTCACACAAAATACTTAATAAGTAACATTTCCCACATGTCTAATTTACATCAGCACAATTTTGGAACCAAAATTTTTTTTTGTTAGGGAGTTATAAGGGTTAAAAGTTGACCAGCAATTTCTCATTTTTACAACACCATTTTTTTTAGGGACCACATCTTATTTGAAGTCATTTTGAGGGGTCTATATAATGGAAAATACCCAAGTGTGACACCATTCTAAAAACTGCTCCCCTCAAGGTGCTCAAAACCACAAAGATTATTAACCCTTCAGGTGTTTCACAGGAATTTTTGGAATGTTTAAATAAAAATGAACATTTAACTTTTTTACACAAAAAATTTACTTCAGCTCCAATTTGTTTTATTTTACCAAGGGTAACAGGAGAAAATGGACCTCAAAAGTTGTTGTACAATTTGTATTGAGTACGCTGATACCCCATATGTGAGGGTAAACCACTGTTTGGGCGCAAGGGAGAGCTCGGAAGTGAAGGAGCGCCATTTGACTTTTCTATGCAAAATTGACTGGAATTGAGATGGAACGCCATGTTGTGTTTGGAGAGCCCCTGATGTGCCTAAACATTAAAACCCCCCACAAGTGACACCATTTTGGAAAGTAGACCCCCTAAGGAACTTATATAGATGTGTGGTGAGCACTTTGACCCACCAAGTGCTTCACAGAAGTTTATAATGCAGAGCCGTAAAAATAAAAAATCATATTTTTTCACAAAAATGATTTTTTTCGCCCCCAATTTTTTATTTTCCCAAGGGTAAGAGAAGACATTGGACCCCAAAAGTTGTTGTGCAATTTGTCCTGAGTGCGCCGATAACTCATATGTGGGGGTAAACCACTGTTTGGCGCATGGCAGAGCTCGGAAGGGAAGGAGCGCCATTTGACTTTTCAATGCAAAATTGACTGGAATTGAGATGGGACGCCATGTTGCGTTTGGAGAGCTACTGATGTGCCTAAACATTGAAACCCCCCACAAGTGACACCATTTTGGAAAGTAGACCCCCTAAGGAACTCATCTAGATGTGTTGTGAGTAGGGTTGAGCGACTTTCATTTTTTTAAGGTCGAGTCGGGTTTTGTGAAACCCGACTTTGTCCAGAGTCGAGTCGAGTGCAGTCGGCCGATTATCGCTAAAAGTCGGGGATCGACCGAAACACGAAACCCAATGCAAGTCAATGGGGAAGCATAGTCGGCAGTGAGTGGAGGCCAGGAAAACACCTACAGTGCCCATTTTAATGCCAAAAACATCCACTCTTGTTTCTGAAGCTTGTCAATCTTAATTAACTTTATAATAATAGTTGGGCATTGGAACTTGGGGGTCATTTTGCAAAAGTTGTGGAGGGTAGGGCTGGTTCAAGCTTTTAGTGGGCCCAGGAAACGTGGACTACGTCACGGCGGTGGAGCAGTGAGAGGTAAGTATGTCAAGTTTGCAAGTGCTGTGATCCTAAGCAAGCAGGGAGGCCCCCTCGTTGGCATTGGCACTGGCACAGGGCCCCTCAAAGTACAGCGGTGTGTATGCACGGCGGGGGCGCCTCCCACCAGCAATGACACTTTTGCGTACTCTGAGGGGCCCTGTGCCAGTGACGTCGCCAACGAGTTCTCCCCCCCACCTGATGAAGGAACCTGCACTTTCATCTGCACCTTCCTCTTTGTCCCTGTGTAAGGTGGTATAACATGCGGGAAGGGGAACCTTACTTTCAGCAGGGTCAGATTCTGGCTGTGTAGAGTGCAAGGGGAATGTAGTGGCCTAGGTCAATGTACCAGCAGAATCATCTAGCAGTGGCTGGGGAATGGGCAGGATGAGGAGGTAACAGATATAGGGCCAAAGAATAAAGTAGGCTAAATGCAGTTCAAAATTGGTAACAGGACTAAACAGGCGGCATTGCTTTGTTGAGTGGAGTAGCAAACCCAGGAGCAGCAGACACTGTTTTAAGTGCCCAAACACACTAATAGGCCAAATGCAGTTTAATATTTGCTACTGTAGGCCAAAAGCCAGAAGGTAGAAGCTCAGCTTTATTCAGTTGAGGACAACACCAGGCAGGGGCAGACACCGTTAGTAGGCCGGAACCACCAATCTTTTAAAAAACAGCACTTAATGAGAGCCAGAAGGTAGAAGCTCAGCTTTATTCAGTTGAGGACAAACACCAGGGAGCAGCAAACAGAGGTATTAGGCCCCATCCAGCAATTAAAAAAAAAAAAAAAAAAAATTAATCAGAGCCAGAAGGTAGAAGCTCAGCTTTATTCAGTTGAGGACAACACCAGGCAGGGGCAGACACCGTTAGTAGGCCCATAACCACCTATTTTTAAAAACACAGCACTTAAAGAGAGCCAGAAGGTGGAAGCTCAGCTTTGTTCAGTTGAGGACAACACCAGGGAGGGGCAGACACCGTTAGTAGGCCGGAACCACCAATTTTTTAAAAAACAGCACTTAATGAGAGCCAGAAGGTAGAAGCTCAGCTTTATTCAGTTGAGGACAACACCAGGCAGGGGCAGACACCGTTAGTCGGCCGGAACCACCAATCTTTTAAAAAACAGCACTTAATGAGAGCCAGAAGGTAGAAGCTCAGCTTTATTCAGTTGAGGACAACACCAGGCAGGGGCAGACACCGTTAGTAGGCCCATAACCACCTATTTTTAAAAACACAGCACTTAAAGAGAGCCAGAAGGTGGAAGCTCAGCTTTGTTCAGTTGAGGACAACACCAGGGAGGGGCAGACACCGTTAGTAGGCCGGAACCACCAATTTTTTAAAAAACAGCACTTAATGAGAGCCAGAAGGTAGAAGCTCAGCTTTATTCAGTTGAGGACAACACCAGGCAGGGGCAAACACCGTTAGTAGGCCGGAACCACCAATCTTTTAAAAAAACAGCACTTAATGAGAGCCAGAAGGTAGAAGCTCAGCTTTATTCAGTTGAGGACAACACCAGGCAGGGGCAGACACCGTTAGTCGGCCGGAACCACCAATCTTTTAAAAAACAGCACTTAATGAGAGCCAGAAGGTAGAAGCTCAGCTTTATTCAGTTGAGGACAACACCAGGCAGGGGCAGACACCGTTAGTAGGCCCATAACCACCTATTTTTAAAAACACAGCACTTAAAGAGAGCCAGAAGGTGGAAGCTCAGCTTTGTTCAGTTGAGGACAACACCAGGCAGGGGCAAACACAGTTAGTAGGCCGGAACCACCAATCTTTTAAAAAAACAGCACTTAATGAGAGCCAGAAGGTAGAAGCTCAGCTTTATTCAGTTGAGGACAACACCAGGCAGGGGCAGACACCGTTCATAGGCCGGAACCACCAATCTTTTAAAAAACAGCACTTAATGAGAGCCAGAAGGTAGAAGCTCAGCTTTATTCAGTTGAGGACAAACACCAGGGAGCAGCAAACAGAGGTATTAGGCCCCATCCAGCAATTAAAAAAAAAAATTAATCAGAGCCAGAAGGTAGAAGCTCAGCTTTATTCAGTTGAGGACAACACCAGGCAGGGGCAGACACCGTTAGTAGGCCCATAACCACCTATTTTTAAAAACACAGCACTTAAAGAGAGCCAGAAGGTGGAAGCTCAGCTTTGTTCAGTTGAGGACAACACCAGGGAGGGGCAGACACCATTAGTAGGCCGGAACCACCAATTTTTTAAAAAACAGCACTTAATGAGAGCCAGAAGGTAGAATCTCAGCTTTATTCAGTTGAGGACAACACCAGGCAGGGGCAGACACCGTTAGTAGGCCGGAACCACCAATCTTTTAAAAAACAGCACTTAATGAGAGCCAGAAGGTAGAAGCTCAGCTTTGTTCAGTTGAGGACAACACCAGGCAGGGGCAGACACCGTTAGTAGGCCGGAACCACCAATCTTTTAAAAAACAGCACTTAATGAGAGCCAGAAGGTAGAAGCTCAGCTTTATTCAGTTGAGGACAACACCAGGCAGGGGCAGACACCGTTAGTAGGCCGGAACCACCAATCTTTTAAAAAACAGCACTTAATGAGAGCCAGAAGGTAGAAGCTCAGCTTTATTCAGTTGAGGACAACACCAGGCAGGGGCAGACACTGTTAGTAGGCCGGAACCAACAATCTTTTAAAAAACAGCACTTAATGAGAGCCAGAAGGTGGAAGCTCAGATTTATTCATTTGAGGACAACTTGAATTAGGGACTGCAGACAGACTTACCAGGCTGTCCCCTGTGTGGACCATGCATCCAATACATTAACCCATTGCGCCACAAAGGACACGTAACCTTCCGTGGCCATGCCTACCGCTCCATGTGTCTGTTGTCAGGTGTACCTTTGGACTCACAGATTGACAGAATGAAAGGACAATGTGGTCTTTAACATGCTGGTGGAGGGGTGGGATGGCTTTTCTCGCAAAAGAATTGTCAACTGGGTAGCTCATAGCGTGGTACAGCGTAGTCCATCATGGCTTTATTAATATTAAATAAAATAAAAAAATAGGCTCTATGCACTGTAAAATAGGTTCCAGGGGTACACGGGCAGCAGTGGTCAGGTCAGTGGAGGCCTAGTGGAAGGAGGGACCGCAGACAGGCTTCCAAGGCCTAACATAATAAAATGGGCTGGCTGTAGGCACTTTATAATTGGTTCCAGGGGTACACGGGCAGCAGTGGTCTGGTCATTGGAGGCATAGTGGAAGGAGGGACCGCAGACAGGCTTCCAAGGCCTAACATAATAAAATGGGCTGGCTGTAGGCACTTTATAATTGGTTCCAGGGGTACACGGGCAGCAGTGGTCAGGTCAGTGGAGGCCTAGTGGAAGGAGGGACCGCAGACAGGCTTCCAAGGCCTAACATAATAAAATGGGCTGGCTGTAGGCACTTTATAATTGGTTCCAGGGGTACACGGGCAGCACTGGTCAGGTCAGTGGAGGCCTAGTGGAAGGAGGGACCGCAGACAGGCTTCCAAGGCCTAACATAATAAAATGGGCTGGCTGTAGGCACTTTATAATTGGTTCCAGGGGTACACGGGCAGCAGTGGTCAGGTCAGTGGAGGCCTAGTGGAAGGAGGGACCGCACACAGGCTTCCAAGGCCTAACATAATAAAATGGGCTGGCTGTAGGCACTTTATAATTGGTTCCAGGGGTACACGGGCAGCAGTGGTCTGGTTATTGGAGGCCTAGTGGAAGGAGGGACCGCAGACAGGCTTCGAAGGCCTAACATAATAAAATGGGCTGGCTGTAGGCACTTTATAATTGGTTCCAGGGGTACACGGGCAGCAGTGGTCAGGTCAGTGGAGGCCTAGTGGAAGGAGGGACCGCAGACAGGCTTCCAAGGCCTAACATAATAAAATGGGCTGGCTGTAGGCACTTTATAATTGGTTCCAGGGGTACATGGGCAGCAGTGGTCTGGTCAACGGAGGCCGATTGTAATGAGTGTCTGCCAGTTAGTAGTCCAAAACAACAAATAAATGTGAATGTCTCGCATTAAAACAAAACAAAAACACTAAAGGGTGCAATCATTAGGTTCAGGGGTGGGATCCTCTGCGTTGTTTCAGACCTGCTAATTTAGCGCAAAGTATTTACTGTGGTAAATAGAGGACACTGCCCCTGACTATGTTAAGTACCATCATACATGTCAACACAATGGTATTGTCAGTGGCAGGTATGGAAGGATGTCAGCGCATAGACTAAACATTGGTGGAAGTGTGAGAGATAACTGTGGAAGTGGTAGAGCAATGTTTGACCTGGGGGTGGGTGAACTCTCTTGTGGCCGGCAGTACAGGCCCAGGGCCCCTCATGTTACAACAGTGTGTCTGACGTTGGGTGCGCACCACCACCGCCAGAGACACTTTATTGTACTATGAGGGACCCAGTAGCAATGCCGTCGACCAAAAGCGAGCACACCCACCTCTTCAGACAAACAGCAGTCTCACGGGTGCTTGCGCCAAGTCGCGATACCACGGCCCCGTGTGGGGAGTTTGGCCATTTAGGGAGGTGTAAACATGTCGTATGCTGGACAATCAGCTGCAGCAAATTAGACATTAGAAAAGTAATTCACAGTAGTCCACAGGCAAGAACTTTTCATAGGAAAGCTAGGTGTCGGCCGGGCAAGGTGGGGCAAAAGATTTCGAAATCCAGTTGTGGTTCATTTTAATGAATGTTAGATCATCAACATTTTGGGTAGCCAGACGAGTCCTTTTTTCGGTTAATATTGAACCTGCAGCACTGAATACTCTTTCTGATAGGACACTAGCTGCCGGGCAAGCAAGCTCCTGCAATGCATATTCTGCCAATTCTGGCCAGGCGTCTAATTTTGATGCCCAGTAATCAAATGGGAATGACGGTTGAGGGAGAACATCGATAAGGGATGAAAAATAGTTAGTAACCATACTGGACAAATGTTGTCTCCTGTCACTTTCAATTGATGCAGCAGTACCTGTCCTGTCTGCGGTCATAGCAAAATCAGTCCACAACCTGGTCAGAAAACCCCTCTGTCCAACGCCACTTCTGATGTGTGCACCCCTAACACTCCTAGTCTGCTGGCCCCTGGAGCTCGTGTGAGAACGATCACGTGCGCTGTGTGCTGGGAATGCCTGAAGCAAACGGTCAACAAGAGTTGATTGTTTGGTTGCTAATATTAGTTCCAAGTTCTCATGTGGCATAATATTTTGCAATTTGCCTTTATAGCGTGGATCAAGGAGGCAGGCCAACCAGTAATCGTCATCGTTCATCATTTTCGTAATGCGTGTGTCCCTTTTTAGGATACGTAAGGCATAATCCGCCATGTGGGCCAAAGTTCCAGTTGACAAATCTCCGGTTGTGATTGGTTGAGGGGCAGTTTCAGGCAAATCTACGTCCCTTGTGTCCCTCAAAAAACCAGAACCCGGCCTTGCCACGCAACCAATTTCCAGTGCCCCCGGGAAAGCTTCCTCATTAAAAATAAACTCATCCCCATCATCCTCCTCGTCCTCCACCTCCTCTTCGCCCGCTACCTCGTCCTGTACACTGCCCTGACCAGACAATGGCTGACTGTCATCAAGGCTTTCCTCTTCCTCTGGTGCAGACGCCTGATCCTTTATGTGCGTCAAACTTTGCATCAGCAGACACATTAGGGGGATGCTCATGCTTATTATGGCGTTGTCTGCACTAACCAGCCGTGTGCATTCCTCAAAACACTGAAGGACTTGACACATGTCTTGTATCTTCGACCACTGCACACCAGACAAATCCATGTCTGCCATCCTACTGCCTGCCCGTGTATGTGTATCCTCCCACAAAAACATAACAGCCCGCCTCTGTTGGCACAGTCTCTGAAGCATGTGCAGTGTTGAGTTCCACCTTGTTGCAACGTCTATGATTAGGCGATGCTGGGGAAGGTTCAAAGACCGCTGATAGGTCTGCATACGGCTGGAGTGTACAGGCGAACGTCGGATATGTGAGCAAAGTCCACGCACTTTGAGGAGCAGGTCGGAGAACCCAGGATAAGTTTTCAATAAGCACTGCACCACCAGGTTTAAGGTGTGAGCCAGGCAAGGAATGTGTTTCAGTTGGGAAAGGGAGATGGCAGCCATGAAATTCCTTCCGTTATCACTCACTACCTTGCCTGCCTCAAGATCTACTGTGCCCAGCCACGACTGCGTTTCTTGTTGCAAGAACTCGGACAGAACTTCCGCGGTGTGTCTGTTGTCGCCCAAACACTTCATAGCCAATACAGCCTGCTGACGCTTGCCAGTAGCTGGCCCATAATGGGACAACTGGTGTGCAACAGTGTCATCTGCCGATGGAGTGGTTGGCCGACTGCGGTCTGTGGAAGAGCTGTCGCTTCTGCAGGAGGACGAGGAGGAGGGGGTGCGAACGCCTACAGCCAACTGTTTCCTAGACCGTGGGCTAGGCACACCTGTCCCGAAATTGATGTCCCCTGTGGACCCTGCATCCACCACATTCACCCAGTGTGCCGTGATGGACACATAACATCCCTGGCCATGCCTACTGGTCCATGCATCTGTAGTCAGGTGCACCTTTGTACTCACAGATTGCCTGAGTGCATGGACGATGCGCTGTTTAACATGCTGGTGCAGGGCTGGGATGGCTTTTCTGGAAAAAAAGTGTCGACTGGGTAGCTCGTATCGTGGTTCAGTGTACTCCATCAGGGATTTGAAACGGTAGGGCATCATCTCTAATGAGATTAGTCTAGCTATGTGGGCGTTAAAACCCTGTGTACGCGGATGCGAGGATAAGTACTTCCTTTTTCTAACCAGAGTCTCATGTAGGGTGAGCTGGACTGGAGAGCTGGAGATTGTGGAACTTTCGGGTGTGCCGGTGGACATGGCAGACTGAGAGACGGTTGGAGACGGTATTGTTTCCGCCGGTGCCCTAGATGCAATATTTCCTCCTACAAAACTGGTGATTCCCTGACCCTGACTGCTTTTGGCTGGCAAAGAAACCTGCACAGATACTGCCGGTGGTGCGGAAAATGGTGGCCTTACAGTGACGGAAGGGATGTTGCGTTGCTGACTAGCTTCATTGGCCGAGGGTGCTACAACCTTAAGGGACGTTTGGTAGTTAGTCCAGGCTTGAAAATGCATGGTGGTTAAGTGTCTATGCATGCAACTAGTATTGAGACTTTTCAGATTCTGACCTCTGCTTAAGCTAGTTGAACATTTTTGACAGATGACTTTGCGCTGATCAATTGGATGTTGTTTAAAAAAATGCCAGACTGCACTCTTCCTAGCATCGGATCCCTTTTCAGGGATTGCAGACTGAGCTTTAACCGGATGGCCACGCTGTCCTCCAACAGGTTTTGGCTTTGACACGCGTTATGGCCCAGATACGGGACCGGCAGATGGAACCTGTTGCGATGTTGATGCCTGCTGCGGCCCCTCCTCAACCTCCGCTTCTGAACTACTGCCGCCTGCACCCTGTTCCCCCAATGGCTGCCAATCGGGGTCAACAACTGGGTCATCTATTACCTCCTCTTCGAGCTCGTGTGCAACTTCGTCTGTGTCACCGTGTCGGTCGGTGGTATAGCGTTCGTGGCGGGGCAACATAGTCTCATCAGGGTCTGATTGTGGATCAGTACCCTGAGAGGGCAATGTTGTGGTCTGAGTCAAAGGAGCAGCATAGTACTCTGGCTGTGGCTGTGCATCAGTGCACTCCATGTCAGAATCTACTTGTAATGGGCATGGCCTGTTAAGTGTTTCACTTTCTAAGCCAGGGACGGTATGTGTAAAGAGCTCCATGGAGTAACCCGTTGTGTCGCCTGCTGCATCCTTCTCTCTTGTTGTTTTTGCTGAAGAGGACAAGGAAGCGACTTGTCCCTGACCGTGAACATCCACAAGCGACGCACTGTTTTTACATTTACCAGTTTCAGAAGAGGAGGCAAAAGAGCTAGAGGCTGAGTCTGCAAGGTAAGCCAAAACTTGCTGTTGCTGCTCCGGCTTTAAAAGCGGTTTTCCTACTCCCAGAAAAGAGAGCGTTCGAGGCCTTGTGTAGCCAGACAACGAACCTGGCTCCACAGCTCCAGACTTAGGTGGAATATTTTTATCCCACGACCACCTGATGCTCCACTACCACTACCATCATTACCAGCTGACAATGAACGCCCACGGCCACGACCTCTTGCACAAGACTTCCTCATTGTTTTAAAAACTTAACCAAAGTAACTTTATTTGTTGCTGTCAAACAACTTACACGGTGAGCTATAACTTCAGTATGATTTCAATATCCCTTTACAGGTTGGTGAGACCACAAGGAAAATCAGGCCCAATGTTACACACTCTGTTTTCTGTGGCACCAAATCACAGAGATGCCACACACGCAGGACTGTCACTCAAGCACAAATGTCAATATTAATCTCCCACCTATTTTTTTTTTTTTTTTCAGGGAGACTTTAGAAACCAAATAAGATAAAATGATTTTTTCAGGGACAATTTAGAAACCAAATAATACAAAAAAAAAGGCTTTCTATGGCCCACTGAGTGAGAGATGGCACACACAGGAGTCAGGAGTGGCACACAAGCCCTGAGGCCAATATTTTTCTCCCACTGATTGATGTAGTGATTTTTTTTCAGGTAGATTTTAGAACCCAAATCAAGCACAAAAATTAATAGGCTTTCTATGGCCCACTGAGTGAGAGATGGCACACACAGGAGTCAGGAGTGGCACACAAGCCCTGAGGCCAATATTTTTCTCCCACTGATTGATGTAGTGATTTTTTTTTCAGGTAGATTTTAGAACCCAAATCAAGCAAAAAAATTAATAGGCTTTCTATGGCCCACAATTTGAGAGAGAGATGGCACACCCAGGAGTCAAGACTGGCACACAAGCAGAAAGGGCAATATTAATCTCCCACTGTTTTAATTTTTTTTTTTTTTTCAGGGAGACGTTAGAAACCAAATAAGATAAAATGATTTTTTTCAGGGACAATTTAGAAACCAAATAATAATAATAAAAAAGGCTTTCTATGGCCCACTGAGTGAGAGATGGCACACACAGGAGTCAGGAGTGGCACACAAGCCCTGAGGCCAATATTTTTCTCCCACTGATTGATGTAGTGATTTTTTTTCAGGTAGATTTTAGAACCCAAATCAAGCAAAAAAATTAATAGGCTTTCTATGGCCCACTGAGTGAGAGATGGCACACACAGGAGTCAGGAGTGGCACACAAGCCCTGAGGCCAATATTTTTCTCCCACTGATTGATGTAGTGATTTTTTTTCAGGTAGATTTTAGAACCCAAATCAAGCAAAAAAATTAATAGGCTTTCTATGGCCCACTGAGTGAGAGATGGCACACACAGGAGTCAGGAGTGGCACAAAAAGCCCTGAGGCCAATATTTTTCTCCCACTGATTGATGTAGTGATTTTTTTTCAGGTAGATTTTAGAACCCAAATCAAGCAAAAAAATTTATAGGCTTTCTATGGCCCACTGAGTGAGAGATGGCACACACAGGAGTCAGGAGTGGCACACAAGCCCTGAGGCCAATATTTTTCTCCCACTGATTGATGTAGTGATTTTTTTTCAGGTAGATTTTAGAACCCAAATCAAGCAAAAAAATTAATAGGCTTTCTATGGCCCACTGAGTGAGAGATGGCACACACAGGAGTCAGGAGTGGCACACAAGCCCTGAGGCCAATATTTTTCTCCCACTGATTGATGTAGTGATTTTTTTTCAGGTAGATTTTAGAACCCAAATCAAGCAAAAAAATTAACAGGCTTTCTATGGCCCACTGAGTGAGAGATGGCACACACAGGGATGGCACTCTAGCAGAAATGTTAATCTTAATCTCCCACAAAAAAAAAAAAAAAAACAGGGACTGTCCTACAATTACTATCTCCCTGCAGTAATCTCAGCCAGGTATGGCAGGCAGCAATAAGGAGTGGACTGATGCACAAATTAAATAAAAAGTGTGGACAAACAAAAAAGATAGCTGTGCAGAAAGGAAGGAACAAGAGGATTTGTGCTTTGAAAAAAGCAGTTGGTTTGCACAGTGGCGTACACACAGCAATGCAGCTATCAGGGAGCCTTCTAGGGCAGCCCAATGAGCTACAGCGCTGAGGAAAAAAAAAATGTAGCTTCCACTGTCCCTGCACACCGAAGGTGGTGTTGGACAGTGGAAATCGCTACAGCACAAGCGGTTTGGTGGTTAATGGACCCTGCCTAACGCTATCCCTGCTTCTGCCGAAGCGGCAGCAACCTCTCCCTAAGCTCAGATCAGCAGCAGTGAGATGGCGGTCGGCGGGAATGCCCCTTTATAGCCCCTGTGACGCCGCAGACAGCAAGCCAATCACTGCAATGCCCTTCTATAAGATGGTGGGGACCAGGACCTATGTCATCACGCTGCCCACACTCTGCGTTCACCTTCGTTGGCTGAGAAATGGCGCTTTTCGCGTCATTGAAACGCGACTTTGGCGCGAAAGTCGCGTACCGCATGGCAGACCCCGCACAGGGGTCGGATCGGGTTTCATGAAACCCGACTTTGCCAAAAGTCGGCGACTTTTGAAAATGAACGACCCGTTTCGCTCAACCCTAGTTGTGAGAGCTTTGAACCCCCGAGTGTTTCACTACAGTTTATAACGTAGAGCCTTGAAAATAAAAATTCTTTTTTTTCTCCACAAAAATTATTTTTTAGCCCCCAGTTTTGTATTTTTCCAAGGAAAACAGTGTAAATTAAACCCCAAAAGTTGTTGTCCAATTTGTCCTGAGTACGATGATACCCAATATGTGGGGGGGAACTACCGTTTGGGTGCATGGCAGAGCTCGGAAGGGAAGGAGTGCCATTTGGAATGCAGACTTAGATGGAATGGTCTGCAGGCGTCACGTTGCATTTGCAGAGCCCCTGATGTAACTAAACAGTAGAAACCCCCCACATGTGACCCCATATTGGAAACTAGACCCCCCAAGGAACTTATCTAGATGTGTTGTGAGAACTTTGAACCCCCAAGTGTTTCACTACAGTTAATAACGCAGAGCCATGATAATAAAAAATATTTTTTTTTTACACAAAAATTTTTAGCCCCCAGTTTTTTATTTTCCCAAGGGTAACAGGAGAAATTGGACCCAAAAGTTGTTGTCCAATGTGTCCTGAGTATGCTGATATCCCATATGTTGGGGTAAACCACTGCTTGTGCGCATGGGAGAGCTCGGAAGGGAAGGAGCACTGTTTTACTTTTTCAAAGCAGAATTGGCTGGAATTGAGATCGGATGCAATGTCGCATTTGGAGAGCCCCTGATGTGCCGAAACAGTGGAAACCCCCAATTCTAACTGGAACCCTAATCCAAACACACCCCTAACCCTAATCTCAACTGTAACCCTAACCACACCCCTAACCCTGACACACCCCTAGCTCTAATCCCAACCCTATTCCCAACCGTAAATGTAATCCAAACCCTAACTCTAACTTTAGCCCCAACCCTAATTTTAGCCCCAACCCTAACTGTAGCCCTAGCCCAAACCCTAACCCTAGCCCTAACCCCAGCCCTAGCCCCAACCCTAGCCCTAACCCTAGCCCTATCCCTAGCCCTAACCCTAGCCCTAACCCTAGCCCTAACACTAGCCCAAACCCTAACCCTAACTCTAATGGGAAAATGGAAATAAACACATTTTTTAAATTTTTTAATTTTTCGTAACTAAGGGGGTGATGAAGGGGGGTTTGATTTACTATTTCTAGCGCATTTTCTAGCGGATTTTTGATTGGCAGCAGTCACACACTGAAAGACGCTTTTTATTGCAAAAAATGTTTTTTGCATTACCACATTTTGAGTGCTATAATTTTTCCATATTTTGGTCCACAGAGACATGTGAGGTCTTGGTTTTTGCAGGACGAGTTGACGTTTTTATTGGTAACATTTTCGGGAACGTGACATTTTTTGATCGCTTTTTATTCCGATTTTTGTGAGGCAGAATGACCAAAAACCAGCTATTCATGAATTTCTTTGGGGGGGGGCATTTATACCGTTCCGCATTTGGTAAAATGGATGAAGCAGTTTTATTCTTCGGTTCAGTACGATTACAGTGATACCTCATTTATATCATTTTTTTATATTTTGGCACTTTTATATGATAAAAACTATTTTATAGAAAAAAATAATTATTTTTGCATCGCTTTATTCTGAGGACTATAACTTTTTTATTTTTTCGCTGATGATGCTGTATGGCGGCTCGTTTTTTGCGGGACAAGATGACGTTTTCATCGGTACCTTGGTCATTTATATCCGTCTTTTTGATTGCGTGTTATTCTACTTTTTGTTTGGCGGTATGACAATAATGCGTTTTTTTTTGCCTGTTTTTTTTTTTTTTTTTTTTACGGTGTTCACTGAAGGGGTTAACTAGCAGGACAGTTTTATAGGTCGGGTCGTTACGTACGTGGTGATAGTAAATATGTGTACTTTTATTGTTTTGTTTTTTTTATTTAGCTAAAGGAATGTATTTATTAGAACAATATATTTTTTTTATTATTTATTTAGGATTTTTTTTTTTTTTTTTTGCACATGTAATTTTTTTTTTGACATTTTTACATTGCCCCGGGGGGGGGGGGGCATCACAGTAAAGTGACAGATCGCCGATCTGACACTTTGCTGTGCACAGTGTCAGATCGCCGATCTGACGTGCACAGTAGGGAGGCTTCCCGGCGCCTGTTCTGAGCAGGCGCAGTGAGGCCACCTCCCTGCAGGACCCGGATGCCGAGGCTATCTTGGATCCGGGCCTGCTGCAGGGAGGAGGTAAGAGACCCTCGGAGCAATGCAATCACATCGCGTTGCTCCGGGGGTCTCAGGGAAGCACGCAGGGAGCCTCCTCCATGCGCGATGCTTCCCTATACCGCCGGAACACTGCGATCATGTTTGATTGCAGTGTGTCGGGGGTTAATGTGCCGGGGGCGGTCCGTGACCACTCCTGGCACATAGTGCCGGATATCAGCTGCGATAGGCAGCTGATACCCGACCGCGCTCCCCCCGTGAGCGCGGCTGATCGCGCTGGACGTACTATTCCGTCCTTGGGAAGTAGGGCCCACCCCACATGGACGGAATAGTACGTCCAATGACAGAAAGGGGTTAATATTCCAGGTGGTCAGCCACATATCGTTCACACACAACTCCAGACCTGACAAACGTAGTGGATTCGAGGCAAAGCAAATATAGGTAGTAGAGTTGAGCGAAACGGATCGTTCATTTTCATAAGTCGCCGACTTTTGGCAAAGTCGGCGTCTCATGAAACCGAGCCGATCCCTGTGTGGGGTCTGCCATGCGGTACGTGACTTTCGCGCCAAAGTCGCGTTTCAATGACGCTAAAAGCGCCATTTCTCAGCCAATGAAGGTGGACGCAGAGTGTGGGCAGCGTGATGACATAGATCTCAGTCCCCACCATCTTAGAGAAGGGCATTGCAGTGATTGGCTTGCTTTCTGCGGCGTCACAGGGGCTATAAAGGGGCGTTCCCGCCGACCGCCATCTTACTGCTGCTGATCTGAGCGTAGGGAGAGGTTGCTGCCGCTTCTTCAGAAGCAGGGATAGTGATAGGCAGGGTACATAAAGCTACAAACCGCTTGTGCTGTAGCGATTTCCACTGTCCAACACCACCTTTTGCTTGCAGGGACAGTGGAAGCTACATTTTTTTTTCCTCAGCGCTGTAGCTCATTGGGCTGCACTAGAAGGCTCCCTGACCCTGATAGCTGCGTTGCTGTGCCTGTGTGTGCTGTGCAAACCAACTGCTTTTTTCAAAGCACAAATCCTGTTTTTCCTTCCCTTCTGTACAGCTATCTTGTGTGTTTGTCCACACTTTTGTGTGCAGCAGTCCTTTTTATAGCTGCCTGCCATACTTTTCTGAGATAACTGCAGGGAGATAAATATTGGCAAGTCTGCCTCCGTGCCATTGCTGTGTGTGGCATCTGTCTCTCATTGTGTGACACCGAAAACCACTGTGTAATACTTGGCCATTTTTTTTTTTTTTTGGGTACATTCTCCCTTTTCAAAAAAAAATCATTAGTGGGAGATAAATATTGGCAAGTCTGCCTCCGTGCCATTGCTGTGGGTGGCATCTGTCTCTCATTGTGTGGCACCGAAAACCACTGTGTAATACTTGGCCATTTTTTGGGTACATTCTCCCTTTTCCAAAAAAAAAATTAGTGGGAGATAAATATTGGCAAGTCTGCCTCCGTGCCATTGCTGTGGGTGGCATCTGTCTCTCATTGTGTGGCACCGAAAACCACTGTGTAATACTTGGCCATTTTTTTGGGGGGGGTACATTCTCCCTTTTCAAAAAAAAAAAATAGTGGGAGATTAAGATTGGCATTTCTGCTTGAGTGCTGGTCCTGTGTGTGCCATCTGTCTCAAATTATTGGGGCACAGAAAACCTAGTGTGTAACATTGGGCCTGATTTTCCTTGCAGTGTCAGGCACCTATAAAGGTATATATAAATCCTACAGAAGTTTGAGTTCCTCAAACAATGAGGAAGTCTAGTGGAAGAGGTCGTGGCCGTGGGCGGTCATTGTCAGCTGGTAATGATGGTAGTGGTGGTGGAGCATCAGGTGGTCGTGGTAAAAGCAGTACAGCACCTAAGTCTCGAGTTGTTGAGCCAGGTTCGTTGTCTGGCTACACAAGGCCTCGAACGCTCTCTTTTCTGGGAGTAGGAAAACCACTTTTGAAGCCGGAGCAGGAGGAACAAGTATTGGCTTTCATTGCTGACTCTGCCTCTAGCTCTTTCGCCTCCTCCTCGGAAACTGCCAAATGTCAGAGCAGTGCATCGTCAGTGGATGCTCCCGGTCAGGAACAAGTCGCTTCCTTGTGTCCTTCACCCAGAACAACAGTGAAGGATGAGTCAGTCGACAGAACAGGTTACTCCATGGAGCTCTTTACACATACCGTTCCTGGGTTAGACAGTGAAACAGTTAACAGGCCATGCCCATTCGAAGTTGAATCGGACATGGAGTGCACAGATGCACAGCCACAGCCAGATTACTATGCTGTTCCTTTGACTCAGACCAGAACATTGCTCTCGCAGTGTACTGAGGCAGAATCAAACCCAGCGGAGACTATGGTGCCCGGCTTACACGGTGACACAGATGAAGTTGCACACGACATAGAGGAGGAGGTCATAGATGACCCAGTTGTTGACCCCGATTGGCAGCCATTGGGGGAACAGGGTGCAGGTGGCAGTAGTTCTGAAGAGGAGGAGGAGCCGCAGCAGGCATTAACATCACAACAGGTTCCATCTGCCGGGCCCGTATCTGGCAAAAAACGCGTGGCAAAACCAAAAGCAGTTGGAGGACAGCGTGGCCATCCGGTTAAAGAAGCTCAGTCTGCAATGCCTGAAAAGGTATCCGATAGTAGAAAGAGTGCAGTCTGGCATTTTTTTACAACATCCAAATGATCGGCGCAAAGTCATCTGTCAAAAATGTTCAACTACCTTAAGCAGAGGTCAGAATCTTAAAAGTCTAAATACAAGTTGCATGCATAGACACTTATCCACCATGCATTTGCAAGCCTGGACTAACTACCAAACGTCCCTAAAGGTTGCAGCACCCTCGGCCATGAAGCTAGTCAGCAACGCTACATCCCTTCCCTCACTGTCAAGCCACCATTTCCCGCACCACCTGCAGTATCTGTGCAGCTTTCATCGCCAGGCCAAAGCAGTCAGGGAATCACCAGGTTTGCAGTAGGAAACACTGCATGTAGGGCACCGGCAAGAATACCATCTCCAACCCTCTCTCAGTCACCCATGTCCACCGGCACCACCGCTAGTTCCACGATCTCCAGCTCTCCAGTCCAGCTCACCCTACATGAGACTCGTTAGGAAAAGGAAGTACTCATCCTCGCATCCGCGTACACAGGGTTTGAACGCCCACATTGCTAGACTAATCTCATTAGAGATGATGCCCTACCGGTTAGTTGAAAGCGAAGCTTTCAAAGCGCTGATGGACTACGCTGTACCACGCTACGAGCTACCCAGTCGGCACTTCTTTTCTAGAAAAGCCATCCCAGCCCTCCAACAGCATGTTAAAGACCGCATCGTCCATGCACTCAGGCAGTCTGTGACTACAAAGGTGCACCTGACAACAGATGCATGGACCAGTAGGCATGGCCAGGGACGTTACGTGTCCATCACGGCACACTGGGTGAATGTGGTGGATGCAGGCTCCACAGGGGACAGCAATATTGGGACAGTTCTGCCTAGCCCACGGTCAAGGAAAGAGTTGGCTGTAGGCGTTCGCCCCCCCTCCTCCTCTTCCTCCTCCTCATGCAGAAGCGATAGCTCGTCCACAGACCGCAGTCGCACATCCACTCCATCTGCAGCTGCCACTGTTGCACACCAGGTGTGCCATTATGGGACAGCTAGTGGCAAGCGTCAGCAGGCTGTATTGGCAATGAAGTGTTTGGGTGACAACAGACACACCGCGGAAGTTCTGTCCGAGTTCTTGCAGAATGAAACTCAGTCATGGCTGGGCACTGTACATCTTGAGGCAGGCAAGGTAGTGAGTGATAATGGAAGGAATTTCATGGCTGCCATAGCCCTTTCCCAACTGAAACACATTCCTTGCCTGGCTCACACCTTAAACCTGGTGGTGCAGTGCTTCCTGAAAAGTTACCCGGGGTTACCCGACCTGCTCCTCAAAGTGCGCAGACTTTGCTCGCATATCCGCCGTTCGCCCGTACACTCCAGCCGTATGCAGAACTATCAGCGGTCTTTGAACCTTCCCCAGCATCGCCTAATCATCGACGTTGCAACAAGGTGGAACTCCACACTGCACATGCTTCAGAGACTGTGCGAACAGAGGCGTGCTGTTATGTTTTTGTGGGAGGATACACATACACGGGCAGGCAGTTGGATGGCAGACATGGAGTTGTCAGGTGTGCAGTGGTCGAAGCTACAAGACCTGTGTCAAGTCCTTCAGTGTTTTGAGGAATGCACACGGCTGGTTAGTGCAGACAACGCCATAATAAGCATGAGCATCCCCCTAATGCGTCTGCTGATGCAAAGTTTGACGCACATAAAGGAGCAGGCGTCTGCAGCCGAGGAAGAGGAAAGCCTTGATGACAGTCAGCCATTGTCTGGTCAGGGCCGTGTCGAGGACGCGGTAGCGGGCGAAGAGGAGGAGGAGGACGAGGAGGATGATGGGGTTGAGTACTTTTTGAATGAGGAAGCTTCTCCTGGGCCAACAGAAATTAGTAGCATTGCAAGGCCGGGTTCTGTTTTTTTAAGGGAGACAAGTGATGTAGATTTGCCTGTAACTGCCCCTCCAACCAGCACAACCACAGATTTGACAACTGCAACTTTGGCCCACATGGCGGATTATGCCTTACGTATCCTCAAAAGGGACACACGCATTATAAAAATGATGAGCGATGATGATTACTGGTTGGCCTGCATCCTTGACCCTCGCTATAAAGGCAAATTGCAAAATATTATGCCACATGAGAACCTCGAACAAATATTAGCAACCAAACAAGCTACTCTTGTAGACCGTTTGATTCAGGCATTCCCAGCACACAGCGCCGGTGATGGTTCTCACACGAGCTGTAGGGGGCTACATGGCAGAAGTGTTAGAGGTGCACAGATCAGAAGTGGCGTTGGACAGAGGGGTTTTCTGACCAGGTTGTGGAGTGATTTCGCAATGACCGCAGACAGGACAGGTACTGCAGCATCTATTCAAAGTGACAGGAGACAACATTTGTCCAGTATGGTTACTAACTATTTTTCATCCCTTATCGATGTTCTCCCTCAACCGTCATTCCCATTTGATTACTGGGCATCCAAATTAGACACCTGGCCTGAATTGGCAGAATATGCATTGCAGGAGCTTGCTTGCCCAGCAGCTAGTGTGCTATCAGAAAGAGTATTCAGTGCTGTTGGTTCAATATTAACTGAAAAAAGGACTCGTCTGGCTACCCAAAATGTGGATGATCTCACCTTCATTAAAATGAACCACTCCTGGATTTCAAATTATTTTGCCCCACCTTTCCCGGCTGACACCTAGCTTTCCTATAAAAATTGCTTGCTTGTGGACTGGTCTTACTGAGTGTTCCAATCTCTTAATTTGCAGCAGCTGTTTGTCCAGCATACGACATGTTTACACCTCCCCCAATGGGAAAACTCCCCCCACGGGGCCGTGGTCTCGCCACTTGGCACAAGCACCCGTTACAGTGCTGTTTGTCTGAAGAGGTGGGTGTGCCCGCTTTTGGACGACGGCACTGCCACTGGGTCCCTCATAGTACAATGTAGTGTCTCTGGCGGTGGTGGTGCGCACCCAACGTCAGACACACCGTTGTAACATGAGGGGCCCTGGGGCGGTACCGCCGGCCACAAGAGAGTTCCCCCCCAGCTCAAACTGTGCTCTACCACGTTCAAAATTATCTCGCACAGCTCCACCAATGTTTAGTCTATGCGCTGACATCATTCAATGCCTGGCCCTGACAAACAATACCAATTTGTTGACATCGATGATGCTAGTTAAAGTAGTCTGGGTCAGTGTCCTATATTGACACCAGCAAATAGTAATTTACTGCCAAATTACTTTGTCATAAACTCTGCAGATGAGCCCACCCCTGTACCTAAGCATGCCACCCTTTTTTAATTTATTGTTGTTTTGCGAGACATTAACATCTATTTATTTTTTGGGAGTACTAACTGTGTCAGACACTCCTTGCAATACTCCTCCACTGACCACAATGCTGCCTGTGTATCCATGTAACCGATTTAAAACTGCCATGAGCCTATTGTTTGTTATTTTAGGCCTTTGATAGCCTGTCTGCGGTCCCTACTTGCAATACTCCTCCACTGACCACAATGCTGCCTGGAGTGCCTGCCTGTGTATCCATGTAACCAATTTAAAACTGCCATGAGCCTATTGTTTGTTATTTTAGGCCTTCGTTAGCCTGTCTGCGGTCCCTTCTTGCAATACTCCTCCTCCGCTGACCACAAAGCTGCCTGTGTATCCATGTAACCGATTTAAAACTGCCATGAGCCTATTGTTTGTTATGTTCAGCCTTTGATAGCCTGTCTGCGGTCCCTACTTGCTCCTCCACTGACCACAATGCTGCCTGGAGTGCCTGCCTGTGTATCCATGTAACCAATTTAAAACTGCCATGAGCCTATTGTTTGTTATTTTAGGCCTTTGATAGCCTGTCTGCGGTCCCTACTTGCAATACTCCTCCACTGACCACAATGCTGCCTGGAGTTCCTGCCTGTGCATCCATGTAACCAATTTAAAACTGCCATGAGCCTATTGTTTGTTATTTTAGGCCTTTGCTAGCCTGTCTGCGGTCCCTACTTGCAATACTCCTCCACTGACCACAATGCTGCCTGGAGTGCCTGCCTGTGTATCCATGTAACCGATTTAAAACTGCCATGAGCCTATTGTTTGTTATTTTAGGCCTTTGTTAGCCTGTCTGCGGTCCCTACTTGCAATACTCCTCCACTGACCACAATGCTGCCTGGAGTGCCTGCCTGTGTATCCATGTAACCGATTTAAAACTGCCATGAGCCTATTGTTTGTTATGTTAGGCCTTCGTTAGCCTGTCTGCGGTCCCTTCTTGCAATACTCCTCCTCCGCTGACCACAAAGCTGCCTGTGTATCCATGTAACCGATTTAAAACTGCCATGAGCCTATTGTTTGTTATTTTAGGCCTTCGTTAGCCTGTCTGCGGTCCCTTCTTGCAATACTCCTCCTCCGCTGACCACAAAGCTGCCTGTGTATCCATGTAACCGATTTAAAACTGCCATGAGCCTATTGTTTGTTATGTTAGGCCTTCGTTAGCCTGTCTGCGGTCACTTTTTGCAATACTCCTCCACTGACCACACCAATGCTGCCCGTGTACCCCTGGAACCTATTTAAAAGTTCATAGAGCCTAGTTATATATTTTGTTTACTATTAATAAGGCCATGATGGACTACGCTGTACCATGCTACAAGCTAACCAGTCGACACTTCTTTTGCGAGAAAAGCCATCCCAACCCTCCACCAGCATGTAAAAGACCGCATTGTCCATGCACTCTGGCAATCTGTAAGTACAAAGGTGCACCTGACAACAGACGCATGGACCTGTAGGCATGGCCACGGAAGATTACGTGTCCATTACGGCGCAATGGGTTAATGTGGTGGATGCATGGTCCACAGGGGACAGCCTACTAAGTCTGTCTGCAGTCCCTAATTCAAATTGTCCTCCACTGTCTAAATCGGAGCTTCAACCTTCTGGCTTTCAGCCTATAGTATCAGAAATGAAACTGCATTTGGCCTTCAACTTTGGTTACGGCCTACTAATGGTGTCTGCCGCTCCCTGGTATTGTTCTCCACTGTATAAAGCTGAGCTTCAACCTTCTGGCTCTAATTTTTTTTTTTTTTTTTTTTTAAGTGCTGGTTGGGGCATAATACCTCTGTTTGCTGCTCCCTGGTGTTGACCTCAACTGAATAAAGCTGAGCTTCAACCTTCTGGCTCTCATTAAGTGCTGTTTTTTAAAAACTTAGTGGTTAGGGCCTACTAACGGTGTCTGCCGCTCCCTGGTATTTGTCCTCAACTGAATAAAGCTGAGCTTCAACCTTCTGGCTTTCGGCCTATAGTATCAGATATTAAACTGCATTTGGCCTCCAACTTTGGTTACGGCCTACTAACGGTGTCTGCCCCTCCCTGGTGTTGACCTCCACTGTATAAAGCTGAGCTTCAACCTTCTGGCTCTCATTAAGTGCTGTTTTTTAAAAAACTTGGTGGTTACAGCCTACTAACGGTGTCTGCCCCTCCCTGGTGTTTGCCCTCAACTGAATAAAGCTGAGCTTCAACCTTCTGGCTCTCATTAAGTGCGGTTTTTTAAAAACTTGGTGGTTAGGGCCTATTAACGGTGTCTGACGCTCCCTGGTGTTTGTCCTCTACTGAATAAAGCTGAGCTTCAACCTTCTGGCTTTCGGCCTATAGTATCAGATATTAAACTGCATTTGGCCTTCAACTTTGGTTACGGCCTACTAACGGTGTCTGCCCCTCCCTGGTGTTGACCTCCACTGTATAAAGCTGAGCTTCAACCTTCTGGCTCTCATTAAGTGCTGTTTTTTAAAAAAACTTGGTGGTTACAGCCTACTAACGGTGTCTGCCCCTCCCTGGTGTTTGCCCTCAACTGAATAAAGCTGAGCTTCAACCTTCTGGCTCTCATTAAGTGCTGTTTTTTAAAAACTTGGTGGTTAGGGCCTACTAACGGTGTCTGCCCCTCCCTGGTGTTGTCCTCCACTGTATAAAGCTGAGCTTCAGTCTTTAGGCTTTTGGCCTAAAGTATCAGATATTAAACTGCATTTGGCCTATTAGTGTGTTTGGGCCCTTAAAACAGTGTCTGCTGCTCCTGGGTTTGCTACTCCACTGAACAAAGCAATGCCGCCTGTTTAGTCCTGTTACCAATTTTGAACTGCATTTAGCCTACTTTATTCTTTGGCTCTATATCTGTTTCCTCCTCATCCTGCCCATTGCCCAGCCACTGCTAGATGAGTCTGCTGGTACATTGACCTATACCACTACATTCCCCTTGCACTCTACACAGCCAGAATCTGACCCTGCTGAAAGTAAGGTTCCCCTTCCCGCATGTTATACCACCTTACACAGGGACAAAGAGGAAGGTGCAGATGAAAGTGCAGGTTCCTTCATCAGGTGGGGGGGGCATACTCGTTGGCGACGTCACTGGCACAGGGCCCCTCAGAGTACGCAAAAGTGTCGCTGCTGGTGGGAGGCGCCCCCGCCATGCAAACACACCGCTGTACTTTGAGGGGCCCTGTGCCAGTGCCAATGCGAACGAGTGGGCCCCCCCTGCTTGCTCAGGATCACAGCACTTGCAACGTTGAAATACTTACCTCTCCCTGCTCCACCGCCGTGACGTAGTCCATGATTCCTGGGCCCACTAAAACCTTGAACCAGCCCTACCCCCCACAACTTTTGCCAAATGACCCCCAAGTTCCAATGAACAACTATTATTATAAAGTTAATTAAGATTGACAAGCTTCAGAAACAAGAATGGATGTTTTTGGCATTAAAATGGGCACTGTAGGTGTTTTCCTGGCCTCCACTCACTGCCGACTATGCTTCCCCATTGACTTGCATTGGGTTTCGTGTTTCGGTCGATCCCCGACTTTTAGCGATAATCGGCCGACTGCACTCGACTCGACTCTGGACAAAGTCGGGTTTCACAAAACCCGACTCGATCTTTAAAAAATGAAAGTCGCTCAATCCTAATAGGTAGTTGCCTGAAAGTGAATTCAGGCCTGTCTGGGAGCCCTACTTACACAGGCAACCCATCAGATGGAGACTCTAGTTGGAGTCTCAACCTTTCAAAAAATAATTGTCACACAGAACTAAAGTGGTATCAATTTCCACAGAGGAAAAACAGTATAATATGCCTCTGACACAACTTCTACTACAGGCAACCCACCAGATAGAGACCCAACCTGGAGCCTAAACATTTCAAAAAATTGTTTGTAACATCAGCAGCAATAGCAGGCACAGCAGACACCACAAAGATGGCACAGACTGGAATAATGCGAGATCAATACATGACACTAAAAACTACACCATTGCCTAGTCTATCCAGTCTGCGGTTGGCGTGCAAAAGTCATTGCAGACCCATGAATTGTTCATTTTGATTAAAGCTAGGTGGTCTATACTTTCAGGGGACAGCCGGATGAGCTTATCCATCAGGACACCACCAGCAGCGCCAAAGATATGTTCTGAATGAATGCTGGCTGCCCAGCATTACAAAACCTCCAAGACGTGACAGGCGAGCTCAGGCCACTGTTCCATTGTTGAAAACCAAATTTCAAAAGGGTCCATCCCCATTAGATGGCATTGATATTGAGCTCCAGATATTCCTGCATCTGTAGTATGTTAGCAGGTGCGTAGGATGCAATGACACACAGGAGGCAGAGCAAGGGTTAACAGGTTCTTTATATCAAACAGTGATAGTACAAGCAGGGGGGTAAAGGGTGTGAACCTGCAGACGGGGAAAGTCAAATGCAGAAGATAATAACAGGATAGCTTATCAGTCTCTGTGCGGTGGAGGAAGGTGACTGGAAGATCCCTCGGCGGCGACGCGAGATGTCTATGATCCGGACCCCAGAAGTGCGATGTGGAACACGCGTAAGGGCCGCGGGGATACTCGGTACCAGGCTGAATCTTAAAGGAGAGGTGTCACGGCAGCAGTGATCTGGTCTGTTGCCCTGGGCGACCAATAAAAGGGGATTAAAGTTTATTGGATAAATGTTCATGACACCACCTGTGGTACTCAGCAAATGTGAGGTGTTAGCCAACGCTGCTTGAAGAAACCGCTGGGACTGATGGTGATGCAGCAGAGTTGCTACAGCTCACCACAGGCACAGCTTTAGTTCCAGGGCACTTAGATTGTAATATGGTGGTGTTTAAGAGATGATGGATGTTGTAGTGCAGTGGTGCAGGATGGATGGTGCAGTAAATAAATGTGAGGACACAATGTGGTTCAGTTTCCAATACTTTACTCACAGTTCTTAGTTGCCCCAGCCGAGGTGCTGTGTGCTCTAGGTTTGAGGTCCAGCCAGCTCTCAAGCAATTTGGGTGCACTTTCAAGAACCCTTTTTCTATGTCCCTTTCTCTGGCCATCTCTCTGCGCTGGCTTCACCTCTCCTGCCCTGCACCTGCCACAGTGTCCCAAGCCAGCAGCCGTGGATCTTGTCGGACTGTGTGCACTGAATCCCTCTGGATCCTATATGGCTGCCTTTTAAGTGAATGTGTGCAAATGTGGCTGTGGCTAGTGTTGAGCGATACCGTCCGATACTTGAAAGTATCGGTATCGGAAAGTATCGGCCGATACCGGCAAAGTATCGGATCTAATCCGATACCGATACCCGATACCAATACAAGTCAATGGGACTCATGTATCGGACGGTATTCCTGATGGTTCCCAGGGTCTGAAGGAGAGGAAACTCTCCTTCAGGCCCTGGGAACCATATTAATGTGTAAAATAAAGAATTAAAATAAAAAATATTGCTATACTCACCTCTCCGACGCAGCCTGGACCTCACCGAGGGAACCGGCAGCGTTGTTGCTTAAAATTCGCGCTTTAACTTCCTTACGTGAAGTCCCGGCTTGTGATTGGTCGCGTGCCGCCCATGTGGCCGCGACGCGACCAATCACAGCAAGCCGTGACGTAATTTCAGGTCCTTCAGGATTTTAAAATTACGTTCCGGCTTTGTGATTGGTCGCGTCGCGGTCACATGGGCGACGCGACCAATCACAAGCCGTGACGTCACGGGAGGCTGGACACGCGCGCATTTTAAAATGCGCTCGTGTCCAGCCTCCCGTGACGTCACGGCTTGTGATTGGTCGCGTCGCCCATGTGACCGCGACGCGACCAATCACAAAGCCGGAACGTAATTTTAAAATCCTGAAGGACCTGAAATTACGTCACGGCTTGCTGTGATTGGTCGCGTCGCGGCCACATGGGCGGCACGCGACCAATCACAAGCCGGGACTTCACGTAAGGAAGTCAAAGCGCGAATTTTAAGCAAACAACGCTGCCGGTTCCCTCGGTGAGGTCCAGGCTGCGTCGGAGAGGTGAGTATAGCAATATTTTTTATTTTAATTCTTTATTTTACACATTAATGTTGTTTCGATACCGATACCCGATACCACAAAAGTATCGGATCTCGGTATCGGAATTCCGATACAGCAAATATCGGCCGATACCCGATACTTGCGGTATCGGAATGCTCAACACTAGCTGTGGCACATACAGATACCATAGCTCCTGGTTAGTTACCTGAGTCCTTAGTTTCTCCACTAGAATGGGGCCGGTCCTTTTGCCTGCGACCTGGTCCCTCCACTTCTGGATGCGAGCCCCATGGGTGGACTTCTCACTACCAGTGCCTCTGGGACCCCTTCTGTCTCTTCCTTCTGTCGTCCCACTTCCTTCAGTTCCCTCTCTTTGGGAACACCTTTCTGTCTGTTTAAGTCTTTCTGCTTTCTTCCCCTCTCTAAATTCTGCTCTACTCTCTTTCCCCCTGCAGACTTACAGACTCCACCCACACCCTCTACCTATATACCCCCTCAGCTTGGGATGAGGCTTTCCTCCCTTAGGGTATGCCCAGTTACTCTGACTGAATTGTCTAGTGTTGGATGCAACTGTAGGGTTCTGTGCCGTGCCCCCTCCTTACCTGAGAGCGGAATACCACACCTCGGGGTGAAGTGCAGTACTCTGTGGCGACTGGACCACAGGGGCGCCACAGATGCACTGTCTCCTTGCAATGACGAAATCTTCGGGTCCTTCGGAATGTAATCTCCTGATCTGGGCACACGGTGGGGTAGAGATGGTGGTCGGCGGCACAGTGGAAGAAGCAGAAAGTTTAGTAGACAAGGCCTAGTAGAAGCATACAGTCCAGTAGACACAGCCATAGGCACGGGCCGGTCCTTGGCAGGCACCGCAGGGATGGGACTAAGCGGTGTCTCTGCAGTGTTGAGCGGAGCCAAGGTATGCACACTATCCTGGTTACTACCCGGTACCGATGTCTCTCTGAGCCAAGGGTAGAATGTGTCAGCAGTCTTACTAGCCGGGAATACAGGCACAGCTAGCTGGCATGGGTCCATCGAAAGGGAGTCAACCGTCTCACTGCTCACAAGTTTGTTCCCCGCCAAGTGTCCCGTCTTCCCACTCAGACAGCTATTTATGTCGGACCTGCCCCCATCAGTCAGGTGTCTTGACCTGCTCCGGTCAGAAATCTCTTTCCCGTGAAACAATGGTGACAGCCCCGACAGTTCCGGGCCAGACGCGCAAGAGAGACCGTTAGCTTGGCTCTCCTCCCTACACATCATCCTCTCAAGACATTCACAACATGTCAGACTTGTACTCTGGTTCATGGGTTAGTCTAAAAAATGTGTTAAACAACTCAAAGAAATTGCTTATGCCACTGCTAATGTTTTTGCGATGACGCCTTGACATTCCTGGGGTTGAATGTCTAGAACTCGGATGCCTGTATACCTCACTGCTGTCTTGAGGAAAACAACTCTTTAGATTGTCTACAAGCGTGTTTCGATACTCCAGCATGCACGCATCCCTTTCCAGGGGGTGAAGAATCTGGCTAAATTTACTCTTGTACCATGGATCTAACAGAGCGGCAACACAGCAGGTAGTACTATTTCTAACCCTAAGAAGACAGGCATCGTGTTTAAGATAGTGCAGCAAGAAGGTGCTTATGTGTCGGGCACTTTCATGAGGTCCAAGTCCATGGTGTGTAGGTGGGAGGGTAACACTCAAGGTTGCTTCCTCCATCCCTTCCCGCCAACCTCGGACAAAAGAGAGGGGGGTTATTACCCTCTTCATCTCCTGATTGTTGCGTGTCCATCACCTCATCCTCCTCCATTTGTTCCTCGGCTCCTGCATCTTCTCTAACAGTTTGTCTCATACCATGAGCCACCTTTGATTGCTGTAAGCCACCCTCCCATGGCAGCCTCACAGTCTGGAAAATTTTAGATATTGTTATCCCTTCTGCATTCCTGTTTGCTTCCACCTCTTCCCCTGGGACCATCATCTCCTTACACAGACTATTCAAAGTGTGCTCCAGCATGTAGATCACCGGAATAGTGATGCTGATGATGGCATTGTCAGCGCTAACCATCTTAGTAGCCATTTCAAAACTGTGCAGAAGGGTTCAGCGATCCTTCACCTGTGCTCTCTCCGCAAGCGTTATTTTCACCACGTCCAGACTATGTTGATCTAAGCTATGCAAAAGGACATACTGCATCAAGGCTCATCGCTGCTGTCACAGCTACTGCAACAAGTGCAGAGTGGAATTTCACCATGTCAGAACATCGCTAATCAAATGGTTAACCAGTAGGCTGGGAGACCTCTTTAGTTATGCAAGTTGATGACCTGCAGGGTGCGATCATCAGAAGTGAGTACACAGCGACTATGCTTTCTGCAGCAGGGCATCCAGGCCGGGATAGTGGTGGAGAAATTGCTGTACCACCAGGTTGATGACATGAGCCATGCAAGACATGTGTTGAGGTTGCCATGGCGTAGAGTTGTTGGAACACATGTCTAATTAAGGGAGAGGTTGAGGGCACAGGTTTTTACATTGAATTAAAAAATTATTTTATATAAACAGTTTTTCAATATATATCATTGGTTTCCTGCACATTATGAAGAATAAATGTGTATGCTTAGATTTATGCTGTACATACACGATTAATCACCATGACAAAGTGAAACTGAGTATCCCTGAAACGCATTGGTTATACTTCATGCATCTTTAAGATTCCGTACCTCTGTGACATTTCGTGCCTTCCAGTGCCGCCGTTCATCTTGGATTTCACTAGTATCCAGGGATGCTACCAGCTGGAGCACCCCTCGCTCTACACACGCTGCTCTTCTCATCATTCACAGCCTCTGCTGTCTCACCACCAACTCTGCAGCTGCACTCTTCCTCCGGACATCGATGTCGAAATACAGTAACTCCAGGACCTATACTATTATTAAAATGCTGGGCTACTAATGAAACTATATAGATGTGCAACAAAAGTAAAATCTATTTTACAGATGTAAATATCATCTATTATCAGAGGCCTAAAATTCCTCATTGACTGATAACTGTTCATGCCTATGCAGATAAGTTGATATAGCTATATAATTTTTGTTGAGTCATTTACATAATTTATTGTTGAGTACTGTTCAGCCATTGTTTGCACTATTATTTGTTCTATACATAAGTAACATTCCTTTGAGGGGGAGCGCAACAGATTTATTTTCAGTTATTCTTTACTAGCTGTACTACCCGGCTTCGCCCGGGTTAATAACTGCTGTTAGCAAAATAGAAGGTGTTAACAACATATATTTCAACACCAGAGATATTCCACACAGATTTAACTAAATTGGCCAGTAATGTGAAGTAATCTTCTACTACTTATTCGAGAGCCTTTTGATAAATTACATTCTTAGTTTTTCCTTCAGGGGCAAAGACGAACAGATTTTTGGCTGTTCCAACTCTTGAACAGGCCCCATAAAGTTGACCATGAGAAAAGCATGGAGATTGTAAATCGATTCCAACTACTTTCAAGGACTGTCCCTGAGCCTTCTTGATGGACAATTGCAAATGCCAGTCGAACAGGAAACTGGAGGCGTTTAAATCAAAAGGCAAATCAGATGCTTTTCTTTTCGCATCAGCTGACATTCGTGCCATGGAATTCCTTTTCTTATGAGGCATTATTGTGGTAAAAATAGCCTGTAACTGTAAGTTTCTATATCCTCTCACATAGAGGTAATGTGACTGACATCAGCCTTTCCACACCCTAACTGACATGCTATTACCTCACACAAGCTTTGTTATACTGAGAATGTCATTTGTTGTCTATATTAAGCAATCAGAGCTCAGATTACTTATCTGTAGCAAAATAGAAGCTGAGCAGTGATTGGTTGCTATTGGCAGCCTGATAAATCCCCAGCCAACAGGAAGCCCTCCCCCCTGGCAGTATATATTAGCTCACACATACACATAATAGATAGGTCATGTGACTGACAGCTGCTGTATTTCCTATATGGTACATTTGTTGCTCTTGTAGTTTGCCTGTTTATTAATCAGATTTTTATTTTTGAAGGATAATACCAGACTTGTGTGTGTTTTAGTGCGAGTTTCATGTGTCAAGTTGTGTGTGTTGAGTTGCGTGTAGCGACCTGCATGTAGCGACTTTTGTGAGATGAGTTTTGTGTGGCGACATGCGTGTAGCAACTTTTTGTGTGTCGAGTTGCATGTGACAGGCTAGTGTAGCAAGTTGTGTGCAGCAAGTTTTGAGCATGGCGAGTTTTGTGCGTGGCGAGTTTTATGTGTGGTGCGTTTTGAGTATGTGCAAGTTTTGTGTGAGGCAACTTTTGCATGTCTTGCAACTTTTGTGCATGTGGCAATTTTTCCGTGTGTGCAAGTTTGGCATGTGGCGAGTTTTCCATGAGGTGAGTTTTGCACGTGTGGTGAGTTTTGCGTGAGCCTAGTTTTGCATGTGGCAAGTTTTGCGGGAGCCTAGTTTTGCATGTGGCGAGTTTTGCATGTAGCGAATTTTGCGCGTGGCGAGTTTTGAGTGGCGACTTTTGTGTTTCGACTTTTATGTGGCGAGGTTGATGTACGTGTGGTGAAATGTGTGCTGAGGATGGTATATGTGTTTGAAGCACGTGATAGTGTGTGGCGCATTTAGAGTGTGTGTTCATATCCCCGTGTGTGGTGAGTATCCAATGTCGGGACCCCACCTTAGCAACTGTACCGTATATACTCTTTGGCGCCATCTCTCTCATTCTTTAAGTCCCCCTTGTTCACATCTGGCATCTGTCAATTTGCCTCCAACACTTTTCCTTTCACTTTTTCCCCATTATGTAGATAGGGGCAAAATTGTTTGGTGAATTGGAACGCGCAAGGTTAAAATTTCGCCTCACAACATAGCCTTTGATGCTCTCGGGGTCCAGACGTGTGACTGTGCAAAATTCTGTGGCTGTATCTGCGACGGTGCAGATTCCAATCCCGGACATACATACTGTACATACACACACATTCAGCTTTATATATTAGATATTCAGATTTTTTCACAGAGATCTGTATATTTTTTGCTGCTTTACATTTAGCTCACATTTTCTCTGGAGAGCTAGTGTAGCCACGTTCCTGGCTGTGTAGAAATCGCAGGAACATGAGATGTTGTCCGGGACAGGAGGCAGATCAATAGTTAACAGGTTTATTTACAGGGGAATACAGGGAGGTAAAGTAAAGAGTTAAACAGTATGAATGGCAAAGTGAAGTACTACAATACAAATAACTTCCTTCGGTAGCAAGTGGATCAAGAAGTCCTAACACTGCAGCTCCTCCTGCGAACTCAATAGTGCCGGCAACAGCAGGCACAGTGCCTTTTCCAGGATGGTACTGTAGTCATTGGTCTGTCTACTGGTGGCAGTGGATGATCTCTGGTACTTTCCACTGCCCTTTGTCCATATACTGATGTGGCTAATAAAAGCACGGGCCACAGTCCTGTGCGAACCCAACGTGGCTCCTTAAAGGGAACCTGTCACCCTGTTTTTTCCGTATGAGATAAAAATACTGTTAAATAGGGCCTGAGCTGTGCATTACAACAGTGTATTTTGTGGACCCCGAATCCACTGCACAGGGGAGTGAAAACAGCGCGATCTGCGCTATTTCATTGGTGATCGTGGGGGTGGCCATCTTCCTTTGGCCGCGCGTGCGCAGAAGCGGCGCTCTGCTGGCCGCGGCTTCAGGAAAATGGCCGCGGGATGCCGCGCGTGCGCAGATGGAGATCGCGGCGGCCATTTTCCTGAAGCCGAGATGCGAATTCTGCTTCAGGAAAATGGCCGCCGCGATCTCCATCTGCGCACGCGCGGCATCCCGCGGCCATTTTCCTGAAGCCGCGGGCAGCAGAGCGCTCCATCTGCGCACGCGCGGCCAAAGGAAGATGGCCGCCCCCACCGATCAACAGGGAAATAACGCACATCACGCTCTTTTCACTCCCCTGTGCAGTGGATTCGGGACCTTGGGCATGCGCAAACCACTACGCCACCAACGGAAAACTAAGCAAGATCTGGGGGAAGACATCACTCCCTTTTGACCAGACCAGCCTGATTGACAGGCTAAAACGGCTACTTTGGTAACGTATTTTGGCAGCATAGGTGGGGAATCGGGGTCCACAAAATACACTGTTGTAATGCACAGCTCAGGCCCTATTTAACAATATTTTTATCTCATACGGAAAAAACGGGGTGACAGGTGCCCTTTAAGTATCTTAACTGGGGTAGTCAGGTAACAAGGGTCAGGACAACTATTTTCTGCCCATGTTAGGGCGCAAGTGTCAGTCACGTGTGGGGGCTCTCTTGGGGCAGCCCATGTGCAGTACTAATGGTCACTTAGTGTATGGCACCTGGTTCTCTCTAGCAGTTACTGGACACTCACCGCATGTCCCACTCTCCCTGGTCCACACTGTTGGCGGCGGGCAACGCTGATCTGCTTGGCGCTGGTGCTCCCGGCTGGAGTGGAACGCCCACCAGGGCCGTGGGGTACTCGGTACTTGGTCCGGTTTGGTCTGGCACTTAAAGGGATGTGTCACGGCGGCGGCAACCCGGTCGTGGCCCTGGGTGTCCAAGTAAAAGGGACGGTCTTTAAAGGGGTTTGTGAAATAATTAAAGTTTGTGACGCCACCTGTGGTACTCAGTCAGGGGTGACCAATGCTGCTTAAAAGGGGTCCGCTGGGGTGATGTTATGGCAACTGGGATGGTATGGCTTCCCACAGGTAAAGCTGGGTCCCCAGGGCTCCCGATGTAGTTGGGGACAGGTGGTAGGTGGTGTAGAAAGAAATGGAAGACACAGGGTTGCAGTCTCTTTACCGATGAATTCAGGCAGCCCCAGTCCAGGGTACCGGATCACAGGTGGTGTTATGGTCCGGACGGCTTGGAAGCGAATCTGGAATCCCCTTTACCAGTTGGGGTTGGAAACCTTCCTACTAGTGTTGATCACGCACTCACATTTTTCTCTGTCCCCCTTGTTGGTAGGACACTACCCATATGACAGGTAACTCGAGCCTATTTACAGGATCTCTATCACAGCACGGGCTCTATGTGCTACTGTGTCCTCGGGTGTTAATGGTGGACAGGAAACTTGCAATTTGCTGTCCTCCGGTTTTTGCCGTGGGGCATGAAGTTACTCCCACAATCTCTGTCTTCCGGCTACCGGTTTCATGTGCTTCAGCGTGGAGGAAGCTCAGTCACAGCTTCTCTCTCCAGCTCTTCACTCTCCTTTGCTCCTTTTCCTCCTTCACGCTCTCTACAGCTTGTTCTGTCCTTTTCTCTCTCCTTTCCAGGAGCTACAGCACTTCACGTGGCTGCACGGCCCCAAACTTTCCTCACAAGAGCTGCAGATCTTCTCGTCTGCAAGGCCCCTTTCCTCTGTCTCTCTCACAGACTGACTAACTCTCCCTCCAGCCAGAATATATATAGGTGGATCACCCCCAGGCGCAGGGCAGTGGGGTACTCGGTATCGGGTCCCTCTGTCTCGGTTCTGGGGATGTCACGGTGGCCCGACCCAGTCCGTGGCCCTGCTAAGGGGAACCCAATTAAAGGTGTAGTTTGTCAAGTGTTTGTGACGCCACCTGTGGTATTCGGTCAGGGTGAACGAGGCTGCTAGGGGTCCGCTGGGGTGATGGAATGGCAGCTAGATGGTATACCTTCCCACAGGTGAAGTATGTCCCCAGGGCTTCTCAGTAAGGTAGATGACGATGGTGTAGGTCGCAGTAAATAACAAGGACACAAGGTTGCAGTCTCTGTACCTTTTACTGCAGACTTCAGCATCCACAATCCAGAGCACTGCTAACAGGGCTGGCTGAATCCGGCCGGTCCGAAGGCACATCCAGAGTTCCCTTTGCAGGTGGAAATCAGTAGCCTTCCTACTAGCGCCTGTGTGTTGTAGTACTTCCCTGCTGAGCACCACGGGATAGTCCTCACAACTGTCGTGTATGTTTCTGATGTTCTCTCTCTCCGTCCCCCAGATGGTATGGCTAGGACGACCCATATGACGGGGTAGGCCTGGAGCTATTTTATAGGGACCCTAGTGACGCCCCTCTCCCACAATTTGCCTCCGTTGTCTTCATTAGGTATTAAGGTTGGGCAGCCAACTTGGAATTAACTGTCCTGCCGTTGTTTGAAGTAATGCGTAGAGCCTATTACTCCCTCGGTGTTCCGGCCAACGGCTACGCGCCTCAGAAGGATGTTGCCAATCTTAAGGCAGGACTCCTCCTGGTATTATCTCCTTGTGCTGTGATCTCGTTTCTCACTTCTCCACAATATACTTCGCTTCGTGTCCTTTCTTAGGATGCTGCCGCAAAGAAATGCAGGCGCAGCTCCGTAACGTTCTATCTCTTGCTAAGTCTCTGCCAGGATCCCACCCCTGACAGGGACCTCTGTCTGCAGCTCAGATGTTCCTCCTTCTCCCCCTGTCTGCCTGACAGGTCTTTCCTGGGTCTCACCCAGCAGCTTCTCTCCCTAACTGCCTATCCAACCCCCAGTTTACCCGAGTGTGAGGAGTGGCCTAATAGATGGAACCTTTTGCTCCCCCTGGCGGCCGGAGTGTGAAGTGTAATGTGTGACTGTGATACCTGGTCAGGTGAACTCCTTTAGTGACATCAGACGTACCATCACTCCCCCTGGTGGGAAAGCGACAATACTGCAATGACCAGGACTCTGGGGCTCTGCACTGGGAAGCCACTCACAAGCTGGATCAGAGCTCCCTCTTCTGGCCTAGAGTAAGAACATGTTGCATGTTTGTGATACCTGATAAAGGGATCCTTCCTCACTTCCAAGCATGACATTACTCTCCCCGTGAGGAAAGCAATGCCACTGTAACAGCCGGTTACCTGGGGTGTTACAGGAGCACTACTCTCTGTGTCTGCTTCAACACCCGGCTTGGCTCTGCTCTGTGTACACAGCTCTATCCGGCTCTGCTTTGCATTGCTCTGCTCCGCATGACTCTGCTCTGCACGGCTCTGCTCTACATGGCTCTCGCTCTCCAGGTTGATGCTGAGCACACTACTCCCCTCAATGCAGAAGTCCCCATCCTTCAGGACTGCTGCAGCACTCAGTGGAGGGGGAAGCAGAGCTCGCTCTTCACTGCTCTACGCTGTCCCCACACTGCCCTGCTTCACGCGATTTTTCACTCTTTTCTTCCACCCCCTCTGACAGCAGGAAGCCCCTCCCCTCTAGAGGTTCCCCCAAGCAACAGGGGGAGGTCCACCTCATTCAGACTTTCCCCTAGAAACAGTTGGTGCAGCCTCTCCAGTTCCTGACCCAGAACGCAGGCACCTGCTGCCTCGTCGAACCCCTTACAGCTGCAATTCAATATTAGGCCTAACAATCTGGCCTTCTGATTTGCCATTGAAACAAAGTTTTACCACAAACAATATGGAGTATTGAAACGAATGGCAGGCAAACACAAACACACACAAACACATAGAAAACACATAGAAAACACCTTAAAAGGTGTCCAAAAGCTGACAAACTGCTCAAAAGACACAACAGACACATGGAAAAGTCACAACTACATATAGTCATGCGAAAAGAAAAGAGGTGGGGGAGTAAAAGGAGGAGGAGACACAGATATAGGCATGTCATGCCCTTCTAAAATCAAGAAAGGCTGGAGTAAAAAATCTAAAATCACCCTACCAACACCCAGACGTCGTGACAAAAACATTTAAAAAAGAAATATCATTAGGTAGAATGGCGGCGGGTCCATTCAGAACACTTTCCTTAGAAGACGTAGTGGTACTCCTGTCAAGGTGAAAATGTATTTTCTTATATACCTTTGTATTTTTATATAAATCTTTATACTCTTTTTGTACTGCTATACTTTTATACTGTGAAACAATAAGTTTTTCCTATCTGTTAGTTAATGATTTAAAATGGCTGCCAGGCAGTTTCGTTTCTGGTTTGTGTCTGGAGGGATGAATCATTTCTTTGGAAACGAAACTAAAGGAATGATAAGAAGAGGAGGAATTCACCAGGAGACGTTCGACGAATCAGAGAGACTGGGCACTAGATGTATGCTGCTTAAACCCCACCCATTGCATTCCCTTTTTAGTACTATGTATTGAAGAATAAAACCAGTTGCTGCTCAGCTCCTCACTGAGGTGATCGCAAGAGCATCAGCAAAGATTGAATCAGCTACGTGTCTGAATCATTTCTTTTTCCGGTACCAGATGTTCTGCGCTCACATTACAATTTGGAATGACTGGTGAATGAGGATTAATTGTCGTTATTACGGCCCCGACAATTTTGGCAGCCCAACGAGGGGCGTGGCCAGCGATCCGAGACCCCCTGGACCCATGCCTGGATGTCTGTGGATGATACCCGTAGTGGCTGACCTCGAGGACTGATCACCCTCTCACACGGTAAGTGGCGATCATATACACTGTATGTGTCACACTTGCTAGTGTCTCAGCCGTTATTGGTTTGTCTGTGGTCTCCTTGGGTCTGGGGAGTGACCGGTCGAGTGGTGAGATCGAATGTGATCCTGTGCCACGCTCTGAACCAACTGAGAGACGTCGCATCCTGTGCGACCTCTGTACACCACGCCTCCCTCACCGGTCATTGTACTCCGTTCAACCATCCTACCCGTGACTATTGTCCAGTAGTGAAGTGGAGTGAAAAATTGAGCCAGTTGTAGGTTGTGGGGCAGCTTAGAGGAAGGGATAGGAGACGCAGCCTCTGTGATATTGTACCAGCTAGGTAATTAAGACGTCCCGAGCAGGGACCACCTGTATTTCTGTGGAGGGCTCTCACTAGGAGACCGCCTCCCGACTGTTTAGAATATCGTGGCAGGATAGTCTGTTAAGCGCTGGTGTTCAGGTTAGGGACAGAAAATATTGAGCGCGAGGCTCGTCTTTTTCTAATACGTTGAGCGAGATTCCGTATTGCAGGACACCAGCGTTGATATCGCTGCCAGCGATCCTGAGCTATAGCAGGGCGTAGTATTCTGTGAGCCATGTTGCATATCTTAAAGCAGAAGAAGTCTGTGCCCCACAAGTTAGATGAGGATGTCGTGGAAGTCAAGGCAATAGTGGAGTCACGGGAGGGCAAGAGACAGTCAAGAAGCTTATCTGCGAGTTGCGCGAGGCTTAAAGAACAAAGGATGAGAATAGGTTGATGGAGAGGGAGAATCGGAGAATATAGAGCCCGTGTTTGGTTGTAAAATGCCTGTGAACTGTGATCTTACAGATTGTAAAATGGCCGCCGTGCCACTGATGATGAAAATGCAGTCTCAGCCAGCGCCCTGTAATGGCGGCGGAAAGAGATCTCCAGAAGTGTAGGTGTGTCCTGTTTGTGTTGTGCAGAATCCAACCTGGGTGGAGACCTGCCTTGTGTGTGCGTATGTGCCATCCTTGGGGCTCCGCCCAGACCACGGAGGATTATAGGAAAGTTTTGTAGAAATTAAGTCTGAAAACTGCTGCAGTTTGTGACTGTAGAAGATACGGAGCTTTGTATCAGTGTTGCGTAGTGTACTAGATGGGAGGGGCAGCAGCAGACCGCTGCGAGATTTCTTTTTCAGTTCTTCTCTTTTCTGCTTATCTGCGCTACGTGCTGGAGTAAGGGGGGCTAAGGGCTGGGTTTTTGTGCTCTCCCTTCAGCGCTGTGGAATGCAGTGATTTTTTCTTATCTCCGTGTTACTAGATGGGAGGGGCTGAGTGAATCCCTGCGCGACCTTGCTTGCAATTTTTCTCCTCGGCGCTGTGGACTATGGGGGAGGGGTGAAAAGGTCTGCCTACCACAGGTACTGTACCCAATGATGGCACAGGTTCTGCACGGGAATGTGCACCACTCGAAGACGGCCATGTGTGACACCCTACAGAAACAATGGATTGCCCCCGGGTTTTCCACCTGTGCAGAAAGGCAGGTACAGAGCTGCATGATATGTGCCACACATAATCAGGGTAGGACAGTGACCCATCCAAACACACTCCCCGGCCCCTTTAACCAATTCCAGAGACTGCAGAATGATTATATTCAGTTACCCAGGGTAGGGACGTATGAGTATGTGTTGGTCTGCATTGATTTATTTTCAGGTTGGCCAGAAGCCTACCCAGTTGCCAAAGCTACGGCTAAGACAACGGTGAAGAAATTGATGGCTGAGATCATATGCAGGTATGGAGTTCCTGAAGTCATTGAAAGCGATCAGGGTTCCCATTTTACTGGAGAGATCATGTCAGAGGTAATGGCAGCACTGGGGGTAAGTCAAGCATTGCATAGTCCATACCATCCACAGAGTAGTGGAAAAGTGGAAAGACTAAATGGAAGTCTTAAGTTTAAAATCCAGAAGGCAATGGCAGAGACTGGTAAACCACGGACAGAATGCCTTCCTCTAGCTTTGTTTTCAGTAAGATATACCCCAAACAGGAAGACAGGACTGTCACGTATGAGATTCTGTTTGGCAGGAGCCCCAATCTTGAATGTTTCTTTCCACAACAGTTGTAGCCCAAGTACCAGGACTTGACTAGCTATGTGCAGGCCTTACATGGACACCTTGCCAAAGTGCATTTAACTGTCTTCAGTTCTCTTCCAGACCCAGACAAGGTTCCTGGACACCATCCCTTTGTGCCAGGAGACCTGGCGTATGTGAAAAAGTTTGTGCGCAGAGATTGTCTCCAGCCGAGATTTGAAGGACTTCACACGGTGATCCTGGTCACCCCCACTGCAGTAAAACTTGAAGGAAAGAGCACCTGGATCCACGCTTCACACTGTAAAAGAGACCGAACCAGTGTTTAGTCACAGAAGTGACTGAAGGGAAATGTTGCTGTTGTTTTTGATCCTGGAAATGGGGGCCATCCTTGCCCCTACCTCTTTGGTCCCTATTGTAAATAAGAATTCTGGCCCCACTATTCTCTGGGGAAACCGGACAGCCCCGGCAAATATCTGACGATTTGATTTCTGTGATGTAGTCAAGTGCCTTGAGACGGAGCGGCTGGTAGAGGGAACTATCCAGTTTTATATATGTGTTACCAGAAATGACAACAATAATTGTTATTATTAGACAGATGCTGCTTGGAATACAGGAGATGATTGGGGATATAAACCTAGCGAAGCCATGTTCCCTAAGGATAGAGCGGGTAGGAGTCTTCGTGAGAGAATGCATCTAACAGCCCTTCTGCAACCACTTAGGGTCTGTAAATGGGGTAAAAGTTGTTACCCCCTTCTCCTGAATCTTGAAAACGCCCAATCTGCTGATCTGCAGACATTTGTACTGGGAAGGAATTATAATTATGTATTTAGTAGTGGATACCATGGGAATTTAGGCCATATACAGCTCCAGGATATTAGTTTCAGACCAACCAAGGCCCCTGTTACCAGTACAGCTAAGACAGGCCCAGGTGAGCGTTTGAAAATTGTAGTTAATGAAGTGATACCCATTCCAGGTCTCAGTTGGCAAGATGTTTTCTCCATAGAAATACAAACAGCCCCAAGGAAAAACCTATGGTTAGAATGGGTGAGATACAATGTAAGAGTCCAGAATATTTCTGTAGGATGTATTGCTTGTTCTGCTGCGAATACACATCTTCTACACACATGCATTGTTTGTTTTTTTTTCCTGATTACAACACCACCGCCTGTGTCATGAATCTGTTGAAAGGTTTGAAGTCCACTGATTGCCCAGATTATGTCCCACTGATTCATAAGAAACCCAAACTAAAGGTCCCAGGAGAAGTAACCGTATTAGCTGACAATTACACCTGCTATAATTCCCACGACACCACAGGTACACCAGTAGGGATCTTCAAGACAAGTTTCTGCAAAGAGAACAGTTCTCTAGATACTGATTTGCTAATTAAACATACACAATATATATACACCAAAGATACCTGATGAACCTACCAGAAAGAGGAGAAGCCTTGATCAGCTCCACATGAGTTATGAAGAAGATCCACTAGTATATATTGATGCCATTGGAGTGCCAAGGGGGGTGCCTGACCAGTTTAAAGCCCAGAACCAGATTTATGCCGGCTTTGCTTCTATAGTACCACAGATGCAGATTAATAAAAATGTTGAATGGATCAAATATATATATTACAGTGAACAAAGGTTTGTCAATTATAGCTGTGATGCTTTTTAGGATATAGTTGAGGATTTGGGCCCTAACACTTGTATGACCCGTGCTGCAACCCGACCTAAGAGAATTACACTGAATCCTGTCCAGACAAGATCACATGCAGTGATATAAGAAGCTGACACAGGATTGTGGGTGGCGGATAGTGGGGACATTAACTTTTGGGAGTAGGCTGACAGTAATCCTTTTGGGAAGGAGCTGTAGACCAGCATGTCATGTCGCCCCCACCACCAGAGAACCAACCACATCAGGTAGGGTAAGACAGATACAGGAGTATTATCCCTGGAGGCCCTCTGACTAGCTAGCTACGCAAAAACAATTGGCTGACCCTGAGAACCAACCTTTCTCATTCTACAGACAAATAATGACCATATGATGGACGTATTAAGTGCACCTAGGCAGGCCTAGGTAGTTAGTGAGCACAAAAACAGGTGACGTGCTAGGACACAAATTAAGATCTTTTTGCAGATGTGACAAAGGAGAAAGTGTAGAGCTATTCTTTGGACGGTTATAGCTGAAATGGGAAGACATGAAGTACAGTCCCATAAACCCACTTGATGTTAGAGTATTGGTAAATACATTCATTGACGGTATGACCAAAGACATACGAGACGAAATATAGACAGCCAGATCTGAATGGCGAAATGTAGATCCAAAAGACCTGAAGGTTTCTAAAGAAGTTGAACAAATTAGGACAATAAGACGATGTGTCATGTATGCTGGAGTAGACACATCTTTCTTCTCCAGTTGGTTAGGTGGGATCAAGGGATTCCTTCAATAAGCTTGTTTGGTACTAATTGCCCTCCTTATAGTTGAATCGATAATTTTCTGTTGTGTTATTCTTTGTACGAAAAGGTTATTGCCAAAGTAACTCCGACTGGCACCATCCTCAATCAAGAAGTAGATCCACCTGAGTACAATGGTACTGATCCAGGGGAGATCCCGAAGTATATTCCTCTCAAGAGAGTAGACAAAATCCCCCATTCTCAGATGATGCTAAGAGATTTAGTTTAGGGACAGTGGGAGAACTCCATGTGAGGTTAGTGAAGGGTTCAGCTGCCTGGAGGCCTCTCGCTAGGGGAGAGTTTCTGAGGTGTCTGGATGAAGAAATCCACCTCCCCTTTCCCCATCACATGGACAGTCTCGAAGGATCCTTCTTGAAGGGAAAAACTTAGTGTTTAGGGGGGATTGTCAAGGTGAAAATGTATTTTCTTATATACCTTTGTATTTTTATATAAATCTTTATACTCTTTTTGTACTGCTATACTTTTATACTGTGAAACAATAAGTTTTTCCTATCTGTTAGTTAATGATTTAAAATGGCTGCCAGGCAGTTTCGTTTCTGGTTTGTGTCTGGAGGGATGAATCATTTCTTTGGAAACGAAACTAAAGGAATGATAAGAAGAGGAGGAATTCACCAGGAGACGTTCGACGAATCAGAGAGACTGGGCACTAGATGTATGCTGCTTAAACCCCACCCATTGCATTCCCTTTTTAGTACTATGTATTGAAGAATAAAACCAGTTGCTGCTCAGCTCCTCACTGAGGTGATCGCAAGAGCATCAGCAAAGATTGAATCAGCTACGTGTCTGAATCATTTCTTTTTCCGGTACCAGATGTTCTGCGCTCACATTACAATTTGGAATGACTGGTGAATGAGGATTAATTGTCGTTATTACGGCCCCGACACTCCCGTTGGGAGTTGTGCCAAAAAAGGAACCCAATACATTCAAACTAATCCACCATTTGTCATACCCAAGGGGCAGGTCAGTAAACGACAACATCGACGTGGAACCAAGTACAGTACTATCTACTGTACCTCCTTTGACGAGGCAATCAGGCGGGTCAAGAAGTTGGGAAGGGGCACCCTAATGGCCAAAACAGACATTGAGGGGGCGTTCCGGTTGCTAACTGTGCCTCCAAATAGTGTCCTCCCATTGGGCTGCTTCTGTGAAGGAGTATACTACATAGATCGCTGTTTGCCCATGGGGTGCTCCATATCCTGCTCACTATTTGAGGCGTTTAGTTGCTTCCTCGAATGTGTCGTCATGGACGTTTGTAAGGTGGCACATATTATCCATTACCTCGACGACTTCTTATGCCTGGGCCCAAAAGATTCGCCACAGTGTGAATACACGCGGTAGTTCACCTGTGAGAAGGAGAGAGCTGGAGGGAGAGTGGACACCCCAGAGCTGATGGGTTAGATTGAGAAAGGAAGAAGGCGGTGTAGGTTGCTTCATAGGTGGGGTACTCTGCTGAATAGCAGAAATTGCTACTAGGCCCAAGAGGATTTCGTGGGCTAGATGCAGTTAAAAATTAGTAATTAGATCAACAGGCGGTGTAGCTTGCTTCATGGGTGGGGTACTCTACTGAGTAACAGAAATTGCTACTAGGCCCAAGAGGATTTCCTCGGCTAGATGCCGTTAAAAAATAGTACTTAGGTAAACAGGCAGTGTAGCTTGCTTCATGGGTTGGGTACGCTGCTGAGTAGCACCAAATTCTATTAGGCTCAAAAGGATTTCCTGGGCTAGATGCCGTTAAAAAATAGTACTTAGGTAAACAGGCAGTGTAGCTTGCTTCATGGGTGAAGTACGCTGCTGAGTAGCACCAAATTCTACTAGGCCCAAAAGGATTTCCTGGGCTAGATGCCATTACAAAATAGTACTTAGGTAAACAGGCGGTGTAGCTTGCTTCATGGGTGGGGTACGCTGCAGAGTAGCACTAAATTCTACTAGGCCCAAAAGGATTTCCTGGGCTAGATGCTGTTAAAAAATAGTACTTAGGTAAACAGACGGTGTAGCTTGCTTCATGGGTGAAGTACGCTGCTGAGTAGCACCAAATTCTACTAGGCCCAAAAGGATTTCCTGGGCTAGATGCCGTTACAAAATAGCACTTAGGTAAACAGGCGGTGTAGCTTGCTTCATGGGTGGGGTACGCTGCTGAGTAGCACCAAATTCTACTAGGCCCAAAAGGATTTCCTGGGCTAGATGCCGTTACAAAATAGTACATAGGTAAACAGGCGGTGTAGCTTGCTTCATGGGTGGGGTACGCTGCAGAGTATCACTAAATTCTACTAGGCCCAAAAGGATTTCCTAGGCTAGATGCCATTAAAAAATAGTACTTAGATAAACAGGCGGTGGGTGGCTGGGCTACTCTGCTGACTAGCAGACACTGAAGCTTTGGAGCAGACCTCTGAATCCAGGCCATAGTATAAGTAAACAACTCTGCAGACGACCCCATCCACCTGGAATTGACGATGGCAACGTCATGTAAAACACAGCAAGGGGACTCAATAAAGATAAAATTGAAGAAGCAAGTTCACAGCACTGTTGCGCCCATGGAATCACCGCTTCCACAACCAGAGCAAACCAAATACCGCTGTTGTGCCTTATTTGCCCAACTTCAGACTCCGGGTACACATGAAAGAGAACTGCATTGATCCAAACAAAGAAGAAGAAACTGAAGTGCACTCACCGGTCTTTCTTTTGAAGTGGTCCTTTATTGAAACATGTGCGGGCACACTTGGGGAGAACGTGGACAAGAAACGACGGCCGTTTCGCGCTACCACGCTTCTACGGGTCTCAATGCCGAAAGGAAATGGAAGCCTTTCCTGGGGGGTATTAAGTCCACCTATATGCCTCCAATATCACCAGGTAGCCCAATAGATATTTTTGAGGCACAAATAAATAAAGATATGGAAGCTATATTATATAGCAAGTTCCCTCCTAATTTGAAATCTAGAGAATTGGCAGCCCTAAAAGAAATACAAGGATGGTCAGATGTAGTCATTCGAGCTGCCGATAAAGGCGGCAATACCGTCATTCTAAATAAAGACTACTATGTAGCTGAAGCGCTTAGACAGCTATCAGATAAAAACACATACCTGTTATTAAAAACAGATCCCACATTAAAAAATAACAATTCTTTACGTACATTTTTGAGAAAGTAGGTTGAACTGGGCACCTTGTCAGCACAACAAGCGGAAAAACTTTTTTCTGAATATCCGCTTAAACCACATTGGTACCATGTACCTAAGTTGCACAAGTCACTGGATTGTCCTCCAGGCTGTCCCATAGTGTCGGGCATAGGCTCTGTCACGGAGCCTCTGTCCCGATACTTGGATTGGCTATTACGCCCACTGTTGCAAGAAATTCCATCCTACATCAAAGATACCAAAGCATTTCTCCAAATCATAAAAAATTTTCAATGGCAGGAAAATTTTCATCTTGCATCAATTGATGTGGAAAGTTTATACACCAGAATTCCACATAAATTAGGAGTGGAAGCCATTAGAGAAATTTTGGAGAATACTCCAACAGACAATCACACTATTGATTTCATATGTGAAGGGCTCTTCTTTATCTTAAAACATAACGCATTTAAGTTTGATACAACCTGGTATGCGCAAGTGGAAGGGACTGCAATGGGTACACCCGTAGCTTGTACGTTAGCAATTCTTTTCCTAGCAGTTTTCGAAAGCAAGTTTATTTATTCCATGGGAAATCCATATTTAAAACACATTAAATTGTATTTACGCTATGTGGACAACATATTCGTGGTGTGGGACGGTTCCAGTGAGGTCTTCACACAATTTATGGATTTCCTGGGCCGGTCCAACACCATGAATTTGAAGTTCACATCGAATTTTGGAGACAGTGTCTTTGATTTTCTAGATGTGAAATTATCGATACAAAACAGTGGGATCCACACGGAAGTTTTTCGGAAACCATCAGCATCTAATGCGTTATTGCACTTTGATAACGCCCATCCATATTATACAAAACGTGCTTTGCCGTACAGCCAGTTTTTGAGAGTGAAGAGAGCTAATAGTCACTTCAGTGGGTTTATAAAACAATCACAAGACCTTTATAAAAGATTTGAGGCACAAGGTTACCCCCGACCAGTATTAGATACGGCCTTGGAGAGAGCCGCAACGGATATAATTTATGCCCCCCCAGGGATGATAAAAAAAAGCAAAGAGGTTTGTTTTTTCTTTCAAATTTGGTCCTATGGACAATTACATCAGGTCCATTATTCAGAAAAACTGTCATATTCTAACAAAAGATCCAGACTTAACAGAAATGGTCAGAAATGGCCCTCTTTTTTCATGCCGTCGAGGCAAAAATATAAAAGATCTATTAGTACTAGTGTTGAGCATTCCGATACCGCAAGTATCGGGTATCAGCAGATATTTGCGGTATCGGAATTCCGATACCGAGATCCGATACTTGCCGCATATCGGATACCGGAATCGGAAGCTCTCAATTCAAACAGCACGAATTCAGCCAATGAGGAATGATTACAAGTGTGGGCACATCCTGGCATGGTGGGCATGAAACTACTGGCAAGGCTGTGATTGGCTGCTGAAATGATGTCATGCTGCAGTTTAAAAGTCGCTGGCGCCATTTTGGGCTCACTCTGCTGTGAATTCAGTTAGGCATAGGACGCTGTGTTCTGACTGAGGGCCAGTTGAGATAGCGATTTGCTTCTTTGTGCTTTTCCCAGGCTAATTTAGCAACCGCTGTGTGTTCACCTTGCTTTTGCCTTGCAGCGCTGTTTTCACAGCGATCTGCAAGGTCTCTGTGTGTGTGTGTGTGTGTGTGAGTGCAGCCCACTCTGTAGTCTGTGTGCAGCCATAGCCGGTTGTATTCAGCTCAGGGTGGTTCACTGACTCATACAGTTCTATCCATTCCATTGTCCTTTTTTGCAAATAGTGCAGCCCGCTGCACATTTTTTCAAATAATTCCTATTAGTGGCTTTCCACCCGTATCCAGCTAAATTGTGAAAAAACACTACATAGGATAACGCAGAGGAGGTTTTTGGGGCCTTGCAGCGCCATTTACGGCTGTCTGCACAGTCTCCGTGTGAGTGCAGCTCGCCCTGTAGTCTGTGTGCAGCCACAGCCGGTTGTATCCAGCTCAGGGTGGTTCACTGACTCATACAGTTCTATCCATTCCATTGTCCTTTTTTGCAAATAGTGCAGCCCGCTGCACATTTTTTCAAATAATTCCTATTAGTGGCTTTCCACCGGTATCCAGCTAAATTGTGGAAAAACACTACATAGGATAACGTAGAGGAGGTTTTTGGGGCCTTGCAGCGCCGTTTACGGCTGTCTGCACGGTCTCCGTGTGAGTGCAGCTCGCCCTGTTGTCAGTTCAGCCCCCAAAAAATAAATAAATAATAAAGTTCACCAAACACACCACTTTACAGTTGTGTAGGCCACATTAGCTCATATTAAAGTCTAGTCCACACTTTAGAAAATTAGTGTTTCTTATACCTGTTAGGAGCTGTTCAGGAATAAGCACACTAAGCCGTTAGTACTTTTCTGCTTATCTTTATCAGTCAGCCAAGATGAAGAAGGCAGGGAGTAAGGCACGTGGGCGTGGGCGAGGAGCAGGGAGAGGACGTGGGGATTCTGTGCCTGCTGCGGGCACCGGTGACTCATCATCACCCAGTTTCAGCAGGGAACAGTCCTTCATGCGCAGCTTTGTCGGAGAGCGCCGTACACCGCTGCTGCGTGAAGACCAAATTGAAGCCGTTGTCGGATGGATGGCAGCTAACGCATCGACTTCAATTAGTGCCACATCCTCTCAGACACAGAGCACTGGAGAGCACCCATCTGTCTCTTCACCACCTGCCAAATTGCCCAGGCAGACAGAGAGCCCAGGACAGGAGCCGACTCTACTTCTGTTCTCTGAATCTCTTGGCTTGGAAACAGGGGGCCAGCCAAGCAGCATTGGAGAAATGGAAGAAGAGGCAGTGTGCAGTGATGCCCAACAGCTTTTTCTCTCTGAGTCTGAAGAGGCAGGTGGGCCAGTGCCTCCGGTCCCCACACCGCAGAACGCATCCGCTGATGACACTCAGGTGCCACTTTCTGGTGCATGCTGTGCTGCTGAGACTACCCAGGAGGAGCAGTTGGTGGCAGAGGGTAGTGTAGATGATGAGGTCCTTGACCCATCGTGGCGTGAGGGACAGGAAGGTGGTGGGAGCAGCTCTGAGGAAGAGATTCCCCGAACGGGCCAAAGAGGGAGAGGGAGGGGGAAGACTGCGGATCCTGTAGCCTCCACTTCGGCACCCGTTAGGAGCATGTCTCTTCCAAAAGCCAAAAAGGGCGCTCCCAAGACTTGCAGTGCCTGGTCCTTTTTTGACACAGTTGCAGATGACATTTGCTTTGTCAAATGCAAGGTGTGTCATCATAAAATCAAAAGAGGGAAAAATGTCAGCAACCTCAATACCTCCAATATGTGGAAACATGTGCGGACCAGGCACGCGGCGGAGTTACAAAAACACACTGAAGACCTAGGCCAACCAACAGCGGCAGCTACCACCTCTTCAGCTCGTGTTGCCTCTTCCTCCAGCTCACACACAGCTGATTCGGCTTCCTCCCAGGATCGCCATGGAAGAACCTCTGGCACTGTTGTCCAGAGACCCACTGTAATTCCACCCGCAGCACCACGTTCCCAGTCATCCTCACACTCCCAGCCCAGTCTACAGCCATCGGTAGTACAGGTATGGGAGAAAAGGCGGCCTTTCTTGGCAAACCACCCACGAGCACAGGCTCTGACTGCAGGCATTGCCAAACTTCTGTCACTGGAAATGCTGTCATTCAGGCTGGTGGAGACTGACAGCTTCCGTGACTTGATGTCATTGGCAGTCCCACAGTACAATGTGCCCAGCCACTTTTATTTCAGCAGGCAAGCCGTCCCTGCCCTGCACAAGCATGTGGAGGGACACATAAAACACGCGCTACTGAACGCCGTCAGTAGCAAGGTCCACCTCATCACCGATGCGTGGACCAGTCACCATGGACAGGGGCGATACCTTTCCCTCACTGCCCATTGGGTTAATGTTGTTGAGCCGGGTACAGATCGTGCGAGTGGTGCAGGACGTGTCCTGCCCACTCAAAGGATTGCAGGAATCCAGTCTGTACGCATTGACTCCTCCTCTTACACAAGTTCCTCAGAATCATCGCTGCAGGAGCCGTCACAGTCCACCTTACGACCGACATGAGCACAGCCATGGCCAAACGTCAACAGGCCGTCTTGAAATTAATTTCTTTGGGGAATCGAAGCCACACAGCGCAGGAGCTCTGGAATGCCATCAAGCAGGAGAGCGATGTGTGGTTTGTGGCAGCGAATCTCCAGCCAGGCATGGTAGTGTGTGATAATGGCCGAAATCTGGTGGCAGCTCTGGGCCTCGGCAACCTCACTCACATCCCATGTCTGGCACATGTGCTCAACTTGGTCATGCAGAGTTTTTTGAGGGACTATCCGGATCTTGATGCACTGCTGCACAAGGTCCGCCTAGAGTGTGCTCACTTGCGGCATTCCAGCACGGCAAGATCGCGCATTGCGGCTCTGCAGCGCCGATTCCGCCTTCCGGAACATCGCATCATATGTGACCTACCTACCAGGTGGAATTCCACGTTACATATGTTGGAGCGGTTGTGTGAGCAGTAGCAAGCAGTAATGGAGTACCAGCTGCATCAGGCACAAAGAAGTCGCACTCCGCGCCGTTCAGACTTCACAACCACAGAGTGGGCCACTATGAAGGACGTCTGCCAGGTTTTGCGTCCCTTCGATTATTCCACGCGGATGGCGAGTGCAGATGATGCACTAGTCAGCATGACTGTCCCCCTTATCTGCCTGCTTGAAAAATCACTGCAAGCGCTAAGGGATGATGTTGTGGAAGAGGTGGAGGATGAGGAGTCACCATTTCCATCAGCTTCTGGACAGTCAGCGCCACGTGGTTCCTCACAAACGCGTAGGCAGGGGACACTGTGTGAGGAGGATGAGGAGGAGTCAATGGAGGAGGAAGACATCGGTCCAGAGGAGGAAGTTACACAATTGTCCAGTAGTCAGTGTGTACAGTGAGGGTGGGGTGATGACGAGCGGGCAGAGATCACGCCTCAAGCAGGGGACAGCGTTTCTTGGCCAGTTGGCAGTCTGCAGCACATGGTTGATTACATGCTGCAGTGCCTGAGAAACGACCGCCGCATCGCCCACATTCTCAACATGGCTGATTATTGGGTGTTCACCCTCCTCGATCCTCGCTACTGGGACATCGTACAAAGCCTCATCACACCGTTGAACCAGGAGCGAAAAATGCGGGAGTACCAAGACACACTGGTGAATTCCATCATCTTCTCCAGTCCAACTGAGAGAAGTGCTGCTAGTGCTTTACAAAGCAGCTCAGTGCGTCCAGGCAGTGGAGGAGGCTCTGCACAAAGAGGGAGCAGAAGCAGTGCCTCTGCCCAAGGCAAGACCAGTATGGCCCAACTGTGGCACAGTTTTGTGTGCCCACCACAAATGTCTACGCCATCACAGGCGGCTCCAGTCAGCAGGAGGCAACGGTTCCGTCAGATGGTGACAGACTACATGTCTTGCCCTCTTGCTGTACTCCCAGACGGCTCTTCCACTTTCAAGTTTTGGGTCTCTAAGCTGGATACATGGCCAGAGCTAAGCCAGTATGCATTGGAGGTGCTGGCTTGCCCTGCGGCTAGTGTATTATCGGAATGTGTCTTTAGTGCTGCAGGTGGTGTACTAACAGACCGTCGCATGCGACTATCCTCCGATAACGTTGACCGGCTTACTTTCCTGAAAATAAACCAGGCCTGGATCTCGCAGGAATTTGCCACTCCTCTTCCTGATTAAATAATTGGGTGACTGTCAACAGTATCCAGGTCTCCTGTTGTGTTCATCTTTCTACCACCTGAACTGTAATTCCTGGGCTCCAACACCGCCAGTTGAGGCTCAGAAGTGCCGTCTGCACAGTCAAAACATACGACCCAGTGTTATTGGGTGTCAGTAACGTCAGCTGCTCCCCTGCTGTGTATCCGGCAACGTGTCATGCGACCGCCACGCTGGCACACTAACAGTCATTTACCTGCCTCCAGTGCAGGCATCGGCCTACACTCTGCTCCTCCTGCTGTCCCTGGGCTTCAACACTGCTGGTTGCTGCCTGGAAGTGCTGTTTGCACAGAGCCAAACACCTCGCCAAAGTGTTAGTGGGGTTCAGTAACGCCTGCTGCTCCCCTGCTGTGTATCCGGCAACGTGTCATGCGACCGCCACGCTGGAACAACTAAAATTTAAGGGAACCTGCCCACCCCCACCCCCCCAGGCGTTTGTTACTGAAAGAGCCACCTTGTGCAGCAGTAATGCTGCACAAGGAAAAGGCGGCTTTTAATTATGCTCCTTTCAAAGGCTGAACTACACACTTATGAAATGTGTCTCCTCACACCGTTTAACCGTCCCGGAGGTGGGACTTTCCTTTGTAATGTGACGCAGCACAGCCGTCATTCCTACCCCCTTGGCGCCGTGCGCCGCCTCCTCAGCATTGTTTCATTCTGTCCCGGAGCCTGCGCTGTTATGTTATCCCTTGGCCAGGCACACTTAGCGCTGCCCATCTTCTGACATCATTTGGTGTCAGGCTGGCTGCGCCTGTGCAGCCGCGCTGCCCGAGATCCCGCCTCGCAGTGTCTTCTGATTTAATCACACTGCGGGCCTGGGATCCATGGGCATGTGCAGTGCATATCTTCACCTCAAGCTCTCACTCATCTCCCTCCGCCTTCTTCAGACTGTGCGCCGTCAGCTGATCCCTAATAGCATGCCACGGCCGTGACACCGCACAGTCTGAAGAAGCCGGAGGGAGGGGAGTGAGAGGCGAGGATATGCACTGCGCATGGCCACGGATCCCAGGCCCGCGGTGGGATTACATTAGACGACACTGCGAAGCGGGATATCGGCCAGCGCGGCCGCACAGGCGCAGCCAGCCTGACACCAAATGATGTCAGAAGACGGGCAGCGCTAAGCGCGCCTGGCCAAGGGATAACATAACAGCGCAGGCTCCGGGACAGAATCAAACAACGCTGAGGAGGCGGCGCCCGGCACCAAGGGGGTAGGTATGACGGGTGTGCTGCGTCACATTACAAAGGAAAGTCCCACCTCCGGGACGGTTTAACGGTGTGAAGGGACACATTTCATAAGTGTCTAGTTCAGCCTTTGAAAGGAGCATAATTAAAAGAGCCACGTTTTCCTTTTGCATCATTAGTGCTGTACAAGATGACTCTTTCAGCAACAAACGCCTGGGGTGGGGGTTAAAGGTTCCCTTTCAACTTGCTCCAGTGCAGGCTTCAGCCTACACTCTGCTCCTCCTGCTGACAATGGGCTCTAACACCGCTAGTTGGCGCCCGGAAGTGCTGGCTGCACAGAGAAAAACACCCACCAATGTGTCAGTGGGTTTCAGCAATGCCAGCTGTTCCCCTGCTGTGTAGCCGGCAACGTGTCCTGCAAACGCCACGCAGACACAAAGCTGCCGCCAGTGCAGGCTTCAGCCTACACTCTGCTCCCTCTGCTCCTCCTGCTGACCCTGGGCTCTAACACTGCCAGTTGGCGCCCGGAAGTGATGGCTGCACAGAGCCAAACACCTCGCCAATGTGTCAGTGGGGTTCAGCAATGCCAGCTGTTCCCCTGCTGTGTAGCCGGCAACGTGTCCTGCAAACGCCACGCAGACACAAAGCTGCCGCCAGTGCAGGCTTCGGCCTACACTCTGCTCCCTCTGCTCCTCCTGCTGACCCTGGGCTCTAACACCGCCAGTTGGCGCCGGGAAGTGCTGGCTGCACAGAGCCAAACACCTCGCCAATGTGTCAGTGGGGTTCAGCAACGCCAGCTGTTCCCCTGCTGTGTAGCCGGCATTGTGTCCTGCAAACGCCACGCAGACACAACAGACCTCCAAATGCCTCCAGTGCAGGCTTCGGCCTACACTCTGCTCCCACAGCTGACCCTTTGCTCCAACACCACTAGTTGGGGCTCTAGGAAGACAAGCTTGAATAGGTCACCATCCTGGTTCCAGTACCGTCAGCTGGTTCCAGGCAGAGCCTTTGGCTTAGGTGCCTCCTTCTGGGTATCCGAGTTCCACCAATGTCAGGTGGTCCTTGGTAGTGCTTTCAGGCACGGGTACCTCCTGCTTAGTAACCGGGTTCCAGTAACGTCAGCTGGTCCTCGGTAGTTCCATTGGCTCTTGGACCTTCGGCTACCCATCCGGGTTCCAGTACCGTCAGCTGGTTCTCGGCAGTGTCTTTTGCTCTTGTACCTTCTGCTCCCCATCCTGGTTCCAGTACCGTCAGCTGGTTCCGGGCAGAGCCTTTGGCTTAGGTGCCTCCTTCTGGGTATCCGAGTTCCACCAACGTCAGGTGGTCCTTGGTAGTGCTTTCAGGCACGGGTACCTCCTGCTTAGTAACCGGGTTCCAGTAACGTCAGCTGGTCCTTGGTAGTTCCATTGGCTCTTGGACCTTCGGCTACCCATTCGGGTTCCAGTACCGTCAGCTGGTTCTCGGCAGTGTCTTTTGCTCTTGTACCTTCTGCTCCCCATCCTGGTTCCAGTACCGTCAGCTCGTTCCGGGCAGAGCCTTTGGCTTAGGTGCCTCCTTCTGGGTATCCGAGTTCCACCAATGTCAGGTGGTCCTTGGTAGTGCTTTCAGGCACGGGTACCTCCTGCTTAGTAACCGGGTTCCAGTGACGTCAGCTGATCCTCGGTAGTTCCATTGGCTCTTGGACCTTCGGCTACCCATCCGGGTTCCAGTACCGTCAGCTGGTTCTCGGCAGTGTCTTTTGCTCTTGTACCTTCTGCTCCCCATCCTGGTTCCAGTACCGTCAGCTGGTTCCGGGCAGAGCCTTTGGCTTAGGTGCCTCCTTCTGGGTATCCGAGTTACACCAACGTTAGGTGGTCCTTGGTAGTGCTTTCAGGCACGGGTACCTCCTGCTTATTAACCGGGTTCCAGTAACGTCAGCTGGTCCTCGGTAGTTCCATTGGCTCTTGGACCTTCGGGTAGCCATCCGAGTTCCAGTTCCATTAGCTGGTTCTCGGCATTTTCTCAGCCTTCTTGTACCTTCTGCTACATTTCCAAGTTCAAGACCCTAAAGACGATGACCCGGAAGACCACCCCTAAGATGACGACGACACCAGAGACAACAACCACTGAGATGACGACGACCCTGGAGACGATGACCCTGAAGACCACCCCAATGACGACCCCGGAGACGACGACGACATGGAAGACTGAGAAGCAGAAGAACAAGAGGCTGCAGAACAAAGAGCAGAAGAACATTAAGCATAACACTAAATATCAGAGCAAAAGATATTATCTAAATTATAAGCAGAAGAAGACTAAGCAGTGTATGGGGGTGAGTCCGTTCCTCCTCGTGGTGCCCCTGGATAAAGCCTGATGCTGCAGGCCAAACTGAACGCAGACAAACGTAACTCTTTTGTGACAGGCAGAACGGAAGGTGTAATCTTCAAACTTTTATAGATAACAACTACAGGAATGCCGGTCACAAATAAGAATATGATGAAGAAATTGAATACGAAGAAGAATAATAGTTAAATAAAAAGAATATGAACAATATAACAAAAAAAATAATAGGTAGAAGATGAAGAAGAAGATGAATAAGGTGAAGAAGAAGATGTCAAAGATGCTGATGATGATGAAGAAGATACTGTGGGAGAAGTAAAAAAGAGGGTGAAGGGCGTGAAAGTAGTGAAACATCAATATCTGACAAAATAAAAAAAATCTTAACATAGTCAATATCTTTGTAACGCCGAACGTCTTAAAAAAAAAAATAAAATTCCTGCTATTCTATTTGATTGGGCTAAAACTCTATGCCTTTAATGTCTCCGCCACCTCCCCCAATACATCCTACATTATTCTTACTTGTTTTCCTTCATATAGAATGAACCTACAAGGAAAGAAAGGGTTTATTTTAATTCCGATATTTTCATCCCATTGACTTGCATTGGTATCGGGTATCGGCGAGATCCGATATTTTGCCGGTATCGGCCGATACTTTTCGATACCGATACTTTCCGATATCGGAAGGTATCGCTCAACACTAATTAGTACGCAATTGTTTCAGAAATGATCGGACTAATTGGTTGGAGGCAGAGATTCCCAAGGGGAACTATAGATGCGATCATTGTAATTTTTGCACTTTCCATATAACTGGTAAAAATTTACAAATTGGAACCATTGCACACCAAGTGCGACAATTTATATCTTGTAGGTCCACATATATAATTTATGTTATTTTTTGCCCCTGCGAGTTTTTCTATATTGGTAAAACCATTCGTTCCCTTTTTGTTAGGGTAAGAGAGCATTTTAATTCCATTCGTACAGGTAAAGGAGCTCCCAGATTAATTAGCCATGTCAGACAAATGCATGCTGGTGATACTAATGTATTGCAATTTGCGGGGTTAGAACAGGTATCCTTACCGCAACGAGGGGGAGACCTACACAGGCTATTATTGTGAAGAGAAAGCAAATGGATTCTTCGCACAAACGCAATGGGTCCACTTGGCTTAAATGAAAAGATTGACATGGCAGTTTTTTTGTAATTCGTTTTCTCTATTCAGAGTTGTTTTATAATGTTTATCATTGTCTAATTATTTTGATATTTGGTGTTTTTGTAAGAAGGGGTTTTTCATTTCTAATATGTTGTAAATGTTACCATTATGTTTCCCTTCCCTTTCATGTCATAGTTTTTATTTTCAATCACTTTAGCACTTCACTTTCCCGGTGGGTTTTTACCTTCATGTTGCCGATTAATGGGAGTTCCTCTTGACCATGGTCAATAAAGGGTGTGCTTCCATTTCCTTTCGGCATTGAGACCAGTAGAAGTGCGGTAGCGCGAAACGGCCGTCGTTTCTTGTCCACGTTCTCCCCAAGTGTGCCCGCTTGTCATGTTCTCAATGGCAAGAGAACATAGCATAAGCATATATAGGAACTAGCTCTTGGAAGATGGGAACTGAGCTGACCATGAACTAAACCTAACACACAACTAGCAGTGGCCGGGTAGCATGCCTACGTTGATTCTAGATGCCCAGCACCAGCCGGAGGACTAAATAATGCTAGCAGAGGGAAATATTAGTCCTAGCTCACCTCTAGAGAAATACCCCGAAAGGAGACAGAGGCCCCCCACATATATTGGCGGTGAATCAAGATGAAATAACAAACGTAGTATGAAAATAGGTTTAGCAAATTTGAGGTCCACTTACTACATAGCAGAAGACAGAAAGGGCACTTTCATGGTCAGCTGAAAACCCTATCAAAACACCATCCAGAAATTACTTTAAAACTCTGGCATTAACTCATAACACCAGAGTGGCAATTCCTGTTCACAAGAGCTTTCCAGACACAGTAACGAAACTACAGCTGTGAACTGGAACAAAAATGCAAAAACAAACATGGACAAGAGTCCAACTTATCTAGTAGTTGTCTAGGAGCAGGAACAAGCACAGAGAGGCTTCTGATAACATTGTTGACCGGCAAGCAACTAACAGAGCAGCAAGGTTATATAGCGACTCCCACATCTTGATGGGAACAGGTGAACAGAGAAGATGACAACACCAGTTCAATTCCACCAGTAGCCACCGGGGGAGCCCAGAATCCAAATTCACAACAGTACCCCCCCCTCAAGGAGGGGGCACCGAACCCTCACCAGAACCACCAGGGCGATCAGGATGGGCCCTATGAAAGGCACGAACCAGATCAGAGGCATGAACATCAGATGCATTCACCCAAGAATTATCCTCCTGGCCGTATCCCTTCCACTTGACCAGATACTGGAGTCTCCGTCTGGAAACACGAGATTCTAAGATTTTCTCCACAACGTACTCCAACTCACCCTCAACCAACACCGGAGCAGGAGGCTCAACGGAAGGCACAACCGGTACCTCATACCTGCGCAATAACGACCGATGAAAAACGTTATGAATAGAAAAGGATGCAGGGAGGTCCAAACGGAAGGAAACAGGGTTAAGAATCTCCAATATCTTATACGGGCCGATGAACCGAGGCTTAAACTTAGGAGAAGAGACCCTCATAGGGACAAAACGAGAAGACAACCACACCAAATCCCCAACACAAAGCCGAGGACCAACACGACGGTGGCGGTTGGCAAAAAGCTGAGTCTTCTCCTGGGACAACCTCAAATTGTCCACCACCTGCCCCCAGATCTGATGCAATCTCTCCACCACAGCATCCACTCCAGGACAATCCGAAGTTTCCACCTGACCAGAGGAAAATCGAGGATGAAACCCCGAATTACAGAAAAACGGGGACACCAAAGTGGCAGAGCTGGCCCGATTATTGAGAGCGAACTCCGCCAATGGCAAAAAAGCAACCCAATCATCCTGGTCAGCAGACACAAAACACCTCAGATATGTCTCCAGGGTCTGATTAGTCCGCTCGGTCTGGCCATTCGTCTGAGGATGGAAAGCGGACGAAAAAGATAAATCTATGCCCATCCTAGCACAGAATGCCCGCCAAAATCTAGACACGAATTGGGTCCCTCTGTCAGAAATGATATTCTCAGGAATACCATGCAAACGAACAACATTTTGAAAAAACAGAGGAACCAACTCGGAAGAAGAAGGCAACTTGGGCAGAGGAACCAAATGGACCATCTTAGAGAAACGGTCACACACCACCCAGATGACAGACATCTTCTGAGAAACAGGCAGATCTGAAATAAAATCCATCGAGATGTGCGTCCAAGGCCTCTTAGGAATAGGCAAGGGCAACAATAATCCACTAGCCCGAGAGCAACAAGGCTTGGCCCGAGCACAAACGTCACAAGACTGCACAAAGCCTCGCACATCTCGTGACAGGGAAGGCCACCAGAAGGACCTTGCCACCAAATCCCTGGTACCAAAAATGCCAGGATGACCTGCCAACGCAGAAGAATGAACCTCAGAGATGACTCTACTGGTCCAATCATCAGGAACAAACAGTTTATCAGGTGGGCAACGATCCGGTCTATCCGCCTGAAACTCCTGCAAGGCCCGCCGCAGGTCTGGAGAAACGGCTGACAATACCACTCCATCCTTAAGGATACCTGTGGGCTCAGAGTTACCAGGCGAGTCAGGCTCAAAACTCCTAGAAAGGGCATCCGCCTTAACATTCTTAGAACCCGGTAGGTATGATACCACAAAATTAAACCGAGAGAAAAATAATGACCAGCGCGCCTGTCTAGGATTCAGGCGCCTGGCGGTCTCAAGATAAATCAAGTTTTTGTGGTCAGTCAATACCACCACCTGATGTCTGGCCCCCTCAAGCCAATGGCGCCACTCCTCAAAAGCCCACTTCATGGCCAAAAGCTCCCGATTCCCAACATCATAATTCCGCTCAGCGGGCGAAAATTTACGGGAAAAGAAGGCACAAGGCCTCATCACGGAGCAGTCAGAACTTTTCTGCGACAACACTGCCCCAGCTCCAATCTCAGAAGCGTCGACCTCAACCTGAAAAGGTAGAGCAACATCAGGCTGACGCAACACAGGGGCAGAGGAAAAACGGCGCTTAAGCTCCCGAAAGGCCTCCACAGTGTCAGGGGACCAATTAGCAACATCAGCACCCTTCTTAGTCAAATCGGTCAACGGCTTAGCAATATCCGAAAAACCAGCAATAAATCGACGATAAAAGTTAGCAAAGCCCAAAAATTTCTGAAGACTCTTAAGAGAAGAGGGCTGCGTCCAATCACAAATAGCTTGAACCTTGACAGGATCCATTTCAATGGAAGAGGGAGAAAAAATATATCCCAAAAAGGAAATCCTCTGTACCCCAAAAACACACTTAGAACCCTTCACACACAAAGAATTAGACCGCAAAACCTGGAAAACCCTCCTGACTTGCTGGACATGAGAGTCCCAGTCCTCCGAAAAAATCAGAATATCATCCAGATACACAATCATAAATTTATCCAAATAATCGCGAAAAATATCATGCATAAAGGACTGGAAAACTGACGGAGCATTTGAAAGACCAAAAGGCATCACTAAATACTCAAAGTGGCCCTCGGGCGTATTAAATGCGGTTTTCCACTCATCCCCCTGCCTGATTCGCACCAAATTATACGCCCCACGAAGGTCAATCTTAGAGAACCACTTGGCCCCCTTTATGCGAGCAAACAAATCAGTCAGCAACGGCAATGGGTATTGATATTTTACAGTGATTTTATTCAAAAGCCGATAATCGATACATGGTCTCAAAGAGCCGTCTTTTTTTGACACAAAGAAAAAACCGGCTCCTAAGGGAGATGACGATGGACGAATATGTCCCTTTTCCAAGGACTCCTTTATATATTCTCGCATAGCAGCATGTTCAGGCACAGACAGATTAAATAAACGACCCTTTGGGTATTTACTACCCGGGATTAAATCTATGGCACAATCGCACTCTCGGTGCGGAGGTAATGAACCAAGCTTGGATTCTTCAAAGACGTCACGATAGTCAGACAGGAACTCAGGAATTTCAGAGGGAATAGATGATGAAATGGAAACCACAGGTACATCCCCATGTCAACACAGACATAGCTTTCCAGTCGAGGACTGGGTTGTGAGATTGCAGCCAAGGCAATCCTAGCACCAAATCATCATGTAGATTATGCAGCACCAGAAAGCGAATAATCTCCTGGTGATCCGGATTAATACGCATAGTTACTTGTGTCCAGTATTGTGGTTTATTATTAGCCAATGGGGTGGAGTCAATCCCCTTCAGAGGAATAAGAGTCTCCAAAGGCTCTAAATCATACCCACAGCGTTTGGCAAAGGACCAATCCATAAGACTCAAAGCGGCGCCAGAGTCGACATAGGCGTCCGTGGTAATAGATGACAAAGAGCAAATCAGGGTCACAGATAGAATAAACTTAGACGGTAAGGTGCAAATGGAAACAGATTTATCAAGCTTTTTAGTGCGCTTAGTGCATGCTGATATAACATGAGTAGAATCACCACAATAGAAACACAACCCATTTTTCCGTCTAAAATTCTGCCGCTCGCTTCGGGACAGAATTCTATCACACTGTATACTCTCTGGCGACTTCTCAGTGGACACCGCCAGATGGTGCACTGGTTTGCGCTCTCGCAAACGCCTATCAATCTGAATAGCCATTGTCATGGACTCATTCAGACCCGCAGGCACAGGGAACCCCACCATAACATCCTTAATGGCATCAGAGAGACCCTCTCTGAAAGTCGCCGCCAGGGCGCACTCATTCCACTGAGTAAGCACAGACCATTTACGGAATCTTTGACAGTAAATTTCCGCTTCATCTTGCCCCTGAGATAGGGACATCAAAGTTTTTTCTGCCTGAAGCTCCAAATGAGGTTCGTCATAAAGCAACCCCAAGGCCAGAAAAAACGCATCCACATTGAGCAACGCAGGATCCCCTGGTGTCAATGAAAAAGCCCAGTCTTGAGGGTCGCCCCGGAGCAAGGAAATCACAATCCTGACCTGCTGTGCAGGGTCTCCGGCCGAGCGAAATTTCAGGGACAAAAATAATTTGCAATTATTTCGAAAATTCTGAAACCCAGATCTATTCCCCGAGAAAAATTCCGGCAAAGGAATTCTCGGCTCAGATACAGGTGCATGACAAACAAAGTCTTGCAAATTTTGTACCTTCGTGGCGAGATTATTCAAACCTGCAGTTACACTCTGAAGATCCATTACAAACAGGTGGACACAGAGCCATTCAAAGATTAGAAGGAGGAAAAAAAAAAAAAAAATTCTCAGCAGACTTCTTATTTCTCTCCTTTCTCAGCCAAGGATTTTAACCCTTTAGTGGGCCGGTCAAACTGTCATGTTCTCAATGGCAAGAGAACATAGCATAAGCATATATAGGAACTAGCTCTTGGAAGATGGGAACTGAGCTGACCATGAACTAAACCTAACACACAACTAGCAGTGGCCGGGTAGCATGCCTACGTTGATTCTAGATGCCCAGCACCAGCCGGAGGACTAAATAATGCTAGCAGAGGGAAATATTAGTCCTAGCTCACCTCTAGAGAAATACCCCGAAAGGAGACAGAGGCCCCCCACATATATTGGCGGTGAATCAAGATGAAATAACAAACGTAGTATGAAAATAGGTTTAGCAAATTTGAGGTCCACTTACTACATAGCAGAAGACAGAAAGGGCACTTTCATGGTCAGCTGAAAACCCTATCAAAACACCATCCAGAAATTACTTTAAAACTCTGGCATTAACTCATAACACCAGAGTGGCAATTCCTGTTCACAAGAGCTTTCCAGACACAGTAACGAAACTACAGCTGTGAACTGGAACAAAAATGCAAAAACAAACATGGACAAGAGTCCAACTTATCTAGTAGTTGTCTAGGAGCAGGAACAAGCACAGAGAGGCTTCTGATAACATTGTTGACCGGCAAGCAACTAACAGAGCAGCAAGGTTATATAGCGACTCCCACATCTTGATGGGAACAGGTGAACAGAGAAGATGACAACACCAGTTCAATTCCACCAGTAGCCACCGGGGGAGCCCAGAATCCAAATTCACAACACCCGCTCATGTTTCAATAAAGGACCACTTCAAAAGAAAGACCGGTGAGTGCACTTCAGTTTTTTCTTCTTTGTTTGGACTCAATAGTCTCCATTTTTTCCAAAAATTCGGCCATAGGCACCCCTTAAGTGGCATCAATTTCGCCTGAGTTTTTTAAAACGGTTGGTGAGGTGATTTTCAAAAATCATCAAGCTTTTAGTCTCTCCAGGTTGACACAGGGGTAGAAAAGTCCTTGTGGATCCAGGATTTGTTCATCTTGATGAACGTGAGTCTGTCTACATTGTCACTGGACAGCCGCGTGCACTTATCTGTCAGCACACCACCAGCAGCGCTGAAATACGTTCAGAGAGAATGCTGGCTACGGGGCACGACAAGATCTCCAAGGCATGAGTGGCGAGCTCAGGCCATTTTTCAAGATTGGAAGCCCAAAATGAGCAAGGGTCCAGTTCCACAGTCATGGCATCGATACCTTGGAGATACTCTTGTACCATTCTCTCTAGGCGTTGGCTGTGAGACAAACTTCTTGTCTCCTGTGGCCTTGCAAAGGATGGTGTAAAAAAATCTTGAAACGATTGGAAAAAATTGCTGTTACCACCAGACACAATGTTACTGTTATAGTTTGAGTGATGACTTGATAGTCCCACGGATGGCAAGTTAGAACTCAGAAATTCACTACGTGCACCACTGGTGTTTTGTGGAAAAGCAGATGTTAGATTCTGTAACAGTCTCTGCTGATACTCCTGCCTGCATGAATCCCTTTTTGTATGGCAGGAAATTTGCCAAATTTACTTTTGTATCGGGGATCTAAGAGTGTGGCAACCCAGTAGTCGGCATTACTTCGGATTCTGACAATCCGAGGGTCATGTTGCAGGTAGTGCAGCAAGAAGGCACTCATGTGTCTTGCGCATCCAGGAGGACCAAGTCCTTGTTGTAGCGTATTGCACCAGGGCTCATTGGTGCTGACACAGTCGCTGCAACATGTGCAGAGTTGAATTCCACCATGTGGGCACATCGCATTTCAGCAGGTGAACTGGCAGGCCCAACGACTTCTGAAGAGATGTAAGTCATTGAGCTGCAGGATGCGAATGGCGGAAGTGGGCACACAGCGGCCATGCCCTCTGCAGAAGCCCATCTAGTCCAGGATAGTGGGATAAAAATTGCTGGACAACCAGCTTCAAAACATCAGCCATACAAGGCACGTGTGTGACATTGCCCCAGTCAAGGGCCGCACCCAGGTTTGCAGCATTGTTGCACACGGCCTTCCCTGGCTGCAGGTTGAGTGGAGACAACCATTGATGGACCTCAGTCTCCAGAGCTGACCACAACTCCTCAGCTGTGTGACTCACATTTCACAGACATTTCAACGTAAACACTGCCTGATGCCGTTGAGCCCTGGTGACAGCATAGTAAGGAGGTTAGCAGGATTCCTTCTGCGTAGTTAGAACGTGGGTGGCATTACCAGACAGGCTTTGAGTGCAGGTGGAGGACGGAGAGGAGGTTGAGGAGGCAGAAGCAGTGGAGGAACTTCTAGATACAGAGGATCGATGAGCAACTTGTGGGGACGTGAAGACTTGGACAGCAGCCCCTTCTCCTGATGTCGCCATAGTTACCCAGTACCCAGTCACCGACATGTAACGCCCCTGTCCATGTCTACTCGTCCACGTGTCTGTGGTGAAATGCACCCTGTCACACACAGAGTTTCTCAAGGAAGCGGTGATGTTGTGTGCGACATGCTGGTGTAGCGCAGGCACAGCTTTCTTTGAGAAGAGTGGCGACTGGGCATCTGGTACTGGGGCACTGCGACGGACATAAGGTCTCGAAAATCCTCTGTGTCCACCAGGCGGAAAGGCAGCATTTCTGTAGCCAACAGCTTGTAGATGGTGAAATTCATCCTCTTAGCTTTGTCATGGCTAGGAGGAAATGGTCTTTTACTTGTCCACATCTGAGGGCTGGCTGCCGTGCTTAGACGGAGTTGAGTAGGGTGTCCCCGGCAAATTGCTGGTCTGTGAGGAAGGTGCAGGCGGAGATGTTATGTTGCCTTGATCAAAATGTGGTGTCGATGTCGGAGAGCGCTCAACACCAGCAGGTGTTTCCACTTGCAAATGTCCTGACGACCTGCCAATCACACTGGCTGTTGCAGGTAAAGACGTGTAAGGTCTGCGTCCAAAACCATGTGCGACTGCTGTCCCCACAGTCACAGAGGATGAAGAGGATGCAGTTGCACTTGATGGGGCAGATGGTGGTTGACCCGGCCCACTAGGCCGCATTGTAGCACAGTGAGCTTCCCACTGCAACTTACTGTATTTTTCAGACTATAAGACGCCCCAGACTATAAGGCGCACCCAGGTTTTAGAGGTGGAAAATAGGGAAAAAAATATTTGAAGCAAAAAAATTTGGTAAAATATTTAATAACATACTATTATATGTGGTGTTATTATATATAATAGTATGTTATTATGTTGGAAGCTGCGGGGCCAGTGTGGTGTCTGTGAAGTACTATATAAAGATGCTGGAGGGTGAGTATAAGAATTGGGGCACAGGGCTTATATTGAAAGCACCACTCCAGCACTGCAAAATAACACTGGAGTGCTGCTTTAAAACCCCATGGGAGAACTATAACTGCCAGCATGTCCTACAGATCCTACGACATGCTGGGAGTTATAGTTCACTAAAGGAGTGGCAGAGTGCTTTATTGTGTTTTGGAAAGACTAACCTCTTAATTGTGGCAGCCAGCCTGTGGTGAGGTAAAAGTATCCCATGACTGCACGCACAGAGCCCTCCCTCTTGTTGCCTTTCCACAGCACAGGTAATGGAAGCCAGCAGATTCTAGTGTTGGAGTCTGAAGGACCTGTGATGATGTCAAGAAGAGGGAGGGCTCTGTGCTGCCATGTTATGCTCCAGCCCGCCCACTTCTGACATCATCACAGGTCCTCCTTGTGCACACTGCACAGCACTCAGCTCCAGCCCAGGAAGGTAGGCAGCGATCGCCTCTCCCCCGGACCCTGCTGCTGCCTCCTCCTCAACCGGACACACCGATCTCCCCAGCTGCTGCAGGAATCAGCGCTGAGGAAACCATGTGTGTCCCTGCTTAAGTGCAGTATTCATTTGCTGCTCCTGGCTCACCGCTCAGCTGATAGGTGGGTGGGGAGTAGCTAATGAATATTCACTGCACTTAATCATCGGGACCACATGGTTTCCCCAGCTGATTCCCGGCAGTGGGGACATTTTTCTGCCTCCCGTAGCGGGATAACAGTGCGATCCCACTCGCTGCTGCCCCCTCCCCACATGCTACATCCCTACCATAAGACGCACCCACACTTTCCTCCCAAATTTGGAGGAAAAAAGTGCGTCTTATGGTCAGAAAAATACGGTATGCCTCATATCCATGTGACGGTTCATGCATAAAGTACTCAAACTATTAATTTTTTGGCCTGTACTGAGATTTTGTTGACAAATCTTACAGACAACATGAGTTGGGTCATCCTTTGCGATGTGAAAAAATGCCCAGGCTATGCAAGGCTTAGAGCCCCTGCGACCTGAAGAGCCACCACGACTTCTGCTCAGAGGCACAGTTGGGGTTGAGGATGCAGTTGTTGACATGCTTCCAGTACTCCGTCTCTGTCCAGGAAAGCGCAATGTAACCTCGTCGTCAGACTCGTCACTAGCATCCTCCTCCACCTCCTCTGCTGACCTCATGGACTGGCGGACTGTGGGTTGACAGTATTTGGGGTCTCCAACCTCGTCATCATCATCCTGTGTGTTCTCACACCTGTCGTCCTCACAGCCAACCTCTTTCTGCCCTGACCGAAAAGTCAAGTTTTCGTTCCAATCAGGTATCTCAGTCTCATCATCATCTTCCTCATTGTCGCCACCAACAGGAGTTACAGTTTGGGAATGAGAGTCTACATTATGCTCAGAACCTTCTTCATCTGGGCCTGGATCCGACTCACAAAGATTCTGGGCATCAGTGCAGATCATTTCCTTGTCTGGATTCACAGAAGCTCTGGAGCAGACCTCTGATTCCCAGGCTATAGTATAAGTAAACAGCTCTACAGACTCAACCCTCTGTGTTACCCCATGCTCAGACGGGCGGCTGGAGACTTGGAAGCTGTGAGGAAGCAAGTGCGATTGGGCTGACAACTCTGAGGACTGGAGTAGTTGTGATGTTGAAGTTGACATGGAGGAGAGCCCACTTGAACGAGCACTTGATATCCGTTCAAGCACCTGCTGTTTTTGTGCCTCATCTGGAATTTTTGCCGATGCTCGTAGCGATGGTCGTAAGAAAGGGATCATATCAGATTGTCCACAAAAAGAAGTAGACATACTTACTTTGGCTGGAAGATGGTCTTTCTTCTGCAGATGTTACTGTTGCTTTACCATACCACCTACCCCACGGACACAACCTTTTATTCCCTTTCCAACGGGCCTATTCCCCTTTCCACCAGCAGCAGGCCTTTTGCCACTCATTTCAGTGCTTAACTAATTGGCAACTCTGTATCTGTAGTTGTTGGCACAATAACCGATGGATGAAAACCGAGCAGAACTGAGTGGCCAAACTGTGGTACTAGGCCCAAAAGGATTTACTGGGTTAGATGCAGTAAAAATTTAGATACACAGGCGTGCAGACACTGCTCCTAGGCCCAAAACTATTTACTGGGTTAGATGCAGTAAAAATTTAGATACACAGGCGTGCAGACACTGCTCCTAGGCCCAAAACTATTTACTGGGTTAGATGCAGTAAAAATGTAGATACACAGGGGTGCAGACACTGCTCCTAGACCCAAAACTATTTACTGGGTTAGATGCAGTAAAAATTCAGATACACAGGCGTGCAGACACTGCTCCTAGGCCCAAAACTATTTACTGGGTTAGATGCAGTAAAAATTTTAATACACAGGCGTGCAGACACTGCTCCTAGTCCCAAAACTATTTACTGGGTTAGATGCAGTAAAAATGTAGATACACAGGCGTGCAGACACTGCTCCTAGTCCCAAAACTATTTACTGGGTTAGATGCAGTAAAAATGTAGATACACAGGCGTGCAGACACTACTCCTAGTCCCAAAACTATTTACTGGGTTAGATGCAGTAAAAATTTAGATACACAGGCGTGCAGACACTGCTCCTAGTCCCAAAACTATTTACTGGGTTAGATGCAGTAAAAATGTAGATACACAGGCGTGCAGACACTGCTCCTAGGCCCAAAACTATTTACTTGGTTAGATGCAGTAAAAATTTAGATACACAGGCGGTGTAGCTAGCTTCACAGGTGGGCTACTCAGATGACTATCAGACAATGCTACTAGCCAAAAAGGATTGGCTGAGCTAGATTACACCAAATGCTGTGACAAACACTTGCGCAGCACTGCCACAGACCTGCCTGGCAAAAAGTGCTATGAACTGCTGTAACCTACCTTGAAAAGGGCTGATATTACAACTAGTACCGACTCCTCTTGACTCCCTAAACCTATCTCTCTGAAAATTCGCTAAAAAAAACACTCTTAGTGGTGCCGTCTAACACTAAGCTGCAGCAGTGAGGAAATGGTGGCGACGGGGCAATTGGCTGGTTCTTATAGGGCAAGGACATGTGACATACACAGCCAATGACACATGCCCTTGCTTGTGTGCATCACATGCACATTGCTGTGTGAGTGTGCACTGCTGATAGGCTGGGAGACTGCAAATGGAGATTATGGCATTATTTCAGCACAGATCTATCCCCCCCCCCCCTGCCCACTATACACTGAAACAGTCTATTAACAATGATAAATAGTTTTAATGTGCAAATCAAGTTAGGCTTTTGGTGAACGAACAGTTATTGAACAGAAACTCGAACAGCCGAATTTTAAGCAAATTGTTCGAGTTCGTCGAACGACTCGAACACCGCCCAAAACAGCTCGAATTTGAAATTGGCGAACAGTTCAACTCGAACACCGCTCATCTCTATTCCTGACTGCTACAGCTCTGAACACCTTACTGGTGGGGGCAGGTCCGACTTAAAAAGTGGTGTGAGCAGGAAGACGGGACACTTGGCAGGGAACGAGCTTGTGAGCAGAGAGACGGTTGATGCCCTCTCGACGGACCCACGCCAGCTAGCTGTGCCTGTACTCCCTGCTAGCGAGACTGCTGACACGTGCTACCCTCAGCAAAGAGAGACATGCACACCGTGTACTGACCAGGATAGAGTGCATACCTTGGCTCCGCTCACCACCGCGGAGGCACCGCTTTGTTCCATTCTTGCGGTGCCCATTGAGAACCGGACCTGTTGTGAAATTGGATTTTGGGCTCCCCCGGTGGCCACTGATGGAATTGAACTGGTGTGCATCATCCCCTCTGTTCACCTGTTTCCATCAGGATGTGGGAGTCGCTATTTAGCCTTGCTCCTCTGTCACTTCCATGCCGGTCAACATTGTAATCAGAAGCCTTTCTGTGCATGTTCCTGCTGCTAGACAACTCCCAGCTAAGTTGGACTTTAGTCCTCGTTTGTTTTTGCATTTTGTTCCAGTTCACAGCTGTAGTTTCGTTTCTGTGTCTGGAAAGCTCTTGTGATCTGAAATTGCCACTCTGATGTTATGAGTTAATACTAGAGTCTTAAAGTAATTTCAGGATGGTGTTTTGATAGGGTTTTCAGCTGACCATGAAAGTGCCCTTTCTGTCTTCCTGCTATCTAGTAAGCGGACCTCAATTTTGCTAAACCTATTTTCATACTACGTTTGTCATTTTCATCTAAAATCACCGCCAATATATGTGGGGGCCTCTGTCTGCCTTTCGGGGAAATTTCTCTAGAGGTGAGCCAGGACTATATTTTCCTCTGCCAGGATTAGTTAGTCCTCCGGCCGGCGCTGGGCGTCTAGGGATAAAACGCAGGCAACGCTACCCGGCTACTGTTAGTTGTGCGGCAGGTTTAGTTCATGGTCAGTTTAGTTTCCATCCTTCCAAGAGCTAGTTCTTATGTTTGCTGGGCTATGTTCTCTTGCCATTGAGAACCATAACAGTTTGACCGGCCCGAAAAGGGTTAAATTAATTGACAGAGAAAGGAGAGAAAAGAGAAGTCTGCTGAAGGTTTTTTTTTTTTTTTTTTCCCCTTCAGTTCTGAGTGTGCTTGTAATTGAATCTCTTGCAAGTCTGCCTATATTGCAGCCTTTCTCTCTCTCTCTCCTTCTAATCCTGGAATGGCTCTGTGTTCACCTGTTTAAAATGGATATTCAGAGTTTAGCTGCAGGTTTGAATAATCTCACCACGAAAGTTCAAAATTTACAAGATTTTGTTGTTCATGTTCCTATATCTGAACCTAGAATTCCTTTGCCTGAATTTTTCTCGGGGAATAGATCGTGCTTTCAAAATTTCAAAAATAATTGCAAGTTGTTTTTGTCCCTGAAATCTCGCTCTGCTGGAGATCCTGCTCAGCAGGTCAGGATTGTGATTTCCTTGCTCCGGGGCGACCCTCAGGATTGGGCTTTTGCATTGGCTCCAGGGGATCCTGCGTTGCTCAATGTGGATGCGTTTTTTCTGGCCTTGGGGTTGCTTTATGAGGAACCTCAGTTAGAGCTTCAGGCGGAAAAGGCCTTGATGTCCCTATCTCAGGGGCAAGACGAAGCTGAAATATACTGCCAGAAATTCCATAAATGGGCTGTGCTTACTCAGTGGAATGAGTGCGCCCTGGCGGCGAATTTCAGAGAGGGTCTCTCTGATGCCATTAAGGATGTTATGGTGGGGTTCCCTGTGCCTGCGGGTCTGAATGAGTCCATGACAATGGCTATCCAGATCGATAGGCGTCTGCGGGAGCGCAAACCTGTGCACCGTTTGGCGGTGTCTACTGAGAAGACGCCAGAGAATATGCAATGTGATAGAATTCTGTCCAGAAGTGAACGGCAGAATTTTAGACGAAAAAATGGGTTGTGCTTCTATTGCGGTGATTCAACTCATGTTATATCAGCATGCTCTAAGCGTACTAAGAAGCTTGATAAGTCTGTTTCAATTGGCACTTTACAGTCTAAGTTTATTCTATCTGTGACCCTGATTTGTTCTTTATCATCTATTACCGCGCATGCCTATGTCGACTCTGGCGCCGCTTTGAGTCTTATGGATTGGTCCTTTGCCAAACGCTGTGGGTATGATTTGGAGCCTCTTGAAACTCCTATACCCCTGAAGGGGATTGACTGCACCCCATTGGCTAGCAATAAACCACAATACTGGACACAAGTAACTATGCGGATTAATCCGGATCACCAGGAGATTATTCGCTTTCTTGTGCTGTATAACCTACATGATGTGTTGGTGCTTGGATTGCCATGGCTGCAATCTCATAACCCAGTCCTTGACTGGAAAGCTATGTCTGTGTTAAGCTGGGGATGTAAGGGGACGCATGGGGACGTACCTGTGGTTTCCATTTCATCATCTATTCCCTCTGAGATTCCTGAATTCTTGACTGAATATCGTGACGTTTTTGAAGAACCTAAGCTTGCTTCATTACCTCCGCACCGGGAGTGCGATTGTGCCATAGATTTGATTCCGGGTAGTAAATACCCTAAGGGTCGTTTATTTAATCTGTCTGTGCCTGAACATGCTGCTATGCGAGAATATATAAAGGAGTCCTTGGAAAAGGGACATATTCGTCCTTCGTCATCTCCCTTAGGAGCCGGTTTTTTCTTTGTGGCTAAGAAAGATGGCTCTTTGAGGCCGTGTATTGATTATCGGCTTTTGAATAAAATCACGGTTAAATATCAATATCCGTTGCCACTGCTGACTGATTTGTTTGCTCGCATAAAGGGGGCCAAGTGGTTCTCTAAGATAGATCTCCGTGGGGCGTATAATTTGGTGCGAATTAAGCAGGGGGATGAGTGGAAAACCGCATTTAATACGCCCGAGGGCCACTTTGAGTATTTGGTGATGCCTTTTGGTCTTTCAAATGCCCCTTCAGTCTTTCAGTCCTTTATGCATGACATTTTCCGTGATTATTTGGATAAATTTATGATTGTGTATCTGGATGATATTTTGATTTTTTCGGATGACTGGGACTCTCATGTCCAGCAGGTCAGGAGGGTTTTTCAGGTTTTGCGGGCTAATTCCTTGTGTGTGAAGGGTTCTAAGTGCGTTTTTGGGGTTCAAAAGATTTCCTTTTTGGGATATATTTTTTCCCCCTCTTCCATCGAGATGGATCCTGTCAAGGTTCAGGCTATTTGTGATTGGACGCAACCCTCTTCTCTTAAGAGTCTTCAGAAATTTTTGGGCTTTGCTAACTTTTATCGTCGATTTATTGCTGGTTTTTCTGATGTTGTTAAACCATTGACTGATTTGACTAAGAAGGGTGCTGATGTTGCTGATTGGTCCCCTGCTGCTGTGGAGGCCTTTCGGGAGCTTAAGCGCCGCTTTTCTTCCGCCCCTGTGTTGCGTCAGCCTGATGTTGCTCTTCCTTTTCAGGTTGAGGTCGACGCTTCTGAAATCGGAGCTGGGGCGGTTTTGTCGCAGAGAAGTTCCGATTGCTCCGTGATGAGACCTTGTGCTTTTTTCTCGCGTAAATTTTCGCCCGCCGAGCGGAATTATGATGTTGGGAATCGGGAGCTTTTGGCCATGAAGTGGGCTTTTGAGGAGTGGCGTCATTGGCTTGAGGGGGCTAGACATCAGGTGGTGGTATTGACTGACCACAAAAATCTAATTTATCTTGAGTCCGCCAGACGCCTGAATCCTAGACAGGCGCGCTGGTCGTTGTTTTTCTCTCGGTTTAATTTTGTGGTGTCCTACCTGCCGGGTCCTAAGAATGTTAAGGCGGATGCCCTTTCTAGGAGTTTTGAGCCTGACTCCCCTGGTAATTCTGAACCTACAGGTATCCTTAAGGATGGAGTGATATTGTCTGCCGTTTCTCCAGACCTGCGGCGGGCCTTGCAGGAGTTTCAGGCGGATAGACCTGATCGTTGCCCACCTGGTAGACTGTTTGTTCCTGATGATTGGACCAGTAAAGTCATTTCTGAGGTTCATTCTTCTGCGTTGGCAGGTCATCCTGGAATCTTTGGTACCAGGGATTTGGTGGCAAGGTCCTTCTGGTGGCCTTCCCTGTCTCGAGATGTGCGAGGCTTCGTGCAGTCTTGTGACGTTTGTGCTCGGGCCAAGCCTTGTTGTTCTCGGGCTAGTGGATTGTTGTTGCCCTTGCCTATCCCGAAGAGGCCCTGGACGCACATCTCGATGGATTTTATTTCGGATCTTCCTGTTTCTCAGAAGATGTCTGTCATCTGGGTGGTGTGTGACCGTTTCTCTAAGATGGTCCATTTGGTTCCCCTGCCTAAGTTGCCTTCTTCTTCCGAGTTGGTTCCTCTGTTTTTTCAAAATGTGGTCCGTTTGCATGGTATTCCGGAGAATATCGTTTCTGACAGAGGAACCCAATTCGTGTCTAGATTTTGGCGAGCATTCTGTGCTAGGATGGGCATAGATTTGTCTTTCTCGTCTGCTTTCCATCCTCAGACTAATGGCCAGACCGAGCGGACGAATCAGACCTTGGAGACATATTTGAGGTGTTTTGTGTCTGCAGATCAGGATGATTGGGTTGCTTTTTTGCCTTTAGCGGAGTTTGCCCTCAATAATCGGGCCAGCTCTGCCACCTTGGTGTCTCCTTTTTTCTGTAATTCGGGGTTTCATCCTCGATTTTCTTCTGGTCAGGTGGAATCTTCGGATTGTCCTGGAGTGGATGCTGTGGTGGAGAGGTTGCATCAGATTTGGGGGCAGGTAGTGGACAATTTGAAGTTGTCCCAGGAGAAGACTCAGCTTTTTGCCAACCGCCGGCGTCGGGTTGGTCCTCGGCTTTGTGTTGGGGACTTGGTGTGGTTGTCTTCTCGTTTTGTCCCTATGAGGGTTTCTTCTCCTAAGTTTAAGCCTCGGTTCATCGGCCCGTACAAGATATTGGAGATTCTTAACCCTGTGTCCTTCCGTTTGGACCTCCCTGCATCTTTTTCTATTCATAATGTTTTTCATCGGTCATTATTGCGCAGGTATGAGGTACCGGTTGTGCCTTCCGTTGAGCCTCCTGCTCCGGTGTTGGTTGAGGGCGAGTTGGAGTACGTTGTGGAAAAAATCTTGGACTCCCGTGTTTCCAGACGGAAACTCCAGTATCTGGTCAAATGGAAGGGATACGGTCAGGAGGATAATTCTTGGGTGACTGCCTCTGATGTTCATGCCTCCGATCTGGTCCGTGCCTTTCATAGGGCTCATCCTGATCGCCCTGGTGGTTCTGGTGAGGGTTCGGTGCCCCCTCCTTGAGGGGGGGGTACTGTTGTGAAATTGGATTTTGGGCTCCCCCGGTGGCCACTGGTGGAATTGAACTGGTGTGCATCATCCCCTCTGTTCACCTGTTTCCATCAGGATGTGGGAGTCGCTATTTAGCCTTGCTCCTCTGTCACTTCCATGCCGGTCAACATTGTAATCAGAAGCCTTTCTGTGCATGTTCCTGCTGCTAGACAACTCCCAGCTAAGTTGGACTTTAGTCCTCGTTTGTTTTTGCATTTTGTTCCAGTTCACAGCTGTAGTTTCGTTTCTGTGTCTGGAAAGCTCTTGTGATCTGAAATTGCCACTCTGATGTTATGAGTTAATACTAGAGTCTTAAAGTAATTTCAGGATGGTGTTTTGATAGGGTTTTCAGCTGACCATGAAAGTGCCCTTTCTGTCTTCCTGCTATCTAGTAAGCGGACCTCAATTTTGCTAAACCTATTTTCATACTACGTTTGTCATTTTCATCTAAAATCACCGCCAATATATGTGGGGGCCTCTGTCTGCCTTTCGGGGAAATTTCTCTAGAGGTGAGCCAGGACTATATTTTCCTCTGCCAGGATTAGTTAGTCCTCCGGCCGGCGCTGGGCGTCTAGGGATAAAACGCAGGCAACGCTACCCGGCTACTGTTAGTTGTGCGGCAGGTTTAGTTCATGGTCAGTTTAGTTTCCATCCTTCCAAGAGCTAGTTCTTATGTTTGCTGGGCTATGTTCTCTTGCCATTGAGAACCATAACACGGACCGTGCCTGTGACTGTGTCTGCTGGACTTGTTTACTGCAGCCTTGTCTACTGAACTTTCTGCTTCATCCACTGTGCCGCCGACCTTCATCTCTACTCCACAGCATGCTCGGATCAGGAGACCACGTGCCGAAGGACCCGGAAGATTCATCGCAGCAAGGAGACAGTGCATCGCCCTTCTGCGGGACCAGATAGGAGACATCTCGCGCCGCATGCGGCGCCACCGAGGTATCTTCCAGCCACCTTTCTCCAGCTCACAGAGACTGATAAGTTAACCCGTTGTTATCATTTGCATTTGTCTTTCCCCCATTTGCAAATTCATATCCTTTACCCCCTGCTTATACCATCACGGTTTCATATAAGGAACCTGTTAACCCTTGCTCTCTCTCCTGTGTGTCACTGCATCCTACACACCTGCTAGCATATTAAAGCTGCACCCCAATATTAGGCCTAATGATGTTAAAGTGAAAATCTGGTCTTCTGATTTACCACTGAAACAGAGTTTTATCACAAACAATTTGGAGTAGCTAATTGAGCCTCGCGGCTGCAGACCAATATTAGGCCTAATGATGTTAAAGTGAAAATCTGGCCTTCTGATTAACCACTGAAACACAATTTTATCACAATTTGGAGTAGCTAATTTGCCCTCCAGGCTGCACCCGAATGTTAGGCCTAACAATTTTTAAGTGGAAATCTGGCCTTCTGATTTGCCACTGAAACACAGTTTTATTACATACGATTTGGAGTAGCTAATTGGGATTCCTGGTTGCAGCACAATATTAAGCCTTACGATTTTTAAGTGGAAATCTGGCATTTTGATTTTCCACTCAAACACAGTTTTATCACAAACTATTTGGATTAGCTAATGGGGCCTTGTGGCTGCTCCCCAATATTAGGACTAACAATTTTGAAGTGAAAATCTGCCCTTCTTATTTGCCACTGAAACACAGTTTTATCACAAACGATTTGGAGTAGCTAATTGGGCCTCGTGGATGCCCCACAATATTAGACCTAACGATTTTCAAGTGGAAATCTGGTCTTCAGATATGCCAATGAAACAAAGTTTTATCACAAAAGATTTGGAGTAGCTATTTAGGAATTGTAGCTGCACCCCGATATTAGGCTTAATGATGTTTAAGTGAAAATCTGGTCGTCTGATTTATCACTGAAACACAGTTTTAGCAAAATTTGTAGTAGCTAATTTGCCCTCCAGGCTGCACCCCAATGTTAGGCTTAAAGGGAACCTGTCACCCCAAAATCGAAGGTGAGCTAAGCCCACAGGCATCAGGTGCTTATCTACAGCATCTACAGATGTATCCTGAAAGATGAGAAAAAGAGGTTAAGGTACCTTCACATTAAGCGACGCTGCAGCGATATCGACAATGATGCCGATCGCTGCAGCATCGCTGTTTGGTCGCTGGAGAGCTGTCACACAGACAGCTCTCCAGCGACCAACGATGCCGAAGTCCCCGGGTAACCAGGGTAAACATCGGGTTGCTAAGCGCAGGGCCGCGCTTAGTAACCCGATGTTTACCCTGGTTACCAGTGGAAATGTAAAAAAACAAACAGTGCATACTTACATTCGCGTCCCCCGGCGTCCGCTTCCCAGCACTGTGTGAGCGCCGGCCCTAACAGCAGAGCGGTGATGTCACTGCTGTGCTTTGCTTTCCGCCGGCACTGACACACTCAGTGCAGGAAGCTCTGAGCAGCAGCGCGGACGCCAGGGGACGTGACAGACATCAGAGGGTGAGTATGTACTGTTTTTTTTTTTACTTTTACAATGGTAACCAGGGTAAATATCGGGTTACTAAGCGCGGCCCTGCGCTTAGTAACCCGATATTTACCCTGGTTACCATTGTAAAACATCGCTGGCATCGTTGCTTTTGCTGTCAAACACGACGATACACGCCGATCTGACGACCAAATAAAGTTCTGAACTTTCAGCAACGACCAGCGATATCACAGCGGGATCGAGATCGCTGCTGAATGTCAAACACAACGATATCGCTATCCAGGACGCTGCAACGTCACAGATCGCTATCGTTATCGCTGCAAAGTCGCTTAGTGTGAAGGTACCTTTAGATTATACTCACCCAGGGGCGGTCCTGGTTCTGTTTCTGGTCTGATGGGCATCGCAGTCCGGTCCGGGGCCTCCCATCTTCATAGGATGACGTCCTCTCTTGTCTTCAGGCTGCGGCTCCGGCGCAGGTGTACTTTGTCTGCCCTGTTGAGGGCAGAGCAAAGTACTGCAGTACGCAGGCGTTGGGCCTCTCTGACCTTTCCCGGTTTGAGTAACTAATTGGGCCTTGTGACTACACCACCATATTAGGCCTAGCAATGTTTATGTGGAAATCTGGCTTTTTGATTTGCCACTGAAACACAGCTTTATCACAAACGATTTGGAGTAGCTAATTTGCCCTGCAGGCTAAACCCCAATATTAGGTCTAATGATTTTAAAGCAGAAATCTGGCCTTCTGCTTCGCCACTGAAACACAGTTTCATCACAAATTATTTTGAGTAACTAATTGGGCCTCGTGGCTACAACACAATATTAGGCCTAACAATGTTTATGTGGAAATCTGGCTTTTTGATTTGCCACTGAATAACAGTTTTATCACAAACAATTTGGAGTAGCTAATTGGGCCTCATGGCTGCACCCCAATTTTAGGCCTAACAATGTTTAAGTGGAAATCTGGCCTTTTGATTTGCCATTGAAACACAGTTTTATCACAAACGATTTGGAGTAGCTAATTTGGACCTCATAACTACACCTCAATGTTACAGTGGGTACGGAAAGTATTCAGACACCTTTACATTTTATAATCTTTGTTTCATTGCAGTCATTTGGTAAATTCAAAAAGTTTATTTCTTTTCTCATTAATGTACACTCTGCATCCCATCTGCAAATTTAATAGAAAAGAAAAACTGAAATATCACATGGTCATAAGTATTCAGACCCTTTGCTCAGACACTCATATTTAAGTCACATGCTGTCCATTTACTTGTGATCCTCCTTGAGAAGATTGTATTCCTTCATTGGAGTCCAGCTTAATTAATTAATTAACTGTTTAATTAAACTGATAGGACTTCGTTTGGATAGGCACACACCTGTCTATATGAGACCTCACAGCTCACAGTGCATGTCAGACCAAATGAGAATCATGAGGTCAAAGGAACTGGCCAAGGAGCTCAGAGACAGAATTGTAGCAAGGCACAGATCTGGCCAAGGTTACAAAAGAATTTCTGCAGTACTCAAGGTTCCAAAGAGCACAGTGGCCTCCATAATTCTTAAATGGAAGATGTTTGGGACCACCAGAAGTCTTCCTAGAACTGGCTGTCCAGCCAAACTGAGCAAATGTTGGATAAGAGCCTCGGTGACAGAGCTAAATAAGAACCCCAAGATCACTGTGGCTGAGCTCCAGAGATGCAGTAGGGAGATGGGAGAAAGTTCCACAAAGTCAACTATCACTGCAGCCCTCCACCAGTTGTGCTTTTATGGCAGAGTGGCCCAATGGAAGCCTCTCCTCAGTGCAAGACTTATGAAAGCCTGCATAGAGTTTTCTAAAAAACACATGAAGGACTCCCAGACTATGAGAAATGATTCTCTGGTCTGATGAGATGAACATAGACCTTTTTGGTGATAATTCTATGTGGTATGTGTGGAGACAACCAGGCACTGCCCATCACCTGCCCAATACAATCCCAACAGTGAAACATGGTGGTGGCAGCATCATGCTATGGGGGTGTTTTTCAGCTGCAGGGACAGGATGACTGGTTGCCATTGAAGGAAACATGAATGTGGCAGAGTACAGAAATATTCTGGATGAAAACCTCTTCCAGAGTGCTCGGGACCTCAGACTTGGCTGAAGGTTCACCTTCCAACAAGACAATGACCTTAAGCACACAGCTAAAATAACAAAGGAGTAGCTTCAGAACAACTCTGTGACCTTTTTTGACTGGCCCAGCCAGAGTCTTGACCTAAACCCAATTGAGCATCTCTAGAGAGACCTGAAAATGGCTGTCCACCAACGTTCACAATCCAACCTGACGGAACTGGAGAAGATCTGCAAGGAAGAATGGCACAGGATTCCCAAATCCAGGTATGAAAAACTTGTTGCATCATTTCTAAGAAGATTCATCGCTGTACTAGCTCAAAAGGGTGATTCTACTCAATACTGAGCAAAGGGTATAAATACCATGTGATATTTCAGTTTTTAATTTTCAATAAATTTGCAAAAATTTCTACATTTCTGTCTTTTTTTCAGTCAAAATGGGGTGCAGAGTGTACATTAATGAGAAAAAAAATGAACTTTTTTTAAATCACCAAATGGCTGCAATGAAACAAAGAGTGAACATTTTTAAAGGGGTCGGAATACTTCCCGCACCCACTGTAGCTCAGGGAAGGTGGTAGCACCATATATAGAAACAGGTGCTATATGAGACATTATATGAATGAATATATATATATATATATATATATATATATATATATATATATATATATATATATATATATATATATATATATATATATGTACACACACGCACACACAGTTGAAATTGGAAGTTTAGATTCACAATATAAAAAGACACAAATGCATGTTTTTCTCGCTTTCAGACACAAAATAAGAATAAGCCTTTCCTGTTTTAGGTCAGTTAAGATTACCATAATTATTAATATTTGCCAAATGTCAAAATAATAATAAGAGAGAATATTTTAAGGCATTTTTATTACATACTGCAATGTCAGAAGGTCACATACACTAAGATTACTATACTTTGACCTTGTGAAAATGATAGTGGAAGCTGGTAAGATTGTGTCAATATCTACAGAGAAACAAGTACTGTATCAACATGGGCTGAAAGGCCACTCTGTCAGGAAGAAGCAATTACTCCAAAAGAAGCATAAAAAAGCCAGATTAATGTTTGCAAATGCGCACAGGAACAAAGGCCTTAATTTTTGGAGACAAGTCCTGTGGTCTGACGAAACTAAAATTGAACTCTTTGGGCATAATGACCATTGTTACGTTTGGAGGAAAAAGGGAGAAGCTTGGAAGCCTAAGAACACCATTCCAACTGTGAAACGCCGCGGTGGCAGCAAACATGTTGTTTTGCTGCAGGAGGGACTGGTGCACTTCACAAAATAGATGGCTTCATGAGAAAAGATTATGTGGTAACACTGAAGCAGCAACTCAAGATATTAGCCAGGAAGTTAAAGCTTGGGCGGAAATGGGTCTTCCAAATGGACAATGACTTGAAGCATACTGCCAAAATGGTAACAAAATGGCTTAAGGATACCAAAGTCAATGTTTTGAAGTGGCCATCACAAAGCCCTGATCTCAATACTATTGAAAATTTTTGGACAAAGCTGAGAAGGCAGGGTCCAGCAAGGTGACCTACAAACCTGGATCAGTTACATCAGTTTTGTCAGGAGTAGTGATGAGCGAATGTGCTCGCCACTACTCGGTACTCGCCCTAGTATCACTGAGCATTTCCAGGATTATTCAGTGGGAGATCGGGTCTCTGCCTTTAAATTTTGGTGAGTTTTCGAACGCCAATGAACATGCAGGGGTTGTCTGCCATGCACTGTAATGCCGCAGACATCTTTGTTGTGGTATTACAGTGATCGGCTGGCCACACAGCTTTATCAGGTCTATAAGAGAGCTCCGGAATCAGATAGTGTAGGGAGAGATGCTGCTGAGATAGGGTGAGATTCGTTCTTTAAGGCTACGTTCACATTTGCGTTGTGCGCCGCAGCGTCGGCGCCGCAGCGCACAACGCAAACAAAAACGCGGCAAAACGCATGCACAACGCTGCGTTTTGCGCCGCATGCGTCCTTTTTTCCATTGGTTTTGGACGCAGCAAAAATGCAACTTGCTGCGTCCTCTGCGCCCCGACGCGGGCGCCGCAGGGATGCATGCGGCGCCAAACGCAAGTGCACCGCATGTCCATGCGCCCCCATGTTAAATATAGGGGCGCATGATGCATGCGGCGCCGCTGCGGCGCCCGACGCTGCGGCGCTAGCCGCAAATGTGAACGTAGCCTTATTAGTTACTGTGGGTCTACCATTGTTCTATCCACAAATTCTGATAAACCAACAGTCCTTTTTAGGTCTAATTTAGGGGTATATAGATTGCAGTGCTAGGTAGGCAGGGGAGTCACATATCCACATCAGTGCAAGGCATGCAGGCACTGTATGTGATTATATAGATCTCACTGCATACCTCAAAAAGCTCTATTATTTTTATTATTATTATTTATATAGCACCATTGATTCCATGGTGCTGTACATGAGAAGGAGTTACATACAAATTACAGAAAAACACTTACAGTAAGCAAACTAACAATTACAGACTGATACAGAGGGGTGACGACCCTGCCCTTGCGGGCTTACATTCTACAGGATGGTAGGGATGGAAACAATAGGTTGAGGATTGTAGGAGCTCCGGCGTTGGTGAGGCTGTAGCTTCGGTAGTGGTGAGGAGGCAGCAAGGTCAGTGCAGACTGTAGGCTTTACTGAAGAGGTGGGTTTTCAGGTTGGGGCAAAGAATTCCAGAGGATGGGGTATATTTTGGAGAAGTCTTGGAGAAGTGTGGAGGAGAGAAGAAGGTCTTGGGAGGACTGGAGATTACGTGAGGGAAGATATCAGGAGATTAGTTCAGAGATATATGGAAGAGACAAGTTATGGATGGCTTTGTAGGTCAGTATTAGTAATTTGAACTGGATACACTGAGGGAATGGGAGTAAGTGAAGAGATCTGCAGAGGGGGGAAGCGGAGGAGTAGCGAGGAGAGAGATGAATTAGTCGGGCAGCAGAGTTAAGGATGGACTGGAGAGGTGCGAGGGTGTTAGCAGGGAGGCCACAGAAAAGGAAGTTGCAATAGTCAAGGCGGGAGATGATGAGGGCATGCACAAGCATTTTAGTAGATTGATGGTTGAGGAAAGAACGGATTCTGGAGATATTTTTGAGCTGGAGGTGACAGGAGGTGGAAAGAGCTTGGATGTACGGTTTGAATGACAGGGCAGAGTCAAGGGTTACTCCGCGGCAGCTGACTTCCGGTACGGGGGAAAGCGTGATGTCGTTAATTGCGATAGATAGGTCAGGTATGGAAGATCTATGAGGTGGAGGAAAGATGATGAGTTCAGATTTGTCCACATTGAGTTTGAGGAAGCGAGAGGAGAAGGAGGATATGGCTGATAGACACTCCGGGATTCTGGACAGCAGAGAGGTAACGTCTGGGCCAGAAAGGTAGATCTGAGTGTCATCAGCATAAAGGTGGTACTGGAATCCATGGGACTTTATGAGTTGTCCCAGGCCAAGTGTATAGATTGAGAAGTGTAGGGGTCCTAGAACAGAGCCTTGGGGGACTCCAGCAAAGAGAGGGTGGGATGAGGAGGTAGTGTGGGAGTGGGAGACGCTGAATGTGCGGTTGGAAAGGTTTGAGGAGATCCAGGATGCCAAAGGAGGAGAGGATCTGCAGTAGGAGGCAGTGGTCAACTGTGTCAAAAGCAGAGGACAGGTCTAGCAAGAGGAGTACAGAGTATTGACCGTTAGCTTTGGCTGTAAGTAGGTCATTAGTGATTTTCATCAGGGCTGTCTCAGTTGAGTGATGGGGTGGAAACCAGATTGTAGATTGTCAAAGAGCAAGTTAGATGAGAGATGGGAGGAGAGTTCAGCATGGACGTGCTGCTCCAGGAGTTTGGAAGCGAATGTGAGCAGCGATATTGGGCGATAGCTGGACATAGCAGTTGGATTGAGAGTTGGTTTTTAAGGATAGGCATGATTGTGGCATGTTTGAAAGCAGAAGGGAATGTGCCAGAAGTTAGTGATAGGTTGAAGAGGTGGGTTAGGGATGGGATAAGTGTGGTGGTGAGGTTGGGGAGGTGGTGGGATGGGATGGGGTCGAGCGCGCAGGTGGTGAGGTGCGATTTGGAGAGGAGACAATTAAGCCTCCCTTCAGTGATATTGGATAGGGAGGTTATGGGGTTTGGGCATTGGTCTGGTATACGAAGGGGTTGTGGTGGTTGAACAATGAAGACTTGCCTTGTTTGGTAGATCTTATTTTTAAAGTGTGTGGCAAAGTCCTCAGCAGAGATGAGGGAGGATGGAGTGGGCAGTATGGGGCGGAGGAGGGAGTTAAAGGTTTTGAATAACTGTTTGGAGTTGTAGGAAGGATAGGGAAGATACAAGGGTTGTGAAGTAGGCCTATTTAGCAGAGGTGAGAGCAGATTTAAAAGAGAGTGTTGCCTGTTTGAATGCAGTGAAGTCATCTTGCGAATGTGTTTTCTTCCAATGCCGCTCTGCAAACCTGGACAGTTGCCGGAGCTTTTTAGTGGTGTTATTGTGCCAGGGTTGTCTATTGATACGTCGCACTCTGCCATGAACGACAGGGGTGTCCGTGTCAATAGCTGATGAGAGAGTGGCATTGTAGGAAGCAGTGGCACTGTCTGTGTCATGGAGAGAGGATATGGATGCCAGTGGTAGGATAGAGTCAGAGAGCGTTTGCGAGTCTGCAAGGTTTCTGTGAGGGTGCGCATGTTGCTGGACATGGGTGACCGGTGAGGAGGACAGGGATGAGAAAGTGAGCAGATGGTGGTCGGATAGAGGGAGAGGGGAGGTGGTGAAGTTAGATAGAGAGCAGAGACGGGTGAAGACCAGGTCTAGTGTATGTCCATCTGTGTGGGTGGCTGCAGAGGACTACTGAGTAAGTCCAAAAGATTAAGTAAGGGACAGAAGTTTGGAGGCTGTTGACTGAAGGGTATCAGGGATACTGAAGTCACCCATGATGATGGTGGGAATGTCAATAAAGAGAAAGTGAAGAAGCCAGGTGGAGAATTGGTCAATAGAGGCAGTGGCCGGGCCCGGAGGTCGGTATATGATGGCCACCTGGAGGTTGGAGGGAGAGTAGATGCGGACAGAGTGGACTTCAAAAGAGGGGAGGATAATGGAGGGTAGAGGTGGGATTGCGTTAAAGGTACAGTTAGAAGAAAGGAGATGACCCACTCCTCCACCATGTGTTACCAGGACGAGGGGTGTGGGTGAAGTGGAGGCCGCCGTAGCACAGCGCAGCAGGGGAGGCTGTGTCAGAGGGTCTTAGCCATGTTTCTGTGAGGCCGAGGAAGGCAAGCTTGTGAGAGAGAAAAAGGTCATGAATCACATGAAGCTTATTGCAGATTGAACGGGAATTCCAGAGTGCTCCAGAGATAGGGAGCAGGGGGGTGGGCGTCAGGGGCACGGGTTTTATGTTGGAAAGATTGTGGTAGTTTGTATTAAATAGGGAGCTATAGGAGGGGGTAGTCATGGGAGGTATGAGCTGTGGGGGTCCAGGGTTGGGAGATATGTCGCCAGCAATGAGGAGAAGCAGAGAAAGGGAGAGCAGGTGGGAGAAGGAGAGTGGGTGACTTGTTTTATTTTTATTAGGACAGATTTGAGGTTGAGGAGTAGGTCAGCAGAGGAGGACAGGTGGGAAGATAAGAGTGCAGTGGAGATGATTATTTGCTTAGAGGTCTCTGGCGTTTGTGGATAGCGAAGGAGAGAGAGGATTAGTGGAGCAAAAACTGTAAGGGCATATGTAAACATGATGAAGTAGTAAGATGGGTTAATAGAAAAGCTAGAACCAATTAATAAGAAGTGCCTATTCAGCTGACATACCCAAAAGAGACAGATACATAGAGTGGGATCCTGACTCCTGCCGTGACTAACTGCTGTTGAAATAACTGCGGCGTCTTTATGCTTAGCTGCGTGATGCTTTGCTGCAGTTATGCGCGTGCCTGACCCCACACGCGTGCACCCCTTAAGTTGCTACTAAATTTATAGGACTGAGTAAAGTATCAGGTGAGAGGGATTGTGGAGATGTTTATCAAATGGAAAGAGGGAGGCATATCGAAAGAAGAATATAATGCATCAAAAGTAATAAAAATGGATTTGGGGGATATGTCAAAACTAAAAGAAAAGTCAAAGATGCTATAGGATTTACTGTCTGCTGCTGCGTATTTTATATATACGTAGCTGCAGGTATCCGTGGCTAGTTTTTTTTTTCTACACCTTACATCTGATAATTTTATTACAAAGCAATCCATAGCCCTTTTGTTTCTACATTTAATTGCTGGTCACACTGCAGACTACAGCCAGGTAATTTAAATACAAGAGCATGAAAATCTAACAATTTAAAACTGTTTTTTTTTTGTCCCGGGCATCAGATGTGAGTGCGCAGAAAATTCTGGTCTTTTTTTTGGTACTATAGTATTTTTGGGAGTGTCTAACAACATTTTTGGACACCATTTTGCTGACCAAAAATCTTTATCTGGCCCAAAAATATTTAGCTACAGATCTTATATTTTTCACTGTGATTTGTACGACACATGCATCGCATATCATTGCGCTAAATATTTTGCAATTTTAGTACTCCATTTTTTCTTGTGTCATAGCCTACTTATTGACACAATTTTGGTGGGCCCAAAACATCAAGGCCACATTTTGATCAGTCTGTTATCTCCGTCAGATGCCCTTTCTATCTGTGATCTACAAAAGCTTGCTTTTCAGGCATACATTCTGTTAGGAGTCGAGTTCCCACCACTGCGCAGGGGGAATCTCGAACCATGTCTGCTGCAGTCTCCAATTCTACATCAGCCACAGAGGAGCCTGCTCAGCGGAGACATTGGTCCCAGTGTCTCACTCAGTCTGATACTGTGCAAAGAGTTACTGCTGCCTTTCCAGGCTCTGCTGTTGTAGCCTGCAATGGTCAGCGGCGAGCAGGCTTTTCTGGGACAAAGCCCTGTTTGCACACACTCAGCATGCCCACGGGAGGATCTCTCATTGGAGGTCGGGGGTCACATGCTCAGGCCCTGTAGCAGCTCCCATTGGACCACTAGGAAGGTCCTTGTCTGCTGCAGCTTTAAAAGGTTCGCATGGCTGCACAGCCATGTGCTAGTATCAACCTATGTTATGAGCTTTGCTACTTGGTGGTCATGTCTGTATGTGGTTAGGGCTGGCTGAAATAAGCCCCTAGAATACCGGCACCTCCGGTGAGGAGTTTTGTATGCTTTGAATCAGGGCCCGGCTGAAATAAGCACCTAGAATACGGACAGCTCCGGTGAGTTTTTTGTGTGCTATGCTGACTGCATGACCACTTTTGCTTAGTTAGGTAGCTGTGATTCTTTGTGAGGTTAACAGGGCACAGCGTTTTCATATCTTTGCGATTCTGTGAAGTTAACGGAGTTCGCTTATACTGCCATATAGTGCCGCCAATTACTTTGCAGCAGATATCGCTGCACGGTGGACCCCGGGCTGCGAATGCACCTTGTTGTTTCCTTCCTATACTCGTTGCGCTCCGCTAGCCCTTAACAAATTCCACTTTTTTGTCTGTCTGCTACCCTGGGTCTATACAGTATTTGGGGGTAAAAAAATTTTTAAAAACTCCAGACTACATATTGAAACAGTCTGTTATCTCAGTCAGACGGCCAGTCTATTTGTGGTCTACAAATACTTGCTTTTCAGGCATACATTCCACTTTTTTGTCTGTCTGCTACCCTTGGTCTATACAGTATTCTGGGGTAAAAAAAAGTTTGAAAAACTCCAGGCCACATATTGAAACAGTCTGTTATCTCAGTCAGACACCCGGTCTATTTGCGGTCTACAAATACTTGCTTTTCAGGCATACATTCCACTGTTTGGCATTTTGTTAGCCTACTTTGTGACAGTAATTTCTTTTCAAAAAAAAAAAAAGCCACATATTGAACATTAGGGTTTCTCGGTCAGACACTTCCTCTATCTGTGGGTTAACAATTGTTGCATTTTAGTGCTCCTTTGAACTGGTTTTGGTGTGTCTTACCCTAGTTATGAATAAACTTTGTTAAAAGCAAAATTAAAAACTATCAACATTCCCTTGAATTGAAAGTGTGTTTTTTCGGCACACTGATCACATATACGTTTTTCAAAATTAATCCATTTGTATTGAACTTTTCAAATATTTCAGTAGTCCATTTAAAATGGGCAAGGCAATGGGCATGGGACAGGGAAGTGAACGTGATACTGATGGTGCATGCAGAGGACGAGGCCGTGGCCAAGCTGAAAGTGGGCCACAACAAAGACCCACATCTTCTCACTCGTCCTTCTTGTCCCAGTTTCTAGGGGACCACAGAACACCACTATTGAAGCCAGAGCAGTGTGAAACGGTTGTTAGTTGGGTAGCGGATAATGCTTCCAGTCACTTTGCCACCACCACCACATTTTCCACATGGTCAAGTCTGAGTAGCCATGAGTCTGGACTGCATATGACTCACCCTGATCCTCTTTCCTCCCACCATGCCGAGTGTCCCAGCGCAGCCTTCAGTTGTCTTTACCCCAGTCATTGGAACGCAAGCGGAAATACGTAGCCAACGACCCACAAGACACAATATTAAATCCTCACATTTCTCGTCTGCTTGCGCTCGAAATGTTGCCTTTTAGGCTCATTGAGATGAGAGCTTTCCGCAACCTGATGGTGGCAGCTGTCCCAAGGTACTCGGTCCCCAGTCGCCACTATTTCTCCCGGTGTGCCATACCAGCATTACAGCAGCACGTGTCCAAAAACATTACCCATGCCCTCAACAATGCTGCTACTGGGAAAGTCCACTTAACCACAGACACATGGACAAGTGCTTGTGGGCAGGGATGGTACATCTCACTGATGGCACACTGAGTTAACATAGTGGAAGCCAGGACCCAGTCAGACCTTGGGATGGAACATATTCTCCTGACACTGAGGATTGCGGGCCCTACATCAATTAGGGTTGCCCCCACAGTCAACAACTCCTGAAACTCCTCCTCTTCAGCCTCCATCTCTGAAATGAGCACATCAGTCAGAAGCTGGAAGCACTGCAGCACTGCCTCATCCAAGTGGAAACAGGCTGTGCTGAAGCTAATCTGCATAGGTGACAAACCGCACAATGCTGAAGAGTTGTGGACATCGCTGAAAGAGCAGATAGGCTACGTTCACATTAGCGGCGGGCGCCGCAGCGGCGGGCGCCGCAGCGGCGCCGCATGCGTCATGCGCCCCTATATTTAACATGGGGGCGCATGGACATGCACAGAGGACGCAGCAAGTTGCATTTTTGCTGCGTCCAAAATCAATTAAAAAAAGGACGCATGCGGCGCAAAACGCAGCATTGTGCATGCGTTTTGCTGCGTTTTTGTTTGCGTTGTGCGCTGCGGCGCCGACGCTGCGGCGCACAACGCAAATGTGAACGTAGCCTTAGAGTTTTGGATGACATCACTGAACCTACAGCTAGGAATGGTCGTGTGTGACAATGGCCAGAACCTGGTGGCAGCTCTGAGGTAAGGTGACCTCACAAACGTACCTTGCCTGGCCCACGTGCTTAACCTCGTCATTCAATGTTATTTGAAAAGCTACCCAGAGCTGTCGGATCTGCTAGTGAAAGTACGCTGCCAGTCTGCCCATTTTAGAGAGTTTATAGCCACCCTTGCCGTGCTTCAGCAGCGTTTGCAGCTTCCGGCTCACCGACTGGTGTGTGATGTCCCCACATGTTGGAACTCTACACTGCATATGTTGGAATGGATTTGTGAGCAGGAGAAGGCAGTTTTTGACTACCAGCATCAACAAGGCCGTTGTTATTCAGTTCAGACTCCACACATAAGACCTTAGGAGTGGACATGGATGTCAGACATACGTACCATCCTCCAAAATTTGAGAACTGCACCAAGATGGTAAGCGGCGATGATGCCATAATTAGCATCACCATCCCGCTTTTTTGCATTCTGAAAACTTCTCTGCTCACAATGAAAGAAGATGCATTGCAGCAGAAGCACGAGGGCATGGAGCAAGTAACCATACAGGGTGATTACACACAGCCCAGCCTCATGTCGTCCTAACATGGATTGGTAGACAATGAGGAAGAGAAGGAGGACGAAGAACAGGAGCTACTTTCATGTGCTATAGACGGTACTACAAGCACAGCTGTCAAACCATCTGTTGAGCATTGATGGCCTGAGGACAGGGAGGCAGAGAAGGAAGACAGCGTGGTCAGAAAGGTTGTTTTTTTCACCAACAATTGGAGTGCTGCTGCTTTTTTCTTGTTTTATTGGACTCTATATACAGCCCAACCAAACAAGTAGGCCAAATGCAGTTTAATATCCGTAACAGGATGAAAATTGAGGCACAGCTTTGTTCAGTGGAGGAGAAAAGCAAGGAGTGGCAGACACCGTTAGTAGGCCCAACCAAACAAGTAGGCCAAATGCAGTGTAATATCCGAAACAGGATGAAAATTGAGGCTCAGCTTTGTTCAGTGGAGGAGAAAAGCAAGGAGTGGCAGACTCCGTTAGAAGGCCCAACCAAACAAGTAGGCCAAATGCAGTGTAATATCCGAAACAGGATGAAAATTGAGGCTCAGCTTTGTTCAGTGGAGGAGAAAAGCAAGGAGCAGCAGACACCGTTAGTAGGCCCAACCAAACAAGTAGGCCAAATGCAGTGTAATATCCGAAACAGGATGAAAATTGAGGCTCAGCTTTGTTCAGTGGAGGAGAACAACAAGCAGCGGCAGACACCATTAGTAGGCCCAACCAAACAAGTAGGCCATATGCAGTGTAATATTCGAAACAGGAGTAAACAGGCGGCATAGCTTTGTGCAGTGGAGGACAGCTGTAATGAGTGGCGCAGACACAGTTTGTAAGCCCACATTAAAAAAGTAGGCTCCAAGCAGTTCAAAAATGGTAACAGGAGTAAACTGGCTGCATTGGTTTGTTCAGTGGAGGTCAACTGTAAGGAGTGGCACAGACAGACTTAGTAGGCCTAAAATAAAAAAGTAGGCTCAATGCAGTTCTAAACTGGTAACAGGAGTAAACTGGCGGCATAGGTTTGTTCAGCGGAGGACGATTGTAAGTAGTGGCGCAGACAGACACAGGTAGTAGGCCTAAAATAAAAAAGTAGGCTCAATGGAGTTCAAAACTGGTAACAGGAGTACGCAGGCGGCATAGCGTTGTTCAGCAGAGGACAACTGTAAGGAGTGGCTGACACAGTTAGTAGGCCAAAAAAATGAGGTAAATGTCTGCTCAAAAATTTTTCATAAATAAACAGGTGGCATAGCTAGGTACAGGGGTGGGCTCCTCTGCTGAGTAGCAGACAGTGGTAGTTGGCGCAAAGTATTAACTGGTCTAAATGGAGGCCAGGGCCCCTGTATATTTTTACTATCATCTATCATTTCAACAAATTTGTATTGGCAGTGCCATTGAAGGATTTAACAGCACAGACTATACAGTGGTGGAGCAGGGAGATGTAAGTTTTGCAAGTGGTAAAGCACTGTTCGTCCTGGGGGGAACACTCTCTCGCGGGCGGCGGTACTGGCACAGGGCCCCTCATATTAAGACGGTGTGTCTGACATTGGTTGTGCACTACCACCGTCAGAGACACTTCATTGTACTATTGTACCCTGTGAAAGTGCCGTCGCCCAAGAGTGGGCACACCCACCTGTCCACGCAAACGGCACTCGCACGGGTGCTTGCACTAGGTGGTGACCACGGCCCTGTGGGGGGAGTCAGGCCATTTAGGGAGGAAAAAAAATGGCCTATGGTGGACATTCAGCAGCTGCAAATGGAGGAATTGGAGCAGTCAGTAAGAGGAGGCCAAAAGCAAAAGCAAGACATTTTTCAGGCAAGCTACGTGTCAGCAGGGGAAGGTGGGGCAAAATAATTTGAAATCCATGATTGGTTCATTTTAATGAAGGTTAGATCATCAACATTTCGGGTAGCCAGACGAGTCCTTTTTTTCGGTCAGTATTGAACCTGCAGCACTGAAGACTCTTTCTGATAGCACACTAGCAGCTGGGCAAGCGAGCTCCTGTAATGCATATTCTGCCAATTCAGGCCAGGTGTCTATTTTAGATGCCCAGTAATCAAAGGGGAATGACCTGTGAGGGAGAACATCGATAAGGGAGGAAAAATAGCTCGTAACCATACTGGACAAATGCAGTCTCCTGTCGCTTTGAATTGATGCAGCAGTACCTGTCGTGTCTGCGGTCATAGCGAAATCACTCCACAACCTGGTCATAAAACCCCTCTGTCCAACGCCACTTCTGATTTGTGCACCTCTAATACCTCTGCCATATTGCCCCCTACAGCTCGTGTGAGAACCATCACCGCCGCTGTGTGCTGGGAATGCCTGAACCAATCGGTCTACAAGAGTTGCTTGTTTGGTAGCCAATATTTGCTCAAGGTTCTCATGTGGCATGATATTTTGTAATTTTCCTTTATATCGTGGATCCAGGAGGCAGGCCAACCAGTAATCGTCAGCGGTCATCATTTTGATAATGCGGGGGTCCCGTTTTAGGATACGCTAGGCATACTCAGCAATGTGGGCCAATGTTCCAGGTGTCAATTCACTGCTTGTGCTGGGTTGAGGAGCACTGTCTTGCAAATCAACATCACTTGTCTCCCGCAAAAACCCTGTACCTAACCTTGCAACGCCACCAGTTTCTATTGCCCCCTGAGAAGCATCCTCCTCCCATAAATATTCATCCCCATCATCCTCCTCCTCCTCCTCTTCATCCGCCACCTCGTCCAGGAGAGTCCCCTGAGCAGACAATGGCTGACTGTCATCAAGGCTTCCCTCCTCCTCTGCTGCAGACGCCTGCTCCTTAATGTGCGTCAAACTTTGCATCAGCAGACGCATTAGTGGGATGCTCATGCTTATGATGGCGTTGTCTGCACTTACCAGCCGTGTGCATTCCTCAAAACACTGAAGGACTTGACAGAGGTCTTGTAGCTTCGACCACTGCACACCTGACAACTCCATGTCTGCCATCCAACTGCCTGCCCATGTATGTGTATCCTCCCACAAATACATTACAGCACGCCTCTGTTCGCAAAGCCTCTGAAGCATGTGCAGTGTGGAGTTCCACCTTGTTGCAACGTCAATTATTAGGCGGTGCTGGGGAAGATTCAGCCATCACTGATGGTTCAGCATACGGCTGGAGTGTACAGGTGACCGGCGGATGTGCGAGCAAAGTCTTCGCACCTTCAGGAGCAGGGCTGGTAACCCCGGATAATTTTTCAGGAAGCACTGCACCACCAGGTTCAAGGTGTGAGCCAGGCAAGATATGTGTTTCTACTCTGAAAGGGCTATGGCTGCCATAAAAGTCCTTCCGTTATCACTGAAAACCTTGCCTGCCTCAAGATGTACACTGCCCAGCCATGACAGAGTTTCCTGCTGCAGGAACTCGGCCAGAACTTCCGCGGTGTGTCTGTTGTCGCCCAAACACTTCATTTCCAACACAGCCTGCTGACGCTTACCACTAGCTGTTCCATAATGGGACACCTCGTGTGCAACACTGGCAGCTGCGGATGGAGTGGTCGTGCGACTGCGCTCTGTGGACGAGCTTTCGCTTCTGCTGGAGGAGGAGGGGTGGCGAATGCCTACAGCCAACTGTTTCCTAGACCGTGGGCTAGGCATAACTGTCCCACTATGGCTGTCCCCTGTGGACCCTGCATCCACCACATTAACCCAGTGTGCTGTGATGGACACGTAACGTCCCTGGCCATGCCTACTGGCACCTGTTGTGAGGTGCACCTTTCTACTGACTGATTGCCTCAGTACATGGACAATGCGGTCTTTGACATGCTGGTGGAGGGCTGGGATGGCTTTTCTCGCAAAGAAGTGCCGACTGGGTAGGTCATAGCATGGTACTGCGTAGGCCATCAGGGCTTTGAAAGCTTCACTTTCAACCAACCGGTAGGGCAACATCTCTAACGAGATTAGTCTAGCAATGTGGGCGTTCAAACCCTGTGTATGCGGATGAGAGGGTGAGTACTTTCTTTTCCTAACGAGAGCCTCTTGTAGGGTGAGCTGGACTGGAGAGGTGCATATGGTGGAACTAGCGGTGGTGGTGGTGGTGGACATGGCGGATTGAGAGAGGGTTGGTGATGGTATTCTCGATGTTGACCTACATACAGTGTTTCCTACCAAAACCCTTGTGATTCCCTGACTGCTTTGGCCTTGCGACGATACCTCCACATTTGCTGCTGGTGGTGTCCTAACCGGTGGGCTTACAGTGAGGGAAGCCATGTAGCGTTGCTGACTACCTTCATTCTGAGGAGGTGCACCAACGGTACGGGACGTTTGGTAGTTAGTCCAGGCTTGCAAGTGCACGCTGGTTAAATGTCTACGCATGCACGTTGTATTTAAATTTTGGGGATTCTTCCCTCTGCTAAAGGTCTTTGAGCATTTGTTTCAGATAACTTTGTACTGATCATTCAGATCTTGGGTAAAAAATTGCCACACTCCACTATTCCTACTATGAAATACCTTTTCAGGCATTGCACGCTGTGCTACTTTCACCGGATGCCACGCTGTCCTAAAACTGTTTTTTTGTTGACAAACATTTTTGGCCTGAGACGGGCCTGCCAGATGAAAGCTGTTGCGATGTAGATGGCTGCAGCGGATCATCCTCCTCTGCTTCTGAGCTACTGTCAGCGGCACCCTCTTCCCCCAATGGCTGCCAATCTGGGTCAACAACTGGGTCATCTATCACCTCCTCTTCAATGTCATGTGCACCTTTCTCTGTGTCACCGTGTAAGGTGCTATAGTGTTCGGGACGGGGCACCATAGTCTCATCAGGGTCAGATTCTGGCTCAGTACACTGTGAGGGCAATGTAGGGATCTGAGTCAATGGAACAGCATAATAATCTAGCTGTGGCTGTGCATCAGTGCACTCCATGTCCAATTCATCTTGTAATGGGATGTTAACAATTTCCCTTTCTAACCCAGGCACGGTATGCGTAAAGAGCTCCATGGAGTAACCTGTTGTGTCGCCTGACGCATCCTTCACTGTTGGTTTGGGTGAAGAACACAAGGAAGCGACTTGTTCCTGCCCGGGAGCCCCCACTGACGACTCACTGCGTTTAAATTTGGAACTTTCGGAAGAGGAGGCGAAAGAGCTAGAGGCTGAGTCAGCAAGGAAAGCGAAAACTTGTTCCTGCTGCTCCGGCTTTAAAAGCGGTTTTCCTACTCCCAGATAAGGGAGCCTTCGAGGCCTTGTGTAGCCAGACGATGACGCTGGCTCAACACCTCCAGCCTTAGCTGCTATTTTGCTTTTCCCACTACCACCAGATGCTCCACCACCACCACCATCATTACCAGCTGGCAACGACCGCCCACGGCCTCTTCCACCACACTTCTTCATTTTTGGGAAAATGTAACCAAAATAACAACCGTTATATGCTACTGTAAAACAAGGTAGAAGGTGTATCTAAACTTGTTGAGAATTTAAATCTCCTTTTTTTGGGGGGAGACTGCAGCAAAAAACAGGCCCTGGGTATTACACTACACAATGTAAAAGGCAGAACGTGGCTGGCAGATATATGACAAACAGAATTGACGTATATAAACTTGTTGGCAATTTAAATCTCCTTTTTGGGGGGGAGACTGCAGCAAATAACAGGCCCTGGGTATTACACTACACAATGTAAAAGGCAGAACGTGGCTGGCAGATATACAACAAAGAGAACTGACGTAGATCCACTTAGTGGCAATTTAAATCTCCCTTTTTAGGGGGTGAGACTGCACCCAAACTCAGGGCCAGTGTATTACACTACACAATGTAAGTAGCAGAATGTGGCTGGCAGATATAAGACAAATAGAACTGACGTAGATCCACTTAGTGGCAATTTAAATCTCCCTTTTTTTGGGGGGAGACTGCAGCAAAAAACAGGCCCTGGGTATTACACTATACAATGTAAGTGGCAGAACGTCGCTGGCAGATATACGACAAACAGAACTGACGTATATAAACTTGATGGTAATTTAAATCTCCCTTTTTTGGGGGGAGACTGCAGCAAAAAACAGGCCCTGGGTATTACACTACACAATGTAAGTGGCAGAACGTGGCTGGCAGATATACGACACACAGAACTGACGTAGATCCACTTAGTGGCAATTTAAATCTCCCATTTTTTGGGGGGGAAACTGCAGCAAAAAACAGGCCCTGGGTATTACACTATACAATGTAAGTGGCAGAACGTGGCTGGCAGATATATGACAAACAGAACTGACGTATATAAACTTGTTGGCAATTTAAATCTCACTTTTTTTGGGGGGAGACTGCAGCAAAAAACAGGCCCTGGGTATTACACTATACAATGTAAGTGGCAGAACGTGGCTGGCAGATATATGACAAACAGAACTGACGTATATAAACTTGTTGGCAATTTAAATCTCACTTTTTTTGGGGGGGAGACTGCAGCAAAAAACAGGCCCTGGGTATTACACTACACAATGTAAGTGGCAGAACGTGGCTGGCAGATATATGACAAACAGAACTGACGTATATAAACTTGTTGGCAATTTTAATCTCCCTTTTTTTGGGGGGAGACTGCAGCAAAAAACAGGCCCTGGGTATTACACCATACAATGTAAGTGGCAGAACGTGGCTGGAAGATATATAAAAAAAATACAAGGACTGTACTACAATTTCAATCTCCCTACAATGATCTCAGGACAAGTATGGCAGCCAGCAATAAAAATGACTGCTGCCCACAAAAGTGTGGACAAATAAACAAGATAACTGTGCCGAAAGGAGCAACAGGATTTTTGCTTTTAAAAAAGCAGTTGGTTTGCACAGCGGCGTACAAACAGCAATGCAGCTATCAGGGAGCCTTATAAGGCAGCCTAATAAGCTACAGAGCTGATGCACAAAAATATAGCCTCCACTGTCCCTGCAAAAAAAAGGTGGTGTTAGACAGTGGAAATCGCTACAGCACAAGCGGTTTGGGGGTTAATCTTCCCTCCCTAACGATATCCCTGCTTCTGATGAAGCTGCAGCAACCTCTCCCTATGCTGAGATCGGCAGAAGATGGCGGTCGGCGTGCACACCCCTTTATAGCCCCTGTGACACTGCAGAAAGCAAGCCAATCACTGTCATGCCCTTCTCTAAGATGGTGGGGACCGAGACCTATGTCATCACGCTGCCCACACTCTGTGTCCTCCTTCATTGGCTGAAAAATAGCGCTGAAAGTGTCATACGAAACGCAACTTTGGCGCGAAGATCGCCAACCTCATGGCCGATCCCACACTGGGATCGGGTAGGGTTCCACGAAACCCGACTTTGCCGAAAGTCGGCGATTTTTGAATTTGTCCGATCCGTTTTGCTCAACCCTAATCGCACTATACGGGGGTGGTTTACCGAGGCAGGGAGGAGGGTGAGGACTGGAATCAGGGGCACAAGACGATGCCTGCGACAAGGCGGCTGACTGTAAGCAGAGCAGATGGTCATCCACGGTGGCCTTCGCATCGCGTTGCTGGACAAGCTCCTGCTGGAGACTGGCTAATTGGAAGGCATTTCCAGGATCTGCGGCCTGTAAAGCCGACAGTCGGGAATCCATGGTTTTCATGAACGACATGATGCAAGTCTGATTTTCTCGCAGATACACTAACTCCTTCTGAGTGGAGCCGGAGGCACCAGAGGGGTCCATGGCCTGATTATACTGTGATGCCTAGGAGAGACAAGCTTCCAAGAGTGGACCCTCTGGGTCACAGCGCTGAAACTCCCCCTGGTGAGCGAACCTGGTGGACCCGCACCAATACAGGCATCACTATGGGCAGGCCAAGGGGGTATCAGATACCGAGATGGCTGGTACCACGAGAAACGGCTCATAGGGAAGCAGTGGGCCAACACGTGTACAGCAGATTGGACAGCCGTCAGCTGAGACAGGAACCTAGGAAGACAGTGCAGGTTCAGAAAATAAAGGAAGGGATCACAGAGAACAGGACGACTGCAGAGAAAACTAGAAGGAGGACTCCTAAGACACCAGGGTGTTGTGAATTTGGATTCTGGGCTCCCCCGGTGGCCGCTTGTGGAATTGGACTTGTCATCCTCTTTCCTGTTTCACCTGGTTCCATCAGTAGTGGGTGTCGCTATTTAAGCTCATTTCTCTGGTGGTTTCTTGCCGGTCAACAATGTTATCTGATGCCTCTCAGTGCTTGTTCCTGCTTCTAGACAACTACTAGATAAGTTGGACTTTTGTCCATGTTTCGTTTTGCCTATTTGTTCCAGTTCACAGCTGAAGTTTTGTTACTGTGTCTGGAAAGCTCTCGTTGATCAGGGATTGCTACTCTGGCGTTATGAGTTAATGCCAGAGTTTAAGGTAATCTCTGGATGGTGTTTTGTTAGTGTTTTTCTGCTGACCATGAAAGTATACTATCTGTCTTCTGCTATCTAGTAAGCGGACCTCAAATTTGCTAAGACTATTTTCCTGCTGCGTTTGTTGTTTCATCTGAACTCACCGTCATTATATGTGGGGGGCTACTGTCTTCTTTGGAATATTTCTCTAGAGGTGAGCCAGGTCTTATATTTCCCTCTGCTAGCTATTTAGGTCTTAGGCCAGAGCTGGGCATCTAGCGATAAATAGGAAATGCTACCTGGCTATTTCTAGTTGCGCGGCAGGCTTAGTTCATGGTCAGTATAGTTCCATCTTCCGAGAGCTTGTCCCTCTATAGGCTTGCTATGATCTCTGCCTGCAGAGATCATGACAGTTTGACCGGCCCATAAAGTGTTAAAGACCCAGGTTGAGAAAGGAGAGTTATAAGAAGTCTGCTGGAATTTTTTTTTTTTTTTTTTTTCCTCCAGTCTGCCTTGCTGCAGTCTTTTTTCTCTCTCTCCTCCTAATCTCTGTATGGCTCTGTGTGCACCTGACAATAATGGATCTCCAGAGTGTAACTGCGGGTTTGAATAATCTCATCACGAAAGTACAAAATTTACAAGATTTTGTGGTACATGCTCCGGTATCTGACCCGAGAATTCCTTTGCCGGAGTTCTTCACAGGGAATAGAGCTAGCTTCCAGAATTTCCGAAATAATTGTAAGCTTTATTTGTCCCTGAAGTCTCGTTCAGCTGGAGACCCTGCTCAGCAGGTTAGGATTGTGATTTCCTTGCTCAGGGGTGACCCTCAAGATTGGGCCTTCTCATTGCCAGCAGGGGATCCTGCGTTACGCGATGTGGATGCGTTTTTTCTGGCCTTGGGCTTGCTTTATGAGGAACCTCATTTGGAACTTCAGGCAGAAAAAACTTTGATGGCACTATCTCAGGGGCAAGACGAAGCTGAAGTTTTCTGCCAAAAATTCCGTAAATGGTCTGTGCTTACTCAGTGGAATGAGTGCGCCTTGGCGGCAACTTTCAGAGAAGGTCTCTCTGATGCCGTTAAGGATGTTATGGTGGGGTTCCCTGTGCCTGCAGGTCTGAATGAGTCCATGACAATGGCTATTCAGATTGATAGGCGTCTGCGGGAGCGCAAACCGGTGCACCATCTGGCGGTGTCTATGGAAAAGACGCCAGAAAGTATGCAGTGTGATAGAATTCTGTCCAGGAGCGAGCGACAGAATTTTAGACGGAAGAATGGATTGTGTTTCTATTGTGGGGATTCTACTCATGTTATATCAGCATGCTCTAGGCGTACAAAGAAGCTTGATAAGTCTGTTTCCATTGGCACCATTCAGTCTAAGTTTATTTTGTCTGTAACCCTGATTTGCTCTTTGTCATCCATTGCCACGGACGCCTATGTTGACTCTGGCGCCGCTCTGAGTCTTATGGATTGGTCCTTTGCCAATCGTTGTGGTTTTGATTTAGAGCCTTTGGAGACTCTTATTCCTCTGAAGGGGATTGACTCCACCCCATTGGCTAATAATAAACCACAATACTGGACACAAGTAACCATGTGTATCAATCCGGATCACCAGGAGATTATTCGTTTCCTGGTGCTGTATAATTTACATGACGATTTGGTACTGGGATTGCCATGGTTGCAGTCTCACAACCCAGTCTTGGACTGGAGAGCAATGTCTGTGTTGAGCTGGGGATGTAAGGGTATTCATGGGGACTTACCTTTGGTTTCTATTTCGTCGTCCATTCCCTCTGAAGTCCCTGAGTTCCTCTCTGATTATCAAGACGTCTTTGACGAACCCAAGCTTGGGTCGTTACCTCCGCACCGTGAGTGCGATTGTGCCATAGATTTGATACCGGGTTATAAATATCCAAAGGGTCGTTTGATTAATCTGTCTGTGCCGGAACATGCTGCTATGCGGGAATATATAAAGGAGTCTTTGGAAAAGGGACATATTCGTCCATCTTCTTCTCCCTTGGGAGCTGGGTTTTTCTTTGTCTCAAAAAAAGACGGCTCTTTGAGACCATGTATTGATTATCGGCTTCTGAATAAGATCACTGTTAAGTATCAATACCCATTGCCATTGCTTACTGATTTGTTTGCTCGTATAGAGGGTGCTAAGTGGTTCTCTAAAATTGATCTTCGTGGGGCGTATAATTTGGTGCGGATCAGGCAGGGGGATGAGTGGAAGACCGCATTTAATACGCCCGAGGGCCACTTTGAGTATTTGGTCATGCCTTTTGGTCTTTCTAATGCCCCTTCAGTTTTCCAGTCTTTTATGCATGATATTTTCCGCGATTTTCTGGATAAATTTATGATAATATATCTGGATGATATTCTGATTTTTTCTGATGACTGGGACTCTCATGTCCAGCAGGTCAGGAGAGTTTTTCAGGTTCTGCGGTCTAATTCTTTATGTGTGAAGGGGTCTAAGTGCGTTTTTGGGGTCCAGAAAATTTCCTTTTTGGGGTATATTTTTTCTCCCTCTTCCATTGAGATGGATCCCGTCAAGGTGCAAGCTATTTGTGACTGGACTCAGCCCTCCTCTCTTAAGGGTCTTCAGAGATTTTTGGGCTTTGCCAACTTTTACCGCCGATTTATTGCTGGTTTTTCGGATGTCGTTAAACCACTGACTGATTTGACCAGACAAGGCGCTGATGTTGCTAATTGGTCCCCTCATGCTGTAGAGGCCTTTCAGGAGCTTAAGCGCCGTTTTGCCTCTGCCCCTGTGTTGCGTCAGCCTGATGTGAATCTGCCTTTTCAGGTTGAGGTTGACGCTTCGGAGATCGGAGCTGGGGCAGTGTTGTCGCAGAAAGGTTCCGACTGCTCCGTCATTAGGCCTTGTGCCTTCTTTTCTCGCAAATTTTCGCCCGCAGAGCGGAATTATGATGTTGGGAATCGGGAGCTTTTGGCCATGAAGTGGGCGTTTGAGGAGTGGCGCCATTGGCTCGAGGGGGCTAGGCATCAGGTGGTGGTATTGACTGACCACAAAAATTTGATTTATCTTGAGACTGCCAGACGCCTGAATCCTAGACAGGCGCGCTGGTCTTTATTTTTTTCTCGCTTTAATTTTGTGGTGTCATACCTACCGGGTTCTAAGAATGTTAAGGCAGATGCCCTTTCTAGGAGTTTTGACCCGGACTCTCCTGGTAATTCTGAACCCACAGGTATCCTTAGGGAGGGAGTAATTTTGTCGGCCGTTTCTCCTGATCTGCGGCGGTCCTTGCAAGAGTTTCAGGCGGATAGACCGGATCGTTGTCCGCCTGATAGACTGTTTGTTCCGGATGATTGGACCAGCAGAGTCATCTCTGAGGTACATTCTTCTGCATTGGCAGGTCATCCCGGAATTTTTGGTACCAGGGATTTGGTGGCAAGATCCTTCTGGTGGCCTTCCCTGTCACGAGATGTGCGAGTCTTTGTGCAGTCATGTGACGTTTGTGCTCGGGCCAAGTCTTGTAGTTCTCGGGCTAGCGGACTGCTGTTGCCCTTGCCTATTCCTAAGAGGCCTTGGACACACATCTCGATGGATTTTATTTCAGATCTGCCTGTTTCCCAGAAGATGTCTGTCATCTGGGTGGTCTGTGACCGTTTCTCTAAAATGGTCCATTTGGTTCCTCTGCCCAAGTTGCCTTCTTCTTCTGAGTTGGTTCCTCTGTTTTTTCAGAGTGTTGTCCGATTGCACGGTATTCCTGAGAATATTGTTTCTGACAGAGGTACCCAATTTGTGTCTAGATTTTGGCGGGCATTCTGTGCTAGGATGGGCATAGATTTGTCTTTTTCATCTGCTTTTCACCCTCAGACTAATGGCCAGACCGAGCGGACTAATCAGACCCTGGAGACATATCTGAGGTGTTTTGTCTCTGCTGACCAGGATGATTGGGTTGCTTTTTTGCCATTGGCAGAGTTCGCCCTCAATAATCGGGCCAGCTCTTCCACCTTGGTGTCCCCGTTTTTCTGTAATTCGGGGTTTCACCCTCGATTTTCCTCCGGTCAGGTGGAATCCTCGGATTGTCCTGGAGTGGATGCGGTGGTGGAGAGATTGCATCACATCTGGGGGCAGGTTATGGACAATTTGAAGTTGTCCCAGGAGAAGACTCAGCGTTTTGCCAACCGTCATCGTCGTGTTGGTTCTCGGCTTTGTGTTGGAGATTTGGTGTGGTTGTCTTCTCGTTTTGTCCCTATGAGGGTCTCTTCTCCTAAGTTTAAACCTCGGTTCATCGGCCCTTATAGAATATTGGAGATTCTTAATCCTGTTTCTTTCCGTTTGGACCTCCCTGCGTCCTTTTCCATTCATAACGTTTTTCATCGGTCGTTATTGCGCAGGTATGAGGTACCTGTTGTACCTTCAGTTGAGCCTCCTGCTCCGGTGTTGGTTGAGGGTGAGTTGGAGTACGTTGTGGAGAAAATTTTGGACTCTCGTGTTTCCAGACGGAGACTCCAGTATCTGGTCAACTGGAAGGGTTACGGCCAGGAGGATAATTCTTGGGTTAATGCATCTGATGTTCATGCTTCTGATCTTGTTCGTGCCTTCCATAGGGCTCATCCTGGTCGCCCTGGTGGATCTGGTGAGGGTTCGGTGCCCCCTCCTTGAGGGGGGGGTACTGTTGTGAATTTGGATTCTGGGCTCCCCCGGTGGCCGCTTGTGGAATTGGACTTGTCATCCTCTTTCCTGTTTCACCTGGTTCCATCAGTAGTGGGTGTCGCTATTTAAGCTCATTTCTCTGGTGGTTTCTTGCCGGTCAACAATGTTATCTGATGCCTCTCAGTGCTTGTTCCTGCTTCTAGACAACTACTAGATAAGTTGGACTTTTGTCCATGTTTCGTTTTGCCTATTTGTTCCAGTTCACAGCTGAAGTTTTGTTACTGTGTCTGGAAAGCTCTCGTTGATCAGGGATTGCTACTCTGGCGTTATGAGTTAATGCCAGAGTTTAAGGTAATCTCTGGATGGTGTTTTGTTAGTGTTTTTCTGCTGACCATGAAAGTATACTATCTGTCTTCTGCTATCTAGTAAGCGGACCTCAAATTTGCTAAGACTATTTTCCTGCTGCGTTTGTTGTTTCATCTGAACTCACCGTCATTATATGTGGGGGGCTACTGTCTTCTTTGGAATATTTCTCTAGAGGTGAGCCAGGTCTTATATTTCCCTCTGCTAGCTATTTAGGTCTTAGGCCAGAGCTGGGCATCTAGCGATAAATAGGAAATGCTACCTGGCTATTTCTAGTTGCGCGGCAGGCTTAGTTCATGGTCAGTATAGTTCCATCTTCCGAGAGCTTGTCCCTCTATAGGCTTGCTATGATCTCTGCCTGCAGAGATCATGACACCAGGGAATGGGACCAGGAGAGAGATAGGGACCTCAGGGTAGAATCCAGGAGCCAAGGAAGTCCCGAGCAGAGCAGGAGCAAGGAACCCAGAGGCAGGAAGAACCAGGGACTGTGGGAGATAGCAGCAGGGATAGGGTTAATAAATAAGGCAGACAGGTACATGCAGAGACAGTCTAAGCATGAGTACACAAGGCAGGTACACACACGATAATCAGGCGCCTCCACTAAGGGAGGGCAGCCTGATATACCTAGTGAAGGAGTCTGATTGGAGCAGCAGGACTTCCGGGTCAGGGGCCACACAGGTAAACAGCCAGCAGAGTGCTTGGCCATAGCCTAAAGTGCCTGTGCAGAACTGCCGCCGGCCGTGGGACTGACAGCATGGGAGTGACATACCGCGACCCCCGACCAGCAAGACGCTGAGGTGCCAGAGCGGAGGGGTAAGTATCGGGGAATGAGGTGGCTGTGGCTGCGGGGACTGAGGCTGCGGCATCCGCGGACATGACACCTAAACAGTGAAAAACCCATACAAGTTACCCCATTTTGGAATCTACACCCCTCAAGGATTTTTTCCAGCGGTATATTGAGTATTTTGAGACCACAAGTACTACACAGAATTTGATAATTTTTATTCCGCGTTTTGGACTAAAACATAACTTTTAATATATAGAATTATCTTAAAAAATTCCTACCAAAATTATGCACCAAAAGGTGCCAAGTGCATAAGACCATACAACACTAAAAACACGTGGAGTACATATAATATTGGGGCATTAGTCACACTCATCCCCTATATACAGGGAACTGGGGGAGAAAGTATCCACCACGGTGTTTGAAGTAAAGGATGTTTATAAGAATGACATCGACATGGGTGAGATCTTTCTAAATTTGCCATTTATACTTGATATATGTCTTATTACAATCCCCTCTATATGGTGAAGGAGAGTGGTATGACGCTCTCAGAAGGTATGAGCAAGATTGGGTATATCAATATATTGCTCCACCTGGGATTGAATACTGCCAACATTTGATGACCCCTTGATTTATTTATTGATCCTAAGGGACACCTAGGTATGGGAGAACATCTCAGATGTGGCAAATAGATGGTCCTGAAAGCATAGATATAGGATCTAAGCTGTATAAATAAATTACCAGCTGTTGCGTTTGTGTTTGTGTGGAGGATATAAGAAGGATTTTTTTCTGGTGGCTTAGGGTCCACTAAAAGCTGATTACATCAATAGAGAACCTGTGTATAGTATGGGTCGTATGGTAATGGATATGAGGATCAACCATTCATATGTGGTAAATAGATGGCTTTGATAACATGGAGTTAGCATATGGTTCATATATTTAACCATTAGTACCGTGTACATTAGGGTTGTGTATATGGAATACAGTTGGGCTAATAATTGCCTATAAAAAGCCGATCGCACAAATACAGTACCGGTACAAAATATATGCAATATAGGAGTAAGCTAAAAAATCAGCCACCCCCCTTTTTTCTGTATATAGGGGGTGAGTGTGACTAATGCCTCAATATTATATGTACTCCAAGAGTTTTTAGTGTTGTATGTCTTATGCACTTGGCACCTTTTTTCTATATATATGGTGAATAATTTTGGTAGGAATATTTTAGATAATTCTATATATTAAAAGTTATGTTTTAGCCCAAAATGCGGAATAAAAATTTGTACATTGGATTATACCACTGGCTAAAACAGAATTTGATAACATTAGGCAATTTTTTGTTTTAGCCCCAAATTTGTAATTTACACAATGGATAACAGTAGAAACCAGATTCCATAAGTTGTTGCACAATTTCTCTTTAACGCAACAATACCCCATATGTGGTCAAAAAATTCTGTTTGGTCACATGTCTGGGCTAGGAAAGGAAAAAGCGCTATTTTTCTGGGATAGATTGTGAGTGCCATGTCACATTTGGAGAGCCCATGACATGAAAGCAGCAGAACCCCACACAAGTGATCCCATTTTGTAAACTAGACCCCCAGGGAATTCAAATAGGGGTGTACTGAGCATTTTTAACCTACAGATGATTCACAAAACTTTATAATATTTAGATGTGAGAGCAAAAAAAATATTTTTTCTGCTAAAATACTGTTACCCCATATGTGGTTGCACACTACTGTTTGAGCACACAGCAGGGATCTTATGGGAAGGAACGCTTTTTGGCTTTTAAAAAACAGATTTAATTTGAATAGACTGTGGGCTCTATTAACTGAGCTCCTCAGGTGCCAGAACAGCAGAAACTCCCCAAGTGACCCCATATTGGAAACTTTCTTGCTTAATGAAATCATCTAGGGATGTAGTGAATATTTTGAACCCATAGGTGCCGCATAGAATTTTATAACATTGAGATGTGGAAATTTTACATTTTAGTGGGAAAAATGCAATTTTTGTTTTTACTGTAAATTTCTCAGGCACACAAGGTGTCACGACTCACACCGTGACTGTCACCAGTTGTCATGATCCCTTAGCCGCTGCCACCAATTGGTCACAAAACATGCTGGTGGAGGGGTGGGATGGCTTTACATGCAAAAGAATTGTCAACTGGGTAGCTCATAGCGTGGAACAGCGTAGTCCATCATGGCTTTATTAATATTAAATAAAATACAAAAATAGGCTCTATGCACTGTAAAATAGGTTCCAGGGGTACACGGGCAGCAGTGGTCTGGTCAGTGGAGGCCTAGTGGAAGGAGGGACCGCAGACAGGCTTCGAAGGCCTAACATAATAAAATGGGCTGGCTGTAGGAACTGTAAAATAGGTTCCAGGGGTACACGGGCAGCAGTGGTCTGGTCAGTGGAGGCCTAGTGGAAGGAGGGACCGCAGACAGGCTTCGAAGGCCTAACATAATAAAATGGGCTGGCTGTAGGCACTGTAACATAGGTTCCAGGGGTACATGGGCAGCAGTGGTCAGGTGAGTGGAGGCCTAGTGGAAGGAGGGACCGCAGACAGGCTTCGAAGGCCTAACATAATAAAATGGGCTGGCTGTAGGCACTGTAACATAGGTTCCAGGGGTACACGGGCAGCAGTGGTCAGGTGAGTGGAGGCCTAGTGGAAGGAGGGACCGCAGACAGGCTTCGAAGGCCTAACATAATAAAATGGGATGGCTGTAGGCACTGTAAAATAGGTTCCAGGGGTACACGGGCAGCAGTGGTCAGGTGAGTGGAGGCCTAGTGGAAGGAGGGACCGCAGACAGGCTTCGAAGGCCTAACATAATAAAATGGGCTGGCTGTAGGCACTGTAACATAGGTTCCAGGGGTACACGGGCAGCAGTGGTCTGGTCAGTGGAGGCCTAGTGGAAGGAGGGACCGCAGACAGGCTTCGAAGGCCTAACATAATAAAATGGGCTGGCTGTAGGCACTGTAAAATAGGTTCCAGGGGTACACGGGCAGCAGTGGTCTGGTCAGTGGAGGCCTAGTGGAAGGAGGGACCGCAGACAGGCTTCGAAGGCCTAACATAATAAAATGGGCTGGCTGTAGGCACTGTAACATAGGTTCCAGGGGTACACGGGCAGCAGTGGTCTGGTCAGTGGAGGCCTAGTGGAAGGAGGGACCGCAGACAGGCTTCGAAGGCCTAATATAATAAAATGGGATGGCTGTAGGCACTGTAAAATAGGTTCCAGGGGTACACGGGCAGCAGTGGTCTGGTCAACGGAGGCCGATTGTAATGAGTGTCTGCCAGTTAGTAGTCCAAAACAACAAATAAATGTGAATGTCTCGCATTAAAACAAAGCAAAAACACTAAAGGGTGCAATCATTAGGTTCAGGGGTGGGATCCTCTGAGTTGTTTCAGACCTACTAATTTAGCGCAAAGTATTTACTGTGGTAAATAGAGGACACTGCCCCTGACTATGTTAAGTACCATCATACATGTCAACACAATGGTATTGTCAGTGGCAGGTATGGAAGGATGTCAGCGCATAGACTAAACATTGGTGGTAGTGTGAGAGATAACTGTGGAAGTGGTAGAGCAATGTTTGACCTGGGGGTGGGTGAACTCTCTTGTGGCCGGCGGTACAGGCCCAGGGCCCCTCATGTTACAACAGTGTGTCTGACGTTGGGTGTGCACCACCACCGCCAGAGAAACTTTATTGTACTATGAGGGACCCAGTAGCAATGCCGTCGACCAAAAGCGAGCACACCCACCTCTTCAGACAAACAGCAGTCTCACGGGTGCTTGCGCCAAGTCGCAATACCACGGCCCCGTGTGGGGAGTTTGGCCATTTAGGGAGGTGTAAACATGTCGTATGCTGGACAATCATCTGCAGCAAATTAGACATTAGAAGAGTAATTCACAGTAGTCCACAGGCAAGAGCTTTTCATAGGAAAGCTAGGTGTCGGCCGGGCAAGGTGGGGCAAAAGATTTCGAAATCCAGTTGTGGTTCATTTTAATGAATGTTAGATCATCAACATTTTGGGTAGCCAGACGAGTCCTTTTTTCGGTTAATATTGAACCTGCAGCACTGAATACTCTTTCTGATAGGACACTTGCTGCCGGGCAAGCAAGCTCCTGCAATGCATATTCTGCCAATTCTGGCCAGGTGTCTAATTTTGATGCCCAGTAATCAAATGGGAATGACGGTTGAGGGAGAACATCGATAAGGGATGAAAAATAGTTAGTAACCATACTGGACAAATGTTGTCTCCTGTCACTTTCAATTGATGCAGCAGTACCTGTCCTGTCTGCGGTCATAGCAAAATCACTCCACAACCTGGTCAGAAAACCCCTCTGTCCAACGCCACTTCTGATGTGTGCACCCCTAACACTCCTAGTCTGCTGCCCCCTGGAGCTCGTGTGAGAACGATCACGTGCGCTGTGTGCTGGGAATGCCTGAAGCAAACCGTCAACAAGAGTTGATTGTTTGGTTGCTAATATTAGTTCCAAGTTCTCATGTGGCATAATATTTTGCAATTTGCCTTTATAGCGTGGATCAAGGAGGCAGGCCAACCAGTAATCGTCATCGTTCATCATTTTCGTAATGCGTGTGTCCCTTTTTAGGATACGTAAGGCATAATCCGCCATGTGGGCCAAAGTTCCAGTTGTCAAATCTCCGGTTGTGATTGGTTGAGGGGCAGTTTCAGGCAAATCTACGTCACTTGTGTCCCTCAAAAAACCAGAACCCGGCCTTGCCACGCAACCAATTTGCAGTGCCCCCGGGAAAGCTTCCGCATTAAAAATATACTCATCCCCATTATCCTCCTCGTCCTCCACCTCCTCTTCGCCCGCTACCTCGTCCTGTACACTGCCCTGACCAGACAATGGCTGACTGTCATCAAGGCTTTCCTCTTCCTCTGGTGCAGACGCCTGATCCTTTATGTGCTTCAAACTTTGCATCAGCAGACACATTAGGGGGATGCTCATGCTTATTATGGCGTTGTCTGCACTAACCAGCCGTGTGCATTCCTCAAAACACTGAAGGACTTGACACATGTCTTGTATCTTCGACCTCTGCACACCTGACAACTCCGTGTCTGCCATCCTACTGCCTGCCCGTGTATGTGTATCCTCCCACAAAAACATAACAGCCCGCCTCTGTTGGCACAGTCTCTGAAGCATGTGCAGTGTTGAGTTCTACCTTGTTGTAACGTCTATGATTAGGCGATGCTGGGGAAGGTTCAAAGACCGCTGATAGGTCTGCATACGGCTGGAGTGTACAGGCGAACGTCGGATATGTGAGCAAAGTTCACGCACTTTGAGGAGCAGGTCGGAGAACCCAGGATAAGTTTTCAATAAGCACTGCACCACCAGGTTTAAGGTGTGAGCCAGGAAAGGAATGTGTTTCAGTTGGGAAAGGGAGATGGCAGCCATGAAATTCCTTCTGTTATCACTCACTACCTTGCCTGCCTCAAGATCTACTGTGCCCAGCCACGACTGCGTTTCTTGTTGCAAGAACTCGGACAGAACTTCCGCGGTGTGTCTGTTGTCGCCCAAACACTTCATAGCCAATACAGCCTGCTGACGCTTGCCAGTAGCTGGCCCATAATGGGACAACTGGTGTGCAACAGTGTCATCTGCCGATGGAGTGGTTGGCCGACTGCGGTCTGTGGAAGAGCTGTAGCTTCTGCAGGAGGACGAGGAGGAGGAGGGGGTGCGAACGCCTACAGCCAACTGTTTCCTAGACCGTGGGCTAGGCACAACTGTCCCGAAATTGATGTCCCCTGTGGACCCTGCATCCACCACATTCACCCAGTGTGCCGTGATGGACACATATCGTCCCTGGCCATGCCTACTGGTCCATGCATCTGTAGTCAGGTGCACCTTTGTACTCACAGATTGCCTGAGTGCATGGACGATGCGCTGTTTAACATGCTGGTGCAGGGCTGGGATGGCTTTTCTGGAAAAAAAGTGTTGACTGGGTAGCTCATATCGTGGTTCAGCATACTCCATCAGGGCTTTGAAAGCTTCGCTTTCAACTAACCGGTAGGGCATCATCTCTAACGAGATTAGTCTAGCTATGTGGGCGTTAAAACCCTGTGTACGCGGATGCGAGGATAAGTACTTCCTTTTTCTAACCAGAGTCTCATGTAGTGTGAGCTGGACTGGAGAGCTGGAGATCGTGGAACTTTTGGGTGTGCCGATGGACATGGCAGACTGAGAGACGGTTGGAGACGGTATTGTTTCCGCCGGTGCCCTAGATGCAATATTTCCTCCTACAAAACTGGTGATTCCCTGACCATGACTGCTTTTGGCTGGCAAAGAAACCTGCACAGATACTGCCGGTGGTGCGGAAAATGGTGGCCTTACAGTGCCGGAAGGGATGTTGCGTTGCTGACTAGCTTCATTGGCCGAGGGTGCTACAACCTTAAGGGACGTTTGGTAGTTAGTCCAGGCTTGAAAATGCATGGTGGTTAAGTGTCTATGCATGCAACTAGTATTGAGACTTTTCAGATTCTGACCTCTGCTTAAGCTAGTTGAACATTTTTGACAGATGACTTTGCGCTGATCAATTGGATGTTGTTTAAAAAAATGCCAGACTGCACTCTTCCTAGCATCGGATCCCTTTTCAGGGATTGCAGACTGAGCTTTAACCGGATGGCCACGCTGTCCTCCAACAGGTTTTGGCTTTGACACGCGTTTTGGGCCAGATACGGGCCCGGCAGATGGAACCTGTTGCGATGTTGATGCCTGCTGCGGCCCCTCCTCCACCTCCGCTTCTGAACTACTGCCGCCTGCACCCTGTTCCCCCAATGGATGCCAATCGGGGTCAACAACTGGGTCATCTATTACCTCCTCTTCGAGCTCATGTGCAACTTCGTCTGTGTCACTGTGTCGGTCGGTGGTATAGCGTTCGTGGCGGGGCAACATAGTCTCATCAGGGTCTGATTGTGGATCAGTACCCTGAGAGGGCAATGTTGTGGTCTGAGTCAAAGGAGCAGCATAGTACTCTGGCTGTGGCTGTGCATCAGTGCACTCCATGTCAGAATCTACTTGTAATGGGCATGGCCTGTTAAGTGTTTCACTTTCTAAGCCAGGGACGGTATGTGTAAAGAGCTCCATGGAGTAACCCGTTGTGTCGCCTGCTGCATCCTTCTCTCTTGTTGTAGTTTTTGCTGAAGAGGACAAGGAAGCGACTTGTCCGTGACCGTGAACATCCACAAGCGACGCGCTGCTTTTACATTTACCAGTTTCAGAAGAGGAGGCAAAAGAGCTAGAGGCTGAGTCTGCAATGTAAGCCAAAACTTGCTGTGCGCTGCTCCGGCTTTAAAAGCGGTTTTCCTACTCCCAGAAAAGAGCGTTCGAGGCCTTGTGTAGCCAGATGACGAAACTGGCTCCACAGCTCCAGACTTAGGTGGAATATTTTTATCCCCACGACCACCTGATGCTCCACTACCACTACCATCATTACCAGCTGACAATGAACGCCCACGGCCATGACCTCTTGCACCAGACTTCCTCATTGTTTTAAAAACTTAACCAAAGTAACTTTATTTGTTGCTGTCAAACAACTTACACGGTGAGCTATAACTTCAGTATGATTTCAATATCCCTTAACAGGTTGGTGAGACCACAAGGAAAATCAGGCACAATGTTACACACTCTGTTTTCTGTGGCACCAAATCACAGAGATGCCACACACGCAGAACTGTCACTCGTGATTTTTTAAAGGTAGATTTTAGAACCCAAATCAAGCAAAAAAATAAATAGGCTTTCTATGGCCCACAATTTGAGAGAGAGAGATGGCACACCCAGGAGTCAAGACTGGCACACAAGCAGAAAGGGCAATATTAATCTCCCACTGTTTTTTTTTTTTTTTTTTTTTTTTCAGGGAGACTTTAGAAACCAAATAAGATAAAATGATTTTTTCAGGGACAATTTAGAAACCAAATAATAATAATAAAAAAAGGCTTTCTATGGCCCACTGGGTGAGAGATGGCACACACAGGAGTCAGGAGTGGCACACAAGCCCTGACTGAGGCCAATATTTTTCTCTCACTGATTGATGTAGTGATTTTTTTAAAGGTAGATTTTAGAACCCAAATCAAGCAAAAAAATAAATAGGCTTTCTATGGCCCACTGAGTGAGAGATGGCACACACAGGAGTCAGGAGTGGCACACAAGCCCTGACTGAGGCCAATATTTTTCTCCCACTGATTGATGTAGTGATTTTTTTAAAGGTAGACTTTAGAACCCAAATCAAGAAAAAATAAAATAGGCTTTCTATGGCCCACAATTTGAGAGAGAGAGATGGCACACCCAGGAGTCAAGACTGGCACACAAGCAGAAAAGGCAATATTAATCTCCCACTGTTTTTTTATTTTTTTATTTTTTTTCAGGGAGACTTTAGAAACCAAATAAGATAAAATGATTTTTTCAGGGACAATTTAGAAACTAAATAATAATTAAAAAAAGGCTTTCTATGGCCCACTGAGTGAGAGATGGCACACACAGGAGTCAGGAGTGGCACACAAGCCCTGACTGAGGCCAATATTTTTCTCCCACTGATTGATGTAGTGATTTTTTTGAAGGTAGACTTTAGAACCCAAATCAAGAAAAAACAAAATAGGCTTTCTATGGCCCACAATTTGAGAGAGAGAGATGGCACACTCAGGAGTCAAGACTGGCACACAAGCAGAAAGGGCAATATTAATCTCCCACTGTTTTTTTATTTTTTTATTTTTTTTCAGGGAGACTTTGGAAACCAAATAAGATAAAATGATTTTTTCAGGGACAATTTAGAAACCAAATAATAATAATAACAAAAAGGCTTTCTATGGCCCACTGAGTGAGAGATGGCACACACAGGAGTCAGGAGTGGCACACAAGCCCTGACTGAGGCCAATATTTTTCTCCCACTGATTGATGTAGTGATTTTTCTAAAAGGTAGATTTTAGAACCCAAATCAAGCAAAAAAATAAATAGGCTTTCTATGGCCCACTGAGTGAGAGATGGCACACACAGGAGTCAGGAGTGGCACACAAGCCCTGACTGAGGCCAATATTTTTCTCCCACTGATTGATGTAGTGATTTTTTTAAAGGTAGACTTTAGAACCCAAATCAAGAAAAAACAAAATAGGCTTTCTATGGCCCACAATTTGAGAGAGAGAGATGGCACACTCAGGAGTCAAGACTGGCACACAAGCAGAAAGGGCAATATTAATCTCCCACTGTTTTTTTATTTTTTTATTTTTTTTTCAGGGAGACTTTGGAAACCAAATAAGATAAAATGATTTTTTCAGGGACAATTTAGAAACCAAATAATAATAATAACAAAAAGGCTTTCTATGGCCCACTGAGTGAGAGATGGCACACACAGGAGTCAGGAGTGGCACACAAGCCCTGACTGGGGCCAATATTTTTCTCCCACTGATTGATGTAGTGATTTTTTTAAAGGAAGATTTTAGAACCCAAATCAAGCAAAAAAATAAATAGGCTTTCTATGGCCCACTGAGTGAGGGATGGCACACACAGGAGTCAGGAGTGGCACACAAGCCCTGACTGAGGCCAATATTTTTCTCCCACTGATTGATGTAGTGATTTTTTTAAAGGTACATTTTAGAACCCAAATCAAGCAAAAAAATAAATAGGCTTTCTATGGCCCACTGAGTGAGAGATGGCACACACAGGAGTCAGGAGTGGCACACAAGCCCTGACTGAGGCCAATATTTTTCTCCCACTGATTGATGTAGTGATTTTTTTAAAGGTAGATTTTAGAACCCAAATCAAGCAAAAAAAAAAATAGGCTTTATATGGCCCACTGAGTGAGAGATGGCACACAAGCCCTGACTGAGGCCAATATTTTTCTCCCACTGATTGATGTAGTGATTTTTTTAAAGGTAGACTTTAGAACCCAAATCAAGAAAAAATAAAATAGGCTTTCTATGGCCCACAATTTGAGAGAGAGAGATGGCACACCCAGGAGTCAAGACTGGCACACAAGCAGAAAGGGCAATATTAATCTCCCACCGTTTTTTTATTTTTTTATTTTTTTTCAGGGAGACTTTAGAAACCAAATAAGATAAAATGATTTTTTCAGGGACAATTTAGAAACCAAATAATAATAATAAAATAAAAGGCTTTCTATGGCCCACTGAGTGAGAGATGGCACACACAGGAGTCAGGAGTGGCACACAAGCCCTGACTGAGGCCAATATTTTTCTCCCACTGATTGATGTAGTGATTTTTTTAAAGGTAGACTTTAGAACCCAAATCAAAAAAAAAAAAATAGGCTTTCTATGGCCCACAATTTGAGAGAGAGAGATGGCACACCCAGGAGTCAAGACTGGCACACAAGCAGAAAGGGCAATATTAATCTCCCACCGTTTTTTTATTTTTTTATTTTTTTTCAGGGAGACTTTAGAAACCAAATAAGATAAAATGATTTTTTCAGGGACAATTTAGAAACCAAATAATAATAATAAAATAAAAGGCTTTCTATGGCCCACTGAGTGAGAGATGGCACACACAGGAGTCAGGAGTGGCACACAAGCCCTGACTGAGGCCAATATTTTTCTCCCAGTGATTGATGTAGTGATTTTTTTAAAGGTAGATTTTAGAACCCAAATCAAGCAAAAAAATAAATAGGCTTTCTATGGCGCACTGAGTGAGAGATGGCACACACAGGAGTCAGGAGTGGCACACAAGCCCTGACTGAGGCCAATATTTTTCTCCCACTGATTGATGTAGTGATTTTTTTAAAGGTAGATTTTAGAACTCAAATCAAGCAAAAAAATAAATAGGCTTTCTATGGCCCACTGAGTGAGAGATGGCACACACAGGAGTCAGGAGTGGCACACAAGCCCTGACTGAGGCCAATATTTTTCTCCCACTGATTGATGTAGTGATTTTTTTAAAGGTAGATTTTAGAACCCAAATCAAGCAAAAAAATAAATAGGCTTTCTATGGCCCACAATTTGAGAGAGAGAGATGGCACACCCAGGAGTCAAGACTGGCACACAAGCAGAAAGGGCAATATTAATCTCCCACCGTTTTTTTATTTTTTTATTTTTTTTCAGGGAGACTTTAGAAACCAAATAAGATAAAATGATTTTTTCAGGGACAATTTAGAAACCAAATAATAATAATAAAATAAAAGGCTTTCTATGGCCCACTGAGTGAGAGATGGCACACACAGGAGTCAGGAGTGGCACACAAGCCCTGACTGAGGCCAATATTTTTCTCCCAGTGATTGATGTAGTGATTTTTTTAAAGGTAGATTTTAGAACCCAAATCAAGCAAAAAAATAAATAGGCTTTCTATGGCGCACTGAGTGAGAGATGGCACACACAGGAGTCAGGAGTGGCACACAAGCCCTGACTGAGGCCAATATTTTTCTCCCACTGATTGATGTAGTGATTTTTTTAAAGGTAGATTTTAGAACTCAAATCAAGCAAAAAAATAAATAGGCTTTCTATGGCCCACTGAGTGAGAGATGGCACACACAGGAGTCAGGAGTGGCACACAAGCCCTGACTGAGGCCAATATTTTTCTCCCACTGATTGATGTAGTGATTTTTTTAAAGGTAGATTTTAGAACCCAAATCAAGCAAAAAAATAAATAGGCTTTCTATGGCCCACTGAGTGATAGATGGCACACACAGGGATGGCACTCTAGCAGAAATGCCAATCTTAACCCCTTAAGCCCGTATGACGTACTATACCGTCGAGGTGGGGTGGGCCTTAATTCCCGGTGACGGGATAGTACGTCATACGCGATCGGCTGCGCTCACGGGGGGAGCGCGGCCGATCGCGGCCGGGTGTTGGCTGCATATCGCAGCTGACATCCGGCACTATGTGCCAGGAGCGGTCACGGACCGCCCCCGGCACATTAACCCCCGGCACACCGCGATCAAACATGATCGCGGTGTACCGGCGGTACAGGGAAGCATCGCGCAGGGAGGGGGCTCCCTGCGTGCTTCCCTGAGACGATCGGTACAAGGTGATGTACTCACCTCGTACCGAACGTCTTCTCCCTGCAGGCCCCGGATCCAAAATGGCCGAGGGGCTGTATCCGGGTCCTGCAGGGAGCACTTCCGGGTCGGAGCAGGCTGCAGATGAAAGCTGCAGCCTGCTCCGATGAAAGTATGATCGCCGATCTGATAGAGTGCTGTGCACACTATCAGATCTGCGATCTGTGATGTCCCCCCCTGGGACAAAGTAAAAAAGTTAAAAAAAAAATTTCCACATGTGTGTAAAAAAAAAAAAAAAAAAAAAAAAAAATCCTAAATAAATAATAATAAAAAAAAAAATATTATTCCCATAAATACATTTCTTTATCTAAAAAAAACAAACAAAAACAATAAAAGTACACATATTTAGTATCGCCGCGTCCGTAACGACCCAACCTATAAAACTGGCCCACTAGTTAACCCCTTCAGTAAACACCGTAAGAAAAAAAAAAAAAACGAGGCAAAAAACAACGCTTTATTACCATACCGCCGAACAAAAAGTGGAATAACACGCGATCAAAAAGACGGATATAAATAACCATGTTACCGCTGAAAACGTCATCTTGTCCCGCAAAAAACGAGCCGCCATACAGCATCATCAGCAAAAAAATTAAAAAGTTATAGTCCTCAGAATAAAGCGATGCCAAAATAATTATTTTTTCTATAAAATAGTTTTTATCGTATAAAAGCGTCAAAACATAAAAAAATGATATAAATGAGGTATCGCTGTAATCGTACTGACCCGACGAATAAAACTGCTTTATCAATTTTACCAAGCGCAGAACGGTATAAACGCCTCTCCCAAAAGAAATTCATGAATAGCTGGTTTTTGGTTATTCTGCCTCACAAAAATCGGAATAAAAAGTGATAAAAAATGTCACGTGTCCGAAAATGTTACCAATAAAAACATCAACTCGTCCCGCAAAAAACAAGACCTCACATGACTCTGTGGACCAAAATGTGGAAAAATTATAGGTCTCAAAATGTGGAGACGCAAAAACTTTTTTGCTATAAAAAGCGTCTTTTAGTCTGGTTTCACACTTGCGTTTTTATCTGCATGCGTTTTTTAAAAAAACCGCATGTGTGAAAAAATGCATGTAAACGCGGTAAAACGCATGCGTTTTTATAGAAAAACACAAGAAAACAAGAAAAAAACAAAAAACCCTAACCCTACCCCTAACCCTACCCCTAACCTGAAATACGTGGCACTGAAATACGTGGCACTGAAATATACGTTTATATACGTATATACGTATATAAGTGCCACGATATTTCAGTGGCCACGTATATAAGTGCCACGTATTTAAGTGCCACGTATTTCCACGTATTTAAGTGCCACGTATTTAAGTGCCACGTATTTCAGTGCCACGTATTTACGTGCCACGTATTTACGTGCCACGTATTTTTCAGCCTGAAATACGTGGCACTGAAATACGTGGCACTGAAATATCGTGGCACTGAAATATCGTGGCACTGAAATATCGTGGCACTGAAGTATTTACGTGCCACGTATTTTTCAGTGCCTGAAATACGTGGCACTGAAATACGTGGCACTGAAATATCGTGGCACTGAAGTATTTACGTGCCACGTATTTTTCAGTGCCTGAAATACGTGGCACTGAAATACGTGGCACTGAAATACGTGGCACTGAAATACGTGGCACTGAAATACGTGGCACTGAAATATCGTGGCACTGAAATACGTGGCACTTAAATACGTGGCTCTTAAATACGTGGCTCTTAAATACGTGGCTCTTAAATACGTGGCACTTATATACGTGGCACTTATATACGTGGCACTTATGACTGTCAGAAAATGTTCAGTAAACGGTTAGGGGTGAGGTTAGGGGTAGGGTTTCAGGTAGAATTGGGGAGTTTCCACTGTTCAGGCACATCAGGGGCTCTCCAAACGCGACATGGCGTCCAATCTCAATTCCAGCCAATTCTGCGTTGAAAAAGTAAAACAGTGCTCCTTCCCTTCCGAGCTCTCCCGTGCGTCCAAAAAGGGGTTTACCCCAACATATGGGGTATCAGCGTACTAGGGACAAATTGAACAACAACTTCTGGGGTCCAAGTTCTCTTGTTATCCTTGGGAAAATAAAAATTTGGGGGGCTAAAAATCATTTTTGTGGGAAAAAAAATATGTTTTATTTTCACGGCTCTGCGTTGTAAACTGTAGTGAAACACTTGGGGGTTCAAAGTTCTCACAACACATCTAGATAAGTTCCTTGGGAGGTCTAGTTTCCAATATGGGGTCACTTGTGGGGGGTTTGTACTATTTGGGTACATCAGGGGCTCTGCAAATGCAACGTGACGCCTGCAGACCAATCCATTTAAGTCTGCATTCCAAATGGCGCTCCTTCCCTTCCAAGCTCTGTCATGCGCCCAAACAGTGGTTCCCCCCCACATAGGGGGTATCAGCGTACTCAGGACAAATTGGACAACAACTTTTAGGGTCCAATTTATCCTGATACCCTTGTGAAAATACAAAACTGGGGGCTAAAAAATCAGTTTTGTGAAAAAAAAAATAATTTTTATTTTCACGGCTCTGCGTTATAAACTGTAGTGAAACACTTGGGGGTTCAAAGTTCTCACAACACATCTAGATAAGTTCCTTGGGGGGTCTAGTTTCCAATATGGGGTCACTTGTGGGGGGTTTGTACTGTTTGGGTACATCAGGGGCTCTGCAAATGCAACGTGACGCCTGCAGACCAATCCATTTAAGTCTGCATTCCAAATGGCGCTCCTTCCCTTCCGAGCTCTGTCATGCGCCCAAACAGTGGTCCCCCCCCACAAATGGGGTATCAGCGTACTCCAGACAAATTGGACAACAACTTTTGGGGTCCAATTTATCCTGATACCCTTGTGAAAATACAAAACTGGGGGCTAAAAAATCATTTTTGTGAAAAAAAAAAATAATTTTTATTTTCACGGCTCTGCGTTATAAACTGTAGTGAAACACTTGGGGGTTCAAAGCTCTCAAAACACATCTAGATAAGTTCCTTAGGGGGTCTACTTTCCAAAATGGTGTCACTTGTGGGGGGGTTTAATGTTTAGGCACATCAGGGGCTCTCCAAACGCAACATGGCATCCCATCTTAATTCCAGTCAATTTTGCATTGAAAAGTAAAATAGCGCTTCTTCCCTTCTGAGCTCTGCTATGCGCCCAAACAATGGTTTACACCCACATATGGGGTATCGTCGTACTCAGGACAAATTGCACAACAACTTTTGTGGTCTAATTTCTTCTCTTACCCTTGGGGAAATAAAAAAATGGGGGTGAAAAGATCATTTTTGTGAAAAAATATGATTTTTTATTTTTACGGCTCTGCATTATAAACTTCTGTGAAGCACTTGTTGGGTCAAAGTGCTCAACACACATCTAGATAAGTTCCTTAAGGGGTCTACTTTCCAAAATGGTGTCACTCGTGGGGGGTTTCAATGTTTAGGCACATTAGGGGCTCTCCAAATGCAACATGGCGTCCCATCTCAATTCCAGTCAATTTTGCATTGAAAAGTCAAATGGCGCTCCTTCCCTTCCGAGCTCTGCCCTGCGCCCAAACAATGGTTTACACCCACATATGGGGTATCAGCGTACTCAGGACAAATTGCACAACAATTTTTGGGGTCCAATTTCTTCTCTCACCCTTGGGAAAATAAAAAATTGGGGGTGAAAAGATCATTTTTGTGAAAAAATATGATTTTTTATTTTTACGGCTCTGCATTATAAACTTCTGTAAAGCACTTGTTGGGTCAAAGTGCTCACCACACATCTAGATAAGTTCCTTAGGGGGTCTACTTTCCAAAATGGTGTCACTTGTTAGGGGTTTCAATGTTTAGGCACATCAGGGGCTCTCCAAATGCAACATGGCGTCCCATCTCAATTCCAGTCAATTTTGCATTGAAAAGTCAAATGGCGCTCCTTTGCTTCCAAGCTCTGCCATGCGCCCAAACTATGGTTTACCCCCACATATGGGGTATCAGCATACTCAGGACAAATTGTACAACAACTTTTGGGGTCTATTTTCTCCTGTTACCCTTGGTAAAATAAAACAAATTGGAGCTGAAATAAATTTTGTGTGAAAAAAAGTTAAATGTTCATTTTTATTTAAACATTCCAAAAATTCCTGTGAAACACCTGAAGGGTTAATAAACTTCTTGAAAGTGGTTTTGAGTACCTTGAGGGGTGCAGTTTTTAGAATGGTGTCACACTTGGGTATTTTCTGTCATATAGACCCGTCAAAATGACTTCAAATGAGATGTGGTCCCTAAAAAAAAATGGTGTTGTAAAAATGAGAAATTGCTGGTCAACTTTTAACCCTTATAACTCCGTCACAAAAAAAAATTTTGGTTCCAAAATTGTGCTGATGTAAAGTAGACATGTGGAAAATGTTATTTATTAAGTATTTTGTGTGACATATGTCTGTGATTTAAGGGCATAAAAATTCAAAGTTGGAAAATTGCAAAATTTTCAAAATTTTCGCCAAATATTCATTTTTTTCACAAATAAACGCAAGTTATATCGAATAAATTTTACCACTATCATGAAGTACAATATGTCACGAGAAAACAATGTCAGAATCGCCAAGATCCGTTGAAGCGTTCCAGAGTTATAACCTCATAAAGGGACAGTGGTCAGAATTGTAAAAATTGGCCTGGTCATTAACGTGCAAACCACCCTCGGGGCTTAAGGGGTTAATCTCCCACAAAAAAACAAAACAAAACAGGGACTGTCCTACAATTACTATCTCCCTGCAGTAATCTCAGCCAGGTATGGCAGGCAGCAATAAGGAGTGGACTGATGCACAAATTAAATAAAAAGTGTGGACAAACAAAAAAGATAGCTGTGCAGAAAGGAAGGAACAAGAGGATTTGTGCTTTGAAAAAAGCAGTTGGTTTGCACAGTGGCGTACACACAGCAATACAGCTATCAGGGAGCCTTCTAGGGCAGCCCAATGAGCTACAGCGCTGAGAGAAAAAAAAAATGTAGCTTCCACTGTCCCTGCACACCGAAGGTGGTGTTGGACAGTGGAAATCGCTACAGCACAAGCGGTTTGGTGGTTAATGGACCCTGCCTAACGCTCTCCCTGCTTCTGACGAAGCGGCAGCAACCTCTCCCTAAGCTCAGATCAGCAGCAGTGAGATGGCGGTCGGCGGGAACGCCCCTTTATAGCCCCTGTGACGCCGCAGACAGCAAGCCAATCACTGCAATGCCCTTCTCTAAGATGGTGGGGACCAGGACCTATGTCATCACGCTGCCCACACTCTGCGTTCACCTTCATTGGCTGAGAAATGGCGCTTTTCGCGTCATTGAAACGCGACTTTGGCACGAAAGTCGCGTACCGCATGGCCGACCCCGCACAGGGGTCGGATCGCGTTTCATGAAACCCGACTTTGCCAAAAGTCGGCGACTTTTGAAAATGAACGACCCGTTTCGCTCAACCCTAAGCGCAACCCTTTTTTGTGTAAGGGACTCTAAGACTGACAGCAGAGACCAGCAGGACAGCTGAACTGCAAGTTACTTGTCTGCCCCAATATCCAGGAGGCACAGTGACACATAGAGTCCGGGTCATGATAGAGACCCTGTAAAAAGGCTCAAGTCACCTTTCATACAGGTTTGTGTCCCACCTTTACGGAGGACAGAGAGAACTGTGAGGACCTTATCAGATGCCATAGGCAGTAAGGGACTACAACACCACCGCGCTAGAGGAAGGCTTTTATCTCCACCTGGTAAAGGGGAACACTGGATTCGCTTCCAAGCTGGCCGGACCCTGCCTGTACCTGGGATCTGGTACCCTTGACTGCGGTTGCCTGAAGCCTACAGTAAGCCAGGTGAAGAGACTGCACACCTGTGTCCTCATTCTTTACTGCACCGTTCACCATCCTCATCTATACACCAGGAGCCCTGGGGACATACTTCACCTGTGGCAAGTTATACCATCTAGCTGCCATAACATCACCCTAGTGGACCCCTCTAAGCAGCGTCGGTTCCCACTGACCGAATACTACAGGTGGTGTCAGGAACAAACTTTATTCCTAAAACCCCTTTAAATACTTCCCCTTTTACATGGGCGACCAGGGCCATGGACCAGGTCGCCGCCACCATGACATCCCCCTGTGAGTATCGGACCCAGTGCTGAGTACCCCACGGCCCTGGCGGGCAACTCACTATCACAAAAAGATATATATGTGTGTATATATGCAACGGTTTACTAATAATAATAATAATAATAATAATAATTTTTATTTATATAGTGCCAACATATTCCGCAGCACTTTACAATTAAGCGGGGACATGTACAGACAAATTCAATACAAGTTAAGACAATTTAAACAGTGACATTAGGAGTGAGGTCCCTGCTCGCAAGCTTACAATCTACAAGGAAATGGGTGGGACACAATAGGTGAAAGTGCTTGTTATTTCATGTCTGGCAACGGTCATCAGCCCGTGTGTTTAAGTGCAATAGTCAAGTATCAAGTGCAGTTATCATGTGCATGGAGGGTGTGGAGACAGATGAATAGTAGGGTGCAGATTTAGAATAATATTTGGAAGGAGGGAACAGGGCAAAGTTAGTTTACTGAGTAGTTGATGTGGTAGGCTTGTTTGAAGAGATGGGTTTTTAAAGCGCGCTTGAATAGGTCGGGGCTAGGTATCAGTCTGATCGCCTGGGGAAGTGCATTCCAGAGAGCTGGCGCAGCACGAGAGAAGTCTTGGAGACGGAGGTGCAAGGTTCGGATTATGGGGGATGTTAGCCTTATGTCATTTGTAGAAAGGAGGGCACGTGTAGGGCGATTAGCAGAAATGAGAGAGGAGATATAAGGCAGTGCAGAACTGTGGAGGGCTTTGTGGGTGAGAGAGATGAGTTTATACTGGACCCTGTAGTGAATGGGTAGCCAGTGTAATGACTGGCACAAGATGGAGGCATCGGTGAAGCTGTTGGACAGAAATATGACCCTGGCTGCCGCATTCAAGATGGATTGGAGAGGAGAAAGTTTGGTAAGAGGGAGACCGATCAGAAGAGAGTTGCAGTAGTCCAGAGCAGAATGAATAAGAGCGACAGTAAGAGTCTTAGCAGTTTCAAAGGTGACAAAAGGTCGGATTCTGGAGATGTTTTTAAGATGCAGGTGACAAGAGCGAGTGAGTGATCGGATATAGGGAGTAAAGGAAAGATCGGTGTCGAATATGAGCCCAAGACAGCAGGCATGCTGCTTGGGAATTATGGTTGAACCCTCCAGGGTAATTTCGATGTTGGGAAGAGTGAGGTTAGTAGAAGGGAGAAACACAAGAAGTTCCGTTTTGGAGAGATTTAGTTTCAGATAGAGGGAGGACATGATGTTAGAGACAGCAGACAGACAATCATTGGTATTTTGAATTAGGGTAGGGGTGATGACAGGGGAAGAAGTGTATAATTGGGTGTCATCAGCATAGAGATGATAATGGAACCCAAATCTGCTGATTATTTGTCCAATAGAGGCCGTGTATAGAGAGAAGAGGAGGGGGCCTAGGACTGAGCCCTGCGGAACCCCGATAGTAAGGTGACGAGGAGAGGAAGAGGAGCCGGCAAAGGATACAGTGAAGGAGCGGTCAGAGAGGTAGGAGGAGAACCAGGAGAGGGCTGTGTCCTTGAGGCCTATGGAGCGGAGCATAGTGAGAAGGAGCTGGTGATCCACAGTGTCAAATACGGCAGAGAGATCCAGGAGAATCAGCAGAGAGCAATGACCTTTGGATTTAGCTGTTATTAGATCATTAGAGACTTTAGTGAGGGCAGTTTCTGTGGAGTGTAAAGAGCGGAAACCAGATTGTAAGGGGTCGAGAAGAGAGTTATTGGAGAGATAGCGGATTAGACGGGAGTGGACCAAGCGTTCCAGGAGTTTAGAGATGAAGGAAAGGTTAGAGGCAGGTCTGTAGTTAGCAGTGCAGTTCTGGTCCAGGGATGGCTTTTTAAGTAAAGGGGTTATGATGGCATGTTTAAATGAGGAGGGAAAGATACCTGAAGAAAGAGAGAGGTTAAATAATTTAGTCAGGTGAGTGGTGACCACTGGTGAGAGAGACTGCAGGAGAGGTGAAGGAATGGGGTCACTGTTGCAGGTTGTAGGCCGAGCAGAAGCGAGGAGCTTGGAAACTTCTTCTTCTGAGACAGGCTCAAAGATGTCTAGTGAGCTTGAGGTGCTGCAGGGAAGGGGATCCAGGCACTGAGGAGATTGGGGTGAGATATCCTGATGTATGTGGTTGATTTTTTTCTAGGAAGTAAGTGGCCAGATCCTCACCACTGAGATTGGTGACGGGGGCCTGTACTTTAGGTTTCAGGAGGGAGTTTAAGGTTTCAAAAAGTCGTTTTGGGTTGTTGGATAGTGAGGTGATGAGGGTGTTGAGTAGGATTGTTTGGCCAGATAAAGGGCAGAGTTATAGGTTTTGAGCATGAACTTATAGTGGATGAAGTCTTCTGCTAAGAAAGATTTTTTCCACTGCCGCTCTGCACACCTTTACTACAATATACATAAAAATATCATTCTTAAGATCCATACCTTTTGGAATTTATGTGTCAAGTGTTGGTATCCAACATCCTTTTTTTTGGAAATGCCAGATTAATTTTTTTTGATATAGTGATGTATGAACGTTACCTATAACACTGGTCAACAGCATTTTTGGTGCCAAAGATATTTCATCGAATTTAGGGTATTTTTGGGGTGCTGATTCTGAATATGTCATCAGTTTTGCCAGATTGGCTCAAGTTTTTGAGATTTTTGGTATCTTATTTATAGCACTTGTTGGTAAATGCGACGCATCATCTCATTAATTTCTTTGGATTAGTACTTGAACTGAGCAGTTCTCAATATAGTTTTGTGTTAATTAGTGTTCTAAAAGTTTGTTCATAGCTTGATTTTTGCACTAACTTTATGTTGTTGTCTGTTTTCCAGTGAAAAGCATGAACTCATCAAGAAGAAGTTGTCTTAACGATCCAGACTCATTCTGTTACATTTGTGGTGAATACACACTGCCAAAACATAGAAGAAACATAACAGACTTCGTAAAAAAAGTGTATTTTGCCTATTTTGGGGTTATGCTTGGGGACCAAGACAAGTTTTGGGCACCACACATAGTGTGCAAAGCATGTATCGAATTATTACGAAAATGGAGCAAAGGACAAAGAAAAAGCTTCAAATTTGGTGTTCCAATGGTGTGGAGAGAGCCAAAAAATCATCATGATGACTGTTATTTATGGTAAACACAGGTACAGGCACATCTTCACAATGAGGGACAGGCCTTCTTGCAGATTCCATGTTACTCCCATTTTCGTTTCTTATGCTTATTGAATCCTTGCACTTGCACTGCACAGAAATAACAGTCATCATGATGATTTTTTGGCTCTCTCCACACCATTGGAACACCAAATTTGAAGCTTTTTCTTTGTCCTTTGCTCCATTTTCGTAATAATTCGATACATGCTTTGCACACTATGTGTGGTGCCCAAAACTTGTCTTGGTCCCCAAGCATAACCCCAAAATAGGCAAAATACACTTTTTTTACGAAGTCTGTTATGTTTCTTCTATGTTTTGGCAGTGTGTATTCACCACAAATGTAACAGAATGAGTCTGGATCGTTAAGACAACTTCTTCTTGATGAGTTCATGCTTTTCACTGGAAAACAGACAACAACATAAAGTTAGTGCAAAAATCAAGCTATGAACAAACTTTTAGAACACTAATTAACACAAAACTATATTGAGAACTGCCCAGTTCAAGTACTAATCCAAAGAAATTAATGAGATGATGCGTCGCATTTACCAACAAGTGCTATAAATAAGATACCAAAAATGTCAAAAACTTGAGCCAATCTGGCAAAACTGATAGCATATTCAGAATCAGCACCCCAAAAATACCCCAAATTCATTAAAATATTTTGGACACCAGAAAAAAAAAATTTTTTTGTTGACCTGTGTAATGGTATTACCTGTTAGACATAGATCCAAAAATGAAATTTGATAACTAGGGCCAGACAATTTGAACTGTAAATTTTAGTTATTGTTTTTAAGGTGACAAAGTTTTGTATGGTTTCCATACATGGTGACCATTCAAAATGCAGCTCATCCATGTAGCGGATATACCAAACCGTGTCACCAAAAGAAGGGGAGTCATTTTTGTAAATACCGTAAGTTTCTCTTTCCACCATGACATGTACAAAATTGCAAGGAACGGAGAACATTTCGATCCCATCGGGGCACCTTGCATCAAGAAATAGAAGTAAGAGTAAAATAAAATGTTGTTACAAATAGTCTAATACTAGTAAAATGCATTGTTTGAACTCCATAGAAATTTAGCTATATTGATTGAGATGGAACTGCATAGCCTCCTTGGCTAAATGATGGGGAATAGTAGAATATAAGTTAAAACATTACAGGTATTGTTTTTCTCATTTAAATTTGTAAAAAATATTAAGAATAATAGTACTGTATTTTACGTAACCAGGGATTCTAGCCACTAATGCTTGCAGGTGTTCATCTAGCTGTACACTTAAACCCTCATTATTGAACCTATATCTTCCAAAAAAATGGGGCGTGAAGGTAGAGGAAGAGGATTATCTTTGCGTAATATATCTTCTCCTAGCCTTTTTCAATCATATAAAGATGATTCCTTCTGGCTATCCTCAAAAGATTTCTTCAGATATTTGCAGGTATGCCGTTAATAGGGAGCATCAATTTTCTATTTCACGTTGTGTCAACCACACAATAAAATAATGTATTAATTGCGACATATATCATGTTATATACTGCACAGATAGTCATGCTTGCCAAAAGTGCTGCATAGGTTGTACAACTCGCAAACTCAAAACACGTATCACCAAACATATTGCGAATATTGCTAGCCGTAACAGCACTTATTTAGGTGACCACAATTCAGACATTTCTACCTTTTCTTTCAATGTAATAGGTAAAGTCACATTTTCAAAAAGAGGGTGAGAGCAGCAGAAGTTGCTGATGCTGCATGAGGCATATTGGATACTAACGTTTGACACAAAAATTCCACAAGGTATGGTGGATGTTAAGAATGATCTTTTATATGTCTATTGAAGTAAACAGTTGCTTATATACAGTACCTTTTTGCGATATCTTAGCTCCGTACTAGGTGCTGTTAATTCATCATTTGTACATTACAATGTGAGTGGTTCTTACATGCCTGGATGTGATTGCTTCCTATGTATTTAAAAGAGGCTATGTACAATTGTTCTTCATATTACGATGAAGAGCCTTTTGCCAGAAATGCTGCTGTTTGCAGAAGTTACATTTTATTAGCATACACTATAATAACCAATTTGTAAATGTTTTTCACATGAAAAGTGAAGTCAAACTAAGTGTATTACCATGCACTTTATAAATGACTATCAAAAATAGTTATTGTACAAATAATATTACAATAAAATTAACAACAGAACAAATACATATCTGAGATTTCAGAATGGGCCATAGCTTCCAAAAAATATTTTTTATATATACAGTAGATTTTAGCTCAGATCAGAACTTAAAGGAGTTGTCCGATATTTAACACAGAAGACCAAATACTTCACATTGGGAAGTTAAGCATTATGACTAATACATCTATTAAAATGATGTACCAGTACTCCTACTCAGGATACCTCAGCTCAGCTGTCATTTTTTGTTTCCTTCATATTACGTTATCATGCCTAGTGCATGCACAACTGGAACGTCATCATTTATGTCAGCGTGGGGGTTTGATTATATCTCGGTTAGGACATGGTTTTACAACATGCTCGGTCTCTTCTCTTCTACCCATGCATGACTCTTGCATCCTAGTAAATGATGCCTCCTATCACCAGCACCTGCCCCATCAGGTTTACTTTGAATTACACCTAAAATTAAAAATTAATTATTTATTGTCCCACCTCTGATTGCTGTCTGATCTGCTGCAATAGACACTAATGGTACAAATTCCCTCTGCTTGCTGTCTCCTGCAATATATTGTAATGGTACAACTTCCCACCTCTGATTGCTGTCTGATCTGCTGCAATAGACTCTAATGGCACAAATTCCCTCTGCTTGCTGTCTGCCATCTGCCCCTTTACCATCTAGAAACATATTTTAATGTTCCAGCTAATTAATTGGTCTAATTAATTTGGTGCATTGAACTTAATACCCACTGTTGCATATCCATGACTGGGATCAGTCTAGATCTTATCTGGTGGAAGGTGTTAAAATAGATGTAGCCAGGCTGAATGTCTTTTTTCATCTATCCACACCAGGATGTGTTGAGCGGCTGTCCCTAATTTATAACTAACCAGCTCCCATAATCCCACTCTCCTCTCCCTGTGCTGGGGGCCTATAAATTTAGTTTCATTCTTAGGGGTGCACGCATGTGTGGGGTCGAACGCATTCAGCAAAGCATCGCATTAGCTAAGCATAAAGCTAAAAGGCAGTTACTCCATGGCAGTTAGTCAGGGCAGGAGTCAGGTAACTCACACTATGTTCTCCCTTCTATCCATGTGCTTTATTCCAATCCTCCGATGTTCCCTTGCAATCCACATTCACCGCCCAATCCCCCCTCCTTCACGACTCATATACATCAGCTCCTCTCTCCTTTCCTCTCCCATGTACAACTCCCATGCACTTCTCACCTTCCTGAAAAACCTCAGCCCATCTTGCCCAAACACACTGCACAAAAAAACTTCATACAATTCCAAAAACTTCTTGCTCTTTATCTTCAGACTCCTACTGATTTCAGGGGACATCTCCCCCAGCCCCGGTCCCCCATCCCCCAACCTCAAGCGCTACCCTACCTTATATCAAAAAGCCATACTAACCTTATTAATATTACTTGCACTCCCTAACCTCTCTCTTTCAATTGTGCCCTTTGGAATCCACGGTCTGTATGTAACAAGCTTTCTTTCCTGCACAACTACTTTCTGAACAACTCTCTGATTCTGTTGGCCCTCACTTAAACCTGGATCCAGGACTCTGACACTGTCTCCCCCGCTGCCATTTCTCATGGTGGCTTACAATTCTTCCATTCCCCGAGACCCATAAACAGACCTGGTGGTGGAGTCAGCATACTCCTGTCCCCACAATGCACTTTCCAGGTCATTCCCCCAGTTCCGTCACCCTCATTCCCTTCTTTTGCGGCCCACACCAACAGGCTCTTTTGTCCCCTCTCCTTCAGAGTAGCGGTCATATACCGGCCCCCAGGCTTGCCCACCCACTTCCTGGACCATTTCTCAGCCTGGCTGCTGCACTTTAGTCCTCAGAACTCCCAACCCTTATCCTGGGAGACTTCAACATCCCCATCCCACTTCCACATCTGCATCCCAGCTTCTATCACTAATCACTTCTCTAGGCCTCTCACAGCTCTCAGCCTCTGAAAAACACAAGGACGGTAACACCCTTGACTTGGTCTTTGTCTGTCTCTGTTCAATCTTCTGCCTAAATAACTCACCGCTTCCACTCTCTTACTACAACATTCTCTCCTTCACGCTCACAAATCCTCGCTCACCCCAGCACACTCCTACCTACCATTCAGTCAGAAATCTACATGACATCAACCCTCATACGCTCTCAGACTTCCTACACTCATCATTGTCCCCAATCTCCTCTTTTTCCTGTACTGATCTGGCTGTACATCACTTCAATGACACTCTTAGAAGCTCCCTGGACCAAGTAGCTCCCCTCACCCTCAGAACCTCAAAACACAGAGTGAAGCAGCCCTGGCTCACATCATAAACTCGATTTCTCCATCGATGCTCTGGGAGTGCTTAATCCTTATGGAGGAAAACTCACACACCAGAAGGCTTCATCCACTTCAAATTTATGTTAAAAACCTATATCTCTGCCCTTCACCTCGCCAAACAGACCTACTTCACCACCCTTATCTCCTCACTATCCAACAACCCCAAGAAACTTTTTGACACCTTTCACTCCCTCCTCAGGCCAAAAGCACAAGCCCCTATCACAGACATTTGTGCTGATGACCTGGCCTCCCACTTTATAGAGAAAATAAATAACATCTGTCAGGAAATCTGCTCCCAGCCAGTAAGTGCAGTGACTCCCATCCCTCCCTGCATTTCTCTCCAAAACTGAACTTCTTCTGCTCATGCCATCTACTAACCTCCCTAAATCTGACATTTCCCTCTCCGTGGGTGGCACCATAATAACACCTCGGCAGCAGGCGTGCTGTCTGGGTGTTATATTTGACTAAGGGTACCGTCTCACAGTGGCACTTTGGTCGCTACGACAGCACGATCCGTGATGTTCCAGCGATATACATACGATCTCGCTGTGTCTGACACGCTACTGCGATCAGGGACCCCGCTGAGAATCGTACGTCGTAGCAGATTGTTTGAAACTTTCTTTCGTCGCTGGATCACCCGGTCATCGCTGGATCGGCATGTGTGACGCTGATCCAGCGATGTGTTCGCTTGTAACCAGGGTAAACATCGGGTTACTAAGCGCAGGGCCACGCTTAGTAACCCGATGTTTACCCTGGTTACCATTGTAAATGTAAAAAAAACCCAAAAACACTACATACTCACATTCCGATGTCCGTCACGTCCCCCGCCGTCTGCTTCCCGCACTAACTGTGAGCGCCGGCCGTAAAGTAAAAGCAGAGCACAGCGGTGACGTCACCGCTGTGCTGTGCTTTACGGCCGGCACTAACACACTCAGTGCAGGAAGCAGACGGCGAGGGACGTGATGGACATCGGAATGTGAGTATGTAGTGTTTTTTTTTTTACATTTACAATGGTAACCAGGGTAAACATCGGGTTACTAAGAGCGGCCCTGCGCTTAGTAACCCGATGTTTACCCTGGTTACCCGGGGACTTCGGCATCGTTGGTCGCTGGAGAGCTGTCTGTGTGACAGCTCCCCAGCGACCACACAACAACTTACCAACGATCACGGCCAGGTCGTATCGCTGGTCATGATGGTTGGTAAATCGTTTAGTGTAACGGTACCCTAAGATCTCTCCTTCACATCCTCAATAATCAGAACCTCCCACTCCCGTCTCCAAGACTTTACACGTGCTGCGCCGATTCTTTGGAATGCACTACCTAGGTTAATATGATTAATCCCCAATCCCCACAGTTTTAAGCGTGCCCTAAAAACGCATTTGTTCAGACTGGCCTACCGCCTCAACACATTAACCTAACTATCCCTGTGTGGCCTATTAAAAATAGAAAAAAAAACAAAACACATAATCAGGTTCCTTGCATCGTGTTCTCATACACTTTATGCAGTTAATAGCACTCTGTGTCTGTACTGCTACATACTTAGGCTGTTAACTGGTTCATGCAGCTTTACATGAACACCCGAGCCTTACACTATGGCGGATCCAAATAACTAAAGCAATTGTTACCATCCACCTCTCGTGTCTCCCCTTTTCCTCATAGTTTGTAAGCTTGCGAGCAGCAGGGCCCTCATTCCTCCTGGTATCTGTTTTGAACTGTGATTTCTGTTATGCTGTAATGTCTATTGTCTGTACAAGTCCCCTCTATAAGTTGTAAAGCCATGCGGAATATGTTGGCGCTATATAAATAAAAATTATTATTATTATTATTATTCACATCCCATATGCAATCTCTTGCCTGCTCTTGCTACTTACACCTAAAGAACATCTCTAGAATCTGCACTTTTCTCACCATGGAAACAACTAAAACCCTCACTGTCACCCTGATCCACTCCCACCTGGACTACTGCAATTCTTTATTAATTGGCCTACACCTCACTCGACTTTCCCCTCTCCAGTCTATTCTTAATGCAGCAGTCAGGGTCATCCATCTAGCTAATCCGTATTCAGACATGTCTGCTCTTCACCAGTCATTACACTGGCTGCCCATTCATTACAGGATACAATTCAAAGTACTTGTTCTCACTCACAAAGCTCTTCACAGTGCATCACCCCTTTACAGCTCCTCCCTCATTTCTGTCTATCGGCCTAACCGACCGCTGCGTTCTGCAAACGACTTTCGACTAACCTCTGCTCTAATCTGTACCTCCCACTCCTGACTCCAAGACTTCTCCCGTGCTGTGCCAAACCTCTGGAATGTTCTACCCCAAGATATTAGGATTATCCACAATCTGCATAGTTTTAGGCGCTCCCTCAAAACACATTTGTTCAGAGTTCCCTAATCAAAGTCATTGTATGTTTGTGTGTGTGTAGCCCATTCACTATCTCCATATATCCCCCACCCCCGGAAGATGGCTGGACTATTATTGTAAATACATCATTGTAAATACACACCTGTACTTTGTATCTCCCCCACCTCATTGTAGATTGTAAGCTCTCATGAGCAGGGTCGTCTTATTTTGCTTTAATTACTGTATTCTTAACATTGTTCCTTATGACTGTTATGTTTGAAATTGTTAAACTGTAAAGCGCTGCGGAATATGTTGGCGCTAGGGTTGAGCGACTTTTACTTTTTCAGGATTGAGTCGGGTTTCGCGAAACCCGACTTTGTGAAAAGTCGGGTCGGGTGAAATCGGACAATTATTGCAAAAAGTCGGGGATCTGACCGAAACACGAAACCCAATGCAAGTCAATGGAGAATCAAAGTCGGCAGTGAGTGGAGGACAGGAAAACACCAACAGAGCCCATTTTAATGCCAAAAACATCAATTCTTGTTACTTAAGCTTGTCAATCTTAATTTACCTTACAATAATAGTTAGCCATTGAAAATTTGGGGGTCATTTGGCAACAGTTGTGGGGGGAGTAGGGCTGGCTCAAGTTTTTCATGGGCCCAGGAAACGCGGACTACGTCATGGCGGTGGAGCAGGGAGAGGTAAGTATTTCAACTTTGCAAGTGCTGTGATCCTGAGCAAGCAGGGGGGGCACACTCGTTCGCATTGCCACTGGCACAGGGCCCCTCAAAGTACGGCGTTGTGATTGATGGCGGGGGTGCCTCCCACCGGCAGAGACACTTTTGCATACTATGACGGGCCCTGTGCCAGTGACATCGCCAATGAGTATGCCCCCCCCCCCCACCTGTTGAAGGAACCTGCACTTTCATCTGCACCATCCTCTTTGTCCCCATGTAAGGTGGTATAGTATGCAGGAAGGGGAACCTGAGTATCAGCAGGGTCAGATTCAGGCTGTGTAGAGTGGAAGGGGAATGTAGTGGTCTGTGTCAATGTACCAGCAGACTCATCTAGCAGTGGCTGGGCAATGGGCAGGAATGAGGAGGAAACACAGATATAGGCCCAAAATAAAAAAAAAGTAGGCTAAAAGCTGTTAAAAATTGGTAACAGGAGTAAACAGGCAGCATTGGTTTGTTCAGTGGAGGAGAACAACAATCAGCGGCAGACACCGTTAGTAGGCCCAACCAAACAAGTAGGCCAAATGCAGTTTCATATTCTAAATATAGGCCAAAAGCCTGAAGATTGAAGCTCAACTTTGTGTAGTAGAGGAAAACAAGAGGCAGCAGCAGACAACGTTACTAGGCCCAAACCAAGAACTAGGCCAAATGTAGTTTCATATTGTTGTTACAGGCCAAAAGCCTGAAGCTTCAAGCTCAGCTTTGTTTAGTAGAGGAAAACAAGAGGCGGCAGCAGACAATGTTACTAGGCCCAACCCAACAAGTAGGCCAAATGCAGTTTAATATAAAAAATATTTAAGCGAAAGCCTGAAGATTGAAGCGTAAGAAAAATAAACCAGGAGAACACCAAGGAGCGGCAGACACCGTTAGTAGTCCCCAAGCCAACAAGTAGGCCAAATGCAGTTTAATATTTGAAACGGGACAACAGTTGAAGTTCAGCTTTGTTCAGTGAAGGAAAAAAAAGAAGCAGCGGTAGACACCGTTATTACGCCCAAATAATAAAGACAGTGGTAGTAGGCGCAAAGTATTAAATGGAGGCCAGGGCCCCTGTATATTTTAGCTATCATCTATCATTTCAAATAATTCGTATTGGCAGTGCCATTTAAGGTTTTAACCGCACAGACTACACAGTGGTCGAGCTGGGAGAGGTAGAATTGCAAGTGGTAGAGCACTGTTCAAGCTGGGGGGGAACACTCTCTCGTGGGCGGCGGTACTGGCACAGGGCCCCTCATATTACCACGGTGTAATATGAGTTGTGGTTCAGTGTCTCCCCCAAAAAATGAGGAAGTCTGGTGGAAGAGGCCGTGGGCGGGGGTTGCCAGCTGGTACTGATGGTGCTGGTGGTGCTGCATCTCGTGGTAGTGGCAAAAGCACAGTAGCACCTAAGGCTGGAGGTGTTGAGCCTGCGTCATCGTCTGGCTACACAAGGCCTCGAAGGCTCCCTTACCTGGGAGTAGTAAAACAGCTTTTAAAGCCGGAGCAGCAGGAAAAAGTTTTGTCTTTCCTTGCTGACTCACCCTCTAGCTCTTTCGCCTCCTCTTCCGAAAGTTCTAAATGTAAGAGCAGCCAGTCGTCAGTGGATGCTCCCGGTCAGGAAAAAGACGTTTCCTTGTGTCCTTCTCCCAAACCAAAAGTGAAGGATGCATCAGGCGACACTACAGGTTACCATGGAGCTCTTTACACATACCGTGCTTGGGTTAGAAAGGGAAATAGTACACTGCCAATTACAAGAAGAATCGGACATGGAGTGCACTGATGCACAGCCACAGCTAGATTGTGATGCTGTTCCATTGACACTGATCACTACATTGCCCTCGCAGTTTACTGAGCCAGAATGTGACCCTGATGAGACTATGGTGCCCTGTCCCGAACGCTATAGCACCTTACACGGTGACACTGAGGAAGGTGCACATGACATTGAGGAGGAGGTGATAGATGACCCAGTTGTTGACCCAGATTGGCAGCCATTGGGGGAAGAGGGTGCCGCTGCCACTAGCTCAGAAGCGGAGGAGGATGATCCGAAGCAGCCATCTACATTGCAACAGCTGTAATCTGGCAGGCCCGTATCAGGCCAAAAATGTTTGCGAAAAACAAAAACAGTTTTATGAGAGCGTGGCCATTCGGTGAAAGTAGCACAGCGCACCATGCCTGAAAAGGTTTTCGATAGTAGGAAGAGTGTAGTGTAGCAATTTTTTAACCAAGATCAGAATGATCAGTCAAAAGTTATCTGTAAGAAATGCTCAAAAACCTTTAGCAGAGAGAAGAATCTTCAAAATTTAAATACAACGTGCATGCTTAGACATTTAACCAGCATGCACTCGCAAGCTTGGACTAACTACCAAACGTCCCGTACCGTTGGTGCACCTGCTCGGAATGAAGGTAGTCAGCAATGCTACATTGCTTCCCTCACTGTAAGCCCACCGGTTAGGACACCACCAGCAGCAAATGTGGAGGTATCGTCGTAAGGCCAAAGCAGTCAGGGAATCACAAGGTTATTGGTAGGAAAGACTGTATGTAGGCCAACAACAAGAATACCATAACAAACTCTCTCTCAATCCACCATGTCCACCACCACCACCGCTAGTTCCACCATATGCAGCTCTCCTGTCCAGCTCACCCTACAAGAGACTCTCATTAGGAAAAGAAAGTACTCATCCTCTCATCCGCGTACACAGGATTTGAACGCCCACACGTATACTAATCTCATTACAGATGATGCCGTACCGTTTGGTTGAAAGTGAAGCTTTCAAAGACCTGGTGGCCCACGCAGTACCACGCTATGACCTACCCAGTCGACACTTCTTTGCGAGAAAAGCCATCCCAGCCCTCCACCAGCATGTCAAAGACCGCATTCTCCATGCCTTGAGGTAATCAGTCAGTGGAAAGGTGCACCTCAAAACAGATGCATGGACCAGTAGGCATGGCCCGGGACGTTACGTGTCCATCACGGCGCACTGGGTTAATGTGTAGGATGCAGGGTCCACAGGGGGCAGCCATAGTGGGACAGTTCAGCCTATCCCACAGTCTAAGGAAACAGTTGGCATAAGGCGTTCGCCACTCCTCCTCCTCCAGAAGCGAAAGCTCGTGCACAGAGCAAAGTCGCCCTACCACTCCATCCGCAGCTGCCAGTGTTGCACACGGGGTGTCCCATTATCGAACAGCTAGTGGTAAGCGTCAGCAGGCTGTGTTTCAAATGAAGTGTTTGGGCGACAACAGACACACCGCGGAAGTACTGGTGGAGTACTTGCAGCAACAACCTCAGTCATGGCTGGGCAGTGTACATCTTGAGGCAGGCAAGGTATTCAGTGATAACGGAAGGAATTTTATTTCTGCCATAGCCCTTTCAGAACTGAAACACATACCTTGCCTGGCTCACACCTTTAACCTGGTGGTGCAGGGCTTCCTCAAAAATTATCCAAAGTTACCAGCCCTGCTCCTGAAGGTGCGAAGACTTTGCTCGCACATCCGCCGGTCACCCATACACTCCAGCCGTATGCTGAACCATCAGCGATCGCTGAATCTTCCCCAGCACAACCTAATAATCGACGTTGCAACAAGGTGGAACTCCACACTGCACATGATTCAGAGGCTGTGCGAACAGAGGCGTGCTGTAATTAATTTGTGGGAGGATACACGGGCAGGCACTTGGATGGCAGACATGGAGTTGTCTGGTGTGCAGTGGTCGACGCCATCATAAGCATTAACATCCCACTTATGCGTCTGCTGATGCAAAGTTTGACGCACATTAAGGAGCAGGCGTCTGCAGCCGAGGAGGAGGGAAGCCTTGATGACAGTCAGCCATTGTCTGCTCAGGGAATTGTCCAGGATGAATTGGCGGATGAAGAGTATGAGGAGGAGGATGATGGGGATGAATATGTATGGGAGGAGGATGATTCTCAGGTGGCAATAGAAACTGGTGGCATTGCAAGGTCTGGTACAGGTTTATTGCGGGACACTTGTGATGTTGATTTGCAAGAAAGTGGTCCTCAACCCAGCAGAAACAGTTAATTGACACCTGGAACATTGGCCCACATGGCTGAGTATGCCTTCGTATCCTAAAAAGGGACCCCCGCATTGTTAAAATGATGACCGATGACGACAACTGGTTGGCCTGCCTCCTGGATACAAGATATAAAGGAAAACTGCAAAATATCATGCCCCATGAGAACCTAGGTCAAATATTGGGTACCAAACAAGCAACTCTTGTAGACCGTTTGGTTCAGGCATTCCCAGCACACAGCGGCGGTGATGGTTCTCACACGAGCTGCAGGGGGCAACATGGCAGAGGTGCTAGAGGTGCAGAAATCCGAAGTGGCGTTGGACAGAGGGGTTTTATGACAAGGTTGTGGAACGATTTCGCAATGACCGCTGACACGACAGGGACAGCTGCATCGATTCAAAGTGACAGGAGACAGCATTTGTCCAGTATGGTTACAAACTACTTTTCCACCCTTATCGATGTTCTCCCTCACAGGTCATTCCCCTTTGATTACTGGGCATCTAAACTAGACACCTGGCCTGAATTGCCAGAATATGGATTACAGGACCTCGGTTGCCCTGCTGTCAGTGTGCTATCAGAAAGAGTGTTCAGTGCTGCTGGTTTAATACTGACCGAAAAAAGGACACGTCTGGCTACCACAAATGTTGATTAGCTAACCTTCATTTAAATTAACCCCTTCACCCCCAAGGGTGGTTTGCACGTTATGGACAGGGCCAATTTTTACAATTCTGACCACTGTCCCTTTATGAGGTTATAACTCTGGAACGCTTCAACGGATCCTGGTGATTCTGACATTGTTTTCTCGTGACATATTGTACTTCATGATAGTGGTAAAAATTCTGTGATAGTACCTGCGTTTATTTGTGAAAAAAACAGAAATTTGGCGAAAATTTTGAAAATTTTGCAATTTTCCAACTTTGAATTTTTATGCAATTAAATCACAGAGATATGTCACACAAAATACTTAATAAGTAACATTTCCCACATGTCTACTTTACATAATCACAATTTTGGAACCAAAATTTTTTTTTGTTAGGGAGTTATAAGGGTTAAAAGTTGACCAGCAATTTCTCATTTTTACAACACCATTTTTTTTTAGGGACCACATCTCATTTGAAGTCATTTTGAGGGGTCTATATGATAGAAAATACCCAAGTGTGACACCATTCTAAAAACTGCACCCCTCAAGGTGCTCAAAACCATATTCAAGAAGTTTATTAACCCTTCTGGTGCTTCACAGGAATTTTTGGAATGTTTAAATAAAAATGAACATTTAACTTTTTTTCACAAAAAATTTACTTCAGCTCCAATTTGTTTTATTTTACCAAGGGTAACAGGAGAAAATGGACCCCAAAAGTTGTTGTACAATTTGTCCTGAGTATGCCGATACCCCATATGTGGGGGTAAACCACTGTTTGGGCGCATGACAGAGCTCGGAAGCGAAGGAGCGCCATTTGACTTTTCAATGCAAAATTGACTGGAATTGAGATGGGACGCCATGTTGCGTTTGGGGAGCCCCTGATGTGCCTAAACATTGAAACCCCCCACAAGTGACACCATTTTGGAAAGTAGACCCCCTAAGGAACTTATCTAGAGGTGTGGTGAGCACTTTGACCCACCAAGTGCTTCACAGAAGTTTATAATGCAGAACCGTAAAAATAAAAAATCATATTTTTTCACAAAAATTATCTTTTCACCCCCAATTTTTTATTTTCCCAAGGGTAAGAGAAGAAATTGGACCCCAAAAGTTGTTGTACAATTTGTCCTGAGTACGCTGATACCCCATATGTGGGGTAAACCACTGTTTGGGCGCATGGGAGACCTCGGAAGGGAAGGAGCGCCGTTTGACTTTTCAATGCAAAATTGACAGGAATTGAGATGGGACGCCATGTTGCGTTTGGAGAGCCACTGATGTGCCTAAACATTGAAACCCCCCACAAGTGACACCATTTTGGAAAGTAGACCCCCTAAGGAACTTATCTGTATGTGTTTTGAGTGCTTTGACCCACCAAGGGCTTCACAGAAGTTTATAATGCAGAGCCGTAAAAATAAAACAAAAATTTTTTCCCACAAAAATTATTTTTTAGCCCCCAGTTTTGTATTTTCCCGAGGGTAACAGGAGAAATTGGACCCCAAAAGTTGTTGTCCAATTTGTCATGAGTGCGCTGATACCCCATATGTGGGGGGGAACCACCGTTTGGACGCATGGAAGGGCTCGGAAGGGAAGGAGCACCATTTGGAATGCAGACTTAGATGGAATGGTCTGCAGGCGTCGCAATGCGTTTGCAGAGCCCCTAATGTACCTAAACAGTAGAAACCCCCCACAAGTGACACCATGTTGGAAATTAGACCCCCTAAGGAACTTATCTAGATGTGTGGTGAGCGCTTTGACCCACCAAGGGCTTCACAGACGTTTATAATGCAGAGCCGTAAAAATAAAAAATCCTTTTTTTTTCCCCCACAAAAATTATTTTTTAGCCCCGTTTTGTATTTTCCCAGGGGTAACAGGAGAAATTGGACCCCAAAGGTTGTTGTCCTATTTGTCCTGAGTACGCTGATACCCCATATGTTGGGGTAAACCCCTGTTTGGGCACACGGGAGAGCTCGGAAGGGAAGGAGCACTGTTTTACTTTTTCAACGCAGAATTGGCTGGAATTGAGATCGGACGCCATGTTGCGTTTGGAGAGCCCCTGATGTGCCGAAACAGTGGAAAACCCCCAATTATAACTGAAACCCTAATCCAAACACACCCCTAACCCTAATCCCAACAGTAACCCTAACCACACCTCTAACCTTGACACACCCCTTACCCTAATCCCAACCCTATTCCCAACCGTAAATGTAATCGAAACCCTAACCGTAACTTTAGCCCCAACCCTAACCCTAACTTTAGCCCCAACCCTAACTGTAGCCTTAACCCTAGCCCCAACCCTTGCCCTAACCCTAGCCCTAATGGGAAAATGGAAATAAATACATTTTTTTAATTTTTCCCTAACTAAGGGGGTGATGAAGGGGGGTTTGATTTACTTTTATAGCGAGTTTTTTTAGCAGATTTTTATGATTGGCAGCCGTCACACACTGAAAGACGCTTTTTATTGCAAAAAATATTTTTTGCGTTACCACATTTTGAGAGCTATAAATTTTCCATATTTTGGTCCACAGAGTCATGTGAGGTCTTGTTTTTTGCGGGACAAGTTGACGTTTTTATTGGTAACATTTTTGGGCACGTCACATTTTTTGATCGCTTTTTATTACGATTTTTGTGAGGCAGAATGACCAAAAACCAGCTATTCATGAATTTCTTTTGGGGGAAGCGTTTATACCGTTCCGCGTTTGGTAAAATTGATAAAGCAGTTTTATTCTTCGGGTCAGTACGATTACAGCGATACCTCATTTATATTATTTTTTTTATGTTTTGGCGCTTTTATGCGATAAAAACTATTTTATGGAAAAAATAATTATTTTTGCATTGCTTTATTCTCAGGACTATAACTTTTTTATTTTTTTGCTGATGATGATGTATGGTGGCTCGTTATTTGCGGGACAAGATGGCGCTTTCAGCGGTACCATGGTTATTTATATCTGTCTTTTTGATCGCGTGTTATTCCACTTTTTGTTCGGCGGTATGATAATAAAGCGTTGTTTTTTGCCTCGTTTTTTTTTTTTTTTCTTACGGTGTTTACTGAAGGGGTTAACTAGTGGGCCAGTTTTATAGGTCGGGTCGTTACGGACGCGGCGATACTAAATATGTGTAGTTTTATTATTTTTTTATTATTATTTAGATAAAGAAATGTATTTATGGGAATAATATATATATTTTTTTTTCATTATTTTGGAATATTTTTTTTTATTTTTTTTTACACATTTGGAAAATTTTTTTTTTACTTTTTTACTTTGCCCCAGGGGGGGACAATACAGATCGGTGATCTGCCAGTTTGCATAGCACTCTGACAGATCACCGATCTGAGAGAAGTGCAGGCTGCTTCACAGTGCCTGCTCTGAGCAGGCTTCTGTGAAGCCACCTCCCTCCCTGCAGGACCCGGATCCGCGGCCATCTTGGATCCGGGTCTGGAGCAGGCAGGGAGGGAGGTAAGACTCTCGCAGCAACGCGATCACATCGCGTTGCTGCGGGGGGCTCAGGGAAGCCCGCAGGGAGCCCCCTCCCTGCGCGATGCTTCCCTGCACCGCCGGCACATCGCGATCATGTTTGATCGCGGTGTGCCGGGGGTTAATGTGCCGGGAGCAGTCCGTGACCGCTCCTGGCACATAGTGCCGGATGTCAGCTGTGATAGTCAGCTGACACCCGGCCACGATCGGCCGCGCTCCCCCCGTGAGCGTGGCCGATCGTGCTGGACGTACTATTCCGTCCTTGGGAAGTAGGGCCCACCCCACATGGACGGAATAGTATGTCTAATGACAGAAAGGGGTTAAACAATCATGGATTTCACATTCTTTTGCCCAACCTTCCCCTGCTGACATGTAGCTTGCCTGAAAGATGACTTGCTTTTGGGGGGAGACACTGAACCCCAACTCTGGCCCTGTGGTATAACACAACACTATGAACGTGGCAGAAAGTGGCTCCCTGATATACGACGCACTAGCAGTACAGCAGAATATAAACTGTGTGAGAATTACTATCTCACTTTTGGGGGGAGACACTGAACCACAACTCTGGCCCAGTGGTATAACACAACACTATGAACGTGGCAGAAAGTGGCTGCCTGATATACGACGCACTAGCAGTACAGCAGAATATACACTGTGTGAGAATTTGAATCTCCATTTTTTGGGGGGAGACACTGAACCCTAACTCTGGCCCTGTGGTATAACACAACACTATGAACGTGGCAGAAAGTGGCTGCCTGATATACGACACACTAGCAGTACAGCTGAATATACACTGTGTGAGAATTTGAATCTCCATTTTTTGGGGGGAGACACTGAACCCTAACTCTGGCCCTGTGGTATAACACAACACTATGAACGTGGCAGAAAGTGGCTGCCTCATATACGACACACTAGCAGTACAGCTGAATATACACTGTGTGAGAATTTGAATCTCCATTTTTTGGGGGGAGACACCGAACCCTAACTCTGGCCCTGTGGTATAACACAACACTATGAACGTGGCAGAAAGTGGCTGCCTGATATACGACACACTAGCAGTACAGCAGAATATAAACTGTGTGAGAATTACTATCTCACTTTTGGGGGGAGACACTGAACCACAACTCTGGCCCAGTGGTATAACACAACACTATGAACGTGGCAGAAAGTGGCTGCCTGATATACGACACACTAGCAGTACAGCAGAATATAAACTGTGTGAGAATTACCATCTCACTTTTGGGGGGAGACACTGAACCAAAACTCTGGCCCAGTGGTATAACACAACACTATGAACGTGGCAGAAAGTGGCTGTAATTATTATAAAAAAAAAAAAAATTACTGCAATAACAAGCTTCCTACAATGATCTCAGGACAAGTATGGCAGCAATAAAAAGGACTGCTGAACAAAAAAAATGGTAGACAAATAAACAAGACAGGTAACTGTGCAGAAAGGAGCAACAGGATTTTTGCTTTGAAAAAAGCAGTTGGTTTGCACAGCACCGTGCACACAGCTATGCAGCTGCTGCACTAAAATACGACCTCCACTGTCCCTGCACAAAAAGGTGGTGTGGGACAGTGAAAATCGCTCCAGCGCAAGCAGTTTGGGGGTTTATATTTCCTCCCTAACTCTGTCCCTGCTTCTGACTAACTGCAGCAAACTCTCCCTATGCTCAGATCGGCAGAAGTAAGATGGCGGTCGGCGTGCACGCCCCTTTATAGCCCCTGTGATGCCACAGACAGCAAGCCAATCACTGCCATGCCCTTGTCTAAGATGGTGGGGACAGAGACCTATGTCATCACGCTGCCCATACTCTGCGTCCTCCTTCATTGGATGAAAAACGGCGGTAACAGCATCATACGAAACGCGACTTTGGCGCTCTGATCGTGTACCGCATGGCCGATCCCACACTAGGATCAGTTCGGGTTTCATGAAAGCCGACTTTGCCTAAAAGTTGGCGATTTCTGAAAATGACCGATCCGTTTCGCTCAATGTCACGATCCCTTAGCCGCGGCCAGCAGTTTGTCACGAAATCCACAGGGATTCCTGACCACTGCCACCAATATGTCACGGATTGGGGTGACTTTAGACCAACAGACGGCTATCACATGTGCAGGGGGCTTATCTTAGTTATCCCTCCACTGCCACAATGTGATAAAAAAAACACACACAAGGTTATTGACCTCTTAGTTTACAGCAGGGGCTTATTTTAGGTATCCCACTGCTCTTCAATATACCATGAACTGCAGGGATTTGTGTATCCCGCTTACAGTTCCACTTAAACCTTGCAGCTCTCTGGCGCCCCCCTTACTGTCAGGTCAGATTAGGTACTGCACCTAGGGTAAATAGTCGCCAGAAAGGCTGCCTGCTTTGTACTGGCTATTGGGCACGCTGCAGCGACGCGATAAACTACTCCCGCTCAGGCAGGAACAATAATTATCAAGCCGCAGTCGCTACAGTGACACCCAAAGGCCTGCACAGTACACGGTATTACTGCCACCAGCTTCGATTAAATGGGTTCGAAGCTAACCCAAAACAGTAGCGTAAATTCCCTTCAGAAGACTTGGGGTACGTTTTTAGAGCATGGAGAAAGAACTGGCATGAAATAATATACCCCACAAAATGTAGGCAGTGCTTTATCAAAATATTTTACAAGGATGTTACAAATGAGACAATTGAAAATATGTACAAGGTAATTATAAAAAAACAGGGAATAACATGAGAAACAACACTTACAGTTGTTCAAAGCATTGCAGGCAACAGGCTAGGGGAACTTTCCATCTAACCCAGTGCATCAGGGCGTGCACTCTGGGCTCTTCAGGTAAAAACTCAAATCTGACCCTCTTGGACGCCGGCCAGCACTTAAAACCTATAGCCTGTGACCTCACAGAAAGGGCTGGCTTTTCCAAACCCTCCTACCTCTTCCTTTTTACTGACAGGGCATGAAATATATCTGGTGCCCGTAACTTCGCTACAGAACATGTCATAATCGTACCATACCCAGCATTCATCTCGTATTATCGCTGGCATTCTAGTGAGATCAAATATGTCCTATTTGGGATGTATATTTACAGAGAAATCCCTACTTCTTCACCTGATGGAGTTAAAAGCTCATGTTTAGAGTGATGGGTAGATCCTTCGATGGAGATTACAAATATATGTTTTCGTGGTCTTAACTTAAACGATTTGCCTAATATCTTCCAAAAACAGAACAAAAGACTTTCAAGATTCTAGAAGTTTCTAATCCAGTTAAAGCTGGGCACTTTCCACTACAGGAAATGCCGGTCGTAAATACCTTGGTGCGGGGGATGAGGGCTTGTGAGCTGAAAGTCAGGTATTTGCAGCCACAAGCTGCCGCAGAATCATTCCAAGAAGGGGGGCTTTGCCCACAGCAGTCTAGCAAGAGAGCTAAACTTATATGATATTTCATACCATATCGTGACACCTCCCCCTTTTGGCGTGCGCTAGGGAGGTAGAACCCCACGGTATGCCTCCATGCGCACCTCAGTAGGTTCACCCTGGCGGGACAGTCCATCTGCATTCCCATGCTCTTTGCCCGCTTTGTGTTTAATGGTGAAGTCAAATTGCTGAAGGGCAAGGCTCCAGCGCAGCAACCTGCCGTTGGTTTCACACATGGTGCTTAGTCAGCGCAGAGGGTTGTGGTTGGTCACCACAGTGAAGATGCGACCGTACAAGTAGGGCTGCAAGCGCTGCAGGGCCCAGACTATGGCCAGGCACTCCTTCTCGATGGTGGAGTAGGCCACTTCCCTCGGCAAAAGTTTCCGGCTCAGGTACAACACGGGGTGCTCTTGGTCCTCCGAGTCAACCTGGCTGAGCACAACACCGAGGCCAAACTCGCTGGCATCAGTCTGTACCAAGAACGGTCGACTGCTGTCGACTGCTTTCAACACAGGGGCGTTGCACAGTGCGGTTTTCAACGCCTGGAAGGCCCCCTCACAGCCATCTGTCCAGTTGACGATGTGGGGTAGCTTGTTCCTGGTGAGGTCCGTCAAAGGTTTTGCCAGGCTACTATAGTGCTGCACAAAGCGCCTATAGTACCCTGCAGTGCCCAGGAAGGACATCACCTGTTTCTTGGTCCCAGGAGTGGGCCAGTTCACGATCGCACGCACTTTCTCAGGCTCTGTCTTCAGGGTGCCTCCGCCTACCCAGTGCCCCAGGTAGCGGACCTCACTCATGCCCATCTGGCACTTTCCCGGCTTGATAGTCAGTCCTGCTTGGTGAATTCGCCTGAGCACCTCCTCGAGATGCTGCAGGTGTTCCCCCCAGGAGGGACTGAAGATGGCAATGTCATCCAAGTACGCCACTGCGTACTTCTCTAGTCCCTGAAGCAGGAGGTTGACCATCCGCTGGAAAGTGGCAGGGGCATTCTTCATGCCGAAGGGCATGACCGTGGACTCGTACAGTCCAAAGGGTGTGATAAAGGCGGACTTCTCCTGTGCCTCGGGGCTCAGGGGAATCTGCCAGTATCCGCGACTCAGATCCATTATTGTCAGGTATTCTGCGCCAGCTAACTTCTCAAGCAGCTCCTCGATGCGCGGCAGTGGGTGCGCGTCAGAGGCTGTAATGGCATTGAGCCCCCTGTAGTCCACGCAGAACCGGGTGGTCCGGTCCTTCTTTGGCACGAGCACTACAGGTGAGGCCCATGCGCTCTTTGACTGTCGAATCACCCCCAGCTGTAACATCTCATCGATCTCCTGGCGCATAATCTGCTGCACCTGGTCAGAGATTCGATAGGGTGTTCGCCGTAGTGGGGCGTGATTCCCGGTGTCCACCTCGTGGACGGCTAACTCCGTCCTCCCAGGTCGGTTGGAGAACACGACCCGGAAGGGTTCCAGTGTGGTTTGCAACTGCAACCGCTGTGGTTCATCTAGCGAGGCGCTTACCTCCACGTCCTCAATGGACCCACGGGCCTTGGCTTGGGCCAGCATGTCCAGGAGGGTGTCTTCCTCCCCGTCTTCGGGTAAGCTGCAGACCGGTAGGACGAAAGGTTCACGTTCGTGATGAGCCTTCATCATGTTGACGTGAAAGGCCTTCCGCCTACCCCGAGCGTGGTCAAGCGTGACCACGTAGGTGACCGGGTTGAGCTGTTGGTGGACGACGTACGGGCCCTCCCAGGCTGCCTGAAGCTTATCCGTTGGTACGGGGACCAGCACCCACACCTTTTGACCCACGTGGTAGGTCCGCTCCTGGGCGTTCTGGTCGTACCAGTGCTTCTGATCAGCCTGAGCCTGCGTCATGTTGTCATGCACCAACTGCGTCAAGGTCTGCATCTTGTCACAGAAGCGCATGACATACTCCACTATGGACACTTCAGAAGGGTTCGGCTCCTCTTCCCAGGATTCTCTTACCAACCCAAGGGGTCCCCGGACTCGCCTGCCGTACAGGAGCTCGAAGGGAGAGAACCCCGTCGAGGCCTGCGGAACCTCTCGGTAAGCGAACAGCAGGTGTGGAAGGTACCGCTCCCAGTCGTGCCCTTGAGTCTCAACCAGCATGCGTAGCATCTGTTTGAGGGTACCATTGAAGCGTTCACACAAGCCATTGGTCTGTGGGTGATACGCACTCGATACCAGGTGCTTCACCTGCATTCTCTTACAGTGAGCCTCCATTAGGTGAGACATAAATTGGGTCCCTTGATCAGTAAGCATTTCCCTGGGAAACCCTACACGTGAAAAGATGGCCAACAGGGCATCCGCCACCTTATCTGCCCTAGTTGACTACAGAGCTACTGCCTCTGGGTACTGGGTAGCGTAGTCTACCACAGTAAGGATATATTGTTTTTCAGAGCTGCTGGGGATGGCCAGCGGGCCCACAATGTCCACCGCGATCCTCTGGAAAGGCTCCTCTATCACTGGCAAAGGGATCAGGGGAGCCTTAAGAGCAGGCCCCGCCTTCCCCACTCTTTGACAGGTGACACAGAAGCGGCAGTAGTTTGACACATATGTCCCCATCTTAGGCCAATAGAAGTGTTGAGACAGCCGGGCCTTAGTTTTGCTGATCCCCAAGTGTCCAGCTAGCAGGATCTCATGGGCAATCCGTAACAACTCACCCCGGAATTGCTGCGGGACAACCAGCTGTCTTTCCCTCAACCACTCCTTTTGCAATTTTCTGGGTACTGTCTCCCATTATAACCTTCCTCTTTCCCAGATCACCCTCTCCTTATCAGTCTCAGAGAAGAGCGTCCCGGCGAGTTGTCTCAAACTTTCTAGGCTCGCATCTGTGTGCAGAGCGGCCTGAAACTCCTGGCTAGGGGAAGCCAGAAGCGATGTCAGGGTCCCTTCCCCACGGGAGCCCTCTGGGACCTGCTCCGGGTCCACCTCTGGTTCAGTCATACTGATGACTGAGGAGGGTCCGGGAGGCAGACAGTTATCTGCGTTCCGGGCACTCTGACTGCGGGTGACAGCAGCTACGTAGGCTGTCTCCCCGGGGTTTTCTACAGACCCATCAGCCGACGCTGCTATAAGCTCTACCTCCCCATCCACCCCCAACACTTCAGGAGCATTGCTACTTATGGGCCAGTTACCTTCCTCGGTGGCACTGTTCAATTTCATGGCGTCACCTGTCTCACGGTTCCCATGCAGCTCCCCATTTCCTGTAGCACCAACACTTGCCCCTGCTAGGGGTTCCTCAGCCGTCTCACTCCGCAGAGGGACGTGGCTGAGCACTCCTGTACCTATGGACACATTAACCTTTGCAGAAAAATGGTTATCAGCTTCAGTTGGCACAGGTACAACATTTTCACCATCAATCCTAGGGAAAAAATGGTTATCAGATGCATCATTACAAGATAAAGCATGGTCAGGTAACACATGCGATTTCCCATCATCATCATCATCAGGGTTAACGTTACCCTCATTAGCAAGTGGGGGAGGAGTATCAGGGACGTAGTATGCAACCATCCTCCCCAAATCAGTCCCCAACAAAACATCAGTGGGCAAACTGTCAGACAGCCCCACTTCCTTCACCCCACTCCAGGCACCCCAATCAATATAAACCCGGGCCATTGGCAAGGGACAGCTAATGCCCCCAATCCCAGTGACAGTTAGGGTTTTCCCCGGAATGATTTCTTCAGGGGCTGCCAGTTCGGGTCGGATGAGGGTTCGTTCAGCCCCGGTGTCCTTGAGGCCTGCAGCAACACGACCTCCCACAGTGACGTGCTGTACGTTGTCACACACCCTCCCAACCACACCACCCACCAAAAGAACTGCTGCATTAGGCCATGGGGCCTTGGCTGGGGGGTTCTTCCGCTTGTCTGGACAGTTGGGACTGATATGACCAGGCTGCCTGCAGTGGTAACACTGGCGAAGTTCGGTGGTAGGTCTGGTGCTGTTGGCCACGTGGACAGGACCTCTGGGGTGTTGGCTGGCAGGGGTACTGGCGTTGGTTGCAGGCTTACCCCCGCTCCAGCTGGTGGTGACTGGCTTCCGCACTTCCGATCTACGGTTGGCCTCATAGGCATCGGCAATCTGCACTGCTTTCGTCACGTCTTTGGGTTCTCTGTCCATCACGAACTGTCGCACCTCAGCTGGGCAAAGATGGAAGAGCTGGTCTTTGATCATCAGGTCTCGCAGCTGTGCAAAGGTGGTCACTGACAGTCCTTGGGTCCACTGGTCAAAGTGGGTCCCCAGTCCATGCACCACATCACTGTAACTGTCGTGTGGGCCACGTTGGAGGGTCCGAAACTTTTTACGGTACACCTCGGGTGTAAGCTGGTACTTGGCTATCAGAGCCTGCTTGATGGCCTCATAGTCACCATCTTGTTCTTGAGGGAGGGCAGCAAACGCCTCCAGAGCTTTTCCTCTCAGCCCTGGTGTCAGGTATCGTGCCCATTCTTGTGTAGGCAGCTGGTACTGTCTGCAGGCTTTCTCAAAGGCCCGCAGAAAAGTGTCCAAGTCCCCATCCTTTTCCATAACAGGGAAGTGATCGGGCAGGGGCTTTGGTATCTGAGCGCTGCTGGGCTCATGGCTGGACTGGGACGACCCCTGCATTTGCAGTTGGACCATCTGCAGCTGGTACTCCCGCTCCGCTTGCCGCTCGGCTCGCTGGGCCTGGGCCTCTCGCTCGGCTCGCTGGGCCTGGGCCTCTCGCTCGGCTTGGGCCTCGGCCTCCTTCCGGTATTGCTGAATCAGCTGCAAACGTCCATCATGGTCGTCAGTGGGGAGTTCTTCCAAGGCCGCCTGCAGGTGGGGGTCCAATTCACCCGGATTGCTAACAGGGCCAGCATTCAGAGGTTGGACCTCTGCTGCAGCACCATGTTCGCTGGTGCTGGCTTCTGCGGCTTCTGGGCTCTGGGAGTGGTCTAGAGCGGCTTCCCATTGCACCAGTTCAGCGACCATTTGAGTCTTGGTCTTGCTCTGGGGGTTCAGGCCATGGTACGTGCATATCCCAGCAAGAGCATCCTTCTTCTGCTGGGCGTACCAGGCTTCTCCTTTCGCAGCCATGGTTGCCAAATAAAAGATAGGATAGAAAAATGAAGAGAAAGGGAGGGGATAATTACCAGTACACAATTGTCTCAAGACTAATAAACACTGAGTTCTTTCTCCAAACTTATTTGCGCAGAGTCCTCGCAAGAACTTTCTGCAAGTTTTTAGTGAGAGGAATGATTGCTCAAACCAAATCACTAATGCTCTAATATCCCACCGCCTTGCCACCAATTGTCACGACTCACACCGTGACTGTCACCAGTTGTCACGATCCCTTAGCCGCTGCCACCAATTGGTCACAAAATCCACAGGGATTCCTGACCAATGTCACCAATATGTCACGGATTGGGGTGACTTTAGACCAACAGACGGCTATCACATGTGCAGGGGGGCTTATCTTAGTTATCCCTCCACTGCCACAATGTGATGAAAAAACACACACAAGGCTAGGGACCTCTTAGTTTACAGCAGGGGCTTATTTTAGGTATCCCACTGCTCTTCAATATACCACGAACTGCAGGGATTTTTGTGTATCCCGCTTACAGTTCCACTTAAAACTTGCAGCTCTCTGGCGCCCCCCTTTCTATCAGGTCAGGTTAGGTACTGCACCTAGGGTAATTAGTCGCCAGAAAGGCTGCCTGCTATGTACTGGCTATTGGGCACGCTGCAGCGACACGATAAACTACTCCCGCTCAGGCAGGAACAATAATTATCAAGCCGCAATTGCTACAACACCCAAAGGCCTGCACACGGTAGTGCCGCCACCAGCTTCGATTACACGGGTCCGAAGCTAACCCAAAACAGTAGCGTAATTCCCTTCAGAGACTTAGGGTACGTTTTTAGAGCATGGAGAAAGAACTGGCATGAAATAATATACCCCACAAAATGTAGGCAGTGCTTTATCAAAATATTTTACAAAGATGTTACAAAAGAGACAATTGAAAATATGTACAAGGTAATTATAAAAAAACAGGGAATAACATGAGAAATAACACTTACAGTTGTTCAAAGCATTGCAGGCAACAGGCTAGGGGAACTTTCCATCTATCCCAGTGCATCAGGGCGTGCACTCTGGGCTCTTCAGGTAAAAATCTGCCTCCTGAAAGTCTGCCAGCAACTTAAAACCTACAGTCTGTGACCTCACAGAAAGGGCTGGCTTTTCCCACCCCGCCTACCTCGTCAGTGTAGACAGGCTGAACACAGAGTGAAGGGGGGTCACAGCCCACCCTGTGTGTGCTGGCAGAGAAACTCACTTATATGATATTTCATACCATATCGTGACACCTCCCCCTTTTGGCGTGCGCTACGGCGGCAGAACCTCTCGGTATGCCTCCATGCGCACCTCCGTGGGTTCACCCTGGCGGGAGAGTCCGTCTGCATTCCCATGCTCTTTGCCCGCTTTGTGTTTAATGGTGAAGTCAAATTGCTGAAGGGCAAGGCTCCAGCGTAGCAACCTGCCATTGGTTCCACACATGGCGTTTAGCCAGCGCAGAGGGTTGTGGTCGGTCACCACAGTGAAGGGGCGACCGTACAAGTAGGGCTGCAAGCGCTGCAGGGCCCAGACTATGGCCAGGCACTCCTTCTCGATGGTGGAGTAGGCCACTTCCCTCGGCAAAAGTTTCCGGCTCAGGTACAACACGGGGTGCTCTTGGTCCTCCGAGTCAACCTGGCTGAGCACAGCACCGAGGCCAAACTCGCTGGCGTCGGTCTGTACCAAGAACGGTCGACTGCTGTCGACTGCTTTCAACACAGGGGCGTTGCACAGTACAGTTTTCAACGCCTGGAAGGCCCCCTCACAGCCATCTGTCCAGTTGACGATGTGGGGTAGCTTCTTCCTGGTGAGGTCCGTCAAAGGTTTTGCCAGGCTACTATAGTGCTGCACAAAGCGCCTATAGTACCCTGCAGTGCCCAGGAAGGACATCACCTGTTTCTTGGTCCCAGGAGTGGGCCAGTTCACAATCGCAACCACTTTCTCAGGCTCTGGCTTCAGGGTGCCTCCGCCTACCCAGTGCCCCAGGTAGTGGACCTCACTCATGCCCATCTGGCACTTTCCTGGCTTGATAGTCAGTCCTGCTCGGTGGATTCGCCTGAGCACCTCCTTGAGATGCTGCAGGTGTTCCCCCCAGGAGGGACTGAAGATGGCAATGTCATCCAAGTACGCCACTGCGTACTTCTCCAGTCCCTGAAGCAGGAGGTTGACCATCCGCTGGAAAGTGGCAGGGGCATTCTTCATGCCGAAGGGCATGACCGTGGACTCGTACAGTCCAAAGGGTGTGATAAAGGCGGACTTCTCCTGTGCCTCGGGGCTCAGGGGAATCTGCCAGTATCCGCGACTCAGATCCATTATTGTCAGGTATTTTGCGCCAGCTAACTTCTCAAGCAGCTCCTCAATGCGCGGCATTGGGTGCGCGTCAGAGGCTGTAATGGCATTGAGCCCCCTGTAGTCCACGCAGAACCGGGTGGTCCGGTCCTTCCTTGGCACGAGCACTACAGGTGAGGCCCACGCGCTCTTTGACCGTTGAATCACCCCCAGCTGTAACATCTAATCGATCTCCTGGCGCATAATCTGCTGCACCTGGTCAGAGATTCGATAGGGTGTTCGCCGTAGTGGGGCGTGATTCCCGGTGTCCACCTCGTGGACGGCTAACTCAGTCCTTCCAGGCCGGTTGGAGAACACGACCCGGAAGGGTTCCAGTGTGGTTTGCAACTGCAACCGCTGTGGTTCATCTAGCGAGGCGCTTACCTCCACGTCCTCAATGGACCCATTGGCCTTGGCTTGGGCCAGCATGTCCAGGAGGGTGTCTTCCTCCCGTCTTCGGGTGCGCTGCAGACCGGTAGGACGAAAGGTTCACGTTCGTGATGAGCCTTCATCAGGTTGACGTGAAAGGCCTTTCGCCTACCCCGAGCGTGGTCAAGCGTGACCACGTAGGTGACCAGGTTGAGCTGTTCGTGGACGACGTACGGGCCCTCCCAGGCTGCCTGAAGCTTATCCGTTGGTACGGGGACCAGCACCCACACCTTTTGACCCAAGTGGTAGGTCCGCTCCCGGGCGTTCTGGTCGTACCAGTGCTTCTGATCAACCTGAGCCTGCGTCATGTTGTCATGCACCAACTGCGTCAAGGTCTGCATCTTGTCACGGAAGCGCATGACATACTACACTATGGACACTACAGAAGGGTTCGGCTCCTCTTCCCAGGATTCTCTTACCAACCCAAGGGGTCCCCGGACTCGCCTGCCATACAGGAGCTCGAAGGGGGAGAACCCCGTCGAGGCCTGCGGAACCTCTCGGTAAGCGAACAGCAGGTGTGGGAGATACCGCTCCCAGTCGCGCCCTTGAGTCTCAACCAGCATGCGTAGCATCTGTTTGAGGGTACCATTGAAGCGTTCACACAAGCCATTGGTCTGTGGGTGATACGCACTCGATACCAGGTGCTTCACCTGCATTTTTTTACATTAGGTGAGACATAAATTGGGTCCCTTGATCAGTAAGCATTTCTCTGGGAAATCCTACCCGTGCAAAGATAGCCAACAGGGCATCCGCCACCTTATCTGCCCTAGTTGACGACAGAGCTACTGCCTCTGGGTACCGGGTAGCGTAGTATACCACAGTAAGGATATATCGCTTTCCAGAGCGGCTGGGGACTGCCAGCGGGCCCACAATGTCCACCGCGATCCTCTGGAAAGGCTCCTCTATCTCTGGCAAAGGGATCAGGGGAGCCTTAATAGCAGGCCCCGCCTTCCCCACTCTTTGACAGGTGACACAGGAGCGGCAGTAGTTTGACACATGTGTCCCCATCTTAGGCCAATAGAAGTGTTGAGAAAGCCGGGCCTTAGTTTTACTGATCCCCAAGTGTCCAGCTAGCGGGATCTCATGGGCAATTCGCAACAACTCACCCCGGAATTGCTGCGGGACGACCAGCTGTCTTTCCCTCAACCACTCCTTTTGTGATTCTCCGGGTACTGTCTCCCGGTACAACCTTCCTCCTTCCCAGAACACCCTCTCCTTATCAGTCTCGGACAAGCGCGTCCCGGCGACTTGTGTCAAACTCTCTAGGCTCGCATCTGTGTGCAGAGCGGCCTGAAACTCCTGGCTAGGGGAAGCCAGAAGCGATGTCAGGGTCCCTTCCCCACGGGAGCCCTCTGGGACCTGCTCTGGGTCCACCTCTGGTTCAGTCATACTGATGACCGAGGAGGGTCCGGGAGGCAGACAGTTATCTGCGTTCCCGGCACTCTGACTTTGGGTGACAGCAGCTACGTAGGTTGTCTCCCCGGGGGTTTCTACAGACCCATCAGCCGACGCTGCTATGGGCTCTACCTCCCCATCCACCCCCATTACCTCAGGAGCATTGCTACTTATGGGCCAGTTACCTTCCTCGGTGGCACTGGTCAATTGCATGGCATCACCTTCCTCACGGTTCCCATGTATCTCCCCATTTCCTGTAGCACCGACACTTGCCCCTGCTAGGGGTTCCTCAGCCGTCTCACTCCACAGAGCGACGTGGCTGAGCACTCCTGTACCTATGGACACATCAACTTTCACAGAAACATCATTATCAGGTTCAGTTGGCACAGGTACAACATTTTCACCATCAATCCTAGGGAAAAAATGGTTATCAGATGCATCATTACAAGATAAAGCATGGTCAGTAGTGTTGAGCATTCCGATACCGCAAGTATCGGGTATCGGCCGATACTTGCGGTATCGGAATTCCGATACCGAGATCCGATACTTTTGTGGTATCGGGAATCGGTATCGGGATTAATATCAATGTGTAAAAGAAAGAATTAAAATAAAAAATAGGGATATACTCACCCTCTGACGCGCCCTGGACTTTACCGCCGTAACCGGGAGCCGTTGTACCTAAGAATGCGCGCTTAAAGGGCCTTAGATGACGTCACGGCGCTCTGATTGGTCCGTAGCGGTCGCGTGACCGCTACGCGACCAATCACAAAGCCGTGAGGTCACCTAAGGTATTTCAAGCGCTTGAAAGACCTTAGGTGACGTCACGGCTTTGTGATTGGTCGCGTAGCGGTCACGCAACCGCTACGGACGGACCAATCAGAGCGCCGTGACGTCATCTAAGGCCCTTCAAGCGCGCATTCTTAGGTACAACGGCTCCCGGTTACGGCGGTAAAGTCCAGGGCGCGTCAGAGGGTGAGTATATCCCTATTTTTTATTTTAATTCTTTCTTTTACACATTGATATGGACCCCAGGGCCTGAAGGAGAGTTTCCTCTCCTTCAGACCCTGGGAACCATACAGGATACCGTCCGATACTTGGTGTCCCATTGACTTGTATTGGTATCGGGTATCGGTATCGGATTACATCCGATACTTTGCCGGTATCGGCCGATACTTTCCGATACCGATACTTTCAAGTATCAGACGGTATCGCTCAACACTAATGGTCAGGTAACACATGCGATTTCCCATCATCAGGGTTAACGTTACCCTCATTAGTAGATTGGGGAGGGGTGTCAACGTCGTAGTATGCAACCAACCTCCCCAAATCAGTCCCCAACAAAACATCAGTGGGCAAATTATCAGACAGCCCCACTTCCTTCACCCTGCTCCCAGCACCCCAATCAATATAAACCCGGGCCATTGGCAAGGGACAGCTAATGCCCCCAATCCCAGTGACAGTTAGGGTTTTCCCCGGAATGATTTCTTCAGGGGCTGCCAGTTCGGGTCGGATGAGGGTTCGTTCAGCCCCGGTGTCCTTGAGGCCTGCAGCAACACGACCTCTCACAGTGACGTGCTGTACGTTGTCACACACCCTCCCAACCACACCACCCACCAAAAGAACTGCTGCATTAGGCCATGGGGCCTTGGCTGGGGGGTTCTTCCGCTTGTCTGGACAGTTGGGACTGATATGACCAGGCTGCCTGCAGTGGTAACACTGGCGAAGTTCAGTGGTAGGTCTGGTGCTGTTGGCCACGTGGACAGGACCTCTGGGGTGTTGGCTGGCAGGGGTACTGGCGTTGGTTGCAGGCTTACCCCCGCTCCAGCTGGTGGTGACTGGCTTCCGCACTTCCGATCTACGGTTGGCCTCATAGGCATCGGCAATCTGCACTGCTTTCGTCACGTCTTTGGGTTCTCTGTCCATCACGAACTGTCGCACCTCAGCTGGGCAAAGATGGAAGAGCTGGTCTTTGATCATCAGGTCTCGCAGCTGTGCAAAGGTGGTCACTGACAGTCCTTGGGTCCACTGGTCAAAGTGGGTCCCCAGTCCATGCACCACATCACTGTAACTGTCGTGTGGGCCACGTTGGAGGGTCCGAAACTTTTTACGGTACACCTCGGGTGTAAGCTGGTACTTGGCTATCAGAGCCTGCTTGATGGCCTCATAGTCACCATCTTGTTCTTGAGGGAGGGCAGCAAACGCCTCCAGAGCTTTTCCTCTCAGCCCTGGTGTCAGGTATCGTGCCCATTCTTGTGTAGGCAGCTGGTACTGTCTGCAGGCTTTCTCAAAGGCCCGCAGAAAAGTGTCCAAGTCCCCATCCTTTTCCATAACAGGGAAGTGATCGGGCAGGGGCTTTGGTATCTGAGCGCTGCTGGGCTCATGGCTGGACTGGGACGACCCCTGCATTTGCAGTTGGACCATCTGCAGCTGGTACTCCCGCTCCGCTTGCCGCTCGGCTCGCTGGGCCTGGGCCTCTCGCTCGGCTCGCTGGGCCTGGGCCTCTCGCTCGGCTTGGGCCTCGGCCTCCTTCCGGTATTGCTGAATCAGCTGCAAACGTCCATCATGGTCGTCAGTGGGGAGTTCTTCCAAGGCCGCCTGCAGGTGGGGGTCCAATTCACCCGGATTGCTAACAGGGCCAGCATTCAGAGGTTGGACCTCTGCTGCAGCACCATGTTCGCTGGTGCTGGCTTCTGCGGCTTCTGGGCTCTGGGAGTGGTCTAGAGCGGCTTCCCATTGCACCAGTTCAGCGACCATTTGAGTCTTGGTCTTGCTCTGGGGGTTCAGGCCATGGTACGTGCATATCCCAGCAAGAGCATCCTTCTTCTGCTGGGCGTACCAGGCTTCTCCTTTCGCAGCCATGGTTGCCAAATAAAAGATAGGATAGAAAAATGAAGAGAAAGGGAGGGGATAATTACCAGTACACAATTGTCTCAAGACTAATAAACACTGAGTTCTTTCTCCAAACTTATTTGCGCAGAGTCCTCGCAAGAACTTTCTGCAAGTTTTTAGTGAGAGGAATGATTGCTCAAACCAAATCACTAATGCTCTAATATCCCACCGCCTTGCCACCAATTGTCACGACTCACACCGTGACTGTCACCAGTTGTCATGATCCCTTAGCCGCTGCCACCAATTGGTCACAAAATCCACAGGGATTCCTGACCACTGTCACCAATATGTCACGGATTGGGGTGACTTTAGACCAACAGACGGCTATCACATGTGCAGGGGGGCTTATCTTAGTTATCCCTCCACTGCCACAATGTGATGAAAAAACACACACAAGGCTAGGGACCTCTTAGTTTACAGCAGGGGCTTGTTTTAGGTATCCCACTGCTCTTCAATATACCACGAACTGCAGGGATTTTTGTGTATCCCGCTTACAGTTCCACTTAAACCTTGCAGCTCTCTGGCGCCCCCCTTTCTATCAGGTCAGGTTAGGTACTGCACCTAGGGTAATTAGTCGCCAGAAAGGCTGCCTGCTATGTACTGGCTATTGGGCATGCTGCAGCGACGCGATAAACTACTCCCGCTCAGGCAGGAACAATAATTATCAAGCCGCAATCGCTACAACACCCAATGGCCTGCACACGGTAGTGCCGCCACCAGCTTCGATTACACGGGTCCGAAGCTAACCCAAAACAGTAGCGTAATTCCCTTCAGAGACTTAGGGTACGTTTTTAGAGCATGGAGAAAGAACTGGCATGAAATAATATACCCCACAAAATGTAGGCAGTGCTTTATCAAAATATTTTAAAGATGTTACAAAAGGGACAATTGCAAATATGTACAAGGTAATTATAAAAAAAACAGGGAATAACATGAGAAATAACACTTACAGTTGTTCAAAGCATTGCAGACAACAGGCTAGGGGAACTTTCCATCTATCCCAGTGCATCAGGGCGTGCACTCTGGGCTCTTCAGGTAAAAACTCAAATCTGCCTCCTGAAAGTCTGCCAGCAACTTAAAACCTACAGTCTGTGACCTCACAGAAAGGGCTGGCTTTTCCAACCCCTCCTACCTCGTCAGTGTTACTCACTGTGCATTAAATATATCTGATGCCCGTAACTTCGCTCCAGAACATGTCATAGTCATATCAAACCCAGCATTCATCTCGGATTAACATGAGCATTCTAATGAGATCAAATATGTCCTATCTGGGATACATATTTGCAGAGAAATCCCTACTTCTTTATTAGATGGAGTTAGAAGCCCGTGTTTCAAGGGATGGGTAGATCCTCCGAGTGTGATTATGACGATATATTTTTGAGTTCCTATCTCCCATGGTTGGCCTAATATCTTACAAAAACAGAACAAAAGACTTTCATGATTCTGGAAGTTTCTCATCCAGTTATAGCTGGACAAGAGCTTACACGGCAGGAAATGCCGGTCGTAAATACCTTGGCGGGGGCTGAGGCTTGGCAGCTGAAGTCAGGCATTTGCAGCTAGAAGCAATAAAACTTGTACACTCATTGACAAGACAGGCTGAACACAGAGTGAAGGGGGGTCACTGCCCACCCTATGTGTGCTGGCAGAGAAACTCACTTATATGATATTTCATACCATATCGTGACACAAGGCTTAAAGGGTGAAAATAGATCCCACGTTTTATTGCACAATTTCTCTCGAACATGGTGCTGTGCCATATGTTGTTAGAGATTACTGTTTGGCCACATATCAGGGCTGAGAAGGAAGCAGCATCATTTGGCTTTTTAGTTTGCAGACGATATTTGTGGAGCCCCAAAGGTTCAAGAACAGCAGAAAACCCCCAAAAGTGACCCCATTATAAAAATTGCACATCTCAATCAATACATGTATGGCTGCAGTGATTATGTAGTAACATCAATGCCAGTCTTTTTTTCTGAAAACTGCAAATATGCCAGTTTAGTGTCCATACATTGTGCCCCCATACAGTGTAGAGCACCCATATATTGTAGAGCCCCCATACATTGTGCTCAGCTTGTGCTTCTAGTGATACGTGTTGTTAAAGTGCCTTCTCTCGACTAGAATAATGTCAAATAATGCTTACAATGGGGCTCAGAAGGAAGAATTCACTGGATTTTATTTGAAGGGGTGGGAGTAGTGTTGAGCATTCCGATACCGCAAGTATCGGGTATCGGCCGATACTTGCGGGTATCGGAATTCCGATACCGAGATCCGATACTTTTGTGGTATCGGGTATCGGTATCGAAACAACATTAATGTGTAAAAGAAAGAATTAAAATAAAAAATATTGCTATACTCACCTCTCCGACGCAGCCTGGACCTCACCGAGGGAACCGGCAGCGTTGTTTGCTTAAAATGCGCGCTTTTCCTTCCTCCCGTGACGTCACGGCTTGTGATTGGTCGCGTGCCGCCCATGTGGCCGCGACGCGACCAATCACAGCAAGCCTTCTGCATTCAGGACCTGAAATTACGTCACGGCTTTGCTGTGATTGGTCGCGTCGCGGTCACATGGGCGGCACGCAACCAATCACAAGCCGGGACGTAATTTTAAAATGCGCGCGTTTCCTGCCTCCCGTGACGTCACGGCTTGTGATTGGTCGCGTCGCCCATGTGACCGCGACGCGACCAATCACAAGCCGGAACGTAATTTTAAAATCTCGAATGCCTAGAATTCGGCATTCAGGACCTGAAAATTACGTCACGGCTTGCGGTGATTGGTCGCGTCGCGGCCACATGGGCGGCACGCGACCAATCACAAGCCGTGACGTCACAGGAGGAAGGAAAAGCGCACATTTTAAGCAAACAACGCTGCCGGTTCCCTCGGTGAGGTCCAGGCTGCGTCGGAGAGGTGAGTATAGCAATATTTTTTATTTTAATTCTTTCTTTTACACATTAATATGGTTCCCAGGGCCTGAAGGAGAGTTTCCTCTCCTTCAGACCCTGGGAACCATGAGGGATACCGTCCGATACTTGAGTCCCATTGACTTGTATTGGTATCGGGTATCGGTATCGGATTAGATCCGATACTTTGCCGGTATCGGCCGATACTTTCCGATACCGATACTTTCAAGTATCGGACGGTATCGCTCAACACTAGGTGGGAGCCATTTCTCTTTTTTAGAGTTTTTGTTCTAGCAGGACCTGAGTGGGGACTTGTTTTGTGCGGGACAAATTAGGGTTTTTATTGGTAACATGATAATATTTTTTGATCGCTTTCAGTATAAGGCTTGGATCATATTCTTGTTTTCTATGCTGAGCATTTACATTGGGGTTTCTGTGTAAATCCCACAAAAATGTGATTCACACTAAACTCCCAATGGAACCACCCACTATAATGAGGCAGATGGAAGCAATTTGGACTCCAATTGGCATCGGTTCTGGTGGTTTTCATCTTTTTAGGCATTCACAGATCTGTGGTCTTCACTCACGTCATTCATTAGAAGAGTCAATGTGCAACGGCTGACACATGATCCTTTTGGTACCGGAGCTTGAACATGCATTCAAGGACTGACACACATGCTCCTATTCTTGCAACATCTTGGTCATGACCATATGTTGTTTTTTTTCTTACACTTGATGAAGATTCCAGTACAGCATTGAAACATGTAATGGACAATAAAGAAACTTCTAAGGCCTCTTTCACACTTCAGTCTTTTGGCATCAGTTTGAATCCGCCGTTTTCTTTAAATAGCGGATCCGCCATTTTTTTGGCAGATCCACTATTTTCCCATAGACTTGCATTAGCGATGGATTGTGGCAGATGGTCGTCCGTTCCATCCGCCATGTGACAGATCCGTCGAGACCTGGCGGATGTCGTCTAGACATTGACGGACATTGTAACATTTTTTGTCTGCGCCGAAATGGGAGTTCGCAGCGGATCCGTTGCGTCCGCCATTTCCTAGAATGGCCGCCTATGGGCGACGGATCCGTCGCGATCCGTCATTTGGCGGATGCGTCGCCCCAATCCGCTTTTTCAACTGAGCATGCTCAAAAAAGTAGATACTTTACCCAGACAACCCCAAAACTATATAAACAGGACAGGTGGGCTTCATTCCTCAATGTGCCATCAAGCAGAGAGAGAACACAGACCCTGCCAGCAGCCAGCAAGACAGACCCTGCCAGCAGCCAGCAAGACAGACCCTGCCAGCAGCCAGCAAGACAGACCCTGCCAGCAGCCAGCAAAACAGACCCTGCCAGCAGCCAGCAAGACAGACCCTGCCAGCAGCCAGAAAGACAGACCCTGCCAGCAGCCAGCAAGACCCTGCCTGAGACTGCCATGTGAGTACTGCCATCCAGCATGAGTTCTGCGTGTGTGTGTGTGTGTGTGTGTGTGTGTGTGTGTGTGTGTGTGTGTGTGTGTGTGTGTGTGTATGTGTCCCCGCCCGCCTTGCATATTTTTATTTTTCATACTGTGCTGGTATTTTGAACGGCTAATCGCGGCAGTCACCAAAGAGTAAGTTCCTTTTTGGTTTGATGTTTAGTAAATTTTAAAATGCATGTGGTATAATCTTTCCCTTTTTAATTTTTTTTTTGTTAAAGGCTTCACAGCGTGCTCCCGAACAGGCTGAGGAAGAGGAGGGGATTGATGTGTACACCCTCATCCAAGAGGTCCAAAATCGGAAGCCGCTGTGGAACATGGCGGACCGCCACCATGCTGACCAGTTAATCACCCGACGGCTATGGGAGCAAGAGTGTGGTGCTGTTCTGGAGAACTGGGAGGAACTCGACGCTAGGGCCCAGGATCTAGCGCGTAAGTATTCACACTTCATTAACTTATGTTAGCATGATTTAATGTGTTGTATAGTAACCAATTTTTGCTTTATCTTTCTAGGTAACAGGGTTATCGTGCGGTGACGGTCACTCAGGGATCGCTTCAAGAGGGAATTTAACAAGGAGATGCAGGCCCCGAGTGGATCAAGAGGACGCAGGAGCAGGTACAAACATGCCAGAGGCCTATCGTTCCTCCGGTCGATGCTGCTGAGCAGAAGGTTAATATTCAACACCACATGTTTTCAGTCAAACTGTTAAAATGTGTAACCTTTGGGGGCGTGTCCGTATGCCGAGCTGAGCAGAAGTGTGGTGAAGGAGCTCCTGCCATCTCCCAGCTATAAATAGCATAATATCACCCTGCATCACCGGGTTCCACAGTCAGCATGGGGCCCAGGAAACCTAGGACCATACAGCAGCATGCGGTGGACCAGCCAGCACAGCGGACGGCTCTGGACGCTTTTCTGGGCCTTGAACAAGTCCAGGGAGATACACAGGTGCCATCTTTACAGAGACAGGGCAGTGAGGAGGAAGCTTCCCAGCAAGATGCTCTGCATCAGGACGGCACTCAGGAGACTGATGGCTGCAGGGAGGAGGAGATCTCCCCCTCTACATCGGGGGATGAACCTTACACAGAAGGAACAGGACTTCATGGAGATCAGATAAGCACCGCTGCTGACAGCAGCCACGAGGTGAGGGGGAGGGGGGGTGTTCGGCCCCCACTCCTTTACCCTTCATATCAGCCCACACAAACCAACAGCTCCTCATTACATCAGGAGGTCCATGGACAGAATAATACACAGGACACTGCCTATATCCAACCTCATCAGGGATACTACTCCTCTCATCATCCTGATTATTCAGTTAACTATCATCTTAACTCACAGCCTGATGGCAGCTTCAGGGGGCCTGCCCCTCCCTCCCAAGACTGGCAGTCTATTCTGGCAACTCTACCATCTAAAGAGGACTTTAAGATCCTCATTAGTGAGGTCAAAGACATATGCAGGGCAGAAATAGCCAACGTGAGACGAGATTTACAACACTTAAATGGGAGGATTGAGGCCCTGGAAGAGGAACATGACACCACAAGAAAACACATGACAGAAATGCACCAGCTAGTGTCCTCACAACAACAAGTGATGGAGGAAATGCAGTCCCACTTGGAGGATTTGGACAATAGGGGACGCAGATGCAACATACGTGTGCGAGGAGTGCCTGAGGTGGAGGTCTCTGAGTCTCCTGATCTGATCCTGCAGGACATCTTTAATAACATTCTGGGTGCACCTCCAACCAATATAACTAAGTTGGACAGAGCACACAGGGCGCTACAGCCTAAGAACATGTCTACTCAACCCCGAGATATTATATGCTGTGTTCACGACTTTACTACTAAAGAATTGATCATGTCCAAAGCCAGGACCCGGAACCAGACCCCCTTATTTTGGGGAACAGAGGTTCAGCTCTTCCCTGATCTCTCCCGCATAACCCTGCAGAAGCGGAGACACCTCAGGCCCCTCTTGCTAATACTCCAGGAACACCAAATTAAGTATAGATGGGGGCTCCCATTTGCCCTGACAGCCAGGAAAGATGGAAAGTCCGCGACTCTGCGTACCCCTGCTGATGTGACGGCCTTCTGTACAACCCTGGAGATCCCGGCAGTCAACATTCCACCATGGGTCCTGCATGTACCTGGGGCTCCCCCTCCACCGGTGTGGACCAAGTTGGGGGGAGGAAGGCGCGGGGCGCGGGGGGGAGGTGGGGGGAGAGGCGGCCATGCCCCATCTTCCCCCCATACCCGTTGACTTGACTTTTAGTTTAGGCTTGTTTAGAACAGGCCGCATATTCTCTTTTTCTCTAAGCCTCCCTTACTGATTGGCCCCTCTGCCTTCTGGCCCGTGACGCTGGAAATGGGACATCCAAACCCCACCGGGGGATGGACACAATGCTGCCTCTGTGTGTCTGGAGCCGCACCATTTACTGAAACAATTGAAGCAGGTCACCCGGGAAGGCAGGTGGCGGGGGCTTCGCCAAGGCCACTTCGGTTGCTTCCCAGTTACCCCTTTCTTTACATTGGAGGGGCGGCTGGCTGGAGATAGACCGGCTCTCTCGGACTCGGAGACTTCCACCTATCCTAGGGCTTCCCTGGGATTGATATTGAGACCGACTTTTTCTACCACTCTGGCCCTCCGAGCCAAGAGTGGGTTTCCTCAGGGGATCCCTCTCCGGGTTAAACCCCGGGTATTGTTCTCAATTGTTTTTCTATGTTTTTTCACTTTTTGGATATGCAATTTACTAACTGAGTGTCTATGTCTTCCCTTTTCCTTGTTGTTCTTACCCTACCCAACCACCCAAATTTTGTTTCCACCCTCGGTTCGATCCTTGACAGCCTTCATCTGGTGGACCAGCCGCGCTGAGACAACCTCTATGTTAACTTACACCTTCAAAGGTAACGGTCCCGACACCTGCACTACACTCCACTTAATGCAACTAAGATGACACGTATTGTATCTATTAACGTGCGGGGTCTTAATTCTCCCCGCAAGAGGAAATTGCTGTTACAGGAGCTGCGCTCCACTGGGGCAGACGTGGCTTTCATCCAAGAGACCCACTTTGACTCTACAGGCTCATTTAAGTTTACAGCCCACTTATATCCCCAACAATATCTAGCAAGCACGAATACTAAGAAAGGGGGGGTTGCAATCCTGATTGCAAAAAATTGCCCTATACAAGTCACTGGAAATCACTCTGACCCTAAGGGACATTACGTGATCCTGGAGGCACAGGTGGGGGCTCACCTCATATTCTCGCTAACATTTATGCCCCGAACGAGGGACAGATTCGCTTTCTGAGGGGGGTATTTTCACTCGTAGGGGGGCTTCCCCATGCGGCGACTATAGTAGGTGGAGATTTCAATCTTCCATTCTCTGAAACATCTGACAGGCTTTCTCTCGGGGGGTTCCCACCCTCTGACTCTGTAAAGAAGCTGTCTTTGGGCTTCCGGAGGCTTATAAGATCTGAGGTTCTCTTTGACGCATGGAGGGTGGCACACCCTGGAGAGAGGGCCTTTACCTTCTTTTCACACCCACACCAGACCCATACCAGGATCGATAACTTCTTTGTAAACTCTGCTATTCTTAAGAGGCTGGGGGGGTGGAACTGGGCTCCATTACCTGGTCAGATCATGCTCCTGTGATCATGGAACTTGAGGGAGCCCATTCTCGACCTAGATTTGGCCACTGGCACTTAAATGAATCTTTACTCAAGGACCCCGAAGTCAGGGCCTCACTGCATAAGCAACTGGAGGAATTCTTCCAGCTCAATACGGGCTCAGTCTCCTCCCTGGGAATTCTGTGGGAGGCACATGAGGCGGTGATGAGGGGCCATTTTATTAGGGAGGGCGCCAGGGCCAAGAGATCCGCGGGGGTCCAGAGGGCACATTTGACTTCTCAACTAAAGCTTCATGAGAGGACACTCGCTGAATCTCCCTCTCTGGCCGCTTTGAAAGAGGTGGTCAGACTAAGGGAAAAATTAAAAGATCTGGCGGTGGCGGGGGCGGAGAAGCTGCTAACTTTCTCTAGACAGAAATTCTATGAAAGGGGCAATAAGGCACACACCCTCCTGGCACGCCAGCTGAAGGAACGCTCCGCGGCTTCATCTCCTCAGGCCTTGCGGGATGCTGCAGGGGTGATGCATTATCACCCTGATGCCATAGCTGATATTTTTTATAATTTCTACAAAAAATTGTACAATCTTGGTCCCCCATCGGCTGATGGATCCCAGGGTTCAGGGGCTATTGAAGACTATCTTGCTACCTTAGACCTCCCCTCCCTACCTAGTGAAGCGATTGTATCTCTAAATAGTGCAGTTTCCTCTGAAGAGGTAGAGGAGGTTTTGGAGTCCCTGCCCATGGAAAAATCACCTGGCCCTGATGGTCTGACATACTTTTACTATAAGACATTCGCCAAAACACTTCTTCCTCACTTGGCCTCATTATTTAACTCCTTCTTGCAAGGCGACCAAATCCCGTCCACAATGCTACATTCCCACCTCATCCTCCTTCCAAAGCCGCCCAGGGACCCCTTGGACTGTGCAAACTACAGGCCAATAGCCCTTTTGAATACGGATTTGAAGGTTTTCACCAAGCTACTGGCCTCCAGACTTAATAAATGGCTACCCTCGATTATTCATAAAGACCAAGTAGGCTTTATTCCATGCCGTCAAGGGGGTGATAACACCAGGAGGGTTGTGGACTTGGTGGACATCTCGAACCGAAAGAAATTGCAAACACTAGTACTGAGCCTTGACGCCGAGAAGGCTTTCGATCGCCTCTCCTGGCCATTCCTTTTTAGTACGATGCGGGTCTTTGGCATCTCGGGCGGATTTTTGTCCGCGCTGAGATCCCTATACAATCACCCTACAGCAGCCATAAAACTCCCTCTCTGTACATCCAAACCATTCACTTTATCGAATGGCACCAGGCAGGGGTGCCCTTTGTCACCTCTCCTGTTTGCCCTCTGCATAGAGCCCCTGGCAGCGTCCATACGACGGGACCCCAATATTTCTGGGGTGATGGTTGGGAGTAAATCTTTTAAGATCGCACTATTTGCTGATGATGTCCTATTGACGCTCACTAATCTCCACGTGTCTCTTCCGAACCTCATGAGGGCTTTGAGGAGATATGGGGACTTATCTGGATATAAAATCAATTCCAGCAAAACGGAGGCTATGCCGCTTAACATCCCCCCTGAGGTATGGGACCACCTACGCCTGAATTTTAAATTCAGGTGGAAACAGGATGCTGTGAAATATCTGGGGGTGAATATTACGTCCTCATATGAGACCCTCTACAAACTAAATTTCCCCTCCCTCTTTAAAGAATCAAAAGCCCGCCTGACTAAATGGCAATCACTCCCTCTCTCGTGGATGGGTCGGATAGCGGCGGTAAAAATGAGCCTTTTACCCAGATTGATCTACGCCTTTGAGACCCTCCCAGTTGGAGTTCCGGTCTCGGAATTGAAGTCCCTTCAGGCGGCTATTATTAGGTTCATATGGCAACAAAAGCGCCATAGAGTGGCTAAGGAGGTTCTCACAGCTCATAAGACCAGGGGAGGGCTTTCTGTGCCAAATATTCTTAATTACTACTGGGCTACTCACCTGAGGAGAATCCCCTGCTGGACATCCCTATGGGCCTACAGCAAGTGGAATGAAATAGAGAAATTATGGCTTGCCCCAATACACCCTAACTCTCTTTTATGGTCGCCAGCACAATGTAAGTCCTTTCCGCCCCTTTTAGGCCCCATGCAGTTCACCCGTGACATTTGGAATACCTGCACACGGAGATTCGCCCTCATGTCACCTTGCTCCCCCCTTGTGTCCTTCATCTATCATCCACAGCTCCCAAGCAGTTTAGAGTCTCCTATGGTTCACCCTTGGCTTAAAGCGGGCCTATTTAGATTTGCGGATATTATAGATGGGGAGACCATGGAGATTCACTCCTTTGATTATCTTAAGCAACATTTCTAGATTTCCAACAGGGAATTCTTTCAATACCTACAAATCAGAGATTTTGCTAACTCCCTATATGGTAAAGCGGGAGCTTCGATCCCCATGGATTTCGAGAAAATTTGCAGGAGGGGCGTGAACACCAGGGGTCTGATCTCAGAAATTTATAACCTTTTATCGGATCCACGGGATGGGTCTGGTGAATCTTTTCAATACATGCGCAAGTGGGAGGCCGCCCTGGAGCGGCGTATTTCTCCCCGAGAGTGGTCTGTCATTTGGAGGAATGCCGCAAAATTGTCAGTGTGTACTCTCTATAGAGAAAATATCTATAAGATACTAATGCACTGGTATCACACTCCAGAGTTTCTGCATGGACTGAATCCCTCTGTCCCTCCCTCCTGTTGGAGATGTGGAGGAAGCACTGGGTCCCTCATGCACATATTCTGGTCATGCCCAAAAATTGTGCCTTTTTGGGGTCAAGCTAAGTCCCTCATTGACAAGGTATTGCATACAGCTATAGAACTAAACCCGCTGGTGCTTCTCCTGGGTCACGGGGCGCCGGGTATGGGCAAACTTTCCAATAGTTTATTGCAACATATCCTTACGGCGGCCAGATGCCTGATTGCGCGTTTTTGGAGGCAGCCGAGTCCCCCTTCGCTTCAGATCCTCATTAGACGGATCATGGATGTCAGAAGGATGGAACACCTTACAGCCTTACTAAATGACTCGGTGGTGCGCTTCCAGGCAATATGGTCCCCGTGGGATTATTATGCAGCGGGATCCGACCTGTAGTGCGGCTGAGTTCGGATTTGTTTAGTCGATTTAACTGAGGTTTTTCCCTTTTTTTTTTTTCTTCCCCTCCCCTCCTTCTACTCCTTACTGTCTTGTCTTGTCTTTGTCATTTACGTCTTTGTAAAATTAAGGTCATTTATAGCCTTACATCTTTTATATCGTTTATTATTCATGCACACTATACAGAAACTAAATACTTGTACGACCCTGTTTTGTTATACCATGTTTAATAAAATAAAAATTTTATGGTTAAAAAAAAAAAAAATGTGTAACCTTCAATTTTTATTGGCAGCAAGGGCAATTGTAATATCAAGATACTAATTTTTTTTTTCTTCTTTAACAGCACTGTCTGCAGCACTTGGGAGCCTGCATCAGAGATGCACCCCTCTGGAGCGATCTCACAGGAGTCCGCCACTGGGGACCACATCGAAAGACACGACCCCTCTGTATCTGTACCTTCCCTTTTGTTTGATCCCTCGGCCCCATCCACCAGCGCTGGAGCAGCAGGGCGGACTTTGTCACATGAAGCTGCAGGTGATTTAGAGTTCCCTTTACCCCACCCCTCTGACACTGCCGCAACATCTAGACCAACTTTGGGGTCAGGACGGCAGCACCAGAGAGGTCAGGAAAGGAGCTATGCGCCTGAGTTTTTGCATCTAAATGTAGCCTTCCAGAATGCGATCAAGGTTTTGGGTAAGCAAACATCTGCTGGGTACAATATGGTTAACAAAAGCATACTTGAACTCAGCAGTCGTCTGGATAGGATGCATTCAGATGCAAACCTGTCACCAAGACACTGTTTTTTTCAGTCGGTCCTCAGGCACATGGAAAATCTAACTCCTGACCTGCAGATGCATGTGATACAAGGCTGCCACACTGCTCTAACGCAGGCGATGTCCCCAGCCCCTCCACCTACCCTTCATGTTTCAACACCTTTCCCCCCTCAAGCCGCCTTCTATCCTCCCATCAATCCTCCTCCCGTCCATCCTACTCCAGTCCATCCTCCTCCCGTCCATCCTCCTCCCATCCATCCTCCTTCTACTCCTTCGCCATTTCTTCCTTCCCCCCTCAGTATTTCCCAGTACCTACCTTCCCCTTTCCATTCTTCCCCTTTAACTTCACCGTTCCCAATCCCACCAAAACCTTCACCATACCTCCCACAGTCCACATCTGTACCTCAACTCCCTGCCCAACCTCATGTTTTCACCACCCATTCCACTTCTGATCCTCCCTGTGATGTCCTGTCCCCCACTATCGACGTGGTCCACCCTGTCAGCCCCTCTGCTACTATCTCCACCCAAACTTATGAGAACCTGTAATAAACGTGTAAATAAATAAAACTTTTTTTGGTTTAAAAACAATTTTATTGTCTTTCCTTTTTTTTTTAAACTGTATAAAAACCACCAAGCTTATGGTAAAAGTAATAGTAGAAAATGTGTAAAGGGGTACCAGTACAAAACATACAATACTGCGAGGTAAAAGTCCAAAGGTTTTGTTACAAAACAAAAAACATGGTATATTTACAAGTGTGAAAAAAACAAACATTTTACACCATTTCGTACTGCCAGTCAACTGAACCTTGAGGAGACATGAAGTAGTTTGCAAAATTGTCCCGCATTCTGGAGACTGCAACTGGACTGCGAAAACTTGTGTTGTGGTAATCCCGCAAGGTGGTTTCTGACACATTTTCCTCCATGGAAACATGTTCTTTGGATAATACAAAATTGTGAAGTACCACACAAGCCTTCACCACATTATCAATAGTCTCAGGCTGCAGTTTAATTGCAGTTAGCAGGACTCTTCATTTAGCAGTTAATATCCCAAAGGCACATTCCACAACTCTTCGTGCTCTGGTTAGCCAATAATTAAAAATTTTCTTCCTCTGGGTCAGCCCACTAATTCCATAGGGTTTTATAAAGTGTGGTGAAAGCTGGAAGGCGTCATCTCCAACGCACACAAATGGCAATGGTGGACCGGTGGTTCCAGGGAGTGGTCTAGGCGGTGGAAAGTGAAATGTCTCTCCATACAAACGACGCCCCATTGGTGAAGTTTTAAAAATCTGGGAGTCATTTGTGCGTCCATACGCACCGATATCCACAGCAATATCAATACAATAGAAAAGTACTTTTTGTAATTGTAAAATTCAGATCCAGAGCCATAAGGTTTGACAATCCTTATATGCTTGCCATCGACTGCTCCCACACAATTTGGGAACTGGCATATTTCTTCAAAATGGGCAATCACCAGCCACCTCTCCTGTGATGGCTCTGGAATGTATTCCGCCTGTAAGCAATCCCACAATGCCCGGCGGGTCTCTCTGATGATCCCTGAGATTGTGGATATCCCAAGCCTGTACTGGAAATCTAGGGATGAAAACGATTCTCCAGTTGCAAGGAATCTGTTAACAAAAGGAAAAGACAATAATTAATAAAAACTTCAAAAAACAACATTACAGTTATAAGTCTGATGAATGAGAATCATTAAAAAAAGAATAACTTACCGAATAGTCACCATCAGACGCTCCGCTGGTGATATGGAGAAGCGCAACTGGGTGTCTCGTCTCCATATTGATTCTCCAACATGGCCCAACAAAATTTCAAAATTTTCCACATAGCTGAAGAATTTTTCAGGATTTTCCCTCAATTCAATATACAGTGTGGAATAAACACCACGGGTCATGCGTTGGGTTGTGATAGGATGGATCCACAGCCTTCTCTTCCGCCGCTACCACAGGATGCGCAGTCTTTCTTCCTCCTTGTTCCGAATGATGACTGCCAACTGATTAGCCTCAAAAGTGAAATCCGCACATATCTTCACAATATTCGCCAGCACCCCTTCCATCTTTGCCACTTTCTCTGCAACCTTTCAAAGATTTCCCAGTAGTTTCCAGTAGCCAGTCACATTTCGAAGTACTTTGTATTAGCCAATCACATTGAGATCCTCTGTTTTTAAAAACGGATCCGTCAAAAAACAGTTCCAACGGATGTAAAAAACGGTCGCAATGATTCTAACGGATCCGTTTTTTGACGCATCCGTGTAAAGGATCCATCAAAAAAACGGATCCGTTAGAACCGTTTTCTCAACAATTTTGACGGATCCGTCGATTCATCACGATGTCGGAGCAGACTGACGCCAAACAACTGAAGTGTGAAAGAAGCCTAATTAATATTGCAGCAAGAGACTTCTTTCCAGCAGCGCAGCCAATTTTTAAATATTTATTTTCTGCTTTGGCAATTGGTTATAATATTGACACAGACAGATGCAAACTACCATTCAGAATCCAGGAAAGAAGGAAAAATGCTTGATACATGTTCCTGTCTATATAGCAGTTTGAGCTTAAACACACATAAAGGCATATGGTCCTGAAGTTTCCACTATTCTAGGTAAGCAGCTGAAACGTGCTACTACAGCTTATGTGGCATCCCAGGAGTTTGGGTACCACAGTGGTGCTGCCTTCCTATCGGGAGGGTAATGCCATGGCTGGAGACAGGAGGGATCCCTTTGGCAGGTAATCTTACATTCAACACATTCTGACTCCAGGCCAGAAGGGGGAGCTCTAAACCCGGTTTAAGGGGAACTTCCCAAGATACATTCTGGTCTGGAGGAGGAGTTGGACAGTCTGGTGCAGACAAGAGACAGAGAACGAGCAGAGGAGTGATGAGGAGATAGAGGAGGGCTGCGATTGGGCCTCCTCTAAGCTAGAGTGCAGAAACCGGGCCCCGGGAGCCTGAGGTCGTGGGGAACTACAGGTCCCACAGCAGAACTGGAGGGCAAGAAGCTAACAGTGACATGCGTACATAAAACCTGAGGTACAGCAACAGTTAGAGCCCGGGGTCACCATATATAGAGACCCCAAGGAAACGGCTCAAGTTGTCTACTGTGCAAGACAGGTGAGAAAGGGTACCTTGTAAGACAAGGACAGGGAGCAAGGGATCAGAAACCAGCGCATAGTGGAAAGCTCCCAAACTTACCTGTCAAAAGGATTCTCACTTGTTTTCGGTCTGCCTGGATTCCATTGACACTTGTTGCCTGTACCCTGGACTGAGGCTGACTACAACTTCAGTAAACCAGGTAATGACTGCAACCCTGTGTCTGAGTCGCCCGCCAGGGCCGTGGGGTACTTGGTACCGGGTCCAGTACTTAAAGGGGATGTCACGGTGGCTGCGAATCCGGTCCATGGCCCTGGGCGCCCAATTAAAGGGGAAGGTCTTTTAACCCCTTTCTGCCATTGGACGTACTATTCTGTCCATGTGGGGTGGGCCCTAATTCCAAAGGACGGAATAGTATGTCCAGCGCGATCGGACGCGCTCACGGGGGGAGCGCGGCCGATCGCGGCCGGGTGTCAGCTGCCTATCGCAGCTGACATCCAGCACAATGTGCCAGGAGTGGTCATGGACCGCCCCCGGCACATTAACCCCCAGCAAACCGCGATCAAACATGATCGCGGTGTGCCGGCGGTACAGGGAAGCATCGCGCAGGCAGGGGGCTCCCTGCGGGCTTCCCTGAGACCCCCGGAGCAACGCGATGTGATCGTGTTGCTGCGAGGGTCTCTTACCTCCTATCCCTGCAGGCCCCGGATCCAAAATGGCCATGGGGCTGCATCCGGGTCCTGCAGGGATTACTTCCGGGTGCAGACAAGGCTCTGGTAAGCCTGCAGCACTGTAAGTCAGATCACCGATCTGACAGAGTGCTGTGAAAACTGTCAGATCAGCAATCTGTGATGTCCCCCCCGGGACAAAGTGAAAAAGTGGAATAACACGCGATCAAAAAGACGGATATAAAAAACCATGGGTACCATGGGCTGAAAACGTCATCTTGTCCCGCAAAAAACGAGCTGCCATACAGCATCATCAAAGAAAAAATAAAAAGTTATAGTCCTCAGAATAAAGCGATGCAAAAATAATTATTTTTTCTATAGTTACATAGTTACATAGTTAGTAAGGCCGAAAAAAGACATTTGTCCATCCAGTTCAGCCTATATCCATCATAATAAATCCCCAGATCTACGTCCTTCTACAGAACCTAATAATTGTATGATACAATTTTGTTCTGCTCCAGGAAGACATCCAGGCCTCTCTTGAACCCCTCAACTGAGTTCGCCATCACCACCTCCTCAGGCAAGCAATTCCAGATTCTCACTGCCCTAACAGTAAAGAATCCTCTTCTATTTTGGTGGAAAAACCTTCTCTCCTCCAGACGCAAAGAATGCCCCCTTGTGCCCGTCACCTTCCTTGGTATAAACAGATCCTCAGCGAGATATTTGTATTGTCCCCTTATATACTTATACATGGTTATTAGATCGCCCCTCAGTCGCCTTTTTTCTAGACTAAATAATCCTAATTTCGCTAATCTATCTGGGTATTGTAGTTCTCCCATCCCCTTTATTAATTTTGTTGCCCTCCTTTGTACTCTCTCTAGTTCCATTATATCCTTCTTGAGCACCGGTGCCCAAAACTGGACACAGTACTCCATGTGCGGTCTAACTATAAAATAGTTTTTATCGTATAAAAGCCCCAAAACATAAAAAATGATATAAATGAGGTATCGCTGTAATCGTACTGACCCGTAGAATAAAACTGCTTTATCAATTTTACCAAACGCGAAACGGTATAAACGCCTCCCCCAAAATAAGTTCATGAATAGCTGGTTTTTGGTCATTCTGCCTCACAAAAATCGGAATAAAAAGCGATCAAAAAATGTCAAGTGCCTGAAAATGTTACCAATAAAAACGTCAACTCGGCCCGCAAAAAACAAGACCTCACATGACTCTGTGGACTCAAATATGGAAAAATTATAGCTCTCAAAATGTGGTAACGCAAAAAATATTTTTTGCAATTAAAAGCGTCTTTCAGTGTGTGACGGCTGTCAATCATAAAAATCCACTAAAAAGCCCGCTATAAAAGTAAATCAAACCCCCCTTTATCACCCGCTTAGTTAGGGAAAAATTAAAAAATTAAAAAAATTTATTTATTTCCATTTTCCCATTAGGGCTAGGGTTAGGGCTAGGGTTAGGGCTAGGGTTAGGGCTAGGGCTAGGGCTAGGGTTAGGGTTAGGGCTAGGGTTAGGGCTAGGGTTAGGGTTGGGGCAAGGGTTGGGGCTAGGGTTGGGGCTAGGGTTAAGGCGTTAGGGTTGGGGCTAAAGTTACGGTTAGGGTTGGGGCTAAAGTTAGGGTTAGGGTTTGGATTACATTTACGGTTGGGAATAGGGTTGGGATTAGGGTTAGGGGTGTGTCTAGGTTAGAGGTGTGGTTAGGGTTACCATTGGGATTAGGGTTAGGGGTGTGTTTGGATTAGGGTTTCAGTTATAATTGGGGGGTTTCCACTGTTTAGGCACATCAGGGGCTCTCCAAACGCGACATGGCGTCCGATCTCAATTCCAGCCAATTCTGTGTTGAAAAAGTAAAACACTGCTCCTTCCTTTCCGAGCTCTCCCGTGCGCCCAAACAGGGGTTTACCCCAACATATGGGGTATCACCGTACTCGGAACATATTGGAGAACAACTTTTGGGGTCCAATTTCTCCTGTTACCCTTGGGAAAATACAAAACTGGGGGCTAAACAATAATTTTTATGGAAAAAAAATATTTTTTATTTGCACAGCTCTGCGTTATAAACTGTAGTGAAACCCTTGGGGGTTCAAAGTTCTCACAACACAACTAGATAAGTTCCTTGGGGGGTCTAGTTTCCAATATTGGGTCACTTGTGGGAGTTTCTACTGTTTAGGTACATTAGGGGCTCTGCAAACGCAATGTGACGCCTGCAAACCAATCAATCTAAGTCTGCATTCCAAATGATGCTCCTTCCCTTCCGAGCTCTGCAATGCGCTCAAACGGTGGTTCCCCCCACATATCAGGTATCAGCGTACTCAAGACAAATTGGACAACAACATTTAGGGTCCAATTTCTCCTGTTACCCTTGGAAAAATACAAAACTGGGGGCTAAAATATAATTTTTGTGGAAAAAAAAGATTTTTTATTTGCACGGCTCTGCGTTATAAACTGTAGTGAAACACTTGGGGGTTCAAAGCTCTCGCAACACATCAAGATGAGTTCATTAGGGGGTCTACTTTCCAAAATGGTGTCACTTGTGGGGGTTTTTACTGTTTAGGTACATTAGGGACTCTGCAAATGCAATGTGACGCCTGCAGACCATTCCATCTAAGTCTGCATTCCAAATGGGGCTCCATCCCTTCCGAGCCCTCCCATGCACCCAAACAGTCTTTCCCCCCCACATATGGGGTATCAGTGTACTCAGGACAAATTGGACAACAACTTTTGGGGTCCAATTTCTCCTGTTACCCTCGGGAAAATACAAAACTGGGGGTTAAAAAATAATTTTTGTGGGAAAAAAATTGTGTTTTATTTTTACTGCTCTGCATTATAAACTTCTGTGAAGCACTTGGTTAGTCAAAGTGCTCACCACACCTCTAGATAAGTTCCTTAGGGGGTCTACTTTCCAAAATGGTGTCACTTGTGGGGGGTTTCAATGTTTAGGCACATCAGTGGCTCTCCAAACGCAACATGGCGTCCCATCTCAATTCCTGTCAATTTTGCAGTGAAAAGTCAAACGGCGCTCCTTCACTTCCGAGCTCTCCCATGCGCCCAAACAGTGGTTTACCCCCACATATGGGGTATCAGCGTACTCAGGACAAATTGGACAACAACTTTTGGGGTCCAATTTCTTCTCTTACCCTTGGGAAAATAAAAAATTGGGGGCGAAAAGATAATTTTTGTGAAAAAATATGATTTTTTATTTTTACGGTTCTGCGAAGCACTTGGTGGGTCAAAGTGCTCACCACACCTCTAGATAAGTTCCATAAGGGGTCTACTTTCCAAAATGGTGTCACTTGTGGGGGGTTTCAATGTTTAGGCACATCAGGGGCTCTCCAAACGCAACATGGCGTCCCATCTCAATTCCAGTCAATTTTGCATTGAAAAGTCAAATGGCGCTCTTTCGTTTCCGAGCTCTGTCATGCGCCCAAACAGTGGTTTACCCCCACATATGGGGTATCACCGACCTCAGGACAAATTGTACAACATCTTTTGTGGTCCATTTTCTCCTGCTACCCTTGGTAAAATAAAACAAATTGGAGCTGAAGTAAATTTTGTGTGAAAAAAAGTTAAATGTTCATTTTTATTTAAACATTCCAAAAATTCCAGTGAAACATCTGAAGGGTTAATAAACTTCTTGAATGTGGTTTTGAGCACCTTGAGGGGTGCAGTTTTTAGAATGGTGTCACACTTGGGTATTTTCTATCATATAGACCCTTCAAAATGACTTCAAATGAGATGTGGTCCCTAAAAAAAAAATGGTGTTGTAAAAATGAGAAATTGCTGGTCAATTTTAAACCCTTATAACTCCCTAACAAAAAAAAAATTTGGTTCCAAAATTGTGCTGATGTAAAGTAGACATGTTGGAAATGTTACTTATTAAGTATTTTGTGTGACATATCACTGTGATTTAATTGCATAAAAATTCAAAGTTGGAAAATTGCGAAATTTTCAAAATTTTCGCCAAATTTCCATTTTTTCCACAAATAAACGCAAGTAATATCAAAGAAGTTTTACCACTATCATGAAGTACAATATGTCACGAGAAAACAGTGTCAGAATCACCAGGATCTGTTGAAGCGTTCCAGAGTTATAACCTCATAAAGGGACAGTGGTCAGAATTGTAAAAATTGGCCTGGTCATTAACGTGCAAACCACCCTTGGGGGTGAAGGGGTTAAGGGTTTGGTGAATAAAGTTTGTGTTCATGATGCCACCTGTGGTATTCGGTCAGTGGGGATCGACGCTGCTTAAAGGTGTCCTCTGGGGTGATGTTATGGCAGCTAGATGGTATACCTTCCCACAGGTAAAGTAGGTCCCCGGGGCTCCCGGTGTATAGGTGACGATGGTGAGTGGTGTGGAAAGAAACGGAGGACACAGGTTTGCAGTCTCTTTACCTGATTTACTGTAGGCTTCAGGCAATCACAGTCCAAGGCACCTGATCACAGGTACAGCCAGGGTCCAACTGGCTTGGAAGCAAGATCAGAGTCACCTCTACCATGTGGAGATGAAAGCCTTCCTCATAGCGTGGTAGTAATGTAATCTCTTACTGCCTATGGCTTCTAGTAAGATCATCACTATTCCTCTCTGTCCTCCATATAGGTGGGACACAAACCCATATGACAGGTGGCTTAAGCCTTTTTACAGGGTCTCTATCACGAGCCGGGCTCTATGTACCACTGTGCCTCCTGGGTATAAAGGCAGACAGGTGATTTATAATTCAGCTGTCCTGCCAGTTTCTGCTATGCCTCCTGGAGCCCGACACAGCCTCGGTCTTCCAGCTATCGGTGTTTGCGCTCAGCCAGGGAAGTAGCCCAGTCACAGCTATCCTTCCCAGAAGACTCTCTCCTGTGCTTTACTCTCCTGCATGCTCTCTACAAACGGTCCTTTTTTCAGTATCTCTTTCTCCAGGAGCTGCAGACACTATGGCTGCACGGCCCCATCAGTCCTTCCGACACTCAATGTCTGACTGCACGCTTCTCTGTTCTCTGACAGACTGTCTGACTACCTTTCCCTCCAGACCAGAATATAGGGAAGTTCCCCTTAATCCGAGTTCATAGCTCCCCCTTTTGGCCTGGAGTGTGAACATGTTGCATGTTTGTGTTTACCTGATAGAAGAGATCTTCCCTTGCATACAAGTGTGACATCACTCTCCCCGTGAGGAAAGCAATGTCACTGTGACAACCAGGACCCTGGGGTGTCACATGTCCTCCATTTATTTGCATTCACCATCCCTGCCAAACACACCCGGAGCCCTGGGGACCCCGCTTCACCTGTGTGAAGTGTCACCATCTTTGCTGAAGTAACATAGCCCCAGAGGACCCCTTTAAGCAGTGTCCGTCCCCTCTGACCGAGAACCACAGGTATGACAGAAAAAAGACTGGCACATCCAAACTAGTGTGAATAGGTGCATACCAGGAGCAGCTACCTCCATATATAATATACAAAAAAAGAACCACAGGTGGCGTCATGAATACAAACTTTATTAAACTCTTTAAAGAACTTTTTCCTTTTACTTGAGTGCCCAGGGTCACGGACCGGGTCGCTGACACCGTGACCACCCCTTTAATTGCAACCTGTCAAGGGAGACCTAGGCAGGAAAGAGCTAATAACCCGGGCCCCTGCAATTTCCCTCAGACTAGGGAAACCCTGACTGACCCTCTCTCAGAGTTTACACTAATAATGTGCATGTCTGAGCCTCCGCCCTTGCCCTATCTCCTGTTTTAACCCTAGGCTGAAACCACCACCCACCAACCAGTGAAGAGCCCACACTCCAATACCCACAGTTAGCACAGACAAGGATAACGGAAAAATAAGCAACACGCCGCAGTCACTCAGGAATACACTATAAATGCAAAGGGCAAAACAAATACAAATATAGGAAGGAGCAAATAAGACAAAGGGAAATACACCACCAGCAACGATACTCCAACTACTAGCTCACCACTCCAGACCGAGATAACCACGCACAAGACAGAAGCTATAATCGGCCCAAAGTTCAGGAGAACTATTTAAAGGCATTGGGCATGGCCCAGCTTCCAATCCGAGAACCAGGTAAATTAACTCCGGACCATCTAGATAAAACCTAGCCGACGTCAATGAGCGCATAGTGGTCAAAAGCGGAATTACCGCTGTCTGTCGAATGACCTGGTCTGAACAGCGTCTGACATGACAGTACCCCGCCTTCTACGAGGGACCCCAGGGCCCTCACGGCTTATAGGACCCGGCTTGTCCGGATGGCGACGGTGAAAAAACCTGACCAGCCGATCCGCATGAATGTCCGAGGCTGGTACCCAGGACCTCTCCTCAGGCCCATAACCACGCCAGTGTACCAAGTACTGTAAAGTGCGGCGCACTACATGAGAGTCAACCACCTTGGAGACTTCAAATTCCAAATTACCATCCACCAAGACTGGAGGTGGCATGGGCGCCGCGTCCACGGAACCCACCACCTTCTTTAAAAGAGACCTGTGGAACACGTTGTGTATCTTATACACCGTAGGAAGCTCCAAACGGTACGCTACTGGGTTAATGACGGCGGTGACCCTAAAAGGACCAATAAACCGTGGACCCAATTTAAGGGATGGTATCTTGAGTCTTATGTTTTTTGTGGATAACCACACCCAGTCATCCACACTCAGGTCCGGACCTGGCACACGCCTACTGTCAGCCACACGTTTGTACCTGGCACCCACACTCAACAGGCGCTGTTTAACTCTCCTCCAGACTGATAATTGTGCTCTTAACTGGTCTTCCTCCGGGACGCTGGAAGAGCCCCCCTGACTCAAAGTACAAAATTGAGGATGAAGCCCATAAACACAAAAAAACGGAGACTCCCCAGACGACTCCTGGTGGTGATTATTGATGGCAAACTCAGCCAAAGGAAGAAACTTCGACCACTCCTCCTGGTTATCCGAAACAAAGCAGCGTAAGTACTGTTCCAAATTTTGATTCATACGCTCGGTCTGACCATTTGACTGAGGATGAAACGCCGAAGAATGAGACAACTTGATCCCCAGCCGTGAGCAAAATGCTTTCCAAAATTTTGCCACAAACTGAGACCCCCTATCAGAAACGATGTCAGACGGAACCCCATGAAGTCTGACCACTTCCTGCACAAATACCTGAGCCAGAGTCTTAGCGTTAGGCAACGAAGGCAAAGACACAAAGTGCGACATTTTTGAGAACCGATCAACAATCACCAAGATGACCGTGTTCCCAGCTGAGGTGGGCAAATCAGTGATGAAATCCATGGAGATTTCCGTCCATGGCTTACTAGGTACCTCGAGAGGAAGTAGTTTGCCAACAGGACGGGAGCGGGGCGTCTAAGTCCTAGCGCACGTGGTGCAAGCCGACACATATGAGACCACGTCCTGTCGGATCTTGGGCCACCAAAACCGACGTGACACAAACTCCAAAGTACCCCTGACCCCTGGATGGCCAGCCAGGACAGCATCATGATGCTCCGCCAAAACCTTTAAGCGGAGATGAAGCGGTACAAATGTTTTGTTGACAGGAAGCTCAGATGGTACCTCCTCCTGGGCCTCGGCAATCTCAGCCTCAACCTCGGTAGTGAGAGCCGAAACCACAACACCCTTCTGGAGGATGGGTACTGGATCTTCCCGAGGCTCTCCCCCCGGAAAACACCTGGACAAAGCATCCGCCTTAGTGTTTTTAGAACCAGGTCTGTATGTGACAACAAAGTTGAACCGCGTGAAAAACAATGCCCAGCGAGCCTGCCTGGGGGACAGACGCTTGGCAGACTCCAAATAAAGCAAATTCTTATGGTCGGTAATAACCGTAGCCTGATGAACCGACCCCTCCAAGAAGTGTCGCCAGTCCTCAAAGGCCAATTTGATTGCCAACAACTCTCTGTTGCCGATATCGTAGTTACGTTCGGCGGGCGACAGTTTCTTGGAAAAATAGGCGCACGGATGCAAACCGCTCAAGGATGAGCCTTGTGACAACACCGCCCCCACACCAACCTCAGACGCATCGACTTCCACAACAAAAGGTTTCGATACATCTGGCTGCACCAGAATGGGAGCCGAAACAAACCTGTTTTTAAGAGATTCAAATGCGCACACAGCAGCCTCAGGCCAAACGGAGAAATTGGTTCCCTTTTTAGTCATGTCAGTTAGCGGTTTAGCAATGATAGAAAAATCCTTGATAAACTTCCTATAGTAGTTAGAAAACCCAAGAAAACGCTGAAGTGCTTTTAGGTTATCAGGCCTTTCCCAATGCAACACCGCTTGCACCTTAGCGGCGTCCATTTTAAAGCCAGAAGCAGACACAATATAGCCCAAGAAAGGCAACTCCTGTACTGAAAATACACATTTCTCCAGTTTTGCATATAGCTTATTCTCTCTGAGAAGCTGTAACACCTGCCTGACATGATCTAAATGAGTATCACGATCGCAAGAATATATGAGGATGTCATCTAGGTACACAATAACGAATTTCCCCAAAACATGCGAGAACACATAATTTATGAAATGTTGAAACACTGCAGGTGCGTTTGTCAACCCAAATGGCATCACCAAATTTTCAAATTGACCTCAGGGGTATTAAAAGCCGTCTTCCACTCATCACCTTGATGGACTCTTATGAGGTTGTACGCCCCCCTGAGGTCAAGCTTGGTAAACCACTTAGCTCCTGCCACCTGGTTGAACAAATCCGGTATCAATGGCATAGGGTATGGATCACGAACCGTAATCTGGTTTAACTCCCTGAAATCCAGACACGGCCGTAGTCCACCATCTTTCTTCTTAACGAAGAAGAACCCTGCTGCCACTGGTGAGGACGAAGGCCTGATGTGCCCTTTGCTCAAACTTTCAGCAATGTAATCTTTTAGCACTTGTCTCTCCGGACCGGAGATGTTAAACATCCTAGCTTTAGGCAACTTGGCCCCTGGTTTAAATCGGATAGAACAGTCATAGGAGCGATGTGGTGGCAACTCTGAACAACCCTTCTCAGAGAACACATCCGCAAAATCCAGAAGTGACTCAGGAACGCTTGGAGTCACAGCAGAAACACATGTGGCCAAGCAATTCTCCTGACAGAAATCACTCCACTGAATTATGTCCTGAGTTTTCCAGTCAATAACCGGGTTGTGTGTAGACAACCATGGAAAACCCAGAACCAATTGTGCCGGAAGACTCTTGAGCACCTTACATGTAACCTGCTCGAAATGAAGAAGTCCAATGTGGAGTTTAACCTCAGCCACAAACTCAGTAATCTCCCCCTGTGGGAGAGGAGCAGAATTGATGGTGACCACGCGGATAGGATGAGGCAGTTTTTCAATCCTAAAACCAGCAGTGCGAGCAAACTCCTCATCAATGAGATTTGTGGCAGAACCACTATCCACAAAAACAGTGATTGGCAGCTCTCTGCCAGCGACAACAACTTTGGCAGGGAGCATGCACTGAGAAACCATCATGGAGGATATACATAAGCTCAGATTGGACTCCTCCACACCCTCTGAGCTTAGAAGTTTTCCGCTGTTGCGTTTTTCTTTAACAGCAGAGAACAGATATTAATAAAATGACCAGTTTTACCGCAGAAAAAACAGGCTCCCTGCTTCCTAAGTACAGGGGCTCGATTCTTAACATGTGATACCCCTGCGATTTGCATAGGTTCCGTGGGCTCACCTGCAGCAACCTCACGTGAACCTAAACCTTCACCCACACGCGGTGTCTCATGATCCCCCTGATGCAAACGGCGATCAATGCGGACAACAAGACCCATAGCGGAATCAAGTGAAGCAGAAGTCTCGTACATCAAGAGGGCTTTTTTAACCCTATTAGAAACTCCATGAATAAAGTGACTACGCAGCGCAGGCTCATTCCACTGTGTGTCAACCGCCCAGCGGTGAAATTCAGCACAGAAATCCTCTGCAACACGCTCCCCCTGGCAAATAGTGCGTATCTTAGATTCTGCTAGAGCCATTCTGTCCGGATCGTCGTAGATGTGTCCTAGAGCAGAAAAAAACTCTCCACCGAGTTAAATGTAGCAGAATCAGACGGCAAAGAAAACGCCCATGCTTGGGGATCCCTGCTTAATAATGACAACACCAGGCCCACACGCTGAGCCTCATTACCGGAGGAGATCGGGCGCATACGGAAATACAGTTTGCAAGCTTCACGAAAAGAAACAAATTTACTGCGTTCCCCAGCAAATTTTTCAGGCAAAGGAAACTTAGGCTCAGCAACTTTACCTGTAACTCTGGCTTGCACATTAGACACTGCTAGTCCCTGTTGCTGCACTGCCCCCCTTAACTCAGTGACCTGTAGGGACAGCGCCTCCAACTGGCGGGTTATGGAAATCATGGGATCCATGGAAATAATGTTGGCCGATTATAATGTCACGGGAGACCTAGGCAGGAAAGAGCTAATAACCCGGGCCCCTGCGATTTCCCTCAGACTAGGGAAACCCTGACTGACCCTCTCTCAGAGTTTACACTAATGGTGTGCATGTCTGAGCCTCCGCCCTATCTCCTGTTTCAACCCTAGGCTGAAACCACCACCCACCAACCAGTGAAGAGCCCACACTCCAATACCCACAGTTAGCACAGACAAGGATAACGGAAAAATAAGCAACACGCCGCAGTCACTCAGGAATACACTATAAATGCAAAGGGCAAAACAAATACAAATATAGGAAGGAGCAAATAAGACAAAGGGAAATACACCACCAGCAACGATACTCTAATTGCTAGCTCACTACTCCAGACAGAGATAACCACGCACAAGACAGAAGCTATAATCGGCCCAAAGTTCAGGAGAACTATTTAAAGGCAGTGGGCATGGCCCAGCTTCCAATCCGAGAACCAGGTAAATTAACCCCGGACCATCTAGATAAAAACCTAGCCGACGCCAATGAGCGCATAGTGGTCAAAAGCTGAATTACCGCTGTCTGTCGAACGACCTGGCCTGAACAGCGTCCGACATGACACAACCAGACCAGGCACCGAGTACCCCAGGCCCTGGCGGGCGACTCAACTTGGCGTCACGTACAGGATTTCGTGCCCTGTGTAAAATCCAATAATAAATATAATCACTTACATATTGATAGTTCAAATAATTACATGAACCAAGGGTATAGGGAAAGTGTATGATACAGTTTCTGAAGGTCTTGTCATTGACCATCTGTCCTCTGCATGTCAAAAGCTAGAGGTGTTTGTGAAGCCCAACCTATATTTGGATGTCTAGCGTTATTTCTAGCCGGTAAACAAGTGTAACTAAGATAAGGAATATTCTGGAATCTACTTTTATGGTCTAGACCATTGGCATGGAACTGGGTTACCTTATATGGATATTATGTAGGAGAAAATAGAAACCCATGAAAGCCTATGGGACGGATTTGTATATAAACCGTCTCTTCTCAGCATGTGGTGGAGTCCTCATACCTTGAGCCTCTCTACATGGACGAACACATCATCACACAAGACCATATGTAAGATCTCTGCTTGCTTTCATTTTCTTTTTAACCTAATACTTGAATTTGTGTGCAATGAACTTATAATTTACTTTTTCTTCATTTTTGTAATCACTCTTTTTGAATGGACATTAAATGAGTTCTGTTTTATCCAAACAATTCTATTTTTGCTTTTCTTCCCAATCCTCACTAAGATACATTTTTTCTAACATTTTGGCGAGCCTTAGCCAGATCTGATTTTTTGTCTTTTCTGTGAGGAATTTCAGCCTTTTCAGGGGGGAGGTTGCTAAAACACCTGTTTTGAGTTGTTAAAAGGCACAGAAATTCTACTATATCGTGTTACAAAAGTCAGACTGAACCTACACACAGAAGTGAGGATACGTGATACAAGTCCCATATACGGAGCTCTGAAGGATCCATAAAGACAGAGGATCTTCCATTGACTATTGCAGGGGTCCCCAACTCCAGTCCTCAAGGCCCACCAACAGGTCATGTTTTCAGGATTTCCTTAGTCTTGCCCAGGTGATAATTGCATCACCTGTGCAATACAAAGGAAATCCTGAAAACATGATCTGTTGGTGGGCCTTGAGGACTGGAGTTGGGGAACACTGGACTATTGGACCAATCCAGGAGGAAAAGAAATTCCATAGGTAAGAGAAATGGAGTTCATCCATGAATACTCTAAGAAAAGTAATATACAGTTTCAGTTTGTTCATAGCCATACAAATGCACAATTATGGTCTAGTCTGTATAACCAATGTGAAGCAGAGAATCTTAAAATTGATAAGAAGTTTTTTTCTGTAAAAAAGTTGCAAAGGAAGCTTCAGAATGTAATGCACATGGTCCGAGTGTACAATAATTTAGTTTTTGATAAAACTGAAACACAGACACAAATATGTACTATTACACAAGACATTGATCATACTGACATACAAGGTGTCACACAAGAAGCTGATGGAGATTACTTTGACTGTCCAAATTGTTTGATATTGTCTGAACATATTGAACAATTGGAAGATCAAATTGATACCAGAACAGAATTATTGTCCAAATTGAGACAAGATATTAAAAAAGCTTCTGTTGTTACACGATCAAAAGACCAAGAAGACAATGCTGCCGCATCATTTATACCTGACACACAAGAATTAGATGAATCAGTAGATTTACATGCAGAAGAATTGCAACGGAAAAAATTCCATGACAGAGCTGCACGCATTAATCTAAAAATACACGATCAGTTAATGAAAATTGCAAAAGACATTCCAAAATTCAATGACAAGATGGATGCCTTTTACAATGCAGACATTTTTGAATCAAACACAGACAAATACAATCTTAATGATGAACAGAAAAACAAGATTTTCAAAGTATGGTTACCCTCACATATGGGAAGAAGGTTACAGACCACACCCAGATTAAATGAGAACCATGAATTGACACATAGTACAAGAGAGGACAGACTTAGGCAATTAAATTCTTACATCACAGGAGAGGCCACTCCGAATGCTGAAATTTTGGAACAATTAAAAACTAATATTAATGAGGATCCATTTGTATTTTTGGTAAAATTTGAGCAGGCCTATAGAATGGTGATGGAAATTGGGCCTAATCAGGAACCAACATCCATGATCAGATTTTTTTGTGAAAAAGTTCAAATATTTGGATCCTGCCTCAGAACAAATGGCTAGTACTCAGCCATCATTGCAAGAAGCAACAGTTTTTATCGACAGAGTAAGGAGATCCATGAAGCAAAATCAGGTAAAGGCTAAAATAGCTGTAATTCATGAAAAAGAGGATAGTCAGCTGAAACTTAGACCCACAGTAACATTCAAGAGCAGAGATTACGTGGATCAAAGAGGAAAAAATACTACACAAAGAAACAATATCCATTGTTATTTCTGTGGTATACCTGGACACTTAAAGTGGCAATGCAGAAAATTCTTGAGAGCAGAATCAGAGACAGGTACACAAGGGACAGGTAATCTTGGAAGGGAAAATGGTCTCATGCCAAAATTATCCACCAGACCTTCTGCACCTCCATTACAGTCTAATGTCCCCACTCACACTGACAACAGACAAACGCAGTCTCCATATGCACCATTAATCAGACAGATCCGAGAGATGACAGTTAAGGAGACTGAGTCCAGAAATAGAATGCCGAGTGCTTTCAAGAAGGACACTGGACTTCTCCCATCTCCTTCATCCTTCTGACAATCACAGACAATTCCAACACCTCATCCACTGGAATTTGTGACTCGAGTTACATTAGATGAATGTGGAAGACCATTTGTCAAGGTAAATCTAGCAGGACAGAATGTTGTATTTCTCATTGATACAGGAGCTCAGTTAAGTGTCACAAATCTTGATCTGAAGCTACAACCAGATTCACCAGTTTGTACAATTGTTGGTTTTAGTGGAAAAGGTGGAACTAGAGCAACCTTAGTTACTGATGTGATATTGGAAATACCTAGTTCTTTCAAAACAGGAATTGACATTTGGTATTGTCGTGACTCTGAAAATATACTTGGCACGGATTTTATGCAGAAATTTGGATGGGTTGTTGATCTAGGAAATCAGGTGATCTGGAAGGATTCTAATGGTTGTAAACCTGTAGTCATTGATCCTAGTGATTATAGCCATGTTGGAAGTATTTGCTTAAATGATGTTGTGTCAACAGATCATCTGTGGCCTGAAACTGGTGGTGATGAGGTATTGACAGAAATTGTACAGCTTTTTCCTTCTCTTTGGGCTCAGTTCAGGAATGAAGTAGGGACCATGAAAGATGTAATTGTAAATGTCGAGGGGCGTGATCCCCCACCTCAGCGTCAGTATAAATTGCCTCCAGAATCAATTGAGTCTATGTCAAAGATCATACAGGAATTGTTAAAACAAGGTGTCATCCGAAAGGCTAATTCTGTAAGTAACAATCCTTTGTGGTGTGTTTTGAAGTCTGATGGTTCTTATCGGATGATATTGGATCTGCGGATGTTTAATAAACATACTCCCAATGTAACACCCATTGTTGCAGATACTCATGACATGATGGCAAGGTTGAATGCAAAGGCAAAATACTTTTCTGTACTAGACATCAGTAATGGTTTTTTCAGTATACCTCTTGAAAAGAGTTGTCAGTACAAGTTTGCTTTTACTTTCTTGGATGAGCAATACCTGTTTTGCAGGTTACCTCAGGGAGCTCATTTGTCACCGAGCATCTTTCATCAGGCATTGGCAAAGGTATTGTCTAAATTTTCAAGGCCGGACTGTATTTTACAGTATGTGGATGATATTTTGCTATCCACAGAAGATAAGGAGTCACATGTATCACTTCTGAAAGAGTTGTTTGAGATGCTGCATGATGCAGGTTTGAAATTGAACACAAAAAAGGTCAAATTGCTGCAGACTGAGGTCAGATTCTTAGGGGTGTTGTTGAGCCCAGGTAAAAGACAACCATTGCAGGAACGGATCGATGCAATTGCTTCTTTGCCAGTTCCAACATCACACAAGGCGGTACGACATTTCTTGGGTCTTATAAATTTTTCAAGGGAGTTCATTGAGAATTTTGCAGACAAAGCCAGGCCTTTGTATGATCTTTTAAAATTTGAAAATAGTGAGTATTTTGGTCCTTGGGGTGATGAACAACAAACCTCATTTGAACAATTGAAAATGAATTTACAAACTGCACCTGCTTTGTCCACAGTAGATCCTATGGCTCCATTTGCTTTGCAAGTGCACACATCAGAGACTTCTGTGTCTGCTGTGCTGCTGCAGTTGCAAGGAGAAGAGTGGAGAATATTGGGCTATTTTTCTAAGCTTCTCTCACCTGTTGAAAGAGGGTTTGAGACATGTGCAAGACACCTGGTAGGTGTGTACTTTGCAGTCAAAGCAACTGAACACATTGTTGGGTTCAACAAAATCACTTTGCAAACTCCTCATTCTACACTAAAACTTCTCTTTGAGAATAATATCCCAGGTGTGTCACATCAGAGATTTGCTCATTGGTTATTGTCATTGTCTCCCAAACAAATTGAGGTAGATTACAAAGCCAAATATGTTCTTCCTCAGTTGATGCAATATGAAGGACAAACTCATGATTGTTTGCAGTCTTTTCAGGATCCATGTCCATCGCTTTTCAGACGGAAGGCAGAGGCAACAGATGAACCAATTTTTGTTGATGGTTCCAGATTTTATGCAGATGGACATTACTATGCAGGATATTCCATTTTTTATCCTAAAAGAGAACAGGTAGTAAAACACAAATTACCAAGTCATTTTTCAGCTCAAAGGGCAGAGCTAGAAGCAGTGAAAATGGTGCTACAGCTGAACGAAGCTGATGATCAGTGTCCCATTGTAATCTACAGTGATAGCTCCTATGTTGTTAGATCACTGACAGATTATTTGCCAGTTTGGGAAAAAAGAGGCTATGTAGATTCTTCAAATAAGACTCTTGTACATAGTGACACACTGAAAACAATTTTCAAAATAGCATCAAAAACCCCTAATGGTTTTGCTATTGTCAAAGTACCAGCCCATAAAAAAACTGATGATGAATTATCTGTAGGAAATGCTACTGCAGATAGGTTAGCCAAAGAGGCAGCCCTGACAGGAGAAGAAGTGTTTCAACCAGAGACTATTGAGCTTTTAGCAGTTCAAAGAACGGACACGCATATCCCTTCTTTTGCGGAAGAACAGGAGAAAGACACATCTCTTGTTGCTTCCCGGGTTGATCCAAAACCTCCCTTTGTTTGTGAAAACGGGGTTTTGTGTCATGACTTAAACGGGGAGTTGCGTCCTGTTGTACCAAAACATCTACAGGCTGAGTTCACAAAATATAATCATGAAAGTTTGGGTCATTTGGGCCAACAGAAATTGTTAGACATTCTCAGAGAGAAATTTTACTGGGAAAAGATGGAAGAGACAGTACAAAGTATTGTCCAATCATGTCTCATTTGTGCCCAAATTAATCCAAGACCAAAAGGACAGAAACCGCCACTACTCCGAACCGCACCTGCAGATGGTCCATGGTCTACACTACAAATCGACTACATTGGTCCGTTACCATCAGGTAAAAATGGTCTCAGGTATGCATTGGTTGTGGTAGATGTTTTTTCCAAATGGGTTGAAATTTTACCTGTCAGAAAAGATGATGCTTTGTCTACAGCTAGAGCATTAGTTAATCATGTCTTTTGTACTTGGGGGATCCCAAGAATGATCTCCTCTGATCGAGGAAGTCACTTTACAGGAAAAATCATGCAAGCCGTTTGTACTATTCAAGGGGTACAACAACAGTTCCATCCACAGTCTGCTGGTATTGTGGAAAGGATGAATAGGACAATAAAATCCAGAATTGCCAAGATGCTATTGGATAAAGGCAATACTTGGGTTGATGCCGTACCTTTTGTATTGTTGAGTGTGAGAGGAACAACTTCTTCCACAACTCAGTTCACTCCTTTTGAACTAATGACAGGAAGAAAAATGCCATTGATTTTTCCACATGAACCATTTTTGTCCACATCTCAAAAAGATGCTGTTGCAAGGTCCAAATGGTTGCAATTGTTGCAGGAAAATTTGAAAACAATTCTTCCTCATGCTGCATCAAGAATGCAGAGAATGGAGCCACCATATGAGTCTAAATTCAAAAAAGGGGCTCAGGTGATGATCAAAACTTTCAGGAAGAATGGACCTTGGGAAAGTAACTGGGAAGGTCCCTTTGATATCATTGAAACCATGGGACAAGTTATGATTCTTGTGCAACGAGCATCAAACGTGGTTAAAAATACCCGCAGGCAACAAAGAGTGTGGGTACATGTTGATCAATGCAAATTGTATATTGCAAAATAATGATACTGCATTTCTTTTAGGAAGAAATGAATTCCAATAAGAGCTGGAATACGGAACACCATGACCTTGATGGAAGGGATTCAACACCAATCCTTCGAGAAAAGACGACAGTTCCCAGGAAAAGTTACTATCTGATGGGAATCGCATTTCTGCTGCTATGTACTATTTCAACTGTGATCTACGCAGAAGACATCTTACATCGTGAAACAGACACTAGTGAAGTGAATGAACCTTTCAGAAGAACTCTACATTCGAGGAAACCAAGAGGATCAAGTTTACAAAACCTTAAAGATGAAGATATACCGGACAATTCAGTAGATATTACTGGAAACATCTGCATGGGTTATGGGGTGAAATGCTGTATTGAGCTACACTTCATACACGACACTGACATAATATTACATGCTACTACAGGACTTAATCCAGATTGAATATTCCACCAATCTAAAAATGATTGCACAAGCATTACAAAGTGGAATTACACCTTTAGGACTAATGAGAAATTTGCCTACAGAATATAGTTTTGCATTAAATCATACAGATTTGTGGGTAAATAAGTGGTTAGGATGTGACCAGGATATTTGTGTAGGAACATCACTGATTCCAGTGTCGGGAAGAGAAGAAACCCTAGTTCCTATAACTGTTCTGGGAATTCCTGTTAGTCACACACAATTGCTATATTATCAATTACAGTACACAGATTTTGCATTTGACGGAACAAACACTGAACAATTAGACATTTCTTCATGTTTAAATTTTGTTTCTAAGGTAATGTGTTTACCTGGACAGGATAAAGTCATTTATCATTCATGTTTCAATAATCATACCTCATGTCATGCCAGAGTTGAGAATGGACACATGATCCAGGACTTGGTGACACCAGTAAGCGCTAATAAGATTTGTTTCCAAGTTATGACAGAGAAAGAAGTTGTTTCTGCATACTTTTCATCTTGTGTACATGCTGAAAATCTGACAATAGGTTTATATTGTATTGAGGGAAATGTGAAAACTCTCTCAAAGAAGGAAGGAAGTATTAATATTACGTTAATAGATTCAAGAAACCTAAAAATCCTTCCAGTACAGTTCAATTTGTCCCAAATAAATAATTTTCCTTGGAATATGTGGACAAATGAGATAAAGAAAGACAAGGGTTTGTTAAATTTGTTAACAAAACAATTAAAAGAAGCTGAAATTGTATTCAGACATGAGCAAGGGAATTTAAATGATATTGAACATGAATGGACAAGTATGTCAGGCTCATCTTGGTGGAAAAATTTAGGAAAATCAGTAACTAGTTGGTCACAGTCTTCAACGAAGATGGCAGTAGGAAATGTATTATCTAATCCGATTGTTATTATATTTATTATAGTTTTGCTGTGTATAATATATCAAATAGTTATTATGTGTAAAATTAAGAACATTTATAAAAAGATAAAGACAGAAATGAAAAAGGAAGATGACATTTTAAGAGAAATGCTGAAAAGAAAAATATAATTCTCTAATCTAATTTTAGTTTTCAAAACTCAGGTGACATTCGAGACAGATGTTAATACAAGGTTTTCAGAATAAAGAATGAATGTGATACGAATGGTGAGAGAAAGATTTTAGGGTTAATTATGATATTCTCAAATCATAATCAGGGGGGAATGTAAAATCCAATAATAAATATAATCACTTACATATTGATAGTTCAAATAATTACATGAACCAAGGGTATAGGGAAAGTGTATGATACAGTTTCTGAAGGTCTTGTCATTGACCATCTGTCCTCTGCATGTCAAAAGCTAGAGGTGTTTGTGAAGCCCAACCTATATTTGGATGTCTAGCGTTATTTCTAGCCGGTAAACAAGTGTAACTAAGATAAGGAATATTCTGGAATCTACTTTTATGGTCTAGACCATTGGCATGGAACTGGGTTACCTTATATGGATATTATGTAGGAGAAAATAGAAACCCATGAAAGCCTATGGGACGGATTTGTATATAAACCGTCTCTTCTCAGCATGTGGTGGAGTCCTCATACCTTGAGCCTCTCTACATGGACGAACACATCATCACACAAGACCATATGTAAGATCTCTGCTTGCTTTCATTTTCTTTTTAACCTAATACTTGAATTTGTGTGCAATGAACTTATAATTTACTTTTTCTTCATTTTTGTAATCACTCTTTTTGAATGGACATTAAATGAGTTCTGTTTTATCCAAACAATTCTATTTTTGCTTTTCTTCCCAATCCTCACTAAGATACATTTTTTCTAACACCCTGGCATTGCCAGGTACTGTGTGCCAGAGACTGTGACAATTTGCATGTAAGCTGCCATTGCCGCCCCGCGTGGAGCACGAGGAGAAGAAAGGGGCATACCTTCTTGGGTGGAGCTTCCAAAAGAATGAGAAGAGAAAGCAGATGCCGTCCTGACAGGAGAGCCGCAAGTGAGGACGCCAGAAGCCCCGGAAGGAGGACCAGGAAAAGCACCTGACCGCGTGCAGGAGGAACCGCTGCAAACTCCGGAGGAAAGACGTCAGGCCTCTGCAGGGTTAGCACAAGGGAAGGGACATGTCTGACCCGGGAGCAGAACTGGTGGTGGACGCAGCCGCAGGTCCCATAATTCCACCAGGCTCCGCAGTGCCCACAGTTCCTGCAAACCAGCCAGACCCCGCCGCAGTAATAGCTCCTATAATGCAGCTATACATGCCCTATATATAGGGAGCAGCAAGGCTGCCACAATATTCAGGGGAGTCCCATACGCTGAGTGACTTTAAAGAAAGGCTGTGCAGCTTATTTGAAGTATATCCCCTATACAGTACATCAAAAGGTCAACATTCTAACTGGTCAATTAATTGGCGCAGCCAAAAGAGAAGTGAAATCTTGGCCAGATATGGAAAAAGGAACTGTTAAGTAGATATTTGCCAAACTTAAAACCACTTTTGACACTCGCACAGCTGAAGAAATCAAAATGAGGTTTTTCGGGTGCAAACAAAAAACACACGATAGCATACGGGACAATGCCCTTAATCTCCAGGAGGCACTGCAGGCCATTAAACAGCGTTGACCCTAACAGCGTGCAGGATGGGGATAAGTTATTAAAGGAGCAGTTCATTGAAGGACTCCTGTCAAGCACCGACAGGGCAGAGCTGTGCATCCTGGCCTTGCAAAAAGCTGACCTGGACTTTGCACAATTTAAAGACAGGGCCATCCGGGTGCTGCATGAACCACCGACCAGCCGCACAGTGCCTCCTAGGCGCCCAGCAGTCATGTACCACCAGGAGGTGGCATCCTTTCATCAGGCCCCCGTTGAGGCCGATGCACAGATCCTGGATGATGATCCCCCAACAGAACTGCGCCTCCAGGTCCAGGAAGTGACTAAAAGTGTAGCTGCACTAGCCAAAACCATGCAGTCCCTGTAGGAATCCCCAAAGGAGAATGTCCAGCTGGCTTCCAGTCCAGATGACATCCCCTGGCGACGACAGAAAAGGATCCCACCGATCAGAGGAAGAGACAACGACCACTATCATCAGGATGGACGACCCATCTGCAGCCGCTGCAACCAGGCGGGGCACATCGCAAGGTTCTGCCATTTAAAATGAGCGACTCCTGGGGCAGAGGACCAACCCCCAGGAGTAGGACGACCAGGCCCACAAAACTGGTGAGCCAAGTACGTTGGAGGACAACCGGTCCTCCCCATTGTGATCGATGGCATCCTGGTGAACGCCTTAATGAACACCGGCTCTCAGGTGATGACTATGCCTTGCATTTTCTACACCTTTGCAATATTCTACACTTTTCTACACCTTCGGTGTGCAGGGATAGTGGAAGCTACATTTTTTTTTTTTCCTCAGCGCTGTAGCTCATTGGGCTGCCCTAGAAGGCTCCCTGATAGCTGCATTGCTGTGTGTACGCCACTGTGCAAACCAACTGCTTTTTTCAAAGCACAAATCCTCTTGTTCCTTCCTTTCTGCACAGCTATCTTTTTTGTTTGTCCACACTTTTTATTTAATTTGTGCATCAGTCCACTCCTTATTGCTGCCTGCCATACCTGGCTGAGATTACTGCAGGGAGATAGTAATTGTAGGACAGTCCCTGTTTTTTTTTTTTTTTTGTGGTAGATTAAGATTGGCATTTCTGCTAGAGTGCCATCCCTGTGTGTGCCATCTCTCACTCAGTGGGCCATAGAAAGCCTATTAATTTTTTTGCTTGATTTGGGTTCTAAAATCTACCTGAAAAAAAATCACTACATCAATCATTGGGAGAAAAATATTGGCCTCAGGGCTTGTGTGCCACTCCTGACTCCTGTGTGTGCCATCTCTCACTCAGTGGGCCATAGAAAGCCTATTTATTTTTTTGCTTGATTTGGGTTCTAAAATCTACCTGAAAAAAAATCACTACATCAATCAGTGGGAGAAAAATATTGGCCTCAGGGCTTGTGTGCCACTCCTGACTCCTGTGTGTGCCATCTCTCACTCAGTGGGCCATAGAAAGCCTATTAATTTTTTTGCTTGATTTGGGTTCTAAAATCTACCTGAAAAAAAATCACTACATCAATCAGTGGGAGAAAAATATTGGCCTCAGGGCTTGTGTGCCACTCCTGACTCCTGTGTGTGCCATCTCTCACTCAGTGGGCCATAGAAAGCCTATTAAATTTTTTGCTTGATTTGGGTTCTAAAATCTACCTGAAAAAAAATCACTACATCAATCAGTGGGAGAAAAATATTGGCCTCAGGGCTTGTGTGCCACTCCTGACTCCTGTGTGTGCCATCTCTCACTCAGTGGGCCATAGAAAGCCTATTAATTTTTTTGCTTGATTTGGGTTCTAAAATCTACCTGAAAAAAAATCACTACATCAATCAGTGGGAGAAAAATATTGGCCTCAGGGCTTGTGTGCCACTCCTGACTCCTGTGTGTGCCATCTCTCACTCAGTGGGCCATAGAAAGCCTTTTTTTTTTTTATTATTTGGTTTCTAAATTGTCCCTGAAAAAAATCATTTTATCTTATTTGGTTTCTAAAGTCTCCCTGAAAAAAAAAAAAAATTAAAACAGTGGGAGATTAATATTGCCCTTTCTGCTTGTGTGCCAGTCTTGACTCCTGGGTGTGCCATCTCTCTCTCTCAAATTGTGGGCCATAGAAAGCCTGTTAATTTTTTTGCTTGATTTGGGTTCTAAAATCTACCTGAAAAAAAATCACTACATCAATCAGTGGGAGAAAAATATTGGCCTCAGGGCTTGTGTGCCACTCCTGACTCCTGTGTGTGCCATCTCTCACTCAGTGGGCCATAGAAAGCCTTTTTTTTTTTATTATTTGGTTTCTAAATTGTCCCTGAAAAAAATCATTTTATCTCATTTGGTTTCTAAAGTCTCCCTGAAAAAAAAAAAATATTAAAACAGTGGGAGATTAATATTGCCCTTTCTGCTTGTGTGCCAGTCTTGACTCCTGGGTGTGCCATCTATCTCTCTCAAATTGTGGGCCATAGAAAGCCTATTAATTTTTTTGCTTGATTTGGGTTCTAAAATCTACCTGAAAAAAAATCACTACATCAATCAGTGGAAGAAAAATATTGGCTTCAGGGCTTGTGTGCCACTCCTGACTCCTGTGTGTGCCATCTCTCACTCAGTGGGCCATAGAAAGCCTTTTTTTTTTTTTTTATTATTTGGTTTCTAAATTGTCCCTGAAAAAATCATTTTATCTTATTTGGTTTCTAAAGTCTCCCTGAAAAAAAAAATAAAATAAAATAGGTGGGAGATTAATATTGACATTTGTGCTTGAGTGACAGTCCTGCGTGTGTGGCATCTCTGTGATTTGGTGCCACAGAAAACAGAGTGTGTAACATTGGGCCTGATTTTCCTTGTGGTCTCACCAACCTGTAAAGGGATATTGAAATCATACTGAAGTTATAGCTCACCGTGTAAGTTGTTTGACAGCAACAAATAAAGTTACTTTGGTTAAGTTTTTAAAACAATGAGGAAGTCTTGTGCAAGAGGTCGTGGCCGTGGGCGTTCATTGTCAGCTGGTAATGATGGTAGTGGTAGTGGAGCATCAGGTGGTCGTGGGGATAAAAATATTCCACCTAAGTCTGGAGCTGTGGAGCCAGGTTCGTTGTCTGGCTACACAAGGCCTCGAACGCTCTCTTTTCTGGGAGTAGGAAAACCGCTTTTAAAGCCGGAGCAGCAACAGCAAGTTTTGGCTTACCTTGCAGACTCAGCCTCTAGCTCTTTTGTCTCCTCTTCTGAAACTGGTAAATGTAAAAACAGCGCGTCGCTTGTGGATGTTCACGGTCAGGGACAAGTCGCTTCCTTGTCCTCTTCAGCAAAAACAACAACAAGAGAGAAGGATGCAGCAGGCGACACAACGGGTTACTCCATGGAGCTCTTTACACATACCGTCCCTGGCTTAGAAAGTGAAACACTTAACAGGCCATGCCCATTACAAGTAGATTCTGACATGGAGTGCACTGATGCACAGCCACAGCCAGAGTACTATGCTGCTCCTTTGACTCAGACCACAACATTGCCCTCTCAGGGTACTGATCCACAATCAGACCCTGATGAGACTATGTTGCCCCGCCACGAACGCTATACCACCGACCGACACGGTGACACAGACGAAGTTGCACACGAGCTCGAAGAGGAGGTAATAGATGACCCAGTTGTTGACCCCGATTGGCAGCCATTGGGGGAACAGGGTGCAGGCGGCAGTAGTTCAGAAGCGGAGGTGGAGGAGGGGCCGCAGCAGGCATCAACATCGCAACAGGTTCCATCTGCCGGTCCCGTATCTGGGCCAAAATGCGTGTCAAAGCCAAAACCTGTTGGAGGACAGCGTGGCCATCCGGTTAAAGCTCAGTCTGCAATCCCTGAAAAGGGATCCGATGCTAGGAAGAGTGCAGTCTGGCATTTTTTTAAACAACATCCAATTGATCAGCGCAAAGTCATCTGTCAAAAATGTTCAACTAGCTTAAGCAGAGGTCAGAATCTGAAAAGTCTCAATACTAGTTGCATGCATAGACACTTAACCACCATGCATTTTCAAGCCTGGACTAACTACCAAACGTCCCTTAAGGTTGCAGCACCCTCGGCCAATGAAGCTAGTCAGCAACGCAACATCCCTTCCGTCACTGTAAGGCCACCATTTTCCGCACCACCGGCAGTATCTGTGCAGGTTTCTTTGCCAGCCAAAAGCAGTCAGGGTCAGGGAATCACCAGTTTTGTAGGAGGAAATATTGCATCTAGGGCACCGGCGGAAACAATACCGTCTCCAACCGTCTCTCAGTCTGCCATGTCCACCGGCACACCCGAAAGTTCCACGATCTCCAGCTCTCCAGTCCAGCTCACCCTACATGAGACTCTGGTTAGAAAAAGGAAGTACTTATCCTCGCATCCGCGTACACAGGGTTTTAACGCCCACATAGCTAGACTAATCTCGTTAGAGATGATGCCCTACCGTTTAGTTGAAAGCGAAGCTTTCAAAGCCCTGATGGAGTACGCTGAACCACGATACGAGCTACCCAGTCGACACTTTTTTTCCAGAAAAGCCATCCCAGCCCTGCACCAGCATGTTAAACAGCGCATTGTCCATGCACTCAGGCAATCTGTGAGTACAAAGGTGCACCTGACTACAGATGCATGGACCAGTAAGCATGGCCAGGGACGTTATGTGTCCATCACGGCACACTGGGTGAATGTGGTGGATGCAGGGTCCACAGGGGACATCAATTTCGGGACAGTTGTGCCTAGCCCACGGTCTAGGAAACAGTTGGCTGTAGGTGTTCGCACCCCCTCCTCCTCCTCCTCGTCCTCCTGCAGAAGCGACAGCTCTTCCACAGACCGCAGTCGGCCAACCACTCCACCGGCAGATGACACTGTTGCACACCAGTTGTCCCATTATGGGCCAGCTACTCGCAAGCGTCAGCAGGCTGTATTGGCTATGAAGTGTTTGGGCGACAACAGACACACCGCGGAAGTTCTGTCCGAGTTCTTGCAACAAGAAACGCAGTCGTGGCTGGGCACAGTAGATCTTGAGGCAGGCAAGGTAGTGAGTGATAACGGAAGGAATTTCATGGCTGCCATCTCCCTTTCCCAACTGAAACACATTCCTTGCCTGGCTCACACCTTAAACCTGGTGGTGCAGTGCTTATTGAAAACTTATCCTGGGTTCTCCGACCTGCTCCTCAAAGTGCGTGGACTTTGCTCACATATCCGACGTTCGCCTGTACACTCCAGCGGTCTTTGAACCTTCCCCAGCATCGCCTAATCATAGACGTTGCAACAAGGTGGAACTCAACACTGCACATGCTTCAGAGACTGTGCCAACAGAGGCGGGCTGTTATGTTTTTGTGGGAGGATACACATACACGGGCAGGCAGTAGGATGGCAGACATGGAGTTGTCTGGTGTGCAGTGGTCGAAGATACAAGACATGTGTCAAGTCCTTCAGTGTTTTGAGGAATGCACACGGCTGGTTAGTGCAGACAACGCCATAATAAGCATGAGCATCCCCCTAATGTGTCTGCTGATGCAAAGTTTGACGCACATAAAGGATCAGGCGTCTGCACCAGAGGAAGAGGAAAGCCTTGATGACAGTCAGCCATTGTCTGGTCAGGGCAGTGTACAGGACGAGGTAGCGGGCGAAGAGGAGGTGGAGGACGAGGAGGATGATGGGGATGAGTTTATTTATAATGAGGAAGGCACTGGAAATTGGTTGCGTGGCAAGGCTGGGTTCTGGTTTTTTGAGGGACACAAGGGACGTAGATTTGCCTGAAACTGCCCCTCAACCAATCACAACCGGAGATTTGTCAACTGGAACTTTGGCCCACATGGCGGTTTATGCCTTACGTATCCTAAAAAGGGACACACGCATTACGAAAATGATGAACGATGACGATTACTGGTTGGCCTGCCTCCTTGATCCACGCTATAAAGGCAAATTGCAAAATATTATGCCACATGAGAACTTGGAACTAATATTAGCAACCAAACAATCAACTCTTGTTGACCGTTTGCTTCAGGCATTCCCAGCACACAGCGCACGTGATCGTTCTCACACGAGCTCCAGGGGCCAGCAGACTAGGAGTGTTAGGGGTGCACACATCAGAAGTGGTGTTGGACAGAGGGGTTTTCTGACCAGGTTGTGGACTGATTTTGCTATGACCGCAGACAGGACAGGTACTGCTGCATCAATTGAAAGTGACAGGAGACAACATTTGTCCAGTATGGTTACTAACTATTTTTCATCCCTTATCGATGTTCTCCCTCAACCGTCATTCACATTTGATTACTGGGCATCAAAATTAGACACCTGGCCAGAATTGGCAGAATATGCATTGCAGGAGCTTGCTTGCCCGGCAGCTAGTGTCCTATCAGAAAGAGTATTCAGTGCTGCAGGTTCAATATTAACCGAAAAAAGGACTCGTCTGGCTACCCAAAATGTTGATGATCTAACATTCATTAAAATGAACCACAACTGGATTTCGAAATCTTTTGCCCCACCTTGCCCGGCCGACACCTAGCTTTCCTATGAAAAGCTCTTGCCTGTGGACTACTGTGAATTACTTTTCTAATGTCTAATTTGCTGCAGCTGATTGTCCAGCATACGACATGTTTACACCTCCCTAAATGGCCAAACTCCCCACACGGGGCCGTGGTATCGCGACTTGGCGCAAGCACCCGTGAGACTGCTGTTTGTCTGAAGAGGTGGGTGTGCTCGCTTTTGGTCGACGGCATTGCTACTGGGTCCCTCATAGTACAATAAAGTGTCTCTGGCGGTGGTGGTGCGCACCCAACGTCAGACACACTGTTGTAACATGAGGGGCCCTGGGCCTGTACCGCCGGCCACAAGAGAGTTCACCCACCCCCAGGTCAAACATTGCTCTACCACTTCCACAGTTATCTCTCACATTTCCACCAATGTTTAGTCTATGCGCTGACATCCTTCCATACCTGCCACTGACAATACCATTGTGTTGACATGTATGATGGTACTTAACATAGTCAGGGGCAGTGTCCTCTATTTACCACAGTAAATACTTTGCGCTAAATTAGTAGGTCTGAAACAACGCAGAGGATCCCACCCCTGAACCTAATGATTGCACCCTTTAGTGTTTTTGTTTTGTTTTAATGCGAGTCATTCACATTTATTTGTTGTTTTGGACTACTAACTGGCAGACACTCATTACAATCGGCCTCCGTTGACCAGACCACTGCTGCCCGTGTACCCCTGGAACCAATTATAAAGTGCCTACAGCCAGCCCATTTTATTATGTTAGGCCTTCGAAGCCTGTCTGCGGTCCCTCCTTCCACTAGGCCTCCAATGACCAGACCACTGCTGCCCGTGTTCCCCTGGAACCAATTATAAAGTGCCTACAGCCAGCCCATTTTATTATGTTAGGCCTTGGAAGCCTGTCTGCGGTCCCTCCTTCCACTAGGCCTCCACTGACCTGACCACTGCTGCCCGTGTACCCCTGGAACCAATTATAAAGTGCCTACAGCCCGCCCATTTTATTATGTTAGGCCTTCGAAGCCTGTCTGCGGTCCCTCCTTCCACTAGGCCTCCAATGACCAGACCACTGCTGCCCGTGTCCCCCTGGAACCAATTATAAAGTGCCTACAGCCAGCCCATTTTATTATGTTAGGCCTTGGAAGCCTGTCTGCGGTCCCTCCTTCCACTAGGCCTCCACTGACCTGACCACTGCTGCCCGTGTACCCCTGGAACCAATTATAAAGTGCCTACAGCCAGCCCATTTTATTATGTTAGGCCTTCGAAGCCTGTCTGCGGTCCCTCCTTCTACTAGGCCTCCAATGACCAGACCACTGCTGCCCGTGTACCCCTGGAACCAATTATAAAGTGCCTACAGCCAGCCCATTTTATTATGTTAGGCCTTGGAAGCCTGTCTGCGGTCCCTCCTTCCACTAGGCCTCCACTGACCTGACCACTGCTGCCCGTGTACCCCTGGAACCTATTTTACAGTGCATAGAGCCTATTTTTTTATTTTATTTAATATTAATAAAGCCACGATGGACTACGCTGTACCACGCTATGAGCTACCCAGTTGACAATTTTTTTGCGAGAAAAGCCATCCCACCCCTCCACCAGCATGTTAAAGACCACATTGTCCTTTCATTCTGTCAATCTGTGAGTCCAAAGGTACGGAGCGGTAGGCATGGCCACGGAAGGTTACGTGTCCTTTGTGGCGCAATGGGTTAATGTATTGGATGCATGGTCCACACAGGGGACAGCCTGGTAAGCCTGGTAAGTCTGTCTGCAGTCCCTAATTCAAGTTGTCCTCAAATGAATAAATCTGAGCTTCCACCTTCTGGCTCTCATTAAGTGCTGTTTTTTAAAAGATTGTTGGTTCCGGCCTACTAACGGTGTCTGCCCCTGCCTGGTGTTGTCCTCAACTGAATAAAGCTGAGCTTCTACCTTCTGGCTCTCATTAAGCTTTTTTTTTTTTTTTTTAATTGCTGGATGGGGCCTAATACCTCTGTTTGCTGCTCCCTGGTGTTTGTCCTCAACTGAATAAACCTGAGCTTCTACCTTCTGGCTCTCATTAAGTGCTGTTTTTTAAAAAATTGGTGGTTCCGGCCTACTAATGGTGTCTGCCCCTGCCTGGTGTTGTCCTCAACTGAATAAAGCTGAGCTTCTACCTTCTGGCTCTGATTAAGTGCTGTTTTTTAAAAGATTGGTGGTTCCGGCCTACTAACGGTGTCTGCCCCTGCCTGGTGTTGTCCTCAACTGAATAAAGCTGAGCTTCTACCTTCTGGCTCTGATTAAGTGCTGTTTTTTAAAAGATTGGTGGTTCCGGCCTACTAACGGTGTCTGCCCCTGCCTGGTGTTGTCCTCAACTGAATAAAGCTGAGCTTCTACCTTCTGGCTCTCATTAAGCTTTTTTTTTTTTTTTTTAATTGCTGGATGGGGCCTAATACCTCTGTTTGCTGCTCCCTGGTGTTTGTCCTCAACTGAATAAAGCTGAGCTTCTACCTTCTGGCTCTCATTAAGTGCTGTTTTTTAAAAGATTGGTGGTTCCGGCCTACTAACGGTGTCTGCCCCTGCCTGGTGTTGTCCTCAACTGAATAAAGCTGAGCTTCTACCTTCTGGCTCTGATTAAGTGCTGTTTTTTAAAAGATTGGTGGTTCCGGCCTACTAACGGTGTCTGCCCCTGCCTGGTGTTGTCCTCAACTGAATAAAGCTGAGCTTCTACCTTCTGGCTTTTGGCCTACAGTAGCAAATATTAAACTGCATTTGGCCTATTAGTGTGTTTGGGCACTTAAAACAGTGTCTGCTGCTCCTGGGTTTGCTACTCCACTCAACAAAGCAATGCCGCCTGTTTAGTCCTGTTACCAATTTTGAACTGCATTTAGCCTACTTTATTCTTTGGCCCTATATCTGTTTCCTCCTCATCCTGCCCATTCCCCAGCCACTGCTAGATGAGTCTGCTGGTACATTGACCTAGACCACTACATTCCCCTTGCACTCTACACAGCCAGAATCTGACCCTGCTGAAAGTAAGGTTCCCCTTCCCGCATGTTATACCACCTTACACAGGGACAAAGAGGAAGGTGCAGATGAAAGTGCAGGTTCCTTCATCAGGTGGGGGGGGCATACTCGTTGGCGACGTCACTGGCACAGGGCCCCTCAGAGTACGCAAAAGTGTCGCTGCTGGTGGGAGGCGCCCCCGCCGTGCAAACACACCGCTGTACTTTGAGGGGCCCTGCGCCAGTGCCAATGCCAATGAGGGGGCCTCCCTGCTTGCTTAGGATCACAGCACTTGCAAACTTGACATACTTACCTCTCACTGCTCCACCGCCGTGACGTAGTCCACGTTTCCTGGGCCCACTAAAAGCTTGAACCAGCCCTACCCTCCACAACTTTTGCAAAATGACCCCCAAGTTCCAATGCCCAACTATTATTATAAAGTTAATTAAGATTGACAAGCTTCAGAAACAAGAGTGGATGTTTTTGGCATTAAAATGGGCACTGTAGGTGTTTTCCTGGCCTCCACTCACTGCCGACTATGCTTCCCAATTGACTTGCATTGGGTTTCGTGTTTCGGTCGATCCCCGACTTTTAGCGATAATCGGCCGACTGCACTCGACTCTGGACAAAGTCGGGTTTCACAAAACCCGACTCGACCTTAAAAAAATGAAAGTCGCTCAACCCTAATAGTAGTCAGTAAAGGTCAGCCTTTGCCACAGGAGGGGTACATGGGAGTAACTATTAAGGTGGGGTGGGTAGAATTAAAGGTCCAAGGACTGGTGATTGTTGATATTGACCGACGAGAATGTAACCCCATGATGACCTTAGGAACTAATGTCATAGAAAACTGTCTTGCCGAGGTTATTGTCTTGTTACAACAAGTGGCCGAAACTGCTGGTTCCAGTGAGCAGCGTGTCCTGCAAAAAGAAATTAGAGCCCTGATGCAGAGACAACGGGTAGAATTGTCTAGTGGAGAAGTTGGATGTGTCACAGTGAGTGATCTGATCCCCAATGCAATACCCCCCAGGAGTGAAATGTTAATATTGTGTCGGGCAGCAATAGGCCTCAGAGGTTATGATTACCAGGCCCTGGTAGAACCTGTGTATTCACAGTAGGCCCATCATCCCGACAGCCAGAGGGGTGGTTGATGTCCGCAAGGGGAGGGTACCAGTACGTGTCCTTAACTGTGGAGAGGAAGAGGTCCACTTACCCAGATATGCCACACTTGCTAAACTGTTTACTGTTAATAATAATACAAAAAAAGTAACAGAACCCTTGGTCCCGTCCGACCAGGTGCAGGACATTGACTCCACAGGACAGTTGGAGGATTGGTGTCAGAAGTTACATGTGGGCACTGACTCTACCCCTTCACAACAAAAACAGGGGGCTTACCAGGTGGTCCATGAGTATGAGCGGGTATTCAGCAAACACCCACTAGATTTTGGGCAGGTAAAAGGGGTCCAACATCATATCCCCACTGGAGGTCATCCGCCCATTAAAGAGAGGTACCAGCCTGTACCTCCAGCTCACTACCAATGTGCCAAAGGTATGTTACAAGACATGAAGGAGGCTGGGGTAATCAGAGATAGTTGTAGACCCTGGGCAGCTCCATTAGTCCTTGTCAGAAATAAGGATGGTACAATGAGGATGTGTGTTGATTACAGGCAGATAAACCGCATTACACACAAGGATGCATACCCATTGCCCAGAATCGAGGAGTCATTAGCTGCTTTAAAATCTGCTATTTCTCCACCTCAGATCTCACTAGTGGGTATTGGCAGGTTCCCGTGGCAGAGGCGGATAAAGAAAAGATCGCCTTCACAACACCGATGGGCCTCTCTGAATTCAACTACTTGCCGTTCAGACTGTGCAACGCACTCAGAACATTACAGAGGATGATAGAGTGCAGTCTCGGGCACAAGAATTTTGAAACCGTTCTGTTGTACCTGGATGATGTCATCATCTGTCTAACATTGGCCTGAAGGTAAAGCCATCCAAGTGCCACCTGTTAAAGCTCAAATTGCAGTACCTGGGCCATGTGGTAAGTGCCGAAAGTGTGGCACCAGACCCCGACAAGGTCACCGTGATCAGGGACTGGCTGAAACCCAGCAACATCCAGGAAGTCCGGCAGTTCCTCGGGTTGGTAGGCTACTACCGAAGGTTCATTAAGGACTTCACTAAGATAGCTGCACCCCTGCAGGAGCAAGGGTCCTCCTTTGAGAGAACGACAGGCTTGAAGGATCCTTCACTCGGTTGAAGTTGGCTTTCACGGGAGATGAGGTACTGGCTTACCCTGACTATGACCAACTGTTTGTGCTTTACAGGGACGTCAGCAATGTGGGATTGGGAGCAGTGCTTTCCCAGGAGCAGAAAGGCAATGAAAGAGTAATTGCCTATGCCAGCAGGAAGCTTCGTCCCACTGAAAGGAACCCCTAAAACAACAGTTCCTTCAAGCTGGAGTTCCTCGCCACAGTCTGGGCGGTAACAGAGCGGTTCAAACACTAGCTGGCCTCAGGAAGATTCACAGTTTTTACAGACAACAACCCGCTAACCCACCTGGAAACTGCAAAACTAGGTGCATTGGAGCAGCGATGGATGACACGGTTGTCCAACTACGAATTCCCCATCAAGTACCATTCAGGGCACAAGAACGCAAATGCCGATGCGCTGTCCAGGATGCCCCATTTACCAGAAGTGGGAGAAGATCCGAAAGCACTTGAAGAGATTGAGTTACCAGCTTTCCATCGCCCCGGGGCGACTCAGTATTCTCATCATGTGAGGAACAAGCGCAATAACAAGCGAGAAGCCACGCTGAACCCATTGCCCCACCATGGATGGGCAGAGACTCAGGATAGTGACCCAGCAGTCCATCTGGTAAAAGAGCTTTTAACACAAGCAAATTCATACTCTGGTCCAGATGTTTCACAAGAGACTCAACAGCTGTGGAAGGAGAAGGGCAAATTGTTTATCTACGATGGTAAGCTGTGCAGGAGGAATGTCGACCCACGCACTCATGAGTTTGTCTGGCAGGTGGTAGTCCCGAGACAAGATGTGCCAATGGTTTTGGAAGTGTACCTTGATGGAGCAGGAAATTTCGGATGGAAAAAGTTGGAGGTACAACTTCGTGGAAGGTTCTACTGGATTGGCATGAGAAAAGCCATTGAAATTGGTGCCGAGAGTGTGGCCCATGGAACCTGCGCAGAAAGGACCGTGACAGCCAGAGGGCTCCCCTACAGCCCAGTCACCAAACAACCACTTGAACTGGTGGCCTTAGACCACGTGAAGCTAACTCCAAGCCGATCAGGCTATGTCTATGCTCTGACCATTGTGTACCATTACTCCAGATTACTGGTAGTCGTGCCTGTCAAGGACCAGACAGCGAATACGACAGCCAAGGCCTTCCAACAACACTTTTGTTGACCACATGCTTACCCTGAGAAGGTACTTACCAACTGTTAAATATTAATTATTAATTTAATTATTCTTATTCTCAATTCTGTACGGAGCACATTGTCTTTCGCTGACATTACAAAAGCTATTCCTGTATATATAGCTCAGAGTATAAGTTAACACCATATAGAGAGAACACATGCTCTATGGCACATATAACCAAGACTCACAGAAGGGTGGGGGCTGTCACCTCCTTCTTGCTCCTTCATTCTCCATGGACTTCAGACTACTCACAGAAGGAATGAACAACTGGTAGCCATGATGAATTCTACTCCATGACAGACGCTTTTTACCATCTCAGGAAAGATGAAGAACAAATGGACAATCTGTTCGTAACTATTTCACCTATTTTATTTTTTGCTGCAATGTCGTTTTTAGTGGACAATCCAATAAACCACTACATTTTAATGAAAATATCATGACATTTTTTCTTTAAGAGTAACACATCTGGTAAAGAGTCCTGATTAAATAAATATGCAAAATAAGCATATTTAACATTGGCCAAGCCAGCCAGATTAGATTTTTTGTGCTATTTTTGCGTGGATTTCCTTCTCCTTGCACACGGGGGGAAGAGAGGAGCTTCGTTGAGCGTCAATTGTGCAAGTTTTCAGGAATTCCACTGCCACACTTCAAGTCACAAGGATCACAGAGAACTTATGAGTGAGGACTAACAGGTGCCAGATGGATTGACAAATAGTAGACGTGCTGATGATCAGAGCCCAGAGTTGTCCAACAAAGGAACTACAAGCTGAGATATTTCAAGGTAAGAAAAATGGATTTAATTAATTTGTATGCTAAGTCAAGTCAATTGGAATTTTTTACTTTATACAAGTCTAATTTAGAAATGTTTTGGCTGAGTTTATATGCAGAATGCAAGATAGCAAATCTAAAGATAGATTTTAAGCTAATATCCAGAGAAAAAGATAAATTGAAAAATATTTTACATTTGGTTGACGTATTTCATTGTGTCAGAGAAATCCAAAAAAGACTGTGTAAAAATAGTATCAGATGATACTAGTGATATTCCCAAGATTGACTGTAATGTGGAGAGTGAACAAGATGTAAGACACGTGTCTCTAATGGCCACTCAAGGTGACCTTGTCTGTCATGATGTAAAACAAGATGGAGGAAATGTAGAAGGAGACATGAGAACTGATGAAGATGATGTACAAGGAACAGATCTACAAAGACCATTAAAAATAGAAGACGACTCAGAGGCCCAACTACAAACTAAAGTTAGGAAAAACTTGTTAAAATTATGCAAAATCATTCCTCCATATGATAACAAAATCCATGTGTGCAGACATTCTGAGATATTTGAGAGTTTTGCTGATAAGTTTCATGTGACTAATGAGGAGAAAAATCATTTGTTTAAAATGTGGCTTCCAGTAACTTTTTCCAGAAGGTTATTATTGAAAATTCAGATTGATGAGGAGTTCCATGAAGAAATAACCGATATAGGAACATTAAAAATGTTGATATTCTGTGGATTAAAAGAAAATTATCCAGATATTGATATTCTTATAAAATTAAGGATTGGCTGGAAAGAATGTACGTTTACATTCATGTCCATATTTGAAAGGTTGTACAAAACTGTCATTACAAATTTCAATACACAATCAATGATAAATTGTTTTGTAAACAAATTTGGATTCCTAAATTCTGTATCTTGTGTTATTGCATCACAAAAAGATTCTTTATTTGAATGTGCCCAATCATTTGATTTTTCTAGAAAACATGAGAATCTTGAAAGGAAAATAAATCATAGTAAGTTTTTGAAAACAGACAGAGCAAAATCTAATCAGAAGCCAAAATCAAAATCTCCAAAACTGAGTTATCCTCAAAATCAAATCTATGAAGTACGAAGAAAAGTACACATTTGTTACAAGCCCTACCAAAAGATTCAAGAATCCACTAAAGAATTTGCACAGAAAGAGTTAAAAATTCAAGGTTCAGATCTCTCTGTAAGACAAATAGCGGAAATTGACAGACATAAACAGGTAGCTTCAGAGAGCCACATCATGGGAGGTAAGCTGAAGACTCCATTATCAGAGCTTTCTAAAAAAATCTGTAAGTCTAAAAATGACAATTTTAAATAAAGCTTTTCAAGACATTATTGACAGGGAGATAAATAATAATACTTAAAAGAAATAATATATGCTAAATTAGTTTTGTGTGCTATTAACATAATGCAGATTTTTTTTCTTTGCATCGTAATATATATTGGTAATATATATTTTTTTACTGCATGGCTTGATATGTCACAACAGGTGACATCTGAACTATGGGCTAATAATAAGGATACCATACACCCCTGTTTCAGTTTAAAGCTGGTAATCTCTAAAAGAAGAATTCCTGAGTAGCGCTCAGCCTTTGCAAGTCAAATGGATTCAGTTGCAGGCCCTGCACCAAATATATGGTTAAAACTAAGGCTCAAGTTTTATATGGATGAGTCTTTCTATCTATAGAATGTTTTACAAAGTGTTAGGTAATGTGTATTTGGGGAATATTCAAAGAAATATTAAAATATTAAATTTAATAGTTTACAATGTGCATTGATAATTAATATACAATAATTTGGGTTAACATACATGTATTCTTACCTTTGTATGAGAAATATGTTTTATGAACTTATATGTGTGTCACAGTCCGAGTGACAGATGACAGATGAGTGTATGAGCAGCTGCTAAGAGTGAATTTAATGTAAGAATAACATGGAATGTGTATGCATGGGATGCCTCATGATTCAAGTATGATGGAAAAAGCAAAAAAACTTGTGTTTATGGTAAATAATGTGATTCAGTTAAATTATTATAATATTACGATATATTTAAATATTATCTAATCAACATATATTTCTATATTTTTTTAGTAATTATTATTTCTTGATTTAGTTAATAGTGAATAAGTGCAATCACACATCAATATGGTTTATCAAGAAAATCTACATTTAGAACATTTTTTCCAAATGATAATTTTATGGTATTCAATTTTTTTTAACGGTTATATAGATGGGTACACATCTTCAGACAAATATATGGTATAAGGCTGATATGACAATTATAAAATAATTAATTATTTTACTTTTGGTTTTTACAAATGAATTTTTTTCATAAAATAATATTTTTTGGTATTAAGGGGGAAATTTTGATCCTGATTACATCATCGCATTTCATCAATATTTCTTCTTCGCACATTTTAATAAAGAAGAAATATTAATAAGGTATTATTGGGTATAACAACATTAAGTATTATAAAAGTAATTTTTTCTCTAATGAAGGGTATTATATGCAAAGTTGCATAATTTCAATATTTTGGTATTACAAGGTTATGACAAATACAAAAACATCTTGACAATGGAAATATTAAGGGAATGTGTTACTGAGATATAACCTCTGCATTTATCATCAACATATAAAGGCCTAATTTTTATTCTAATTTTTATTTTTCATTTTTATTCTTACTTCATTCTTATTCTTAATTTTTATTTTTCATCTCAAGAAGAAAAAAATCAATATTTAATAAAGGAATGTCTAGTACAAGAATATTGCTTCATTAAATATAGTGATCATATGGTTTCATTATAAGAGAAATGTTTCAATTCTGAGTTAAGTACAACAATTCTTTCACTCATTCATTCATTTACTCATATACACTCACCGGCCACTTTATTAGGTACACCTATCCAACTTCTTGTTAACACTTAATTTCTAATCAGCCAATCACATGGCGGCAACTCAGTGCATTTAGGCATGTAGACATGGTCAAGACAATCTCCTGCAGTTCAAACCGAGCATCAGTATGGGGAAGAAAGGTGATTTGAGTGCCTTTGAACGTGGCATGGTTGTTGGTGCCAGAAGGGCTGGTCTGAGTATTTCAGAAACTGCTGATCTACTGGGATTTTCACGCACAACCATCTCTAGGGTTTACAGAGAATGGTCCGAAAAAGAAAAAAAATCCAGTGAGCGGCAGTTCTGTGGGCGGAAATGCCTTGTTGATGCCAGAGGTCAGAGGAGAATGGGCAGACTAGTTCGAGCTGATAGAAAGGCAACAGTGACTCAAATCGCCACCCGTTACAACCAAGGTAGGCCTAAGAGCATCTCTGAACGCACAGTGCGTCGAACTTTGAGGCAGATGGGCTACAGCAGCAGAAGACCACACCGGGTACCACTCCTTTCAGCTAAGAACAGGAAACTGAGGCTACAATTTGTACAAGCTCATCGAAATTGGACAGTAGAAGATTGGAAAAACGTTGCTTGGTCTGATGAGTCTCGATTTCTGCTGCGACATTCGGATGGTAGGGTCAGAATTTGGCGTAAACAACATGAAAGCATGGATCCATCCTGCCTTGTATGGAGCATCTTTGGGATGTGCAGCCGACAAATCTGCGGCAACTGTGTGATGCCATCATGTCAATATGGACCAAAATCTCTGAGGAATGCTTCCAGCACCTTGTTGAATCTATGCCACGAAGAATTGAGGCAGTTCTGAAGGCAAAAGGGGGTCCAACCCGTTACTAGCATGGTGTACCTAATAAAGTGGCCGGTGAGTGTATATTCTTATTTTGGTTCATGGCTATACATTCTTACATATTATTGGTCTAATAAATCAAATTCATTAATAAAGTTTTAGTAATAAAGATGGAAACACTTGTTACATAAAAGACACACTGACATCTATGGGTTCAAAAAGAAATTACACCTTTCACATAAAAATGTTCTATCACATGCAGAATATGGTTAATAATGTATTTTATTTTTCCAAATATAAATTCCATATTAATATTTTGATAAAAATGATATGGATATTATTGATTGCTATGGTACGCTGTGATATTATAGGTTAGGAAAATTACCAGATTTGGTATGGAATAGGGAATGAAGACTTCAATCAAGATACTGAAGTTACGTTAATAAAGACTTTTCTAAATTCAATTGATTCTTAAAAGTTGCAAGAAGAAAAAGCTGCTATCCAGAAGTTCCACAAGGTAACAATGTTATGATTTCTGAGTAATAATAGATTGTGTCAATTACAATTCATGTCACCACTGACAGCCACAACTGCAGTATCCATCTCTGACAATCATGACTGCAGTATCCATCACTGAAAACCTTGATTGCAGTATCTAACTGACAACCACAATTGTAGAGGACGATGATACTATGATGCTAAGATGAACTGTGTTATTACGTTTTATCATATTCCAGTGGTTTCCTATCACCTATAAGATTTCCATGAAAGCTGGTGAACAATAAGGTAATTGTCAGGACACTACAATCTTGACATGTGTCCTGTGCATTAAGGACTGGTTATGGTGCTATGTTTAGCAAGGAAGAGTCAATTTAACCCTTGCTGTGCTGACCAAAGACGTCACACGTGTTCCAAGACCAGTGCGGATGATATGGAGGATTCCAGATGATTTCCAAGGCAAGCGAATGTAAGTCCAGGTGTGTCCAGGTGACACTGCACAGATATTAAAGCTACATTTCATTTATGAACTTTGTTTTCTTATTAACACTTGAATTTATGGACTTTGATTGACACATGACACACGGTCTCTACAATATCTACATGCTGTCATCTATTTCAAAAGAATTATAATAAAGATTGTTTTAAAAGTACCAAGAAAAAGACATCAAGATGAAGACCAGATGACATCAGACCTGAGATGCTTCAAGTAGGTATAGGGAAGCATAATTATATATTTTATATGAATATTGGTCACGGCCTACCATAACATGAATTTACATATCATTGTGTTATTGAATACGTATTACAAATTATTATTATTATTATTATGAACATTAAATTATTTTGTCAAAGAAGAAGAAAAGAAGAAAGAAGATCTTATTAATATATTTACTTTGAGGGTTCCAATAAATGTCTGTCACCCTCAAAGGGGGGAATTATTAAATAATAATTATTAATTGAATTATTCTTATTCTCAATTCTGTACTGAGTATAACTTAACACCATGTAGAGAGAACACGTGCTCTATGGGACATATAACCAAGACTCACAGAAGGGTGGGGGCTGTCACCTCCTGCTTGCTCCTTCATTCTCCATGGACTTCAGACTACTCACAGAAGGAATGAACAACTGTTAGCCATAATGAATTCTATTCCGTGACAGACAGATGCTTTTTACGATCTCAGGAAAGATGAAGAACAAATGGACAATCTGTTCGTAATTATTTCAATATTTTATGTTTTGCTGCAATGTGTTTTTTTTGTGGACAATCCAATAAACCACTGTAATTTTTATGAAAATATCATGACAATTTTTCTTTAAGAGTAACGCATCTGGTAAAGAGTCCTGATTAAATAAATATGCAAAATAAGCATATTTAACACCGACCAAGGCCCAGCCTTTGAAGCGGAAGTGTTCCAGGAGTTCTGCAACCTGTATGGATGTAAGAAGATAAGAACAATGCCGCACCATCCACTAACCAACAGTATGTGTGAGAAGATTAATTAAGTGGTAATTGACCTGTTGAAAACCTTGCCTTTGGAAAAGAGAAACTTATGGCCAGAGAAATTGCCAGACTTGGTAGATCTGTACAATCACATCCCAGTGAATTCCACCAACTGCACTCCAGCCTACCTGATGAGAGGAAGATCTAGCAAATTACCTGTTGATCTTTAAATGGGAGTCCTCACACCAGAAGCAACCTCGCCAGATGTAGATTGGGATACTGAGCGACAACAGAAATACCGCCAAGTACAAGAATGTGTGGAGAGAAGCTTGTCCCAGGCAAGACAAAAGCAACAGAGAAACTATAATCAGCATGTCTCTTTAATTCCCTTGTCACCAGTTGAACAAGTGCTAAAGCGAAAAAGAAGAATGCATAAACTTGATGACCAGTGGGAAGCAGAACCATACACCATCTTACTATCAATCTTTGACAATACTAAAATGTGCCTTATAAGCAAAGATGGAGGAGCAACCTCGACTGTGGTATCAAGGGATCATCTTAAAGTGTGCCCTGACAACCTGAGAAACAAGGAGAAAGACCCAGATACTCCTCAACCCATGGAAGAAGAGGAAAAGAGAATCCATACTGTTCTTGGAGACTTTCCCCAGTCATGGACTCAGATAAATCAAGCGATAGTGGTGCCTGCTTTGACTTTTCCCCAATTGGAGATACCAGAACAAGATGTGACTCAAAACCGTGCTGAAACAGATGAGACTCTACACCAGCATGCTCAAGCAGCAGACGTCACACCAGCAGTGGAACCAGATAATCCACCCCTGATATTGATGAATCTTTCATGCCCACAGTGAGCATCAGTACTCCTCGAAGATCAGTTACACCTGTGCTACCTAGAATCCCCAGTAGCGTAGCCATAAGAGAGAGCATAACACCAGTGATAGCAAGCCTAGTGAATCTGGTCCGATCACATGCCTGTGCTGTGTAGATCAACCCGTAGCACCAGAAGTCAGATCCCAGCCCGTTACAGGGACTAGTAAACTGTCAATAATTGGTGTTACCTGTGTAAAAATGTTTGCTTGTTTATTGCAGGTTTAAAATGGACAATTGGGTAATGGACGGTGAATTGCCCAAAAACTGTCACTGTAAGTAGTTGGCACCTTCAAGGTAAACCTTTGGTTCTACCCACATTGCCAACATGGGTAGGGCCTTGTTTGTTCACAGACCTGAAGCAAAACCATCTGGCGTGGCTGAACACTGGGTCTGGATATACGACTTGTGGCCCACCCAAGGGCCTACGTTGGGGGTTTATGACGAGTCCCTCGCATCGGTACTGTTATTTATGAACAAGGACACCCTGGTATATGACAAGTTGTACTTTTGTAAATATGTTTGCAACGTTTAAGCCAAAAGTGCCTCTCGTAAGGGAAGAAAAACTTTATACCTGTTTACCCTGTTTAAATGCCTTTTTCAAAATGTTTTGTATCTTACGTAACCTGTTTGTTTATGTTTTCTTTTCCCAGTCTGGAAGTACTGGATTTATCGGGGGGGAATGTGGCACCCCAGGAGTTCAGGTACCACAGCCATGCCTGGAGACAGGAGTGATCCCTTTGGCAGGTAATCTTACATTCAACACATTCTGACTCCAGGCCAGAAGGAGGAGCTCTAAACCCCATTTAAGGGGAACTTCCCTAGATACATCCTAGTCTGGAGGAGGAGTTGGACAGTCTGGTGCAGACAATAGACAGGGAAGGAGCAGAGGAGTGATCAGGAGCTAGAAGAGGGCTGCAATTGTGCCTCCTCTAACCTAGAGCGCAGAAACTGGGCACCGGGAGCCCGAGGTCGTGGGGAACTACAGGTCCCATGGCAGAACTGGAGGGCAAGAAGCTAACAGTGACTTGCCCACATAACACCTGAGGTAAAGCAGCAGTTAGAGCCCGGAGTCTCCGTATACGGAGACCCCAAGGGAATGGCTCAAGTTGTCTACCGTGCGGGTACTGTCCCAGGACAGGTGAGAAAGGGTACCTTGTCAGACAACCACAGGGACCAGAAACCAGCGCATAGTGAAAGGCTCCCAAACTGACCTGTCAAAGGGATTTCCACTTGTTTTCGGACTGCCTGGACTGCATTGACACCTGTTGCAGGTACCCTGGACTGAGGCTGACTACAACTTCAGTAAACCAGGTAAACACTGCAACCGTCTCCTCCATTTATTTGCCAGCATTCGCCATCCCTGCCAAACACACCGGGAGACCTGTGGGAATCATCACCATCTTTGCTGCAGTAACATCGCCTCAGAGGACCCCTTTAAGCAGCATCCGTTCCCTCTGACTGAGAACCACAGGTGGCGTCATGAATACAAACTTTATTAAACCCTTTAAAGACCTTTCCCCTTTTACTTGAGTGCCCAGGGCCACGGACCGGGTCGCTGCCACCGTGACCACTCCTTTAATTGTGACAGGAAACAGTACTGAGTATCTCAGGCCTTGGCGGGCGACTCACTTACTTTAACTTGAATGGACACTCATGGACTAGCAACTAAACTTATAAGCTAATTATAAACGAATGGACAATCTCTTTGTAACTACTTTACGTATTTTATATTTTGCTGTAATGATTCTTTTTGGTGGACAATCTAATAAACCACTACATTTTTATAAGTATTATTGTGACATTTTCTTTAGATTATCACATTTGATAAAATGTCCTGAATAAATGTACAAAATAAGTATATTTAACAGCCGGCCCCTAGCCTTTTCCCTGTCCATATTGCCTCCTCCTCTTACTCAGCCTCCTCATTAGGTCATAAAGTGCGAGCCTTCGGTGTTCTACCCTGCTACTGCTCGCCTGTCTGCAGTGTAGCATCACTTCTGCTTTCCTGCTTCCTGCTTCATATGCGACGTACCCACAAGTTGGAACTCCACCTTTCATATGCTGGAGACCCTGTGTGCCAGCAGCCAGACATGATAATGGAATTTCAGCTGAAGTATGCATGGGTGAGCCAATGTGCGGAATAACACCACTTCAAGTTCAACAATGACAGACTGGAGAGGTGCGATAATGGGATGAGGAGGTCCCGGACACCACATGGAGTCAAGGCCCTCTGAGTGACATTATCATTTCGAAGGAAAAGGTGGTGTTCATGCTGCTCCAGCTGCACAGCAAAAGAGGGAGCAGGGTGCAAAAATGCGGAGGCCAACCCCTAGCCATTAAGTTGGCTGCTACTAAAAACTGCAGCCGGCCCTGGTCTCTATCCATGTTGCCTCCTCCTACTACTCTGCTTCCTCCACCGTCTCCTCATTCAGTCAGAAAGTGTGGGAACTGTGTGAGTGCTTTTGGCGTTCTCACCATGCTGCTACTCGCCTGTCTGCGGTGCCATGTAACTTCTGTCTTCCTGCTACCTACCTCATATGTGACATACACAAGGTGGAACACCACCTTGCATATGCTGGAGAGACTGTTTGAGCTGCAGCAGGCTATAGTGGAGCTTTTTATAAACAGTTATCTTGGTATTGCTACGGGGAGCAATTCTGCACTTACACGTTTGTTGAGGATTATCACCTGGTTCAGAGAAAGATTTGTATTAGAGGACTGGGGGGTCTGCAATACCAAGATAGGTTATTACACTTGGGGCTGTTTAGTTTGGAAAAACGAAGACTAAGGGGTGATCTTATTTTAATGTATAAATATATGAGGGGACAGTACAAAGACCTTTCTGATGATCTTTTTAATCATAGACCTGAGACAGGGACAAGGGGGCATCCTCTACGTCTGGAGGAAAGAAGGTTTAAGCATAATAACAGACGCGGATTCTTTACTGTAAGAGCAGTGAGACTATAGAACTCTCTGCCGTATAATGTTGTAATGAGTGATTCATTACTTAAATTTAAGAGGGGACTGGATACCTTTCTTGAAAAGTATAATGTTACAGGGTATATACACTAGATTCCTTGATAGGGCGCTGATCCAGGGAACTAGTCTGACTGCCGTATGTGGAGTCGGGAAGGAATTTTTTTCCCCCAATGTGGAGCTTACTCTTTGCCACATGGGTTTTTTTTGCCTTCCTCTGGATCAACATGTTAGGGCATGTTAGGTTAGGCTATGATTTGAACTAGATGGACTTAAAGTCTTCCTTCAACCTTAATAACTATGTAACTATGTAACTATGTAACTATGTACATATCAATCCATTTTAGTTAAAACAAGTAGAAATTACTCATGCGTTTCATGAGTGTTATTGGGTGGCTGCTATTCCTATTACACATAAATTTGAGGAATTGAAATGGGTACTGTCCAATCTCTGCAAGACTTGTGCTATAAGTTAATCTATAAACTATTTGATAAGGGACGTAATATCTCCCTAACTGGCCAATGGGTAAAAGAAGTGGTGGTTGGGCCTGAGGCGGAAAGCATTTTGGAGCATGTCCTACCATCACCGAGGATTGCTCCATGTTTCTCTGTCCATTTTGCCTCCACTTTCTCCACCATCTCCTCATCCACCTGGTCATCTAAATCAACGTAACATCTGCACGACCAAATTCAAAACACCAAAAAGACCAACTTCAGCACAGCCAGGAGGAAACTACAATAGGCCGTTTTGAAAAATATACTGTATGTTTGTGTTAAACATCCCACACTGTGCAGGAGCTGTGGACAGGGATCAAATAACAGACAGATGTGTGGTTGTTGCAGATAAACCTCAAGCCCGGTCTGGTGGTGCGAGTTAACGTGCAAAATATCATAACAGCTCAGGGCCTAGCCGATTAGACGCACATCCCTTGCCTGGTGCATGTGCTGGATTTGGTACTGCAGAGCTTCTTTAAAAAATCACACAAATCAATGGCAGCAAAAAGTTTAGCAATTTTTTTTTTTAAAGTGTGATTACTTCTGTCTGGGTTGTTGTGATGCCATTTTCAGTATGCAAGGCTTGGAATTTCCAGCAAGACAATAATCCTAAGCACACATCCAATTTAGTAAAAAATTAGTTAGCAAAGAAAAATGTTCGGCTGTTGCAATGTCCAAGCCAATCACCTAATTTAAACCCTAGAGAGCACCTTTGGGATGAGTTAGGGCCCGTAATCATAGCAATAAAGATCAATTGTTTGCAATAGAATGGAGCAAGATCCCTCAAGATGTCTTGTATTCGAAAGTGGCTTCAATACCCCGTCGGCATAGTGCAGTAATAAAAGCAAGAGGTTATGCTACAAAATACTAAGTCATGGCATTGCAAACAATTTACCATATTTTTCGTTTTAGAAGACACATCTGATTATAAGACGCACCTAGATTTTAGAGAGTAAAATAAGAAAAAAATATTTTGAGCCAAATAGTGTGCAAAAACCTTTAATAAAATACAAAAATATCTGTAGATGACGCTCTGTTATGGAGGATCTGTGAATTACAGTACAGTGGCTGCAGTACCGTATATTATGACTACCACCCCCTCCACCTCAGGAATACACCCACTTACTGTATACACGAATGTATTCTGAAAGATGAGGGAAATGATAGTCACATTTACAATAAACACTTTGGACACTACATTATAGTGTATATTTACACTAAATATGGTTAGAACCCTCATCATCCATCAGGATAAACCCATTGATACAGTATATTCTGAAGGATGATGGGGGTTGTTTACTTTCCTAAAAGGATCTCAGACTTGTGAGTACTGTAGTTGCAACATTAAATAGTGTGAAGGTACAGATATATGATTGGTGGAGGCAGCTCAGCAACGGTTCCCTCCACCAATCACTATCCATCTGTCACGATCCAATTTTGGATTTGTGGCAGATATGGTTTCCCTCAGTTTAAGACCTTTTTTCCTTTCTGGTCATCAGGGGTTAATGAGGTTTCCCCCCAGTGGCTGCTGGTGTTATTGCATTGTATTGCTGCTGGGTCAGCTGACGTTCGTGGTGACCACTCCCTCCATCCTTTAAGAGGTCACCTGGTGCATCAGCTGACTGTCGTATTAGTTCATTCTGCAGCGATCAAGCTGGGAGAAGGAGCTTGCTGGGAACAGTTGTTCTTCTGCTGAGTCCGGTGAATCTGGTGTTTCTTCCCGCTGTGCTGTGCTTTGCAGCAATAAGCTAAGTGTTGTTTGCCTATACCCTGTCTATCTTTCCTTACCCCTTGTTGTATTAGTGCAGAGGTGGGACCAGTGCTCTCACCTGCCAGTTCCCTATGTAGGGATAGGTGCAGGGCAAGTGAGCGACTAGGTATCCTGGTCGGCAACGGGGGTGAAAAAACCAGTATAGGGATGATAGCAAGACCAGGGCACATCTGCAGGCCAGTGAAGGAGGTGCCCATTCCCCCAGTCCCTACCGACAGGCCCACTGTTGTAATTGTGTCCCATTGTTTGTTGCGCTGTTTGCGACAGACCTACTGTTGGGTCGTTTCATACGGGGTCAGTCACATCGTGACACCATCCCTGCAGAGGAGGAGCAGATTCGTTCTTCTCTCCCTCCTCAGCGTTAGGCCTCTTTCACACATCCCTGTCTCCAGTAAGAGTGGTGAGGAGTTTTCACACAAACTGGAGACACTGACATACATAGACCCATTCAACTGAATGGGTCTGTGTATGTCAGTGTGTTTTCACGGACCGTGTGCCCCACAAGTAGACATGTCCGTTTTTTACCGTCAGCACAGGCGGCAAAATATCCCGCTCACATGCATATGGAGAACACGCATGGATGTCATCCGTGTGGCACGGATAGGCACCAAGTAGTAAGCGCTACAGTAAGAGCTGTTTCCCGGCACCTAGTGCTGAAGATAGCTCTCATTATTCTCCACTGCACTGCTGGTGATCGGCGCGAGCTGAGGAGAATGATGAGAGTTATATTCAAGTCAGAACAAAGACAGCAGGTGGGGGCTTTTTGGATTATTACTCCCATCAACATACACCTGCAGCCTCTAATAATAGTGTCAGCAGAAGCGGATGATGGTGTTATTCATCAGCCGCTGCCTGCACTATACATAAATAAAATTCCCCTTTATTTTTTATAACCAGCCAGGCAAAACTCACAGCTGGGGGCTGCAATCCTCAGCTGTCAGCTTCATCAAGGCTATAAGACACATATCCATTACTAAATCTATAGTTATATGTTAAATAAAGACACAGCCAGAATAAAATCCTTTATTTGAAAAAATTACACAGACTCCTTTAATATTCAAAATTAAATCATACTTACTGCAATGCCTAATTCCACCGAAGCCCTTGGTCTCCTATAATAAAGATAAAATAAGAACACAACAATATGCCATACCTGTCCGTCATTGTGTCCCACGCCGTAATCCATGTCTGGGGGCTGAATAGTTGTCAACCTGGACGGTGCCAAGATGCGACCGTCCCGGTTGAAAACCACTGTTAAATGAGCTGCTGAGAGAGCAGCATCATTCACCAGCAGTGACATCATCGAGGCCGGGCCGAGAGCTCCATCTGCGCACATATTTGTGGGGTTGATGTCACCTTTGTATTGTCAGGTGACATCAAGCTCACGGCTTAATAATGGAGAGGTGGCTTTAACCCCTTAGTGACAGAGCCAATTTGGTACTTAATGACCGAGCCAATTTTTACAATTCTGACCAGTGTCACTTTATGAGGTTATAACTCTGGAACGCTTTATCGGATCCTGCTGATTCTGAGATTGTTTTTTCGTGACATGTTGTACTTCAAGTGAGTGGTAACATTTCTTCGATATTACTTGCGATTATTTATGAAAAAAATGGAAATATGGCGAAAATTTTTAAAATTTTGCAATTTTCAAACTTTGTATTTTTATGCCCTTAAATCAGAGAGATATGTCACAAAAAATAGTTAATAAATAACATTTCTCACATGTCTACTTTACATCAGCACAATTTTGGAAACAATTTTTTTTTTTTGTTAGGGAGTTATAAGGGTTAAAAGTTGACCAGCAATTTCTCATTTTTACAACACCATGTTTTTTTTAGGGACCACATCACCTTTGAAGTGATTTTGAGGGGTCTATATGATAGAAAATAACCAAGTGTGACACCATTCTAAAAACTGCACCCCTCAAGCTGCTCAAAACCACATTCAAGAAGTTTATTAACCCTTTACGTACTTCACAGGAACTAAAACAATGTGGAAGAAAAAAATGAACATTTTACTTTTTTTTGCAAACATTTTACTTCAGAACCATTTTTTTTAATTTTCACAAGTGTAAAAACAGAAATGTAACCACAAATTTTGTTGTGCAATTTTTCCTGAGTACGTCGATACCCCATATGTGGAGGTAAACCACTGTTTGGGCGCACCGCAGAGCTTGGAAGTGAAGGAGCACCGTTTGACTTTTTCAATGCAGAATTGGCTGGAATTGAGATCGGATGCCATGTCGCGTTTGGAGAGTCCCTGATGTGCCTAAACAGTGGAAACCGCCCACAAGTGATACCATTTTGGAAACTAGACCCCTTAAGGAACTTATCTAGATGTGTGGTGAGCACTTTGAACCCCCAAGTGCTTCACAGAAGTTTATAACGTAGAGCCGTGAAAATAAAAAATCTCATTTTTTCTACAAAAATGATCTTTTTGACCCCAAATTTTTATTTTCACAAGGGTAACAGGAGAAATTAGACCACAAAAGTTGTTGTGCAATTTCTCCTGAGTACGTCGATACCCCATATATGGGGGTAAACCACTGTTTGGGCGCACCGCAGAGCTTGGAAGAGAAGGAGTGTCGTTTTACTTTTTCAATGTAGAATTGGCTGGAATTGAGATCGGACGCCATGTCACGTTTGGAGAGCCGCTGATGTGCCTAAACAGTAGAGACCCCCCACATATGACACCATTTTGGAAACTAGACCCCTTAAGGAACTTATCTAGATGTGTGATGAGCACTTTAAACCCCCAGGTGCTTCACAGAAGTTTATAAACGTAGAGCCGTGAAAATAAAAAAATCGCATTTTTTCTACAAAAATGATCTTTTTGCCTCCAAATTTTTATTTTACCAAGGGTAACAGGAGAAAATGGACCCCAGAAGCTGTTGTACAATTTGTCTTGAGTACGCCGACACCCCATATGTGGGGGTAAACCACTGTTTGGGTGCATGGCTGAGCTCGGAAGCAAAGGAGCGCCATTTGACTTTTCAATGCAAAATTGACTGGAATTGAGATCGGACGCCATGTCGCGTTTGGAGAGCCCCTGATGTGCCTAAACAGCAGAAACCCCCCAAAAGTGACCCCATTTTGGAAACTAGACCCCCCATGGAACGTATCTAGATGTGTAGTGAGAACTTTGAATGCCCAAGTGCATCACAGAAGTTTATAATGCAGAGTTGTGAAAATAAAAAATATATATTTTTTAACAATAAAGATTTTTTAGCCCCCAAGTTTTTATTTTCACAAGGGTAACAAGAGAAATTGGACCCCAAAAGTTGTTGTCCAATTTGTCCTGAGTATGCTGGTACCCCATATGTGGGGGTAAACCACTGTTTGGGCGCACGGCAGAGCTCGGAAGGGAAGGAGTGCCATTTTGGAATGCAGACTTTGATAGAATTGTCTGCGGGCGTTATGTTGCCTTTGCAGACCCCTAATGTACCTAAACAGTAGAAACCCCCAACAAGTGACCCCATTTTGGAAAATAGACCCCCCAAGGAACTTATCTAGACATGTGGTGAGAACTTTGAATGCCCAAGTGCTTCACAGAAGTTTATAATGCAGAGTAGTGAAAATAAAAAATATTTTTTTTCCCACAAAAAAGATTTTTTTAGCCCCCAAATTTTTATTTTCACAAGGGTAACAAGAGAAATTGGACCCCAAAAGTTGTTGTCCAATTTGTCCTGAGTATGCTGGTACCCCATATGTGGGGGTAAACCACTGTTTGGGCGCACGGCAGAGCTCGGAAGGGAAGGAGCGCCATTTTGGAATGCAGACTTTGATAGAATTGTCTGCGGGCGTTATGTTGTGTTTGCAGACCCCTAATGTACCTAAACAGTAGAAACCCCCAAAAGTGACCAAATTTTGGAAACTAGACCCCCTAAGGAACTTATCTAGATATGTGGTGAGAACATTGAAAGCTCAAGTGCTTCACAGAAATTTATAATGCAGAGTAGTGAAAATAAAAAAAATATATTTTTTTCCAACAAAAAAGATTTTTAGCCCCCAAGTTTTTATTTTCACAAGGGTAACAGGAGAAATTGGACCCCAAAAGTTGTTGTCCAATTTATCCCGAGTACGCTGATGCCCCATATGTGGGGGTAAACCACTGTTTGGGCGCACGGCAGAGCTCAGAAGGGAGGGAGTACCATTTGACTTTTTTAGCGCAAAATTGGCTGTCGTGTTTGGAGACCCCCTGATGTACCTAAACAGTGGAAACCCCCCAATTCTAACTCCAACCCTAACCCCAACACAGCCCTAACCCTAATCTCAACCCGATCCATAATCCTAATCACAACCCTAACGATAATCACAACCCTAACCCCAAAACAGCCCTAATCTCAACCCTAACCATAACCCTAATCAAAACCCTAAATCCAACACACCCCTAACCCTAATCCCAACCCTAACCCTAATCCCAACCCTAATCCCAAACGTAACACTAATCCCAACCCTAATCCAAACCCTAACCCTAATCCCAATTCTAACCCTAACTTTAGCCCCAACCCTAACTTTAGCCCCAACCCTAACCATAACTTTAGCCCCCGTCGTCACAAAAAAAGTTCAATGTAACCTTTTTTTTGTACGTCGCGTCCGCCATTTCCGCGGATGCGTGGCCGTAACTCTGCCCCCTCCTCCCCAGGACATAGACTGGGCAGCGGATGCGTTGAAAATCTGCATCCGCTGCCCACGTTGTGCACAATTTTCACAACGTGCGTCGGTACATCGGGCCGACGCATTGCGACCGCCCCGTACCGACGCAAGTGTGAAAGAAGCCTAAGGCTACTTTCACACTAGCGTCGTACTCGGCCCATCGCAGTGTGTCGGGCCGACGTACCGACGCTAGCGTTGTAAGCGCCGCACAACGGGTGCAGCGGATGCTGTTTTTTCAACGCATCCGCTGCCCCATTGTGAGGTGCGGGGAGGCGGGGGCGGAGTTCCAGCCACGCATGCGCGGTCGGAAATGGCGGACACGTCGCACAAAAAAGTTACATGTAGTTTTTTTTGTGTCGACGGTCCGCCGAAGCACGACGCATCCGTCGCACGACGGATGCGACATGTGGCAATCCGTCGCAATGCGTCGCTAATGCAAGCCAATGGAGAAAAAACGCATCCTGCAAGCACTTTTGCAGGATGCGTTTTTTCTCCAACGACGCATTGCGACGGAAGCCAAAAAACGCTAGTGTGAAAGTAGCCTAACCCTAACCCTAACCCTAAATTTAGCCCCAACCCTAACTCTAACCCTAACCCTAACTCTAACCCTAACTCTAACCCTAACTCTAACCCTAACTCTAACCCTAACCCTAACCCTAACCCTAACCCTAACTCTAACCCTAACTCTAACCCTAACCCTAACCCTAACCCTAACTCTAACCCTAACCCTAATTTTAGCCCCAACTTGTCTTCTCCTGCCGGCCGGCAGATGGCAGCAGATGGCGGGTGCACTGCGCATGCGCCCGCCATGATGAAAAAGCCGGCTGGCAGGAGAAGACAGAAGAGGACCCAGGGACCCCGGGTGAGTATGATAGGGTCCCCGAATCCCCCTATTTCTCTGTCCTCTGATGTGCGATCACATCAGAGGACAGAGAAATAACTGATCGCTTTTTTTTTTTTTTTTTTTTTGCGGTCGCCGGTAAACTGTTAATTACCGGCGATCGCAAAGCAGGGGTCGGTGCAAACCGACCCCGATCATGTTCTTTGGGGTCTCGGCTACCCCCGGCAGCCGAGACCCCAAAGAACATCCGGGTGCCGGGCGGCGGGCGCACTGCACGTGCGCCCGCCATTTTTTCCCGGAAAAAAGATGGCGGCGCCCATGGGGAGACACGAGGAGCACCGGGGGAGGTAGGTAAGTATTGGGGGGCTATTGGGGGCCATGGGGGACCACATTTCTCTGTCCTCCGATGTGCGATCACATCGGAGGACAGAGAAATTAAACGGCAAATCGCGTTTTTTTTTTTTTGTTGCGACCGCCGGTAAACTGTTAATTACCGGCGATCGCAACTCGGGGGTCGGTAAAAACCCCCCGAATCATGTTCTCTGGGGTCTCGGCTACCCTCGGCAACCGAGACCCCAGAGAAAATCCGACTCTGGGGGGCGCTATTCACTTTTTCCACAGCGCCGTTAATTAACGGCGCTGTGGATTAAGTACCCTTAGCGGCCGCCGTTAAAAGGCGTATCGGCGGTCGTTAAGGGGTTAAGAGACCTATCCATTACTAATCCAACAGTTGTATTGTAAATAAAGACACAGCCAGAATACAGTCCTTTAAAAGAATTAAGACTAAACACAGTTTTACTCACAGACTGTTAGAATTAAGACTAAACACAGTTTTCATTTAAAAATAACAAACACAGTTATACTCACCTAACGCCTATTCCACCGAAGCCCTCTTTCTCCGGTGCTAAAATTAAAATAAACAAATAACAATATACCATACCTTTCTGTCGTTCTGTCACACGCTGTAATTCATGTCTGGGGGAGAAACAGTTTTCAACCTGGTCTGTGACAAGATGCGACCATCCAGGCTGAGAACCACTGGTGAATGAGCTGCTGCGAGCTCAGCATCATTGAATACAGGTGGCATCATTGAGGCCAGGCCAAGAGCTCCATCTGAGCCTGTGCCGCATTCGCAGCCATTTTCCTACAGACGTCGCATAGAGGAAGGCACGGATGGAGATCTATCTGCGCCTGCGCCGAGTGAGAGGCTGGAAGCTAGACGTCGCACCCCAGAAGAAGAATGGCGGCCACTATTGGGCTGCCGCTCGCCACTGTACCACCACTGCAGGGCCACCACTCGCCACGGTACCACCACCGCAGAACCACAGCACACCACAGGACCACCGCCATGCCAAACACCCCCAGCTCTGGGCCCACAACATTGACCCTCCGTAAGAACCGCGTTCGGGTTATAAGACGCACCCCCATTTTCCCCCTAATTTTGAGGATCATAAAAGTGCATCTTATAGTATGAAAAATACGGTAGTACTCTCTATGTTGTGATCAATTGTCACAAAGTGACAGTCCTGGCGTGACACGACCACGGGTGGTCTCTCAAAAACGGCGAAACACAAACAAGGGTACACCGGGGACACTTTAACAATGGTGGGCCCTGCGATAGGGAACGGGGAAATGGACACCTCCTGCACTCTCCTAAGGATGTGCCTTAATGTTCCTGATGTCCATATACAGGTTCTTCCCAACCTGTCGCCGAGCTGGATACCTCAGCCCTCACTTGCCTTGCACCTATCCCTAAGTAGGGAATTGGCAGGTGAGAGCACTGGTCCCACCACTGCACTAATACAACACAAGGTAAGGTAAGACAAACACCAGGGGAAAAGGAAACACAAAACAACACTTAGCTTTGTCTGCTGCAATGCACCACACAGCGGAGTAAGGCACCAAATGGCAGAATTCAACAGAAGCACCACTTAACCCAGCAAGCTCTTTCTCCAACTTGGTTGATCTCCAGAAGGACCTGTATAACCAACAGTCAGCTGATGCATCAGGTGACCTTATGAAGGATGGTGGGAGTGGTCATCACCACCAACAACAGCTGACCCAGCAGTAATGCAATGCAATAACACCAGAGGCCACCGGGGGGAAAACTGCATTAACCCCAAATGACCAGAAAGGAAAAGCATTAAGCTACTTACGGGTAGCGGCATTTTTCGGAGGCCCATGACAGCACTACGAGAGAGGGGATCCGCTCTTCAGGAACAGGAAACCTACAGATACAAAAGGGCGGCACCTCTCCCCATGCATCAGTTGTATTTCAGAGCCTGAGAGGACTACCGCGGTTAGTGGCACACAAATATACATTATATACAGTTTATATACAAAAATAATCCATTGCATTGTAACTAGATACCACACGTGAGATCTATCTATTCCATTATATACATTATAGGAAGTGCACCCCCCCCCCCCCTGAATAGGGAAGTAAACTAAGGGTGCTGTCATGGGCCTCCGAAAAATGCCGCTACCCATAAGTAGCTTAATGCTTTATTCGGACTCCCATGACAGCACTACGAGAGAATTACAGAGATGTAAACTACCTTAGGGAGGGACTATAGCTTGTAGCACCCTTAACCCGAAGGTGAGATCAGAGGAGAACCCCAAGTCCAACCGATAGTGCTTGAAAAAGGTGGAAGGGGACGACCACGTAGCTGCCTTACATATCTGGTCGACTGATACTCCAGATCTTTCCTCCCAGGATGTAGCCATGGCCCGGGTGGAATGCGCCCTCAGATTCTGCGGAGCCGGACCTCCACCTGCAGTATAAGCCAGAGAGATAGCCTCCCTAATCCACTTCGCTAGTGTGTACTTTGAAACTCTAAGCCCTTTTCTAGGACCTTGGAAGGATAAAAATAACGCATTATCTCTCTTCCAAGCGTCAGTGACTGCAATATATTCTACTAACAGGCATCTCCTAACATCTAATGTATGGAGTAGTTCTTCCTTAGAATTAGAAGGATTAGGGAGAAATGATGGTAACACTATCTCCTGTGATCTGTGAAAATGTGAGGCCACTTTTGGCAAATAGGCTGGGTCCGGTCTGAGGACTACTCTGTCCTGTAGAAACTCTGTATAAGGGGAGAGTCTAGAGAGTGCTTGTATGTCCCCTACCCTACGAACAGATGTTATTGCTACTAAAAACGCTGTTTTGATGGACAATAATTTAACTGAGGCTGAATGTAAGGGTTTAAACGGTTCTCTAGTCAAGGCTGAAAGGACTAAGTTGAGATCCCAAGGCACAGACCTGTTCTTGTGTATAGGCCTAGCTCTACTAGATGCCTTAATAAATCTTGATACCCAATAATTATTAGCAATGTTACAAGAAAACAGGGCTCCTAGAGCTGAGACTTGTACTCTCAATGTACTTGTAGATAGATTTAGCTCTAACCCCTTCTGCAGGAATTCTAAAATCTGGTTAATTGGTATCCCTTCTTCGATTTTAAAATCTGAAGAGGCCGGAACTTCCTCCAGGTTCTAGAGTAGATCTTAGTTGTTATACGTTTCCTACTCTTCATAAGGGTATCAATTAGATTTGGGGAAAAACCTCTGTTTTTTAACAATGACCTCTCAAACTCCATGCCGTCAAATGGAGCCCTTTCACTTGCGGATGGCTGATCGGACCTTGATGGAGTAAATTCAGAATGTCCGGGAGTACCCAGGGGTCTTCCACCGACATGGTCCTGAGCCAGGCAAACCAAGCCCTTCTGGGCCAGAACGGGGCGATCAGTATGACCCTTGCTCGGTCCTCCCTTATCTTCCTGACCACAAGAGGCAATAGGCCCAGCGGGGGGGAACGCATAAGCCAATTGGAAATCCCATCTGATCAGGAAAGCATCCACTGCCAACGGATTCTCTCTGGGATTCAGAAAACAGAACTTTTTTGTTTTTCTGTTGTCCCTGGTGGCAAATAAGTCCACCTCTGGATGACCCCACATGCGGACAATCTGACTGAAGATGCCTCTGTTCAGAGACCATTCCCCTTGTTTTAAGGTGTTGCGGCTTAGAAAGTCTGCTTCTATATTTTCTTTCCCTCTTATATGTAGTGCAGTTAAAGATAGTAAATGTCTCTCTGCTGTCTGGAGCAGGCGGTCCGCTACTTCCATCAGAGATTCGGAATGTGTTCCACCCTGGTGATTTACGTAGGCTACCGCCACCTGGTTGTCCGAGAGGATCTTGACATGTTGACCCTGTAGATATACGAGGAGTTCTTTAACTCTCTCTCTCTCATGAGCTCGTCAGAGAGAGGAGACCTCTTCGCCAGACTTCTGCCACACTAGGGACTTCTTCTGCTTCCCAAACAGCTTCGGTTGTCCCTGCATCAACTCCCGAACCCATGCAGGTCGATCGCCTCAAGTCCTCCGAGCAACGCCGCAAGGAAAGACTCGCACAAGGTCTATGCTTTTATTGTGGCAGCGCCTCGCATCTCTTACGCTCCTGTCCCCAGAAGCCGAAGCCGGGAAACGCCTCTGCCTAGGACAGGTAAGAGAGGCCTTCCTAGGTGGTTATGATTCCTCTCCGCCTCTGGTTTTGTCTGTTATTCTACATTTAGGTTCCCGTCACTTTCCTCTGGAGGCATATGTAGATTCAGGAGCGGCTGGGAACTTTGTTCAGCTCGAGGTTGTTAACAGGCTTGGGATACCTGTTAGACCCTTGGAGACTCCTAGATAAATAGCTTAAGTCGATGGTCAGCCTTTGCGGGAGACCGTCAACTTGGTTACGGAGGAAGTCGAACTTCAGATTGGAGCTCTACATCGTGAGAAACTGGCCTTTTATGTTTTACCTTCTTTGTCTCATTCTTTCCTTTTGGGTCTTCCTTGGTTGAGAAATCACGAACGTACTCTGGACTGGCGTACTGGAGACATTCTACGGTGGGGACATTCTTGTCTGAATAGGTGCCTGCTTCCCGTCAAGCCTGCGACCTCCTCTCGGCCTGCTCCGGAATCCGTGGGAATTCCTCCAGCCTATTGCGCTTTCTCGGATGTCTTTAACAAGAAGGAGGCGGAGATCTTGCCGCCGCACCGATCTTATGACTGCCCGATAGACCTTGTTCCTGGTTCTACTCCACCTAGGGGTCGTATATACCCTTTGTCTCCCACTGAGACTCAAGCCATGTCCGAATATGTGCAAGAGAATCTGGCCAGAGGCTTCATTCGAAAGTCTTCCTAACCTGCAGGAGCTGGATTTTTCTTCGTTAAGAAGAAGGATGGTTCTCTTCATCCGTGTATTGATTACCGGGGTCTCAATACTATCACGATCAAAAACAAGTACCCACTTCCCCTCATTCCGGAACTTTTTGATCGTCTGCGTGGAGCACGAATCTTCACCAAATTGGATCTCAGAGGAGCTTATAATTTGGTTCGTATTCGGTCCGGTGACGAGTGGAAGACAGCGTTTAATACCAGGGACGGCCATTATGAATACTTGGTTATGCCCTTCGGCTTATGCAATGCGCCAGCAGTCTTCCAGGAGTTCGTAAATGATGTTTTTCGGGATCTACTTTACACCTGTGTAGTGGTGTACTTGGACGATATCCTTGTGTTCTCTCCAGATCTGTCTACCCACAGAAGAGATGTACGGCAAGTACTACTGCGTTTGAGAGAGAATCGGCTGTACGCGAAACTTGAAAAATGTGTCTTCGAACAGTCGTCTCTACCCTTCTTGGGTTTCATCATTTCCGATGCTGGTTTGCGTATGGATCCGGAAAAGGTTTCAGCCGTGCTCAACTGGCCACGTCCACTGGGAGTGAAAGCAATTCAGCGATTTCTTGGATTTGCTAACTACTATCGGCAATTTATCCCTCATTTTTCCTCTCTATCAGCTCCAATCTCCTCCATGATTCGGAAGGGTGCCAACCCTCGTCAGTGGCCGGCTGAGGCCAAAGAGGCTTTCCGATCCATCAAACAAGCCTTTGCCTCCACTCCTATACTTCACCGTCCTGTGGCCAATAAACCCTTCATCCTTGAAGTGGATGCTTCTGCTATTGGAGCTGGAGCAGTGCTCTCTCAAAAATCCTCTTCTGGTCGTCCTGTGCCCTGTGGTTTTTTTCCAAGATTTTCTCCTCCTCAGAAAAGAATTATGCCATCGGGGATAAGGAGCTTTTGGCAATCAGGTTGGCATTAGAAGAGTGGCGGTATCTCTTAGAGGGAGCTTTACATCATTTTGTAATCTACACGGATCACAAGAATCTGGCATATATTCGTTCTGCGCATAGACTTAATCCTCGACAGGCTAGGTGGGCCTTGTTTTTCGCCAGGTTCGACTTTGAACTTCGCTTCCTACCTGGAAATAAAAACTCCAGAGCCGGTGCCCTGTCCAGGTCGTTCCAGGCAGTGGATCTGGAGGAGGAGCCTGTACATATCATCGATCCTGCCAGAGTCATCACGGTCGCTCCAGTCTCTCTTTCCTCTTTGCCTCCCGGTAAGACCTTAGTTGCTGATGGGAACAGAGAACGAGTCTTACTTTGGGGTCATGCCTCCAAATTGGCTGGACATGTTGGTCTCAAAAAGACCCTCCGTTTGATCTCTCGCTATTACTGGTGGCCAACGTTGTCTAAGGATGTCCAAAGTTTTGTCGCCTCTTGTCCTTCCTGTGTCAAGAATACGATTCCCAGACAACTACCTTCTGGGCTTTTGCATCCTTTACCGGTACCCTCCACTCCGTGGCAACATTTATCGATGGACTTCATCACTGACCTGCCTTGTTCGTCTGGTTGTACCGTCATTTTCATGGTCATGGATCGTTTCTCCAAGATGGCTCATTTCATTGCACTACCAGGTTTACTCTCTGCTCCCGAATTGGCAAAGATCTTTGTTCATCATATTTTTCGTCTTCATGGTCTTCCCTTACATATTGTTTCTGACCGAGGTGTTCAGTTCACCGCCCGCTTCTGGAGATCTCGCTGTAAATCTATGGACATCTCGCTTGATTTTTCTTCGGCCTACCAACCACAGTCCAACGGCCAAGTGGAACGTTCTAATCAGACTTTGGTATCCTATCTTCGCCATTTCTCCAATGCCCATCAGAATGATTGGTCTGACTTACTACCGTGGGCTGAATTTTCCTACAATAACCATCCCAGCGAAGCTACCAACAAGTCTCCATTTTTCATCGTCTACGGTCTACATCCTGTTCTTCCTCTACCGGTTCCTCCTGTCTCTACTGTACCAGCGGCTGATCTTCTGTCTAGGGAGTTCTCCAGGGTCTGGCAGGAGACCAAGTCCACCCTTGAGTTGGCTCAAGTTAGGATGAAGAGACATGCGGATAAAAGGCGTCTTGATTCTCCTTTATTCCATCCCGGGGACAAGGTTTGGGTTTCCTCCAAATTTATTCGCCTTAAAATTCCTTCACATAAGCTGCCTCCTCGCTATATCTGTCCTTTCAAGGTTTTGTCTCGTATTAATGATGTTTCCTACAAACTTAAAGGGAACCTGTCACCCCGTTTTTTCCGTATGAGATAAAAATAACGTTAAATAGGGCCTGAGCTGTGCGTTACAATAGTGTATTTTGTGTACCCTGATTCCCCACCTATGCTGCCGAAATACGTTACCAAAGTCGCCGTTTTCGCCTGTCAATCAGGCTGGTCTGGTCAAATGGGCGTGGTGACATCGCTGTTTCTTCCCCCAGATCTTGCTTATTGTTCCGTTCTTATTTTTCGGATGGCGCCTGCGCAATATGCTTGTCTTCTGGCCGTGTAAGCTCGCCGGCCTTTACAATCTTCCTCTAATCATTGCGCATGCGCATTGTATCTCAGTTCGGACTTCTTTCAACACCGGGAGTTCTGGCTTCTTTTACAGCTCTGCGCAGCTGCAGGAATTCTGCTCATGTCTGGTTTTTATGCAATACCGGTGCCACTAAGTTCATTACCTTACACTCTCAGACTACAGCTGTTCCCTGGCCACCATTGATTATTCAGGTATTTAAGACTAGCATACACACACTGTGACTACCGCCCCGGAAAAAGCCAGGGTTCCTGGCGACACGCGTTGGGCATCTTAGTGCCCTTGCCTCCCCCATACCTTCTACCTCTTGTTACATCGATGCTTCATACAGATATCCTTTTTGGGAAGCTCCATCCACAGGCTCAGGTTGTATAGGTTTCCTTTGCCTCCTCATTTGAGGGGATTATTCCACCATCGTGGCCAATTGACTGATATCAATTTTTAAGGATAACCTGTTCATCTTATATGCTTCAACAGCAGGATTATATTTTCGTTTTCTTGTCTTTAGATAGCGCCTAATGTGGATTCCATGAGCATTAGGCTCAGGGTATATTTGGAGCATTTACCCATGTGTTTTTTAGCCCATAGGGCAGGGCTTTTTTCATATATGCTTAATTGTACCATGCTGACAGGAGGATCCTACATCATCTCTGTATGCTTTTTTGAGTGATTATTGGTATTGTAGGTGCAGCGCCCCAGAGTCCTGGTCGTTGCAGTACTGTGGCTCCGCCGCTAAGGGGGGCTATGGTACGTCTGATGGCACTGAAGGAGTTCATCTGACCAGGTATCACAGACACCAATACATTTCACAGTCTGGCCTCCAGGGGGAGCTAAGGGCACTATTCATTAGGCCACTCCTCACAGTCTGGTAAAACTGGGGGTTAGATAGGAAGTTAGACAGAAAGCTGACTGGGTTGGAACCAGGCAACACCTTGTGGCAGAGGGTGTTGTAGGGGAAGATTCAGAGGGGTCCCTGTCAGGGGTGGGATCCTGACAGAGGCCTAGCAAACAGAGAGAACGTTACGGGACCGCGCCTGCACGATATAGCGGCGGTACCCTAAGAAAGGACAAGAAGCGAGGTTTATTGTGCTGAGTGAGAAACGAGATCAACGCAACAAGGAGAATACCAGTAGGAGTCGTGCTGTAAGACGAGGCAACATCCTATTGAGGCGCATAACCGGTGGCCGGAACGCCGAGGAAGTATAGAGCTCCAAGCCAAACTTCAAACCTACGGCAGGACAGTCTGTTACAGGCGGGCTGTCTCACCCAGACCCAGGAAGACACAGGGGGGTAACAACAGGAGTGGGGCGACGCAAGAATCCCGGAAGAGCTCCGAGCCTCCCGTCATACGGGTGCGTCCTAACCGTAAGATCAGGGGGACGTAGAGGGAGAACATCAGAATCGAGTTGTGAGGGAACACGAGAAACAGACACAACAGTTGTGGGGTACTATCCCGTAAGCACAGCAGGGAAGGACCACAACACAAGCGCAGGAAGGTAGGCACAGATTTCCACCTGCAAAGGGAACTCTGGAGGTGCCATCGGACCGGCCGGACTTGCGCAGCCCTGTTAACCGTATTCCGGATTGAGGACTCAGAAGCCTTCAGTAAAGAGGTAAAGAGACTGCAACCTGGTGTCCTCGTTATTGACTGCGACCGGCACTACACCGCACCATAACATCAGCACCATACCATCCACTACCTTTCATTGTGCGCCCCTCAGCAGGGTCACGGACCGGGCCTAGCCACCGTGACAACTCCAGAGCAGAGACTCAGAGGCCCGGTACCGGGTACCCCTCGGCCCTGCGGCAGTGGGGGCGCTACATAGGATTTACAGATATTGAATGCATGCTACTTTTTTTCAGTCCATTTTGTTCAATAGTTGGCATGGTAACAAAGGAGGAGGAAGAAGCACTGAATGCGATTGATGGGACGGCTGATGGTTGTTGAGGTCCGATTGTCCACATTTTAGTGCAATGGGATTCCCAGAGTAATGCATGTTGATTGCACATGGGAAGGTTCATACATGTAGTAGTCAAATTATTGCACTTTTCACCTCTACTCATTTTTTTTTGAAAAGTTGGCAGATTACGTGAGTTGGCTCATTCTTTGCAGTGTCAAAAAAAGCCCAGGGTAGTTAACCCTTGCCACCCCTGCGATCTGCAGATCCGAGGATGCTGCGGTCACAGCCACAGTTGTGGCTGAGGATGCATTGCTCATTGTTGGTACATTATTACATGTCTGTGATATATGGAGCAACGCAACCTCCTCACCATCCTCTTCAGATGACCTACTCAGCTGTGTGTCTCTATGTTCCTGCCAACTGGGATCTAACACCTCATCATTATCCTCTGTGCTATCACATTCCTCGGTCATGGAGTTGCCCTCGTCCTCTTCCTGACCTGACAGCACAGTACAGTCTGTGTGAACCTCAGATATCTGAGTCACATCAGGATCACCTCCCCCTCCGGGGGTTAACGTTTGACGACGAGGGTCAGCATGCTGCTCGGACCCTACTTTGTTCTGCCCCAGATACAAGCTAAAAAAAATGTGTACATCGGTGCAGATTTCTTCCTCTTGTCTTTGTGAAGCTTTTGAGTAAAATTCTGATGACCATGGCATAGAATGTGTGACCAGCTCTTCAGACTCACCCATCTGTGGTTCCGTACAGTCAGTTGTACGGTTGGAGGCTTGAGACGTGGGGGGAAACAAGGGTAATTTGGGTGCCATCTCTGGGAACTGTACTGGGTGTGATGTTAAGGTGGAGGAAGACGAGGAGAGGCCACTTGAAGCTATTTCTTCATGCACAACCGCTCAAATCACAGAACAATGTCACCACAGCGCTAAATGACAAAGTGTGATATGGCATGCTGTTTTACATGTAACTAGTGAAACAATAAGATTTAGAATGGTATGCACAATAGAAGCAGTGCACAACACACTTCATTGACATGTGACCTGCTGTGTTTGTCTGTGGACCTCAGGAATGGCAGATTATATATCTGGAAGGTCAATTTCACAGCCACACAGGACACTACCTAGGTAAATTATCTGAGTAAGAAACAACTGTGTAACTAACTACCTAAAATCTAGCTGCTAACAGTGCAGCATCAGGAGCAGCCTCTCTGCAATGTTACAGTGTCAAAATGGAGCTAAAACAAGATGTCCGCTCTTTATATGTAGAGGGACATGTGATTTCAGTAGCCAATGACACAAGTAGTTATGTCAGGACATTGTGGCTGTTTCCTGTGCACTAATTGGCTAGCCACAATTTGCACACATAAAGTTATTAAAAAAAAAATGAATCACATACCTTCATCAAACACTTGCCCCACACTCATGATATGCCACCATTATCGCAGCCAAAAGTGCTGAAAATACTTTAGTGGCAATGCAAATATTTTCCCGCACTCATCAATAGTCTTTACCCATTCGTTCTACACAATATTGTGACTTTAGGGTCCATTTTTTACCCTAGTTTAATTCAATATAATAACAGAAAACCCACAGAAACTTTGCTTTCTTTAAAAAGATTTTTTTTAAATGCTGCAATACGAAATGTGTTTCCTGCAACCATGTACACAAATCTAACAGCTTTGCTAGTGTCACTGTTTTTATGTACTCAAGAAATCGTGGATTATATCTTTACTAACTTGCTGCCTTGCTGGAACTCTTTCTTTTTGCTTTGAATTTGCAAACAACACCTCTCAATGAATTCATCTAATGCTGCAGTGATAATGTTAATATTATAATTATTTATTTATATAGCACCATTAATTCCATGGTGTTGTACAAGAGGAGGGATTATGTGGCGACCCCAGGGTCCTGGTCATCACAGTACCATTGCTTTCCTCACAGGCAGAGTGATGTTAAGTTTGGAAGTGATGAAAGATATCTTCTATCAGGTAACCACCATACACACAACATGTTCACACTTCAGGCCACAAGGGGGAGCATTTGATCCTATTTACTAGGTGATTCCCCTATATACATTGTGGTTTGGAGGGAAAGAGAGATTAGATTGTCAGAGAGACAGAAGAGAGCAGACGGACATACTAAATGTGTGTACTTTTATTGTTTTGATTTTTTTAGATAAAGGAATGTATTTATGGGAACAATATTTTTTTTCTTTATTTATGAATTATTTTTTTTTTTACATATGTCAATATTTTTTTTTTTACTTTATAACATTGCCCCAGGGGGGGCATCATGTTACAGGGTCAGATCGCTGATCTGACACTTTGCAGTGCACTGTGTCAGATCAGCGATCTGACAGGCACTGCAGGGACGCTTGCAAGCGCTTGCTCTGAGCAGGCGCTTGCAAGCCACCTCCCTGCAGGACCCGGAAGCAGCCCCGCGGCCATATTGGATCCGGGGCCTGCAGGGAGGAGGAGATAGGAGACCCTCGGAGCAACGCGATCACATCGCGTTGCTTCAAGGGTCTCAGGGAAGCACGCAGGGAGCCCCTTCCCTGCGCGATGCTTCCCTATGCCGCCGGAACACTGCGATCATGTTTGATCGCAGTGTGCCGGGGGTTAATGTGCCAGGAGCGGTCCGTGACAGCGCGGCCGATCGCATATGACGTACTATCCCGTCACTGGGAATTAAGTCCCAGGTCACCTCGACGGGATAGTACGTCATATGGGATTAAGGGGTTAAAGACCTTCCCCTTTTACATAGGCGCCCAGGGCCACAGACCGGGTCACCAATGCGACATCCCCCTGTGAACACCGGACCTGGTCCCGGGTACCCCATGGCCCTGGTGGGTGACTCATCTTGGCGTCACAAACAGGATGGACTGACCCAGCAAATCGCGTCATGCGCGCCTAAGAGACTGTGCCTAACTGTGATTTATTGAGAGACTGTGAATTGTGAATTGCCGCCAAAAATTGCCACCATTACCACCGCCATTACAGCGCAACGAGGAGCGCCGGAGAAGAAGGGCGTGCCAGCATGGGAGGAGGTGTTTTACAGACACCTGAAGAAAAACCCGTTTGGCACAGCAGGATTCCGGGTCTGGATACACGCCTTGTAGCCTGCCCAATCCCTACATTGGGGGTTTAAGACGGATCCCTCGCATCGTTGCTGCTGTTATAAAGTTACTAACTGACTTGAGTATTAATTGCACTACCTCCATATTGAAAAACTTGAAAATTGTTTGCACCCTTAAAGGGAATGTTGACTCGTCACACTTTGTTCAACTGATATTTGAAGTTAGTCAGAACTGTACTTTATATGATATATATATATATATATATATATATATATATATATATTAGTGAGTTAATATGATGACTAAAAATGAAACTGAAACTTGAATCCAGATAGTGTTATGTGCAGAAAGTATTGAAGACGTCTAATGTTGCACTTGTGAATTAAACGGACATGAAGTGGTATACCTGTAGAGGTAGTCTCCATTTTGTAGGAAAAGTTTTTCACTTTGAAGCCTTAAGAGATAGTATACCTGTAGCGGGTAATAGCCTTTCATAGTTAGTTAGTTATTATACTGTTCTCTATTATTAAAAGTAGGCCTACTATGTAAATATGTTCTTGTAACGTTCAAGCCAAATATACTTCCCATAGTGGGAAGCTCCAACTTACGTTAATTTGTTTTACATGTTTACAGCACTCCAAAAATGTGTATGTCTTTTTGCCAAATTATATTGTTCTACTTTTCCCAGTCCGGGAGTACTGGATTTAACGGGGGATGGGAGTGTGGTGCCCCAGGATCCTGGTCATCACAGTAGCATTGCTTTCCTCACTGGGAGAGTGATGATACACTTGGAAGTGATGAAAGATTTGTTCTATCAGGTAACCACCATACACACAACATGTTCACACTTCAGGCCACAAGGGGGAGCTTTTGATTCTATTTACTAGGTGATTCCCCTATATATATTGTGGTTTGGAGGGAAAGAGATTAGATTGTCAGAGAGACAGAAGAGAGCAGATGGACCTAGAGGGTCAGAATGTCTGAAGGGGCCATGTGGTCTGAAGTACCACAGCTCCTGGAAAGAGACACACAGAAAGACGAACATTGTTCAGTGAGCGTGCAGGAGAGCACTTTATATGTAGAGGGACATGTGATTTCAGTAGCCAATAACACAAGTAGTTATGTCAGGACATTGTGTTTCCTGTGCACTAATTGGCTAGCCGCAATTTGCACACATAGTTGTTAAAAAAAAAAATCACATACCTTCATCAAACACTTGCCCCACACTCATGATATGCCACCATTATCGCAGCCAAAAGTGCTGAAAATACTTTAGTGGCAATGCAAATATTTTCCCGCACTCATCAATAGTCTTTACCCATTCGTTCTCCACAATATTGTGACTTTAGGGTCCATTTTTTACCCTAGTTTAATTCAATATAATAACAGAAAACCCACAGAAACTTTGCTTTCTTTAAAAAGATTTTTTTTAAATGCTGCATTACGAAATGTGTTTCCTGCAACCATGTACACAAATCTAACAGCTTTGCTAGTGTCACTGTTTTTATGTACTCAAGAAATCGTGGATTATATCTTTACTAACTTGCTGCCTTGCTGGAACTCTTTCTTTTTGCTTTGAATTTGCAAACAACACCTCTCAATGAATTCATCTAATGCTGCAGTGATCATATTAATATTATTATTTATTTATATAGCACCATTAATTCCATGGTGCTGTACAAGAGGAGCGATTATGTGGCGACCCCAGGGTCCTGGTCATCACAGTACCATTGCTTTCCTCACAGGCAGAGTGATGTTAAGTTTGGAAGTGATCAAAGATATCTTCTATCAGGTAACCACCATACACACAACATGTTCACACTTCAGGCCAAAAGGGGGAGCTTTTGATCCTATTTACTAGGTGATTCCCCTATATACATTGTGGTTTGGAGGGAAAGAGAGATTAGATTGTCAGAGAGACAGAAGAGAGCAGATGGACCTAGAGGGTCAGAACGTCTGAAGGGGCCATGTGGTCTGAAGTACCACAGCTCCCGGAAAGAGACACACAGAAAGACGAACATTGTACAGTGAGCATGCAGGAGAGCGAAGCACAGGAGATGATATATCGGGGAGACCAGCTACGAGCAGGCTGCCTCCCTCTGAGGCGCAGACAACCGGTAGCCGGACCACCGAGGTTGTAAGAACTCTACGACTTATGACTGCAAGTTACCTGTGTGCCTTAACACCCAGGAGACACGGTGACACCTAAGGAGCCCGGGGCGTGCTAGAGTCCCTGTAAAAAGGCTCAAGTCACAAGTGATATGGGTTATGTACTATCCTATATGGGGGACAGAGAGAAGAACTGTGAGGACCTTATGTGAAGCCATAGGCAGTAAGGGACTACAACACCACCGTGCTTTGAGGAAGGCTTTTAACTACCACTTGGTAAAGGGGACTCTGGATTCGCTTCCAAGCCAGCCGGACCTTGCCTGCCCTGTGATCTGGTACCCTGGACTGTGGCTGCCTGAAGTCTTCAGTAAACCAGGTAAAGAGACTGAAAACCTGTGTCCTCATTCTTTACTGTGCCATTCACTATCTTCCATCTACACACCGGGAGCCCTGGGGATACACTTCACCTGTGGGAAGTTATACCATTTAGCTGCCATAACATCACCCCAGAGGACCCCTTAAAGCAGCGTCGGTACCCACTGACCGAATACCACAGGTGGCATCACAAACATAAACTCTATTCACCAAATCCCTTTAAAGACTTTCCCCTTTAACATGGGCGCCAAGAGCCACAGACCGGGTCGCCACCATGTGACATCCCCCTCTGAACACCGGACCCGATACCGGGTACCCCAAGGCCCTGATGGGCGACTCAGTTACATACAAAGTTATAGATATCGTTTACAGTAAACAAATTTACGATGAAAGATTGGTATAGAGGGGAGAGGAGCCTGTCCTTGCGGACTTACATTCTACGGGATAATGGGGAAGAGGCGGCAGCTCGGGTGGGGGTGAGGCTGCAGAATGGTTATTGCAGGCTGCAAGCATTCCTGAAGAGATGGGTTTTCAGGTTCCGTCTGAAGGATCTGAGGGTGGTGGATAATCGGACGTGGTGAGCCATGGAATTCCAGAGGGTGGGGGATATTCGGGACGATTCTTGGAGGTGGCTGTGTGAGGAACGTATAAATGTGGAGGAGAGTAGGAGGTCTTGAAAGGATTGAAGATTGCATGAGGGAAGATATTGGGAGATTAGTTCAGAGATATAGGGAGGGGACAGGTTGTGGATGGCTTTGTAGGTCAGTGTTAGTAGTTTGAACTGGATTCATTGGGGAATTGGGAGCCAATGGAGGGATTTGCAGAGGGGAGAAACAGGGGAGTAGCAAAGAGATAGGTGGATTAGTTGGGCAGCACTGTGAGTACAGACTGGAGTGGTGCAAGAGAGTTAGCGGGGAGGCCACAGAGGAGGATGTTGCAGTTATCAAGGCGGGAGATGATGAGGGCATGCACAATGATTATTAGTAGATTGAGAGCTGAGGAAGGGATGGATTCTGGAAAAAAATGTTGAGCTGGAGGCGAGAGGAGGTGGCAAGAGTTTGGATGTGCGGTTTCAAGGACAGGGCGGAGTCGAGAGTTACTCCGATGAAGCGGATTTCAGGTGCGGTAGAGAGTGTGAAGCCGTTTACCATAATAGATAAGTTAGGTAGAGGAGAAACGCGAGATGGAGGAAAGGTGATGAGTTCAGTTTTGTCTACATTGAGTTTTAGGAAGCGAGAGGTGAAGAAGGAGGATATGGCTGATAGACACTCTGGGATTCTGGACAGCAGAGAGGTGACATCTGGGCCAGAGAGGTAGATCTGAGTGTCATCCGCATACAGGTATTACCGGAAGCCATGGGACTTTATGAGTTGTCCTAGGCCAAGGGTATAGATGAAAAAGAGTAGGGGCCATAGGACAGAGCCTTCAGGGACTCCAACAGAGACAAAGCGGGATGAGGAGGAAGTGTGGGAGTGGGAAACGCTAAATGTGCAGTCGGATAGGTATGAGGCAATCCAGGACAGGGTAAGGTCTTTGATGCCAAATAATCTGTAGCAGTAGGCAGTGGTCGACTGTGTCGAAGGCAGAGAACAGGTCGAGACGGAGGAGGATGGAGAACTGTCTGCTAGCTTTGGCTGTGAGTAAGTCATTAGTAATTTTGGCCAGGGCAGTTTCGGTGAAGTGGTGGGGGCAGAAGCAAGATTGGAGGTTGTCAAGGAGAGAGTTAGATGAGAGGTGGGAGGAAAGTTGAGCATGGACATGCTGCTCAAGGAGTCTGGAAGCAAATGGGAGCAGTGATATGGGGCGGTAGCTGGACATAGCAGTTGGGTCAAGGTAAGGTTATTTGAGGATGGGTGTGATAGTGGCATGTTTGAAGGCAGAGGGGAAGGTACTAGAAGATAGTGATAGGTTGAAGCGATGGGATAGGGCTGGAATGAGAGGGTTAGTGAGGTTGGAGAGCAGATGGGAAGGGATGGGGTCAAGTGCACAGGTGGTGAGGTGTAATTTGGAAAGGAGGTGAGTAAGCTCTCCTTCAGTGATGTTTGAGAGGGAAGTTATTAGGGAAAGGTAGGTCTGGTATATGGAGTGGTTGGGGTGGTGGAACAGTAAAGGTTTGCCTTGTTTGGTCAATCTTATTTTTGAAGTAGGTGGCAAAGTCCTCGGCAGAGATTGGGGGAGTTGGAGGAGGCAGTGGTGGGTGGAGGAGAGAGATGAATTGGCTAAACAGTTGTTTTGGGTTGTAGGATAATGAAGATACAAGGTTTGTTAAATAGGTCTGTTTAGCAGAGGTGAGGGCTAATTTGAAGGCAAGTGTAGTTTGTTTGAAAGTGGTGAAGTCGTCTGGCAGGTGTGTTTTCTTCCAACACCGCTCCGTGCCCCTGGATGCTTGTCAAAGTTTTTTGGTGATATTGTTGTACCTGACTCAACAGTGGTTTTCAGCTGAGACGGTCGCATCTTGGCACCATCCAGGTTGAATGCCATTTAGCCCCCAGACATGGATTATGGAGTGGGACACAAGGACAGACAGGTATGGTATAGTGTTGTTTTTTAATTTTATTTTTATTACAAGAGATCGAGAGCGTCAGGGATAAGGTGTTGCAGTAAGTATAGTTTAATTTTGAATATTAAAGAGTCTGTGTAATTTTTTTAAATAAAGGATTTTATTCTGGCTGTGTCTTTATTTAACATATAACTATAGGATTAGTAATGGAGAGGTGTCTTATAAGGGGAGAGAAGAGTGCAGAGTCAGAGAAAAGCCAAAGGTCAAAAGCCGGTCGGGAACGCAGTATCAGAACGGGGTGAGACGTAGTCAAATACAAGCACAAGGGTCGGAGCCAGGTAGGACCAGAGGAAACAGACATGGAGTACAGGCAGATTAGAGTACGAACCGGGAAATACACGGTGGGGAAACAGGCACACGGAAACACAATAAACAGGGGACCGGGAGAGGATAACACTAAGATGGGAAGTCAGAAGGCAAAGGACATGCACTGGGCGCACAGGGTCAGCAGCTCAAGCCGAAAGCATAGACTATCACTGACAAGAGCTAACGACCACAGCGCCAAAAAATAGCCACCCTCATCCCAGAGAGACGCAGAAAATGTTAACCCCTACATGACCAGGCCGGGGAATGAAAAGCAGCAGGCAAACCCTGACCTTGCTCATGATAGTACCCTCCTCTCAGTGGGGAGCTACCAGACCCCCAGGTTTTCCAGGGTACCGGGCATGAAAAGCCCGAACCAATCGATCAACATGAACCGATCGCACCGGAACCCATGACCAGTCCTCAAGACCATAACCTCTCCAATGAACCAGATACTAGAGTGAACGGTGAACCATATGGGAATCTATAATTCATTTGTTACATCTTCGCTTCCACCTGCTCCCTCTTGCACTCACCTGTCTTCGGCGCCTCGGCGTGCCTCCATTGCCGCAGGTTTCCATCCGGCGTCCTCTCATTTGCGTGCGCGCCCGGACTCTGCTTCTCGCCGGCTGCGCGCGCACGCTCGGTTCAGCGCTGTGCGCGTACGTCTCTGAGAGTCTCCCTGCCGCTTTATCTTTACCTCTCTTTTCCCTGGAGGACTCCAACCCGGAAGTGCTCACAGCACTGGCCTTATTGGTCCGCCTCTTCCTCCAAACCTTGCCTTGTGATCATTTGTACTTGCAACTGACCTTGGCCGCACTATTGTCCTGCGTCTCATTTGCCTGACCTTGTGCTTCTTACTCATTTCCCTAGGTCCTGTCCTAGTTCCTCATCCAGTCTACCTCCACATAGTCCTGCTTGCTTGTCCGCTTTCACAGCACCGTCCCTGCTTCACTCTCCAGCCTGTCCTCAGTTATCTTCCGGATTCGTGCTTCTTTGTTGTACCACTTCATCACCCTGTCTTCCAGCTGCTGTGGTGATAGTCTCTCACGGGCCTGCTTCTAATGCTCCCTGTATAGGGGGCGGTTCCATCTGGTCAGCTCGCCCGTGGGAGGATCGTTGTCACGGTCCAGTGGGTCCACCCCTTCGTTCCTTTACATCTCCGTCTTTGTCACACTAGTCACAGCAGTAGTAGTTACAGGACTGCACACGGACGACATCTGAGTGCAGCCTGATTCTTACAGTATCACAAGGCCATGGACCCCGCTGGTGTTTCCGCTACCCAAAAGGTGCTACGAGAAAATCAGATCAGGATTATGTCCTTTCTTAAGAATATGGAGTCCCGTCTCTCGTCCTTACAGACCACCGATCCTGGTAACGCTTCCCAGTTGGCTGCTCTCCAGCAGGAGCTTGCCCAGCAACGAGACACTCAGTCTCATATTTTGAATTTCATAGCCTCGGTGGATAACCGGCTTCTCTCTCTCCAGACCTCTGCCTTCGCTCCCGTCCAAGCCCCTCCTTTGCATTCCTCACCCCGTTTGGCCAGACCTCCGCGGTATAGTGGGGATCCTGAGTTGTGCCGTGGGTTTCTCAACCAGTGCCAACTACATTTTGAACTCTCACCACTACTATACCCTACTGACCGTGCTAAGGTGGCCTTTGTGGTCTCCCATTTGGAAGGTGAGGCATTGGCTTGGGTTAATCCCCTCTGGGAACGTGACGACCCTCTAGTCTCTCAACTCACTCCATTCCTGGATATCTTTCGTGAGGTATTCGATGAACCCGGGCGTCTAGTTTCTACGACTGAATCCCTCTTCAACCTTCACCAGGGTACTAGTACTGTAGGTCAATATGCCATTCGGTTCCGCACGCTCTCCTCAGATTTGGGTTGGAACAATGAAGCTTTGGTGGGGGCTTTTTGGCGAGGACTGTCTCCTCGTATAAAAGATGAGTTGGCAGGACGAGATACTCCCACTTTATTAGAAGACCTGATTTCCTTGGCTACTCGCATAGATTTACGCTTCCAAGAGCGTTCCCGCGAGGTCACCAGAGAGAGAAGACCTCCGCGATTGTCCTCTGCTGTTCGAGGTTCTTCTTACTCCCAACCCACTTCTGTACCTTCTTCTTCCTCTCCTGAGCCTATGCAGGTAAATCGTCTCAAGCCCGCGGAACTTCGCCGCAAGGAGAGACTCGCACAGGGCCTTTGCTTCTATTGCGGCAGCGCCTCTCATCTCCTGCATTCTTGTCCTCAGAAGCCGGGAAACGCCTCCGCCTAGGACAGGTAAGAGAGGTCTTCCTAGGTAACCATGAATCCTCTCCCCCTTTGACTCTTTCTGTTTTATTGCATTTGGGTTCCAGTCGTTTTTCTCTGGAGGCGTACATTGATTCGGGAGCAGCAGGGAATTTTGTACAACTTGAGGCTGTAGAGAAACTTGGGATACCTGTCAGACCCTTGGAGACTCCTTGGCAAGTAGCTTCAGTGGACGTTCAGCCTTTGCGGGAGACCATCAACCTCGTTACCGAAGAACTGGAACTTCAAATTGGAGCTTTACACCGAGAGAGATTGGCTTTCTACGTTTTGCCTTTGTTGTCTCACACTTTCCTTTTGGGACTTCCTTGGTCAAGAAGTCACGAACCCACCTTGGACTGGCGCACTGGTGACGTTCTACGTTGGGGACATTCTTGTCAGAATAAGTGTCTGCTTCCCATTCTGCCCGCTAGGTCCTCGCGGTCTACTCCTGAATCTGCAAATCTACCTTCGGCTTATTGCTCTTTTTCGGATGTTTTCGACAAGAAAGAGGCAGAGACTTTACCACCGCATCGACCATATGATTGTTCAATTGATCTCATTCCAGGTTCTTCTCCTCCCAGAGGTCGCATCTATCTTCTATCTCCGTCCGAGACTCAAGCCATGTCTGAGTACGTACAAGAGAACCTGGCCAGGGGTTTTATTCAGAGATCCTCTTCACCAGCAGGAGCAGGTTTCTTCTTTGTCAAGAAGAAGGATGGTTCCCTTCGTCCCTGCATTGATTACCGGGGTCTCAATAACATCACAATCAAGAACAAGTACCCACTTCCTCTCATACCTGAACTCTTTGATCGTCTGCGTGGTGCTCGAATATTCTCTAAACTGGATCTCCGAGGAGCATACAACTTAATCCGTATCCGCTCAGGAGACGAATGGAAAACTGCCTTCAACACCAGAGACGGTCACTACGAGTACTTGGTTATGCCATTTGGTTTGTGCAATGCGCCCGCTGTCTTCCAGGAGTTTGTGAATGACATCTTTCGGGATCTTCTGTATACCTGCGTTGTGGTTTACCTTGACGATATTCTTGTGTACTCTCCCGATCTGTCTTCACATAGAAACCATGTTCGTCTTGTACTTCAGCGTCTTAGGGAGAATTGCCTGTATGCCAAACTTGAAAAGTGCGATTTTGAGCAGTCGTCTCTTCCGTTCCTGGGTTTCATTGTCTCCGATTCCGGTTTGCGCATGGATAAGGGAAAAGTTTCTGCCGTGCTCAATTGGCCGCATCCGCTCGGAGTCAAGGCAATTCAGCGATTTCTGGGATTCGCGAATTATTACCGGCAGTTTATTCCTCACTTTTCCACTTTGTCCACTTCTATCTCTGCTCTAATAAGAAAAGGGGCTAATCCACACCACTGGTCAACTGACGCCGAGAAGGCTTTCTTATCTCTCAAGCAAGCTTTTGCCTCAGCTCCTATTCTTCAACGTCCAGAAGCTAATAAACCTTTTATTCTCGAAGTCGATGCCTCCGCCACAGAGGTCGGAGCAGTTCTTTCTCAGAAGTCTTCTACCGGTCGCCTTGCTCCTTGTGTTTTTTTTTCCAAGACCTTCTCCTCAGCCGAGAGGAACTACTCCATTGGAGACAGAGAACTTTTGGCCATCAAATTGGCACTGGAGGAGTGGAGGTATCTTTTGTAAGGAGCCGTGCATCCCTTTGTGATCTATATGGATCATAAGAACATGGCGTACATTCGTTCTGCGCACAGACTAAATCCTAGACAGGCCAGGTGGGCTCTGTTTTTTGCCCATTTTGACTTTGAGCTTCGTTTTCAGCCCGGTAAAAAAAATCTCAAGGCTGACGCATTGTCTAGGTCCTTCTTGTCGGAAGATATCGAGGAGGAGGCCACGCATATCATCAACCCCTCTAAGGTCATCACTGTCGCTCCAGTTGGTCTTACCTCGCTGCCTCCGGGTAAGACTTTTGTGTCTATGAAGAACAGGCGACGAGTCTTACTATGGGGCCATACCTCCAAGTTGGCAGGTCACGCCGGTCTCAAAAAGACTCTCATCCTGGTGTCCCGCTATTACTGGTGGCCGTCTCTTCCTCAGGATGTCCAATACTTCGTAGCCTCGTGTCCATCTTGTGCCAAGAATAAAGTTCCTAGGCAATTACCTACTGGTCGTCTTCGTCCTCTTCCGATTCCTTCCAATCCGTGGCAACACATCGCAATGGATTTTGTTACTGACCTACCCAGTTCCTCTGCTTGCACCATTATCCTTGTGGTTGTGGATCGTTTCTCTAAGATGGCTCACTTCATCGCTCTTCCAGGCCTACCTTCGGCTCCTAAGTTGGCAAAGATTTTCGTTCACCATATTTTTCGTATTCATGGATTACCACAACATATTGTTTCTGACAGGGGAGTCCAATTCACCGCCCGCTTCTGGAGAGCTCTCTGTAAGTCTATGAACATCTCACTTGATTTTTCTTCGGCCTACCATCCGCAGACTAATGGTCAAGTGGAGCGCACGAATCAGATTTTGGTGACTTATCTTCGTCATTTCTCCAATGCTCATCAGAGCAACTGGTCAGATCTACTACCGTGGGCAGAATTTGCTTACAACAATCATACCAGCGAAGCTTCTTCCAAGTCACCATTTTTTATTGTCTATGGTCAGCATCCAGGTCTTCCTCTACCGGTTCCTCCTGTCTCTACTGTACCGGCGGCTGATCTATTGTCTAGAGAGTTCTCCAGGGTCTGGCAGGAGACCAAGTCCACTCTTGAATTAGCACAGGATAGAATGAAGAGACATGCAGAGAAGAGGCGTCTGGATCCTCCTCTATATCAACCAGGTGATAAGGTCTGGTTATCTTTTAAATTTATCCGTCTTAGGCCATGTTCACACTTTGCGGGTTTTACCGCGGATCCACGGCGATTTTGATGCTGCGGGTCCGCAGCAGTTTCCATTGCGTTTACATTTACATGTAAACCCTATGGAAACCGCAAACCGCTGTGCACATGCTGCGGAAAAAACCACGCAGAAACGCAGCGGTTTACAACCCGCAGCATGTCACTTCTTTGTGCAGAATCGCTGCGATTCTGCACACATAGGAATGCATTGAACCACTTACTTCCCGCATGGGGCGGTGCCCACGATGCGGGAAGTAAGCGGATAATGTGCAGATGGTACCTGGGGTGGAGGAGAGGAGACTCTCCTTCAGGCCCTGGGAACCATATTTGTGTGTAAAAAAAAAGAATTAAAATAAAAAATAATGATATACTCACCTCTCAGCGCTGCACGCGGCCGTCCTGTCTCAGTTGCTGTGCGAGCAGGGCCTGAGATGACGTCGCGGTCACATGACCATGACATCGCGGTCACATGACCGTGACGTCACGAAGGTCCTTCTCGGCACAGCATCTTTGGAACCGGACCGCCGCGTGCAGCGCCCAGGAGATCGGGACATCAGAGGGTGAGTATAACCAATTTTTATTATTTTTACCATTACTATTGATGCTGCATATTGCTCCATATGCAGCATCAATAGTATAGGAGTAAACCCGCAGCGGAAACCGCAAAACAAACCGCAATAAATCTGCAGGGATAACCGCAGCGGTTTTGCCCTGCAGATTTATCAATTCCACTGCGGGAGAACCCTAAGAGGATGCCGCAAAGTGTGCACGTGCCCTTAAAGTTCCTTCTTGTAAGCTGGGTCCCCGTTATATTAGCCCTTTTTAGGTTTTGACTCGCATTAATGAAGTCTCTTACAAGCTTAGGTTACCCTCCTCTCTTCAAATTCCCAATTCATTTCATGTGTATCATCTAAAACCAGTGGTCTTTAATCGGTACCATGCTCCAGCTCCTTATTCTCCTTCGCCTGCCCCTGCTGATGATGTCTTTGAGGTAAAAGATATTCTCGCTATGAAAAAACTTAGGGGTAGAACTATGTTTTTGGTGGATTGGAAGGGTTTCGGTCCTGAGGAGAGGTCCTGGGAGCCTCGGGAGAACATCCAGGCTCCTCGAATTTTGGCTAGGTTTCTTTCTAGCTTAAAACAAGGGGGGCGTAAAGAAGGGGGTACTGTTACATCTTTGCTTCCACCTGCTCCCTCTTGCGCTCACCTGTCTTCGGCGCCTCGGCGCACCTCCTTTGCTGCAGGTTCCCGTCCGGCGTCCTCTCATTTGCGTGCGCGCCCGGACTCTGCTTCTCGCCGGCTGCGCGCGCACGCTTGGTTCAGCGCTGTGCGCGTACGTCTCTGAGAGTCTCCCTGCCGCTCTATCTTTACCTCTCTTTTCCCTGGAGGACTCCAACCCGGAAGTGCTCACAGCACTGGCCTTATTAGTCCGCCTCTTCCTCCAAACCTTGCCTTGTGATCATTTGTACTTGCAACTGACCTTGGCCGCACTATTGTCCTGCGTCTCATTTACCTGACCTTGTGCTTCTTACTCATTTCCCTAGGTCCTGTCCTAGTTCCTCATCCAGTCTACCTCCACGTAGTGCTGCTTGCTTGTCTGCTTTCACAGCAACGTCCCTGCTTCACTCTCCAGCCTGTCCTCAGTTATCTTCCGGATTCGTGCTTCTTTGTTGTACCACTTCATCACCCTGTCTTCCAGCTGCTGTGGCGATAGTCTCTCACGGGCCTGCCCCTAACGCTCCCTGTATAGGGGGCAGTTCCATCTGGTCAGCTCGCCCGTGGGAGGATCGTTGTCACGGTCCAGTGGGTCCACCCCTTCGTTCCTTTACGTCTCCTTCTTTGTCACACTAGTCACAGCAGTAGTAGTTACAGGACTGCACTCGGACGACATCTGAGTGCAGCCTGATTCTTACATCATTCCACCTCATACTCAATCTGACCATCCACCGAGACAAGAGGCGGTGAAAGATGAAGACTCTTCCAGGGAAGACCCCAGCGGTTTTAAAAGAGCTTTATGAAACACATTAGGGATCCGTAGAGACGGTGGAAGGTGCAGACAGAAAGCCACAGGATTGACTACTTCCATTATCTCATAAGGGCCAATGAACTTAGGCCCCAACTTGGCAGAAGGAACCTTAAGGCTATGTTCACACTTTGCGGTTTTTGCCGCGGATCCGCAGCGGATTTGCCTCTGCGGATCCGCAGCAGTTTTCCATGCAGGGTACAGTACAATGTTACCATATGGAAAACAAAAACCGCTGTGCCCACTTTGCTTTTTTCCTCTGGAAAATCCGCGCGGCTTTTCTGCGGAAAAAAAGAAGTAGCATGTCTATTCTTTCTGCGGATTCCGCAACGGTTTTCAACCTGCACCAATAGGAAAGTGCATTTGGAAAACCGCAGTGGAATCCGCAGTAGAAACCGCACAAAAAACCGCAGTGAAAAGCACCGCGGTTTTGCACTGCGGTTTTTGCAAATCCGCTGCGGAAAAATCCGCAGCAAATTCCGCAAAGTGTGAACAAGCCCTTAGTCTTATATTCCTGGTAGACAACCATACCTTATCCCCAACATGTAATACAGCCCCCACAGATCATTTTTTGACAGCAAAAAAATTATACTTGCCCTGAGCCTCCCCAATCTTCTTCTGGACCTTCCCCCGCAATTCCCCCAAATGCCTGATAGCCAGGTCTGCCACCCACCCGCCATTATTTTTTCTGTGTTAAATTAATGTTTATAGCAAGATTTATGGTTTTGTTAGTTGTCACAGCACGGGGGTTCTCGTCCATGCCTGATGAGTTTTTCTTGTAAAGGCATAAAAATAGGCATGGAAAATGAATGATTTTTTGCAATTTAAGTAATGTGTATTTTGGTTAAATAAAAGCTGTGGCCAACCCACTTAACATTTCTGTTTACTGGTATTTTCCTTCAAAGGTACACCTGGTAAGGTTGTGTGTTATGTTGATAATACAGCCCAATTATTATGGGAAAGGATTGCTATGTTTTACACTTCTTGCAGTCCTTGCCAACATTATAATAATGTAAAAGTACTGTATTATGATACAAATTATTGATACAATAAAAAGTCATAAAAATAAAAAAATATACTAGTGAAAATATCTACTTACTTTCACTGGATGTAAAATCTTGTGATTCAAGAATGCCAGACTCTTGTAAGGATCTAATACATGAATCTACCAGTTCTAGGCCAGTTGATAGTTCATCCTCTATATCTTTTTGACCTTCTGTAAAAAAAAAACAATAATAAAAAACAACTCTCTCCCTCTACTTATGCATTTACAAAACACTTTTCGTTTCATAAACATACAATAGTCTGCTGTCACTACAGATGTGCGCTAATAGTCAGTTCTTTGTTTTCAAAATATTACAAAAAATTAAAGGGGGTTTCCAATTTTGGAAATCCCTTTTCCTTGGCTGCAGTTTGTCTTAAAAAAAAAAAAGTGCAAAAACATCGCTTTACACATCTTACCTCAGCCCACCTCTGAGTCTCAGGTGAAGCTCCCATTGTCTGTTATTGTCTGCAAAGCATTAGTCACATTTTCAGCATTGCAGCAAATAACTGAACTTAGCGGCATGTGCCATCAATGTGAACAGAGCTGCTGAACTCAATTATTGGCTGAAGAGCTGCCAAAGTCATGTCAGCACTGAGTGCTGACAAATACAGACACCAGGAAAGTAGTGGGAGACTCAGGACCTGGTGATGGTGAGTAAAGCAAAGTTTGCTTTCTTACAACAAACTGTAGCAGAGGGAGATAATACGTAAGTAAATAGATACCCTGATTTTCACACATAAGAGTTGATCTGTCAAGCAGTTTTCAACAGTTTTTTGGCAAAAAAAACGTTTTCAAATCTTATATTGTTTTTCATTGGACTTATTATTTTTCTATCTACTACACTTGTCCACGGACACAGAAGGAGTCTTCATAGAGCTTGCATGCTGATTGGGCTAAAATTCCACAGGTAAATATGGCAGAACTCATTGATTCCCTCACTATTTTCAGGAAGGCAGGAAGTGGGGCAACTGAGTTTTAGCATGCATACCGTATGTGGTACTTTTATTGTCACAGAATTAAAATAACTGACAAAGAGGAAAATATTTAAAGCTAAATGCGCCAAGATAATGACTAGCGCCTTATTTATTAGGGGCTTTGGACACTTTCAGTGCCTGGTCTGGAAAGGGGTGTGATCTAATATGTGACAAGATATGCAAAAAATATGCACCAAACTTTTTTTTTGCAAATTTCAAGTACAGAATATGCCAATTAATAGGTTTTGTAGACTTACAGATTTATCAAACTGATTGAACCACTGAGATAAATCTTGTAGCCCTGTCAGAATAGATAAATATCCCCATTGCCTGAAAATCTGGGTTTTGATGCACTTTTTAGTTGTGTCTGTATATTTATTATTTGACTAAGGCCAGGGTCACACTTGCAAGTATGATGTGAGAAATTTTCGCGAGTCTCTCGCATCAGTACCTGGAGCTGCCACCAACACTCGGACCGGAGCGTGCTGCTGCATGTATTTCTATGCAGCCACACACTCCAGTCCCGAATGCCAGCGGAAGCATCAGGTATTGATGCGAGAGACTCGTGCGAGTTTCTCGCATTACACTCGCAAAAGTGACCCCGGGATAAGGCTAGGTCCAGATGAATGTATTTCATGATTTTCATTCAGAGGCTTTACTGTCTTGAACTTACAGCCTCTTAGGCATATATCAGGTTGTAAGCATGCATCACGCAGGAAACCCTCAGCCAGTCTGGGCATTGTGGTTCTTACATGGACAGTGAAATACGGCTGTCTGAACTCAGCTTAAAATATGTGCACACCCTAAGGTACAAGATACGTGAGCAAGGTATAGTGTGCAGAGTTCCTTTATACAGTATATGCAGCAGACAGGAAACAAGGAGTATCAGACAGGAAACAAGATGACTCCCATGAAGCCAGCCACTCCATTTTGGGTAAGGGCAGAATCCAACAGAACTAAGGGCAAGAACAGACAAAAACAGGTACGCAGTCCAGTCCTTACATTACCCTCTGGACGTTCTTATATCTGGTTTATTGGGGTGTTTGCTGTGGAATTGTCTGATCAAACGAGAAGCGTGAATATTTCCAGAGGTTCCCAGGAATTCTCATCAGATGAGTCCCCTTGCCATTTTACCAGATACTGGAGTCGTCCCCTATGAATCCGATAATCGATGATCTTCTCCATGATTAATTCCTCCTGTCCATCGATGAGAATTGGATCAGGAACAGCAGATGTGCGCCCAGAGCAAGGATTTGCCACTACCGGTTTAAGCAGGGAAACATGAAAAACAGGATGTATGTTTAAAGAATTAGGCAACTTGAGTTGGCAGGCTACAGGACTCACTATGCTACTGATCTTGTATGGACCAACATATTTGTGCCCCAGTTTATATGTTGGAACTCTGAGTTTCAAGTTCTTTGTTGCGAGCCAGACCATATCTCCTACCTTGAATGTGGGTACTGACTTACGAAATCTGTCTGCTTCTTGTATCTTTCTTGTGCTCTGGCCAGCGTCTGCTTCAGAACTTCCAGATTCTGCTGAAGAGACGAAATGTGGTCGGTTACCGCAGGTACAGACATGTCTATCGGAAGTTGAGGAAGAATGCTGGGATGATATCCCTTATTAGCAAAGAATGGAGACATTTTGGTGGATGCACTCTGAGTTATTATACATGAATTCAGCCAGTAGGAGCAAACTCACCCAATCATCTTGTAAGTGACACACATAGCAGATACTGCTCCAAACTCTGATTAGTCCGTTCAGTTTGGCCGTTAGTCTGCGGATGGAAAGCAGATGACAAATTTACCTTGATGCCCAGAGCAGCACAAAAATTTTGCCAAAATTTTGAAGTAAATTGGACCCCTCGATCAGATATTACTTCATCTGGGACTCCATGCAATCGAAAAATATGTACGATAAGGTCCGCAGTCTGTTTGGCCGTCGGTAACCCAGTACAGGGAATAAAATGAGCAGCTTTAGTTAAACGGTTAACTACTACTAGAATCGTGTTCTTCCCTTGGGATGTAGGCAACTCTACGATAAAGTCCATTGAGATAGACCCCCAGGGACTAGATGGGATAGGAAGAGGTTGCAATAGTCCAGTAGGTGAGGAGCGAGGAACTTTTGATCTGACACATACCTCACATGATGACACGTATAGTCGCATGTTTCAGAGTTTTCTGAATTCCTCTATGACCAGCGATCTTAGAGTCATGCATTAGTTTCAATATTCTTAATTTCTTTATTTCCGGGACATACCGATGTTGTCTCTGAAGCCAAAGGCCGTTTTTCAAGGTTAAATTTACCTGAATAGAAGGTTGAATCAGAAGCGAATCTGTGGCGTAGGCTTCCTTAATATCTTTTAATAAGTCTTGCTTATGCAGCACACTTAAAAAGTTTTGTTCTGATAGTATGGTCCTTGAAGACAAAGTCCGAATGAATCCTGGACAGAGCGTTGGCCTTCCCAGTGCGAGAGCCTGGTCTATAGGAGATAATAAAATCAAATTGATTAAGAAACAGATTCCACCGAGCTTGTCTAGGTTTTAGACACCTTGCTAACCTCATGAATTCAAGATTTCGGTGATCCATGAGCACAACAGTATGTTGAAATGCCCTTTGTAGCAGATGCCTCCATTCTTTAAATGCGATTATAATCGCCAACAACTCTTTATTCCCAACGTCGTAATTCTTTTCTGCAGGTGTCAACTTTTGGGAGAGAAAAGCACAAGGGTGTAGAAGATCTTTCTCACCTCTTCTTTGCGAGAGTATGGCCCCTATAGCACAGTCTGAGGCGTCCACTTCCACTATGAAGGTCCGATCCGGGTCCGGATGCGCAAGAATAGAGGCCGAAGTAAATTTAGCCTTCAATTTGGAGAATGCTAGTTGTGCCTGTGGTGACCAAACAAAGGGCGTCTTCTTCCAAGTCAATTGAGTAATGGGTGCAATGATCTCGGAAAAGTTTTAAATGGACCGCCTGTAAAAATTGGCGAATCCAATGAATCATTGAACATCCTTCACAGACCTGGGAACTGGCCACTCGTGAATAGATTGTGTCTTGCTCGCATCCATACTGAGACCCTGGGGAGAAATAATATAGCCCACAAATTGTGTTTCCGTTTTGTGAAACTCACATTTCTCCAGTTTGATATATAAATGATTTTGCCGTAAATGATCCAGAACCATTCTCACGTGCCGCTTGTGATCCTCGATATTACTGGAAAAAATTAAAATATCATCCAAACAAATCACAACAAAAATATCGAGTATATCCCTAAAAATATTGTGTGCCAGATGTTGGAATGTAGCCGGTGCATTGAGCAGACCAAAAGACATAACGAGATACTCAAAATGTCCATAACGTGACCAGAAAGCTGTTTTCCATTCGTCCCCGGGGCGAATATGTACTAAATTGTAAGCACCACGGAGATCTCATTTTGTGAAGATCTTGGCGTGTCTCACCCTCTCGAGTAATTCGGGAATTAGTGGAAGTGGATAAGAGTTCCTAATTGTAACCTTGTTAAGTTCACGGTAATCAATACACGGTTGAAGAGAGCCATCCCTCTTTTTGGCAAAGAAGATTGGGGCACCTGCTGGGGAGGAAGATGGTCATATAAATCCATTCTCTAAGTTCTCATCAATATACTCTTTAAGGGCTATTAATTCAGGTCCAGACAAGAGATAAATATTCCCAAACGGAATCGCGGCACCAGGGAGTAGTTCCACAGGGCAATCATATGGTCGGTGTGGTGGCAATTTGTCTGCATTTTTTTTATCGCGTACATCCGTGAAATCTTGATATTCAATTGGTAATTTTAACTCCACTGTAACTGCTGACCTGACTGAAGTTAATTCTCCAGATGATGTCTGTTTACTTGGAAACTGCAATTCTTTCATCTTCCAATTGATAGTGGTATTTTGCCGCTGTAACCATGGTAACCCTAGAATTATAGGGAAGTGAGAGGAGGAAATTAGCAAAAATAACAGGCTTTCAGAATGACCTGCTCCCATACGAATCTTCAGAGGCACTGTTTGAAAGTCTACCGGCCCGGTACCAATGGAGACCCATTTATGGTCTCCATTAACACCAGAGAATGTCTCTTCTGCGAGTGGATACCATGTTTTTTAGCAAATGCAATGTCCATGCAATTGCCGCTAGCCCCAGAATCAATCATGGCTGTACTAGTAACCCAACAGGATTGCACCCAGATCTTAATGAGAATAATACAAAGTGAGTCTTTTCTGACATCGCCTGAGATTGATGTTGCAAACTTATTGAAATTATTTCTCCACCCACAGGTGAAAATGCTACTGAACTACAATCAGGAAAGTCTGGATTTTCGTCTGACATCACTTTCGTTCAAGAAACTGACTGAACATACAGAAGACACATCGGAAAAGTCACATTCGATTACTGCAGCTTGCGATTTTTTCCCGGACAGACCGAGATGTAGTGACCCGATTTTCCACACTAGAAACATAAATTTTTTCTGAAGCGATGTTCCTTGCGTGCATTGATAGTACTCCTTCGAACCACATCAACCTGCATATGTTCAGACTGCCGGAGAAGACGACCTGTTTTGAGTTTCCCTGGAGGAAGATGGGAGGAATATAGAGTTATTACGGTTGGCCTCCGCCCACTTCTCCTGCCGGCGTTCGGTGAGACGAATTTCTATCCGGATACAATGATTTATAAAGTCAGTCAGATTAGTACGTGATTCACCCCGAGCCAATTCATCCTTGATAGTAGCAGACAAACCCCTCCTGAACACTGTATATTTTGCCGAGTCAAACCGTGTAGTGTCCAGCACCCACCTCCGGAATTCCATAGCATATTCCATGACAGGACGCTTTCCTTGACAAAGTGTAAGTAACGCAGCCTCTGCTGTGAGGTTTTGGTAGGTATCGTCGAACATCTGACACATTGCAGTGATAAAGTCAGAGAATTTAGACATGCATCATTGGTTTCAATCATAGGATTAGCCCAGGCTAAGGCTTTGTTCGTCAGCAACATTATCATAGTTAACACCTTGTCCCGTTCAGTTGGGAACTGAGCTGCACGTGCTGAAAAATATAACTGACACTGATTCAGAAGCCCATGGAACTTCTCTCTTTCTCCACCAAACCTTGAATGGTGGGAGCTTGGGAAAAAAACAGACCCGGAGCTGGATATGAAACTGGGACTGGAACCGCATCTACGGCTGTAGTCTCCATATTTGAGAGGCGAGTGGCTAGAGCCTAAATAGATGTATCAGCCACATTTGCATTATGATTAGTTTGAGACTCTAATGCCCCTAACTTTGTCTTAATTCCCTGAAGCTTCCCGTGCAGTACTGACAAATGAGCACAGCTTTTTTACCCGCGCCTCCATAGAATCTGACCCATTGATCTCCATTTTTTTTTTAGGCTTGCGTATACTGTAATAAGATTATGCTAACGTTCTATGGAGACCGATGACGTGGGTCAGAATGACCATAAAATGTATTGAACAGCGCTCAATCCAGGTGTAGAAAGTCTTTAAAAACGAACTTTATTCAAGCCATGGTTCAATGCGACGTTTCGACCATAACATGGTCTTTATCAAGCAAGACTTGATAAAGACCATGTTATGGTCGAAACGTCGCATTGAACCATGGCTTGAATAAAGTTCGTTTTTAAAGACTTTCTACACCTGGATTGAGCGCTGTTCAATACATTTTATGGTCTGCTGTATCCAGGACGGTTCCCTGGATGTGGAACGAGTGCTCTACCTAACAGTGAGTGCTGTCAGCCTATTTTGTTTTTTGTGGGTCAGAATGACGACAAACACGGTATATCACAGTTCAATATATATATATATATATATATATATATATATATATATATATATATATTGTAAGATTGCTCTTACTGAGTGTATTGGGGGACACTCGCTTGGCGCGGGATTCAAGCACACGGGCACGGGTTTTTTTTCAAACACAGCAGTCCATGCGGTTTATTAAGCCTCATAAACCATCATGAGCAGTCCATTTGCACACACTGAACCAGGACATCATATTAAGTTTCAGATCCTTAGTCTGTGGTAACTAAACACGCTGGACCTCACTGACCAGTTGCCGTGGGTTACCACACAGTTCATGATACAAGCACCAACAGTTTATGGAGGTACCTTACGGGAGCTCCTGCTCCATCTGCTGTCTCCTTGTCAGTCCACTGGGAAAACTGCCTCACGGGAATCACCAACCTGCCTTTGCGGCATATCTTAGTTAGTCCAGATCCACCCAGAGGACGGTAGCTTCCCCAAGTTTCACTGTCCGCTGCTCAGGGATCCGGTCCTCCTCCCAGGACCTCCCACGCCAGCATGTGCTTTCCAGGAAGCCTCCTCCCAGGTCTTCCAACACAGGAACTTACACAGGGACCCTACACAGGAACCTGTGACCCACACTCTGGTCACATTATGTACCTGTAACCACTCCCACAGGTGAGGTATGGATCACATGGGCTGGTCACGTGATCCTGACATCATTGCAGGTCCTGAAAACACCCGCACTGCCGAATAGGAAAAAGAGGTACAGTGAGCACCCTCACCCAGTGGTGAGGTATGTGGGTAGCCAGACCCACCCATCTCTCATAGCTACCCGCAACCCGGACCCAGGTGCACTAAATGACATCTTCAGTGCTTACGTGCTCTAAAGACAAGATACTCCGGGTTGCATCGCAGGGAGCATCCATCCCTGTGACACATACCTCCCATTAACCACAATGCCGGACACTGTCTCACTACCACATCCATGCATACTAATGGCCTCAATATGCCTCCGTGCGTATACTGGGGAGACCATGCAGCGCCCCCAACCTGTTACAGGGGTCACTGCATCACATATCCCCCCCTCTGTTCAAACTTGTGGGGTTGAACATCTGTCAGACACCTGGGGACCCGAGACCGGGTACCCAAGTCACCTTGCCCTACTAGTCGAAAGGGCCCTCTTAGTCGGGTTTGGGCATCACAGTCAGTGTGATGCCCTGACTGTAATGAGCGGTCCCACGTGACCGCTCACACAGGAGAAGCTGCCAGCGTGGAGAGGACAGAGGAGACATCGCGGGAGCTAGGTGAGTATTTCTGCGGCAAGGGGCCAGGCGGCGCACTGAGGGGGGAGGCGGGGGGCACATGCAAAATTTATTTTTCCAAGAAAAAAAACCAAAACGATCTTTCATCTCTTCTCTCCAACGAACGCTGGGGGAGAAGAGATGAATTCTGCCTTCAGCACCACATGCGGGGGGGACAGCGCTTACTGTAGCGCTGTCTCTCCTGCACGGTCCGTGTGGTCCTCAGGCGGCACACAGGCGGCACACGGATGCCGCACGTGTGCCACACTGATGTGCCACTTGAGCACACGGACATACGGACACGGATATCTCCGGTACCGGTTTTTCCGGTACCGTAAATATCATGACGCGTGAAAGAGGCCAAATGAACACAATCTTGGAGATGAAGTCATAGAAATTCCTCCCGACATGCTGTGCACTGGCTGTTTAGTGACAGACATCTTTGGACAAAACATTACCATAAATGCCAATGATGAAGACCATTTTAACACTGCAGCATCACATGCAATACTCTGTACAAAAAATGAGAATGTACACCATCTCAACTCTCAAATAATGGATAGAATGAGTGGCGAGTACGTTGTATATACAAGCGATGATTCTGTAGATGCTAATGACGATGATGAATGTGAACAGTACCCAGTGGAATTTTTAAATTCTCTGACGCCATCGGCAATGCCATCACATCGGCTCCAACTTAAAATTGGCACCATTGTCATGTTACTGCGAAACCTCAATATCAACAAAGGTCTCTACAATGGAACTCAGCTTATTGTCACTGCTTTACACCCCAACATCATACAGGCTAAAGTGATTACGTGATCAGCCGAAAGGGACATTGTATTTATTCCACGCATAGATTTGTGTCATTCTGATACTGGGTTACCCTTTAAATTAAGAAGACAACAGTTTCCAGTCAAACCTGCATTCACAATGACTATTAACAATCCCCAAGGACAGACCCTCCATCAAGTGGATATTTTATTTACCTTAAACAGCCTTTGGACATGGACAGCTATACGTTGCTTTCTCCAGAGTGAAGCAACACTCCCATGTCAAAGTGAAAGTTATTAATACACCACTTCAAGGAAAGTTGTTATGTAACAGTGATAACAAGGAATGTTGTTTCTAAAATGTTTTAAATTAATCTATTTAATAGGTAATATGATTAATAGATACCATGTATGATTTATAGGTAGATGATGGATAAATATCACATAGATATACATAGATAGTATAATAAATAGATAGATATTTTATTTAGCCATACATATGACATAGACATAGATAGATGGATAGATGCACATACACATAGATAGATGTTTCATAGCTATGAGATAGACATAGATAGATTGTGTGATATATAGACAGATATTTAATATTGTAAGGTAATCACAGGGGAGATATGTGTCATCCAGTTTGATTTAATGCTCCAGTGTCACAGATGCTGAGAGACTTAAATTAACTTTAACAGGGCTGGGTTTTTAGTGAACAGCTAAAGAGATGGGTGGGATGGCTATTCACCTTAGGCCGGTTTCACATTTGCGGTTGTGTCCACAGCATTTCTTCCACAATAATCCGCATGCGTTGTGTGTTCCTATATTTAACATTAGGGACGCAAGTGTCTGCGTTTGATTGTGTTTTGCCGCGTATGACAACGCATGCATCGTTTCGTCTGCGGTTTGGCACGGTAAACGCTACATGTAGTAATTTTAGAGGTGTCAATTTGCCGACTAGAAACGTATGCGGTTGTTAGCGGAAGAAATGCGCCAAAAAAACGCATTGCTGTCTATGTGAATACATGCGGCCGCAAGCACATGCATTGGCTTGTGTTCGTGAACGCATGCGTTGCACCAGAGAAAAACATGTCTAGACACTGATTAGCCACCCCCCACATACAAGGTGATAAAGAGAGGGAGTGGATAGTTGCAGGTCACTACTCAGCAGACATAGAAGCTTTCCAGACGCAGCAGAGCAGACACAGGAAGGAATCTACACTCAGAACAATGTGAGTATATCCTAGCCAATGCCTTTATTTTCTATTTTCTGTCTCTACATGTCCTAATTTCTTCCATTTCTTTCTTTCTGCATGCATCAGAATGTCATCTTCTTCTGATGAGGAGCAACGTCTTGGGCCTTCTGAAGCCGAACATGTCAGTGAAGTGAGTAATCACCTCCTCAGATTGGTAAGTATTCACTGTCACATCTACACATATGACAATTTTTTTTTCCTTTTTTAGAGCACTTCTTCTACTGCGGCAGAGGCTGGGCAGGAGCAGCGGGGTCACCGTCGAGTGTCAAGGCGGCAGCGTGTAAGTATACCTGGCTGACTGTTTACTGTATCCTCACTTTAGTATTCTAGAATCTTCCTTTCTTTACTTTCCTCTTTCTTTACAATTTTCTTCTGGACTCCTTTTTTATCTTGACTTTCCTTATTCATGCCATTTCTCAGCCTCTGTTTTCTTTCTTTTCCTTATGTTAATGTATACAACATTTAATGTCTTCATTTATGTTTTAGGTTCCAGAACGGGATAAGGACCTCATTGACAACGATATCCTCATCTCCCTGGTCCGTGTGCGAGTCCCATTGTGGGACACCCGGGTTCCACAGCACTCAGACAACGTGACGATCCAGCGCCTATGGAATGAGGTGGCCAAAGCGATGTGGGATGGCTGGGACAACGCCCTGACTCGGGTCCGAACTGCATTTTGTAAGTATTGCAATGCAGTGTGAAGCAGCAGAGACCTTGGCCATGCTCAAACAACTGTGCATGATGAGAGAAACTCTCAGGAGTTTCTCTCATCACACACAGTTGTGTGAGCACGGCCAAAAGTACATTGTCTAACCTGTTATGATCCCAATGGCAGAGGATCTCAGAGATTACAGCAAAGTCTGCAAACATAAATACCAGCTCATAGGGAAGTGGTAACTAGGCTGACCATATACCTGATCCTAGCACAAACAACTAACAATAGCCGGGGAACGTACCTACGTTGATCCTAGACGTCTCGCGCCAGCCGGAGAACTAACTAACCCTGTCAGGGAAAATAAGACCTCTCTTGCCTCAAGAAGAAAGACCCCAAAGTTATAGTACAAGCCCCCAACAAATAATAACGGTGAGGTAAGAAGAAAAGACAAACGTAAGAATGAACTAGATTTTAGCAAAGAGAGGCCCACTAACTAATAGCAGAATATAGTAAGATGACTTATATGGTCAGCAAAAAAACCCTACAAAAAATATCCACGCTGAATATCCAAGAACCCCCAAACCGACTAACGGTGAGGGGGGAGAATATCAGCCCCCTAGAGCTTCCAGCGATATCAGGAATCACATTTTGTGCAAGCTGGACAAAAATAAGAACAATGCAAATAAACAAAAATAAGAAAGCAGGACTTAGCTTATCTTGCAAGGAACCAGGACCTGAAGACAGGAGCAAACAGAAATGAACTGATTACAACGATGCCAGGCACTGGACTGAGAATCCAGGAAGTTTAAATAGCAACACCCCAGGCCTAACGAACCAGGTGAGTACCAACCTGGGAAAAGACAATCCAAGTGCCAAACCACTAGTGACCACAAGAGGGAGCCCAGAAGTATAATTCACAACACTAACCATTATGTTTTGTTTTTCCAACAGTGCTAAAAGTCAAAACACGTTGGCGTTAGATAAAGGACCGCTTCAACAAGGACCTGCGTCAAGAGAGCCGTGTTCCCGGTGGTTCTGGAGCAAGGATCCGAAAGTATAAATACCATCACATTCTGGCATTTTTAAGACCGGTCCTTGCCCAGAGAACGCAAGTATTTCTCCTGTGCATTAGGTTGTGTCGTATTGCCATAATCTGTATGTTTCTATTTAACAGGAGTTGGCGTTTAGTAAATTTTTGGTGTTCATTTTTTTGTCCTTTTTTCACAGCACATGGAGCAGCACTGTTGGCCCAGGTTCTGGAGCGGTCCTTCATCAGACAGCCACGGACACGTCCCAGCCATCCAGCAGCGCTGCAGGAAGTGGGCCTGCCACACTAACTGGAGACCAGGAAGCTCGTCCATCAGGTGTTCCCTTTTCCCAGTCCTCTGCCTCTGCCCTTTTTTTGGGGGCTCCTCCCAGCAGTGGCAGAGGGCATCATACAGGTCACTCATGCCAGAATTTTTGCACTTGAGCTCGGTTTTTAACGATGGACTCAAGGCTTTGGGTGACCGACTGAATACTGCAATTAGCCATATGAATACACGTATCCAGGAGGTCACCAAAAGCCTTGACCAAGTAAAAGCTGACCTCCAGAGGCCAGCACATAATTTTTTTAACCAAATTGAACAGGGCATGTCAGAACACCTTACTCCTGATCTCCAGCTTAGTGTCATACAGGCCTGCAATGCTGCTTACATGCAGGCTATGCAGCAGAGTCGGTATTTTCAGCAGTGGCAGCATATCCACCTGTGTCTTCACTGTCACGATTAACCTCAATGCCGACCTCTGCTGCATACCACTGCACAGCCACCTCTATTCCTAGCACTGCCGGACACCAGTACAGCACCATCACCATGTCAAGTGCTGTAGGACAGCCCACCGCCACCACCATGATAACCGCTGCTCCAGCTTGGACCTCCTCCACTGACACCACGATGCAGCAGCAGGACCCTGGCATGGCCTTCCCCTCCACCATCACCACGATGCAGCAGGACCCAGGCATGGCCTTCCGCTCTACGAGCACAATGGACCCTGGCATGGCTGCACGCTCTACGAGCACTATGGACTCTGGCATAGCTGCACGCTCTACGAGCACTATGGACTCTGGCATGGCTGCACGCTCTACGAGCACAGTGCAGCCAGACCCTGACAGGTCACCCACCACGACCATACCAAGACATATGAGCCCACCGAGGCTTCCCAGAACCCAGCAATCCCAGAAAGGGGAAAAAAAAAAAAATGCGTACTATCAGTATTCCTCCCTCCTCACCTCCCAGTGTGTCTGTAATGTCAGGTTTGTCTCACCCTTCCAGTGCATCTCAGGCCTCTCATGTGTCAAGCCTCATCCCCGAACTACCAGACCCTACTAGTTTAATTGCCCCTTCTCCTGCCACCCCTGCGTCGTCCACACTTAAAAAGGAACCACTCAAAACAGATAATATTAGAATCCTAGAGACGACCAAAAACCAAAAACAAGGATCCCTAAAATATAACTTTTAATAATTATTAAAGCTAAAAACAGTTTTCTCCAATATAAGAAACAATGATATTAAGAAAAATACAGACAGCTCAAAAAACAAACAAAATACAAACTAATTTACCCTGTCAGGTGTCCTAATGCTGGTCCCTACCTGACAGCGGAGGTTGACACCCTAAGTTTCTGCGGTAGGCGCCCCCACTCCTCAACGACTGGCCCTAGTAGCCCTAGATGCACCCTATGTTCCCTAAAGGAGACCTACTAATTACCAATACCCAGGAAAAAATGAAACAAATATAAAAAAATCCAAAAAATGCAAAAATTAGAATTAGAGTTCGCCACACACCTAATTTTTTGGCCACATCATAGCTCCAGTACTTAGCAAGTAAAAAACTGCAGCTTTCTGTGTCTTTAGAATAGATATATGAGGTTGGCCAAAAAATTAATACTTGTATTTTCTCCATATCTCTTCGTTCTGCTTAGTCTGCGACTAGTGTTGCAGACTGAAGAGCAAATGGTGGCAATACAATGCAGATGTATACTCAACAGGTCAGGTGTCCAAAAACTCATTAGTTAGGACACCTGACCTTGTGAGTAGAGAACTGCCTTGTATAACCTCCATTTTCTCTTCTGTGTACGTAATCTATTTCACACAAAGTGAAGGGACGATGGCAGTCATACAAGGCATATCTATGCTCACCTGGACATGTGTCAGAAATAGTGAATTCATGAGGCTGTTATATGTGCATCATGAATTCATTATTTCTGAAACCTGACTTGATGAGTATAGATCTGTTTTGTATTACAGCCATTGCCTCTTCAGCCTGCGTCCAATGGATACTGCAGAACAGAATCAGGACGCAATTACGTCAACAACCTTACCACTAAAACAACATGGCTGCCGTCACACTAGCAGTATGTGGTCAGTAGTTTATATCAGTATTTGTAAGCCAAAACCAGGAGTGGAACAATTAGAGGAAAAGTATTATATTAACATATTTAACACCTCAGCATTTATCACCCACTCCTGGTTTTGGCTTACAAATACTGATATTAAATACTGACAAAATACTGCTAGTGTGAGGACAGCCTTGGTTTGTAGAGGAAATACATAGGAGACACGGTCAAGATACCAAAAAATAAAGTTTATTAACGAGAAATATTAGCAACATTTAAGAAAATAACTGGTACAGACAAAATCCCAAGAGGACATTTACACAACATTGTCCTGCCATGACACACGTCCAATATCTGATTCAAAAAAGGCAGCAAATTGGTCCCGCATGTGGCCAACTTCAGCAGTTGACCGCAGAGGGTGATGCTGGTAATCGGGCAATGGGTGTGCAACTGGTTCATCCAGTTCAATGTTGGGCCGCTCCTTAGCCATTATGTAATTGTGCAGAACCACACAGGCTTTGACCACCTCGTCGACTGTCTCCATTTTTAGATTGATAGCTGATGAAAGAATGCACCATTTTGAGACTAGAATCCCAAACGTACACTCTACAGTTCTTCGGGCCCTGGTCAGTCTGTAGTTAAAGATCCTTTTAGTGTGGTTCAAGTCCCGACTGGAATATGGCTTCAGTAGGTTTTCACACATCTGAAAGGCCTCATCCCCAACCATAACAAATGGCATCGGTGGACCTTGAGTGTTTGGGAGAGGTCGTGGCCGTGGAAAATTAAAATTTTTGCCATACAAACGGCGGCCCATATCAGAGTTTTTAAAAGTCTGGGAATCGTTGCTGCCACGACAAAAGCTCCAATGTCCACGGCGATGAAGCGACAGTCCGCATCGGCTATTGCCATGAGGACAACAGAAAAATATTTTTTATAATTGAAGTACTCCGATCCTGTTCTGGCTGGTTTGATAATGCATAGGTGCTTTCCATCCACCGCTCCCAAACAGTTAGGGAAATCACACACACTCCAGAATTTTTCAGCAATTGCCATCCACATGTCCGCGGTGGGTAGGGGTATAAACTCATCCCGGAGAACATTCCACAAAGCCCGGCAGGTGTCCGCAACTATTCCGGACAGGGTGGAAATTCCAAGCCCCTATTGGAAGTGGAGGGATGATAAACTCTCTCCGGTTGCCAGAAATCTGGAAAAAAATAAAAAAAATAAAATCAATTCTATGTATGGTGTTGTTATGCTAAAGACATAAAGGAAAATACCAAAAAAAATACATGTCAGAACACCCAAAATTAGCACTGGCATTTGTTTAGATTTGCTATGTACCTTAATGTAACCAGCAGACGTTCCTCTCGTGGAATCGCTCTACGGAGCTGGGTGACCTGTCTCCATATGGCTCCTTGGACACGAGCAAGCAAATCCCGGAACGAGTCTTGCGACATCCTTGTATATTCTGGGAATTTGTCCGGGTTGGCATTAAGCTCGCCATACAACGTGTGATAGGCTCCACGGCTCTCACGTAGTTCAATAATGAGGTGTCTCCAAAAACGCCTATGACGTCTCCTTCTCCATCTTTTGCGATTTCTGTCTTGCTCCCAAGCAAACGCACAGGCAAGAAACAGCTTAATGCTTAAATCCAGGTTAAAAGAAAAGCTCTCCATGCGAAGATCCATCATGACACAGAATACAGGAGCAAAATCTGAAGATTTCAGCTGTACAAGGGTCTATATAAAGATATCCCATAATACACGCCCTCTGTAGTCACATTGGCGGTGTCTGGTTATCTAGATTTTTCTCCTGTAAAATTTTTTACCATGCGCACCCAAAACGCAAACGCAGAAAAAAACGCATGGAAAAGTGTGCAAACGCGGTGTTTTTTTAACCGCATGCGTTCCCGCATGTGACTAAAAAACGCACCATTTTTACGTGTTTCCATGCGTTTTTTCCTGCACTTGCGGATGCGGATTAATCGCTGCGGATTCTAACGCAAATGTGAAACTAGCCTTATCTCCACCTCAGGGTGTGGTCCATAGAGACAGATAGCTGTAGACATACATAGATAGATAAATAGATAGCTAGATAGATATGAGATACATAGATAGATGATAGATACATATGACATACGTTGATAGATGATAGATACATATGAGATACATCGATGATAGAAACATACATAGATGAGAGATAGATAGAAATGACATACATACATAAAATATAGATGAAGACACAGACAAATAGATGATAGAGACATAGATAGATGATAGATCAATATAAAATACATATATAATAGATAGATACAGGGATGAATAGATAGATAGACATAGATTATACAATAAAATGTTCCATATTAATAAAAAGTTACCTTTACCTACCATAGGAAAGAGGACACACATGGGGGAGACAGCTCAAATTAGAGAACACATGAGGGAATAAGACAGCACAGTGGTGGAGAGAGAGAGAGAGAGCAGACAAGGGGGAGAGCACATGGGGTACACAGGTCAAATAAGAGATGACTTGAGAGGAGAAGACAGTAGATGGGGAGAGAGAAAGTGCACAGGGGTGAGAGAGACAGAGCACAGGGGGGAGACAGATCAAATGGGACACCACATGAGGGGAGAACACAGCACAGGAAGGAGAGAGACAGCAGACTAGGGGGAGAGCACATGGTGTAGACAGGTAAAAGAAGAGAGCACAGACGGGAGAAGTCAGCACATTGGAAAAGAGAGAGTGGATAGGTGGGGTAGCACATGGGGGGAGAGATTCTCAATGCTGCAAAGCCTGCCCCCATCATGACATTACCTCCCTCCCGATGTGATAGCATCGGGCCTTCATCTAGTATATTGATAATATTCATTGGTTCACTTGACATGGAATGGCCCAAGTGGGGGCTCATAGAGTGGGGACTCATAGAGAGTCTATGTGGGCGCTCATACTTTATATAGCGGGCTATGTTAAGACTAATTGTATATAGCAGGCTATGTGAGGGCTCATATTGTAGGTGGGGGCTCATACTGTATATGAGGAGCTGAGTGTGGGCTCTTCCGCTATAAAGAGAGCTGTGTGTGGGCTCATATGGTATATAAGGAGGCTATGTGCGGGCTCATACAGTACAGTGCCTTGCAAAAGTATTGGGCCCCCTGGAACTTTTCAACCTTTTCCCGCACATCATGCTTCAAACTTAAAGATACCAAATGTAAATTTTTGGTGAAGAATCAACAACAAGTGGAACACAATTGTGAAGTTGAACGAAATGTATTGATTATTTTACATTTTTGTGGAAATTCAAAAACTGAAAAGTGGGGTGTGCAATATTATTCGGCACTTTTAACTTAATACTTTGTTGTGCGACCTTTTGCTGCGATTACAGCTGCATGTCACTTGGGGTATGTCTCTATCAGTTTTGTACATCGAGAGACTGAAATTCTCGACCATTCCTCATTGGCAAACAGCTTGATCTCAGTGAGGTTTGATGGAGATCGTTTGTGAGCAGCAGTCTTCAGCTCTTTCCATTGATTTACGATTGGATTGATGTCTGGACTTTGACTTGGTCATTCTAACATCTGGATATGTTTATTTGTGAACCATTCCAGTGTAGATTTTGCTTTATGTTTGGGATCATTGTCTTGTTGGAAGACAAATCTCCATCTCAGTCTCAGGTCTTTTGCAGACTCCAACAGGTTTTCTTCAAGAATGATCCTGTATTTGGCTCCATCCATCTTCCCATCAATTTTAACCATCTTCCCTGTCCCTGCTGAAGAAGAGAAGTCCCAAACCATGATGCTGCCACCACCATGTTTGACAGTGGGGATGGTGTGTTCAGGGTGATAAGCTGTGTTGCCTTTACGCCAAACATAACGTTTGGCATTATTGCCAAAAAGTGCAATTTTGGTTTCATCTGACCAGAGCACCTTCTTCCATATGTTTGGTGTGTCTCCCAGGTGGCTTGTTGCAAACTTTAAACAATACTTTTTATGGATATCTTTGAGAAATGGCTTTCTTCTTGCCACTCTTCCATAAAGGCCAGATTTGTGCAGTGTACGACTGATTGTTGTCCTATGGACAGACTGTCCCAACGCAGCTGTAGATCTCTGCAGTTCATCCAGAGTGATCATGGGCATCTTGGTTGCATCTCTGATCAGTCTTCTCCTTGTTTGAGATGAAAGTTATTAGAACCCGAGAAGTGGACCCTCTGGGTCATGGCTTCAGAGCTCCCAAAAGCGAGCGGACCAGATGGAGCCACCCACTGTACAGGGAGTGTTTGGGACAGGCCCAAGGAGGGTGAAGCTGCAACTGCCGGAGCCAAAGGGACGACTGAAGATAGGACCAAAGATGGGTCAGAGGACAGGAGAGAGATGGAGCCACTGAGGCAAACAGAACGGAAGAGACACCGGACGGGCAGAGACTGCAGAGACTATGTACTGACCGGTATGGAGGAGATACACGATAAATGGGGAACGTCAGGAACAAAGGACCGGCAGCGACGGCTGGAACACAGGACAGGCAGAGAAGACTGGCACACTGGACTGGTAGAGACGGCAGGAACACAGGACTGGCTGAGACGGCAGGAACACAGGACCTTCCCTTTGATGTGGGTTGTGGCAACTTCTAGTCTCCTATGAAGACTACTGAAGCATGCCAAAAGAAAAACATATTTTTAACCCCATTCTGACATCTGACGTACTATCCCGTCGAGGTGGGGTGGGCCCGTATGACCACCGACGGGATAGTACGTCATATGCGATCAGCCGCGCTTACGGGGGGAGCGCGGCCGATCGCGGCCGGGTGTCAGCTGACTATCGCAGCTGACATCCGGCACTATGTGCCAGGAGCGGTCACGGACCGCCCCCGGCACATTAACCCCCGGCACACTGCGATCAAACATGATCGCAGTGCTCCGGCGGTATAGGGAAGCATCCCTGAGACCCCCGGAGCAACGCGATGAGATCGCGTTGCTCCGTGGGTCTCTTACCTCCTCCTCCCTGCAGCAGGCCCGGATCCAAGATGGCCGCGGCATCCGGGTCCTGCAGGGAGGTAGCTTCACTGCGCCTGCTCAGAGCAGGCGCCGGGAAGCCTGGATCTGTGCACGTCAGATCGCCGATCTGACACAGTGCACAGCAAAGTGTCAGATCGGCAATCTTACACTATAACATGATGCCCCCCTGGGGCAATGTTATAGTGTAAAAAAAAATATTCACATGTGTAAAAAAAATTTAAAAAAATCCCCCCCCAAAAAAAATATTGTTCCTATAAATACATTTCTTTATCTAAATAAAAAAACAAACAATAAAAGTACACATATTTAGTATCGCCGCGTCCGTAACGACCCAACCTATACAACTGTCCCACTAGTTAACCCCTTCAGTGAACACCGCAAAAAAAAAAAAAAAAGAGGCAAAAAACAACGCTTTATTATCATACCACCAAACAAAAAGTGGAATAACACGTGATCAAAAAGACGGATATAAATAACCATGGTACCGCTGAAAACGTCATCTTGTCCCGCAAAAAGGACCCGCCATACAGCATCATCAAAGAAAAAATTAAAAAGTTATAGTCCTCAGAATAAAGCGATGCAAAAATAATTATTTTTTCTATAAAATAGTTTTTATCGTATAGAAGCGCCAAAACATAAAAAATGATATAAATGAGGTATCACTATAATCGTACTGACCCGAAGAATAAAACTGCTTTATCCATTTTACCAAACGCAGAACGGTATAAACGCCTCCCCCAAAGGAAATTCATGAATAGCTGGTTTTTGGTAATTCTGCCTCACAAAAATCGGAATAAAAAGCGATCAAAAAATGTTACGTACGCAAAAATGTTACCAATAAAAACGTCAACTCGTCCCGCAAAAAACAAGACCTCACATGACTCTGTGGACCAAAATGTGGAAAAATTATAGCTCTCAAAATGTGGTAATGCAAAAAATATTTTTTGCAATAAAAAGCGTCTTTCAGTGTGTGATGGCTGCCAATCATAAAAATCCGCTAAAAAAAGGCTATAAAAGTAAATCAAACCCCCCTTCATCACCCCCTTAGTTAGCGAAAAATTAAAAAAAGGTATTTATTTCTGTTTTCCCATTAGGGTTAGGGCTAGGGTTAGGGTTAGGTCAAGGGTTAGGGTTAGGGCTAGGGTTAGGGTTAGGGCTAGGGTTAGGGTTAGGGCTAGGGTTAGGGTTAGGGTAAGGGTTGGGGCTAGGGTTAAGGCTACAGTTAGGGGTGGGGCTAAAGTTAGGGTTAGGTTTGGGGCTAAAGTTAGGGTTAGGGTTTGGATTACATTTACGGTTGGGAATAGGGTTGGGATTAGGGTTAGAGGTGTGTCAGGGTTAGGGGTGTGGTTAGGGTTACCGTTGGGATTAGGGTTAGGGATGTGTTTGAATTAGGGTTTCAGTTATAACTGGGGGATTTCCACTGTTTAGGCACATCAGGGGCTCTCCAAACGTGACATGGCATCCGATCTCAATTCCAGCCAATTCTGCGATGAAAAAGCAAAACAGTGTTCCTTTCATTCCGAGCTCTTCCGTGCACACAAACAGGGGTTTACCCCAACATATGGGGTATCAACGTACTCAGGACACATTGGACAACAACTTAAGTTATAAACTGTAGTGAAGCACTTGGGAGTTCAAAGTTCTCACAACACATCTAGATAAGTTCCTTGGGGGGACCAGTTTCCAATATGGGGTCACTTGTGGGGGGTTTCTACTGTTTAGGTACAGTAGGGGCTTTGCAAACGCAATGTGATGCCTGCAGACCAATCCATCTAAGTCTGCATTCCAAATGACGCTCCTTCCCTTCCGAGTTCTGCCATGCGCTCAAATGGTGGTTCCCCCCACATATGGGGTATCAGCGTACTGAGGACAAATTGGACAACAACGTTTGGGGTCCAATTTCAACTGTTACCCTTGGAAAAATACAAAACTGGGGGCTAAAAAATAATTTTTGTGGAAAAAAAAAAGAATTTTAATTTTCACGGCTCTGCGTTATAAACTGTAGTAAAACACTTGGGGGTTCAAAGCTCTCACAACACATCTAGATGAGTTCCTTAGGGCGTCTACTTTCCAAAATGGTGTCACTTGTGGGGGGTTTCAATGTTTAGGCACATCAGTAGCTCTCCAAACGCAACATGGCGTCCCATCTCAATTCCTGTCAATTTTGCATTGAAAAGTCAAATGGCGCTCCTTTCCTTCCGAGCTCTCCCATGCGCCCAGACAGTGGTTTACCCCCACATATGGGGTATCAGCATACTCAGGACTAGGGTTGAGCGACCTTTACTTTTATAGGATCGGGTCGGGTTTCACGAAACCCGACTTTTTCAAAAGTCGGATCGAGTGAAATCGGCCGATCCTATAAAAAAGTCGGGGTCGGCCGAAACTCGAAACCCAATGCAGTGCATTGGGTTTCCAATGGTTCCCAGGGTCTGAAGGAGCGGAAACTCTCCTTCAGGCCCTGGGATCCATATTTAAGTGTAAAATAAAGAATTAAAATAAAAAATATCGCTATACTTACCCTCTGACGGGCCCTGGTACTAACCGGGAACCTTCCTTCCTTAGAATCAGCCTTCCAGAACCTTGCGGTGACGTCGCGGTGACGTCGCGGCTTGTGATTGGTCGCGCGGCCGCCCATGTGACCGCTCGCGCGACCAATCACAAGCCGCAACGTCACCGTGACGTAACCGAAGGTCCTGGAAGGGCTGATTCTTAGGAAGGAAGGCTGCCGGAAAGAAGCAGGGCGTGTCCGAGGGTGAGTATATACCTAATAGGAATATACACACCCTCGGCATCGTTCCGGCAGCCTTCCTTCCTAAGAATCAGCCCTTCCAGGACCTTCGGTGACGTCACGGTGAGGTCGCGGCTTGTGATTGGTCGCGCGAGCGGTCACATGGGCGGCCGCGCGACCAATCACAAGCCGCGACGTCACCGCGACGTCACCGCAAGGTCCTGGAAGGCTGATTCTAAGGAAGGAAGGTTCCCGGTTAGTACCAGGGCTCGTCAGAGGGTAAGTATAGCGATATTTTTTATTTTAATTCTTTATTTTACACTTAAATCTGAATTCCGATACCAATTCCCGATATCTTAAACATATTGGGAATCGGTATCGGAATTCCGATTCCAGATTCAGAAGATCGCCGACTTCATGGCCGACCCCACACAGGGGTCAGGTCGGGTTTCATGAAACCCGACTTTGCCAAAAGTCGGCGACTTCTGAAAATTGCCGACCCGTTTCGCTCAACCCTACTCAGGACAAATTGGACAACAACTTTTGCGGTCCAATTTCTTCTCTTACCCTTTGGAAAATAAAAAATTGGGGGCAAAAAGATCATTTTTGTGAAAAAATATGATTTTTTATTTTTACGGCTCTGCATTAAAAACTTCTGTGAATCACTTAATGGGTCAAAGTGCTCACCACACACCTAGATAAGTTCCTTAGGGGGTCTACTTTCCAAAATGGTGTCACTTGTGGGGGGTTTCAATGTTTAGGCACATCAGGGGCTCTCCAAACGCAACATGGCGTCCCATCTCAATTCCAGTCAATTTTGCATTGAAAAGTCAAATGGCGCTCCTTCGCTTCCAAGCTCTGCCATGCGCCCAAACAGTGGTTTACCCCCACATATGGGGTATCGGCGTACTCAGGAAAAATTGGACAACAAGTTTTGGGGTCCATTTTCTCCTGTTACCGTTGGTAAAATAAAACAAATCGGAGCTGAATTAAATTTTTGGTGAAAAAAAGTTAAATGTTCATTTTTATTTAAACATTCCAAAAATTCCTGTGAAACACCTGAAGGGTTAATAAACTTCTTGAATGTGGTTTTGAGAACCTTTAGGGGAGCAGTTTTTAGAATGGTGTCACACGTGGTTATTTTCTATCATATAGACCCCTCAAAATGACTTCAAATGAGATGTGGTCCCTAAAAAAAATGGTGTTGTAAAAATGAGAAATTGCTGGTCAAATTTTAACCCTTATAACTCCCTAACAAAAAAAAATTTTGGTTCCAAAATTGTGCTGATGTAAAGTAGACATGTGGGAAATGTTACTTTTTAAGTATTTTGTGTGACATATCTCTGTGATTTAATTGCATAAAAATTCAAAGTTGGAAAATTGCGAAATTTTCTAAATTTTCGCCAAATTTCCATTTTTTTCACAAATAAACGCAGGTAATATCAAAGAAATTTTACCACTAACATGAAGTACAATATGTCTCGAGAAAACAATGTCAGAATCATCAGGATCCGTTGAAGCAATCTAGAGTTATAACCTCATAAAGGGACAGTGGTCAGAATTGTAAAAATTGGCCTGGTCATTAACGTGCAAACCACCCTTGGGGGTAAAGGGGTTAAAAATACAAAAAAATGAGAAAAATATAAAAGTTCAAATCACCCCCCTTTTGCCCCATAAAAAAAAAAAATTAAAATAAAATCAAACATACACATATTTGGTATGGCCGCATTCAGAATCGCCCGATCTGTCAATAAAAAAGGATTAACCTGATCGCTAAACGGCGTAGCGAGAAAAAAAGTCAAAACACCAAAATTACGTTTCTTTGGTTGCCGCAACATTGCATTAAAATGAAATAATGGGCGATCAAAAGATTATATCTGCATAAAATGGTATAATTAAAAACATCAGCTCGGCATGCAAAAAATAAGCCCTTACCCAGCCCAGGATCACAAAAAATGGAGACTCTAGGGGTATCAGAAAATGGCGCTTTTTTAAACAAAGTTTGGAATTTTATTTCACCACTTAGGTAAAAAAGAACCTAGACATGTTTGGTGTCTATGAACTCATAATGACCTGGAGAATCAGAATGGGAGGTAAATTTTAGCATTTAGAAAACCTAGTAAAAAGGCCAAACAAAAAACAAGTGTGGGATTGCACATTTTTTTGCAACTTCACCTCACTTGAAATTTTTTTTCCTGTTTTCTAGTGCAAGACATGGTAATAACAATGGTGTCATTCAAAAGTAGAACTGGTCTTGCAAAGAACAAGCCCTGACATGGCTATATTGACGGAAATTTTAAAAAATTATGGCTCTGGGAAGAAGGGGAGCAAAAAAAGAAAAAAGAAAACACAAAACTGAGAAACGTTCCGGGGGTTAAGGGGTCAATGAACCTAATCATTTTGATTAGTATAGTTAAAGAATTCAGATGGCAATTCACTTGGTTGATCCGAAATCAGGAACATATTATCATATAAATGACCTGCTCGTGATATGGGATGGACCTATGGAATTGTCTTTGGGATTCTTTAATTATATTAATCAAAATTACATGAACTTGCAATTTACATCCCATATCCAAGAAAGACATAATATTTTTTTAGATATAACTCATAATTTAGTAGAAGAGGTCATATTTTCCCCCTTTAGAAAAGATAGTGCCACTAATTCCACTCAGTATGCTACATGGTGTCATTCAAAACACATTATAAAAAAAATCCCAGTTGGGGAACTACTTAGATCTAAAATAAATTCAACATTAAATTCTCAATACGAATAAGAGGCAAATAAAGTGAATATTCACCTGAAAGAGCGAAAACAACCTAACTGGATACTTACAAGAGCTAAGGACATTGTGCACAATCAACTTATTTTGACTTATAGTCCACAATTTACAGCTATCAGTATTCAGTAATTTTATTAAACAGCACATCTATATACTGCTTGAGGATAAGAAATTAAAACAAATTTTATCTCAACTTGTGTGAGATTTGTAGCTAAAAAAGCACCAAAAAGTGACATTCTTTCACCATTTCTACACTGTGTTCCAAATTATTATGCAAATTGGATTTAAGTGTCATAAAGATTTAATTGTTTTGTTTTTCAAATAAACTCGTGGATGGCGCTTGTGTCTCAGGGCTCAATGGATCACTTAAATCAATCTTAAACACATGTGATAATTAGTTTTCCAGGTGATTAAGGAAATTAAGATGATTAAGGAAAACTATTTAAAAATGATGTTCCACATTATTAAGCAGGCTTCAGTTTTCAAGTAACATTGGAAAGAAAAAGGATCTATCTGCTGCCGAAAAGCATCAAATAATGCAATGCCTTGGTCAAGGGATGAAAACTGTTGTGAAATTGGATTTTGGGCTCCCCCGGTGGCCACTGGTGGAATTTAACTGGTGTGCATCATCCCCTCTGTTCACCTGTTTCCATCAGGATGTGGGAGTCGCTATTTAGCCTTGCTCCTCTGTCACTTCCATGCCGGTCAACATTGTAATCAGAAGCCTTTCTGTGCATGTTCCTGCTGCTAGACAACTCCCAGATAAGTTGGACTTTAGTCCTCGTTTGTTTTTGCATTTTGTTCCAGTTCACAGCTGTAGTTTCGTTTCTGTGTCTGGAAAGCTCTTGTGATCTGAAATTGCCACTCTGATGTTATGAGTTAATACTAGAGTCTTAAAGTAATTTCAGGATGGTGTTTTGATAGGGTTTTCAGCTGACCATGAAAGTGCCCTTTCTGTCTTCCTGCTATCTAGTAAGCGGACCTCAATTTTGCTAAACCTATTTTCATACTACGTTTGTCATTTTCATCTAAAATCACCGCCAATATATGTGGGGGCCTCTGTCTGCCTTTCGGGGAAATTTCTCTAGAGGTGAGCCAGGACTATATTTTCCTCTGCCAGGATTAGTTAGTCCTCCGGCCGGCGCTGGGCGTCTAGGGATAAAACGCAGGCAACGCTACCCGGCTACTGTTAGTTGTGCGGCAGGTTTAGTTCATGGTCAGTTTAGTTTCCATCCTTCCAAGAGCTAGTTCTTATGTTTGCTGGGCTATGTTCTCTTGCCATTGAGAACCATAACAGTTTGACCGGCCACAAAGGGTTAAATTAATTGACAGAGAAAGGAAAGAAAAGAGAAGTCTGCTGAAGATTTTTTTTTTTTTTTTTTTTTTTTCCCTTCAGTTCTGAGTGTGCTTGTAATTGAATCTCTTGCAAGTCTGCCTATATTGCAGCCTTTCTCTCTCTCTCTCCTTCTAATCCTGGAATGGCTCTGTGTTCACCTGTTTAAAATGGATATTCAGAGTTTAGCTGCAGGTTTGAATAATCTCACCACGAAAGTTCAAAATTTACAAGATTTTGTTGTTCAGGTTCCTATATCTGAACCTAGAATTCCTTTGCCTGAATTTTTCTCGGGGAATAGATCTTGCTTTCTAAATTTCAAAAATAATTGCAAGTTGTTTTTGTCCCTGAAATCTCGCTCTGCTGGAGATCCTGCTCAGCAGGTCAGGATTGTGATTTCCTTGCTCCGGGGCGACCCTCAGGATTGGGCTTTTGCATTGGCTCCAGGGGATCCTGCGTTGCTCAATGTGGATGCGTTTTTTCTGGCCTTGGGGTTGCTTTATGAGGAACCTCAGTTAGAGCTTCAGGCGGAAAAGGCCTTGATGTCCCTATCTCAGGGGCAAGACGAAGCTGAAATATACTGCCAGAAATTCCGTAAATGGGCTGTGCTTACTCAGTGGAATGAGTGCGCCCTGGCGGCGAATTTCAGAGAGGGTCTCTCTGATGCCATTAAGGATGTTATGGTGGGGTTCCCTGTGCCTGCGGGTCTGAATGAGTCCATGACAATTGCTATCCAGATCGATAGGCGTCTGCGGGAGCGCAAACCTGTGCACCATTTGGCGGTGTCTACTGAGAAGACGCCAGAGAATATGCAATGTGATAGAATTCTGTCCAGAAGTGAACGGCAGAATTTTAGACGAAAAAATGGGTTGTGCTTCTATTGCGGTGATTCAACTCATGTTATATCAGCATGCTCTAAGCGTACTAAGAAGCTTGATAAGTCTGTTTCAATTGGCACTTTACAGTCTAAGTTTATTCTATCTGTGACCCTGATTTGTTCTTTATCATCTATTACCGCGGATGCCTATGTCGACTCTGGCGCCGCTTTGAGTCTTATGGATTGGTCCTTTGCCAAACGCTGTGGGTATGATTTGGAGCCTCTTGAAACTCCTATACCCCTGAAGGGGATTGACTCCACCCCATTGGCTAGCAATAAACCACAATACTGGACACAAGTAACTATGCGGATTAATCCGGATCACCAGGAGATTATTCGCTTTCTTGTGCTGTATAACCTACATGATGTGTTGGTGCTTGGATTGCCATGGCTGCAATCTCATAACCCAGTCCTTGACTGGAAAGCTATGTCTGTGTTAAGCTGGGGATGTAAGGGGACGCATGGGGACGTACCTGTGGTTTCCATTTCATCATCTATTCCCTCTGAGATTCCTGAATTCTTGACTGAATATCGTGACGTTTTTGAAGAACCTAAGCTTGGTTCGTTACCTCCGCACCGGGAGTGCGATTGTGCCATAGATTTGATTCCGGGTAGTAAATACCCTAAGGGTCGTTTATTTAATCTGTCTGTGCCTGAACATGCTGCTATGCGAGAATATATAAAGGAGTCCTTGGAAAAGGGACATATTCGTCCTTCGTCATCTCCCTTAGGAGCCGGTTTTTTCTTTGTGGCTAAGAAAGATGGCTCTTTGAGGCCGTGTATTGATTATCGGCTTTTGAATAAAATCACGGTTAAATATCAATATCCGTTGCCACTGCTGACTGATTTGTTTGCTCGCATAAAGGGGGCCAAGTGGTTCTCTAAGATAGATCTCCGTGGGGCGTATAATTTGGTGCGAATTAAGCAGGGAGATGAGTGGAAAACCGCATTTAATACGCCCGAGGGCCACTTTGAGTATTTGGTGATGCCTTTTGGTCTTTCAAATGCCCCTTCAGTCTTTCAGTCCTTTATGCATGACATTTTCCGTGATTATTTGGATAAATTTATGATTGTGTATCTGGATGATATTTTGATTTTTTCGGATGACTGGGACTCTCATGTCCAGCAGGTCAGGAGGGTTTTTCAGGTTTTGCGGTCTAATTCCTTGTGTGTGAAGGGTTCTAAGTGCGTTTTTGGGGTTCAAAAGATTTCCTTTTTGGGATATATTTTTTCCCCCTCTTCCATCGAGATGGATCCTGTCAAGGTTCAGGCTATTTGTGATTGGACGCAACCCTCTTCTCTTAAGAGTCTTCAGAAATTTTTGGGCTTTGCTAACTTTTATCGTCGATTTATTGCTGGTTTTTCTGATGTTGTTAAACCATTGACTGATTTGACTAAGAAGGGTGCTGATGTTGCTGATTGGTCCCCTGCTGCTGTGGAGGCCTTTCGGGAGCTTAAGCGCCGCTTTTCTTCCGCCCCTGTGTTGCGTCAGCCTGATGTTGCTCTTCCTTTTCAGGTTGAGGTCGACGCTTCTGAAATCGGAGCTGGGGTGGTTTTGTCGCAGAGAAGTTCCGATTGCTCCGTGATGAGACCTTGTGCTTTTTTCTCGCGTAAATTTTCGCCCGCCGAGCGGAATTATGATGTTGGGAATCGGGAGCTTTTGGCCATGAAGTGGGCTTTTGAGGAGTGGCGTCATTGGCTTGAGGGGGCTAGACATCAGGTGGTGGTATTGACTGACCACAAAAATCTAATTTATCTTGAGTCCGCCAGACGCCTGAATCCTAGACAGGCGCGCTGGTCGTTGTTTTTCTCTCGGTTTGATTTTGTGGTGTCCTACCTGCCGGGTTCTAAGAATGTTAAGGCGGATGCCCTTTCTAGGAGTTTTGAGCCTGACTCCCCTGGTAATTCTGAACCTACAGGTATCCTTAAGGAGGGAGTGATATTGTCTGCCGTTTCTCCAGACCTGCGGCGGGCCTTGCAGGAGTTTCAGGCGGATAGACCTGATCGTTGCCCACCTGGTAGATTGTTTGTTCCTGATGATTGGACCAGTAAAGTCATTTCTGAGGTTCATTCTTCTGCGTTGGCAGGTCATCCTGGAATCTTTGGTACCAGGGATTTGGTGGCAAGGTCCTTCTGGTGGCCTTCCCTGTCTCGAGATGTGCGAGGCTTCGTGCAGTCTTGTGACGTTTGTGCTCGGGCCAAGCCTTGTTGTTCTCGGGCTAGTGGATTGTTGTTGCCCTTGCCTATCCCGAAGAGGCCCTGGACGCACATCTCGATGGATTTTATTTCGGATCTTCCTGTTTCTCAGAAGATGTCTGTCATCTGGGTGGTGTGTGATCGTTTCTCTAAGATGGTCCATTTGGTTCCCCTGCCTAAGTTGCCTTCTTCTTCAGAGTTGGTTCCTCTGTTTTTTCAAAATGTGGTCCGTTTGCATGGTATTCCGGAGAATATCGTTTCTGACAGAGGTACCCAATTCGTGTCTAGATTTTGGCGGGCATTCTGTGCTAGGATGGGCATAGATTTGTCTTTCTCGTCTGCTTTCCATCCTCAGACTAATGGCCAGACCGAGCGGACGAATCAGACCTTGGAGACATATTTGAGGTGTTTTGTGTCTGCAGATCAGGATGATTGGGTTGCTTTTTTGCCTTTAGCGGAGTTTGCCCTCAATAATCGGGCCAGCTCTGCCACCTTGGTGTCTCCCTTTTTCTGTAATTCGGGGTTTCATCCTCGATTTTCTTCTGGTCAGGTGGAATCTTCGGATTGTCCTGGAGTGGATGCTGTGGTGGAGAGGTTGCATCAGATTTGGGGGCAGGTAGTGGACAATTTGAAATTGTCCCAGGAAAAGACTCAGCTTTTTGCCAACCGCCGGCGTCGGGTTGGTCCTCGGCTTTGTGTTGGGGACTTGGTGTGGTTGTCTTCTCGTTTTGTCCCTATGAGGGTTTCTTCTCCTAAGTTTAAGCCTCGGTTCATCGGCCCGTACAAGATATTGGAGATTCTTAACCCTGTGTCCTTCCGTTTGGACCTCCCTGCATCTTTTTCTATTCATAATGTTTTTCATCGGTCATTATTGCGCAGGTATGAGGTACCGGTTGTGCCTTCCGTTGAGCCTCCTGCTCCGGTGTTGGTTGAGGGCGAGTTGGAGTACGTTGTGGAAAAAATCTTGGACTCCCGTGTTTCCAGACGGAGACTCCAGTATCTGGTCAAATGGAGGGGATACGGTCAGGAGGATAATTCTTGGGTGACTGCCTCTGATGTTCATGCCTCCGATCTGGTCCGTGCCTTTCATAGGGCTCATCCTGATCGCCCTGGTGGTTCTGGTGAGGGTTCGGTGCCCCCTCCTTGAGGGGGGGGTACTGTTGTGAAATTGGATTTTGGGCTCCCCCGGTGGCCACTGGTGGAATTTAACTGGTGTGCATCATCCCCTCTGTTCACCTGTTTCCATCAGGATGTGGGAGTCGCTATTTAGCCTTGCTCCTCTGTCACTTCCATGCCGGTCAACATTGTAATCAGAAGCCTTTCTGTGCATGTTCCTGCTGCTAGACAACTCCCAGATAAGTTGGACTTTAGTCCTCGTTTGTTTTTGCATTTTGTTCCAGTTCACAGCTGTAGTTTCGTAACTGTGTCTGGAAAGCTCTTGTGATCTGAAATTGCCACTCTGATGTTATGAGTTAATACTAGAGTCTTAAAGTAATTTCAGGATGGTGTTTTGATAGGGTTTTCAGCTGACCATGAAAGTGCCCTTTCTGTCTTCCTGCTATCTAGTAAGCGGACCTCAATTTTGCTAAACCTATTTTCATACTACGTTTGTCATTTTCATCTAAAATCACCGCCAATATATGTGGGGGCCTCTGTCTGCCTTTCGGGGAAATTTCTCTAGAGGTGAGCCAGGACTATATTTTCCTCTGCCAGGATTAGTTAGTCCTCCGGCCGGCGCTGGGCGTCTAGGGATAAAACGCAGGCAACGCTACCCGGCTACTGTTAGTTGTGCGGCAGGTTTAGTTCATGGTCAGTTTAGTTTCCATCCTTCCAAGAGCTAGTTCTTATGTTTGCTGGGCTATGTTCTCTTGCCATTGAGAACCATAACAGAAAACATTAGATATTTCCCGAAAATTTAAGCGCGATCATCGTACTGTTAAGAGATTTGTGGCTGAATCTGAGCACAGATGTGTTCGTGCTGATAAAGGCATAATGAGGAAGATTTCTGCCAGGCAAGTTCATCGGATTAAGAGAGCAGCTGCTAACAAGCCATTACAAACCAGCAAACAGATATTTGAAGCTGCTGGTGCCTCTGGAGTCCCTCAAACCTCAAGGTGTAGGATCCTTCAAAGGCTTGCTGAGGTGCATAAACCTACTATTCGGCCACCCCTAAACAGTGTTCACAAGCAGAAACGGTTGCAATGGGCTCAGACATACATGAAGACTTATTTTCAAACAGTCTTGTTTACTGATGAGTGTCAAGCAACCCTGGATGGTCCAGATGGATGGAGTAGTGGATGGCTGTTGGATGGCCACCATGTCCCAACAAGGCTGCGACATCAGCAAGGAGGTGGAGGAGTCATGTTTTGGGCCGGAATCATGGGGAAACAGCTGGTATGGCCCTTTAAGGTTCCTGAAGGTGTGAAAATCACCCCTGCAAAGTATATAGAGTTTCTGACTGACAACTTTCTTCCATGGTATAAAAAGCAGAAATGTGCCTTCAAGAGCAAAATCATCTTCATGCATGACAATGCACCATCTCATGCTGCAAAGAATACCTCTGAGTCATTGGCTGCTATGGGCATAAAAGGAGATAAACTCATCTTCCCCTGACCTCAACTCTATAGAGAACCTTTGGAGTAACATCAAGCAAAAGATCTATGAGGGTGGGAGACAGTTCACATCAAAACAGCAGCACTGAGAGGCTATTCTGACTTCATGCAAAGAAATACAAGCAGAAACTCTCCAAAAACTCACAAGTTCAATGGATGCACGAACTGTGAAGGTGATATCAAAGAAGGGTTCCTATGTAAACATGTAACTTGGCCTGTTAGGATGTTTTGGAGTTAATGCTGACCTCCTAATGCTGCAAATTCCACAAATGAGCATTTTCAGTTCTTTAAAACATATAAAATGTTTAGAAATTCTACTGTGCCTAATAATTTGGAACAGTGCATGTTGAGTCTTGAGTTTTTATTCATTTTGGAGATTATACTGTTATCATTGGGAGGTTTCTTTAATAAAATTCGATGTATACTCTAACAGGTGATGACTTTTATCAGACTGACTGTCATTTGCACCAACCATTTAGGAAAATCCGAGAAAAATGTTATTTACATAATAATTTGGAATATGGTGTTTATTCAAATAAAACCATGTTTTTTGATGGCATGACTATCAACCAAGGGATCTCTTAAGTGTGTGCGGCGCCCCAGGGTCCTGGTCATCTCAGTGGTATTGCTTTCCTCTCGGGGAGAGTGATGCTACGTTTGGAGGCAAAGAAGGATAACTGCATCCAGGTATCACAAACATGCAACACATTTCACACTCCATACCACCAGGGGGAGCTTTTGCTCCTATTTATTAGGTCACTCCCCATATATATAACTGGTAGTCTGTAGGGAAAGTTAGTTCAGTTCCTGGCAGAGCTCCACACAGGAGTTCTGTTAGTTCCAGACCAGAGTCTGAGGAGCATGGAAGGTTAAAGGAGCTGTGCATGCCCTCAGAGCTGCAGCTCCCAGAAAGAGACATTGAAAGGCAGAACTGTATTGCAGCGAGCGTGAATGAAGTCGAAGCAAAGGTGAGGATACCAGAAGGGGACCAGCCCCGCTCAAGCTGTCTCCTTCTGAGGCGCAACATCCTGGTAGCCGGAATACCGGAGGAGTAAGGACCTCTACTCCTTATTTCAGAGACCGGCAGGACAGCTAATTGCAGGTTACCTGTCTGCATCTACACCCAGGAGGCACGGTGACACCTACAGAGCTGGGTTATCGAAGAGACCCTATAAACAGGCTCAAGTCACCAGTCATACGGGTTTTGTCCTATCCTATATGGGGGACAGAGAAAATGAAACACCACATCTGTGAGACCCTTATGTGAAGCCATAGGCAGTAAGGGACTACACCACTGCAGCGCAAGGGAAGGCTACTGATTTCCACCTGGACAAGGGAACTCTGGACTTGCCTCCAAACCAGCCGGACTCTGCCTGCCCTGTGATCTGGTGTCCTGGACTGTGGATGCTGAAGTCTTCAGTAAAGGTAAAGAGACTGCAACCCTGTGTCCTTGTTCTTCACTGTGCCATTCACTATCCACCGTCTACACACTGGGAAGCCCTGGGGACATACTTCACCTGTGGGAAGGTATGCCATCTAGCTGCCATAACATCAGCCCTTAAAGCAGCGTTGGTCACCCTGACCGAATACCACAGGTGGTGTCATGAACATAAACTTTATCACTTTAAAGACCTTTCCCTTTTATACGGATGTCCCAGGGCCACGGACCGGGTCAGCCACCGTGGCATCCCCCTGTGAACCGCAGGACCTGGTACTGAGTACCCCACGGCCCTTGGGGGCAATCCAACTTGGCATGACGAACAGGTTGAACTAAACCCCGTGAATCGGGTCATGTGCACACAAGGACTGTGCCAGAATAGTGCCTGAACTGTGATGTATTGAAAGACTGTGTATCGCAAAAAGACATCCAAAATTGCCACCAAAACCGCCACCATTACCTCGCCACCAGGAGCGCTGGAGAAGAAGGGTATGCCATCGTGAGCGGGAACTACCCTGAGGACATGTCCATCAGCAACAGAGATCCGCCTTCTAATCCTAAATGGTGGGAGGAGACCAAAAAAAAGGAACCGCCCCCGGAGGAGAGGGCGGGAAGAAGACCTGGGTGGAGAGAGCCACGTGGAAGATGCCATAGCCAACGGTCCGTAACCAGAGTATGGGGTGGAAGCGGAGGACTCCCCCAGAGACCTGGAAAGGAGCCGTGGCAAGCTGTCATCAGTTGTCCCTGCACTCCTGCAGACCGGAGTGGAAGCTCTGATAGACCAACTTCTGAAGATGCAGCTAGACGCTGGGACCACCTGCCAGCCAGCACCCGCGGAAGACGCGCAGGAGCCGTGCCCCGCCCAGCAGCCCTTTACATCGGAGGAGGAGCCCGGCACCAGAGATGCTGCGGGAGGTAGGAACGACAACCCTGCCTCGGTAGCCGAAGACCTCCTAGTGGGCCCTGTAGCTGCACCAACCTCTTATGGGCCCGCCCGACTCCAGATCTTAGGGGAGTGGGACCAGGCCACCGGGATGGGAAAATTCCTGAAAGCCCTGATCCAACCCGCCAGCCTAGCTGGAGAGGTATATGCGGAGAAGACCATCTACCACTGGGTGAACCTTGGGTCAATCCTTATGGGGTTCCCCAGGACCGCTAAACAGGAGGGAGAAACCCTAGAGGTCCTGAGCTGGGACGAGTACCAGCAAAAACTCGCCCGCAGGTGAGAGGAAAAAGAGGAGGAACACCAGGCCCAGCGCAGAGCCTTTGACAAAAGGGATCTGCAAGCCAAGGCCCAGGCCCGCAAGGACCGCCATGTCAACCAGGCCCCACTTAAGCAGGGCTCCGTGGTAACCTTCAAGCTAAAAGGAGGCTGGGGTTTCATAAATTAGCAGGGACTGTATGCTGAAGTTTTTGTTAACAGGAGGGACGTGGAGTCCCACCTTTGGGAAGGACACCCGGATAGGGATCTGTACCCAGGGGATCATGTCACATATACCAGGCACTTTGGTGCAAAAGGGTGGCTCGCTCTCAACGTTCATAAATATAGAGACCCCATCCCAAAACTGTCTAGCCCCAAGACACCAGCCCTGCCTCCTCATGCAGTAACAGCGTCCCCTTGTGCTAAAGCAGCTGCAAACACCACTACTCCCACTGTCACTCCTGCCTGCACCACCACAAAGACTATGGTGTGTAACATCACCAATACGGAGACTGCAGTAGCCACTGGGCCAACCATAACCTGCACACAAGCTGTCATGGAACAGAAGTCGGTGGGCACCCAAACCCCCATCAGGAGTGAAGACTGTTGTAAATTCCGTTCTCGAACTCCCTCCTGTGGTCATGAATGGTACTTCGGTGAGTTCTGTCCGTGGACTCCCTCTGGTGGCTGTGAGTGGAGCTGCTGGTTCTGAGATTCCTTCCCCAGCTGCTCTCGTTTAGGGTTAGGCTGGATTCTCTATTTAACTCCACTCAGATCGTTACTCCATGCCAGCTGTCAATGTTCTAGTACTGGTTCAGATCTCTCCTGGATCTTTCTTAGGACCTGTCTACTCCAGCATAAGCTAAGTTCCTGCTTGTTCATTTGTTACATATGTTTTTTCTTGCTAAGTTCTAGTCCAGCTTGCTTTCATGAAACTGCCTGGCTAGCTGGAAGCTCTGGGGGTGCAGAGTGGCACCACCGCACCGTGAGTCGGTGGGGGGTATTTTTTGCACACTCTGTGTGGTTTTTTGTAGTTTTTTGTGTTGACCGCAAAGATCCCTTTTCTGTCCTCAATCTGTTTAGTTAGACTGGCCTCCTTTTCTAAAACCTATTTCATCCTGTGTTTGTGATTTCCTCTTAACTCACAGTCAATACTTGTGGGGGGCTGCTTTTACCTTTGGGGAAATTTCTCTGAGGCAAGTGAGGCTTTGTTTCCTTTCTTTAGGGGTAGTTAGCTCTTAGGCTGTGAAGAGGCGTCTAGGAAGAGTCAGGCACGCTCCACGGCTATTTCTAGTTGTGTTGATAGGAGTAGGGTTTGCGGTCAGCAGAGTTCCCATTTCCCCAGAGCTCATCCCGATTCCGTGTTTAACTATCAGGTCATTCCTGGTGCACCTAACCACCAGGTCCATAACAGAAGACGCACCATACGTAGCACCGGGTAGCCGCCCGTATCCTACGGGACTGCCATTACCCGTACTACCCCAGTAAACCACAGGAAAAATTTGAAAAATGACTGTAAATAGTTCACTGTTAAACTCTTTGCTGCTAAAGTTTATTGAACCCGGCCAGGGTTATTCCTTAATGGGGTCTTCAGTTTTAAGAGGATCCTAGGTTTTGCACATGTTTGCACAAGTTGCCTTAAGGAACTGAGAATCATGGACTGTGCATGATCAAGACTTTGCTGTAAATAGTTTGCACCTTCTTAAAGGTGCTCCCTACTGGTTTTATAAAAAGAAGCTTTCAAGAGAGACTGCTTCTAAAGAGACTGTTTCTAATGTTGCTAGAAAGTGTTTTGTTTTCCAGAGACCTGAAGAAAAACCCGTCTGGCGAGGCAGGATTCTGTGTCTGGATACATCCCTTGTAGCCCCCCCAAACCCAACGCTGAGGGTTAATGACGGGTCCTTCGCATCGTTGCTGCTGTTCTAAAGTTAGAATTCACTTGAACATTAATGTGATTGATACTTTGCACTACCTCATTAAAAGAGACTTGAATATTGTTGAAACCCTTAAAGGGAATGTTTAATCGTTGCACTTTGCTAGAATATATTAAAGAGCTAATATAGTTAATAGCGATGAAAGTAAAGATTTCACTTTAGATAGAATCGTGTTTTCTGTAGCTGATATCCTGATGCACTTTTGATAAAATAAAGAGAATAAAGTAACCAGCGGGGGTTGGACGAAGACTTTGCACTTAAGAGATAGTATACCCATAAGGGTCGTCACATTGCATAGTTAGCTAATGTACTGTTTTATTAGATTGTTCCTAGAAGTGGATCCACAATGTAAATAAGTTAATGCAACGTTTAAGTGACCTCACCTCCCATAAAGGGAAGCTTAGATATAGTATTAACTTGTTTTATAGCATTTCAAAAATTTGTATGTCTTTTTGCTAACCTGTAACTGTTGTTTTCTTTTCCCAGTCCGGGAGTACTGGATTTAACTGGGGGGAGAGTGCGGCACCCCAGGGTCCTGGTCATCACAGTGGTATTCCTTTCCTCTTGGAGAGAGTGATGCTACGTTTAGAGGCATAGAAGGATAACTGCATCCAGGTATCACAAACATGCAACACATTTCACACTCCAGACCACCAGGGGAAGCTTTTGCTCCTATTTATTAGGTCACTCCCCATATATATATAACTGGTGGTCTGTAGGGAAAGTTATTTCAGTTCCTGGCAGAGCTCCACACAGGAGTTCTGTTAGTTCCAGACCAGAGTCTGAGGAGGATGGAAGGTTAAAGGAGCTGTGCATGCTTTCAGAGCTGGGTTATCTAAGAGACCCTATAAACAGGCTCAAGTCACCAGTCATACGGGTTTTGTCCTATCCTATATGGGGGACAGAGAGAATGAAACACCACATCTGTGAGACCCTTATGTGAAGCCATAGGCAGTAAGGGACTACACAACCGCAGCGCAAGGGAAGGCTACTGATTTCCACCTGGACAAGGGAACTCTGGGCTTGCCTCCAAACCGACCGGATTCTGTCTGCCCTGTGATCTGGTGCCCTGAACTGTGGATGCTGAAGTCTTCAGTAAAGGTAGAGAGACTGCAACCCTGTGTCCTTGTTCTTCACTGCGCCATTCACCATCTACCGTCTACACACTGGGAAGTCCTAGGAACATACTGCACCTGTGGGAAGGTATACCATCTAGCTGCCACAACATTACCCCAGCAGACCCCTTAAAGCAGCGCCGGTCACCCTGACCGAATACCACAGGTGGCACCACGAACATAAACTTTATCACTTTAAAGACCTTTCCCTTTTATACGGACGCCCCAGAGCCACGGACCGAGTCAGCCACCATGACATCCCCCTGTGAACCGCAGGACCCGGTACCGAGTACCCCACGGCCCTTGGGGGGCGATCCATGTGGACACACGATATGTACTTGCTGTAAATATATGAACAACAAAAAAATCTTCAGTTCATCACTACAAATATGGTATACAATATTAATACTTACATTAACTGTAATTCAACTAATGCACTGTAATTTACCTTATCACATGCACTGCGTGAAATCTGCAATATGTCAGATGCAAGATACCTTTCTGATGCGGTGAATAAATTATTGCTTAACCCCATTCTGACCTCGGATGGGATAGTACGTCCGAGGTCAGATCCCCTGCTTTGATGCGGGCTCCGGCGGTGAGCCCGCATCAAAGGCAGGACATGTCAGCTGTTCTGTACAACTCACATGTGCCTGCAATAGCGGCGGGTGGAATCGCGATTTACCCGCCACTATTAACTAGTTAAATGCCGTTGTCAAACTCTGACAGCGGCATTTAACTATCACTTCCGGCCATCTGGAATGCGTCGGCATGACAACCAGAGGTCTCCTTGAGACCTCTATGGTTGTTGATGCTGGATTGCTGTGAGCGCCACCCTGTGGACGGCGCTCATAGCAATGCAGTAAATCTACTACATAGGAGCGATCTGAGCTTCGCTCCTATGTAGCAGAGCCGATCAAGTTGTGCCAACTTCTAGCCTCCCATGGAGGCTATTGAAGAAGGGCAAAAGTAAAAAATAATGTTTTAAAAAAATATGAATAAAAAAAAAGTTTAAATCACCGCCCCATTCAAAATAAAACAATAAAAAAAAAAATCAGACATACACATATTTGGTTTTGCCTCTTTCAGAATCGCCCGATTTATCAATAAAAAAGGATTAACCTGATCGATAAACGGCATAGCGAGAAAAAAATTTGAAACGCCAGAATTAAATTTTTTGGTCGCCGCAACATTAAAATGCAATAATGGGTGATCAAAAGAACATGTCTGCACCAAAATGATATCTTTAAAAACGTCAGCTTGGCGCACAAAAAATAAGCCCTCACCCAACCTGAGATCACGAAAAATACAGAAGCTACGGGTATCGGAATTGGTTTTTTTTTTTAGCAAAGTTTGGAATTTTTTACACCACTTAGATAAAAAAGAACCTAGACATGTTTGGTGTCTCGTAATGACCTGGAGAATCAAAGTGGCAGGTCAGTTTTAGCATTTAGTAAACCTAGCAAAAAAGCCAAACAAAAAACAAGTTTGGGATTGCACTTTTTTTTACAATTTCACAGCACTTGGAATTTTTTTCCTGTTTTCTAGTATATGACATGCTAAAACCAATTATGTCGTTCAAAAGTACAGCTCGCCCCACAAAAAATAAGCCTTCACAAGGCCATATTGATGGAAAAATAAAAAAGTTATGGCTCTAGGAAGGAGGGGAGCGAAAAACGAATATGCCCTGGGTCATGAAGGGGTTAAATGTTTGTCAGTCTCTAAGCACTTTGTGGAGCAACATATTGGTAATGTCTCCACATTTCAAGTGATTGGTAGAGAAGATAAAACAACCGATCAGAGGAAGCAATTATAAACAGAAGTTAATGAATCAAAAAATGTGGTGGCTATACATATTGCACACTAGCTCTCCGTCAGGGATTACTATTAGACAAGATTTAATATATCATTATGAATTATGTCCTTAGAGCGTGATAGAATTTTTCTTTAATTTTAATTCCCTTAAAACCATTGACAACAGGAGAAGTAAATGAAGTGTTAAGGCTAAAAATCCCTTTATTGATACAAAATGTATATAAAATCAATCACATTAATTAAACCAAGACAAACGGGTAACGGGGAGAAGAATACTGAACCAGTGAAAGGATTTAAATCCCATAGGTGAATAGGGAAGAAGAGCAAACAATAATACTTACTTAATCTGGTAAAAGACATGTGTTGACTAGTGTTGAGCATTCCGATACCGCAAGTATCGGGTATCGGCAGATATTTGCGGTATTGGAATTCTGATACCGAGTTCCGATACTTTCAGTATATCGCATACCGGAATCGGAAGTTCCCATAATTCAAAGTGCCCGAATTCAGCAAATGAGGAATGATTAGAAGTGTGGGCACATCCTGTTCTGCATGGTGGGCATGTAACTACTGGCATGGCTGTGATTGGCTGCTGAAATGATGTCATGATGCACTATAAAAGTCCCTGCCACCATTTTGGGCTCACTCTGCTGTGAATTCAGTTAGGGACAGGACGCTGTGTTCTGACTGAGAGCCAGTTTAGAGATAGCGATTTGCTTCATTGTGCTTTACCCAGGCTAATTTAGCAACCGCTGTGTGAGAACCTTGCTTTTGCCTTGCAGCGCTGTTCACAGCTGTCTGCAAGGTCTCTGTGTGTGTGAGTGCACATCGCTCTGTAGTCTGTCCGCAGCCACAGCCGGTTGTAGTCAGCTCAGGGTGCGTCACTGCCTCATACTGTTCAATCCATTGTCCTTTTTTGCAATTAATGCAGCCTGCTGCACATTTTTTCAAATATTTCCTATTAGTGGCTTTCCATCCATATCCAGCTAAATTGTGGAAAAACACTACATAGGATAACATAGAGGAGTTTTTTTTGGCCTTGCAGCGCCATTTACGGCTGTCTGCATGGTCTCTGTGTGAGTGCACATCGCTCCGTAGTCTGTCCGCAGCCAAAGCCGGTTGTAGTCAGCTCAGGGTACGTCACTGCCTCATACTGTTCCATTGTCTGTTTCTCAATTAGTCCAGCCTGCTGCACATTTTTTCTAATTTTTCCTATTAGTGGCTTTCCCTCCGTATCCTGCTAGATTGTGGAAAAACACTATATAGGATTACATAGAGGAGCTTGTTTTGGCCTTGCAGCGCCGTTCACGGCTGTCTGCATGGTCTGTGTGTGAGTGCAGCTCACTCTGTAGTCAGATCTGCCAAAAAAAATAAAAAATAATAAAGTTCACCAAACACACCACTTTACAGTTGTGTAGGCCACATTAGCTCATATTAAAATCTAGTCCACTTAAAATCTAGTCCACACTTTAGAAAATTAGTGTTTCTTATACCTGTTAGGAGCTGTTCAGGAATAAGCACATTAAGCCCTTAGTACTTTTCTGCTTATCTTTATTAGTCAACCAAGATGAAGAAGGCAGGGAGTAAGGCACGTGGGTGTAGGCGTGGAGCAGGGAGAGGACCTGGGGATTCTGTGCCTGCTGCGGGCACCGGTGACTCATCATCACCCAGTTTCAGCAGGGAAGAGTCCTTCATGCTCAGATTAGTTGCAGATGACACTTGCTTTGTCAAATGCAAGGTGTGTCATCACAAAGTCAAAAGAGGGAGAAATGTCAGCAACCTCAATACCACAAATATGTGGAAACATGTGCGGACCTAGCACGCGGTGGAGTTACAAAAACACACTGAAGACCTAGGCCAACCTACAGCGGCACCTACCACCTCTTCAGCTCGTGTTGTTGCCTCTTCCTCCAGCTCGCACACAGCTGGTTCGGCTTCCTCACAGGATCGCCATGGAAGAACCTCTGGCACTGCTGTCCACAGACCCAGTGTAATTCCACCCACCGAACCACATTCCCAATCATCCTCACACTCCCAGCCCAGTCTACAGCCATCGGTAGCACAGGCATGGGAGAAAAGGCGGCCATTCTCGGCAAACCACCCCCGAGCACAGGCTCTGAATGCTGGCATTGCAAAACTACTGTCCCTTGAAATGCTGTCATTCAGGCTGGTGGAGACTGACAGCTTCCGTAACTTGATGGCATTGGCAGTCCCACAATACAATGTGCTCAGCCGCTTTTATTTCAGCAGGCAAGCCATCCCTGCCCTGCACAAGCATGTGGAGGGACACATAAAACACGTGCTATTGAACGCCGTCAGTAGCAAGGTCCACCTCACCACCGATGCGTGGACTAGTTACCATGGACAGGGGTGATACCTTTCCCTCACTGCCCATTGGGTTAATGTTGTTGAGCCGGGTACAGATCGTGCAAGTGGCGCAGGACGTGTTCTGCCAACTCCAAGGATTGCAGGAATCCAGTCTGTACACATTGACTCCTCCTCTTACACAAGTTCCTCAGAATCATCGCTGCAGGAGCCGTCACAGTCCACCTCCACATGGACTCGTGAACGTTTACCTGTTACGACCGATATGAGCACAGCGGTGGCCAAACATCAACAGGCCATCTTGAAATTAATTTCTTTGGGGAATCGAAGCCACACAGCGCAGGAGCTCTGGAATGCCATCAAGCAGGAGAGCGACGTGTGGTTTGTGCCAGCGAATCTCCAGCCAGGCATGGTAGTGTGTGACAATGGCCGAAATTTGGTGGCAGCTCTGGGCCTAGGCAACCTCACTCACATCCCATGTCTGGCACATGTGCTCAACTTGGTCGTGCAGAGTTTTTTGAGGGACTATCCGGATCTTGATGCACTGCTGCACAAGGTCCGCCTAGAGTGTGCTCACTTGCGGCGTTCCAGCATGGCAAGATCGCGCATTGCAGCTCTGCAGCGCCGATTCCGCCTTCCGTAACATCGCATCAAATGTGACCTACCCACCAGGTGGAATTCCACGTTACATATGTTGGAGCGGTTGTGTGAGCAGCAGCAAGCAGTAACGGAGTACCAGCTGCATCAGGCACAAAGAAGTCGCAGTTTGCGCCGTTCAGACTTCACAACCACTGAGTGGGCCTCTATGAAGGACGTCTGCCAGGTTTTGCATTCCTTAGATGATTCCACACGGATGGCGAGTGCAGATGATGCACTAGTCAGCATGACTGTCCCCCTTATCTGCCTGCTTCAACAAACACTGCAAGCGCTAAGGGATGATGTTGTGGAAGAGGTGGAGGATGAGGAGTCACCAATTCCATCAGCTTCTGGACAGTCAGCGCTACGTGGTTCCTTACAAAGGCCTAGGCAGGGGTCACTTTGTGAGGAGGATGAGGAGGAGTCAATGGGGGAGGAAGACATCGGTCCAGAGGAGGGAGTTACACAATTCTCCAATAGTCAGTGTGTAGAGCGAGGATGGGGTGATGCAGAGCAGGGCATCCTTGCCCTGCTGCTAGTGTATTATCGGAACGCGTCTTTAGTGCCGCAGGTGGTGTACTAACAGACCGTTGCATGCAACTATCCTCCGATAATGTTGACCGGCTTACTTTTCTGAAAATGAACAAGGCCTGGATCTCGCAGGAATTTGCCACTCCTCTTCCAGATTAAATAATTGGTTGGCTACAGTATCCATGTGTATAATAAAGAGAAACCAGGCGCACAACTATAATCAAAATAACAGGGAGGTGCCAAGGGGCCGGTAGTAATAGACTACATGAGCAAAAAAGAAAAAAGACACTACCGTAAAGCCCGCACACTACACCAAATAGTAATAATATATAAAGCTTTATTCAGTACACCAAAACAGCAGAAAAAATACATAAAACATAAGTAAAAACAGAGCAATAGCACCCCACTCCTGGACCCCCTATACTGTAAGGGCACTACATAAATAATCCAAATAGTAGATAAAATGATGACAATAGATACATAGTTACATTTATTATTTTTATATTTTTTATATTTTTTGCATGCTTAGATTTAGTTAGTCACTATTTGGTGTAGTGTGCGGGCTTTACGGTAGTGTCTTTTTTCTTTTTTGCTCGGCTACAGTATCCATGTCTCCGGTTGCGTTCATGTTTCTACCACCTGAACTGTAATCCCTGGGCTCCAACACAGCCAGTTGAAGCTCAGAAGTGCCGTCTGCACAGTCAAAACACATGACCCAGTGTTATTGGGTTTCAGTAACGTCAGCTGATCCCCAGCTGTGTATCCGGCAATGTGTCCTGCGACCGCCATGCTGACACTCCAACAGATGTTAAACTGCCTCGAGTGCAGGCTATGGCCTACACTCTACTCCCCCTGCTGACCCTGGGCTCCAACACCGCTAGTTGGGGCTGTAGGAAGACAATCTTGAATAGGTCCCCCTGGTTCCAGTACCATCAGCTGCTTCCGGGCAGAGCCTTTGGCTTAGGTGCCTCCTTCTGGGTATCCGAGTTCCACCAACGTCAGGTGGTTCTTGGTAGTGCTTTCTGGCACGGGTACCTCCTGCTTAGTAACCGGGTTCCAGTAACGTCAGCTGGTCCTCGGTAGTTCCATTGGCTCTTGGACCTTCGGGTAGCCATCCGGGTTCCAGTTCCATCAGCTGGTTCTTGGCATTTTCTCAGCCTTCTTGTACCTTCTGCTACATTTCCAAGTTCAAGACCCTAAAGACGACGACCCTGAAGACCACCCCTAAGATGACGACGACACCAGAGACAACAACCCCTGAGACGACGACCCTGGAGACAACGACCCTGAACACCACCCCGATGACGACGTCGACCCCGGAGACGACGACCCTGGAGACGACGACCCGGAAGACCGAGAAGCAGAAGAACAAGAAGCTGCAGAACAAAGAGCAGAAGAACATTAAGCATAAGACTAAACATCAGAGCAAAAGATATGATCTAAACTATAAGCAGAAGAAGACTAAGCAGTGTATGGGGGTGAGTCCATTCCTCCTCGTGGGGCCCCTGGAAAAAGCCTGCTGCTGCAGGCCTAACTGAACGCGGACAAATCCTGTTGTAACTCTTTTGTGACAGGCAGAACGGAAGGTGTAATCTTCAAACTTTTATAGATAACAACTACAGGAATGCCTGTCACAAATAAGAATATGATGAAGAAGTAGAATATGAAGAAGAATAATAGTTTAATAAAAAGAATATGAAGAATGTAACAAAAAAAAATATTATGAAGAAGGTGAAGAAGATGAATAACGTGAAGAAGAAGTTGATGTCAAAGATGCTGCTGCTGAGGATGATGAAGAAGAAAGTGTCGGAGAAGTAAAAAAGAAGGTGAAGGGCATGGAAGTAGTGAAACATCAATATCTGACAAAATAAAAATCTTAACATAGTCAATATCTTTGTAACTCCGAACGTCTTAAAAAAATTTTTTTAATTCCTGCTATTCTATTTGATTGGGCTAAACCTCTATGCCTTTAATGTCTTCGCCACCTCCCCCAATTCATCCTACATTATTCTTAGTTGTTTTCCTTCATGTAGAATGAACCTACAAGGAAAGAAAGGGTTTATTTTAATTCCGATATTTTGGTCCCATTGACTTGCATTGGTATCGGGTATCGGGTATCGGTATCGGCGATATCCGATATTTTTTTTATATCGGCCGATCCAATCCGATACCGATACTTTTCGATATCGGAAGGTATCGCTCAACACTAGTGTTGACATAAAGTATATAACTCCTCTGTACCCCAAAACATCCATGAATATTTAATTAAGGCATATCAAAAATTGCCAAGCCTTACCCATTCCACTAGATAAGCCCCCAAGATTGAAAAAATCCCCAAGGCAAGTTTTGCTTCTATATTCCATGGCTTTCTCAAGGGAAGATGATTAGAAGGAGAGAGCTCTGCATGACCTTATAACTTTGGAACCCTGAATATAAGACATATTTTCAGTTGTTTCACACTTTTTTGTGAAGTATATAATTCCACATGTGTTAATTCATAGTTTTGATGCCTTCAGTGTGAATTTACAATATTCATAGTCATGAAAATATAAAAAAAATCTTTAAATGAGAAGGTGTGTCCAAACTTTTGGTCTGTACTGTATATATATATATATATATATATATATATATATATATATATATATATATATATATATATATGTGTGTGTGTGTGTGTGTGTGTGTGTGTCTCAATACTGTATATATGTTTTAATGAACATTTGAGCACATTAATCCATTAGATGTCAGTTTTGCAAGCCTGCGAGAAAATATCGCAGTACGGATGCCATACAGATTACATACGAAGGATGCCACGCGAAAAATACACTGCCACACCCTGCCTACGGATGACATACGGATCACTATTTTGGGAACATTTCTGCGTATTACGGCCGTAAAAAACGGACCGTATTTTCATACGCTGAGTGTGACGCGGCCTAAATTGAATGAATATTCACTGCTCTCCACTCCCATGGTCATGGACAGCAGTGAATATTCATTCTCTTTAATTGTGGGCACACATGATCGCCCGGCTGCTGCAGGAAGCCGGCAGCTTTGACTAATGTGCCCACTATTAAAGATCAATGAATTTTCACTGCTCTTCATGCCTATGAGAGTGGAGAGCAGGGAATATTAATTCCCTTAAGTAGCAGGCGCACTCCAGAGCCCAGAAGTTGCAAGAAAGCCAGCGGCTACTGCTAACAACGTGTCCGCTATTAAAGAGAATTTAATATTCACTTCTCTCCACTCCATAGGCATAGAGAGCAATGAATATTAATTTTTCATTAGCAGCGGGCACATGCGTTAGCCACAGCTGCTGGCTCCTGCCACAGTGACCCTCTGTTCACAGCCAGAGCAGGTACATCTGGACTATAAGACGCACCCCCCAATTTCCTCCAAATTTTTGGAGGAAAAAAGTGCCTCTTATAGTCTGAAAAATATGGTACATACAGGTGATTTGCTAATTATGTGACTTCTGAAGGCAATTGGTCACTCAGGATTTTATTTAGGGGTATCAGACTATAGGAAGCTGAATACAAATGGACATCACAATTTTCAGATTTCTATTTGCAAAATAATTTGAAAACTATGTATCATTTTCTTTACACTTTAAAAATACTACTTTGTGTTGGTATATTACATAAAATCCCAATAAAATACATTTAAGTTGTCAGTGTAACATGAAAAAATGTGGAAATGTTCACAGGTTATGAATACTTTAAGGCTTTGTACATATCTTTTTGGCACGGTATGCTGTTTTATTTAATATAGACTTAGTTTGTAAACAAAAAAAAAAGTGTAAAAAAATGTCCTGGCTACCAGAAATACAAAATGTCCAAAAGAAAAGAAAAAAAAACACAAAAACCTGGAAGATAAAAGGTTAAATTAAGTTATGTGTTTGACATGTTTTTGACAGAAAATAATATCTAACAGTAACAATACATTCCCACACTCAATGCCAGGTTTTAAAAATATGTAATAAAAATTAAATTGTTCACCTTGTGTTTGCCATCGAAACTGATCCTCCGTTGAACTGAAAGAAAGAAAATATGCTTATTGTGCTGTATTTTGCTTAGATGCTGACGCAAAGATAGAGAATATTCAATATTCAGTTCTTGACAAAACATGTTATTTAATTAACTCAAAAGTCAGAGTTAACTTTGTTTTTTTTAAAAAAAAGAATGCAGTCTGTTCACATCTGGGTCTTCATTGGTTGTTAGATAACAAGAGGTTTTTCTTTTTTACGGTGTGTAATTAGGCAAATTGATATTTACAGAGTATAAGAGCTGGTGTCAGCTTTGTGAAGAGGTATAATTTCCTAAAAATATGGAAACACTACAAAAATGTTGGTTTGGTCACAAAGACAAAAGGGGTCAGATTTAGGCCGGAGTCACACACAGCGAGATACGGCCGAGTCTCGCAGGTTAAAACTAAGCTCTGGCGCCGGCACTCCAGAGCGGAGCATGTGGCCGCATAGCAATACATGGAGCTGCATGCTCCGCTCCGGAGTGCCGATGCCAGAGCTTGGTTTTAACCTGTGAGACTCGGCCGTATCTCGCTGTAGTGTGACTCCGGCCTTACTCATATTCTACTCCTCTTGCTCTGCTGAGTATTTTGGGCATTTTTAAAACTACCAGAAGGTTCTACAGATGTGGATCTCTTTATGTATTGTCTTACAAAGTTAAGTAAAAAAAAAGTGTAAATATGAAAAGTCTTACATGAGTAAGAAAACCCCCAGAAATAAAAGATAATCTTTATTTATATTAATTAATAGAGAGAAAAAAAATCATCCTTGAAAGAGTAATACATCTACCACTAGGTCAGGGTGGATATACCACATGTACAGCTGATGCAGCTGAACTGGGGCCCGGACATGGATGGGGGCCTCTGCAGGGCGGCTAAGTCCGGGGTCACACTAGAGAGGAATACAGACGTATGAGAGGCGCAAAAACAACGCATTGCACATGGACCAATGCTTCTCTATAGGGCAGCTCCTATCTGCCGTATATTTCTCGGCCGTATTTTACGGGCTTTCATTAATGAAAGTCTGTGGGGGCGAGAAAAATACGGATTACACAAGAACCACACGTGTGACTTGCGAGAAATATACACCGGTGTTCTATAGAAAAGCCGGTAATTCAGTGCGGTGTACAGTAAAATTACACTGACAGGTTAGAATAGAATAGCTAAAATAAATGTGTACACATAGAATCTACTATATAATTGTCTAAGGGGTACTTCCGTCTGTCTGTCTCGGAAATCCCGCGTCGCTGATTGGTCTCGCCAGCTGCCTGTCCTGGCTGCCGCGACCAATCAGCCACGGGCATAGTCCGATTAGTCCCTCCCTACTTCTGTCCAGTCAGTGCCCGGCGCCCGCTCCATACTCCCGAGTGCCCCCCAGTCAGCGCTCACACAGGGTTAATGCCAGCATTAACGGAGTGTGTTATGCCACGGGTAACGCACTCCGTTAACGCTGCTATTAACCTTGTGTGTCCCCAACTTTTTACTATTGATGCTGCCTATGCAGCATCAATAGTAAAATGATGTAATGTTAAAAATAATAAAAAAACAAAAAACCTGCTATTCTCACCTTCCGTAGTAAGCCGAGACGCGCGCGGCCTCCGCCATCTTCCATTCCCAGAGATGCATTGCGAAATTACCCAGAAGACTTAGCGGTCTCGCGAGACCGCTAAGTCATCTGGGCAATTTTGCAATGCATCCTGGGAACGGAACATGGCGGCAGCCGTGCGCGTCTCGGCACAGCTTTGCTGGATCCCGGTGGGTGAGTATATAACTATTTTTTATTTCAAATATTTTTTTTAACAGGGATATGGTGCCCACACTGCTAAATACTATGTGGGCTGTGTTATATACTGCGTGGCAGCTATATACTGTGTGGGTAGCGTTAGATACTGCGTGGCCTGTGCTATATACTACATCACCTGAGTGCCTGTCTTATATACTGAGTGGGCTGTGCTATATATTACATGGCCAGTGTTATATACTGCGTGGGCTGTGTGATATACTACGTGGGCTGTGCTATATATTACGTGGGCTGTGTTATATACTGTTTGGCCTGTGTTTTATATTACGTGGGCTGGTTATATACTGCGTGGCTACATACTGCGTGGCCTGTGTTATATAGTACATGGGCTGTGTTATATACTGCGTGGCCACAGTTATATACTGCTTGGCCTGTATAAGGCTAGGTTCACATTTCGTTTTTGGGTGATCGCTAACGGACAGCGTTGCACGGCGAAAATGTCGCAATTAACGCCGTGCAACGGGTCCGTTAGCGCACCCATTGACAGCAATGTTCTTTTTGCCTGAAGCGCATCGCTAGCGCGTGCCTTTTTCGGCTCGCGCTAGCGATGTGCCGTTCTTTTGTAGCGCGCCTCGGACGCTGCTTGCAGCGTCCGCGGCACGCCCGAGGTCCGTTCCCCGCTCTCGCAGATCGGGGATCTGCGAGAGCGGGGACGTTAACGCGAACCCCAAACGCGACCCCTAAAAATACATTGCGTTAGCGCAATCCGCTAGCGCTAGCGCTAAACGGATTGCCCTAACGCAATGTGAACCTAGCCTTAACGCATCGGGTATACTACAATATGTATGTATGTGTATAGCAGCCATATAGTATATAGCACAGGCCACGTAGTATTTGTCTGCTATATACTACATGCAGGGCCGTATTTAGAGTTTCTGCTGCCCTAGGCACTTTTCGTGCTGCCTCCCCCATTGGTATGACTAATGCAGATACTGTCGACAGTGACGTAAGGTACCTTCACACTGACCAACTTTCCAACGATAACGATAGCGATCCGTGACGTTGCAGCGTCCTGGATAGCGATATCGTTGTGTTTGACACGCAGCAGCTATCTGGATCCTGCTGTGATATCGTTGGTCAGAGCTAGAAGTCCAGAACTTTATTTGGTCGTCAGATCGGCTTGTATCGTTGTGTTTGACAGCAAAAGCAACGATGCCAGCGATGTTTTACAATGGCAACCAGGGTAAATATCGGGTTACTAAGCGCAGGGCTGCGCTTAGTAACCTGATATTTACCCTGGTTACCATTGTAAAAGTAAAAAAAAAAAAAAAAACACAGTACATACTCACCTTCTGATGTGTCACGTCCCCCGGCGTCCGCGCTGCTGCTCAGAGCTTCCTGCACTGAATGTGTCAGTGCCGGCCGGAAAGCAGAGCACAGCGGTGACGTCACCGCTCTGCTTTAGGGCCGGCGCTTACACAGTGCAGGGAAGCGGACGCCGGGGGACGCGGCAAACACCAGAATGTAAGTATGTAGTGTTTGGTTTTTTTTTACATTTACACTGGTAACCAGGGTAAACATCGGGTTACTAAGCGCGGCCCTGCGCTTAGTAACCCGATGTTTACCCTTGTTACCCGGGGACTTCGGCATCGTTCGTCGCTGGAGAGCTGTCTGTGTGATAGCTCTCCAGCGACCACACAGCGACGCTGCAGCGATCGATATCGTTGTCGATATCGTTGCAGTGTCGCTTAATGTGACGGTACCTTGAGACTACTTTGACATCAGCAATTTTTGCCATTTGCGGCAGATCCAGCAGTTTTTCTGCATCTGCCACGTAACGGATCACCTAGAGCAACACTGTGTTCGGCCTCATTCGTTCAATATGGGACTTGCGGACATGTGTGGCACTTGCCATGATCCGGCTAGCAGTGTTTTTTTGTCTCACCACAAGTGCAAAACTGCAAGTGCCGCACATGTCCACAAGTAGCCATCACTACATGTCCCTGCACCTAGCTAGCTCATGCCTAACAACCCCTCTGATCTAAAACTACACTATAAAACTTCAGGAAAAAAATGTATTAACTGACATATTCCTCTGATAATGAGGGCTCCAGGCTACGGCGTAGACAGGGACGGACAGTCTCCAATCTCTCCCCCTTGCTGCTCTTATCACGCCCCGCTGGGCGTTATCATTCCTTCTTTTCTCACCCCCTATGTTAAAGTTCCCGCCTCCTCCTCATAGTATGACGCGGAGCCGGACGTCAGTTCCGGTCCGGAGCATTGTGGGGGCTTATCAGGTGTACGGGCCAGCTTCAATATGAGCACTGGGCGTGCGCCTGGACCCAGACGGTACAGCCCATACACCCGCAGGGGTATGTTAGGGGCAGCTGGAGAATCCTGCATCTTGGGGTTCACAGACTCCAGAGACACCAGCAGCTTTAAAATGTTTAATCTTTCTAATGGTATTTTCACAGCAGCTCTCTAAGGCCATCTTCACACGATCCTTTTTTTGCTGAGGATCCGCAGCGGTTTTGCGGCTGCGGATCCGCAGCCGTTTTCCATGCAGGGTACAGTACAATGTTACCCTATGGAAAACAGAAACCGCTGTGCCCACGTTGCTGAAAATCCCGAAAAAAAAGGTCCTGATTTGCTGCGGAAAAAAAGAAGTACCATGTCTATTCTTTCTGCGGATTCCGCTCCTGTTTTCAACATGCACCAATAGGAAAGTGCTGTTGAAAACCCGCAGAGGAAACCGCAGGAAAATCAGCAGTGCTGTTTTGCACTGCGGATTTTCCAAATCAGGACCTGAAAAAAACCGCAGCAAAAAAAGGATCATGTGAACATGGCCTAATTTAATCTGATGAATTTGTATGGCATAACTGAGTATAGCTAGGAGAGTCTCCCTTATTAAAACATAACTTCTAATACAACACTAAAATCATGGACACAAAGAAAACCACGTGTATAAAGTGCTCGTGTATACCAGTGCTCAAGATAAAAAATGGTTTGACCTCACCATTGTAGTAGACCTATTTTCATAGAGGGTCCATTTTTTCATAAGAAGGGGGGGATAGAACTGAAATAATTCTCTGACTCCCTGTCGTGCCGCTGGCTCCTGACACTGTGGGAACCGCAGCTCTCTGACCAGTGGGGACCATTTCACCGCTGATCAGAAGCAGTGTTTGCTGCGCTGTCATGCATATGACAGCATGTCAAATACTGCAATGTCGGGTCCGCTCTGCTGGATGCTCTGTATGGATGCATCATGCAGCCTGCTATCTGGAGGTAGCAGAGCCGAGTGTGAGGTCCCATCCAGCTGTCCTTGACTTTTCTGCAGCAAATACGCTGCAAGAAAAGTCAACCTGCGTATTTGCAGCGTTTTTTCACCATCCATTCAAGTACAAGGGTGGAAAACGCTGGAAAAACACTGAAAGAAGTGACATGCTCTATGTCCAAAAAAAGCACAAAATGCTGATCACACAAAAAAACAAGGTGTGTGCATGAGATTTCTGAAATCTCATAGGCTCTGCTGGTACTGCAAAAAGCAGCTGAAAATTAGCATAACAAAGCAGCAAAAAACGCAGCAAAAACACCCAGTGTGAACTTACCCTAAAACATTACTAATAAGGCTGTGTTCACATGTTGTATTTTTGCAGGGTTTTTTGCTGCTTTTTTATGCAAGTTTTAAGCTGCGTTTTACAGTATCAGGAAAGTGTATGAGATTTCAGAAATCTCATGCACACACTTTGGTTTTATTTCCCTGACTGATTTGGAAAACTGCTGTGTTTTTAAAAACTGCAACATGTCACTTTCAGCGGTTTTTATGCCTTTGTTTAAAAAAAAAAAAAAAAGCTGAAAGTAACATGCTGCACTTTTTAAAAACGCAGCAGAAATCGCAAGTAGCAGTTTTTGGTGCAAAAACCTGAGAGTTAAATCAGACTTTTTTGGGGAGGTGGAGGGGTACTAAACTTTATCAACATGCATGAGATACAACAAAACACAGCAAAAACTGCTTTTTGTAAGCAGCTTAAATGCAGCTTTAAATTTGCATTAAAAAAATGCAATATGTGAACATAGACTAAGGGTGTGTGTCCACGTTCAGGATGGCCGGCGGTATCGCCGCTCGGTGCTAAACCCGCCCTCTTTCTGGGATGCGATGATCCCGGATGTGTACAGTACACATCCGGGATCATCGCACCCCTCGCCATAGGGCCCTGTGATATTACCTGCAGCGACGCAGCGTCGCCACAGGTAGCACGGACATGCTGCGATCTGAAAAGAAGCGCAGCATGTCTGGAGTCGCAGGGCCGACGCGTGCGGGTTTCCACGCATAGTGGACACGGGATTTCATAAAATCCCCTCCACTATGCTGGAACATCTGGACGCTGCGTGTTTGACGCTGCAGCTCTGCGCAGCGTCAAACAAGCAGCGTTTACTGACCGTGGACACTCACCCTTACAGTGCCATACATCCCATCCCCACTATGTACAGCGCTGCCTAAAAGAAAATGGTGGACAAGCTGCTAAATATCAGAAATGTCACAATAACAATCTGTCATAAATGCTGACAACCCCACATGTAGGTGCAGACCGTATGCCAGGGTAGTGCCATTATGGATGGCAGGGCTCATATTGGAGCTGTCCATGACCTTCTAGGGACCATCTAGTATTATCCCCCATAGTGACCCCTACATGACAGGCGGCTGCAGACCATCTGCTGACGGCACAGTGACATGATGAAGGTGCCAGGACTGGCAGGCATTACTGGGACCATGGCATCCCCTGGAGGTGCACAGAGCAGTACCAGCCCCCATTCCTCCCCCAAGACGTTTCACACATCATTACCTTTCTCTCCAACACAGACTCTTTTGATCAGTGCACTGCTCCCCGGCTATACCGCCCCCATCACAGAGCCCCTGCCGTGCACTTACACTATCCACGTCCCGGTAAAGAGAAGGCTGGCAGCTTGATGGAGGATCATCCAGCCTGGATTCCTGGAGAGAGGCATGCAGGTGCCAAGGCTGTGCTGACGGCTGTTCTGGGCTTCAGCACTTCGCAGTACATTGCCGGGATCCAGGTGGAGGCTTCTCCCAATAACTCCAGGAGTTTCAGCTGCTCTTCTCCCATAGCCCGGGATGGGGCTCCCCACCACCAGCGCCCCCCACCGCCAGCCGCTCGCAGGTCCTGATGAGCACAAGGCTTCAGCCTTTCTGATCCCCAGCCAAGGCACCAGCAGTCCGGCCGGGATACAGCAGAGGGACGTGATCAGGATGTGATCCCCAGCATCCAGGACACTGAGGTGGGCGGGGGGACTGTCAGGCAGAAACTGAACTTGGCGCCTCAGCGAGGAGGGGGCGGGGCCTATGATGTGACGTGTTTCCGTTTCTGGCAGTGGGATCCGAGACCCGCAGCAGCCAGAAGACGTAAGTGGGAGGAGGAAGCAGAGAGGAGGAGGGAGGAGGGCGGAGGGAGGAGGGCGGAGGGCGGAGGGAGGAGTGAGGAGGGAGGGCAAGCCCCGGACTATTGAAAAAAAAAAAAAAAAGAAAAAAAAAAAAAAACCTTGTTCAGGTGCCGCGCCCCCCCGCTTCCTGCCGCCCTAGGCACGTGCCCTCAAGTGCCTAGTGGTAAATACGGCCCTGACTACATGGCCTGTGCTATATACTATGTGCCTGCTATATACATACATACATAGATATTCTAGAATACCCGATGCGTTAGACTCAGGCCACCATCTAATAGGTATATATATATGTCATTGACACACATATACTATATATATATATTGTTATATTGTGGTGTGACTGGTGGTCACGTGGGTAATGGGAGGTATGTGTCACAGGGATGGATGCTCTCTGCGATGTAACCCGGAGTGTTTTGCACATAAAGCAATGAGGAGTTGTTTAGTATACTTGGGTCCGGGTTACGGGTAGCTATGAGAGATGGGAGGGTCTGGCTACTCATATACCTCACCCCTGGGTAAGGGGCATAACCATACCTCTCTATATGTGTTTCAGGACCTGCAGTGATGTCATGACCACATGTCTAATCATGTGATGGGTTCCTGGGTGTGGTTTCAGGCTACCTAATGGAGGTGTGTTTGGCACATGGGAGTGAGTGTTTGGGAGTCTGTCAGTGTGGACAGATTTCCATGTGCCTAGGCTGGACACTACAGACAGGAGTCTGTGTAAAGAGAGGGAGAAGCCTTTCTGTGTCTGTGGCTTCAGACAGAGCCTATGTGCTGGACATTGCACAGCCTGTGTACCCACAGGCCTGAGAAGAGCAGAGCTCTCCTATGGACTTTTATGCTATGTCGGCCTGATGTACGGACTGTTTTCCTTTTTGTTGCTGCCTTGCTGGTTTATGGAGCAAATAAACCCACATGGACATTAAAGAGAACGTGCCTCCTGTTTCCTCCTATGCATCTGAGCGGGTACAAACCTTACTAAATATATATATATATATATATATATATATATATATATATATATATATACATACTGCATATATATATATATATATATATATATATATATATACATACTGCATATATATATATATATATATATATATATATATATATATATATAATCAGTGAGACACATATACAGTACAGACCAAAAGTTTGGACTCACCTTCTCATTTAAAGATTTTTCTGTATTACCAAGACTATGAAAATTGTACATTCACACTGAAGGCATCGAAACTATGAATTAACACATGTGGAATTATATACTTAACAAAAAAGTGTGAAACAACTGAAATTATGTCTTAGACTATGTGCACACGTTCCTGATTATTTGCGGATTTTTCATGTCTTTTGCACGTTTCTTCGGCGGCTTTCCGCAGCAAAAACGCTTAAAAAATGCATACATTAAGCATCCCATAATATTTAATGGTTTCAGTATTTTTTGTGCAAATGTTGAGTTTCTTTCCGCAAAAAACAACGCATGCGGAAAAAAATGCAGCATGTTCATTAATTTTGCGGATTTCAAGCGGATGTCCCACTATATTATTGCATTGGGAACTTCCAGGAAAAAAAACGCGAAAAATCCCCACAAAATAAATGCAAAAAACGCACAAAATACGCAATAAAAATGCAACAAAAACGCGTGCAGAATTCCTGCGGAAAATCTCAGGATTTTCTCAGGAAATTTCTGCATACTTTCTGGACGTCTGCACATAGCCTTATATTTTAGGTTCTTCAAAGTAGCCACCTTTTGCTTTGATGACTGCTTTGCACACTCTTGGCATTCTCTTGATGAGCTTCAAGAGGTAGTCACCGGGAATAGTCTTCCAACAATCTTGAAGGAGTTCCCAGAGATGCTTAGCACTTGTTGGCCCTTTTGCCTTCACACTGCGGTCCAGCTCACCCCAAACCATCTCGATTGGGTTCAGTTCTGGTGACTGTGGAGGCCAGGTCATCTGGCATAGCATCCCATCACTCTCCTTCTTGGTCAAATAGCCATTACACAGCCTGGAGGTGTGTTTGGGGTCATTGTCCTGTTGAAAAATAAATGCAAACCGGATGGAAAAGCATGCCGCTGCAAGATGCTATGGTAGCCATGCTGGTTCAGTATGCCTTCAATTTTGAATAAATCCCCAACAGTGTCACCAACAAAGCACCCCCACACCATCACACCTCCTCCTCCATACTTTACGGTGGGAACCAGGCATGTAGAGTCCATCCGTTCACCTTTTCTGCGTCGCACAAAGACACGGTGGTTGGAACCAAAGATCTCAAATTTTGATTCATCAGACCAAAGCACAGATTTCCACTGGTCTAATGTCCATTCCTTGTGTTCTTTAGCCCAAACAAGTCTCTTCTGCTTGTTACCTGTCCTTAGCAGTGGTTTCCTAGCAGCTATTTTACCATGAAGGCCTGCTGCTCAAAGTCTCCTCTTAACAGTTATTGTAGAGAAGTGTCTGCTGCTAAAACTCTGTGTGCATTGACCTGGTCTCTAATCTGAGCTGCTGTTAACCTGCGATTTCTGAGGCAGGTGACTCGGATAAACATATCCTCAGAAGCAGAGGTGACTCTTGGCCTTCCTTTCCTGGGGCGGTCGTCATGTGAGCCAGTTTCTTTGTAGCGCTTGATGGTTTTTGCCACTGCACTTGGGGACACTTTCGAAGTTTTCCCAATTTTTCGGACTGACTGACCTTCATTTCTTAAAGTAATGATGGCCACTCGTTTTTCTTTACTTAGCTGCTTTTTTCTTGCCATAATACAAATTCTAACAGTCTATATTCAGTAGGACTATCAGCTGTGTATCCACCAGATTCTGCTCAACACAACTGATGGTCCCAACCCCATTAATAAGGCAAGAAATCCCACTTATTAAACCTGACAGGGCACACCTGTAAATTGAAAACCATTCCCGGTGACTACCTCTTGAAGCTCATCAAGAGAATGCCAAAAGGTGGCTACTTTGAGGAACCTAGAATATAAGACATAATTTCAGTTGTTTCACACTTTTTTGCTAAGTATATAATTCCACATGTGTTAATTCATAGTTTTGATGCCATACATATATATATATACATACATACACACTGCTCAAAAAAATAAAGGGATAAAGGGAACACTTAAACAACAGAATATAACTGTCATGTCGGACGCTGTTCAGACCAGGTCGTTCGACAGACAGCGGTAATTCCGCTTTTGACCACTATTTGCTCATTGGCGTCGGCTAGATTTTATCTAGCTGTTCCGGGGTTAATTTACCTGATCCTCAGATTGGAAGCTGGGCCATGCCCATTGCCTTTAAATAGCTCTCCTGATCATTGGGCGTCGCCGATTATAGCTTCTGTCTTGTGCGTTGTTATCTCCGTCTGGAGTGGAGAGCTGGTTGCTGGAGATTCGTTGCTGGTGGTGTATTTTCCTTTGTCTTATTTACTCCTTCCTATATTTGTATTTATTTTGCCCTGCACATTTATAGTGTATTCCTGAGTGACTGCGGCGTGGTGTATATTTTCCTTTATCCCTGTCTGTTCTAACTGTGGGTATTGGTGAATTACATCTTCACTGGGTGGTGGGCGGAGGTTTCAGCCTAGGGTTGAAACAGGAGACAGGGTGAGGTTCGAGGCCTGGACATGCACACCATCAGTGTAAACTCCAGGTAGAGGGTCAGTCAGGATTTCCCTAGTCTGAGGGAAATTGCAGGGGCCCGGGTTATTAGCTCTCGCTCACCTAGTCTCCCTGTGACAATAACTCCAAGTAAATCAAACTTCTGTGAAATCAAACTGTCCACTTAGGACGCAACACTGTTTGACAATCAATTTCGCATGCTGTTGTGCAAATGGAATAGACAACAGATGGAAATTCTTGGCAATTATCAAGAAACACTCAATAAAGGAGTGGTTCTGCAGGTGGGGACCACAGACCACATCTCAGTACCAATGCTTTCTGGCTGATGTTTTGGTCACTTTTGAATGTTGGTTGTGATTTCACACTCGTTGTAGCATGAAACGGACTCTACAACCGACACAAGTGACTCAGGTAGTGCAGCTCATCCAGGATGGCACATCAATGAAAGCTGTTGCAAGACGGTTTGCTGTGTCTGTCAGCATAGTGTCCAGAGACTGGAGGCGCTACCAGGAGACAGGCCAGTACACCAGGAGATGTGGAGGGGGCTGTAGGAGGGCATCAACCCAGCAGCAGGACTACTACCTCAACCTATGTGTATAGTTAGACAAATGGAGTCAGAAAAGCTATCTTTTAAAGTATGTAAAAATTGTAATATTTATTCAATTTCAAAATTTTATCAAAAATTACCATATAGAAAATTGTAAAAAGCACAGTCACTAAAGGTCACTACATAGATGAAGGATACAGGTAACACATCCACAAATCCACACTAGTAAAATATAGTCCGACCCGAGGTCTCAGATTCCATAGGGTATATTGAATATGTAATAGTAAGCACTCAATGTCCCACTACAATGCCCAGTAGAAAATGAGTATATAGGACTGAACCTCACCCATAATGGTCGTAGTGTGGAAGTGGAAAGCCAGCCCCTACGTTCGTTTCGCGTAGGCTTCTTCCCCGATACAATCTTCTGTCTCGGGAGAGGAAGTTTAGTCGGAATGTCCAGCCAGGACCAAGTAGATCTGACTGGGTATTGTTGCCTGAATTATAGGAGAGTGCACCTGACATGTTGCCTTTGGAGAAAGTTTTTTGGTGAAGCCAGCGCGTTTTCGAGCCTAATCCCATTTTTGAGAATTTTGTCGTTGTAGAAACTATTAAAACGTTTTTTTGGGTAGTTTAGACCAAAGATTATAGGGGTCGCAAAATCCAGGGTCAACCAAAAATGGTATAGTTCCAATAGGCGCCAATGTGGAAGGAAAGGAGGTTGGTGGAAGATCATTAATTAATAAGTGCTTAATTCGAAAAGTAATCAAGATCACTTCGTCCAATCTAAGAGTGTCATGTGGTTTCGCCTTAGACCATAAATATGGTACTCCCTCAGGCCTCAACAGAGCCAAATCTATGTTATCACGACCTCCCTTTTCATCACTAAATACCATCTTCAACCACCTGCTTAAATGTATGGCCTTACAAAATAGAAATGGGTCAGGAACTCCCAATCCAGCCGAGGAACTTGGGTACGTTATGAGTTTGTAGGGTAACCTAGCTGGCTTTTGTTTCCATATAAATCTAAGTATTAAGGATTTTAAATTCTTGAAAAAAATTGTGGTACATGTACAGGTATCATACTCATAGTATATAAGATTACTGGCATTATGTATGTTTTAAAAACATTAACATGTCCCATCTAAGAAAGTGTAGGTAGGTTATAGGACTTCATCAGAGCTTCCACTTTCTTCAGTAAAGGCAGGGCCGTATTTACCACTAGGCACTTGAGGGCACGTGCCTAGGGCGGCAGGAAGCGGGGGGGCGCGGCACCTGAACAAGGTTTTTTTTTTTTTTTCTTTTTTTTTTTTTTTTCAATAGTCCGGGGCTTGCCCTCCCTCCTCACTCCTCCCTCCGCCCTCCGCCCTCCTCCCTCCGCCCTCCTCCCTCCTCCTCTCTGCTTCCTCCTCCCACTTACGTCTTCTGGCTGCTGCGGGTCTCGGATCCCACTGCCAGAAACGGAAACACGTCACATCATAGGCCCCGCCCCCTCCTCGCTGAGGCGCCAAGTTCAGTTTCTGCCTGACAGTCCCCCCGCCCACCTCAGTGTCCTGGATGCTGGGGATCACATCCTGATCACGTCCCTCTGCTGTATCCCGGCCGGACTGCTGGTGCCTTGGCTGGGGATCAGAAAGGCTGAAGCCTTGTGCTCATCAGGACCTGCGAGCGGCTGGCGGTGGGGGGCCCCATCCCGGGCTATGGGAGAAGAGCAGCTGAAACTCCTGGAGTTATTGGGAGAAGCCTCCACCTGGATCCCGGCAATGTACTGCGAAGTGCTGAAGCCCAGAACAGCCGTCAGCACAGCCTTGGCACCTGCATGCCTCTCTCCAGGAATCCAGGCTGGATGATCCTCCATCAAGCTGCCAGCCTTCTCTTTACCGGGACGTGGATAGTGTAAGTGCACGGCAGGGGCTCTGTGATGGGGGCGGTATAGCCGGGGAGCAGTGCACTGATCAAAAGAGAGTGTGTTGGAGAGAAAGGTAATGATGTGTGAAACGTCTTGGGGGAGGAATGGGGGCTGGTACTGCTCTGTGCACCTCCAGGGGATGCCATGGTCCCAGTAATGCCTGCCAGTCCTGGCACCTTCATCATGTCACTGTGCCGTCAGCAGATGGTCTGCAGCCGCCTGTCATGTAGGGGTCACTATGGGGGATAATACTAGATGGTCCCTAGAAGGTCATGGACAGCTCCAATATGAGCCCTGCCATCCATAATGGCACTACCCTGGCATACGGTCTGCACCTACATGTGGGGTTGTCAGCATTTATGACAGATTGTTATTGTGACATTTCTGATATTTAGCAGCTTGTCCACCATTTTCTTTTAGGCAGCGCTGTACATAGTGGGGATGGGATGTATGGCACTGTAAGGGTGAGTGTCCACGGTCAGTAAACGCTGCTTGTTTGACGCTGCGCAGAGCTGCAGCGTCAAACACGCAGCGTCCAGATGTTCCAGCATAGTGGAGGGGATTTTATGAAATCCCGTGTCCACTATGCGTGGAAACCCGCACGCGTCGGCCCTGCGACTCCAGACATGCTGCGCTTCTTTTCAGATCGCAGCATGTCCGTGCTACCTGTGGCGACGCTGCGTCGCTGCAGGTAATATCACAGGGCCCTATGGCGAGGGGTGCGATGATCCCGGATGTGTACTGTACACATCCGGGATCATCGCATCCCAGAAAGAGGGCGGGTTTAGCACCGAGCGGCGATACCGCCGGCCATCCTGAACGTGGACACACACCCTTAGTCTATGTTCACATATTGCATTTTTTTAATGCAAATTTAAAGCTGCATTTAAGCTGCTTACAAAAAGCAGTTTTTGCTGTGTTTTGTTGTATCTCATGCATGTTGATAAAGTTTAGTACCCCTCCACCTCCCCAAAAAAGTCTGATTTAACTCTCAGGTTTTTGCACCAAAAACTGCTACTTGCGATTTCTGCTGCGTTTTTAAAAAGTGCAGCATGTTACTTTCAGCTTTTTTTTTTTTTTTTAAACAAAGGCATAAAAACCGCTGAAAGTGACATGTTGCAGTTTTTAAAAACACAGCAGTTTTCCAAATCAGTCAGGGAAATAAAACCAAAGTGTGTGCATGAGATTTCTGAAATCTCATACACTTTCCTGATACTGTAAAACGCAGCTTAAAACTTGCATAAAAAAGCAGCAAAAAACCCTGCAAAAATACAACATGTGAACACAGCCTTATTAGTAATGTTTTAGGGTAAGTTCACACTGGGTGTTTTTGCTGCGTTTTTTGCTGCTTTGTTATGCTAATTTTCAGCTGCTTTTTGCAGTACCAGCAGAGCCTGAGATTTCAGAAATCTCATGCACACACCTTGTTTTTTTGTGTGATCAGCATTTTGTGCTTTTTTTGGACATAGAGCATGTCACTTCTTTCAGTGTTTTTCCAGCGTTTTCCACCCTTGTACTTGAATGGATGGTGAAAAAACGCTGCAAATACGCAGGTTGACTTTTCTTGCAGCGTATTTGCTGCAGAAAAGTCAAGGACAGCTGGATGGGACCTCACACTCGGCTCTGCTACCTCCAGATAGCAGGCTGCATGATGCATCCATACAGAGCATCCAGCAGAGCGGACCCGACATTGCAGTATTTGACATGCTGTCATATGCATGACAGCGCAGCAAACACTGCTTCTGATCAGCGGTGAAATGGTCCCCACTGGTCAGAGAGCTGCGGTTCCCACAGTGTCAGGAGCCAGCGGCACGACAGGGAGTCAGAGAATTATTTCAGTTCTATCCCCCCCTTCTTATGAAAAAATGGACCCTCTATGAAAATAGGTCTACTACAATGGTGAGGTCAAACCATTTTTTATCTTGAGCACTGGTATACACGAGCACTTTATACACGTGGTTTTCTTTGTGTCCATGATTTTAGTGTTGTATTAGAAGTTATGTTTTAATAAGGGAGACTCTCCTAGCTATACTCAGTTATGCCATACAAATTCATCAGATTAAATTAGGCCATGTTCACATGATCCTTTTTTTGCTGCGGTTTTTTTCAGGTCCTGATTTGGAAAATCCGCAGTGCAAAACAGCACTGCTGATTTTCCTGCGGTTTCCTCTGCGGGTTTTCAACAGCACTTTCCTATTGGTGCATGTTGAAAACAGGAGCGGAATCCGCAGAAAGAATAGACATGGTACTTCTTTTTTTCCACAGCAAATCAGGACCTTTTTTTTCGGGATTTTCAGCAACGTGGGCACAGCGGTTTCTGTTTTCCATAGGGTAACATTGTACTGTACCCTGCATGGAAAACGGCTGCGGATCCGCAGCCGCAAAACCGCTGCGGATCCTCAGCAAAAAAAGGATCGTGTGAACATGGCCTTAGAGAGCTGCTGTGAAAATACCATTAGAAAGATTAAACATTTTAAAGCTGCTGGTGTCTCTGGAGTCTGTGAACCCCAAGATGCAGGATTCTCCAGCTGCCCCTAACATACCCCTGCGGGTGTATGGGCTGTACCGTCTGGGTCCAGGCGCACGCCCAGTGCTCATATTGAAGCTGGCCCGTACACCTGATAAGCCCCCACAATGCTCCGGACCGGAACTGACGTCCGGCTCCGCGTCATACTATGAGGAGGAGGCGGGAACTTTAACATAGGGGGTGAGAAAAGAAGGAATGATAACGCCCAGCGGGGCGTGATAAGAGCAGCAAGGGGGAGAGATTGGAGACTGTCCGTCCCTGTCTACGCCGTAGCCTGGAGCCCTCATTATCAGAGGAATATGTCAGTTAATACATTTTTTTCCTGAAGTTTTATAGTGTAGTTTTAGATCAGAGGGGTTGTTAGGCATGAGCTAGCTAGGTGCAGGGACATGTAGTGATGGCTACTTGTGGACATGTGCGGCACTTGCAGTTTTGCACTTGTGGTGAGACAAAAAAACACTGCTAGCCGGATCATGGCAAGTGCCACACATGTCCGCAAGTCCCATATTGAACGAATGAGGCCGAACACAGTGTTGCTCTAGGTGATCCGTTACGTGGCAGATGCAGAAAAACTGCTGGATCTGCCGCAAATGGCAAAAATTGCTGATGTCAAAGTAGTCTCAAGGTACCGTCACATTAAGCGACACTGCAACGATATCGACAACGATATCGATCTCTGCAGCGTCGCTGTGTGGTCGCTGGAGAGCTATCACACAGACAGCTCTCCAGCGACGAACGATGCCGAAGTCCCCGGGTAACAAGGGTAAACATCGGGTTACTAAGCGCAGGGCCGCGCTTAGTAACCCGATGTTTACCCTGGTTACCAGTGTAAATGTAAAAAAAAAACAAACACTACATACTTACATTCTGGTGTTTGCCGCGTCCCCCGGCGTCCGCTTCCCTGCACTGTGTAAGCGCCGGCCCTAAAGCAGAGCGGTGACGTCACCGCTGTGCTCTGCTTTCCGGCCGGCACTGACACATTCAGTGCAGGAAGCTCTGAGCAGCAGCGCGGACGCCGGGGGACGTGACACATCAGAAGGTGAGTATGTACTGTGTTTTTTTTTTTTTTTTTACTTTTACAATGGTAACCAGGGTAAATATCAGGTTACTAAGCGCAGCCCTGCGCTTAGTAACCCGATATTTACCCTGGTTGCCATTGTAAAACATCGCTGGCATCGTTGCTTTTGCTGTCAAACACAACGATACAAGCCGATCTGACGACCAAATAAAGTTCTGGACTTCTAGCTCTGACCAACGATATCACAGCAGGATCCAGATAGCTGCTGCGTGTCAAACACAACGATATCGCTATCCAGGACGCTGCAACGTCACGGATCGCTATCGTTATCGTTGGAAAGTTGGTCAGTGTGAAGGTACCTTACGTCACTGTCGACAGTATCTGCATTAGTCATACCAATGGGGGAGGCAGCACGAAAAGTGCCTAGGGCAGCAGAAACTCTAAATACGGCCCTGGCACCAGCAGTCCGGCCGGGATACAGCAGAGGGACGTGATCAGGATGTGATCCCCAGCATCCAGGACACTGAGGTGGGCGGGGGGACTGTCAGGCAGAAACTGAACTTGGCGCCTCAGCGAGGAGGGGGCGGGGCCTATGATGTGACGTGTTTCCGTTTCTGGCAGTGGGATCCGAGACCCGCAGCAGCCAGAAGACGTAAGTGGGAGGAGGAAGCAGAGAGGAGGAGGGCGGAGGGAGGAGTGAGGAGGGAGGGCAAGCCCCGGACTATTGAAAAAAAAAAAAAAACCTTGTTCAGGTGCCGCGCCCCCCCGCTTCCTGCCGCCCTAGGCACGTGCCCTCAAGTGCCTAGTGGTAAATACGGCCCTGCCAGGCAGCATTGCTTAGTTCAGTGGAGGACAACTGTAATGAGAGGCAGACACAGTTAGTAGGCCCAAATAATAAAGTGGGCAAAATAAAGTTCAAAATTGGTAACAGGAGTAAACAGGCGGCACTGCTTTGTTCAGTGGAGGAGAACACCTTTGAGCGGCAGACACCGTTAGTAGGCCCAACCCAACTAGTAGGCCCTATGCAGTTTAATATTACAAATGAAGGCCGAAAGCCTGAAGATTAAAGGTCAGGAAAATAACACAGGACAACACCAAGGTGCAGCACACACCGTTAGTAGGCCCCAACCACCAAACTTTTTAAAAAACAGCACTTAATGAGAGCCAGAAGGTTGAAGCTCAGATTTATACAGTGGAGGACAACACCAGGGAGCGGCAGACACCGTTAGTAGGCCCCAACCACCAAACTTTTTAAAAAACAGCACTTAATGAGAGCCAGAAGGTTGAAGCTCAGATTTATACAGTGGAGGACAACACCAGGGAGCGGCAGACACCGTTAGTAGGCCCCAACCACCAAACTTATATTTTTTTAAAAAGCACTTAATGAGAGCCAGAAGGTTGAAGCTCAGATTTATACAGTGGAGGACAACACCAAGGAGCGGCAGACACCGTTAGTAGGCCCCAACCACCAAACTTTTTAAAAAACAGCACTTAATGAGAGCCAGAAGGTTGAAGCTCAGATTTATACAGTGGAGGACAACACCAGGGAGCGGCAGACACCGTTAGTAGGCCCCAACCACCAAACTTTTTAAAAAACAGCACTTAATGAGAGCCAGAAGGTTGAAGCTCAGATTTATACAGTGGAGGACAACACCAGGGAGCGGCAGACACCGTTAGTAGGCCCCAACCACCAAACTTTTTTTTTTTTAAACAGCACTTAATGAGAGCCAGAAGGTTGAAGCTCAGATTTATACAGTGGAGGACAACACCAGGGAGCGGCAGACACCGTTAGTAGGCCCCAACCACCAATTTTTTGTTAAAAAGCACTTAATGAGAGACAGAAGGTTGAAGCTCAGATTTATACAGTGGAGGACATTTTGAATTAGGGACTGCAGACAGACTTAGTAGGCTGTCCCCTGTGGACCATGCATCCACCACATTAACCCATTGCGCCGTAATGGACACGTAACTGTCATGATCTCAATGGCAAGAGATCATAGCATAAGCATATATATAGGAACTAGCTCTTGGAAGATGGGAACTGAGCTGACCATGAACTAAACCTAACGCACAACTAGCAGTGGCCGGGTAGCATGCCTACGTTGATTCTAGATGCCCAGCACCAGCCGGAGGACTAAATAATGCTAGCAGAGGAAAATATCAGTCCTAGCTCACCTCTAGAGAAATACCCCGAAAGGAGACAGAGGCCCCCCACATGTATTGGCGGTGAATAAAGATGAAATAACAAACGTAGTATGAAAATAGGTTTAGCAAATTTGAGGTCCACTTACTACATAGCAGAAGACAGAAAGGACACTTTCATGGTCAGCTGAAAACCCTATCAAAACACCATCCAGAAATTACTTTAAAACTCTGGCATTAACTCATAACACCAGAGTGGCAATTACTGTTCACAAGAGCTTTCCAGACACAGTAACGAAACTACAGCTGTGAACTGGAACAAAAATGCAAAAACAAACATGGACAAGAGTCCAACTTATCTAGTAGTTGTCTAGGAGCAGGAACAAGCACAGAGAGGCTTCTGATAACATTGTTGACCGGCAAGCAACTAACAGAGCAGCAAGGTTATATAGCGACTCCCACATCTTGATGGGAACAGGTGAACAGAGAAGATGAAAACACCAGTTCAATTCCACCAGTAGCCACCGGGGGAGCCCAGAATCCAAACCCACAACACGTAACCTTCCGTGGCCATGCCTACAGGTCCATGCGTCTGTTGTCAGGTGCACCTTTGTACTCACAGATTGCCAGAGTGCATGGACAATGCAGTCTTTTACATGCTGGTGGAGGGTTGGGATGGCTTTTCTCGCAAAAGAAGTGTCCACTTGTTAGCTTGTAGCGTGGTACAGCGTAGTCCATCATGGCTTTATTAATATTAAATAAAATATATAAATAGGCTCTATGAACTTTTAAATAGGTTCCAGGGGTACACGGGCAGCATTGGTGTGGTCAGTGGAGGAGGATTGCAAGGAGGGACCGCAGACAGGCTTACTAGGCCTAAAATAACTAAAAATAGGCTCAAGGCACTTAGAGTTATCTCGCAGGGGTACACAGGCAGCATTGTTGTGGTCAGTGGAGGAGGATTGCAAGGAGGGACCGCAGACAGGCTTACTAGGCCTAAAATAAATAAAAATAGGCTCTATGCAGTTTAAAATAGGTTCCAGTGGTACACGGGCAGCTTTGGTGTGGTCAGCGGAGGAGGATTGCAAGGAGGGACCGCAGACAGGCTTACTAGGCCTAAAATAACTAAAAATAGGCTCAAGGCACTTAGAGTTATCTCGCAGGGGTACACAGGCAGCATTGTTGTGGTCAGTGGAGGAGGATTGCAAGGAGGGACTGCAGACAGGCTTACTAGGCCTAAAATAACTAAAAATAGGCTCAAGGCATTTAGAGTTCTCGCAGGGGACACAGGCAGCATTGTTGTGGTCAGTGGAGGAGGATTGCAAGGAGGGACCGCAGACAGGCTTACTAGGCCTAAAATAAATAAAAATAGGCTCTATGCAGTTTTAAATAGGTTCCAGGGGTACACGGGCAGCATTGGTGTGGTCAGCGGAGGAGGATTGCAAGGAGGGACCGCAGACAGGCTTACTAGGCCTAAAATAAATAAAAATAGGCTCAAGGCACTTAGAGTTATCTCGCAGGGGTACACAGGCAGCATTGGTGTGGTCAGCGGAGGACGATTGCAAGGAGTGTCTGACACAGTTAGTACTCACAAAAAATAAATAGATGTTAATGTCTCGCAAAACAACAACAACAAAAAAAAGTGTGGCATACTTAGGTACAGGGGTGGGCTCATCTGCTGAGTTTCTGACATAGTAATTTGGCAGTAAGTATTTACTGGTGTCAATATAGGACACTGACCCAGACTACTTTAACTAGCATCATAGATGTCAACAAATTGGTATTGTCAGTGCCAGGCATTGAATGATGTCAGTGCATAGACTAAACATAATTTTGCACGTGGTAGAGCACAGTTTGAGCTGGGGGGGGTGAACTCTCTTGTGGCCGGCGGTACCGTCCCAGGGCCCCTCATGTTACAACGGTGTGTCTGACGTTGGGTGCGCGCCACCACTGCCAGAGACACTTTATTGTACTATGAGGGACCCAGTGGCAGTGCCGTCAACCAAAAGCGGGCACACCCACCTCTTCAGACAAACGGCACTCTAACGGGTGCTTGCGCCAAGTGGCGAGACCACGGCCCCGTGGGGGGAGTTTTCCCATTGAGGGAGGTGTAAACATGTTGTATACTGGACAAACAGCTGCTGCTAATTAAGAGATTGGAACACTCAGTAAGACCAGTCCACAAGCAAGACCTTTTTATAGGAAAGCTAGGTGTCAGCCGGGAAAGGTGGGGCAAAATAATTTGAAATCCAGGAGTGGTTCATATTAATGAAGGTTAGATCATCCACATTTTGGGTAGCCAGACGAGTCCTTTTTTCGGTTAATATTGAACCAGCAGCACTGAATACTCTTTCTGATAGCACACTAGCTGCTGGGCAAGCAAGCTCCTGCAATGCATATTCTGCCAATTCAGGCCAGGTGTCTAATTTGGATGCCCAGTAATCAAATGGGAATGACGGTTGAGGGAGAACATCGACAAGGGATGAAAAATAGTTAGTAACCATACTGGACAAATGTTGTCTCCTGTCACTTTGAATAGATGCTGCAGTACCTGTCCTGTCTGCGGTCATTGCGAAATCACTCCACAACCTGGTCAGAAAATCCCTCTGTCCAACGCCACTTCTGATTTGTGCACCTCTAACACCTCTGCCCTGTAGCCCCCTGCAGCTCGTGTGAGAATCATCACCGGCGCTGGGAATGCCTGAATCAAACGGTCTACAAGAGTTGCTTGTTTGGTTGCTAATATTTGTTTGAGGTTCTCATGTGGCATAATATTTTGCAATTTGCCTTTATAGCGAGGGTCAAGGATGCAGGCCAACCAGTAATCGTCATTGCTCATCATTTTAATAATGCGTGGGTCCCTTTTGAGGATACGTAAGGCATAATCCGCCATGTGGGCCAAAGTTCCAGTTGTCAAATCTGCGGTTGTGCTGGTTTGAGGGGCAGTTACAGGCAAATCTACGTCACTTGTCTCCCTTAAAAAACCAGAACCCGGCCTTGCAACGCCACTAATTTATGTTGGCCCAGGAGAAGCTTCCTCATTAAAAAAGTACTCATCCCCATCATCCTCCTCGTCCTCCTCATCCTCTTCGCCCGCTACCGCGTCCTCTACACGGCCCTGACCAGACAATGGCTGACTGTCATCAAGGCTTTCCTCTTCCTCGGCTGCAGACGCCTGCTCCTTTATGTGCGTCAAACTTTGCATCAGCAGACGCATTAGGGGGATGCTCATGCTTATTATGGCGTTGTCTGCACTAACCAGCTGTGTGCATTCCTCAAAACACTGAAGGACTTGACACAGGTCTTGTAGCTTCGACCACTGCACACCTGACAACTCCATGTCTGCCATCCAACTGCCTGCCCGTGTATCCTCCCACAAATACATAACAGCACGCCTCTGTTCGCACAGTCTCTGAAGCATGTGCAGTGTGGAGTTCCACCTTGTTGCAACGTCGATGATTAGGCGATGCTGGGGAAGGTTCAAAGACCGCTGATAGTTCTGCATATGGCTGGAGTGTACGGGCGAACGGCGGATATGCGAGCAAAGTCTGCGCACTTTGAGGAGCAGGTCGGGTAACCCCGGATAACTTTTCAGGAAGCACTGCACCACCAGGTTTAAGGTGTGAGCCAGGCAAGGAATGTGTTTCAGTTGGGAAAGGGCTATGGCAGCCATGAAATTCCTTCCGTTATCACTCACTACCTTGCCTGCCTCAAGATGTACAGTGCCCAGCCATGACTGAGTTTCTTTCTGCAAGAACTCGGACAGAACTTCCGCGGTGTGTCTGTTGTCGCCCAAACACTTCATTGCCAATACAGCCTGCTGACGCTTGCCACTAGCTGTCCCATAATGGCACACCTGGTGTGCAACAGTGGCAGCTGCGGATGGAGTGGATGTGCGACTGCGGTCTGTGGACGAGCTCTCGCTTCTGCAGGAGGACGAGGAAGAGGAGGGGGGGCGAACGCCTACAGCCAACTCTTTCCTTGACCGTGGGCTAGGCAGAACTGTCCCAATATTGCTGGCCCCTGTGGACCCTGCATCCACCACATTCACCCAGTGTGCCGTGATGGACACGTAACGTCCCTGGCCATGCCTACTGGTCCATGCATCTGTTGTCAGGTGCACCTTTGTAGTCACAGACTGCCTGAGTGCATGGACGATGCGGTCTTTAACATGCTGTTGGAGGGCTGGGATGGCTTTTCTAGAAAAGAAGTGCCGACTGGGTAGCTCGTAGCATGGTACAGCGTAGTCCATCAGCGCTTTGAAAGCTTCGCTTTCAACTAACCGGTAGAGCATCATCTCTAATGAGATTAGTCTAGCAATGTGGGCGTTCAAACCCTGTGTACGCGGATGCGAGGATGAGTACTTCCTTTTCCTAACAAGAGTCTCATGTAGGGTGAGCTGGACTGGAGAGCTGGAGATCGTGGAACTAGCGGTGGTGCCGGTGGACATGGGTGAGAGGGTTGGAGATGGTATTCTTGCCGGTGCCCTACATGCAGTGTTTCCTACTACTAACCTGGTGATTCCCTGACTGCTTTGGCCTGGCGACGAAAGCTGCACAGATACTGCAGGTGGTGCGGGAAATGGTGGGCTTACGGGGAGGGAAGGGATGTAGCGTTGCTGACTAGCTTCATTGGCCGAGGGTGCTGCAACCTTTAGGGACGTTTGGTAGTTAGTCCAGGCTTGCAAATGCATGGTGGATAAATATCTATGCATGCAACTTGTATTTAGACTTTTAAGATTCTGACCTCTGCTTAACCCCTTAATCCCGTATGACGTACTATACCGTCGAGGTGGGGTGGGCCTTAATTCCCGGTGACGGTATAGTACGTCATACGCGATCGGCCGCGCTCACGGGGGGAGCGCGGCCGATCGCGGCCGGGTGTCGGCTGCATATCGCAGCTGACATCCGGCACTATGTGCCAGGAGCGGTCACGGACCGCCCCCGGCACATTAACCCCCGGCACACCGCGATCAAACATGATCGCGGTGTACCGGCGGTACAGGGAAGCATCGCGCAGGGAGGGGGCTCCCTGCGTGCTTCCCTGAGACGATCGGTACAAGGTGATGTACTCACCTCGTACCGAACGTCTTCTCCCTGCAGGCCCCGGATCCAAAATGGCCGAGGGGCTGTATCCGGGTCCTGCAGGGAGCACTTCCGGGTCGGAGCAGGCTGCAGTTGAAAGCTGCAGCCTGCACGGCTGTAAGTGAGATCGGAGATCTCACAGAGTGCTGTGCACACTGTGAGATCAGCGATCTGTAATGTCCCCCCCTGGGACAAAGTAAAAAAGTAAAAAAAAAAATTTCCACATGTGTAAAAAAAAAAAAAAAAAAAAATTCCTAAATAAATAATAATAAAAAAAAAAAATATTATTCCCATAAATACATTTCTTTATCTAAAAAAAACAAACAAAAACAATAAAAGTACACATATTTAGTATCGCCGCGTCCGTAACGACCCAACCTATAAAACTGGCCCACTAGTTAACCCCTTCAGTAAACACCGTAAGAAAAAAAATAAAAAAACGAGGCAAAAAACAACGCTTTATTACCATACCGCCGAACAAAAAGTGGAATAACACGCGATCAAAAAGACGGATATAAATAACCATGTTACCGCTGAAAACGTCATCTTGTCCCGCAAAAAACGAGCCGCCATACAGCATCATCAGCAAAAAAATAAAAAAGTTATAGTCCTCAGAATAAAGCGATGCCAAAATAATTATTTTTTCTATAAAATAGTTTTTATCGTATAAAAGCGTCAAAACATAAAAAAATGATATAAATGAGGTATCGCTGTAATCGTACTGACCCGACGAATAAAACTGCTTTATCAATTTTACCAAGCACAGAACGGTATAAACGCCTCTCCCAAAAGAAATTCATGAATAGCTGGTTTTTGGTTATTCTGCCTCACAAAAATCGGAATAAAAAGTGATAAAAAATGGTCACGTGTCCGAAAATGTTACCAATAAAAACGTCAACTCGTCCCGCAAAAAACAAGACCTCACATGACTCTGTGGACCAAAATGTGGAAAAATTATAGGTCTCAAAATGTGGAGACGCAAAAACTTTTTTGCTATAAAAAGCGTCTTTTAGTCTGGTTTCACACTTGCGTTTTTATCTGCATGCGTTTTTAAAAAAACCACATGTGTGAAAAAAATGCATGTAAACGCGGTAAAACGCATGCGTTTTTATAGAAAAACACAAGAAAACAAGAAAAAAACAAAAAACCCTAACCCTACCCCTAACCTGAAATACGTGGCACTGAAATACGTGGCACTGAAATATACGTTTATATACGTATATACGTATATAAGTGCCACGATATTTCAGTGGCCACGTATTTAAGTGCCACGTATTTAAGTGCCACGTATTTAAGTGCCACGTATTTAAGTGCCACGTATTTAAGTGCCACGTATTTAAGTGCCACGTATTTAAGTGCCACGTATTTAAGTGCCACGTATTTAAGTGCCACGTATTTAAGTGCCACGTATTTAAGTGCCACGTATTTAAGTGCCACGTATTTAAGTGCCACGTATTTAAGTGCCACGTATTTAAGTGCCACGTATTTAAGTGCCACGTATTTAAGTGCCACGTATTTAAGTGCCACGTATTTAAGTGCCACGTATTTAAGTGCCACGTATTTAAGTGCCACGTATTTAAGTGCCACGTATTTAAGTGCCACGTATTTAAGTGCCACGTATTTAAGTGCCACGTATTTAAGTGCCACGTATTTAAGTGCCACGTATTTAAGTGCCACGTATTTTTCAGTGCCTGAAATACGTGGCACTGAAATACGTGGCACTTAAATACGTGGCACTTAAATACGTGGCACTTAAATATCGTGGCACTTAAATACGTGGCACTTAAATACGTGGCACTTAAATACGTGGCACTTAAATACGTGGCTCTTATATACGTGGCACTTATGACTGTCAGAAAATGTTCAGTAAACGGTTAGGGGTGAGGTTAGGGGTAGGGTTTCAGGTAGAATTGGGGAGTTTCCACTGTTCAGGCACATCAGGGGCTCTCCAAACGCGACATGGCGTCCAATCTCAATTCCAGCCAATTCTGCGTTGAAAAAGTAAAACAGTGCTCCTTCCCTTCCGAGCTCTCCCGTGCGTCCAAAAAGGGGTTTACCCCAACATATGGGGTATCAGCGTACTAGGGACAAATTGAACAACAACTTCTGGGGTCCAAGTTCTCTTGTTATCCTTGGGAAAATAAAAATTTGGGGGGCTAAAAATCATTTTTGTGGGAAAAAAAATGTTTTATTTTCACGGCTCTGCGTTGTAAACTGTAGTGAAACACTTGGGGGTTCAAAGTTCTCACAACACATCTAGATAAGTTCCTTGGGAGGTCTAGTTTCCAATATGGGGTCACTTGTGGGGGGTTTGTACTATTTGGGTACATCAGGGGCTCTGCAAATGCAACGTGACGCCTGCAGACCAATCCATTTAAGTCTGCATTCCAAATGGCGCTCCTTCCCTTCCGAGCTCTGTCATGCGCCCAAACAGTGGTTCCCCCCCACATAGGGGGTATCAGCGTACTCAGGACAAATTGGACAACAACTTTTAGGGTCCAATTTATCCTGATACCCTTGTGAAAATACAAAACTGGGGGCTAAATTTCATTTTTGTGAAAAAAAAAAAAAAAATTTATTTTCACGGCTCTGCGTTATAAACTGTAGTGAAACACTTGGGGGTTCAAAGCTCTCAAAACACATCTAGATAAGTTCCTTAGGGGGTCTACTTTCCAAAATGGTGTCACTTGTGGGGGGGTTTAATGTTTAGGCACATCAGGGGCTCTCCAAACGCAACATGGCATCCCATCTTAATTCCAGTCAATTTTGCATTGAAAAGTAAAATAGCGCTTCTTCCCTTCTGAGCTCTGCTATGCGCCCAAACAATGGTTTACACCCACATATGGGGTATCGTCGTACTCAGGACAAATTGCACAACAATTTTTGGGGTCCAATTTCTTCTCTCACCCTTGGGAAAATAAAAAATTGGGGGTGAAAAGATCATTTTTGTGAAAAAATATGATTTTTTATTTTTACGGCTCTGCATTATAAACTTCTGTAAAGCACTTGTTGGGTCAAAGTGCTCACCACACATCTAGATAAGTTCCTTAGGGGGTCTACTTTCCAAAATGGTGTCACTTGTTAGGGGTTTCAATGTTTAGGCACATCAGGGGCTCTCCAAATGCAACATGGCGTCCCATCTCAATTCCAGTCAATTTTGCATTGAAAAGTCAAATGGCGCTCCTTTGCTTCCAAGCTCTGCCATGCGCCCAAACTGTGGTTTACCCCCACATATGGGGTATCAGCGTACTCAGGACAAATTGTACAACAACTTTTGGGGTCTATTTTCTCCTGTTACCCTTGGTAAAATAAAACAAATTGGAGCTGAAATAAATTTTGTGTGAAAAAAAGTTAAATGTTCATTTTTATTTAAACATTCCAAAAATTCCTGTGAAACACCTGAAGGGTTAATAAACTTCTTGAAAGTGGTTTTGAGTACCTTGAGGGGTGCAGTTTTTAGAATGGTGTCACACTTGGGTATTTTCTGTCATATAGACCCGTCAAAATGACTTCAAATGAGATGTGGTCCCTAAAAAAAAATGGTGTTGTAAAAATGAGAAATTGCTGGTCAACTTTTAACCCTTATAACTCCGTCACAAAAAAAAATTTTGGTTCCAAAATTGTGCTGATGTAAAGTAGACATGTGGGAAATGTTATTTATTAAGTATTTTGTGTGACATATGTCTGTGATTTAAGGGCATAAAAATTCAAAGTTGGAAAATTGCGAAATTTTCAAAATTTTCGCCAAATATTCGTTTTTTTCACAAATAAACGCAAGTTATATCGAAGAAATTTTACCACTAACATGAAGTACAATATGTCACGAGAAAACAATGTCAGAATCGCCAAGATCCGTTGAAGCGTTCCAGAGTTATAACCTCATAAAGGGACAGTGGTCAGAATTGTAAAAATTGGCCTGGTCATTAACGTGCAAACCACCCTCGGGGCTTAAGGGGTTAAGGTAGTTGAACATTTTTGACAGATGACTTTGCGCTGATCATTTGGATGTTGTTTAAAAAAATGCCAGACTGCACTCTTTCTACTATCGGATACCTTTTCAGGCATTGCAGACTGAGCTTCTTTAACCGGATGGCCACGCTGTCCTCCAACTGGTTTTGGTTTTGCCACGCGTTTTTGGCCAGATACGGGCCCGGCAGATGGAACCTGTTGTGATGTTGATGCCTGCTGCGGCTCCTCCTCCACTTCAGAACTACTGCCGCCTGCACCCTGTTCCCCCAATGGCTGCCAATCGGGGTGAACAACTGGGTCATCTATGACCTCCTCTTCTATCTCATGTGCAACTTCGTCTGTGTCACCGTGTAAGCCGGTGGTATAGCGTTCGTGACGGGGCACCATAGTCTCAGCTGGGTTTGATTCTGGCTCAGTATACTGCGAGGGCAATGTTCTGGTCTGAGTCAAAGGAACAGCATAGTAATCTGGCTGTAGCTGTGCATCTGTGCACTCCATGTCCGATTCAACTTCTAATGGGCATGGCCTGTTAACTGTTTCACTGTCTAACCCAGGAACGGTATGTGTAAAGAGCTCCATGGAGTAACCCGTTGTGTCTCCTGACGCATCCTTCTCTCTTGTTCTGGGTGAAGAAGACAAGGAAGCGACTTGTCCCTGACCGTGAACATCCACTAACGACGCGCTGCTTTTACATTTTGCACTTTCAGAAGAGGAGGCAAAAGAGCTAGAGGCTGAGTCAGCAAGGAAAGCCAAAAATTGTTCTTGCTGCTCTGGCTTTAAAAGCGGTTTTCCTACTCCCAGAAAAGGGAGCGTTCGAGGCCTTGTGTAGCCAGACGACGAACCTGGCTCAACAACTCGAGACTTAGGTGCTGTACTGCTTTTACCACGAATACCTGATGCTTCACCACCACTACCATCATTACCAGCTGACAATGACCGCCCACGGCCACGACCTCTTCCACCTGACTTCCTCATTGTTTGCAAAACGTAACCAAAGTAACGGTATTTGTTACTGTAAAACGACTTATAAGGTGAACTCTAACTTCTGTAGGATTTATATACACCTTTATAGGTGGCTGACACTGAAAGGAAAACCAGGCCCAATGTTACACACTAGGTTTTCTGTGCCCCAATAATTTGAGACAGATGGCACACACACGACCGGCACTCAAGCAGAAATGCCAATCTTAATCTCCCACTATTTTTTTTTTTCAGGGAGAATAAAAAAATAAAATAAAAATGGCCCAGTATTACACACTGGTTTTCTGTGGCACACAATGAGAGACAGATGCCACACACAGCAATGGCACAGAGGCAGACTTGCCAATCTTTATCTCCCACTATTAATTTTTTTTTTCAGGGAGAATTTACAAAAAAAAAAAAATGGCCCAGTATTACACACTGGTTTTTTGTGGCACGCAATGAGAGACAGATGCCACACACAGCAATGGCTCAGAGGCAGACTTGCCAATCTTTATCTCCCACTATTTATTTATTTTTTTTCAGGGATAATTTACAACAAAAAAAAATGGCCCAGTATTACACACTGGTTTTCTGTGGCACACAATGAGAGACAGATGCCACACACAGCAATGGCACAGAGGCAGACTTGCCAATCTTTATCTCCCACTATTTATTTATTTTTTTCAGGGATAATTTACAAAAAAAAAATGGCCCAGTATTACACACTGGTTTTCTGTGGCACACAATGAGAGACAGATGCCACACACAGCAATGGCACAGAGGCAGACTTGCCAATCTTTATCTCCCACTATTTTTTTTTTTCAGGGAGAATTTACAAAAAAAAAAAAAAATGGCCCAGTATTACACACTGGTTTTCTCTGGCACACTATGAGACAGATGCCACACACAGCAATGGCACAGAGGCAGACTTGCCAATCTTTATCTCCCACTATTTATTTATTTTTTTCAGGGATAATTTACAAAAAAAGAAAAAATGGCCCAGTATTACACACTGGTTTTCTGTGGCACACTATGAGAGACAGATGCCACACACAGCAATGGCACAGAGGCAGACTTGCCAATCTTTATCTCCCACTTTTTTTTTTTTTCAGGGATAATTTACAAAAAAAAAATGGCCCAGTATTACACACTAGGTTTTCTGTGGCACATAATGAGAGACAGATGCCACACACAGCACTGGCACAGAGGCAGACTTGCCAATCTTTATCTCCCTGCAGTAATCTCAGAAAAGTATGGCAGGCAGCTATAAAAAGGACTGCTGCACACAAAAGTGTGGACAAACAAACATGATAGCTGTGCAGAAAGGAAGGAACAACAGGATTTGTGCTTTGAAAAAAGCAGTTGGTTTGCACAGCGGCACACAGTAACGCAGCTATCAGGGAGCTTTCTAGGGCAGCCCAATGAGCTACAGCGCTGAGGAAAAAAAATCTAGCCTCCACTGTCCCTGCAAACAAAAGGTGGTGTTGGACAGTGGAAATCGCTACAGCACAAGCGGTTTGGGGGTGAATGTACCCTGCCTAACGCTCTCCCTGCTTCTGACGAAGCGGCAGCAACCTCTCCCTACGCTCAGATCAGCAGCAGTAAGATGGCGGTCGGCGGGAACGCCCCTTTATAGCCCCTGTGACGCCGCAGAAAGCAAGCCAATCACTGCAATGCCCTTCTCTAAGATGGTGGAGACTGAGATCTATGTCATCACGCTGCCCACACTCTGCGTCCACCTTCATTGGCTGAGAAATGGCGCTGTTAGCGTCATTGAAACGCGACTTTGGCGCGAAAGTCGCGTTCCGCATGGCCGACCCCACACAGGGATCAGGTCGGGTTTCATGAGATGCCGACTTTGCCAAAAGTCGGCGACTTATGAAAATGAACGATCCGTTTCGCTCAACCCTAATAATAACAATAATAATTTTATTTATATAGCGCCAACATATTCCGCAGTCCAAATTATAGAGTGATTGACATATATCTTACACGTCACATCATTGACCAGAAAACGGCAACCTATTTAATAAACCCTCATCCGGTCACACCGGTGTTTTACGTTTTACCAAAGATTCATAAATCACTACAAAATCCCCCGGGTAGACCTATAGTAGCCTCTACGTACTCGATCCTGTCTCCCCTCTCTGTATTCCTTGAGAGAATTATGACACCATTGATTAGATTGACCCGATCTTTCCTCCTCGACACTGGACACTTCCTTAAAGTAATAAATCAACTAGGCACAGTACCACCAGACAGTACCCTTGTCACCATGGATGTCAATAGCCTTTACACCTCATTCCAATATACAAAGGGCATTGAGGCCACAAGGTATCTGTTACATCAATCTTCTTTGTCAGGAGAAGCCATTCAATTTTGCCTTGACCTACTCCATCTGGTACTTTATGAGAACTATTTCCTATATGAGGATATACATTCAGAAGTGTGGCACAGTGATGGGCTCGAACGTCACGCCAGCCTATGCTAATGCCTTCATGAATCACTTTGAAACCACTTACGTATTTAACAACAACTTGTTCCTACAATATGTCTCAGTATATCATCGTTATATTGATGATATCTTTTTGATTTGGACAGGCACCCCTGACGCTCTTGGATCTTTTCATTCTCATCTCAATTCCATTTTTCCTGAACTCCAGTTCACCATCCACCATAGCACTGAATCCGTACCGCTTTTGGATACCATGGTTCTGAAGGATAGTGAGGGACGCCTCTCTACTGATATCTATTGCAAACCCACAGACTGCAATAGTCTCTTACACTACACCAGCTGCCATCCATGAACCATGAAAAATAGCTTGCCATGGTCTCAATTTAATAGAGTGGCACGCATTGTCTCAGACTTCAATACCTTAAATGACAGATTGGACACAATGGCACAAAAATTCCGGTCAAGATGCTATCCTCAGAGACTCCTCAATCAGGAGAAAATATGCACTTTAGCACCTCCATCTCCTTCTCCTCGAGTAAGTCCAAAAGAAAGGATCCCATTTGTGCATACATTCCACCCACTCATGCCAAAAGTGTACTCTATTATTAAGAGTCACTGGCCTCTTCTAGCGAAAGCCTATCCTAAAATTGCCCCTTTTGGTGAACCAGCTTTAATGTGTAGGAAAAGACCCTCCAATATTAAAGACAAGTTGGTCAGAGCGGACATTGGCAGTGCCCGTCCCAACACTACACAAAGGCTTCTTACGACCCAACGCAACGGTACCTTTCCTTGCTTAAACTGTGCAGCCTGTTCCAATATCATTAAAGCAGATAACATAACCCATCTGTCAGGACTCTGAACATTTTTTACCTTTTGTGCATTACTGCCCTTTTCCAAGATGGCGTCTTTGGTCTCATGTGCACTGTGTCTTCCTGCTATAAAACTCCTCCCCAGCCTTCAGTCTGTGCTAGAGTATTCTGCCTTGCATCCAGCTCCTGACCTCTGATTACTCCCTGGCTATACACCTGCTCCTGTGAACCTGTGTGGTGATCCTGCTACTCTGCTCTGAGTTCCTGCTGCATACACCAGTTTCCAGTAATCCTCCATCTGCTGTTTGTGTTTACTTCCATCTGCATTTGCTGGACATGCAAGCTGCTTCTGCTTTGCAATAACCTGAAACTATTAGCCAGGCATCCCTGGTTGAGCTAAGATATGATTTGAACTGCCTAACAAGCATATCTATCTGTGCCTGGACTAAGACAAGGATTTTTCGTGTCAAGTATCCTCAAGAATAACTGTGCTTCATAGACTTTCTGCTTGATTGCATTTTCCTCTGAAGTTTCCTATAGACTGCTAAGCTGCGTTTATTATTTGCACCAAGTGTTGTGGACTTGAGTTTCTCTCTGCACCTGTTTGAATCACCGTGTGATAATATAGACTTTACCACTTATAAAACTGTGTCCTGTAGTTGTCTTGTTCCACGCAAAGAGTCTCCTGGGTTATCCCCTATAATTATTACAGGATACTCTATCCTAAAAAAAAAAAGGAGACTGCTGGAACAATGACTGCAGAAAGCAAATTAGAGCAGGTGTTTTCCATAATTAGATCACTGCAGAAAGATGTGGAAGGTCTGCAAAAGAAGTTTGGAAGCTTTGAACACAATCAACAAGTGTTTGGACAAACTTTGCAGGACTTGAGCAACTGAATGGCAGCCCAGGAAAACAAACTTGCTGGCATAGAGTCCCAGTATGGATGGGTTTTTCAGGACATAAGCACACAAATAGCTGCACAAGTGACTTTACCCTCTGGGCAACCGCCACCAGCTGGCCCACCTAAGTTGCCATTCAGATTTAATGGTGATCGCGACAAATTTCGTGGCTTTGTGAATCAATGTATGCTAAATTTTGTGCATGCTGACCGTTTTCCTACTGATAGAGCCAAAGTATTGTGTGTAATAATGCTACTGACCTCACGAGCGCTCGCCTGGGCGAATCTGATGATTGACTCTCGTGACCCACGGTTAAATGACTTGGCTGATTTCTTGGCCGCTATGGCATTAATGTTTGATGACCCTAATCGCCGTGCAACCGCTGAATCTGCTGTGTTGTCTTTACGCCAGGCTAAACGTTCTGTTATTGAGTATGCCACTGAATTCAGGAGATTGGCGGTAGATACCAATTGGGACAGTTATGCACAATTGCCCATTTTTAAAAGGGGTCTGTCTAGTATTGTAAAAGATGAACTAGCCAGCTCTGAGTCACCACAAGAGCTAGAGACATTAATACAGCATTGTGTGCGCATAGACATTCGCCTTACTGAGCGTAGGCAGGAGAAATTTGCTGCATATAACCGTGTTTCTAACTTTTCCCTTCCTTCCAAAGAGCCTGCAGGTAAAACCTCTTGGGAGGTGGAGGAGGTGCCCATGCAAATTGATTCCGTTCAGAGGCGCGAGATCAATGAGCGCCGGGAGCATTGCCTTCGTGAAAGTCTATGTTTCTACTGCGGCCAGTCTGACCACTTCTTGATCAATTGTCCTAAGTGTCCTAGACGACCTATCAAGGTGCTAGCAGCAATAGGGGAGTATGACAACTGTGATGATGAATTTGACATCTCTGTATGTAGCCTGCCTTTAAACGCTGTATTCCATTCACTTTCTATGACTTCACCCCCCAAGGAGCTGAAGGAAAAGAACTCTCACTGTTCTCTCCCTGTTAAGATCCAGAAAGGCCGTACTGGCCCCTAGGGCCATCAGGGGAGGCCGACATGACGGGGTCACATGCAAAATCAGGGCCACAAGGGGTTAATGGGCAGTTACAGGGTTAAGTGGGCTGCGGGGAGTTATTTGAATTGGTGAGGGGGGAGGGACCCAGAGGGGTGGAGTGAAGGGGCTTTGGGCTGAGAGACTGCAGGGCAGTTATTGGAAAACTGCCAAGGACAAGTCAGCATTCGACTGGAGCACGTAATTACCTGCGGTCTGTCAGCAAGCGAAGCTCCAGCCTGCCGACAGCATGGATGTGGAAGCGCTCCTGCAGAGCCTCAGAGACGCAGCCAGCACGCAGGGGACGGCATGGCTGCAGCAAAATGTAAGCAGCCTTCTCCAGGGGGTGGTGAGCGGATCTCCCCAGGTCCCCACAGGAGGGCGCCGGCTGCGGCGTTCCCGGCCGCCGGCACGCTTAAGCCCCGATGTCCCCCTCCGGGCCCGACGCCGAATTAGGAGCCCCTCCGGGGACCCTCCAGCTGATGGCGTGCGCCGCGGGACTGCTGGGTCCCAAGGGCGAGCTGGGAGGAATCCAGTCACGCGGCGGGGCCTGCAACAGGGGGAGGCGGCGGCCTCCTCCTCAACATCCAGACCACGCAGGGTGTCGGGAGCAGGAACGGCCGGAGCCACCAGGGCAGGTGAGCCGGCTCAGCATGTGACAGGCAGGCGAGACCATATACGGGGGCCTGATCCACAGGCGCCTCAGCGGGGGGCGCAACGCGGGCGGCTAACAGCTGGCCCTAGCAGCGCTGCCTTACCAGGCACAGCGCAGAGCAGCAGGGGGTCGAGCGTGGCGCGAGTCCTTGGGCCGATGATCAGCGCTGCGCAGGCCCCATCCCCCACTCCAGCGCGCAGGGACCACCAGCGGCGACAGTTAATGGATGACGCGGGCTCCCAGTCCACAGCACAGACTTCCGCGGCTCTTCCGATTAACGCCAAGGAGAGCGTCGCCGAGCAACTCCCGAATGGATCACGGTGCACCAGACCACGACAGGAGGACGGAAGAGGAGAGGCAGCATCAGGCTACCGGACCGTCGGCTGCCGGGTCCACAGCGCTCGGGCAGCTTGGTGAGAACATCCCTTTTTTACCTTATCCCCCTTTGTTAACCTCGTCTGGTAGGGGTAGTCACGAGGGGGTCCCAGGGGGGGTTAGCGGGGTATTAAATATTCTTATGCACGGTTTAAGAGACTTAGCTCTTCTGTGGGGGGCTGGGCAGACTGCTGCTCCACCATCTACTGCATGGCTGGGGTGTACAGGTAGGAGCGCTGGGCAAGGGGGCATGTTGTTTGAGCTATCCAATGTGCAGGCTAGGGATCCATTGGCAGAGAATGTAAGGAATGAGAGCTGAGGGGACGGTGCAGCCGTTTCTTCCGCTACAGTATCAGTGGCCAGTCAGGTAGGAGACACGGAAAAGGAGAAGGGGGATACAGTGAGGTTAGACGATACAGCACGTGGAGAGGTATACGTCTGTTTTGAGGGCCCTTTAGGAGCTCACCTAAAAAACGAGACTAGGGAAAAAATATGGAAAGGGGAGTATGTAGAAATTTTTGCTTTATTTCCCCTCGAACGATTTAATTTAGATAGAGTGAGGAGAGATGACTCTAAAAAAGAGGACGAGGAAAGGAGGAGGTACAGATTGATTCCGAGAACTTTTACAAATTGGCTGCAGGCATTTGCCATTTTGGCCAGTGTTATAGGAGATAAGGCTCCCGAAAATTGTTCAGGATTATTCTGTTATATGGACGCTATAGGGGAGGCTTATCGCGTTTACGGGGGTCAGGGGTGGCTGAGATATGACGAGCAATTTCGTCAGAGGAAGGCAGTTAGGCCTAACATTCAGTGGGATCATAAGGATATCGCTCTGTGGATGCGGGTGATGGTCCCATCCAGAGCGGCGCCTAGCACTCAGTCCTTTCCCGGGAGCGCAGGGGGCTATAGTCAGCCAGGACATTCAACGGCCATACAGAAGGGTTTGTGCTTCGCATTCAACGAGGGGGCGTGTAGATTTGGCGCAAAATGCAAGTTTAAGCATGAGTGTACAATCTGTGGAGGAGTACACGGATCAGCTAAATGTTTCAGGGGAAACAGACAGAGAGGAGCGGAGGAATCTGAAAAAAGGGGTGACGCCAATTCAGCTGGGAGAGATGGTACATTACCTAAATAGGTACCCAGATAGGATGGTAGCCAGGTTGTTGGAAGATGGTTTCAGGGATGGTTTTAGAATCCCGTCAGTTGATACGGAAGTAAATTTATCCCAAAAAAATTTAAAGTCAGCGCGGCAATTTCCTGAGGTTGTGTCGGAGAAGTTAGAGAAGGAAGTCAGTTTGGGTAGGATGGCAGGTCCGTTTGCTTGTCCTCCTTTGCGGAACTTAAGGGTATCGCCATTAGGTATAGTCCCTAAGAAGGAACCCAATAAATTTAGAATGATACTTCAAATGTCATTTCCCAGGGGGTCGTCTGTAAATGATGGCATTGATCCGCAATTGTGCTCAGTGGTGTATACTTCTTTTGATGCAGCCATGCATTGGGTGCGGGTGTGCGGACAGGGTGCCAAGTTAGCAAAGACTGATATTGAAGCAGCGTTTAGGCTGTTACCTGTCCATCCTGATAGTATGCATTTGTTGGGTTGCTATTGGAATGGAGGTTATTTTGTCGACCGCTGTCTTCCCATGGGATGCTCCCTATCCTGTGCGTATTTTGAAGCATTCAGCACCTTTTTGGAATGGGTGATAAAAGACGTGTCAGGTTTAAATGCATGTATACACTATCTTGATGATTTTTTGTTTATAGGGGCGGCTCTGACTGCTGACTGTTCAATATTATTGCATTCAATGGAGAAGAGTGCTAAGAGTTTTGGGGTCCCATTAGCGGCAGATAAGACAATGGGCCCAGTTACTGTTTTAAGTTTTTTAGGTATTGAAATTGACACGATGGAAATGGTTTGCAGATTACCAGAGGAGAAAGTAGGCGCGCTGCGAGAGGAAGTATTTAAGGCACACAGGGCGAAAAAACTGAGACTACGTGAAGTGCAGTCGTTGTTGGGAAAGTTGAACTTCGCTTGTCGGATCATGCCGATGGGCCGAGCATTTTGCAGGAGGCTTTCATTGTCAACAGCAGGTGTAAAATCTCCAGTTCATTTTATTAGATTGAAAAAAGAGTTACGGGATGATCTGGCAGTTTGGGCGAGATTTTTGAAGGATTATAATGGTAAGTCCATTTGGATTGAACCGGTGATAGACGCGGATGCTTTGGGGCTTTTTGTCGCAGTGGTAGACGGACGCGGTTTCGGACTGTTTTTTCAGGGAGCTTGGTTGTTGGCAGAATGGCCTGAATTTTGGAAGGAGCAAGGTTGGACAGCGAATCGGGTGTTGACGTACCTGTTTCCCATTTTGGTGGCCTTGTCGTTATGGGGTAAGGTTATCATGAACAAAAAGATACGTTTTCCATGCAGGTCAGAAAGCGAGGCGAGGGTGATGAATTCATTGTCAGCGGATTCCCCATTAGTGATAAACATTTTGCAACGTCTGGTTTTCTTGGGTTTATCGTATAACTTGTGGATTGTGGCCGAAGTCAGGTCAATAGAGTGTAACTCAGTCGTTGTCGCTCTTTCTCATCTTCAGGAGGACCGTTTTCGAGAGCTGGTGCCTCAAGCGGACTCAACAGGCATGGAGTGTCCGGCGGATTTGTGGAATCTTCCTGGCGGGCTTTAGAGGGTTTGTTGGTGAACTCCTTATCCGATAGGCCCTGGAAGCAGTACGATAATGCATGGGGAGTGTGGGAGGAGTGGAAAGGTTGTTTAGGGGAGCATTTACAAGATGAACCCAGATTGCTTTTGTTGATGGGTCACCTAAAAGAAAAAGGTTGGTCTGTTTCTAAATTGAACAAGCTGTTAGCAGGGTTAGCTTTTGGTTTTAAGGCCCGTGGTTCAAAAGATGTTACAAAATCGTTTTTGGTGGGCCAAGCGGTAAAAGGATGGAGAAAGGGTTGGGAAGTTCAGGATTTAAGGCGCCCGGTTTCATACGAGGTGTTGTTGGTGTTAGGTGCACAGTTGTCGACGGTTTGTGGATCACAATGGGAGATCGATCATTTTAGAGTAGCATTCGCTTTAGCCTTTTTTGGTGCTTTTCGCCTTGGGGAATTGGTTAGCCCCTCCAAACTGAAGAAAGGGGGTGTACGGAGGGAAGATATTAATGTGTTTGGCGACAGAGTCGAGATATTACTGAGGTCCTCTAAGACCGATGTCTGCGGTAAGGGTTGCAAAATAACGTTGTTTGCGGTTCCGGGTTCATTCATGTGTCCAGTGTAGTGCGCGAATAATTTCATTAGATACGGTGGTGCGTTATCCAACCCCTTTTTGATACACGAAGATGGGTCTTTCTTATCGCGATTCCAGTTTATCGCAGTGTTCAAACGGTGTTTGGCAGCTGGGGGTGTTTCGCCTAAGTACTACAGTGGACACTCGTTTAGGATTGGTGCGGCGACGGAGGCGGCAAGAAGAGGATTAGGTGAAGAAATGGTTAAGAGAATTGGTCGATGGGAATCGATTAGATTCAGATCTTACATCCGCCCGAATTTGGGGGATTAGTTTTCGTGGGCTTCATAAAGTTTTTCTTACTTACGGTTTTTGTTATTTATTTCAGGCGGTACATCCCGTTTGGTCTGGATTTTAGGCCATTCATTCGTGTTCTGGGCGGCGCTAAGGGCAGAAGTTCGGCCGGATGGGCGTCAGCTGGGGTTCCAGAGAGATTCCACGACGTTGCGATGGATTGGGAAGCGCGGGATGGTTTGGAGTCAATTCTTGCCGGAATTTCACCGATTCGTGCGCTTAGATCGAGCCCCAGATGTGGTGGTGGTTCACTTGGGCGGGAACGACTTGGGAAAAAGGCCATGCCGGGAGCTGATAAAGGACATAAAATTTGACATGCTGCGGTTGTGGGCATCGTTCCCGAAGTTGTTGGTGGTGTGGTCTGACATTGTTCCTCGAAAAGTGTGGCGGGGCGAGGTCGGTGGAAGGAATAAATAAGGCAAGAATCAAGGTGAACAGGGCGATTTCGCGCTTCATGTCACAAAATGGAGCTGTGGTTGTACGGCACGTTAATTTAGAATCGGGAACAGGGGAATATTGGAGGTCAGACGGGGTTCACTTAAATGCGGTAGGGACGGGCATGTGGTGTCTGGCCATACAAGAGGGCATTGAAACCGGCCTCAGGGTTTGGAGGGACATAAATGTTGGTTGAGGTGTCAGAACATTTATGCTGGTGGCGGGGGAAGGAGGTCCTCGAAGTTGGTGGAAAGGGCGATGGCGGATTGCAGGGGGGGGATCTCTATTGGTCCTGGACTCCCCCGGAGTAGTTTACGAGGAAATGTGGTCGATCAGTCGGTGGAATGGATAATTTTGGGGAATTGGTATTGGTTGGTTTTGGCCGGGCTGGTCATTAGCTGCCTCCGAGCTGGTGCTTTGCGGCTGGGGGCAAGACTAAGCCTGGAGGCCAAAAGGGATATATAAAATAGGAACATTGAAAATCCTTAATTTTGTGGCTTCGAGGACCACCTCTTCCTAGTTTGGGTTTTTTATTTAATTGTGTAATTGTTTGTTAATAAAAGGCTGCTGTGGCCATTTAATCCAAAACAGGTGTAATGTCATTCTTTTTGGGTATTACAACTGATGTTACTATAGGGTGGGGGCGGTATGGATAAGAATTTGGGAATAAGGGGATAGTATTGGAGGTGTTGGTGAGTCAAGTGTACCCCAGACGTCATGTGTTCAGGACAGTGGATTTCCAGTTCAGCTATGATTGACTCTGGTGTAGGTGGCAATGTCATGGATATCGCATTTGCCAAGGAACATGGTATTAAAATTCAGCAAAGAGCCTCTCCAATTACCATGGAAACAGTGGATGGGTCACCTTTAATCTCTGGGCCTGTGGATCAGGAGACCGTACCCCTTGAAATTTTGTTGGAGCCTAATCATCAGGAGCAACTTTCTTTCTTGCTAGTTTCTTCTCCTCATTTTCCTGTGATTTTAGGCATTCCTTGGTTGCGTTCTCAGAACCCAATTATCAACTGGGAGACCAAGGAGATTATCTTCCCAACAAGGAGCAACTCAGCGTTAACAGAAGCTGTCCCTGAGTCCACGGCTACGGAACCACATGTACAGGTATTTTCTTTACCTCCAGCTTATAAAGAGTTCTCTGACATCTGTGACAAGAAGAATGCAGATCAGCTTCCTCAACACAGGCATTATGACTGTCCCATTGAGTTGCTTCCCGGGGCAGCCATTCCTTTTGGTAACGTATACCCTTTGGCGGCACCTGAGCTTCAAGCCTTAAAAGAGTATATTGATGAAAATCTGGCCAAAGGCTTCATACGTCCTTCTTCCTCACCAGCAGGGGCACCTATCTTTTTTGTAAAGAAGAAGGATGGGACCCTGTGTTGACTATCGAGAACTCAATAAGGTAACCGTACGAAACCGTTACCCTTTGCCTCTGATTCCCGAATTACTGGAAAGAGTCCGCCATGCTAAGGTGTTCTCTAAACTGGATCTTCGTGGTGCTTATAATTTGGTGCCTATTCGTCCAGGGGATGAGTGGAAGACTGCATTCAGATGCCGGTATGGACACTTTGAATCTCTTGTGATGCCCTTCGGGCTTTGTAACGCCCCTGCAACATTTCAACACCTTGCTAATGACATTTTCAGAGATTTGTTGGACCAGTTTGTAGTGATCTATTTGGACGATATACTAATCTTTTCTGACTCTCTACAGGAACATGAAGAACATGTCAAAACTGTTTTAAGACGTCTGAAAGAGAACCATCTGTATATTAAGCCGGAGAAATGCAAGTTCCATCGTTCTGAGATACAGTTCTTAGGTGATATCATCTTTCCCCAGGGGCTGAACATGGAATCTGGTAAGATTCAGGCTATCCTTGACTGGCCGGTACCCAAGAACGTTAAGGAGGTCCAACGTTTTATTGGTTTTGCAAATTTCTACAGACGCTTCATTCGAAATTTTTCTGATATTGTCCGTCCCATTACTTCCTTGACAAAGAAGGAAAAGCCCTTTAAGTTGTCCTCACAGGCTCAAGAAGCTTTTGATCGGCTTAAGATCTGTTTCACATCAGCACCGTTGTTGATACACCCAGATCCAACACTTCCTTTCATTGTGGAGGTGGACGCTTCTGATAATGCTTTGGGGGCTATTCTCTCCCAAAGAACTGGAGAGAAGGGTCTGCTACATCCTTGTGCTTTCTTTTCCCGTAGACTAAAGTCAGCAGAGAAGAATTACGACGTGGGAGACAAGGAATTGCTGGCTATTATTGCAGCTTTCAAAGAATGGAGGCATCATCTGCAAGGAGCTGCACAACAGATCAAAGTGCTAACTGACCATCGCAATCTAGAGTTCCTTAGATTCGCTAGATTTCTTTCTCCTTGTCTGGCTCGTTGGAACTTATTTTTAAAACAATTTAACTTTGTTATCTCGTACCGTCCAGGTTCTCATAATGGGAAGGCTGATGCTTTATCCCGAATCCATGCTGCAGATTCCGTACCTGGAGCCCCATCCAAGACCATTCTATCTGATGCCAATTTCATCGAAGTTATCCACGATCAGGACTTGTGGAAGGTCTGCAGGGAGGCCTATGAAGGTGATGTATTTCTGGCCAACCCACCTGTGGATATTAATCTTGTTTTTAAGGGTGGCATGTGGTTCAGAGATCGACGTATCTACGTCCTGGAGGTCGTCCGTCTGCAGATCCTCAAGTTGGTACATGACTACAAGTTGGCTGGTCACAGGGGTGTACAGAAGACACAAGAGTTCCTGAGCCGATTCTTCTGGTGGCCAACTTGCCTGAAGGATACCAAGGATTATGTTCTCTCTTGCGAGGTATGTGCCCGTTACAAGACTCCTCATGTGGCACCTGTTCTACGTCTTCTACAACCAGTACCTGTTCCGTCCCGCCCTTGGGGGTCTATATCAATGGACTTTATTGTGGAGCTGCCTACATCGGGGGGCATGAATACAATCATGGAGGTAGTTGATCGCCTGACTAAAGCTGCTCACTTTGTTCCATGCACCGGTCTCCCCTCAGCTAAAGATACAGTGAACTTGGTTATACAGAATGTCTTTCGGTTGCACGGGGTTCCGGATGAGATCATCTCTGACCGTGGAGTACAGTTCACTTCAGGATTCTGGAAGGGGTTTTGCTCTGCACTCAATATTAATGTCTGTCTCTCTTCTGCTTACCATCCCCAGACAAATGGTCAGACTGAGCCTACCTGTCACGGGAAGCCTAGGTGGGCAAGAGCTAAAAACCCGGGCCCCTGCAATTTCCCTCAGACTAGGGAAATCCTGACTGACCCTCTCCTAGAGTTTACACTGATGGTGTGCATGTCTAGGCCTCCACCCTCACCCTATCTCCTGTTTCAACCCTAGGCTGAAACCACCACCCACCACCCAGTGAAGAGATCCTACACCAATACCCACAGTTGGCACAAACAAGGATAACTGAAAATATGAACCAAGCCGCAGTCACTCAGGAATACACTATAAATGCACAGGGCAAAACAAATACAAATATAGGAAGGAGTAAATAAGACAAAGGGAAATACACCAACAGATACGATACTCCAACTCCTAGCTCACCACTCCAGACCGAGATAACCAAGTACTAGACAGAAGCAATAATCGGCGACGCCCAATGTTCAGAAGAACTATTTAAAGGCAGTGGGCTTGGCCCAGCTTCCAATCCGAGCACCAGCTAAATTAACCCCGGACCAGCTAGACAAAATCTAGCCGACGCCACTGAGCGCATAGTGGACAAAAGCGGAATTACCGCTGTCTGTTGAACGCCCTAGTATGAACAGCGTCCGACATGACAGTACCAACCAGACGCTGGAACAATATCTAAGATGTTATGTCAGCCATCTCCAGGATGATTTGTTGGAGTTGTTGCCGTTAGCCGAATTTTCATATAATAATTCTCAGAGAGCCTCCACTAAATTTACACCTTTCTTTGCCAATCTGGGTTATCATCCGTGTATTTTACCTAGGTCTCCAATTAATTCTCTGGTTCCGGCAGTGGAGGAAAGGCTCACTGCGATGAGACAGAATCTGAATCAGAATCCCTGACCACAGCTCAAGAACGTTATGAGATCGGCTGATAGATTCCGTAAACCTGCACCCATGTTCAAGGTAGGAGATTCCGTGTGGTTAGCAACTAAGAATCTGAAGTTAAACGTTCCTTCACAAAAACTTGGACAGAAATTCATTGGCCCTTTCAAGATCAATGGTATTGTGAGCTTTGTGGCCTGCCGGCTGAAGCTGCCTAGGACAATGAAGGTACACCCCATTTTTCATGTATTTTTACTAAAGCCTGTATCTCCTAATACCTTCCAGGGACGTGTTGTGCCATCTCCGCAGCCTGTGGTGATTGATGGGCAAGAAATTATTGATTCCAGGATTCGCAGGAATCGGCTCCAATATCTGATAAGATGGCAGGGATATCCCCCTGAGGAAGACTCTTGGGAACCTGTGGAAAACATCAATGCCCAACAGAAGATTTCTAGTTTTCATCAGAGATTCCCTGAGAAACCAGGTCCAGGATCGTCTTGAGGCCGCTTCTAAGGAGGGAGTAATGTCAGGACTCTGAACATTTTTTACCTTTTGTGCATTACTGCCCTTTTCCAAGATGGTGTCTTTGGTCTCATGTGCACTGTGTCTTCCTGCTATAAAACTCCACCCCAGCCTTCAGTCTGTGCTAGGGTATTCTGCCTTGCATCCAGCTCCTGACCTCTGATTACTCACTGGCTCCCTGGCTATACACCTGCTCCTGTGAACCTGTGTGGTGATCCTGCTACTCTGCTCTGAGTTCCTGCTGCATACACAAGTTTCCAGTAATCCTCCTTCATCTGCTGTTCATGTTTACTTCCATCTGCATTTGCTGGACATGTAAGCTGTTTCTGCTTTGCAATAACCTGAGACTATTAACCAGGCCTCCCTGGTTGAGCTAAGATATAATTTGAACTGCCTAATAAGCATATCTATCTGTGCCTGGACTAAGACAAGGATTTATTTGTGTCAAGTATCCTCAAGAATAACTGTGCTTCGTAGACTTTCTGCTTGATTGCATTCTCCTCTGAAGTTTCCTATAGACTGCTAAGCTGTGTTTATTATTTGCACCAAGTGTTGTGGAATTGAGTTTCTCTCTGCACCTGTTTGAATCACCGTGTGATAATATAGACTTTACCACTTATAAAACTGTGTCCTGTAGTTGTCTTGTTCCACGCAAAGAGTCTCCTGGGTTATCCCCTATAATTATTACACCATCCCAGGACTGGGAAGACCTATCCAATACATGGTTTCTATACATGCAACTCTAATTTTGTTGTTTATTTGGTGAAATGCCCGTGTGGACTCCTCTATGTGGGAGAAACCACACGGCACATTAAGGACCGCATCGCCAGCCATAAGTCCACAATCAGGTGTGGAAAGACATGGCTTCCCCTGCCAGACCATTTTGCGAGATACAGATATACTGTGGCCCAGCTTAAGTTCCAGGTCATCGAGCATGTCCCCCGAGCCAGAAGAGGGGGGGACCATATCAAATTATTAAAATCGCGTGAGACCTTTTGGATACACAAATTAGACACCCTTACCCCTAAAGGGCTCAACAGGGATATTGATTGGTTGTCATGAGCATTTTACTAATAATTTTCTTCTCTGTTACCTTGCAGACCCGTTAGTATGTTATGGCGCTAGTTGAGTTTGCTCTTACCCCCTATTTGTACTTTGTATAATCTTTCCCGGCCATTAGATCCATTATCTTAATTATAACCCCTTTATACTCTCCCTGCTATGCTAATGGTTTTCTATTCAGGCCAATAACTGATACCAACAGAGTGCCAATAAAATAACTGGTATCTAAAAGGGGCTATAAAGGTCAAATATATGTGCTGCTGTAAGATGGAAATCTTACAGCAGCACATATCTTTGACCTTTATAGCCCCTTTTAGATACCAGTTATTTTACACCTATTGCCCGGAGCAGCTTAACAGACACAATAGTGCTCATAAGGAACCCAGCGATGTTAGCTTGCACACTGCACACACGATAGTGGCGGTCTGTCACGGTGTTTACCAGGTTACCATAACACCATTAGCGCATGGGCACTACACACGTATCAGTAGCGATACGTCACATCCGGTCCGCACCACGCACTTCCGGTGCGGCGGTACGGAACTGCACTTAACCCGGACCCCCATCATGGTCTGCACACGCCAAGCTCAAGCAGGGCACGGGAGCGCCGCTCAACATAGCGAAACTGACAGGTAACCACCAAGGGTCCTGCACTGCCCTTTGATCACTACTGCATACTATCGCCATAGATGTACATATGTACTACTTATTCATTTTACTGAGTTACAACGTTTGGCCACTACCAACTACATGCGGGCAGTTGCATTCTAATTAGGTACTTCGTTGTCTGTTTAAATGGGCACTTCTACTGTTAATTAGCTGTATGCTAATTCTGTCTCACCATTCCTTACAGCAGGGGTTCCCAACCTGTAGCTCGGGAGCCACATGTGGCTCGCGGTCCCATGAATTGTGGCTCGCGGCTGTCTGTCAGCTTGGTGCATTAGCTCCAGTTATAGCAAAAAGGTATGAAGAGCACATCTGAAAATTGAGAATTTTGTGAGCAGCCCTGCACAGAAGAGCAGATCTGGATGCACATATACTGGTCTTAGGGGTTTTGAGATGATTTAAGTATGGTACGATGGAGACAAGATGACACCACCTGTCAGAGGAGATGTTTGAAGCCAGATGTGACAGTGTCTTGGGAGTGCTTTATAGGAGAATACTGAATGGGGGATATTGTAGGAACCTCTGGACTGGATCTTTGTATACTGCTTTGGGGTGGTTGATTTTTGTGGAAAAGCTTTGGTTACCATTATGCCTGTAATGGGGGCTTTAGTTGCCACTACTGTGAGGGGGGCGAGAGCTGAAATGTGGCTCACGACCCTCTGTCAGAGCTGAATGTGGCTCTCAAGGTCAGAAACGTAGGGGACCTCTGCCTTACAGTATATGTGTCACTGGGATCCTTTTCCTCTACCCTCTCTTCCACATGTTTCTCTCACATTGGAATAAGGTAATATACCAGCGATTTGTTTTGAATATATGTTGCTATATCTAACATAGAGAGTGTATCCATTATTGTTATTTTAGTCTTTGCCCTTGGTGCACACTACTGTTCTTCATTAATGCTACTTAGGCCCCTACCTAGAGAACTATTTTTTCTTAGCCATCTCAACGCATTGTATTGACCCCTGGGACAGTCCATGTGCCTCCTATATTGAATTTCCAATTTGAACTCCTAGAGACACTGATGTATTAGCAGAAGTGATCGGATTATGTTGGCACCAGGATGATCCATTGCATTATATGTGTTTTTTTCCTTTTTATGTGTTTTTTCCTTTAGGTTTCTTTCCCTTTAGGTTTTGTATTTCTATATTATTTATTTGATGTATATATGTTTTTATTTACAGCGATTACGTGAAAAAGGCTCCCGTGGAGCCGAAACGTTGTGTAAGATCGCATGAGCTGCATTATTCTTTTATGCTCCCAGATTTATAAATAAATTTATACTTTAGTTTGCATGACCTATTGTATGAAATTCAATTAGAGTGTGCGGTGAATTACAATATTCATTACCATTTTGGGATCTATTGGTCCATTACACCAGCACCTCGCTTGTTGTAGACTGAGTGCACGCCAAAATCTTTCTTGACCCTTTGAATCAACGTTTCTATAACTAAAATAAATAGGGACGGGGATAACGGGCAGCCCTGTCTAGTACCATTATTGATACCAAAGCTTTCTGATAGAGTGCCATTAATCCTAACTCTGGCCATAGGTTGTGAATAAAGAGAGAAAACAGCTGTAATAAACCGCGGTGGGAAGCCAAATTTGACTAAAACCTTCTCCATATACCTCCAACTCACTCTATAGAAGGCCTTCTCGGCGTCAGTGGACAGGAGAGTCAGAGGCTTACCTTGAATCTTAGCGAGCATCATAGATTGTATAATTTTTGTCAAATTGTCCTTACCCTCTCTTCCCCTCACAAACCCCGCTTGAGCCGTATAAATTATCTTGGGAAGGATATTACTCAATCTTTCTGCTAAAATTTTGGCTCATAATTTTGTGTCAGAATTTAGTAAGGATATCGGTCTATAGCTGGCACAAAGGCCGGGATCCTTTCCTTCTTTTGGGAGGACAGTGATAAAGGCTTCTAAGGATTGTTTAGGTAAGGACTGGCCCTCCAAATAGTAATTAAATAGCGTTACTAGATGGGGTAATAAAGTTTTACTGAATTTCTTATAATAGACAATAGGGAAACCATCCGGGCCTGGGGCTCTCCAATTAGAAATAGTCGATAAAGTGTCTAATATTTCTTTAGGGGTAACAGGGGTCATCAGTGGGGAGTGGTCTTCTAGTGGCAACTTAGGGAGCTTTAAAGGATCTAGAAATTCATTTATTTTATCAGTGGCCACTATTGGGTCTTGAATGTCTCTCGGCATATTCAAATTATAGAGGTTTTCGTAGAAAGCTCTAAATTCCTTAGCGATATTGGCTGTCTCGGATATATTGGAGCCATCAATAGTTTTAAGTTGCTTAATAAATGTCTACTCATTGCGTTTTTTTTGGAAAGAGTTCATAAGTTTACTGCATCTATTACCATGGAGATAGAACCTCTGCTTACTTCTCATATAGATCTTAGCCGACTGAACATTCAAGAAGTCTCTGAGGGTGTGTCTAACCGCAATTAATTCCTGTTGAATCTTACTCACTTGGGATCTTTTATGTATCTTTTTCCAAAGAATTAATTTGGTGTAGAACAGAAATAATCTGTTTTGAGATTTCTTTTTTTAAATGTGATCCCAGTGCCACAAGTTCCCTCCTCATGACAGCTTTGTGTGTCTCCCACACCATGGGTATCGATGGGCCTGAGTTGGAGTTTTCTTGAAAGAAGAACTGAAGGGTGTCTGATAGCTTTGAAATATGTAGGTTAGAATCCAACAATGTCTCGTTTAATGTCCAGGTTCCAGAGGGCAAGGGAAGTGAGGAAATACTCCTCTAGAAAAATCGGAGCATGGTCAGAGAGGGAGATAACATCTATAGCTGCCGATTTTACTAGCTGGAGATGGGATGTTTGCGTTAGATGATAGTCAATTCTATGGTAGCTATTATGGGGAGAGGAGAAGAAAGTGTAGTCTCTAGCCGAGGGGTACAGTGTTCTCCAAGGATCTATCAAGTGTAATGATTGTAAAGCAAGGTGTAATTTTTTCAAAGCCTTTTGTGAGAGGGAGGATTTGCCAGATGAGGTGTCTATAAACAAGTTGAATGATACATGAAAGTCCCCTCCCACTATTAAGAGGCCTTCAGCAAACAATTGTAGGGTATTCAAAATCTTCCCCAACCATCTAATTTGATTAGTGTTTGGAGCGTATAAAATACATAAGGTAATTTTAGTATTGGCTAAGAAGCCTTTTATCATTGTGTATCTCCCGTCTGGATTGGACAAAGTGTCGTTTAATGTAAAGGGTAAATTTTTTTTGATTGCTATGCTCACTCCTCTTGAGGCCGAAGTACCAGTGCTGTGGTACCAGGATGGATAGCGAGACCTGGATACATCAGGGACTTGGCCTTTTTTAAAATGAATATCAAAAATTAGTCCAAACAAGTATTATTTAAAAAAAACTGGCACTTCAAAAATAGTACATAAACAAAATGCGGACTAACATCCCTTGGAAGCCGCAGGAAGAGATCCAGATTACATTAAGATTAAAATCAATTTTTATTATGATAGTTTAAAATTAGACATACAAATCTAAAAATAAATACAGCTACCCCAACTAGGACGGATTCTGGAACTACTGGTACATACATCAAAAAATGCAAATTCAATAAGGAGCGTGAAAACACTTAGCTCCAGCTGAGCACAATATCAAATCCAGAAAAAAAAAAGAAAAAGACCCTATTCAGTACAAGGAAAGAAGATTAGCATACCATCCATATCAAAGTCATGTGACTTAATGGTGCTCCAAACAATCCCAACTTATGCTGAAAGTAAGAGACATTTGGCAGTTAAATAGAATAATATACAGAGGTACTACCCGGTTATTCCCGTGTTGCTCCGAGGCCCTGTGGGCAGCCAGATTCCCTCCTCATCCCGACGCACGTTTCGCCTCCGCTTCTTCCGGGGGTGTCCCGAAATAGGGTCTTTTTTTGGGGGGGGGGGGGGGATTTGATATTGTGCTCGGCTGGAGCTAAGTGTTTTCACGCTCCTTATTGAATTTGCATTTTTTGATTTATGTACCAGTAGTTCCAGAATCCCTCCTAGTTGGGGTAGCTGTATTTATTTTTAGATTTGTATGTCTAATTTTAAAATATAATAAAAAATTGATTTTAATCTTAATGTAATCTGGATTTCTTCCTGCGGCTTCCAAGGGATGTTAGTCCGCATTTTGTTTATGTCCTTTTTAAAATAAGTTTCTTGCAAAAATGCAACGCTAGAATTTTTAGAGTGTAAGATCTTCATTATTTGGCTTCGCTTGTTCGGTGAACACATGCCCTTTACATTAAATGAATCCACCACTATAGTGGCTGATGTAGTATTAATAATCATGTTACATAGATGAGGTAGTGAAGAGTATCACTGCGCATGTACCATACCAATAAAGTAACGAGAACAAAAATAACAAAAACAGGGGTGGTAATTAAGTAACTTGAATACATGAAAAAATGTCCCATCTGCAGCAGAGGCGGGGGATCGTAATTTCCTCCCATAGGGTAGTCCATCTCAAACGCACGAGTGGCAATTGAATAATGAAAATTAACCCCTTCCTGACCTCGAACGGGATAGTACGTCCGAGGTCAGATGCCCTGCTTTGATGCAGGGCTCCGCGGTGAGCCCGCATCAAAGCCGGGACATGTCAGCTGTTTTGAACAGCTGACATGTGCCCGCAATAGCGGTGGGTGAAATCGCGATTCACCCGCCGCTATTAACTAGTTAAATGCCGCTGTCAAACGCAGACAGCGGCATTTAACCGGTGCTTCCGGCTGGAAATGATCGCATCACCGACCCCCATCACATGATCGGAGGTCGGCGATGCTTCTGAATGGTAACCATAGAGGTCCTTGAGACCTCTATGGTTACTGATCCCCAGCAGCTGTGAGCGCCACCCTGTGGTCGGCGCTCACAGCACACCTGCATTTCTGCTACATAACAGCGAACATCAGATCGCTACTATGTAGCAGAGCCGATCGTGTTGTGCCAGCTTCTAGCCTCCCATGGAGGCTATTGAAGCATGGCAAAAGTAAAAAAAAATGTGAAAAAAATAAAAAAATATATAAAAGTTTAAATCATCCCCCTTTAGCCCCATTCAAAATAAATCAATAAAAAAATAATCAAACCTATACATATTTGGTATCGCCGCGTTCAGAATCGCCCGATCTATCAATAAAAAAAAGCATTAACCTGATCGCTAAACGGCATAACGAGAAAAAAATTTGAAACGCCAGAATTATGTTTTTTTTAGTCACCGCGACATTGCATTAAAATGCAATAACGGGCGATCAAAAGACCGTATCTGCACTGAAATGGTATTATTAAAAATGCCAGCTCGGCACGCAAAAAGTAAGCTCTCAAACGACCCCAGATCATGAAAAATGGAGACGCTACGAGTATCGGAAAATGGCACAATTTTTTATTTATTTTTTTTTCAGCAAAGTTTGCAATTTTTTTTCACCACTTAGATAAAAAGTAACCCAGTCATGTTAGATGTCTATGAACTCGTACTGATCAGGAGAATCATAATGGCAGGTCAGTTTTAGCATTTAGTGAACCTAGCAAAAAAGCCAAACAAAAAACAAGTGTGGGATTTCACTTTTTTTGCAATTTCACCGCACTTGGAATTTTTTTTCCCATTTTCTAGTACACGACATGGTAAAACCAATGATGTCGTTCAAAAGTACAACTCGTCCTGCAAAAAATAAGCCCTTGCATGGCCATATTGACAGAAAAATAAAAAAGTTATGGCTCTGGGAATGAGGGGAGCGAAAAACGAACAAGGAAAAATGGAAAATCCCAAGGTCATGAAGGGGTTAAACAAGCTTTTTCCAGCAACATTCATGTAATGTGTACTTCAACCAAAACAAGCAGTAAATGTTTGGTATCATAGAGGGCCTAAAACATCCCAATATAACAGAATAATAAATCAATGTTTCAAGGAGGAAGCTTCTTCTTTACTCCAGTTTTCTCTTGCTTAGGTGATGAGTATCTCTTCACCGGCGACCATTCTCCCGGACCACCTGCCAAGGCGGGCAAAGGAGGAGGAATACGTAGATCCATGTCTAGGGGTAGCCATGAAGGAACTTCTATTGCATCAATATTGAATGTTTCCCACACCTTTGCTAGGTCCTCTGTACTTTTGACGATGACCTGCTTCCACCACCATGTATCTCCAAGCCGAAAGGGAATAACCACTTATATAATATCTTGTTTGAGCGCAGAACCTCTAGTAGGGGTTTCAGAATCCTACGTTTTGCGAGGGTTGATGGAGCAAGATTTTGGTATAATTGGATAGATGCACCTTCATAGGAGAGAGATTTGTTTTCCCGAGAAGCAGATAAAATGGAAGAAGTGTCCAGGTAGCTCAGCAAGCCACATATCGCGTCCCTCGGAGGATCTTTGGGCTTTGGTTGAGGGCTAAGCGACCTATGGACTCTTTCAATAACAATCTGTTCACATCTCTCCTGCGGCAGCAGTAAGGCAAATATCTCCTTAGTTGTTTTTTCTAGTATCTCTGAGTAAACACCTTCCGGTATTCCTTTAAAGGGAACCTGTCACCACGTTTTTGGAAGATGGGATAAAAATAGCGTTAAATAGGGGCAGAGGTGGGCGTTACATTAGTGTGTGTGTTATGCGTTTATTACCCACCTAAGTTGCCGAAATAACTTTGCAAAGTCTCCGTTTTCGCCTGTCAATCAGGCTGGTGGGCGTGGTGTCTTCACCCAGATTTGGCGTAGTTTTCCGTTGGTGGCGTAGTGGTGTGCGCATGCCCAAAGTCCGGAATCCTCTTCCAGGGGATTTAAAATAGCGCGGTGTTCGTTATTGCATTGGTGATCGGTGGGCGCGGCCATCTTCCTTTGGCCGCGCGTGCGCAGAAGCGGCGCTCTGCTGGCCGCGGCTTCAGGAAAATGGCCGCGGGATGCCGCGCGTGCGCAGATGGATATCGCGGCGGCCATTTTCCTGAAGCCGCGGCCAGCAGAGCGCCGCTTCTGCGCACGCGCGGCCAAAGGAAGATGGCCGCGCCCACCGATCACCAATGCAATAACGAACACAGCGCTATTTTAAATCCCCTGGAAGAGGATTCCGGACTTTGGGCATGCGCACACCACTACGCCACCAACGGAAAACTACGCCAAATCTGGGGGAAGACAACGCCCATGCGACCTGACCAGCCTGATTGACAGGCGAAAACGGAGACTTTGCAAAGTTATTTCGGCAACTTAGGTGGGTAATAAACGCATAACACACACACTAATGTAACGCCCACCTCTGCCCCTATTTAACGCTATTTTTATCCCATCTTCCAAAAACGTGGTGACAGGTTCCCTTTAAGGCCGGCCTCACACTAGCGAGTTTTACGGACATATGAGCGCATAAACTACGTCCGTAAAATACGCATAACACACGGCCCAATGATTCCCTATGTCCCAGCTCCTATCAGCCGTATTTTACTGATCTGTATTATACGGTCTTGTACGGCCGTACAAAATAGCAGCATGCTGCGTTTGTCACCATATTGCGCAAAAAAAATCGCCAATGAAAGTATATGGGGGCGAGAAAAATACGGATTACACACGGACCAGCAGTGTGACCTGTGAGAAATACGCACCGGTGTTAGAGAGAAAAGCCGGTAATTCAATTGCCGGCTTTTCATTTCTCCTTCCCAAACCCGACAGGATATGAGACATGGTTTACATACAGTAAACCATCTCATATCCCTTTTTTTTTGCATATTCCACACTACTAATGTTAGTAGTGTGTATGTGCAAAATTTTGGCGCTGTAGCTGCTAAAATAAAGGGTTAAATGGCGGAAAAAAATGGCGTGGGCTCCTGCGCAATTTTCTCCGCCAGAGTGGTAAAGCCAGTGACTGAGGGCAGATATTAATAGCCTAGAGAGGGACCATGGTTATTGGTCCCCCTGGCTACAAACATCTGCCCCCAGCCACCCCAGAAAAGGCACATCTGGAAGATGCGCCTATTCTGGCACTTGGCCTCTCTCTTCCCACTCCCGTGTAGCGGTGGGATATGGGGTAATGAAGGGTTAATGTCACCTTGCTATTGTAAGGGGACATTAAGCCAGATTAATAATGGAGAGGCGTCAATTATGACACCTATCCATTATTAATCCAATAGTACGAAATGGTTAATAAAACACACACACATTATTACAAAGTCCTTTAATGAAATAAAGACACAGGTTGTTGTAATATTTTATTATTCTCATAATCCAGCTGAAGACCCTCGTTCTGTGAAAAAGTAAAAATAACAAATCAACGATATCTCATACCTTCCGATGATCAGTCACGTCCCACGAAGTAAATCCATCTGAAGGGGTTAAATCATTTTACAGCCAGGAGCTGTGCTAAAGCACTCGCTCCTGTCTGTAAAACCCCAGGTACTGAATGGAAAGCAGGGTGACCTGTAGTTACCTTGAGTTGCGGTGATGCGCCCTCTGCTGGATGTCCTCATGAACTGGAGCCTTGGAAAAGTTCCCACGCTCGAGTTCATATGAGGACATCCAGCAGAGGGCGCATCACCGCAACTCAAGGTAACTACAGATCACCCTGCTTTGCATTCAGTACCCGGGGTTTTACAGGCAGGAGCAAGTGCTTTAGCACAGCTCCTTGCTGTAAAATGATTTAACCCCTTCAGATGGATTTACATCGTGGGACATAATGACGGAAGGTATGGAATATTGTTGTTTGCTTTTTTAACTTTGTTTCAGGACGATGATCTTCAGGTGGATTAAGAGTCTAATAAAATATTACAACAACATGTGTCTTTATTTCATTAAAATACTTGTAAATAATGTGTGTGGGTTTTATTAACCATTTCGTACTATTGGATTAATAATGGATAGGTGTCATAATTGACGCCTCTCCATTATTAACCTGGCTTAATGTCACCTTACAATAGCAAGGTGACATTAACCCTTCATTACCCCATATCCCACCGCTACACCGGAGTGGGAAGAGAGTGGCCAAGTGCCAGAATAGGTGCATCTTCCAGATGTGCCTTTTCTGGGGTGGCTGGGGGCAGATGTTTGTAGCCAGGGGGGGCCAATAACCATGGACCCTCTCTAGGCTATTAATATCTGCCCTCAGTCACTGGCTTTACCACTCTGGCGGAGAAAATTGCACGGGAGCCCACGCCAATTTTTTCCGCGATTTAACCCTTATTTTACAAGCTACAGCGCCCAAATTTTGCATATACACACTACTAATATTTGTAGTGTGGAATATGCCAAAAAAGGGATATGAGATGGTTTACTGTATGTAAACCATGTCTCATATCATGTCGGGTTTGTGAAGGAGAAATGAAAAGCCGGCAATTGAATTACCGGCTTTTCACATATCTCGCGCTGAATTAAATATAAATACAGTATATATATATGTGTGTGTCTCAATGACATATATATATATATATATATATATATATATATATATATATATATACATACTGTATATATATTTTAACGAACATTTGAGCACATAAATCCATTAGATGTCGGTTTTGCAAGCCTGCGAGAAAATATCGCAGTACGGATGTCATACGGATTACAAACGGAGGATGCTATGCACAAAATACGCTGTCACACCCTGCCTACGGAGGACATACGGATCACTATTTTGGGAACATTTCTGTGTATTACGGCCGTAACAAATGGACCGTATTTACATACGCTGAGTGTGAGGCTGGCCTAATTCTGATATTTTTTCCTGATCTTCTAAAGCAAGAGAAGCATTATTCAGTTGTGTTCTGTTAAATTCCAAGTGATCTTTTATGTTATTTGAGTGATTAATTAGTGAAGTCTGGGTTGATTCCAGGGACTCCACTCTATTAGTCTCATAGCTTGCGCCAGGGATTTTTTGAGAAAAGATCTTGAGAGCTTGCTTGAGTCAGACTGAGGGAGATCACTGCCTGAGGCCTCATCGCTCGAGTCAGTGTCATCAACTTGATCATCTGTGGTAGCGTTTAATTGTGAGTTCTTTGGAGTGGCCCGATGTAACAGGCCAGATTAACCCCCCCCCGCCCAGAATATACCCAGGGTTAAAGTGGCCTAGGCCAGATTATACCCCGGTATATTCTGGCCTAGCCCAAACTATACGCTGGGTATAAATTGGACTAGTCCAGTTTATACCCCTCTGGGCCAGATTATACCCCGGGTATATTCTGGCCTAGCCCAAACTATACCCCGGGGTACAAATTGGACTGGTCCAGATTATACCCCTCCAGGTCAGAATATACCCCAGCTGCTGTAGATCAGATTTTTTTAGCCTTTTGAGAACCATTGAGTGATATAATCAATAACGGGGCCCCAGGCAGCGCACAGGGCCCAAGGCAGCGCACAAGGCCCCAGGCAGCGCACAGGGCCCCAGGCAGCGCACAGGGCCCCAGGCAGCACACAGGTGTCCCAGGCAGCAAACAGGGGCCCAAGGCAGCGCACAGGGGCCCCAGGCAGCCCACAGGGGCCCCAGGCAGCCCAAAGGGCTCCAGGCAGCTCACGGGCCTCAGGCAGCACACGGGGCCCCTGGCAGAGCACAGGGCCCCAGGCAGCGCACAGGGTCCCAGGCAGCACACAGGGGCCCCAGGCAGCGCACGGAGCCCCAAACAGCACACGGTGCCCCAGGCAGTGCACAGAACCCCAGGCAGCTCACAGGGGCCCAGACAGGCCACAGAGCCCCAGGCAGCCCACAGGGCTCCAGGCAGCGCACAGGGGCCTCAGGCAGCACACGGGGCCCCTGGCAGAACACAGGGCCCCAGGCAGTGCACAGGGCCCCAGGCAGCAGAGGGGCCCCAGGAAGAGCACAGGGGCCCCAGGAAGAGCACAGGGGCCCCAGGCAGCGCACAGGGGCCCCAGGCAGCCCACAGAGGGACCAGATAGCGCACAGGGGGCAGAGACAGTGAGCAAAGGGGGTAAGAGATAGCATGCAAGGGGGGGAAATAGACAGAGCGCATGTCCCCTGTGTGTTGTCTAGGACCCCCTGTGCGCTATCTGGGACCCACTGTACACTGTCTGGGACCCCCTTTGCGATGTCTGGGGCCCTGCTCTTGAGTATATCCCTCAATCCTGTAAGGCTAGTTTCACATTTGCGTACAACCGTGCGCATGTGTACGCTCTCAGGGAAGCCTTGACCACTGCTGCGCCCCGCCGGTTAAGCTCCGCCCACGTTCTTTTGACGGTGCTGCAACCCGCGGCGAAGGCAAAAAGTTTTTTTGCGTTCACCGAATCGTCAAAACAACGCATGTGGACGGAAAACGCAAACATCCGCAGGGCCTGCGTACCCAATGATAAAGATAGAGTACGCAGGCCGCATGCGTACCTGGGCGGAGCCTAACTGGTGGGCGCGGCAGTGGGCGGGGCTTCACTAAGAGCGTACACAGCTCTGCGCAAATGTGAAACTAGCCTAAGATGTGTAGGGCCCCTGTGCGATGTGCGATGTCTGGGGCCCCGTTCTTGAGTACATCACTCAATGGTTTTCATAAGCATGAAAAATCTGATCTACATGGTCTATACTCCTCTAGGGCAGAATATTAGTGTGTTTTTGCTGCTGTAGTGCTACAGTATATATAGATGCACATACACAAACTATATACCATTTCATACGGCTTTTGTCAGATTTTCATGCAGTCTGCAGCAGATTTCCCTCTTCAACCTGACACGGAGAAATCTGCTGTGCTTCTGCACAAAAAAATCCACATCGTTGGGATGTGGATTTTGCTGCAGATTGACTGCTGATTTTTTCCCTGTTGAAAATCAGCAGCAAATCAGTGCATAGTTAATGTTATGTGTTGTAACTTGTTATGTATGTTTCTCCCTGCTCTCTATGATATGCACCTTAAGTTCTCCAGTGTGAGTTCCTATTCTATCCTGATAAGGTATATAAAGTGATTTTGGAACACCTCCAACAAAAAAAAAAGTTTTCCAATTTTGACAACAATGGAAGACCAACTATATGATCAGCTTTTACGATTCTACACTGCAACAGAACAAAAGTACCCCCAGTGGATCTACGATCTACCTCCAGAGAAACGTTCAAATGCCAAGTCCCACTTTAGACAGACATCTATGAGCAAAGAAAGGGATAATTTACTATGGAAAAAAGGAGGTTCTCACTAAAAGCCAACTGCCAAATATCCTGAAGGCCAGTCACGACAACCCAACTTCTGGTGGCCATTTTGACAGAGATAAAACATTTGCCAAAATTTCTGACCGTTATTACTGGAAGGGAATGAAGAATGATGTTTACCAACATGTCAAAGCCTGTCAAAAATGTTTTGTCACATGTCCCAAAATCAGCAAAGAAGCTCCACCACTCAACAGTATACCAGTGCCTGGAAAAGTATGGAGCTTAGTTGGGATTGATATAATCAGTCCTCTTTAGGAAACATCAAACGGTAACAAATATATAGTTGCTGTCACTGATCATTTCTCGAAGTGGACTGAAGCAACAGCTGTTCCAGACAAGAGTGCCATGTCAGTGGCAAAATTTTTGTACAACATTATTTGCTGCTTAGGCTGTATGGACACTCTGATTAGTGACCAGGGAAGAGAGTTTGTGAACTCAATCATCGACAACCTGATGGATCATTTTAAAACAGATCACCGCATTTCACCTGCCTACCACCCACAAACAAATGGCCAGCGGGAACGTGACAATCGAACACTCAAAGAATCTCTTTGCAAGCTTGTCAATGACCAAGAAACCAACTGGGACCAGTTCATCCCTGGTGTTTTGTTTGCCAATCACACATCTGTGCATGCCTCAACCAAGTGCACTCCATTTGAGGTCATGTATGGACGAAAGGCTAAGCTTCCTATTGACCTCAATCCATCAGCAAATGACACTGTGGATGTCATGTCTCTTTCAGATGATGCCAACCCCGATGTGCTAAATACACTCACAACCATTCATAACAGGATCCTCTCAACTGTAAATACCAACATCCATTCTGCTCAGGAACACCAAAAGTGTGCCTTTGATCGCCGACACAAGAGCAACAAAGAAATCACTGCTGGCAGCATTGTTTATATCAAGAATCAATGTCGTATTCATCGCATGGGTTCAAAGATGGCACCACGCTGGGTTGGACCCTACTTAGTTGTGGAATCCTTAACCAAGGGATGAGTAAAACTTAAGAACAATAAGACTGGCAAGATACTAAGCAACACCTACCATGCCAGCAACCTTAAGATTTACCAGGATGAAGAGACTTCTCTACCACCCCAGTCCCCTGATGACTGTCCCAGTGACTCTGCCACACAGAAACACCAGCAAACCAAGACTTTCAACCCACTACCAAGTTCAGGAAGGAAGTATTTTACCACTACTCTTGACCTTACGTTTAATAGGGTTGTGTACTTTGAGGGCACAAGAGATCTTGGACAACCACGGCGTACATATAAAACCAAAGGTGATGGGAACTGCTATTTTCAGGCCATCAGCTATTTCCTGACAGGAACAGAGGACTCTACTACTCCCTTCTCAAAACTAAAGTCATCCACTACTGTAATCAAGATGTGAATGAATATGTGAACATCTCTGGTATCTCTCGTGATGGAGTCTGGGCAACTGATGCTGAAATCATGGCCACAGCAAATCTGTTGAGTTGTGACATCGTCATCCACACCAAAGTTGGTGATACCATGAATTGGTTGACATATCCCGCAAGCTTCAGTCTTGCAGTCAACAACAGAACATGCACTTTATCTTGAAAACAATCATGATCATTTTAATGTTATCAGTGTTTACTAATCATTTTAATGTTGTTATCAGTGATTACCTTTGAACGTTAATATTGTAGTGTCCTGTCACCAGCCATGTGTACGATTATCAGCCGAAAGCCTCTCTGGAACCAATAATCGCCTCATGTAAAAGTACCTTTATAAGTTGAAGTTTCAGAATGTTATAACTTTTATTATATCCTGAACAGTTTTTTTTATGAAAAGTCAAGGTTTTCAGGTTGAAGTAAAAAAAAGTCTGTGTGTTTAGAGTTTTAAACACTAAAATGTTGAAAAATTATGTAATTCTTGAGTATATCACTCAATGGTGCTCATAAACGTGAAAAAATCTGATCTTTAATATGCTTTAATCTTTAACCCCTTACTGACATCGGACGGGATAGTACGTCCGATGTCAGCTCCCCTGCTTTGAAGCAGGGCTCCGCGGTGAGCCCGCATCAAAGCCGGGACATGTCAGCTGTTTTGAACAGCTGACATGTGCCCGCAATAGCGGCGGGTGAAATCGTGATTCACCCGCCGCTATTAACTAGTTAAATGCCGCTGTCAAACGCAGACAGCGGCATTTAACTACCGCATCCGGCCGGGCGGCCGGAAATGACGGCATCGCCGACCCCCGTCACATGATCGGAGGTCGGCAATGCTTCTCCATTGTAACCATAGAGGTCCTTGAGACCTCTATGGTTACTGATCGCCGGTAGCTGTGAGTGCCACCCTGTGGTCGGCGCTCACAGCACACCTGATTTTCTACTACATAGCAGCGAACAGCAGATCGCTGCTATGTAGCAGAGGCGATCGTGCTGTGCCTGCTTCTAGCCTCCCATGGAGGCTATTGAAGCATGGCAAAAGTAAAAAAAAAAAGTTTAAAAAAATGTGAAAAAAATACAAAAAATATAAAAGTTTAAATCACCCCCCTTTCGCCCCAATCAAAATAAATCAATAAAAAAAAAATCAAATCTACAAATATTTGGTATCGCCACGTTCAGAATCGCCCGATCTATCAATAAAAAAAAGCATTAACCTGATCGCTAAACGGCGTAATGAGAAAAAAAATCGAAACGCCAGAATTACATTTTTTTGGTCGCCGCGACATTGCATTAAAATGCAATAACGGGCGATCAAAAGAACGTATCTGCACCGAATTGGAATCATTAAAAACGCCAGCTCGGCACACAAAGAATAAGCCCTCAACCGACCCCAGATCATGAAAAATGGAGACGCTACGAGCATCGGAAAATGGCGCAATTGTTTTTTTGTTTTTTTTAGCAAAGTTTGGAATTTTTTTTCACCACTTAGGTAAAAAATAACCTAGTCATGTTAGGTGTCTATGAACTCGTAATGACCCGGAGAATCATAATGGCAGCTCAGTTTTAGCATTTAGTGAACCTAGCAAAAAAGCCAAGCAAAAAACAAGTGTGGGATTGCACTTTTTTTGCAATTTCACCGCACTTGGAATTTTTTCCCGTTTTCTAGTACACGACATGGTAAAACCAATGATGTCGTTCAAAAGTACAACTCGTCCCGCAAAAAATAAGCCCCACATGGCCAAATTGACGGAAAAATAAAAAAGTTATGGCTCTGGGAAGGAGGGGAGTGAAAAACGAACACGGAAAAACGAAAAATCCCACGGTCATGAAGGGGTTAATATACTCAAGAACGGGGCCACAGACATCACACAGGAGTTCCCAAACAGCGCACATGGGATCCCAGACAGCGGACAGGGGCAGAGACAGTGCACAGGGGCTCTGCGCGCTGTCTCTTCCCCCCTTGCACACTGTCACTTCCCCCTCCCTTGTGCACTGTCTCTGCCCCCCTGTGCGCTGCCTGGGGACCTGTGTGCTGCCTGGGTCCCCGCTCACTGTCTCTTCCCCCTCCCTTGTGCACTGTGTCTGCCACTCCGTGTGCTGCCTGGGGCTTCGTGTGTTGGCAGGGAGCCCTGTGTGCTGCCTGGTGCCCTGTGTGCTGCCTGGGCCCCCATTCGCTGCCTGGGGCCCTGTGTGCTGCCTGGGGCCCCTGTGTGCTGCCTTGGACCTAGTGTGCTGCATGGGCCCCTGTGCGCTGCTTGGGGCCCCTGTGTGCTGCCTTGGACCTAGTGTGCTGCATGGGCCCCTGTGTGCTGCCTGGGGCCCCTGTGTGCTGCCTTGGACCTAGTGTGCTGCATGGGCCCCTGTGCGCTGCTTGGGGCCCCTGTGTGCTGCCTGGGGCCCTGTGTTCTGTCTGGGGCCCTGTGCACTGCCTGGGGCCCTGTACATTGCCTGGAGCCCTTGTGCTCTGCCTTGGGCCCCTTTGCACTGCCTGGGGCCCCTGTTTGCTGCCTGGGGCCCCGTGCACTGCCTGGAGCCCTGTGGGCTGCATGGGGCCCTGTGTTCTGTCTGGGGCCCTGTGTTCTGTCTGGGGCCCTGTGTTCTGTCTGGGGCCCTGTGTTCTGTCTGGGGCCCTGTGCACTGTCTGGGCCCTGTATGTTGCCTGGGGTCCCTGTTTGCTGCCTGGGGTCCCATGCGCTGCCTGGAGCCCCGTGGGCTGCATAGGGCCCTGTGTTCTGCCTGGGGCCTTGTGCACTGCCTGGGGCCCTGTGCACTGCCTGGGGCCCTGTGCACTGCCTGGGGCCCTTGTGCATTGCCTTGGGCCCCTTTGTGCTGCCTGGAGCCCTGTGTGCTGCCTGGGGCCCCTGTTTGTTGCCTGGGGCCCCTGTTTGTTGCCTGGGGCCCCGTGCGCTGCCTGGAGCCCTGTGGGCTGCATGGGGCCCTGTGGGCTGCCTGAGGCCCCTGTGGGCTGCCTGGGGTTCTGTGTGCTGCCTGGTGCCCCTGTGCGCTGCTTGGGGCCCCGTGCTCTGCCTGTGGCCCCTGTGCTCTCCCTGGGGCCCCTCTGCACTGATTGGAGCCCCTGTTTGCTGCCTGGAGCCCTGTGGGCTGCCTGGGGCCCTGTGCACTGCCTGGGGCCCTGTGCACTGCCTGGGGCCCTGTACATTGCCTGGGGCCCTGTACATTGCCTGGGGCCCTGTACATTGCCTGGGGCCCTTGTGCGCTGCCTTGGGCCCCTTTGCGCTGCCTGGGGCTCGTGCGCTGCCTGGGGCCCCGTGCGCTGCATGGAGCCCCGTGGGCTGCCTGGGGCCTTGTGGGCTGCCTGAGGCCCCTGTGGGCTGCCTTTGGTCCCTGTGTGCTGCCTGGGGCCCCTGTGCGCTGCTTGGGGCCCCACACGCTGCCTGTAGCCCCTGTGCGCTGCCTGGGGCCCCATGCGCTGCCTGTGGCCCCTGTGCGCTGCCTGGGGCCACGTGCGCTTCCTGGGGCCCCTGTGTGCTGCCTGGAGCCCGTGTGCTGCCTGGGGCCCTGGGTGCTGCCTGGGGCCCCGTTATTAAGAATGTCACTCAATGGTTCTCAAAAGCCTGAAAAATCTGACCTACAGTGGCTGGGGTATATTCTGACATGGAGGGGTATAAACTGGACTAGTCAGGCAAACAGCCCGTGACAGCCAGGTCTTCTCCCGTCCTGTCAGCTATGCTGAAATAGCTCGGGGTGTAGACGCCGCGGCTTGGAATATCTGGGTGGGAAGCATGGTCAGGCAGAGCGGGCTGCAAGATGGCGCACAGCTCCAGGCCAGATGATTTTCGGCTGCTCACCCGCCTGCCGGTGATCTTCCATCGCCCCTGGAATGTGGCCGCACGCTTCCCCAGAGTCCAGGTGTCTGCTGTGGATCAATCAAACCTTATCCAGGTGGAATAATAGTGGTTGTGTGATAGAAATATATATATCATGTAGATCTCACTTGCATGTATACCCCTCTATAATCATATATACTCATATGCTCACAGCCAATATATACATTATAATCAATGGATTAAAATGGCTGACAATGAACTGATATGAGCCTACAGATTGTATGGGGTTTTCCATCTCTCAATAGCAGAACAGTGTCAGATGTATTAACTGCTGATCAAATGTCTCATCTTTGTCCTACATACAGAGGTACATTTTAGTTCCTTAATCTGCAGTCATATGAGCATTAATCACAATATTCCATATATGTTTAGATAACCAATGACAGAGGAGCTAGACAATATGGTAATTAACTAACCACCCCTGACAACCCCTAACCACTCCTTTCTATGTGAAAATATAAAACTATGTATGTACAATAAAGTATCAGTATTGATGGAATGTTGTTCTGTCACAGTTGTGTACAGTCCATTCTTGATGAGCGCTCAAAATACTCAGTCTAATTGGGAGCGGCCGCAGCACACACAGAGGGATAAATTTACCCAACCCAAATATTTCCATAACATTAATGGCCCCCAACAGCGAGGCATGGATGAAACGCACACGGGGACCCACTACTGACCGGAAAGAAGGAGGTGTTGCCACGGCCTTGGCACAGGGGCAGGAGACTGCGCAGCTCCATAAGTAAGGTAAGAAAATGTTATCATCTTACCTGAAAGTCCCCTGTGCCCAGTCCGGGTCTATACCTCTTGCCGGCCAGGTGTGGTCACCAATTCCCAGGTAGCGTAAAAAATCCGAAGCCGAATCCAGACCCTGGGAGGTGTCTGCTGTGTGCCGTGTATATGTTATGTGTTTGTGTAAGATCCAGGAGAAGGAAGGAAAAGTGACTTGTTTTTGGGTGGCTGGGTAACGGACCGCAGGAGGTCAAATCGCTCGATAAGTTATTGCAGGATTCCCGTGCATAGGAGGAACAGGTAGAGTTCCGGGGCAGGTAGTCCCATGTTCCAGGCACGGGTAGTGATAACTTAGAGGGCTACTGCAGATTCCCGTAGTGCCGGCGATCCAGTCAGGACGTCCGGACCGGGGTGGTAGATTTCCCGCTTGTTGTGGTTCTCACTCAGGCGGCCCGGGCACAGGTGTGCTCAGTGCGATTGGCAGTAGTCTGTTTCCCAGAGCAGTTAGCAACCTGCACGTGTCACAGAATTAAAAAGGGTGATTCTCCCGGACGTGTCTTTCTGTATCTGTTTCTGTTTGTCAACTATTGCCGCTTTAAGAAGCATACAATTGAAAAGAAAGTTTTCGGGTTTTTTTTCCTCTCTCTTGAACTTCCTCTTTTTTCAGCTGAAGCAGATATGCATTGTAAATCACACTGTCACATCTGTTTTTCTTTTTCCTTTGCAATCTGGCTATGGTGTAGCATATATTTGTGAAGAAGTGAAATTTAAATTGTATCCATCATTTTTGATGTGACATACGTGTTTTCAGATACGTGATTTTAGTGATATTTGATATTATTGCAATAGCATACGGAATAAAAAGAGGAAGTGTGTCTCTGACTGTATTTGAGCGCAGAGATTCTAAAAGAAAAAAGGAGAAGAGAAAAGCTGTTTTAATTTTAAATTTTTTTTTTACTCTCTTAAAGGGTCTTTTTCTTTTTGCGGCATTTTAACGTTTTTTAATTAAGTTTTCCTCAATCTTCAATCTCTACCTTTTTATTTTTTATTTATTTATTTATTTTTGAAAAAAGTTTTTTTTTTTTTTTCTCCTCTTGTATCAAAGTTTTGAGTTTTTGGTTGTGAACTAAGTTTTTGACGGTTTTTGTTATCGTTTTGGGTTTTTCTTAGAGTTTTATATACTCATTTTTAGAAGTTTTTTTTAGTACCGTTTTTTTTCATTTTTGTGTGTTTTTCATTTTTTGCTCTTGCCATGGGGAATAAAGTGGCCGAGCAACAGGAGAGTCTTTTATTTCCTGATGAGAAAACAGCCCCTAGATAGTGGCAGAACACGAAGGTGTTAAGTATGTGAAGATTTTTGGAAGGTATAAAGTACGTGAAATTCATTAGAATGGCAGATTTCAAGCTGCGCAGTGGCATGACGTAGAAGGGAAAATAAGGGAAGTTAGCTGATGTTAGATTGCTGAATGCCAATACATGGTATGAAGTAGCAGCAGAGCTTACATCGTTTAGGTGGTACAGAAAGTTATGTGAGCAAACCAGGAAGTGATTTTTGTGGGTATGAGACGGGAGAATCTGCGCAGTCTGCTTTTAGCAGAATCCATGGTATAGGTAGTTTTTTTTTGTTTTTTTTTGCACAGTATGTGGCGCGCCCCGTCTCTTCCTACAGGGAGAAGGCATAATTGCTCCTCTCTATTATTCTTGTTGTTCTCCTCTATCCTCCTTTTTCTCTGTCAGTCTTTTCTCTCCGCATTCTTCTCTCTCTCTCTCTCCTTTCCTCTCCTCTTCCTCCACACTTTTCTCTTCTCTCTCTCCCCCTCTCTATCTCTCTCCTCCATACCCTCCATCTTCTCCTCCCTCCTTCTCCACTCCCCCACCACACCTTTCTCCTCCTTCTTTTCCTTCTCCATACCCATCTCTCCTCACCCTCTCTCTCCCCTCCTTCTCTGCTCCTCTCTTCTCCTCCCTCTTGTCCACATTATCCTACTATTCCTTTGTCTCACTCATCAACCCCTCCTCCTTCTTCTTCTTCCTCTTTTTTCCTCTTCGTTGCCGGCTGGGCCAACGCCCAATTCAAACAATATGGTGCTTACAGCACAAGATTTCCCTTCTATGCCCCAGGCACAGTCCAGCCATTGCCAGTTGTGATATCGGGGAAAGAAAGTGAAAATCCCCCTACACACAATGCAGTGGGCAGCCCCCAGACACATCAGGTAGCAGACAGCTCAGCCCTGGGTGCAGAGGGGGGAGGAATGATATCAGAACGAGCTCACTGACAGATCCTCCGTTACCTCATTTCACAGTCAATAATATTGTAACCCTTAAGGTTTTACATGAACTTTGATATCACCATGTATTGATAATGTACAACTTCAGCACCGGTCAGAGCTGCCTACATTCACACCAACATAGAACTATAAGCCTAATCCATCACAGCTTCAGCAAGGGGGGAGACATCCTCACATAAAAAAGCAACTTCTAAGTCCAATATCAGTCAGTGTACGACCCCAGTACAAGCTATCACAACTATTCCTCTGATGAAGATGAAGAGGGAACATCATATATGCTGTCCAGTACTAGAAAAGAAACCCACAGGCACCAAGAATGCAAGGGCAGATAGAGGCACCACCATTACACTATGTGCACTGCACTTCAAGTCAGGTGACAATCTTCCAGACCCAGGGATGCATCCCATGCCATTTTACCGAAGAATGTAGCAGAACCAGTGAAAATATGCAGCCACCTGGAATGATCTCTGGGCCATGAATGAAAATAGAAGCAGGTGATGCACTCTGGCCAATCATGAAGGAACAATTCAAACTTCCAGCAGAATTAGACATACACGCTTGGGAGTCAGGGCCACAGCTAATTGAACAGCTCAGAGAGTGGGCCAAAGGCAGATTGGCAGGACAAGCCATGACATGAGCCAAGACAAGACAGAGTCTGTAAAGAAGTTTCATGGCAGAGTAATGCAAGTATTCCAAGACTTGGGCTTCACCATTCATGACCAGATACACAGGCAAATGTTGGCACAGGCCTTTGTGCATGGACTGAGACAGCCAATTAGGAAACCACTGATAGTGGCTAGGCCTGAGAACAGGTCAATAGCAGTGGACTGACCCAGAAAAAATGTTTTATGTGCGCCTAGGAGACTGTTTATTGCCGATTGTCACCAAAACTGCCACCATTATAGCACCACAAAGAGCGCAAAGAAGGAAACGGGTGCCGTGCTGCTGACAACGCCGGAAGGGGAGCCAGAGGTGAAGACGCTGCAAAGCGCCGCTCAACACACCGGAAGAACCGCTGCAGACTCCAGAGAGGAGACACCGACCTCAATAAGGTTAGCAAAGGGGAGAAGCTATGTCGGAGCAGGGGGAAGAAGTGATGGCAGATGCAGCCGCAGCCGCTGTAATGCCCCAAGACCTTGGGTTGGATGCAGCTGCCGGTCTCATTGAACCCCGGGCCTCGCCACGAATGCACCTGCAGGCCCCGTCTTACCACCGCAGCTTCAATCAGCAGGCCGGACCCCGCTGCCGCTGCAGTACCCATCATGCTGTTGTCCACAGTAGCCAAAGGGATTGAGTCCCAACCAGGGGTGCAGAAGACAGCCCCTCTCATGGTGACCACTGACCTGGAAGCGCAACCACCCTACAAAGACAGGAAAAGTGTCAAGTGTTACATCTGTGGCAAGTTTGGCCATTACCAGAACCAGTGCGAAGCACCCACGCCCTCGAAGAGACTGGACCCATGCAACCCAAGAGTTGGTCCAGAGAAACAGGTCAAGGAGGAAGTGCAGAAAGCAGTGAAGTACCCCGTCCATAGGACAGAGGCAAGCAAGCCAGGTCCACAAGACACTACGCTCCTGACATGTTAAATTTCATCTTCAAGACCAATACCTCAAATTACCCTGAAAGTGGATGGCGTTGTCAGATCTTTACTTCTGCACACTGGTGCAGCCAGAAGTGTGACGAGACCTGTGGAACTTGCTGATCCCAGCTGCCTATCAGAATCCTCTGTGCCTCGCATGGGCATTGATGGTCAAGTCAGACATTCTCAGCTTACAAAGCCACTGAGCGTGTGCACTCAGCCAGGACACTCTATCCTGTCCCAGTTTGAGGTGTAAAGGACCTGCCACTCAACTTGCTGGGAGCGAACCTACTGCAGAAGCTGAAGGCAACCACAGTGTTCCACGAAGATGGGACAGTGACACTTTCTTCATCCCTGACCCAAGAAGAGTCATGCTGGCGGCCCTACAAGAACATTAAGCAACCGATGAGGCCTACTCAAGGAGGTACTGGATGTAGTACCAGAAAGTCTATAGTCTAAGGGACCCCAGCACGTGAGAAAACCTCAAGTTGCCCCAGTACGGGTGTCACTCAAGCCATGTACCCCGTACCCTCGTAAGGCCCAGGCCAGGCCTAGAGTCAAGCTGCCTCTGACCAACTGAAGGTCTACCTGGAAATAGGAATCATTGTTCCTCGCACATCGCCTTGCAATACCCCGCTTTTCCCCGTCAAGAAAAAGACTGTAAAAGGAGAGCCAGCCAAGTTCAGAATGGTACATGACCTGAGAGCTGTGAATGACGCGATGTGTTTGAAACTCCAATTGTTCTGAATCCGCACACTCTGCTCTCAAATGTGCCTGCCACAGCAAAAGGGTTCACAGTGAACAACCTGGCTAACGTTTTCTCCAGTGTTCCAGTTCATCCGGAAGACCAGTTCCTGTTTGCCTTAATGCACCAGGGGGGACAACACACATGGACAGTGATGCCACAGTGGGCCCCGAACAGCCCTTCACGGTTCACCAAAGCAATGTCCACAGTCCTCACCAACTGGGTAGCAGAACATGCAGAAGTAACCCTGCTACAATACATGGACAATCTACTCCTTTGTGCAATTGACTTTGACACGTGTAAATCCCATTCCTTGTATCTCCTACTCTACCTGGCGGAGCAGCACTGCAAGATCTCAAAGAACAGTCCAGTGGTGTCTGAAGCGAGTTACGTTCCAGAGACACTGTATTGCTCACCAGGTGAAATACCTGACAGATGACCGGAAGACCACAGTAGAGAAGATGGTTCCTCCAACAACTCAAAAGGTGCTACAGGCCTTCCTTGGTCTAGTTTCGTAATTGCAGAGCCTGGATCCCTGATGCTTCCGTCCTAATGCAGCCTCTGTGTGAATACGTCAGCGTGACCCCGTTCCTCCAGACAGATGTGGCCTTCAGTTCGTTCAAGAAGTTAAAAGGCTCTGTAGTCTCTGCCAGCACTAGGCCTATCCAACTACGAGAAGCCATTCCGTCTCTACTTGATGAGAAAAGAAGGCCTTGCTACTGGAGTCCTGACGCAGCTTCAGGGGGGAAAGCGGAGACTTTCGGACTACTTTTCAGCTTGCCTGGATCCAGTTGCAAGGGGAGCCTCTTCCTCCCGCATGAGAGCAGCAGTTGCAGCACACGCCCTCCTGGACAGGACTACTGACATCAGTGGAAAAACCATTGGAAATCCTGGCTCTGCATGACATCTCAGCAATCCTCAACCAAACCCAGCTAAAACATCTCTCCACCGCCAGGCATCTTCGCCTCCAGTGCTCTCTACTCCTGCCCGACAATGTCACCATCTCCAGATGCACAGTCCTCAACCCGTCCACTCTACTCCCACTCCCAAGGGGGGATACAGATATGGACCCTCAGATAAAAAGTCTGCATGGGAACTGAATTTGCTCCGGACGGATGACCATGATTGCTTCAGCATCATGCAACAGGAAACAGCAGGACTACCCAAGGTGGCAGAAGAGCCAGTGACCAACCCAGAGTTGATCCTCTATGTGGATGGCTCCAGATTTGCAGATGATGAAGGAAGATTCCACACGGGATGTGCAGTGACTAGCAATCAAGAGATCCTGTGGTCCAGAAGTCTGCCGCCCAGTCTGTCAGCCCAGGAAGCAGAACTGATAGCGCTGATGAAGGCCTACCAGATGGCAGAAGACAAGACTGAGAAAATGTATACCGATTCAAGGTACTTGCATGGCATAGCACACGACTTCGGACCCATCTGGGCTGCAAGGGACTTCCTCACAGCAATCGGAACAACCGTGAAGCATCATGGAGCCATTAAGGACCTGCTGAACACACTTCAACTTCCAAAAGTGGTGACAATACTAAAAGTCAAAGCGCATGGAAAACTGAACACAGTAGGGGCACAAGGCAACAACATGGCGGATATGGCAGCCAAAGAAAAAGTCAAGGGAAGACAATATGGACAAGTGGAAGAGGTCGTAGAGCCGGACGGCTACTACAGGACGGCTGAAGACAGGAAACCTGACAAGATGACATCCTGGGATCTGCTCAAAAAAGCTGCAAGAGCAAGCCCCAAAGAACAAGAAGGAATGCTGGATGCAGAAGTGAGCAACACATGAAGAAGGAAGGGTATACTAAATGGACTACAAACCCTGTTTACCCCGAAGCATGTACCCTATGGTGGTCCAGTGGGCACATGGGCCCACACACAGATTAAAGACACAGATGAATGATCCGATTGGTCCTTACTGGTTCGCTCCAGAAATCTCCACCCTAACAGCCAAGTTCATAAACAGCTGTCTGACCTGTGGCAAATGCAACCCTGGAAGAATGAAGAAAGTTCTCACACATCAACTTGCTAGACCACTGTACCCCCTTCCAGAGGATCCAGATAGACCACATCCAGATGCCGCCAAGTGGAGGTTTCAAATATGCCCTTGTGGCCGTGGACATGTTCTCAGGATGGCAGCCAGAAGCTTTCCCAGTGAAGAACCAGTCAGCAAAGACTACTGCAAAGAAGCTACTCTCAGATACGAGATATGCAGCTATGGGGTCCCAGAAGTGATAGAGAGTGACCAGGGACCCACATTCACAGCAAACCTCACATGAGAGATCTAGTCAGCAGTAGGGTCAGACTTAGGCCTACACACTCCCAATCACACTACTTAGTGTAAGGCATACTTCCAGAGGCCCAGCAAAGCAGTCACCGTATGAAATTTTGTTTGTGTCTAGTCCCAGGTTAGGGGTATCCTTTCCCTTAGCAGCTGATTATGCAATATGATACTTTGTCTGCTTATGTAAATTGAAATCACCAAGAAACTTGCTAACATCCATTCTCGAGTTTTTTTCTTCATTCCCAGATCCAGATTCTGTGTCCAGTACGCACTCCTCGAAGCCAGGAGACTGGGTGTTGGTGAAAAAGTTTGTAAGGAGAACACCACTCGATCCCAGATTTGATGGTCCTGTTCAAGTGCTGCTGATGACACCAAACTCTGTGAAACTGGAGGGAAGACCCACTTGGATCCACTCATCGCATCGCAAGAAAGCTCCCCTACCAGAAATGACATCCAAGCCAGAATGATGTTGCGGCCTGACCGAATAGATGACCTACCTGATAAAGACTACACATCGCTCACTACACATGCTATTGACTAAGAGACTGATTGCAACGAACCCCCTTTAGGGACAGATCTCCTGACCGCCCATTTGCGAAAAGTCTGTACGGAGTGGGGCACAGGCGTTAGGCTTGTGTCAGTTCGCCGACAGCACAAAAGAGTTGCAGCGCTTTGGGACAGGAGGCTAGGATTAGGGCAAGTGATATCTAAGGGGGGCTTGTGATAGAAATATATATATCATGTAGATCTCACTTGCATGTATACCCCTCTATAATCATATATACTCATATGCTCACAGCCAATATATACATTATAATCAATGGATTAAAATGGCTGACAATGAACTGATATGAGCCTACAGATTGTATGGGGTTTTCCATCTCTCAATAGCAGAACAGTGTCAGATGTATTAACTGCTGATCAAATGTCTCATCTTTGTCCTACATACAGAGGTACATTTTAGTTCCTTAATCTGCAGTCATATGAGCATTAATCACAATATTCCATATATGTTTAGATAACCAATGACAGAGGAGCTAGACAATATGGTAATTAACTAACCACCCCTGACAACCCCTAACCACTCCTTTCTATGTGAAAATATAAAACTATGTATGTACAATAAAGTATCAGTATTGATGGAATGTTGTTCTGTCACAGTTGTGTACAGTCCATTCTTGATGAGCGCTCAAAATACTCAGTCTAATTGGGAGCGGCCGCAGCACACACAGAGGGATAAATTTACCCAACCCAAATATTTCCATAACATTAATGGCCCCCAACAGCGAGGCATGGATGAAACGCACACGGGGACCCACTACTGACCGGAAAGAAGGAGGTGTTGCCACGGCCTTGGCACAGGGGCAGGAGACTGCGCAGCTCCATAAGTAAGGTAAGAAAATGTTATCATCTTACCTGAAAGTCCCCTGTGCCCAGTCCGGGTCTATACCTCTTGCCGGCCAGGTGTGGTCACCAATTCCCAGGTAGCGTAAAAAATCCGAAGCCGAATCCAGACCCTGGGAGGTGTCTGCTGTGTGCCGTGTATATGTTATGTGTTTGTGTAAGATCCAGGAGAAGGAAGGAAAAGTGACTTGTTTTTGGGTGGCTGGGTAACGGACCGCAGGAGGTCAAATCGCTCGATAAGTTATTGCAGGATTCCCGTGCATAGGAGGAACAGGTAGAGTTCCGGGGCAGGTAGTCCCATGTTCCAGGCACGGGTAGTGATAACTTAGAGGGCTACTGCAGATTCCCGTAGTGCCGGCGATCCAGTCAGGACGTCCGGACCGGGGTGGTAGATTTCCCGCTTGTTGTGGTTCTCACTCAGGCGGCCCGGGCACAGGTGTGCTCAGTGCGATTGGCAGTAGTCTGTTTCCCAGAGCAGTTAGCAACCTGCACGTGTCACAGAATTAAAAAGGGTGATTCTCCCGGACGTGTCTTTCTGTATCTGTTTCTGTTTGTCAACTATTGCCGCTTTAAGAAGCATACAATTGAAAAGAAAGTTTTCGGGTTTTTTTTCCTCTCTCTTGAACTTCCTCTTTTTTCAGCTGAAGCAGATATGCATTGTAAATCACACTGTCACATCTGTTTTTCTTTTTCCTTTGCAATCTGGCTATGGTGTAGCATATATTTGTGAAGAAGTGAAATTTAAATTGTATCCATCATTTTTGATGTGACATACGTGTTTTCAGATACGTGATTTTAGTGATATTTGATATTATTGCAATAGCATACGGAATAAAAAGAGGAAGTGTGTCTCTGACTGTATTTGAGCGCAGAGATTCTAAAAGAAAAAAGGAGAAGAGAAAAGCTGTTTTAATTTTAAATTTTTTTTTTACTCTCTTAAAGGGTCTTTTTCTTTTTGCGGCATTTTAACGTTTTTTAATTAAGTTTTCCTCAATCTTCAATCTCTACCTTTTTATTTTTTATTTATTTATTTATTTTTGAAAAAAGTTTTTTTTTTTTTTTCTCCTCTTGTATCAAAGTTTTGAGTTTTTGGTTGTGAACTAAGTTTTTGACGGTTTTTGTTATCGTTTTGGGTTTTTCTTAGAGTTTTATATACTCATTTTTAGAAGTTTTTTTTAGTACCGTTTTTTTTCATTTTTGTGTGTTTTTCATTTTTTGCTCTTGCCATGGGGAATAAAGTGGCCGAGCAACAGGAGAGTCTTTTATTTCCTGATGAGAAAACAGCCCCTAGATAGTGGCAGAACACGAAGGTGTTAAGTATGTGAAGATTTTTGGAAGGTATAAAGTACGTGAAATTCATTAGAATGGCAGATTTCAAGCTGCGCAGTGGCATGACGTAGAAGGGAAAATAAGGGAAGTTAGCTGATGTTAGATTGCTGAATGCCAATACATGGTATGAAGTAGCAGCAGAGCTTACATCGTTTAGGTGGTACAGAAAGTTATGTGAGCAAACCAGGAAGTGATTTTTGTGGGTATGAGACGGGAGAATCTGCGCAGTCTGCTTTTAGCAGAATCCATGGTATAGGTAGTTTTTTTTTGTTTTTTTTTGCACAGTATGTGGCGCGCCCCGTCTCTTCCTACAGGGAGAAGGCATAATTGCTCCTCTCTATTATTCTTGTTGTTCTCCTCTATCCTCCTTTTTCTCTGTCAGTCTTTTCTCTCCGCATTCTTCTCTCTCTCTCTCTCCTTTCCTCTCCTCTTCCTCCACACTTTTCTCTTCTCTCTCTCCCCCTCTCTATCTCTCTCCTCCATACCCTCCATCTTCTCCTCCCTCCTTCTCCACTCCCCCACCACACCTTTCTCCTCCTTCTTTTCCTTCTCCATACCCATCTCTCCTCACCCTCTCTCTCCCCTCCTTCTCTGCTCCTCTCTTCTCCTCCCTCTTGTCCACATTATCCTACTATTCCTTTGTCTCACTCATCAACCCCTCCTCCTTCTTCTTCTTCCTCTTTTTTCCTCTTCGTTGCCGGCTGGGCCAACGCCCAATTCAAACAATATGGTGCTTACAGCACAAGATTTCCCTTCTATGCCCCAGGCACAGTCCAGCCATTGCCAGTTGTGATATCGGGGAAAGAAAGTGAAAATCCCCCTACACACAATGCAGTGGGCAGCCCCCAGACACATCAGGTAGCAGACAGCTCAGCCCTGGGTGCAGAGGGGGGAGGAATGATATCAGAACGAGCTCACTGACAGATCCTCCGTTACCTCATTTCACAGTCAATAATATTGTAACCCTTAAGGTTTTACATGAACTTTGATATCACCATGTATTGATAATGTACAACTTCAGCACCGGTCAGAGCTGCCTACATTCACACCAACATAGAACTATAAGCCTAATCCATCACAGCTTCAGCAAGGGGGGAGACATCCTCACATAAAAAAGCAACTTCTAAGTCCAATATCAGTCAGTGTACGACCCCAGTACAAGCTATCACAACTATTCCTCTGATGAAGATGAAGAGGGAACATCATATATGCTGTCCAGTACTAGAAAAGAAACCCACAGGCACCAAGAATGCAAGGGCAGATAGAGGCACCACCATTACACTATGTGCACTGCACTTCAAGTCAGGTGACAATCTTCCAGACCCAGGGATGCATCCCATGCCATTTTACCGAAGAATGTAGCAGAACCAGTGAAAATATGCAGCCACCTGGAATGATCTCTGGGCCATGAATGAAAATAGAAGCAGGTGATGCACTCTGGCCAATCATGAAGGAACAATTCAAACTTCCAGCAGAATTAGACATACACGCTTGGGAGTCAGGGCCACAGCTAATTGAACAGCTCAGAGAGTGGGCCAAAGGCAGATTGGCAGGACAAGCCATGACATGAGCCAAGACAAGACAGAGTCTGTAAAGAAGTTTCATGGCAGAGTAATGCAAGTATTCCAAGACTTGGGCTTCACCATTCATGACCAGATACACAGGCAAATGTTGGCACAGGCCTTTGTGCATGGACTGAGACAGCCAATTAGGAAACCACTGATAGTGGCTAGGCCTGAGAACAGGTCAATAGCAGTGGACTGACCCAGAAAAAATGTTTTATGTGCGCCTAGGAGACTGTTTATTGCCGATTGTCACCAAAACTGCCACCATTATAGCACCACAAAGAGCGCAAAGAAGGAAACGGGTGCCGTGCTGCTGACAACGCCGGAAGGGGAGCCAGAGGTGAAGACGCTGCAAAGCGCCGCTCAACACACCGGAAGAACCGCTGCAGACTCCAGAGAGGAGACACCGACCTCAATAAGGTTAGCAAAGGGGAGAAGCTATGTCGGAGCAGGGGGAAGAAGTGATGGCAGATGCAGCCGCAGCCGCTGTAATGCCCCAAGACCTTGGGTTGGATGCAGCTGCCGGTCTCATTGAACCCCGGGCCTCGCCACGAATGCACCTGCAGGCCCCGTCTTACCACCGCAGCTTCAATCAGCAGGCCGGACCCCGCTGCCGCTGCAGTACCCATCATGCTGTTGTCCACAGTAGCCAAAGGGATTGAGTCCCAACCAGGGGTGCAGAAGACAGCCCCTCTCATGGTGACCACTGACCTGGAAGCGCAACCACCCTACAAAGACAGGAAAAGTGTCAAGTGTTACATCTGTGGCAAGTTTGGCCATTACCAGAACCAGTGCGAAGCACCCACGCCCTCGAAGAGACTGGACCCATGCAACCCAAGAGTTGGTCCAGAGAAACAGGTCAAGGAGGAAGTGCAGAAAGCAGTGAAGTACCCCGTCCATAGGACAGAGGCAAGCAAGCCAGGTCCACAAGACACTACGCTCCTGACATGTTAAATTTCATCTTCAAGACCAATACCTCAAATTACCCTGAAAGTGGATGGCGTTGTCAGATCTTTACTTCTGCACACTGGTGCAGCCAGAAGTGTGACGAGACCTGTGGAACTTGCTGATCCCAGCTGCCTATCAGAATCCTCTGTGCCTCGCATGGGCATTGATGGTCAAGTCAGACATTCTCAGCTTACAAAGCCACTGAGCGTGTGCACTCAGCCAGGACACTCTATCCTGTCCCAGTTTGAGGTGTAAAGGACCTGCCACTCAACTTGCTGGGAGCGAACCTACTGCAGAAGCTGAAGGCAACCACAGTGTTCCACGAAGATGGGACAGTGACACTTTCTTCATCCCTGACCCAAGAAGAGTCATGCTGGCGGCCCTACAAGAACATTAAGCAACCGATGAGGCCTACTCAAGGAGGTACTGGATGTAGTACCAGAAAGTCTATAGTCTAAGGGACCCCAGCACGTGAGAAAACCTCAAGTTGCCCCAGTACGGGTGTCACTCAAGCCATGTACCCCGTACCCTCGTAAGGCCCAGGCCAGGCCTAGAGTCAAGCTGCCTCTGACCAACTGAAGGTCTACCTGGAAATAGGAATCATTGTTCCTCGCACATCGCCTTGCAATACCCCGCTTTTCCCCGTCAAGAAAAAGACTGTAAAAGGAGAGCCAGCCAAGTTCAGAATGGTACATGACCTGAGAGCTGTGAATGACGCGATGTGTTTGAAACTCCAATTGTTCTGAATCCGCACACTCTGCTCTCAAATGTGCCTGCCACAGCAAAAGGGTTCACAGTGAACAACCTGGCTAACGTTTTCTCCAGTGTTCCAGTTCATCCGGAAGACCAGTTCCTGTTTGCCTTAATGCACCAGGGGGGACAACACACATGGACAGTGATGCCACAGTGGGCCCCGAACAGCCCTTCACGGTTCACCAAAGCAATGTCCACAGTCCTCACCAACTGGGTAGCAGAACATGCAGAAGTAACCCTGCTACAATACATGGACAATCTACTCCTTTGTGCAATTGACTTTGACACGTGTAAATCCCATTCCTTGTATCTCCTACTCTACCTGGCGGAGCAGCACTGCAAGATCTCAAAGAACAGTCCAGTGGTGTCTGAAGCGAGTTACGTTCCAGAGACACTGTATTGCTCACCAGGTGAAATACCTGACAGATGACCGGAAGACCACAGTAGAGAAGATGGTTCCTCCAACAACTCAAAAGGTGCTACAGGCCTTCCTTGGTCTAGTTTCGTAATTGCAGAGCCTGGATCCCTGATGCTTCCGTCCTAATGCAGCCTCTGTGTGAATACGTCAGCGTGACCCCGTTCCTCCAGACAGATGTGGCCTTCAGTTCGTTCAAGAAGTTAAAAGGCTCTGTAGTCTCTGCCAGCACTAGGCCTATCCAACTACGAGAAGCCATTCCGTCTCTACTTGATGAGAAAAGAAGGCCTTGCTACTGGAGTCCTGACGCAGCTTCAGGGGGGAAAGCGGAGACTTTCGGACTACTTTTCAGCTTGCCTGGATCCAGTTGCAAGGGGAGCCTCTTCCTCCCGCATGAGAGCAGCAGTTGCAGCACACGCCCTCCTGGACAGGACTACTGACATCAGTGGAAAAACCATTGGAAATCCTGGCTCTGCATGACATCTCAGCAATCCTCAACCAAACCCAGCTAAAACATCTCTCCACCGCCAGGCATCTTCGCCTCCAGTGCTCTCTACTCCTGCCCGACAATGTCACCATCTCCAGATGCACAGTCCTCAACCCGTCCACTCTACTCCCACTCCCAAGGGGGGATACAGATATGGACCCTCAGATAAAAAGTCTGCATGGGAACTGAATTTGCTCCGGACGGATGACCATGATTGCTTCAGCATCATGCAACAGGAAACAGCAGGACTACCCAAGGTGGCAGAAGAGCCAGTGACCAACCCAGAGTTGATCCTCTATGTGGATGGCTCCAGATTTGCAGATGATGAAGGAAGATTCCACACGGGATGTGCAGTGACTAGCAATCAAGAGATCCTGTGGTCCAGAAGTCTGCCGCCCAGTCTGTCAGCCCAGGAAGCAGAACTGATAGCGCTGATGAAGGCCTACCAGATGGCAGAAGACAAGACTGAGAAAATGTATACCGATTCAAGGTACTTGCATGGCATAGCACACGACTTCGGACCCATCTGGGCTGCAAGGGACTTCCTCACAGCAATCGGAACAACCGTGAAGCATCATGGAGCCATTAAGGACCTGCTGAACACACTTCAACTTCCAAAAGTGGTGACAATACTAAAAGTCAAAGCGCATGGAAAACTGAACACAGTAGGGGCACAAGGCAACAACATGGCGGATATGGCAGCCAAAGAAAAAGTCAAGGGAAGACAATATGGACAAGTGGAAGAGGTCGTAGAGCCGGACGGCTACTACAGGACGGCTGAAGACAGGAAACCTGACAAGATGACATCCTGGGATCTGCTCAAAAAAGCTGCAAGAGCAAGCCCCAAAGAACAAGAAGGAATGCTGGATGCAGAAGTGAGCAACACATGAAGAAGGAAGGGTATACTAAATGGACTACAAACCCTGTTTACCCCGAAGCATGTACCCTATGGTGGTCCAGTGGGCACATGGGCCCACACACAGATTAAAGACACAGATGAATGATCCGATTGGTCCTTACTGGTTCGCTCCAGAAATCTCCACCCTAACAGCCAAGTTCATAAACAGCTGTCTGACCTGTGGCAAATGCAACCCTGGAAGAATGAAGAAAGTTCTCACACATCAACTTGCTAGACCACTGTACCCCCTTCCAGAGGATCCAGATAGACCACATCCAGATGCCGCCAAGTGGAGGTTTCAAATATGCCCTTGTGGCCGTGGACATGTTCTCAGGATGGCAGCCAGAAGCTTTCCCAGTGAAGAACCAGTCAGCAAAGACTACTGCAAAGAAGCTACTCTCAGATACGAGATATGCAGCTATGGGGTCCCAGAAGTGATAGAGAGTGACCAGGGACCCACATTCACAGCAAACCTCACATGAGAGATCTAGTCAGCAGTAGGGTCAGACTTAGGCCTACACACTCCCAATCACACTACTTAGTGTAAGGCATACTTCCAGAGGCCCAGCAAAGCAGTCACCGTATGAAATTTTGTTTGTGTCTAGTCCCAGGTTAGGGGTATCCTTTCCCTTAGCAGCTGATTATGCAATATGATACTTTGTCTGCTTATGTAAATTGAAATCACCAAGAAACTTGCTAACATCCATTCTCGAGTTTTTTTCTTCATTCCCAGATCCAGATTCTGTGTCCAGTACGCACTCCTCGAAGCCAGGAGACTGGGTGTTGGTGAAAAAGTTTGTAAGGAGAACACCACTCGATCCCAGATTTGATGGTCCTGTTCAAGTGCTGCTGATGACACCAAACTCTGTGAAACTGGAGGGAAGACCCACTTGGATCCACTCATCGCATCGCAAGAAAGCTCCCCTACCAGAAATGACATCCAAGCCAGAATGATGTTGCGGCCTGACCGAATAGATGACCTACCTGATAAAGACTACACATCGCTCACTACACATGCTATTGACTAAGAGACTGATTGCAACGAACCCCCTTTAGGGACAGATCTCCTGACCGCCCATTTGCGAAAAGTCTGTACGGAGTGGGGCACAGGCGTTAGGCTTGTGTCAGTTCGCCGACAGCACAAAAGAGTTGCAGCGCTTTGGGACAGGAGGCTAGGATTAGGGCAAGTGATATCTAAGGGGGGCTTGTGATAGAAATATATATATCATGTAGATCTCACTTGCATGTATACCCCTCTATAATCATATATACTCATATGCTCACAGCCAATATATACATTATAATCAATGGATTAAAATGGCTGACAATGAACTGATATGAGCCTACAGATTGTATGGGGTTTTCCATCTCTCAATAGCAGAACAGTGTCAGATGTATTAACTGCTGATCAAATGTCTCATCTTTGTCCTACATACAGAGGTACATTTTAGTTCCTTAATCTGCAGTCATATGAGCATTAATCACAATATTCCATATATGTTTAGATAACCAATGACAGAGGAGCTAGACAATATGGTAATTAACTAACCACCCCTGACAACCCCTAACCACTCCTTTCTATGTGAAAATATAAAACTATGTATGTACAATAAAGTATCAGTATTGATGGAATGTTGTTCTGTCACAGTTGTGTACAGTCCATTCTTGATGAGCGCTCAAAATACTCAGTCTAATTGGGAGCGGCCGCAGCACACACAGAGGGATAAATTTACCCAACCCAAATATTTCCATAACAGTTGAAATAGCCTGGAAGCAGGAGCTGCAGCAATCAGCGTCCTCTCTGTTTGGGAACCAGGCCACGCCCCAGGATGAGGAAATTCTAAGGCTATTTTCACATTAGCGTCGTGTGATGCACGTCGCAATGCGTCGTTTTGGAGAAAAAACGCATCCTGCAAAGTTGCCAGTAGGATGCGTTTTTCTCCATACACTTGCATTAGCGACGCATTGAGATGGATTGCCACACGTCGCATCCATCGTGCGACGGATGCGTCATGTTTTGGCCGACCGTCGGCACAAAAAAAGTTACATGTAACTTTTTTTGTGCGTCGCATCCGCCATTTTCGCCCGCTCATGCGCGGCCGAAACTCCACCCCTTCTCCCTGGAAGTCACAATGGGCAGCGGATGCGTTGTAAAACTGCATCCACTGCCCACGTTGTGCTACATTAACACACTGTCCGTCGGTACATCGGGCCGACGGTTTGCGACGGCCCGTACCGACGGACTAGTGTGAAAGTAGCCTAAGCGAACAAACCAAGCAACAAACACACAATAAACTCCTCCAGCTCTCCCACTCTCCAAACACCAGCTCTTCACTCTTCAGGTCTATCTAGCAAATTCTATCTCAGACAAGGAACTAGTCAGAAGGCCTAGCTGTTATAGGAGAGAGGAGTGGCTAACCGAGCCCAGCTGAATGCAAGAATTACGACATGGTAAATCAGAAGGGCGGTCACCATTGAATGAACTAAATTGCGGATGGAACCCATATGCCATGAAAAACGGAGACTTACCAGTTGATTCCTGACAGCGATTATTAACTGCAAATTCAGCCAATGGTAAGTAGGTCAGCCAGTCCTCCTGATTCTCAGACACAAAATATCTAAGATATGTCTTTAAATTCTGAATAACCCATTCAGTCTGCCGGTTAGACTGCAGGTGAAAAGCCGAAGAAAAAGACAAATGGATTCCCATATGGGTGCAAAACGCCCTCCAGAATTTGGAGATAAACTGCACTCCCCGATCCGAAACAATATCCGTAGGAATCCCATGCAGTCTTATTTCCCTGATGAAGATTTGCGCCAGAGTTTTGGCATTAAGCAAAGCTGACAAAGCAATAAAATGAGACATTTTACTGAATCTGTCCACCACCACCAGGATTACAGTGTTCCCTGCAGACACAGATGGATCCGTAATAAAATCAACCGACAAATGAGTCCAAGGTCTGCTGGGAATCTCCAATGGTAGGAAAGCCCCTGACAGACGAGTATGTGAGGTCGTAGAATGCACACAGATATTGCAGACAGCCACATACTCCTGAACATCCTTATAAGCACCTGGCCACGAAAAACGCCGAGTAAGTAGGCCCGCGGTGGCCTTATTCCCCGGATGTCCAGCCAGCACCATATCATGATGTTCACTGAGGATTCTAAGATGGAGATTGACCGGTACAAGCAGCTTACCAAGTAGACAGGTAGCAGGGGTGCCCCGCTGAGCGTCAGCAACCTCTCTTTCAAGATTGGAGCATATAGACGCCATCACTACCCTTTTTTGTAAAATAGGTACCAGTTTACACTTATCGCCTCCCCCAGGAAAGCAATGGGACAAAGCATCTGCCTTAACATTTTTTCTCCCTGGCCTAAAAGTAATAAAGAAGTTAAACCTGGTAAAGAATAATGCCCATCTCGCCTGACGAGGTGTAAGACGTTTTGCCGACTCCAAGTAAACCAGATTCTTATGGTCAGTGATCACCATCACAGGGTGAACCGCTCCTTCCAAAAAATGACGCCACTCCTCAAATGCCCATTTCATAGCTAAGAGTTCCCTATTACCAATATCATAGTTTCTCTCAGCTGACAAAAGTTTTTTTTAGAAAAGTATGCGCATGGTTGCCATTTACCAGGAGATGCACCCTGCGACAATACAGCCGCCACTCCCACCTCGGATGCATCCACCTCCACAATGAAAGGTTGAACGACATCAGGCTGAATAAGAATTGGTGCACCTCCCTGGCAGGGCTGGACCACTTGGAGAAGTCTGTCCCCGTTTTAGTCATACCAGTGAGCGGTTTGGCTACTACCGAAAAGTTTTTCAGGAATTTACGGTAGTAATTGGCAAAACCCAAAAACCTTTGTAAGGCCTTCAAATCCTCAGGACAATCCCACTCCAATACCGCCCGGACTTTCGCCGGATCCATGCGAAAACCGGTGGCAGATAATACATATCCAAGGAAAGGGATCTCCTCAACTGAGAACGTTTTGGTCATACAATTTATTGTCACGTAATATGTTTAGGACTTGTCTGACATGTCATTGGTGTGACTCAAGGTCAGGTGAATAAACAAGAATGTCATCCAGGTAGATAACAACAAACCTGCCTAATAGGTGACTAAAGACGTCATTAATAAAGTGCTGGAAGACGGCGGGCGCGTTCGTCAAAACAAAAGGCATCACCAGATTCTCGTAGTGTCCTTCTGGCGTATTGAATGCAGTCTTCCACTCATCCCCCTCCTTAATGCAGATGAGGTTGTACGCCCCCCTGAAGTCCATCTTAGAGAACCATTTTGCCCCAACAGTTTGAGTAAAAAGGTCAGGGATAAGAGGTAGCGGATACGGATCACGGCCAGTGATCGCATTAAGTTCCCGGAAATCCAGGCACGGATGTAACCCGCCATCCTTCTTCTTGACGAAAAAGAACCCCGCAGCAAGAGGAGAAGAGGATGGTCGGATATGACCCTTAGCCAGACTTTCCATAATATAGTCCTTCATGGCCTGCCTTTCTGGACCTGAGATGTTATAGAGTCTGCTCTTGGGCAGCTTGGCAACAGGAACCAGATTGATGGCACAATCATAAGGACGATGAGGGGGAAGCTCTTGGCTCCCCTGCTCAGAAAACACATCCTCGAAGTCTGACAGGTAATGGGGCACGGACTGGGTATCCACCCTTGCCAACCGGGTACCCAAGCAGTGTCCTTGACAGTATGCACTCCACTTTACCACTTCATGTGTCTGCCAATCAATTACCGGATTGTGCAGAGCGAGCCAAGGAAGTCCCAGCACCACAGGTGAGGGCAGGCCCTCAATCAAATAGCAGTTAAACACCTCAGAGTGTATGGCCCCCACCTGTAGCCGTAAGTCACGGACCACCTGCGTGAAGTGCCCCTGTTTTAGAGGGCCGGAATCAATAGGTATAATGGGTATCGGTCTGGACAAAGTATGTGAGACAAGAAATTGGTCCCTAACGAACCTAGCATTGACCAAATTAAACCCCACCCCACTGTCAAAGAAGGCAGAAACGTCCACCTTATTTTCACCCATGTATACAATAGCTGGAGAGAAAAAGCAAATCTTTCCCACAGAGGTTATGAGTACACCCGAGTTGCCAACCTCCCCGCAACCCGGGCCCTCTAGTTTTCCGGCGGTTGTTTAACTAAGTGACGGATAGGACGTGCTCACAAAAATCGTAGTTACTTACCGATAACGGTATTTCTCTGATGCCATGACAGCACCATGGAGAGAGGGATCCGCCCTCAGGGACAGGAAACCTACAGGTGAAAAAGGCGGTACCTTTCTCCCACATCAGTTGGTTTACAGAGCCTTAACAGAACTTCAGCTGTAACTTAAATGGTTAAACTAAACAAAATATTTTAATTTTAAGCTTAGTAGAGGCACCACGTGACTAAATATTAATAACTAATCCTAGTGTGCACACCCACACGTGAAGGGAGGGAATGTACGGGTGCCGTTATGGGATCAGAGAAATACCATTATCGGTAAGTAACTATGATTTTCTCTTTCCCCCACGGAGAGAATTTCATAGAATGTACATTAGGGGGGGACCAGTGCCTCCAGAACCCTTCTGCCAAAGGTGAGGTCTGAAGAAGAGGCCAAGTCTAGCCAGTAATGATTAAAGAATGTAGAGGGAGAAGACCAAGGAGCTGCTCTACATACCTGCTCAATTGAGGCTCCGGCTCTCTCTGCCCAGGAGGTCGCCACCGATCTGTTCTAATGAGCTCTGAACCCCTCTGGAATGGCTTCGTTACACGAGGAATACGAAAGGAGGATAGCGTCTCTTATCCATCTCGCCAGTGTGGCTTTCGATGCTTTATGTCCTTTCTTTGGACCCTGAAAGCACACAGAGACCTATCCCTCCTACAATCCCTCATGGCTGACAGGTATTGGATTAAGCATCTTTTAACATCTACACTGTGTTCCAAATTATTATGCAAATTGGATTTAAGTGTCATAAAGATTTAATTGTTTTGTTTTTCAAATAAACTCGTGGATGGTATTGTGTCTCAGGGCTCAAGGGATCACTGAAATCAATCTTAAACACATGGGATAATTAGTTTTCCAGGTGAATCTAATTAAAGGAAAACTACTTAAAAATGATGTTCCACATTATTAAGCAGGTCACCGTTTTCAAGTAACATGGGAAAGAAAAAGGATCTCTCTGCTGCTGAAAAGCATCAAATAGTGCAATGCCTTGGTGAAGGGATGAAAACATTAGAAATTTTCCATCGTACTGTTAAGAGATTTGTGGCTGTATCTGAGCACAAATGTGTTTGTGCTGATAAAGGCATAATGAGGAAGATTTCTGCCAGGCAAGTTCATCGGATTAAGAGAGCAGCTGCTAAAAAGCCATTACAAAGCAGCAAACAGATATTTGAAGCTGCTGGTGCCTCTGGAGTCCCTCGAACCTCAAGGTGTAGGCTCCTTCAAAGGCTTGCTGTGGTGCATAAACCTACTATTCGGCCACCCTTAAACAGTGTTCACAAGCAGAAATGGTTGTATTGGGCCCACACATACATGAAGACTAATTTCCAAACAGTCTTGTTTACTGATAAGTGTTGAGCAACCCTGGATGGTCCAGATGGATGGAGTAGTGGATGGTTGGTGGATGGCCACCATGTCCCAACAAGGCTGCAACGTCAGCGAGGAGGTGGAGGACTCATGTTTTGGGCCAGAATCATGGGAAACAGCTGGTAAGGCCCTTTAAGGTTCCTGAAGGTGTGAAAATGACCTCTGCAAAGTATATAGAGTTTCTGACTGACAACTTTCTTCTATGGTCTAAAAAGCAGAAACGTGCCTTCAGGAACAAAATCATCTTCATGCTGACAATGCCCCATCTCATGCTGCAAAGAATACCTGAGTCATTGGCTGCTATGGGCATAAAAGGAGATAAACTAATGGTGTGGCCACCATCTTCCCCTGACCTCAACCCTATAGAGAACCTTTAGAGGATCATCAAGCAAAAGATCTATGAGGGTGGGAGGCAGTTCACATCCAAACAGCAGCTCTGGGAGGCTATTCTAACTTCATGCAAAGAAATACAAGCAGAAACTCTCCAAAAACTCAGTTCAATGGATGCAAGAATTGCGAAGGTGACATCAAAGAAGGGTCCTATGTTAAGATGTAATTTGGCCTGTTTGGATGTTTTGGCGTTAAATAGCTTTTTTGTTCAGTGAATGTGACCTCCTAATGCTGCAAATTCCACAAATGAGCATTTTCAGTTCTTTAAAACATATCAAATGTATAAAAATTCTACTGTGCATAATAATTTGGAACAGTGCATTTTGAGTTTTTATTCATTTTGGAGATTATACTGTTATCATTGGGAGGTTTCTTCAATAAAATTCAATGTATAATCTAACGGGTGATGACTTTTATTAGACTGACTGTCATTTGCACCGACCATTTAGGAAAATCTGATAAAAATGTTATTTGCATAATAATTTGGAACATAGTGTAGTGTGTGTAGGAGTTCTTCCTTTTTATTTCTGGGGTTGGGACAGAAAGAGGGCAGAGAGATTTCCTGTGATCTATGGAAACATGACGCCACTTTAGGAAGATAGGATGTCATCTAGTATCTGGGTTAGAGGCGACTACGCTGATAAAGCCTGTATATCACTAATTCTGTGAGCTGACGTTAGTGCTACGAGAAGAGAGGTTTTGAGGGATACGATTTTTAGAGAGGCTTGTGACAGAGGCTCGAGGGTGCTCTGGTCAATGCAGAGAGTACCAAGTTTAGATCCCAGGGAGGCATAGTGCAGTGGAAATTGGGTCTAGATCTACTTGAGGCTTTAATAAATCTCATTACCCAGCGATTTCCCGCTAAGTCACAGTTGTAAAGGGCTCCTAGTGCTGCCACTTGAACTTTAAGTGTGCTTGTTGCTAACCCCTTTTCCAACCCCTTCTGAAGGAACTCTAGCACTTTTTTGATTAGAATCTCCTCAGATAAACTGGCACCCGAGACTGACAAAAATCTTCTCCAAACTTTCCCATACGCTCTAGTAGTCACAGGTTTCCTACTTAAAAGAAGAGTAGAAACTAGGTTTGAAGAGAATCCCCTCGCAATCAGAAGCTCCCTTTCAAATTCCAGGCCGTCATATGCAAGTTTTTTACTTGCGGATGATTCACCGGCCCCTGAGACAGAAGGTTCGGAATGTCTGTAAGAACCCAAGGGTCTGTTATGGACATTATCCGTAGCCACGAAAACCATGCTCTTTTCGGCCAAAAGGGGGCTATCATAATCAACCTTGCTCTCTCCCGGATCTTCCTCAACACTAAGGGAATTAATGTTATTGGGGGAAAGGCATAGGCTACATGAAAATCCCAGGGAATTGAAAAGGCATCTAGGGTCACTGGGCTCCCCATGGGTCGAAGGCGCGAATCTTCCGGTTTAGACTGTTTGCGAACAAGTCTATCCTCGGGAGACCCCAAAGCTGTACTATGTGGTTGAATATTCCCTGGTTCAATTCCCTCTCCCCTTGCCTCAATCTGCGGCTCGATTTTCCATGCCTCTGATATGAAGAGCCGATAATGAGGCTAGATTGGACTTTGCTGACAGCAGGATGGATCTTATTGCTTCCATCGATGCCCGAGACCTGGTACCCCCCCCCCCGTGATTCAAATATGCTACCACCACCTTGTTGTCTGAGAGCACCCTCACATGATGGGATTGGAAGAAGTCTAGAAAGGTTGACAGCACATTTCACCGCCAGGAGTTCTTTCATGTTTGAGGAGACAAGTTTTTGCTCCACTGACCAAGGACCTTGAGCAATCTGATTTTCTAGATGAGCTCCCCAGCCCCAGGGGCTCGCATCTGTGGTCAGTGTTAGATATTGGCCATACCCAAGGGACACCCCTTGCTAGGTTGTCTGGATCCACCCACCAAGCTAGGGAACGTATTGTTTTTGAGGAGATTTTTAAATGTTTTTCTAAATCTTCCTTTAAGCGAGACTCTGCTTCTAGTATCTCCCATTGAAGATCCCTGGTATGACTGTGGGCCCATTGGACCGCTGTAATACAGGCTGTCATTGATCCTAGTATGGACATTGCTTTGCGCAAGGTGATGACGTGGGAACCCCTCAGTTGTGCTACTAGTTGTGTCATGTTCGAAATTTCCCCCCCGGGAGACGGCATTCTTGCCCTTTTTGAGTCTGTCGTTATTCCTAAGTACTGTTGTACTTGGGTTGGGATGATTCTGGATTTTGCTAGATTCAACATCCAATCTAGATTTGTCAGGGATGTCATCACTTTGTCCAGCTGTTGACTGCAGTGGAGAGAGGACTCACCAATTGCCAGGAGGTCATCCAGATATAGAACTATCAGTATATTTTGCTCTCTTATGTGAGCCATGACCTCCGCCATTAGTTTCGTAAACACCCTCGGGGCTATGGCTAGGCCGAAGGGGAGGGCTCTGAATTGGTAATGTTTTAACTCCCCTTGCATCATTACTGCCACCCTGAGGAATCTTTGGTGATCTAAGTGGATGGGCACATGGTAATATGCGTCTTTTAAATTAATGACACTCATGAAACAAGATGGATAAAGCGTTCTCACACGTTTTTATTGTCTCCATTTTGAAACTTTGAGTCACCAAGTATTTGTTCAGTATTTTCAAATTTATGATGGTCCTTTAAGTTCCATCCGGTTTTGTCCGAAAAAATAAAGGGGAGTAAAATCCTGTGCCTTTCTCCCCATGTGGGACTTCCTGCAGGACGTTCTTTGTTAAAAGACTCTGTATTTCTTTTTGGAGGGCTAGCTGTTCGGCCTCAACTTTCCTTTGCGGGGTTATGACAAAGTGATGGGGTGGGACAGTATGGAATTTCAGCTTTAGCCCTGTTCTTATTATGTTTAATATCCATATGCTCCCCGATATTTTTTCCCAGGCTTGAAGAAAGTAGGTTAACCTCCCTCCCACCTGGGGCACACCTTCATTGGGGTTGTTTTTTGTGGTCGGGTTTGTTGAACATGAAGCCTTTTCCCTTAAATCTTTTGTCCTGCCATCCCTCTTTTTGATTTTTAGGGGGCTTCCTGTGTATAAATCTCCTGCTCCAAAAGGGCCGTCTATAGGACTGGTTTGGGAAACCCCGGGAAGGCCTTTTTCTTATCCCTTGCTTTATCAAGAATGTTGTCTAAGGTTGGCCCAAATAACAATTCTTCGCACAGAATGGAACATAGTTTGATTTTTGTTTGTAGGTCTCCCGGCCAGCACTTGAGCCATAAAGCCCTTCTTGCTGCGTTTGAAAAGGAAGCAGGCCTTGCTGCTAGCCTGAGTCTATAGAGGAGTCCGCTAAGAGTGCAGCTGCGTCTTTAATTATTGAGACCGAGTCCAAAATTCATTCTCTGGGGGATTTATGTTTTAAATGTGACTCTAGGTGGTCTAGCCACAACTATTAAAGCTCTGGCAGTACACGTGGCGGCTATGGCTGGTTTCAATCCTACCCCGGCAGCCTCCCAAGAGCCTTTTAAAAATATCTCAGCCTTTTTGTCCATGGGGTCCTTCAGGGTCCCCATGTCTTCAAAAGGCAAGACAAATTTTTGGGATGCTTTTGCAATACCAACATCTAATTTTGGCTCTTTTCCCCAGAAAGAACAAACAGGATCATCGAAGGGGTATTTTCTCTTTGGGGTTAAGAGGACTTTTTTGTCTGGCCTTTTCTATTCCTTTTTTATTAAAGATTGTATTTTCTCATTTAATGGAAACGCTCTCCGTTTCCTTTGCTCTAGGCCGCTAAACATTAAGTCTTGTGCCGTTTTTTTGGGCCGAGACTCTACCAGCCCCATTGTTGTTCAAACTGCTTTTAGTAAGGCATTCATTTCCTCAATAGGGAAGCAATTGCGACCCCCCTTTGAAGATGAAGAGGATGAGGGTGAAGAGAGTGAACTGTTTGAACTGGAGCGGTCGCTATCTTCCTCACTGGAACTTAATTCCGGGGATCTATGTCTGGATTTACGCTTTCTTTTTGAACTTTTGACACCTTTAAGCACATCTTCCACCTGGGTTTTGATCAGCTCTTAAGTCAGATGCAAATCTTGGGGACTCTTCACATATGGTATTTTCTATGCATGTAGTACAGAGCTTTTTCACCCACGTAGCGGGTAGCTCCACAGAGCAGATTGCACATACTCTGATCCTGGATTTTGCTGTACACTTCTTCCCCTAAGAAGACACAATAAACCCCATTTAGAAGATGAACTTTCACGGAGGTCACTTACCCTCCTGCTGAAAGGGGGATACCGGTTCTGGCGTAGTTGTTTCCACGATTTGAACCGCTGCTTGTCTTTCGGATCTACCGGAGCCTCTGCTGCGCTGGGATCCTGAACTGCATCACTGGGAAGAGGCATCTCATTGCTGCTGTCGCTGCTGCGGGTGATGGCGCTGCTGCTGTTGGCGGTGTTTCTTTGGAGGGAACTGCAGGGTTTGCTCAGCCGGTTGCTCTTGATCACTCATGGTGAAATCGAGCACCGGATCCTGCAATTATCTGTCTTTTAATGCTCTCTTTGCGGGTGGCGCGCTGCAGCACCAATTACCCAGCAATGCAGTGTGCCGCCCCGGAAACACTTCCCACTCCTGCACACTCTGGATTTCCCAGAGATGCCTTGTAGCCGGCGCGAGGCTCACTTTTCTGGCATCTGGCCTCCAGGAGGGAACGTCAGAAGCGCAGGGAACAGCCGCCGTTGCCCCATTAAGTTGCGGCGCTTCCCTGTAGATAGCCACTGCCACCATCATCTCCTGGGCCACAGGTGGACCGGCGGCATAACACCAGGTGACTACCGCCACCCATTACCAGCCATTGTAGTCTCTAGGGAGAGGCAGACTGGATCTGCTTCACTGCCTCTCCCTCCGCACATGCACGGGGCCCGCCAACCCCGGAATCGTGGCCTTCGGTGAGAGAAGAAACCAGCATGTCCGAGGCAGTGGTCCCCCCCAATGTACATTCTATGAAATTCTCTCTGTGGTGCCATCATGGGGGAAAGAGAAAATCGTAGTTACTTACCGATAACGGTATTTCTCTGATCCCATAACGGCACCCATACATTCCCTCCCTTCACGTGTGGGTGTGCACACTAGGATTAGTTATTAATATTTAGTCACGTGGTGCCTCTACTAAGCTTAAAATTAAAATATTTTGTTTAGTATAACCGTTTAAGTTACAGCTGAAGTTCTGTTAAGGCTCTGTAAACCAACTGATGTGGGAGAGAGGTACCGCCTTTTTCACCTGTAGTTTTCCTGTCCCTGAGGGTGGATCCCTCTCTCCGTGGTGCCCGTCATGGGGGAAAGAGAAATGACCCTTCTTGCCACAACAGAAACACACACCCCTATTCCGGATTAATGCAAGTTTGCTAGGTTGGCACGCCGCACCCACTTGCATGGGTTCCACTGTAGAATCAGTACTGGTCAAGTTCAACCTTGGATCTCCTGCCCCCAGAGGTGTCTCCCTGTATCTCTGGTGAAGACAGCGATAAACCCGAATTGCCAGAGACATGGCCACCTCAAGAGAGTCAGGAGTTTCATAGAGAGCTAACGCATCCCTTACTCTCACAGAGAGACCCTCACAGAACTGACTACGGAGGGCCGGGTCATTCCACCTAGTGTCATTGGCCCACTGCCGGAACTCGGAGCAGTATTCCTCCACCAGATGGTCTCCTTGCTGAAGTTGGCGCAGAGATGACTCAGCCAAGAAGACATGATCAGGGTCATCATACACCAAGCCCAATGCCTGAAAGAAGCCCTCTACTGTCTGGAGTGATTGTGAGCCAGATGGGAGAGAAAATGCCCATGCTTGTGGCCTCCCTGCAGGAGTGAGATAATCCCCACCTGTTGCTCCTCTGTACCAGATGATACCGGACGCAGCTGGAAATAAAGTTTACAGACCTCACAGAACACAACAAACTTGTCCTGCCCACCAGAGAACCTGACTGGCAGTGCGACCTTGGGCTCCACAATGGTTTGCCTGGAGGGTGAGATTCCCACACCAGATGTAACAGAGTGTTGTGTGTTGTGAATTCCGTTCTCGGGCTCCCTCCTGTGGTCATGAGCGGTATTGTGTGAGTTTGTTCTGGGGCTCCCTCTGGTGGCCTTTAGCGATATGGCTGGTTTTGGCTGGGCTCAGCTTCTTCATTTCCTGCTTTGCTGAGGCCTATTTAATTCCCCTGGCCCTTCATTTGTTGCCTGCTGTCGGTGTATTCAGTCCTGTTTCTGAGAGCTCCTGAATATTCCTTGTGACCAGTCTCCTGCTGGAGAAGTTAAGTTGTTTGTTCTTTTTGCTCATTATTTCCTTGAAAACGTTTCTCTGTACATGATGAGTTCAGTCCAGCTTGCTTATATTTGAACTTGCGCTTGCTGGCTAGTTCTGGGGTGCAGAGTGCGCCCCTCACATCGTCAGTCGGTGTGGGGGTTCTTGTATTCTCTGCGTGGTTTATTTTTGATAGTTTTTGTACTGACCGCACAGACTCCTATCTATTTTCAGTCTATCTAGTGTTAGCGGGCCTCATTTGCTTTACCTGTTTCATTTCTACGTTTGTCTTTTCCCCTTAACTCACCGTTATTATTTGTGGGGGGCTGACTAAATCTTTGGGGTTATTCTCTGAGGCTAGTGAGGTCTTTGCTTTCTCTCTAGGGGTAGTCAGTTTCTCAGGCTGTGAACGTGGCGTCTAGGATTTTAGGAACGCTCCACGGCTGCCTTTAGTGTTTGTGGATAGGATCAGGATTGCGGTCAGTATAGCTTCCACCTCCCCAGAACTGGTCCTATATTCTGGTCACATGTGTCAGGTCAGTTTTGAGATCCTACCACCGGATCATAACAGTACAGCAGGCCCAAAAGTGTTAATGCAGCAGAAGAGGGAGAAGAGAAATCCTGAAGTCATTTTTTTTTTTTTTCCTCTGCACTGTGTTTAGCCTCTCCCCTCCCTTTAATCTCTGGGTGGTTCTGAATTCAGTTGCAGATATGGACATTCAGAGTCTGTCTTCTAGTGTGGATCATCTCACTGCAAGGGTGCAGGGCATTCAGGATTATGTAGTCCGCAGTCCTATGTCAGAGCCTAAAATACCAATTCCTGAACTGTTCTCCGGAGATAGATCTAGGTTTTTGAACTTTAAGAATAATTGTAAGTTATTCCTTTCTCTGAGACCTCGCTCCTCAGGTGACTCTGTTCAGCAAGTTAAAATTATTATTTCTTTGTTACGTGGTGACCCTCAAGATTGGGCATTCTCTCTGGCGCCAGGAGATCCTGCATTGCTAAATGTGGATGCGTTTTTTCTAGCGCTAGGAGTGCTTTATGAGGAACCAAATCTGGTAGACCAAGCAGAGAAGGTTTTGCTGGCTCTCTCTCAGGGTCAAGATGAAGCAGAGGTTTACTGTCAGAAGTTTAGGAAGTGGTCTGTGCTCACTCAATGGAATGAGTGCGCCCTGGCGGCGATTTTCAGAAAGGGTCTTTCTGAAGCCCTTAAAGATGTTATGGTGGGGTTCCCCACACCTGCGGGTCTGAATGAGTCAATGTCTTTGGCCATTCAGATTGATCGGCGTTTGCGGGAACGCAAACCTGTGCACCATCTGGCGGTATTTTCTGAGCAGAAACCTGAGCTTATGCAATGCGACAGGACTCTGACCAGAGTTGAACGGCAAAACCACAGACGTCAGAATAGGTTGTGCTTTTACTGTGGTGATTCTACTCATGTTATCTCAGCATGCTCTAAACGCACAAAAAGGTTTGCCAAGTCTGTCACCATTGGTACTGTACAACCTAAATTCATATTGTCTGTTACTTTGATTTGCTCTCTGTCATCCTACTCAGTTATGGCTTTTGTGGATTCAGGTGCCGCCCTGAATTTGATGGATTTGTCATTTGCCAGGCGCTGTGGTTTTATCTTGGAGCCTTTACAATTCCCTATTCCACTAAGGGGAATTGATGCTACACCATTGGTCAAGAATAAACCTCAGTACTGGACTCAAGTGACTATGTGCATGGCTCCTGCACATCAGGAGGTGATTCGCTTTCTTGTGCTACATAATTTGCATGATGTTGTCGTGTTGGGTCTGCCATGGCTGCAAGCTCATAATCCAGTCCTGGATTGGAAAGAAATGTCTGTGTCAAGTTGGGGTTGCCAGGGAATTCATGGCGATGCCCCTTTGGTGTCAATTGCTTCTTCTACGCCTTCTGAAGTCCCTGAATTTTTGTCGGACTACCAGGATGTATTTGATGAGCCCAAATCCAGTGCCCTACCTCCTCATAGGGATTGTGATTGTGCCATAAATCTGATTCCTGGTAGTAAGTTCCCTAAGGGACGACTTTTTAATTTATCTGTACCAGAACATGCCGCTATGCGGAGTTATATATAACGGAGTCCTTGGAGAAGGGGCATATTCGTCCGTCCTTGTCCCCTTTGGGTGCGGCGTTCTTTTTTGTGGCCAAGAAGGATGGTTCTCTGAGACCCTGTATAGATTATCGCCTTCTAAATAACATCACGGTCAAATTTCAGTACCCCTTGCCACTGTTGTCCGATCTGTTTGCCCGGATTAGGGGGGCCAGTTGGTTCACCAAGATAGATCTTCGAGGAGTGTATAATCTTGTGCGCATAAAGCAGGGCGATGAATGGAAAACAGCATTTAATACACCCGAAGGCCATTTTGAGTACTTGGTGATGCCTTTTGGGCTTTCTAATGTCCCCTCTGTGTTTCAGTCCTTCATGCACGACATCTTCCGAGAGTATCTGGATAGATTTATGATTGTGTACCTGGATGATATTTTGGTCTTTTCTGATGATTGGGAGTCTCATGTGAAGGAGGTCAGGATGGTATTTCAGGTCCTGCGTGCCAATGCCTTGTTTGTGAAGGGCTCTAAATGTCTCTTCGGAGTCCAGAAAATTTCCTTTTTGGGCTTTATTTTTTCTCCTTCTACTATTGAGATGGATCCAGTCAAGGTCCAGGCTATTCATGACTGGACTCAACCTACATCTGTGAAGAGTCTTCAGAAGTTCTTGGGTTTTGCTAATTTTTACCGTCGCTTCATCGCTAATTTTTCTGGCGTGGTTAAACCTTTGACGGATTTAACCAAGAAGGGTTCTGATGTGACGAATTGGTCTCCTGCGGCCGTGGAGGCCTTTCAGGAGCTGAAACGTCGGTTTTCTTCGGCTCCTGTCTTGCGCCAGCCCGATGTCTCTCTTCCCTTTCAGGTCGAGGTTGATGCTTCTGAGATTGGAGCAGGGGCTGTCTTGTCGCAGAGAAGCTCTGATGGCTCTGTGATGAGACCATGTGCTTTCTTTTCTAGAAAGTTTTCGCCTGCCGAGCGGAATTATGATGTTGGTAATCGTGAGTTGTTAGCAATGAAGTGGGCATTTGAGGAGTGGCGACATTGGCTTGAGGGAGCCAAGCATCGTGTGGTGGTCTTGACTGATCACAAGAATTTGACTTATCTCGAGTCTGCCAAACGGTTGAATCCGAGACAGGCTCGGTGGTCGCTGTTTTTCTCTCGTTTCAATTTCGTGGTTTCATATCTTCCGGGTTCGAAGAACGTGAAGGCTGATGCCCTTTCTAGGAGTTTTGTACCTGACTCCCAGGAAGTTTCTGAACCTACTGGTGTCCTCAAAGAGGGGGTGATTTTGTCTGCCATCTCTCCTGATCTGCGACGGGTGTTGCAGGAGTTTCAGGCCAATAGACCTGACCGTTGTCCACCGGAGAGACTGTTTGTCCCGGACAGATGGACCAGTAGAGTTATTTCCGAAGTTCATTCTTCGGTGTTGGCAGGTCATCCTGGGATTTTTGGTACCAGGGATTTGGTGGCGAGGTCCTTTTGGTGGCCTTCCTTGTCGCGGGATGTGCGTTCCTTTGTGCAGTCCTGTGGGATTTGTGCTCGGGCCAAGCCTTGCTGTTCTCGTGCCAGTGGATTGCTTTTGCCTTTGCCTGTCCCGAAGAGGCCTTGGACGCATATTTCCATGGATTTTATTTTGGATCTTCCTGTCTCTCAGAGGATGTCTGTCATCTGGGTGGTTTGTGATCGTTTTTCTAAAATGGTCCATTTGGTACCCTTGCCTAAGCTGCCTTCCTCCTCCGATTTGGTGCCACTGTTTTTTCAGAATGTGGTTCGTTTACATGGTATCCTGGAGAACATTGTGTCTGACAGAGGATCTCAGTTTGTGTCCAGATTTTGGCGGTCCTTTTGTGCTAAGATGGGCATTGAATTGTCTTTTTCGTCGGCCTTCCACCCTCAGACGAATGGCCAAACCGAACGAACTAATCAGACCTTGGAAACTTATTTGAGATGTTTTGTTTCTGCTGATCAGGATGATTGGGTGACTTTTCTGCCATTGGCTGAGTTGGCCCTTAATAATCGGGCTAGTTCTGCTACCTTGGTTTCACCGTTCTTTTGCAATTCTGGTTTTCATCCTCGGTTTTCCTCGGGTCAGGTTGAGTCCTCTGACTGTCCTGGGGTGGATTCTGTGGTGGATAGGTTGCAGCAGATTTGGAACCATGTGGTGGACAATTTGACGTTGTCCCAGGAGAAGGCTCAGCGCTTTGCTAACCGCCGTCGCTGTGTGGGTCCCCGACTACGTGTGGGGGATTTGGTATGGTTGTCCCGATGAAGGTTTCCTCTCCTAAGTTCAAGCCTCGTTTCATCGGTCCTTATAAGATTTTGGAAATCCTCAACCCTGTGTCATTTCGTTTGGACCTCCCAACATCGTTTGCCATTCATAATGTGTTCCATAGGTCATTGTTGCGGAGATACGTGGTGCCTGTGGTCCCTTCTGTTGATCCTCCTGCTCCGGTCTTGGTCGAGGGGGAGTTGGAGTATGTGGTGGAGAAGATCTTGGATTCTCGTTTTTCGAGACGGAAGCTTCAGTACTTAGTTAAATGGAAGGGCTATGGTCAGGAGGGTTATCGCCTCCGATGTCCATGCGGCCGATTTGGTTCGTGCCTTTCATTCGGCTCGTCCTGATCGGCCTGGGAGCTCTGGTGAGGGTTCGGTGACCCCTTCTCAAGGGGGGGGTACTGTTGTGAATTCCGTTCTCGGGCTCCCTCCTGTGGTCATGAGCGGTATTGTGTGAGTTTGTTCTGGGGCTCCCTCTGGTGGCCTTTAGCGATATGGCTGGTCTTGGCTGGGCTCAGCTTCTTCATTTCCTGCTATGCTGAGGCCTATTTAATTCACCTGGCCCTTCATTTGTTGCCTGCTGTCGGTGTATTCAGTCCGGTTTCTGAGAGCTCCTGAATATTCCTTGTGACCAGTCTCCTGCTGGAGAAGTTAAGTTGTTTGTTCTTTTTGCTCATTATTTCCTTGAAAACGTTTCTCTGTACATGATGAGTTCAGTCCAGCTTGCTTATATTTGAACTTGCGCTTGCTGGTTAGTTCTGGGGTGCAGAGTGCGCCCCTCACATCGTGAGTCGGTGTGGGGGTTCTTATATTCTCTGTGTGGTTTATTTTTGATAGTTTTTGTACTGACCGCACAGACTCCTATCTATTTTCAGTCTATCTAGTGTTAGCGGGCCTCATTTGCTTTACCTGTTTCATTTCTACGTTTGTCTTTTCCCCTTAACTCACCGTTATTATTTGTGGGGGGCTGACTAAATCTTTGGGGTTATTCTCTGAGGCTAGTGAGTTCTTTGCTTTCTCTCTAGGGGTAGTCAGTTTCTCAGGCTGTGAACGTGGCGTCTAGGATTTTAGGAACGCTCCACGGCTGCCTTTAGTGTTTGTGGATAGGATCAGGATTGCGGTCAGTATAGCTTCCACCTCCCCAGAACTGGTCCTATATTCTGGTCACATGTGTCAGGTCAGTTTTGAGATCCTACCACCGGATCATAACAGTTGTGAAACCACCGTGCGAAAATCCGCCACCTTCAAACAGAGCTGCTGCAACTGCCCTGTCAGCTCTGTGATAGGATCCATCATTGATCAGATAAGGCTTTCGGTCTGAGATAATGTCACGATTGGACTGGCAAGTAAATTGGGGCCAGGGGCACCTTTCCTGGCCCTAGCTCTAGGGGGTGCCCTAACTCGCCCTTTTCCCTGGGATACCTCAGATGGTGAGGATGCCGAGACCTCCGCCCTTGCCCTGTCTCCTAACTGCAGCCCAGCATCTGTCCCCTTCCCCCACCCAGGGAACAGAGGCGCTACTGTGCACCACAGTACACCAACCCAACAGACAGGGAAACAAAGACAAGGGTAAAAGAAAATTCCACTCACACCATTATACTCTCTCAAATAACAGAGGTATTCACCAGGGTGTGAAGGACTGGGGAAGAAAATAAAGCAGTTAAGTATGAGGAATTTCCAAGGGAACAAATCAAGCAACAATCGCACAATAAATTCCAGCTCTCCCGCTCTCCAGACACTAGCTCTTTACTCTTCAGGTCTATCTAGCAAATGCTATCTCAGACAAGGAACTAGCCAGAAAGCCTAGCTTTTATAGGAGAGAGGAGTGGCTAACCAAGCACAGCTGAGTGCAAGAATTACCACATGGCCAATTAAACCCTGTCCTGCTGAAAGAAAACAAACACAGTTAATATACTGGAGAAGTGCTTCTTCTCAGTGGTGGAGCAGGAGCCATCAGATGCTGCGGTCTTCTGGTACTGCTCTGTTGCAGTAACTCTGTGACACCATCTCATGCTACCACAAGTGTGAAAGCACAACCAACATTCAAAAGTGACCAAAACATCAGCCAGAAAGCATTGGTACTGGGATGTGGTCTGTGGTCCCCACCTGCAGAACCACTCCTTTATTGAGAGTGTCTTGATAATTGCCAATAATTTCCATCTGTTGTCTATTCCATTTGCACAACAGCATGTGAAATTGATTGTCAAACAGTGTTGCTTCCTAAGTGGACAGTTTGGAGTCACAGAAATTTGATTTACTTGGAGTTATATTCTGTTGTTTAAGTATTCCCTTTATTTTATTGAGCAGTGTATATATAGTAGGTGGTGTGTGTGGATCGCCCCCAGGCGAAGGGCAGTGGGGTACTCGGTACCGGGTCTGTCTCTCTCAGTTCTGGGGATGTCACGGTGGCCCGACCCAGTCCGTGGCCCTTCTAAGGGGCACCCAATTAAAGGTGTAGTGGTTTGTACGGTGTTCGTGACGCCACCTGTGGTATTCGGTCAGGGTGACAGACGCTGCTAGGGGTCCGCTGGGGTGATGGAATGGCAGCTAGATGGTATACCTTCCCACAGGTGAAATATATCCCCAGGGCTTCCCAGATGTGTAGGTGGTGATGGTGGACGTCGTAAGGCGCAATGAATAACGAGGACACCAAGGTTGCAGTCTCTTTACCTTTTACTGAAGACTTCAGCGTCCACAGTCCAGAGTACCGTTCACAGGGCTGGCTGAATCCGGCCGGTCCGAAGGCACATCCAGAGTTCCCTTTGCAGGTGGAAATCAGTAGCCTTCCTACTAGCACCTGTGTATTGTAGTACCACCCTGCTGAGCACCACGGGATAGTCCTCACAACTTTCGTGGATGTTTCTGATGTTTTCTCTTTCTCTCTGTCCCCCAGATGATATGGATAGGACAACCCGTATGACGGGGTAGGCCTGGAGCTATTTTATAGGGACCCTAGAGACGCCCCTCTCCCACAATTTGCCTCCGTTGTCTTCATAGGTATTAAGGTCGGGCAGCCAACTTGGAATTAACTGTCCTGCTGGTCTCTGAAGTAATGCGTAGAGCCTATTACTCCCTCGGTGTTCCGGCCACCGGCTACGCGCCTCGGAAAGATGTTGCCGATCTTAAGGCAGGACTCCTCCCGGTGTTATCTCCTTGTGCTGTGATCTCGTTTCTCACTCTCCACAACATACTTCGCTTCGTGTCCTTTCTTAGGATGCTGCCGCAAAGAAGTGCAGGCGCAGCTCCGTAACGTTCTATCTCGTGCTTGGCCTCTGTCAGGATCCCACCCCTGACAGAGACCCTCTGTCTGCAGCTCAGATGTTCCTCCTTCTCCCCCTGTCTGGCTGACAGGTCTTCTCTGGGTCAAACCCAGGTAGCTTTCTGACTAACTTCCTATCCAACCCACCAGTTTTACCCATCTGTGAGGAGTGGCCTAGTACATAGAACCTTTGCTCCCCCTGGTGGACTAGAGTGTGAAGTGTAGTGTGTGACTGTGACACCTGGTCAGGTGAACTCCTTTAGTACAATCAGATGTAACATCACTCCCCCTGGTGGAAGAGCGACATTACTGCAACGGCCAGGACTCTGGGGCGCTGCATGTTTATCACAGAAGCAGTGGGTTGAGGTCTATTGAAAAGGAGCACTACTCCAGATAGCCCCTTTTTCATGGATTCTGTGAACTTAAGAATGTTTTCCCCTCTTCATATGTTACAGACATTTTTCATAGAGTCATCCGGTTATAAATAGTTTTCACAAGACTGCTGTGTGATGGTGCAATATCTTAGCATTTGGGGCTCCACTTTTAATTTTTCCCAGTACCCCACTTTGTCTAAAACCAGCCCTGAATGTAGCCATGCAGCAGCGCTGGATTCCTGATTTCAAGCCCCACCAAGGATAACATCTGCAAGGAGTTTATATGTTCACCCTGTATTTTCATGGGATTCTTAGCACTACATAACTGTTTAAAATAAATAGTGCTGCATGTGTGATGACAGGATTGGCTAATCCATTCCCTACAAGACTACTGCAGTGTATTATCTAAGTCATTGAAGGTTTGCATGTTTAAATCCCCTTGTAGGGGTAATTGTAGTAGTGTTTTAAGATAATTAAATAAAACTTCAACTCATCCCCATCTACTGTATTTTACATATTACATATTACTGACTGTAATGTCAGTAGCGTAGCTACTGGGGGGAGGGCAGAGGGTGCGGCCACCTTGGGCCCCGTCCTCTGAGGGGGCCCACCTGGAGCTATGCTACTTTTAACTGTATCAGTTCTGCTGTATCGGCATCTGCTGAGAGCTGATACAGATGAAAGCAAATTGGGGGAGGAAGTGTCAGCTGACGCTTCCTCCCCATCATTCTTCCTCAGCGTCTGACATCTCAGCGCGATGACGTCACTAAATGGCGTCCTCTGAACTGAGATGTGCGATACTTCAGAAGACAAGCTGGCACTATGGACTCAGAGACCAGAGCAGCGGAGGACCGGGGAGGAGAGGTGTATTGTGTTTTATTGTTTTTTAGAACACTATGTGCAGATAAAACTGTATTGAGGACCATAGAGGGATGTATCATACTGTATAAGGAATTTGGGTGTTTTATACATGAGGGGGAATGCTTTATACTGCATGGACTATAGAGGGGGGATATATTATACTGTATGAACATTGGGGGGATGCTTTATACAGTATGGACTATGGGGGTGATGTTTTATACTGTATGTACCATGGGGGATACATTATGCTGTATGGACCATAGGGGGATGCATTATGGTGTATGGACCATGGGGGGATGCATTATGCTGTATAGATCATGGAGGAATGCAATATGCTGTATGGACTATGGGGGAATGCATTATGCTGTATGGACCAAGGGGGTATGCATTATGCTGTATGGACCATGGGGGGATGCATTATGCTGTATGAACCATGGGGGGACTCATTATACTGTGTGGACCATGGGGGATGCAATATGCTGTATGGACTATGGGGGGATGTTTTATGCTGTATGGATCAAGGGGGGATACATTATGCTGTATGGACCATAGGGGATGCATTATGCTGTATGGACCATGGGGGGATGCATTATGCTGTATAGACCATGGGGGGATGCAATATGCTGTATGGACTATGGGGGATGCATTATGCTGTATGGACCAAGGGGGGATGTATTATGCTGTATGGACCATGGGGGAGATACATTATGCTGTATGGACTATGGGGGGATGCATTATGCTGTATGGACCATGGGGAGATGCATTATGCTGTATGAACCATGGGGGAACTCATTATACTGTGTGGACCAGGGGGGATGCATTATACTGTATGGGACATGGGGTGCATTATACTCTATGGGACACGGGGTGCATTATGCTGTATGGAGGACTATGTGGGGCTATTAAAATATTTGGAGGCTTAAGTGGGAGTCTTTAAACTGTATGCAAACTATCATTCAGTGTGAAAGTTTGTGCAGCATCCATCATACTGTGTGGGGGCAATATACAGTGTAGAGAGATGTGGGGCCATTATACTACACTAGCGCATAGCAAATGTGGTGCCAATATTCAAAAAGGGCTCTAAAAGTGAACCTGGAAATTATAGGCCAGTAAGTCTAACCTCTACTGTTGGTAAAATATTTGAAGGGTTTCTGAAGGATGTTATTCTGGATTATCTCAATGAGAATAACTGTTTAACTCCATATCAGCATGGGTTTATGAGAAATCGCTCATGTCAAACCAATCTAATCAGTTTTTATGAAGAGGTAAGCTATAGGCTAGACCACGGTGAGTCATTGGACGTGGTATATCTCGATTTTTCCAAAGCGTTTGATACCGAGCCGCACAAGAGGTTGGTACACAAAATGAGAATGCTTGGTCTGGGGGAAAATGTGTGTAAATGGGTTAGTAACTGGCTTAGTGATAGAAAGCAGAGGGTGGTTATAAATGGTATAGTCTCTAACTGGGTCGCTGTGACCAGTGGGGTACCGCAGGGGTCGGTATTGGGACCTGTTCTCTTCAACATATTCATTTATGATCTGGTAGAAGGTTTACACAGTAAAATATTGATATTTGCAGATGATACAAAACTATGTAAAGCAGTTAATACAAGAGAAGATAGTATTCTGCTACAGATGGATCTGGATAAGTTGGAAACTTGGGCTGAAAGGTGGCAGATGAGGTTTAACAATGATAAATGTAAGGTTATACACATGGGAAGAAGGAATCAATATCACCATTACACACTGAACGGGAAACCACTGGGTAAATCTGACAGGGAGAAGGACTTGGGGATCCTAGTTAATGATAAACTTACCTGGAGCAGCCAGTGCCAGGCAGCAGCTGCCAAGGCAAACAGGATCATGGGGTGCATTAAAAGAGGTCTGGATACACATGATGAGAGCATTATACTGCCTCTGTACAAATCCCTAGTTAGACCGCACATGGAGTACTGTGTCCAGTTTTGGGCACCGGTGCTCCGGAAGGATATAATGGAACTAGAGAGAGTACAAAGGAGGGCAACAAAGTTAATAAAGGGAATGGGAGAACTACAATACCCAGATAGATTAGCGAAATTAGGATTATTTAGTCTAGAAAAAAGACGACTGAGGGGCGATCTAATAACCATGTATAAGTATATAAGGGGACAATACAAATATCTCGTTGAGGATCTGTTTATACCAAGGAAGGTGACGGGCACAAGGGGGCATTCTTTGCGTCTGGAGGAGAGAAGGTTTTTCCACCAACATAGAAGAGGATTCTTTACTGTTAGGGCAGTGAGAATCTGGAATTGCTTGCCTGAGGAGGTGGTGATGGTGAACTCAGTCGAGGGGTTCAAGAGAGGCCTGGATGTCTTCCTGGAGCAGAACAATATTGTATCATACAATTATTAGGTTCTGTAGAAGGATGTAGATCTGGGGATTTATTATGATGGAATATAGGAATATAGGCTGAACTGGATGGACAAATGTCTTTTTTCGGCCTTACTAACTATGTTACTATGTTACTATGTTACATGGAGGGCTGTGTGGGGGTCACAGTTGGGGGATCATACTGTGTTGGAGTCACCATAATTTCCTAGGACAGTTGCAGGATGGGGTACAGTAGGGTCATCATACTGTGTGTTCAGGGTACTGTGGTGGAATTCTCTATGGGGGTATCTTAGTGTTTGTGGGGCACTTTTGTTGACATTATACTGTAAAAATGCAATGAAAGGGAAATCTAGGGCTTCAGTGGGAGGAAAATTAGAGGGTGCACAGTACCACACAGTCGGTGCAATAATAGGGACGCATATGGCAGCGGCGGCTCAGTATTGGTGTATCCGCCAGATGAGGAGGTTGTGGATAGATGGAGACGGAGATGTGAGAAGTCAGATGTGATTTTGTTGGAATCTCTGCAGACAAGTCCTGGCTGGAGAATTCCTCATGTCGGTCTGGGCCAGATGGAAAAGATGGGAAACGTGAACCACTCCACCAGAAAGCTCGTCAGCTGTAAGTCATCATCTATAACTGCTGTAGTCTTATACTGTATGTTCTGCAGAGCTGGTATCTACCACTGTCACCATATGGCGGTAAAATCAATGTTTGTCTTTGTATGGAGATTTTTTTCAGTAACAGTGCGGTCATCTGCTGAGGTTCTCCTACATCCACTATTAGGGTGCGCCGCCACAGTTGTAACTGGGATTACATGGTTAGGGGCCCACTGAGAAGTTTTGCTCCCACCCCGAACCAAACCCCTAGCTACAGTACGTCTCTGATAGTGTAATGAGAAAAAAATCTAAACTCTAGGATTTCAGTTTTTTGACCATTGCAGCAGTGCAAAAAAAGCTATAAATGGCGATCAATACATTGCATCTAAACCAATATGGTATCAATAAAAACGTTGATTAAAAGAGAAAAAAAAACAAGCCCACACACAGCCCTATCTGTTGTGAATTCTGCTTTTGGGCTCCCTCCGGTGGTTGTAGGTGGTAATGCAGTTGCCCCTGAGTTGCAGTCCTGGTCAGGTGTATCTGCTGATTGCAGTTCTGACTGGGGTATTTAGGCATGCAGGATTCATTAGCCCTTGCCAGTTGTCAATTGTTGTTGGGAGGTGTAGGACCTCTGCCTGGTTCCTCCTGCCTTTCTGCCAAATCAGCAAAGATAAGTGTCTGTTTTTTTTTTCCTGTGGCACACATGTTGTGTGCTTCACAATTCAGTGCTATTCTCTGTGTTTTCTTGTCTAGCTTAGATTGTGTCAGTATTTTCTCGGTCTTGTTGGATTCTCTGGAGTGGCAGATATACATTCCATGTCTTTAGTTAGATTGTGGAACTTTTTGTATTATCTGCTGTGGATATTTTTGGAAGGGTTTTAATACTGACTGCTTAGTAATCTGTCCTATCCTTTCCTATTTAGCTAGAGTGGCCTCTTTTGCTAAATCCTGTTTTCTACCTGCATGTGTCTATTCTTCTGCTACTCACAGTCATTATTCGTGGGGGGCTGCCTATCCTTTGGGGGTCTGCTCTGAAGCAAGGTAGCATTCCTATTTCCATCTATAGGGGTATTTAGTCCTCCAGCTGTGTCGAGGTGTCTAGGGTATGTTAGGCACACCCCACGGCTACTTCTATTTGTGGTGTTAGTTCAGGATTTGCGGTCAGTATAGGTTCCACCGACTCCAGAGAAAGTTTCATGCGGCTCCAAGGTCACCAGATCATAACAGTACAACTGGCCCATAATGAGTTAAATGCATCTCAGAAGAAGGGAAGAAAGGTGTTGAGCCATTTTTTTTTCTGCAGTCTGTTTTGTCTTTTTTTTCCCCCTCTTTATTTATGGGTGGCTGAGGAGTCTTGTGCCAGCATGGATGTTCAGGAATTAGCTTCTCGTGTAGACCAGCTTTCTGCTAGGGTACAGGGTATTTCTGATTATATTGTTCAGACTCCTGCTTTAGAGCCGAAGATTCCTACTCCTGATTTGTTTTTTGGTGATAGGCCCAAATTTTGGGGTTTTAAAAACAATTGTAAACTGTTTTTTGCTCTGAGACCGCGATCCTCCGGTGATTCCATTCAGCAGGTTAAAATTGTCATCTCCCTGCTGCGTGGCGATCCACAGGATTGGGCATTTTCCCTGGAATCTGGGAATCCGGCCTTGCTTAATGTAGATTCCTTTTTTCAGGCTTTAGGATTATTATATGATGAACCGAATTCTGTGGATCAAGCAAAGAAAACCTTGTTGGCCCTGTCTCAGGGTCAAGAGGCGGCAGAATTGTTTTCTCAGAAATTTAGAAAATGGTCTGTGTTGACTAAATGGAATGATGATGCTTTGGCGGCAATTTTCAGAAAGGGTCTTTCTGCATCCGTTAAAGATGTTATGGTGGGGTTTTCCACGCCTTCCGGTCTGAGTGATTCTATGTCTCTGGCCATTCAGATTGATCGGCGCTTGCGAGAGCGTCAAACTGTGCGCGCTGTGGCGTTGTCCTTAGAGCAAAGTCATTGTGGTGACGCTTCTCATGTCATTTCAGTCTGCCCTAAGCGGACAAAAAGGATCGCTAGTTCATTTACTATCAGTACTGTACAAAATAAATTTCTGTTATCGGTGTCCTTGATATGCTCATTGTCATCATTTTCTGTCTTGGCGTTTGTGGATTCAGGCGCCGCCTTGAACTTAATGGATTTTGAGTTTGCCAGGCGTTGTGGTTTTCCCTTGCAGCCTTTGCAGAACCCTATTCCTTTAAGGGGGATTGATGCTACACCTTTGGCTAAAAATAAGCCCCAGTTTTGGACACAGGTGACCATGCACATGGCGCCAGCCCATCAGGAAGATTGTCGATTTCTGGTGTTGCATAATTTGCATGATATTATCGTGCTGGGTTTCCCGTGGTTGCAGGTACATAATCCTGTGTTGGATTGGAAATCTATGTCTGTGACTAGTTGGGGTTGTCAGGGGGTTCATAATGATGTTCCTTTGATGTCAATCTCCTCTTCTTCCTCTTCTGAAATTCCAGATTTTTTGTCTGATTTTCAGGATGTATTCGATGAGCCCAAGTCCAGTTCCCTTCCACCGCAAAGGGACTGTGATTGTGCGATTGACTTGATTCCAGGCAGTAAGTTTCCTAAGGGCCGACTTTTCAACCTGTCTGTGCCTGAACATACCGCCATGCGGAGTTATGTTAAGGAGTCTTTGGAGAAAGGGCATATTCGGCCATCTTCTTCACCGATGGGAGCAGGTTTTTTTTCTGTTGCTAAGAAGGATGGCTCCTTGAGACCCTGTATTGATTATCGCCTCTTGAATAAGATCACGGTCAAGTTTCAATACCCTTTACCTCTGCTTTCCGATTTGTTTGCTAGGATTAAGGGGGCTAGTTGGTTTACGAAGATTGACCTTCGGGGGGCATATAATCTTGTTCGTATTAAACAGGGTTATGAATGGAAAACTGCGTTTAATACGCCCGAAGTCCATTTTGAATACCCTGTGATGCCATTCGGGCTCACTAACGCTCCATCTGTTTTTCAATCCTTCATGCATGATATCTTCCGGACTTATATTGATAAATTCTTGATTGTGTATTTGGACGATATTTTGATTTTTTCCAATGATTGGAAGTCTCATGTGGAACAGGTCAGGATGGTATTTCAGATCCTTCGTGACAATGCTTTGTTTGTGAAGGGGTCTAAGTGTCTCTTTGGGGCTCAGAAGGTTTCTTTTTTTGGACTTTATATTTTCTCCCTCATCTATGGAGATGGATCCGGTTAAGGTTCAGGCCATTCATGATTAGATTCAACCCACATCCGTGAAGAGCCTTCAGAAATTTTTGGGTTTTGCAAATTTTTATCGCCGTTTCATTGCTAACTTCTCCAGCGTAGTTAAACCCTTGACTGATTTGACTAAAAAAAGGCGCTGATGTGGCGAATTGGTCCTCTGCGGCTGTCTCTGCCTTTCAGGAGCTTAAACGCCGATTTACTTCTGCTCCGGTGTTGCGCCAACCAGATGTTTCTCTTCCATTTCAGGTTGAGATTGATGCTTCTGAGATTGGGGCAGGGGCCGTTTTGTCTCAGAGGGATTCTGTTGGTTCTTTGATGAAACCGTGTGCCTTCTTCTCCCGCAAGTTTTCGCCTGCTGAACGCAATTATGATGTCGGCAATCGAGAGTTGTTGGCTACGAAGTGGGCGTTTGAGGAGTGGCGACATTGGCTTGAGGGAGCTAAGCACCGTATTGTGGTCCTGACCGATCATAAGAATTTGATTTACCTCGAGTCTGCCAAACAGCTGAGTCCTAGACAGGCTCGATGGTCCTTGTTTTTTTCCCGTTTTGATTTCATGGTTTCGTATCTTCCGGGTTCTAAGAATATTAAGGCTGATGCCCTTTCTAGGAGTTTTTTGCCTGATTCTCCTGAGGTCCTTGAACCGGTCGGCATTCTGAAAGAAGGGGTGGTCCTTTCTGCCATTTCCCCTGATTTACGGCGGGTTCTTCAGGAATTTCAGGCTGATAGACCTGACCGCTGTCCTGTGGGGAAATTGTTTGTTCCTGACAGATGGACTAGTAGAGTGATTTCTGAGGTTCACTGTTCTGTGTTGGCTGGTCATCCTGGTATTTTTGGTACCAGAGATTTGGTTGGTAGGTCTTTTTGGTGGCCTTCGTTGTCACGTGATGTGCGTTCTTTTGTGCAGTCCCGTGGGACTTGTGCGCGGGCCAAGCCTTGTTGTTCCCGTGCTAGTGGGTTACTTTTGCCATTGCCGGTCCCTGAGAGGCCCTGGACGCATATTTCTATGGACTTTATTTCTGATCTTCCGGTTTCCCAGAGGATGTTGGTTATCTGGGTTGTTTGTGACCGGTTTTCTAAGATGGTTCATTTGGTGCCTTTGCCTAAATTGCCTTCCTCTTCAGAGTTGGTTCCGTTGTTTTTTCAGCATGTGGTTCGTTTGCATGGTATTCCGGAGAATATTGTGTCCGACAGAGGTTCCCAGTTTGTTTCTAGGTTTTGGCGGGCCTTTTGTGCTAGGCTGGGAATTGATTTGTCTTTTTCTTCTGCATTTCATCCTCAGACAAATGGCCAGACCGAGCGAACTAATCAGACTTTGGAGACTTATTTGAGATGCTTTGTGTCTGCCGATCAGGATGATTGGGTGGCCTTTTTGCCATTGGCCGAGTTTTCCCTTAATAATCGGGCTAGTTCGGCTACTTTGGTTTCGCCTTTTTTTTTTGTAATTTTAGTTTTCATCCTCGTTTTTCTTCTGGGCAGGTTGAGCCTTCTGACTATCCTGGTGTGGATTCTGTGGTTGACAGGTTGCAGCAGATTTGGGCTCATGTGGTGGACAATTTGGTGTTGTCTCAGGAGGAGGCTCAACGTTTTGCTAACCGTCGTCGGTGTGTTGGTTCCCGACTTCGGGTTGGGGATTTGGTTTGGTTGTCTTCCCGTCATGTTCCTATGAAGGTCTCTTCCCCTAAGTTTAAGCCTTGGTTTATTGGTCCTTATAGGATTTCTGAGATTATTAATCCGGTGTCTTTTCGATTGGCGCTTCCGGCCTCTTTTGCTATCCATAATGTCTTCCATAGATCTTTATTGCGGAAATATGTGGTGCCCGTTGTTCCCTCTGTTGATCCTCCGGCCCCTGTTTTGGTTGATGGGGAGTTGGCGTATGTGGTTGAGAAGATTTTGGATTCTCGTTTTTCGAGGCGGAGGTCTCAGTACCTTGTCAAATGGAAGGGTTATGGCCAAAAGGATAATTCTTGGGTTTTCGCTTCTGATGTCCATGCTGCTGATTTGGTTCATGCTTTTCATCTGGCTCATCCTGATCGGCCTGGGGGCTCTGGTGAGGGTTCGGTGACCCCTCCTCAAGGGGGGGGTACTGTTGTGAATTCTGCTTTTGGGCTCCCTCCAGTGGTTGTAGGTGGTAATGCAGTTGCCCCTGAGTTGCAGTCCTGGTCAGGTGTATCTGCTGATTGCAGTTCTGACTGGGGTATTTAGGCATGCAGGATTCATTAGTCCTTGCCAGTTGTCAATTGTTGTTGGGAGGTGTAGGACCTCTGCCTGGTTCCTCCTGCCTTTCTGCCAAATCAGCAAAGATAAGTGTCTGGTTTTTTTTTTCCTGTGGCACACATGTTGTGTGCTTCACAATTCAGTGCTATTCTCTGTGTTTTCTTGTCTAGCTTAGATTGTGTCAGTATTTTCTCAGTCTTGTTGGATTCTCTGGAGTGGCAGATATACATTCCATGTCTTTAGTTAGATTGTGGAACTTTTTGTATTATCTGCTGTGGATATTTTTGGAAGGGTTTTAATACTGACCGCTTAGTAATCTGTCCTATCCTTTCCTATTTAGCTAGAGTGGCCTCTTTTGCTAAATCCTGTTTTCTACCTGCGTGTGTCTACTCTTCTCCTACTCACAGTCATTATTCGTGGGGGGCTGCCTATCCTTTGGGGGTCTGCTCTGAGGCAAGGTAGCATTCCTATTTCCATCTATAGGGGTATTTAGTCCTCCGGCTGTGTCGAGGTGATTAGGGTATGTTAGGCACACCCCACGGCTACTTCTAGTTGCGGTGTTAGTTCAGGATTTGCGGTCAGTACAGGTTCCACCGACTCCAGAGAAAGTTTCATGCGGCTCCAAGGTCACCAGATCATAACACCTGTCCACCAAAAATTGAAGATATTACAGTTCTCAGACTAAATTATTTTTTTCTTAAAAATATCACAATTTTTTCCGCTTCTTGAAAATTAAAATACTATGTACAAGTGCTTCTTACTAAATTAGAATATCATCAAAAAGTTAATTTATGTCAGTTCATCAATACAAAAAGTGAAACATATATTATATAGAGTCATTACAAACAGAGTGATCTATTTCAAGTTTATTTCTGTTGATCATTGAATCATTATCTCAGTAAATTAGAATAATTAACAAAAAAAACCTGTAAAGGTTTCCTAAGCATTAAAAAGGCCCTTTAGTCTGTTTCAGTAGGCTCCACAATCATGGGGAAGACTGCTGACATAGTAGATGTCCTGAAGGCAGTCACTGACACACTCCACAAGGAGGGTAAGCCACAAAAGGTCATAGCTAAAGAAGCTGGCTGTTCACAGAGTTCTGTATCCAAGCATATTAATCGAAAGTATAGCATCCATATAGAGTCCTTTTATACACACCTAGGTTCAAAGGCACAGGAAATTACATCACGCCAGCCCAGTAAGTTCATCAATTGCGACAAGAAAATACAAACAAATTTTTAAAAAAATGCCTCTATGGAAAGCAAGAAACTAGCATATGGCAAAAGGATTTTGGGACATTGAATGGCTTTAGCAGCATACAAAACGTTCACCATGCTGTTCTAGTGGCGGAGAATGATGAGATGTGGAGGCATTATTAAAAACTAGGCCCAATGTTAAGGAGCGGGTCTCCTAGACTTGTAATGCCCATACACTAAGTGCATGGGCTGACAAACATTTCCCCATGGGGGGTACATTATTAAAAAATTATGTATGGGGATCATAGACGCCCTTGCCCAAAAATTGAATGGCTGTGGCAGCACAGAACACGTTCACCATGGTGTTCTAGTGGCGGAGATTGATGAGATGTGGAGGAAGGCATTATTAAAAACTAGGCCCAATATTAAGGAGCGGGTCTCCTAGACTTGTAATGCCCCTGCACTAAGTGCATGGGCTGACAAACATTTCCCCATGGGGGGTACATTATTAAAAAATTATTTATGGGGATCATAGATGCCCTTGCCCAAAAATTGGACTGCCTGTAGCAGCACAGAACACGTTAACCCTGGTGATCTAGTGGCGGAGAATGAGGAGACATAATAAATGATCGATCATACTGAAATCCACAAAAATGAATAAAGGATGTGAATCCATCTATGAAAGAATATAAGAAAAGGGAGGGGCAAACACAGGTTCACACATATGAAGCCAGAATGTGTCCAACGAGATATGTTGTTCCCTAGCAACAGCTCAGAGACAGGGATATAAATAAAATATAATATAGTATTTCAATATTTTTAGATTGGAGAGGTATACACTAGGTCATAAGAGGATGGTCCAGAGATAGGGAAAAATGGAAAGACCGTGTGGAATACATGGTGGTGGTGGCTAAGTGACTGTAAGAATTGTTTGCTATCCAACAAACAACCGTTTCACACTGCTCTGGCTTCAATAGTGGTGTGCTGCGGTCCCCTAGAAACTGGAACAGGAAGGTCGAACATGTGGGTCTTTGTTGTGGCCCACTTTCAGCTTTGCCACGGCCTCGCCCTCTGCATGCACCATCAGCATCACGTCCACTTCCCCGTCCCTTGCCTTGCCCATTTTAAATGAACAACTGAAACATTTTAAAAGCTCAATACAAATGGATTAATTTGGAGAAAAATTATATGTGATCAGTATGCCTGAAAAGCAAGTAGTTGGAGACCTCAGATACACCAAGCCTCTGACGGAGATAACAGACAGTTAAAATTTTAGGCTTTTATTTTTTTAAATATATTTTAAAGAAAAAAAAGTGAGTAGACCAAGGCTGGCACAACCCAAAAATACAACATATGCCTGCACATTCTACATTACACCACATGAAGAAAAAGAGTCAACATAGTTTCACTCTACACAGTAACAGGACCGCCCGCCATTTAAAACAGTGTCCTCAAAAAATAAAATAAATACATCACTGCAGTAATAATATCCCTTAATTAGCCCCTATGGTAATAATATCCCCCATCCTGGCCCCGTGTATCTCATTCCTGGCTCCAGCCATATGTTCTCCCATCCTGCCCTCATGAGTATTCATCCTCCCTCATATGATATCCCCATCCTGCCCCATCAGTCTCCATCGTATCCATCCTGCCCCATGATCCTGCACAATCTGTCTCCAATCCTGCCCATGTCTTTCATTCTGCCCCATGTCTCGAATCATGCCCCGTATCTACATTCTGCCCATGTCTCCAGTCCTGCCCCAGTGTGTCCAGCATCCTGTCCCCAATGTGTCCAGCATCCTGTCCCCAATGTGTCCAGCATCTCTGCCCCCAATGTGTCCAGCATCTCTGCCCCAATGTGTCCAGCATCTCTGCCCCCAATGTGTCCAGCATCTCTTCCCCCAATGTGTCCAGCATCTCTGCCCCCAATGTGTCCAGCATCCTGCCCCCAATGTGTCCATCATTCTGCCCCAGTGTGTCCAGCATATTGCCCCCAGTGTGTCCAGCATGTTGCCCCCAGTGTGTCCAGCATGTTGCCCCCAGTGTGTCCAGCAATCTGCCCCAGTGTGTCCAGCATATTGCCCCCAGTGTGTGCAGCATTCTGCCCCAGTGTCTCCAATATTGCCCCCAGTGTGTCCAGCAATCTGCCCCAGTGTGTCCAGCATATTAACCCCAGTGTGTCCAGCAATCTGCCGCAGTGTCTGACTCCAGCATATTGCCCCCAGTGTTTCCTGCAATCTGTTCCAGTGTCTCCAGCATTGCCCCCAGTGTGTCCAGCAATCTGCCCCGGTGTCTCCAGCATTACCCCCAGTGTGTCCAGTAATCTTCCCCAATGTGTCCAGCATATTGCCCCCAGACAGTGTCCAGCATTCTGGCCTGGGCCCCCCGGATTGCCGTTCGCAAAAAAAAAAACAAGTTCCCCTCACCTGACCTGCGCTCCAGCGGCGAAGCTCCCTCCAGCAGCGCGCGCTCGCAGGCGACTTACAATGACGTCAATGACGTGTGCGCTGCGCCTGTGGCCGACTTCAGCTGCCAGCCTCCAATTGGCTGGTTGCTGTTGTTAAATATTGATGTGCGGGCGCGCGCCCGCACGTCAATAGGTGAAACTGCCGCAGCGCCAGTAGGGTCCCGGTGAGCAGATGAGATGGGGCCCGATGCGGGCCCCCTCTCTGCCCACCGGGCCCATACGCCAGTCAGGGCAGTAATGCCCTGATGGCGGCGGGAAATCTGAGCGGTAGCCCAGGGCCCCCCCACACCACTGGGCCCTGGGCTACCGCCCAGATTGACCCTATTATAATCCCAGGCGAGCGCTCGTGAGGTCAGTAGCATTATTACACACAATACTTTGGATCTATCAGTACGAAAACGGTCAGCATGGTCAGCATGCACATAAAAATATAGCATATATTGATTCACAAAGCCACGAAATTTGTCGCGATCACCATTAAATCTGAATGGGGGCAACTTAGGTGGGCTAGCTGGTGGCGGTTGCCCAGAGGGTAAAGTCACTTCTGCAGCTATTTGCGTGCTTATGTCCTGAAAAGCCCGTCCATACTGGGACTCTATGCCAGCAAGTTTGTTTTCCTGGGCTGCCATGCGATTGCTTAAGTCCTGCAAAGTTTGTCCAAACACTTGTTGATTGTGTTCAAAACTCCCAAACTTCTTTTGCAGACCTTCCACATCTTTCTGCAGTGATCTAGTTATGGAAAACACCTGCTCTAATCTGCTCTCTGCAGTCATTGTTCCAGCAGTCTCCTTTTTTATGGCTAGATTTTCCTGTAATAATTATAGGGGATAATTCAGGAGACTCTTTGCGTGGAACAAGACAACAGGACACAGTTTTATAAGTGGTAAAGTTTATATTATCATACAGTGATTCAAACAGGTGCAGAAAGAAACTCAAGTCCATAACACTTGGTGCAAATAATAAACGCAGCTTAGCAGTCAATAGGAAACTTCAGAGGTAGATGCAAACAAACAGAAAGTCTATGAAGCACAGTTATTCTTGAGGAAACTTGACACGAATAGATCCTTGACTTAGTCCAGACACAGATAGATAAGCTTATAAGGCAGTTCAAAACATATCTTAGCTCAACCAGGGAGGCCTGGTTAATAGTCTCAGGTTATTGCAGAGCAGCACAGCTTACATGTCCAGCAAATGCAGATGGAAGTAACACAAGCAGCAGATGAAGGAGGATTACTGAACACTGGTGTATGCAGCAGGAACTCAGAGCAGAGTGGCAGGATCTCCAACACAGGTTCACAGGAGCAGGTGCAGGTGCAAGGCCAGGGAGTAATCAGGAGCTGGATGCAAAACAGAATAATCTAGCACAGACTGAAGGCTGGGGTGGAGTTTTATAGCAGGAAGACAAGTGCACATGAGACCAAAGACGCCATGTTGGAATAGGGCAGTAATGCACAAAAGGTAAAAAATGTTCAGAGTCCTGACACTCCGACTCACGGTGTGGAGGTGCCACTCTGCACCCCCAGAGCTTCCAGCTAGCAAAGGAATATCATGATAGCAAGCCGGACTAAAAATAGCAGTACTAAGAAATATATTCAGGAAGCAGTAACAACAAATGAACTAGCAAAGACTTAGCTTCTGCTGGAGTAGACAGGTCCTCAGAGAAGGCCAAGAGAGATCTGAACCAATACTGGAACATTGACAGCTGGCATGAAGTAACGATCTGAGTGGAGTTAAATAGGAAGCCAGCATAGAAATAAACGAGAGCAGCTGATAAAGCAAACCTCAGTGACCAGCAGTTCCGCTCGAAGCCACCAGAGGGAGTCCAAGAGCAGAACTAACCAAAGTACCATTCATGACCACAGGAGGGAGTCCGAGAACGGAATTCACAACAGTACCCCCCATTGAGGAGGGGTCACCGAACCCTCACCAGGGCCCCCAGGCCGATCAGGACGAGCCAAATGAAAGGCACGAACTAAATCGGCAGCATGGACATCGACGGCAACAAACCAGGAATTATCCTCCTGACCATAGCCCTTCCACTTAACCAGGTACTGAAGCTTCCGTCTCGAAATACGAGAATCCAAAATTTTTTCCACCACATACTCCAACTCCCCCTCAACCAACACCGGAGCAGGAGGATCAACGGAGGGAACCATAGGCGCCATGTACCTCCGCAACAACGACCTATGTAACATTATGGATGGCAAAAGAAGCTGGAAGGACCAAACGAAATGACACAGGGTTGAGAATTTCAGAAATCTTATAAGGACCAATGAAACGAGGCTTAAACTTAGGAGAAGAAACCTTCATAGGAACATAACGAGAAGACAACCAAACCAAATCCCCAACACGAAGTCGGGGACCAACACAACGACGGCGGTTAGCGAAACGTTGAGCCTTCTCCTGGGACAACGTCAGATTGTCCACTACGCGAGTCCAAATTTGCTGCAACCTGTCCACCACAGAATCCACACCAGGACAGTCAGAAGGCTCAACCTGCCCTTCAGAAAAATGAGGATGAAAACCAGAATTGCAAAAAAATGGCGAAACCAAAGTAGCCGAACTAGCCCGATTATTAAGGGCGAAGTCAGCCAATGGCAAGAAGGTCACCCAATCATCCTGATCAGCAGAAACAAAGCATCTCAGATAGGTTTCCAAAGTCTGGTTGCTTCGTTCGGTTTGGCCATTTGTTTGAGGATGGAAAGCCTAAGAAAAAGACAAATCAATGCCCATCTTAGCACAAAAGGACCGCCAAAACCTAGCGACAAACTGGGAACCTCTGTCCGACACAATGTTCTCCGGAATGCCATGCAAACGAACCACATGTTGAAAAAATAATGGCACCAAATCAGAGGAGGAAGGTAATTTAGGCAAGGGTACCAAATGGACCATCTTAGAAAAGCGATCACAAACCACCCAGATGACAGACATCCTTTGAGAGACAGGAAGATCTGAAATAAAATCCATGGAAACATGCGTCCAAGGCCTTTTCGGGACTGGCAAGAGCAAAAGCAACCCACTGGCACGAGAACAGCAGGGCTTAGCCTGAGCACAAGTCCCACAGGACTGCACAAAAGAACGCACATCCCGTGACAAGGAAGGCCACCAAAAGGACCTAGCCACCAAATCTCTGGTACCAAAAATCCCAGGATGACCAGCCAACACCGAGCAACGAACCTCAGAAATAACTCTGCTAGTCCATCTATCAGGGACAAACAGTTTCTCCGCTGGACAACGGTCAGGTCTATCAGCCTGAAACTCCTGCAGCACCCGCCGCAAATCAGGGGAGATGGCAGACAGAATTACTCCCTCTTTGAGAATACCAGCCGGCTCAGGGACTCCCGGAGAATCAGGCACAAAACTCCTAGAAAGGGCATCCGCCTTCACATTCTTAGAACCTGGAAGGTATGAGACCACAAAATCGAAACGGGAGAAAAACAGCGACCATCGAGCCTGTCTAGGATTCAACCGCTTGGCAGACTCGAGATAAGTCAGATTTTTGTGATCCGTCAAGACTACCACGCGGTGCTTGGCTCCCTCAAGCCAATGTCGCCACTCCTCGAATGCCCACTTCATAGCTAGCAGCTCCCGATTGCCAACTTCATAATTACGCTCAGCAGGCGAAAACTTTCTAGAAAAGAAGGCACATGGCTTCATCACAGAGCCATCAGAACTTCTTTGAGACAAAACAGCCCCTGCTCCAATCTCAGAAGCATCAACCTCGACCTGAAAAGGGAGCGAAACATCTGGCTGACGCAACACAGGGCCCGAAGAAAAACAACGTTTCAGCTCCTGAAAAGCCTCAACGGCCTGAGAGGATCAATTCACCACATCAGCACCTTTCTTTGTCAAATCAGTCAAAGGTTTAACCACACTAGAAAAATTAGGGATGAAGCGACGGTAAAAATTAGCAAAGCCCAGGAATTTCTGGAGGCTCTTCACAGATGTAGGTTGAGTCCAATCATAAATGGCCTGAACTTTAACAGGATCCATCTCGATAGTAGAAGGGGAAAAAATGAAGCCCAAAAATGAAACCTTCTGAACTCCGAAGAGACATTTAGACCCCTTCACAAACAAGGAATTAGCACGAAGGACCTGGAATACCATTCTGACCTGTTTCACATGAGACTCCCAATCATCCGAAAAGACCAAAATATCATCCAAATATACAATCATGAATCTATCCAGATACTTTCGGAAGATGTCATGCATAAAGGAGTGAAACACAGATGGAGCATTTGAAAGCCCGAATGGCATTACCAGGTACTCAAAATGGCCCTCGGGCGTATTAAATGCTGTTTTCCATTCATCGCCATGTTTAATACGCACAAGGTTATACGCCCCTCGAAGATCTATCTTGGTGAACCAACTAGCCCTCTTAATCCGAGCAAACAAATCAGACAGCAGAGGCAAAGGGTACTGAAATTTGACCGTGATTTTATTGAGAAGGCGGTAATCTATACGGGGTCTCAGAGAACCATCCTTCTTGGCCACAAAAAAGAACCCTGCTCCCAACGGTGATGAAGACGGGCGAATATGCCCTTTCTCCAAGGACTCCTTTATATAACTCCGCATAGCGGCGTGCTCTGGCACAGATAAATTAAAAAGTCGGCCCTTAGGAAACTTACTACCAGGAATCAAATTTATAGCACAATCACAATCCCTATGAGGGGGTAGGACACTGGATTTGGGCTCGTCAAATACATCCTGGTAATCCAACAGAAACTCAGGGACTTCAGAAGGAGTGGAAGCAGAAATTGACACCAACGGAACATCGCCATGTACCCCTTGACAACCCCAACTAGACACAGACACTGATTTCCAATCCAATACTGGATTATGAACCTGTGGCCATGGCAAACCCAACACGACCACATCATGCAAATTATGCAACACCAAAAAGCGAATATCTTCCTGATGTGCAGGAGCCATGCACATTGTCAACTGAGTCCAGTACTGAGGTTTATTCTTGGCCAACGGCGTGGCATCAATTCCCCTTAATGGAATAGGATACTGCAAAGGCTCCAAGAAAAAATCACAGCGCCTGGCAAACTCCAAGTCCATCAAATTCAGGGCAGCGCCTGAATCCACAAATGCCATAACCGAGTAGGATGACAAAGAGCAAATCAGAGTAACAGACAAAAGAAATTTAGGCTGTACAGTACCAATGGTGACAGACCTAGCGAACCGCTTAGTGCGCTTAGGACAATCAGAGATAGCATGAGTGGGGTCACCACAGTAAAAACATAGCCTATTCTGACGTCTCTGTTCTTGCCGTTCACTTCTGGTCAAAGTTCTATCACATTGCATAGGCTCAGGCCTCTGCTCAGAGGACACCGCCAAATGGTGCACAATTTTGCGCTTGCGCAAACGCCGATCAATTTGGATGGCCAAGGACATTGATTCATTCAGACCAGCAGGCGTGGGGAATCCCACCATAAAATCCTTAAGGGCTTCAGAAAGACCCTTTCTAAAAATTGCTGCCAGGGCACACTCATTCCATTGAGTAAGCACAGACCATTTTCTAAACTTCTGACAATATATCTCCGATTCATCCTGACCCTGACACAAAGCTAGCAAGATTTTCTCTGCCTGATCCACTGAATTTGGTTCGTCATAAAGCAATCCAAGCGCCAGAAAAAACGCATCAACATTAAGCAATGCAGGATCTCCTGGCGCAAGGGAGAATGCCCAGTCTTGAGGGTCGCCACGCAACAAAGAAATAATGATTTTTACTTGCTGAATGGGGTCACCAGAGGAGCGGGGTTTCAAAGCAAGAAACAGTTTACAATTATTTTTGAAATTCAGAAACTTAGATCTATCCCCAGAAAACAAATCAGGAATTGGAATTCTAGGCTCTAACATCGGATTCTGAACTACATAATCATGAATGCTTTGTACCCTTGCAGTGAGATGATCCACACAAGAGGACAGACCTTGAATATCCATATCTACACCTGAGTCCTGAACCACCCAGAGGTTAAGGGGAAAAGAGAGACAAAACACACTGCAAAGAAAAAAAAATGGGTTCAGAACTTCTCTTATCCCTCTTTTGAGATGCATTAACACTTTATGGGCCAGCTGTACTGTTATGGACCTGGTGGTTAGGAGCACCCGGAATGACCTGATGAGTAAACTCAAAATCGGGACTAGCTCTGGGGAAGTGGGAACTCTGCTGACCGCAAACCCTACTCCTATCACACACACTAGAAATAGCCGTGGAGCGTACCTAACTCTCCCTAGACGCCTCTTCACAGCCTAAGAGCTAACTACACCTAAAGATAGAAATAGAAGCCTTACCTTGCCTCAGAGAAATTCCCCAAAGGTAAAGGCAGACCCCCACATATATTGACTGTGAGTTAAGAGGAAAGTCACAAACACAGGAATGAAACAGGTTTTAGCAAAGGAGGCCAGATTTCACTAAATAGTCAGAGGATAGAAAAGGGAACTATGCGGTCAGCACAAAAGACTACAAAAAACCACGCAGAGTAAGCAAAAAGACTCCCCACACCGACTCACGGTGTGGAGGTGCCACTCTGCACCCCCAGAGCTTCCAGCTAGCAAAGGAATATCATGATAGCAAGCCGGACTAAAAATAGCAGTACTAAGAAATATAGGGTTTGTTAGGCACACCCCACGGCTACTTCTAGTTGCGGTGTTAGTTCAGGTTTTGCGGTCAGTACAGTTTCCACCTACTCCAGAGAAAGTTCATGCGGCTCCAAAGTCACCGGATCATAACAATGTTCTGTATGTGTGTAATGTATGTTGTATGTATGTATGCACTGTATATGTGTGTATGTGTTTTTTACATTCAACACATTAGCCGGATGATGGGACTACTACTGTCCTATCATTGGCTAATGTGTCACTTACTGTCACTGTAGCAGGCATAGCCCGATAGGACTTGTAGTCTCATCGGACGATGCCTGCACACAGAGACACACACACAAACCAATGACCCCACCGCACAGCCCCGCAGACCCCCCCGCCCGCACACTCCAGCACCTTCGGCAGATTCACTGCGCAGACCCCCACCCCCGCACCGGCTGCCGCCACACCACCGCACCGGCCGCTGCCACACCATCCGCCGCCGCCACTGCACTGGCTGCCACCACACCAGCCGCAGACGCCACCGCACCGACCGCACATATCAGCCCTGCCCCCAGCACAGCCCCGCCCACCCCCAGCACAGCCCCGCCTTCCCCCAGCACAGCCCCGCCCACAGCCCAGTCACTCTTGAGTGACTGCTGCCTGTGGAGACTGGGTCACGCTTGTTGCTGACGTCACATCAATTTCCAGAGTCTGGAAATTGATGTGACGTCTTCAGAAATTAGTGGTGGCTGCAGCCTGGGGGTCACATGACCCAGACTCAGCCGCCGCCATAGCGCCGCTCACAGGCGAAAACGGCAACAGAAGGTATTTATAAAATACCTGAAATTAACTGAAAGTAGTGGACAACCCCTTTAAAAAGATCATCAGAAAGGTCTTTGTACTGTCCCCTCATATATTTATACATTAAAATAAGATCTCCCTTAGCTTTCGTTTTTCCAAACTAAATAGCCCCAAGTGTAATAATCTATCTAATCTATCTTGGTATTGCAGACCCCCCAGTCCTCTAATAACCTTGGTCGCTCTTCTCTGCACCCGTTCTAGTTCAGCTATGTCTTTCTTATACACTGGAGAACAGAACTGTACACAGTATTCTAAGTGTGGTCGAACTAGTGACTTGTATAGAGGTAAAATTATGTTCTCCTCATGAGCATCTATGCCTCTTTTAATGCATCCCATTATTTTATTCACCTTTATAGCAGCTGCCTGACACTGGCCACTAAATGCGAGTTTGTCATCCACCCATACTCCCAGGTCTTTTTCATTGACGGTTTTGCCCAGAGTTTTAGAATTAAGCACATAGTTATACATCTTATTACTTCTACCCAAGTGCATGACCTTACATTTATCCCCATTAAAGTTCATTTGCCATTTATCAGCCCAAGCTTCTAGTTTACATAAATCATCCTGTAATATAAAATTGTCCTCCTCTGTATGGATTGCCCTGCAGAGTTTAGTGTCATCTGCAAATATTAAAATTCTACTCTGTATGCCCCCTACAAGATCATTAATATGTTAAAAAGAAGAGGGCCCAATACTGACCCCTGTGGTACCCCACTGCTAACCGTGACCCAGTCTGCGTGTGCTCCATTAATAACCACCCTTTGTTTCCTATCCCTGAGCCAGCTCTTAACCCACTTACACATATTTTCCCATATCCCCATTATTCTCATTTTATTTATCAATCTTTTGTGTGGCACCGTATCAAAAGCTTTTGAAATGTCCATATATACTTCGTCCACTGGGTTCCCTTGGTCCAGTCTGGAACTTACCTCTTCATAGAAATTGATCAAATTAGTCTGACAGGAACGGTCCCTAGTAAATCCATGTTGGTATTGGGTCATGAGGTTATTCCTCTTCAGATACTCCAATATAGCATCCCTTAGAATGCCCTCCAGGATTTTACCCACAGTAGAGGTTAAGCTTACTGGCCTATAATTTCCGAGTTCAGTTTTTGTCCCCTTTTTGAATATTGGCACCACATTTGCTATACGCCAGTCCTGTGGTACAGACCCTGTTATTATGGAGTCTTTGAAGATTAAAAATAATGGTCTATCGATAACTGTACTTAATTCCTGCAGTACTTGGGGGTGTATCCCATCCGGGCCCGGGGATTTGTCAATTTTAGTGATTTTTAGACGCTGCCGTACTTCCTGCTGGGTTAAGCAGGTGACACTTAATGGGGAATTTTTGGTATCACTGATCATATTGTCTGCCATGGAATTTTCTTGTGTAAATACTGATGAAAAAAGTAATTTAGCAGATGGGCCTTTTCCTCATCCTCATCCACCATTTCACCCAGACTATTTTTAAGGGGGCCAACACTATCATTTTTTAGTTTCTTACTATTTACGTAGTTAAATAATATTTTGGGATTATTTTTACTCTCTCTGGCAATGAGTCTCTCTGTCTCAATCTTTGCTGCCTTGATTTGCTTTTTACAGAATTTATTTAATTTTCTGTATTTATTTAATGCCTCATCACTACCTACTTCCTTTAATTCTCTAAATGCTTTCTTTTTGTCACTTATTGTGCCCCTTGCAGCTCTATTTAGCCATATTGGTCTCCTCCTATTTCTAGTATGTTTATCCCTATACGGTATATACTCTGCACAGGTCCTATCCAGGATGCTAATAAACGTCTCCCATTTTCTTTGTGTATTTTTATGTCTCAGGATATCGTCCCAGTTAATTGCACCAAGATCATCTCTTATCCATTGGAAATTTGCCCTCCTGAATTTTAGTGTCCTTGTACTGCACATCTTATTAAAGGATACATGAAAACTTATTATTTTGTGATCACTATTTCCCAAGTGACCCCCAACCCTTATATTTGCTATGCGGTGTGGCCTGTTGGTTAATATTAGGTCTAGCAGTGCCCCCATTCTTGTTGGGTCGTGAGTCAGTTGTGAAAGGTAATTGCCTCTCATAGTTGTCAAAAACTTATTACCTTTGCAGGAACTGCAGGTTTCTGTTCCCCAATCTATTTCAGGGTAGTTGAAGTCCCCCATAATACTTCTCCTTGAGTCGCTGCTTCATCTATTTGCTTTATGAGGATATTCTCCATTGCTTCCATTATTTTTGGAGACTAATAACAAATCCCTATCAGTAATTAGGTATTTTTCCCCCTCCCCTTAACTCCACCCACAGGGTCTCTACATTTTCATTAGATTCACCTATATTATCACGCAGGATGGGTTTTAAGGATGATTTTACATATATACACCCCCCCTCACTTATCCGTTCGGTCATTTTTGAACAGACTATAACCCTGCAAGTTAACAGCCCAGTCATGGCTCTCATCCAGCCATGTTTCAGATATCCCCACCATGTCATAATTATGCTCCAACAACTAGTGTTGAGCGATACCGTCCGATACTTGAAAGTATCGGTATCGGATAGTATCGGCCGATACCCGAAAAATATCGGATATCGCCGATACAGAATACCCGATACCATAGTAACATAGTAACATAGTAACATAGTTAGTAAGGCCGAAAAAAGACATTTGTCCATCCAGTTCAGCCTATATTCCTATATTCCATCATAATAAATCCCCAGATCTACATCCTTCTACAGAACCTCATAATTGTATGATACAATATTGTTCTGCTCCAGGAAGACATCCAGGCCTCTCTTGAACCCCTCGACTGAGTTCGCCATCACCACCTCCTCAGGCAAGCAATTTCAGATTCTCACTGCCCTAACAGTAAAGAATCCTCTTCTATGTTGGTGGAAAAACCTTCTCTCCTCCAGATGCAAAGAATGCCCCCTTGTGCCCGTCACCTTCCTTGGTATAAACAGATCCTCAGCGAGATATTTGTATTGTCCCCTTATATACTTATACATGGTTATTAGATCGCCCCTCAGTCGTCTTTTTTCTAGACTAAATAATCCTAATTTCGCTAATCTATCTGGGTATTGTAGTTCTCCCATCCCCTTTATTAACTTTGTTGCCCTCCTTTGTACTCTCTCTAGTTCCATTATATCCTTCCTGAGCACCGGTGCCCAAAACTGGACACAGTACTCCATGTGCGGTCTAACTAGGGATTTGTACAGAGGCAGTATAATGCTCTCATCATGTGTATCCAGACCTCTTTTAATGCACCCCATGATCCTGTTTGCCTTGGCAGCTGCTGCCTGGCACTGGCTGCTCCAGGTAAGTTTATCATTAACTAGGATCCCCAAGTCCTTCTCCCGGTCAGATTTACCCAGTGGTTTCCCGTCCAGTGTGTAATGGTGATATTGATTCCTTCTTCCCATGTGTATAACCTTACATTTATCATTGTTAAACCTCATCTGCCACCTTTCAGCCCAAGTTTCCAACTTATCCAGATCCATCTGTAGCAGAATACTATCTTCTCTTGTATTAACTGCTTTACACAGTTTTGTATCATCTGCAAATATCAATATTTTACTGTGTAAACCTTCTACCAGATCATTAATGAATATGTTGAAGAGAACAGGTCCCAATACCGACCCCTGCGGTACCCCACTGGTCACAGCGACCCAGTTAGAGACTATACCATTTATAACCACCCTCTGCTTTCTATCACTAAGCCAGTTACTAACCCATTTACACACATTTTCCCCCAGACCAAGCATTCTCATTTTGTGTACCAACCTCTTGTGCGGCACGGTATCAAACGCTTTGGAAAAATCGAGATATACCACGTCCAATGACTCACCGTGGTCTAGCCTATAGCTTACCTCTTCATAAAAACTGATTAGATTGGTTTGACATGAGCGATTTCTCATAAACCCATGCTGATATGGAGTTAAACAGTTATTCTCATTGAGATAATCCAGAATAACATCCTTCAGAAACCCTTCAAATATTTTACCAACAGTAGAGGTTAGACTTACTGGCCTATAATTTCCAGGTTCACTTTTAGAGCCCTTTTTGAATATTGGCACCACATTTGCTATGCGCCAGTCCTGCGGAACAGACCCCGTCGATATAGAGTCCCTAAAAATAAGAAATAATGGTTTATCTATTACATTACTTAGTTCTCTTAGTACTCGTGGGTGTATGCCATCCGGACCCGGAGATTTATCTATTTTAATCTTATTTAGCCGGTTTCGCACCTCTTCTTGGGTTAGATTGGTGACCCTTAATATAGGGTTTTCATTGTTTCTTGGGATTTCACCTAGCATTTCATTTTCCACCGTGAATACCGTGGAGAAGAAGGTGTTTAATATGTTAGCCTTTTCCTCATCATCTACAACCATTCTTTCCTCACTATTTTTTAAGGGGCCTACATTTTCAGTTTTTATTCTTTTACTATTGATATAGTTGAAGAACAGTTTGGGATTAGTTTTACTCTCCTTAGAAATACCAATGCATTTCAATGGGATGCAAAGTATCGGAATGGTTCCCAGGGTCTGAAGGAGAGGAAACTCTCCTTCAGGCCCTGGGATCCATATTCATGTGTAAAATAAAGAATTAAAATAAAAAATATGGATATACTCACCTCTCCGGTCGTCCCTGGATCTTACCACTGTAACCGGGAGCCTCCGTTCCTAAGAATGAGCGCGTGAAGGGCCTTCGATGACGTCGCGGCTTCTGATTGGTCGCGTAACCACTCATGTGACCGCTCACGCGACCAATCAGAAGCCGCGACGTCAGCCGCGACGTCATCGAAGGTCCTTCACGGGCTCATTCTTAGGAACGGAGGCTCCCGGTTACAGCGGTAAGATCCAGGGGCCACCGGAGAGATGAGTATATGGATATATATGGATATACTCACCTCTCCAGCGGCCCCTGGACCTTACCGCTGTAACCGGGAGCCTCCGTTCCTAAGAATGAGCCCGTGAAGGACCTTCGATGACGTCGCGGCTGACGTCGCGGCTTCTGATTGGTCGCGTGAGCGGTCACATGAGCGTTTACGCGACCAATCAGAAGCCGCGACGTCATCGAAGGCCCTTCACGCGCTCATTCTTAGGAACGGAGGCTCCCAGTTACATCGGTAAGATCCAGGGGCCGCCGGAGAGGTGAGTATATCCATATTTTTTATTTTAATTCTTTATTTTACACATGAATATGGTTCCGATACCGATTCCCGATACCACAAAAGTATCGGAACTCGGTATCGGAATTCCGATACCGCAAGTATCGGCCGATACCCGATACTTGCGGTATCGGAATGCTCAACACTACCAACAACATTAATTTGAATTCGTCCATTTTGTTGGCGAGGCTTCTGGCATTAGTATACATATATTTTATGTATCTCTCTGCACCTCTATTCTTTCTTAAATTATTAATTGTTCTAACCCCACCCCCCCCCATGCGACTGCCAACCCCAACTTCCTTATTTGTGCCCAGGTCTCTAACTGCACTATCTTCCCCTCCTATAAAATGAATACCCTCCCCCATTCCCTAGTTTAAACACTCCTCCAACCTTCTAGCCATTTTCTCCCCCAGCACAGCTGTACCTTCCCCATTGAGATGCAGCCTGTCCCTAGGGTAGAACCTGTAACCCACTGAGAAGTCACCCAATTTCTGCAGGAACCCAAACCCCTCCTTCCTACACCAATTCTTGAGCCACTTATTAACCTCCCTAATCTCCCATTGCCTCTCTGGCATGGCACAGGCAGTATTTCGGAAAATACCACATTGGAGGTCCTTGCTTTCAGCTTGTAGCCTAATTCCTGCCTAATGACCTAATGACCTTCTGTCTCTTCCCCACTATCCCATAGAATGTAAGTCTGCAAGGACAGGGTCCTCTCTCCCCTCTGTACCAGTCTGTCACTGTAAACGTGTTTACTGTAAATGATATCTGTAACTCTGTATGTAACCCCTTTCTCATGTACAGCACCATGGAATTAATGGTGCTATATAAATAAATAATAATAATAATTCCCTGAAATCGTTTTTAAGGACCTTCCACCTACCTCTAACTTTGTAATTTGTGCCAATGTGCACCATAACCGCTGGGTCCTCACCAGCCCCTCCCAGTAATCTGTCAACCCGATCAGCGATGTGTCGGACTCGAGCGCCAGGTAGGCAGCACACCGTTATCAAGTTCAACCTTTCTCCACCAATTGTACATTTCATCTAGCTATAATCCGTAATGTTTTGTGTATCAAGGAAATCATCCAGCCCTTTTTTATAAGTTGTTATGGATCGCCCCCATGGGGCCGTGGGGTACTCGGTACCAGGTCCTGCGGTTCACAGGGGGATGTCACGGTGGGTGACCCGGTCCGTGGCCCTGGGAAGTCCATGTAAAAGGGAAAGGTCTTTAAAGGGATAAAGTTTGTGTTCGTGACGCCACCTGTGGTATTCGGTCAGGGTGACCGACGCTGCTTTAAGGGGTCCGCTGGGGTGATGTTATGGCAGCTAGATGGCATACCTTCCCACAGGTGAAGTATGTCCCCAAGGCTTCCCGGTGTGTAGATGGTGGTATGGTGAGAGGCACAGAGAAGAATGAGGACACAAGGTTGCAGTCTCTTTACCTTTACTGAAGACTTCAGCATCCACAGTCCAGGGCACCAGATCACAGGGCAGGCAGAGTCCGGACGGTTTGGAGGCAAGTCCAGAGTCCCCTTGTCCAGGTGGAAATCAATAGCCTTCCCTTGCGCTGTAGTGGTGTAGTCCCTTACTGCCTATGGCTTCACATAAGGGTCTCACAGATGTAGTGTTTTTCTCTCTCTCTGTCCCCCATAAGGGATAGGACAATACCCGTATGACTGGTGGCTTGAGGCTGTTTATAGGGACTCTAGCATGCCCCGGCCTCTGAGGGGTGCCACAGTGCCTCCTGGGTGTAGGTGTGGACAGGTAACCTGCAATTAGCTGTCCTGCCAGTCTTTCGAGTAAAGCATAAAGGTCCTTACACCCTCAGTGTTCCAGCTACCGGAATTCTGCGCCTCAGAAGGAGGCAGCCTGTGTAGGGCTGGTCCCCTTCTGGTATCCTCTCCTTTGCTCTGACTTCCTTCACGCTTGCTGCAATACAGTTCTGCCTTCTGAATGTCTCTTTCTGGGAGCTCCAGCTCTGAGGGCATGCACAGCTCCTTGGACCCTCTATCCACCTCAGACTACTGTCTGGAACGTTCTCCCTCCTTCCCTACAGACTACCAGTTATATATATGTGGGGAGTGACCTAATAAATAGGAGTAAAAGCTCCACCTGGTGGTCTGGAGTGTGAAATGTGTTGCATGTTTGTGATACCTGGATGCAGTTATCCTTCTTTGCCTCCAAACGTAGCATCACTCTCCCCAAGAGGAAAGTAATACCACTGCGACAACCAGGACCCTGGGGCGCCGCAGTTATAGTGTCTGCCATTACTACCTCTTGTGGTAGGGCATTCCTCAGTCTGACAGCTCTAACTGTAAAGAACCATTTCCTGTTTAGCTGTCAGAATCACCTTTCTTCCACCCGTAATAAGTGCCTAGTCCTCAGGACAATCCTTGGCAGAAACAAGTCATGTGCCAGTGTTTTGTACTGGCCACACACATATTTATACATGTAAATGAGATCCCCTCTGAGGTGTCTTTCTTCTAAGCTAAACAAGACAAACTTTTCCAACCTCTCCTCATATGTAAGTCCTTCCATCCCTTGTAATAATCTAGTTGCCAGTCGTTGAATTGATTTAAACTTCTTAATATCCTTTTTAAAATGTTGAGCCCAAAACTGAATCCCATATTCTAGATATGGCCTCACCAGTGATTTATAAAGGGGTAATAATACGTTGGGATCATGGGATTTTATCTCACTTTTTATACATCCAAAAATCTTGTTTGCTTTTGCAGCTGCTGCTTGACATTGAATACTGCTGCTCAGCTTATTTGTAACGAGAATACCCAAGTCCTTCTCCCGATCTGTAATCCCGAGTATACTCCCATTTAGTGTATATGCAGCAATAGTATTACTCCTTCTTAGATGCATTACTTTACATTTATTTATAGGGTTGAGCGACTTTTACTTTTTTGGGGTCGAGTCGGGTTTTGCGAAACCCGACTTTGTCAAAAGTCGAGTCGAGTGAAATCGGCCGATCTTCTTGAAAAGTCGGGGTCGTTGTTCGGACGAAACACGAAACCCAATGCAAGTCAATGGGGAAGCATAGTCGGCAGTGAGTGGAGGCCAGGAAAACACCTACAGTGCCCATTTTAATGCCAAAAACATCAATTCTTGTTACTTAAGCTTGTCAAACTTAATTTACCTTACAATAATAGGTAGCCATTGAAAATTGGGGGGTCATTTGGCTAAAGTTGTGGGGGGTAGGGCTAGTTCAAGTTTTTAGTGGGCCCAGGAAACGTGGACTACGTCACGGCGGTGGAGCAGTTTGAGGTAAGTATTGCAAAGTTGCAAGTGCTGTGATCCCGAGCAAGCAGGGGGTCCCACTCGTTTGCATTGGCACTGGCACAGGGCCCCTCACAGTATGGCGGTGTGTTTGCACGGCGGGGACGCCTCCCACCGGCAGCGACACTTTTGCGTACTATGAGGGGCCCTGTGCCAGTGACGTCGCCAACGAGTGGGCCCCCCCACCTTATGAAGGAACCTGCACTTTCACCTGCACCTTCCTCTTTGTCCCCGTGTAAGGTGGTATAGTATGCGGGAAGAGGAACCAGACTTTCAGCAGGGTCAGATTCAGGCTGTGTAGAGTGCAAGGGGAATGTAGTGGTCTGGGTCAATGTACCAGCGGGCTAATCTAGCAGTGGCTGGGCAATGGGCAGGATGAGGAGGAAACACAGATCTAGGCCCAAATAATAAGGTGGCCTAAATGCAGTTCAAAATTGGTAACAGGACTAACCAGGCGGCATTGCTTTGTTCAGTGGAGGACAACTGTAATGAGAGGCTGACACAGTGAGTAGGGCCAAATAAGTAACTAGGCTAAATGCAGTTCTAAATTGCTAACAGTAGGAAACAGGCGGCACTGCTTTGTTCAGTGGAGGAAAACACCAAGCAGCGGCAGACACCGTTACTAGGCCCCAACCCAAGTAGTAGGGCAACTGCAGTGTTACATTTAAAAATACTTAATGAGAGCCTGAAGGTTGAAGCTCAGACAAGGAAACCTGGAGGAGAACACCAAGGAGGAGGAGAACACCAAGGAGCGGCAGACACCGTTACTAGGCCCCAACCCAAGTAGTAGGGGAACTGCAGTGTTACATTTAAAAATACTTAATGAGAGCCTGAAGGTTGAAGCTCAGACAAGGAAACCTGGAGGAGAACACCAAGGAGGAGGAGAACACCAAGGAGCGGCAGACACCGTTACTAGGCCCCAACCCAAGTAGTAGGGCAACTGCAGTGTTACATTTAAAAATACTTAATGAGAGCCTGAAGGTTGAAGCTCAGACAAGGAAACCAGGAGGAGAACACCAAGGAGCGGCAGACACCGTTACTAGGCCCCAACCCAAGTAGTAGGGCAACTGCAGTGTTATATTTAAAAATACTTTATGAGAGCATGAAGGTTGAAGCTCAGACAAGGAAACCTGGAGGAGAACACCAAGGAGGAGGAGAACACCAAGGAGCGGCAGACACCGTTACTAGGCCCCAACCCAAGTAGTAGGGTAACAAAAGTGTTACAGTTAAAAATACTTAATGAGAGCCAGAAGGTTGAAGCTCAGACAAGGAAATGTGGAGGAGAACACCAAGGAGGAGGAGAACACCAAGGAGCGGCAGACACCGTTACTAGGCCCCAACCCAAGTAGTAGGGCAACTGCAGTGTTACATTTAAAAATAGTTTATGAGAGCCTGAAGGTTGAAGCTCAGACAAGGAAACCTGGAGGAGAACACCAAGGAGGAGGAGAACACCAAGGAGCGGCAGACACCGTTACTAGGCCCCATCCCAAGTAGTAGGGCAACAAAAGTGTTATATTTAAAAATACTTTATGACAGCCTGAAGGTTGAAGCTCAGACAAGGAAACCTGGAGGAGAACACCAAGGAGGAGGAGAACACCAAGGAGCGGCAGACACCGTTACTAGGCCCCAACCCAAGTAGTAGGGTAACAAAAGTGTTACAGTTAAAAATACTTAATGAGAGCCAGAAGGTTGAAGCTCAGACAAGGAAATGTGGAGGAGAACACCAAGGAGGAGGAGAACACCAAGGAGCGGCAGACACCGTTACTAGGCCCCAACCCAAGTAGTAGGGCAACTGCAGTGTTACATTTAAAAATAGTTTATGAGAGCCTGAAGGTTGAAGCTCAGACAAGGAAACCTGGAGGAGAACACCAAGGAGGAGGAGAACACCAAGGAGCGGCAGACACCGTTACTAGGCCCCATCCCAAGTAGTAGGGCAACAAAAGTGTTATATTTAAAAATACTTTATGACAGCCTGAAGGTTGAATCTCAGACAAGGAAACCTGGAGGAGAACACCAAGGAGGAGGAGAACACCAAGGAGCGGCAGACACCATTACTAGGCCCCAACCCAAGTAGTAGGGCAACTGCAGTGTTACATTTAAAAATACTTAATGAGAGCCTGAAGGTTGAAGCTCAGACAAGGAAACCTGGAGGAGAACACCAAGGAGGAGGAGAACACCAAGGAGCGGCAGACACCGTTACTAGGCCCCAACCCAAGTAGTAGGGCAACTGCAGTGTTACATTTAAAATACTTAATGAGAGCCTGAAGGTTGAAGCTCAGACAAGGAAACCTGGAGGAGAACACCAAGAAGGAGGAGAACACCAAGGAGCGGCAGACACCGTTACTAGGCCCCAACCCAAGTAGTAGGGCAACTGCAGTGTTATATTTAAAAATACTTTGAGAGCCTGAAGGTTGAAGCTCAGACAAGGAAACATGGAGGAAAACACCAAGAAGGAGGAGAACACCAAGGAGCGGCAGACACCGTTACTAGGCCCCAACCCAAGTAGTAGGGGAACTGCAGTGTTACATTTAAAAATACTTAATGAGAGCCTGAAGGTTGAAGCTCAGACAAGGAAACCTGGAGGAGAACACCAAGGAGGAGGAGAACACCAAGGAGCGGCAGACACCGTTACTAGGCCCCAACCCAAGTAGTAGGGCAACTGCAGTGTTACATTTAAAAATACTTAATGAGAGCCTGAAGGTTGAAGCTCAGACAAGGAAACCAGGAGGAGAACACCAAGGAGCGGCAGACACCGTTACTAGGCCCCAACCCAAGTAGTAGGGCAACTGCAGTGTTATATTTAAAAATACTTTATGAGAGCATGAAGGTTGAAGCTCAGACAAGGAAACCTGGAGGAGAACACCAAGGAGGAGGAGAACACCAAGGAGCGGCAGACACCGTTACTAGGCCCCAACCCAAGCAGTAGGGTAACAAAAGTGTTACAGTTAAAAATACTTAATGAGAGCCAGAAGGTTGAAGCTCAGACAAGGAAATGTGGAGGAGAACACCAAGGAGGAGGAGAACACCAAGGAGCGGCAGACACCGTTACTAGGCCCCAACCCAAGTAGTAGGGCAACTGCAGTGTTACATTTAAAAATAGTTTATGAGAGCCTGAAGGTTGAAGCTCAGACAAGGAAACCTGGAGGAGAACACCAAGGAGGAGGAGAACACCAAGGAGCGGCAGACACCGTTACTAGGCCCCATCCCAAGTAGTAGGGCAACAAAAGTGTTATATTTAAAAAAACTTTATGACAGCCAGAAGGTTGAAGCACAGACAAGGAAACCTGGAGGAGAACACCAAGGAGGAGGAGAACACCAAGGAGCGGCAGACACCATTACTAGGCCCCAACCCAAGTAGTAGGGCAACTGCAGTGTTACATTTAAAAATACTTAATGAGAGCCTGAAGGTTGAAGCTCAGACAAGGAAACCTGGAGGAGAACACCAAGGAGGAGGAGAACACCAAGGAGCGGCAGACACTGTTACTAGGCCCCAACCCAAGTAGTAGGGCAACTGCAGTGTTACATTTAAAATACTTAATGAGAGCCTGAAGGTTGAAGCTCAGACAAGGAAACCTGGAGGAGAACACCAAGAAGGAGGAGAACACCAAGGAGCGGCAGACACCGTTACTAGGCCCCAACCCAAGTAGTAGGGCAACTGCAGTGTTATATTTAAAAATACTTTGAGAGCCTGAAGGTTGAAGCTCAGACAAGGAAACCTGGAGGAAAACACCAAGAAGGAGGAGAACACCAAGGAGCGGCAGACACCGTTACTAGGCCCCAACCCAAGTAGTAGGGCAACTGCAAAGTTACATTTAAAAATACTTAATGAGAGCCTGAAGGTTGAAGCTCAGACAAGGAAACCTGGAGGAGAACACCAAGGAGGAGGAGAACACCAAGGAGCGGCAGACACCGTTACTAGGCCCCAACCCAAGTAGTAGGGCAACTGCAGTGTTATATTTAAAAATACTTTATGAGAGCCTGAAGGTTGAAGCTCAGACAAGGAAACCTGGAGGAAAACACCAAGAAGGAGGAGAACACCAAGGAGCGGCAGACACTGTTACTAGGCCCCAACCCAAGTAGTAGGGCAACTGCAGTGTTACATTTAAAAATACTTAATGAGAGCCTGAAGGTTGAAGCTCAGACAAGGAAACCTGGAGGAGAACACCAAGGAGGAGGAGAACACCAAGGAGCGGCAGACACCGTTACTAGACCCCAACCCAAGTAGTAGGGCAACTGCAGTGTTACATTTAAAAATACTTAATGAGAGCCTGAAGGTTGAAGCTCAGACAAGGAAACCTGGAGGAGAACACCAAGGAGGAGGAGAACACCAAGGAGCGGCAGACACCGTTGCTAGGCCCCAACCCAAGTAGTAGGGCAACTGCAATGTTACATTTAAAAATACTTAATGAGAGCCTGAAGGTTGAAGCTCAGACAAGGAAACCGGGAGGAGAACACCAAGGTGGAGGAGAACACCAAGGAGCGGCAGACACCGTTACTAGGCCCCAACCCAAGTAGTAGGGCAACTGCAGTGTTACATTTAAAAATACTTAATGAGAGCCTGAAGGTTGAAGCTCAGATAAGGAAACCTGGAGGAGAACACCAAGGAGGAGGAGAACATCAAGGAGCGGCAGACACCGTTACTAGGCCCCAACCCAAGTAGTAGGGCAACTTCAGTGTTACATTTAAAAATACTTAATGAGAGCCTGAAGGTTGAAGCTCAGACAAGGAAACCTGGAGGAGAACACCAAGGAGGAGGAGAACACCAAGGAGCGGCAGACACCGTTACTAGGCCCCAACCCAAGTAGTAGGGCAACTGCAGTGTTACATTTAAAAATACTTTATGAGAGCCTGAAGGTTGAAGCTCAGACAAGGAAACCTGGAGGAGAACACCAAGGAGGAGGAGAACACCAAGGAGCGGCAGACACCGTTACTAGGCCCCAACCCAAGTAGTAGGGCAACTGCAGTGTTACATTTAAAAATACTTAATGAGAGCCTGAAGGTTGAAGCTCAGCTTTTTCAGTGGAGGACAGCGTGATTTAGTGGCGCAGACAGACAAAGGTAGTATGTGTTAACTAAAAAAGTTGGCTCTATGCAGTATTAAATTGGTTACAGGGGTACACAGGCAGCATTGGTGTGGTCAGTGGAGTACAATTGGAAGGAGGGACCGCAGACAGACTTCCTAGGCCTAAAATAATAAAATAGGCTCTATGCAGCTTAAATTTGGCAACAGGGGAACACAGGCAGCATTGGTGTGGTCAGTGGAGAACAATTGGAAGGAGGGACCGCAGACAGACTTCCTAGGCCTAAAATAATAAAATAGGCTCTATGCAGCTTAAATTTGGCAACAGGGGAACACAGGCAGCATCGGTGTGGTCAGTGGAGAACAATTGGAAGGAGGGACCGCAGACAGACTTCCTAGGCCTAAAATAATAAAATAGGCTCTATGCAGTTTTAAATTGGTAACAGGGGTACACAGGCAGCATTGGTGTGGTCAGTGAAGGACAATTGGAAGGAGGGACCGCAGACAGACTTCCTAGGCCTAAAATAATAAAATAGGCTCTATGCAGCTTAAATTTGGCAACAGGGGTACACAGGCAGCATTGGTGTGGTCAGTGGAGGACAATTGGAAGGAGGGACCGCAGACAGACTTCCTAGGCCTAAAATAATAAAATAGGCTCTATGCAGTTTTAAATTGGTAACAGGGGTACACAGGCAGCATTGCTGTGGTCAGTGGAGGACAATTGGAAGGAGGGACCGCAGACAGACTTCCTAGGCCTAAAATAATAAAATAGGCTCTATGCAGTTTTAAATTGGTAACAGGGGTACACAGGCAGCATTGGTGTGGTCAGCGGAGGACAATTGGAAGGAGTGTCTGACACAGTAAGTACTCCGAGTCCCAAAACCTAAATTGATGTTAATGTATCCCAAACAAAAGCAAAACCAAAAAAAAAATAGGGTGGCATACTTAGGTACAGGGGTGTGCTCCTATGCTGACTTTCAGACATTGTAATTTGGCTCAAAGTATTTACTGGTGTAAATGTAGGACAGGGCCCCTGACTATTTTAACTAGCATCATACATGTCAACAAATTGTTATTGTCTGTGCCAGGCATGGAAGGATTTCAGCGCATAGACTAAACAGTGGTGGAGCAGCGACAGATAATTTTGCAAGTGGTAGAGCACGGTTTGACCTTGTGGGGGGACACTCTCTCCTGGCCGGCGGTACAAGCCCAGGGCTCTTCATGTTACAACGGTGTGTCTGACGTTGGGCGCGCGCCACCACCGCCAGAGACACTTCATTGTACTATGAGGGACCCAGTGCCAGTGCCGTCGACCAAAAGTGGGCACACCCACCTCTTCAGACAAACGGCACTCTGACGGGTGCTTGCGACAAGTGGCGAGACCATGGCCCCGTGGGGGGAGTTAGGCCATTTAGGGAGGTGTAAACATGTCGTATGCTGGACAAACAGCAGCTGCAAATTAAGAGATTGGAACAGTCAGTAACACCAGTCCCAAAGCAAGACCTTTTTACAGGAAAGCTAGGTGTCAGCCGGGAAAGGTGGGGCAAAATAATTTGAAATCCATGAGTGGTTCATTTTAATGAAGGTTAGATCATCAACATTTTGGGTAGCCAGACGAGTCCTTTTTTCGGTCAGTATTGAACCAGCAGCACTGAATACTCTTTCTGATAGCACACTAGCTGCTGGGCAAGCAAGCTCCTGCAATGCATATTCAGCCAATTCAGGCCAGGTGTCTATTTTGGATGCCCAGTAATCAAAGGGGAATGACAGTTGAGGGAGAACATCGGTAATGGAGGAAAAATAGTTAGTAACCATACTGGACAAATGTTGTCTCCTGTCACTTTGAATGGATGCTGCTGTACCTGTCGTGTCTGCGGTCATTGCGAAATCACTCCACAACCTGGTCAGAAAACCTCTCTGTCCTACGCCACTTCTGATCTGTGCACCTCTAACACCTCTGCCCTGTTGCCCCCTGCAGCTCGTGTGAGAGCCATCACCGGCGCTGTGTGCTGGGAATGCCTGAATCAAACGGTCTACAAGAGTAGCTTGTTTGGTTGCCAATATCTGTTCGAGGTTCTCATGTGGCATGATATTTTGCAATTTGCCTTTATAGCGAGGATCAAGGAGGCAGGCCAACCAGTAATCGTCATCTGTCATAATTTTTATAATGTGTGGGTCCCTTTTGAGGATACGCAAGGCATAATCCGCCATGTGGGCCAATGTTCCAGTTGTCAAGTCAGTGCATATGCTGGGTTGAGGAGCACTTTGGGGCAAATCAACGTCACTTGTCTCCCTCAAAAACCCTGAACCTGGCCTTGCACCGCCAGCAGTTTCTATTGCCCCCCGAGAAGCTTCCTCATCCAAAAAATAGTCATCCCCATCATCCTCCTCGTCCTCCTGCTCTTTGCCCGCCACCTCGTCCTGTAGACTTCCCTGAGCAGACAATGGCTGACTGTCATCAAGGCTTCCCTCCTCCTCGGCTGCAGACGCCTGTTCCTTTATGTGCGTCAAACTTTGCATCAGCAGACGCATTAGGGGGATGCTCATGCTTATTACGGCATTGTCTGCACTAACCAGCCGTGTGCATTCCTCAAAACACTGAAGGACTTGACACAGGTCTTGGAGCTTCGACCACTGCACAGCTGACAACTCCATGTCTGCCATCCAACTGCCTGCCCGTGTATGTGTATCCTCCCACAAATACATAACAGCACGCCTCTGTTCGCACAGTCTCTGAAGCATGTGCAGTGTGGAGTTCCACCTTGTTGCAACGTCGATGATTAGGCGATGCTGGGGAAGGTTCAAAGACCGCTGATGGTTCTGCATACGGCTGGAGTGTACGGGCGAACGGCGGATGTGAGAGCAAAGTCTGCGCACTTTCAGCAGCAGGTCGGGTAACCCCGGATAACTTTTCAGGAAGCACTGCACCACCAGGTTTAAGGTGTGAGTCAGGCAAGGAATGTGTTTCAGTTGTGAAAGGGCTATGGCAGCCATAAAATTCCTTCCGTTATCACTCACTACCTTGCCTGCCTCAAGATGTACAGTGCCCAGCCATGACCGAGTTTCTTGCTGCAAGAACTCGGACAGAACTTCCGCGGTGTGTCTGTTGTCGCCCAAACACTTCATTGCCAATACAGCCTGCTGACGCTTGCCACTAGCTGTTCCATAATTGGACACCTCGTGTGCAACAGTGGCAGCTGCGGATGGAGTGGTCGTGCGACTGCGGTCTGTGGACGAGCTCTCGCTTCTGCTGGAAGACGAGGAGGAGGAGGGGGGACGAACGCCTACAGCCAACTGTTTCCTAGACAGTGGGCTAGGCAGAACTGTCCCAATATTACTGTCCCCTGTGGACCCTGCATCCACCACATTAACTGTTATGATCCGGTGACCTTGGAGCCGCATGAGACTTTCTCAGGAGTAGGTGGAACCTGTACTGACCGCAAACCCTAAACTGTCACCGCAACTAGAAGTAGCCGTGGGGTGTACCTAACACATCCTAGACACCTCGACACAGCCGGAGGACTAAATACCCCTATAGATGGAAATGGGAATTCTATCTTGCCTCAGAGCAGAACCCCAAAGGATAGGCAGCCCCCCACAAATATTGACTGTGAGTATTAGAGGAAAGACACACGCAGGCAGAAATCAGGATTTAGCAAAAGAGGCCACGCTAGCTAAATAGGAAAGGATAGGACAGAATACTAAGCGGTCAGTATTAAAACCCTAAAAATATCCACAGCAGATAATACAAAAATTCCACCATCTAACTAAAGATATGGAATGTATATCTGCATCTCCTGAGAATCCAACTTGACTGAAATATCCAAACACAGTCTAAGCTGGACAAGAAAAAACATTGAATAGTACTGAATTGTAAAGCACACAGCATGTGTTCTACAAAAACAAAACCAGATACTTATCTTTGCTGATTTGGCAACAGGGCAAGAGGAACCAGACAGAGATGCAAAACCTCCAAGAACAATGGACAACTGGCAGGGGCTAATGAATCCTGCACACCTAAATATCCCAGTCAGAGCTGCAACCAGCAGAGACACCTGCCCAGGATTGCAACCCAGGGACAACTGCATTACTAACAACAACCACCGGAGGGAACCCAAGAGCAGAATTCACAACAATTAACCCAGTGTGCCGTGATGGAGATGTAACGCCCCTGGCCATGCCTACTGGTCCATGCATCTGTTGTCAGGTGCACCTTTCTACTCACAGATTGCCTGACCGCATGCACAATGCAATCTTTTACATGCTGGTGGAGGGCTGGGATGGCTTTTCTCGAAAAGAAGTGTCGACTGGGTAGCTCGTAGCGTGGTACAGCGTAGTCCATCAGGGCTTTGAAAGCTTCGGTTTCAACTAACCGGTAGGGCATCATCTCTAACGAGATTAGTCTAGCAATGTGGGCGTTCAAACCCTGTGTACGTGGATGCGAGGATGAGTACTTCCTTTTCCTAATGAGAGTCTCATGTAGGGTGAGCTGGACTGGAGAACTGCATACGGTGGAACTAGCGGGGGTGCCGGTGGACATGGGTGACTGAGAGAGGGTTGGTGATGGTATTCTTGATGGTGCCCTACATACAGTTTTTCCGACCACGAACCTGGTGATTCCCTGACTGCTTTGGCCTTGCGACGAAATCGCAACATTACCTGCAGGTGGTGTGGTAAACGGTGGGCTTACAGTGAGGGAATGGATGTCGCCTTGCTGATTAGCTTCATTGTGAGAGGGTGCTACAACGTTAAGGGACGTTTGGTAGTTTGTCCAGGCTTGCAAGTGCATGGTGGTTAAATGTCTATGCATGCAACTTGTATTTACATTTTTAACATTCTGACCTCTGCTGAAGGTCCTTGAGCATTTCTTACAGATGACTTTGCGCTGATCATTGGGATCTTGGTTAAAAAAATTCCAGACTGCACTCTTCCTATCGGATACCTTTTCAGGCATTGCACACTGAGCTACTTTAACCTGATGGCCACGCTGTCCTACAACTGGTTTTGGTTTTGCCACACGTTTTTGGCCAGATACGGGCCTGCCAGATGGAACCTGTTGCGATGTTGATGCCTGCTGCGGCTCCTCCTCCTCCGCTTCAGAGCTACTGCCGCCTGCACCCTGTTCCCCCAATGGCTGCCAATCGGGGTCAACAACTGGGTCATCTATGACCTCCTCTTCTATGTTCTGTGCACCTTCCTCTGGGTCACCGTGTAAGCCGGTGCTATAGCGTTCGTGACGGGGCTCCATAGTCTCATCGGGGTCAGATTCTGGATCAGTACACTGCGAGGGCAATGTTCTGATCTGAGTCAAAGGAACAGCATAATAATCTGGCTGTGGCTGTGCATCTGTGCACTCCATGTCCGATTCATCTTGTAATGGGCATGGCCTGTTAACAATTTCCCTTTCTAACCCAGGCACGGTAGGTGTAAAGAGCTCCATGGAGTAACCAGTTGTGTCACCTGACGCATCCTTCACTGTTGTTCTGGGTGAAGGACACAAGGAAGCGACTTGTTCCTGACCGGGATCATCCACTGACGACGCGCTGCTCTGACATTTGGCACTTTCCGAGGAGGAGGCGAAAGAGCTAGAGGCAGAGTCAGCAATGAAAGCCAATACTTGTTCCTGCTGCTCCGGCTTCAAAAGCGGTTTTCCTACTCCCAGAAAAGGGAGCCTTCGAGGCCTTGTGCAGCCAGACGATGATGCTAGCTCAACAACTCGAGACTTAGGGGCTATACTGCTTTTCCCACGACCACCTGATGCTCCACGACCACCACCACTACCATCATTGCCAGCTGCCAATGACCGCCCACGGCCACGACCTCTTCCACCAGACTTCCTCATTCTTGGAAAAATGTTACCAAACTAACAACCGTTATGTGGTCCTGTAAAACCAGGTACAAGGTGTGCGTGAACTTGTTGGGAATGTAAATCTCCCTTTTTTATGTGTGGGAGAATGCAGTGAAAAATGAGGCCCACTGTATTACACTAGACAGTTTGATTGGCAGAAAGAGGCTGGCAGATATGGCACTAACAGGAGTGACGCAGATAAAAACACTGGCAATAGAAATGTCCCTCTTTATGTGTGGGAGAATGCAGGGAAAAATCAGGCCCACTGTATTACACAACACAGTTTGATTAGCAGAAAGAGGCTGGCAGATATGGCACTAACAGGAGTGACGCAGATGAAAACACTGGCAATAGAAATGTCCCTCTTTATGTGTGGGAGAATGCAGGGAAAAATCAGGCCCACTGTATTACACAACAACACAGTTTGATTAGCAGAAAGAGGCTGGCAGATATGGCACTAACAGGATTGACGCAGATAAAAACACTGGCAATAGAAATGTCCCTCTTTATGTGTGGGAGAATGCAGGGAAAAATCAGGCCCACTGTATTACACAACACAGTTTGATTAGCAGAAAGAGGCTGGCAGATATGGCACTAACAGGAGTGACGCAGATAAAAACTCTGCCAATAGAAATGTCCCTCTATGTGTGGGAGAATGCAGGGAAAAATCAGGCCCACTGTATTACACAACACAGTTTGATTAGCAGAAAGAGGCTGGCAGATATGGCACTAACAGGAGTGACGCAGATAAAAACACTGGCAATAGAAATGTCCCTCTTTATGTGTGGGAGAATGCAGGGAAAAATCAGGCCCACTGTATTACACAATACACAGTTTGATTAGCAGAAAGAGGCTGGCAGATATGGCACTAGCCGGACTGACGCAGATGCACACACTGGCAATAGAAATGTCCCTCTTTTTTTTGATATGGGAGACAAGGGATTGAATCAGGCCCACTATATCACGGTATAGTTCCTGTGGCACAAAATGACTGACAGATACCACAGACAGCACTCGCACACATGCACAGGTTTGGCAAGATTATTCTCCCTTTATTTTAATTTTTTGGGGGGATATGTGAGACAAGTGATTTAATCTGGCCCACTGTTACACAGTAGGTTTTCTGTGGCAGAAAAAATAAATAAATGCCACACACAGGACTGGCACTAATGCAGATTTGCCAGTCTTAATCTCCCAATTTTTTTTTTTGTTTTATGGGAGAATTAGGAAGAAATCAGGCACACTGTTATACAGTAGGTTTTCTGTGGCAGAAAGTGGCTTGAAGAGATATAACAAAAAAACAAAAAAAAAGTACTACAATTACTATCTCCCTACAGTAATCTCAGAAAAGTGTGGCAGGCAGCAATAAAAAGGAGTGCTGCACACAAAAGTCAAAAAAGTGTGGACAAACAAACAAGATAGCTGTGCAGAAAGGAAGGAGCAACAGGATTTGTGCTTTGAAAAAAGCAGTTGGTTTGCACAGCAGCGTACACACAGCAACCTTATCAGGGAGCCTTATAACCTACAGAGCTGATGAAGAGAAATCTAGCCTCCACTGTCCCTGCAAAGAAAAGGTGGTGTTGGACAGTGGAAATCGCTACAGCACAAGCGGTTTTGGGGTCAATTTACCCTGCCTAACGCTATCCCTGCTTCTGACGAAGCGACAGCATCCTCTCCCTACGCTCAGATCAGCAGCAGTAAGGTGGCGGTCGGCGGGAACGCCCCTTTATAGCCCTTGTGATGCCGCAGAAAGCAAGCCAATCACTGCCATGCCCTTCTCTAAGATGGTGGGGACCAAGATCTATGTCATCACGCTGCCCACACTCTGCGTGCACCTTCATTGGCTGAAAAATTGCGCTTTAAGCGTCATATGAAACGCGACTTTGGTGCGAAGATCGTGTACCGCATGGCCGATCCCACGCTGGGATCGGGTCGGGTTTCATGAAACCCGACTTTGCCAAAAGTCGGCGATTTATGAAAATGACCGATCCGTTTCGCTCAACCCTATTTATTTATATTAAATCTCATTTGCCGAGTGTTTGCCCATTCAGTCATCCTATTCAGATCATTTTGCAATACTGTAATTTCAAGGTCAGATTTTAATATCCTACATAGTTTGGTGTCATCAGCAAAGACTGACACTTTACTCTCAATCCCAACCACAAGGTCATTAATAAAGAGGTTAAAAAGAATCGATTCTAGCACAGATCCCTGTGGTACCCCACTGCTGACTATATCCCATTTAGAGAACGTACCATTTATGACAACTCAATTTCTTACCCATCTGCATATAGTTTCCCCCAGTCCTTGCTTCTGTAGCTTAAATATAAATCTGTTATGTGGAACTGTATGTAATGCCTTTGCAAACTCCAGATAAATCACATTAGATGCATTACCTACATCCAGATTCGCACTCACCTCCTCATAGAAATTCAACATGTTAGTTAGCCACGACTTATTCTTCACGAATCCATGCTGGTTGTCAGTTATTATATTATTCTCTGCAATATATTTCTGCAGGTCATCTCTTATAATGCCATAAAACATTTTGCACACTACTGATGTCAGGCTTACCAGACGGTAGTTGCCTGGATCCAACCTCTTACCTTTCTTGAATATTGGTACTATGTGAGCCATCCTCCAATCTTATGGCACCACGCCTGTTACAAGAGAGTCTAAGAATATGAGATATAGTGGTCTGTCAGTTATTGAGCTAAATTCCCTCAGTATACGTGGATGAATGAAATCTGGGTCGGGGGATTTGTCAATGTTTAAATTGCTCAGACGTAAATGCACTTCTTTTTGTGTTAAACTAGTTATATCAGGTTGTGAATTTTGATTTTTTTTGCCTTGTTGAATGATCCCTGTAACAGACAGTTCATTGGTGAATACGGATGAAAAGTGCCTGTTTAATATCTCTGCTTTTTCTTTTCCTCTGTTATTATCTTGTTATTGTCATCTTTTAAGGGGCCGATACAATCTATTTTTTTCTTTTTGGCATTTATGTATTTATAAAAAATTTTGGGATTTATTTTAATGTCATTAGCAATCTGTTTCTCTGTAGATATCTCTGCCAGATTGAATTCTTTTTTACATTTCTTATTTAGATCCTTATACTTCTGAAATGCTATTTCAATATTCTTGGGCTTTCAACTCTGAATGCCCTTTGTTTTTGTCTTATTAAGTTTTGTACTGTCCTGTTCATCTATAATGGATTGTTTCTATTCCTTGACAGTTATTACCAGTTGTAAGAGATGACTGTCATAGTTTGTTTTCCCATCTCTGCAAGAAAGGGCCATGCTTATTTTGTTGAACCCTGGAGTGGTTCATGCCATATTTTAAATAAATCAGCAGAAGAAACATTCTTGTATATCCTCCAAGAAAAAGCAGATAGCACTCTCCGGTCTTTTGTAGAAATTCAGCTGTTTATTTGTAGTAAAAAAGCATGTTGGCCGGGGGAGTGAGGACGGGAGTGGGCAGAAGCTTGACGACGGCCGTGACAACATTGGGAATCGCTGAAAGCTTCTTGCCTGGGAGCCCGTCTCAAAGCAAAAGTGGAGAATGTCCCTATTGCAGAGACTCTATCAGACTGATGCTGATACCCAGCTCTCAGTGCCAGGAGTGGTACTTGCACTGCTCCTGCCACTTTAACCCCCTAAATGCTGCAATTGCAGCATTTAGTGAGCAGGCAGAGGGAAGAAAGCCCCTCTGTCCTCGATCGGCACCCATGAGACTTCATTTTGAGGGCCCGATCGTTGGTTAGTTAGATCATTGCACAGTGCATGATCTACCGTATTTTTCAGACTATAAGACACACTTTTTTCCTTCAAAAATGTGGAGAAAAATAGTTTTATAGGCGAGGCAGTGGGTAACAGAGGCAGGAGCTGGCTGCTGAGGCTAACTCCTGGGCCCGCTGCTAAAGAGAAATGAATATTCACTGCATGGGAGTGGAGGGTAATCAATATTCATTTCTCTTTAATTGCATCCTGGTATGAATGCCCCCCTTCCCCATCCTAGTATGCATGACCCCATCCTTGTATGCATGACCCCATCCTTATCTTGGTAAGATTGGCCCCCACCCCCCATCCTGATATGCAAGGCCCCATCTGAAAACAGTTACCTTCCCGGCGCTCCCTTGCAGCACTTTGTTCCGATGGCAGCAACTGCTTTATGCTTGTAAGCAGAGCATGGCAGGGACACCATGTGCTGCTTGCAAGTCGAAGGGCAGCTGCCGGAATACTCACTGATCTGTATGCTGGGACTGTACTCCATGCCCATGGGAGTGGAATGCGGTGAATATTTATTTCTCTTAAGTAGCGGCACAAATGACTGCCGGCTGCTGCAGGAAGGCTCCGGCTGACACTGTGCTCACTAATAAAGAGCAATAATTAGTCACTGCTCTCAACGCATACAGCCCCAGCACGCAGCGCAGTGAGTATTCTGGCAGCTGCCCTTTGGAATGCAAGCAGCGCATGACGTCCCTGGCATGCTCTGTTTACAAGCTACAGTAGTAGTAGTAGTAGTGTACAGTAGTACAGATCTGGATTGTATCAGATAGCAGTCAGCCCAATGTTATACTATGGGGTAGTGCAGATCAGTAATGTTTATCAGATAGCACTCGGCCCAATGTTATACTATGGTGCAGAGTAAAAATTCACTGCACACTCTAGTTTATATCTTGCAAAGAATTTTCATTTATTATCGTCAATTTAACTAAATCAGAATGCAGGGGAGCAAAAAAATCATCAGATTGCAGAGAGATTGGTGACACATCTAGACCCACGCTACAAGGAGAACTTTCAATCTCATCTGCCTGAGGCAGAGAGATGTACTAAAAAGTTGCAGTACCACAGGGCCCTTGTAGCGGAATTACTTAGAAATTTCACATGTGAGAATGCTAGCAGCAGACGTCAGAGTTTGTTGTAACAACCAAGGACTCCAAGTGAGAGAGACAGAAGGACAATCCAGCTCAGGCAGGGGAACAATGGCCAAATTCTGGGACAGTTTTCTCAGACCCTCCCATTGTGGCGGCACAGAGGCAAGGGGTGCTGTCACAAGAAGTGCAATGTTTGGGAAGATGGTGAGGGAGTACCTTGCAGATCGTACAAAGGTCCTCCGGGATTCCTCTGTGCCTTATTATTGGGTATCCAAGCTGGACACGTGGCATAAACTGGCTCTCTACGCCTGGGAGGTCCTGGCCTGCCCTGCTGCTAGCGTTCTGTCAGAGAGGGTTTTTAGTGCCGCTGGTGGAATTATAACAGATAAGCCCATCCGCCTGTCAACTGAAAATGCTGACAGGCTGACTCATATAAAAATGAACAAGGCCTGGATTGGGAAAGACTTCTGTACACCACCAAGTGAAAACAGCGAAACATAACCTCAAATACATTCTCTCTTTTGAGGAGGTGTATTCTCATGCACCTCTTCACAATCACACATGGGTATACGCTTCCAGATTTGGTCTGTTTGTTCTTATCCTCCTCCTTATCCTCATCCTCCTCATCCAGAACCACTATATCACCAGGGTGAATGTGGTCTGTACCGTGCATTTTGTCCAAGGGCACTCTTTATTTTTTTAAAAAAGGACAACACATTGGGGAATTGGGCATGACATTACATTGGGCCTACGTCTTAACTCAGTCTCCTGCAATGTGTCCTTTAACTGCCACTAGATCACCAGGGTTAACGTGCTCTGTACGGTGCATTTTGGGCAAGGGGGCTGTGATGGCACTCTTATTTTTTTTTAAATTGACCCCACATTGAGGAATTGGGCATGACATTCCATTTTAGAAACAAAAAAGAGGAGAAGCCAGCACTGCTTAAGGTCAGGACACAATACATAAGGTGCACATGAACATACTAAATTCTATCTGTATTTCAAATATGAGACATTTAGCAAACAATTGATCAATTCTTTGAGCTACCCCACAACTTCACGGCATTCTCATAATGGGGCAGTCCTACTCTACGTATTTTATTTACATTGTGCCATTACGGCCTCCTAAATGTATTGAGAGTAAAAAAATAAAAAAAAACAGACCACACCACATTAAATAACATTACCATAACATGCAAACTGTACCTGGAGCATTTCAGAATCACTCCCTTGGTATGTCCCTCCTTCGTAAATGAAACAAGATGGGTCTGCTTATGTATTGATATATTTATGTGGTGTTTTGCACTATGTTTAATGTATGGGCGGGCGTTGTGTGGGGATTGGTTGCTGGTATTCCACTTCCTATATAAGTCCGCCATTATTAATGTTATGTATGCTTCAAAAAGACCTACTTGGACAAAACGTCGCATTTTACTTGGCATAATAAAGGAACTTCTTTTTGGATATTTCACCTGGATTGGATGCTGTCCTTCATTGCTGTTTTGATATGTACATTCTCCATGTGGTCCAGTGGAATTAGGACTTGTATCACCATATCTGATGTGCTGTCGGCATTTTTCTAAATCTCTGGACTGTTTTTGGGCCTTGGTTGACGTGCACCGGTTATATGATGTCTGAAATTGTTGTGAATTCAGAAATGGGTGAACTGGATGTTGCCACCACCTTCTCTTATACAGAGGATGATGCCATACGGATAAACTCAGGCGCACAGACTGATGTCGCGTTTCTTAGTGCCCCTTCAAGCGATATGCTGAGGAGGAAATTTGAAAGTGAAAAGAGGAGACTTATTTCATTTGAACTGCATGCAACGACGTTGACTGAGTATTATAAAGTACTCAGAATACCATTTGGGTTTCGGCCCCATCTGCGCCCCACATTGATGGCTGACAATACGCAATTCTGTGCGAAATTTGAATCGATTACAAATAAGTACTGTTTTGATTTAATGCTTCTTAATATTGAATTTCTATGGATAGAAGCAGAGACCACACAGCTGACAGCACAAGATACGAGTTCCTGTAGGACCCCACTGGAGGAAAATTTGGTGAAATTCCGTAAGGTACAAAAAGGAGTAAATGGTTCCGAGATACCGAGGATTATAAAAGTGGTCAGGTTTTTTCATGGCAATCGGGACAACATTCATCTTTCTTTAAAAGTAAGACGAGTAAGAATTTCCAAACCCGAAGAAGAAAGCGATTAGCGGGGAGGAATCAACCATTTGGCTTCACTACAGGTGAATCAGATTCAACAGATGATTCAAATATGGGAGCTTCAGTGTCGACACATTTTTTAGGGAGGGGTCCATCCGAGAATGCCACCCATAAAGGAGGAATCGGAGAGGTAGTAGAAAACATAAGAGGAAAAAGACCAACACAAGATCAGAGGATGACATACAACACCACGTTGAAGATGAAGAACATAGAGGAGAAATGGAGGATTAACAACTAACGGATAGAACATTGGTGGTAAATATATCATCTACTGTATTGACTGAGTTTGAAATGAGAGTGTTAGAGAAAGGACTGTCATTCTGCCCAACCAACCTACCAGATTGGTTTGAACTTGAGACTGATCTATTTTCTTTTTTTAGGAGATGTTATCTGACCTCCTTTTTTTTTCAGATAAAAAACATGATGATCTGAACCCAAGTAATGATACTTTGACAGGTTTTTCCCTCCAGGGGGTAGGCTTATATAACAAGAGCAACTTTCAACCTCCCACTAGAAATCACTTTGTGGAAGCTTATGTGCAATTGATGGAAAGGGATTTTGAAGTGTTGAGAAAGAAATTTAACAGTCGTGACCAACATAATTTAACATCTGAGGAAAAGATGGCAGTAGATAGTCTTTCCAGGAACACTGCCATTACTATAAAATCTGCCGACAAAGGTGGTGCGGTGGTTGTGATGGACAGTGATAAATATAAGGCAGAAATATTATGCCAATTGGCTGATGAGGCTATACTGTAAATTGCCTAGTGACCCCATAAACTGTTTCCAAAAGGAATTACAGCTTCTTGTCGGTGATGCCTTGATTGAGGGCCTCATCGACTCGAAGCTTTCGGAATATCTTTGTGGTTGACTGTCCTGTTAAACCTCTGATATATATTCTATCTAAGATACATAAGGATTGTTTGAATCCCCCAGGATGCCCCATTGTGTCCGGCAGAGGCTCTATTTTTAACAATGTGGCCATTTTTTTTATAAAGTGCTTCGTAAATTTGCAACGTCAGCTCGGTCCTATATTAAGGACACTAATGATTTCTTGGACAAAACTGAATGCATAACTGTGACATATGATACTTTACTAGTATCGTTTGACGTTGTGTCATTGTACACGTTGATTGAGCACACCAGGGGTTTGGAGGCCGTTGATGTGGCGCTATCGGGCTCGGACATGGGGAGGGACTGTGCACAGTTGGTCCTCACACTGCTTGAGATCATCCTCAGGAGGAATTATTTCCTCTTTGGGGATGATTACTACTTGCAGCTGAGGGGTACCACCATGGGGTCCAATGTGGCCCCCACATATGCTAACATCTATATGGCGGTACTTGAGGACCAACATGTGTACAGTTCCAGGTTTTGGCCCCATGTCCGGGCCTGGTGGCGCTACATTGATGATATCTTTGTGGTTTGGGACGGTGGTGAGAGTGAGCTTCTTGAATTCCATGGGGAGTTGAATGCTATCTATTCTGAGTTGGATTTTACCTTGACATATTCTACTGAAAGTGTTCAATTTTTGGACACAATGGTCTACAAAGAAGGGTCGCTATTAAAAACAGACTTGTTTGTGAAAAATACAGACAGGAACAGTCTTTTGCATTTTGACAGTCATCACCCTAGGAATATGGTTGAATCACTACCCTGGAGTCAAATGATCAGGGTCCGCAGAATAGTGTCTGATGACGCCCTACTTAACCCTAGACTAGAGGACATGTGTAAGAAATTCATGGATAGGGGTTACCCTACCAAAAGTGTAATGCATTACAAGAATAAAGTGAAGGATTTGACGAGATTTGATGTTAGGACTAAAAAAGTTAGGAATGATGACAAACGCATCCCTTTTGTTTCTACATTCTGTACAGCTAGCAAACAAGTCAATAAAATCTTGAGGAGACAATGGCATCTGCTAAGTAGAGGTTTTACCAATACAGTTGAATTTAAACAGGCCCCTATTTTTTCCTATAAATGAGGACGTAATTTGAAAGACAAACTGGTCCATTCTGATATAGGTCCAGAGAAGGTTTCCATACAGAGAACTCTTGGTCCTCCAAGAATGCGGAATTTTTCCTGCCTTGGATGTGCCTGTTGTGGGAACATGTCGAAGGGTGACTTTTTCCATCATCCACATACAAGGAAAAAAATTGTAATTAGAGAAAGATATACTTGTACTTCCAGTTTTGTCGTTTATATGATAGTTTGCCCCTGTGGATTGACGTATGTGGGGGAGACAACAATGGAAATCAAGGCGCGTATTGGGAAACATAAGAGAACGATTAGGACAAAGATTCTGGAGTTACCCATTCCTAAACATTTTTGTGAGAATAAACATTCTGTCAGCCAACTAAGATTCAGGGTTATTGATAGTGTACCACCAGTTAGGAGGGGTGGTGATCGAGTCAGGTTGTTAAAGCAGAAAGAATTGAAATGGATCTCCAGATTGGGTTCATTACAACCCAGGGGTCTTAATATAGAGTATAATTTGCAAATATGTGTCTTCTGATAATTCCTGGGTTTTTCCTATGGTTTTTCTTGAGTATAAGTATGTTTTTAATTGGTTTTAAATGTGTGTGCTTTTCCCTTTCAGATTTTGTACACGTAAGATGATCAAGGCACAAGAGGATTGTGTATCCGGGATTTGATTGGGTGACTTGTTCCTTTGATTTTTTGATTTACCTCTTTCCCTTCCCCGTTATGGACTTTTTATAGTGTGTGTAGGTCTATGCTGTGCCTGTCAATGGCACAGTCATAGTATGATCAACATAAAAAGTATATAAAATTGTTTAGCTAACATTTCCCTATATTGAGCTGTTTTTGTTTGCGTGATATAGTTTATTGATGGGAAGTTTTGTTATTTAAATTTCGCTATCTGCGTATGAATTGAATATGGTGGCGTGTATTTGCTTCCATGGATATGGTTGCGCTTTGATGCGGTGATGTACGGATGGGCGTCCACTGACCTCCCTCATTGTACTGGCGCCACTCTGGGGGTTTGGTTATTGTACGTCCATGCGCGTGCGCAATAGCGATACTCAGACGCGGTGGTGCATGGGACGTGGGCGTACACCATCCTACGGCTGGCATCTTCACATGACGGCATGCTGGAAGTGGGTTGTTGTGTGCCTGCGTGCCTGTGCACTAAGCGTTGAGAACAAGACGCCCTTCTTTTGATGACAGGTAGGACTGTGAACACTTCTCATTGGTGATTGAACATGTGCGCTCTTTGGCGCGGCGGCTGGGTTGCTCATCTATTGGCCCTGTGGGTTGCTTATAAACATAACATGGGATGTCTTGAGTGATTGGCACACTCATGACATGTGATACCGCGACAAAGGTATTTGATTGGAGAGTATATACGCAACGCATATTGGTGTGAACTGGTTATGTGGGGTACTAAAGTGAAACATTAAACCTCATTGTTTGGGTAATGGTGTGTTAAATAGGACAGTCACGGGGATTGGTGGACAGTTGTCATGGACACAGTAGCGTGACTGTGAGCTGTCTTTTCTATAAGATATCTGAGTATTTTTAATGTATTATGTGTAGAAGTTATAATGTTTGATATGTATATGATTTGACTTTTGTATAGATATATTTATGTGGTATTTTGCACTATGTTTAATGTGTGGGCGGGCGTTGTGTGGGGATTGGTTGCTGGTATTCCACTTCCTATATAAGTCCGCCATTATTAATGTTAGGTATGCTTGAAAAATAACTACTTGGTCGAAACGTCACATTTTACTTGGCATAATAAAGGAACTTCTTTTTGGATATTTCACCCGGATTGGATGCTGTCCTTCATTGCTGTTTTGGGTTTGCCTATGTGTCACACACCACATGGTCAGCTATTGGTGTTAAATGTTACAATGACATTTCCCAGTGAATGCATTTGTAGTGGTTGAAAGCAATGTTAAAGTTGAAAAACGCTTCAAGAACACTGCGTCTGAACTAAGCCTAAGTGGGAGAGGAAATTTTCGGTCTGGGGTTAAATATTTGGCCTTACAGGCAAGTCATTAACCTGCCCAGGACGTACCTTGACATATTTCCAAGCAAAACCTGTTTTGGTTTCGTTTTATTGTGTTTTTGTGGCACCGGGAAAAATGGCATGAATCTCGGAAATAAATGATTAAAGCTGTGAACTAGGAGTCAGGAATGCTTCCAGGGGCGATCCCCATGAGGTTCCAGTGTCATTTGAGCAGTGTTTCCATCATTTTCAGACATTTTTAGACCTTGTATGTTGAGGATGTACCCCATGACTCCCATAATGGAGGCAGAAATTGCCCTGATGGGGGAGAGGCTAGGGATTCTGTCATGCTACGACCCCCTAGGGAATGGGACACTAGACAAGGTGATAAAGACACTGGAGGAGACACATGGAGAACCCACAGACGTAGGGGAGTTACGCATGTGCTTTTTCCGCCATGTCCAAAGAGAGGGGAGTCCATGACCCAATACATGAACGTGCTGCAGGAGATCCTCGCTGCGATAGTTAAACGGGATGGCATAAGCGTAGAACCCCCTGACATAGTGCTGCAAGACCAGCTAGTGACAGTCTTATGCAAGCCCAAGCGTGAGCGTCTGCGAGCTAACCCGAGCATGACTCTTTCAGAAGTGGGTGCCGAAGCACAGAAGAGAACAGGAGCAGGGGGCTGCAGTCTTGGCAGGGACAGTCCGGAGCTGCGAGGTATCCACCCCGAATGAGGAAAAGCCGAAGTGGTCCCATGAATTACAGCAGGGAATACAGAAAATATGAGAAGAAATTGGGAGCCTGAAGGAAGCCCTTACTGCTGTCTTGGAGTCCAACGCCACAGCCTGAGGTAGTGCACGACGAAAGATGGAAGAAGTTAAAGGAGAGGTGCAGAGCATGCAGAAAGCTTCAGCAGCAGCTCCAGAATTTAACCCCATGTCGTGGGGTGGAGAGCAAAAGCAGAGGAGGTATGCTTCCCACAGAGGATGGCGATCCCAACCAAAGTGCCCACCAGACAGGCGCAGAAGAGGGTGTTGGACATGTTGAAGACTGGAACACATGTCCAGAAGTTGCCCTACCCGAGACAGACAACGGCGAGGATATGCACACCTCTTCCAAAGTTCTGCTATTTGGAGAGAATGCCGCCCCTGGGAGAAATGGTATGGTGAGAAGAGAGGAGCCGCACCCAGAGTCAGAGTCAGAGTCAGACAGAGCCACAACGTCGGACAGCGAGAAGAGATGGAGAAGGTGTCTACTGTCTACATTGAGGTGTCTACGCTGTGCAGGAGCGTGGAGGCGAACTGTTGAAACTTTTCTTAACCCCTTTCTGCCATTGGACGTACTATTCCGTCTATGTGGGGTGGGCCCTAATTCCCAAGGACGGAATAGTACGTCCAGCACGATCGGCCGCGCTCACGGGGGGAGCGCGGCCGATCGCGGCCAGGTGTCAGCTGCCTATCGCAGCTGACATCCGGCACTATGGACCGCCCCCGGCACATTAACCCCCGGCACACCACGATCAAACATGATCGCGGTGTGCCAGCGGTACAGGGAAGCATCGCGCAGGGAGGAGGCTCCCTGCGGGCTTCCCTGAGACCCCCGGAGCAACGCGATGTGATCGCGTTGCTGCGAGGGTCTCTTACCTCCTATCCCTGCAGGCCCCGGATCCAAAATGGCCACGGGGCTGCATCCGGGTCCTGCAGGGATTACTTCCGGGTGCAGACCAGGCTCTGGTAAGCCTGCAGCACTGGAGCTCAGATCGGTAATCGGACAGAGTGCTGTACAAACTGTCAGATCAGCGATCTGTGATGTCCCCTCCCCTGGGACAAAGTAAAAGAAAAAATTTCCACATGTGTAAAAAAAAAAAAAAATTCCTAAATAAAGAAAAAAATATATATATATTATTCCCATAAATACATTTCTTTATCTAAATTAAAAAAAAAAAATCAAACAATAAAAGTACACATATTTAGTATCGTCGCTTCCGTAACAACCCCACCTATAAAACTATATCATTAGTTAACCCCTTCAGTGAACACCGTAAAAAAAAAAAAAAAAAAAACGAGGCAAAAAACGCTTTATTCTCATACCGCCAAACAAAAAGTGGAATAACACGCGATCAAAAAGACGGATATAAATAACCATGGTACCGCTGAAAACGGCATCTTGTCCTGCAAAAAACGAGCTGCCATACAGCATCATCAGCGAAAAAATTAAAAAGTTAGTCCTCAGAATAAAGCGATGTCAAATTAATTATTTTTTCTATAAAATAGTTTTTATCGTATAAAAGTGCCAAAACATTAAAAAAATGATATAAATGAGGTATCGCTGAAATCGTACTGACCCGAAGAATAAAACTGCTTTATAAATTTTACCAAATGCGGAACGGTATAAACGCCTCCCCCAAAAGAAATTCATGAATAGCTGGTTTTTGGTCATTCTGCCTCACAAAAATCGGAATAAAAAGCGATCAAAAAATCTCCTGTGCCCGAACATGTTACCAATAAAAACGTCAACTCGTCCCGCAAAAAACAAGACCTCACATGACTCTGTGGACTCAAATATGGAAAAATTATAGCTCTCAAAATGTGGTAACGCAAAAAATATTTTTTGCAATAAAAAGCGTCTTTCAGTGTGTGACGGCTGCCAATCATAAAAATCCGCTAAAAAAAACGTTATAAAAGTAAATCAAACCCCCCTTCATCACCCACTTAATTAGGGAAAAATTTAAAAAAATTAAAAATGTATTTATTTCCATTTTCCCATTAGGGTTAGGGCTAGGGTTAGGGCTAGGGTTGGGGCTATAGGGTTGGGGCTAGGGTTGGGGCTAGGGTTGGGGCTAGGGTTAGGGTTGGGGCTAGGGTTAAGGCTACAGTTAGGGTTGGGGCTAAAGTTAGGGTTAGGGTTGGGGCTAAAGTTAGGGTTAGGGTTTGGATTACATTTACGATTGGGAATAGGGTTGGGATTAGGGTTAGGGGTGTGTCTGGGTTACAGGTGTGGTTAGGGTTACCGTTGGGATTAGGGTTAGGGGTGCGCTTGGATTAGGGTTTCAGTTATAATTGGGGGGTTTCCACTGTTTAGGCACATCAGGGGCTCTCCAAACGCGACATGGCGTCCGATCTCAATTTCAGCCAATTCTGCGTTGAAAAAGTAAAACAGTGCTCCTTCCCTTCCGAGCTCTCCTGTGTGCCCAAACAGGGGTTTTCCCCAACATATGGGGTATCAGCGTACTCGGAACACATTGGAGAACAACTTTTGGGGTCCAATTTCTCCTTTTACCCTCGGAAAAATACAAAACTGGGGGCTAAAAAATGATTTTTGTGGGAAAAAATTTTTGTTTTATTTTTACGGCTCTGCATTATAAACTTCTGTGAAGCACTTGGTGGGTCAAAGTGCTCACCACACCTCTAGATAAGTGTCTATGGTAATGGTGTCACTTGTGGGGGGTTTCAATGTTTAGGCACATCAGTGGCTCTCCAAACGCAGCATGGCGTCCCATCTCAATTCCTGTCAATTTTGCATTGAAAAGTCAAATGGCGCTCCTTCGCTTCCGAGCTCTGTCATGCGCCCAAACAGTGGTTTACCCCCACATATGGAGTATCGGCGTACTCAGGACAAATTGTACAACATCTTTTGGGGTCCATTTTCTCCTGTTACCCTTGGTAAAATAAAACAAATTGGAGCTGAAGTAAATTTTGTGTGAAAAAAAAGTTAAATGTTCATTTTTATTTAAACATTCCAAAAATTCCTGTGAAACACCTGAAGGGTTAATAAACTTCTTGATTGTGGCTTTTTAGAATGGTGTCACACTTGGGTATTTTCTATCATATAGACCCCTCAAAATGACATGTGGTCCCTAAAAAAAAATGGTGTTGTAAAAATGAGAAATTGCTGGTCAACTTTTAACCCCTATAACTCCCTAACGAAAAAAAAATTTGGTTCCAAAATTGTGCTGATGTAAAGTAGACATGTGGGAAATGTTACTTATTAAGTATTTTGTGTGACAGATCACTGTGATTTAATTGCATAAAAATTCAAATTTGGAAAATTTTTGCCAAATTTCCGTTTTTTTCACAAATAAACGCAGGTAATATCAAAGAAATTTTACCACTATCATGAAGTAAAATATGTCACGAGAAAACATTGTCAGAATCACCAGGATCCATTGAAGTATTCCAGAGTTATAACCTCATAAAGGGACAGTGGTCAGAATTGTAAAAATTGACCTGGTCATCAACGTGCAAACCACCCTTGGGGGAGAAGGGGTTAAACATTTAAAAAATTCCTGTGAAGCACCAGAAGGGTTAATAAACGTCTTGAATGTAGTTTTGAGCACCTTTTGGTGTGCAGTTTTTAGAATGGTGTCACTTTTGGGTATTAGACCACTCAAAGTCAAATGGTGCTCCTTCCCTTCTGAACTCTGCCATGCACCCAAACAGTGGTTTACCCCGACATATAGGGTATCGGCGTACTCAGGACAAATTGCACAACAAGTTTTGGGGTCCTGTTACCCTTGGGAAAATTAAAATTGGTGGTGAAGACATCATTTTTGTGGAAAAAATATGATTTTTTAATTTTACAGCTCTACATTATAAACTTCTGTGAAGCCCTTGGGGGTTCAAAGTTCTCACCACGCATCTAGATAAGTTCCTTGGAGGGTTTATTTTCCAAAATGGTGTCACTTGTGGTGAGTTTCCACTGTTTAGACACATCAGGTGCTCTCCAAACGCGACATGGTGTCCGATCTCAATTTCAGCCAATTTTGTGTCGAAAAGTGAAATGGCGCTCCTTCCCTTCCGAGCTCTGCCATGTGCCCAAACAGTGGTTTTCCCCCATATATGGGGTACCAGTGTACTCAAGTCAAATTGGACAATAACTTTTGGGGTCCAATTTCGCCTGTTACCCTTTGGGAAAATAAAAAAAAATGTTTCTGAATTAATTTTTTTGTGAAAAAAAATTAAATGTTCATTTTTTTAAAACTTTTAAAAAATTCCTGTGAAGCACCAGAATGGTTAATAAACTTCTAGAATGTGGTTTTGTGCATTAGAACCCTCAAAGTGCCTTCAAATGTGATGTGGTCCCTAAAAAAAATATTATTGTAAAAATGAGAAATTGCTGGTCAACTTTTAACCCTTATAACTCCCTAACAAAAAAAACTTTGGCTAAAAAATTGTGCTGGTGTAAATTATACATGTGGGAACTGTTACTTATTAAGTATTTTGTGTGACACATCTGTGTGATTTAAGGACATGAAAATTCAAAGACGGAAAATTGCAAAACTTTCGCCAAATTTCCGTTTTTTTCACAAATACACAAATATCAAATAAATGTTACCTCTACAATTAAGTACATTTTGTCCGAGAAAACAATGTACAATCACTGGGATCCGTTGAAGAGTTCCAGAATTATAACCTCAAAAGGGACAGGTGTCAGAATTGTAAAAATTGGCCTGGCCATTAACATGCAAACCACCCTTGGAGTAAAGGGGTTAATATCTGGTTTCAGAATCTAACAATAGACTTATAATTCAATATTTTTGTTCTATTTATGTCAACCATACTGCATTCTACTGTTTTTACATGTGAGAGATCTAAAAGCTTGAAATCATTCTTACCTAATACTACTCATGCTGCCAGTTTCTGAACCAAGTTTGCATCTCTCCAGTTGGCTGGCGACAATCTGACGTTCAGCCTCAAGTTCTCGTGTTAATCTTTCAAACTGCAGTTCCTAAAAATAAAAATCACCATGTAAATTAAATACTTATTTAAAGGCTTTTCTTTTCAATGTTTTCATGCATTATAAGGCTTAGAGGGAACCCGTCAGCAGGATTGTACTGAGTAACCTACAGACAGTGTCAGGTTGGCATCGTTATAGTTGTTTAATTTTTATTTCTAGTGTTCAGTTAATGAGATTCTCATGCTTTGGGGCAGGCCTGTTGGGGGGAGTCTTTATGTGGTCCTCTGCTTAGATATTCATACTAGTAGCTTATGACAGGTCATTGATCCCTCAGCAATATGCCTCCGATTTTACATGCTAAATATAATGTTTTTTTTATTTTAATTCACATTCACCAGGCAGGTGCTGTCGGTGGCTTATGTGCTGTTGCATGATCGCATCTATAATGTTCATTTAAATATTTTATTTCTTGATATAAATTTATTCAGAAAAAAAATGATCTCTCAAATGGTGCCGGCGGCGCCTGTGCAGTAGCATGTATCATATCGCAAATCAGATTGCCGATAGAAACTACTGCACAGGCACAGTAGCTGACATTTTCAGAAAATCTTTTTTTCTCTGAATAAATTTATATCACCAAATAAAATAATTTTAAGATAACACTCTTAAGATTGTCTACAAGCATGTTTCGATACTCCAGCATGTGCGTGTCACTTTCTAGGGAGAGAAGCATCTAGCAAAATTTACTCTTGTACCGTGGATCTAACAGAGTGGTAACCCAGTAGTCAGCACTATTTCTAACCCTAAGAATACAGGCCTCATGTTGAAGATAGTGCAGCAAGAAGATGCTCATGTGTCAGGCCCTTCCATGAGGTCCAAGTCCATAGTGTGTTGGTGTCGGAGTAACACTCAAGCTTGCTTCCTCCATCCCCACCCGCCAACCGTCACAACAGAGATGGGATCATTATCCTCTTCATCTCCTGACTGTTGGCCGTCCATCACCTCTTCCTCCTCACCCTCCTCAATTTGTTTCTCAGCTCCTGCACCTTCAATAACAATTTTAGTAGCCATTTTGAAAATGTGGAGAAGGGTGCAGAGGTCCTTCATCTGTGTCCACTCCTCATGCATGATTTGCACATTTGTATTGCATTGGTCCAAGCTATGCAAAATGACATACTGCACCAGAGCTCTTCGAGGCTGTTACAGTCTCTGCAACATATGCAGAGTAGAATGTCGACATATCACAAATCAAATGGTTAACCGGTAGGCCAAAAGACCTCGGTAGTGATGTAAATCAATGACCTGTGAAGTGTGATCGGAGGAAGTGGGCACACAGCGATCGTACTTTCTCCAACAGCACATCCAGATGGAGGAATTGATGTACCAGCAAGTTGAGGACATGAGCCATACATTGCACATGAGTGAGGTTGCCCTGGCATAGGGCTGCTACCAGGTTTGAACCATTATCGCACACGGCCTTCCCTGGCTCCAGGTTCAGTGGAGACTGCCATAGCTCTAACTCGGCCTGGATAGTTGTCTATGCACTGCTGAAATGCATGTCTCATTAATAGAGAGGTTGGGGGCGCAGGTGGTAGCCCTAGAGGAGGTAGAGGAGCCAGAAGCAGTAGAGGAACTGAGAGATACAGAGGTTTGTCTCACAAGCCTTGGGGTTTCCAAGACTTGAGGAGCAGCCCCTTGACCGCCTGCCCCCCCACAGGCACCAGAGTCACCTAATGCTTAGTCAGCGAGATGTAACACCCCTGCCCATGTTTGCTAGTTCAGGTGTCTGTGGTGAAATGCACCCTGGCAGACAGATATTTAGTCAAGGAATGGGTGATGGTGTCTGCAACATGATAGTGGGTCGAAAGCACAGCTTTCTTAGAGAAGTAATGATGTCTGAGCAGCTGTTATGGGGGGACTGTGACGGCCATCAACTTTCAGAAACCGTCTGTATCCAACAGTCAGAAAGGCAGCATTTCCATAGCCAAGTTCAAGCTTTCAGCTTTGCCATATGTAGGAGGAAACATTCTTTTATGTGACCACAACTCTGGGACCGAGGGCAGGTTGCTGTGTTGAGAGAGGGTGGAGTAAGGTGAACAGAACAAACTGCTGGACTGTGAGTGAGGCATAGATGTTATGGCGGATTGAGGAAGATGTGTTGCGCTTGGTGAAACAGAAACAGCAGTCATCTCCGCTTCCGTAACAGCTGGCATGTTCTAACTCACACCGACTGTAAGGAATAAACAAGTGGAGGTTCTGCGGCCAGAGACCTGTGTGAGAACACTTTCCATGGTCACGGAGGAGGAAAAAGCTTTAGATGTGGTTGATGGGATGGTCAATGAATTGTGAGCCCTGCTAGTCCGCATTTTGGTGCAGTGTGATTCCCAGATTAAGGCACCTTGATCACGCATGTACCATTTAATGCATGTAGTAGTCAAATTATTGCAATTTTTGATTCTACCGAGTCTTTTTTTGCAAGTTTGGCGGACAACTTGAGTTGGGTCATCCTTTGCAGTCTGAAAAAAGGCCCAGGCTAGGCAACCCTTGCTGCCCTTGAGAACTCCAGACTCGCAAACGGTGCTGGCCCCACAGTTGTGGCTGAGGATGCAGTGCTTGTTGTGGTTGCATCACTTTGTGTCTGTGTGGCAAGCTGCAATGTAGCCCCCTTCTCCTCTGGCAAGCTACTTAGCTGCGTGCATCTGGGTTCAAACCTCCTCATCATCTTCTCTGTTCTCACACTCCTTGACCTGAGAGTCGCCCTCCTCCTTTTCCTGCCCTGACAACACAGTTCAGTCACCTTGTGTTTCAGGTATCTGAGTCTCATCAGTATCACCTCCACTCCTAGAGTTTAGTTTTAGAGTTTAACATCTGGTGATGAGGGTCTGGATTCTGCTCGGACCTTATTTTGCAAGGCCCAGGATCCAACAGGAAAAAAATTGGGGCAACGGTGCAGATGCTTTCCTCCTTTGGATTCTGTGAATCTGGGGAGCAGACTTCTGATGTCCCTGAAATAGAATGTGTGCACAGCTCTGCAGATTGGCACATCTGTGGTTCTCCACAGTCAGTTGGGAAGTTGTGACGCAGTGAGAAAAAAGGGTGACTGGGATGCCATCTCTTAGGATTGTATTGTGTGCGATGTTAAGGTGGAGGAAGAGGAGGAGAGGCTACTTGATGCCGTGCTTGCACATGCACTTTCTGTCCCTCATCTACAAGGCACAATTCTGTGCGGCTGCCAAAAAAAGGGAGTCCAGGAGCCCATCCAATAACAGATGTTGTCAGATGTTTTGGATAGGACGAGACGGTGTTTGTAAAGTGGAGCTTTCAGAAATATTGCCACCTAACCCACATATACGTGTAACACCAAACCTATTCCCCCTTCCATCATGACCTTGCTTTTTCCCACTCATATTGTATGTACCCTTCACCTCTTTTACCCAGCTGTTTCACAACCTTAGGCCCATATCTGTCAGTCATCTGTCACTTAATGAACAATCGGTACTTATTTTCTAAGATAGTGTGCCTGAACAACAATATTAGCCCTAATGGTTTTGATTAGCAAATGAGGTTTCTTGAGTCCTGACTGCAACACAGTTTTAGTCCAAATGATTTTGAGTAGGAAATGTGGACTAAGGACTGCACAACACCATTAACCCAAACAATTTTGATAAGCAAATGGAGCCTCCTGGCTGAACCCCAATAATAGACCTAACAATTTTGATTTGCAAATGGGGTCTTCTGAGTCCTGACTGCAACACAGTATTATCCCAAATGATTGAGTAGGAAATATGGACGATGGACTGCACACTATTAGTCCTAACGATTTTGATTAGCAAATGGGGCCTCCTGGCTGCACCCCAATATTTGCCCTAACAATTTATATTAGCAAATGTGGCCTCCTGAGTTTTGACTGCACCACAGTTTTAGCCCAAACTATTTTGAGTAGGAAATGTGGACTCCTGCCTGTACAACTCTATTAGCACAAGCTAGTTAGGTGCTGGAAGGTCAATTTCACACAGGACAGGATCCTATTTAACTAAATGAAAAGTTCACTTTCAGCAGCAGCAGGAGATCTTTTCTGCACTGTTTCCTGAGAAAATGGTGCCAGCAAAACAACATGTCCACTTTTTATATGGAGAGGGGCATGTGACTTTGGCAGTGCTTGGCTAACGGAATGTGTATACATTAAGTTATTAAAAAAAATTACACTCCGCCACTTCGCTATACACACACCCTCCTCTCAAAAAAACATGTCTCTCACTCTCATCATACAGAACCACTATCCTAGACAAAGTCATAACAAAAGCATTAATGGAAATGCAATCACTTATCGATCTGTGATCTAATTTTGCTGACTTTGAGGAGAAATGCTCAGGAAACCACACTTGAATTCAAATGTGGTACATTTGTTCAGAATTGAGAGTCCTCAGTGGTTGATACCTTTTAATGGCTAACTGAAAAGATGTCATCTTTTCAGTTAGCCATTAAAAGGTATCAACCACTGAGGTCTCTCAATTCTAAATATTTTTCTATCTACTGGCTAACACGGTACCAAGATATATTTCTTTCCTGTACATTTGTTCCGAATTTGAGATTGATGAACATTTTCCAAACAAGTTTGCTCATCTCTACTCAAGACCAAGCAATACTCTATGGATGCAAAATGTAACCCAGCAAAATTTGTTAACATTTTTTAGAGTCGTATATATATGACAAAAATGTACCCCAGTCTACAGAATAGTGTATGGGTAAGAAATGTAATCCCGTATTGTTAAATAATGGCTAAGTCATGACAGTGGGTGACCTATTTGTCTGCATTTTCTTTTACAGGATTGCTTTGCCTTAATTACTCTCTAATCTAGGAAACTACTTGCAGAAATATCGCGTTATTGAATACTTCCCTTTTTTCAGAGATTCTGATACAGTTCCACCTCAGGGAGTTATGTTTACTTATCCTTAAAGAAGGCGACTTGAGTCATGGGTTCCCTTCCTAAAAACTAGGTTGAACCTTCTTGCTACCATTTTTTTTAAGTTATGTTAAGTTTATTATGTTTCTGAGAAGTGTCACTCTCTTACTGATGTTACTTAAGTTATCTTTATAAGTTAATTATTAACAGAATTGATAAGAATATTTTGAATAATAGACATAATACTGTTGCATAGTTGACTACTATTTTTCTCATTTAACTAAGATTATACCTCCCCCTTCTTCAACGTTAATTGGGGGAAACCTTGTTAGGATTTAAACTCCTGACCATTAGTTTGGTTCATATATGAGATCTCAATACTTCTCAATTCTCATGTAACTAAGATTGGTGGCTCCTCCCTTCCTTTTCTTTTAGGAGTGGGGGTGTTCTGTCCAGATTGGTTGCAACACCCCGGGGTTTTCAGCGTTCCCCACTATCCCCTATCTTTTTGGGTACTTCCCTTTCCGGACTCCAAGATTTAGAATCTCTGACTGCTCTCTACACCCCTCTACCTTCCTCCCTCTTCCTCTTCTTTCGTTCTTCTCTTGTCCTCTCTAAGTAAGATATTCTGACTTACCTTACCTCACTTCATTTCCCTAGCTTTCATTTCTCTACACCTTTCTTCTATACCCACATTCTATTTTACTTCTGTGCCTGAAATATGTTTCAAGTAATACAAACAGATCAGAAGCTCGGTTTTGATAAATGTGCAAGGATTGCATAGTCTGGGGAAAAGATCCATTTTATCAAATCTTTTGAGGAATGCGCATATTCACGTAGCCTTTCTCCAAGAGGCACGTTTAAACTTTCAAGTCATTGGTTTCAACATGTATATCGTAGTTATTTACCACTATTGTCCAGTCAAGCTGCTAATGTCACTTCTTGGACTATAAATAATACATTGTTAACTCAAACCATAGAAATAAAAATAAAGTGTCAAGTTGCGAAGAAATCCATATTAAAATTCAATTTTATTAGTAGTGATGAGCGAGTATACTCGTTGCTCGGGTTTTCCCGAGCACGCTCGGGTGGTCTCCGACTATTTGTGACTGCATGGAGATTTAGTTTTCGTTGCTGCTGCTGCATGATTTGCGACTGTTAGACAGCTTGATTACATGTGGGGATTCCCTAGCAACCAGGCAACCCCCACATGTACTCAGGCTGGCTAGCAGCTGTAAATCATGCAGTTGCGTAAACAAAAACTCCCTCACATAACTGCGGATGTGGAGGCCCTGTATACCTCAATTAGACATCAAGATGGTCTCCTGGCTACCGAAGTCGAATTGCTTAATCTGATGCAAAAACTGAATTCCAATGCAAATAAAATAAAACTTACCTTGAAATTCGGCAGGAATCTGGAATTCCTAGACATCTTAATACAAGTATGAGAAGATGGTACCCTGTATACTGATGTCTATTGAAAACCCATGGCCACCGTTTCCCTTCCAATGCCCAACTCAGCTCATTTTAAATCCACCATGAGGGGCAAAACCATAGACCAGTTCCTCAGAGTGAAAAGAATTTGCTCTGATGATCTGGCCTTCCAAGCCCAGTCCAAAGACCTGGCCAGGAGAATTGAAGAACGCTGCTACAGCAGGAGGCTAATCAGAACAGGATACCACAGGGCACTACAGATAACAAAAAATGAGTTACTTTACTGTAACTGATGCAGAGAGACATCAAATGATAACATGCAGATACGATTTATTTCAACTTTTAATAATCAGTGGCAACAGCTGACTGGAATCATTAGGAAAAACTGGTGTCAGGATTCCGGGTTTTCTAAGTCACCTTGTGAATTATTTTGCCCTTTGTTAAGATGGAGTTTGCTGTTTTTGTCTGCCCTACTTCCTGTTCGTTTGTTTAAAACCCGGGTCAGGTGTCAGCCTCTTTGCTGGAGTATTCTGATTCTGTTCTCCTTCAGCTCAGCTGCTGGTTATGAGTGTGTCTCTACCTCTGGCTCTGGACATTTCCTGCATTTGTAAGCTACACTCGGTTATCATTAGTCTGCTGAGAACTTAACCCTCGGTTCACTCCTTCTGGTAAGAACTGTGTTTTTGGAACTTTGTTTCAGGACTTGTTTCGGGACTGTGTGTTGCTACTTAATCCTTCATTTACTCCCCCCGGTGGGAGCTGTTGGAAACAACACCAGTATGATACTTTAATGTGAACCTGTTTCTGAACTTACCCGTGTTTATGCCACATTTGGGATCAACTTGAGAACTAGTTTCTGGACTTACCCGTGTTCATGCCACAACGGGGATGAACTTGTGGACTTGTTCTGGACTTCCCTGTGTTTACTTCATACCTGGATTTGACTCTCTGTGCCGACAGTGTTTGGATCTGCACCACGTCACCCATCACACTCACCTTGCTGAGGACTCTGCCTTAAGAACTCCGCCGATTTACTGTATATATTTCAAGGACTCGTTTCATTCTAGGACACTGTGGGTTATCAGTATATTGTTTTGGGTGTTATTGCTGTTGTACAAATACACTATTTGCACTAAAGAAACCCGTCTCTGTCTGTTCATTGCCCCATGCTATCAGAATCCTTGAGTTCCTACAATAGTATTACAACTGGAATATCTTGTTAACAAGCCTCATTCTCAAACAGATTTTGTCATCTTCACCTCAGGTCATGGCCAAAAGATCGGCCAATTTAATGGACTTATCAGTTCACAGCCATTACAAATCCTCCATAAAAAATAGGGGCGACAACACAAGATCAAACGGTTTCTTCCCTTGCGGACTATGCAAAGCCTGCCTGAACCTAACTAAATCCAAATCTTTCAACAATTGTAACAGTTCCTGAATCTATGAAATCCGCAAACATCTCAACTGCTCTTCTACAGGGGTGATTTATCATATAAAGTGTCCATGCCAATAGATATACATTGGATTAACTACACGTGAATTAAAGTTCAGGAAGAATATCTGTGATATCGACAAGGCACGTTCGATTGATGATGACACCCTCCTTAAGACGATGGTGGAACGCCCGACAGGGCCGTGGGGTACTCGGTACTGGGTCCGGTACTTAAAGGGGATGTGTCAGAGGGGCAGCGACCCGGTCCATGGCCCTGGGCGCCCAAGTAAAAGGGACGGTCTTTAAAGGGGTTTGTAAAATAATAAAAGTTTGTGATGCCACCTTTGGTATTCGGTCAGGGGAGATCGATGCTGATTAAAGGGGTCCGCTGGGGTGATGTTATGACAGCTAGGATGGTATGGCTTTCCACAGGTGAAGCTGGGTCCCCAGGGCTCCCGATGTGTTTGGCAAGGATGGTGTGGTGCCAGAAAGAAATGGAGGGCATGGGCCTGAAGTCTCTTTACCTCTTTACTGAAGGGTTCAGGCATCCACAGTCCAAGGTACCAGATCACAGGTGTGGTTGGTCCGGCCGGCTTGGAAACGAGTCTGGAATCCCCCTTACCAGGTGGGGTTGGAAGCCTTCCCTCTAGCGCTGTGGTGTTGTAGTCCCTTGCTTCCTTAGGCCTCTCACAAGGTCCTCACATTTTCTCTCTGTCCCCCTTTAGGTAGGACACTACCCCTACGACAGGTAGCTCGAGCCATTTTACAGGATTTCTATCACGACCCGGGCTCTATTTGCTACTGTGTCTTCAGGTGTCAATGGTGGACAGATAACTTGCTCTCTGCTGTCTGTCGGTTTCTGCCGTGGGGCATAGAGTTACCCCCACAACCTCGGTCTTCTGGCTACCGATATCTGTGATCAGTGTGGAGGAAGCCCAGTCGCAGCTTCTCTCTCCAGCTCTTCACTTCACCTTTGCTTCTTTCCTCCTTCACGATCTCTACAACTTATTCTGTCCTTTCCTTTCCCAGGAGCTGCAGAACTCAGTCTGCATGGCCCCTGTTTTCCGCACAGGAGCTGCAGCACTTCTCGTGGCTGCACGGCCCCTCCTTCCTCTGTCTATTTTGCAGACTCCTCTCACTGACTATCTTCCCCTCCAGCCAGACTATATAGGGGAGCCACCCACAAGCTGGATCAGAGCTCCCCCTCCTGGCCTGGAGTAAGAATATGTTGCATATTTGTGAATACCTGATAAAAGAGATCCTTCCTCGCTTCCAAGCATGACATCACTCTCCCCATGAGGAAAGTAATGTCACTGTAACAACCAGGAACCTGGGGTGTTACATTTTAAGAGGTACCACAATTGCAATTTTAGAGGTTTATTTATTAAAGCAATTGACCTTGTCCATTTGGGACCTAGGGGTGGGGATCTGGGAAGGATTTTGAACCAAAAAGAAAGCCAGTGGATTTACCGCAGGGTACATTAAACCCACGAGAGCTGAATGAAAACATAGGCTTCACTGCATTTCTTTAATTTAATATGACATTATTGACCATAGGTATCATGTTTTAGGGGTGTGGAGGTAGTATATTTACTGTTGTATTGTATTTTTTTAAATGTTTGGATGTTGATTTTAACTCTTATGTTACAGCTAGCATCCTCTCCTGTCAGCAGCATTGAATCGACAAGTCTACAAGTCCAGAATCCATAACATCCTTTTGCGCTTCCAAGAGACGTGTTTACAAATCATTCCTAAAGAAAAAGACTGTCACTTATCTCACTCTGTTATAATTATCATGATGAATCCCATAGGACTGTATCTGGATTGTCTGCAACCACTTAATCATTATTGTACCTTTTTGGCTTTTACCAATGTTCACTATTACGCATTTTAGTAATTTTATAAATATACTAGATGGCAGCCCGATTCTAAAGAATCGGGAGTCTAGAATCCATATATACTTTATTTATTCAAATGTAAGAATAATACAATTAATAAATAATAGTAAGAAAGAACAAAAAATGGCTGCACTCACCAGCTCTTGACAATTCTTGACAGTACGGCACATTTCTGATTGGTCGCTCGCGGCAGGCGGCAACCAATCAGAAAAGTGCCGCGCACCACGAAGGCATATATCTTTGTCCACCCTGAGCGGGTGTAGGACGCTGGTGACGTCACTTATCTCCGGACATTATCTCCGGACAAAGCCACGGAAGTTGGCACAAATTGCCGGAAGTAGTATTCTAGGCAATTATATATTAGATTTTAATGTTATCAGTGTTTACCTTTGAACGTTTATATTGTATTGTCCTGTCACCAGCCATGTGTACGATTATCGGCCGAAAGCCTCTCTGGAACCAATAATCACCCCATGTAAAGGTATCTTTATAAGTTAAAGATTCAGAATACTATGACTTTTATCATATCCTGAACAGTCAAGTTTTTTATGAACCGTTAAGGTTTTCTGGTTGAAGTAAAAAAAACTCTGAGTGTTTACAGTTTGAAACCATAAAATGTTGAAAAATTATGTCATTCTTGAGTATATCACTCAATGGTGCTCATAAACGTGTCAAATTTGATCTATAATATACTTTAATATACGTTACTTTAATCTTTAATATACTTAAGAACAGGGCCCCAGACATCACACAGGGGGTCTGAAACACCGCACAGTGGTCCAAAATATCGCTGTGCTCTGCCTGGGGCCCCATATGCTGCCTGGGGCCCCTGTGCTCTGCCTGGGGCCCCATATGCTGCCTGGGGCCCCTGTGCTCTGCCTGGGGCCCCATGTTCTGCCTGGGGCCCCTGTGCTCTGCCTGGGGCCACTGTGCTCTCCCTGGGGCCCCATATGCTGCCTGGGGCCCCTGTGCTCTGCCTGGGACCACTGTGCTCTCCCTGGGGCCCCATATGCTGCCTGGGGCCCCTGTGCTCTGCCTGGGGCCACTGTGTTCTGCCTGGGGCCCCATATGCTGCCTGGGGCCACTGTGCTCTGCCTGGGGCTCCATATGCTGCCTGGGGCCCCTGTGCTCTGCCTGGGGCCCCATATGCTGCCTGGGGCCCCTGTGCTCTGCCTGGGGCCCCTGTGCTCTGCCTGGGGCCCCATGTTCTGCCTGGGGCCCCTGTGCTCTGCCTGGGGCCACTGTGCTCTGCCTGGGGCCCCATATGCTGCCTGGGGCCCCTGTGCTCTGCCTGGGGCCCCATATGCTGCCTGGGGCCCCTGTGCTCTGCCTGGGGCCCCTGTGCTCTGCCTGGGGCCCCATATGCTGCCTGGGGCCCCTGTGCTCTACCTGGGCCCCTGTGCTCTGCCTGGGGCCCCATGTTCTGCCTGGGGCACCTGTGCTCTGCCTGGGGCCACTGTGCTCTGCCTGGGGCCCCATATGCTGCCTGGGGCCCCTGTGCTCTGCCTGGAGCCCCATATGCTGCCTGGGGCCCCTGTGCTCTGCCTGGGGCCACTGTGCTCTGCCTGGGGCCCCATAGGCTGCCTGGGGCCCCTGTGCTCTGCCTGGGACCACTGTGCTCTGCCTGGGGCCCCATATGCTGCCTGGGGCCCCTGTGCTCTGCCTGGGGCCACTGTGCTCTGCCTGGGGCCCCATATGCTGCCTGGGGCCCCTGTGCTCTACCTGGGTGTAGGACACTGGTGACGTCACTTATCTCCGGACATTAGCTCCAGACATTATCTCCGGACATTAGCTCTGGACATTATCTCCGGACATTAGCTCCGGACAAAGCCACGGAAGTTGGCACAAATTGCAGGAAGTAGTATTCTAGGCAATTATATATTAGATGGGCATTTCCTGAAGGAAATACATGGTGCTTGAACAGCGCTACCAGCTTTACAGCAGCACTTTTCACACACGGGACTGGGGGGCGCACTTACTTTTGCACCCGGGGCCGGGGGCGTGCTTACTTTTGCACCCGGGGGCGCACTTACTTTTGCACCCGGAGGCGCACTTACTTTTGCACCCGGGGGCGCACTTACTTTTGCACCCGGGGGCGCACTTACTTTTGGGGCCGCACTTACTTTTGGTGGGCGGGGCTCCTCGGCCTCCGATTTGGTTGGTGGGGCCCCTCGGCCTCCGATTTGGTGGGCGGGGACTCTAGGCCTCCGATTTGGTGGGCGGGGACCCTCGGCCTCCGATTTGGTGGGCGGGGACCCTCGGCCTCCGATTTGGTGGGCAGGGACCCTCGGCCTCCGATTTGGTGGGCAGGGACCCTCGGCCTCCGCTTTGGTGGGCGGGGCCCCTCGGCCTCCGATTTGGTGGGCGGGGTCCCTCTGCCTCCGATTTGGTGTGCGGAGACCCTCGGCCTCCGCTTTGGTGGGCGGGGCCCCTCGACCTTCGATTTGGTGGGCGGGGCTCCTCGGCCTCCGATTTGGTTGGTGGGGCCCCTCGGCCTCCAATTTGGTGGGCGGGGGCCCTCGGCCTCCGATTTGGTGGGTGGGGACCCTCGGCCTCCGATTTGGTGGGCGGGGACCATCGGCCTCCGCTTTGGTGGGTGGGACCCGTCGGCCTCCGATTTGGTGGACGGGGCCCCTCGGCCTCCGATTTGGATGGTGTGGACCCTCGGCCTCCGATTTGGTGGGCGGGGACCCTCGGCCTCCGATTTGGTGGGCGGGGCCCCTCGGCCTCCGATGTGGTGGGCGGGGCCCCTCGGCCTCCGATTTGGAGGGCGGGGACCCCCGGCCTCCGATTTGGTGGGCGGGGACTCTCGGCCTCCGATTTGGTGGGCGGGGACCCTCGGCCTCCGATTTGGTGGGCGGGGCCCCTCGGCCTCCGATTTGGTGGGCGGGGACCCTCGGCCTCCGATTTGGTGGGCGGGGACCCTCGGCCTCCGATTTGGTGGGCGGGGACCCTCGGCCTCCGATTTGGTGGGCGGGGACCCTCGGCCTCCGATTTGGTGGGCGGGGCCCCTCGGCCTCCGATTTGGTGGGCGGGGCCCCTCGGCCTCCGATGTGGTGGTCGGGGCCCCTCGGCCTCCGCTTTGGTGGGCGGGGCCGGGCCCCTCGGCCTCCGCTTTGGTGGGCGGGGCCGCTCGGCCTTCGATTTGGTGGGCGGGGCTCCTCGGCCTCCGATTTGGTTGGCGGGGCCCCTCGGCCTCCGATTTGGTGTGTGCTCTGCCTGGGGCCACTGTGCTCTGCCTGGGGCCCCATATGCTGCCTGGGGCCCCTGTGCTCTGCCTGGGGCCCCATATGCTGCCTGGGGCCCCTGTGCTCTGCCTGGGGCCCCTGTGCTCTGCCTGGGGCCCCATGTTCTGCCTGGGGCCCCTGTGCTCTGCCTGGGGCCACTGTGCTCTGCCTGGGTGTAGGACACTGGTGACGTCACTTATCTCCGGACATCAGCTCCGGACATTAGCTACGGACATTAGCTCCGGACATTAGCTCCGGACATTATCTCCAGACAATAGCTCCGGACAAAGCCACGGAAGTTGGCACAAATTGCAGGAATTAGTATTCTAGGCAATTATATATTAGATTTTAATGTTATCAGTGTTTACCTTTGAACGTTTATATTGTATTGTCCTGTCACCAGCCATGTGTACGATTATCGGCCGAAAGCCTCTCTGGAACCAATAATCACCCCATGTAAAGGTATCTTTATAAGTTAAAGATTCAGAATACTATGACTTTTATCATATCCTGAACAGTCAAGTTTTTTATGAACCGTTAAGGTTTTCTGGTTGATGTAAAAAAAACTCTGAGTGTTTGAAACCATAAAATGTTGAAAAATTATGTCATTCTTGAGTATATCACTCAATGGTGCTCATAAACGTGTCAAATTTGATCTATAATATACTTTAATATACGTTACTTTAATCTTTAATATACTTAAGAACAGGGCCCCAGACATCACACAGGGGGTCTGAAACACCGCACAGTGGTCCAAAATATCGCTGTGCTCTGCCTGGGGCCCCATATGCTGCCTGGGGCCCCTGTGCTCTGCATGGGGCCCCATATGCTGCCTGGGGCCCCTGTGCTCTGCCTGGGGCCCCTGTGCTCTGCCTGGGGCCCCATGTTCTGCCTGTGGCCCATGTGCTCTGCCTGGGGCCACTGTGCTCTGCCTGGGGCCCCATATGCTGCCTGGGGCCCCTGTGCTCTGCCTGGGGCCCCATATGCTGCCTGGGGCCCCTGTGCTCTGCCTGGGGCCCCATAGGCTGCCTGGGGCCCCTGTGCTCTGCCTGGGACCACTGTGCTCTGCCTGGGGCCCCATATGCTGCCTGGGGCCACTGTGCTCTGCCTGGGGCCCCATATGCTGCCTGGGGCCCCTGTGCTCTGCCTGGGGCCCCATATGCTGCCTGGGGCCCCGGTGCTCTGCCTGGGGCCCCTGTGCTCTGCCTGGGGCCCCATGTTCTGCCTGGGGCCCCTGTGCTCTGCCTGGGGCCACTGTGCTCTGCCTGGGGCCCCATGTTCTGCCTGGGGCCACTGTGCTCTGCCTGGGGCCCCATAAGCTGCCTGGGGCCCCTGTGCTCTGCCTGGGACCACTGTGCTCTGCCTGGGGCCCCATATGCTGCCTGGGGCCCCTGTGCTCTGCCTGGGGCCACTGTGCTCTGCCTGGGGCCCCATATGCTGCCTGGGGCCACTGTGCTCTGCCTGGGGCCCCATATGCTGCCTGGGGCCCCTGTGCTCTGCCTGGGGCCCCATGTTCTGCCTGGGGCCCCTGTGCTCTGCCTGGGGCCACTGTGCTCTGCCTGGGGCCCCATATGCTGCCTGGGGCCCCTGTGCTCTGCCTGGGGCCCCATATGCTGCCTGGGGCCCCTGTGCTCTGCCTGGGGCCCCATTGGCTGCCTGGGGCCCCTGTGCTCTACCTGGGACCACTGTGCTCTGCCTGGGGCCCCATATGCTGCCTGGGGCCCCTGTGCTCTGCCTGGGGCCCAATGTTCTGCCTGGGGCCCCTGTGCTCTGCCTGGGGCCACTGTGCTCTGCCTGGGACCCCATATGCTGCCTGGGGCCCCTGTGCTCTGCCTGGGGCCCCATATGCTGCCTGGGGCCACTGTGCTCTGCCTGGGGCCACTGTGCTCTGCCTGGGGCCCCATAGGCTGCCTGGGGCCCCTGTGCTCTGCCTGGGACCACTGTGCTCTGCCTGGGGCCCCATATGCTGCCTGGGGCCCCTGTGCTCTGCCTGGGGCCACTGTGCTCTGCCTGGGGCCCCATATGCTGCCTGGGGCCCCTGTGCTCTGCCTGGGTGTAGGACACTGGTGACGTCACTTATCTCCGGACATTAGCTCCGGACATTAGCTCCGGACATTATCTCCGGACATTAGCTCCGGACATTAGCTCCGGACATTAGCTCCGGACAAAGCCACGGAAGTTGGCACAAATTGCAGGAAGTAGTATTCTAGGCAATTATATATTAGATGGGCATTTCCTGAAGGAAATACATGGTGCTTGAACAGCGCTACCAGCTTTACAGCAGCACTTTTCACACACGGGACTGGGGGGCGCGCTTACTTTTGCACCCGGGGCCGAGGGCGCGCTTATTTTTGCACCCGGGGGCGCACTTACTTTTGTACCCGGAGGCGCACTTACTTTTGCACCCGGGGGCGCACTTACTTTTGCACCCGGGGGCACTTACTTTTGCACCCGGGGGCGCACTTACTTTTGCACCCGGGGGCGCACTTACTTTTGCACCCCGGGGGCGCACTTACTTTTGCACCCGGGGGCGCACTTACTTTTGCACCCGGGGGCGCACTTACTTTTGGGGCCGCACTTACTTTTGGTGGGCGGGGCTCCTCGGCCTCCGATTTGGTTGGTGGGGCCCCTCGTCCTCCGATTTGGTGGGTGGGGACCCTCGGCCTCCGATTTGGTGGGCGGGGACCGGCCTCCGATTTGGTGGGCGGGGACCCTCGGCCTCCGATTTGGTGGGCGGGGACCCTCGACCTCCAAATTGGTGGGCGGGGACCCTCGGCCTCCGCTTTGGTGGGCGGGGCCGCTCGGCCTTCGATTTGGTGGGCGGGGCTCCTCGGCCTCCGATTTGGTTGGTGGGGCCCCTCGGCCTCCGATTTGGTGGGCGGGGCCCCTTATCCTCCGATTTGGTGGGCGGGGACCCTCGGCCTCCGATTTGGTGGGCGGGGCCCCTCGGCCTCCGATTTGGTGGGCGGGGCCCCTCGGCCTCCGATTTGGTGGGCGGGGCCCCTCGGCCTCTGATTTGGTGGGCGGGGCCCCTCGGCCTCCGATTTGGTGGGCAGGGACCCTCGGCCTCCGATTTGGTGGGCGGGGCCCCTTATCCTCCGATTTGGTGGGCGGGGACCCTTATCCTCCGATTTGGTGGGCGGGGACCCTCGGCCTCCGATTTGGTGGGCGGGGCCCCTCGGCCTCCGATTTGGTGGGCGGGGCCCCTCGGCCTCCGATTTGGTGGGCGGGGCCCCTCGGCCTCCGATTTGGTGGGCGGGGACCCTCGGCCTCCGATTTGGTGGGCGGGGACCCTCGGCCTCCGATTTGGTAGGCGGGGACCCTCGGCCTCCGATTTGGTGGGCGGGGACCCTCGGCCTCCGATTTGGTGGGCGGGGCCCCTCGGCCTCCGATTTTGTAGGCGAGGCCCCTCGGCCTCCGATTTGGTGGGCGGGGCCCCTCGGCCTCCGATTTGGTGGGCAGGGCCCCTCGGCCTCCGATGTGGTAGTCGGGGCCCCTCGGCCTCCGCTTTGGTGGGCGGGGACCCTCGGCCTCCGCTTTGGTGGGCGGGGCCCCTCGGCCTTCGATTTGGTGGGCGGGGCCCCTCGGCCTCCGATTTGGTTGGTGTGGACCCTCGGCCTCCGATTTGGTGGGCGGGGACCCTCGGCCTCCGATTTGGTGGGCGGGGCCCCTCGACCTCCGATTTGGTGGGCGGGGACCCTCGGCCTCCGATTTGGTGGGCGGGGCCCATCGGCCTCCGATTTGGTGGGCGGGGCCCCTCGGCCTCCGATGTGGTGGGCGGGGCCCCTCGGCCTCCGATTTGGTGGGCGGGGACCCCCGGCCTCCGATTTGGTGGGCGGGGCCCCTCGGCCTCCGATTTGGTGGGCGGGGACCCTCGGCCTCCGATTTGGTGGGCGGGGACCCTCGGCCTCCGATTTGGTGGGCGGGGACCCTCGGCCTCCGATTTGGTGGGCGGGGCCCCTCGGCCTCCGATTTGGTGGGCGGGGCCCCTCGGCCTCCGATTTGGTGGGCGGGGCCCCTCGGCCTCCGATTTGGTGGGCGGGGCCCCTCGGCCTCCAATTTGGTGGGCGGGGCCCCTCGGCCTCTGATGTGGTGGTCGGGGCCCCTCGGCCTCCGCTTTGGTGGGCGGGGCCGGGCCCCTTGGCCTCCGCTTTGGTGGGCGGGGCCGCTCGGCCTTCGATTTGTTGGGCGGGGCTCCTCGGCCTTCGATTTGGTTGGCGGGGCCCCTTATCCTCCGATTTGGTGGGCAGGAACTCTCGGCCTCCGATTTGGTTGGCGTGGACCCTCAGCCTCCAATTTGTTGGGCATGGACCCTCGGCCTCCGATTTGGTGGGCGGGGACCCTCGGCCTCCGATTTGGTGGGCGGGGACCCTCGGCCTCCGATTTGGTGGGCGGGGCCCCTCGGCCTCTGATTTGGTGGGCGGGGCCCCTCGGCCTCCGATGTGGTGGGCGAGGCCCCTCGGCCTCCGCTTTGGTGGGCGGGGCCAGGCCCCTCAGCCTCCGCTTTGGTGGGCGGAGCCGCTCAGCCTTCGATTTGGTGGGCGGGGCCCCTCGGCCTCCGATTTGGTGGGCGGGGCCCCTCGGCCTCCAATTTTTCTGGGCGGGGACCCTCTGCCTCCAATTTGGTGGGCGGGGACCCTCGGCCTCCGATTTGGTGGGCGGAGACCCTCGGCCTCCGATTTGGTGGGCGGGGCCCCTCGGCCTCCGATTTGGTGGGCGGGGCCCCTCGGCCTCCGATGTGGTGGTCGGGGCCCCTCGGCCTCCGCTTTGGTGGGCGGGGCCGGGCCCCTCGGCCTCCGCTTTGGTGGGCGGGGCCGCTCGGCCTTCGATTTGGTGGGCGGGGCTCCTCGGCCTCCGATTTGGTTGGCGGGGCCCCTCGGCCTCCGATTTGGTGTGTGCCTGCCTGGGGCTACTGTGCTCTGCCTGGGGCCCCATATGCTGCCTGGGGCCCCTGTGCTCTGCCTGGGGCCCCATATGCTGCCTGGGGCCCCTGTGCTCTGCCTGGGGCCCCTGTGCTCTGCCTGGGGCCCCATGTTCTGCCTGGGGCCCCTGTGCTCTGCCTGGGGCCACTGTGCTCTGCCTGGGGCCCCATATGCTGCCTGGGGCCCCTGTGCTCTGCCTGGGGCCACTGTGCTCTGCCTGGGGCCCCATATGCTGCCTGGGGCCTTTGTGCTCTGCCTGGGACCCCATAGGCTGCCTGGGGCCCCTGTGCTCTACCTGGGACCACTGTGCTCTGCCTGGGGCCCCATATGCTGCCTGGGGCCCCTGTGCTCTGCCTGGGGCCCCATGTTCTGCCTGGGGCCCCTGTGCTCTGCCTGGGGCCACTGTGCTCTGCCTGGGGCCCCATATGCTGCCTGGGGCCCCTGTGCTCTGCCTGGGGCCCCATATGCTGCCTGGGGCCCCTGTGCTCTGCCTGGGGCCACTGTGCTCTGCCTGGGGCCTCATAGGCTGCCTGGGGCCCCTGTGCTCTGCCTGGGACCACTGTGCTCTGCCTGGGGCCCCATATGCTGCCTGGGGCCCCTGTGCTCTGCCTGGGGCCACTGTGCTCTGCCTGGGGCCTCATATGCTGCCTGGGGCCCCTGTGCTCTGCCTGGGTGTAGGACACTGGTGACGTCACTTATCTCCGGACATTAGCTCCGGACATTAGCTCCGGACATTATCTCCGGACATTAGCTCCGGACATTAGCTCCGGACAAAGCCACGGAAGTTGGCACAAATTGCAGGAAGTAGTATTCTAGGCAATTATATATTAGATATTGTGGTGCAGTGACCCCTGTTATAGCTAGGGGGCGCTGTGTGTGCTCCTCAGTATATGCATGGAGGCATATCTGTGGTTATAATGGTGAAAATGAGACAAAGTCCGGCATTGTTGTGAATGGCCGGTATGTTTGTCGCAGAGGAAGATACTCTGCACTGTCAGCCTGAAGTAAGGATGTTCTGGGACCTGTAGTCCCACAAGTAAATGTGTTGTTTGTATAATTGTAAAGGAAGGCTGTCAGGGCTAGTTATGAGAGATGGGCGGGTCAAACTAGCCACACACACACACTCTCATCCAGGGGAGTGGTTACGACCATATAATGAGACTGAGGTCTGGTCACATGGTCTCTGAGTGTGGACCTGATTGGTCTGTGCTGGAAGGTCCTGGAGAGCCTATGTGTTGGGGGCGTCATCTCCCTGAAGAGCACGTGGTGGGGCATTGGACCTGGCACATGCCAGTGTGTTGAACGGTCTGATAACCGTGGGTAATACTGGCCGGCGTCAGTGAGAACGTCTGTGGGATATCTCTGAGGAAGAGAGGTATCCGAGAACCTGTGCAATACCAACAGGTAAAGGAAAGGGATCTGTGTTATACTGACCGGAGTCAGAGAGAGAGAAAGAGAGAGAAACTGTGTTTACTCCACTGTATGGGACACCTCTGAGGATAAGAGGCATCCGGTAACCTGTGAAGGTCGCCAACAGGTAATGGACAGGGGTCCGTGTGTTATGCTGACCGGGGTCAGTGAGGGACTGTGTTAAAGCTGAATATGTACAGACGGTGTTCAGGCTGTTGCTAATTACCAAGTTCCTGAGGATGTGGTTTATAGTGTTGTGAAATAAACCTAAGAGACTGTGTTTTTGTAAGAAAACTGTGCCTGAGTGCTTGAATCCTACTCCAAGCGAGTGTCCCCCAGGACACGTAGTAGGCGTTATGCAACAATATACAGTACAGACCAAAAGTTTGGACACACCTTCTCATTTAAAGATTTTTCTGTATTTTCATGAAAACTGTACATTCACACTGAAGGCATCAAAACTATGAATTAACACATGTGGAATTATATACTTAACAAAAAAGTGTGAACCAACTGAAAATATGTCTTATATTCTAGGCTCTTCAAAGTAGCCACCTTTTGCTTTCATGACTGCTTTGCACACTCTTGGCATTCTCTTGATGAGCTTCAAAAGGTAATTACCGGGAATGGTCTTCCAACAATCTTGAAGGAGTTCCCAGAGATGCTTAGCACTTGTTGGCCTTTTTCCTTCACTCTGCGGTCTAGCTCAGCCCAAACCATCTCGATTGGGTTCAGGTCTGGTGACTGTGGAGGCCAGGTCATCTGGCGTAGCACCCCATCACTCTCCTTCTTGGTCAAATAGCCCTTACACAGCCTGTTTGGGGTCATTGTCCTGTTGAAACATAAATGATGGAATAGCATGCCGCTGCAAGATGCTGTGGTAGCCATGCTGGTTCAGTATGCCTTCAATTTTGAATAAATCCCCAACAGTGTCACCAGCAAAGCACCCCCACACCATCACACCTCCTCCTCCATGCTTCACGGTGGGAACCAGGCATGTAGAGTCCATCCGTTCACCTTTTCTGCGTCGCACGACATGGTGGTTGAAACCAAACATTTCAAATTTGGACTAATTAGACCAAAGCGCAGATTTCCACTGGTCTAATGTCCATTCACTGTGTTCCTTAGCACAAACAAGTCTCTTCTGCTTGTTGCCTGTCCTTAGCAGTGGTTTCCTAGCAGCTATTTTACCATGAAGGCCTGCGGCACAAAGTCTCCTCTTAACAGTTGTTGTACAGATGTGTCTGCTGCTAGAACTGTGTGTGGCATTGACCTAGTCTCTAATCTGAGCTGCTGTTAAACTGCGATTTCTGAGGCAGGTGACTCAGATAAACTTATCCTCAGAAGCAGAGGTGACTCTTGGTCTTCCTTTCCTGGGGTGGTCCTCATGTGAGCCAGTTTCTTTGTAGGGCTTGATGGTTTTTGCCACTGCACATGGGGAGACTTTCAAAGTTTTCCCAATTTTTCGGACTGACTGACCTTCATTTCTTAAAGTAATGATGGCCACTCATTTTTCTTTACTTTGTTAGAATTTGTATTATGGCTTGAAAAAAGCAGCAGTCTATTCAGTAGGAATATCAGCTGTGTATCCACCAAACTTCTGCACAACACAACTGATGGTCCCAACCTCATTTATAAGGCAAGAAATCCCACTTATTAAACCTGACAGGTCACACCTGTGAAGTGAAAACCATTCCCGGTGACTACCTCTTTAGGCTCATCAAGAGAATGCCAAGAGTGTGCAAAGCAGTCATGAAAGCAAAAGGTGGCTACTTTGAAGAACCTAGAATATAAGACATATTTTCAGTTGTCTCACACTTTTTTGTTAAGTATATAATTCCACATGTGTTAATTCATAGTTTTGATGCCTTCAGTGTGAATGTACATGAATAAATGAGAAGGTGTGTCCAAACTTTTGGTCTGTACTGTATATATATATATATTGTAGCGTTTCCCTTACTTCGGGTCTTGGTGGACACTCGCTTTGCAAAGGAATAAAGCATACAGGCACGATATCTCACACAAATTTAGTCCATTCCGGTTTATTAAAGCGTCATAAACCGCACCGTAAGCCAGGTTGTACATCACCAGCTTACACATAGTCTGTTACTTTAACACGTGTGGCTTTACAAAGCATTCAATAGTCACGCCTTATCTCTTCAGTCACCAGGTGACTGCACAGTTCAGCAACTGTCATATGTTAGCGCACAGTTCATTACAATTCATTGTATGCATCAACGGAACATTTTAACCACCAGCAGTCTGTTCCAATGGCAGATACGTCTCTGCCGTATATTACAGTGTTTTTCCCATACCAGGGGTTACCTCTCAGGAGTTCTGGCTCCACACACTGACTCCTGCCAGTGCTGGTTCACAGGGAAACTGCCTCACTGGGATCACCATCCTTGTGCCCAGGGCCCTCAGATAGTCCAGACCCACAGTAGGAACTGTAGCTTCCCCAACACAGAAACCGTCTCACGCTCTGTAGATGCAGCCTTTCCATGCGCTTTCAGGAAGTCCCATCACAGGCACGTCCAACACACAGGCCATCAGTCCATGATCTTACCAGGTGCTTGCAGGACTCCAGTCCATCCCAGGACAATCCAACACTCTGACCATTCCAGGACTCACACTCTTACCAGATGCTTGCAGGACTCCAGCCCATACCAGGACAATCCAACACCTCGAGCATTCAGTCCATAGCCTCAGCAGTACTTCCAGGACTCCAGTCCATCCCAGGACAATCCAACACACGGCTATTGCAGGACTCGCTCTCTTCAGTGCTTCCAGGACATCTCCACTGCCAGGAGACTCCAACACTGACCGTCCACTAGGTCCACGGTCTCAGGTGCTTCCAGGACTTCTCCAATGCCAGGAGACTCCAACACCGACCGGCCAGGACCTTGCACATGGACCAAACGGATCCATGCACAGGAACCATGTGACCCACACCCTGGTCACATTATCTAGGTGTAACCACTCCCATGGGTGGGTGTGGGTGTGTGTGGCTATTTTGACCCTCCCATCTCTCATAACTAGCCCTGCCAGTCTCCCATTAGCATTACACAATTACTTGTGGGACTACATGTCCCAGCACACCAACTTAACTTCAGACTGACATCGCAAAGTGTCTTGCTCTGCAACACACACACCGGCCATTTACACTCCTGCCGGACTTTGTCTTATCACATTTATGCCTCCAAGCTCATCTTGAATCGCACACACAGCGCCCCTTGGCTGTAGTGTGGGTCACTGCACCACATAATATATATATATATATATATATATATATATATAGCCTATTAAATAGTTTTTCATGCACTACACTGCCATCATAAAGATTTTTTTAGACTTTATAGCTTATACTGTATGCATTTTGAGCACTCCAGCACATTCCTGTCCTCCTTGGTCATCGGATTGACAGTAGCACAAAAATCATTATGTGGTTCGCAACAGTTAATGGCTAGTGATGAGCGAACGTGCTCGCCACTACTTGGTACTCGCCCGAGTATCACTGTGCTCTGTGTACTCGGTGAGCACAGAGCATTTCCGGGGTTATTTGGCGGGAGATCGGGTCTCCTCCTTTTAATTTTGGTGCTTTTTAGAGAGCCAAACAACATGCAGGGATTGTCTGCCATGCACTGTAATACCGCATCCATCTCTGCTGTGGTATTACAATAATTGGCTGGATGTGAGTGGCCCGCCAGGGCCATGGGGTACCCGGCACCGGGTCCGATGTCCACAGAGGGATGTCACGGTGGCGACCCGGTCCGAGGCCCTGGGCGCCCATGTGAAAGGGGAAAGTCTTTAAAGGGATTTAATGAATAAAGTTTATGTTCGTGATGCCACCTGTGGTATTCGGTCAGTGGGGACCGACGCTGCTTTATGGGGTCCTCTGGAGTGATGTTATTGCAGCTAGATGGTATAACTTCCCGCAGGTCCCCGGTGTGTAGATAGAAGATGGTGAATGGCGCAGTAAAGAACGAGGACACAGGTTTGCAGTCTCTTTACCTGGTTTACTGAAGACTTCAGGCAGCCACAGTCCAGGGTACCAGATCACGGGGCAGGCAGGGTCCGGCCGGCTTGGAAGCGAATCCAGAGTCCCCTTTACCAGGTGGAGTTAAAAGCCTTCCTCTAATGCGGTGGTGTTGTAGTCCCTTACTGCATTTGGCTTCAGATAAGGTCCTCACAGTTCTCTCTGTCCCCCTTATAGGATAGGACAATACATGCATGACAGGTAACTCGAGCCTTTTTACAGGGACTCTAGCACGTTCCGGGCTCTGTGTTACGGTGTCTCAGTTGTGTGTGGCGGACAGGTAACTTACAGCAGAGATCGGCAGGACAGCTGAACTGCAAGTCGTAGAGTCCCTTACAACCTCGGTGGTCCGGCTACCGGTTATCTGCGCCTCAGAGGGAGGCAGCCTGCTCTTAGCTGGTCTCCCCTGATGTTACTCTCCTGTGCTTCGCTCTCCTTCATGCTCACTGAACAATGTTTGGCTTTCTGTATGTCCCTTTCCAGGAGCTGTAGTACTTCAGACTACACGGCCCCTTCAGACCTTCTGACACTTTGTCGGTCTGCTCTCTTCTCTGTCTCTGTCTTTTCAGGCATACATTCCAGTTTTTTGTCTGCTACCCTTGGTCTATACAGTATTTTGTGGTTAAAAATGTTTTACAAAATCCAGGCCACATATTGAAATTTCTAATTCCACAGATGGCATTATTAATACAGATATTTTCTGTAAAAAAAACGGCCACCAATGCACTGCTGCACTTTACATCCTCTCACCCCCTAAACTAAAAAGTTTATCACTAGATTTAACTCCAGCGGGTCCGAGATTAATGGGATTTTCAGAAAACACTGGTCGATCTTGTTAACAGATAGGGACCTGTCCAATCAGCTGACCCCATACCCTCTCATTACATGGCGTAAATCCCGTACATTAGGAGATATACTATGTAACAGCCACTATGTCCCTCCTAAGAATAATTTATTTGGTTCCAGCAGCAGTGGCCCTCCATGGGGCTGTTTTCCATGTGAGAACTGTTCGGCCTGTCGCTCTATTGTGAGAACAAAAGAGTTTGTAAACTCAGCTGGTGATGAAATTTATAAGATTGTGCATCATATCACTTGCAAATACAGAAGCAGTGGTATATCATGACCGCAGTCCATGTGACCGTATTTACATTGGTATGACAACCAGATCTCTAAAAGTCCGTGTGCAGGAACATATTAGAGATATTAAAAATTCAGCCAATTGTTCTGAACCACATCCCGAAACACTTCTTAGAAATGCACAACAGTAATCCTAAAAGGCTTACGGTCTGTGGCATCGATCACGTCTAGTGTTGAGCATTCCGATACCGCAAGTATCGGGTATCGGCCGATATTTGCTGTATCGGAATTCCGATACCGAGATCCGATACTTTTGTGGTATCGGGTATCGGTATCGAAACAACATTAATGTGTAAAATAAAGAATTAAAATAAAAAATATTGCTATACTCACCTCTCCGACGCAGCCTGGACCTCACCGAGGGAACCGGCAGCGTTGTTTGCTTAAAATTCACGCTTTAACTTCCTTACGTGAAGTCCCGGCTTGTGATTGGTCGCGTGCCGCCCATGTGGCCGCGACGCGACCAATCACAGCAAGACGTGACGTAATTTCAGGTCCTTCAGGATTTTAAAATTACGTTCCGGCTTTGTGATTGGTCGCGTCGCGGTCACATGGGCGACGCGACCAATCACAAGCCGTGACGTCACGGGAGGCTGGACACGCGCGCATTTTAAAATGTGCGCGTGTCCAGCCTCCCGTGACGTCCCGGCTTGTGATTGGTCGCGTGCCGCCCATGTGGCCGCGACGCGACCAATCACAGCAAGACGTGACGTAATTTCAGGTCCTTCAGGATTTTAAAATTACGTTCCGGCTTTGTGATTGGTCGCGTCGCGGTCACATGGGCGACGCGACCAATCACAAGCCGTGACGTCACGGGAGGCTGGACACGCGCGCATTTTAAAATGTGCGCGTGTCCAGCCTCCCGTGACGTCCCGGCTTGTGATTGGTCGCGTCGCCCATGTGGCCGCGACGCGACCAATCACAGCGAGCCGTGACGTAATTTTAGGTCCTTCAGGATTTTAAAATTACGTTCTGGCTTGTGATTGGTCGCGTCGCCCATGTGACCGCGACGCGACCAATCACAAAGCCGGAACGTAATTTTAAAATCCTGAAGGACCTGAATTACGTCACGGCTTGCTGTGATTGGTCGCGTCGCGGCCACATGGGCGGCACGCGACCAATCACAAGCCGGGACTTCACGTAAGGAAGTTAAAGCACGAATTTTAAGCAAACAACGCTGCCGGTTCCCTCGGTGAGGTCCAGGCTGCGTCGGAGAGGTGAGTATAGCAATATTTTTTATTTTAATTCTTTATTTTACACATTAATATGGTTCCCAGGGCCTGAAGGAGAGTTTCCTCTCCTTCAGACCCTGGGAACCATCAGGAATACCGTCCGATACATGAGTCCCATTGACTTGTATTGGTATCGGGTATCGGTATTGGATTAGATCCGATACTTTGCCGATACCGATACTTTCAAGTATCGGACGGTATCGCTCAACACTAATCACGTCTATATGGGGATTCAGGGCGGGAATCTAAAACAGAAATTGCTTCAAAAAGAAGCACGATGGATAGTGATTCTAGACACACTTTCACCAAAGGGCCTGAATGAAGCCCTCAGTTTCAAGTCTTTTCTATAATCCTAAAGTTTTGGGCTTGGTCTTTTTATTTTAACCTCTTCATTTTCATTTTTGCATTTATTCATTGATTTTATTTTTCACTAAATCAGATGCTGTGTTGTCCAAGATTTGTATATCAACTTCACTCTTCATTCACCTATCAGAGGGACCCCATATAGGATACTCCACCAGATGATACCATTACATCTGAAGACTCATGGACTTTTGAAAAAAATCTGTATTCATCTATGATTATTAATATATACATGGAAATAGACTGGTATTAAATCTTTGGGACGTCTTATGGTGGTATGTTTTTATGATTTTGTCATCTTCAATTGGAACAAGTATTTCTGTCTTTTGAGCCAGGAAACTATGGCTGCTTCACTAGACATCATTTGGATAACATAATTATTGTCTTCTGATTGTCCGATGTATTCCATGGTGACTTGAGATCATGACTAAATGGATTTTATAGGTGAAGTTTTTGACTAACATTATTTCTTTATTCTATGTCTCCTTATTTGACGGCATATTTATATTATATTATTTTTCCTTTTTTGTTCCAATTGAATATGTCAACTTAATCTATGTGTGGCATGTCATGTGGTTGCATGCAGTATCTATTATGTGGCATGTTAAACATTTGTACTCAATGTCTATTTATCAACATAATGTTACTTATTGTATTTCGATGGGACATTGTGCGGGTTCTTTTAGCCCTATTGATATGCTACTTTATGCCCTTTATAACCTGAAATAATTTCTCAGCTCTGTTTTGTCTTATGATTATCTGGCTGCCTTATGCTTGCACTATATTGAACTTGTGACATAACTGTTTTACCGTGCCATCATAAAGATGAGCTACGACATCAGTTCTGTATATTTATTACTATATGCTACGATGTCAGTTCTATATATTTATTACTATATGTATTCTCTTACTTTCTAAACTGATGCTATGAAAAGCCTGGTAAGGAGTTATTCTTCTCTGACGGTGATTCATTCTAAAAAAAGTTCCTTCTGGTGCAGACGCGCCCCACGCATGCGCTGTGTCGCTCTGGCGGCGCCGCTGGCTAGGAACGTTGCTGTGGAGATGAGCAGCGATGATGCACGTCCTCCTGCCCATGATCCAAGGTGCGTAGCGGCCCGCCTCACTGCCGGCACGTACACATCATGAGGGGTCTGCGTGCCAATTCGCTGTGGGTCCCCCGTACTCTTACATAAATATCACAGTCCATTTTTACTGACCATGCCTCCTGACTAAGCCAAGGGGGTGAAACGCGCGTCGAGGCCTTACTGTATCCTGTTTGCACAACATGCCTGCATTCTCCTGCTATCATGTCCCAAGGTACTAGTATATAGCCAAGCTTGGCATTAATTTATCTTTAGTTACCTTGGATTATACTAATGCTTCAGTGATTCATCACTCCGGGTGTCCAGTAGGACCATTGTTAAGCTATTTACTTTTCACTTACTTTCTTTTAGTATGGTCTCCTCAGCACCCTGATTGCCATATTTATGACTTTCTAGCATTACTCATTGCAGGTGTTGCACCAGAATGCATGTGCTGTCTACCAGTGCACTTTATACCATCTAGATACACTGACTGTTTTAGCTGTGATTGTTCACCTACTCCTTCATTTTTGTCTGTGTAAATTTACATATTTTTTCTAATAAACTTTGTATTGATTATTTACCCCTATTTTTCGATTCTGTGCAAGACTACATTGTGAACAAATTGGTATTTCTTATCATATTATTTTACTGATCCATTGCCCTGTTTTTTGGTTTATATTTGTTGGCTTAGAGGTATGTCCTCTACTGGCCCAGGAATTCTTTTGTAGGTTGTATCGTATTTTGAAACAGTCTTTTATATCAGTCAGATGTCCAAATCCTTGCTTTTCAGGCATACATTCCAGTTTTTTGTCTGCTACCCCTGGTCTATACAGTATTTTGTGATTAAAAATTAAAAAAATCCAGGCCACATAGTGAAACAGTCTGTTACCTCAGTCAGACACCTGGTCTAACTGTGGTCTCAAAATACTTCCTTTTCAGGCACACATTCCAATTTTTGGTCTACTACCCCTGGTCTATACAGTATTTTGTGGTTAAAAAATGTTTATAAAATCCTGGCCACATATTTAAAGTCTTTTTTTCTCAGTCAGACGCCCGGTCTATCTGTGGTGCCCAAATCCTTGCTTTCAGGCATACATTCCAGTTATTTGTCTGCTACCCTTGGTCTGTGCAGTATTTTGTGATTAAAAAAAATAAAGGCCACATATTGAAACAGTCTGTTATCTCAGTCAGACGCCTGGTCAATCTTTGGTGTCCAAATCCTTGCTTTTCAGGCATACATTGAATTTTTTTGTCTTCTACCCTTGGTCTATACTGTATCTTGTGGTTAAAAAATGTTTACAAAATCCAGACCACATATTGAAACAGTCTGTTATCTCAGTCAGATGCTCAGTCTTTCTGTGGTGCTACTTCGTGACAGTAATTGTCTTTTCAAAAAATAAAAAAAGGCCAAATATTGAACCTTGTGGTTTTTCTTTCAGATGCCTCCTCTATCTGTGTTTTAAAAATTGTTGCATTTGAGTGCTTATTTGAACTGGTTTTGGTGTGTCTTACCCTAGTTATTAATACAATTTGGTAAAAACAAAATAAAAAAAATACCAACATTCCACTGAATTAAATATTAAACTTTTAAAATATAATCAATATAGGTATAGTACAATGCCAGATTTGACTTCTTACATGAGTGATAGCTATTGTAAATTCTACAATACCATACAGCAGATGGGCTTTATATACTGTAAGTCAATCCCTTATATGCCAATTTTTGTGACCTACTCCCTCTTCCTCAGTTACCAGTAGGCATTTTATTGTTAGCTAAACTTGCTGCAAAGAAAAAACTGCATACATTGAATATGACAATTTTTAAATGGAAAACTTTTTAAAGTAAACATTAGAAAGTATTAACGTAGAACATTTGTAAAAGTGCAAAATGGGTAGCATATAGCACAGCCACATAGTATATAGCACAGCTACGTAGTATATAACACAGCCCACGTAGTATATAGCACAGCCCACGTAGTATATAGCACAGCCACGTAGCATATAACAGCCCACGTAACATATAAGACAGCCACGTAGTATACAGCAGCCACCTAGTATATAACACAGCCACGTAGTATATAGCACAGCCCACCTAGTATATAGCACAGCCAAGTAGTTTATAACACAGCCACAGAGTATATAGCAGTGTGGGCACAATATCCCTGTTAAAAAAAAGAATTTTAAAAAATAATTATATACTCACCTTCTGGCCGCCCCCGGATCCAGCCCAGGCCTTAGCGATGCACCCAGCAGCTCCCGTTCCCAGTAATGCCTTGAGAGACAATGACCTGTGATGACACAGTGGTCTCGCGTGATCTACGTCATCTGGGGTCATTTTGCAAGGCATCACTGGGAACGGGAGCTGCCGGGAGCATTGGAGGATCGGGAAGGCTGAGGGGGCCGCCTGGAGGTGAGAATAGCACGATTTTTTATTTTTTTAAATTATTTTTAACATTATATCTTTTTACTATTGATGCTGCATAGGCAGCATCAATACTAAAAAGTTGGTCACACTTGTCAAAATGGGCCCCCCATCTCGCTAGGGCCCCGGCACTTGCCTGGGTGTGCTAGGTGCTGACGCCGGCCCTGTGTACAAGTCATTACCCTGGAAAGGATATGACTTAACATAATTTCCCAGCAAAATCCATTTTGGTTTTGTTTTTGTATGTTTTTTGGTGCACCTGTAAAAATGGCGTGAAACTCTGACAACAATGCATACAGCTGTGAGCTAGGAGTCAGAAATGCTTCCAGGGGTTATCCCCATGATGTGCCCATGTCATTTGAGCAATGTTTCCATCATTCTCAGACTTTTTAGACCTTAAAAGGACCCCTGGGGTGGATCGCGGTAAAAATATTCAGGCTTCCCATAGACTTACATTGGGCTCGTTGCTCGGGTCGAGTACCCAAGCATTCCAATTTGCTTGACCTGAGCAATGAGCACCTGAGCATTTTAGTGCTCACCCATCACTATTAATGGACCCTCATTTCGCTATTTTGTCCCCCACATTATTTCATGCTCAGTCCCTCACCTACTCCTCTCTCCACCAATAAATTCACATCCTCCCTATATTTACTTATTATTATCCACCACTAATTTGTGGAGCAGGAGGTTGCAGTAGTCAAGGCGAGAGATGATGAGGGCATGGACTAGGGTTTTTGCAGATTCTTGGTTGAGGAATGAACGGATTCGTGAAATATTTTTGAGTTGAAGTCGGCAGGAAGTGGAAAGGGCTTGGATATGTGGTTTGAAGGAGAGATCAGCATCAAGGATTACCCCGAGGCAGCGAGCTTGTGGGACTGGGGAGAGTGGGCAGCCATTTACTGTAATGGTTAGGTTCGTTGGGGGGGTCGCGTGAGATGGGGGAAAGATGATGAGTTCTGTTTTGTCCATGTTAAGTTTCAGAAATCTAGCGGAGAAGAAAGATGAAATAGTGGACAGACATTGAGGGATTCTGGTTAGTAGGGAGGTGATATCTGGTCCAGAGATGTAGATCTGTGTCTCATCAGGATAGAGGTGATACTGGAAGCCATTCTATGAGCTGTCCCAGGCCAAAGGTGTAAATGGAGAAGAGCAGGGGCCCAAGGACTGAACCTTGTGGGACTCCGACAGATAGGGGGCGAGGTGAGGAGGTGGTGTGTGAGTAGGAGACGCTAAATGTCCGGTCTGTTAGGTATGATGAGATCCAGGATAGGGCCAAGTCTGTGATGCCAAGGGATGAGAGGATCTGTAATAATAGGGAATGGTCCACTGTGTCAAAGGCAGCCGACAGGTCAAGGAGGAGGAGAACAGAATAGTGTCGCTTGCTCTTGGCGGTTAAGAGGCCGTTGGTGACCTTAGTTAGGGCAGTTTCAGTGGAATGGTGTGACCGGAAGCCAGATTGTAAGCGGTCAAAGAGGGAGCAAGAAGAGAGATGGGAGGACAGTTCAAGGTAGACGTGTTGTTCCAGTAATTTGGAGGCCTAAGGGAGAAGTGATATAGGGCGATAGCTAGATACAGAGGATGGGTCAAGAGAGGGCTTTTTGAGGATAGGTGTGATGGAGGCATGTTTAAAGCTTGAGGGGAAAACACCAGTTGTTAGTGATAGGTTGAAGAGATGGGTTAGGGTTGGGATGAAGACTGTGGTGAGGTTTGGGATGAGGTGGGATGGGAGCGGGTCAAGCGCACAGGTGGTGAGATGCGATCTTGAGAGTAGAGTGGAGAGTTGATCTTCTGTAATGGTGGAGAAGTTTGTTTTGGAGGTGGAGGGCAGGGAAGTCGGGAGGAAGGGCTCTGGGGCTTGTTGACCAAAACTGTCTCTGATGCTATCAATCTTCTGCTTTAAGAATGAGGCAAAGTCTTCAGCAGAGATAAGTGGGGAGGGAAAAGGTGCTGGGGGACGGAGGAGAGAATTGAAGGTGTTAAATAACTGTTTAGGGTTGTGAGACAGGGAGGATATGAGAGATGAGAAGTAGGTTTGTTTAGCTGTGGCGAGTGTGGTCTTGAAAGTAGTGAGGGACTGTTTGAATGCGATAAAGTGGTCGTTGGAGTGGGATCTTTTCCATCTGCGCTCAGCAGCCCTGGAAGCTCGCCTCAGTTCTTTGGTCAGGCTGGTGTGCCAGGGCTGTCTGTTGATTTTGCGAGCTTTGGTATGTGTAAGTGGGGCAGCAGATTCCAAAGCTACAGCTATTGTGGTGTTATATAGAGCGGCAGCGTCATCCGCATTGTGTATGGAACTTATGTCTGTGAGAGGGAGGAGGGATTCCGAGAATGAATGTAGGTCAAGATGTTTGAGATTTCTGCGAGGATGTGAAAGTTTGTGGGGTGGGGATTGTAGACATGGAGTGGAGAGAGATGAGAATGTGAGAAGGTTGTGGTCAGAGAGTGGAAGAGGTGAGTTAGAGAGGTTAGATAGGGAGCAGAGCCGGGTGAAGATGAGGTCCAGTGTGTGACCATCTTTGTGAGTGGCTGCAGAAGACCATTGAGTGAGGCCAAAGGAGGAAGTGAGAGATAGAAGTTTAGTGGCAGCTGAGAGGGAAGTGTCAATGGGGATGTTGAAATCGCCCATGATGATAGTGGGGATGTCCGCAGAAAGGAAATGAAGTAGCCAGGTGGTGAAGTGGTCAAAGAAGGTGGTGGCTGGCCCTGGGGGGCGGTAAATGGCAGCCAGTTGGAGGTTGGAGGGGGAGTAGATGCGCACAGAGTGCACCTCAAAAGAAGGGAAGGGTAACAGAGGGTGGCAGTGGGATTGGGGTGAAGGAGCAGTTATCTGACAGGAGAAAACCAACTCCTCCGCCATGCTTGCTGCTGAGGCGGGGTGTGTGAGAAAGGTGGAAGCCACCGTAAGAGAGTGCAGCAGGGGAGGCTGTGTCAGAAGGGGTGAGCCAGATTTCGGTGATGGCGAGGAAGGAAAGTTTGGTAGTAACAAAAAGATCATGGATGTAGGAAAGCTTGTTACAGACAGAGCGAGCGTTCCACAGAGCTCCTGTTAGTGGGACTGGGGAAGCGGGGGCTGGGCGAATGGGTATAAGGTTAGAGAGGTTACGGAAGTTTGTGATGGAGCGTGGGTGGGAGGTAGAAATGACTGTGGGAATATGGTGAGGAGGACCAGGATTTGGAGAGATATCACCAGCAGTGAGAAGGAGCAGAGATAGTGTTAGCAGGTGGGAGCAGGAGAGGGCATGAGGGGGCTGCCTGTGCTTTGAGACAGAGGATTGTATGCTAAGGAACAGTTCTGAGGAGGAGGTGAGATGGATGGGGAGGATTGAAGAGGAGATGAACAGTTCCTTACTTGGTGTGGGGATTGGGGGAGGTAGCAGAAAGTGAAAGATTATAGGGGTGAAAGAGAAAACAAACAGAAACATTGTTTGCAGTGACTGGCCAGTTACCTTCAGTTCCCTTCAGGTTCAATTCAGGTTTTAATTCTAATGTAATCCACACTTTTAGAACACACTTCTAGAAATCACACTCAAAAATATTTCACGAATCCGTTCATTCCTCAACCAAGAATCTGCAAAAACCCTAGTCCATGCCCTCATCATCTCTCGCCTTGACTATTGCAACCTCCTGCTCTGTGGCCTCCCCTCGAACACTCTCGCACCCCTCCAATCTATTCTAAATTCTGCTGCCCGACTAATCCACCTGTCCCCCCGCTATTCACCGGCCTCTCCCCTCTGTCAATCCCTTCACTGGCTCCCCATTGCCCAGAGACTCCAGTACAAAACCCTAACCATGACGTACAAAGCCATCCACAACCTGTCTCCTCCATACATCTGTGACCTCGTCTCCCGGTACTTACCTACACGCAACCTCCGATCCTCACAAGATCTCCTTCTCTACTCCCCTCTTATCTCCTCTTCCCACAATCGCATACAAGATTTCTCTCGCGTATCACCCCTACTCTGGAACCCTTTACCACAACACATCAGACTCTCGCCTACCATCGAAATCTTCAAAATGAACCTGAAGACCCACCTCTTCCGACAAGCCTACAACCTGCAGTAACCACCGATCAACCAAACCGCTGCATGACCAGCTCTATCCTCACCTACTGTATTCTCACCCATCCCTTGTAGATTGTGAGCCTTTGCGGGCAGGGTCCTCACTCCTCCTGTACCAGTTATGACTTGTATTGTTTAAGATTATTGAACTTGTTTTTATTATGTATACCCCTCCTCACATGTAAAGCGCCATGGAATAAATGGCGCTATAACAATAAATAATAATAATAATAATTAATTGGTTATTAATATTATCTATTTACTATTCATCAACAATTCATTCATGGTCATGGTCAGTCCCTCACCTACACTCTTCACCATTATTCACATCGTTTTACCATTGACTTACCATCATCCACCACTTATTAATTATCTATTACAGTTATCCATTCAATATTCATCAATAATTCATTTCATATTCACTCAATACTCCACAGATTGCTTATGTTGTCAATTGTTTTCAGCACTCAACAGTTTAATTTTACACTAGCACTATTCCTTTGCCTGACAGCTTCACTAGGAAATTTGCATACTCACACACCTCTCATTAGTTCAGCTATCCTTCCTATGCCATGACCACTATTTCTAATTTTATTTGTAGTCCATACCTGCCAATACACTCCTCCCTCTGATTCACATCATCATCACTTACAGGCCCCTACTCCACATTTCATTTTCACATGTTCCACCATTCACCCCTGTCATAGATCCCCTCCTCTGTCCATCTCGTTACATATTTCTTGACTTGGGGTATGTGCACACGATCAGGAATGGCTCAGTATTTGCTCAGGATTTGACGCAGGTGAAATCTGTCACTGGCAGGTCACCTGTGTTTTTGATGCGGTTTTTACATGTGATTTTGATGCGGTTTTTCATTGCATGCGTTTTTTCATTGCATGTAATTTTTTTGTCACTTGAAATAAAGCTAATTTAAAGTTGGCTTCTGGGAAGGAAAAAAAAGTGATTTCCTGTTTGCAGATATATTATTATTATTATTATTATTATTATTATTATTTTATTTATTTATATAGCACCATTAATTCCATGGTGCTGTACATGAGATGGGGTTACATCAAAATACAAATATCACTTACAGTAAACAAACTAACAATGACAGACTGATACAGAGGGGAGATGACCCTGCCCTTGTGGGCTTACATTCTACAGGATTGTGGGGAAGGAGACAGTAGGTCGGGGGTTGCGGTAGCTCCGGTGGTGTTGGGGTCATTACAGGTTGCAAGCTTCTTTTAAGAGATGGGTTTTCAGGTTCCATTGTATCCGGTGGATAACCGGACGTGTTGGGGCACAGAATTCCAGAGGATGGGGGATATTTGGGAGAAGTCTTGGAGGCAATAGGCTAAGGAGCGAATAAGCGTGGAGGAGAGAAGGAGGTCTTGGGAGGACCGGAGATTACGTGAGGGAAGATATTGAGAGATTAGTGCGGAAATATTCAGAGGAGAAAGGTTATGGATGGCTTTGTAGGTCAGTGTTAGTAGTTTAAACTGGATACGCTGGGAAACTGGCAGCCAGTGAAGGGATTTGCAAAGAGGGGAAGCAGGAGTGTAGTGAGGAGAGAGATTAATTAGTTGGGCAGCAGAGTTAAGGATGGATTGGAGGGGTGCGAAAGTGCTAGAGGGTAGCCTACAAAGGAGGATGTTGCAGTAGTCGAGGCGAAAGATGATTAGGGCATGCACAAGCATTTTGGTAGAGTGAGGGTTGAGGAAAGGACGGATTCTGGAAATATTTTTGAGCTGGAGGCGACAGTAGGTGGCGAGAGCTTTGATGTGCCATTTAAAGGACAGGGCAAAGTCCAGGGTTACTCTGCGGCATCGGATTACCAGGACGGGGGAAAGTGAGAATTCATTTATTGTGATAGATAGACCAGGTAGGGAAGATGTGCGAGATGTATATATTGGGTTATGTTCCCACTGCCAGCAAACGCTGCGGGTTGGATACTGCGTACATCTGCAGTATCCAGCTGTTACAGCATAGTGGATGGGATTTCTAGAAATCCCATGCCCACTTTGCGTGCACCAATGCCCACGGCTCACCTGCAGAGATGGACATGAGGTGCGTCTTTTCAGACCGCAGCTTGTCAATTATGTCGCAGAGATGCTCAGTCTCCGCTGCGTAAATTACTTATACACTTTCATTAGATGCGGTAAAACCGCATTATCTTCCTAGTCACATGCGTATTAAGTGCGGGAACGCAGTTTACTATGCATGTGCACGAATTTACATAATGGTGTATCTTGTGACACAGCCAAACATACATGACACAGGAAGTGGAGGAAAGCACAGAGAGAAGTCTCCTTTTTAATAAATAAATAATTAAAAAAAAAAAAATAGCATGGAGTTCCCCCATATTTGTTAACCAGCCAGAGTAAAGCAGACTACTGGGACTGGTATTTCAGGCTGGTAAGGAACCAATATCCATGAACCCACCAGCCTGCTAATACCAAGCCGCAACAGTCCATTTATCTTGAACAGTTAGCAAAAATAGGGTGGGGTCCCCCTATGTTTGTTAACCAGCCAGAGTAAAGCAGACTACTGGGACTGGTATTTCAGGCTGATAAGGATCCCATATCCATGAACCTTACCAACCTGATAATACCAGGCTGCAGCAGTTTGCTTAACTTGGATGGTTAGCAAAAAACCCAAAAAATATGTTTATAACATAATATTGATAACAAGAAAACATCATAATACATAATATTAATATTTTACCTGTTCCTTAACAGATGCCAAAATAGCTGAAGTTGTTTCTGTCTCATTTGAAATGTTCATTTCTGGGCTTGATGAGCTAGTCTTATCTGAGCTTGATGATTGAGCTGGAACGGGCATTGCTTCTAAACTAAAATAAGAAAGGAAACATAAAACAGATACGTGCTGTAAATGTGAACTCATAAATTTCTCTGAATTACATACAATAAATGCTATATAAACATATATTTGATGCTAAAAGTTTATTTTTTAATCAAATATTTCTAGCAACACAGGTGAGAGGGCCCTGCAGGGCAGCTAATACTGAAGGCAATCTGGCCTTTTTTCTCTGGTCCCGAGGCTCTAGAGGGCTCATGGCCAGATTGCTCTCATCAGAGGTGTATCTAGCTCTTTCTGTACCCCGGGGCAAAGGATGAGTTTGGTGCCCCCCCCCCCCCCCTCAGATTTCTGCCCCCTGTAATGTCCTCAGATTCCTGCCCCCATAATGTCCTGATTTCTGCCCCCATAATGTGCTCAGATTTCTTCTGCCCCTATAATGTCCTGGTTTCTGCCCCCATCCCCTTCCTTCCCGGACAGTAGTATACAGCACTGCCCACATAGTAGTATACAGCACAGCCCACTTAGTATATAGCACAGCCCGCATAGTAGTATACAGCACCATCCACACAGTAGTATACAGCACAGCCCACATAGCAGTATACAGCACAGCCCACATAGCAGTATACAGCACAGCCCACGTAGCAGTATACAGCACAGCCCACCTAGCAGTATACAGCACAGCCCATGTAGCAGTATACAGCACAGCCCACGTAGCAGTATACAGCACAGCCCACATAGCAGTATACAGCACAGCCCACGTAGCAGTATACAGCACAGCCCACATAGCAGTATACAGCACAGCCCACGTAGCAGTATACAGCACAGCCCACGTAGCAGTATATAGCACAGCCCGCATAGTAGTATACAGAACCGCCCACACAGTAGTATACAGCACAGCCCGCATCTCTCCTTCTGGCAGTTCGGTGTCTTCAGCTCCAGCCTCCATTACCCAGCCGTCTGTAGCTGAAGCACTTACCACAAACCCCAAGGCTGCCTGTGAAGAGCCGGCGAGTGATGTCAGCAGCGTGATCATGTGACCTGATTACGCTGCTGGCACTTCACTGATGCAGAAGTGCCGGTCAGGGCACAGATCAAGGGTACTAGCGTCTGAAGATGCTAGTACATCCTTGGGAACCGACGCAGTATACAGTACAGCCCATGTAGTAGTTTATAGCACAGCCCACATAGTAGTATATAGCACAGTCCACACAGTAGTATACAGCACAGCCCACATAGTAGTATACAGCACAGCTCACGTAGCAGTATACAGCATAGCCCACATAGCAGTATACAGCACAGCCCACGTAGCAGTATACAGCAAAGCCCACGTAGTAGTTTATAGCACAGCTCACATAGTAGTATATAGCACAGCCCACACAGTAGTATACAGCACTGCTCATAGTAGTATACAGCACAGCCCACATAGTAGTATACAGCACAGCCCACGTAGCAGTATACAGCACAGCCCACGTAGCAGTATACAGCACAGCCCACGTAGCAGTATACAGCACAGCCCAAATAGTAGTATACAGCACAGCCCACATAGTAGTATATAGCATAGCCCGCATAGTAGTATACAGCACCGCCCACACAGTAATATACAGCACAGCCCGCATCTCTCCTTCTGGCAGTTCGGTGTCTTCAGCTCCAGCCTCCATTACCCAGCCATCTGGAGCTGAAGCACTTACCACAAACCCCAAGGCTACCTGTGAAGATCCGGCGAGTGATGTCAACAGCATGATCATGTGACCTGATTACGCTAGTACATCCTTGGGAGAACGGAAGAATCTCAGTGTGGGGGCGGCAGAATTCCGCCGACTGGGAGCCTACTCCTTGGACCACCGCATCAGACGGCCTGTTGGCGCCCCCCTGTCGGCTGAGCCCGGGGCACATGCCCCGGCTGTTCCCCCTGGATACGCCACTGGCTCTCATGTTTTTATATGTAAAAACTCTTGATTCTCCTTATTATTTATGATTAGTTTGAGTTTAGTATACTTACTTATAGGTATATTGCTGGTTTTTCTATATATGCAAACAAACTAAAGAACAGAAAAACCACTGTCATGGAGCCCATTATGAATAACAAAGTCTAAATCTTTATTAGTAACATTAGAACAGGAAAACAAGGGAGCTAATAGGGCTAAATGAGATGTTTAACAGCATCCAGAGGAAACGCTAAAGGCAGGCATGTCACAAGAAAAAATACATACATCAATAATACAGCAATCTTGTTACTGCAATCCCTTAAGGTACTTGTATCTACTATTATGTGTTACTATTTTGGATTGCATACTACTATGGATTATGTACCCGTATTATTGATGTATATATTTTTTGCTTGTGTGACATGCCTGCCCTTAGCATTTCCTCTGGATGCTGTTAAACATCTGATTTTACTCTCATTTAGCCCTATTAGCTCCCTTGTTTTCCTGTTCTACTGTTACTAATAAAGATTTAGACTTTGTTATTCATAATGGGCTCCATGACTGTGGTTTTTCTGTTCTTTAGTTTGCTTGCAGGGGAAAGTGCGGAGAGGTGAGTTGTGTGTTTGTTTTTTTCAACAATACATGGGGTGATGGAGAGGGTAATGATGGAGATGGGGATAAGGCAATAATGGAGGTGAGGGAAAGGGCAGTGATGGAAGTGGTGGAGGAGATGGCAATGATGGAGGTGGGGGCTGATGGAGAGGATAATGATGGAGGTGGTGGAGAGGACAATGATGGGTATTCTGGGGAAGAGGGCAATGGTGGGTGTGGTGGGTGAGAGGACAATGATGGAGGTGGTGGGGGAGATGGCAATAATGGAGGTGGTGGAGAGGGCAATGATGAGTGTGGTGGGGTAGAGGGCAATGATGGAGGTGGTGGTGGAGAGGGCAATGCTGGAGGTAGTGGATAGGGCAATGATGGGTGTGGTGGTGGAGAGGGCAGTGGTGGGTATTGTAGGGGAGAGGGCAATGATGGAGGTGGTGGAGATGGCAATAATGGAGGTGGTGGAAAGGGCAATGATGGAGGGGGTGGGGAGGGAAATGATGGTGGTGGGGAGGCCAATGATGGAGGTAGTGGAGAGGGCAATGATGGGAGTGGTGGACCAGTCAATGATGGAGGTGGTGGTGAGGGCAATAAAGGAGGTGGTGAGTGAAAACAATGGTTGAGGTGGTGGACAGGATAATGATAGAGGTGGTGGAGAGGGCAATGATGGAGGTAGTGCAGAGGACAATGATGGGGAGAACAAGGATTGGGGTGTTGGAGAGAGCAATGCCTGAGATGGTGGGGAAAAAAATGATTGGGGTGGTAGAGAGCACAATAATGGAGGTGGTGGAGAGGGCAATGATGTAGGTGGTGGAGAGGGTAATGATGGGGTTGGTGGGGAGAAAAATTATTGGGATGGTGGAGAGGGTAATGATGGAGGTGGAGAGGGCAATAATGGGGGTGGTGAAGATGACAATGATGGAGGTGGAGAGGGCAATAATGGGAGTGATGGAGAGGACAATGAAGGATGTGGGGGATTGGGATGGGAGTAAGGGGGACTTATAATGGACTGCTGAACGTGGGGAGGAGGACATTGATATGATATAAAATTAATTGGATGGTGGAGGAGGGTGCTAAGCTCTTTATAGTGACCTCCTCCATCTCACAATTAATTGTGATGCTATTGGACGTAAAATGTAATGGTGAGTGGGAAAGGATAGTGTAAGGTGCATAGGACTTATTATAATAAACTGAAAGATGGGAGAAGACGCTGTCAGAGACTTGTAATGAATTTGGAGGTGGGGTAGGATGCTCAGTGCCCGATAGTGTCTTCTCCCACCCCCAAATTCCTTACGATGCTGTCAAGGACTTATAATGGATGGGAGTGCACAGGACAGGGACTACAGAGATGTGCACACATTCAGGATTTGCAGAGAACATTCTGCTGCATATTCTAATGTGTAGGCAGGAAGGACGCTGTGTTAAACACATTTATTTTTTACCACGCTCATGTCATGCTTTTGTTGCTTATTTTCCCCTATTCATTGGTATAGGTGAAGTACACTGAAGAATTGATATTATGCAGATTTTAATTTGCTGCAAATATGCAAAAGAATAAATAGGAAACGTGTTCATGAGACTTCAGGGATCTAATTCACTTTGCTTGTACTGTAAAACCTTGCACATTTTACATGTGCATATAGCCTTACAGTTAATTGAGGAGAGTCATAGAGACCAAATAATTTATATTATTGGTTGGCAAAGATTATAGTTAATGGAGGGAACAATGCTGCATCGCTTTATATTTTTAATGGTGGGGTACATTTCTGTATTTAGGTGGGAGACACAAGTGTGTATGCAATGCAGTTGTGCTCAGAAGTTTACATACCCCGGCAGAATTTTTACTTTCTTGGCCTTTTTTCAGTGAATATGAATGACACCAAAACTTTTTCTCCACCCCTGATTTTCCATTTTTTAATCACAGTTTGAACCCTGCTGACTGGCATTATCAATTCCTTGGATATCTTTTTGTATCCCTTTCCTGTTTTATACAGTTCAACTACCTTTTCCCGTGGATCCGTTGACAATTCTTTTAATTTCCCCATGACTCACAATCCAAAAATGTCAGTGGCTGGATGAAAAATGCAAGAATCTGTCTGCATGCCAGAAACTCACTCAGCTTTTATGCACATACACTGATAACAAGCAAACAGGTCACAGGTAAGGACGCCACCTTTAGTAGCCATTCAAACACTGTTGTGTCAACTTCGGAGCATGTTATCATGCCAAAATCACCAAGGTCCCTTGATATATAGTGTACACGCCTACTATGTATAGCACAGTCCCTTAGTATACACTACGGTTCCAAAGTTTAAGATCACCCAGACAATTTTGTGATTTCCATGAAAACTCATACTTTTACTAATCAAATGAGTTACCAAACAATAATTCAGACATTGACAAGGTTCGAAAAAAACATCTTTATTTGAAATCATAATTTTCTAATTCAAACTTTGCTTTCGTCAAAGAATGCTCCCTTTGCGGCAATTACAGCATTGCAGACCTTTGGCATTCTAGCAGTTAATTTGCAGTGATAATCTGGAGAAATTTCACCCCATTGCTTCCAGAAGCCCCTACCCACAGGTTGGTTTGGCTTGATGGGCACTTTTTGCATACCATACAGTCAAGCTGCTCCCACAGCAGCTCAATCAGGTTGAGATCTGGTGACTGCGCTAGCCACTCCGTTAGAATACCAGCTAAGTGATTCTTCCATAAATAGTTCTTGCATAATTTGGAGGTGTCCTGTTGTCCTGTTGTGGGATGAAATTGGCTCTAATCAAGTGCTGTATACAGGGTATGGCATGGCATTGCAAAATGGAGTGATAGCCTTCCTTATTCAAAATTCCTTTTACCTTGTACAAATCTCCCACTTTACCAGCACCAAAGCAACACTACACCATTACATTACCTCCACCATGCTTGACAGATAGTGTCAGGCACTCTTCCAGCATCTTTTCAGTTGTTCGGTCTCACAAATGTTTCTCTGTGTGATCCAAACACCTCAAACTTGGATTCATTTGTCCAGAATACTGTTTTCCAATCTTCCTCTCTCCAATGTCTGTGTTCTTTTGCCCATATTAATCTTTTCCTTTTATTAGCCAGTTTCAGATATGGCTTTTCCTTTGCCACTCTGCCCTGAAGGCCAGCATCCCGGAGTCGCGTCTTCACTGTAGACGTTGTCACTGGTGTTTTGCGTGTACTATTTAATGAAGCTGCCAGTTGAGGACCTGTGAGGCGTCAATTTCTCAAGCTACAGACTCTAATGTACTTGTCTTGCTGCTCAATTGTGCAGCAAGGCCTCCCACTTCTCTTTCTACTCTGATTAGAGCCTCTGAAGGGAGTAGTACACACCGTTGTAGGAAATCTTCAGTTTCTTGGTAATTTCTCGCATGGAATAGCCTTCATTTCTAAGAAAAAGAATAGACTGTCAAGTTTCACATGAAAGTTATTTTTTTCTGGCCATTTTGAGAGTTTAATTGAACCAACAAATGTAAACCTCCAGATTCTCAACTAGCTCAAAGGAAAGTCAGGTTTATAGGTTCTCTAATCAGCCAAACTGTATTCAGCTTTGCTAACTTACTTGCCCAAGGGTTTTCAAGGTTATTCCAACCATCCATTAGCCTTCTTACACAGTTAGCAAACACAAAGTACCATAAGAACACTGGAGTGATGGTTGTTGGAAATGGGCCTCTATACACTTATGAAGATATTGCATTACAAACTAGACGTTTACAGCTAGAATTGTCATTTACAACATAAACAATGTATAGAGTGTATTTCTGAATCATTTAATGTTAGCTTCATTGGAAATAACTGTGCTTTTCTTTAAAAAATAAGGACATTTCTAAGTGACGCTAAACTTTGGAACGGTAGTGTGACAGTGTACTTTCTTATGTATGACACAGTCCCTTAGTATATAGTGAACTCACTTATGTATAGCACAATCCTTTAGTATATAGTGTACTCAATTGTTACATATAGCACAGTCCCTTAGTATATAGTGCACTCAGTTATGTATAGCACAGTCCCTTAATATATAGTGTACTCATTTATTATGTATAGCACAGTCCCTTAGTATGTAGTGTATTCACTTATTATGTATAGCACAGCCTCTTAGTATATAGTGTACTCACTTATGTTTAGTGCCATCTTTAGTTACATAGTTTCCTCTTTTATTATGTATAACACCGCCGGTTATTTTGAACCATCCTCTCTAGTTATATATGGTGCCTTCCTTTATTATATACAGTGGGGGGGAAACGTATTTGATCCCTTGCTGATTTTGCAAGTTTTCCCACTGACACAGACATGAACAGTCTATAATTTTAAGGGTTTGTTAATTTTAACATTGAGGAGATACAATATCAAAAATAAAATTCAAAAAATCACATTGTATAAATTATATAAATTTGTTTGCATTTTGTAGTAAGAAATAAGTATTTGATCTTCCTGGCAAACAAGACTTAATACTTGGTGGCAAAACCTTTGCTGGCAAGCACAGCAGTCAGACTTTTTTGTTGTTGCAGATGTGGTTTGCGCACATGTTAGGAGGAATTTTGGTTCACTCCTCTTTGCAGATCATCTCTAAAATCATGAGGATTTTGAGGCTGTCGCTTGGCAACTTGGAGCTTCAACTCCCTCCATAAGTTTTCTATGGGATTAAGGTCTGCGGACTGGCTAGGTCATTCCATGTCCTTAATGTGCTTCTTTTTGATCCACTCCTTTGTTGCCTTGGCTGTATGTTTTGGGTCATTGTCTTGCCACGACCCATTTTAATGTCCCGAAGAAGGGAAGTGTCATGAATCACAGGGGGGATATTTTGATTATCCCACCGCTGCCGCCAATATGTCATGAACCGGGGTTGTATGGTTGCCCCGATTCTTTTCTGAAGGGGATTTATTTATATCCCACTTCCCAGTTCCAGTTTGGAAATTGCAGCTTTCGGGCACCCCCCTATTACCCTCAGGTAAGACAGAGAACTGCACCTAGGATAATTAGTAGCTAGAAAGGCTGCCTTGCTATGTACTGGCTAATAGGCACACTGCAGCGAGGGTGATATAACTACTCCCGCTCAGGCGGGAAAAATAATTATCAACGCCGTCCGTCACTGCCAGATCTCCAAAAGCTCAGGACACTTCCGCTGCCACCAGCTCATATTTCTTATTTAATAACGGAGCCAACCCAATTAGTAGCAATAGCTTAGGTCAGAGGCTTTAGGGTAAGTTTTAGAGCAAGGAAAACAACACTAGCAAATATTATAACTTTTACTCTAAAAAAGATTAGGCAGTATTTACAAAAGATATTATAAAAAGAGAAAATTATCGTACCTACAGACAATTACAAAATAATAAGGGATTACAGATGAAAATATACTTAGTTATTTAAGTCACTTCATAGCAGACCATGCGGTGCGGTGGAGGGACGATACATCAAAATGCATCACAGAGCGTCTCGCAGCTAGCTCCCTGGACAAAGACTAGTGCAAAATGAGCTTCCATTATCTTATACCTGTGCCCAAAACCAAGGCACTCCCCCTGTGCTGACCTCACATTGTGGCTGAACACTACCCTTTCTGAAAGGTATGGAAAACCATCTATTAAACATGTCTCGGCATATGAACCTCGTAGAAGAAAGACAAAATTATCATTATGCTCAGCATGACATGGGGGTTCATTTAATTATAAACAAGAAGTGTGCCAGCGCAGAGGGTTGTGGTCAGTCACCACAGTAAAGGTGCAACCTTACAGATAGGGCTGCAAATGCTGCAGTGCCCAGACCATGGCCATGCACTCCTTCTCGATGGTGGAATAGGCCACTTCCCTCAGCAGAAGCTTCCGAGTCAGTTACAACACGGGGTGCTCTTGGTTCCCTGAGTCGACCTGGCTGAGCACAGCACCATGGCCAAAATAACTGGCGTCGGTCTGTACGAGGAACAGTCTACTGCTGTTGTCTGCCTTTAACATGGGAGAGTTGCACAGGGCTGTTTTCAAAGCCCGGAAAGCCACCTCACAGCCATCTGTCCAGTCGACTGTTTGGGTTAGCTTCTTCCTGGGGAGGTCCGTCAAGGGTTTTGCCAGGCTACTATAGTTTTGTACAAAGCTCCTATAGTACCCTGCAGTGCCCAGGAAGGACATCACCTGTTTCTTTGTCCTGGGGTTGGGCCAGGAGGCGATCGCATCCATGTTCCCAGGCTCTGGCCTCATGGAGCCCCCACCTACACGGTGCCCCAGGTAGTGGACTTCTCTCATGCCCATCTGGCACTTTCCCGACTTGATGGTCAGGCCTGCTTGGTGAAATCGCCAGAGCACCTCCTGGAGATGCTGCAGGTGTTCCTCCCAGGAGAGAATAAAGATGGCAATGTCATCCAGGTACGCCACCATGTATTTCTCCAATCCCTGAAGTAGGTGGTTGACCACCTTCTGGAAAGTGGCAGGGGCATTCTTCATGCCAAATGGCATGACCGTTGACTCATACAGTCCAAAGGGTATGATAAAGGCGGACTTCTCCTGCGCATCGGGGCTCAGGGGAATCTGCCAGTATGCCAGACTCAAATCCATTATGGACAAATATTTTGCGCCAGCTAACCGCTCAAGCAGCTCCTTGATGCGTGGCATTGGGTGCGCATCAGAGGTTGTGATGGCATTGAGCCCCCTGTAGTCCACGCAGAACTGGGTGGTTCGATCCTCCTTTGGCACCAGGACTACAGGTGAAGCCCATGCGCTTTTGGACCATTGAATCACCGCCAGCTGTAACATCTCATCGATCTCCTGGCGCATAACCTGCTGCACCTTGTCGGAGATCCGATAGGGTGTTTGCCGTAGTGGGGCATGATTCCCGGTGTCCACTTCTTGGACCGCTAACTGAGTCCTTCCAGGTCGGTTGGAGAACATGGCCCAGAAGGGTTCCAGCCTGGTTTGCAGCTGTGACCGCTGGGGTTCAGTTAGCAAGGAGCTTACCTCCACATCCTCGATGGACCCACTGGACCAGGCTTGGGCCAGCATGTCCAGGAGGGGGTCTTCCTCCCCTTCTTTGGACAGGTTGCAGACCAGTAGGACGCAGGCTTCACGTTCATGACGAGCCTTCATCATATTGATGTGAAAGGCCTTTTGCCTACCTCAAGCGTGGTCAAGCATGACCACATAGGTGACCGGGTTGAGCTGTTGATGGAGGACGTACGGGCCTTCCAAGGCTGCCTGAAGCTTATCTTTCGGTATGGGGACAGCACCCACACCTTTTGAGCCACCTCGTAAGTCCACTTCCGGGCGTTGTTGTAGTACCAGTGTTTCTGATCAGCCTGGGCCTGCGCCATGTTGTCATGCAGCAACTGCGCCAAGGTCTGCATTTTGTCAAGGAAGCGCATGACATACTCCACTATGTACACTTCAGAAGGGTTCTTCTCTTCTTCCCAGGATTCCCTTACCAACCCAAGGGGTCCCCGGATTCGCCTGCTGTTGTGAAATTGGATTCTGGGCTCCCCCGGTGGCCACTTGTGGAATTGTACTTGTGTGCATCATCCCCTCTGTTCACCTGCTCCTATCAGGATGTGGGAGTCGCTATATAACCTTGCTCCTCTGTCAGTTTCTTGCCGGTCAACAATGTAATCAGAAGTCTTTCTGTGCATGTTCCTGCTACTAGACAACTCCCAGCTAAGTTGGACTTTTGTCCTTGTGTGTTTTTGCATTTTGTTCCTGTTCACAGCTGCTGTTTCGTTACTGTGTCTGGAAAGCTCTAGTGATCGGAAATTGCCACTCTGGTGTTATGAGTTAATGCTAGAGTCTTAAAGTAATTTCTGGATGGTGTTTTGATAGGGTTTTCTGCTGACCATGAAAGTGCCCTTTCTGTCTTCCTGCTATCTAGTAAGCGGACCTCGATTTTGCTAAACCTATTTTCATACTACGTTTGTCATTTCATCTAAAATCACCGCCAATATATGTGGGGGCCTCTGTCTGCCTTTTGGGAAAATTTCTCTAGAGGTGAGTCAGGACTGTCTTTTCCTCTGCTAGGATTAGGTAGTTCTACGGCTGGCGCTGGGCATCTAGGGATAAAAAAAACGTAGGCATGCTACCCGGCCACTTCTAGTTGTGCGGCAGGTTTAGTTCATGGTCAGTATAGTTTCCATCTTCCAAGAGCTAGTTCTCATATATGCTGGGCTATGTTCTCTCGCCATTGAGAATCATGACAGCCTGCCATACAGGAGCTCGAAGGGTTAGTGTCACGCTCGCGCCCAGACTGGTTGGCGCGGGCATGCGGGGTGTGGCCCCACTGGACCACAGACCAAACTTCCCTGGAAGAGGCGCAACTAAGTAGCTTCCTAGGTGTTCGCTGGAGCCTCTGATGGTGAGGTCAGACTTGTGCAATAGGAAGCTACCAGGTACCACTCCAGGGTGGTGTCTGGCTGTGGCTGCTGATCCCACCGGGGAACGGAACATAGACAGGCAAGCGGGCACGGCTGGCACTCAGGCAGACAGGCGGGCACAGCTGGGTCACAGGCAGGCAGACGGGTACAACAGAGACACTGACAGGCAGGTGGGCACGGCTGGCTCTCTGGTAGGCAGGCAGGTACGGCTGGCTCTCTGGCAGGACAGGCAGACAAGACTGGAACACTGGAAGAACCAGTAGGGACCGGTCTGCAGGCTGGCATGTTTAACAGGTAAGAATCTGTTCAGACAGGAGGACTAAATAATAGTTAGAGAAAGACCGCAAGAACGGATGCAGAGCGAAAGCACAGGAGCTAGAGCCAAGAACAGAAAAGCAGGAGGTGGAGCAAAGAGCAGGAGGCGGAGCAAAGAGCAGAAATGCAGGAGGCGGAGTCAAGAACGGGAGAAGTAGGACCGCAAGGAGCGGAGCCAGGTAGAACTGCAAGGAGCGGAGCAAGGTAGAACCACAAGAAGCGGAGCCGCAGAGCGAGAGCTGAGCGGAGCCGCAGAGCAGGGCCACAGAGTGCAGAGCAAAGTCAGAGTACCGAGCAAGGTGCAGAGCAAAGCTGCAGAGAGCAGAGCTGAGAGCAAAGCCACAGAGTGCGGAGCTGAGAGCAGAGTAAAGTCAGAGTGCAGAGCAAGACTCAGAGTGCAGAGCCGAGAGCAAAACCACAGAGTGCAGAGCAAGGTCACAGAATGCAGAGCAAGGAGCAAAGCAAGGTTGCAGAGAGCGGAGCCGAAAGCAGAGTAAAGCAAGACACAGAGGGCAGAGCAGGCCAAAGCAAGACACAGAGTACGCACAGCAGGGAAACGAAACCAAGGCAGGGATATAAACAGACATAGGAGCAAGACTAGGCTAAGACAAAGTCAGGAACCAGACAAGACACAAAGACATGGACACAAGCCAGGGTATGACGCCCCTCTGGGTGGCAGACATAGGCCAGGGTACAAAGCCCCGCTGGGTGGCTACACAGGACAAAGAGTAAGCGAGACAGGGACTGGCACCTCAGCAGCTAAGAACTGACTTAAGTAGCAAGTTGCACAGGCCCCCACCAATGGGTGGGGATGTCTTAAATACAGGAACCCAATGGCAATTGCCCAGGGACACCTTAGCAATGTGCACACAGTCTCTATAAGAAACAGGAGCTGCCAGCGCCTCCCCCCTATGCACACAGACAGAGCATGCACAGAGCAAACAGCAGACATGAGGCACACAGCATGGAGCTGGCAGCAGAAAGAAGTCACAACAAGGCCCAGAGAAGTAAGTGAGTTTGAGTGTAATGCAGGTGGGGGATGGGAGGCCATGCAGTGATGCCAGCAGAGTTGTTACAGTTAGAACCCAGTTGAGACCTTCGGAACCTCTCGTTAAGCGAATAGCAGGTGTGGGAGGTACTGCTCCCAGTCGCATCCTTGGGTCTCAACCAGCATACATAGCATCTGTTTGAGGGTACAGTTGAAGCACTCACACAATCCATTGGTCTGGTGGTGATACACGCTAGATACCAGACACTTCACCTGCATTCTCTTACAGAGAGCCTTCATTAGGCGAGACAAGAATTGGGTCCCTTGGTCGGTAAGCATCTCCTTGGGAAATCCTACCCGTGAAAAGATGGCCAACAGTGTATCCGCCACCTTATCCACCCTAGTTGAGAACAGAGCCACTGCCTCTGGGTACAGGGTAGTGCAGTCTACCACAGTGAGGACGTATTGCTTTCCAGAGCTGCTGGGGACGGCCAGCGGGCCCACAACATCCTCCGCGATCCTCTGGAAAGGCTCCTCCATCACTGGCAAAGGGATCAGGGGAGCCTTAAGAGCAGGCCCTGCCTTCCCCACTCTTTGGTAGGTGATACAGAAGCGGCAGTAGTTTGTTACATCTTTCCCCATATTGTGCCAATAGAAGTGTTGAGACATCCAGGCCTTAGTTTTGCTGATGCAAGAGTGTCCAGTGAGTGGAATCTCATGAGCAATCCACAACAACTCACTCCTAAACTGGTACGGGATGACCAGCTGTCTTTCCCTCAACTACTCCTTTTGGGATTTTCTGGGTACTGTCTCCAGGTATAACTTTCCTCATTTCCAGAGCACCCTCTCCCTATCAGAGGTGGGAGTCTCGGCGAGGTATCTCAAATTCTCCAGGCTCACATCTGAGTGCAGAGCAGCCTGAAACTCCTGGCTGGGGGCAGCCAGAAGTGACGTTAGGGTCCCTTCCGGATGGGGACCCTCTGGGACCTGCTCTGGGTCCATTTCTGGTTCAGTCACTCCTGTGACCGAGGAGGGTCCAGAAAGCAGAATGTTATCTGCGTTTCGGGCACTCAGCCTACGTAGCTGCTGTCACCCGCAGTCAGTCTCCCCGTGGATTCCACAGACCCATCATCCAGCGCTGCTATGGGTTCTAACTCCCCATCCACCCCAACATCTCAGGAGCAGTGCTATATGGAGCAGTTACCTTCCTCTGTGAAACTGGTCAGTTGCACGGCATCACCTTCCTCACGGTTCCCATGCATCTCCCCATTTCCCTTAGCACCATCGCCTGCTCCTGTTAGGGGTTTCTCAGCCATTTCACCCTGCAGAGAGACGTGGCTGAGCACTGCTGCACATGTAGACACATCTCCATTAGGAGATAAATGGTTAGCAGGTAAAACATGCACATTTACATCATCATCATCCTTAGCACCACCCTTGGGATTTTCAGAAAAATGGTTATCAGGTAAATCATTAATCGGTAAAGTATTGTTGGGTAACAAATGCAATTTCCCATCACTATCATTAGCATTAGATTAGAGGGGGGTCAGGGACATAATATGCAACCATCCTCCCCAAATCAATCCCCAATAAAACATCGGTGGGCAAGTTTTTGGTCAACCCCACTTCCTTCACACCGCTCCCGGCACCCCAATCTATAAACACCCAAGTGACAATGGATGCCCCCAATCCCGGTGACAGTCAGGGTTTTCCCCAGAATAAGCTCTTCAGGTTCTGCTAATGTGGGTTGGATGAGGGTTTGTTCAGGCCAGGTGTCCTTGAGGCCTCTAGCGACATGGCCCCCCACGGTGACGTGCCACACATTGTCATAAACCCTCCCAACCGCCCCACCCACCAAAAGAATGGCTGCATTAGGCCTTGGATGAGGGGTTTGTCTGCTTCTCCTTACAGTTGGCATTGAGAAGACCAGTCCTATTGCAGGCAAAACACTTGCGAAGATCGGTGATTAGGTCTGGTGCTGGCAACGGGGATAGGGCCTCCGGTGAGTCTGCTGGTTGGAGTACTGGGGTTGGTTGCAGGCTTACTTCCTCTCCAGCTCGCAGTGACTGGCTTCCAAACTTCCGGTTTACGGTTAGCCTCATAGCGCTGCTTTAGCCACGTCTGTGTGCTCTCGGTCCATCACGAACTGTCGCACCTCAGCTGGGCAAATATGTAGAAACTGGTCTTTGATCATCAGGTCTCACAGCTGTCTAAAGGTGGTCACTGACAGTCCTTGGGTCCACTGGTCAAAGTGGGTACTGAGTCCATGCACCACATAGCTGTTACTGCCGTGTGGGCCACGTTGGAGGTTTCAGAACTTTCTACGGTAAACCTCAGGTGTAAGTTGGTACTTTGTTATAAGGGTCTGCTTGATGGTCTCATTGTCTCCATTTTGGTTTGGTGGGAGAGACGCAAACGCCTCCAGAGTTTTGCCTTTGTGCCCTGGGGTTAGGCATTGGGCCCATTCTTCCACAGGCAGCCGATACAGTCTGCAGGCTTTCTCAAAGGCCCTCAGAAAAGTGTCCAAGTCCACATCCTTTTCTATCACAGGAAAGTGCTCTGGACGGGGTTTAGGGGACAGAGCGTTGCTGGACTCACTGTTTCACGTGGTAGATGGTACTTCCCTGAGTTGGGCCATCCACATTTCATGGTCCCTCTGAGCTTGGGCCTACCGCTCGGCTCTCTCTGCCTCCTGCTGGGCTCTCTCCAACTCCCGCTTTTCCATTTTCTCTTGGTATTGCTGGATCAGCTTCAGACGTCTATCACGGTCATCGGCGGGGAGTTGTTCCAAGGCCAGCTGCAGGTGGGGGTCCAATCCACCCTGGTTTCCAGTAGGGCCAGCATTCCGTGCATGGCCCTTGGCTGCCCTTGGCAGCAGCACCATCTGTGCTGGTGCTGGCTTCTGCATCCACTGGGCTCTGAGAACCGGTTTGGTCCGCTTCAAACTGCACCAGTTCCATGACTATTTGGACCTTGGTTTTGCCATTGGGGTCCAGGCTGTGGTACGTGCATATTCCCATAAAAGTGTCCTTATTCTGTTTGGTGTACCAGTGCTCTCATTTTGCGGCCATCATCACCAAATAAAAGATAGGATAGAAAAATGAAGAGAAAGGGAGGGGGTAATCAAAAGTACACACAGTATCGTCTCAGGACTAGTGAACACCGAGCTCGTTCTCCAAAACTTTTTGCTCAAGAGTCCTTGCAAGAACTGTGCAAGTTTTTAGTGAGAGGAATGATTGCTCAATCTAGATCACTAATGCTCTATGATTCCACCGCTGCCACCATTATGTCATGAAACGGTGTTGTTTGGTTGGCCCCAGTTCTTTTCTGAAGGGGATTTATTTATACCCCACTTACCAGTTCCGGTTTGAAACTTGCAGCTCTCTAGAGCCCCCCTCAGGTCAGACAGGGAACTGCGCCTAGGTTAATTAGTCGCCAGAAAGGCTGCCTTGCTATGTACTGGCTAATGGGCACACTGCAGCAAGAGCAATATAACTACGCCCACTCAGGCGGGAAAAATAATTATCAACGCTGTCCGTTGCTGTCAGCTTCCCCAAAAGCTCAGGACACTTCCACTGCCACCAGCTCCTATTTTTTTCTTTAATAATGGGTCAGGAGCCAACCCAATTAGTAGCAGTGGCTTAGGTCCGAGTCTTTAGGGTACATTTTAGAGCAAGGAAAACAACACTAGCAAATATTATAACTTTTTCTCCAAAAAAGATTAGACAGTGTTTACAAAAGTGTATAAAAGATATTATAAAAAGAGACAATTATTGTACCTACAGACAATTACAAAATAAAAAGGGATTAAAGATGAAAATACACTTACAGTTGCTTAAGTCATTTCATAGCTGACCATGCGGTGCGGGGGAGGTGCGATACATCAAAATGCATCACAGAGCGTCTTGCAGCTAGCTCCCTGGACAAAGACTAGTGCAAAATGAGCTCCCACTATTTTATACCTGTGCCCAAAACCAAGCCACTCCCCTTGTGGTGACCTCACTGGGTGGCTGAATACTCCCCTTTCTGAAAGGTATGGAAACCATCTGTTAAACATATCTTGGCGTATGAACCTCGTAGAAGAAAGACAAAATTATCATTATGCTCAGCATGACATGGGGGTTCATTTAAGTATGAACACAAAGTGGATACATGGCCCGCTTAGGGAGAAATCCATTCCTTGAATTCCATTGGGTTTGGATCCTAGAGATTTCAGTGGTTCATACATCTAACGGGGAACATTCGGAACATGTAACTTGTAAATCTCTGTCACCACCTGGGTTCGTATTATTCATCATGAAAAACACAAATCAGAAAGCGCACGGCTGCAAACAAAAGAGCTCCTGAAGGAGGAGATAAGGCTACTTTCACACTAGCGTTGTGCACTGCACGTCGCTATGCATCGTTTTGAAGAAAAAACGCATCCTGCAAAAAGTGCTTGCAGGATGCGTTTTTTCTCCATTAGCTGCATTAGCGACGCATTGCCACACGTCGCAACCGTCGTGCGAAGGTAGCGTTGTGTTGCGTCAGACCGTCGCCACCAAAAAACGTTGCATGTAACGTTTTTTGGTGCGTCATCTGCAGCATTTCCGACCGCGCATGTGCGGCCGGAACTCCGCCCCCACCTCCCCACACCTCACAATGGGGCAGCGGATGCATTTAAAAACAGCATCCGCTGCCCCCGTTGTGCGGCGCTTTCACTGCTAGCGTCGGTGCGCCACAACGTCGCATAGTGACGTGCAGTGTACGAAGCTAGTGTGAAAGTAGCCTTAGGAGTATAGGATTACACAGAGCTGGCAGGCATAAGAGAAGTGTATTCACCCACAGGCAGCTGGGGGGGAAGAGAGAGGGGTCAGAAAGCTCACAGCGTGTGTCTGTAAAGCCATGGAACCTTCTAGAAGTAAACTCAAAATATGGCATATTTATATTATTGTGACAGGAAGGTTGTCACTGAGGATTTTATGGTATATGCCTCCATCCATTCTCCCATTGATGAGGTGAAGTAGTCCTGTGCCCTTAGCAGAGAAACACCCCCAAAACTTAATGTTTCTACCTCCATGCTTGACAGTGGAGAGGGTGTTCTTTGAGTCATAGGCAGCATTTCTCTTCCTCCAAACACGGCAAGTTGAGTTAATGCCAAAATGCTCAATTTTTGTCTCATCTGACCACAGCACCTTCTCCCAATCACACACAGAAGCATCCAGGTGTTCATTGGCAAACTTCAGATGGGCCTGCACATGTGCCTTCTTGAGGAGGTTGACCTTTTGGGTATTGCAGGATTTTAAACCTTTACGGCGTAATGTGTTAACAATGGTTTTCTTGATGACTATGGTCCCAGCTGCCTTGAGATCATTAACAAGTTTCCCCCGTGTAGTTTTAGGCTGATTTCTCACCTTCCTCATGATCAAGGATACCCCTTGAGGTGAGATTTTGCATGGTGCCTCAGATCGATGTCGATTGATTGTCATTTGGTATTTCTTCCATTTTCTTACTATTGCACCAACAGTTGTCTCCTTCTCATCCAGCGTCTTACACATGGCTTTGTAGCGCCCATTCCAGCTTTGTGCAGGTCTATGATCTTGTCCCTGACATCCTTAGAAAGTTCTTTGGTCTTGCTCATGTTGTAGAGGTTAGCGTCTGAATTATTAATTGAGTCTATGGACAGGAGTCTTTTATAAAGGTAACAAGTTGATTAGGAGCGTCTTACTGGTCTGTAGGAGCCAGAACTCTTAATGGTTGGTAGGGGACAAATACTTATTTCTCACAGCAAAATGCAAATAAATTTATATAATATATACAATGTGATTTTCTGGATTTTATTTTTGATATTCTATCTCTCAATGTTAGAATTAACCTACCCTTAAAATTATAGACTGTGCCTTTGTCAGTGGGCAAACTTACAAAATCAGCAAGGGATCAAATACTTATTTCCCCCACTGTATGTTCCTCTGTGGTTATGTACAATGCAGTCTCTTACATAGTCTATTCTTGTTATTTTTGTAATTCACAGCGTGCTCTTTTATTACATAATCCTTTCGTTAGATATAAAATGACTGCTGATGGAGCAGCCGGTGACCAGGCCAGTCCTTCAGCTCCTCCATTAGAAAAGAAGCTTTCCCATGCTCCATTAGCAGTCATTGCATTATATACTGTATCTAACAAGAGATGACGGTATGTAATAAAGATAGTGCTCTATATAATCTGATATGTAAGGTACAGAGCTGGATATAACAAGAGAGGGTGCTGTGTAATATGGGACGGCAATATACATAATAAAGGAGACTATGTAAGATATATACATGTATGTGTGTGGCTAGATAGATAGATACAGGGTCGGACTGTCCGGTGAAATGCCTGATGGGCCCCAGAGAGGAGGAGGAAGAATAAGAAAAAATTAGGGACGCAGGCCCTTTAAATCTGAAGGTGGCAAAGGCGCGCGGATGCATGCACGTAGTCCCGACCCGCGGCCGCGACCAGGGCAAACACGGGTTAGCGCTGGGGGCCCTGGTCGAACGGGCGGGTGGGATACGGAGCATGGGGTCCGTGAGACTGGGGAGCCCGGTGCCAGTGCTGACATCAGGGCCCCCCCTTCTAATACTCACCACTCCTCGTTCCGACAGCTACAGTGTCTTCAGCACCCTCTGACTCTGCGACATCTCAGGGCAGAGGGTGCGATGACGTCATCACTGCATACTCAGCCTCTCTGTACTGAGCATTGCAGAGCCGGAGAGACTGAGTGTACCGGACCTGTGGTGGGAACGGGAGAGGTGAGGATTTGACTTTTTTTTTCTTTATGTATGCAGCATTATATAGGGCCCATAATACTGTATGGAGGAATGGGGAGCATAATACTGTATGGAGGTGTGGGGGGCCATAAGACTATATAGAAGAGCAGGGAGTCCATAAGACTGTATGGAGGAGCAGGGGCCTGTTATGATCCTAGTGGTAGAGGATCTCAGGAGTTCCAGCTAAGTCCGCAAACACAAAAACCAGCTCATAGGGAAGTGGTAACTTGGCTGACCGCATATCTGATCCTGGTACAACAACTAGAAGTAGCCGGGGAACGTACCTACGTTGATTCTAGACGTCTCGCACCAGCCGGAGAACTAACTAACCCTTTCAGAGAAAATAAGACCTCACTTGCCTCCAGAGAAAAGACCCCAAAGTTATTATACAAGCCCCCAACAAATAATAACGATGAGGTAAGAAGAAAAGACAAACGTAAGAATGAACTAGATTTAGCAAAGAGAGGCCCACTAATTAATAGCAGAAAATAGGAAGAGGACTTATGCGGTCAGCAAAAAATCCTATAAAAATATCCACGCTGAAGATCCAAGAACCCTCGCACCGACTAACGGTATGGGGGGAGAATATCAGCCCCCTAGAGCTTCCAGCAAAAACAGAAATCACATTTTGAACAAGCTGGAACAAAATAAGAGCAAATGCAAAAGGACAAAAATAAGAAAGCAGAACTTAGCTTATCTTGCAAAACTCAGGGACCAGGAGTCAGGAGGAAAACAGACATAGACTGATTACATCGATTCCAGGCACTAGACTGAGTTTCCAGGAAGTCTAAATAGGAACACCCAAGGCCTAACGAACCAGGTGGGTACCAACCTGGGGAAGGATAATCCAAGTGCCATACCGCTAGTGACCACAAGAGGGAGCCAATAAATATAGTTCACAACAGGGGCCCATAAGACTGTATGGAGGAGCAGGGAGCCAATAAGACTGTATGGAGGAGCAGGGGGCCCATAAGACTTTATGGGGGAGCAGGATGCCCATAAGACTGTATGGAGAAGCAGGGGGCCCATAAGACTGTATGGGGGGAGCATGGGGTCCATAATACTGTATGGAGTATGGAGGAGCAGGGGGCCCATGATGTGCTGTACGGAGGAGCTGGGGGCCCATGATACTGTATGGAGGAGCAGGGGGCTCACAAAACTGTATGGAGGAGCAGGGGGCCCACAATACTGTATGGAGGTGTGTTGGGCCCGTGATGTGCTGTATGGCGGAGCTAATTGCAATATCTACCCGCATCGACCTTCGTTTTAACAAGCGAAGGTTGGAGCGAGCCCAGTGTAGGCAGAGGTTTCGGCTGGCTCCCACCTTCACCAAACCACCAGAATCTCCGGTCCAGGCGTCTGAGCCACATGAGACCATGGAGGCGACATGAGCGGGGTCTAAGTCCCGTACCGCTCGTGTACTCAAGGTCTGTCCTGTCTGCCAGCAGTTGGGACATTATGCCATAAAATGCCCCCAGCGGTTGGGAAAACGTCAGCGCCTAGTGGATGTACGAGGAGGTACACTAGACACGGAGACGTTTTCCTCAAATAGTCCTTCAAGGGGACAATTAACATAGGCCCATCCACTCTTATGGTAGAGCTTTGCATGGATTCTGGGGCGGAGGGCAACTTCATGTCTTCTGCCTTCGCTCAACGGCACACAATGCCCCTGGTGATGCTTGCCAAACCAGTGACCGTACGAGTGGTGAATGGGTCAACACTGCCCTCACAGATAACACACCAGACCATCCCAATGTCTCAGTACATCCAGGATAATCTGGCAAAAGGATTCATTAGGAAGTCAGTGTCACCCACAGGGGCTGGGTTCTTCTTCATGCAGAAGAAGAATGGAGAGTTACGTCCCTGCATAGACTATAGGGGTCTTAACGTTAAGAATAAGTACCCTTTGCCACTTATATCTGAGCTCTTTGATAGGTTGCAGGGGGGCAAGGGTAATTACTAAGCTTGCACTGTGGGGTGCATACAACCTGATTCGCATCCGTGAGGGGGACGAATGGAAGACGGCATTTAACACCAGGGACCGGCACTATGAATGGTGATGCCCTTCAGGCTCTGTAATGCTCCTTCCATTTTCCTAGACTTTGTGAACGATATCTTCCGGTATATGCTCACCACCTTGGTCATAGTTTATCTGGATGATATTCTCATCTACTCTCCAGATATAGACTCCCACCGGAGAGGTGTTTGCAAAGTCTTCTGTTGTGTATCCGCTTTTTGAAATACAACTAATCCAACTATGGAGCAAACATAGGAAAAAAAAAAAAAAAAAAAATCTACAGACTTCTTTTTTCTCTCCTTTCTTCTGCCAATAAGTTTAACACAGGCCGGTCATACTGTCATGGTTCCCAATGGCAAGGGAACGTAAGAAACATATAAGTAACGAACGAGCTCTCGGGTGATGGAAACTCGAGTTGACCGTGAGCTAAATCTACCACACAACTAACAGTAGCCAGGGAGCATACCTACGGCTTCCTATATGCCACGCGCCAGCCGGAGGACTAACTACGCCTGGTAGAGGAAGAAACAGACCTGGCTTACCTCTAGGGAAATACCCCAAAAGATGATAGCAGCCCCCCACATGTAATAACGGTGAATTAAGAGGAAAAGACATACACAGTATGAAAGTAGATTTAGCAAAGAGAGGTCCACTTACTAGATAGCAGAAGGATACAAAAGAGGACTTCACGGTCAACTGAAAACCCTTTCAAAAACCATCCTGAAATTACTTTAAGACTCCTGTGTCAACTCATGACACAGGAGTGGCAATTTCAGCCCGCAAGAGCTTCCAGCTACAGAGAATAACAAAACTGCAAACTGGACAAAAGGTACAAAACAAAAGGACAAAGTCCACTTAGCTGATCAGCAGACTAGTAGCAGGAACATGCAACCGAAGGCTCTGGTTACAATGATGACCGGCCAGGAAAAGACTGGAGAGCAAGGCTAAATAGGAAACTCCCAAACACTGATGGAAGCAGGTGAACAGAAGCAGCAAAGTGCAAACAAGTCACCAGTACCACCAGCAACCACCAGGGGAGCCCAAAAAGCGGATACACAACAGTCTTCAACCTCTTACGGGCAAACTCCCTCTATGCCAAGTTGGAGAAGTGTGTGTTTGAGTAGGAGTCTGTTATGACCCCAATGGCGAGGGTCTCAGAGATACCAGCAAGTCTGCGAAGTACAAAAATCCAGCTCATAGGGCAGTGGTAACTGGGTTGACCATATATCTACTCCTAACGCCAACACTAGAAGTAGCTGGGGAACATGCCTACGTTGGTCGCTAGATGTCTCGCGCCAGCCGGAGAGCTAACTACCCCTAGAAGAGGAAAACAAAGACCTCTCTTGCCTCCAGAGAAAAGACCCCAAAAGTAGGATACAAGCCCCCCACAAATAATAACGGTGAGGTAAGAGGAAATGACAAACACAGAGATGAACTAGGTTTAGCAAAGAGAGGCCCACTTACTAATAGCAGAATGTAGTAAGATAACTTATATGGTCAACAAAAACCCTATCAAAAATCCACGCTGGAGATTCAAGAACCCCCGAACCGTCTAACGGCCCGGGGGGAGAACACCAGGCACCCTAGAGCTTCCAGCAAGGTCAGGATACAGATTATATACAAGCTGGACAAAAAATGCAAACAAAAACGAATAGCAAAAAGCAAGAAAGCAGACTTAGCTTAATCAGGCAGGAACCAGGATCAGTAGACAAGAGCACTACAGATTAGCTCTGATATCAACGTTGCCAGGCATTGAACTGAAGGTCCAGGGAGCTTATATAGCAACACCCCTGACCTAACGACCCAGGTGAGCATACAAGGGATGATAGACATACCCAGAGTAAAATCACTAGTAGCCACTAGAGGGAGCCAAAAGGTAAATTCACAACAGTACCCCCCCCCTTAGTGAGGGGTCACCGAACCCTCACCAAGACCACCAGGGCGATCAGGATGAGCGGTGTGAAAGGCACAAACCAAATCGGCCGCATGCACATCAGAGGCGACCACCCAGGAATTATCCTCCTGACCATAGCCCTTCCACTTGACCAGGTACTGAAGCCTCCGCCTGGAGAGACGAGAATCTAAGATCTTCTCCACCACGTACTCCAACTCGCCCTCAACCAACACCGGAGCAGGAGGCTCAGCAGAAGGAACCACAGGCACAACGTACCGCCGCAACAAGGACCTATGAAATACGTTGTGGATGGCAAACGACACCGGAAGATCCAGGCGAAAGGATACAGGATTAATGATTTCCAATATCTTGTAAGGACCAATGAAGCGAGAATCGAGAAGACAGCCATACCAAATCCCCAACGCGAAGTCGGGGACCCACACCGCGGCGGCGGTTGGCAAAACGCTGAGCCTTCTCCTGTGACAACTTCAAGTTGTCCACCACATGACTCCAGATCCGCTGCAACCTATCCACCACGGAATCCACCCCAGGACAGTCAGAAGGCTCCACATGTCCCGAGGAAAAACGAGGATGGAAACCAGAGTTGCAGAAAAATGGCGAAACCAAGGTGGCGGAACTAGCCCGATTATTAAGGGCAAATTCAGCCAACGGCAAGAAGGTCACCCAATCATCCTGATCAGAAGAGACAAAACACCTCAAATAAGCCTCCAGAGTCTGATTAGTTCGCTCCGTTTGTCCGTTAGTCTGGGGATGGAAAGCGGATGAAAACGACAACTCAATGCCCATCCTACCACAAAAGGATCGCCAGAACCTGGAAACAAACTGGGATCCCCTGTCTGACACAATATTCTCAGGAATGCCGTGCAAACGAACCACGTTCTGGAAGAACACAGGAACCAGATCAGAAGAGGAGGGCAGCTTAGGCAAAGGGACCAAATGGACCATCTTGGAGAAACGATCACATATCACCCAGATGACAGACATGCCCTGAGACACCGGAAGATCAGAAATGAAATCCATAGAGATGTGTGTCCAAGGTCTCTTCGGGACAGGCAAGGGCAAGAGCAACCCGCTGGCACGAGAGCAGCAAGGCTTAGCTCGAGCACAAGTACCACAGGACTGCACAAATGACCGCACATCCCTTGACAAGGAAGGCCACCAAAAGGACCTGGCCACCAGATCTCTGGTGCCAAAAATTCCCGGGTGCCCTGCCAACACCGAGGAATGAACCTCGGAAATGACTCTGCTGGTCCATCTAGCAGGCACAAACAATCTGTCAGGTGGACAAGAGTCAGGCCTACCAGCCTGAAATCTCTGTAACACACGTCGCAGATCTGGAGAAATAGCAAACACGATAACTCCTTCCTTAAGAATACCCACAGGTTCAGCGACTCCAGGAGCATCAGGCACAAAGCTCCTAGACAGAGCATCGGCCTTCACATTCTTAGAACCTGGTAAATACGAGACCACAAAGTCAAAACGGGAGAAAAACAATGACCAGCGGGCCTGTCTAGGATTCAGGCGTTTAGCAGACTCGAGATACATCAGATTTTTGTGATCAGTCAAGACCACCACACGATGCTTAGCACCCTCGAGCCAATGACGCCACTCCTCAAATGCCCACTTCATGGCCAACAACTCCCGATTGCCCACATCATAATTTCGCTCTGCCGGCGAAAACTTCCTAGAGAAAAAGGCACAAGGTCTCATAGTAGAGCAACCAGGGCCTCTCTGCGACAAAATGGCCCCTGCCCCAATCTCCGAAGCATCCACCTCAACCTGAAAGGGAAGTGAGACGTCAGGCTGGCACAAAACAGGCGCCGAAGTAAACCGGCGTTTCAACTCCTGGAAAGCCTCCACGGCAGCAGGAGCCCAGTTAGCTACATCAGAGCCTTTCTTGGTCATATCCGTCAGCGGTTTAACAACGCTAGAGAAATTTGCGATAAAACGATGGTAGAAGTTAGCAAAACCCAAGAACTTCTGAAGACTCTTAACTGACGAGGGTTGAGTCCAATCATGAATAGCTCGGACCTTGACTGGATCCATCTCCACAGCAGAAGGGGAAAAAATGAACCCCAAAAAGGGAACCTTCTGTACACCAAAGAGACACTTTGAGCCTTTTACAAAGAATTTTCACGCAGAATCTCAAAAACCATCCTGACCTGCTCCACATGCGAGTCCCAATCATCAGAAAAAACCAGAATATCATCCAGATAAACAATCAAAAATTTATCCAGATACTTCCGGAAAATGTCATGCATGAAGGACTGAAAAACTGAAGGTGCATTAGAGAGCCCAAATGGCATCACCAAGTACTCAAAATGACCTTCGGGCGTATTGAATGCGGTTTTCCATTCATCGCCCTGCCTAATGCGCACAAGGTTGTACGCACCACGAAGGTCTATCTTGGTGAACCACTTGGCACCTTTAATCCGGGCAAACAAATCTGACAACAGCGGCAAAGGATACTGAAATTTGACAGTGATCTTATTTAAAAGCCGATAGTCAATACAAGGCCTCAAAGATCCGTCCTTTTTGGCCACAAAAAAGAATCCCGCACCAAGAGGGGAAGAAGAAGGACGGATATGCCCCTTCTCAAGAGACTCCTTGATATATGAACGCATCGCGGTATGTTCAGGTACCGACAGATTAAACAGTCTCCCCTTAGGAAACTTACTGCCAGGAATCAAATCTATAGCACAGTCACATTCCCTATGAGGAGGCAGTGCACTGGACTTAGACTCGCTGAAGACATCCTGATAATCAGACAAATACCCCGGAACTTCCGAAGGCGTAGAAGAAGCAATAGACAAGGGCAGGGAATCTCCATGAATTCCATGGCAGCCCCAACTTGACACTGACATAGCCTTCCAGTCCAAGACTGGATTATGGGTCTGTAACCATGGCAAACCCAAAACAACCAAATCATGCATTTTATGCAGAACAAGAAAACGTATTACCTCCCGATGTTCGGGAGTCATGCACATGGTAACCTGTGTCCAAAACTGCGGTTTATTTTTTGCCAATGGCGTAGAATCAATACCCCTAAGAGGGATAGGATTTTCCAATGGCTCAAGAACAAATCCGCAGCGCTTGGCAAATGACAGATCCATAAGGCTCAGGGCCGCACCTGAGTCCACAAACGCCATCACAGGATACGATGACAGTGAGCAAATCAAAGTTACAGATAGAATAAATTTAGGTTGCAAATTACCAATGGCGACCGGACTAACAACCTTAGTAAGACGTTTAGAGCATGCTGAGATAACATGTGTAGAATCACCACAGTAGTAACACAAGCCATTCTGGCGTCTATGAATTTTCCGCTCATTTCTAGTCAGGATTCTATCACATTGCATTAAATCAGGTGCCTGTTCAGACAACACCATGAGGGAATTTGCGGTTTTGCGCTTCCGCAACCGCCGGTCGATTTGAATAGCCAGGGCCATAGAATCATTCAGACCTGTGGGAATGGGAAAACCCACCATCACATTCTTAATGGCTTCAGAAAGGCCATTTCTAAAATTTGCAGCCAATGCACACTCGTTCCACTGGGTCAGCACGGACCATTTCCGAAATTTTTGGCAATAAACTTCAGCCTCGTCCTGGCCCTGAGACATCGCCAGCAAGGCTTTTTCTGCCTGAATCTCAAGATTGGGTTCCTCATAAAGCAAACCGAGCGCCAGAAAAAACGCATCAATGTCAGCCAATGCCGGATCTCCTGGCGCCAGCGAGAAGGCCCAATCCTGAGGGTCGCCCCGTAAAAAAGAAATAACAATTTTTACTTGCTGAGCGGAGTCTCCAGATGAACAGGGTCTCAGGGACAAAAACAATTTACAATTGTTCCTGAAATTTCTAAATTTAAATCGGTCTCCGGAAAACGGTTCAGGAATCGGTATCTTAGGTTCTGACATAGGATTTCTGATAACATAATCTTGTATGCCCTGCACACGAGCAGCAAGCTGGTCCACACTTGTAATCAAGGTCTGGACATTCATGTCTGCAGCAAACACAAGCCACTCAGAGGTAAAGGGGAAAAGAAAAAAAAATGAGAGAGAGAAAAAAAACAACTCAGAACTTTCTTTCTTATAATCCCGCTTCTGCAATGCATTTAACATTTAATACTGGCCTGGCAAACTGTTATGACCCCAATGGCGAGGGTCTCAGAGATACCAGCAAGTCTGCGAAGTACAAAAATCCAGCTCATAGGGCAGTGGTAACTGGGTTGACCATATATCTACTCCTAACGCCAACACTAGAAGTAGCCGGGGAACATGCCTACGTTGGTCGCTAGATGTCTCGCGCCAGCCGGAGAGCTAACTACCCCTAGAAGAGGAAAACAAAGACCTCTCTTGCCTCCAGAGAAAAGACCCCAAAAGTAGGATACAAGCCCCCCACAAATAATAACGGTGAGGTAAGAGGAAATGACAAACACAGAGATGAACTAGGTTTAGCAAAGAGAGGCCCACTTACTAATAGCAGAATGTAGTAAGATAACTTATATGGTCAACAAAAACCCTATCAAAAATCCACGCTGGAGATTCAAGAACCCCCGAGCCGTCTAACGGCCCGGGGGGAGAACACCAGGCACCCTAGAGCTTCCAGCAAGGTCAGGATACAGATTATATACAAGCTGGACAAAAAATGCAAACAAAAACGAATAGCAAAAAGCAAGAAAGCAGACTTAGCTTAATCAGGCAGGAACCAGGATCAGTAGACAAGAGCACTACAGATTAGCTCTGATATCAACGTTGCCAGGCATTGAACTGAAGGTCCAGGGAGCTTATATAGCAACACCCCTGACCTAACGACCCAGGTGAGCATACAAGGGATGATAGACATACCCAGAGTAAAATCACTAGTAGCCACTAGAGGGAGCCAAAAGGTAAATTCACAACAGGAGTCCTTGCCTTTCCTGAGCTATATCATCTCCGCCCGGGGGTTGGCCATGGATCCTGCCAAGCTACAGGCTGTGATGGACTGGCAGGAACCCCATTCTCTCAAAGCTGTGCAATGCTTTATGGGGTTCATCAACTATTATCGCCAGTTCATTCCCCACTTCTCAACCTTGGTAGCTCCCCTGGTTGCCCTCACCAAGAAGGGAGCTAATCCCAAATTGTGGTCAGAGGAGGTCTCCAAGGCCTTCCTCTCTATCAAGTCACACTTCTCTAACACTCCCATTTTACATCGCATCGATGTTGATAAACCATTTATCATGGAGGTGGATGCCTCTTCTGTTGGTGCTGGAGCAGTCCTCTTCCAGAAGGATGCTCAAGGTCGGAAGCATCCTTGCTTCTTCTTCTCCAAGACCTTCTAACCAGCAGAGAGGAATTATTCCATCGGGGATAGGGAGTTGCTAGCTATGAAGTTGGCCTTTTTGGAGGAGACACCACCTGGAGGGGGCTCGCTATCCCTTCCAAGTATTTACCGACCACAAAAATGTTGTATATTTACAAACCGCCCAGCGGATAAACTCTCGCTAGGCCAGTGGTCCCTGTTCTTCTCCCAGTTCCACTTCAGCCTTCATTTTCTCTCTGGGGAGAAGAACACTTGTGCTGACCCTCGCTTCCACTCCTTAGTTTCATCAGAGGAGGAGGAAGAGGAGCCTCGGCTTATTGCCCCTTCTGAGAGCCTGAGAACTGTGGCCCCGGTTTCACTAGAGTCTGCGCCTCAAGACTTTTGTTCCACCTAATTTGCGACCAGAGGTTCTCACTTGGGCCCACTCCTCCAGGGTGGGTGGACATCTTGGGACCAAGAGGACATCTGAGCTCTTGGTGAGGACGTACTGGTGTCTGCATATGGCCTGTGATGTCGGAGACTATATTCAGGCGTGTCTCCTGCGCCAAGAATAAGTCCCCTTGACAAGGGCCTGCTGGGTTACTTTACCCCCTGCCGGTGGCAGACAGGCCCTGGGAAATGGTCGGGATGGACTTCGTGGTGGGTTTACCCAAGTCCCGTAGCGGCACCATTATTTGGGTAGTCACCGACCATTTTTCCAAAATGGTGCACTTGGCGCCGCTTCCACAGATACCCTCTGCACGGGCCTTGGCGGCGTTTATTAAACATGTTTTCAGCCTACACAGTATACCAGACAAAATCGTCAGTGATCGGGGTCCCCAGTTTGCGTCTCGGTTCTGGAGAGAGCTTTGTCGTCTACTCAGCATAGAGCTGAATCTCTCTTCAACATACCATCCCGAGTCTAATGGGTTGGTAGAGAGGGCCAACCAGACCCTGGTCACATACCTGCGACATTTTGTCTCAGCCAGGCAGGATGACTGGGTATCCTTTCTACCGTGGGCGGAGTTCGCGCTGAACAACGCCGTAGCTGACTCCACTGGGCAGTTCCCATTCCTCTTTAACTACGGCCAGCATCCGCAGATTTTGGTGCCCATGCATCAGGGTGGCAGACTGGGCTGTGGAGGTATGTGACATTTGGGACCGCACACAGGATGCCATCCTGGCCTTCAAGGAGAGAATGAGGGTCTCCGCCGATGCACATCGGCGCTCCGACCTTTGTTCCTGGTGACTTAGTGTGGCTCTCCGCCCATAATATCAGGCTGCGAGTTGAGTCCACTAAGTTTGCGCCCCGCTACTTAGGACCCTTCAGGCTATGTGTACACGATCTGGATTTTTCGCGATTTTGTGCATTTTTTCGGTGGTTTTCCTCAGACAAAACACTCAAAAAATGCATACACTAAGCATCCCATCATTTTTAATGCATTCTGCAATTTTTGTGCACATGTTGCATTTTTTTCCGCGATAAAAACGCATCGCGGAAAAATACGCAGCATGTTCATTAATTTTGCGGATTTTTTGCCGATCTCCAGCTATTTAATGCATTGGGAAGCTCCGGAAAAAACACGAAAAATCAGCACAAAAAACGCTTGAAAAACTGGCCAAAAACGCACACGGATTTCCCACGGAAAAAGTCCGGTTTTGATCAGGAAATTTCTGTGAATAATCCTGACGTGTGCACATAGCCTCAAGGTTCTGGAACAGGTTAACCCTGTGGTCAATCGTCTGGCCCTTCCTCCTCGCCTGGGTATCACCGACACCTTTCATGTCTCCCTTCTAAAGCCTTTCACATGTCCCAGTTTTCTGAGTCATCTGCCAGGACATCGGGTTCGTCCACGGATGAGTACGAGGTGAACGCTATCATGGGGTGTAAGGTGGTGCGTGGCAAAAAATTCTATTTGATGGATTGGAAGGGTCATGGCCCAGAGGACAGGTTTGGGCTCTACAGCTCATTGCTTCCTTCGAGCATAGTGAGGCCCAAGGAGGGGGGCCATGTTAGGTGCCGAGTTCTCGCTGCTGCACAAGGGGAATCTTGAACCATGTCCGCTGCGGTCTCCTATTCTCCTCCAACCGCAGTGGAACCTGCTCAGCAGAGACGTCGATCCCGGCATCTGGCTCAAGCTGATACTGTGCGCTTGGTTACTGCGGCCTTTCCAGGCTCAGCCCCTGTAGCCAGCACTGATCAGTGGCGAGCAGATGTTCCAGGGACTATGTCCTGCTTTTCCCCTACTGAGCATGCCCACAGGTCGACCTCTCATTGGAGGTCGGGGGTCACATGCTCAGGTCCTGTAGCGGCTCCTATTGGATCACTAGGAATGTCCTGGAGAGCTACAACTATAAAAGGTTCGCATGGCTGCACGGCCATGCGCTAGTATAAATCAGTTTTTGTGTGTGTGTGGATGTATGCCTGTTCTGGGGAAAGCTCCAAATCAGTCCCATCCCTAGTGTTCATGAATGTTTGCGAATGTTGGAGCTGTCTAGTGCCAGTTAGTGCCATCCAGCACCAGGCACAATCTACAGCGTCTATCAGCAGCATTAGCCAGTGCGGCACTGTGGGCAACCAGTGTGCTTACCAATCCCTAGTTAGGCCGGTTAGTGGTGTTCGCCAGAGCTGCGCTGCGTGCACTCAGTGCACTAAACCTATTTCAGTTTAGTTTACTCCTGACACCACTGTAGCGGTGTTGAGCACAGGAGGTCTCGAGGGACTCTGACCCTGAGTCTTGGTGCAGAGTTCTGTGACTCCTTGCTTGCGCTCTCTGTGCGGTATCGCGGCCCTGTGACGCAACAGGATTCGCTTCCTTCATACCGGGTGAAGCTAACCCATGTGTGTTTTCTCTTAATACCACCATATAATCCACCATTACCGAGCAGCAGGTGTCTTCTCTGCAGGGTGGACCCCGGGCTGCGAACGCATCTTATATCGGCTCTTACTTATATTTTCTGCGTTTAGCCAGTCCTAACAGGTGGTCACTGTATTACTTGTACACTGACACCCTATATATATCTCCTGTGTATAATATCAATTGTGATCACTGTATTACCTATACACTGACACTGTATACAGTGCTCCTGTTTATAATGTCACCAGTGATCACTGTATTACCTGTACACTGACACTATATACAGAGCTCCATAATGTCACTGATACTCACTGTATTACCTGTACACTGACGCTATATACAGAGCTCCATAATGTCACTGATACTCACTGTATTACCTGTACACTGACACTATATACAGAACTCCTGTGTATAATGTTGCCGGTGATCACTGTATTACCTGTACACTGACACTGTATACAGAGCTCCTGTGTATAATGTCACCAGTGATCACTGTATTAGGCTGGTTTCACACTTGCGTTTTTATCTGCATGCGTTTTTTTAAAAAAACGCATGTGTGAAAAACGCATGTAAACGCGGTAAAACGCATGCGTTTTTTAGACGCATGCGTTTTTATAGAAAAACACAAGAAAACACAAGAAAACACAAGAAAACCCTAACCCTAACCCTACCCCTAACCCTAACCCTAAACGTGACTGAAATACGTGGCACTGAAATACGTGCAACTGAAATACGTGGTACTTAAATACGTGGCACTTAAATACGTGGCACGTGGCACTTAAATACGTGGCACTTAAATACGTGGCACGTGGCACTTTAATTCGTGGCACTTAAATATGTGGTACTTAAATACGTGGCACTTAAATACGTGGCACGTGGCACTTTAATACGTGGCACGTGGCACTTTAATACGTGGCACGTGGCACTTAAATACGTGGCACGTGGCACTTAAATATGTGGCACGTGGCACTTAAATACGTGGCACGTGGCATACGTGGCACTGAAATACGTGATACGTGGCACTTAAATACGTGGCAATATGACTGTCAGAAAATGTTCATTAAACGGTTAGGGGTGAGGTTAGGGGTAGAGTTAGGGTTAGGGTTTGGATCCCTTTATCACCTTGATGGTGGTGGGTGGCTTTTCAGTGTGTTTTCTGGTTTTTTTCTATAAAAACGCATGCGTTTTTAGCGCAAACAAACGCATGTGCTTAAAAACGCATGCGTTTACATAGACAGCAATGCATTTTTTTGCCGCGAAAAAACGCATGCGTTTTTTCGCGGCAAAAAAACGCGCAAGAAAATACTGCAGGTAGCATTTTTGAAAATGAACGCATGCAGACAAAAAACGCATGCGTTTGAAAACGCGACCAAACGCATGTGCAAAAAAAACGCATGAGTTTTCAATGTTAAATATAGGAAAAAAAACGCATGCGTTTTTTGTGCAAAAAACGCTGCAGACAAAAACGCAAGTGTGAAACCAGCCTTACCTGTACACTGACACTATATACAGAACTCCTGTGTATAATGTCACTGGTGGTAATAGCAGTGTTGATAGTATTGTGGTTTGTATTCATAATCAATATTGTAGTATTCAGTCACTATCTGTTGGTAATTTGTGTCTTGTCACAGCGTGTCAGTATTTCTCCTTGTATGATGAACACCCAAAAGATTCCCTTGATCTATGGAATGAAAAAATATACAGTACAGACCAAAAGTTTGGATACATCTTCTAATTTAAAGATTTTTCTGTATTTTCATGACTATGAAAATTGTACATTCACACTGAAGGCATCAAAACTATGAATTAACACATGTGGAATTATATACTTAACAAAAAAGTGTGAAACAAATGAAATTATGTCTTATATTCTAGGTTCTTCAAAGTAGCCACCTTTTGCTTTGATGACTGCTTTGCACACTCTTGGCATTGTCTTGATGAGCTCTTCGAGAGGTAGTCAATGGAAATGGTCTTTCAACAATCTTGAAGGAGTTTCCAGAGATGCTTAGCACTTGTTGGCCATTTTGCCTTCACTCTAGTGTTGAGCATTCCGATACCGCAAGTATCGGGTATCGGCCGATACTTGCGGGTATCGGAATTCCGATACTTTTGTGGTATCGGGAATCGGTATCGGGATTAATATCAATGTGTAAAATAAAGAATTAAAATAAAAAATAGGGATATACTCACCTCTCCGGCGGCTCCTGGACTTTACCGCCGTAACCGGGAGCCGTTGTACCTAAGAATGCGCGCTTGAAGGGCCTTAGATGAGGTCACTGCGCTCTGATTGGTCCGTAGCGGTCGCGTGACCGCTACGCGACCAATCACAAAGCAGTGACGTCACCTAAGGTCTTTCAAGCGCTTGAAATACCTTAGAAGACGTCACTGCTTTGTGATTGGTCGCGTAGCGGTCACGCGACCGCTACGCGACCAATCAGAAGCTGCGGACGTCTTCTAAGGTATTTCAAGCGCTTGAAAGACCTTAGGTGACGTCACTGCTTTGTGATTGGTCGCGTAGCGGTCACGCGACCGCTACGGACCAATCAGAGCGCAGTGACCTCATCTAAGGCCCTTCAAGCGCGCATTCTTAGGTACAACGGCTCCCGGTTACGGCGGTAAAGTCCAGGAGCCGCCGGAGAGGTGAGTATATCCCTATTTTTTATTTTAATTCTTTCTTTTACACATTGATATGGATCCCAGGGCCTGAAGGAGAGTTTCCTCTCCTTCAGACCCTGGGAACCATACAGGATACCGTCCGATACTTGGTGTCCCATTGACTTGTATTGGTATCGGGTATCGGTATCGGATTAGATCCGATACTTTGCCGGTATCGGCCGATACTTTCCGATACCGATACTTTCAAGTATCGGACGGTATCGCTCAACACTACTCAGGAGTCCAGCTCACCCCAAACCATTTCGATTGGGTTCAGGTCTGGTGACTCTGGAGGCCAGGTCATCTGGCGTAGCACCCCATCACTCTCCTTCTTGGCCAAATAGCCCTTCCACAGCCTGAAGGTGTGTTTGGAGTCATTGTCCTGTTGAAAAATAAATGATGGGCCAACTAAACGCAAACCGGGTGGAATAGAATGCCGCTGCAAGATGCTGTGGTAGCCATGCCTGGTTCAGTATGCCTTCAATTTTGAATAAATCCCCAACGGTGTCACCAGCAAAGCACCCCCACACCATCACACCTCTTCCTCCATGCTTGGGAACCAGGCATGTACAGTCCATCCGTTCACCTTTTCTGCATCGCACAAAGACACGGTGGTTGGAACCAAAGATCTCAAATTTGGACTCATCAGACCAAAGCACAGATTTCCACTGGTTTAATGTCTATTCCTTGTGTTCTTTAGCCCAAAACAAGTCTCTTCTGCTTGTTCCCTGTCCTTAGCAGTGGTTTCCTAGCAGCTATTTTACCATGAAGGCCTGCTGCACAAAGTCTCCTCTTAACAGTTGTTGTAGAGATGTGTCTGCTGCTAAAACTCTGTGTGGCATTGACCTGGTCTCTAATCTGAGCTGCTGTTAACCTGCGATTTCTGAGGCTGGTGACTCGGATAAACTTATCCTCAGAAGCAGAGATAACTCTTCGTCTTCCTTTCCTGGGGCGGTCCTCATGTGAGCCAGTTTCTTTGTAGCACTTGATGGTTTTTGCAACTGCACTTGGGGACACTTTCAAAGTTTTCCCAATTTTTCGGAATGACTGACCTTCATTTCTTAAAGTAATGATGGCTACTCGTTTTTATTAGCTGCTTTTTTCTTGCCATAATACAAATTCTAACAGTCTATTCAGTAGGACTATCAGCTGTGTATCTACCAGACTTCTGCTCAACACAACTGATGGTCCCAACCCCATTTATAAGGCAAGAAATCCCACTTATTAAACCTGACAAGGCACACCTGTGAAGTGAAAACCATTTCCGGTGACTACCTCTTGAAGCTCATCAGGAGAATGCCAAGAGTGTGCAAAGCAGTCATCAAAGCAAAAGGTGGCTACTTTGAAGAACCTAGAATATAAGACATAACAAAAAAGTGTGAAACAACTGAAATTAAGTATATAATTCCATATGTGTTAATTCATAGTTTTGATGCCTTCAGTGTGAATGTGCAAATTTCATAGTCATGAAAATACAGAAAAATCTTTAAATGAGAAGGTGTGTCCAAACTTTTGGTCTGTACTGTATCTGAAAACTCAAATGTAACATATTCAATACATACCCTTAACCCCTTAACGACCGCCGATACGCCTTTTAACGGCGGCCGCTAAGGGTACTTAAACCACAGCGCCGTTAATTAACGGCGCTGTGGAAAAAGTGAATAGCGCCCCCCAGAGTTGGATTTTCTCTGGGGTCTCGGTTGCCGGGGGTAGCCGAGACCCCAGAGAACATGATTCGGGGGTTTTTTACCGACCCCCGAGTTGCGATCATCGCAACAAAAAAAAAAAAAACGCGATTTGCCATTTAATTTCCGGCACCCGGATGCCAGGGGTAGCCAAGACCCCAAAGAACATGATCGGGGTCGGTTTTTACCGACCCCTGTTTTGCGATCGCCGGTAATTAACTGTTTACCGGCGACCGCAAAAAAAAAAAAAAAAAAAAAGCGATGTCATTCTCTGTCCTCTGATGTGATCGCACATCAGAGGACAGAGAAATAGGGGGATTCGGGGACCCTGTTATACTTACCGGTGTCCCTGGGTCCTCCTGCTTCTTCTGCTGGCTGCCGGCTTCTTGCTCCGGTAAGAAAATGGCGGGCGCATGCCCAGTGCGCCCGCCATGATCTGCCGGCCGGCAAAAGAAAATTCTTCCTCTTTTTTTATTTTGGTCACTGTGAGATCCTATCACAGTGATCAAAATAAAAAAAATAGTAAATAACCCACCCCTTTATCACCCCCTTAGTAAGAAAAAAAAAATAAAATAAAAAAAATGTATGAATTTCTATTTTCCAAATAGGGTTGGAGTTAGGGGTAGGGTTAGGGGTAGGGTTAGGGTTAGGGGTAGGGTTAGGGGTAGGGTTAGGATATGTGCACACATAGAATGGTTCTCTGCGGATTTTTCCGCAGCGGATTTGATAAATCCGCAGGACCAAAACGCTGCATTTTTCCTGCGAATTTATCGCGGATGTACCGCGTTTTTTGTGCAGATTCCACTGCGGTTTTACACCTGCGGTTTTCTATTATGGAGCAGGTGTAAAACCGCTGCGGAATCAGCAGAAAGAATTGACATGCTGCGGAATGTAAACCGCTGCGTTTCCGTGTGGTTTTAAAGGCAGCATGGGCACAGCGTTTTATGTTTCCCATAGGTTTACATTGTACTGTAAACTCATGGGAAAGTGCTGCGGACCCACAGCTGCGGAAACGCTGCGGATCCGCAGCAAAATCCGCAACATGTGCACATAGCCTTAGGGTTAGGGTTAGGGCTTGGGTTAGGGTTAGAGCTAGGATTAGGGTTAGAGCTAGGGTTAGGGCTAGGGTTGGGGCTAAAGTTAGGGTTAGGGTTGGGGCTAGGTTTAGGGCTAAAGTTAGGGTTTGGGCTAAAGTTAGGGTTAGGGCTAGGGTTGGGGCTAAAGTTAGGGTTAGAGTTGGGATTAGGATTTGGATTAGGGTTGGCATTAGGGTTACATTTGGGATTAGGGTTAGGTTTGGGATTAGGGTTAAGGCTAGGGTTGGGATTAAGGATAGGGGTGTATTGGGATTAGGGTTAGGTTTTGAGGTTAGGGTTGAGATTAGGATTAGGGGGGTGTTGGGTTTAGGGTTTTGATTAGGGTTATGGTTAGCTTTGGGATTAGGGTTAGGGGTGTTTTGGGGGTTAGGGTTGTGATTAGGATTATGGATCGGGTTGGGATTAGGGTTAGGGGTGTGTTGGGGTTAGCGTTGGAGTTAGAATTGGGGGGTTTCCACTGTTTAGGTACATCAGGGGGTCTCTAAACGCCACAGCCAATTTTGTGCTCAAAAAGTAAAATGGTGCTCCCTACCTTCTGAGCTCTGCCGTGCGCCCAAACAGTGGTTTACCCCCACATATGGGGCATCAGCGTACTCGGGATAAATTGGACAACAACTTTTGGGGTCCAATTGCTCCTGATACCCTTGTGAAAATAAAAACTTGGGGGCTAAAAAATCTTTTTTTGTGGAAAAAAAAAATATTTTTTATTTTCATGACTCTGCATTATAAACTTCTGTGAAGCACTTGGGCATTCAAAGTTCTCACAACACATCTAGATAAGTTCCTTGGGGGGTCTAGTTTCCAAAATGAGGTCACTTGTGGGGGGTTTCTACTGTTTAGGTACATCGGGGGCTCTGCAAACGCAACATAATGCCTGCAGACCATTCTATCAAAGTCTGCATTCCAACACGGCGCTCCTTCCCTTCCAAGCTCTGCCATGCACCCAAACAGTGGTTTATCCCCCACATATGGGGTATCAGCCTACTCAGCATAAATTGCACAATAAATTTTGGGGTCCAATTTCTCCTGTTACCCTTGTGAAAGTAAAAGTTTGGGGGTGAAAAGATCATTTTTGTGGAAAAAATATGATTTTTTTATTTTCATGGCTCTACATTATAAACTTCTGTGAAGCAGTTGGGGGTTCCTAGTGCTCACCACACATCTAGATAAGCTCTTTGGGGGGTCTAGTTTCCAAAATGGAGTCACTTGTGGGGGGTTTCTACTGTTTAGGTACATCAGGATCTCTGCAAATGCAACATGACACCTGCAGACCATCCCATCAAAGTCTGCATTCCAAGCGGCGCTCCTTCCCTTCCGAGCCCTGATGGGTGCCCAAACAGTGCCCTCCCCCCACATATGAGGTATCAGCGTACTCAGGACAAACTGGTCAACAGATTGTGTGGTCCAATGTCTCCTGTTACTCTTGATAAAATAAAAAATTGCAGGCTAAAAAATCATTTTTGAGTGAAAAAAAAGGATTTTTTATTTTCACGGCTCTACGTTATAAACTTCCGGGAAGCACCTGGGGGTTTAAAGTGCTCACCACACATCTAGATAAGTTCCTTAAGGGGTCTAGTTTCCAAAATGGTGTCATTTGTGGGGGGTTTAAACTGTTTAGGCACATCAGTGGCTCTCCAAACGCGACATGGCATCCGATCTCAATTCCAGCTAATTCTACATTGAAAAAGTAAAACGGCGCTCCTTCTCTTCCAAGCTCTGCAGTGAGCCCAAACAGTGGTTTACCCCCACATATGGGGTATCAACGTACTCAGGAGAAATTGCACAACAACTTTTGTGGTCTAATTTCTCCTGTTACCCTTGGGAAAATAAAAATTTTGGGGCAAAAAGATCATTTTTGTAGAAAAAATGTGATTTTTTATTTTCACGGCTCTACGTTATAAACTTCCGTGAAGCACCTGGGGGATCAAAGTGCTCACCACACATCTAGTTATGTTCCTTAAGGGGTCTAGTTTCCAAAATGGTGTCACTCGTGGAGCGTTTCCACTGTTTAGGCACATCAGGGGCTCTCCAAACGTGACATGGCATCCGATCTCAATTCCAGCCAATTCTGCATTGAAAAAGTCAAACGGCGCTCCTTCTCTTCCAAGCTCTGCGGTGCGCCCAAACAGTGGTTTACCCCCACATATGGGGTATCAGCGTATTCAGGAGAAATTGCACAACAAAATGTATGGTTAAATTTCAGTTTTTACACTTGTGAAAATAAAAAAATATGGTTCTGAATTAAAGTGTTTGCAAAAAAAGTTAAATGTTCATTTTTTCCTTCCACATTGTTTGAGTTCCTGTGAAGCACGTAAAGGGTTAATAAACTTCTTGAATGTGGTTTAAGTACTTTGAGGGGTGCAGTTTTTAGAATGGTGTTACATGGTTATTTTCTATCATATAGACCCCTCAAAATGACTTCAAATGTGATGTGGTCCCTAAAAAAAAATGGTGTTGTAAAAATGAGAAATTGCTGGTCAAATTTTAACCCTTATAACTCCCTAACAAAAAAAAATTTTGTTTCCAAAATTGTGCTGATGTAAAGTAGACTTGTCGGAAATGTTATTTATTAACTATTTTGTGTGACATATCTCTCTGATTTAAGGGCATAAAAATACAAAATTTGAAAATTGCTAAATTTTAAAAATTTTCACCATATTTCCATTTTTTTCATAAATAATCGCAAGTAATATCGAAGAAATGTTACCACTAGCATGAAGTACAACATGTCACGAAAAAACAATCTCAGAATCAGCAGGATCCGCTAAAGCGTTCCAGAGTTATAACCTCATAAAGTGACAGTGGTCAGAATTGTAAAAATTGGCTCGGTCATTAAGTACCAAATTGGCTCTGTCACTAAGGGGTTAAGCATCAATTCAGACAAAAGGGTCAGAGTGTTTTTAGATACAAAAAACTATGCTTTATTTTGTTACAAAAAATAATGCACCACAAGTTTAAAATACAGGAAACAGAGCACACACACTAAGCAGGCAAAGAAATTAAAGGGGAATCCACAATTAATTTAATATAAAATCGGCACCTGAAGTGACTAATAAACTAATTAATTAGCCACCGGAACATATAAATATATATCCTAACAAATATTCCACTTGCACAACGAGCTAAAAAATTATATGATCCCATATAGGGAATTCAAATATTGCTCAAAAATGACCAAGGGAGTATATGACAGGGTCTAACACCGAAAGTGCTGGGCTATGCCCTAATTAGGTGCATGTGCACAAAAATCAACCTTATGGTCTCTGAATAAAAATGAGATCAGGACCCAAACCATGGCTACCCATCTAAGGGCAGTCTCACACGTCCAGATAATTCCGGTACCGGAAACAATCGGTACCGGAATTATCCGTGTCCGTGTGCCCCTACGTTTCTGGTGTACATCAGTGTGGCTCACGTGCGGCACACGTGTGCCGCCCGTGTGCCCACTGGGTACCACACGCACCGTGCTGGGTACCACACGTACCAGCATCTGGTGCTGAATCCGCGATTCATATCTTCTATGCAGCAGCGTTTTCTGCATAGAAGATATGAATAATAGTGTTTAAAAGAAAGATCTATCTGTCCCCCGCCCTCCCACCCCCTGTGCGCCCCCCCGCTGTTCTGAAAATACTCACCTGCCTCCCTCGTTGGCTGTCGCTGCTTCCTGTCCTGGCCGCACCTTCTACTGTATGCGGTCACGTGGGGCCGCTCATTTACAGTCATGAATAGGCGGCTCCACCCCTATGGGAGGTGGAGCCACCTATTCATGACTCTAATCGGCGGCCCCACATGACCGCATACAGTGTAAGGTGTGGCCAGGACAGGAAGCAGCAACAGCCAATGAGGGAGGCGGGTGAGTATTTTCAGAACAGCGGGGGGGAGCACAGGGGGTGGGAGGGCGGGGGACAGATAGATCTTTCTTTTAAACACTATTATTCATATCTTCTATGCAGCAAATGCTGCTGCAGAGAAGATATGAATGGCGGCTTCAGCACCATGTGGGGGGACAGCGCTTACTGTAGCGCTGTCTCCTGCACGGCACAGGGACTGCACACGGAGAACTTCCATGTGCGGTACGTGTTTTACATGGACCCATTGACTTTAATGGGTCCGTGTAATACGTGCGCTCCCACGAACACTGACATGTCTCCGTGTTTGGCACACGGAGACACGGTCCCCAAAAAATCAATGACATCTGCACAGATGCATTGATTTTAATGGGTCTACATGTGTCAGTGTATCCGGTACGTGAGGAAACTGTCACCTCACGTACTGGAGACACTGACGTGTGAAACTGGCCTAATAAAGTGCTAAATAGTGCCTATTATAAATTGTCCCGTGACAACATGACTGGCGATAAGGCAATACTTACAATGGTGTCAAATAAATGAGATTTCCCCGGCTTGCTGCCCCTTGTATGTATGCTGGTAATATTTATTTATTTTTACTCATTTAAATAGTGCCATTAATTCCACAGCGCTTTTTAGACATTATTGGCACTGTCCCCAATGGGGCTCACAATCTATATTCCCTGTCTGTATGTCTTTGTAAATGTGGGAGGATATCAGAGTGCCTGGAGGAAACTCATGCAAACTTGGGGAGAACATACAAACTCCTTGCAGATGTTGTCCTGGTGGCATTTGAACCCAGGATCCGAGTGCAGCAAGGCTGCAGTGCTAACCACTGAACCATTCTGCCCTAATATGTCATATTATTCAGTCGCTATATGGTGGTAATATGTGATCTGGTGATGGTGTGACGGTATTTGTCCCTTGTATGTAGTATTATTTGGTCACTATGTGGTCTGGTCATTGTTTGGCAGTATTTGTCCCTTGTATGTGGTATTATTCAGTCACTATGTGGTCTAGTCATGGTGTCGTGGTATTTCTTCCCTGTAGGTGGTATTATTGGTCTTGGTATTGGGGATTGTGTTGTGTCTGGCGGTCATTTGTTCTCTCTGATATTAATTAGAAGATTCTTTATTTCCATTAGAGTTTTAATACTTTGTACACAGCGGTGGAGATGCACTTACAGGGGGTTTCCTGTGGAAAAAAGTAACCACCTCTCCACAGGGTAAGTGATAACGTATTGATTGGTGAAGGTCTGGCTGCTTGGACCCATTCAGCAAAATGTGGAACTTTTTATCCCCATAAGACTGGAGTCACACACAATGTATAAAAAAATTGTCCGATTTTATCTGCTGAGAATCGCACAAATGTTCTCCGTATGGCGATCCGTATCTCATCCGTGTGCAATGCCAGGATGGTTTTTTTTCTCATCCGTATGGTGAGATTTTCTCACACACTTGCAAAATGAGCAAATAATGGCTGAGCCTTTCCTGTCACCTGCCCAATGCCTGAGGATTTCTCGCAAGTCACACGCATGGTCCGTGTGCTGTGCGTTTTTTTCTCGCACCCATAGATTTGCATTGGTGTTTCTCAGCTGAGATCCATGGACAATCGCAGCATGCTGCGATTTCACTCACATGCGTAATATGGACAAGAAAAAAACGGATGATAGGAGCTGCCCCATAGATTAACATTGGTCCAAGTTCTATGCAATTTTTTATTGCATAGCACTCATCCGTATTACAGACTAGTGTGACTCCGGCCTTAGACTGGAGTGGCATGTCCAACTTGACCACTGATCTATTCATTTGCTTAGTGGCTGCACTTGTTTTTTTCTGGAAGCCCCAAAGAGAATGAATGGAGCCGCGGACAGATATCCCACCTGCCACTCCATATTAAAATGGGGAGAAGTGTCCTATAAAGATAAAACTTCCTCATTCTTCCAATCAGTGCAGTTCCTAATGGTTGGACCTAAGCAATCAATTATCCTGTGGAGCCCATGGATCGGTGATAACTTGTTTTAACCAAAGAACCCCATTAATATAAACTACTGTAATTATACATCACAGTTATGGGGGCGCACAGTAGATGTGCAGGAGCTGCCTGTGTTTTACAGCTGATGCTCCACTATAGTGGGGATAACAACTGACAGATATTTGCATATAACTGTGGGCCCCTAGAGTCCATTCCCCTGGTGGGCCCCTGACACCCCAGTCCAACCCTGGATAGATAGATATTGTGGTAGTTCAACAGTTCAACTCTCGTGGCGGTATACGAAAAAATAGGAACACCATCTCTTTAAATCTTTGGTTGGTTTATTATGTAGCATAAACTAACACGAAGGGAAAATAAACACAGCCCTTCAGGCTGAAACAGGAAACCAACAAAAAAAAAGATGCAACTCAGTTCATATGTATTTGGATAACATTTTGTTCTAGAGCAACACAAGTTCACTCTTTTCTCCACAAGATACAAAGAACCACTCTTGATGACCGAAGACTGCATCTAGAGCCCAGTTATTTAAACCCCAGACCATGTGGCTCTTTCCATCATGTGTCTGACCACAGGATTGTGACTTCACAAAGGTCTTGTCAGTACACCGTGGTGCAGGCGGAGATAAGGTGGACATCTCCCCATCGCTCCATCAATGAACACATGCAGCATCACGGCGTATACAACAGGGGGCGGTGCTTTGGGCGGAGCAGGGTATCCGCTGTGTCTAAAGCTCTGACAATACGCCCCGTGGAAACATACCCTTACATGTGGCTCTGTCAACATGTCATGCTCATCCACCTGCGTATGCCATGGCAATGCAATGAACAGTTCACGATTCAGCTGCAACAGTTCCTGACACTGTTGTATCTGGGCCGGGGTTAGAGTCTCTGCAACGGTGACAGCGTGAACTTGCTTGAGCAAGTTCACATTGTTAGGGCTGGCGGAATGCACCAAGTAAATATATATGTTAAATAGGTGCGTTCGCAACATGGGGTCCACTGTGCAGGAGAGAAACCTGCTGCTAGCGAATGGCGGCGCTATATGGCGATATAAGCAAACTCTTACTTCACAGAATCGCAAAGATATGAAAACGCTGTGCCCTGTTAACCTCACAGAGGACCACAGCTACCTAACTGAGCAAAAGCAAAAAGTGGTCATGCAGTCAGCCTAGCACACGAACAACTCCTCTCCGGTGGAGACGGAATTCTAGTGGCTATACGCCAGCCCTGAATCCATACACACAAAACTCCTCACCGGAGGTGCCGGTATTTCAGCCAACCCTGACCACATGCATACATGACCACTAGATAGAAAAGCTCATAACATAGGTTGATACTAGCGCCGTGCAGCCATGCGAACCTTTTATAGCTGCAGCAGACAAGGACCTTCCTAGTGGTCCAATAAGAGCTGCTACAGAACCTGAGCGTGTGACCCCCAACCTCCAATGAGAGGTCCTCCCGTGGGCATGCTCAGTGTGTGTAAAGCAGGTCTTAGTGCCAGAAAAGCCTGCTTGCCGCTGACCAGTGCTGGCTACAAAAGCAGAGCCTGGAAAGGCAGCAGTAACCCTTTGCACAGTATCAGGCTGAGTGAGACGCTGGGACAGACGTCTCCGCTGAGCAGGCTCCACTGCGGCTGATGTAGAATTGGAGACTGCAGCAGACATTGTTTGAGATTCCCCTTGTGCTGCGGTGGGAACTCGACACCTAACCCACATGGCATATTTAGTGCGGCTCCCTTTGGCCTGCCAGATGTACCTTACAATTCACCTCGCTCAGTTTTTCCACCACCTCAAATGTGACTTGCCACATGACTAGGAACTTGCTCTCCACTGTGGGGATAAGCACTAGCATGCGGTCCCCAGGCTGGAACTGTCTCAGCCTCGCTGAATGGTTATACACCCTTGCTTGTGCCTCCTTGCCTGGAGAAGATGCTCCTTCACGATAGGCATTGCTTTTGCCATTGTCTCTTGTAACTGGGCGACCTGATGCTCCAGGTTTCATTGGCAATGTCCAGGAGCCCTCGAGAATGTCGAGCACACAGGAGCTCAAACGGCAAGAAGCCAGTAGAGGCTTGTGGAACATCTGTGACTGAAAAGATCAGAAATTGAATCACATAGTCCCAGTCACGACCATCCTTCTCAATGACCTTCTTTAGCATTGCCTTCAAGGTCTTATTGAAACGCTCTACTAGGCCATCTGTCTGCGGACGGTAGAATGAGGTTCGCAACTGGTCTATGTGAAGAACCGTACAGAACTCCCTCATTACTTTGGTCATGAAAGGGGTTCCCTGGTCTGTCAAAATCTCTTTCGGCAGACTCGTCTGTGCAAAAATATGAACAAGCTCATGGGCGATACTTAAGGAGTTTCTTAGTGGTACTGCTTCAGGTTACAGGGTCGCATTGTCCATGACCACTAAGATGTATTGTGCCGCCCTCATGCAGTTTTAACTAGATGACCCAATAGATCAATGGCAATCCTCTCAAATGGGACCTCTATCACAGGTAACAGAACTTGGGGACTTCGGAAGTGAGTAGAAGGAGCGGTTATCTGGCAGGTGGGGCAGGAATTACAGTACTTTAGGATCTCCTGGTAACACCCCGGCCAATAGAACCTCTGCATTATTCTCTCCTGCATTTTTTTCTACCTCCAGATGTCCCCCTAAAACAAGTGAATAGGCCATGTCTAAAACCTTGCACCAGTAGAGAACTGGAACCAACAGCTGCTCCACTATCTCCCCTCCCCTCAGTGTAGTCACCCAATAAAGTAACTAGCCCTTAACTGCAAAGTGAGGGAACCTGCTGTCAGCCCCCTGCTCTTGAGCAACCCCATCGATCACAGACACATTTTCGAATGCCCCTTTTAAGGTAAGATCCCTCATTTGAGCATAGTCAAAATTTTCCCCGGAAACCACCAGATTAGAAACCTCGGCCTCAATGACCACCTTCTCATCCTTGACACCCCCCAAGGACACACAAGAGGAACTCCTTCACCTCCGTCCATAAAGGAGATTGATCAGGGTTGAGTTGGCTTCTGTCTGAGTCACTTAGCAACCGCACCTTTCTCCTTAAGTCCCAAAATAGGTTAATGTCCCGACCAATTGGGACCCCAATCATGGGGTGTAGTAAGTCTCTCACAACCCCGACCTCATGGGACTCAGTACTACAGTTTGTTTTTTTGTTTTTAAAGACACACTGGCAAAGGGATAGTCCTTGGCACTGCCGTGGATACAGCGGTCGCCCATGTGTTTCCCTGGGGTCAACTGGTTGAGGAGTGTGTCCCTTATCAGGGTCACTAAACTCCCTGAGTCCAAAGGTCCTGACATCCACTCCCCATTTATGGACACGGGACATGACTGCGGCCCATCTCTGGGCTTATGGTCCACACTAAAAGCGGAATAAGAATAATATGAGCAGCCCCTGCCTAGGCTGCAATCCATCTGCTCAGAAGACAAAGGACAATGGGCTGCTGTGTCCAGGACCGTGACACCACCAACAGATCAGGCCCTTACCAGCAGTCTTTTGCAACCCATCAACGGCTCCTTGGGACCACAGACTTTTCCCAGTGGTGGCTCTAATACCTCCCTTTTGGGACTTAAGATCCCGCTGGGTACCTCAGTATGGAGATGTACCACCCCCCAGCTTCCAGAGGGACCTCTAGAACAACTGGTACCTTTCTACTAGGCCGACCAGGTTATCGACATTTCAGGGATCCCCCTGGTCTGTACCAGCCTTGGAAGTGAGTGGATAAATCTGTCTATTACAACCCGATCTACCATCTGGGCTGGGGTGGAGGACTCCGGCTGCAACCATATCTCCACCAGATGCAGCAAGTCGAACATTTGAGAACGAGAAGGTTTATCATCGCAATATGCCCAGTGATGAACCTTTTGCTCTCTGACAGACATAGTCACCCCTGAGTGTGCCAGTATATCAGTTTTTAGGTTGGCATATTCCCGGGCATCTTGTAAGGCCAGATCATAATAAGCCTTCTGAGGGTCACCAGTTAGATATGGGGCCAGCACCTCCGCCCACTGGTCTGGTGTCAGTCTCTCCCACTCCACTACCTGCTCAAAAGCAGTCAGAAATGCCTCTACATCACCCAAGGTAATTTTATGCATCGCTCGTCTTACCGCTTTCCAGACATACATGCCGTTACCTGAATCTGGACTTGTGGAATGGGCTTCCTGTCTCCCACGAACTGCCTCGGCAAGCAACTCGATCTGCTGCTGCTGTTGTCAAAACTGGTCCTGTTGGTGCTTCTGTCACTGTAGGAGTTGCTGTTGATGCTGCTGTTGCATTTGCTGGGTAAGCAGCTTACTCGTCTCCTGATGTGCCAGCTGTTGCTGCGTTGTTCACCAAATACTTAAATAGGTACTTCATCTTGTCTGGCATCTCCTGGCTTATGGCCACCTTAACCCAGGACATGTGATTTGTCCAACGCTGCTACTCATGTTCCCAGAATGTTGCCCGAATTGGAAACATCACTTGTGATGGCTCAACTCACGTGGCGGTATACAAAGGTAAAAAAATAGGAACACCGTCTCTTTAAATCTTCGGTTGGTTTAATTATTATGCAGCATAAACCAACACAAAGGGAAAATAAACACAACCCTTCAGGCTAAAACAGGAAAACAACAAAAAGAAACCGCTGCAATACAGTCCATAGGTATGCGGATAATATCCTGTTCTAGAGCAACACAAGTTCACTCTTTTCTCCACAAGACACAAACAACCACTGGGGAAACCTCTCTCCAGTCTTGTTGACCAAGGACTGCCTCTAGAATCCAGTTATTTAAACCCCAGACCATGCAACTCTTTCCATCACGTGACTGACCACACAGATCACAATGTAACCTTTATCACTGAAGCTCCTTATGACCTTATACAAAAAAAACTGGAAATTGAGTTCCACAGATAAGTGCATACAGTTGTGTGAAAGAGTGTTTGCCCCCTTCCTGATTTCCTATTCTTTTGCATGTTAGTCGCACTTAAATGTTTCAGATCACCAACAAATGTAAATATTAGACATAGATTAGATATCTGAAGTAAACACAAAATGCAGTTTTAAATTAACGTCTTTATTATTAAGGGAAAAAGAAATTCAAACCTACAGGGCCCTGTGTGAAAAAGTGACTGCCCTCTAAACCTAATAACTGGCTGGGCTACCAAACATTTGCGATAACTGGCAATGAGTCTTTTACAATGCACTGGAGGAATTTTGGCCCACTTATCTTTGCAGAATTGTTGTAATTCAGAGACAAGCATGAACAGCTTTTTTAAGGTCATGCCACAGTATCTCAATTGGACTTTAACTAGGCCACTCCAAAGTCTTAGTTTTGCTTTTCTTAAACCATTCAGAGGTGGAATTGCTGATGTGTTTTGGATCATTGTACTGCTGCATAACCCAAGTGCGCTTCAGCTTGAGGTCACAAACAGATTGCTGGACATTCTCTTTCAGGATTTTTTGGTTGACAGCAGAACTCATGGTTCCATTTACCACAGCAAGTAGTCCAGGTCCTGAAGCAGCAAAAAAGCCCCAGACCATAACACTACCACATTTTTCTGTTGTATGATGTTTCTTTTCTGAAATGCTGTGCTACTTCTACTCCAGATTACAGATGTCAGACACCTGGATGTTCAGGTCCGGTGGGTTCAGCTAAACAGTTACAAAAAGTTTGCGTTCAAGTACTAGAACAGTAGTCGGACCCGAACAAACAGTATTTGCCATGTTGTCATGTGCATGAGAGCGAGGCAAATACCACTTCTGATCGGCAGTAAAATCATCACCGCTGGTCAGAAAGCCGCGGTTCTCAGCTGTGATCGAAGGTATAAAGTTTACCTTCGGTCACTGGTGTCAGCTGATGAGACTAAAGCTCCCATCATCCTACACCTGCTGCCAGCTCCTGCAGTGTAAATAAATAATTTAAAAAAATGTATTTTTTATTTTTTTGTGTTTGATACATTCAGAAGCCAGCGGCAAAACATGCGTCAGGGAGAAGAGATGCCACCACTATTTTTTCAGGTAAATTGGACTCTTTATCTTTCTATTGTAATGACTCCTTTGCTCAGTGAATGATTGCTATGCTGTTCCATGGAAACTGTGTTACTGAGCTGTCTGTGTCTTGATTGACAGCGTAGCTGTCCAATTCTGTGATGGGCTTGCTGGGCTGTTTGTGCCCTGAATGACAGTTCTGCTGTCCAATCTGTGAATGTGGCGTGCTCTATTGCCTATTGCAGAAAGACCGTGGACTCATTTGTCCATGGATTTCATCACTAATTGACTTTGTCCAGTGGGAAAACCGTTATTTGGGTGGTGGTTGACCTATTCAGTAAACAAGCTCACTTTGTTCCATTATCAGGGTTACCTAATGCTGAGACGCTTTCCAGGCTATTCATCAATCATGTGGTGAGATTGTATGGCATTTGAACATTGTATCTGATAGAGGGGTCCAGTTTGTCTCTAAATTCTGGAGAGTGTCTTGTAAGAGATTGGGGATTGGCATGTCGTATTCCTCTGCTTGCCATCCTGAAACCAACGGTCAGACAGAAAGGACAAATCAGTCAGAGCAAATTCTAAGGTATTGTGCTACGGCTCAGCAGAAGGACTGGTCCTCGTTCTTACCTCTTGCTGAATTCGCCTTTAACAGTTGGGTTAACCAGTCTACTGGAACCTCGCCTTTTTTTGTAATTATGGTTTTCATCCTCATTTTGGTGAATTCTCAAGGATGAGTTCTGATTATACGGGATTAGAGGTTGCTATACAAAAACTGGGAGATGTCTGGAGAGAGGTTCACAGGAATATTGTGGTGGCCCTGTGTTGCCAGAAACGAAAGACAGATAGGAAATGTTCAGGGGGTACCATATTCAATGTTGGTAATAAAGTCTGTCTTTCTTCCAGAAATATTAAATTGAAAGTGCCATCAGCCAAGTTGGGTCCTAAGTTTATTGGTCTATATGAGATTTTGGAGGTATTTAACCCTGTGGCCTTCAGATTAAAACTCCCTCCATCTTTTCATATTCTTTATGTATTTCATAAATCACTGCTAAGAGTTTGTCCCTTCTGCTTTGGCTCCTTCATCTCCACCTCCACCGCTTTCTGTTAATGACAGTTTTGAGAATTCAAAAGACTGCTGATTCCAGGAAAGTTCGTAATTCCCTCCAGTACCTCATTCATTGGAGAGGTTACAGACCAGTAAAGAGATCTTGGGTCCCTGCTCAAACTGCCAATGCCGTTTTTCTGGTCACGGCCTTCCATCGCAGGTTTCCTGGGAAACCTGGGGGTCCGGTGGCCCACTAGAAGAGGGGATACTGTCACGATTCCTCCGCTCACTGAATGATTGCTATGCTGTTCTATGGAAACTGTATTGCTGAGCTGTCTGTGTATTGATTGACAGCTTGGTTGTCCAATTTTGTTATGGGCTTGCTGGGCCGTTGGTGCATTGATTGCAAGCTCACGGGGTGGAGCCGCATATTCATTACTGCAATGAGCGGTACCATGTGACCGGTCACTACAGGAAGAAGCTGCCAGCACCGGAGAACCAGGGACACCGCGCCAGGAGCAGGTGAGTATAACGTAGTGCGCGATATTCACCTGCTCCACGGTCCACCGACTGCCGCCGCTGCGTCTTCCCCATCCTCTGCACTGATGCTCAGGTCAGAGGGCGCGATGATGCGATTAGTGTGCAGGCCACCCTCTGCCTGAACAGTCAATGCAGAGGACGGGGAAGACAGACCGGCGCCGACAGTGGAACGCGGAGCAGGTGAATATAGCAAGTGCCGGGGGTCTGAAACGTGAGTATGTCTTTTTTTTTTTTCGCAGCAACAGCATATGGGGCAAAAGGGGATGTATGGAGCATCTTGTGGGGCCATGTGCAGCATTATATGGGGCAAATATCTGTATGGGGCCATGTGCAGCATTATATGGGGCAAATATCTGTATGGGGCCATGTGCAGCATTATATGGGGCAAATATCTGTATGGAGCATCTTATGGGGCCATGTGCAGCATTATATGGGGCAAATATCTGTATGGGGCCATGTGCAGCATTATATGGGGCAAATATCTGTATGGAGCATCTTATGGGGCCATAATCAGCATTTGTGGAGCATTATACAGGGCAAATGTGTCTATGGAGCATCTTATGGGGCCATAATCAGCATTTGTGGAGCATTATACAGGGCAAATGTGTCTATGGAGCATCTTATGGGGCCATAATCAGCATTTGTGGAGCATTACATGGGGCATATGTCTGTATGGAGCATCTTATGGGGCCATAATCAACATTTGTGCAGCATTATATGGGGCATATTTTAATATGGAGCATCTTATGGGGCCCATCATGAGCTGTATGGATCATTATATGGGGCTTATTATGTATGGAGCATCTTATGGGGCCCATCATGAACTGTATGGAGCATTATATCGGGCTCCTGATTCAATATGGATATTCAAAAACACTTAACCTACCGATGTCTCAATTAATTTTACTTTTATTGGTATCTATTTTTATTTTTGAAATTTACCAGTAGCTGCTGCCTTTTTCACCCTAGGCTTACTCGAGTCATTAAGTTTTCCCAGTTTTTTTGTGGCAAAATTAGGGGTCTCGGCTTATACTCGGGTCGGCTTATACTCGAGTATATACGGTACTTTTTTCCACAATAATTTGCAAAACTAATCTTGCCAAATCAGACAAGGTGATTTTCTGGATTTGTTTTGTCATTTTGACTATCATAGTTGTGGTCTACCTGTGATGTCAATTACAGGCCTCTCTCATCTTTTTAAGTGGGAGAACTTGCACAAATGGTGGCTGACTGAATGCTTTTTTTTCCCTCACTGTATTTGCACCAGGGTTGCTGATTTCTCCGGTCACTAGAGTCAGGTGATGGGACTAATGCTCCCATCAGCCGGCTCCTGCTGCCGCTAATAACAGTGAGAACAACCGAAAGAGAATGGACACTGAGCATAGATAAATAAAATATCACAAATTTATTAGCAAGTAGTAAAACCAAAAAGTATACAAATAATAAGACACGCAGTTTAAAAGTGAAAGACGACACCCTAGTACCACATCCAAACAGGAGGTATGCAAAATAGTACACTGATGTGTATAAATTTAAGAGCTAATAGATGTATTAACTACGGTATAGTCCTATATAAAGGTAAATTAATCAAATCAAGTCCTAAGTTAGTATAGTATATATACACAAGAAGGTTTATGGGCATAGATTGCACCAATGTATAAATGTTTGCAAACTAGTAGATTTACTACCTGCCATATAGTCCTATATAATGACTAGATAGTCAGAAGGGATCCTATATTAGTATAATATATATATATATCTGTCCTTCTGTCTTTCTGTCTGTCACGGATATTCATTGGTCGCGGCCTCTGTTTGTCATGGAAATCCAAGTCGCTGATTGGTCGCGGCAAAACAGCCACGACCAATCAGCGACCGGCACAGTCCGGCGGCAAAATGGCTGATCCTTCCTCCCCGCAGTCAGTGCCCACTCCATACTCCCCTCCACTCAGCGCTCACACAGGGTTAATGGCAGCGGTAACCGACCGCGTTATGCTGCGGGTAACGCACTCCATTACTGCTGCTATTAACCCTGTGTTACCAACTTTTTACTATTGATGTTGCCTATGCGGCATCAATAGTAAAAAGATCTAATGTTAAAAATAATAATAAAAAAAAAAAAATAGTTATATACTCACCGTCCGTCGGCCCCTCGGATCAGGAACCGGCCTTTCCCGCTCCTCGCGACACCCCGGTGACCGCTCCATGCATTGCGGTCTCGCGAGATGATGACGTAGCGGTCTCGCGAGACCGCTACATCATCATCCTGTGAGACCGCAATGCACTCTTGGGACCGGAGTGCACGAGGTGCATCGGTAAACGCTTCGCCTGGATCCGGGGCCAACAGAAGGTGAGTGTATAACTATTTATTTTAATTCTTTTTTTTAACAGGGATATGATGCCCACATTGCTATATACTGCGTGGGCTGTGCAATATACTATGTGGGCTGTGCAATATACTGTGTGGGCTGTGCAATATACTACGTGGGCTGTGCAATGTACTGCGTGGGCTGTGCAATGAACTACGTGGGCTGTGCAATGTACCACGTGGGCTGTGCAATGTACCGCGTGGGCTGTGCAATATACCGCGTGGGCTGTGCAATATACCGCGTGGGCTGTGCAATATACCGCGTGGGCTGTGCAATATACCACGTGGGCTGTGCTATATACTACGTGGGCTGTGCAATATACTGCGTGGCCTGTGCAATATACTGCGTGGCCTGTGCAATATACTGCGTGGGCTGTGCAATATACTGCGTGGGCTGTGCAATATACTGCGTGGGCTGTGCAATATACTGCGTGGGCTGTGCAATATACTGCGTGGGCTGTGCAATATACTGCGTGGGCTGTGCAATATACTGCGTGGGCTGTGCAATATACTGCGTGGGCTGTGCAATATACTGCGTGGGCTGTGCAATATACTACGTGGGCTCTGCAATATACTATGTGGGCTGTGCAATATACTATGTGGGCTGTGCAATATACTATACTATGTTCCAAGTTATTATGCAAATGACATTTTTCTCGGATTTTCCTAAATGGTCAGTGCAAATGACAGTCAGTCTAATAAAAGTCATCACCCGTTAGAGTATACATCGAATTTTATTGAAGAAACCTCCCAATGATAAAAGTGTAATCTCCAAAATGAATAAAAACTCAAAATGCACTGTTCCAAATTATTAGGCACAGTAGTATTTCTAAACATTTGATTTGTTTTAAAGAACTGAAAATGCTCATTTGTGGAATTTGCAGCATTAGGAGGTCACATTCACTGAACAAAAAAGCTATTTAACTCCAAAACATCCTAACAGGCCAAGTTACATGTTAACATAGGAGCCCTTCATTGATATCACCTTCACAATTCTTGCATCCATTGAACTTGTGAGTTTATGGAGAGTTTCTGCTTGTATTTCTTTGCATGAAGTCAGAATAGCCTCCCAGAGCTGCTGTTTTGATGTGATCTGCCTCCCACCCTCATAGATCTTTTGTTTGATGATACTCCAAAGGTTCTCTATAGGGTTGAGGTCAGAGGAAGATGGTGGCCACACCATGAGTTTATCTCCTTTTATGCCCATAGCAGCCAATTACTCAGAGGTATTCATTGTCATGCATGAAGATGATTTTGTTCCTGAAGGCACGTTTCTGCTTTTTAGACCATGGAAGAAAGTTGTCAGTCAGAAACTCTATTTACTTTGCTGAGGTCATTTTCACACCTTCAGGAACCTTAAAGGGCCCTACCAGCTGGTTCCCCATGATTCCAGTCCAAAACATGACTCCTTCACCTCCTTGCTGACGTCGCAGCCTTGTTGAGACATGGTGGCCATCCACCAACCATCCACTACTCCATCCATCTGGACCGTCCAGGGTTGCTCGACACTCATCAGTAAACAAGGTTGTTTGAAAATTAGTCTTCATGTATGTCTGAGCCCACTGCAACCGTTTCTGCTTGTGAACACTGTTTAAGGGTGGCCGAATAGTAGGTTTATGCACTACAGCAAGCCTTTGAAGGATCCTGCACCTTGAGGTTCGAGGGACTCCAGACACACCAGCAGCTTCAAATAACTGTTTGCTGCTTTGTAATGGTATTTTGGCAGCTGCTCTCTTAATCCAATGAATTTGTCTGGCAGAAAACTTCCTCATTATGGCTTTATTTGCATGAACTCTGTCTGTGCTCTGTTTCAGTCACAAATCTCATCAGAGTATGATGATCACTCTTAAGTTTTCGTGAAATATCTAATGTTTTCATACCTTGTCCAAGGCATTGCACTATTTAACGCTTTTCAGCAGCAGAGAGATGCTTTTTATTTCCCATATTGCTTGAAACCTGTCACCTGCATAATAATGTGGAACATCATTTTTGAGTAGTTTTCCTTTAATTAGAATCACCTAGAAAACTAATTATCACATGTATTTAAGATTGATTTCAGTGATTCATTGAGCCCTGAGACACAATACCATCCATGAGTTTATTTGAAAAACAAAACAATTAAATCTTCATAACACTTAAATCCAATTTGCATAATAATTTGGAACACAGTGTACGTGGGCTGTGCAATGTACTACGTGGGCTGTGCAATGTACTACGTGGGCTGTGCAATGTACTACGTGGGCTGTGCAATGTACTGCATGGGCTGTGCAATGTACTGCATGGGCTGTGCAATGTATTGCGTGGGCTGTGCAATATACTACGTGGCCTGTGTTATACACTACTTGGCCTGTGTTATACACTACGTGGCCTGTGTTATACACTACGTGGCCTGTGTTATACACTACGTGGCCTGTGTTATACACTACGTGGCCTGTGTTATACACTACGTGGGCTGTTATATACTGCATGCATGGGCTGTTATATATTACGTGAGCTGTGTTATATGCTATGTGGGCTGTTATACACTCCGTGGGCTGTGCTATATATTCCGTTGGCTGTGTTATATACTACGTGGCTGTGCTATATACTCTGTGGGCTGTGCTATATACTACGTGGGCTGTGCTATATACTACATGGCCGGCCGCGAACAATCAGAGACAGGCGCAGTCCGGCCAAATCCTGTGTATTCAATGTATTATTCTAAAATCTTCATAAATAAACTACATACATATTCTAGAATACCCGATGTGTTAGAATCGGGCTACCATCTAGTATATCTATATATCTACTATATAATTGTCTAAGGGTCACTTCCATCTGTCTGTCTGTCTGTCTTTCACGGATATTCATTGGTCGCGGCCTCTGTCATGGAAATCCAAGTCGCTGATATGGTCGTGGGCGTTTTGTCACGACCAATCAGCGACGGGCACAGTCCGGCGGCAACATGGCCGCTCCTTCCTCCCCGCAGTCAGTGCCCGCTCCATGCTCCCCTCCAGTCAGCGCTCATACAGGGTTAATGCCAGCGTTAATGAACCGCGGTGTAACGCACTCCATTAACGCAGCTATTAACCCTGTGTGACCAACTTTTTACTATTGATGCTGCCTATGCAGCATCAATAGTAAAAAGATCTGTTACAAATAATAATAATTTTTTTTAAAAAAAAGGTTATTCTCACCCTTCTACGTGGCGCGGTGTCCACGGCAGTGCAAGTGGCAGGTTCCGGTGCCAAGGATGCTATGCGAGAAGGACCTGCCATGACGTCACGGTCATGTATCCGCGACGTCATCACGGGTCCTGCACGCCTGAGCGAGAAGGACCGCACGTAACAGAAATAATAATTAAGTAGCACGAGAATGCATGCGGTCCCGCACTGGCTGACACCACTAACCACCCAGACTTGGGTTTGGAAACCGCAGTGATAGCGCACGGTGCCGTACTGGCGGTCACAGTAATAGATGCTGTTTGTGTACCAGTGTTGGTAACAAGTCGGGCGCTAGATTACAATCATCCTCCTTACACGAGCATTCAAACACAAGGGAGGGGATGATTAACCCCTTAGTGACAGAGCCAATTTGGTACTTAATGACTGAGCCAATTTTTACAATTCTGACCACTGTCACTTTATGAGGTTATAACACTGGAACACTTTAACGGATCCCACTGATTCTGAGATTGATTTTTCATGACATATTGTACTTCATGTTAGTGGTAACATTTCTTCAATATTACTTGCAATTATTTATGAAAAATATGGAAATATGGCGAAAATTTTTAAAATTTTGCAATTTTCAAACTTTGTATTTTTATGCCCTTAAATCAGAGAGATATGTCACACAAAATAGTTAATAAATAACATTTCCCACATGTCTACTTTACATCAGCACAATTTTGGAAACAACATTTTTTTTTATCAGGGAGTTATAAGGGTTAAAATTGACCAGCAATTTCTCATTTTTACAACACCATTTTTTTTTTTTAGGGACCACATCACATTTGAAGTAATTTTCAGGGGTCTATATGATAGAAAATAACCAAGTGTGACACCATTCTAAAAACTGCACCCCTCAAGGTGCTCAAAACTACATTCAGGAAGTTTATTAACCCTTTACGTGCTTCACAGGAACTGAAACAATATGGAAGGAAAAAATGAACATTTAACTTTTTTTTGCAAACATTTTAATTCAGAACCATTTTTTTTTATTTTCACAAGTGTAAAAACAGAAATGTAACCATAAATGTTGTTATGCAATTTCTCCTGAATACGCCGATACCTCATATGTGGGGGTAAACCACTGCTTAGGCGCACCGCAGAGCTTGGGAGAGAAGGAGCGCCGTTTGACTTTATCAATGCAGAATTGGCTGGAATTGAGATCGGATGCCATGTCACGTTTAGAGAGCCCCTGATGTGCCTAAACATTTGAAACCCCCACAGGTGACCCCATTTTGGAAACTAGACCCCTTAAGGAACTTAACTAGATGTGTGGTGAGCACTTTAAACCCCCAAGTGCTTCACAGAAATTTATAACGTAGAGCCGTGAAAATACAAAATCCTTTTTTTTACCTCAAAAAAGATTTTTTTAGCCTGCAATTTTTTATTTTCTTAATGTAGTAGTCTTAGGTAAACTGAAGACCGCGCACACGGTGTAAATTTTTAGGTGATTTATTGAAGCCTACGCGTTTCAAAAGCTTTCCTGCTCTCTTCTTCAGGGCATATAATACATAACACAATATAGGGTGTATTTATACACAGGAAGGAAAGGGAAAAGGGGGAGGGGCACCAGAACCGTTATACTTAACATATAAACATGATTAAAACCAATAAGAGTACATTTAAAAAACATTCTCATTATTATTTATTCATAACCTAGGACACTAAAAAATATTAATAACAAAAATAGATAACTTAAAATGAATTAAAAACAAATCCTGAATAAAATCACAAATAGTAAAATGGAGTATTCGAACCTGTGAACTTCACATAGTAATTCCATTTTGTAGGTAATTCTTGTCATTGTGCCACGGCATACTGATACATCCTTTCCAATTTCTCATGAGCAATACTAGAAACCCCCCATGGGATCAAAAGTAAGTTGTTATTGGAGTGAGGTTTAGTGATTATCACCACACTTTGGTTCAAGATTTTGTTAGGTCATAGAATATCTGACATTACATTTGACCCTCCAGGCTTGGTTCGAGATTTTGTTAGGTCACAAGATATCTGACATTACATTTAACCCTCCAGGCTCAAGGGAATTCAAGGTATATATCCAAAAAACCTCTTTCTTATTAAGTGACTGTGTACGATTGGGGACATGTGCAGGAACATGATCAATAGGGTGAACATGAAATAGTGAAGGATTGCAGTTATGTGAAATGCTGAAGTGTTTGGAAAGACCATGTTTAAGGTAACCTATTTTAATATTGTGTCGGTGAGAATTCATACGGAGGTGAAGTGGTTGTGTGGTCCTGCCAACATATATCTTGTTGCAAGGACAGGTAATAATATAAATGACATAAGAAGTGATACAGGTGAAATGGTGACTGATTGGAAAAGGGTGAGGGAAAGAGGGATGTTTAAATGCTGTACTGGTATGTGCAATGATACCACAGCACCGACAATTCTTATGAAAACATTTGAAAATCCCTGGTTTTTGTGCAGATAGTGGTTTTTTTCGTTCCTCAAGAAGTCTGCTAGGTGCCAGTTTGTTTTTCAGGCTGGGTGCTCTCCTAAAAATAATTTTAGGATGTTGCGGCACCAGCTTACCCAATATATTATCCCCTCTCACTATGTGCCACAACTCATTAATGGATTTTTTAATGAATTTGTGGTCTGTACTAAACCTCACTCCAATAACAACTTACTTTTGATCCCATGGGGGGTTTCTAGTATTGCTCATGAGAAACTGGAAACAATGTATCAGTATGCCGTGGCACAATGACTAGAATTACCTACAAAATGGAATTACTATGTGAAGTTCACAGGTTCGAATACTCCATTTTACTATTTGTGATTTTATTCAGGATTTGTTTTTAATTCATTTTAAGTTATCTATTTTTGTTATTAATATTTTTTAGTGTCCTAGGTTATGAATAAATAATAATGAGAATGTTTTTTAAATGTACTCTTATTGGTTTTAATCATGTTTATATGTTAAGTATAACGGTTCTGGTGTCCCTCCCCCTTTTCCCTTTCCTTCCTGTGTATAAATACACCCTATATTGTGTTATGTATTATATGCCCTGAAGAAGAGAGCAGGAAAGCTCTTGAAAGGTGTAGGCTTCAATAAATCACCTAAAAATTTACACCGTGTGCGCGGTCTTCAGTTTACCTAAGACTACTACTCTCAACATGCTTGTGGATTTTTGTGGAGACCTGCTGCTGCGGTCAAGCACACATGGGAGTTGTGACCTAGGTTCACAACTCAAATAGGTGAGTACATTCCCTGCAAAGGGTTGTATGTTTTTCCTCAACAGTGTGACACATTGGGGGCGCCTTGTGTTTTTTTTCATTTATTTTCTTAATGGTAACAGGAGACATTGGACCCCAAAATCTGTTGACCAGTTTGTCCTGATTACACTGATACCCTATATGTGGTGGGGGCACTGTTTGAGCACCCATCAGGGCTCGGAAGGGAAGGAGCGCCGCTTGGAATGCAGACTTTGATGGGATGGTCTGCGGGCATCATGTTGCATTTGCAGAGCTCCTGATGTACCTAAACAGTAGAAACCCCCCACAAGTGACCCCATTTTGAAAACTAGACCCCCCAAAGAGCTTATCTAGATGAGTGGTGAGCACTATGAACCCCCAACTGCTTCACAGAAGTTTATAATGTAGAGCCGTGAAAATAAAAAATTGCATTTTTTCTACAAAAATCATCTTTTCACCCCCAAATTTTTACTTTCACAAGGGTAACAGGAAATATTGCACCCCAAAATTTAGTGTGCAATTTATGCTGAGTAGGATGATACTCCATATGTGGGGGTAAACCACTGTTTGGGCGCATGGCAGAGCTCGGAAGGGAAGGAGCGCCATTTTGGAATGCAGACTTTGATAGAATGGTCTGTGGGCGTTATGTTGCGTTTGCAGAGCCCCCGATGTACCTAAACAGTAGAAACCCCCCACAAGTGACCCCATTTTGGAAACTAGACCCCCCAAGGAACTTATCTAGATGTGTGGTGAGAACTTTGAATGCCCAAGTGCTTCACAGAAGTTTATAATGCAGAGTCGTGAAAATAAAAAAATAAAAAATTTTCCACAAAAAAGATTTTTTTAGCCCCCAAATTTTTATTTTTACAAGGGTAACAAGAGAAATTGGACCCCAAAAGTTGTTGTCCAATTTGTCCTGAGTACACTGATACCCCATGTGTGGGGGGACCACTGTTTGGGCGCATGGCTAAGCTCGGAAGGGAGGGAGCACCATTTGACTTTTTGAGTGCAAAATTGGCTGTTGCGTTTAGAGACCCCCTGATGTACTTAAACAGTGGAAACCCCCCAATTCTAACTCCAACCCTAACCCCAACACACCCCTAACCCTAATCCCAAAGCTAACCATAACCCTAATCAAAACCCTAAACCCAACACACCCCTAATCCTAATCACAACCCTAACCTCAAAACCTAACCCTAATCCCAATACACCCCTAACCCTAATCCCAACACTAACCTTAACCCTAATCCCAAATGTAACCCTAATGCCAACCCTAATCCCAACTCTAACCCTAACTTTAGCCCCAACCCTAGCCCTAACCCTAACTTTAGCCCAAACCCTAACTTTAGCCCTAAACCTAGCCCCAACCCTAACCCTAACTTTAGCCCCAACCCTATCCCTAACCCTAGCTCTAACCCTAACCCAAGCCCTAACCCTAGCCCTAACACTAAGGCTATGTGCACACGTTGCGGATTTTGCCGCAGATCAGCAGTGTTTCCGCAGCTGCGGGTCCACAGAAGTTTCCCATGAGTTTACAGTACAATGTAAACCTATGGGAAACATAAAACGCTGTGCCTATGCTGCGGAAAAAAACACGCGGAAACGCAGCGGTTTACATTCCGCAGCATGTCAATTCTTTCTGCGGATTCCGCAGCGGTTTTACACCTGCTGCATAATAGAAAACCGCAGGTGTAAAACCACAGGGGAATCCGCACAAAAACCGCGGTACATCCGCGATAAATCCGCAGGAAAAACGCAGCGTTTGGCCCTGAGGATTTATCAAATCCGCTGCAGAAAAATCTGCAGAGAACCATTCTACGTGTGCACTTATCCTAACCCTACCCCTACCCCTAATTGGAAAATAGAAATACATACATTTTTTTTATTTTATTATTTTTTCCTTACTAAGGGGGTGATAAAGGGGGGGTTATTTACTATTTTTTTTATTTTAATCACTGTGATAGGATCTCACAGTGACCAAAATAAAAATAGAGGAAGTATCTTCCTCTGCCGGCCGGCAGATCATCAATGGCCGGCCCGCCATTTTCTTACCCGGAGCAAGAAGCAGGCGGCCAGGAGAGGACACAGGAGGACCCAGGGACACCGGTAAGTATAACAGGGTCCCCGAATCCCCCTATTTCTCTGTCTTCTGATGTGCGATCACATTAGAGGACAGAGAATTACACATTGCTTTTTTTTCTTTGCGGTCGCCGGTAAACAGTTAATTACCGGCGATCACAAAACAGGGGTCGGTAAAAACCGACCCTGATCATATTCTTTGGGGTCTCGGCTACCCCCGGCAGCCGAGACCCCAAAGATCTTCCGGGTGCCGGGCGGCGGGCACACTGCGCATGCCATTTTTTTCCCGGAAAAAGATGGTGGTGCCCATTGGGAGCCACGAGGAGCACCGGGGGAGATAGGTAAGTATCGGGGACCCCATTTCTCTGTCCTCCGACGTGCGATCACATCGAAGAACTGAGAAATCAAATGGCAAATCGCGTTGTTTTTTGTTGCGACCGCCGGTAAACGGTTAATTACCGGCGATCGCAACTCGGGGGTCGGTAAAAAAACCCCGAATCATGTTCTCTGGGGTCTTGGCTACCAACGGCAACCGAGACCCCAGAGAAAATCCGACTCTGGGGGGCGCTATTCACTTTTTCCACAGCGCCGTTAATTAACGGCGCTGTGGTTTAACTACCCTTAACTGCCGCCGTTAAAAGGCGTATCGGCGGTCATTAAGGGGTTAAAGAGTGACTTTCACTCACAACACACACATGTAAACACGTGTATACTAGCGCATGGCCGTGTGGTCATGCAAACCTTTTATAGCTGCAGCAAGTTCAGGACCTTCCTAGAGGACCAATGAGAACTGCTACAGTAACTGAGCAACTTCAGGACCTTCTTGGAGGACCAATAGGAGCTACTGCAGTACCTGAGCATATGACCCAGACCTCCACTGAGAGGTCTTCCATTGGGCATGCTCAGAAGAGGAAAAGCAGGACTTAGTCCCAGAGACGTCTGCTCGCCGCTGATCAGTACAGGCTACAATGGCAAAGCCTGGAAAGGCAGCAGTAACCCTTTGCACAGAATCAGACTGAGTGAGACACTTGGACCGACATCTCCGCTGAGCAGGCACCACTGCAGCTGATGCAGAATGAGAGACCGCAGCAGACATGGTTTGAGATTCCCCCCTGTGCAGCGGCAGGAACTCGACTCCTAAGGCCGGTTTCACATGTCAGTGGCTCCGGTACGTGTGGTGACTAGGGTTGAGTGAAACGGATCGGTCAATTTCATAAGTCGCCGACTTTCGGCAAAGTCGGGTTTCGTGAAACCCGAGCCGATCCCAGCGTGGGATCGGCCATGCGGTCGGCGATCTTCGCACCAAAGTTGCGTTTCGTATGACGCTGTTACCGCCATTTTTTCAGCCTATGAAGGAGTGTGGGCAGCGTGATGACATAGGTCTTGTCTTGCTTTCTGCGGCGTCACAGGGGGTGGGGGTATGAACGCCATCTTACCGTTTTGGATGTAGCGATTTACACAGTCCGAGGAATGTACTGATTTACACTCTGTCCGAGGAGGGAGAGGGAGAGGGAGGGAGAGAGAGGAAAAAAAAAACCCCATTGACTTGCATTGGGTTTCGTGTTTCGGTCGGTCCCCCGACTTTTCGCAATAATCGGCCGATTTCACACGATCCGACTTTCCAGACAGTCGGGTTTCACGAAACCCGACTCGATCCTAAAAAAGCAAAAGTCGCTCAACCCTAGTGGTGACAGTTTCTCATGTACCGGAGACACTGACTCACGTAGACACATTAAAATCAATGTGTCTCTGCACAGTGTTCGCTGGAGAGAAGGAATGAAAAATCATTGTTTTTTTTATTTTTTTTTGGTGTTTAAAATAAAGATCCTTGTCACCACGCACCTCCCACCCCCTGGAAATAAAATACTCACCGGGCTCCCTCGATGCTTCCTCTCAGTGCCGCAGCTTGTCCTGTATGAGCGGTCACGTGGTGCCGCTCATTACAGTGATGAATATGCGGCTCCACCTCCCATAGGGGTGGAGCAGCATATTCATCACTGTAATGAGCGGTACCACGTGACCACTCATACAGGAAGAAGCTGCGACGCTGAGGGGAAGCATCGAGGGAGCCAGGTGAATATTTTATTTCCAGCGGGCGGCGCACAGGGGGTGGGAGGGGGTGTGGTGACAAGGATCTTTATTTTAAACACAAAAAAAAATAAAAAAACAATGATTTTTCATTCCTTCTCTCCAGCGAACGCTGCTGGGAAGGAATGAATTCCGGCTTCAGCACCAGATGCAGGGGACAGCGCTTATCTCTAGCGGTGTCTCCAGCATGGTCCGTGTGGTACCCAGTCGGCACACGGGCGGTATACGGCTGCCGCACGTGTGCCACACTGATGTGCCACGTGAGCACACGGACAACTCCGGTACCGATTTTTCCGGTACCGGAATTATCTGGACGTGTGGGACAGGCCTAACACCAAGCTGTTCAGGCTTGAGAGCCAACTACCAATTAAGTAAATCAGGTGATGTGCATCTCTGTAATGAGGAGGGGGTGTTGCCTAATGGCATCAAAACCCTATATAAGGTGTGCTTAATTATTAGGCAACTTCCTTTCCTTTTGCAAAATGGGTCAGGAGAGAGATTTGACAAGCTCTGAAAAGTCCAAAATTGTGAGATGTCTTGCAGAGGGATGCAGCAGTCTTGAAATTGCCAAACTTTTGAAGAGCGATCATCAATCAAGCGTTTCATGGAAAATAGCCAACAGTTTGGCAAGAAGCGTGTTGGGTAAAAAAAAAAAGGCACAAAATAACTGCCCATGAATTGAGGAAAATCAAGCGTGAAGCTGTCAAGATGCCATTTGCCACCAGTTTTGCCATATTTCAGAGCTGCAATGTTACTGGAGTAACAAAAAGCACAAGGTGTGCGATAATCAGGGACATAGCCAAGGTACGGAAGGTTGAAAAACGACCACCTTTGAACAAGAAACATAAGATAAAACGTCAAGACTGGGCCAAGAAATATCTTAAGACTGACTTTTCAAAGGTTTTATGGACTGATGAAATGAGAGTGACTCTTGATGGGCCAGAGGCTGGATCAGTAAAGGGCAGAGAGCTCCACTCCGACTCAGATGCCGGCAAGGTGGAGGTGAGGTACTGGTATGGGCTGGTATCAAAGATGAACATGTGGGACCTTTTCGGATTGAGGATGGAGTGAAGCTGAACCTCCCAGATCTACTGCCAGTTTCTGGAAGACAACTTCTTCAAGCAGTGGTACAGGAAGAAGTCGGTATCGTTCAAGAAAAACATGATTTTCATGCAGGACAATGCTCCATCACATGCCTCCAACAACCCCACAGCGTGGCTGGCCAGTAAAGGTCTCAAAGAAGAAAAAATAATGACATGGCCCCCTTGTTCACCTGATCTGAACCCCATAGAGAACCTGAAGTCCCTCATAAAATGTGAGATCTACAGGGAGGGAAAACAGTATACCTCTTGGAACAGTGTCTGGGAGGCTGTGGTGGCTGCTGCACGCAATGTTGATCGTAAACAGATCAAGCAACTGACAGAATCTATGGATGGAAGGCTGTTGAGTGTCATCTTAAAGAAAGGTGGCTATATTGGTCACTCATTTTTTGGGGGGTTTGTTTTTGCATATCAAAAATGTTTTTCTAAATTTTGTGCAGTTATATTGGTTTACCTGGTGAAAATAAACAAGTGAGATGGGAATATATTTGTTTTTTATTAAGTTGCCTAATAATTCTGCAAAGTAATAGTTACCTGCACAAACAGATATCCTCCTAAGATAGCCAAATCTAAAAAAAAAACCACTCCAACTTCCAGAAATATTAAGCTTTGATATTTGAGTTTTTTAGGTTGATTGAGAACATAGTTGTTGATCAATAATAAAAATAATCCTCTAAAATACAACTTGCCTAATAATTCTGCACACAGTGTAGATGCACCAATTCTGGTGCTTTGCCTGGCTCTTCCCACTTACCCTGTAGCGGTGGCAAGTGGGATTCATATTTGTTGGGTTGATGTCACCTTTGTATTGTCAGATGACATCTAGCCCACGGATTAGTAATGGAGAGGTGTATATAAGACACCGTGTGGTCACACGGTCACATGAAGGCGATGGTGGGAAAGTTTCACAAGAGGTGGATGATGACACAATTGCCAGAAAGTCAGGAGGATGAGCAGGGTGCTAATGTGGAAGACGAGGTGGTGGATGACATAGTGATTAACCCAACCTGGCAGGAGGACATGCAGAGCGAGGACAGCAGCACACATGGGGAAGGAGGCATAGCACCCCAACAGGCAGGAAGAAACAGTGTGGTGGCCGCAGACAGAAGGCATGCATCCTTTCCCCATAACCCCAGCATGTCGGAAGTTGCCATTCCAACTGTTAGATCTTCCCGAGTCTGGTTAGTTTTTAAGGACTATGATGACAAACCCAAACAGGCCATTTGCAGCACCTGCCATGCCCACATCAGGAGGGGTAGCAAAACTACCAGCCTGATCACCACCAGCATGATCAGGCACATGGCAGCAAAGCACCCGACTTTGTGGGCCGAACCCCAGGCTCATCAAACACTGTCTGCAGGTGACACCACTGCTTCATCCACTGTTTTGCGCACAAGCCAAACCCCAGTCCACGGTGCATGCGAAGATGCCTCAGGCCCTGCACCTGTTGATGCCCACAGTCAATTAGCACCATCATCAAGCCCGTCCACATCCTTGTCACAGTGCAGCCTTCAGTTGTCTACACCCCAGTCATTGTAACGCAAGAGGAAATACGTAGCCAACGCCCGACAGGCCACAGTACTAAATTCTCACATTTCTCATCTGCTTGCATGCAAAATGTTGCCTTTTTGGCTCACTGAGCTGCCACTATTTCTCCCGGTGTGCCGTACCATCATTACACCAGCACGTGTCTCACAACATTACCCCTGCTCTCAACAATGCTGTTATTGGGAGAGTTCACCTAACCACGGACACGTGGACAAGTGCTTGCAGGCAGGGACAGTACATCTCACTAACGGCACACTAGGTTAACATAGTGAAAGCCGGGACCCACTCAGACCTTGAAATAGAACAAATCCTCCAGACCCCAAGGATGGCGGGCCCTATGTCATTCAGGGTTGCCCACACAGTCTACAGCTCCTCCACCTCCTCCTCTTCAGCTTCCATCTCTGAAATGAGCATATCAGTCAGAAGCTGGAAGCATTGCCTCAGCCAAGCAGAACCAGGCTATGCTGAAGCTAATCTGCTTAGGTGACAAACCGCACAATGCTGAAAAGTTGTGGACAGCGCTGAAAGCAGTCAGATTTTTGGCTGACACCGCTGAACCTACAGCCAGGCATGGTTGTGTGTGACAATGGCCGGAACCAGGTGGCGGCTCACACACGTACCTTGCCTGGCCCATGTGCTTAACCTCTTCGTTCAACATTTTCTCAAAAGCTACCTGGAGCTGCTAGTGAAAGTACGCCACCTGTCAGCTTATTTTAGAAAGTCAGCTACAGCTTTAGCCGCACTTGCCGTGCTTCAGCAGCGTTTGCTGATTCCAGCTCACCGACTGGTGTGTTATGTCTCCTCACATTGGGACTCTGCATTGCATATGTTGGAAAGGATTTGTAAGCAGAAGAGGGCAGTTGTTGACTACCAGCATCAACAAGGCCATCGTTATTCAGTTCAGACTCCACACCTAAGACCTAAACTTTGAGGACTGCACCAAGATGGTGAGCGGGGATGACGCCATAATTCATCACCATGCCGCATCCCTGCATTCTGAAAACCTCTCTGCTCACAATTAAAGAGGATGCATTGCAGGCATAGCACAAGGATATGGAGCGAGGAACCATAGAGGGTGATTACACACAGCCCAGCCTCATGTCGTCCCAATGTGGATTGGTAGACATTGAGGAAGAGGAGGAGGAACAGGAGTTACTTTTATGTCCTATAGACGGTACTACAAACACAGCTGTCATACAGTCTGTTCAGCGGTGATGGCCTGAGGACAGGGCGGAAGAGGATGAGGATGAGGACAGCATGGTCAGTCATCCTGTTGGTGAGGACATGGAAGTCTTGCCTGTTAGCACTCTGGCATACATGGCTGACTTTATGTTGTGCTGCATTTCCCGTGACCCTCGCATTATTAAAATTTTTGGTGACACTCATTACTGGTTGGTGACACTTCTAGACTCATGCTACAAGGAGAACTTTCAATCTCTTCTTTCAGAGGCAGACAGGTTTACTAAAATGGTGTAATACAAGAGGGCCCTTGTTGCGGAATTACTAAAAAAATTCCCATCAGACAATGCTGGGAGCCGACGTCAGAGTTTGTTGAACAACCAAGGAGTATAGGCGAGAGAGACAAAAGTACAATCCAACACAGGCAGGGGAACAATGGCAAAGTTCTGGGACAGTTTTTTCAGACCCTCCGATCGCGCCGACACAGAGGCAAGGGGTGCTGTCACAAGAAGTGCCATGAGTGACGGCTGTGAGGTATCTGGATTAGGGGAGAAAGACCTGCCCCCATGGCTATTTCACGGTATGAGGGACAAATTTAAAAAACGATTCTTTCAGCAATGCCAGGAACAAGAACTAAAAGAGCCACCCTGTCAGAGTGCAGCATTAGCGCAGCACAAGGTGGCTCTTTTAGTTACAAACGCCTGGTGGGGGTGACAGGTTCCCTTTAAATTGGACCTATTTTTTAATGAGGCCTTCCTCCACGTCTAATCATCCACCGCCACTAGATTACCAGGGTTAACGTATTCCGTGCTGCTACAGCCAGTCTATTTTTTGTCAAGGGTATCTACTATCCCCATAAAAAAATTTTTTAAAAATGTACCCCCCATGGGGAAATGTTTGTTAGCCCATATACTTACTGTATGGGCATTACAAGTTTAGGATACCCACTCCTTTAAATTGGGCCTATTTTTTAATGAGCCCTTCCTCCATGTCTCATCATTCACCACCACTAGAACACCAGGGTGAACATGCTCTATGCTGCTACAGCCAGTCTATTTTTTGGCAAAGGTGTCTATGATCCCCATAAAAAAAAATGTAAAAAAATGTACCCCCCATGAGGAAATGTTTGTCAGCCCATATGGGCATTACGGGTCTAGGAGACCTGCTCCTTTGTAATGGGACAGTATTTTTATGAGGTCCTCCTCCATGTTTCTTCCAAGGGGGATTGGGGTACTTGAAAATTTGGGTCAAGGTGGCCCTTGTATTCAATGCAGAAGGAAACAGTATGGCAGGACCAACTGAAGAATGTGAAGTGGGTTTTCCTGTGGCCATCCAGTATCTGGGTTTAAAGGCTTCTTGGGATTCATATGACTTGGTAGCAGGGCAGGCCTTGCAGTCAATGCATATAAAAACAGTATGGGAGTACAAAATGAATAATGGGAAGTGGATTTTCCTGTAGCCATCCTGTACCTGGGTTCAAAGGCTTATTAGGGTCCATATGACTTGGTAGCAGGGCAGGCCTTGCAATTGAAGCATAAGAAAACAGTATGGGAGTACAAAATGAATAATGTGAAGTGGATTTTCCTGTGGCCATCCAGTATCTGGGTACAAAGGATTCTTGGGGTGCATATGACTTGATAGCAGGGCAGGTCTTGCATTCAATGCAACATTTTTTCAGGAAGCCCTCCTGTACCTCTCGTGAAAGGGGTATTGGGGTGCGTCATAATTCTTTGCAGCCCAGCCACTCACTGCATAGGCAATAACAGAATAGGAGACCCACTTTTTTATAATGGCCCTTTACGAATATTAATGCCTCCTGATGCCCCTCTAAAAAATAGGCTTTGTGACTTTAAGAGTCCCTCCTTCATAAATGAAACAAGATGTGTCTCCTTATGTGTCACATGCCACATGGACAGCTAGGGTTGTTAAATGTTACAGTGACATTTCCCAGTGAAAGCATTTGTATTGGTTGAAAGCAATGTTAAAGTAGAAAAACATATCAAAAACACTGCGTGTGAACATAGCCCAAGTGGTGGAGGAACATTTTGGTCTGGGCTTAATTATTTTGCCTTATATACAAGTCATTACTCTGGAAAGAATGTACCTTAACATATTTCCCAGCAAAATCTATTTTGGTTTTCTTTTTGTATGTTTTTTGGTGCACCTGTAAAAATGGCTTGAAACTCTGACAACATTGCTTACAGCTGTGACCTAGGAGTTAGAAATGCTTCCAGTGGCAATCCCCATGATGTTCCCATGTCATGTGAGCAGTGTTTCCATAATTTTCATATGTTTTTAGACTTTCAAAGGACCCCCGGGGGGGGGGGGGGGGGATCGTGGTAAAAATACTCAGGTTTCCCATAGACTTACATTGGGCTCTATGCTCGGGTCGAGTACGCGAGTATTCCAATTTGCTCAACCCGAGCAACGAGCACCCGAGCACTCTAGTGCTCGCCCATCACTAATCAAGATGTTTTCTGACAAAACTGAGATTTGCCTTTATGCTCTTATTGCTCAGCAGTGATCTTCATCTTGGAATCATGCCATGCAGGCCATTTTTACCCACTCTCTTTCTTTTGAAGTCATGAATGCTGACATTAACTGAGGCAAGAGAGGCATGCAGTTCTTTGGATGTTGTTGTGGGTTTTTTGTGACCTCTTAGATGAGTCGTCTGTGCGCTTTATGGATAAAAACTCTAGCTGGAATCCCAAAGCTTTAGAAATGGCTTTAATAATAATAATCTTTATTTTTACATAGCGCTAACATATTCCGCAGCGCTTTACAGTTTGTACAGTTTGCACACATTATCATCTTTATAACTTTTAACAAACTGATAGATCTCAATTACCTTGTTTCTCATTTGATCCAGAATTTCTTTGGACTGCGGCATGATGTCTTGCTTGTGAAGATCTTTGGGTCTACTTCACTTTCTCAGGGAAGTCCTATTTAAGTTATTTCTTGATTGAAAACAGGTGTGGCAGTAATCAGGTCTGGGTGTGGATAGGGAATTTGATCTCAGCTTCCCAAAGATGTGATAAACCACAGTTAATTTATGTTTTAAGAGGGAGCAATTACTTTTTCACATAGGACCTTGTAAATTTGAATTTCTTTTTCTTTTAACCCCTTATTAATAATGGACGTACTCAGTACTTCACGGTCGGCTGGTATTTACCAACCTTAGACGTGCTGAGTATGTTCTGTTGATTTTAAAATCACTGCTGGATGTCAGCAGATTCTCACAGCTGTAACCTGGCAGTCAGTGCAGCAGCGGTGCACACACTGATCTCGGCATTTTAAACCCCTAAATACTGCGATTGCTAGCGATTTCAGCATTTAGCAGGCATGCAGAGGGAGGGAGCGCCCACTGTACCCCGATCCGCTCTCCTGCAATGTCATAGCGGAGGCCCGATTGTTGCTATGGTGACCTGACATCATCATGATGACATCTGGGTCACTAGGCTAGGACAAGCCTCTCTCTAACCATGCATAATGCACAGTCTCAAAGGCTTGTGTCAGTGCAGCAATAACAGTGATAATCCTTTGGAATGCTCATGCATTCCAATAGACTATAACTGCAATCAGGCTTGTGAAAGTGAAATTCCCATACTAGGAGAAAGTAAAAAAGTAAAAAAAAAAAAAAAAAAGAAGTTTAACAAAATTTTAAAATAATATTTACAAAAAATCAGAAAATAATAATAGTAAAAAATATAGATGCACTGATATTTTTTTTTTTACATAAAAGTAGAAAATTAAGAGTAAACGTATGATACACCCCATTAAACTGTCCCACTAGATCAGGGGTCCCTAACCTGTAGCTCGGGAGCCACATGTGGCTCACGGCCCCATGAATTGTGGCTCGCGGCCCCATGAATTGTGGCTCGCGGCTGTCTGCCAGCTTGATGCATTAGCCCCAGGTCTAGCAAACGAGTATGAATCACACATCTCAAAATGGTGAATATTGTGAGCAGCTCTGCACAGAAGAGCAGATTTGGATGCACATAGGTTTAGAGATAATTTAACTATGGTAAGCTGGAGACAGGATGATATTACCTATCAGAAGAGACACTTGAAGCTGGATGCAACAGTGTGTTGGGAGAATTTTGAATGGGGGTATTGTTGGAACCCCTGGATCTTGGTAAACTGCTTCTGGGTGATTTATGTGGAAAAGTTTTCGTTATCATTATACCAGTAAAGGGGTCTTTGGTAGCCATACCTTTGAGGTGAGTGGGAACTGGATGTTGCTCTCAAGGTCAGAAAGGTTGGGGACCACTGCACTAGATAAACCCTTTCAGTGTACATCATAAAAAAATAAAAAACAGGGTGAAACAATGCTTCATCATATCGTCAAACAAAAAGTGGAATAAAACGCGATCAAAGAGACAACTGTAAATACAAATGGTATCTCTGAAAACGTCATCTTGTCCTGTAAAAAACAAGCCACCATACAGCTCCATCAGTGGAATAATAAAAAAGTTATAGCTCTCATAATTCAGCGATGGAGAAATAATGATTTTCTCTATTAAAGTTTTTACTATGTAAAAGTGCAAAAACATAAAAAAGATATAAATGACCAGAAAAATTAAGTTGTCACTTTATTCACTTATTACGCACAAGGAATGGCGTGAAAAAAAAATAAACACAATTCTTCACCTGCTGTTGATTTTTCATTCTGCATCCCAAAGATTGCAGTAAGGCTCAGTTCACATTTATCCACCGATCTAAGCTAAGCACTGTCACCGGGGTTTCAGTGTATTTCTCTGAAATACATGATTCAAATGGAATCCCCGATGTAAGATTCCATAATAAGACACATATCCATTATTAATCCAATGGTAATAAAGGGTTAAAAAACACGCACATTAGGAATAAATTATTTTAATGAAATAAATACACATGGTGATGTAATATCTTTATTATACGCTCAATCCAAATAACGACCCTTGTCTTCTGTAAAAAAAAAACAACAATATCCCATACCTTCCGCCGTACAGTCATGTCCCACAATGTAAATCCATCAGAAGGGGTTAAATAATTTTACAACCAGGAGCCTGCTAATGCAGCTGTGCCCCTGGCTGTAAAAACTGGGGAATGAATGGAACACAGGGGAACGTAGCTACCTAGACTTGCGGTGCTACGCCCTCTGCTGGCAGAACCTCATATGAACTTGAACGTGGGAAAATATTCTAAAAAATTCCCACGCTAGAGTTCAAATGAGGTTCTGCCAGCAGGGGGCGCAGCACCGCAAGTCTAGGGAGCTACATTCCCCTGCATTCCATTCATTCCCCAGTTTTTACAGCCGGGGGCGACAGCTGCATTAGCAGCGCTCCTGGTTGTAAAATTATTTAACCCCTTCTGATGGATTTACATCGTGGGACATGATTGTACGGCGGAAGGTATAGGATATTGTTTTGGGTTTTTTTTACCTTTTTTACAGAAGGGTCGTCATTTGGATTGAGTGTATAATAAAGATATTACAACACCATGTGTATTTATTTCATTAAATAATTTATTCCTAATGTGTGTGTTTTTTTACCCTTTATTACTATTGGATTAATAATGTCTTATTGACACCTCTCCATTATTAACCTGGCTTAATGTCAACTTACATTAGCAAGGTGACATTAACCCTTTATTACCCCATATCCCACCGCTACAGGAAAGTGGGAAGAGAGAGGCTAAGTGCCAGAATAGGCGCATCTTACAGATGTGCCTTTTCTGGGGTGGCTGGGGCAGATGTTTTTAGCTGGGCGGGCCAATATCCATGGTCCCTCTCTAGGCTATTAATATCTGCCCTTAGTCACTGGCTTTCCCACTCTGGTGGAGAAAATTGCGTGGGAGCCCACGCCAGTTTTTTCCGTGATTTAACCCTTTATTTTATCACCTAGAGCTCCCAAATTTTGCACACATACACTTGTAACATTATTAGTGAAGAATATGTAAAAAAAATAAGGGATATGAAATGGTTTACTGTATGTAAACCATGTCTCATATCCTGTCAGGTTTGATAAGGAGATCGCAAAAGCCGGCAATTGAATTACCGGCTTTTCTGCTATCAAGCGCTGTATTAAATATATATATATATATATATATATATATATATATATATATATATATATATATATATATATATATATATATATGTGTGTGTGTAACTGACATAGAATCTATATATATAATTGTCTAAGGGTTTTTTCGTCTGTCTGTCTGTCTTTCTGTCTGTCTGTCTGTCTGTCTGTCCTGGAAATCCCGCGTCTCTGATTGGTCGAGGCCGCCAGGCCTCGACCAAACAGAGACGGGCACAGCATGGCGACGATGATGTCATAAAGGTTGCCTCGACCAATCAGCGACGGGCACAGTCTGCCGCCAGGCCTCGACCAATCAGCGACGGGCACAGTATCGACGTAGATGTCATAATGGTTGCCATGGCGACGATGATGTCATAAAGGTTGCCTCGACCAATCAGCGACGGGCACAGTCTGCCGCGAATTCTGGAATCATCATTGTCCATATACTACGGGGACATGCATATTCTAGAATACCCGATGCGTTAGAATTGGGCCACAGTCTAGTATATATATATATATATATATATATATATATATATATATATATATATATATATATATATATATATATATATATATATATATATATATATATAGTAGCGTTTCACCCGCTACGGGTCTAGGGGACACTCGCTTAGGTGCGGCGGATGACACTCAGGAGACACATTTCATTAAAAGTTCACAGGGTTTATTGCTCCATAAACCACACTGCAACAGGAACAACAGGTAAACAGTCTTACGTCAGACAGGTGATTCTCCAATGTCTATAGTAGAGCTCCGCTCTCTCACGTCTGTGGGCTCACAGACCGTGCTATGTCCAGCACGTAGGCTCTCCAGCCTAAAGATGGTCTCTGTGTGTTGTTCAGGAAGTCTGTCCCCACGTGGAACCGTCCAACACACAGGCCACTCTGCAGTGTCCAGCCCGGACACCTGGAAGTATGTCCACCCTGACACACACTCACACACTCATTATGTGCTACACACACCTCCTTTACATAGGTGTAACCACACCCAGGTACCTGTCACATGGCTAGTCAGGTGAGCGTGACATCACCACAGGTCCTTACACACAAAACCATCTTACGTGTTCAGACACGCCTCTTTGGGTGGGTTTGTAGGTGACTGAACCCACCCATCTCTCCAATCACCTGGAAGCCTTCCCAACGTAAACAAATCCCTCAGCAGCAGATCTGCTTGAGCAAAACATACCCAGGCTTCCATCACAGGGCCACCCACCTCTGCGATACATACCGTCCCGTCAATCATATGACCAGTCGCTATGCCACATATTCCCCCCTCTGCCTAAAGCCGTGGGGCTTGGCACTTTCTATTACCCGACCAGAGATCCTTCTCTGTCGTCCCTGACAGTCAAACCGTCTGTCAAAGTCAGGGCGTGTTACTGAAAACTTTCGTCGGCATTCATCAACCATTTCCGTCACACCCTTTGATAAAGACGACCCCTTGTCATCTCGTCTCAGTCGGATTTGGGCAACATGGTCAACCTGGCGTCACAATCCCCTTGCACCCATACAACCTGTCTGGACTGACTCTTTGTCAACACGTCCGCTACCGGGTCTCCGACGCAAGTCACTCAGGGTAGCTACCCTCTTAGCTGTGACATCAGCTGTGGACAGCATCACCAACTGATTAGTCTCTGGGGACCAATTCACCCCACATGCCCCCACAGCCTTCCTGAACTCTTCAGGCATAGACTCCCTGACACAGGCCTCTCTCAGGTCCTCAGGTACGTCTATCATACATCTGAACAAGGAACTCTCCTTCTCGTCAGCTGTCACCAGACACCCATCTTGTTCAGCTTTCAGAGCCAACTTCTTCTGAACATCACCAGCTTCCAGACGTTTGGCCAGGATAGACACCTGCCGCTCCACCTTCTCCCAGGCTGCTTTATACATTGGCTGGCTTTCTTTCAGGTGACCTATGAGCTCCGCCACCTCTTTCTCTAAGGCACTCACACGACACTCAGCGGCCTGTCTCCGATGCTCCTCTTGCTTCAAACGGGTATCCACAGCCTCTTGGACCATGCTTAGCTCGCTCCCTCCATCCTCTGGATTGGCTGAGCTTTCATCACATGAGGTGGCATCTACTTCAGGCCCCACTCCTTTGGTGGCCCCCTCCAGCTCTTCACAAGGTGCAACTGGTACCACTTCTTTGCATCCTTTATGTCTCCGGCGACGGGAGGACTTTTCCTTCTGGTGGGGCTCTTCTTTTACTTGTACTCCCTTACTTCCTCAGAGTCACAGTCACCAGCATAGTCTGTGTCATACCCCACAGTATGGTGAACCCCCAAGTCACACTCTTTCCGGGAGTCAGCTCCACACATTCTATCCATCACACCACTAACAGTCATATTGTGGCACACATTAGGTGACGTCATGTCCGTAAATTGGGACCCTCCACCATTTTCCTTGGTCACGCCTGACTTAGGACTGCCAACTACAGGGGGTGCATTCTCTGCATTAACTTTCACACACAATAATTCATTTGCCCGGGACAACAGTCCGACTGAATCACGCTTTTGGGATGCTCCGCCCCCTTTTGGGAAACCACCATCCCGCTGGACTCCACCCCCTTTTGGGCAACTACTACCTTTTGGGTTACCGCCCCCCTTTTGGGACTCCGCCCCTTTTTGGAAACCACCATTCAGCGGAACTCCACCCCTTTTTAGGCAACTACTACCCTTTTGGGATACCACCCCCCTTTTGGGACTCCGCCTCTTTTTTGGAAACCACCATTCGGTGGAACTCCACCCCTTTTAGGCAACTACTACCCTTTAGGGACACCATCCTTTCCCTGGGGTACACCCAACAGTACTATCAGACCCCAGTTCGCAGCGTGCACCAGAATGTCTCTGGGCTTGCACTGGCCCTTTAAGAGTCTGCACAACCTGGAGCACAAATAATGTTTTTTGTTTTTTTTCAAAAACTTCACCAGCTCCTGCCGGCACTGCTACAGCTCCTGCTGCAGACACAAATCTCCGACACCTCCGGGTGCCGATCACAAGCTGCTGCCACCGCCACTGCAGCTCCTGCCGCTGCGGAACCCCTCGCTGCAACCGCGCTGCACGGCTCAACCGCAGACTTCATAGACCCGCCGATCCACAGCAAGCCGCTTGTCACCTTCGTGGACCCGCCGATCCACAGCAAACCTCGTAACCCCGCCGAGTTACCACCAGAAGCCTTCAGTCTTTGTGGCCCCGCCGAGCCACAGCAAGTCGATCAGAGAAGAAAAAAAAGAAACACATGGACTCACCGGTCCACAGCAAGCACCTGCACACGTGCTCCACAGAAAAACACAGTCTCTCACTGACCCCGGTCAGAACACCACAGACTCCGGTCTGTTACGCACCCGGATTTACAGCCCAAACACAATTTCTCACTGATCCCGACCAGCATAATACACGGTTTTCAGACTGTTACACACCCGGCTTTACAGGCCAAACACAATTTCTCACTGACCCCGGTCAGTATAATACACGGTTTTCAGACCGTTACCCGTTGGCAACTTTTACGGGTTCCTGGACACCCCTCGGCCTCAGAGGTGCCCAGACGCAATGTCTCTCTCCAATCTGACCCCGGTCAGTACACCACGGATCTCCATCCGTTCCCTGTCACTGCCACACAGGTTCACGGATCCCTTTTCTCCTCAGAGGCATCCCACAAACAGAAGTTCTCACTGACCCCGGTCAGTATTTACTCACGGTTGTCAAGACCGTCCACTCCTCTGGCTCAGACCAGCCAGCGCTGCAACCTGTGTTCCTTGGATCGTTGCCTGCACTCGAAACACCAATTGTAGCGTTTCACCCGCTACGGGTCTAGGGGACACTCGCTTAGGTGCGGCGGATGACACTCAGGAGACACGTTTCCTTAAAAGTTCACAGGGTTTATTGCTCCATAAACCACACTGCAACAGGAACAACAGGTAAACAGTCTTACGTCAGATAGGTGATTCCCCAATGTACATAGTAGAGCTCCGCTCTCTCACATCTGTGGGCTCACAGACCGTGCTATGTCCAGCACGTAGGCTCTCCAGCCTAAAGATGGTCTCTGTGTGTTGTTCAGGACGTCTGTCCCCACGTGGAACCGTCCAACACACAGGCCACTCTGCAGTGTCCAGCCAGGACACCTGGAAGTGTGTCCACCCTGACACACACCCACACACTCACTATGTGCTACACACACCTCCTTTACATAGGTGTAACCACACCCAGGTACCTGTCACATGGCTAGTCAGGTGAGCGTGACATCACCACAGGTCCTTACACACAAAACCATCTTACGTGTTCAGACACGCCTCTTTGGGTGGGTTTGTAGGTGACTGAACCCACCCATTTCTCCAATCACCTGGAAGCCTTCCCAACGTAAACAAATCCCTCAGCAGTAGATCTGCTTGAGCAAAACATACCCAGGCTTCCATCACATGGCCACCCACCTCTGCGATACATACCGTCCCGTCAATCATATGACCAGTCGCTATGCCACAATATATATATATATATATATATATATATATATATATATATATATATATATATGTATATATATATATATATATGTAGACATTTATTTTCTAAATTCTATTCTAACCTGTCAGTGTGATTTTACAGTACACCGGCTTTTCTATAGAACACCGGTGCGTATTTCTCACAAGTCACACTGATGTTCCGTGTGTAATCCGTATTTTTCTCGCCCCCATAGACTTTCATTGGCGGATTTTTTTGCGCAATACGCTGACAAACGCAGCATGCTGCGATTTTCTACGCCCGTAAAATACAGCTGCGAAATATCCGGCAGATATGAGCTGCCCAATAGAGAATCATTGGTCCGTGTGCAATGCGTTGTTTTTGCGCCTCTCATACGTCCATAAAACTCTCTAGGGTGAAACCGGAAAAACACTTAAAGATTATATACCAAAAGAAAGGAGGGTGGTCGAAGCTCAATAAGAGTCCAAGCCACCATCACGGATGTGCAGCGCCCCAGAGTCCTGGTCGTTGCAGTACTGTGGCTCCGCCACTATGGGGAGCTATGGTGCGTCCGATGGCACTGAAGGAGTTCATCTGATCAGGTATCACAGACACCAATACATTTCACAGCTGGGCCTCCGGGGGGAGCTAAGGGTGTTATTCATTAGGCCACTCCCCACCATAGTGGGTAAACTGGGGGTCAGGCAGGAAGTTAGAAGAGAAAGCTGACTGGATTGGACAAAGCAACACCTAGTGGCAGAGGGTGTTGTGGAGGAAGAGACAGTAGGGTCTCTGTCAGGGGTGGGATCCTGACAGAGGCTTGGCATTGAAAAGAACGTAACGGGTCCGCGCCAGCTCCGGGAAGCGGCGGGGCCCAAGAAAGGACTAGAAGCGAGATAGATTGTGCTGAGTGAGAAACGAGATCAAGCGATAGGAGAATACCAGTAGGGGTCGTGCTGTAAGACCGGAGCAACATCCTACTGAGGCGCACTACCGGTGGCCGGAACGCCGAGGGAGTATTACAATAACCAGCTTCAAGCAATACTCTAAACAGCGGCAGGACAGTCAGTCTCAGGCGGGCTGTCTCACCTAAATCACCTATGAAGTCTTGGGAGGCAATTGCGGGAGAGGGGCGTCTCTAGGGTCCCGGAAGAACTCCAGGCCTACCCGACAAACGGGTGCCGTTCTAACTGTAACATCAGGAAGGGACGGAAGATTAGCAGAAGATCAGTTAATCGAGTTGTGAGGGAACACGAGAAACAGACACAACAGTTGTGCGGTACTTTCCGTAAGCATAGCAGGGAAGGACTACAACACACAGCGCTAAGAAGGAAGGCACCGATTTCCACCTGTGAAGTGAACTCTGGAGGTGCCATTGGACCGGCCGGACTTGCGCAGCCTGGTGAACCATATTCTGGACTGAGGATTCAGAGATCTCCAGTAAAAAGGTAAAGAGACTGCAACCTGGTGTCCTCGTTATTTACCGCGACCTGCACCCCACAACTGCACCACCAACATCCACACCGATCATTCACTGCGCCCCACGGCAGGGTCACGGACCGGGGCCTAGCCGCCGTGACAACCCCAGAAGCAGAGACTCAGAGGCCCGGTACCGGGTACCCCTCGGCCCTGCAGCAGTGGGGGCGCCACAACTTGGCGTCACGAACAGGATCTACTTAAGCCTGAAGAATCAGGTCATGTGTGCTTTGGAATTGTGATTTATTTTGCTTGAACTGTGACTTATTGCAAAGACTGTGGATTGCCACTTGCCGCCAAAAGTTCCCGCCAAAACCGCCGCCATTGCAGCGCCACAGGGAGCGCAGAGGGAGAAGAAGGGCGTGCCATGGGAGGAGACTACCAAAGCGGCGCCAGAAGTAGCGACCGCCCCCTCCGACTCCTGCTGCGAGAGAACGACCTGCCCAGCAGCGGAGGAGAACCGCCTCCTGATCTGCAACGGCGGGAACGAGGTGAAGAAGGAGCCCGGCCCTGGAGAAATGGCGGAGTTAGGTGCATGCACTGCCACCGACTATCAGGCAGCGATGACGAACAGCAAGTGCCTGAACGGGGAAGGAGCGATTCCGGCTTGCCCTCCTTCACCAGAGGCGGACCTATGTCCACTGCAGCGGAAGGATCTGAATTCTTTGGAACCGGCCGCGGAGCTGAGCTTACCCATCCCGTCCTCGGAGTCAGCGGAGGAGGAACCCTGGTGGGCGGAGCCGCATCCAGGGACCCCATTGGAGGGGCCGCGGTCCGGGCTGCGGCCGACTCCAGCGTTCTCGTTAATGGACCGGAGCGACATCGGTGGGACCACATCAGGCGCAGGTATGGAAGACGCCCCTGCTCCCCTGCTCGATCCCGCTCCCGCGACCGGCCCTCGCCCCAGTAAAAGTCATCTACTATCAGCAGAGCTAGTGGTGCTACCCCCCGATGCAATGGGGAAGCTGGTGCCACCGCTGCCGACTAGGATGGGGGAACCCGTAGACGTGGGCCCAGACGGGGTGACCCTCCAGTGGGACACCCCCCGGATTGGGCCAGATGGAGTTCGGGAAGAAGGATTCACCCTTGCTGTGCTTACCTGGGAGCAATACAAACAATGCTTGATCCTACATTGGAAAAGGCAGAAAGAGGCAGAGCTGACTGCCCCACTGAGGGTACGACAACCACCTCCTGCAGGTGATGACCGGGACATGGTGAGGCGGGGCACTGTGTTGGCCTTCCACCCGAAGAGAGGATGGGGCTCCATACAGGAACCGGGGCTACCAACTGACGTCTTCGTTGCCAGCTGCAACGTGAAGGCTCCCTGCTGTGGCCGAAGTGGTGATCCGCTACAAAGGGGAGATCCGGTGACTTACACCCGTCATCGGAATGCATACGGGTGGTATGCCCGGGACGTGCGCCGTTGTGAGCTTGGGGGAGCGTCATCTGGTACTTCAACCATGATGGAACCAGACATCACAGATCTTACCAACATTGCTGCCGTACGTCTCATTGCAGCGACTGAGCTGGCGGCTAGAGTCCGCCTTCGGGTCCAGACATCGGGTGGTCTGACTGCACCAGGGAAATCCATCGGTGATACTGGTGCGGCATCAGCTGCTGACCTAGGATCAAAGTCTGCACAGTCGGAAGGTGCCCACTTTTGGCTGATGTCTTGTGATTTACTATGAAGATAAACCTCGATACCATGAATCTGTAAATAGTTACTGTTTTCCTGTGTTCTGCTAAACCCGTCCAGGGTAAACTTTTAAAGGGATCCTTTTGTTGACCCGGGATCCCTAGTGTTTTGTTTTGTTTGTCTTTCCAAAGTTTTTGCACAAGTTTTAGAACTGCTGAAATCATGAACAGTGCATGATCCGAACTTCTTGTAAATAGTTGCACCTTATTAAAGGCGCTCCCTACTGGTTTTACTTAAAGACTCTTTGCGAAGATACCGCACTGGAACCTTTGCTGAGTATGGACTGGTAGCTTGGGAAGACACGCTACCTCACAGAGACTTGGTCCCCTCTTAAAAGGGATGTTCATTTATCGCATTTCAATAGTAAAATTGCTTAAGATAAATAGCAATAATGTCAATGAGAGAAAAGTGATGATAATGTTTGTACAAGAGAGTTATATGTGTTTAATTAGTTAAATGTGAAGGAATACTGATGATGTGCTCTGAGAAGTAAAAGGTGAAAGATAGAAGAAGGATGCAGTGGGCCCGTAGAAATAGATGTGGTGTCCAGCATGCAAGAAAGGAAGAAAGATAATGAGAAGGCTTAAGGTACCTTCACACGAAACGACATTATAACGATATCGCTAGCAATCCGTGACGTTGCAGCGTCCTCGCTAGCGATATCGTTTCGTTTGACACGCAGCAGCGATCAGGATCCTGCTGTGATGTCGCTGGTCGCTGAATAAAGTCCAGAACTTTATTTGGTCGTCCGATCGCTGTGTATCGTTGTGTTTGAAAGCAAAAGCAACGATACCAGCGATATTTTACACTGGTAACCAGGGTAAACATCGGGTTACTAAGCGCAGGGCCGCGCTTAGTTACCCGATGTTTACCCTGGTTACTAGCGTAAAATGTAAAAAAAACAAACAGCACATACTCACATTGCGTCCCCTGCAGTCTGCTTCCTCCTCTGACTCAGCGCCGCAAAGTGAAAGTGAAAGCAGCACAGCGGTGACGTCACCGCTCTGCTCTCACTGTACGGCGCTCAGTCAGTCAGGAAGTGGACGCAGGGGGACGTGAATGTAAGTATGTGCTGTTTGTTTTTTTTAGATTTTACGCTGGTAACCAGGGTAAACATCGGGTTACTAAGCGCGGCCCTGCGCTTAGTTACCCGATGTTTACCCTGGTTACCAGGGGACCTCGGCATAGTTGATCGCTGGAGAGCGGTCTGTGTGACAGCTCTCCAGCGACCAAACAGCGACGCTGCAGCGATCGACATCGTTGTCGCTATCGCTGCAGCGTCGCTTCGTGTGAAGGTACCTTTAATGTTCGATAGACAATGTTTAGATAATGCTGATAGAAAGTTAGGATAGAAGGTAAACCCTGAGTCCTGATAGGAGTCATGTAGAGATGACTCAGTGCTCTTAAACTGAAAGAAATGTTATGTTCTATACTGTGTATAGTAGTTGAAAAGGCAGTAGGCCCTGGCTGAATGGGGCGGTCCTGTAAAAGAAAGGAGAGGCAGTAGGTCTGGTGCCGATAGGACAGGCGGTCCTGCAGATTTAAAGAAGGAGAATGAGAAAGTTAAAGTGCCTTATAATGTGATTATAGGAAGGTCTTTAGTGGATTTAGAGTGTGAGTCCTTAAAGGCAATGTTAAATTATTGTTCAACAATTTTGCACTTAAGTAGAATGCCCGGTTGGGTAACAGGAGTTATTTATAGCCTGTAATTTATAATGTTAACCATGTTTGTAACGTTCAAGTGTCCTCACCTCCCATAAAGGGAAGCCTGTTCAAGTATACTTATTGTTATTACACTCAATGAAACTGTATGTCTTTTTGCTAACTTGTATTGTTGTTTTCTTCCCAGTCCCGGAGTACTGTGTTTAACCAGGGGGGAGTGCAGCGCCCCAGAGTCCTGGTCGTTGCAGTACTGTGGCTCCGCCACTATGGGGAGCTATGGTGCGTCCGATGGCACTGAAGGAGTTCATCTGATCAGGTATCACAGACACCAATACATTTCACAGCTGGGCCTCCGGGGGGAGCTAAGGGTGTTATTCATTAGGCCACTCCCCACCATAGTGGGTAAACTGGGGGTCAGGCAGGAAGTTAGAAGAGAAAGCTGACTGGATTGGACAAAGCAACACCTAGTGGCAGAGGGTGTTGTGGAGGAAGAGACAGTAGGGTCTCTGTCAGGGGTGGGATCCTGACAGAGGCTTGGCATTGAAAAGAACGTAATGGGTCCGCGCCAGCTCCGGGAAGCGGCGGGGCCCAAGAAAGGACTAGAAGCGAGATAGATTGTGCTGAGTGAGAAACGAGATCAAGCGATAGGAGAATACCAGTAGGGGTCGTGCTGTAAGACCGGAGCAACATCCTACTGAGGCGCACTACCGGTGGCCGGAACGCCGAGGGAGTATTACAATAACCAGCTTCAAGCAATACTCTAAACAGCGGCAGGACAGTCAGTCTCAGGCGGGCTGTCTCACCTAAATCACCTATGAAGTCTTGGGAGGCAATTGCGGGAGAGGGGCGTCTCTAGGGTCCCGGAAGAACTCCAGGCCTACCCGACAAACGGGTGCCGTTCTAACTGTAACATCAGGAAGGGACGGAAGATTAGCAGAAGATCAGTTAATCGAGTTGTGAGGGAACACGAGAAACAGACACAACAGTTGTGCGGTACTTTCCGTAAGCATAGCAGGGAAGGACTACAACACACAGCGCTAAGAAGGAAGGCACCGATTTCCACCTGTGAAGTGAACTCTGGAGGTGCCATTGGACCGGCCGGACTTGCGCAGCCTGGTGAACCATATTCTGGACTGAGGATTCAGAGATCTCCAGTAAAAAGGTAAAGAGACTGCAACCTGGTGTCCTCGTTATTTACCGCGACCTGCACCCCACAACTGCACCACCAACATCCACACTGATCATTCACTGCGCCCCACGGCAGGGTCACGGACCGGGGCCTAGCCGCCGTGACAACCCCAGAAGCAGAGACTCAGAGGCCCAGTACCGGGTACCCCTCGGCCCTGCAGCAGTGGGGGCGCCACAGATGTATCACAGATCAAGGAAATATCCAGGAATACATGAGAAAAATGGCACGAAAATATGAGATGCTGAGAAAAAGCCTCAACTACAACAGATCTTGAAGAAAGAACAGGAACATGATGCACCATGGCAAGACAATCCGCAGCATGGGATGTACCATCTACAGATAATGGAGGTGGCTGACATGGAGAAATCCTACCAATGCCTGGAGAAAGCTGGACTCTGAGACAGCACAGAGGCACTAATCATAGCGGCACAATTGCAAGCACTAAGTGCCAGATCCTTAGAAGCAGGGATCTACCACATAAGACAAGACCCAAGGTGCAGCCTCTGCAAGGAAACCTCAGAAACAGTCCAACACATAGAGGCAGGAGGCAAAATGCAAGCAGGAACAGCATATACTGAACACCACAACCAAGTAGCGAGAATTGTATACAGAAACATCTGCACAGCTTATGGGCTAAGTCCCCCTGAGTCCAAGAGGGAGACCCCAGAAAAAGTGGTGGAGTATGAAAGGGCTAAAATCCTGTGGAACTTCAAGATCCAGATGTATAAGCCGGTGATGGTAAACCAACCATACATTGTGATAATAGACAAGGATCAGAAGACAGCAATGATAATAGGTGTGGCAGTACCAAATGACAGCAACATCAGTAAGAAGAAATATGAGAAGCTACAGAGATACCATAGCCTCAAAAGAGAATCGGAGAAGATGTGGAAGGAGAAGTCAACAGTGATTTCAGTGGTGATAGGAGAACTTGGTGCAGTGACCCCCAAGTTGGGAAACTGGGTAAAACAGATCCCAGGAGCAACATCTGAACTCTCTGTCCAGAAAATCACAAGATCCTGCGCAGAACCCTCAAACTCCCTGGCCTCCCTGATAGAGGACACAAGAGCGAGAAAAGACCAAAAAGATCACCCCCATTAGGGGATGAGAAGGAATTAGGGGATGAGAAGGAAGTATGTGTGTATATATTGTAAGAGTCATGTCGGTCTGGTAGTCGGGGGCAGATATATCTCGCCCAGGTACTTGTCCTATGTGAGTTAGGCTGCTCAGTATCTTCAGGATACCGAGGGGTTAATAAGTGCAGGAATAAAGGATCACCAGCTGGAGGTTTCCAGAGTCAGCCTGGGGCACACAGATTGCCTGTCTGTGTGAGACAAACGTGAGTGAGAGCTGTGCTCAAGGACTGTGTGTTGTTAGCTGGGTGGGAGAAGCCCCCCAGTTGTTAAGATAGCAACGTATTTGTTTAGTTAATGCCAGACAGGCTAGGATTTATTTTTATGTTTTGTTTTTCCTATGTTGCTTTCACTTTAATAAACCTGACCTGAGGTCAGCCAACTTGGAAACCTGCTGTCACCTCAGAGTTCAATGCACAAACCACGTGACCTTTGACCCCAGCAAAGGCGATCCCGGAGTGTTTTGTTACATTGTGGTGGAGAATGCGGGCATTAACGTGGCACAGGCGACAGTATGGAAGACGTGGTGAAAGCCCTAGTACAGTCCACTGCCGTACAGCAGCAGGCCACTGCCGCACAGCATGAAGCTAATCGCTTGATGGCCGCACAGCTGAAAGAGTTAGTGGACATGATGGGTGCAGACCGCCAGCTTCTCCAACAGGTGGTGCAGCGCCTGGTGAGCATGCCTGAGGCGGACCCGGAAGCAGAGTCCAGAAGGATCCATGTGAGTCGATACTGGCAAAAGCTGACTGCAGAAGATGACGTCGAGGCATACCTGACAACGTTTGAGCGGACGGCCTTGAGGGAGAAGTGGCCGAAGGCACGTTGGGCCGATTTGATTGCCCCGTTTCTCTCCGGCGAGGCCCAAAAAGCTTACCATGACTTGGACCCGGAAGACGCTCAGGACTTTGAGAAGCTGAAAGCTGAGGTCCTGGCCCGGCTGGGGGTGACGACGGCTGTCCGTGCACAGAGGGTACACCAGTGGACATACCAGCCAGATAAACCGCCGCGGTCTCAGATGTTCGACCTGATCTACTTAACAAAGAAATGGTTGCAACCCGAGGTACTGACAACACCAGAAATAATCCAGCGGATTGTCCTGGACAAGTACCTGAGGGTACTACCACCAGCGCTGAGAAGGTGGGTAAGCCAAGGAAATCCCACGACTGCGGATCAACTTGTGGAGTTGGTCAAGCGATATTCCGTGGCAGAAGGACTTCCCGACGAAACCGCTAGCACCCGGTCCGTGCCACCTCCTCGTGGAACCGGTAAGACTGTTCCAGGGACTACGGGTGAAGGAAAGTCGCCTAAAACTGTGGGGGAGGAACACGGGACTGCTCGCACTTCGAGACCGAGAGTATTGGACGGTGGTCTCAGTAGGGGGCCTGTTAGGTGTTTCCGCTGCCATGAGAAGGGCCATGTTTCTGCGAACTGTCCTGTTACCACTGAACCCATGCAGTGCCACGTTACAGACTCTAAAAAACGCATGTCTTTGGTTACAGGGCTAGTGAGTGTGAATGCGGGTCAAAATGATACAGCGAAGCACCTGTGTGAATTATCTGTTGATGGGAAGAATGTTGTGGCATTACTAGACTCTGGAAGTGTGGTGACTCTGGTGAAAGCCAGTCTGGTGGCACTTCCATCTGGTCCGTCTGACAAGTTTTCTGTAACGTGTGTGCATGGTGACACTTGCTCGTACCTAACAGCAGTCATATGGATTTCCACTCCCTATGGGTCTGTGCAACACAAAGTCGGACTCGTTCCCGCATTGTTACAGGATATAATCCTGGGCTGGGATTTTCCCCATTTCTGGCAGTTGTGGGAGAATCAGTTGCTCCTTCACGGTAGCTGTGCCCGTGAATCTTCTCCCATGCCATCGGGAGGTCCCGAGCCCCTAGAGGAGGCCCCACAGGAAGACGTTGCTGGGGAGGTTATTAAATCTAACTTTCAGTTCCCCTTCTCAGTTATGGCGGGGGAAACTGAGGAAACTCAGCGAGAGGCCGAGGCAGACAGCGATCCAGCACCCTGCCTGCCAGATTTGGAAGTCCGGTCGGATGACTTCCACAGCGAGCAAATGAAAGATCCTACCCTGTCCCCGGCTAGGAAAAATTTAAAAAATGATAGATGGGGTACCCGTAGAACCTGACACTAGGCTGGCATACCCGTACATGGTACTTGAGAATGATTTGCTCTACCAGGTAGAGAAAAAAGGGGAAGACACTGTACAACGGTTAGTGGTACCAAAACCTTATCGGCGGAAGGTACTCGACCTGGCCCACGGGCATATAATGGGGGGACATCTGGGGGTACAGAAAACCACAGAAAGGATATCACATTGTTTTGTGTGGCCCGGTATGCATAATGATGTGCGTAACTATTGTGATGTCATGGATCCCAATGGCTGGGGATCGCACTGGACAAGCAAAATAACATAAATAACGGACGAGCTCTAGGGTGATGGAACCTGGGCTGACAGCTGCCCTACTCCTGACAAACACAACTAGAAATAGCCAGGGAGCGTGCCTACGTTGATTCTAGACGCCACGCGCCAGCCTAAGAGCTAACTAGCACTGCAGAGGAAATAAAGACCTAGCTTGCCTCCAGAGGAATGAACCCCAAAAGGTATAGTTGCCCCCCACATGTATTGACGGTGAAATGAGAGGAAGGCACGCACATAGAGATGAAAATAGATTTAGCAAAATGAGGCCCGCTATAACTAGAAAGCAGAATGATACAAAAGGGGTCTGAGCGGTCAGCAAAAAACCCTAATCAAAAACCATCCTGAGATTACTAGAACCCATGTGCCAACTCATGGCACATGGGGAGAACCTCAGCCCACTAGAGCTACCAGCTAGCATAGAGTCATAATTAGCAAGCTGGACAAAAAACCAAACAACTGAAAAACAAAACTTAGCTTATCCTGAGAGATCTGGGAGCAGGTAGTCAGGAACCAAACTGAGCACATCTGAGTACATTGATAGCCGGCAAGGGAATGACAGGAAAGCCAGGTTAAATAGGAAACACCCAGCCTCTGATGGACAGGTGGAAACCAGAGACCGCAACCCACCAAAGTCACCCAGTACCAGCCGTAACCACCAGAGGGAGCCCAAAAACAGAATCCACAACAGTACCCCCCCCTTGAGGAGGGGTCACCGAACCCTCACGAGAACCCCCAGGGCGATCAGGATGAGCTCTATGGAAGGCGCGGACCAAATCAGTCGCATGAACATCAGAGGCGACCACCCAGGAATTATCCTCCTGACCATAACCCTTCCACTTAACCAAATACTGGAGTTTACGTCTGGAAACACGAGAATCCAAGATCTTCTCAACAACATACTCCAATTCTCCCTCCACCAGCACCGGAGCAGGAGGCTCAACCGAAGGAACAACGGGCACCTCATACCTCCGCAATAACGACCGATGGAACACATTATGAATAGCAAACGATGCTGGGAGATCCAAACGAAAAGACACAGGGTTAAGAATCTCCAAGATCTTATAAGGACCGATGAACCGAGGCTTGAACTTAGGAGAAGAGACCTTCATAGGGACAAAACGAGAAGACAACCACACCAAGTCCCCAACAAGAAGTCGGGGACCCACGCGGCGACGGCGATTAGCAAACTGCTGAGTCTTCTCCTGAGACAACTTCAAATTGTCCACCACCTGATTCCAAATCTGATGTAGCCTGTCCACCACCACGTCCACTCCAGGACAATCCGAAGGCTCCACCTGACCAGAGGAAAAACGAGGATGAAACCCCGAATTACAAAAGAAAGGAGAGACCAAAGTAGCAGAACTAGCCCGATTATTAAGGGCAAATTCGGCCAGTGGCAAAAAGGCAACCCAGTCATCTTGATCAGCAGAAACAAAACACCTTAAATAAGTTTCCAAGGTCTGATTAGTTCGCTCCGTCTGGCCATTCGTCTGAGGATGGAATGCAGACGAGAAAGACAAATCAATGCCCATCTTAGCACAAAACGTCCGCCAAAATCTAGACACAAACTGGGATCCCCTGTCAGAAACGATATTCTCCGGAATCCCATGCAAACGAACCACGTTCTGAAAAAATAAAGGGACCAACTCAGAGGAGGAAGGCAACTTAGGCAAGGGTACCAAATGAACCATCTTAGAAAAGCGGTCACACACAACCCAGATAACGGACATTTTCTGTGAGACAGGGAGATCTGAAATAAAATCCATGGAAATGTGCGTCCAAGGCCTCTTCGGGATAGGCAAGGATAACAACAACCCACTGGCCCGAGAACAGCAAGGCTTAGCCCGAGCACACACTTCACAAGACTGCACAAAGGTGCGCACATCCCTTGACAAGGAAGGCCACCAAAAAGACCTGGCCACCAAGTCTCTAGTACCAAATATTCCAGGATGACCAGCCAACACAGAAGAATGGACCTCGGAGATGACTCTACTGGTCCAATCATCCGGAACAAACAGTCTTTCTGGTGGACAACGATCAGGTTTATCCGCCTGAAACTCCTGCAATGCACGTCGCAAGTCTGGGGAGACGGCAGACAATATTACCCCATCCCTAAGGATACCAGTAGGCCCAGAGTCTCCAGGAGAGTCAGGCACAAAACTCCTGGAAAGAGCATCTGCCTTCACATTCTTTGAACCTGGCAGGTATGAAACCACAAAATTGAAACGAGAAAAAAACAACGACCAACGAGCCTGTCTAGGATTCAGACGCCTGGCAGACTCAAGGTAAATCAGATTTTTGTGATCAGTCAAGACCACCACACGATGTCTAGCACCCTCAAGCCAATGACACCACTCCTCAAATGCCCACTTCATGGCCAAAAGCTCCCGATTACCCACATCATAATTGCGCTCGGCGGGCGAGAATTTTCTAGAAAAGAACGCACATGGCTTCATCACCGAGCCATTGGAACTTCTCTGTGACAAAACCGCCCCCGCTCCAATCTCTGAAGCATCAACCTCAACCTGAAAAGGAAGTGAAACATCTGGTTGACATAACACAGGAGCAGAAGAAAACCGGCGCTTAAGTTCCTGAAAGGCCTCCACAGCCGTAGGAGACCAATTAGCAACATCAGCACCCTTTTTAGTCAAATCAGTCAAAGGTTTAACAACACTGGAAAAATTAGCAATGAACCGACGATAAAAATTAGCAAAACCCAAGAACTTCTGAAGACTCTTAACAGATGTAGGTTGTGTCCAGTCACAAATCGCCTGAACCTTGACGGGATCCATCTCAATAGTAGAAGGAGAAAAAATGTACCCCAAAAAAGAAATTTTCTGGACTCCGAAGAGACATTTTGAGCCCTTCACAAACAGAGAATTGGCCCGCAGGACTTGAAACACCTTCCTGACCTGTAGAACATGAGACTCCCAGTCATCAGAAAACACCAAAATATCATCCAAATACACAATCATAAACTTATCCAGATATTCACGGAAAATATTGTGCATAAAGGACTGAAAGACTGAAGGAGCATTAGAAAGTCCAAAAGGCATTACCAAATACTCAAAATGGCCCTCAGGCGTATTAAATGCGGTTTTCCACTCATCACCCTGTTTTATTCGCACAAGATTATACGCACCGCGAAGATCTATCTTAGTGAACCACCTAGCCCCCTTAATGCGAGCAAACAAATCAGTCAATAATGGCAATGGATACTGATATTTGACTGTAATCTTATTCAGAAGGCGATAATCTATACAAGGCCTTAGGGAACCATCTTTTTTTGCCACGAAAAAAAAAACCTGCTCCCAGAGGGGACGAAGATGGACGAATATGTCCCTTTTCCAAGGACTCCTTAATATAATTCCGCATAGCAGTATGCTCTGGCACTGACAGATTAAATAAACGACCCTTAGGGAACTTACTGCCAGGAATTAATTCTATAGCACAGTCACAATCCCTATGAGGAGGGAGCGAATTGAGCTTAGGCTCCTCAAAAACATCCCGATAGTCAGACAAAAACGCAGGGACCTCAGAAGGAGTAGATGAAGCTATTGAAATCAGAGGTGCATCATCATGAACCCCCTGACATCCCCAGCTTAACACAGACATTGTTTTCCAATCCAGGACAGGATTATGAGTTTGTAACCATGGCAGACCAAGCACTAGTACATCATGTAAATTATACAGTACAAGGAAGCGAATCACCTCCTGATGAACAGGAGTCATGCGCATGGTCACTTGTGTCCAGTACTGCGGTTTATTCATAGCCAATGGTGTAGAGTCAATTCCCTTCAAAGGAATAGGAACTTCCAGAGGCTCCAGACTAAAACCGCAGCGTTTGGCAAATGACCAATCCATAAGACTCAGGGCAGCGCCCGAATCCACATAGGCATCGACGGAAATGGAAGACAGTGAACAAATCAGAGTTACAGACAAAATGAACTTAGACTGCAGAGTACTAATGGCAAAAGATTTATCAACCTTTTTTGTGCGTTTAGAGCATGCTGATATAACATGAGCTGAATCACCACAATAAAAACACAATCCATTTTTCCGCCTATAATTTTGCCGTTCACTTCTGGACTGAATTCTATCACATTGCATAGTCTCAGGTGCCTGTTCAGAAGACACCGCCAACTGGTGCACAGGTTTGCGCTCCTGTAAACGCCGATCAATCTGAATGGCCATAGCCATAGACTCATTCAGACCTGTAGGCGCAGGGAACCCCACCATAATATCCTTAATGGCCTCAGAAAGACCATCTCTGAAGTTTGCAGCCAGGGCGCACTCATTCCACTGAGTAAGCACCGACCATTTCCGAAATTTTTGACAATATACTTCCGCTTCATCATGCCCCTGAGAGAGGGCTAATAAAGCCTTTTCAGCCTGAATCTCCAGGTTAGGTTCCTCATAGAGCAATCCCAGTGCCAGAAAAAACGCATCCACACTGAGCAATGCAGGATCCCCTGGTGCCAATGAAAATGCCCAATTCTGAGGGTCGCCCCGCAGGAAAGATATTACAATCTTAACCTGCTGAGCAGGGTCTCCAGAGGAGCGAGATTTCAAAGAAAGAAACAATTTGCAATTGTTCCTGAAATTCAGGAAGGTAGATTTATCTCCAGAAAAAAACTCTGGAATAGGAATTCTAGGTTCAGACATGGGAGTGTGAACAACAAAATCCTGTATGTTTTGAACTTTTGCAGCAAGATTACTCAGGCTGGAAGCCAACCTCTGGACATCCATGTTAAACAGCTAAGGTCAGAGCCATTCAAGGGTTAAGAGGAGGTAAGAAGCAGCTAGACAGCAATTAAGGGCTAGGCAGCAAAACTCTGAGGGGAAAAAAAAAAAATTTTCCCTTAAACACTTCTTTTTCTCCTGCTTCAGCCCAAACAATTAACACTTTGTGGGCCGGCTATACTGTCATGGATCCCAATGGCTGGGGATCGCACTGGACAAGCAAAATAACATAAATAACGGACGAGCTCTAGGGTGATGGAACCTGGGCTGACCGCTGCCCTACTCCTGACAAACACAACTAGAAATAGCCAGGGAGCGTGCCTACGTTGATTCTAGACGCCACGCGCCAGCCTAAGAGCTAACTAGCACTGCAGAGGAAATAAAGACCTAGCTTGCCTCCAGAGGAATGAACCCCAAAAGGTATAGTTGCCCCCCACATGTATTGACGGTGAAATGAGAGGAAGGCACGCACATAGAGATGAAAATAGATTTAGCAAAATGAGGCCCGCTATAACTAGAAAGCAGAATGATACAAAAGGGGTCTGAGCGGTCAGCAACAACCCCTAATCAATAACCATCCTGAGATTACTAGAACCCATGTGCCAACTCATGGCACATGGGGAGAACCTCAGCCCACTAGAGCTACCAGCTAGCATAGAGTCATAATTAGCAAGCTGGACAAAAAACCAAACAACTGAAAAACAAAACTTAGCTTATCCTGAGAGATCTGGGAGCAGGTAGTCAGGAACCAAACTGAGCACATCTGAGTACATTGATAGCCGGCAAGGGAATGACAGGAAAGCCAGGTTAAATAGGAAACACCCAGCCTCTGATGGACAGGTGGAAACCAGAGACCGCAACCCACCAAAGTCACCCAGTACCAGCCGTAACCACCAGAGGGAGCCCAAAAACAGAATCCACAACATTGTGAGTCCTGTCCAGAGTGCCAAATCTCTGCGCCTAAACCTCGGTTCTGTAGCCCTTTGGTACCCCTCCCTATCATAGAAGTCCCATTTGAGAGGATTGGGATGGATTTGGTTGGGCCCCTTCCCCGGTCCGCACGTGGGCACCAACATATTCTCGTCATCGTGGACTATGCCACTCGTTACCCGGAAGCCATCCCTTTGCGTAACACAGCTACCAAAACGATTGCCAAGGAATTGGTACAAGTGTTTAGTCGGGTGGGAATTCCAAAACAGATACTCACCGACCAGGGGACTCCCTTTATGTCGAGGGTAATGAAGGAGCTCTGCCGACTCTTACAAATAGATCCGTTGCATACATCTGTCTATCACCCCCAAACAGATGGCCTGGTTGAGCGGTTCAACAAAACCTTAAAACAGATGCTCCGGAAGGCGATAGACAAAGATGGGAAGAACTGGGATTACTTGTTACCCTATTTGCTGTTTGCCATTAGGGAAGTTCCCCAGTCTTCCACAGGCTTTTCGCCTTTCGAGCTGTTGTACGCCCGTCGTCCCTGTGGACTGTTGGACGTCGCAAAAGAGACCTGGGAAGGACAAGTCACTCCCTTTAAAACGGTGATCGACCATGTAACACAAATGCAGGACCGTATTGCCGCTGTGATGCCCATTGTTAAGGACCATATGTTACAGGCCCAGGGAGCCCAGAGGCAAAGTTATGATAGAGGTGCTAAGGTCCGTACATTTGCATCTGGGGATAGGGTGTTGATCCTGATCCCTACGGTAGATAGTAAATTTCTGGCGAAATGGCAGGGCCCCTTTGAGATCGTAGGTAGAGTTGGTGAAGTGAACTATAAAGTGTACCAGCCTGGTAAGAGAAAACCAGAACAGATTTATCATGTGAATCTGATAAAGCCCTGGAAAGACCGCTCTGCCCTAACGGCGGATCTGCCCCATCCGGTTTGCTCACCTACCGTACCGGAGGTGCAAACCGCCGAGACTCTCTCGGAACGACAGAAATCTGAGGTTAAGCAGTTTTTGTTACAGAACCGACAGTTTTTCTCGGAAAAACCTAGTCGGACTAAGCTGGTGAAACATGAGATTGTCACAGAACCTGGGGTCACAGTTCATGTGAAGCCCTACCGGATCCCGGAAGCGCGCCGTGAAGCCGTCTCCCGGGAAGTAATGGCAATGATGGACTTAGGAGTCATTGAGGAGTCGCACAGCGCCTGGTCCAGTCCAATCGTGTTGATACCTAAGCCGGATGGCTCCATCCGGTTTTGTAATGACTTTAGGAAACTGAATGCGGTTTTTAAATTTGATGCGTACCCTATGCCCCGGGTCGATGAGTTAATCGACCGGCTGGGTAAAGCCCGATACATTACGACCCTGGATCTAACAAAGGGGTACTGGCAGATCCCTCTGGCGGAGGCGGCCAGAGAGAAGACGGCATTTGCTACACCGGAAGGTCTGTTCCAGTATATCTACATGCCGTTTGGACTTCACGGAGCTCCAGCAACGTTCCAGAGATTGATGGATCGAGTCTTGAGGCCCCACAGGCAGTACGCTTCGGCCTACCTGGATGACATCGTAATTTACAGCATGGACTGGGAAACTCACCTCCGGAAGGTACAGGCAGTGATTGATGACCTACGAGGCGCGGGCTTAACGGCGAACCCCAAGAAATGCCACATCGGACTTGAAGAAGCCCGCTACTTGGGCTACGTGATTGGCAGAGGAGTGGTTAAACCACAGATCGACAAAATACAGGCAATTCAGGGCTGGCCGCAACCAGTGAACAAGAAACAAGTACAAGTTTTCCTGGGGATTGCCGGCTATTATCGCCGGTTCATACCCAATTTTGCAGCCATGGCTACCCCTTTGACGGACCTTACCAAAGGGAAGGGTTCCGTCATAGTAAAATGGACCTCGGCTGCTGAAGAGGCCTTCCACAGCCTGAAACGGGCTTTGTGCTCTCAGCCTGTGCTAGTGGCTCCTGATTTCAGCAGCGAGTTTGTGGTGCAAACTGATGCCTCTGATACTGGTGTCGGAGCTGTACTTTCACAGGTGAGGGACGGAGTGGAACACCCGGTCCTCTACCTCAGCCGGAAACTGAATATACATGAGCAGAGGTATGCCGTAGTTGAAAAAGAGTGCCTAGCCAATAAATGGGCTCTCGACTCCCTCAAGTATTACCTGGCGGGTAGGAAGTTTAGGCTGGTCACGGACCATGCCCCTCTCAAGTGGATGCACCTCCACAAGGACCGTAATAGTCGGGTAACCCGGTGGTTCCTTGCTCTGCAGGCGTACTCTTTTACGGTGGAGCACCGCCCCGGGATGCAGATGGGGAACGCTGATGCCCTGTCCCGAGTGCACTGTTTCAGGAGTGCTCTTGCTCGACCAGAGCGGTCTGAGCAAAGGGGGGGGATATGTAAGAGTCATGTCGGTCTGGTAGTCGGGGGCAGATATATCTCGCCCAGGTACTTGTCCTATGTGAGTTAGGCCGCTCAGTATCTTCAGGATACCGAGGGGTTAATAAGTGCAGGAATAAAGGATGACCAGCTGGAGGTTTCCAGAGTCAGCCTGGGGCACACAGATTGCCTGTCTGTGTGAGACAAACGTGAATGAGAGCTGTGCTCAAGGACTGTGTATTGTTAGCTGGGTGGGAGAAGCCCCCCAGTTGTTAAGATAGCAACGTATTTGTTTAGTTAGTGCCGGACAGGCTAGGATTTATTTTTATGTTTTGTTTTTCCTATGTTGCTTTCACTTTAATAAACCTGACCTGAGGTCAGCCAACTTGGAAACCTGCTGTCGCCTCAGAGTTCAATGCACAAACCACGTGACCTTTGACCCCAGCAAAGGCAATCACGGAGTGTTTTGTTACAATATATATATATATATATATATATATATATATATATATTACAGTTATTCAACACCTTCAATTCTCTCCTCCGTCCCCAGCACCTCCTCCCTCCCCACTTATCTCACCTGAAGACTTTGCCTCATTTTTCAAGCAGAAGATTGAGAGCATCAGATACAGTTTTGGTCAACAACCCCCAGAGCCCTTCCTCCCGACTTCCCAGCCCTCCACCTCCAAAACCAACTTCTCCACCATTACAGAAGATCAACTCTCCACTCTACTCTCAAGTTTGCATCTCACCACCTGTGCACTTGACCCGCTCCCATACCACTTCATCCCAAACCTCACCACAGTCTTTATCCCAACCCTAACCCATCTCTTCAACCTATCACTAACAACTGGTGTTTTCCCCTCAAGCTTTAAACATACCTCCATCACACCTATCCTCAAAAAGCCTTCTCTTGACCCATCCTCTGTATCTAGCTATCGCCCTATATAACTTCTCCCCTATGCCTCCAAACTACTGGAACAACACGTCTACCTTGAACTGTCCTCCCATCTCTCTTCTTGCTCCCTCTTTGACCACCTACAATCTGGCTTCCGGTCACACCATTTCACTGAAACTGCCCTAACTAAGATCACCAATGACCTCTTAACCGCCAAGAGCAAGCGACACTACTCTGTCCTCCTCCTCGACCTGTCGGCTGCCTTTGACACAGTGGACCATTCCCTATTATTACAGACCCTCTAATCCCTTGGCATCACAGACTTGGCCCTATCCTGGATCTCATCATACCTAACAGACCGGACATTCAGCGTCTCCCACTCACACACCACCTCCTCACCTCGCCCCCTATCTGTCGGAGTCCCACAAGGTTCAGTCCTAGCCTACTCTCGCCTACCATCGAAACCTTCAAAAAGAGCCTGAAGACCCACCTCTTCCGACAAGCCTACAACCTGCAGTAACCACCGATCGACCAAACCGCTGCATGACCAGCTCTATCCTCGCCTACTGTATTCTCACCCATCCCTTGTAGATTGTGAGCCTTCGCGGGCAGGGTCCTCTCTCCTCCTGTACCAGTTATGACTTGTATTGTTTAAGATTATTGTACTTGTTTTTATTATGTATACCCCTCCTTACATGTAAAGCACCATGGAATAAATGGCGCTATAACAATAAATAATGATGATAATAATAATATATATATATATATATACAACCATTCTAACGTTTAGGGTCACCCAGACAATTTTGTATGAAAACTCATACTATTATTAATCAAATGAGTTGCCAAATGAATTTAAAATCTAGTCCAGACATTGACATGTTAAAAAAAAAGATTTTTATTTGAAATAATAATTTTCTCCTTCAAACTTTGCTTTCGTCAAAGAATGCTCCCTTTGCAGCAATTACAGCAGTGCAGACCTTTGGCATTCTAGCAGTTAATTTGCTGAGGTAATCTGGAGAAATTTAACCCCATGCTTCCAGAAGCCCCTCCCACAAGTTCGTTTGGCTTGATGGGCACTTTTTGCTTACCATACTGTCAAGCTGCTTCCACAACAGCAAAATGGGGTTGAGATCTGGTGACTGTGCTGGCCACTCCATTACAGATAGAATACCAGCTGCCTGTTTCTTCCCTAAATAGTTCTTGCATAATTTGGAGGTGTGCTTTGGGTCATTGTCCTGTTGTAAGATGAAATTAGCTCCAATCAAGTGCTGTCCACAGGGTATGGCATGGCATTGCAAAATGGAGTGATAGCCTTCCTTATTCAATATCCCTTTTTCCTTGTACAAATCTCCCACGTTACCAGCACCAAAGCAACGCCAGACCATCACATTACCTCCACCATGCTTGACAGTAGGGTTGAGCGAAACGGATCGTTCATTTTCATAAGTCGCCGACTTTTGGCAAAGTCGGCGTCTCATGAAACCGAGCCGATCCCTGTGTGGGGTCTGCCATGCGGTACGCGACTTTCGCGCCAAAGTCGCGTTTCAATGACGCTAAAAGCGCCATTTCTCAGCCAATGAAGGTGGACGCAGAGTGTGGGCAGCGTGATGACATAGATCTCAGTCCCCACCATCTTAGAGAAGGGCATTGCAGTGATTGGCTTGCTTTCTGCGGCGTCACAGGGGCTATAAAGAGGCGTTCCCGCCGACCGCCATCTTACTGCTGCTGATCTGAGCGTAGGGAGAGGTTGCTGCCGCTTCTTCAGAAGCAGGGATAGTGATAGGCAGGGTACATAAAGCTACAAACCGCTTGTGCTGTAGCGATTTCCACTGTCCAACACCACCTTTTGCTTGCAGGGACAGTGGAAGCTACATTTTTTTTTCCTCAGCGCTGTAGCTCATTGGGCTGCACTAGAAGGCTCCCTGACCCTGATAGCTGCGTTGCTGTGCCTGTGTGTACGCCGCTGTGCAAACCAACTGCTTTTTTCAAAGCACAAATCCTGTTTTTCCTTCCCTTCTGTACAGCTATCTTGTGTGTTTGTCCACACTTTTGTGTGCAGCAGTCCTTTTTATAGCTGCCTGCCATACTTTTCTGAGATAACTGCAGGGAGATAAATATTGGCAAGTCTGCCTCCGTGCCATTGCTGTGTGTGGCATCTGTCTCTCATTGTGTGACACCGAAAACCACTGTGTAATACTTGGCCATTTTTTTTTTTTTTGGGTACATTCTCCCTTTTCAAAAAAAAATCATTAGTGGGAGATAAATATTGCCAACTCTGCCTCTGTGCCAGTCCTGTGTGTGGCATCTGTCTCTCATTGTGTGCCACCGAAAACCACTGTGTAATACTTGGCCATTTTTTTTTGGGGGGTACATTCTCCCTTTTCAAAAAGAAAAATTAGTGGGAGATAAATATTGGCAAGTCTGCCTCCGTGCCATTGCTGTGGGTGGCATCTGTCTCTCATTGTGTGGCACCGAAAACCACTGTGTAATACTTGGCCATTTTTTTATTTTTAGGTACATTCTCCCTTTTCAAAAAAAAATAATTAGTGGGAGATAAATATTGGCAACTCTGCCTCTGTGCCAGTCCTGTGTGTGGCATCTGTCTCTCATTGTGTGCCACCGAAAACCACTGTGTAATACTTGGCCATTTTTTTTTTTTTGGGGTACATTCTCCCTTTTCAAAAAAAAAATTAGTGTGAGATAAATATTGGCAAGTCTGCCTCCGTGCCATTGCTGTGTGTGGCATCTGTCTCTCGTGTGCCACCGAAAACCACTGTGTAATACTTGGTCATTTTTTTTATTTTTGGGTACATTCTCCCTTTTAAAAAAAAAATAATTAGTGGGAGATAAATATTGGCAACTCTGCCTCTGTGCCAGTCCTGTGTGTGACATCTGTCTCTCATTGTGTGCCACCGAAAACCACTGTGTAATACTTGGCCATTTTTTTTTTGGGGGGTACATTCTCCCTTTTTAAAAAAAAAAAATTAGTGGGAGATAAATATTGGCAAGTCTGCCTCCGTGCCATTGCTGTGTGTGGCATCTGTCTCTCATTGTGTGCCACCGAAAACCACTGTGTAATACTTGGCCATTTTTTTTGGGGGGGGTACATTCTCCCTTTTCAATAAAAAAAATTAGTGGGAGATAAATATTGGCAAGTCTGCCTCCGTGACATTGCTGTGGGTGGCATCTGTCTCTCATTGTGTGGCACTGAAAACCACTGTGTAATACTTGGCCATTTTTTTATTTTTAGGTACATTCTCCCTTTTGAAAAAAAAATAATTAGTGGGAGATAAATATTGGCAACTCTGCCTCTGTGCCAGTCCTGTGTGTGGCATCTGTCTCTCATTGTGTGCCACCGAAAACCACTGTGTAATACTTGGCCATTTTTTTTTTTTTTTGGGGTACATTCTCCCTTTTCAAAAAAAAAATTAGTGTGAGATAAATATTGGCAAGTCTGCCTCCGTGCCATTGCTGTGTGTGGCATCTGTCTCTCATTGTGTGCCACCGAAAACCACTGTGTAATGCTTGGCCATTTTTTTTTGGGGGGGGTACATTCTCCCTTTTCAATAAAAAAAATTAGTGGGAGATAAATATTGGCAAGTCTGCCTCCGTGCCATTGCTGTGTGTGGCATCTGTCTCTCATTGTGTGCCACCGAAAACCACTGTGTAATACTTGGCCATTTTTTTTGGGGGGGGGTACATTCTCCCTTTTCAATAAAAAAAATTAGTGGGAGATAAATATTGGCAAGTCTGCCTCCGTGACATTGCTGTGGGTGGCATCTGTCTCTCATTGTGTGGCACCGAAAACCACTGTGTAATACTTGGCCATTTTTTTATTTTTAGGTACATTCTCCCTTTTCAAAAAAAAATAATTAGTGGGAGATAAATATTGGCAACTCTGCCTCTGTGCCAGTCCTGTATGTGGCATCTGTCTCTCATTGTGTGCCACCGAAAACCACTGCGTAATACTTGGCCATTTTTTTTTGGGGGGGGGTACATTCTCCCTTTTCAAAAAAAAATTAGTGTGAGATAAATATTGGCAAGTCTGCCTCCGTGCCATTGCTGTGTGTGGCATCTGTCTCTCATTGTGTGCCACCGAAAACCACTGTGTAATACTTGGCCATTTTTTGGGGGGGGTACATTCTCCCTTTTCAAAAAAAAAATTAGTGGGAGATAAATATTGGCAAGTCTGCCTCCGTGCCATTGCTGTGTGTGGCATCTGTCTCTCATTGTGTGCCACCGAAAACCACTGTGTAATACTTGGCCATTTTTTTTGGGGGGGGTACATTCTCTCTTTTCAATAAAAAAAATTAGTGGGAGATAAATATTGGCAACTCTGCCTCTGTGCCAGTCCTGTGTGTGGCATCTGTCTCTCATTGTGTGCCACCGAAAACCACTGTGTAATACTTGGCCATTTTTTTTTTTTGGGTACATTCTCCCTTTTCAAAAAAAAAAATTAGTGGGAGATAAATATTGGCAAGTCTGCCTCCGTGCCATTGCTGTGTGTGGCATCTGTCTCTCATTGTGTGCCACCGAAAACCACTGTGTAATACTTGGCCATTTTTTTTGGGGGGGGTACATTCTCCCTTTTCAATAAAAAAAATTAGTGGGAGATAAATATTGGCAAGTCTGCCTCCGTGCCATTGCTGTGTGTGGCATCTGTCTCTCATTGTGTGCCACCGAAAACCACTGTGTAATACTTGGCCATTTTTTTTTGGGGGGGGTACATTCTCCCTTTTCAAAAAAAAAAATTAGTGGGAGATAAATATTGGCAAGTCTGCCTCCGTGCCATTGCTGTGGGTGGCATCTGTCTCTCATTGTGTGGCACCGAAAACCACTGTGTAATACTTGGCCATTTTTTTTTTGGGGGGTACATTCTCCCTTTTCAAAAAAAAAAATTAGTGGGAGATACATATTGGCAAGTCTGCCTCCGTGCCATTGCTGTGTGTGGCATCTGTCTCTCATTGTGTGCCACCGAAAACCACTGTGTAATACTTGGCCATTTTTTTGGGGGGGGGTACATTCTCCCTTTTAAAAAAAAAATAATAGTGGGAGATTAAAATTGGCATTTCTGCTTGAGTGCTGGTCCTGTGTGTGCCATCTGTCTCAAATTATTGGGGCACAGAAAACCTAGTGTGTAACATTGGGCCTGATTTTCCTTTCAGTGTCAGGCACCTATAAAAGTGTATATAAATCCTACAGAAGTTAGAGTTCACCTTATAAGTTGTTTTACAGTAACAAATAGCGTTACTTTGGTTACATTTTGCAAACAATGAGGAAGTCTAGTGGAAGAGGTCGTGGCCGTGGGCGGTCATTGTCAGCTGGTAATGATGGTAGTGGTTGTGGAGCATCAGGTGGTCGTGGTAAAAGCAGTACAGCACCTAAGTCTCGAGTTGTTGAGCCAGGTTCGTTGTCTGGCTACACAAGGCCTCGAACGCTCTCTTTTCTGGGAGTAGGAAAACCACTTGTTCCTCCTGCTCCGGCTTCGGAGCAGGAGGAACAAGTATTGGCTTTCATTGCTGACTCTGCCTCTAGCTCTTTCGCCTCCTCCTCGGAAAGTGCCAAATGTCAGAGCAGTGCATCGTCAGTGGATGCTCCCGGTCAGGAACAAGTTGCTTCCTTGTGTCCTTCACCCAGAACAACAGTGAAGGATGCGTCAGTCGACAGAACAGGTTACTCCATGGAGCTCTTTACACATACCGTTCCTGGGTTAGACAGTGAAACAGTTAACAGGCCATGCCCATTCGAAGTTGAATCGGACATGGAGTGCACAGATGCACAGCCACAGCCAGATTACTATGCTGTTCCTTTGACTCAGACCAGAACATTGCCCTCGCAGTGTACTGAGGCAGAATCAAACCCAGCGGAGACTATGGTGCCCCGTCACGAACGCAATACCACCGGCTTACACGGTGACACAGACGAAGTTGCACACGACATAGAAGAGGAGGTCATAGATGACCCAGTTGTTGACCCCGATTGGCAGCCATTGGGGGAACAGGGTGAAGGCGGCAGTAGTTCTGAAGCGGAGGAGGAGGAGCCGCAGCAGGCATCAACATCACAACAGGTTCCATCTGCCGGGCCCGTATCTGGCAAAAAACGCGTGGAAAAACTAAAAGCAGTTGGAGGACAGCGTGGCCATCCGGTTAAAGAAGCTCAGTCTGCAATGCCTGAAAAGGTATCCGATAGTAGAAAGAGTGCAGTCTGGCATTTTTTTAAACAACATCCATATGATCAGCGCAAAGTCATCTGTCAAAAATGTTCAACTACCTTAAGCAGAGGTCAGAATCTTAAAAGTCTAAATACAAGTTGCATGCATAGACACTTATCCACCATGCATTTGCAAGCCTGGACTAACTACCAAACGTCCCTAAAGGTTGCAGCACCCTCGGCCAATGAAGCTAGTCAGCAATGCTACATCCCTTCCCTCACTGTCAACCCACCATTTCCCGCACCACCTGCAGTATCTGTGCAGCTTTCGTCGCCAGGCCAAAGCAGTCAGGGAATCACCAGGTTTGCAGTAGGAAACACTGCATGTAGGGCACCGGCAAGAATACCATCTCCAACCCTCTCTCAGTCACACATGTCCACCGGCACCACCGCTAGTTCCACGATCTCCAGCTCTCCAGTCCAGCTCACCCTACATGAGACTCTTGTTAGGAAAAGGAAGTACTCATCCTCGCATCCGCGTACACAGGGTTTGAATGCCCACATTGCTAGACTAATCTCATTAGAGATGATGCCCTACCGGTTAGTTGAAAGCGAAGCTTTCAAAGCGCTGATGGACTACGCTGTACCATGCTACGAGCTACCCAGTCGGCACTTCTTTTCTAGAAAAGCCATCCCAGCCCTCCAACAGCATGTTAAAGACCGCATCGTCCATGCACTCAGGCAGTCTGTGACTACAAAGGTGCACCTGACAACAGATGCATGGACCAGTAGGCATGGCCAGGGACGTTACGTGTCCATCACGGCACACTGGGTGAATGTGGTGGATGCAGGCTCCACAGGGGACAGCAATATTGGGACAGTTCTGCCTAGCCCACGGTCAAGGAAAGAGTTGGCTGTAGGCGTTCGCCCCCCCTCCTCCTCTTCCTCCTCCTCATGCAGAAGCGAGAGCTCGTCCACAGACCGCAGTCGCACATCCACTCCATCCGCAGCTGCCACTGATGCACACCAGGTGTGCCATTATGGGACAGCTAGTGGCAAGCGTCAGCAGGTTGTATTGGCAATGAAGCGTTTGGGTGACAACAGACACACCGCGGAAGTTCTGTCCGAGTTCTTGCAGAATGAAACTCAGTCATGGCTGGGCACTGTACATCTTGAGGCAGGCAAGGTAGTGAGTGATAATGGAAGGAATTTCATGGCTGCCATAGCCCTTTCCCAACTGAAACACATTCCTTGCCTGGCTCACACCTTAAACCTGGTGGTGCAGTGCTTCCTGAAAAGTTACCCGGGGTTACCCGACCTACTCCTCAAAGTGCGCAGACTTTGCTCGCATATCCGCCGTTCGCCCGTACACTCCAGCCGTATGCAGAACTATCAGCGGTCTTTGAACCTTCCCCAGCATCGCCTAATCATCGACGTTGCAACAAGGTGGAACTCCACACTGCACATGCTTCAGAGACTGTGAGAACAGAGGCGTGCTGTTATGTTTTTGTGGGAGGATACACATACACGGGCAGGCAGTTGGATGGCAGACATGGAGTTGTCAGGTGTGCAGTGGTCGAAGCTACAAGACCTGTGTCAAGTCCTTCAGTGTTTTGAGGAATGCACACGGCTGTTTAGTGCAGACAACGCCATAATAAGCATGAGCATCCCCCTAATGCGTCTGCTGATGCAAAGTTTGACGCACATAAAGGAGCAGGCGTCTGCAGCCGAGGAAGAGGAAAGCCTTGATGACAGTCAGCCATTGTCTGGTCAGGGCCGTGTAGAGGACGCGGTAGCGGGCGAAGAGGAGGAGGACGAGGAGGATGATGGGGATGAGTACTTTTTGAATGAGGAAGCTTCTCCTGGGCCAACAGAAATTAGTGGCATTGCAAGGCCGGGATTCTGTTTTTTTAAGGGAGACAAGTGACGTAGATTTGCCTGTAACTGCCCCTCCAACCAGCATAACCGCAGATTTGACAACTGGAACTTTGGCCCACATGGCGGATTATGCCTTACGTATCCTCAAAAGGGACACACGCATTATAAAAATGATGAGCGATGATGATTACTGGTTGGCCTGCATCCTTGACCCTCGCTATAAAGGCAAATTGCTAAATATTATGCCACATGAGAACCTCGAACAAATATTAGCAACCAAACAAGCTACTCTTGTAGACCGTTTGATTCAGGCATTCCCAGCACACAGCGCCGGTGATGGTTCTCACACAAGCTGCAGGGGGCTACATGGCAGAGGTGTTAGAGGTGCACAGATCAGAAGTGGCGTTGGACAGAGGGGTTTTCTGACCAGGTTGTGGAGTGATTTCGCAATGACCGCAGACAGGACAGGTACTGCAGCATCTATTCAAAGTGACAGGAGACAACATTTGTCCAGTATGGTTACTAACTATTTTTCATCCCTTATCGATGTTCTCCCTCAACCGTCATTCCCATTTGATTACTGGGCATCCAAATTAGACACCTGGCCTGAATTGGCAGAATATGCATTGCAGGAGCTTGCTTGCCCAGCAGCTAGTGTGCTATCAGAAAGAGTATTCAGTGCTGCTGGTTCAATATTAACCGAAAAAAGGACTCGTCTGGCTACCCAAAATGTGGATGATCTCACCTTCATTAAAATGAACCACTCCTGGATTTCAAATTATTTTGCCCCACCTTTCCCGGCTGACACCTAGCTTTCCTATAAAAATTGCTTGCTTGTGGACTGGTCTTACTGAGTGTTCCAATCTCTTAATTTGCAGCAGCTGTTTGTCCAGCATACGACATGTTTACACCTCCCCCAATGGGAAAACTCCCCCCACGTGGCCCTGGTCTCGCCACTTGGCGCAAGCGCCCGTTACAGTGCTGTTTGTCTGAAGAGGTGGGTGTGCCCGCTTTTGGTCGACGGCACTGCCACTGGGTCCCTCATAGTACAATGTAGTGTCTCTGGCGGTGGTGGTGCGCACCCAACGTCAGACACACCGTTGTAACATGAGGGGCCCTGGGGCGGTACCGCCGGCCACAAGAGAGTTCCCCCCCCCCAGCTCAAACTGTGCTCTACCACGTTCAAAATTATCTCGCACAGCTCCACCAATGTTTAGTCTATGCGCTGACATCATTCAATGCCTGGCCCTGACAAACAATACCAATTTGTTGACATGGATGATGCTAGTTAAAGTAGTCTGGGTCAGTGTCCTATATTGACACCAGTAAATAGTAATTTACTGCCAAATTACTTTGTCATAAACTCTGCAGATGAGCCCACCCCTGTACCTAAGCATGCCACCCTTTTTTAATTTATTGTTGTTTTGCGAGACATTAACATCTATTTATTTTTTGGGAGTACTAACTGTGTCAGACACTCCTTGCTATACTCCTCCACTGACCACAATGCTGCCTGTGTATCCATGTAACCGATTTAAAACTGCCATGATCCTATTGTTTGTTATTTTAGGCCTTTGATAGCCTGTCTGCGGTCCCTACTTGCAATACTCCTCCACTGACCACAATGCTGCCTGGAGTGCCTGCCTGTGTATCCATGTAACCAATTTAAAACTGCCATGAGCCTATTGTTTGTTATTTTAGGCCTTCGTTAGCCTGTCTGCAGTCCTTTCTTGCAATACTCCTCCTCCGCTGACCACAAAGCTGCCTGTGTATCCATGTAACCGATTTAAAACTGCCATGAGCCTATTGTTTGTTATTTTAGGCCTTTGTTAGCCTGTCTGCGGTCCCTACTTGCAATACTCCTCCACTGACCACAATGCTGCCTGGAGTGCCTGCCTGTGTATCCATGTAACCGATTTAAAACTGCCATGAGCCTATTGTTTGTTATTTTAGGCCTTTGTTAGCCTGTCTGCGGTCCCTACTTGCAATACTCCTCCACTGACCACAATGCTGCCTGGAGTGCCTGCCTGTGTATCCATGTAACCAATTTAAAACTGCCATGAGGCTATTGTATGTTATTTTAGGCCTTTGTTAGCCTGTCTGCGGTCCCTAGTTGCAATACTCCTCCACTGACCACAATGCTGCCTGGAGTGCCTGCCTGTGTATCCATGTAACCGATTTAAAACTGCCATGAGCCTATTGTTTGTTATTTTAGGCCTTTGTTAGCCTGTCTGCGGTCCCTACTTGCAATACTCCTCCACTGACCACAATGCTGCCTGGAGTGCCTGCCTGTGTATCCATGTAACCGATTTAAAACTGCCATGAGCCTATTGTTTGTTATGTTAGGCCTTCGTTAGCCTGTCTGCGGTCCCTTCTTGCAATACTCCTCCTCTGCTGACCACAAAGCTGCCTGTGTATCCATGTAACCGATTTAAAACTGCCATGAGCCTATTGTTTGTTATTTTAGGCCTTCATTAGCCTGTCTGCGGTCCCTTCTTGCAATACTCCTCCTCCGCTGACCACAAAGCTGCCTGTGTATCCATGTAACCGATTTAAAACTGCCATGAGCCTATTGTTTGTTATGTTAGGCCTTCGTTAGCCTGTCTGCGGTCCCTTCTTGCAATACTCCTCCACTGACCACACCAATGCTGCCCGTGTACCCCTGGAACCTATTTAAAAGTTCATAGAGCCTAGTTATATATTTTATTTACTATTAATAAGGCCATGATGGACTACGCTGTACCACGCTACAAGCTAACCAGTCGACACTTCTTTTACGAGAAAAGCCATCCCAACCCTCCACCAGCATGTAAAAGACCGCATTGTCCATGCACTCTGGCAATCTGTGAGCACAAAGGTGCACCTGACAACAAACGCATGGATCTGTAGGCATGGCCACGGAAGATTACGTGTCCATTACGGCGCAATGGGGTTAATGTGGTGGATGCATGGTCCACAGGGGACAGCCTACTAAGTCTGTCTGCAGTCCCTAATTCAAATTGTCCTCCACTGTCTAAATCGGAGCTTCAACCTTCTGGCTTTCGGCCTATAGTATCAGAAATTAAACTGCATTTGGCCTTCAACTTTGGTTACGGCCTACTAACGGTGTCTGCCGCTCCCTGGTGTTGTTCTCCACTGTATAAAGCTGAGCTTCAACCTCCTGGCTCTAATTTTTTTTTTTTTTTAAGTGCTGGTTGGGGCATAATACCTCTGTTTGCTGCTCCCTGGTGTTGACCTCAACTGAATAAAGCTGAGCTTCAACCTTCTGGCTCTCATTAAGTGCTGTTTTTTTTAAAACTTGGTGGTTAGGGCCTACTAACGGTGTCTGCCGCTCCCTGGTGTTTGTCCTCAACTGAATAAAGCTGAGCTTCAACCTTCTGGCTTTCGGCCTATAGTATCAGATATTAAACTGCATTTGGCCTTCAACTTTGGTTACGGCCTACTAATGGTGTCTGCCCCTCCCTGTTGTTGACCTCCACTGTATAAAGCTGAGCTTCAACCTTCTGGCTCTCATTAAGTGCTGTTTTTTAAAAAACTTGGTGGTTACAGCCTACTAACGGTGTCTGCCCCTCCCTGGTGTTTGCCCTCAACTGAATAAAGCTGAGCTTCAACCTTCTGGCTCTCATTAAGTGCAGTTTTTTAAAAACTTGGTGGTTAGGGCCTACTAACGGTGTCTGCCCCTCCCTGGTGTTGTCCTCCACTGTATAAAGCTGAGCTTCAGTCTTTAGGCTTTTGGCCTAAAGTATCAGATATTAAACTGCATTTGGCCTATTAGTGTGTTTGGGCCCTTAAAACAGTGTCTGCTGCTCCTGGGTTTGCTACTCCACTGAACAAAGCAATGCCGCCTGTTTAGTCCTGTTACCAATTTTGAACTGCATTTAGCCTACTTTATTCTTTGGCCCTATATCTGTTTCCTCCTCATCCTGCCCATTGCCTAGCCACTGCTAGATGAGTCTGCTGGTACATTGACCTAGACCACTACATTCCCCTTGCACTCTACACAGCCAGAATCTGACCCTGCTGAAAGTAAGGTTCCCCTTCCCTCATGTTATACCACCTTACACAGGGACAAAGAGGAAGGTGCAGATGAAAGTGCAGGTTCCTTCATCAGGTGGGGGGGGGCATACTCGTTGGCGACGTCACTGGCACAGGGCCCCTCAGAGTACGCAAAAGTGTTGCTGCTGGTGGGAGGCGCCCCCGCCATGCAAACACACCGCTGTACGTTGAGGGGCCCTGTGCCAGTGCCAATGCGAACGAGTGGGCCCCCCCTGCTTGCTCAGGATCACAGCACTTGCAACGTTGAAATACTTACCTCTCCCTGCTCCACCGCCGTGACGTAGTCCACGATTCCTGGGCCCACTAAAACCTTGAACCAGCCCTACCCCCCACAACTTTTGCCAAATGACCCCCAAGTTCCAATGAACAACTATTATTATAAAGTTAATTAAGATTGACAAGCTTCAGAAACAAGAATGGATGTTTTTGGCATTAAAATGGGCACTGTAGGTGTTTTCCTGGCCTCTACTCACTGCCGACTATGCTTCCCCATTGACTTGCATTGGGTTTCGTGTTTCGGTCGATCCCCGACTTTTAGCGATAATCGGCCGACTGCACTCGACTCGACTCTGGACAAAGTTGGGTTTCACAAAACCTGACTCGATCTTTAAAAAATGAAAGTCGCTCAACCCTACTTGACAGATGGCGTCAGACACTCTTTCAGCATCTTTTCAGTTGTTCTGCGTCTCACAAATGTTCTTATGTGTGATCCAAACACCTCAACCTTGGATTCGTCTGTCCATAACACTTTTTTCCAATCTTCCTCTGTCCAATGTCTGTGTTCTTTTGCCCATATTAAACTTTTCCTTTTATTAGCCAGTCTCAGATATGGCTTTTTCTTTGCAACTCTGCCCTGAAGGCCAGCATCCCGAAGTTGCCTCTTCACTGTAGACATTGACACTGGCGTTTTGCGTGTACTATTTAATGAAGCTGCCAGTTGAGGACCCGTGAGGTTGTCGATTTCTCAACCTATAGACTCTAATGTACTTGTCTTGCTGCTCAGTTGTACAGTGGGGCGTTTCTACTCTGGTTAGTGTTGTGAGTTCTGTTTGTGGGCTCCCCCGGTGGTGTTTTATGGTATTGCCACTTATTTGCCTTCTTCTATCCTTGATCACCTGTTGACACCCATTAGGGGAGTTTCCTATTTAAGGCTGCTTGGCTGCTGGTCCGATGCCGGCCAACAATGTATCAGTAGCATTCTGTTGCATTCTCCTGCCTCAAGTTCCAGTTCAGCTAAGTTGAATTTTGTTCCTAGTTAATGCTATTTTTTGTCCAGCTATCTGCAATGTGACTCTCTGTAGCTGGAAGCTCTCGTGGACTGTAATTGCCACTCCAGTGGCATGAGTTGTCACTGGAGTTTTAAAGTAATTTCAGGATGGTGTTTTTGAGTAGTGTTTTGAAGTTGACCGTGAAGTAACTCTTTCCTGTACTTCTGCTATCTAGTAAGCGGACCTCACTGTGCTAAATCTGCTGTTCATCCTACGTATGTCTTTTCCTCTTGACTCACCGTCAATATTTGTGGGGGCCTGCTATCTCCTTTTGGGGTTCATCTCTGGAGGTAAGGCAGGCCTGTATATTCCTCTGATAGGGGTAGTTAGATCTCCGGCTGGCGCGTGGTGTCTAGGGCATCGTAGGAAACACTCCCCGGCTACTTCCAGTGTTGTGTCAGGTTCAGGTCACGGTCACTTTAGTTTCCATCACCCGAGAGCTAGTCCGTTTGTTATTTTTGATTTCCCTGCCATTGGGAAAATCATAACAGGTTAGAGCCTGTTTGTGCTCTCCTCTGAAGGGAGTAGTACACACTGTTGTAGGAAATCTTGAGCTTCTTGGCAATTTCTCGCATGGAATAGCCTTCATTTCTGAGAACAAGAATTGAATGTCACATGAAAGTATACAGTGGGTAAAAATGCATTTAGTCAGGCACCAATTGTGCAGGTTCTCCCACTTAAAAAGATGAGAGGCCTGTAATTGAGATCATAGGTAGACAACAACTATGAGAGTCAAAATGAGAAAACAAATCTAGAAAATCACCGTGCCTGATTTGGCAACATATTTTTTTTTGCAAATTATGGTGGAAAATAAGTATTTGGTCATTAAAAATAGTTCATCTCAATATTTTGTTATATATCCTTTGTTGGCAATGGCAGAGGTCAAACGTTTTCTGTAAGTCTTCACAGGGTTGGTACACACTGTTGGGGGTATGTTGGCTCATTTCTCCATGCACATCTACTCTAGAGCAGTCATGTTTTGGGCCTATCGCTGGGCAACACGGACTTTCAACTCCCTCCATAGGTTTTCTATGGGGTTGAGATCTGGAAATTGGCTAGGCCACTCCAGGACCTTCATATGCTTCTTACAAAGCCACTCCTTCATTGCCCTGGCAGTGTGCTTGGGATCATTATCATGCCAAAAGACTCATCCACATTTCATCTTCAATATCTTTACTGATAGAAAGAGGTGTCACAATCTATTTTGGATCTGTGGCAGATTTGGTGTTTCATAGTTTCATATTAAAACTTTTTTCCTTTCAGGCCACCGGGGGTTAATGTCTGTTCCCCCCCCCCCTCCCCAGTGGCCGCTGGTGTAATTACATTGCTGCCTAGTCTGCTGATGTGGTTGGTGACCACTCCCACCGTTCTTCCAAAGGTCACCTCACTCAAAGGTCAGCTTACTGTTGGTTATACAGGTTCTTTTGGATACCAACCGTGCTGAAGACTGGAGGTTGCTGGTTCAGTGGTACTTCAGTTGAATGCTAAAACTTGGTGCCTCACTCTGCTGTGCAGTGCATTTCAACAGAGAAAAGCTAAGTGTTGTTTTGTTTCCTTTTCCCTGTGGTGTTTGTCTTACCTTACCATGTGTTGTTTTAGTGCAGCGGTGAGATTAGTGTCTTCACTTGCCAATTCCCTACTTAGGCATAGGAGCAGTGTAAGTGAGGGATTAGGTGTCCTGCTTGGCGATGGAGTGAAAGAACCCGAATAGGAACAATAGTAATAGCAAAGCACATCCTCAGGTGAGTGCAGGAGGTGTCCAATTCCCCATTCCCTATTGTCAGGGACCACCATTGTTATTGTGTCCCTGGTGTACCCTTGTGTGTTTCGTCATTTTGTGACCCACCTCTCGGCAGGTCGTGTCACGCTAGGACAGTCACTTTGTGACATTATAACCAGCCATCCCATTTTTTCTGGTGAGCCATGACTCAAATGCTTTCCTTTGCCCAACTGCTTCAGACCCTCACCGAGGAGTTTAAGGTGCTGCGTGGTGAAGAGGTGCAGCAGCTGCAGCAGTTGGTGGGGTTTTGGGCTTTGGCCAGGTGCAGGTTCAACCGGAACCCAAGATATCTTTACCTGACAGGTTCTCTGAAGGGAGAGATACATTTTTTTTTCCAGGAAGCCTGTAAATTGTACTTCAGGCTCCGCCCTCGTTCATCAGGGAGTGAGGAACAGCATGTGGGAATTATAATCTCCCTTCTTAAGGGTGATTTCCAAACCTGCGCTTTTTCCCTGCCGGCCAGTTCTTGATCTTTACGGTCGGTGGATGAGTTTTTTGCGGCATTGGTGCTTTTGTATGGGGATCCAGATGGTGTCTTCCTGGCGGAATCCCGACTGCGTAAATTCAAGCAGGGGGGTCCACCGGTTGAGGAGTACTGCTCGCAGTTCAGGAGGTGGGCCACTGACACACAGCGGAATGACCCTGCCCTTAGGAGCCATTTTAGGCAGGGTCTGTCTCCAAGGTTGCAGGATTCTCTTGTGCAGTACACCGCCCCCTGGTCGTTGGAGGCCGCCATGTCCCTTGATATCCGGGTAGATGCTTGAGGGAGAGACATACACCAAATGTGCCCCAGGTAGTCCTTGCTAGGGAGGGGGACACACCTGAGCAGGTCGACAAACCCATGCAGGTGGGAGGAGTTGGTTCCCAAACGGGATTGCCTGCGGTTCACTGTGATGTGGGGGCATGTTTTTGTGGGCAGACTGGTCATTTCATTGCCTGCTGAAGAGGTGGTTGTCGGGGTAACTGAGTATACCTGTGCTTGTGGACAGTGGAGCAGGTGTCAATCTGGAGGATGCTCATTTTGTCCTGACCCATGGCCTGAGATTTAGGACACTAACTAAACCCCTAAGTGTCCAGGACATTGACTTGATACCAGCCAGGGGTGGGTGACCCAAGTCGTAGATGATATACACCTGCATATAGGGACTCCTCAAGAGGAGTTCCTGTCGTGCTACATCTTGGGAGGAATGCCTTCACCTATTGTTTTGGGATTCCCTTGGTTGAAAAAACACAACCCGGTCATAGATTGGCGGTCAAGGGAAGAGGTCAGCTGGGATCAGTCGTGTGAGAGCTGCTGCCCGGGGGCTAATGTCTCTGCCATCCTTCTACAACCTACCCCTTCTTCTCCAGTGGGGGCAGCAGAGGTGCTGCCAGTGAGTAGGGGCAGGACTCAACCCTCACAAGCTATCCCGGAGTGTCAGAGTCCTCTTAGGAGGAGGGGTTAGGGGAGGGTGGTGGTTCCCTCTGAGCTTTGTGGGGGTGTGAGTGTGGTGACACAAGGGGACACCTCTGTTGTCGATTCCTCAAAGAGGTCACCGTCTTGTAATAAACGTATGTGTGGCAATAAAAGTTCAGGTCCGGACCTGTGTGTGAATGAGTACATATGGGTGTCCACCAAAAACATCAGGTGGAAGTGTGCAACTGGGACCCGGAGTTTCAGGGTTATCGGGTAATATCGGGCATCGGCCATTCTCAGCCCAGGGACATTCCACTTGGAGAAACCCCCAGTTATGGATGTACACAACTCATTCCCCAGGTCGAAGCTCTGGAGATTTGTGGCGCCTCCGGAGCCTTTGTTGTTGGCATTTCCATCAGGCCACATTTGCCATAAACCTGAGGGTCTGGTGACTGCTGAGGTGAACTCTGGTGGATCATGGTGTCCTCACCGAAGGTTGTTTTCTGGTGAGGTCCAATGTTGAGGGTCCAGAGGAACCTCTTTGAATGGGGGGTACTGTCACGATCCATTTTTGGATCTGTCGCAGATTTGGTGTTTCATATTAAAACTTTTTCCTTTCAGGCCACCGGGGGTTAATGTCTGTTTAACCCCCCCCCCCCGGTAGCCGCTGGTGTAATTAAACTGCTGCTTAGTCTGCTGATGTGGTTGGTGACCAGACCACTCCCACCATCCTTCAAAAGGTCACCTGATGCATCAGCTAACTGTTGGTTATACAGTTTTTTTTGGATACCAACCGTGGTGAAGACTGGAGGTTGCTGGTTCAGTGGTGCTTCAGATGAATGCTGTAACTTGGTGGCTCACTCTGCTGTGCAGTGCATTTCAGCAGAGAAAAGCTAAGTGTTGTTTTGTGCTTTCTTTTCCCTGTGGCGTTTGTCTTAACTTACCTTGTGTTGTTTTAGTGTAGCGGTGGGACCAGTGTCTTCACTTGCCAATTCCCTACTTAAAGGGAAGGTACCGCGTTTGTAGATCATTAATAAATCACTGTAATGTAGCATAACATGCTGCTATAACCAAGTTTTAAATGCATGTGAAACAGATTTTGTGTGTTATATGAGTTTAAAGAAGGCACTGGGGGCTGACATCTTGGTTTCACAGCAGTTCACGACACTAACAGTGTCATATTACGGCACCCCATGGACATAGGAGGTAATAGACCGCCGCTGACCCTATCTCTAACATTGCAGCAGCATTAGCAGTGAGCTGGACACACCTCTGTGGGCTGCACAATTCACTGCTGTAGGTGTGACTTGCCGCCATTTTATTATAGCCCAGTGCTATCAGCCCAGCTTCACTTACTCTCTATCGCAGGACAGAAGCGCTCACTGGAGCCGGAGGATGGAGAGTGGGGAGTGCGGGTGATTTACCTCCGTGCTCCTCTGTACTCCAGGCACTGCACATCCTGAGCAGACATCCTCTGCTCCTCACACGCTGCCCAGTGTCCTCCTGCTCTGTCTCCGCCTCCTCACACACAGACCCTGTGATCTACAGTAAGCTGCATTCACAGCCTGCAGAGAAGGAGCTGACACCTGGAGAAAGAGCAGGGCAGCTGACAGGACAGGGATTAAGGTGGGGGAAGGGGAGATGGCAAGAATGTTAAAGTCACAAAACAGGAGAGACATAGCATGCACACAACAGGGATCACATACCCTTCCCCCATATATCTCTTCTGTGATCTCCCATAGGCCAGCACACTGCTCTCCTGAAATACTTTGTGCTGCAGTCACCCTGCTCCTTCCCCATATATCTCCCTCTGTGACCCTGGAGGTGACTGTCTCTCCCCATGGGTGCTGTCTCTCTCCCCATGTGTGCTCTCCATCCCCCTGTGCCTGTTCGCTCTCGCTCCTATGCACTCCTCTCCCCCTGCATGTCTTTCCCCATTGCACACACAGCTCAGTGCTTGCGATAACAGGAGCTGCGGGGGTCATGCTGTCGCATGTCAGCGTGACCCTCACAGCTGTGACTGTCACCTGCGGTAACATTACCGCCGGTACTGTCGGTCACAGCGCTGCAGGATCATGCTGGCAGATGTCAGTGTGATTTGGCAGCTGACTGTGACCTGCAGCGGTGACTTGCGGTAAAAAAGCAGGCGCGGACCGATGAGACTACTGCTCCCATTGGGCTATGTTTGATGGGAGAGTAGTATTATCTTCCTCTACCTGTGCTCACAGTTTAAAAAAAAAAAAGTTACATTACATACACATTCACATAAAAATAAAAAAAATTATACTCATGGCGGCGCAGTGATCCACTGCAGGGGGCGATCTCATCCTGTCAGTTTATCGCCGGCTGTCTTTGAGAGCAGTCATATCACTGATGTGACTGCTCTCAAGGTGATCAGGATCGTCGTGGGACATTATGGATTATCTTCTCGGCAGGCAGGTGAGGAATATTTGTGGTTTATTTTATTTTTGTTGCAGGAGACAAGGACGAGGGATTCGGGGATTATGCGTTCGGTTGCCACCGCTACAGGGCAAGTGGGAAGAGCCGGGCAAAGTGCCAGAAAAGACGCATCTAATAGATGCGCCATTTCTGGGGCGGCTGACAGCTGATGGTTTTTAGCCTGGGGGGGCAATATCCATGGCCCCTTCCTAGGCTATTAATATCCCGCAGCTGTTTGCATAACCTTTGCTGGTTATTATAGCGGGACCCCACATAATTTTTTTTGTTTGGGGTCCCCCATTTTAATAGCCAGTAAAGGCTAAGTATACAGTTGTGTGTGTGTGTGTGTGTGTCAGCGCGTGATCGTCAGAGTGCGCACACTCCCCCCATAGACCAGCACACTGCTCTCCTGAAATACTCTGCTCCCTCCACCGTATATCTCTCTCTGTGACCCCCCCATAGACGAGCACACTGCCATATGGATCACGCATAATGCTGCCATATCTATTTATCACATAATACTCCCATAAAGACCACACATTATACCGCCATATATATTTATTACATAATACTGCCCTATAGATCACACATGATGCCACCATATATATTTTTTACATAGTACTGTCATATACTACACTTGATGCGGACAAGTATTATGTGTGATCTGTATTATGGCATTATGTGTGATCTATATGACGGTATTATATGTGATCTTTATGGTGGTATTATGTTTGATCAGTATGGTAGAATAATGTAAAAAATATATGACTTATTTAACTATATTGTGGGATTATGTGTAATCTATGTGGCATTATTATGTGACAATTATATGGTGGTTTTATGTGTGTTCTACATGGTGTTGTGTGTGATCTATATAACGGTATTATGTGTGATCTATATGGCGGTATTATGTGAGAAGTATATGGCGGTATTATATGAGAACACTATGGCGGTATGTGTGATCTATATGATGGTATTATATGAGAACTATATGGCACCATTATGTGTGATCTATATGGCGGTATTATGTGAGAACTATATGATGTTTATAGCCTAGGAAGGGGTTAATACCCATGGATCTTCCCAGGCTATGAATATCAGTCCGCAAGCTGTATATTTAGCCTTTACTGGCTATTAGGCAAAGTGCACATGTTGCAGAATTGCCGCTGAAATTTCCGCGGAAATTCTGCGCCTCCTGCCGCGGGTATATCGCATGCAGAATTGGCATGCATATTCCCGCTGAAAACTAGCGTATTGCAAGCATAATTAGCTTGCAGAATGCTAGCGTTTTCCAAGCGATCTGTAGCATCGCTTGGAAAACTGATTGACAGGTTGGTCACACTTGTCAAACATAGTACTCCTATCAACAAAAACGGAAGCATATGCCAATTCAAATTAAAAATTTATATATTTTATTATACAGAACATGTACACAATCAACGAGGAGACATAAAATACAGAATAGCTGCTACTACAGAGCCACATCCTCCATGCACAAATACCCATATAGCCTGTGTATCTACATGAATCAAAAAATGCTATAATATATTATGGTACACATGAGGTACAAGATGCACCTAGATTAGAGTATCTACCACAAAATAATAAGGGCATAAAAAGAAGTATACCACAGAAAAGGTCTATATGCCAAAATGCGCAAATTTATAAATAGCTTAAAGGGAACCTGTCACCCCGTTTTTTCGGTATAAGATAAAAATACTGTTAAATAGGGCCTGAGCTGTGCATTACAATAGTGTATTTTGTGGACCCCGATTCCCCACCTATGCTGCCGAAATACGTTACCGAAGTAGTCGTTTTCGCCTGTCAATCAGGCTGGTCAGGTCAAAAGGGTGTGGTGTCCTCCCCCAGATCTTGCGTAGTGTTCCGTTGGTGGCGTAGTGGTGTGCGCATGCCCAAGTTCCCGAATCCTCTGCCAGGTGTGTGAAAACAACAGCGATGTCCGTTATTCCATTGGTGGTCGGTGGGCGCGGCCATCTTGCTTTGGCCGCAGAATCGGCGCTCTGCTGGCCGCGGCTTCAGGAAAATGGCCGCGGGCATCCGCGCGTGCGCAGATGGCTATCGCGGCGGCCATTTTCGTGAAGCAGAATTCGCATCTCGGCTTCACGAAAATAGCCGCCGCGATAGCCATCTGCGCACGCGCGGATGCCCGTGGCCATTTTCCTGAAGCCGCGGCCAGCAGAGCGCCGATTCTGCGGCCAAAGCAAGATGGCCGCGCCCACCGACCACCAATGGAATAACGGACATCGCTGTTGTTTTCACACCCCTGGCAGAGGATTCTGGACCTTGGGCATGCGCACACCACTACGCCACCAACGGAACACTACGCAAGATCTGGGGGAGGACACCACACCCTTTTGACCTGACCAGCCTGATTGACAGGCGAAAACGACTACTTCGGTAACGTATTTCGGCAGCATAGGTGGGGAATCAGGGTCCACAAAATACACTATTGTAATGCACAGCTCAGGCCCTATTTAACAGTATTTTTATCTCATACCGAAAAAACAGGGTGACAGGTTCCCTTTAATACTGCACAATATACATATAAATGTTGTTATTATTCATTGGACGCTAAATAAATACAAATATATCTCTTGTCCCATAGGGGGCGCGCAAGCCCTGGATAAAAAATATATATAAAGTGCCTAGTGACAAAAATTATATTATATTCCATATATATCCCATGTAAAAGTGCAACAAAAATAAATAAAGGGTTTATTTGTATACGATAATAGCTTCCATATAAGACAGCGCTATCCTAGTTAGGGACAAGTAAATGCCAAGTGACCTAATGATATTAGTAGTCAATATTAGTATTAAAGTAAAGTGCGGCCATAAATAAATAAGTACAAATAAGTCCTGGGAGGGATTTCAATACATGACCTGTGTATGCAGCGCAGACCCCTGCAGCGCAGACTGTATGCAGGGGTCTGCGCTGCATACACAGGTCATGTATTGAAATCCCTCCCTGGACTTATTTGTACTTATTTATTTATGGCCGCACTTTACTTTAATACTAATATTGACTACTAATATCATTAGGTCACTTGGCATTTACTTGTCCCTAACTAGGATAGCGCTGTCTTATATGGAAGCTATTATCGTATACAAATAAACCCTTTATTTATTTTTGTTGCACTTTTACATGGGATATATATGGAATATAATATAATTTTTGTCACTAGGCACTTTATATATATTTTTTATCCAGGGCTTGCGCGCCCCCTATGGGACAAGAGATATATTTGTATTTATTTAGCGTCCAATGAATAATAACAACATTTATATGTATATTGTGCAGTATTAAGCTATTTATAAATTTGCGCATTTTGGCATATAGACCTTTTCTGTGGTATACTTCTTTTTATGCCCTTATTATTTTGTGGTAGATACTCTAATCTAGGTGCATCTTGTACCTTATGTGTACCATAATATATTATAGCATTTTTTGATTCATGTAGATACACAGGCTATATGGGTATTTGTGCATGGAGGATGTGGCTCTGTAGTAGCAGCTATTCTGTATTTTATGTCTCCTCGTTGATTGTGTACATGTTCTGTATAATAAAATATATAAATTTTTAATTTGAATTGGCTTATGCTTCCGTTTTTGTTGATAGGAGTAGTATTATTGGAAGTGCCTTTGATTAGGCCTAAAAATCTTTTGGTTTATCTATTGTCAAACATAGTGTTTGACAAGTGTGACCAACTTTTTACTATTGATGAAGCCTATGCCGCATCAATAGTAAAAGATAGAATGTTAAAAATAATAAAAAAAATTAAAAAAATGGTTATACTCACCTTCCGCAAACAGCCGATCTCCTCAGCGGCTTCCGTTCCTACAGATGGTGTGTGTGCAGGACTTTCGATGACATCGCAGTCCTTCACACACACCATCTATAGGAACGGAAGCGGCCGTGTGCAGCACTGAGAGGCGGGAGGACTCCGGGGCCATCAGAAGGTGAGAATATCACGATTTTTTTACTTAAATTCTTTTTTTTTTTTACAATTATATGGTGCCCAGTCCGTGGAGGAGAATCTCCTCTCCTCCACCCTGGGTACCAACCGCACAAGATCTGCTTACTCCCCACATGGTGGGCATAGCCACATGCGGGAAGTAAGCAGATCAATGCATTCCTAGGTGTGCGGAATCCCCGCGATTCCGCAAATTAATGAACATGCTGCATATTTTACCGCAAATCGTTTCTGCTGCAGAAAAATACTCAGTATGTGCACAACATTTGCGGATTGCATTCTAAGTAATAAGATGCTTAATGTGAGCATTTTTTTCGCGGTTTTATAGCGTTTTTATAGCGAAAAACCGCGAAAAAAACGCGACGTGTGCACATAGCCTTAAAATAGTGGGACCCCCCAAAAAACAATGTGGGGTCCCCCTATAATTAATAACCAGAAAAGGCTATGCAGACAGCTGGGGGCTGATGTTAATAGCCTAAGAAAGGGCCATGGATATTGCACCCAACCCCATCCCCAGCTACAAACACCAGCTCAAAGCCACACCTGAAATGGCACATCTCTAAGATGCGCCAATTCCGGCACTTAGCCTTTCTCTTCCCACTACCCTGTAGAGGTGTCATATGGGTAATATTTGTGGGGTTAATGTCTCCTTTGTATTGTAAGGTGACATCAAGCCGGCTTAGTAATGGAGAGGCGTCAATAAGACACCTATCCATTACTAATCCTATAGTTGTTAAGGGGTTAAATAAACACACAGCCAGAAAAGTATTTTAACCCCTTAAGCCCCGAGGGTGGTTTGCACGTTAATGACCGGGCCAATTTTTACAATTCTGACCACTGTCCCTTTATGAGGTTATAACTCTAAAACGCTTCAATGGATCTTGGCGATTCTGACACTGTTTTCTCATGACATATTGTACTTCATGATAGTGGTAAAATTTATTCGATATAACTTGCGTTTATTTGTGAAAAAAATGGAAATTTGGCGAAAATTTTGAAAATGTAGCAATTTTCCAACTTTGAATTTTTATGCCCTTAAATCACAGAGATATGTCACGCAAAATACTTAATAAGTAACATTTCCCACATGTCTACTTTACATCAGCACAATTTTGGAACCAACATTTTTTTTTGTTAGGGAATTATAAGGGTTAAAAGTTGACCAGCAATTTCTCATTTTTACACCACCATTTTTTTTAGGGACCACATCTCATTTGAAGTCATTTTGAGGGGTCTATATGATAGAAAATACCCAAGTGTGACACTATTCTAAAAACTGCACCCCTCAAGGTCTCAAGGTGCTCAAAACCACATTCAAGAAGTTTATTAACCCTTCAGGTGTTTCACAGGAATTTTTGGAATGTTTAAATAAAAATGAACATTTAACTTGTTTTCACACAAAATTTATTTCAGCTCCAATTTGTTTTATTTTACCAAGGGTAACAGGAAAAAATGGATCCCAAAAGTTGTTGTACAATTTGTCCTGAGTACGCTGATACCCCATATGTGGGGGTAAACCACTGTTTGGGCGCATAGCAGAGCTCGGAAGGGAAGGAGCGCCATTTGACTTTTCAATGCAAAATTGACTGGAATTAAGATGGGACGCCATGTTGCTTTTGGAGAGCCCCTGATGTGCCTAAACATTGAAACCCCCCACAAGTGACACCATTTTGGAAAGTAGACCCCTTAAGGAACTTATCTAGATGTGTGGTGAGCACTTTGACCCAACAAGTGCTTCACAGAAGTTTATAATGCAGAGCCGTAAAAATAAAAAATCATATTTTTTCACAAAAATGATCTTTTCGCTCCCAATTTTTTATTTTCCCAAGGGTAAGAGAAGAAATTAGACCACAAAAATTGTTGTGCAATTTGTCCTGAGTACGACGATACCCCATATGTGGGGGTAAACCACTGTTTGGGCACATAGCAGAGCTCGGAAGGGAAGGAGCGCCATTTTACTTTTCAATGCAAAATTGACTGGAATTGAGATGGGACACCATGTTGCGTTTGGAGAGCCCCTGATGTGCCTAAACATTGAAACCCCCCCAAAAGTGACCCCATATTGGAAACTAGACCTCCCAAGGAACTTATCTAGATGTGTTGTGAGAACTTTGAACCCCCAAGTGTTTCACTACAGTTTATTACGCAGAGCCGTGAAACTAAAAAAAAAAATTTTTTCACAAAAATGATTTTTTAGTCCCCAGTTTTGTATTTTCACAAGGGGAACAGGATAAATTGGACCCCAAAAGTTGTTTTCCAATTTGTCCTGAGTACGCTGATACCCCATATGTGGGGGGAACCACTGTTTGGGCGCATGGCAGAGCTCAGAAGGGAAGGAGCGCCATTTGGAATGCAGACTTAGATGGATTGGTCTGCAGGCGTCACGTTGCATTTGTAGAGCCCCTGAGTACCCAAACAGTAGAAACCCCCCACAAGTGACGCCATATTGGAAACTAGACCTCCCAAGGAACTTATATAGATATGTTGTGAGAACTTTGAACCCCCAAGTGTTTCACTACAGTTTACAACGCAGAGCCGTGAAAATAAAAAATCTTTTTTTTCCCACAAAAATGATTTTTAGCCCCCCAAATTTTTATTTTCCCAAAGATAACAAGAGAACTTGGACCCCAAAAGTTGTTGTCAAATTTGTCCCGAGTACGCTGATACCCCATATGTTGGGGTAAACACCTGTTTGGGCGCACGGGAGAGCTCGGAAGAAAAGGAGCACTGTTTTACTTTTTCAACGCAGAATTGGCTGGAAATGAGATCGGACGCCATGTCGCGTTTGGAGAGCCCCTGATGTGCCTGAACAGTGGAAACTCCCCAATTCTACCTGAAACCCTAATCCAAACACACCCCTAACCCTAATCCCAACGGTAACCCTAACCACACTCCTAACCCTGACACACCCAACCCTAATCCCCACTGTAAATGTAATCCAAACCCTAACCCTAACTTTAGCCCCAACCCTAACCCTAACTTTAGCCCCAACCCTAACCCTAACTTTAGCTCTAACCCTAGCCCCAACCATAACCCTAACCCTAGCCCTAACCCTAACCCTAGCCCTAACCCTAGCCCTAATTCTAATGGGAAAATGGAAATAAATACATTTTTTTAATTTGATTATTTTTCCCTAACTAAGGGGGTGATGAAGGGGGGTTTGATTTACTTTTATAGCGTTTTTTATGTCGGATTTTTATGATTGGCAGCTGTCACACACTAAAAGACGCTTTTTATAGGAAAAAAGTTTTTGCGTCTCCACATTTCGAGACCTAGAATTTTTCTATATTTTGGTCCACAGAGTCATGTGAGGTCTTGTTTTTTGCGGGACGAGTTGACGTTTTTATTGGTAACATTTTCAGGCACATGACATTTTTTGATCGCTTTTTATTCCGATTTTTGTGAGGCAGAATGACCAAAAACCAGCTATTCATGAATTTCTTTTGGGGGAGGCGTTTATACCGTTCCACGTTTGGTAAAATGGATAAAGCAGTTTTATTCGTCGGGTCAGTACGATTACAGCGATATCTCATTTATATCTTTTTTTATGTTTTGGCGCTTTTATATGATAAAAGCTATTTTATAGAAAAAATAATTATTTTGGCATCGCTTTATTCTGAGGACTATAACTTTTTTATTTTTTTGCTTATGATGCTGTGTGGTGGCTCGTTTTTTGCGGGACAAGATGACATTTTCAGCAGTACCATGCTTATTTATATCCATATTTTTGATCGCGTGTTATTCCACTTTTTGTTCAGCGGTATGATAATTAAGCGTTTTTTGGCTGTGTTTTTTTTTTTTCTTACGGTGTTCACTGAAGGGGTTAACTAGTGGGACAGTTTTATAGGTTGGGTCGTTACGGACGCGGCGATACTAAATATGTGTACTTTTATTGTTTTGTTTTTTTATTTAGATAAAGAAATATATTTATGGGAATAATATTTGTTTATTTATTTAGGAATTTGTTTTTTTTGTTTTGTTTTTTTACACATGTGGAAATTTTTTTTTTTTACTTTTCTACTTTGTCCCAGGGGGGGAATCACAGATCGCCGATCTGACAGTTTGCACAGCACTCTGTCAGATCGGCAATCTTGCTTTCATTGCTGCTGGCTTACCAGCGCCTGCTCCGGACCCGGAAGTAATCCCTGCAGGACCCGGATGCAGCCCCGCGGCCATTTTGGATCCGGGGCCTGCAGGGATAGGAGGTAAGAGAGTCCCGCAGCAACGCGATCACATCGCGTTGCACCGGGGGTCTCAGGGAAGCACGCAGGGAGCCCCCTCCCTGCACGATGCTTCCCTATACCGCCGGCACACCGCGATCATGTTTGATCGCTGTGTGCTGTGGGTTAATGTGCCGGGGGCGGTCCGTGACCGCTCCTGGCACATAGTGCCGGATGTCAGCTGCGATAATCAGCTGACACCCAGCCGCAATCGGCCGCGCTCCCCCCGTGAGCGCGGCCGATCGGTTATGACGTACTATCCCGTCACTGGGAATTAAGTCCCAGGTCACCTTGACGGGATAGTACGTCATATGGGATTAAGGGGTTAATGAAATAAAACACTACACACTTTCTCATCTTTATTAGTCAGCTAACCGTGCAACGCCCTCAATCTCCTGAAAAAAACAAAACAAAAAACAGCAGTATACTCCCTGTTTCCGCACACACACACGTAGATACACATGGACACCTGCACACAGACACGCACATATTCACAGTTCACAGTCTCCGCCCACACACTTCCTCCTCCGCAGCGTTTATCGCACACAACTCCGCAGCAAAACCTCAGATTTTTACACCTGCTGTTTTGCTGCGGATTTGCCTAACTCAATGTTAGTCAATAGGTGCAGAAACGCTGCAGATCCGCAAAAAGAATTGACGTGCTGTGGAAAATAAAACCCTGCAAATCCGCGCGTATTTTTCCGCAGCATGTGCACACCAATTCTCAATTTCCCATTGACTAACACTGGTTGTGCACTACACTGCGGATTTGATGCCATTCCGCTCATCCAAAAACGCTGCGGAAACGCATCAAAATCATCCAAGTGTCTCACCCCTGCTATTCCATGTGTATCTCTCTCCATCACACTCCATATGTCTCTCATCATACTACATGTCTCTCTCCTCATCACACTCCATGTGTCTCACCCTTGCTATTCCATGTGTATCTCTCTCCCCATCATGCTCCGTGTCTCACCCCTGCTGTTCCATGTGTATCTCTCTCCCCATCATGCTCCATGTGTCTCACCCCTGCTGTTCCATGTGTATCTCTCCATCACACTCCATATGTCTCTCATCATACTACATGTCTCTCTCCTCATCACACTCCATGTCTCACCCCTGCTGTTCCATGTGTATCTCTCTCCTCATCACGCTCCGTGTCTCACCCCTGCTGTTCCATGTGTATCTCACTCCCCATCACGCTCCATGTGTCTCACCCCTGCTGTTCCATGTGTATCTCTCTCCCCATCATGCTCCATGTGTATCTCTCCCCCATCACGCTCCATGTGTCTCACTCATCATTCTACATGTCTCTCTCCCATCAGTCTTTCTCAGCCATACAAATGTATCTCTCCCCTCCCTCCACATTGCCTGGCCATTCACTGCAGACCTGGATCTCCTTCTTATCTTAGGCTACGTTCACATTCGCGTTGCATCGGGCGCAGGTTCGGCGACGCATAGAGACGCATGCGTCATGCACCCCTATATTTAACATGGGGGCGCATGGACATGCGTTGTCTTGCGTTTTGTGATGCATGCGTCATTTTTGGCGCAAGCGTCAGGGCGCACAGGATGCTGCATGTTGCATTTTTTTGCGTCCAAAATCAAGCCAAAAATGGACGCATGCGTCACAAAACAATGCGATTTTGCATGCGTTTTGCATGCGTTGTGCGTTGCGTCGCCGACGCAACGCCCAACAACGCGAATGTGAACGTAGCCTTACTGAGGGATGAGTCACAGACAGCTCTGCTCAGATAATGCTGCTCCATACACACCACATGTCTTCACTCTTCCTCCAGTCCACCATGCTGCTGAGCCCACTGTGTCCTGCTCTTCTGTAAACTCTGTAGCTGTGTTTCTGATGCAGTAACTAGTGGTGATAGCAGATCACAGGGCAGTCACACACAAAATGGCTCTGCCCTGTGATGCTGCTCTTCATTCCTAGGGATATTAGACCACCCAAAAGTGGAGGGAAATGGTGATGTCAGCAGTTACTGCCCCAATTTTCCAGCTAACAGTAAAGCTGGTAAGTCTTACTATAGCTGCTTGAGGTCTAAAACGGAAAATGCTCCCCCTAGTGGTCAATATATATATTTGTAAGTAAATATATAATATTTTTCATATAGAAATGTTTGCAAACAGTGCAAACATTGCATTGATACATTTTATTTACCATTTTAAGCTTAATTTAAAAAAAAAAAACTACAAGAAAACTGGTGGCACCTTCCCTTTAAGGATAGGAGCAGGGAAAGTGAGGGATTAGGTGTCCTGCTCGGCGACGCAGTGAAAGAACCCATATAGGGACGATAGTAATAGCAGAGAACATCCTCAGGTGAGTGCAGGAGGTGTCCAATTCCCCATTCCCTATTGTCAGGGACCACCATTGTTATTGTGTCCTTGGTGTACCCTTGTGTGTTTCATCATTTTGTGGCCGACCTCTCTGTGGGTCGGGTCACGCTAGGACAGTCACTTCATGACAGAAGTTTGCACTCAGAATTTCACAATACATGGCCCCATTCATTCTTTCATGTACACGGATTAGTCGTCCTGGTCCATTTGCAGAGATACAGCCCCAAATCATGATGTTGCCACCCCCATGCTTCACAGTAGGCATAGTGTTCTTTGGATGCAACTCAGCATTCTGTCTTCTCCAAACATAAGCTTTTTTTCTACCAAACCTTTCTACTTTGGCTTTATCAGACCATATGACATGCTCCCAACAATGGACAATCCAAAAGCTCTCTAGCAAACTTCAGATGGGCCCAGACATGTACCGGCTTAAGCAGGGAAACACATCTGGCACTACAGGATCTGAGTCACTGGAGACATAGTGTGTTACTGATGGTAGCCTTTGTTATAGTGGTCCCAATTCTATGCAGGTCATTCACTAGGTTCCCCCGTGTGGTTCTGGAATTTTTGCTCACCGTTCTTGTGATCATTTTGACCCCATAGGGTGAGATCTTGCTTGGAGCCCCAGATCTTGCATGGAACCCCAGATCGAGGGAGATTATCAGTGGTCTTGTATGTCTTCCATTTTCTAATTATTGGTCCCACAGTTGATTTCATCACACCAAGCTGCTTACATATTTCAGATTCGGTCTTCCCAGCCTGGTACAGGGCTAAAATTTAGTCTTTGGTGTCCTTCGACAGCTCTTTGGTCTTCACCATACTGGAGTTTGGAGTGTGACTGTTTGAGGTTGTGGACAGGTGTCTTTTATACTGATAACAAGTTCAAACAGGTGCCATTACAGATAATGAGTGGAGGACAGAGGACCCTCTTAAAGAAGAAGTTACAGGTCTGTGAAAGCCAGAAATCTTGCATGCTTTTAGGTGACCAAATACTTATTTTCCACCATAATTTGCAAAATAAATCTTGTCAAAGGTGATTTTCTGGATTTGTTTTCTCATTTTGACTACCATAGTTGTGGTCTACCTGTGATGTCAATTACATGCCTCTCTCATCTTTTTAAGTGGAAAAACTTGCACAATTGGTGGCTGACTAAACACTTTTTCTTCCCCACTGTATATTGTGATATAGCGATCACTAAGGCTACGTTCACATTTGCGTTGTGCGCCGCAGCGTCGGCGCCGCAACGCACAACGCAAACAAACGCAAAACGCATGCACAACGCTGCGTTTTGCGCCGCATGCGTCCTTTTTCTGATTGATTTTGGACGCAGCAAAAATGCAACTTGCTGCTTCCTGTGCGCCCGGACGCGTGCGCCGCAGGGACGCATGCGGCGCAAAACGCAAGTGCGACGCATGTCCATGCGCCCCCATGTTAAATATAGGGGCGCATGACGCATGCGGCGACGCTGCGGCGCCCGACGCTGCGGCGCAGACCGCAAATGTGAACGTAGACTTAGACGGTTAGGGTACTCTCACTTGGTGGTGATACTTACACAAACATCAACTGTTTCTCAGTTACATAAGTCCGTGTCTGGTTTATTACACCTCCACAGATCCGGCATAAAGTCCATTTCAGTTGTAGTTACGTTCGTAGAGTTCAATACCTGATGCCCGTCAGTTCACAACCCCCCAGGCTCTGGGTTATCTGCTTAACAGATTCTCAGGTTTCCCAGCCTAGCTTCATTTAGGTCCTGACAATAGTCCAGACCCTCAGTGCTTCCTGGACTTCCAGGAGCTCCAGCCAGCTCCAGTCTCACACATAGCCATCTCTCTCCATGTGGTGCAACCAGGAAGCATATAGGACCTTTCTGACATCACAGGAACACACCCCTGGGAGGCATGTGGTTAACCAGTCCCACCCATCACTTTCTGGTTAACCCTTAAATCCTGCCCTTTACTGATATACAGGTTTATTATATAGTTCACTGGAATAGTGATAATCTAACAGGAAACAGGAAGACACAGTGCACATGAGACCAAAGACGCCATCTTGGAAAAGGGCAGTAATGCACACAAGGTAATCAAAATGTTCAGAGTCCTGACAATATCCCTGATGAAGAGGGGAGACACCGCTTGAAATGCGTAGGATTGAGTCCATCGCGCACCCGTCCTGCTTCCACGTGACGTCACAGAAGCTTTTTTTCCACGCCGCAACTCTTAGCGCTGCTTCGGTCCGGAGCACGCAAGGAGTCGGCGTGCCCTCAGACCGCACTGTCACTGCTAGCCAGCACCACCACGCTTAGCAGCAGCACCCAGTCGGCCCACGCAAGGAATTAGTCTCTAAGCGCACTATAATTGCAATTCTATCTCTAGCATTTAACTCTATGAGAGTATTTCTCTAATCACGACTATCATATATCATTTGAAAACGCAAAGAAAGCCTAAAGGTACCGTTACACTAAACGACTTACCGATGATCACGACCAGCGATACGACCTGGCCGTGATCGTTGGTAAGTCGTTGTGTGGTCGCTGGGGAGCTGTCACACAGACAGCTCTCTCCAGCGACCAACGATCAGGGGAACTGTCTTCAACGATGCCGAAGTCCCCCTGCAGCACCCGGGTAAACATCGGGTTACTAAGTGCAGGGCTGCGCTTAGTAACCCGATATTTACCCTGGTTACCATTGTAAAAGTAAAAAAAAACACTACATACTCACATTCTGATGTCTGTCACGTCCCCCGCCGGCGTCCACAGGGTTAAAACTGCTTTCGGCAAGAGCATTGCTAATGCACGCGCTGCTGCCGAGAGCTTCCCTGCACTGAATGTGTCACCGGCGCGCCGGCAGTAACAGCGGTGACGTCACCGCTGTGCTCTGCTTTACGGCCGGCGCTGACACAGTCAGTGCAGGGAAGCTCTCGGCAGTGCGGCATTAGCAGCGCTACTGCCGAAAGCAGTTTTAACCCTGTGGACGCCAGGGGACGTGACAGACATCAGAATGTGAGTATGTACTGTTTTTTTTTTTAACTTTTACAATGGTAACCAGGGTAAATATCGGGTTACTAAGCGCGGCCCTGCGCTTAGTAACCCGATATTTACCCTGGTTACAAGTGAACACATCGCTGGATCGGCGTCACACACGCCGATCCAGCGATGACAGCGGGTCATCAGCGATGAAATAAAGTTCTGGACTTCTAGCTCCGACCAGCGATATCACAGCGGGATCCAGATCGCTGCTGCGTGTCAAACACAACGAGATCGCTATCCAGGATGCTGCAACGTCACGGATCGTTGTCGTTCTCGTTGTAAAGTTGCTGAGTGTGAAGGTACCTTTACAGTTCTGAGAAGACTGGTGTTTATTTTGTGTCTCTATCTTTTTCTAGCCTGAGTTATGAAGAGAAATGTAAAGGCAGGCAACACTGAAATTCACTCTTTTTCCGAACTTTGAAAATCAATAAAAAAAAAAATCTAGAATTTTTTTTCTGCACATTTTGCATTCTCTGACACACTATTACCAAATAACAAAATCTCAAAAGAATTAAAAATATAGAGGTAAAAATCATTGGTTCACTTGACATGGAATGACCCTAAAGCAGACTACTGAGACTGGTATTTCTGCATACCCCCCAACTTTTGAAGATGGGAAAGAGGGACAAAGTTTTAGGCCACGCCTCTGACCACACCCATTCATAATTAGTCTGTTTCATATACAATAATTATAAACAAAAAAATATGGCCACACAGTGCTCTGTACCGTATAATGGCCACACATGATGCTCCATATTGTATAATGACCGCACATGATGCTCCATACTGTGATACTGTATAATGGCCACACATGATGCTCCATACTGTATAATGGCCACACAGTGCTCCATACTGTATAATGACCACACATGATGCTCCATACTGTATAATGACCGCACATGATGCTCCATACTGTATAATGACCGCACATGATGCTCCATACTGTATAATGGCCGCACATGATGCTCCATACTGTATAATGGCCGCACATGATGCTCCATACTGTATAATGGCCGCACATGATGCTCCATACTGTATAATGACCGCACATGATGCTCCATGCTGTATATTGGCCGCACATGATACTTTGTACCATATAATGGCCACACATAGCTACTCCTACACACGCGGCTGCGCTCCGTACACTTTGCACACACGGCTCCACTCAGTACACACGCGCTCCGCTCCATATACCTCATACACGTGGCTCCACTCCGTACACCTCGTACACATGTGGCTCCGCTCCATACACCTCGTACACATTTAGCTCCGCTCCGTACACCTCATACACACAATGCTCCGCTCCATACACCTCATACACACACGGCTCCACTCCGTACACCTCATACACACACGGCTCCACTCCGTACACCTCATACACACATGGCTCTGCTCCGTACACTTCGTACATACACGGCTCCACTCCGTACACCTCATACACACACGGCTCTGCTCCGTACACCTCGTACATACACGGCTCTGCTCCGTACACCCCATACACATTCAGCTCCGCTCCATACACCTCGTACACATTCAGCTCCGCTCCATACACCTCGTACACACATGGCTCCGCTCCGTACACCTCGTACACACACGGCTCCGCTCCGTACACCTCGTACACACACGGCTCCGCTCCGTACACCTCGTACACACATGGCTCTGCTCCATACACCTCGTACACACATGGCTCTGCTCCATACACCTCGTACACACACGGCTCCGCTCTGTACACCTCATACACACATGGCTCTGCTCCGTACACCTCATACACACATGGCTCTGCTCCGTACACCTCGTACATACACGGCTCCACTCCGTACACCTCATACACACATGGCTCTGCTCCGTACACCTCGTACATACACGGCTCCACTCCGTACATCTCATACACACACGGCTCTGCTCCGTACACCTCGCACATACACGGCTCTGCTCCGTACACCCCATACACATTCAGCTCTGCTCCATACACCTCGTACACATTCAGCTCCGCTCCATACACCTCGTACACATTCAGCTCCGCTCTATACACCTCGTACACATTCAGCTCCGCTCCATACACCTTGTACACACAATGCTCCGCTCCATACACCTCGTACACACATGGCTCTGTAGCGCCCCCCCACCGCCGCAGGGCCGAGGGGTACCCGGTACCGGGCCTCTGAGTCTCTGCTTCTGGGGTTGTCACGGCGGCTAGGCCCCGGCCCGTGACCCTGCCGTGGGGCGCACAGTGAATGATAGGTGTGGATGTTGGTGGTGCAGTTGTGGTGTGCAGGTCGCGGTAAATAACGAGGACACCAGGTTGCAGTCTCTTTACCTCTTTACTGGAGATCTCTGAGTCCTCAGTCCAGAATACGGTTCACCAGGCTGCGCAAGTCCGGCCGGTCCAATGGCACCTCCAGAGTTCACTTCACAGGTGGAAATCAGTGCCTTCCTTCTTAGCGCTATGTGTTGTAGTCCTTCCCTGCTATGCTTACGGAAAGTACCCCACAACCTGTTATGACCCCAATGGCGAGGGTCTCAGAGGAACGTGGAAGTCTGCAGAATACAAAAATCCAGCTCATAGGGCAGTGGTAACTGGGTTGACCATATATCTACTCCTAACGCCAACACTAGCAGTAGCCGGGGATCATTCCTACGTTGATTCTAGATGACACGCGCCAGCCGGAGAATCTAGCTACCCCTAGTAGAGGAAAACAAAGACCTTTCTTGCCTCCAGAGAAGGGGACCCCAAAGCTGGATAGAAGCCCCCCACAAATAATAACGGTGAGGTAAGAGGAAATGACAAACACAGAAATGAACCAGGTTTAGCACAGAGAGGCCCGCTTACTGATAGCAGAATAAAGAAAGGTAACTTATATGGTCAACAAAAACCCTATCAAAATCCACACTGGAAATTCAAGAACCCCCGAACCGTCTAACGGTCCGGGGGGAGAACACCAGCCCCCTAGAGCTTCCAGCAAAGGTCAGGATATAGATTTGGAACAAGCTGGACAAAAATACAAAACCAAAACAAATAGCAAAAAGCAAAAGGCAGACTTAGCTGATATAACTGGAACCAGGATCAGTAGACAAGAGCACAGCAGACTAGCTCTGATAACTACGTTGCCAGGCATAGAACTGAAGGTCCAGGGAGCTTATATAGCAACACCCCTAACTAACGACCCAGGTGCGGATAAAAGGAATGACAGAAAAACCAGAGTCAAAAAACTAGTAACCACTAGAGGGAGCAAAAAGCAAATTCACAACACAACCGTTGTGTCTGTTTCTCGTGTTCCCTCACAACTCGATTAACTGATCTTCTGCTAATCTTCCATCCCTTCCTGATGTTACAGTTAGAACGGCACCCGTTTGTCGGGCAGGCCTGGAGTTCTTCCGGGACCCTAGAGACGCCCCTCTCCCGCAATTGCCTCCCAAGACTTCATAGGTGATTTAGGTGAGACAGCCCGCCTGGGACTGACTGTCCTGCCGCTGTTTAGAGTATTGCTTGAAGCTGTCTAATGAAATACTCCCTCGGCGTTCCGGCCGCCGGTAGTGCGCCTCAGTAGGATGTTGCTCCGGTCTTACAGCACGACCCCTACTGGTATTCTCCTATTGCTTGATCTCGTTTCTCACTCAGCACAATCTATCTCGCTTCTAGTCCTTTCTTGGGTCCTGCCGCTTCCCGGAGCTGGCGCGGACCCGTTACATTCTTTTCAATGCCAAGCCTCTGTCAGGATCCCACCCCTGACAGAGACCCTACTGTCTCTTCCTCCACAACACCCTCTGCCACTAGGTGTTGCTTCGTCCAATCCAGTCAGCGTTCTCCTCTAACTTCCTGCCTGACCCCCAGTTTACCCACTATGGTGGGGAGTGGCCTAATGAATAGAACCCTTAGCTCCCCCCGGAGGCCCAGCTGTGAAATGTATTGGTGTCTGTGATACCTGATCAGATGAACTCCTTCAGTGCCATCAGACGCACCGTAGCTCCCCGTAGTGGCGGAGCCACAGTACTGCAACGACCAGGACTCTGGGGCGCTGCACTCCCCCCTGGTTAAACACAGTACTCCGGGACTGGGAAGAAAACAACAATACAAGTTAGCAAAAAGACATACAGTTTCATTGAGTGTAATAACAATAAGTATACTTGAACAGAGCTTCCCTTTATGGGAGGTAAGGACACTTGAACGTTACAAACATGGTTAACATTATAAATTACAGGCTATAAATAACTCCTGTTACCCAACCGGGCATTCTACTTAAGTGCAAAATTGTTGAACAATAATTTAACATTGCCTTTAAGGACTCACACTCTAAATCCACTAAAGACCTTCCTATAATCACATTATAAGGCACTTTAACTTTCTCATTCTCCTTCTTTAAATCTGCAGGACCGCCTGTCCTATCGGCACCAGACCTACTGCCTCTCCTTTCTTTTACAGGACCGCCCCGTTCAGCCAGGGCCTACTGCCTTTTCAACTACTATACACAGTATAGAACATAACATTTCTTTCAGTTTAAGAGCACTGAGTCATCCCTACATGACTCCTATCAGGACTCAGGGTTTACCTTCTATCCTAACTTTCTATCAGCATTATCTATCGAACATTGTCTATCGAACATTAAGCCTTCTCATTATCTTTCTTCCTTTCTTGCATGCTGGACACCACATCTATCTCTACGGGCCCACTGCATCCTTCTTCTATCTTTCACCTTTTACTTCTCAGAGCACATCATCAGTATTCCTTCACATTTAACTAATTAAACACATATAACTCTCTTGTACAAACATTATCATCACTTTTCTCTCATTGACATTATTGCTATTTATCTTAAGCAATTTTACTATTGAAATGCGATAAATGAACATCCCCTTTAAGAGGGGACCAAGTCTCTGTGAGGTAGCGTGTCTTCCCAAGCTACCAGTCCATACTCAGCAAAGGTTCCAGTGCGGTATCTTCGCAAAGAGTCTTTAAGTAAAACCAGTAGGGAGCGCCTTTAATAAGGTGCAACTATTTACAAGAAGTTCGGATCATGCACTGTTCATGATTTCAACAGTTTTTAAATAACGTGGAAAAATAGAAAATAACCAAAAACAATAGGGATCCCGGGTCCATAGAAGGATCCCCTTAAAAGTTTACCCTGAACGGGTTTTAGCAGCAATCATAAAAGGCAATAAAACAGTAACTATTTTACAAGTAACAAAGTACAGTAGAATCTTACTGTGGTGGTCTCCGGTCTGGCATCACCAGGCCAACGGATCGCACTGGTGCACCAGGAAGCGGTTCCGGTCCCAGCAGTGATAAAATCCCTCGCCGGGACGCCCTTCTCACGGGTAGGTGCACACGTTCCTCCGGAGCACAGCGAGGACGGGCTCCTCGAGATTCCGCGGGGCCGGGCTCTGCTGCTTTCCCCTTGGGATCATCTTCTTCCGGTGTTCCGGCAGCAGCCTGGAGGGCAATGCATCGTTGCACACCTCGCGCCATCCAGCCAGACTCTCCCGCAGCCCTCCTCCATCTGGTGTAAGTCACCGCATCACCTGGCTCCAGGTCGCGGGGAAATCTTCCGCTGCAGGGCTCCACCTCCTCCCGATCCACGTGGATTTGTAGCGGCTCCCCGATTTCTTGGATAACCCCGCGTCCATACTGAGGGTTAAAGGCCACCACTACACCCCAGTGTGATGGCGGGATCTCCGGGGTGCTAATTAAATCAACCTGCTCTGCAGGCTGGGGCCGGCTCCGCCACGCTGCCATCAGACGCCGTAGATGTTCGGCGTCCGGCATGATCTTCAAGCCCGGCGTCTGTAGCGTACCTTCAGCCGCGGCCAGGTGGGAAGGAGCAGGGGACACTGGGGATAAACGGATCTCCGTGGGCTGGCCTAGCCGAGTGAGCACGCGGGCATCAGCCTCCAGCCTGCGGGCTAGCTGTCGGGCCTCGGCTGCAGCCACACATTCCTCAGATAGCGGCAAAGGGGGTCGGCTCATTGGTGACCCTGCGAGGGTCAGACCCCGCAGCGGTGGCGTTTCTGGGGCTATGTCATGTTGCGCAGCCTCAGGCCAAACCGGGTCAGCCCCGCGGGGTGCTCCTGGTGTCGCCATTTTTGCCTTTTCTCCAATGTCTTCTTCCCGCGGTCTCTTTCGTGGGCGGCCCCGTCCCCATGGTCTCCACCCTCCAACCAGGATCAGGAGGCGGACCTCGGCTGTTGACGGGCACGTCCTCAGGACACAGAAATACTTAGACTGGGCGGCCATTGCCGTTCGCGCTCTCCAGCTTGTCTACGCCTACTTCACGCCCTTCTTCTTCTCCTGCGCTCTCCTCAGCGCTGTAATGGCGGCGGTTTTGGCGGGAACTTTTGGCGGTAAATGGCGCAGCACAGTCTTTGCAATAAAGTACAGTCCAAGCACAATAAATCACAGTTCCAAGGCACACATGACCTGATTCTTCAGGCTTAAGTAGATCCTGTTCGTGACGCCAAGTTCTGTAGCGCCCCCCCACCGCCGCAGGGCCGAGGGGTACCCGGTACCGGGCCTCTGAGTCTCTGCTTCTGGGGTTGTCACGGCGGCTAGGCCCCGGCCCGTGACCCTGCCGTGGGGCGCACAGTGAATGATAGGTGTGGATGTTGGTGGTGCAGTTGTGGGGTGCAGGTCGCGGTAAATAACGAGGACACCAGGTTGCAGTCTCCTTACCTCTTTACTGGAGATCTCTGAGTCCTCAGTCCAGAATACGGTTCACCAGGCTGCGCAAGTCCGGCCGGTCCAATGGCACCTCCAGAGTTCACTTCACAGGTGGAAATCGGTGCCTTCCTTCTTAGCGCTATGTGTTGTAGTCCTTCCCTGCTATGCTTACGGAAAGTACCCCACAACCGTTGTGTCTGTTTCTCGTGTTCCCTCACAACTCGATTAACTGATCTTCTGGTAATCTTCCGTCCCTTCCTGATGTTACAGTTAGAACGGCACCCGTTTGTCGGGTAGGCCTGGAGTTCTTCCGGGACCCTAGAGACGCCCCTCTCCCGCAACTGCCTCCCAAGACTTCATAGGTGATTTAGGTGAGACAGCCCGCCTGAGACTGACTGTCCTGCCGCTGTTTAGAGTATTGCTTGAAGCTGTCTAATGAAATACTCCCTCGGCGTTCCGGCCGCCGGTAGTGCGCCTCAGTAGGATGTTGCTCCGGTCTTACAGCACGACCCCTACTGGTATTCTCCTATTGCTTGATCTCGTTTCTCACTCAGCACAATCTATCTCGCTTCTAGTCCTTTCTTGGGTCCCGCCGCTTCCCGGAGCTGGCGCGGACCCGTTACGTTCTTTTCAATGCCAAGCCTCTGTCAGGATCCCACCCCTGACAGAGACCCTACTGTCTCTTCCTCCACAACACCCTCTGCCACTAGGTGTTTCTTCGTCCAATCCAGTCAGCGTTCTCCTCTAACTTCCTGCCTGACCCCCAGTTTACCCACTATGGTGGGGAGTGGCCTAATGAATAGAACCCTTAGCTCCCCCCGGAGGCCCAGCTGTGAAATGTATTGGTGTCTGTGATACCTGATCAGATGAACTCCTTCAGTGCCATCGGACGCACCATGGCTCCCCATAGTGGCGGAGCCACAGTACTGCAACGACCAGGACTCTGGGGCGCTGCAGCTCTGCTCCGTACACCTCGTACACACACGGCTCCGCTCCATACACCTCGTACACACATGGCTCCGCTCCATACACCTTGTACACACACGGCTCCACTCTGTACACTTCATACACACACGGCTCCGCTCCATACACCTCATACACACACGGCTAACTGCACAGACTTCTCCATACCTGATACGTCGATCTGCAATCACAGCAGCAGAGGTGTTATGACCTGGTGGTTAAGGAGCAACATGGGACGAGCTCTGAGGAGATGGTATCTTTACTGACCGCAGTTCCTGAACCTAACACAACACTAGAAGTAGCCGTGGAATGTTCCTGTCACTCCCTAGACATCTCATCACAGCCGGAGAACTAGCTACCCCTAAAGATGGAAACAGGAAAGCTATCTTGCCTCAGAGAAAGCTCCCAAAGGACAGACAGCCCCCCACAAATATGGACTGTGAGTGGAGAGGGAAATGACATACACAGAATGAAAACAGGATTTAGCAAAGGAGGCCACTTCTAACTAGATAGACAGAATAGGAAAGGATACTGTGCGGTCAGTATTAAAAGCTAGAAAAATCCATCACAGAGTTTACAAAAAATCTCCACACCTGACTAACGGTGTGGAGGGCAAATCTGCTTCCCCAGAGCTTCCAGCTTAACTGAATATAGAATACTGACAAGCTGGACTAGAGCAAACATAAAATTAGCTGAATGATTAAGTCCACAGCAAGAGGACAACAAATTAACATGCAAGGACTTATCTTTGCTGAACAGGACCAACTATCAAGGAAATCCAAGGAGAGATCTGAATCCAACCAAGAAACATTGACAGCTGGCACTGGCTGAAGATCAGAGCCAGGCTAAATAGCAGAGCAGGAGAGACGATCAGTGGAAGCAGCTGCTAAGCTAAATCCAAGGAGCAGCAGTTCCACTTAAAACCACCGCAGGGAGCCCAAGGGCAGAATTCATTTAAGTGCCATTTACAACCACCGGAGGGAGCCCAAGAACGGAATTCACAACAGTACCCCCCCTTGAGGAGGGGTCACCGAACCCTCACCAGAGCCCCCAGGCCGATCAGGACGAGCCAAGTGAAAGGCACGAACCAAATCGGTGGCATGGACATCGGAGGCAACAACCCAAGAATTATCCTCCTGGCCATAACCCTTCCACTTGACAAGATACTGAAGTCTCCGCCTCGAAAAACGAGAATCCGAAATCTTCACCACATATTCCAACTCCCCCTCAACCAACACCGGGGCAGGAGGATCAACAGAGGGAACAACGGGCACCACATATCTCCGCAACAAAGATCTATGGAAAACATTATGGATGGCAAAAGAGGCAGGAAGGGCCAAACGAAAAGATACCGGATTGATAATCTCAGAAATCTTATAGGGATCAATAAAGTGAGGCTTGAACTTAGGGGAAGAAACCTTCATAGGAACATGACGAGAAGATAACCAAACCAAATCCCCAACACAAAGCCGGGGACCAACACCCCGACGGCGGTTAGCAAAACGTTGAGCCTTTTCCTGAGACAACGTCAAATTGTCCACCACATGAGTCCAAATCTGCTGTAACCTGTCCACCACAGAATCCACACCAGGACAATCAGAAGGCTCAACCTGCCCTGAAGAAAAACGAGGATGAAAACCAAAATTACAAAAAAAAGGCGAAACCAAAGTAGCCGAACTAGCCCGATTATTAGGGGCAAACTCGGCCAACGGCAAGAAGGCCACCCAATCATCCTGATCAGCAGACACAAAGCATCTCAAATAGGTTTCCAAGGTCTGATTGGTTCGCTCAGTTTGGCCATTTGTCTGAGGATGAAACGTCGAAGAAAAAGACAAATCAATGCCCATCCTAGCACAAAAGGCCCGCCAAAACCTAGAAACAAACTGAGAACCTCTGTCAGACACAATATTCTCCGGAATGCCATCCAAACGAACCACATGCTGAAAAAACAATGGAACCAAATCAGAGGAGGAAGGCAATTTAGGCAAAGGTACCAAATGGACCATCTTAGAAAACCGGTCACAAACCACCCAGATAACAGACATCTTCTGGGAAACAGGAAGATCCGAAATAAAATACATGGAAATATGCGTCCAGGGCCTCTCAGGGACCGGCAAAGGCAAAAGCAACCCACTAGCGCGGGAACAGCTAGGCTTGGCCCGGGCACAAGTCCCACAGGACTGCACAAAAGAACGCACATCCCGCAACAAGGAAGGCCACCAAAAGGACCTAGCAACCAAATCTCTGGTACCAAAAATCCCAGGATGACCAGCCAACACCGAACAATGAACCTCAGAGATTACCTTACTAGTCCATCTATCCGGAACAAACAGTTTCCCCACTGGACAGCGGTCAGGTATATCAGCCTGAAATTCCTGAAGCACCCGCCTTAAATCAGGGGAGATGGCAGAAAGAATCACCCCCTCCTTGAGAATACCAACCGGCTCAAGGACTTCCGGAGAATCAGGCAAAAAACTCCTAGAGAGGGCATCAGCCTTAACATTCTTAGATCCCGGAAGATACGAGACCACAAAATCAAAACAGGAGAAAAACAGGGACCATCGAGCCTGTCTAGGATTCAACCGCTTGGCAGACTCCAGGTAAATCAGATTCTTATGGTCGGTCAAGACCACAATGCGGTGCTTGGCTCCCTCAAGCCAATGTCGCCACTCCTCAAATGCCCACTTCATAGCCAACAACTCCCGATTGCCGACATCATAATTACGCTCCGCAGGCGAAAACTTTCTGGAGAAGAATGCACACGGTTTCATCAAAGAACCATCAGAACTTCTCTGAGACAAAACGGCCCCTGCCCCAATCTCAGAAGCGTCAACCTCAACCTGAAAAGGAAGAGAAACATCCGGCTGACGCAACACAGGGGCAGAAGTAAATCGACGTTTAAGCTCCTGAAAGGCCTCAACAGCCGCAGAGGACCAATTCATCACATCAGCGCCTTTCTTCGTCAAATCGGTCAGGGGCTTAACCACACTGGAAAAGTTGGCAATGAAACGGCGATAAAAATTAGGAAAGCCCAAAAATTTCTGAAGGCTCTTCACAGAAGTGGGTTGAATCCAATCATGAATGGCTTGGACCTTAACAGGATCCATTTCTATAGCCGAGGGAGAAAAAATAAAACCCAAAAAAGAAACCTTCTGAACTCCAAATAGGCATTTAGACCCCTTCACAAATAAAGTGTTAGCACGAAGGATCTGAAATACCATCCTGACCTGTTTCACATGAGACTCCCAATCGTCGGAAAAAATCAACATATCATCCAAATATACAATTATGAATTTATCAAGATAATTCCGGAAGATATCATGCATGAAGGACTGAAACACAGATGCGGCATTAGAGAGCCCGAATGGCATCACAAGGTATTCAAAATGGCCTTCGGGCGTATTAAATGCAGTTTTCCATTCGTCACCCTGTTTAATACGAACAAGATTATACGCCCCTCGAAGGTCAATCTTAGTAAACCAACTAGCCCCCTTAATCCGAGCAAACAAATCAGAAAGCAAAGGTAAAGGGTATTGGAATTTGACCGTGATCTTATTAAGAAGGCGATAATCAATACAGGGTCTCAAGGAGCCATCCTTCTTGGCAACAAAGAAGAATCCCGCTCCCAACGGTGACGAAGAGGGCGGAATATGCCCCTTCTCCAAGGACTCCTTAATATAACTCCGCATGGCGGCATGCTCTGGCACAGACAGATTGAAAAGTCGGCCCTTAGGGAACTTACAGCCAGGAATCAAGTTAATAGCACAATCACAGTCCCTATGAGGAGGAAGGGAACTGGACTTGGGCTCATCAAATACATCCTGGAAATCCGACAAAAACTCAGGAACTTCAGAAGAGGGGGGAGAGGAGATTGACATCAAAGGAACGTCACTATGAATCCCTTGACAACCCCAACTAGTCACAGACATGGATTTCCAATCCAGCACTGGATTATGTACCTGTAACCATGGAAAACCCAGTACAACCACATCATGCAAATTATGCAACACCAGAAAACGACAATCTTCCTGATGTCCTGGAGCCATGCACATGGTCAGCTGAGTCCAGTACTGAGGTTTATTCTTGGCTAATGGTGTCGCATCAATTCCCCTTAAGGGAATAGGGCTCTGCAAAGGCTGTAAGGAAAAACCACAGCGTCTGGCGAACTCTAAGTCCATTAAATTCAGTGCAGCGCCTGAATCCACAAATGCCATGACAGAAAAGGACGATAATGAGCAAATCAGGGTAACAGACAAGAGAAATTTAGGCTGCACAGTACTAATGGTAACAGACCTAGCGACCCTCTTAGTACGCTTAGGGCAATCAGAAATAGCATGAGCAGAATCACCACAGTAAAAACACAGCCTATTCTGACGTCTGAATTCCTGCTGTTCTGCTCTAGTCCAAATCCTATCACATTGCATAGGCTCAGGACTCTGCTCAGAGGACACTGCTATATGGTGCACAACCTTGCGCTCGCGCAGGCGCCGATCAATCTGAATGGCTAGAGACAGATTCGTTCAAACCAACAGGCGTGGGGAACCCCACCATAACATCTTTAAGGGCTTCAGAAAGACCCTTTCTGAAAATTGCAGCCAGAGCATCTTCATTCCATTTAGTGAGCACAGACCATTTTCTAAATTTCTGGCAGTATACTTCTGCCGCTTCCTGACCCTGACACAGGGCCAACAAGGTTTTTTCTGCCTGATCCACAGAATTAGGTTCATCATACAGTAATCCGAGCGCTTGAAAAAATGTGTCAACATTAAGTAATGCCGGATCCCCTGACTCAAGGGAGAATGCCCAATCCTGAGGGTCTCCACGCAGCAGAGAGATGACAATTTTCACCTGCTGAATGGGGTCACCAGAGGAACGGGGTCTCAAAGCAAAAAACAATCTGCAGTTATTTTTAAAGTTCAAGAACTTAGATCTATCCCCAAAAAACAAATCAGGAGTAGGAATTCTAGGCTCCAAAACCGGAGTCTGAACAACATAATCTTGGATACTCTGTACCCTTGCAGCAAGTTGATCCACACGAGAAAACAAACCCTGAACATCCATGTCAGCGCCAAAATCCTGAACCACCCAGAGATTAAGGGAAAAAAAAGACAAAACAGGCTGCAGAGAAAAAAAAATGGCTCAGAACTCTTTTTTTCCCTCTTTTGAGATGCATTCAATACATTGTAGGCCAGCTGTACTGTTATGACCTGGTGGTTAAGGAGCAACATGGGACGAGCTCTGAGGAGATGGTATCTTTACTGACCGCAGTTCCTGAACCTAACACAACACTAGAAGTAGCCGTGGAATGTTCCTGTCACTCCCTAGACATCTCATCACAGCCGGAGAACTAGCTACCCCTAAAGATGGAAACAGGAAAGCTATCTTGCCTCAGAGAAAGCTCCCAAAGGACAGACAGCCCCCCACAAATATGGACTGTGAGTGGAGAGGGAAATGACATACACAGAATGAAAACAGGATTTAGCAAAGGAGGCCACTTCTAACTAGATAGACAGAATAGGAAAGGATACTGTGCGGTCAGTATTAAAAGCTAGAAAAATCCATCACAGAGTTTACAAAAAATCTCCACACCTGACTAACGGTGTGGAGGGCAAATCTGCTTCCCCAGAGCTTCCAGCTTAACTGAATATAGAATACTGACAAGCTGGACTAGAGCAAACATAAAATTAGCTGAATGATTAAGTCCACAGCAAGAGGACAACAAATGAACATGCAAGGACTTATCTTTGCTGAACAGGACCAACTATCAAGGAAATCCAAGGAGAGATCTGAATCCAACCAAGAAACATTGACAGCTGGCACTGGCTGAAGATCAGAGCCAGGCTAAATAGCAGAGCAGGAGAGACGATCAGTGGAAGCAGCTGCTAAGCTAAATCCAAGGAGCAGCAGTTCCACTTAAAACCACCAGAGGGAGCCCAAGGGCAGAATTCACAAAAGTGCCATTTACAACCACCGGAAGGAGCCCAAGAACGGAATTCACAACACAGAGGCCAGTAACAGAGGAGGCTGTGAGTGTGTCCATCCCACCCTGCTCTCCCACTCATTCCACGCATGATTAGTTTACTAGCCAGGCATGATTAGCTCAGCAGTCCACTGGTCTGCTACTTATTGCGGCACCCAGGGCTGTGTTCGGCAGATAAACCCTGGAGGTGGTGACAGACTGTGTTGTAACTTATGTACCTCAAAGAACAGAAGTGTCACCTCTCAGTGTCTCCCTCTCTGAAGTTCTGTACCGCACGCACACTGGAGACTCATTGAGGAACATACTGGAAGGGGAAGGGGGGTGGCCTAACACAAGGGGGCGTGACACGTACCTCAAAAATGTCCCCTCTCTCCCTCTGAGCTGTACCACGCACACTGGAAGATAAACAGACTGCAGGGGGCGTGGTTTAACACAAGGGGGCGTGTCGGTTGCTTCTCCTGCTGTCTGCGGGATCAGAGCGTCCCGTGCAGGGCAGCGGGGCAAAGCATCAAAACCGGGACAGTCCCGCACAATGAGGGACGGTTGGGAGCTATGTTTCTGTCTGGTAAGGAACCAATATCCATGAACATTACCAGCCTGATAACACCAGGCTGCAGCAGTCTGCTTACCTAGGATGGTTAGCAAAAATAGTCCCCTCCAAAACAAATAGCGTTTGTTAACCAGCCAAGGAAAAAGCTGTGGCCTGGTATTCTCAGGCTGGCAAGGAACATGGATTTTGGCCCTCACAGCTTAAAAATAGCAGCCCGGGGGCGTGGCCTAGCCCTGGAAGTGAGAGGCAGCAGGATTTTGTGCTCTCCTCCAGATCCCTCATATTAAGCTGCTAAATAACGTTTTCCTGCAGTGAGAAAGCATCTTTTGCCTTACTTAGGCACCTGCACAAAAGACTGGCCTTGTGTGGAATCCAGCTTTATTTGACTAGCGTGCCTTTTTCTCTGCTATTGGGAAGGACACCTCTCCGGGACAGGGAGTGAAGGAAGAAGCGGCCATCTTGCTCTGCACACCGGGGCTTTATACCCCTCTGACAAGGAGAATATTTTGCCTGCTACCTGCTGGGACCATCCTTTGAGTTCAAGGGCTGAACTCCCTAACCAGAACACTGCCGGGAGCCCCCTCAACCCAGGAAACTTCCCGCTACCCAAGTTCTCGCTGGAGCCGCCATCTTGGCGAGGACACCGCCTGCCACGTGAGCCTTCTTCCCCCGCCGACAAAGACAGAGGACCGGTGACTATTCCGGTGCCCCACTAGCCCAGTGTCACTTACCCGGCTTGCCGTGTGCAGTCCTGCGGCGTCTGTCTGGTACTGGTCTGCCAGGGGTGTGCATCCCATCGAGGGCGACTTCACCTCCTGCCGGGCGAGCTTCCTGGTGCCGCGGCGGTCACCCGCAGGAGCCCTCTCCTCCAGATCACGGCGGGAGATTCTGAGCTCGGCGCCGTCTGCAGGGGCGATCCCAGAGCAGCCTCTCTGTCCTCCGGTAAGGCGCGGTAAGGCACTTTACGGCCCCTCTGTGCTGGGTGGCGTGTCTGGCCTCAGTGCGCCTGTGGAGGGTCCCCAGATCTCTAGCAGACAGCTTAGCTGGGCTCCTGTGGCGGTGGGGCTGTGTGGGGCTGAAAAGTGGAGCTGGCATTTCTCCCCTCCTACATATTGTGCCTAGCGTTACTGCCTGCTGCCCCATACCCCTTTGTCAGCAATACTGGAGCACGGGAGTCTGTGTGGATAACCCTGGGCAGCAACTACCTGCAATAAACAAGCTATATATTTGGTGGATATTTGTGACTCTCCACAGACCTTACCATACTTTCCTATTTTTGTGCCATAATCTATAATCTGCCTATACACTTAAGGTGGAAATTTTTTCATCCTTTTATAATTATCTGACATTTTCTATACTCTACCAGCACAGTCTCAGTCTCTGTCTCTCTTTGTGCTCCTTCAGTGACACCCAATGGCCATGTTAGGTACTGCGTTCAAATTTTAGACATAATGCTCTATTAAACAAGTTTTTCATATGTCCAAGTTGTGAACACAGCCTTCACGTTATTAGAACTCTCATAATGGTTAAATCACAAAAAGAACGTGAAAAACTAGATAATAAAACAGCAGCAGACAAACAGAAAAAAACACTCATGGAGACTTAGACAAATATCTAAAGAAAAAATCGGAAACCTCCCAGACTTCTGCAAGAAGGTCACTCAAAAAATCAATAGAGCGTTCATGAAAAAACTGTTGGCTCAAAATATGAAACCCATCCTGGAGGAGCTATCTGGCATGCGTTCTGATCTCCAACATCTGGGTCAAAGGGTTGAGGCCTTAAGGTACCGTCACATTAAGCGACGCTGCAGCGATATAGACAACGATGCCGATCGCTGCAGCGTCGCTGTTTCGTCGTTGTGTGGTCGCTGGAGAGCTGTCACACAGACAGCTCTCCAGCGACCAACGATGCCGAAGTCCCCGGGTAACCAGGGTAAACATCGGGTTACTAATCGCAGGGCCGCGCTTAGTAACCCGATGTTTACCCTGGTTACCAGTGTAAATGTAAAAAAAAAAAAAACACTACATACTTACATTCCGGTGTCTGTCGCGTCCCCCGGCGTCCGCTTCCCTGCACTGTGTAAGCGCCGGCCCTAATGCAGAGCGGTGACGTCACCGCTGTGCTCTGCTTTACGGCCGGCCGGCGCTGACACAGTGCAGGGAAGCGGACGCCGGGGGACGCGACAGACACCGGAATGTAAATATGTAGTGTTTGGGTTTTTTTACATTTACAATGGTAACCAGGGTAAATATCGGGTTACTAAGCGCGGCCCTGCACTTAGTAACCCAATGTTTACCCTGGTTACCAGTGAAGACATCGCTGAATCCGCGTCACACACACCGATCCAGCGATGTCAGCGGGTGATCCAGCGACGAAATAAGGTGCTGGCCTTCTAGCTCCGACCAACGATGTCACAGCAGGATCCTGATCGCAGCTGCGTGTCAAACACAACGATATCACTATCCAGGACGCTGCAACATCACGGATCGCTATCGTTATCGTTGTTAAGTTGTTCAGTGTGAAGGTACCTTTAGAATCTGCAAACTCAGAGCAAGTAGACGCTCTTAACTGTCTTAACGAGCAAGTCCTCAAACAACAACAGCTTAATGTAGCTCTATTAGCACCAGAAGACCAGGAAAACAGGAGCAGACGTAAGAATATCAGTATAAGAGGCATTCCTGAATCTTTTGGTAATGTATCTAGAGAAATCTTTGCCAGCATTCTCGGTCAGGACAGAGCCGCCTCTATCACTATTGAACGAGTACATCGTGCTCTGAGGCCTAAACCAAAGCAAGACGAACCACCAAGAGGTGTTATCTGTGGCCTCCTTAGCTATGTGGACACTGCGGCCATCCTAATAAATGCTAGAGAACAGGACAAAATCCTCTATGAGAACTCTCAACTGCAACTCTTTCAGGACCTTGCTCCATCGACCCTAGCTAAGAGAAGGATTCTCAGACCACTCCTTTCAGCTTTAAGATCCAAAAATCTTAACTATAAATGGCTGTACCCCTTTGGCCTAGCAATAAATGCAGGAGGCAGACAGATCTCGATACGTTCCCCGGAGGACCTACCTAAAGCTTGGGACTCTTTGGGCATTCCACCAATGGACCTACCTTCATGGATGCCGATAGACACCAACTGGAATCTTCCTCCCCTCACTAGTTCACAAGAATGGTCCGTGCAAAAGAAACATACTTTTCCTAAAACCAAGAAGCAGGACCCCAAGAAACACCCACCTTGAATTACAGAAAACTCTGAGTCTACATTAACTTCTTCTACTCTCATGTCAAGACACTGCTTTTGTAATGTATTGGAATTTCTTCTTAATGTTCCTCCTTTTAACCTAGCTTTTCTTCTACTTCTTGTTGTCTGCGTTATATACTTTTTTTTTCCTCATTCTCTAACCTAGTTCACAACTTGGACTACCTCGCCTATGTTTGGGATCTTGTACCCCGCCCCTATGGTAGGCGAGTCATTGTTTGTAAAAAGTTTATTGTTCATGATGTTCTTATTTTTTAGGTTTTCAGATGAGACAGAATTCTCTATGAGATTCACTAACCATGAGTAGTCAGGTGAGCCCGGGCTCTGTCACGGTGGCGTCGTTTAATGTCAAAGGACTGAATTCCCCTGCTAAACGCAACCAAGTCCTTAATCTTTTAAAAAAACAGAATGCACAAATTCTTTTCCTACAGGAAACCCACTTCAAATTAGGCAGGGTACCTAATACATCCTTTTCTTCTTACCCTGTCTGGTTTAACAGTTGTAGTTCCTCTTCCTCTAAAGGGGTTAGTGTGGCAATAAAAAAAGGTCTCCCATTTGCTCTAAAAGACAGTTTAAGTGACCATGAAGGCCGATATATATTCATTAAGGGAATGCTGGCTAATACAATGGTCACCTTTGCCAATCTATACGCCCCCAATGCTCAGTAAGTGCAATGGATTATAAAAACACTAGACACACTACAACTATTTAAGGAAGGGCTACTGATTGTGGGTGGTGATTTCAACCTTACTCTTCAACCTGAAATAGACACTACAAGTGGTTCTTCTACCATTTCTCAGGCCTTAAGACGTAAACTTTTATATAAATTAGAATCGCTTCAACTTATCAATCCCTGGCGTCTTCTTCACCCCACCACGAAAGTTTTTTTCGTTTTTCTCACCTCCCCACTCCTAATACCACCGAATTGACCTTCTCTTAGTCCAAGCACAAGCTCTGCAGTTCATTAACTCTACAAAAATAGGTGTCATTACTATTTCAGACCATGCCCCCATTTTTCTTGATCTCTCTATTGACACGTTACCCCGTCCTGCCATGTCATGGCGATTAAACAAATCTCTTCTAGACAAACCAAATATTATTGAGAAATTAAAAACCACTATGTCACAATTTTTTACTGAAAATATCACTGACAACCAGCTTACTCCCAATATTTGGGAGACTCATAAAGCTGTCATTAGGGGGGAACTTATCTCAATTGCGTCATACCATAAGAGGCAAAAAGATAAGGAACTCATGTCACTATTACAACAAATTGGTACTTTGGAACGCCTCCACAAAAAAACTAACTCTCAGTCTTCTCTTCAGGACCTCACCTCTCTTCGCAGCAAACATAAAGATTTATTAAATGTGAACTCTGCAAAATTATTTCTGCATTGTAGACACAGATTTTATTTGCATGGGAACAAATACAGTAAGCTCACTTCCCATATGCTCAAAAAACAAAAAGAAAAAAAGTTTATAAAGCATGTCTTTACTAAAGCTAACAAGAAGGTGTTTAGGTCCGACGAGATTGCTGAGACTTTTAGACAATACTACGAATCACTTTATAATTTAGATACCCCTGGACCGATGCTAGAATGCTCTACTGCAGCAGACAGGATACAAAAATTTTTAGCCCGCCTTTCCCTTCCCAAGGTCCCATTAGAAAACCGTTATCTCTTCTCTCAAAAATTACATTCCAAGAAATACAGGACACCCTACACACTATCCCAAACAATAAAACGCCAGGCCCAGATGGCTTCCCTGTGATTTATTACAAAAAATTTGCAGATATTCTCCTGCCCCACCTAGTTGACCTGTTTAATGCATTTCTGGAGGGTAAAATCCCATCTAGACAATCCCTGGAGGCCTACATTACTATTATACCCAAGGAGGGTAGAGACGGCAGCTTTTGTAGCAATTATCGGCCTATCTCTTTACTTAATACTGATTTGAAGTTATGGTGGAAGATTCTAGTCTCTAGAGTTAATAGCGTCTTGGAAGCATTGATCCACCCTGACCAAGTGCGTTTCGTAAAGGGAAGGGAGGGAAAAGACAATGCTACAAAAACTCTACTTGCTATCTCTCGTGCAAAACGCTCTGGCATCCCCTTAATCATTCTGTTGACAGACACCGAGAAGGCCTTCAATAGAATTAGCTGGCATTATTTGATTTGCACTTTGCAAAAATTTGAATTTCCTCCTTCTTTTATAGAAGCCATTATGTCTCTCTATACGACCCCATCTGCTAAGGTCAGGGTGAATGGATTATTTTCATACTCTTTCAAGATTACCAAGGGCACTAGACAGGGCTGCCCTCTCTCCCCCTCCCTGTTTGTCCTGGTGATGGAAACCTTGATACAGAAAATCAGGCAGGACCCTGATATCAGGGGATTCGTGGTGGGCCAGATTGAACTCAAGATAGCTGCTTTTGCAGATGACCGCCTACTCTTGATAACTAACCCTTAGGGTATGTGCACACATCTGGATTTCTTGCAGAAATTTCCTGAAGAAAACCGGAAATTTTCTGCAAGAAATCCGCATTTTTTTTTGCGTTTTTTTCGAATTTTTTTAGCATTCTGCAAGCGTAATTAGCTTGCAGAATGCTAAAGTTTTCCAAGCGATCTGTAGCATCACTTGGAAAACTGACTGACAAGTTGGTCACACTTGTCAAACATACTGTTTGACAAGTGTGACCAACTTGTTACTATAGATGCTGCTTATGCAGCATCTATAGTAAAAGATAGAATGTTTAAAAATAATAAAAAAAATAAAAAATGGTTATACTCACCCAGACGATCTCCTCAGCGGCGTCCGTTCCTATAGATGCTGGTGTGGTTCAGGACCTGTGATGACGTCGCGGCTTGTGATTGGTCGCGTGAGTCACATGAGCGGTCACGCGATCAATCACAAGACAGTGACGTCATCACAGGTCCTGAACCACACCATCTATAGGAACCGAAGAGAGCATGCACCGGAGAGGCGGGAACACTTCGGGGTCCATCAAAGGGTGAGTATAGGACTATTTTTTATTTTAATTATTTTTTTTTGACCAATTATATGGTGCCCAGTCCGTGGAGGAGTCTCCTCTACTCCACCCTGGGTACCAACCGCACATAATCTGCTTACTTCCCGCATGGTGTGCACAGCCCCGTGCGGGAAGTAAGCAGATCAATGCACTCCTAGGTGTGCGGAATCCCCGCAATTCCGCATTTTTAATGAACATGTTGCTTTTTTTTCCGCGATGCGATTTTTTCGCGGAAAAAATCGCAACATTTGCACAAAAAATGCGGAATACCCTGTAAATAATAGGAGGCATATGTAAGCGTTTTTTTCGTGTTTTTATAGCGAAAAAACGCGAAAAAAACGCGAAAAATCCTGAACGTGTGCACATGGCCTAAAACAGCTTTTTCACACCTCTCAGATTTATTTACGGAATTTGGAATTCTTTCTAACTTCAAAATTAACATGAGTAAATCTGAGATTTTGAATATCTCGGCATCAGGAAAAGAGGTCTCGAAGCTAAAACAAACGACCCCTTTTCATTGGCCTCCTGAAAAATTAAAATTTCTGGGGATTTATTTAACCGCTGACCCCTCTATACTATATAAATTTAAATTTCTCCCTCTTTTGTCCAACTTACAAACTCTACTTAATTCATACGAATTGCCTTATCTTTCTTGGATAGGGAGGATCAATGTTGTCAAATCCTATATTTTTCCCAAAATTTTTTACGTTATGAACATGGTCCCTATTCCTCTTACCAATTCCTTTTTTATTATGGTGAACAAATTAGTTTCAAAGTTCATATGGAAAAACAAAAGAGCCAGACTGCCTCTCAAAATTGTATTTTTACCAAAAAATAAAGGGGGACTCGGTCTCCCTGACTTCAAGAAATATTACCAGGCCATCCACCTTTCCCATTGGCTACGCATGGTCAAGTCCAACCCTGATCAGAAAGCTCTAAATTTTGAATTAAGTCTGATGGGTAAGGCTGGTTTCACATTTGTGTTTCCCTGATCTGCGGACGGCTGCGGACTTCCTCCGTGAAGCCCCGCCCTCGGCCGCACCTCCGCCACTAGCTCCGCCTACTTCTGCATTCCGCCCGCATGCGGCCTGCGTACCTATCTTTAACATTAGGTACGCAGGTCGTGCGGCTGTATGCGGAGGCTGCCACATGCGTCGTTTTGACGCTGCGGCGACCAGCGTAGGACGCAGCCTGTAGCATTTTTTTTTATCCGCAGCATCAAAACGACGCATGCGGCAGCCTCCGCATACAGCCGCACGACCTGCGTACCTAATGTTAAAGATAGGTACGCAGGCCGCATGCAGGCGGCATGCAGAGGTAGGCGGAGCTAGCGGCGGAGGTGCAGCCGTGGGCGGGGCTTCACAGAGGAAGTCCGCAGCCGTCCGCAGATCAGGGAAACGCAAATGTGAAAGTACCCTTACATGGCTGAGATTTTTCTTTGGTCTTCCTGTACCCCAGCTACTCACTCGATCGACGCCATAACTTATAACACTTTATCTATAAGACGTTCTCTTTAGTTCCTAACATACTACCTCATTGTTATTTTTTAGACCACATCCCACTAAGAGTCATTCCTTGGCTGACTGACCCGAACTATGTTGACGTTTATGGACTCTGGGATTTTTTACCGAATCTGCCAATCTCACACCTTCTCTCTAACCAGGTCCCCTGCACAGAAGACTGGCCAAAAGACGCCAGGAAACAACCTCCGAGACCTTTTACAAAAACTTCATATACGTTTTATTATCTCCAAATTTAGGTCGAGATACAAACATGGTTCTGACTGGCTATGGTTGGAATTTTTAGTAGGTCTCCGGTCTATTCCCCCTAAACTCATCTCTAAATTGTATGTTAATCTGGTAAATCCGCTTTCTCAATTTAAGCCACTTTATTTATCCTCATGGGAATCGGAATTAAATCTGTCTTTATCTCCTCAGGAGACTAGTCAAATCTTAGGCAACTTCCACGGCTTCTAAAGGTGTATTCTATTACAGGAATATGCCTTTAAAATTATTTCACGCTGGTACAGAACTCCGGACAAACTGTTCCATATGTGTTTGGTTTCCTCTCCTCTATGTTGGAGATGCTCTGGTTCGGTTGGAACACTGACTCCCATCTTTTGGACATGCCCGGCTATTTCTGCATACTGGTCAGGAATTGATAGTTCCCTTCACCAATTAGGATTAACTAAACGGAACCTTACCCCTCAAGAAGTTCTTCTATCACTACCTACTACAGAGTTTAAGCCCAAGAAACATAACCTACTACCCCTATTGTTAGCGGCTGCTAAGCACCTAATCTCCATTCATTGGAGACAACCCTCCCCCCCACAATTGCTGAGTGGGTAACTTAAGGTACCTTCACACGAAACGACATCGCTAGCGATCTGTGACGTTGCAGCGTCCTCGCTAGCGATATCGTTTCATTTGACACGCAGCAGCGATCAGGATCCTGCTGTGATGTCGCTGGTCGCTGAATAAAGTCCAGAACTTTATTTGGTCGTCCGATCGCTGTGTATCGTTGTGTTTGAAAGCAAAAGCAACGATACCAGCGATGTTTTACACTGGTAACCAGGGTAAACATCGGGTTACCAAGCGCAGGGCCGCGCTTAGTAACCCGATGTTTACCCTGGTTACCAGCGTAAAAGTAAAAAAAACAAACAGTACATGCTCACCTTCGCATCCCCCGGCGTCCGCTTCCTGACACTTACTGAGCGCCGGCCCTAAAGTGAAAGTGAAAGCACAGCGGTGACGTCACCGCTGTGCTGTTAGGGCCGGAGCTCAGCCAGTGTCAGGAAGCGGATGCTGGGGGACGCGCAGGTGAGCATGTACTGTTTGTTTTTTTTACTTTTACGCTGGTAACCAGGGTAAACATCGGGTTACTAAGCGCGGCCCTGTGCTTAGCAACCCGATGTTTACCCTGGTTACCCGGGGGCCTCGGCATCGTTGGTCGCTGGAGAGTGGTCTGTGTGACAGCTCTCCAGCGATCAAACAGCGACGCTGCAGCGATCGGCATCGTTGTCGCTATCGCTGCAGCGTCGCTTCGTGTGAAGGTACCTTAAAGTTCAAGACATCTACAGAATGGAAAAGCTGTCAAGTTGGGAGTCGCGCTCACATAGCAATTTCCTATCAACTTGGCACCCCTGGATAAATAGACCCTCCCTTACCCCTTGACAGCTCTCAGTAGCTGTCATACCTACACACCTTTCCTCTCCCTTTTGGAGTCCTGCGCCCGGAGTGGCAGAGCCCGACCTCAAAACTGCCCCAAATTATTACAAACATTTCTAATCTAGTTTGTTCTACTTACTCATCCTTTGACTCATCTGACTGCTTTAACTGGTGCACTCCTTACTTCTATTGTCTCATCTTTCTAGGTCTCCAAAAGGATTGTATACGTTCTTTCGGAGCCGTTACTACAATCACTAAGTTAATACTACCTGAAATTAGTTCTTTATATTGTTTAGTTCCTTTTATAGTTACCTGTTTTATGGTCTCTGCCAGTACGATTTCATTGAAATGTAACTGATGCTCTATCTAATTGTTATTTTCGGGCTTGTGAAGCATATGTTGATTAATTGGCTGAGCCATAACTTTCTTGTGTTGTACTGTATGTAAAAATTCTCTTAACCCCTTAGTGACAGAGCCAATTTGGTACTTAATGACCAGGCCAATTTTTACAATTCTGACCACTGTCACTTTATGAGGGTATAACTCTGGAACGCTTCAACAGATCCTGCTGATTCTGAGAATGTTTTTTCGTGACATATTGTACTTCATGGTAGTGGTAACATTTCTTCGATATTACTTGCGATTATTTATGAAAAAAAACAGAAATATGGCAAAAAAATTTAAAATTAGCAATTTTCAAACTTTGTATTTTTATGCCCTTAAATCAGAGATATGTCAGAAAAAAATAGTTAATAAATAACATTTCCCACATGTCTACTTTACATCAGCACAATTTTGGAAACAATTTTTTTTTTTTGTTAGGGAGTTAAGGGTTAAAAGTTGACCACCAATTTCTCATTTTTACAACACCATTTTTTTTAGGGACCACATCACATTTGAAGTCATTTTGAGGGGTCTATATGATAGAAAATAACCAAGTGTGACACCATTCTAAAAACTGCACCCCTCAAGGTGCTCTAAACCACATTCAAGAAGTTTATTAACCCTTTACGTGCTTCACAGGAACTGAAACAATATGTAAGGCAAAAATGAACATTTAACTTTTTTTTGCAAACATTTTACTTCAGAACCATTTTTTTTTTTTTATTTTCACAAGTGTGAAAACAGAAATTTAACCATAAATGTTGTTGTGCAATTTCTCCTGAATACGCCGATACCCCATATGTGGGGGTAAACCACTGTTTGGGCGCACCGCAGAGCTTGGAAGAGAAGGAGTGCCGTTTGACTTTATCAATGCAGAATTGGCTGGAATTGAGATCGGATGCCATGTCACGTTTAGAGAGCTCCTGATGTGCCTAAACAGTGGAAACCCCCCACAAGTGACACCATTTTGGAAACTAGACCCCTTAAGGAACGTAACTAGATGTGTGGTGAGCACTTTAGACCCCCAGGTGCTTCTCAGAAGTTTATAACGTAGAGCCGTGAAAATAAAAAAATCGCATTTTTTCTACAAAAATGATCTTTTGCCCCCAAATTTTTATTTTCACAAGGGTAACAGGAGAAATTAGACAACAAAAGTTGTTGTGCAATTTCTCCTGAGTACATCGATACCCCACATGTGGGGGTAAACCACTGTTTGGGCGCACTGCAGAGCTTGGAAGAGAAGGAGTGCCGTTTTACTTTTTCGATGTAGAATTGGCTGGAATTGAGATCGGACGCCATGTCGCGTTTGGAGAGCCCCTGACGTGCCTAAACAGTAGAAACCCCCCACAAGTGACCACATTTTGGAAACTAGACCACTTAAGGAACTTAACTAGATGTGTGGTGAGCACTTTAAACCCCCAAGTGCTTCACAGAAATTTATAAAGTAGAGCCGTGAAAAAAAATCCTTTTTTTTTTTTCCTCAAAAATGATTTTTTAGCCTGCAATTTTTTATTTTCTCAAGGGTAACAGGAGACATTGGACCCCAAAATCTATTGACCAGTTTGTCCTGAGTACGCTGATATCCCATATGTGGGTGGGGGCACTGTTTGGGCACCCATCGGGGCTCGGAAGGGAAGGAGCGCCGCTTGGAATGCAGACTTTGATGGGATGGTCTGCGGGCGTCATGTTGCATTTGCAGAGCTCCTGATGTACCTAAACAGTAGAAACCCCCCACAAGTGACCCCGTTTTGGAAACTAGACCCCCCAAAGAGCTCATCTAGATGTGTGATGAGCACTATGAACCCCCAACTGCTTCACAGAAGTTTATAATGTAGAGCCATGAAAATAAAAAAAATCATATTTTTTCCACAAAAATGATTTTTCACCCTCACATTTTTGCTTTCACAAGGGTAACAGGAGAAATTGGACCCCAAAATTTATTGTGCAATTTATGCTGAATAGGCTGATAATCAACCCCATATGTTGGGGTAAACCACTGTTTGGGCGCATGGCAGAGCTCGGAAGGAAGGAGTGCCGTTTTGGAATGCAGACTTTGATAGAACGGTCTGCGGGCGTTATGTTGCGTTTGCAGAGCCCCCGATGTACCTAAACAGTAGAAACCCCCCACAAGTGACCCCGTTTTGGAAACTAGACCCCCCAAGGTACTTATCTAGATGTGTGTTGAGAACTTTCAATGCCCAAGTGCTTCACAGAAGTTTATAATGCAGAGTCGTGAAAATAAAAATAATTTTTTTTTCCACAAAAAGATTTTTAAGCCCCCAAATTTTTATTTTGACAAGGATAACAGGAGAAATTGGACCCCAAAAGTTGTTGTCCAATTTATCCCGAGTACGCTGATGCCCCACATGTGGGGGTAAACCACTGTTTGGGTGCACGGCAGAGCTCGGAAGGGAGGGAGCACTATTTGACTTTTTGAGCGCAAAATTGGCTGTGGCGTTTAGAGACCCCCTGATGAGTGCAAACCCCCCAAATCTAACTCCAACCCTAACCCCAACACACCCCTAACCCTAATGCCAACCCGATCCATAATCCTAATCACAACCCTAAGGATAATCGCAACCCTAACCCCAAAACAACCATAACCCTAAATCCAACACACCCCTAATCCTAATCTCAACCCTAACCTCAAACCTAACCCTAATCCCAATACACCCCTAATCCCAACCCAAACGTAACCCTAATGCCAACCCTAATCCCAACTCTAACCCTAACTTTAGCCGCAACTCTAGTCCTAACTTTAGCCCCAACCCTAACTTTAGCCCCAACCCTAATCCTAAATTTAGCCCCAACTCTAACTCTAGCCCTAACTTTAGCCCCAACCGTAACCCTAGCCCTAAATTTAGCCCCAACCCTAACCCTAGCCCTAACCCTAACCCTAAATTTAGCCCCAACTCCTCTAGCTGCCGGCCGGCAGATCATGGCGGGCGCACTGCGCATGCGCCCGCCATTTTCTTACAGAAGGAAGAAGCCGGCGGCCAGAAGAGGACACAGGAGGACCCAGGGACACCGATAAGTATGATAGGGTCCCCGAATCCCCCTATTTCTCTGTCCTCTGATGTGCGATCACATCAGAGGACAGAGAATTACACATCGGTTTTTTTTTGTGTTTTTTTTTCGGTCGCCGGTAAACAGTTAATTACCGGCAATCGCAAAACAGGGGTCGGTAAAAACCGACCCCGATCATGTTCTTTGGGGTCTCGGCTACCCCCGGCAGCTGAGACCCCAAAGATCTCCCGGGTGCCAGCCGGCGGGCGCACTGAGCATGCGCCCGCCATTTTTTTGCCGGAAGAAGATGGCGGCGCCCATCGGGAGCCACGAGGAGCACCGGGGGAGACAGGTGAGTATTGGGGGCTATCGGGGGCGATCGGAGACTCCATTTCTCTGTCCTCTGATGTGCGATCACATCGGAGGACAGAGAAATTAAATGGGAAATCGCGTTTTGTTTTTTTTTGCGACCGTCGGTAAACAGTTAATTACCGGCGATCGCAACTCGGGGGTCGGTGAAAAAACGCCGAATCATGTTCTCTGGGGTCTCGGCTACCCCCGGTAACCGAGACCCCAGAGAAAATCCGACTCTGGGGGGCGCTATTCACTTTTTCCACAGCGCCGTTAATTAACGGCGCTGTGGTTTAAGTACCCTTAGCGGCCGCCGTTAAAAGGTGTATCGGCGGTCGTTAAGGGGTTAAATAAAGAATTACAAAAAAAAACAGCCCGCTGCCACCCCACAACTGGCACAGCCAAACATGCGTCAATTGTGGCACTTTACCCAGCTCTTCCCACTTGCCCTGTAGCAGTGGCAAGTGGGGTAATATTTGTGGGGTTGATGTCACCTTTGTATTGTCAGGTAACATCAAGCCCATGGCTTAGTAATGGAGAAGCGTCTATAAGACACCTATCCATTACTGATCCTATAGTTACAAGGTAAATAAAGACACAGCCAGAATAAAGTCCTTTAATTGAAAGAAAGACACAGACTCCTTTAATAATCTTCATTAAACCATACTTACTGCATCGCCTAATTCCACCAAATATCTCGATCTCCTGTAAGAGAATACATCTTAATGCTTTTGGATGAACGGTGGCATTATGCCAACATTCAGACTGACATCCAGACAAAGCGGAGCTTTAAGCTGATGACCGGAGATAGCTCGGTCACCGGTGGTCACGTGCACTGCAGTTCTTGTGGTTAGCTGACCGTGAGATTTGGCTAGTGACTGGAGATAACCCTGTCCCCAGTGTTCACGTGCATGGCAGTTCTCACGGTGAGCTCAGCTCATTGCGAGAACTACAATGTACGCGAACTTCACAAGGTACCACATTATTTAAATTAGTACCCATGCATAGTAAGCTGCGTTCCCGCACTTAATATGCATGTGACTAAGAACATAATGTGGTTTTACCACATCTAACTAAATCTTATGGGTAATTTACACTGTGGAGACGTTTACGCAGGGATGCTGCGAGCGTCTCTGAATGCATAGTGGACATGGGATTACTTGAAATCCCATCCACTATGCTGTAACATCTGGCCGCTGCAGGTTGGACACTGCGGATGTACGTGGCGCAGCATTTACTGACCATGGGAACATACCCTAAGTATTTTTGACTTGCACATTTGGTGCAGAAAATAATTTGCAGCATATCAATTCTCTGTGTGTTTTTGCCCTGCGTTTTTACCACTGACTTCACTCAAATTACCATATATACTCGAGTATAAGCCGAGATTTTCAGCCCCAAAAAATGGGCTGAAAGTGCCCCTCTCGGTTTATACTTGAGTCATGGAAGGCGGGGGTGGTCGGTGGGTGAGGGGGAGCGAAGCCTGTCAAATACTCACCTACTCCCGGCGCTCCTGACGCGGTCCCTGCAAGTCCCACGGTGTTCGGCGCGGCAGCTTCAAGTTCTTCCCCTCTTCAGCGGTCACGTGGTACCGCTCATTAAAGTTATGAATATGGACTCCACGCCCATAGGGGTGGAGCCGCATATTCATTACTGTAATGAGCGGTACCATGTGACCGCTCACTACAGGAAGTAGCTGCCGCGCTGTACTCCGTGGGACATGCAGGGACCGCGCCGGGAGTAGGTGAGTATATTTACCTTCCCTCGTTCCACCGAAGCTCCGTCTTCCCGTACTCTTGCTGTGACTGTTTAGGTCAGAGGGCGCGGTAACGTATTACTGTGTGCGCCGCCCTCTGCCTGAACAGTCAGTGCGGAGAGACGGGACGCTGAGGAGCAGCGGGCAGCGACAAGAGGTGAGTATGTCATTTTCTTTTTTTTATTATTTTTTTTAGTGCAGCAGCAGCATTACATGAGGCACAATGCTGTATGGAGCGTCTGGGGCCATAACTGCATGGAGCATTATATGGAGCATCTATGGGGCCATAACTGCATGGGGCATTATATGGGGCCATAACTGCATGGAGCATTATATGGGGCATCTATGGGGCCATAACTGCATGGAGCATTATATGGGGCCATAACTCCATGGAGCATTATATGGGGCCATAACTGCATGGAGCACTATATGGGGCCATAACTGCATGGAGCGTTATATGGAGCATTATATGGGGCCATAACTGCATGGAGCATTATATGGGGCCATAAATAACTACATGGAGCATTATATGGGGCATCTTATGGGGCCATAATGAACTGCATGGAACATTATATGGGGCATATTTGTATATGGAGCATCTTATGGGGCCATAATGAACTGTATGGAGCATTATATGTGGCTCCTGATTCAATATGGATATTCAAAAACACTTAACCTACTGATGTCTCAATTCATTTTACTTTTATTGGTATCTATTTTTATTTTTGACATTTACCGGTAGCTGCTGCATTTTCCACCCTAGGCTTATACTCGAGTCAATAAGTTTTCCCAGTTTTTTGTTGCAAAATTAGGGGGGTCGGCTTATACTCGAGTATATACGGTAACCGATATTATAGTGCAAAAAAGCACCAAATATGCACTTTTTCTGCCAAGAGATGCAGAAATGGTGCAGAAATTTTAATCAACATGAGCACATACCCTTATTGGTATTATATTGCTCACCCATAGACTATTCCGTGGTCTGTAGTATATTTCCTTGGTATATAACCTTCCAAAGTGCATAGCCTCGCTGAGTCTAAGAGTACCAATATATGACAATTTGAACAGAATGTGTATGAGGCCCTCATTTTATATCTTATAAAGAATGTATCAGAGTCCCTCTGAGTCCCTACATTTTGGCAGTTCTTGCTTCCTTCATAAATTAAACTGAAATGTCCTATTTTTTAATAAAAAAAAAACTATTTTAGTTTACATAAATTATCTTTTTTTTACATCCTTTTTAAGTTTTGCCTTACAATACAAGTCATTACACAGGAAAAAATGATTCTTAACATTTTTTTTTTTTTTTAGGTAAAATGAAATTTCTCATGGATTTGGAGTGTTTTATTGTCACTCCTTTAAGTGGAGTAAAAGTGTGAGAGATTGTTCTCAGCAGCGATCTGTAAGTTAAAAATGCTTCACCATGCGGTTCTCCTTCCATTTAGCACATTTCTCATTCCTTTGAACATTTTCACTGCCCTCCAGACCTCTTTGTAGCGTCTGCGGGAAAAAAGCTTGGTTTTCCCATTAACTGCTTTTATACTTGTTACTCAAAATGAGCATACGAGTATTAGGAAATGCTCGGGTTCGAGCAATGAGCACCCGAGCACTTTAGCACTCATCCCTACTTATCCTCCTTTATTAATTTGGCTGTATAGGAAGTTTTGGCCGTCTAGGGCTGGTTCAGTGTATTCCTCCCCTGATTTTAATCATCATAGGGTTAGAGGAGAGAAAGCAATGTCCAATAAAAACTTCAAATACCAAATGTGACAAATGGTGGTTAAACAATTCTAGTCAGCACACTTTTATACTAGTGGCTCTGAAGCTGAGTCACTACTCACGGGCAAGCTGTGTGATAGGGGAGTCAGTAGGTCCGAAATCAGATACCAGGATGGCTCGTATTAAAAATGGGTAAGACTAAGACGTGGTCAGGTAACATTCTGGGGTCAAATGCCAGGAGGGTACATCAAGACCAGGAACATAGGGTCAAAGCCCGGGGTCAGATATCTGATGTCAAAGAGCGAAAAAAAGCAGAAGGGATAATCTACATGAATACAACAACAAAATCCGAGGTCAACAGCAAGACCAAGAGTCAAACACAGAGCAAGCACACACAAGAGTTTCAGTAGGGCAAGGAAAATTCACAAAATATAACATAATATATAACTTTTAATTATTACCATAAAAGGCTTGCAGCCAAACTATAGACATCTAAGATAACATATATAATATGCAGGGCCGGCTCCAGGTTTTTGAGGGCCCCGGGCGAAAGAGTCTCAGTGGGCCCCCCTCTTTAACACATACCACAATTCATGATGCACAGATACAGCAGAGAAATATACCACAGCCCATGTAGCATATAACACAGCCGATGTAGCATATAACACAGCCCACGTAGCATATAGCACAGCCATGTAACATATAGCACAGGCCACGTAGTATATATCACAGCCCACGTAGCCAGGGCCGGCATCAGCACCCGGCGTAACCGGGCAAGTGCCGGGGCCCTGGCAAGACGGGGGGCCCATTTACGGTGCACAGCTGCAGCAGGAATACTCACCTCCGGGAGTCGGGACCGTCACCATGGATACGCAGAGTGAGTCACTTCCGGACCGGGCCTGGGACTGAGTTTCACGCAGCTACAATACTCACCAGTCACCGCCGGTGCCGCCATCACCATTGATACGAGTCACTTCCGGGCTGGCACTCGCTCTGTCCTGTCACTTCCGGTCGCGTGAGAGCTCGTCGAAGAGATCCGGCTGCAGGCGCAGGGAGCACCAAGCAGAAAGAGGAGTAGGAGGCAGGAGCAGCAGTCAGGTGCACGGACGGTGCACCCGGTCCCAGGCTGTGTCCACAACGGAATGGAAGCAATGGTGAAGTGAAGCAGTGAGTGAAGAGTGTGTCTTCCTCCAAGTTCCTGGTCCCAACGCATTGCGGAGTGGGTGGGGGTCGGAAGCAGCCTGCTGTGAGCCTGGTTGTAGTCCTAGCCTAGATTGCCTGTAAATGGCTGGCTGAGTTATATACTACGTTTGTGGGCTGTTATATACTACGTCACGGCCCGGGCCTGTGCTATATACTACGTGGGTGGCTGTGTGTTATATACTACGTGGGCTGTGCTATATACTAGGTAGATGTGCAATATACATGGCTGGGCAATATACTACGTGGCTGTGTTATATACTACGCGGGCTGTGTTATATACTACATGGCCTGTTATTATACTACGTGGCCTGTGCTATATACTACGTGGCCTGTGCTATATACTACGTGGCTGTTATACACTGCGTGGCTCTTATACACTGCGTGGGCTCTGTTACATACTACGTGGGCTGTTATACACTGCGTGGGCTGTTATATACTATGTGAGCTGTGTTATACACTGCGTGGGCTGTGCTATACACTGCGTGGCTGTGCTATACACTGCGTGGGCTGTGCTATACACTGCGTGGGCTGTGCTATACACTGCGTGGGCTGTGCTATACACTGCGTGGGCTGTGCTATACACTGCGTGGACTGTGCTATACACTGCGTGGGCTGTGCTATACACTGTGTGGGCTGTGCTATACACTGTGTGGGCTTGCTATATACTACGTGGACTGTGGTATACACTACGTGGGCTGTGCTATATACTACGTGGGCTGTGCTATATGCTACGTGGGCTGTGCTATATGCTACGTGGGCTGTCCTATATGCTACGTTGGCTGTGCTATATGCTATGTGGGCTGTGATATATACTACGTGGCCTGTGCTATATACTACGTGGCCTGTGCTATATGTTACATGGCTGTGCTATATGCTACGTGGGCTGTGTTATATGCTACATGGGCTGTGTTATATGCTACATGGGCTGTGTTATATGCTACATGGGCTGTGGTATATTTCTCTGCTGTATCTGTGCATCATGAATTGTGGTATGTGTTAAAGAGGGGGGCCCACTGAGACTCTTTCGCCCACGGCCCTCAAAAACCTGGAGCCGGCCCTGCACGTAGCATATAGCACCGCCAACGTAGCATATAGCACAGCCACGTAGCATATAGCACAGCCCACGTAGCATATAGCACAGCCCACGTAGCATATAGCACAGCCCACGTAGCATATAGCACAGCCCACGTAGCATATAGCACAGCCCACGTAGCGTATAGCACAGCCCACGCAGTGTATAGCACAGCCCACATAGTGCATAGCACAGCCCACGTAGTGTATAGCACAGCCCACGCAGTGTATAGCACAGCCCACGCAGTGTATAGCACAGCCCACGCAGTGTATAACACAGCTCACGTAGTACATAACAGCCCACGCAGTGTATAACAGCCCACGTAGTATATAACAGAGCCCACGCAGTGTATAACAGCCACTCAGTGTATATCAGCCACGTAGTATATAGCAAAGGCCACGTAGTATATAGCACAGGCCACGTAGTATATAGCACAGGCCACGTAGTATATAGCACAGGCCAACTAGTATATAACACAGGCCACGTAGTATATAACACAGCCCGCGTAGTATATAGCACAGCCACGTAGTATATTGCCCAGCCATGTATATTGCACATCTACCAAGTATATAGCACAGCCCACGTAGTATATAACACACAGCCACCCACGTAGTATATAGCACAGGCCCGGGCCGTGACGTAGTATATAACAGCCCACAAACGTAGTATATAACTCAGCCAGCCATTTACAGGCAATCTAGGCTAGGAAAACAACCAGGCTCACAGCAGGCTGCATCCGACCCCCACCCTCCCCGCAACCCGCAATGCGTTGGGACCAGGAACTTGGAGGAAGACACACTCTTCACTCACTACTTCACTTCGCCGTTGCTTCCGTTCCGTTGTGGACACAGCCTGGGACCGAGTGCACCGTCCGTGCACCTGACTGCTGCTCCTGCCTCCTACTCCTCTTTCTGCTTGGTGCTGCCTGCGCCTGCAGCCGGATCTCTTCTCTGAGCTCTTAGGATGACGATCTCTCACGTGACTGGAAGTGACAGGACAGAGCGAGCGCTGGCCCGGAAGTGACTCGTATCCATGGTGATGGCGGCGCCGGCGGTGACTGGTGAGTATTGCAGCTGCGTGAAACTCAGTCCCAGGCCCGGTCCGGAAGTGACTCACTCTGCGTATCCATGGTGACGGTCCCGACTCCTGGAGGTGAGTATTCCTGCTGCAGCTGCGCACCGTAAATGGGCCCCCCGTCTTGCCAGGGCCCCGGCACTTGCCCGGTTACGCCGGGTGCTGATGCCGGCCCTGATAATATGCTAGTGCTCAAAACAACCAGTGCTCATGTAAAAATCAGTTTCATCTCACAAATCTTGTTGCTTTCTCTGTCACAGGTTCAAAGAATAAAAGCAGGAGAGGAAAACTAATGATAGGGGGGTGGGTGTTGGAAATTGTTCTTGTCCAACAACTAACTAAGCAAAGCTACAACTGACACTGGACTGCAGACAGAAACCAAGCTAAATAGCTTGCAATAATTAAAGACAGGAGACACCTGGGAAAATGCCCATATGCTAAATCAAATTGAGCAGCAGGGCTGTCAAACAAAATGCTGACAGCCCAGCACTTCCCTAAATCAGATTGAATGACTGAACTGTCACTCACAAAACTGACAGTCCAGCACACTACAGATCACATAGGGCGGCTGAGTTGTCACTCAAGGCGTCCCTAGGGTACAGTCAGATATTAACCCCTTTCCAACATTAGGCATAATAGTATGCCCATGTCAGAATCCCATCCTTTGATGTGGGCTCTGGCGCATGTCAGCTGTTTTGAACAGCTGACATTTGCCTCTAACACCCGCAGCTGTTAACCTGTTAAGGCCATGTTCACACGTTGCGGTTTTTACCGCGGAACCGCCGCGATTTTGACGCTGTGGGTCCGCTGCAGTTTCCATTGCGTTTACAGTAACATGTAAACCTAATGGAAACCGCAAACCGCTGTGCACATGCTGCGGGAAAAACCGCGCAGAAACGTAGCATTGTTTTTTCCGCAGCATGTCACTTCTTTGTGCGGAACTGCAGCGGTTCTGCACCCATAGACCTCCATTGTGAGGGTCAAACCCGCAGTAAAACCCGCAGATGAAAAACTATCTGCGGGTTTGCTGCAGGTTGGGTGTCAGAAACCGCAGCAGCAGGAAGTGATGTCAGGCGGGAGGAAGTGCGTGGGCGGAGTGTGGTCCTGTACAAGTCGGAAGAGACCATCGTCATGGAGGCATATCGTCGTATGGGGATTGATGTCGGGCGTCTGATCGATCTGGTATGTATGTGTGTGTGTCTGTCTATGTGTGTGTGTCTGTCTATGTGTGTGAAGTCTGTCTGTGTGCATGTGTCCCCATGCAACGATAGTGCCACCCAATTGTGCTAAGTCGCCATATGGGATTACTACTCCCATCTGGTATTAGGATGGGAGAGTTGTCCCTGTGTCCGGCGACTTAGCACAATTGTCAGTCAAACACACAACACATAAAATACACATACAATACACGTAACATACATGACAGACATTACATACACCACGTAACATAGAGTATATACTCACCGTACAGCACATACAGGTACGCAAAGCCCTCGGTCCCCTAGGAAAAAAATCCCCAAAAAATAAACCAAATCCATACTCCCTGTCTGCAGATCCAATCCAATAACGACTGTCCCACGCCGATCGCTTGCTCTCCGGCGATACACTACCAGGAGCGAAGCTCCTAGCAGTGTATCGCGTACTTTACGGGAGTTCAGCGGCTCCAGCGGCTCAATTTACGGCCCTAGAGCTGCGTGTGAACTTTCCCACACAGTAGTGCCGTAAAGAGAGAGTACCGGGGTTAATGAACGCCGTTAAACTCTTGCGCATACGCAGTTACACACCGACAGGAAACGGAGCTCCTGTCAGTGTGTTGCTGCAGCCGTGGAGGGCAGACACATCTCCGGATGTGTCTGTTCTCCATGGCAGATCGTCGTGGGACACTCGTTGGATTTCTGCGGACAGGGACAGGGAGTATGAATTTGGTTTGTTTTTTTATTTTTTTTGCAGGACGAGGGTCTTCAGGAGGATTGAGCGTAGAATAAAGGAATTGTCAAAAAGTGTGTGTCATTATTTCATTAAAATAATTTTTTCTACTGTCTGTGTTTTTTTTTTTTTTAAACTTTACTAGGATTAATAATGGATAGGCATCTTATTGACGCCTCTCCATATTAACCGGGCTTAATGCCACCTTACAAAAGCAAGGTGGCATTAACCCCTTATTACCCCATATACCACCGCTACACGGGAGTGGGAAGAGAGGGGCTAAGTGCTGGAATTGGTACATCTTTTAGATGCGCCTTTTCTGGGGCGGCTGCAGGCTTATATTTGAAGCCAGGGGGGGCAAATATCTATGGCCCCTTTCCTAGGCTATGAATATAAGCCTACAGCTGTCTGCGTAGCCTTTCTGGCCTAAAAATATAGGGGGACCACAACTCTTTTTTTGGGGGGATCTCCCTATATTTGAGAGCCAGAAAGGCTACGCAGACAGCTGTGGGCTAATATTCCTAGCCTGGGAACAGCCATTGGTATTTTAACCCCTTCCCAGGCCACAAATATTGGCCCACAGCTGTCTGCCTAGCCTTTCTAGCCTAAAAATATAGGGGGACCCTGCGTCATTTTTTTGGGGGGTCCCCCTGTATTTGAGAGCCAGAAAGGCTACGCAGACAGCTGTGGGCTAATATTCCTAGCCTGGGAACAGCCATGGGTATTTTAACCCCTTCCCAGGCCACAAATATTGTCCCACAGCTGTCTGCTTTCCCACTGGTGCTGATAATTCCACGGGAGGCCACGCTAATTTTGGCCACATCGCCGATTTTTATTTTTTTAAATAGTATTTAGGTTAGGGGTAGGATTGTGATTAGGGTTGGTGTTGAGATTAGGGTTATGGTTGGGATAGCTATAGTGTTGTGATTAGGGCTCTTCCACTTGTCCACACACATCCGTGTCTCGCAGGTTAAAACCAAGCTCTGGCGCCAGCAATCCAGAGCAGAGCGTGAGGCCACCCAGCAACACATGGAACCGCATGCTCCGCTCAGGATTGCCGGCACCAGATCTTGGTTTTAACCTGCTAGACACGGACGTGTTTATCGCAAGTGGAAATGAGCCCTTAGGGTATGTTTCCACATTCAGGAAACGCTGCGCAGAGCCGCAGCGTCAAACACGCAGCGTCCAGATGTTACAGCATAGTGGAGGGGATTTTATGAAATCCCGTCTCCACTGTGCGTGGTAACACACATCCGGCGGCCCTGCGATTCCGGACATGCGGCGTGTCTTTTAAGATCGCAGCATGTCCGTTTACCTTGCGGCGACGCTGCGCCACCACAAGGTAAAACACAGGGCCCTATGTGTGGGGTGCGATGATGCCGGAAGTGTGCAATGAACACATCCGGCATCATCGCATCACAGAAGGGGGTGGAGCTTAGGGCGGAGCGGGTTTGCCGCTCCGTCCAAACCGCCGGCCATCCTGAACGTGGACACATACCCTTAGGGATAGGGTTGAGATTACGCTTAGGGGTGTGTTGAGGTTAGGGTTCTGGCAGGGGCTTAACTACAACAGGTGCAGGGGTTCCAGTTGCACCAAGGGCTAGGAGCGTAGGTGGGCCAACAAAGTCTCTTTTGCCTATATAAAGAGACTATTGCTCTTAAAGAATAACAAAATTAGGGGGCCCATTTACCTTTGGCATAGTTGCAAAAGAGTTTGAAGTTACGACACTGTGTTCTTCTGTTCGGTCTGCCGTTATGTTGTGTTTTTAGCGTTTTTTGGTATTTGGTGTTTGGGTTTCTTTTTTGTTCTTGGGTTACTGTAGGGGTTATATTAAAATATATCCCAATTTTAGAAAAAAAAATTCTTTTACATTACTTTGCTGTTCGATATAGTATCAAATGACACTACTGTATTCATTCTAGGTTCGTGATTACCCTGCCATTTGGGACCCTGCGGATGAGTCTTATAAAGACAAATACTTCAGGGACCTTGCATGGACTAAAATATTCCGCGACCTATTTCCTGAATGGGACTCCTATCCAAGGGCAAAGCAACTGCAAATTGGTAATTATAATGTTATTTCGTATTTAATATTTGATTGTATTTAAAATGCACTTTGATTATATATCTATAATGTTTTTTTTGTTTTGTTTTTTTCTAGAAAAAGATGTGAAGTAAAGATGGCGCTCCGTCAGGGACTGTTTTCACAAATATATAAATGCCTGCGACAAAAGTGGCTCGTCGCCAAGTCGGAGAACTTTCCCGTTTTACGACGAGCTACAGTTCCTTATCACCAGTCGGACATTGCGGAGGTAATTTAGAAACCACAAATATACATGTAGCCTGTTTCCATGTGCAGTTGCACAGTTGGCTGCGTATTCAACGCTGTGTCCTGCCACCGCTTTCAATACGCAGCATCCAGATGTGATAGTATAGTGAAGAGAGGATTTTCAGAAATCCCGTCTGCACAATGCTTCCAAAGACAGAGGTGTCATACCTACCCTACGGAACCACACATGCGTTGTGTTTCTTGACACCACACCATGTCTATTTATCTTGCGTTGGCGCTTTGACTCCGCAAGATAAATATCACAATTTTATTTATAACATGTGGTGATAACTCATGACTTGAACAGTAAAAAAAAAAAGTTGTGTTTCAGCTCACCCCAATCAGCAAATCCATGAAAGTCCACAGAAACATCCGAGCAAGGAAAACACCACCGCCCAACTTCCTCTGCCAGGTAAGTAAGAAGAAAATCCAGCTCCGGAGTAAAAAGTCATCAAATTTATTTCCACATATTTAAAATTCGGAAAAAGCTGCTTACAAATAGCTGCACAACTATTCCAGAAAAGAAGCCATAAGTTAGCTGCACGCGTTTCGAGCACACATGGTGTTCTTTGTCCACAGCATAAACTTGAATAGCCCAGCAAGTCATATAAAAACAAATTTAACAGGTGAATAGCAATGAAAATAATTAACTCCGCCTTAACAAATCCCATTGGATATCTAGAACATGTGACCTTAGGACAGGTAAAAAACACCAAAATCATTAAACACAATTTATATGCAAATATCAAGAATACCGCACAGCTAAGTGTAATTACCAACCTGAAAGAAAAATAAATAAATAAATGGATTTATCTATTGAACACCAGAGTGCCTACAGGGTTAAATCTTAGAAAAGAGATGATGTTGCACTATTAATATTTTATTATTGTTTTTGCATTTTTTTTTTATTTCATTTTTTTTCTTTTTTTTCTTTCAGGTTGGTAATTACACTTAGCTGTGCGGTATTCTTGAAATGTGCATATAAATTGTGTTTAATGATTTTGGTGTTTTTTACCTGTCCTAAGGTCACATGTTCTAGATATCCAATGGGATTTGTTAAGGCGGAGTTAATTATTTTAATTGCTATTCACCTGTTAAATTTGTTTTTATATGACTTGCTGGGCTATTCAAGTTTATGCTGTGGAAAAAGATCACCATGCGTGCTCGAAACGCATTCAGCTAACTTATGGCTTCTTTTCTGGAATAGTTGTGTGAGGGTGATCTCTTAAAGGGAGATCTATATGATTGCTTGTACCTGACCAAATATAAGCTGAGTGCTAGCTTAGAGGCCCAGAATGTATCAGATTCACAGAGACGATACACACAGCCTCTCTCAGTGATGGCTCACTCACAACTGCTTTATTCTGAACAAAGGAAGATACTAAATACAGGAAATGGGGGAGGTCGCACAACTTCTGAATAGTTAGTGTCACTCTGATTGGTTCATTCCAACTTCATTTCCAACTTCACTTCCATATATGGTATTCAGTTGATTGTCCAATACCCAGCGACCTCTTCACATTCCAGAAGTTCCTTCCAGTGTGCTGCTGATCAGGAAATAGACTCCATCTTGCTACACCGTATCTGAACTGACTTATATAAGGTTTAATAATTGATTTCATTAGACATTTTCTCCTTCACAGTTGTGCAGCTATTAGTAAGCAGCTTTTTCCGAATTTTAAATATGTGGAAATAAATTTGATGACTTTTTACTCTGAAGCTGGATTTTCTTCTTACTTATATAACGCATGACTTACATGAAAACATGCGTTATCACCACACAAGCAAAATAGTGGACATACATTTTAACATAGCGGCCTATTTGCTGCGTCAAAAACTGTGCTCTTTCGCAGCCTTCTAAAATTCTGTATTAATTAATAATTGTTCTCTTTTTTTCCTCACAGGACTGAAGGCAACATCTCAACACCTGATGTGGATGACACCAACGCCACAGAGGATGGAGCAGGCAGTTCCTCTGGAGCGGGAGGGACCATCTCTCCATCCCTTACCACAGCTTCTGCTGCTGCCACATGTTCAGCAGCTGCTGCAGCCACATCCCCTTCAGCAGCTGCAGGAGCATCTGGTTCCGCAGAAGCTGTGGTAACGGAGAAGAGAGCTGCCTATCCGGTGGCAGGAGAGCCAAAAAAAAAAAAATCAAAGAAGAGCAATGATGACCCAACTGTTCAAATCGCTACAGACACCCTCGATTTGCTGAAAAAATCATCTTGCGAGGATCATTGCGATTCCTTTGTGTTAACTGTATCGAGGAAGACTCACTCACTCCCACCGGATAGGCAGTCTCTATTTATGTCTATGGTCCAGATGTCCCTCACCGCTCTGGAGGACCCTGCTCCAATTCTACCTTACAACAAGGTTTTTATGGGGGTGTTGGGACTGTTTAGGCCCAGACATAGAGCACCAGAACCACAACCAAGACCGCATTATTTTTCCCCAAGTCAACAACCAAGTTATGCGGATAGAGGAACAACCAACAACTGGGTTCAATACCGGGCCAAACTTCACAGACCCTGCAAACTATGGGTATTCTCCCGATTATACCTATCTGCAGTAGGATGTTAATTATTAAATGCTCCAGTTGCACGTTGCCTTGACAAGGGGCAGTTCAGTTTCTTTCATATTGAAAAATGTATGACAAAATTTGTCTTTATTTCTTTGTTGTTAAAATAAACTTTTTTTTCAAAAATTCATCTCTGGTTTATAAATACTTTAGCGTAAGGGGACAAGGCCTCTATGTCTGACGGTGTCATGGGTATATGGGCACTGGATTATGGAATGGGGGTTGTTTGATTGGTATATGCTCACTGGAGCATGAGATGGAGAAGAGTCATAAATTTATTTTTTTTTAAACAAACAACACTTTTTTTTAACGAAAAGGAATCAAATGTAAGTAAGCCAAAATAAATTTTTATTTCACTGAAATCCAAATAGAATTTTTTTTTACAAAAAAAAAATTAATTAAACACAATTGTCTTGATTGTTGTCGATTTTGATTCATAGGGATCTTGACTTCTTTTCACAACAGTTGTCAGTGATGTAGGCATCTTTTTTTTGGAGGGTCAATGTTGATGCATCCTTCTCTGGTGGTCAGGCTGCCCAACACCAGCACAGGAGTGTTGCCAGTGCACGGCACCTTCTGGACTCATAAAGTAGTCAGCAAAGAATTCTCTCACACGCACACCCGAGTTAGAGGGCCTTCCCAGACACACGTTGACCACTGGATTAAATACTGGCTGTTGGTACTCCACATCTACATCAGTGTTGTACTCACGAGCGTAGTTGTGGAGTACACAGCAAGCCTTAATCACAGCGTCAACGGTGTCTGTGTCCAACTGGATGGCAGTGTGAAAGATCCTCCACTGACTACTCATGATCCCAAAGGTGCATTCCACATATCTGCGTGCACGACTCAGCCAATAATTAAAAATCCTCCGCCGGGCCTTCAGTCCCCTTCGTGGGTATGGGCGCAGCAGGGTTGTCGTTAAGGGAAATGCCTCATCCGATACCATCACAAAGGGTACTGGATGTGTGGAACCCGGCAAAGGTCTTGGGGCTGGGAGCGTTCCGCCATCTTGAAGAATTTGCATCCCAATCTGTGAGGTTCGCAACACCCGAGAATCCCCAGTACATACATAGGCACCAACGTCAATGGCAACAAATTTGTAATGGGCATCAGCCACCGCCATCAGGACCACTGAAAAATACTTCTTATACTTAAAGAAGCGTGATCCTGATCGTGGTGGCTGCTGAACCCTTACATGTTTACCATCGACTGCACCTATGCAGTTTGGGAAATTGGCCACAGACTGAAAGCCTGCTGCAACCTGTAGCCAAGTCTCCTCGGTTGGGGAAGACATCACGATGGGCTGCAACTTCTGCCAGATGACGGTACATGTGCACCTCACAATTTTAGAGATGGTGGATTTACCAACTCTAAATTGGAGGTGCAGGGATGTATAGCTCTCTCCTGTGGCCAAAAATCTGCAAAGAAACAAAAAAGAATATTAGAAGTGTCACACAAAAATGTAAGGAAACATGTCAGTAGTTATGGGTGCTATAATATGCGTCCAGCACCTTTCATGTCTTATGTAAAGCATTCTAAAATGGGGGCCTTACCACCCGGCACAACACAAATGGTAAAAAAAAAAACGCCTGTGACAACAGATGGGACTTGCAGGTCCGTGTCCAGCCACTCCAATGTTTTGCCAACACCACCGCCCTCCTGCTTGGTTAAACGCACTAATCTGGCCTGTTGAGGGCAGAAGTAAGTCCTTCAGTGAGCGAAAGCAAGGAAAGGTTGAGAAGCCCACCTCATGTACATCTGCGCACTTTTCTCTATCCTTATTAGGACACTAAAGTACATCTGCGCAATAGAGCAGCAGAGTGATATCGCAAGAAGGGAGGCGCAGGACCTGGACACAGCTATGGTATAAGATCACACGATAGTGCAACACCCACGGGTATAATCAAAATCATGTGTGTAATTGTTGTGACCTATCTCGACTGACTCGGGGCCTTAATTATAGAATGCTGTAGATAAGGCGTAAAATACAGTGGAGGCATCTGCAAGCAACCAAAAATGGAAACAGGTTCCTGGTGACTTGTAAACATAATATTTCCTGTACAATAAAACACTGCACAGCCAGGAGCACACACACACGCGAGATACGTCCGAGTCTCGCATGGTAATCCCCGGCCCTGCTGCCTGCACTCCGTAGTGGAGCGTGCGGCTCCATGTATTGCTATGCGGCCGCACGCTCCGCTCCGGAGTGCAGGCAGCAGGGCCGGGGATTACCATGCGAGACTCGGCTGTATCTCGCACACATGTGTGCTCCCGGCCTACCAGAGATGTGTGTGTGTGTGTGTGTGTGTGTGTGACACACCTGAGGCAACCGTGGGTCGCACATGTGCAGAATTATTACAACACGGATGGCTAGCAGGGATAAAAGCACTACAGTAAGCGCAACACGGTGGCAGCTGATGAAGACAAATTTCATTCTTTCCTGATGGCGCTGAAAACATACAGAGCAGGGGAGAATGATGACAGCATCTTCATCACCTGCCGCCAGAGAACAGAGCTTCCTGTAACGCTTTTTCACCTGTGCAATGCGTGTCACACAGAGGACATCAATGTGTGTTCTCCGTATGCACGTGCGTGGGACACTATGTGGAACGTGCAAATGTTAAAAACATGTCAGTGTGTTTTGCCAACGGACACACGACCGCCGAAAACACGCTGACATGTGCATAAATGAGTGGGTCAGTGTCTCCAGGACATATGAAAAATTTCATCACACATACCGGACACACTGACGTGTGAAAGAGCCCTAACGACATTCAAACCAAATAATTAGTTACTTACCGCAAGTTGATGAGCAGCCTTTCCTCAGCAGAGAAGGCCTTTCTCATCACCGTGTCATTGAGTGCCAGATGGGGTGACAGTATGGCGAGCAGTCTGTCGAACGCCGCAATGGATAAAGGACAGAAGGAAATAAATTTTTCAGGATATCTGAAAATTGTTAAAGAAAAAAAAAAAAATGGTTACTTCACATATAACATTGTTGGAAAAACAGTTAAATTTGTCTTTCCATTGATTTCAACGTACCTCCTCAAATCATTGTAAAGGACATAAAAGTGCCCGTTCTGTGTGCGCTGTGCTACAAGAGGGTGCACCCACATTCTTTTTTGCGCACGCCTTCTCTGCTGCCGCTGCCTCTAAAATAAAGACAAATATATATATACTAGACTGTGGCCCAATTCTAACGCATCGGGTATTCTAGAATATGCTTGTCCCCGTAGTATATGGACAATGATGATTCCAGAATTCGCGGCAGACTGTGCCCGTCGCTGATTGGTCGAGGCAACTTTTATGACATCATCGTCGCCATGGCAACCATTATGACATCTACGTCGCTACTGTGCCCGTCTCTGATTGGTCGAGGCCGCCATCATTATGACATCATCGTCGCCATGCTGTGCCCGTCGCTGATTGGTCGAGGCCTGGCGGCCTCGACCAATCAGAGACGCGGGATTTCCAGGACAGACAGACAGACAGACAGACGGACGGAAAAACCCTTAGACAATTATATATATAGATTGTTTACAACACAACACTGTGAAAAATATTTGAAACATGTCTAAAGCGATGCGGAATATGTTAGCCCAATATAAAAAAAAAAAGTCATTAGCTTACCTGATGTGTATGACGATTCAGGATTAGCAGCAGCAACCCCAGCATTGCAATCCGGTGTGGCGTGCGTAGCTGTATCTGCGGGCTGCGATCTGGCCTACGCTCAGCACTCTGCGGAGCACTGTCACAGTTCAAAATACGTCCGCTCATTATGGTGTGTTTTTCCCAAAATGGAGGATGGAAGAAGAAGGGGTTGGACAAGGAAATTACATTTTTTTTTTCCCACTGAAGTTGTAAGCTTTATTTGTGTCAAAAACACAGACAAACTGCAGGGAAAAACGCATTAAAAACCGCACTGAAAACCGCACCAAAATAAGCACCAAAAACCGCACCAGCGTTTTCGGCCAAGAGCTGCGGTTTTTAGTGCAAAAAAATCCACAGGTAAATCTGCAACGTGTGCACATAGCCTAAATGTCGCTGCCAATCTCTGACAGGGACATTTAACTTGCAAGAGTGGCGGACATCTCACCCTTAGGTGACTCCGTCACTTGATCGTGGGTCATCGATGGGTTGGCATGACAACCAGAGGTCCACAGCAGACCTCTATGGTTGTCATAGCCGGATTGCTATGACCGCCCACCGATGGCCGGTGCTCATAGCAAGTGAGCATTTCTGCTACATACAGGTGATCTGACCATCGCCTGTATGTAGCAGAGCCGATCAGACAACTGTAGCTTTTAGTCTCCCATGGAGACTTTTGAAGCATGAAAAAAGTAAAAAAAAATGTTTTTAAAAATATAAAAAAAATTAAAGTTCAAATCACCCCCCTTTTGCCCCATTCAAAAAAAAAAAAAATACACATATTTGGTATTGACGAGTTTAGAATCGCCCAATCTATCAATATAAAAAAAGAATTAACCTGATCGGTAAACGGAAAATTGAGAAAATTACATTCGCCAGAATTACTTTTTATTGGTCGCGATCAAAAGAACGTGTCTACTCCAAAATGGTATCAGTAAAAACGTCAGCTCGGCGTTCAAAAAATAAGCACTCACCTAGCCCCAAATCATGAAAAATGGAGATGCTACAGTTTTCAGAAAATGTCGCTATCTTTTTTTTCTTTCCAATGCTTGGAATTTATACTCACCACTTAAATAAAAAAGAACCTAGACATGTTTGGTGTCTATGAACTAGTAATGACCAGGAAAATCATAATGGCAGGTCAGTTGTAGCATTTAGTGAACATGGTAAAAAAAAACAACTGTGCAATTGCACTTTTTTTGCAATTTCACTTGGAGTTTTTTTCCCGTTTTCCAGTACACGATATGTTAAAACCAATGGTGTTGTTCAAGAGTACAACCAGTCCAACAAAAAAACAAGCCCCCACATGGCCATTTTGCTAAAAATTTAAAAAGTTATGGCTCTGGGAGGAAGGGAAGCAAACAAAAAAGCAAAAACTAAAATACCTTCGGTTCTGAAGGGGTTAAATCGTGACAGTAGCCTAATTATGTACAGGGTCCAAGGAGAAAAGGTATCATGCCCACACTGCTGCCTTATGCGATCAGCTTACGGTGGGCCTTGTAAAGCTGCTCCAGTATAACTACCCACTCATCCATGCAAGGGCACTCCGGGTACACAGCCAAAAAATTGCATAAGAATCCAATAAAAAACAGAAAAGAAAAACGGCTTGCACTCACCAGGCCAGATGAACAGTAAGGCCATGTTCACACTTTGCGGCGTCCCTCTGCGGGTTGTCCCGCAGCGGATTTGATAAATCTGCAGGGCAAAACCGCTGCGGTTATCCCTGCAGATTTATCGCGGTTTGTTACGTGGTTTCCGCTGCGGGTTTCCGCCTATACTATTGATGCTGCATATGCAGCAATATGCAGCATCAATAGTAATATTAAAAATAATAAAAATTGGTTATACTCACCCTCTGATGTCCGGATCTCCTCGGCGCTGCACCCGGCGCTCCGGTTCCAAAGATGCTGAGAGAGAAGGACCCTTCGTGACGTCACGGTCATGTGACCGCGGCGTCATCACGGTCATGTGACCGCGACGTCACCGCAGGTCCTGTTCGCACAGCAACTCTGACCGGCCGGCCGCGTGCAGCGCTGAGAGGTGAGTATATCATGATTTTTTATTTTTATTCTTTTTTTTTTAACCCAAATATGGTTCCCAGGGCCTGGAGGAGAGTCTCCTCTCCTGCACCCCGGGTACCACCCGCACATTATCCGCTTACTTCCCGCATCGTGGGCACAGCCCCATGCGGGAAGTAAGCGGTTCAATGCATTCCTATGGGTGCAGAATCGCAGCGATTCTGCACAAAGAAGTGACATGCTGCGGGTTTTAAACCGCTGTGTTTCTGCGCGTTTTTTCCCGCAGCATGTGCACAGCGGTTTGCGGTTTCCATAGGGTTTACAGGTAAATGGAAATGCTATGGAAACTGCTGCGGACCCGCAGCATCAAAATCGCGGCGGTTCCGTGGTAAAAACCGCAAAGTGTGAACATGGCCTAATAGTCTTTATTAGAACATATGCAGTAAAATCAGGGAGAACGTGTCCATGTAGGATGACAGCTGTTTTGCGCACACCCGCGCTTCCACTGATCCGATCCGATCATAATTATGTACAGGGTTTAGGTATTTTGATTTATTCCTTTCATTACTATGTCCATTTTACCCTATACTTTTTACTTTTTCATTCAATTTACCTCCCTCATTTAGCCAATATATTTGTTTAATTGCAATTCTTAATAAAGGGACTACTAGCGCCATTAGACTGTAGGTGATAAACATTTTAACATATAAAAAATGAGACCTCGTCTCAGATCATAATGTGCAACTTATAAATAGTGAAAGATACAAGATATGTCCAACTTTATTTTCTGTAAATGGAAAAAATGTTCAATAACAACAAATGGGATTTGTCCACAACCTCTTCTTAACCCCTTAACGACCGCCGATACGCCTTTTAACGGCGGCCGCTAAGGGTACTTAAACCACAGCGCCGTTAATTAACGGCGCTGTGGAAAAAGTGAATAGCGCCCCCCAGAGTCGGATTTTCTCTGGGGTCTCGGTTGATGAGGGTAGCCGAGACCCCAGAGAACATGATTCGGGCGTTTTTTACCGACCCCCGAGTTGCGATCGCCGGTAATTAACCGTTTACCGGCGGTCGCAACAAAAAAAAAAAAACGCGATTTGCCATTTAATTTCTCTGTCCTCCGATGTGATCGCACATCGGAGGACAGAGAAATAGTGTCTCCGATGGCCCCCAATAGCCCCCCAATACTCACCTATCTCCCCCGGTGCTCCTCGTGGCTGCCGATGGGCGCCGCCATCTTTTTTCCGGAAAAAATGGCGGGCGCATGCGCAGTGCGCCCGCCGCCCGGCACCCGGAAGATCTTTGGGGTCTCGGCTGCCGGGGGTAGCCGAGACCCCAAAGAACATGATCGGGGTCGGTTTTTACCGACCCCTGTTTTGCGATCGCCGGTAATTAACTGTTTACCGGCGACCGCAAAAAAAAAAAAAAAAGCGATCTGTAATTCTCTATCCCCTGATGTGATCGCACATCAGAGGACAGAGAAATAGGGGGATTCGGGGACCCTATCATACTCACCCGGGTCCTCCTGCGTCTCCTCTTGCCGGCCGGCTTCTTCCTCGGGAAAGAAAATGGCGGGCGCATGCGCAGTTGACGATGAGTTGGGGCTAAAATTAGGGTTAGGGTTAGGGTTAGGGCTAGGGTTAGGGCTAGGGCTAGGGTTAGGGCTAGGGTTAGGGTTGGGGCTAAATTTAGGGTTAGGGTTGGGGCTAAATTTAGGGTTAGGGCTAGGGTTAGGCTACTTTCACACTAGCGTTTTTTGGCTTCCGTCGCAATGCGTCGTTGGAGAAAAAACGCATCCTGCAAAAGTGCTTGCAGGATGCGTTTTTTCTCCATTGACTTGCATTAGCGACACATTGCGACGGATTGCCACACGTCGCATCCGTCGTGCGACGGATGCGTCGTGCTTTGGCGGACCGTCAGCACAAAAAAACGCTACATGTAACTTTTTTTGTGCGACGTGTCTGCCATTTCCGACCGCGCATGCGCGGCTGGAACTCCGCCCCCGCCTCCCCGCACCTCACAATGGGGCAGCGGATGCGTTGAAAAAACAGCATCCGCTGCACCCGTTGTGCGGCGCTTACAACGCTAGCGTCGGTACGTCGGCCCGACACACTGCGATGGGCCAAGAGTATGACGCTAGTGTGAAAGTAGCCTTAGGCTTCTTTCACACTTGCGTCGGTACGGGGCGATCGCAATGCGTTGGCCCGACGTACCGACGCACGTTGTGAAAATTGTGCACAACGTGGGAGCGGATGCAGTTTTTCAACGCATCCGCTGCCCAGTCTATGTCCTGGGGAGGAGGGGGCAGAGTTACGGCCACGCATGCGTGGAAATGGCGGACGCGACGTACAAAAAAAAGGTTACATTGAACTTTTTTTGTGACGACGGTCCGCCAAGACGCAACGGATCCAGTGCACGATGGACGCGACGTGTGGCCATCCGTCGGTAATACAAGTCTATGGGCAAAAAAGGCATCCTGTGGGCACATTTGTAGGATCCGTTTTTTGTCCAAAACGACGGATTGCGACGGATGCCACACGACGCAAGTGTGAAAGTAGCCTTAGGGTTAGGGTTGGGGCTAAAGTTAGTGCTAGGGTTAAATTTAGGGTTAGGGTTGGGGCTAAAATTAGGGTTAGGGCTAGGGTTGGGGCTAAAATTAGGGTTAGGGTTGGGGCTAAAGTTATGGTTAGGGTTGGGGCTAAAGTTAGGGTTAGGGTTGGGGCTAAAGTTAGGGTTAGAGTTGGGATTAGGGTTAGGATTAGGGTTGGGATTAGGGTTACGTTTGGGATTAGGGTTGGGATTAGGGTTAGGGTTGGGATTAGGGTTAAGGTTAGGGTTGGGATTAGGGTTAGGGGTGTATTGGGATTAGGGTTAGGTTTGAGGTTAGGGTTGAGATTAGGGTTAGGGGTGTGTTGGATTTAGGGTTTTGATTAGGGTTATGGTTAGGGTTGAGATTAGGGCTGTTTTGGGGTTAGGGTTGTGATTATCGTTAGGGTTGTGATTAGGATTATGGATCATGTTGAGATTAGGGTTAGGGGTGTGTTGGAGTTAGGGCTGGAGTTAGAATTGGGGGGTTTCCACTGTTTAGGTACATCAGGGGGTCTCCAAACACGACAGCCAATTTTGCGCTAAAAAAGTCAAATGGTGCTCCCTCCCTTCTGAACTCTGCCGTGCGCCCAAACAGTGGTTTACCCCCACATATGGGGCATCAGCGTACTCGGGATAAATTGGACAACAACTTTTGGGGTCCAATTTCTCCTGTTACCCTTGTGAAAATAAAAACTTGGGGGCTAAAAATCTTTTTTGTGGGAAAAAAAAATATTTTTTTATTTTCACTACTCTGCATTATAAACTTCTGTGAAGCACTTGAGCATTCAAAGTTCTCACCACATATCTAGATAAGTTCCTTAGGGGGTCTAGTTTCCAAAATTTGGTCACTTGTGGGGGGTTTCTACTGTTTAGGTACATCAGGGGCTCTGCAAACGCAACATAACACCCAGAGACAATTCTATCAAAGTCTGAATTCCAAAATGGCGCTCCTTCTCTTCCGAGCTCTGCCGTGTGCCCAAACAGTGGTTTACCCGAACATATGAGGTACCAGCATACTCAGGACAAATTGGAGAACAAATATTGGTGTCCAATTTCTCTTGTTACCCTTGTGAAAATAAAAACTTGGGGGCTAAAAAATCTTTTTTGTGGAAAAAAAAATATTTTCTATTTTCACTACTCTGCATTATAAACTTCTGTGAAGCACCTGGGCATTCAAAGTTCTCACCACATATCTAGATAAGTTCCTTGGGGGGTCTAGTTTCCAAAATGGGGTCACTTGTGGGGGGTTTCTACTGTTTAGGTACATCAGTGGCTCTGCAAACGCAACATAACGCCCGCAGACCATTCTATCAAAAGCCTGCATTCCAAAATGGCGCTCCTTCCCTTCCGAGCTCTGCCGTGTGCCCGAACAGTGGTTTACCCCCATATATTGGGTACCAGCATACTCAGGACAAATTGGACAACAACTTTTGGGGTCCAATTTCTCTTGTTACCCTTATGAAAATAAAAACTTGGGGGCTAAAAAATCTTTTTTGTGGGAAAAAATATATTTTTTATTTTCACTACTCTGCATTATAAACTTCTGTGAAGCACTTGGGCATTCAAAGTTCTCACCACATGTCTAGATAAGTTCCTTGGGGGGTCTATTTTCCAAAATGGGGTCACTTGTTGGGGGTTTCTACTGTTTAGGTACATTAGGGGTCTGCAAACGCAACATAACGCCCACAGACAATTCTATCAAAGTCTGCATTCCAAAACGGCGCTCCTTCCCTTCCAAGCTCAGCCATGCGCCCAAACAGTGGTTTACCCCCACATATGGGGTACCAGCATACTCAGGACAAATTGGACAACAACTTTTGGGGTCCAATTTCTCTTGTTACCCTTGTGAAAATAAAAACTTGGGGGCTAAAAAATCTTTTTTGTTAAAAAAAAAATATTTTTTATTTTCACGACTCTGCATTATAAACTTCTGTGATGCACTTGGGCATTCAAAGTTCTCACTACACATCTAGATAAGTTCCATGGCGGGTCTAGTTTTCAAAATGGGGTCACTTTTGGGAGGTTTCTACTGTTTAGGCACATCAGGGGCTCTCCAAACGCGACATGGCGTCCGATCTCAATTCCAGTCAATTTTGCATTGATTAGTCAAATGGCGCTCCTTTGCTTCCGAGCTCAGCCATGCGCCCAAACAGTGGTTTACCCCCACATATGGGTTGTCGGCGTACTCAGGACAAATTGTACAACAACTTCTGGGGTCCATTTTCTCCTGTTACCCTTGGTAAAATAAAAATTTGGAGGCAAAAAGATCATTTTTGTAGAAAAAATGCGATTTTTTTATTTTCACGGCTCTACGTTATAAACTTCTGTGAAGCACCTTGGGGTTTAAAGTGCTCACCACACATCTAGATAAGTTCTTTAAGGGGTCTAGTTTCCAAAATGGTGTCATTTGTGGGGGGTTTCCACTGTTTAGGCACAACAGGGGCTCTCCAAACGTGACATGGCGTCCGATCTCAATTCCAGCCAATTCTACATTGAAAAAGTAAAACGACACTCCTTCTCTTCCAAGCTCTGCGGTGCGCCCAAACAGTGGTTTACCCCCACATATGGGGTATCGACGTACTCAGGAGAAATTGCACAACAGCTTTTGTGGTCTAATTTCTCCTGTTACCCTTGCGAAAATAAAAATTTGGGGGCAAAAAGATCATTTTTGTAGAAAAAATGTGATTTTTTATTTTCACGGCTCTACGTTATAAACTTCTGTGAAGCACCTTGGGGTTTAAAGTGCTCACCACACATCTAGATAAGTTCTTTAAGGGGTCTAGTTTCCAAAATGGTGTCATTTGTGGGGGGTTTCCACTGTTTAGGCACAACAGGGGCTCTCCAAACGCGACATGGCGTCCGATCTCAATTCCAGCCAATTCTGCATTGAAACAGTCAAACGGCACTCCTTCTCTTCCAAGCTCTGCGGTGCGCCCAAACAGTGGTTTACCTCCACATATTGGGTATCGGCGTACTCAGGAGAAATTGCACAACAAAATTTGTGGTTAAATTTCTGTTTTTACACTTGTGAAAATTAAAAAAAATGGTTCTGAAGTAAAATGTTTGCAAAAAAAAGTTAAATGTTCATTTTTTTCTTCCACATTGTTTCAGTTCCTGTGAAGTACGTAAAGGGTTAATAAACTTCTTGAATGTGGTTTTGAGCAGCTTGAGGGGTGCAGTTTTTAGAATGGTGTCACACTTGGTTATTTTCTATCATATAAACCCCTCAAAATGACTTCAAATGTGATGTGGTCCCTAAAAAAAACATGGTGTTGTAAAAATGAGAAATTGCTGGTCAACTTTTAACCCTTATAACTCCCTAACAAAAAAAAATGTTGTTTCCAAAATTGTGCTGATGTAAAGTAGACATGTGGGAAATGTTATTTATTAACTATTTTTCGTGACATATCTCTCTGATTTAAGGGCATAAAAATACAAAGTTTGAAAATTGCAAAATTTTACAAATTTTCGCCATATTTCCGTTTTTTTCATAAATAATCGCATGTAATATCGAAGAAATGTTACCACTAACTTGAAGTACAATATGTCACAAAAATCAGCAGGATCCGATAAAGCGTTCCAGAGTTATAACCTCTTAAAGTGACAGTGGTCAGAATTGTAAAAATTGGCTCGGTCATTAAGTACCAAATTGGCTCTGTCACTAAGGGGTTAAAGAGAAACTGTTTGTGCACAGTAACCTACAGTAACGCTACTGCGCATGCATGCACTGGCGGCACCATCTTGCTGGAGGAGAAAAAAAAATTTCTCCTCAAAGATGCCACCGCCCTCACCTGCGCAGTACCAGCTATTGGCGATTGCCAAAAGCTGCTACTGCACATGGGTGAGCGGCGCCATCTTGCGAGAGAAAAAATCCTCCTCCAAGATGATGCCGCTGGCGCATGCACAGCAACAGATATTGGCAATTGCTGATAGCTGCTACTATGCAGGCAGCGCCATCTTGGAGGTGGAAATTTTTGTTTTCTTCTCTAGCAAGATGGCGCCGCCTCTGCATGCGCACCAGCAGCTATCAGATCACCTCTATATACACCGATAGCTGCAACTGCACAGGCGCAGCAGGCACCATTTTAAAATGGATTTTTTTTTATACTCCTCAAGAAAACATCAAGCACATTTATTAACTGCACATTAGATATGTGATTATGCTGCATCGCAGGTGCCATGGCCAGCACCTGCCTACAGAAGGGTTTTTCTTTAACATTGGGTACGCAGGCCATGCAGTATGTATGTGGATACCTCCGCATGCGTCGTTTTGACCCTGCGCTGACTGCAACAAAATGCAACATGTTGTGTTCGACGCAGGTCAGTGCAACGTCAAGCCAATGCATGTGGAGGCATCCGCATTCATCCGCATGGCCTGTGTACCCAATGTTAAAGAAAGGGTACACAGGACGCATGCAGACATAGGCGGAGCTGAAGAATGAGGTGCGGCAGTGGGCAGGGCTTAATGGAGGAAGGATTTCATCCGCAGCCCTGCCAAATGCTAGTGTGAAACTAGCCTAAGAAAGAAGATTTAAAGAGATTTTTTCTCTTTAGCACTAATCCAACCAACAGCTCAATGCACTTCCACAGGACTCAAAAGTTGCTGAACGAAGAGGTCCAGAAAATAAATAAAATATCAATACTTACTTTATATTAATAATTGTTAAAAGTCAAAATAGACATATAAAATAAGATAGTAGAAAACAAGAGTGCTCTAAGGGGGACGCTGGCTGCATCACAAAATCCACCATATATAAGGTCAATAGCGCATGGTTATGCATATGGCTAGGAATCTTTAAATCAAATCAAGTGACAAATTATCAGAGTAAATAAGTAACCACAATGCATATATCGCCAAAATAAGGTGAAAACTATAGTAGCACACAAATATAGAGAATGAAAACAGTACATATTACCAGAGCAGCAGAGCAGTGGTGTGGAATGCAGCCTCAAGGAGACCACAACGTCCCTCCTCATCCCGATGCACGTTTCGCATTCAGCTTCTTCCGTTCGGCAACTTCTAGTGTTAGTCAGAATTAATGTGAATGGCTGAATATGTATAAGGGTTTAACATTTTTAAGAATGTTAAAGGGTTATTCTTATCTAAAATGCAATGACTTGATTGTGCATCTTTTGAATACTAAGAGCTTTTTCAAACATCTGATTTTCTCATAGAAGCGATATCCGTGATTTTCACGTACCTGTGTTAGTCTATTGAGTCATTCATATGTCTGCGATTTTATGCAGGCTGAGCAAAAAATCAGAGACGTCCAATTTTAATCCAAGTGTCGGATCAAACTCGGCAATGCGAGTCTATGGGAAATAGAAAATACCGGATGCACTCAGATGCCATCCGAGTCCTATTTGCAGAGAAGAAGAAGGTGGAGAAACTTTTTGTTTTCTCCACGTATAAGAAATACTGATAGTTGTTAGAACAAACTCTGATCAAAATAATTGGCCCCTTTTTCTCGTACATGAGAATAATCAACATCTAAATGAGGCCTGAACCTGTTTGACCATCTCCAATCTGGAGAACGAAGGGGACTGCGATCTGGTTTAGCTATTTCACTATTTTTTGCAAAACTTTTTTTTTCACATTTTTTTCTATGTTTGCGTAGAAGAATTGTCAGGCACCTCTTGACCCTTAATCATGAATCCAGAGAATGATTACAAAATAAACCAGCAGTACACTAGTGGAATCAGTTTAGCCATGAATCCAGCTCACAAAACCCATGGCTGAGTGCCACTTGGAGGAAGTTTACAATGCCATCTTATTTTCTCTGCTGAGAAAACAATGAAGGCCCCATATACAGCTGTGGCAAAAATTAAGAGACCACTGCAAAATATTCAGTTTGTCTGATTTTTCTCTTTAGGCCGGTTTCACACGTCAGTGGCTCCGGTACGTGAGGTGACAGTTTCCTCACGTACCGGAGACACTGACACACGTAGACCCATTAAAATCAATGCATCTGTGCAGATGTCATTGATTTTTTGCGGACCGTGTCTCCGTGTGCCAAACACGGAGACATGTCAGTGTTCGTGGGAGCGCACGTATTACACGGACCCATTAAAGTCAATGGGTCCGTGTAAAACACGTACCGCACACGGATGTTCTCCGTGTGCAGTCCCTGTGCCGTGCAGGAGACAGCGCTACAGTAAGCGCTGTCCCCCCCACATGGTGCTGAATCCGCGATTCATATCTTCCCTGCAGCAGCGTTTGCTGCATAGAAGATATGAATAATAGTGTTCAAAAGAAAGATCTATCTGTCCCCTGCCCTCCCACCCCCTGTGCGCCCCCCCACCCCCTGTGTGCCCCCCGCTGTTCTGAAAATACTCACCTGCCTCCCTCGCAGTGTCCTGTCCTGGCCGCACCTTCTACTGTATGCGGTCACGTGGGGCCGCCGATTAGAGTCATGAATATGTGGCTCCACCTCCCATAGGGGTGGAGCCGCCTATTCATGTCTGTAAATGAGTGGCCCCACGTGACCGCATACAGTAGAAGGTGCGGCCAGGACAGGAAGCAGCGACAGCCAACGAGGGAGGCGGGTGAGTATTTTCAGAACAGCGGGGGGGCGCACAGGGGGTGGGGGGGGCGCACAGGGGGTGGGAGGGCGGGGGACAGATAGATCTTTCTTTTAAACACTATTATTCATATCTTCTATGCAGCAAACGCTGCTGCAGGGAAGATATGAAGCGTGGATTCAGCACCAGATGCTGGTACGTGTGGTACCCAGCACGGTGCGTGTGGTACCCAGTGGGCACACGGGCGGCACACGTGTGCCGCACGTGTGCCACACTGATGTACACCAGAAACGTAGGGGCACACGGACATGGATAATTCCGGTACCGATTGTTTCCTGTACCTTAATTATCTGGACATGTGAGACTGCCCTTATAGGTATATTTTTGAGTAAAATGTAAATTGTTCTTTTATTCTACAAACTTCTGACATCATGTCTCCGTATTTCCAAGCAATAAATTTTGTATTTTTTTTCTGACAAAGAAAAATGGTCAAAATAAAAAAAAACCACAGTGCTTTCTGACCTCAAATAATGCAAAGAAAACAAGTTCATAATCATTTAGAAACAACAATACTAATGGTTTAACTCAGGAAGAGTTTAGAAATCAATATTTTGTGGAATAACCAAGATTTTTAGTTACAGCTTTCATGCGTCTTGGCATACTTTCTACCAGTCTTTCACACTGCTTCTGGCTCAAAAATTTAAGCAGTTCTTCTTTGTTTGACGGCTTGTGACTATCCATCATCTTCTTGATTACATTCCAGAGGTTTTCAATGGGGTTCAGGTCTGGAGATTGGGATGCCCATGACAGGGTTTTGATGTGGTGGTCTCTTAATTTTTGCCAGAGCTGTATATTAGATGAACGTGCGACGTACCATGGGGGCTCCCGATACTTCCCTGACAGAAGATATTTAGGTTGCCATCACACTAGCAGTATTTGGTCAGTATTTTACATCAGTATTTGGAAGCCAAAACCAGGATTGGAACAAATAGAGGAAAAGTATAATAGAAACATATGCACCACTTCTGCATTTATCACCCACTCCTGGTTTTGGCTTACAAATACTGATGTAAAATACTGACCAAATACTGCTAGTGTGACGGCAGCCTTAGAGCGATCTTGATAGGAAACTTGAAATTTACACTTTCAATAGGTTTGTTTTCAGGGAAAATAAGTCTGACAGAAATGTCTGATTTCAGTTTTCTCCAGTCAATTGAAAGTAAATAAACATTAACAGTCATGTATATGTGTTAGTTGGTGGAGGGGATGGGTTAGTTGGGTGATTGGATTAGTTAGTCCACGCTGAACTTTCCTCCTACCTCTCATCTAACTTGCTCTTTGACAATCTGGTTTCTGCCCCATCACTCCACTGAGACAGCCCTGACCAAAATTACAAACCACCTACTTACAGCTAAAGCTAATGGACAATATCCTATACTCCTCCTTCTAGACCTGTCCTCTGCTTTCGGGACATTTGAAAACTGCCTCCTACTACAGATCATCTCCTTTGGCATCAAAGACCTCACCCTATCCTGGATCTCCTCATACCTTTCCAACCGCACATTGAGCGTCTCCCACTCCCACACTACCTCCTCATCACACCATCTCTCTGTTGGAGTCCCCCAATGCTCTATTCTAGGACCCCTACTCTTCTCAATCTATACACTTCACCCAGGGCAACTCATAAAGTCCCATGGATTCCTGTACCACCTTTATGCTGATGACACTTAGATCTACCTCTCTGGCCCAGACATCACCTCTCTGCTGTCCAGAGTCCCAGAATGCCTATCAGCCATATCCTCCTTCTTCTCCTCTCGCTTCCTCAAACTCAATGTGGACAAATCTGAACTCATCATCTTTCCTCCATCCACAGATCTTCCTTACCTGACCTATCTATCACAATTAACGACATCACACTTTCCCCTGTACCAGTCTGCTACCTCGGCGTAACCCTTGACTCTGCCCTGTCCTTCAAACAACACATCCAAGCTCTTTCCACCTCCTGCCGACTGCCATGTCACTAGTCGGGGTGTGGCCATGCTCTATTCAAGTGTATGGGGCGAGGCCACACCCACTGCCTGGGAGTATGTAGAACTCATACATACCCTCCTGTCTCAGCTCACAAACCGACTAATCAACGCAGTTCACAGTGAGTGTGCTGGGGAGATTCATGAATTCTGCAGTTACACAGAGTGACTGCAGACTTACTGATTTAGACTGTACAACCCCTTTAAATAATATATTCTCCAGTGTAAAATAAAAAAAGGATCCTCGTGACAAGGTTTTGCCAGTTTAATGAAACACTCTGACTAGCTTTTAGATTCATAAAATGTGTGTAAATGTGTATGTAGTGTAGTGTGAATGTATTAATATACTCATCAACGCTGTTGTCTCCGGTGTCCAGCGCTGCTCTTTTGAGTGACAGCACTGCAGTTGCGACTAGTTCCGGCCTGTTCTATGCATGCATAAATGAGCTGGAAGTTGATATTACAATGAAATCCTATGGAACCGTGTTTTTATGCTCTATATGCTTTCATTGAAAAATTGTCATCCGTGTCATGCATATCGCAGCATAACCTGGACAGTCTGGTCAGCGGTGACTTCACAGAGAAACAGAAAAGATTGTCACTGGACACCAGAGAAAGGTGATTATATTAATACACACACATTAGTGATGGGTGAGCACTAAAAAGCTTGGATGCTCGTTGCTCAGGTCAAGCAAATTGGAATGCTCAGGTGCTCGACCCGAGCAACGAGCCCAATGTAAGTCTATGGAAAACTCGAGCATTTTTCCGGCGGCCACCCCCCGCAGTCTGCAGAGAGTCTAGAAATTGCGGAAATCGATGGGAACAGTGCTCAAATGACATGGGATCAGCATGGGGAAGACTCCTGGAAGCATTTCTGACTCTCAGGTCACTGCTGTGAACAATGTTGTCAGAGTCTTACACCACTTTTACAGACTCACAATAAACATACAAAAACTAAACCAAAATGGATTTTCCTGGGAAATATGTTAAGGAACATCCTTTCCAGGGTAATGACTTGTATATAAGGCAAAATAAATAATCAAAAGCAAAAATGCTCCTCCACACCTTGGGCTATGTTCACAAGTAGCGTTTTTGATGCGGTTATGAACTTTAGCATTGCTTTCAACCCAGATAAATGCATTCACTGGGAAATGTCATTTTAACATTTTACAACCTTATCTGGCCATGTGGTATGTGACACATCATCAGACTCATCCTGTTTCATTTATGAAGGAGGGACTCTGAAAGTCACAAAGCCTATTTTTATAGGGCCATCAGGCAGCCTTTACTATTCTTAATGGGCCAGCAGTCGTCCCTCTTTATTCTTAAAGATCCATCAGTTATGCTTTGTTGTTCCCATTATTAAAGATAGGGACGCATGCAGATGTAGGCGGAGCTGAAGGAAGAGGCGCCGCAGTGGGCAGGGCTTAACGAAGGAAGAAGGATTTCATCCACAGCCCTGCCGAACGCTAGTGTGAAACTAGCCATAGCGAGTGTGAACGAGCTTAGTGTGTCCGGGAGCGTAAGTGCGAACGGAAGTGTGTGACTTGTGATTCAGTGAAGAGGTATTTGGGAATCCTGCAGCAAATACCTGTGTGAATTGCTGTGAATGGTGAATTGTGAATTGCTAAGTGCTTTCCTACCTGTTAAATTTTATTGGGCTTTCTTAACCTATTTTTCTCTATACAGGTTTTCAGTCTCTTATTTTACTGTGTGTTTAAGGGTTAATGACATTGCACTTAAATCTTGAGGTGTATCTATACTCACAAGGGGTTAATTAAGGGTGGGGTTTCATAATTAAGGGTTTATAAGTGGCAGCTAGTTGGGAGTTTCAGTCCTTTGGAAGTGCATTGAGCTCTCGGTTGGGTTAGTGCTAAAGGAAAAAAAAATCTCTTTAAGGCTATGTCCACACGTAGGTTCGGGTCCCTGCGGGTTCTCCCGCAGCGGATTTGATAAATCTGCAGGGCAAAACCGCTGCGGTTATCCCTGCAGATTTATCACATTTTGTCTTGCGGTTTCCGCTGCGGGCTTTGGTTTTACTATTGATGCTGCATATGCAGCATCAATAGTAATGTTAAAAATAATAAAAAATGGTTATACTCACCCCCTCTGACGTCCCGATCTCCTCGGCGCTGCATGCGGCGGTCCGTTTCCAAAGATGCTGTGCGAGAAGGACCTTCGTGACGTCACGGTCATGTGACCGCGGCGTCATCACGGTCATGTGACCGCGACGTCACCGCAGGTCCTGCTCGCACAGCAAAACTGAGACCGGACGGCCGCGTGCAGCGCTGAGAGGTGAGTATAGCATTATTTTTTATTTTAATTCTTTTTTTTTACCACAAATATGGTTACCAGGGCCTGGAGGAGAGTTTCCTCTCCTCCACCCCGGGTAGCAACCGCACATTATCCGCTTACTTCCCGCACCGTGGGCACAGCCCCATGCGGGAAGTAAGCGGATCAATGCATTTCTATGTGTGCAGAATTGCAGCGATTCTGCACAAAGAAGTGACATGCTGCGGGTTGTAAACCGCTGCGTTTCTGCGCGGTTTTTCCCGCAGCATGTGCACAGCGGTATGCGGTTTCCATAGGGTTTACATGTAAATGTAAACGCTATGGAAACTGCTGCGGACCCACAGCATCAAAATCGCCGCGGATCCGCGGTAAAACCCGCAAAGTGTGAACATGGCCTAAATCTTTCTTAGGCTAGGTTCCAATTAGCGTTTCTGTGCACAGCGTATCATCTGCATGCGCAAACGCATGCCAAAAAGCATGCAAATGCATGTTTACGCAGTGTTTTTTATCCGCATGATCTTACGCATGACGGCAAAAAACTCTGCCTGTGCATGCGTTTGTATGCATTTTTGCATGCATTTGCGTTGTTTATGCACATGCGTTCAATAGGACAATGCTTTTCCATGAGAATTTCCTTGACACAAGACACACACAGTGGGCGTGTCTCATGGGATTTCCATATATAGACACACTGCACAGATGAAATCCTCATCTTTTGATGGTGTACAGTATTTAGCTGCAAGATGGATCTTAGCGTGGAGAGTTTAAATATGAATCTGGATTTGTCATTGAAATTGGCTTTTGCATTTGCTGTGGAGAAAGGAGAAAAGAAAGACGGAGAAGATGTCATCGTCGCTATTGGCAAAACCCCATTGTTGAAATCCGAGAGAGCTGTGGAACCTAACACTCATTGTACACCGAGCTTCGTGAAAAGTTTTTCGAGTACACGAGAATGTCGCAACAGAGATTCGAAGAATTGCTGCTGCATGTTTGAGGATCTACATGTATTGCCAGGCAGGACACACAGCTACGTAGAGCAATTCCTGCTGAGGAACGTCTGTTGGTGACCCTAAGGTACGTAATTTTGAAAAAGAAACTCCTTTCGTTAATATTATTGTTCTAAAAGCCATGTACTGATTTTTTTTCCCATTTTCTTTTCCACAGATTCCTAGCTACCGGAGAGACCTTAAAATCTCTACATTTTCAATTTTCGGATTGGAGTGTCCACCCTTTCTGTGATTGTTGGAGACTCCTGCTGCGCATTATATGACATTCTGCATGCAGAATTCCTCCCCCAACCCACAACTGAACTCTGATTATCAGGAAAAGGTCATTGAAAATTTTGTTTTTGAAAATGTTGTCCTTGCCCATCCTTTAGAATCTGAAGGTGTCAGAAGACTCACTGAGCGAAATTTTATTGCACTCATCCCAGTAACAGGAATAAAAAAGAACCCCCAGAGAAGATGTTGTGTATGTTCCAAGAGAGGAATGAGGCATGATACCTGAAATATTGCCCACTATGCCCATTATTGCCAGCCTTATGCCTCCATGACTGCTTTAAAATCTTCCACAAGGAACCACGTTTTTAAAATGTTTTGACATTCAAGCATTTGGTTTATTTAGTGACAAACACATTTGAGTAGAGATGAATTAACAAACTACGGGGGAAGGTGGGGGGATGTCTCCAGAGACAAAAACTGGGCACAAGATATTGGGCACTACCATGACATTTTAGCAATTTTTGCTCTAATTTTAATGTATAAATATATGAGGGGACAGTACAAAGACCTTGCTGATGATCTTTTTAATCATAGACCTGAGACAGGGACAAGGGGGCATCCTCTACGTCTGGAGGAAAGAAGGTTTAACCCCTTCACCCCCAAGGGTGGTTTGCACGTTAATGACCAGGCCAATTTTTACAATTCTGACCACTGTCCCTTTATGAGGTTATAACTCTGGAACGCTTCAACGGATCTTGGCGATTCTGACACTGTTTTCTCGTGACATATTGTACTTCATTATAGTGGTAAAATTTATTCGATATAACTTGCGTTTATTTGAAAAAAAAAAACAGAAATTTGGCGAAAATTTTGACAATTTCGCAATTTTCCAACTTTGAATTTTTATGCCCTTAAATCACAGAAATATGTCACGCAAAATACTTAATAAGTAACATTTCCCACATGTCTACTTTACATCAGCACAATTTTGGAACCAAAATTTTTTTTTGTTAGGGAGTTATAAGGGTTAAAAGTTGACCAGCAATTTCTCATTTTTACAACACCATTTTTTTTTAAGGACCACATCTCATTTGAAGTCATTTTGAGGGGTCTATATGACAGAAAATAACCATAACCAAGTGTGACACCATTCTAAAAACTACACCCCTCAAGGTGCTCAAAACCACATTCAAGAAGTTTATTAACCCTTCAGGTGTTTCACAGAAATTTTTGGAATGTTTAAATAAAAATGAACATTTAACTTTTTTCCACACAAAATTTATTTCAGCTCCAATTTGTTTTATTTTACCAAGGGTAACAGGAGAAAATGGACCCCCAAAGTTGTTGTACAATTTGTCCTGAGTACGCTGATACCCCATATGTGGGGGTAAACCACTGTTTGGACGCATGGCAGAGCTCGGAAGGAAAGGAGCGCCATTTGACTTTTCAATGCAAAATTGACTGGAATTGAGATGGGACGCCATGTTGCGTTTGGAGAGCCCCTGATGTGCCTAAACATTGAAACCCCCCACAAGTGACACCATTTTGGAAAGTAAACCCCTTAAGGAACTTATCTAGATGTGTGGTGAGCACTTTGACCCAACAAGTGCTTCACAGAAGTTTATAGTGCAGAGCCGTAAAAATAAAAAATCATATTTTTTCACAAAAATGATCTTTTTGCCCCCAATTTTTTATTTTCCCAAGGGTAAGAGAAGAAATTAGACCACAAAAGTTGTTGTGCAATTTGTCCTGAGTACGCAGATACCCCATATGTGGGTGTAAACCATTGTTTGGGCGCATGGCACAGCTCGGAAGGGAAGGAGCGCCATTTGACTTTTCAATGCAAAATTGACTGGAATTGAGATGGGACGCCATGTTGCGTTTGGAGAGCCCCTGATGTGCCTAAACATTGAAACCCCCCACAAGTAACACCATTTTGGAAAGTAAACCCCTTAAGGAACTTATCTAGATGTGTGGTGAGCACTTTGACCCAACAAGTGCTTCACAGAAGTTGATAGTGCAGAGCCGTAAAAATAAAAAATCATATTTTTTCACAAAAATGATTTTTTCGCCCCCAATTTTTTATTTTCCCAGGGGTAAGAGAAGAAATTAGACCACAAAAGTTGTTGTGCAATTTGTTCTGAGTACGACTTTTCAATGCAAAATTGACTGGAATTAAGATGGGACGTCATGTTGCGTTTGGAGAGCCCCTGATGTGCCTAAACATTAAAACCCCACACAAGTGACACCATTTTGGAAAGTAGACCCCCTAAGGAACTTATCTAGATGTGTTGTGAGAACTTTGAACCCCCAAGTGTTTCACTACAGTTTATAACGCAGAGCCGTGAAAATAAAAATTCTTTTTTTTTTTCACAAAAATGATTTTTTAGCCCCCAGTTTTGTATTTTCACAAGGGTAACAGGATAAATTGGACCCCAAAAGTTATTGTCCAATTTGTCCTGAGTACGCTGATACCCCATATGTGGGGAGGAACCACTGTTTGGGCGCATGGCAGAGCTCAGAAGGGAAGGAGCGCCATTTGGAAAGCAGACTTAGATGGATTGGTCTGCAGGCGTCACATTGCATTTGCAGAGCCCCTGATGTATCCAAACAGTAGAAACCCCCCACAAGTGACCCCATATTGGAAACTAGACCTCCAAAGGAACTTATCTAGATGTGTTGTGAGAACTTTGAACCCCCAAGTGTTTCACTACAGTTTACAACGCAGAGCCGTGAAAATAAAAAAATATTATTTTTCCCACAAAAATGATTTTTAGCCCCTCAAATTTTTATTTTCCCAAGGATAAAAAGAGAACTTGGACCCCAAAAGTAGTTGTCCAATTTGTCCCGAGTAAGCTGATACCCCATATGTTGGGGTAAACCCATGTTTGGGCACACGGGAGAGCTCGGAAGGGAAGGAGCACTGTTTTACTTTTTCAACGCAGAATTGGCTGGAATTGAGATCGGACGCCATGTCACGTTTGGAGAGCCACTGATGTGCCTGAACAGTGGAAACTCCCCAATTCTACCTGAAACCCTAATCCAACACCCCTAACCCTAATCCCAACGGTAACCCTAACCACACCCCTAACCCTGACACACCCCTAATTCTAATCCCAACCCTAATCCCAACCGTAAATGTAATCCAAACCCTAACTTTAGCCCCAACCCTAACTTTAGCCCCAACCCTAACCCTAACTTTAGCCCCGACCCTAACCCTAACTTTAGCCCCAACCCTAACTTTAGCCCCAACCCTAACCCTAACTTAAGCCCCAACCCTAACCCTAACTTTAGCTCCAACCCTAGCCCCAACCCTAACCCTAGCCCCAACCCTAACCCTAGCCCCAACGCTAGCCCTAGCCCTAACCCTAGCCCTAGCCCTAGCCCTAACCCTAACCCTAGCCCTAACCCTAGCCCCAACCCTAACCCTAGCCCTAACCCTAGCCCTAATGGGAAAATGGAAATAAATACATTTTTTTAATTTTATTATTTTTCCCCAGCTAAGGGGGTGATGAAGGGGGGTTTGATTTACTTTTATAGCGTTTTTTTATCGGATTTTTAAGATTTGCAGCTGTCACACACTAAAAGACGCTTTTTTTATAGCAAAAAAGTTTTTGCGTCTCCACATTTTGAGACCTATAATTTTTCCATATTTTGGTCCATAGAGTCATGTGAGGACTTGTTTTTTGCGGGACGAGTTGACGTTTTTATTGGTAACATTTTCGGACATGTGACAGTTTTTGATCACTTTTTATTCCGATTTTTGTGAGGCAGAATGACCAAAAACCAGCTATTCATGAATTTCTTTTGGTGGAGGTGTTTATACCGTTCCGCGTTTGGTAAAATTGATAAAGCAGTTTTATTCGTCGGGTCAGTACGATTACAGCGATCTCTCATTTATATCTTTTTTTTATGTTTTGGCGCTTTTATACGATAAAAGCTATTTTATAGAAAAAATAATTATTTTGGCATCGCTTTATTCTGAGGACTATAACTTTTTTATTTTTTTGCTTATGATGCTGTGTGGCAGCTCGTTTTTTGCGGTACAAGATGACGTTTTCAGCGGTACCATGGTTATTTATATCCGTCTTTTTGATCGTGGGGTTAACTAGTGGGACAGTTTTATAGGTTGGGTCGTTACGGACGCGGCGATACTAAATATGTGTACTTTTATTGTTTTTTTGGGGGGGGTTTAGATAAAGAAATGTATTTATGGGAATAATATATTTTTTTTTTCTTTATTTAGGAAATTTTTTTTTTTTTTTTATTTACTTTTATAGCGTTTTTTATATCGGATTTTTATGATTTGCCGCTGTCACACACTAAAAGACGCTTTTTTATAGCAAAAAAGTTTTTGCGTCTCCACATTTTGAGACCTATAATTTTTCGATATTTTGGTCCACAGAGTCATGTGAGGTCTTGTTTTTTGCGGCACGAGTTGTCGTTTTTATTGGTAACATTTTCGGACATGTGACAGTTTTTGATCACTTTTTATTCTGATTTTTGTGAGGCAGAATGACCAAAAACCAGCTATTCATGAATTTCTTTTGTGGGAGGCGTTTATACCGTTCCGCGTTTGGTAAAATTGATAAAGCAGTTTTATTCGTCGGGTCAGTACGATTACAGCGATATCTCATTTATATCTTTTTTTATGTTTTGGCGCTTTTATACGATAAAAGCTATTTTATAGAAAAAATAATTATTTTGGCATCGCTTTATTCTGAGGACTATAACTTTTTTATTTTTTTGCTTATGATGCTGTGTTGCAGCTCGTTTTTTGCGGTACAAGATGACGTTTTCAGCGGTACCATGGTTATTTATATCCGTCTTTTTGATCGTGTGTTATTCCACTTTTTGTTTGGCGGTATGATAATAAAGCGTTGATTTTTGGCTCGTTTTTTTTTTTTTTTCCTTACGGTGTTCACTGAAGGGGTTAACTAGTAGGACAGTTTTATAGGTTGGGTCGTTACGGACGCGGCGATACTAAATATGTGTACTTTTATTGTTTTTTTTGGGGGGGGGGTTAGATAAAGAAATGTATTTATGGGAATAATATTTTTTTTTTTTTCTTTATTTAGGATTTTTTTTTTTTTTTTACTTTGTTCCGGGGGGGACATCACAGATCGCTGATCTCACAGTTTGCACAGCACTTCGTGAAATCAGCGATCTCACTCATCGCTGCAGGCTTACAGAACTGCAGCTGCAGCCTGCTCCTGACCCGGAAGTTCTCCCTGCAGGACCCGGATGCAGCCCAGCGGCCATTTTGGATCCGGGGACTGCAGGGAGAAGACGCTCGGTACAAGGTGAGTACATTCCCTTGTACCGATCGTCTCAGGGAAGCCCGCAGGGAGCCCCCTCCCTGTGCGATGCTTCCCTGTACCGCCGGCACACTGCGATCATGTTTGATCGCGGTGTGCCGGGGGTTAATGTGCCGGGGTCGGTCCGTGACCGCTCCTGGCACATAGTGCCGGATGTCAGCTGCGATAGGCAGCTGACACCCGGCCGCGATCGGCCGCGCTCCCCCCGTGAGCGCGGCCGATCGCGCTGGACGTACTATCCCGTCGGTGGTCATACGGGCCCACCCCACCTCGACGGGATAGTACGTCCAATGTCAGAAAGGGGTTAAGCATAATAACAGACGTGGATTCTTTACTGTAAGATCAGTGAGACTATGGAACTCTCTGCCGTATGATGTAAATTTAAGAGGGGACTGGATGCCTTTCTTGAAAAGTATAATGTTACAGGTTATATATACTAGATTCCTTGATAGTGTTGATCCAGGGAACTAGTCTGATTGCCGTATGTAGAGTCGGGAAGGAATTTTTTTCCCCAATGTGGAGCTTACTCTTTGCCACATGGTTTTTTTTTTGCCTTCCTCTGGATCAACATGTTAGGGCATGTTAGGTTAGGTTATGGGTTGAACTAGATGGACTTAAAGGGAACCTGTCACCCCCCCTCTGGCGCTTGTAACTAAAAGAACCACCTTGTGCAGCACTAATGCTGAATTCTGACAAGGTGGCTCTTTTAGTTATGCTCCCTGCACACGCTGAAATGTGCCCCCTCGTACCGTGAAATGGTACTGGGGGTGGGTCTTTCCCCCCTAATCAGAGCAGCACAGCCGTCACTCCGGACCTGTGCGCGCCGGGCACCGCCTCCTCTTGCTTCATTAGCGTTCCCGGCGCCTGCGCTGTAAGCATTTTTCCGGGCATGCACAGTTGCGCTGCCCTTCAAACTTACAGCGCAGGCGCCAGGGACGCTAGCGAAGTAAGAGGAGGCAGCGTCTGGCGCGCACAGGCCCGGAGTGACAGCTGTGCTGCGTCTGATTAGGGGGAAATTTCACGGTATGAGGGGGCACATTTTATAAGCGTTTATTTCAGCATGTGCAGGGAGCATAACTAAAAGAGCCACCTTGTCAGAATGCAGCTTTAGGGTAAGTGCACACGTTGCGGATTCTGCTGCGGATTTTTCCGCACCGGATTTGGAAAATCCGCAGTGCAAAACCACTGTGTTTTTCACTGCGGATTTTCACGCGGTTTCTTCTGCAGATTCCTCTGCGGGTTTTCAACTGCACTTTCCTATTGGTGCAGGTTGAAAACCGCTGCGGAATCCGCAGAAAGAAGTGACATGCTGCAGAAAATAATCCGCTGCGTTTCCGCGCGGATTTTTCCGCAGCATGTGCACAGCGTTTTTTTTTTCCCATAGGTTTACATGGTACTGTAAACTTAGGGAAAACTGCTGCGGATCCGCAGCGTCAAATCCGCTGCGGATCCGCAGCAAAATCCGCAGCGTGTGCACATACCCTAAGTGCTGCACAAGGTGGCTCTTTTAGTTACAAATGCCTGAGGGGGGTGACAGGTTCCCTTTAAAGTCCTCCTTCAACTTTAATAACTATGTTACTATGTAATGCCGAGGTCACACTTGTGAGTGCAATGCGTGAAACTCGAGCGAGTCTCTCACATCAATACCTCACACTGCCGCAGGCACTCGGGAATTAACACTCCGGTCTCGAGTGCCGGCGGCTGTGCCGGGTATTGATGAGAAACTCATCCAAGTTTCTTGCATTGCACTCGCAAGTGTGACCCTGGCCTTAAACTTCCACTACATGTTTCTGGAAATCATCCATGTAGTGAAAATGGTCAATATATCCATAGATGAACCAAGAAAAAGAAAAAAATGGTTTGCACTCACCAAGCCCTATAGAAAACTCTTGTCTTTATTAGGACATGTGCGTTGCAGACAGGGAGAACATGTGAACCAAGGACACACCGTTTTATTATTTTTCTTGGATTATTATGCACTTTTCGGTTTCGCACCCGAAGCGCCCATGTGTGGAGAAGGTGGTACGAGTACTGGAGCAGCAATATTAGGCACACTGATAGATGATTCCATTAGGTAGTGGTGCGGGTATGACTTTTTTTCTTTTTTCTTGGATATCCATAGATGAATTCCCAGAGGGGTGTCATTTCCAAAATGGGGTCACTTCAGGGGGGATTCTGTTGTTCTGGCACTTAGCGACACTCCAAAGTGCCATAACAGCAGAATCCCACCTGAAGTGACCCCATTTTTTAAATCACACCCCATTTACCTATCTAGGTATTTTCCAATGTAAAATCTGGGGTTAAAACAACATTTTAGTGCTAAAACATTTTAGGGGCTCTGACAATGTGACGTGTCACCCACAAACAATTCCTGCAAAATCTGCTCTGCAATATGGTGCTTCTTCCTTTATGAGCTTTGCCACGTGCCCAAACAGTGGTTTACCCCCACATATGGGGTATCAGCGTACTCAGGACAAATTGCACAACAACTTTTGGGATCCAATTTCTTCTGTTACCCTTTGAAAAATAAAAAATGGATGACAAAACGATCATTTTTGTGGAGAAAATAAGATTTTATATTTTCATGACTCTACATTATTAGCTTCTGTGAAGCACTTGGGGGTTCAACATCTAGATAAGTTCCTTGGGGGGGTCTAGTTTCCAAAATGGGGTGAATTGTTCAGAATTTCCACTGTTAAGGCACTTCAGGGGCTCTCCAAACACAACATGGCATCCGCTATCGATTCCAGCCAATTTTGCATTCCAAAAGTCAAGTGGCGCTCCTTCCCTTCCAAGCCCTGCCATGCGCCCAAACAGTAGTATTTAGTGATGAGCGAACGTGCTCGCCACTGCTCATTACTTGCCCGAGTATCACTATGCTTGGTGTACTCGGCGAGCATCAAGCATTTCCGGGATTATTCGGCACTAACTGGTGTCTCCACCCAGCATTTTTGGCGGACTTTAGAGACCCAATCATGCTGCAGGGATTGTGTGCTAGGTCATAAAACACTGCAGCCATCTTTGTTGTGGTTGTGCAGTGATTGGCTTCGCCGCACAGCATCATCCCGAGTATAAGAGACCTGGCGCCGTCCTGCTCTCCGCATTCTCTTCCAGATTGAGCGAGAGTAGGGAGAGCTGCTGCCGAGATAGGGTCAGAATCGTGGTTTTTAGAGCTAGTGTAGTACTGCAAATCTTAAATCCACAACTCCTGAGAAACCAACAGTCCTTTTTAGGGCTAATTCGTGGGTCCCGATATTGCAGTGCTAGGTAGGCAGGGCACAACATATCCACATCAGTGCAAGGCCTGCAGGCACTGTATGTGCGTCCATTGCTCCCACTGCATCCCTCCCAAAGCTCCATAACTGTCTGCTGCTGCTGCAGCTTCTTTACTGTATATCTGTTTCTTTTTTTTCCCCAAAAATTGACCCCCCAAAAAAAATATACAGTGTGCTCTGTCAGACTGAGACCTGTTTCAAAATCATAGTTTGTCAGGCATACGTAGCATAGTTGTGTGTGCTAGCTTTGTGCCATTTTTTTTTTTTGGTGTTTTAAATTCACCAAAAAAGGCCTTATATATCTGCGTGCTCCAAGTTTCGGCATTTTAGGCTGTTTTGCCACTGTTTTGCTGTCTGTTACTCTAATTATATACAGCACTATTTGGCATTTTTAAAAAAAAAACAGGCCACATATTTGCCAGTGTGGTATTTCCGTGACAGCCCTCATATATCTGCCTGCTCTAAGTTTGGTCATTGTACGCCGGCATACCACTTTTATTGCTGTCTGATACTCTAATTATATACAGCACTATTTAGCATAAAAAATATAAGAAGGCCACATATTTGCCAGTGTGGTATTTCCGTGACAGCCCTCATATATCTGCATGCTCCAAGTTTGGGCATTGTAGGCCGGTGTACCACTTTTTTTGTTGTCTGTTACTCTAATTATATACGGCACTAATTAGGTTCAAAAAATATAAAAAGGCCGACAGGCTGTGCTGTAGATAATCTGCACAGGTAACAAACCGCACAATGCAGAAGAGTTGTGGGCAGCCCTGAAAGAGCAGTCAGATGTTTGAATGACACCGCTGAACCTACAGCCAGGCATGGTCATGTGTGACAATGGCCATAACCTGGTGGCGGCTCTGAGGCAAGGTGAGCTCACACATGTACCTTGCTTGGTCCATGTGCTTAACCTCGTGGTTCAACATTTTCTGAAAAGCTACCCAGAGCTGCCGGAGCTGCTAGTGAAAGTACGCCGTCTGGCTGCCCATTTTAGAAAGTCAGCTACAGCTTCAGCTGCCCTTGCCATGCTTCAGCAGTGTTTGCAGCTTCCAGCTCGCCGGCTTGTGTGTGATGTCCCCACGCACTGGAACTCTACACTGCATATGTTAGAAAGGATTTGTGAGCAAAAGAGGGCAGTTGTTGACTACCAACATCAACAAGGCCGTTGATATTCAGTTCAGACTCCACACATAAGACCTCAGGAGTGGACATGGATGTCCGACATATGTACCATCCTCCAAAACTTTGAGGACTGCACCAAGATGGTGAGCGGCGATGACGCCATAATTAGCGTCACCATCCCTCTTCTCAGCATTCATGGAGCAGACATGGAGCAAGGAACTATACAGGAGGATTACACTCAGCCCAGCCCCATGTCTTCTCAGTGTGGATTGGTAGTCAATGAGGAGGAGGAAGAACAGGAACTACTTTCATGTGCTATAGACAGTACTACAAACACAGCTGTCATACCGTCTGTTCAGCGGTGATGGCCTGAGGACAGGGCGGAGGAGGATGAGGAGGAGGACAGCATGGTCAGTCGTCCTGTTAGTGAGGACACAGAAGTCTTGCCTGTTAGCAGTCTGGCACGTATGGCTGACTTTATGTTGCGCTGCGTTTCACGTGACCCTCACATTATAAAAATTTTGGGTGACACTCATTACTGGTTGGTGACACTTCTAGACCCACGCTATAAGAGAACTTTTAATCTTTTCTACCAGAGGAAGAGAGGTGTACTAAAATGTTGCAGTATAAGAGGGCCCTTGAAGCGGAAATACTTAGAAAATTCCCATGTGAGAATGCTGGCAGCAGATGTCAGAGTTTGTTGTACAATCAAGGAGTCCAAGCGAGAGAGACAGAAGGACAATCCAGCTCAGGCAGGGGAACAATGGTAAAGTTCTGGGACAGTTTTCTCAGACCTTCCCTCGTGACGGCACAGAGGCAAGGGGTGCTGTCACAAGAAGTGCAATGTTTGGGAAGATGGTGAGGGAGTACCTTGCAGATCCTACAAACGTCCTCCGTGATTCCTCTGTGCCTTTTAATTATTGGGTATCCAAGCTGGACATGTGGCATGAACTGTCTCTCTACGCATTGGAGGTCCTGGCCTGCCCTGCTACTAGAGTTCTGTCAGAGCGGGTTTTTAGTGCCACTGGTGGAATTATAACAGATAAGCTCATCCGCCTGTCAACTGAAAATGCTGACAGGCTGACTCTTATCAAAATGAACAAGGGCTGGATTGGGAAAGACTTCTGTCCACCACCAAGTGAAAACAGCGAAACATAACCTTAAATACATTCTCTGTTTTGGGGAGGTGTATTCTCATGCACCTCTTCACAAACACACATGGGTGTACGCTTCCAGATTTGGTCTGTTTGTTGTTATCCTCCTCCTTATCCTCATCCTCATCATCCAGAACCACTAGATGACCAGGGTGAACGTGCTCTGTACTGTTATAGGCCGATGCATTTTGGGGAAGGAGGCTGTGATGGCACTATTTTATTTAGTAAAAAAGGGACCCCACATTGGGGAATTGGGCATTACATTACATTGGGCCTACCTCTTAACTCTGTTTCCTGCAATGTGTCCTCTGACACTAGATCACCAGGGTGAACGTGCTCTGTACGGTGAATTTTGGGCAAGGGGGCTGTGATGGCACTATTTTTTTAGTAAAAACAGGACCCCACATTGGGGAATTGAGCATTACATTACATTGGGCCTACTTCTCAACTTTGTCTCCTGCAATGTGTCCTTTACCTGCCACTAGATCACTAGAGTGAACGTGCTCTGTACGGTAAATTTTGGTCAAGGGGGCTGTGATTGCACTATTTTTTTTGTAAAAACAGGACCCCACATTGGGGAATTGAGCATTACATTACATTGGGCCTACTTCTTAACTCTGTCTCCTGCAATGTCTCTTCTTTACCTGCCACTAGATTACCAGGGTGAACGTGCTCTGTACGGTGAAATTTGGGCAAGGGGGCTGTGATGGCACTATTTTATTTAGTAAAAAAAAGGACTCAACATTGGGGAATTGGGCATTGCATTACATTGGGCCTACTTCTTAACTCTGTCTCCTGCAATGTGTCCTTTAACTGACACTAGATCATCTGGGTGAACGTGCTCTGACGGTGAATCTTGGGCAAGGAGGCTGTGATGGCACTATTTTATTTAAAAAAGGACCCCACATTGGGGAATTGTTTGTCAGCTCATGCCCTCTATTATAAGTCTCAGAGACCCATACCCCTACATTGGGCCTACTTCTTAACTCTGTTTCCTGCAATGTCTCTTCCTTATCTCTGACGACATGACCTAGGTGAACGTGTTCTGTACTTTTATAGGCCACAGAATTTTGAGCAAGGGGAGCTGTGATGGCAATAGTTTATTTCTAAAAAAGGTACCCCCCATTGGTGAAACCACATCCTTGTTGGCAAAGACTTCATAACATTTGTGTACCTTAAAGAGCTCACTTAAAAAGCTCTTTTTTGTGTTGCCTGGTTGCTCACATTGGACACAATAGACTTCATATAAATTTGATAAAGCAATGCTGTTAGTTTGGCTCAGTAGTTCATTACAAATATTTATTGTCATGCGGGTACTGGGTAGACAACAGCTGATAACCCGGGCCCCTGCGATATCCCTCAGACTAGGGAAAACCCTGTCTGTCCCTCTCCCAGAATTTACACTGATGGTGTGCTTGTCTGGGCTGCCAGGCCTGACCCTGACTCCTGTTTCAGTCCTATGCTGAAACCTCAACCCGCCACCCAGTGATTTGACCACACACCAACCTCAACAGAAAGTACAGACAGGGAAAACTAAAAAACGCACCACGCCGCAGACACACAGGAAAACACTATAATGTGCACAGGGCAAAACAAATACAAATGTAGGAAGGAGAAATATGACAAAGGATAATATACCACCAGATACGATATTTCTTCTCCTAGACCACCACTCCAGACCGAGATCACCAGACACAAGACACAAGCTATAATCGGCGACGCCCAAAGTCCAGAATGACTATTTAAAGGCCACGGGCGTGACCCAGCCTCCAACCCGATTACCAGCTAGATTAACCCCGGACAACCTGGATAAAGTCTAGGAGGCGCCACTGAGCGTATAGTGGACGAATGTGGAATTACCGCTGTCTGTCGGACGCCCTAGTGTGAATAGCGTCCGACATGACATTTATTTGTCGATAATATTAGTTTCTCTCCTTGACAGCGATAACTTTGGCTGCCTAAAATGTACAAATGGCGAATGTACAAATGGCAATTTGGAATCCAGATTAAAATACTGTATACCGAATGCATTCAGACAATCACATAGCTGCATTTCTTGTAAAACATTTACAGATGTGACAGACAATGCTCATAGTTTATTCAATTCACAAACAGTTCTAAGCCTCTATATGTTTGCTGTTTGTCATTGTAAAACATTAAGATTTACTGAAACTCTGCCTGTGTTGGTTTGATCTAAATCCTTGTGGATTTTATTTTCTAGGTGTTTATGGCCCCTTGTCTGATGACTCCATGATATCTCAGTTTCATACAACCTTGAAAGCTGGCCACTGGAAGGTCTGGGTGAAACTAGAGTTACTACATAGTGTAAATCACTATATAAGACCAGAGAAACATGACTAAGACAAATGCCAAAACTGGGGTACCTGTACATGTACAGTGTGCTGATACCTGCATAATTGGGGAAGCCCATGCAGTGTAGGTAATCTCCCAGGGGTTCTCTGTCTTGGTCTTGCTTCTCTGATATTCCAGATGGATGATGTTTAAAAGCCTCTTGTGGATGATGTAAGTATACTGTATGTAGTTAATCTTCATATATACGTAATCACCAAATGTATTTAATCCTTATATGTATTTATTAACCTTTCTATGTTAACATATACAAAAGTGTACGCACTCACACTATTCAATTCATGCTATTCCTTGAATTTTGTAGTTTGAAATAAAATTGCATTGTATTGCAAGTATTAGCCTTATTTAAAGCCGTATGTCAACCTTAGTGTTAAAACCATGGCAAATAAAATTGCCAAATTCTCCTGCAAAAAATTCTGCAAAGAGGGAACGATCATACCATTAAAGAGTACGAGTGGATTTTCATGGGCCCATCCAGTATGTGGGTTCCAAGGCGTAATGGGGTGCATATGACAGACTATGCAGCAGGGCTGGCCTTGCTTCCAATGTGTAAAACAAAGGAGTACGGAGTACAAAATGCATATTGTGAAGTGGATTTTCATGGGCCCATCAAGAATGTGTGTTCCAAGGCGTAATGGGGTGCATATGACTGACTATGCAGCAGGGCTGGCCTTGCTGCCAATGTGTAAAACAAAGGAGTACGGAGTACACAATGCATATTGTGAAGTGGATTTTCATGGGCCCATCCAGTATGTGGGTTCCATGGCGTAATGGGGTGCATATGACTGACTATGCAGCAGGGCTGGCTTAGCTGCCAATGTGTAAAACAAAGGAGAATGGAGTACAAAATGCATATTGTGAAGTGTATTTTCAGGGGCCCATCCAGTATGTGGGTTCAAAGGCTTATTGGGGTGCATATGAATTGGTAGCAGGGCAGGCCATGAATTCAATGCAAAACTTTTTCAGGAGTCCCCCCTGGACTTCTTATGAAAGGGGTATTATGGTGCGTTGTAATTCTTGGCAGCCCATCCACTCACAGCATAGGCTACAACAGCTTAGGAGACCCACTGTTTAATAATGGCCCTTTAACCCCTTAGTGACAGAGCCAATTTGGTACTTAATGACCGAGCCAATTTTTACAATTCTGACCACTGTCCCTTTATGAGGTTATAACTCTGGAACGCTTTAACAGATCATGCTGATTCTGATATTGTTTTTCGTGACATATTGTACTTCATGTTAGTGGTAACATTTCTTCGATATTACTTGCGATTATTTATGAAAAAAATGGAAATATGGCAAAAATTTTAAAAATTGTGCAATTTTCAAACTTAATTTTTATGCCCTTAAATCAGAGAGATATCTGACACAAAATAGTTAATAAATAACATTTCCCACATGTCTACTTTACATCAGCACAATTTTGGAAACAAAATTTTTGTTGTTAGGAAGTTATAAGGGTTAAAAGTTGACCAGCGATTTCTCATTTTTGCAACAAAATTTACAAAACCATTTCTTTTAGGGACCATCTCACATTTAAAGTCACTTTGAGGGGTGTACATGACAGAAAATACCCAAACTTGACACCATTATAAAAACTACACCCCTCCAGGTGCTCAAAACCACATTCAAGAAGTTTATCAACCCTTTACGTGCTTCACAGGAACTGAAACAATGTGGAAGGAAAAAATGAACATTTAACTTTTTTTTGCAAATATTTTATTTCAGAACTAATTTTTTTTATTTTCACAAGTGTAAAAAGAGGAAATAAACCACAAAATTTGTTGTGCAATTTCTTCTGAATGCGTCGATACCCCATATGTGGGGGTAAAGCACTGTTTGGGTGCACGGCAGAGCTTGGAAGAGAAGGAGCGCTGTTTGACTTTTTCAATGCAGAATTGGCTGGAAATGAGATCGGACGCCATGTCACTTTAGGAGAGCCCCTGATGTTCCTAAACAGTGGAAACCCCCCCAAGTGACCCCATTTTGTAAACTAGACCCATTATGGAACTTATCTAAATGTGTGGTGAGCACTTTGAACCCCCAAGTGCTTCACAGAAATTTATGACGTAGAGCCGTGAAAATGAACAATACTTTTTCTTTCCTCAAAAATGATATTTTAGCTCTCAATTTTTTATTTTCTCAAGGGTAATATGAGAATTTGGACCACAAAATTTATTGGGCAAATTATCCTGAGTACGCTGATACTCCATATGTGGGCGCATGGGAGAGCTCGGAATGGAAGGAGCGCCGTTTTGGAATGCAGACTTTGATAGAATGGTCTGAGGGCGTTATGTTGCGTTTGAAGAGCCCATGATGTACCTAAACAGTAGAACCCCCCCCCCCCCACAAGTGACCCCATTTTGGAAACTATACCCCCCAAGGAACTTATTTAGTTGTGTGGTGAGCAATTTGAACGCCCAAGTGCTTCACAGAAGTTTATAATGCAGAGTCGTGAAAATAAAAAAAAAAAATTTTCCACAAAAAAGATTTTTTCAGCCAATTTTTTATTTTCCCAAGGGTAACAGGAGAAATTGGACCCCAAAAGTTGTTGTCCAATTTGTCCTGAGTACGCTGATACCCCATGTGTGGGGGGAAAACTGTTTGGGCACACATCGGGGCTCGGAAGGGAAGTAGTGACGTTTTAAAATGCAGTCTTTGATGGAATGGTCTGCAGTTGTCATGTTGCATTTGCAGAGCTCCTGATGTACCTGAACAGTAGAAACCACCCACAAGTGACCCCATTTTGGAAACTAGACCCCCCCAAAGAGCTTACTAGAGTGGTGGGCACTATGAACCCCCAACTGCTTCACAGAAGTTTATAATTTAGAGCCATGAAAATAAAAAAATCATATTTTTTCCACAAAAATTATATTTCACCCCCAAATTTTTACTTTCACAAGGGTAACAGGAGAAATTGGACCCTGAAATTTATTGGGCAATTTATCTTGAGTACGATGATAGCCCATATGTGGAGGGGACCACTGTTTGGGCTCATGGCAGAGCTCGGAAGGGAAGGAGCGCCGTTTTGGAATGCAGACTTTGATAGAATGGTCTGCGGGCGTTATGTTGCGTTTGCAGAGCCCTGATGTACCTAAACAGTAGAAACCCCTACAAGTGACCCCATTTTGGAAACTAGACCCCCCTCCAAGGAACTTATTTAGATATGTGGTGAGCATTTTGAATGCCCAAGTGCTTCAGAGAAGTTTGACGCAGAGCCGTGAAAATAAAAAATCATTTTTTTTCTACAAAAATGATTTTTTAGCCCCCAATTTTTTTTATTTTCGCAAGGGTAACAGGAGAAACTGGATGCCAAAATTTGTTGTCCAACTAGTACTTAGTACGCTGATGCCCCATATGTGGGGGCAAACCACTGTTTGGGCACAAGGCAGAGCTCAGAAGGGAGAGAACACCATTTGACTTTTTGAGCGCAAAATTGTCTGTCTCGTTTGGAGACCCCCTGATGTACCTAAACAGTTCAAACCCCCAAATTCTAACTCCAACCCTAACCCCAACACACCCCTAACCCTAATCCCAACCCTATCCATAATCCTAATCACAACCCTAACCCCAAATCACCCCTAACCCTAATCCCAACCCTAACCATAACCCTAATCAAAACCCTAAACCCAACACACCCCTAATCCTAATCTGAACCCTAACCTCAAACATAACCCTAATCTCAATACACCCCTAATCCCAACCCTCACCTTAACCCTAATCCCAAAACTAACCCTAATTCCAAACGTAACCCTAACCCTAATTCCAACTCTAACTAACTTTAGCCCTAACCCTAGCCCTAACCCTAACTTTAGCCCCAACCCTAACTTTAGCCCCAACCTAACCCCAACCCTAACTTTAGCCCCAACCCTAACCCTAACCCTAACACTAATCCTAGCCCTAGCCCCAACCCTAACACTAACTTTAGCCCCAACACTAACTCTAGCCCTAACCCTAACTTTAGCCCCAACCCTAACCCTAGCCCTAACTCTACCACCAACCCTAACCCTAACCCTAGCCCTAACCCTAGCCCCAACCCTAACCCTAACTTTAGCCCCAACCCTAACCCTAGCCCTAACCCTAACCCTAATTGGAAAATGGAAATACATACTTTTTTTATTTTATTATTTTTTCCTAACTAAGGGGGTGATAAAGGGGGGGGGGGTTACTATTTTTTTTATTTTGATCACTGTGATAGGATCTCACAGTGACCAAAATAAAGGAAGAGGAAGAATCTTCCTCTGCCGGCCGGCAGATCACGGCGGGCGCACTGCGCATGCGCCCGCTATTTCATCTGTCCAAAGAATGCTATTCCAGAACTGTGCTAGCTTTTTTAGATGTTTTTTAGAGGTCCAGCCCGGCTTTTTTATTCTTGATGCTTATGAGTGGCTTGCACCGTGCAGTGAACCCTCTTTACTTTCATGCAGCCTTCTCTTTATGGTAGATTTGGATATTGATACGCCTACCTCCTAGAGAGTGTTGTTCACTTGGTTGGCTGTTGTGAAGGGGTTTCTCTTCACCATGGAGATTATTCTGCGATCCTCCACCACTGTTGTCTTCCGTGGGCGCCCAGGTCTTTTTGCATTGATGAGTTCACCAGTGCTTTCTTTCTTTTTCAGAATGTACCAAACTGTAGATTTTGCCACTCCTAATACTGTAGCAATTTCTCGGATGGGTTTGTGATAATTATAGGGGATAACTCAGGAGACTCTTTGCGTGGAACAAGACAACTTCAACTGAATCTGAACTGTTTTGTTTAAAATTCATTGTGGTAATGTCTATAACCAAAATTAGAAAAATGTTGTCTCTGTCCAAATATATATGGACCTAACTGTAGATTGTGAGCCCCATCGGGGACAGTGATGATAATGTGAGCAAAACTGTAAAGCGCTGCGGAATATGTTAGCGCTATATAAAAATAAAGATTATTATTAAACCGACCCGAATCATGTTCTCTGGGGTCTCAGCTAGCCCCGGCAACTGAGACCCCAGAGAAAATCCGACTTTGGGGGGCGCTATACACTTTTTTCACAGCGCCGTTAAGTAACGGCGCTGTGGTTTAAGTACCCTTAACTGCCGCCGTTAAAAAGCGTATTGGCGGTCGTTAAGGGGTTAAGAAGATTAATGCTGCCTGGTGCACCAGTAAAAATAGGCTCCGGGTCTTTAAGAGTCCCTCCTTCATAAATGAAACAAGATGAGTCTGCTTATGTGTCACACACCACATGGCCAGCTAGGGTTGTTAAATGTTACAATGACATTTCCCAGTGAATGCATTTGTAGTGGTTGAAAGCAATGTTAAAGTTGAAAAACGCTGCAAAAACACTGCGTCTGAACTAAGCCTCAGTGGGGGAGGAAATTTTCCGTCTGGGGTTAAATATTTGGCCTTACAGGCAAGTCATTAACCTGCAAAGGATGTACCTTGACATATTTCCCAGCAAAATCCGTTTTGTTTTCGTTTTAGTGTGTTTTTTGTTGCACTGGGAAAAATGGAATGAATCTCGGAAAAAAATGTTTACAGCTGTGAACTAGGAGTCAGGAATGCTTCCAGGGGCGATCCCCATGAGGTCCCTGTGTATTTTGAGCAGTGTTTCCATCATTTTCAGACGTTTTTAGACCTTAAAAGGACCCCCGGGTGGATCATGGTAAAAATATTCGGGTCTCCCATAGACTTACATTGGGCTCGTTGTTCTGGCCGAGTACCCGAGTATTCCAATCTGCTCGACTCGAGCAACGAGTACCCGAGCATTTTAGTGTTTGCTCATCACTAGTAGTATTCCCACACATATGGGGTATTTGCGTGCTCAGGAGAAATTTCACAACAAATTGTATGAAGCAATTTCACCCATTACCCTTATGAAAATGCAAAATATGGAGCTAAAAAGATTTATTTGGGAAAAAGTTTTTTTTTTATTTCCACGGCTCTACGTTATAAACTTCTGTGAAGCATTTGGGGGTTCAAAGTGCTCACCATACATCTAGATAAGTTCCTAAGGGGGTCGTGTTTCCAAAATGGGGTCACTTGTTGGGGGTTTCCACTTGTTAGGCACGTCAGGGACTCTACAAACGCGACATGGTGTCAGCTATCGATTCCAGACAATTTTGTATTCCAAAAGTCAAATGGAACTCCCCTTCCGAGCCCTGCCGTGCGCCCCAACAGTGGTATTCTCCCACATATGTGGTATCGGCATACTCAGGAGAAATCTCACAACAAATTTTATGGTGCAATTTCTTCCGTTACCCTTGTGAGAATGGAAAATATAGTAATAAAAAACATTTTTGTGGGAAAAAGTGAAATGTTAATTTTTTTTCCTTCCACGTTCCATTAATTCTTGTGAGGCACCTGAAGGGTTATAAACTTCTTCAATGTGGTTTTGCGCACCTTGAGGGGTGCAGTTTTTAGAATGTTGTCACTTTTGAGTATTTTCTTTCATATAGATGCCTCAAAGTGACTTCATATGTGAGGTGGTCCATAAAAAAAATGGTTTTGTAAAATTTGTTGAAAAAATGAAAAATCGCTGGTCAACTTTTAACCCTTATAACTTCCTAACAAAAAAATTTTGGTTCCAAAATTGTGCTGATGTAAAGTAGACATGTGAGAAATGTTATTTATTAACTATTTTGTGCAATATGACTTTCTGATTTAAGAGCATAAAAATTAAAAGTTTGAAAATTGCAAAATTTTCAAGATTTTCGCAAATTTCTTTTTTTTTCACAAATAAATGCATGTCATATTGAAGAAATTTTACCACTATCATAAAGTACAATATGTCACATATTGTGACAAACAGTCTCAGAATCACCAGGATGCGTTGAAGCATTCCAGAGTTGTCACCTCATAAAGTGACAGTGGTCAGAATTGTAAAAATTGGCCGGGTCACGAAGGCAAAAACAGGCCCGGGAACGAAAGGGTTAATATGTTATATTTTGTTTTACTTAACATTTCTGTCTGGTGTAATCCCCATTAGGAAATGAGCTCCATAATCGACAATGCCATCCAGTGTACATCTTGCCACATGTATGCAATCCTTGAGCAGCCGGTCGAGGGTGCATACTGCTGTGTGAGATGTGAGCACGTTGTGGATTTGGAAGCCCAGGTTCTGGATCTAAATATGCAGCTGGCAACATTGAGATCCATAGACAATATGGAAAGGAGTTTGCTGCTCACTGAGCAGATGCTCAATGGGATAGATGTGGGGGAGGATGGTATTATGGAGCTGTAGGAAAGTGAGGCAGCTAGCTGGGTGACAAAAGCTGGGGTAGAGGGAAGAGTGCCAGGGAGGCTAGTCCTGATCTGGCACACCTCAATAAGTTTGCTAAGTTGGCAGATGAGGGGGGTGCCAGTACAGGGGTAGCACTGCTGCAGCAAGGCATGTCCTCTGAAAGCCAGAGGAGTGTCTGCTCCAATAAGGAGGGAAATAGAGGAGCAGGGCAGGCCAGACAGGTGCTGGTAGTGGAGGACTCAATTATTAGGGGAACAGAAAGGGCAATCTGTCACAAAGACAGGGATCGTCGAACGGTTTGCTGCCTACCTGGTGCTCGAGTCCGACATATCGCTGATCGGGTTGACAGATTAGGGGAGGGAGGGGCTGGTGAGGACCCAGCGGTCATGGTGCACATTGGCACAAATGACAAGGTTAGAGGAAGGTGGAAGGTCCTTAAAAACGATTTCAGGGAATTAGGCTATAAGCTTAAAGCAAGGACCTCCAAGGTGGTATTCTCTGAAATACTGCCTGTACCACGTGCCACACTAGAGAGACAATGGGAAATTTGGGCGATAATTAAGTGGCTCAGGAATTGGTGTAGGAAGGAGGGGTTTGGGTTCCTGGAGAACTGGGCCAACTTCTCAGTTGGCTACTGGTTCTACACTAGGGACAGGCTGCACCTCAATGGGGAGGGTGGAGCTGTGCTGGGGAAAATAAAGGCTAGAAGGTTGGAGGAGTGTTTAAACCAGGGATGGGGGAGGGTATTTATTTTATAGGAGGCGAAGATAGTGCAAATAGTGACCTGGGCACAAATAAAGAAATGGGGGGTGGGGATAGAACAGTTCATAATTTAAGAAAGTATAGAGGTACAAAAAGAAACATAAAGTGCATGTATACTTATGCCAGGAGCCTCACCAACAAAATGGAGGAATTAGAATTAATTTTTTTGGAACATAATTATGACACGGTGGGGATATCTGAAACATGGCTGGATGAGAGCCATGACTGGGCTGTTAATTTACAGGGCTATAGTCTGTTCAGAAATGACCATATAAATAAGCGAGGGGGTGGTGTTTATATGTAAAATCATCCTTAAAACCCATCCTGCATGATAATATAGGTGAATCTAATGAAAACGTAGAGTCTCTGTGGGTGGAGATAAGGGGAGGGGGAAAAAATAATAAATTACTGATAGGGGTTAGTTATAAGTCTCCAAAAATAATGGAAGCAACGGGGAATATCCTCATAAAGCAAATAGATGAAGCTGCGACTCAAGGAGAAGTCATTATTATGGAGGACTTCAACTACCCTGAAATAGATTGGGGAACAGAAACCTGCAGTTCCAGCAAAGGTAATCGGTTTTTGACAACTATGAGAGACAATTACCTTTCACAACTGGTTCAGGACCCAACAAGAAGGGGGGCATTGCTAGACCTAATATTAACCAACAGGCCAGACCGCATATCAAATATAAGGGTTGGCGGTCACTTGAGTAATAGTGATCACAAAATAATAAGTTTTCATGTATCCTTTAATAAGATGGGTTGTAGGAGGGTTATAAGGACACTAAACTTCAGGAGGGCAAATTTCCAACAGGTGAGAGATTATCTTGGTGCAATTAATTGGGACGATATCCTAAGACATAAAAAAACACAAAGAAAATGGGAGACGTTTATTAGCATCCTGGATAGGACCTGTGCACAGTATATACCGTATGGGAATAAACATACTAGAAATAGGAGGAAACCACTATGGCTAAGTAGAGCTGTAAGGGGCGCAATAAGTTACAAAAAGAAAGCATTTAGAGAATTAAAGGAAGCAGGTAGTGAGGAGGTATTAAATAATTATAGAAAATTAAATAAATTCTGTAAATAGCAAATCAAGGCAGCAAAGATTGAGACAGAGAGACTCATTGCCAGAGAAAGTAAAAATAATCATAAAATATTCTTTAACTACATAAATAGTAAGAAACTAAAAAATTATAGTGTTGGCCCCCTTAAAAATAGTCTGGGTGAAATGGTGGATGAGGATGAGGAAAAAGCCAATATGCTAAATTACTTTTTTTCAACAGTATTTACACAAGAAAATCCCATGACGGACAACATGATCAGTGATAACAAAAATTCCCCATAAAATATCACCTCCTTACCCCAGCAGGAAGCACGACGGCGTCTAAAAATCACTAATATTGACAAAGTTCCGGGCCCAGATGGGATACACTCCCGAGTACTGCAGGAATTAAGTACAGTCATTGATAGACCATTATTTTTAATCTTTAAAGACTCCATAATAACAGGGTCTGTACCACAGGACTGGCGTATAGCAAATGTGGTGCCAATATTCAAAAGGGGACAAAAACTGAACTCGGAAATTATAGGCCAGTAAGCTTAACCTCTACTGTGGGTAAAATCCTGGAGAGTATTCTAGGAGATGCTATGCTGGAGTATCTGAAGAGGAATAACCTCATGACCCAATATCAGCATGGGTTTACATGGGACCGTTCCTGTCAGACTAATCTGATCAATTTCTTTGAAGAGGTAAGTTCCTGGACCAAGGACACGCAGTGGATGTGGTGTATATGGACTTTTCAAAAGCTTTTGATACTGTGCCACACAAAAGGTTGATACATAAAATGAGAACAATGGGAATAGGGGAAAATATGTGTAAGTAGGTTAAGATCTGGCTCAGGGATAGGAAACAAACGTGGTTATTAACCCCTTCATGACCCAGCCTATTTTGGCCTTAATGACCTTGCCATTTTTTGCAATTCTGACCAGTGTCCATTTATGAGGTAATAACTTAGGAACGCTTCAACGGATCCTTGCGGTTCTGAGATTGTTTTTTCGTGACATATTGGGCTTCATGTTAGTGGTAAATTTAGGTCGATAATTTCTGAGTTTATTTGTGAAAAAAACGGAAATTTGGCGAAAAATTTGAAAATTTTGCAATTTTCACATTTTGAATTTTTATTCTGTTAAACCAGAGAGTTATGTGACACAAAATAGTTAATAAATAACATTTCCCACATGTCTACTTTACATTAGCACAATTTTGTAAACAAATTTTTTTTTTGCTAGGAAGTTATAAGGGTTAAAATTTGACCAGTGATTTCTCATTTTTACAACAAAATTTACAAAACCATTTTTTTTAGGGACCACCTCACATTTGAAGTCAGTTTGAGGGTTCTATATGGCTGAAAATACCCAAAAGTGACACCATTCTAAAAACTGCACCCCTCAAGGTGCTCAAAACCACATTCAAGAAGTTTATTAACCCTTCAGGTGTTTCACAGCAGCAGAAGCAACATGGAGGGGAAAAATTAACATTTAACTTTTTAGTCACAAAAATGATCTTTTCGCAACAATTTTTTTATTTTCCCAAGGGTAAAAGGAGAAACTGGACCACGAATGTTGTTGTCCAATTTGTCCTGAGTACGCTGATACCTCATATGTGGGGGTAATCCCCTGTTTGGGCGCACGGCAGGGCTCGGAAGGGAAGGAGCGCCATTTGACTTTTTGAATGAAAAATTGGCTCCAATCTTTAGCGGACACCATGTCGCGTTTGGAGAGCCCCCGTGTGCCTAAACATTGGAGCTCCCCCACAAGTGACCCCATTTTGGAAACTAGACCCCCCAAGGAACTTATCTAGAAGCATAGTGAGCACTTTAAACCCCCAGGTGCTTCACAAATTAATCCGTAAAAATGAAAAAATACTTTTTTTTCACACAAAATTTCTTTTAGCCTCAATTTTTTCATTTTCACATGGGCAACAGGATAAAATGGATCCTAAAATTTGTTGGGCAATTTCTCCTGAGTACGCCAATACCTCATATGTGGGGGTAAACTACTGTTTGGGCACATGGTAAGGCTCGGAACGGAAGGAGCGCCATTTGACTTTTTGAATGAAAAATTATCTCCATCGTTAGCGGACACCATGTCAGGTTTGGAGAGCCCCTGTGTGCCTAAACATTGGAGCTCCCCCACAAGTGACCCCATTTTGGAAACTAAACCCCACAAGGAACTTATCTAGATGCATTGTGAGCACTTTAAACCCTCAGGTGCTTCACAAATTGATCCGTAAAAATGAAAAAGTACTTTTTTTTCACACAAAATTTATTTTAGCCTCAATTTTTTCATTTTCACATGGGCAACAGGATAAAATGGATCCTAAAATTTGTTGGTCAATTTCTCCTGAGTACGCCGATACCTCATATGTGGGGGTAAACCACTGTTTGGGTGCACGGCAAGGCTCGGAAGGGAAGGCGCGCCATTTGACTTTTTGAATGGAAAATTAGCTCCAATCGTTAGTGGACACCATGTCGCGTTTGGAGAGCCCCTGTGTGCCTAAACATTGTAGCTCCCCTACAAGTGACCCCATTTTGGAAACTAGACCCCCCAAGGAACTAATCTAGATGCATAGTGAGCACTTAAAACCCCCAGGTGCTTCACAGAAGTTTATAACGCAGAGCCATGAAAATAAAAAATTATTTTTCTTTCCTCAAAAATGATTTTTAGCCCGGAGTTTTTTATTTTCCCAAGGATAATAGGAGAAATTGGACCCCAAATGTTGTTGTCCAGTTTGTCCTGAGTACGATGATACCCCATATGTGGGGGTAAACCACTGTTTGGGCACACGGCAGGGCTTGGAAGGGAAGGCACGCCATTTGGCTTTTTGAATGGAAAATTAGCTTCAATCATTAGCGGACACCATGTCGCATTTGGAAAGCCCCTGTGTGCCTAAACATTGGAGCTCCCACACAAGTGACCCCCATTTTGGAAACTAGACCTCCCAAGGAACTAATCTAGATGTGTGGTGAGCACTTTGAACCCCCAAGTGCTTCACAGAAGTTTATAACGCAGAGCCGTGAAAATAATAAATGTGTTTTCTTTCCTCAAAAATATTTTTTTAGCCCAGAATTTTTTAATTTTCCCAAGAGTAACAGGAAAAATTTGACCCCAAAAGTTGTTGTCCAGTTTCTCCTGAGTACGCTGATACCCCATATGTGGGGGTAAACCACTGTTTGGGCACATGCCGGGGCTCGGAAGGGAAGTAGTGACGATTGAAATGCAGACTTTGATGGAATGGTCTGCGGGCGTCACGTTGCATTTGCAGAGCCCCTGATGTGCCTAAACAGTAGAAACACCCCATAAGTGACCCCATTTTGGAAACCAGACCCCCCAAGGAACTTATCTAGATGTGTGGTGAGCACGTTCAACCCCCAAGTGCTTCACAGAAGTTTACAACGCAGAGCCGTGAAAATAAAAAATCATTTTTCTTTCCTCAAAAAAGATGTTTTAGCAAGCAATTGTTTATTTTCACAAGGGTAACAGGAGAAATTGGACCCCAATATTTGTTGCCCAGTTTGTTTTGAGTACGCTGATACCTCATATGTGGGGGTAAACCACTGTTTGGGCGCACGTCAGGGCTCGGAAGGGAAGTAGTGACATTTGAAATGCAGACTTTGATGGAATGGTCTGCGGGCGTCACGTTGCATTTGCAGAGCCCCTGATGTGCCTAAACAGTAGAAACACCCCATAAGTGACCCCATTTTGGAAACTAGACCCCCCAAAGAACTTATCTAGATGTGTGGTGAGCACGTTCAACCCCCAAGTGCTTCACAGAAGTTTACAACGCAGAGCTGTGAAAATTAAAAATCATTTTTCTGTCCTCAAAAAAGATGTTTTAGCAAGCAATTTTTTTTTCACAAGGGTAGCAGGAGAAATTGGACCCCAATATTTGTTGCCCAGTTTGTTGTGAGTATGCTGGTACCCCATATGTGGGGGTAAACCACTGTTTGGGCGCACGTCAGGGCTTGGAAGGGAAGTAGTGACATTTGAAATGCAGACTTTGATGGAATGGTCTGCGGGCGTCACGTTGCATTTGCACAGCCCCTGATGTGCCTAAACAGTAGAAACACCCCACAAGTGACCCCATTTTGGAAACTAGACCCCAAAAGGATCTTATCTAGATGTGTGGTGAGCACTTTCAACCCCCAAGTGCTTCACATAAGTTTATAACGTAGAGCCGTGAAAATAAAAAATAATTGTTCTTTCCTCAAAAATTATGTTTTAGCAAGTAATTTTTTATTTTTGCAAGGGTAACAGGAGAAATTGGACCCCAATAGTTGTTGCCCAGTTTGTCCTGAGTACGCTGGTATCCCATATGTGGGGGTAAACCACTGTTTGGGCGCACGTCGGGGCTTGGAAGGGAGGGCGCACCATTTGACTTTTTGAACGCAAGATTGGCTGGAATCAATGGTGGCGCCATGTTGCGTTTGGAGACCCCTGATGTGCCTAAACAGTGGAAACCCCTCAATTCTAACTTCAACACTAACCCCAACACACCCCTAACCCTAATCCCAACTGTAGCCATAACCCTAATCACAACCCTAACCCCAACACACCCCTAACCACAACCCTAACCCCAACACACCCGTAACCCTAAATCCAACCCTAACCCTAATCCTAACCCTAATCCCAACCCTACCCACAACTGTAACCCCAACACAACCCTAACCCTATCCTTAACCCTAACCACAGGCCTAATCTTAACCCTATTTCCAACCCTAGCCCTAATTCCAACCCTAAGGGTACCGTCTCACATAACGATTTACCAACGATCACGACCAGCGATACGACCTGGCCGTGATCGTTGGAAAGTCGTTGTGTGGTCGCTGGGGAGGTGTCACACAGACCGCTCTCCAGCGACCAACGATGCCAAGGTCCCGGGTAACCAGGGTAAACATCGGGTTACTAAGCGCAGGGCCGCGCTTAGTAACCCGATGTTTACCGTGGTTACCAGCGTAAAAGTAAAAAAAAAAAAAACGTACATACTCACATTTTGGTGTCCTTCAGGTCCCTTGCCGTCTGCTTCCCGCTCTGAGTGCCGCCGTACAGTGAGAGCAGAGCGCAGCGGTGATGTCACTGCTGTGCTGTGCTCTCACTTTCCGGCCGGCAGACAGTCAGAGCGGGAAGCAGACGGCAAGGGACCTGAAGGACACCGAAATGTGAGTATGTACGTTTTTTTTTTTTTTTACTTTTACGCTGGTAACCACGGTAAACATCGGGTTACTATGCGCGGCCCTGCGCTTAGTAACCCGATGTTTACCCTGGTTACAAGCGAACGCATCGCTGGATCGCTGTCACAACGATCCAGCGATGACAGCGGGAGATCCAGCGACGAAAGAAAGTTCCAAACGATCTGCTACGACGTACGATTCTCAGCAGGGTCCCTGATCGCTGCTGCGTGTCAGACACAGCGATATCGTATGGATATCGCTGGAACGTCACGGATCGTACCGTCGTAGCGATCAAAGTGCCACTGTGAGACGGTACCCTGACTCTAATTCCAACCCTAACCCTAAGGCTATGTGCCCACTTTGCGGATTCGTGTGAGATTTTTCCGCACCATTTTTGAAAAATCCGCAGGTAAAAGGCACTGCGTTTTACCTACGGATTTACAGCGGATTTCCAGTGTTTTTTTGTGCGGATTTCACCTGCGGATTCCTATTGAGGAACAGGTGTAAAACGCTGCGGAATCCGCACAAAATTGACATGCTGCGGAAAATACAACACAGCGTTTCCGCACGGTATTTTCCGCACCATGGGCACAGCGGATTTGGTTTTCCATAGGTGTACATGGTACTGTAAACCTGATGGAAAACTGCTACGAATTCGCAGCGGCCAATCCGCTGCGGATCCGCGGCCAATCCGCTGCGGATCCGCGGCCAATCCGCTGCGGATCCGCGGCCAATCCGCTGCGGATCCGCGGCAATCCGCTGCGGATTCGCAGCCAAATCCGCACTGTGTGCACATGCCCTAACCCTACCCCTAACCCTAACCCTAATTCTAACCCTAGTTCTAACCCTAACCCTAGTAGAAAAAAAAATAAAAAATATTTTATTTATTTTTATTATTGTCCCTATGGGGGTGATAAAGGGGGGTCATTTACTATTTTTTTTATTTTGATCACTGTGATAAGCTATATCACAGTGATCAAAATACATCTGAAACGAATCTGCCAGCCGGCAGATTCGGCGGGCGCAGTGCGTATGCGCCCGCCATTTTGGAAGATGGCGGCGCCCTTGCAGAAGCCGGATGGACACCGGGAGGCCCGGTAAGTATTAAGGGGGGGTGATCGGATCACGGGGGGGGGGGACCGGAGCACAGGGAGGGGGGACCGGAGCACGGGGGGAGCGGACAGGAGGACGGAGGAGCGGACAGGACGACTTAGGGGGGCGGACCACGTAACGGAGCACTGGGGGGGCGATCGGTGGGGTGGGGGGGGGACAGATTAGGTTTTCCAGCCATGGCCGATGATATTGCAGCATCGGCCATGGCTGGATTGTAATATTTCACCGTTTTTTGGGGTGAAATATTACAAATCGCTCTGATTGGCAGTTTCACTTTCAACAGCCAATCAGAGCGATTGTAGCCACGAGGGGGTGAAGCCACCCCCCCTGGGCTGAAGCACCACTCCCCCTGTTCCTGGAGATCGGGTGAAATTGGAGTTAACCCTTTCACCCGATCTGCAGGAGCGCGATCCCTCCATGACGCATACGCTACGTCACAGGTCGGATTGGCACCGACTTTCATGACGCAGCGTATGCGTCAAAGGTCGGGAAGGGGTTAATGGAGCACACCCGGACTGGTTCACAGTTAACAGTGGGGTACCACAGGGGTCAGTATTGGGCCCTCTTCTTTTAAACATATTTACTAATGACCTTGTAGGGAGAATACTGAGTAGAATTTCAATTTTTACAGATGACATCAAACTATGCAGAGTAATCAATACAGAGGAGGACAATTTTATATTACAGGAGGATTTATGTAAACTAGAAGCTTGGGTTTATAAATGGCAAATGAGCTTTAAAGGGGATAAATGTGAGGTCATGCACTTGGGCAGAAAAAATAAGATGCATAATTATGTGCTTAATTGTAAAACACTGGGCAAAACTGTCACTGAAAAAGACATGGGGGCATGGGTAGATGACAAACTCACATTTAGTGGCCAGTATCAGGCAGCTCCTGCAAAAGCAAATAAAATAATGGGATGTGTGGCACCCCAGGAGTCCGGTTGCCGCAGTGGCATTGCCTCCCTCACAGGAGGTGATGTCATGCCTGGAAGCAGGGAGGGGTCCACTTGCCAGGTAACACCAGCATCCAACACTTTTCCTTACTCTATACCAGAAGGGGAACTCTAACACCTGGTTTCAGGGGAGCTTCACTATAAGTTCGGGCCTGGAGGCGGAGTTAGTTAGTGTAGTCTGAGTCTGAGGGAGTGAGAGGAGTCGAGGAGAACCTGGGGAGTGGAGCTGTAACCAAGCTCACCCCAGAGCTGAGCGCTGACAAAGAGGACTCCAGAATCCTTGGCTGTGTGGATGCTGTACGCCCCGAAAGCTGAATCTGGAGAGTAGGGGACTGCAAGCTCCCTGGCCACACCGAATGCCCAAAGGCAGTGCAGCAGATCAAGAGGCCGGGGGTGCCAGTGAAAAGGCAGTGCTCATGATAGGCTCACGCTGTCTACCATACAGGTTAGAAGCAACACGCAGGAGAGGAATCTGAGCAGAACTTAGAGAAGTAAGGACTTAAGAGAACAGTGCAGTAGGAAGGCCTCCAACCTCACCTGGCAAGGTGGATCCTATGTTGATTCCAGGCTGCCCAGACCCCCATCATCAACTGTTGCCCGTGCCCCAGACTGCAACTTCAACTACCAAGGTAAAGAAAACTACAATCCTTGTGTCCTCCAGTCATTTCCCGCACCCTCCGTCCTGCACCCCAATGTCCACAATCCCTTACAAAACTTTACCGGTAGCCCTGGGGCCCCGCTCCACCTGTGGGGAGCAGAACCATCCCTGCTGCGTCCCCATCGGCCCCAGTGGTCTCCTTAAGCAGCGGCGGCCACTCATTGCCGAATACCACAGGTGGTGTCACGATAAGTCCCCTATAAACTTTCCTGCATCATTTTTATTGCATGCCCAGGGCCACGGACCGGTTCACCGCTGTTGTGACAACTCCCTAAAGAACTGCCCGACCCGGTACCCCACGGCCCTAACGGGCATCGCAGATGCATAAAAAGAGGCACAGATGCTCATGAGGAGTACATAATTTTACCTTTATTCAAGTCACTGGTGCGACCACACTTAGAATAGTGTGTACAGTTCTGGTCTCCGGTGTATAAGACATAGCTGAACTAGAGCGGGTGCAGAGAAGAGCGACCAAGGTTATTAGAGTACTGGGGGGTCTGCAATACCAAGATAGGTTATTACACTTGGGGCTATTTAGTTTAGAAAAACGAAGGCTAAGGGATGATCTTACTACAATGTATAAATACATGATGGGGACAGTACAAAGACCTTTCTAATTATCTTTTTACTGGTTGACCTGAGACGGGGACAAGGGGGCATCCTCTACGTCTGGAGGAAAGAAGGTTTAATCATAATAACAGATGCGGATTTTTTACTGTAAGAGCAGAGAGACTATGAAACTCTCTGATGTATGATGTGATGTTGTAATGAGTGATTACTAAATTTACTAAACTTTAAGAAGAGACTGGATGCCTTTCTTGAAAAGTATAATGTTACAGGTTATATATACTAGTTTCCTTGATAGGGCGTTGATCCAGGGAACTAGTTTGATTGCCATATGTGGAGTCGGGAAGGAAATTTTTTCCCCAATGTGGAGCTTACTGTTTGTAACATGGTTTTTTTTGCCTTCCTATGGATCAACGTTAGGGCATGTTAGGTTAGTATATGGGTTGAACTACATGGATTTAAAGTCTTCCTTCAACCTTAAAAACAATGTTACTATGTTACTAAAAACTTTGTAGTATTAGTCCAAATTAATGTGATTCTCTGATGTGAAGTGCCAGTCATTTTTGTAATATTTAGACATCTTTTGGACTTATATACTTCAGCCATTGTCTGATAATATATATATATATATATATATATATATATATATATATATATACTGTATATATATATATAAAGCTGAGTGTATGTATACGTGTGTGTATCAAGCCCCGCCCATTCCACATAGCCCCACACACTCCGCATAGCCACACTCACTCCCAGGTACGGACTGGAGCTGAAATTCAGCCCTGACATTTGAAATCACACAGGCCCATCTTATCCCTGTAAGTGACGGATTCTACGACTTTGTCAACATCGTAGCAGATAAGATAGCCCATGACCAGAGAGGCCCTTCTGGCATTTGCCAGAATTGCCAGATGGCCAGTCCGGCCATGCTCACTCCACATGCAAAGCCCCGTCCATGCACCCCACGTTGCTAGCGCACAAGGGTGGAGACACATTCACCCCGAAAGCCACCCTGCAAAACCCACCGGCTGCAATGTTCCAGTCGCTGCGAGCTACAGTCAGGGCCGCCGCCTTCAGAGTATCAGTGCGCGGCAGACACAGGCCACATCTAGCTCCGTCGTGTCTAATTTGGGTTGCTCCTGTGAGGCATGATGTCAAGGGAAAGAGAGGAGCCTCATGGATTACATCGCTGTGCTCATAACAGGAAGTTGCTGTGCAGGTGTGAGGGGAAGAGAGGCGTGAGGGGAAAATGAGAGGAGTGAGGAGAAAATGAGAGGAGTGAGGGGAAAATATTGGAATGATGGGAAAATAGTGGAGTGAGTGGAAAATGAGAGGTGTGAGGTGGAAATGAGAGGTCTGAGGTGAAAGTGAAGAATTGTGAGTGGAAAATGAGAGGAGTGAGGGGAAAATAGTGATCGGAAAATGACAGGTGTTAGGTCAAAATGAGAAGTGTGAGGGTATGTGCACACGTCAGGATTTCTTGCAGAAATTTCCTGAAGAAAACCGGAAATTTTCTGCAAGAAATCCGCATTTTTTTTTTTGCGTTTTTTTTCCGTTTCTTTCGTGGTTTTTTTAGCATTTTGCAAGCGTAATTAGCTTGCAGAATGCTAAAGTTTTCCAAGCGATCTGTAGCATCGCTTGGAAAACTGATTGACAGGTTGGTCACACTTGTCAAACATAGTGTTTGACAAGTGTGACCAACTTTTTACTATAGATGCTGCCTATGCAGCATCAATAGTAAAAGATAGAATGTTTAAAAATAATAAAAAAAATAAAAAAAATTGTTATACTCACCTGCAGGCGTCCGTTCCTATAGATGCTGTGTGTGTTCAGGATCTTCGATGACGTCGCGGCTTGTGATTGGTCGCTGAGCGGTCACATGAGCGGTCACGCGACCAATCACAAGGCCGCGACGTCATCGCAGGTCCTGAACACAGACCATCTAAAGGAACGGAAGCGGCAGCATGCCTCCGGCGCCATCGAAGGTGAGCATATCACTATTTTTTATTTTAATTCTTTTTTTTTTTACCAATTATATGGTGCCCAGTCCGTGGAGGAGTCTCCTCTCCTCCACCCTGGGTACCAACCGTACATAATCTGCTTACTTCCCGCATGGTGTGCACAGCCCCGTGCGGGAAGTAAGCAGATCAATGCACTCCTAGGTGTGCAGAATCCCCGCAATTCCACATTTTTAATGAACATGTTGCTTTTTTTTCCGCGATGCGATTTTTTTCGCGGAAAAAAATGCAACATTTGCACAAGAAATGCAGAATACACTGTAAATAATAGGAGGCATATGTAAGCGGTTTTTTTCGCGTTTTTATCACGTTTTTATAGCGCAAAAACGCGAAAAAAACGCGAAAAATTCTGATCGTGTGCACATGGCCTGAGGGAGAAAATTACAGATGTGAGGGGGAAAATGAGAGGCGTGATGGGAAAATGAGAGAAGTGAGGTGCTGCTGCAGTATGAGGCTGTGTATAATTTGTCATAACCACAGTTAGTTACTATGCCCAGGCAACGCCGGGCTCTTCAGCTAGTTTAATATATTAGTAACTCTGGCACCCATAATGTAAAACAATAATAGAAGCTTTATTTATTAGGACAAACTCCCATTATCCCAGAGCAGGACATTCTTTTGGTTTTCACTGAGACTGGAAGCTATGATGTCCTGTTCTTTGTGATCTGATCGCTGAAGCCTGTGATTTGCTGCAGTGGTCAGATGACTCGAACAAAATATCATCTGAGGAACATCCAAAATAGCTAGGGAATCACAGGCCTCAGCACTCAAATGAGTGAAAAGCTGTATGTTAGCTCTTTCTTTTCCAATGGAAACCAAGTGATGGGGGTTAGAGCCAGGCAGTGTAGTGTCTTTTATTATTTTAGAACCATCCTTATTGAAAAATAGTTTTGAAGACAAGCAACCCCTTTAAGGGCACTACCGTAATGGATATTTTTCTAGACTTCTCTGACATAATGACCCTTCGCCTGCACAATGGAAGGGAGCATTATAAACAAAAGATGAATAGCAATGGCCAGGCAATAAACTGTTTGTTTATACTAGGAACAATAAATTATTCCATCTAAAAAACATGTTTTAGGTTTTGATGGGGTTTTTTTTCAAAATGGCTGTGTGCTGTAATATGGCTTCTGTGGTGACCTATATCTGACAGCAGGTGTTGGGTTTGCTGTTTTTCCATGTTTCGGAGCAGACGCCTCCATCACTCCTACATTGCACCTCCAAGGGTTTCATTTCCAAGAGAAAAGGAAACCATTGCCGCACTGATGATATGCTTCAGCCTCACCCCAACCGGCTCCATCTAAGACATGGGTCAATGGCAGACTCCTGAGCGTGCAGAACAATAGCACCGCACTCTACATAGTGTTAACACGAAACAGTACCGCACATTGGACGCAATGTTATTCTTAACCATAATGGTCCCTAAGAGCTGAAATGATCAAATAATCACTAGAAAATATCCTTACCCAAGGCTGCACAAGATGGAGCACAAAAGGAAGAGAAGAAGACCTCCACAGCTGCAGCCGATGCTGATGGTAGTTGCTCAGTGTCACTGGGCGATCCCGACCTTGCCAATATGCACAAGCTGCATCCTCCCTCTTGATGCACGATGGCTCTTATAACAACTCATACATTTCCATCCCTCCCCACTTCTCTCTCAAAATGTCCAGACCGCAAGCCAATAAATGCAAAAACAACAGGCTTAGTCCTGGTTTTGGATGCCGTTGCCTTTTGTGTTAGGAGAAGAAGACGTGATGATAAACTCCTTGTGTCTGTGCTGCTGCTGCTGCTGCTGCTGCTGCTGCTTCTCTCAGCGGAGATTAGCCGCGCCACCGCCCCTCTTCTGCAAATTGTGAGCAAGGCTAGGGGAGGTTCCAAAGGCGAGACAGAAGATGGAGCTGAGGCTGGTGCACAGCTACCATGAGCATGCTCTGCTAATGCTGCATCCCAGCCATCCAAGCACAGCCTCCACACACGATGTGCTCCATGGGATTACATAACTTCCACGGGGGACATGGATGTGCCCAAGTCACTGCTCCGGAATGGAAGCCATCACATAACTGACAGGAAAAACTAAGCACAGAACTGAGATATTTGTATTTAGTTCTTCGATATATGTATATAGATGTACACACCAGAAATAACCAGGACATGGGTCGCTGTGTGGGAATACTGTTAAGGTCTATGGGGTTCTTGTAACAGTAAGGTTATTTGTAAAGACTGCATCTTAGGCTACGTTCACATTTGCGTTGTGCGCCGCAGCGTCGGCGCCGCAGCGCACAACGCAAACAAAAACGCAGCAAAACGCATGCACAACGCTGCGTTTTGCGCCGCATGCGTCCTTTTTTTAATTGATTTTGGACGCAGCAAAAATGCAACTTGCTGCGTCCTCTGCGCCCGGACGCGGGCGCCGCAGCGATGCATGCGGCGCAAAACGCAAGTGCGACGCATGTCCATGCGCCCCCATGTTAAATATAGGGGCGCACGACGCATGCGGCGCCGCTGCGGCGCCCGCCGCTAATGTGAACGTAGCCTTACTGCAGATTTAGAAAACGACAGGACAGTCATTTTGGGGACCACACCGTGGCTCCACTTGCCCCTGCTGGCTATATTCACTAGACGGTGCTTATATCAGCAGGTATTAACACCCACCTCTCCCCCAAATATTACCACTGGAGAAGCCAGCATTAAAGGGCTTCTCCAGTGAAAGCAAAGTATGGATAGGTGATTACTTATTGGCGTGGGTCTGACTCAGCGTCGGACTGGAGCACCTTGGGCCCACCAGAGAAAATAATTCTTGGGGCCCACTATGTAGCTACATAGAAATAAAAGACCACCAACTGGGTGGTAAAACACGCTAATATCAGGGTATAATATAAGGTAGTACACGTCTTAATTATGTAGCAGGGGTTGGGGTAGAATCATAGAGGGGTAGCCCCCTCATAGAATATAATGTCGCCCCCTCATAGAATATAATGTAGCCCCCTTCATAAAATATAATGCAGCACCCCACAAAATATTAAGCAACCCCCTCAGGTATAACGCAGTCCCCACCATAGAATATAATGTAGCACCCTCATAGAGTATAATGCAGCCCCCCTCATATAGTATAATGCAGCCCACCACAGAATATAATGCAGCCCCCCATAGAGTATACTGTAGCCCCCTCATAGGGCATAATGCTGCCCCCTCATAGAGTATCATGTAGCCCCCCAGAATATGATGTAGTCCCCTAAGAGAATAATGCATCCCCACCACAGAATATAATTCAGCCCCCCATAGAGTATACTGTTGCCCCCCCATATAGTATGATGTAGCCCCTCAGAATATAATTATTATTATTTATTATTATAGCGCCATTTATTCCATGGCGCTTTACATGTGGAGAGGTATACATAATAAAAACAAGTACAATAATCTTAAACAATACAAGTCACAGCTGGTACAGGAGGAGAGAGGACCCTGCCTGTGAGGGCTCACAATCTATGTAGTCCCCTGAGAATAATGCAGTCCCCCCACAGAATATAATGTAGCCCTCTCATAAAGTATAATGCAGCCCCTCTCCACCCCATCATTGTCCTCATCACCACCTCCATCATTGCCTCCTCCCCACCACCATCATTGTCCATTTCATCACCTCCATCATTGCCTCCCCCACCACCATCATTGCCTCCCCCACCGCCATCATTGCCCATCACCTCCATCATTGCCCATCACCTCCATCATTGCCTCCCCACCATCATTGCCCATCACCTGCATCATTGCTTCCCCCACCATCATTGCTGATCACTTCCATCATTGCCTCCCCTCACCATCGTTGCCCATCACCTCCATCATTGCCTCCCCCACCACCAACATTGCCCATCACCTCCATCATCTCCCCCACCGCCATCATTGCCCATCACCTCCATCATTGCCTCCCCGACCACCCCTCTCTCTCCCTCACACAAAGACACACAGCACAGCTCAGCTCACCTCACCTCCAGTCCCCGCAGCAGCAGCACATCCCGGAAGCCTCTTCCTAGCCAGCAGCTTTCTGTCTGAGACAGCATGCTGGATGATGACATCATCCAGCTGGGCTGCCTGTCTCAGGAAGCAGGACACCGGAATGTGCTGCTCTCTGTGCCTGCGTGTGAGTGTATGCGGTGCGGTGCTTTGTGTGTGAGTGTGAGAGAGTGATGCGGTGCCGTGTGTGTATGTGGTGCGGTGCTTTGTGTGTGTGTGTGTGGTGCGGTGGTGGGGCTTTACATGCGGGCAGTGTTAGCTGCAGCCTGCGGCTAACACTGCCCGCTATTAAAGAGGAATGGTATACACGCCTCTCCACGCCCATAGGGCCGTGGTGAAGCGTGAATATTCATTTTGCTTTAGCAGCGGGGACAGGATCCTGTCTCCAGCTGCTGCTACGCTGGCACAGGGCAAGCCCTCTTGACTCAGGGGCCCCATAGCCACTGGCTGGGGGCCCCTGGAGCAGTGGGGGCCCTAGGCAGCTGCTGGCCAGTATGCCAGCAGGTGTCAGTGCCTGAGCCCACCGGAGGATCCTCCGGTTCTCCGGTGGGCCAGTCCGAGCCTGGTCTGACTGATGGCATCTGCATCAGTCAGCACAACTGTACACTTTCATGCCTGTTAAGGTATGTTCACACTGGGCATTTGCTGCATTTTTTATGCTAATTTTATGCTGCTTTTTACAGTACCAGAAAAGCCTATGAGATTTCAGAAATCTCATGCACACACATTGTTTTTTTTGTGTGATCAGTATTTTGTGCTTTGGTGCATTTTTTGGACATAGAGCATGTCACTTCTTTCAGTGTTTATTCAGCGTTTTTCACCCATTTACTTGAATAGATGGTGAAAAAATTTAAATACTCAGGTTGTCTTTTTTTGCAGTGTATTTGCTGCCGAAAAGTCAAGGACAGCTGGATGTGACCTCACACTCAGCTCTGCTACCTCTATATGGCAGGCTGCATGATGCATCCATACAGCCTGTCATCCAGGAGAGCAAACCCAAACCCCATTCACTTGAATGGGGGACCTGACAATATAGTGTTTGACAGGCTGTCATGTGCATGACAGAGCGGCAAAAACACCGCTTCTGATCAACAGTGAAACCATCCCCGCCAGCCGGTCAGAGAGCTGCGGTTGCCACGCTGTCAAAAGACAGCGGGAGCACTCAGCTGTGATCAGAGGTATAAAGTTTGGTGCTCTTTAGAGGGCCAATGAACATGCAGGGATTGTCTGCCACACCCTGTAATGCCGCAGCCATGTTGTTTGTGGCATTACAAGTGATTGGCTGGCCGCACAGCGTCATCAGGTTTGTATCAGACAGTTGCTGCTGAGCTAGGGAGAGATTTGTTTCCTTGGTACTTAGTGTGGGTATACCATAAATAATAAACATATCCATCTCAACTAACAGCCCTTCTGAGGACTAATAAAGTGGCAGAGATATCAGTGCTAGGCAGGCAGGCAGTGTATGTGGCAGAATTCAGTTCATATAGCAAGAGGGTCCATTCCAGTTCTGTCTGCTGCTGCTGCTGCCTATTACAGATATTTGTAGACTGTTATGACCCCAATGGCGAGGGTCTCAGAGGAACGTGGAAGTCTGCAGAATACAAAAATCCAGCTCATAGGGCAGTGGTAACTGGGTTGACCATATATCTACTCCTAACGCCAACACTAGCAGTAGCCGGGGATCATTCCTACGTTGATTCTAGATGACACGCGCCAGCCGGAGAATCTAGCTACCCCTAGTAGAGGAAAACAAAGACCTTTCTTGCCTCCAGAGAAGGGGACCCCAAAGCTGGATAGAAGCCCCCCACAAATAATAACGGTGAGGTAAGAGGAAATGACAAACACAGAAATGAACCAGGTTTAGCACAGAGAGGCCCGCTTACTGATAGCAGAATAAAGAAAGGTAACTTATATGGTCAACAAAAACCCTATCAAAATCCACACTGGAAATTCAAGAACCCCTGAACCGTCTAACGGTCCGGGGGGAGAACACCAGCCCCCTAGAGCTTCCAGCAAAGGTCAGGATATAGTTTAGGAACAAGCTGGACAAAAATACAAAACCAAAACAAATAGCAAAAAGCAAAAGGCAGACTTAGCTGATATAACTGGAACCAGGATCAGTAGACAAGAGCACAGCAGACTAGCTCTGATAACTACGTTGCCAGGCATAGAACTGAAGGTCAAGGGAGCTTATATAGCAACACCCCTAACTAACGACCCAGGTGCGGATAAAAGGAATGACAGAAAAACCAGAGTCAAAAAACTAGTAACCACTAGAGGGAGCAAAAAGCAAATTCACAACAGTACCCCCCCCTTAGTGAGGGGTCACCGAACCCTCACCACGACCACCAGGGCGATCAGGATGAGCGGCATGAAAGGCCCGAACTAAATCGGCCGCATGAACATCAGAGGCGACCACCCAGGAATTATCCTCCTGACCATAGCCCTTCCACTTGACCAGGTACTGAAGCCTCCGCCTGGAGAGGCGAGAATCCAAGATCTTCTCCACCACGTACTCCAACTCGCCCTCAACCAACACCGGAGCAGGAGGCTCAGCAGAAGGAACTACAGGCACAATGTACCGCCGCAACAAGGACCTATGAAATACATTGTGAATAGCAAACGACACAGGAAGATCCAGACGAAAAGATACAGGATTAAGGATTTCCAATATCTTGTAAGGCCCAATAAAACGAGGTTTAAATTTGGGAGAGGAGACCTTCATAGGAACAAAGCGGGAAGAAAGCCATACCAAATCCCCAACGCGTAGTCGGGGACCCACACCGTGGCGGCGGTTGGCAAAGCGCTGAGCCCTCTCCTGTGACAACTTCAAGTTGTCCACCACATGATTCCAGATCCGCTGCAACCTATCCACCACAGAATCCACCCCAGGACAGTCAGAAGGCTCCACATGACCCGAAGAAAAGCGAGGATGGAAACCAGAGTTGCAGAAAAAAGGCGAAACCAAGGTGGCGGAACTAGCCCGATTATTAAGGGCAAACTCAGCCAACGGCAAGAATGTCACCCAATCGTCCTGATCAGCAGAGACAAAACACCTCAAATAAGCCTCCAAAGTCTGATTGGTTCGCTCCGTCTGTCCATTAGTCTGAGGATGGAAAGCAGACGAAAACGACAAATCAATGCCCATCCTACTACAAAAGGATCGCCAGAACCTGGAAACGAACTGGGATCCTCTGTCTGACACAATATTCTCAGGGATGCCGTGCAAACGAACCACGTTCTGGAAAAACACAGGAACCAGATCGGAAGAGGAAGGCAGCTTAGGCAAAGGAACCAAATGGACCATCTTGGAGAAGCGATCACATATCACCCAGATAACGGACATGCCCTGAGATAGCGGAAGATCAGAAATGAAATCCATGGAGATATGTGTCCAAGGTCTCTTCGGGACAGGCAAGGGCAAGAGCAAACCGCTGGCACGAGAACAGCAAGGCTTGGCTCGAGCACAAGTCCCACAGGACTGCACAAATGACCGCACATCCCTTGACAAGGAAGGCCACCAAAAGGACCTGGCCACCAGATCTCTGGTGCCAAAAATTCCCGGGTGACCTGCCAACACCGAGGAATGAACCTCGGAAATGACTCTGCTAGTCCACTTATCCGGGACAAACAGTCTGTCAGGTGGACAAGACTCAGGCCTATCAGCCTGAAATCTCTGCAACACACGTCGCAGATCCGGAGAAATAGCTGACAAGATAACTCCATCTTTAAGAATACCAACAGGATCAGCGACTTCAGGAGCATCAGGCACAAAGCTCCTAGAAAGAGCATCGGCCTTCACATTCTTTGAACCTGGTAAATACGAGACAACAAAATCAAAGCGGGAGAAAAACAATGACCAGCGGGCCTGTCTCGGATTAAGGCGTTTAGCAGACTCAAGATACATCAGATTTTTGTGATCAGTCAAGACCACCACACGATGCTTAGCACCCTCGAGCCAATGACGCCACTCCTCAAATGCCCATTTCATGGCCAACAACTCCCGATTGCCCACATCATAATTTCGCTCGGCAGGCGAAAACTTCCTAGAGAAAAAGGCACAAGGTTTCATAACAGAGCAACCAGGGCCTCTCTGCGACAAAACGGCCCCTGCTCCAATCTCTGAAGCATCCACCTCAACCTGAAAGGGAAGTGAGACATCGGGCTGGCACAAAACAGGCGCCGAAGTAAACCGGTGTTTCAACTCCTGGAAAGCCTCCACGGCAGCAGGAGCCCAGTTAGCTACATCGGAGCCCTTCTTGGTCATATCCGTCAAAGGTTTCACAATGCTAGAAAAATTAGCGATAAAACGACGGTAGAAGTTAGCGAAACCCAAGAACTTCTGAAGACTCTTAACTGACGAGGGCTGAGTCCAATCAAGAATAGCTCGGACCTTGACTGGGTCCATCTCCACAGCAGAAGGGGAAAAAATGAACCCCAAAAAGGGAACCTTCTGTACACCAAAGAGACATTTTGAGCCCTTGACAAATAACGAATTTTCACGCAAAATTTTAAAGACCAACCTGACCTGCTCCACATGCGAATCCCAATTCTCAGAAAAAACCAAAATATCATCCAGATAAACAATCAAAAATTTATCCAGATACTTCCGGAAAATGTCATGCATAAAGGACTGAAAAACTGAAGGCGCGTTGGAGAGCCCAAAAGGCATCACCAAGTACTCAAAATGACCTTCGGGCGTATTGAATGCGGTTTTCCATTCATCACCTTGCTTAATGCGCACAAGGTTGTACGCACCACGAAGGTCTATCTTGGTGAACCACTTGGCACCTTTAATCCGGGCAAACAAGTCAGACAACAGTGGTAAAGGATACTGAAATTTGACAGTGATCTTATTTAAAAGCCGATAATCAATACAAGGCCTCAAAGATCCGTCCTTTTTTGCCACAAAAAAGAATCCCGCACCAAGAGGGGAAGAAGACGGACGAATATGTCCTTTCTCCAGAGACTCCTTGATATATGAACGCATAGCGGTATGTTCAGGTACCGACAGATTAAACAGTCTTCCCTTAGGAAATTTACTGCCTGGGATCAAATCTATAGCACAGTCACAGTCCCTATGAGGAGGCAGTGCACTGGACTCAGACTCACTGAAGACATCCTGATAATCAGACAAATACTCAGGAACTTCCGAAGGCGTAGAAGAAGCAATAGACACAGGCAGGGAATCCCCATGAATACCACGACAGCCCCAACTTGAGACTGACATAGCCTTCCAGTCCAGGACTGGATTATGGGTCTGTAACCATGGCAGCCCCAAAACAACCAAATCATGCATTTTATGTAAAACCAGGAAACGTATCACCTCGCGGTGTTCAGGAGTCATGCACATGGTAACCTGTGTCCAATACTGCGGTTTATTTGCTGCCAATGGCGTAGCATCAATACCCCTAAGAGGAATAGGATTTACTAATGGTTCAAGAGTAAAACCACAGCGCTTAGCAAATGACAGATCCATAAGACTCAGGGCAGCACCCGAATCTACAAACGCCATGGCAGGATAAGACGACAGTGAGCAAATCAAAGTTACAGACAGAATAAATTTAGGTTGCAAATTACCAACGGTGACAGGACTAACAACCTTAGCTATACGTTTAGAGCATGCTGAGATAACATGTGTGGAATCACCACAGTAGTAGCACAAGCCATTCCGGCGTCTATGAATTTTCCGCTCATTTCTAGTCAGGATTCTATCACATTGCATTAAATCAGGTGTCTGTTCAGACAACACCATGAGGGAATTTGCGGTTTTTCTATCACATTGCACCGAATTAGGTGTCTGTTCAGACAACACCATGAGGGAATTTGCGGTTTTGCGCTCCCGCAACCGCCGGTCAATTTGAATAGCCAGTGCCATAGTATCATTCAGACCTGTGGGAATGGGAAAACCCACCATAACATTCTTAATGGCTTCAGAAAGGCCATTTCTAAAATTAGCGGCCAGTGCACACTCGTTCCAATGTGTCAGCACGGACCATTTCCGAAATTTTTGGCAATACACTTCAGCCTCGTCCTGCCCCTGAGACATAGCCAGCAAGGCCTTTTCTGCCTGAATCTCAAGATTGGGTTCCTCATAAAGTAAACCGAGCGCCAGAAAAAACGCATCAATATCAGCCAATGCCGGATCTCCTGGCGCCAGCGAAAAAGCCCAATCCTGAGGGTCGCCCCGTAAGAACGAAATAACAATTTTTACTTGCTGAGCAGAGTCTCCAGATGAACAGGGTCTCAGGGACAAAAACAATTTACAATTATTCATGAAATTCCTAAACTTAAACCTGTCTCCGGAAAACAGTTCAGGAATCGGTATTTTAGGTTCTGACCTAGGATTTCTGATAACATAGTCTTGTATGCCCTGCACACGAGTAGCCAGCTGGTCCACACTTGTAATCAAGGTCTGGACATTCATGTCTGCAGCAAGCATAGCCACTCTGAGGTAAAGGGGAAGAAGAAAAAAAAAACTCAGAATCTTCTTTCTTATAATCCCTGTTCTGCAATGCATTAAACATTTAATACTGGCCTGGCAAACTGTTATGACCCCAATGGCGAGGGTCTCAGAGGAACGTGGAAGTCTGCAGAATACAAAAATCCAGCTCATAGGGCAGTGGTAACTGGGTTGACCATATATCTACTCCTAACGCCAACACTAGCAGTAGCCGGGGATCATTCCTACGTTGATTCTAGATGACACGCGCCAGCCGGAGAATCTAGCTACCCCTAGTAGAGGAAAACAAAGACCTTTCTTGCCTCCAGAGAAGGGGACCCCAAAGCTGGATAGAAGCCCCCCACAAATAATAACGGTGAGGTAAGAGGAAATGACAAACACAGAAATGAACCAGGTTTAGCACAGAGAGGCCCGCTTACTGATAGCAGAATAAAGAAAGGTAACTTATATGGTCAACAAAAACCCTATCAAAATCCACACTGGAAATTCAAGAACCCCCGAACCGTCTAACGGTCCGGGGGGAGAACACCAGCCCCCTAGAGCTTCCAGCAAAGGTCAGGATATAGTTTAGGAACAAGCTGGACAAAAATACAAAACCAAAACAAATAGCAAAAAGCAAAAGGCAGACTTAGCTGATATAACTGGAACCAGGATCAGTAGACAAGAGCACAGCAGACTAGCTCTGATAACTACGTTGCCAGGCATAGAACTGAAGGTCAAGGGAGCTTATATAGCAACACCCCTAACTAACGACCCAGGTGCGGATAAAAGGAATGACAGAAAAACCAGAGTCAAAAAACTAGTAACCACTAGAGGGAGCAAAAAGCAAATTCACAACAGTAGACATAGCATCAAGTATCAGGAATAATTTTTGGGGGATCTTTATCCTGATTATTTGTTTTAAGCAATCCAGAGAGCACACTTTTCTGCTCCATTTGCTTGTTGGCACTGCAGAATACAGCCAGATCCTTTCCATATTACAGAGGTAAAAATCCAGCTATTTTAAACTGGGGTTTGTCCGTCACACGGATCACATATCAGTGCACTCAAAATTGTGCCATTTCACGGCTATATTTAGGTTTTTTTGCAGTGTTTTACCCAAGTTATTGACACCAGTTTGCTGAAAAAACATAGTTACCAACAGGCCAGATATTTCTGGATCCATTTACTATGAAGTGTATTCATTTATATCTTTATGTATATTTTATTTTTTGCTAGTATATTTGTTCTGATGAAGGTCCGGATGTGGACCAAAAACGTTCGACTTGCCTTTATGGATGCACATCAATAAACCTTTTGCATATGATAATTATTCATCTAGAGTGAAAGTTTTTTCGGATTTAGGTATTGCACCCAGTTCAGACGATGGTCCGCAGAGGTAAGGTGGAATGATCCAGAGCTCAAGAGTCACTTTTTAGCAGGTTTGAGTGAAAGAGTTAAAGATTTGCTCATTGCATATCCTGCACCTGATACTTTGGAAACTGCTATGCAGTTAGCTATCCGTGTGGATAGAAGATTGAGAGACAGACAGAATGAAGACAAGGCTCTTATAATGCTGAACCCCATCTCTCAGGATAGCCCCGTCGACAGCGGGGAACCAATGCAACTTGGGGTGATGTCCTCTCATTCACAAGAGAGAGAGAAGAGGTTTTCTGAAGGGCTATGCTTGTATTGTGGTAAGGCTGACCATTTTATTAAGCAATGTGAGGTTCACATAAGGAAAGAAAAAAAAGGTCAGTAGGAGTAACATTCCAGTTCGTATTGCGTTTTTACGATCCGCAGGAGTTTTTTTTTCTGGTAATACCATATATCATGGTCAGTCCTTTGAATTTCAGATAATGGTGGATTGTGGTTCTGCACGTAATTTGATTGATCAACAATTCCTAGACAAATATAAGTTTGATTCTGAACCATTGTCATCTCCTATTCCTGTTGTGGCTATTGATAACACTCCTCATGGGTGTATTTCTCGAAAGGTTATCGGGTTCCCCCTTACTATGAATATGGAACATCAGGAGTGTATAGAATTGTTTGTCCTTGCCAAATTACCTTGCCCAGTCATCCTGGGTTTACCCTGGTAAAAAATGCACAATCCTTTGCTGGACTGGTCGTCTAGTACTATAAAGTCCTGGGGTCAGGGGTGTTATGGTAATTGTTGTAATGTTCACATTGCTGCTGTTGTGAAGAAGGAGCTACCTGAAACCATTCAGGATTTCTGGAGGGTTTTTTCAGATGTTCAGTCGCAAGCTCTACCACTCCATAGAGATTACGACTGCGCTATTGAGTTCGTCCCAGGTGCCACACTTCCTAAGAGACATTTATTTAATCTGACCATTCCCGAGAGGGAGGCCTTAAAGGAACACCTACAGTCTAGTTTAGCTGCAGGTCATATAAGACCCTCTAAGGGTACCGTCTCACATAACGATTTACCAACGATCACGACCAGCGATACGACCTGGCCGTGATCGTTGGTAAGTGGTTGTGTGGTCGCTGGGGAGCTGTCACACAGACAGCTCTCCAGCGACCAACGATGCCGAACTCCCCGGGTAACCAGGGTAAACATCGGGTTACTAAGCGCAGGGCCGCGCTTAGTAACCCGATGTTTACCGTGGTTACCAGCGTAAAAGTTAAAAAAAACAAACAGTACATACTCACATTCCGGTGTCTGTCCCCCGGCGTTCTGCTTCTCTGCACTGTCTGCGCCAGCCGGAAAGCACAGCGGTGACGTCACCGCGTCACCGCTGTGCTCGCTTTCCGGCTGGCCGGCGCTCACAGTGCAGAGAAGCAGAACGCCGGGGGACAGACACCGGAATGTAAGTATGTACTGTTTTTTTTTTTTTACTTTTACGCTGGTAACCACGGTAAACATCGGGTTACTAAGCGCGGCCCTGCGCTTAGTAACTCGATGTTTACCCTGGTTACAAGCGAACGCATCGCTGGATCGCTGTCACACACAATGATCCAGCGATGACAGCGGGAGATCCAGCGACGAAAGAAAGTTCCAAACGATCTGCTATGACATACGATTCTCAGCAGGGTCCCTGATCGCTGCTGCGTGTCAGACACAGCGATATCGTATGGATATCGCTGGAACGTCATGGATCGTACCGTCGTAGCGACAAAAGTGCCACTGTGAGACGGTACCCTAAGTCCCCTGTGGCTGTAGGATTCTATTTTGTCAAAAAGAAGGATGGGGGCCTTAGGCCGTGTCTGGATTTTCAGGAGATTAATAAGATCACTGTGCGCAATCTTTACCCGTTGCTGCTGATTCCGGATTTGTTTAACCAACTAACCGGAGCAAAGTGGTTCTCTAAGACTGACCTTCATGGGTCATATAATTTGCTGCTGGTGAAGGAGGGCGATGAATGGAAGACAGCCTTTAATACCCCAGAAGGTAATTTTGAGTGTCTGGTGATGCCTTTTGGCCTTAGTAATGCGACTGCATTTTTTCAAAATTTCATTAATGACATTCTGAGGTCGTTGATCGGTAGGAGTGTTATGGTTTATTTGGATGACATTTTGATCTATTCGCCTGATCTGGAGAGTCCGCGAAGTTCTACAGATTTTGAGTGAAAACTCACTCTTTGCTAAATTGGAGAAGTGCGAGTTTGCAGTACGGAAAATGAGTTTTTTGGGGTATCTTGTCTCCAGTGATGGGTTTGAAATGGACCAGTAAAGGTTCAGGCAGTGCTGGAGTGGCCTAGGCCTGAATGTTTGAAGTCGGTTCAGAGATTTTTAGGGTTTGCTAATTATTACAGAAAATTCATAAAGAATTTTTCTGTAATCACTAAACCTATAACTGATCTCACCAAGAAGAGTTCCAATACTGTCCAATGGTCCTCTGAGGCTGTTAAGGCTTTTGAGCATCTCAAGGAGAGGTTTAGCTCTGCTCCTGTTTTGATCCAGAGAGATGAGACCAAGCCATTTCTGATAGAGGTTGATGCCTCTTCAGTAGGGGTGGGGGCAGTTCTGTCCCAAGAGGGAGAGGATGGAGTGCATCCCTGTGCATTCTTTTCTAAAAAATTTTCGGAGACTGAGCTCAACTATGATGTTGAGAACAGAGAGTTTCTGGCTATTAAACTCGCATTTGAGCATTGGTGACATTTTTTGGAGGGGGCTAGACATCCGATACAGGTTTTTACTGATCATAAGAATCTGATATATCTGAATGCTGCTAAACGTTTGAATAACCGTTAAGCTAGGTGGGCACTGTTTTTTGCCCGGTTTCATATCTCTGTAAACTTATATCCCTGGGATGAAGAATGTTAAAGCGGATGCTTTGCCTCGTAGTTTCTCTCCAGCAGTTAATTCTGAGATGGAGGAATGTAAATGTATTTTGCAGAGAGGGGTGGTGGTGGCAGCATTGGGTTCTTAGTTGGAGAGTAGCATCATAGAGGCCCAGAATGCTGCACCAACTAACACTCCGTATGGTAAATTATTTGTGCCTAGAGCCTTGCGGAGAGCTTTGTTTGCTGAATGTCATGAGTCTCGGTTGGCGGGTCATCCAGTGATTTCAGAAACTAGAAAGTCGATCGGTCGAAGTTTCTGGTGGCCAGGGTAGCAAAGATAAATCATCAGTGGGTGCGTCAGTGTACTGTGTGCACTAGGTCGAAGGACTCTCATACCCCGGCTGCAGGGTTGCTGTGCCCTTTGGAGGTTCCTAGTTCACTATGGTCACATCTTGCTATGGATTTTATCACCGATCTGCCGGTCTCTGCAGGTTTTTCTGTCATCCGGATTGTTGTGGACTGGTTTAGTAAGGTATGTCATCTGGTCCCGTTCAATAAACTACCCTGCACCAAGACTCTATCTAAGGCATTTGTGAAAGAGATTGTCAGGCTCCATGGGGTTCCCACGGACATTGTTTCCGATAGAGGACCACAGTTTGTGGCTCGCTTTTGGCGTGCTTTTTGTGACAGATTAAAGATTCACTTGTCATTTTGGTCAGGTTATCATCCAGAATCCAATGGACAGACCAAAAGGAAGAACCAGGACGTCAAGTAGTTTTTGAGATGTTTTGTAGCAGACAATCAGGAGATGTGGTCGGAATATCTACCACTAGCTGAGTTTGCTCTTAATAATCATACGTCTTCCTCGGCTGGGTGTTCTCCTTTTTTTTTGCTGTACAGGGAGGCATCCATCTTTCGGTCCATTTTCAAAGATTTGGGCAGCGGTGCCTGAGGAAGAGAGTTTTTCTGGAAATTTGGACAGGGTTCGGACCAATGTGCGCGATAATCTGAAAGAGGCAAATAGGAGGTCAAATAAATATTTTTACAAGAAAAGAAAGGAGGCGTTGTTTGCAGTTGGGGACATGGTCTGGTTGTCCTCTAGGAATCTGCTTTTGAAGATCCCTTCTAAAAAACTGGGGCTTAAGTTTGTAGGACCCTTCAAAGTGGTTCAGGTTGTCAACTCGGCAGCGGTGAGATTATACATCCCCTCGTCCTGACTCCTGAAGAATTAATTCAGATTTTCATATATCTTTACTGAAGAAAGTTGACACACCAGATAAGGAGGCGGTGCCGACTGTTCCTCCAGTTGATGAGGACTGTGAGTTTGAGATTTCACGCATTTTAGATTCCAGGTGGCACAGAGAAAGGTTGCAGTATCTCATGTCCTGGAAGGGTTTCGGTCCCAAGGATAATTCCTGGGTGAAAGCTGAAGACGTCTCGGCCTCAAGGCTGATTAAGGCTTTTCACAGGAGATTTCCGAATAAGGCTCGGCCAAGAGGATCTGGAGGATCCTCGTAAAAGGGGAGGTACTGTTAGAATCTGTTTTGTTTTTGACCATCCGCCATCTTGTTGCTGTTTTCTGGCTGCTTGTCTTTTTCCCCTGGTGCTGGGTTGTCTTAGGTCAGGTGATTGCCTCCCATTCCTTGCTGGACAACATTGTTAATCCGCTAGAGTTCTGGATAGGTGCTTTTATAGCTTTCTGTGTTTGATATTGTGCAGTTCTGGGATCTCTGGTTCTGCTATCTTTAGTTTCTGTTTTCAGTTGGTTTCTGCAGCCATCTCTGTGTTTTCAATTAGGAGGTGACCTGTTTTTATACCCAGTCCTTAGATCCTTCAGGGACCTCCTTCCCCCTATCTATAGGTCTTCGCTGAGATTAACCTAGGATCGTCGGTGGGTCTAATCGCAAGGAATGGGTCGCCCACTCCATCGTAGGGTATCAGCCTAGTCTCAGTGCAGCGTCAGTTTTCCCCTTCTATCCTAGTTTTGTGTTGCAGTTCCATAACAGCTTATTCCGCTGTTGTGCGTGCAAGCCAAACCCCTGACCATGGTGCATGCGAAGATACCTCTTGCCCTGAACCTGTCATTGCACACACTCATCGAGCACCATTAGCAAGCACATACTTATCCCATGGCAGCTTTCAGTTGTCCATACCCCAGTCCTTGGAGCGCAAGCGCAAGTATGCAGCCAACGCCTCACAGGCCACACTACTAAATTCACACATTTCACGACTGCTTGCACTCGAAATGTTGCCTTTTAGGCTCATGGAGACAGAAGCTTTCCGCAACCTGATGGCTGCAGCCTTCCCTCTGTACTTGGTCTCCAGTCACCACTATTTCTCCTGGTGCGCCATCCCCGCATTACACAAGCACGTGTCCCACAACATTAGCCGTGCCCTCAACAATGCAGTTACTAGAAAAGTCTACCTAACCACGGACACGTGGACAAGTGCTTGTGTGCAGGGATGGTACATCTCGCTGACGGCACAGTGGGTTAACATTGTGGAGGCCGGGACCCAGTCACACCTTGGGATGCAATACGTCCTCCTGACTCAGAGGATTGCGGGCCCTATGTCAATCAAGGTTGCACCCAGTCTACAGCTCCTGCACCTCCTTCTCTTCAGCCTCCATCTCCGAAATGACTATGCAGCGCCCCAGAGTCCTGGTCATTGCAGTACTGACGCTCCGCCGCTAAGGGGAGTGATGGTACGTCTGATGGCACTTAAGGAGTTCACCTGACCAGGTATCACAGTCACACATTACACTTCACATTCTGGCCACCAGGGGGAGCAAAGGGTTCTATGTATTAGGCCACTCCTCACAATCTGGTAAAACTGGGGGCTGGATAGGAAGTTAGTCAGAAGCTGACTGGGTTGGATCCAGGCAACATCCTGTGGCAGAGGGTGTTGCAGGGGAAGATTCAGGGGGGTCTCTGTCAGGGGTGGGATCCTGACAGTGGCCTAGCGAACAGAACGTTACGGAGCCGCGCCTGCACCCGTTGCGGCGGCATCCTAAGAAAGGAAACAAAGCGAGGTTTATTGTGGAGAAGTGAGAAACGAGATCGCAGCAAAAAGGAGATAAAGCCAGTAGGAGTCGTGCCATAAGATCGAGGCAACATCCTACTGAGGCGCGTAGCCGGTGGCCGGAACGCCGAGGAAGTATTAGGCTCCAAGCATTACTTCAAACAGCGGCAGGACAGTTAATTTTAGGTTGGCTGTCTCACCTAAATCACCTAAGCAGATATAGGGGGCAATTGTGGGAGAGGGGCGACGCTAGGGTCCCGGAAGAACTCCAGGCCTACCCGTCATACGGGTGCGTCCTATCCATATCATCTGGGGGACGGAGAAGCACATCAGAACAGATACGAGTTGTGAGAAAGAACATCAGAAACAGACACAACAGTTGTGAGGACTATCCCGTGGTGCTCAGCAGGGAGGTACTACAACACACAGGTGCTAGAAGGTAAGCACTGATTTCCACCTGCAAAGGAAACTCTGGATGTGCCTTCGGACCGGCCGGTCTCAGCCAGCCCTGTTAGCAGTACTCTAGATTGCGGATCCTGAAGCCTTCAGTAAAGAGGTAAAGAGACTGCAACCCTGTGTCCTCGTTATTCATCGCGCCTTGCACCACGCATCACCAATACATCTTTCCTTGGACGCCCCTTAGCAGGGTCACGGGCCGGGTCTAGCCACCGTGACAACCCCAGAACTGAGAGAGAGAGAGGCCCGGTACCGAGTACCCCGTGGCCCTGCGTCTGGGGGCACTCCAACTACATCAGTCACAAACTGGAACTACTGCAGCACTGCCTCAGCCAAGCGGCAACAGGCTTTGCTGAAGCTAATATGCTTAGGTAACAAACTGCACAATGCTGAAGAGTTGTGGACAGCTCTGAAAGAGCAGGCAGATCTGTGGCTGACACCGCTGAACCTACAGCCAGGTATGGTCATGTGTGAGAATGGCCGGAACCTGGTGGCGGCTCTGAGGCGAGGCGAGCTCATACACGTACCATGCCTGGCCCATGTGCTTAACCTCGTGGTTCAGCGGTTTCTCAAAACCTACCATGAGCTGCCGGATCTGCTTGTCAAAGTACGCTGCCTGTGTGCCCATTTTAGAAAGTCAGCTACAGCTTCCGCCGCCTTTGCCGTGCTTCAGGTGTGTGATGTCCCCACACATTGGAACACTACACTGCAGATATTGGAAAGGATTTGTGAGCAGAAAAGTGCAGTTTTTGACTACCAGCATCAACAAGGCCATCGGTATTCAGTTCAGACTCCACACATAAGACCTCAGGAGTGGACATGGATGTCAGACATATGTATCATCCTCCAAATCTTTGAGGACTCCACCAAGATGGTGAGCGGCGATGACGCCATAATTAGTATCACCATCCTGCTTCTCTGTGTTCTGAAATGCTCTCTGCTCACAATCAAAGGGGATGCATTGCAGATAGAGCACAATGACATGAAGCAAGGAGCCATACAGGTTGATTACACACAGCCCAGCCTCATCTCATCCCAATGTGGATTGGGTGACAACTTTCTATCTCTTATTCCTTAGGCAGACAGGTATACTAAAATGGGGTAGTACCAGAGGGCCCTTGTTGCGGAATTATTAAAAAAATTACCAGCTGAAAACTCTGACGTCACATGTCACAGTTCATTGGACAACAAAGGAGAACATGTGAGAGAGACACAACTCCAATCCAACAGAGAAGTGAAGAAAAAATTGGAGAAAATGCCAGTATCCGGGTTAAAAAGAATATTTTATTATTAACATATCATATTAAAAATTAATACAAAACACTACATGATAGTAAGACAGGATGATAGCTAAGATCCTTGGTGCCTGACACCCCATCATAGAATACAAATAAATTGGAAAGCGTTTACTATATAAAGTGCAAAAGGTTATTTGTTCAAGCCGCAGATTTGCAATCCCGATTTGAATCACGCGGCTACAGTTGCAGGAGCATAAAGCGTGGCTTTGACAGGGCTAGGAAGACTCCACGTAGGGACCTTTTATATACAACAAAAAATCGTAGTAGGAGGGAAAACAATGATACCATAAGATTTATCAATACTTCTAGAAGAGTACCTAACATCAGTAATCTCTTAGTTAAGAGTCATTACATTCCACCGATCAAAAATATATTTGGCACTTGGGGTCCTCTCCTAGGTTGCTTTCAATGTGGCCACTGTCTGGCCTGCGCAAATGTCCAGTGCAGCTCTGTTTTTTAATCATCTGATAGCCTTAAACAATTCAAGATTAGACAACACATTACTTGCCGCACAAGTAATGTTATCTACTATGCCACATGTGCTTTTCCTCGGATTTATATAGGCCTTACTTCTAGAGAGCTTAGAGTCAGAGTGAGGGAACATGTGAGGGACATTTGCGAGGCCAAGACGGTGGTCAATCCCTCTGGTCTGAAGACTATCCCACGCCACTTTAGGTCACACCATAATTGTGACGCGGGGTCTCTCAAAATCAGGGGAATTGAGAGCCTACATTTGGGGATTAGGGGAGGAAATAATAAGAAATTGCTAGCACAACGGGATGCCAATTGGATTGTGCGATTAGACACTATGGCACCAAAGGGGCTAAATGAAACATTAAGTTTTGCCTCATTTTTGTAAAGTCTAGCAATTTTCCTCCTGAATATGGTTGTTTATCCCAATTAACATCTTATTGCACTCCATTGATCACATTTGGATCTATGTATTTGTTTTGTTATGTATGTTATTCTTTTAATTATTTTGGTATTTATTATCTTTACAGTTTTAAATTTTCTGTGACAAGGACCGGATTGTATCCATATATACTTATACACATCTTCGGCCATGTCGGATGTCATCGTGGCGGAATCCACGATACTGACTTCTAATTTAACTTTGGGCAAGGACTGGAATACTCCATATACTGTACACCATTTGTGTAATTGCATGTTGTTTTTTATATTTACTATGCACAATAATTCGTTTTGGGATCGATATGAAATTGATTGTAATCGCATCCCATCAATTGGAGGATATATGCTGGGTATGAATGAGCACCTTGTATAGAAGTTTTGTACGGCAGTGCGCATGCGAGCTGTTGCCCCATTGGCTCCTCACCTGTCGCGGCGTCTCTATAGCGTTCCACTCATGGTCGGTGAATCCTGGTTCCCACGCATGCGCGGTTGCCCTTGACGCCGGTGGCGGGTGTGGGACCTGCGGGTCTCAGTGCGCATGCGCCACACACGCAGACATGACTGGCTGATTCACGTCATGTGACCGTTTTTTCTGAGAATCACCAATGAGATATAAAGGTCCTTGCTTGTAACAACAGCTATCCCCTTGAGAAAGCTACAAAATCAAGAAGCGAAACGTATGTTGGGGGCTCTGTCTGATCCACTTTCGGTGCCATCTACCCCATCTGATATTCACTGGTAAGCGCTGTGTGAGATATATTTATTGGAGACCACTTGGACCTATTACCTTTGCACTTTATATAGTAAACGCTTTCCAATTTATTTGCATTTTATGATGGGGTGCCTGGCACCGATGATCTTAGCTATCATCCTGTCTTACTATCATGTAGTGTTTTTGTATTAATTTTTAATATGCGTCAGGACTCTGGATTCCCTGTTTCATTTGTGGTACTTTTTGCCCTCTTCCAAGATGGCGTCTGCTGCCTCACTTCTGTTCATGTGATCCACCTTCCCTGTCTTTATAACCGTGGTTCACATGCAACTCCTTGCTTGTGTATTCTGCTACAATTCCTGGTTTGTGCTATTGTAGCGCCCCCACTGCCGCAGGGCCGAGGGGTACCCAGTACCGGGCCTCTGAGTCTCTGCTCTGGGGTTGTCACGGCGGCTAGGCCCCGGTCCGTGACCCTGCTGTGGGGCGCACAGTGAATAATAGGTGTGGATGATGGTGGTGCGGTGCAGTAAATAACGAGGACACCAGGTTGCAGTCTCTTTACCTCTTTACTGAAGATCTCTGGGTCCTCAGTCCGGAACACGGTTCACCAGGCTGCGCAAGTCCGGCCGGTCCAATGGCACCTCCAGAGTTCTCTTCACAGGTGGAAATCGGTGCCTTCCTTCTAGCGCTATGTGTTGTGGTCCTTTCCTGCTGTGCTTACGGAAAGTCCCCCACAACTGTTGTGTCTGTTTCTTAAGTTCCCTCACAACTCGATTAGATGATGTTCTGCTAATCCTCCGTCCCTCCCTGGTGTTCTGGTTGGGACGGCACCCGTTTGACGGGTAGGCTCGGAGCTCTTCCGGGACCCTAGAGTCGCCCCTCTCCACAAGTTGCCCCCCAAGACTGCATAGGTGATATGTGTTAGACAGCCCGCCTTAAACTGACTGTCCTGCCGCTGTTTGGAGTATTGCTTGAAGCTGAATGTTATTCTACTCCCTCGGCGTTCCAGCCACCGGTAGTGCGCCTCAGTAGGATGTTGCTCCGGTCTTACAGCAGGACTCCTACTGGTGTTTCTCCTTTGCGTGATCTCGTTTCTCACTCAGCACAATCTATCTCTCTTCTAGTCCTTTCTTGGGCACCGCCGCTACCCGGAGCAGGCACGGTCCCGTTACGTTCGTTCTTGTTGCCAAGCCTCTGTCAGGATCCCACCCCTGACAGAGACCCTACTGTATCTTCCCCCACAACACCCTCTGCCACAAGGTGTTGCCTGGTTCCAACCCAGTCAGCTTTCTGATCTAACTTCCTGCCTGACCCCCAGTTTACCCACTATGGTGGGGAGTGGCCTAATGAATAGCACCCTTAGCTCCCCCCGGAGGCCCAGCTGTGAAATGTATTGGTGTCTGTGATACCTGATCAGATGAACTCCTTCAGTGCCATCAGACGCACCGTAGCTCCCCGTAGTGGCGGAGCCACAGTACTGCAACGACCAGGACTCTGGGGCGCTGCACTCCCCCCTGGTTAAACACAGTACTCCGGGACTGGGAAGAAAACAACAATACAAGTTAGCAAAAAGACATACAGTTTGGTTGAGTGCAATAACAATAAGTATACTTGAACAGGCTTCCCTTTATGGGAGGTGAGGACACTTGAACGTTACAAACATGGTTAAATATCATAGCAACATGCTATAAATGACTCTTCTTACCCAACCGGGTATTCTACTAAGTGCAAAATTGTTGAACAATAATTTAACATTGCCTTTAAGGACATACACTCTAAATCCACTAAAGACCTTCCTATAATCACATTATAAGGTAATTTAACTTTTTCATTCTCCTTCTTTAAATCTGCAGGACCGCCTGTCCTATCGGCACCAGACCTTCTGCCTCTCCTTTCGGTTACAGGACCGCCCCGTTCAGCCAGGGCCTACTGCCTTTTCAACTACTATACACAGTATAGAACATAACATTACTTTCAGTTTAAGAGCACTGAGCCATCTCTACATGACTCCTATGAGGACTCAGGGTTTACCTTCTATCCTAACTATCTATCAGCACTATCAAAACATTTTCTATTGAACATTAAGCCTTCTCATTATCTTTCTTTCTATCATGCATGCTGGACACCACGTCTATCCCTACGGGCCCACTGCATCCTTCTTCTATCTTTCACTTTTTCTTCTCAGAGAACATCATCAGTATTTCTTCACAATTTTAACTAGTCAAATACATATAACTTACTCATGTAAACATTATCATCACTTTCTTTGGTCAAGACATTATTGCTTCCTATCTTAAAGCAATATCACGGTTTAAGCGCAACAAATGAACATCCCCTTTAAGAGGGGACCAAGTCTCTATGAGGTAGCACGCCTTCTCAAGCTACCAGTCCATACTCAGCAAAGGTTCCAGTGTGGTATCTTCACAAAGAGTCCTTCTTTAAGTAAAACCAGTAGGGAGCGCCTTTAATAAGGTGCAAACTATGTACAAGAAGTTCGGATCATGCACTGTTCATGATTTCAGCAGTTCTTTTCAACTAGAAACTTGTGCAAACACTTTGGAAAAATCAAACAAAAGCAAAACAATAGGGATCCCAGGTCCACAGAAGGATCCCCTTAAGAGTTAACCCTGGACGGGTTCAGCGAAAATCAGGAAACAATAACTATTTACATACAATGCAGTATCTTTCTTACTGGAACCATGCAGGCGGCAGCACCGGTGGAGGCAACCCCGCAGGATACTGCGCACCACCTGGTACTGCATAAGGGGGAGTGTTGTCCCATCTGGGGGTCTGCGTACCCACCGTCTTCCGCTCTGGCACAGCAGGAACACTGGTCACCTGGGGAAGCGCCTCCTTGGCCACCACAGCAGTGGCGGTAGTAATACTGCAGGTCGTGGTCTTCACAAGTGTACAAGTGGGAGTGACCACGGTGGTCTGGGTGGTGGTCATGGGCCAACCACAAGGCAGCACCTTGGCCACAGGGGACAGTTTTGCTGGCACCTTGGTCGGGGATTCCGTCGGCTTCCTCTTGTAAACGTTTAAAGCAAACCACCCCTTGTCACCAAGGTGCCTGGTGTAGGTAACGCTGTCCCCCGGGTAGAGGTCCCGGTCAGGGTGGCCCTCTCTAAGATGAGACTCGACATCCCGGCGGTTGACAAAGATCTCTGCGTATAATCCCGGCTCTTTAATGAAGCCCCAGCCTCCACGGAGCTTAAAGTCAACTACAATGCCCTGCCTGCGCGGGGCCTGGTGAGTGGTGGGGTCCTTGCGGGCCCGGTCCTTGACCGCCAAGTCTTTTTGACGGTGGGCCTCCCACCCGGCCTGGTGTGTTTTCTCCTCCTCTTTCCACTGTTGGTCTAGCTGGACCCGGTATTCCTCCCAGCTTAGGGCCTGTACCATCTCCCCCTCTTGGGTCTCCACCCCGGCGAACCCCATAAGATTGGATCCGGGGTTCACCCAGCGGCACACGGTGCGCTCCGCGTGGACCTCACACAGCAAGGGAGTAGGGGTGATTGGGGCTCGCATACGATGTTCCATGCCCGTGGCTTCCTCCCATGGTAGCAGGCGCTGGAGTCTATGGGTTCCCGGGAGAGGTGGTGCTGCTACGGGACCCACCAGCAAACCCTCGGCCAGCGGGACGGGGTCGGCGGACTCACCAGCCGATGCAGGTTCCTCCTCCGCGGCGGGTTCTTCCGGCGGTGTTGGCGAGGATCCCAGCGGTTGCTCCGGTAACGGTGCAGAATCCGACGCCTGAGGACCTTCTTCCGGCGCTGCCTGGTGCGGAGCCTGGGCCTTCATGTTCAGTTGGAGGAGTTGGTCGATCAGGCTCTCCATCTCGACCCGCAGAAGTTCAGTGCTGTCCATGGAGGGTTGGCTGCGATGCTCATCCGGGTAGCTGGGGGAGACTTCTGCTTCAACCCCGCTTTCGGGTTCGGAGCTGCTGGCCATGGCGTCCTCCACGTGGGTCGCTCCCTGGTCTTTTTCCCGCTCTCTCCTTCGTGGGCGGTGTCGTTTTCTCGGTCTCCGCCCTCCATTGAGGATCAGGAGGCAGATCTCTGCTGCTGACGGACACGTCCTCACGGTGCAGAAATATTTAGACTGGGTGGCCATTATCCTTCGCGCTCACCAGCTTGTCCATGCCCACTCCACGCCCCTCTTCTCTTCCTGCACTCTCCTCAGCGCTGTAATGGCGGCGGATTTTGGCGGCAAATGGCGCAGCACAGTCCTTGCAATAAAGTACAGTCCAAGCACAGTAAATCACAGTCCCAAGGCACACATGACCTGATTCTTCAGGCTTAAGTAGATCCTGTTCGTGACGCCAAGTTGTAGCGCCCCCACTGCCGCAGGGCCGAGGGGTACCCGGTACCGGGCCTCTGAGTCTCTGCTCTGGGGTTGTCACGGCGGCTAGGCCCCGGTCCGTGACCCTGCCGTGGGGCGCACAGTGAATAATAGGTGTGGATGATGGTGGTGCGGTGCAGTAAATAACGAGGACACCAGGTTGCAGTCTCTTTACCTCTTTACTGAAGATCTCTGGGTCCTCAGTCCGGAACACGGTTCACCAGGCTGCGCAAGTCCGGCCGGTCCAATGGCACCTCCAGAGTTCTCTTCACAGGTGGAAATCGGTGCCTTCCTTCTAGCGCTATGTGTTGTGGTCCTTCCCTGCTGTGCTTACGGAAAGTCCCCCACAACTGTTGTGTCTGTTTCTTAAGTTCCCTCACAACTCGATTAGATGATGTTCTGCTAATCCTCCGTCCCTCCCTGGTGTTCTGGTTGGGACGGCACCCGTTTGACGGGTAGGCTCGGAGCTCTTCCGGGACCCTAGAGTCGCCCCTCTCCACAAGTTGCCCCCCAAGACTGCATAGGTGATATGTGTTAGACAGCCCGCCTTAAACTGACTGTCCTGCCGCTGTTTGGAGTATTGCTTGAAGCTGAATGTTATTCTACTCCCTCGGCGTTCCGGCCACCGGTAGTGCGCCTCAGTAGGATGTTGCTCCGGTCTTACAGCACGACTCCTACTGGTGTTTTTCCTTTGCGTGATCTCGTTTCTCACTCAGCACAATCTATTTCTCTTCTAGTCCTTTCTTGGGCACCGCCGCTACCCGGAGCAGGCACGGTCCCGTTACGTTCGTTCTTGTTGCCAAGCCTCTGTCAGGATCCCACCCCTGACAGAGACCCTACTGTATCTTCCCCCACAACACCCTCTGCCACAAGGTGTTGCCTGGTTCCAACCCAGTCAGCTTTCTGATCTAACTTTCTGCCTGACCCCCAGTTTACCCACTATGGTGGGGAGTGGCCTAATGAATAGCACCCTTAGCTCCCCCCGGAGGCCCAGCTGTGAAATGTATTGGTGTCTGTGATACCTGATCAGATGAACTCCTTCAGTGCCATCAGACGCACCGTAGCTCCCCGTAGTGGCGGAGCCACAGTACTGCAACGACCAGGACTCTGGGGCGCTGCACTATAAGGGTGTATTTCAACGGTCAGGAAACGCTGTGTGTTTGACGCTGGTAACAACAGCTATCCCCTTGAGAAAGCTACAAAATCAAGAAGCGAAACATACATTGGGGGCTCTGTCTGATCCACTTTCGGTGCCATATACCCCATCTGATATTCACTGGTAAGCGCTGTGTGAGATATATTTATTGGAGATCACTTTGGCGTATTACCTTTGTACTTTATATAGTAAACGCTTTTCAATTTATTTGCATTTTATGATGGGGTGCCTGGCAAACGCTGCATGTTTGACGCTGTTTAGAGCCACAGCGTCAAACACACAGCGTCCAGATGTTACAGCATAGTGGAGGGGATTTCATGAAATCCCGTCTCCACTATGCGTTAAAACACGCATGCGACAGACCCGCGTAAACGGATATGCGGTGCGTCTTTTCAGAACACAGCATGTCTGTTTACAATGAGGCGACGCTCCGTCGCCGCTCCATAAATTTCCCATACATAATCATTAGATGCGGTAAAATTGCATCTAATGATTAGTCACATGCGTAGTAACTGTTATGATACCAGTGGCTTAGGATCACAAATCTAACCAGCTAAGTGAGAGATAATAGGACGAGCTCTGGGGATGTGGTAACTGGACTGACCGCAAAACCTGATCCTAACCAAACACACTAAAGAAAGCCGTGGAACGTATCCTGAAATCCTAGATGTCTCTTCACGGCCTGAGAAACTGACTACCCCTAAAGAGAAAGTACAGACCTCACTTGCCTCAGAGAAATAACCCCAAAGATATAGAAGCCCCCACAAATAATAACGGTGAGTTAAGAGGAAAAGACAAATGCAGAGATGAAACAGATTAAGCAAATGAGGCCCGCTAACGCTAGATAGCAGAAAATAGCAAGGGATCTGTGCGGTCAGTAAAAAACCCTCTGCAAAAATATCCACGCAGAGAATGCGAGAACCCCCACACCAACTAACGATGTGGGGGGAGCAACTCAGCACCCCAGAGCACCAGCAAGCAGGGAAATCACATATTAGAAAGCTGGAATAAACAAATCATATACTAGGACACATCTTGAACACAGATGAGCAAAAATAAGCAAACAAAACTTAGCTTCTCTTGGAGAGACTGATAACGGATGTAGACAGGAGCAATCAGAATAGCACTGAATACAACGACAGCAGGCATGAACTGAGAGTCCAAGTGAGCTTAAATAGAAAACCAGACCACAGATAACGAGACAGCTGAAGCCAGTCACAAACCTGCAGAAAGACAGCACTCACACAGTACCACTTGTGACCACAAGAGGGAGCCCAGAAATAGAGTTCACAACAAGTAACTGCGTAAAGGCAGCTTACTACGCATGTCTCCTAATTTAAATAAGCTCTTACCTGTCCCGCCGCCGGAAGTCCCGCGTCCACTGCAGTTCTCGCGGTAAGCTAAGTTCTCGCAATAACTTGGCTTACCACGAGAACTGCCGTGCACGTGACCGGGGTTTATCTCCAGTCACTAGTCTGGTTCTCACGGTCAGCTGATCAGCTGATTGTAAGAACGCTGCAGTGTAGGTGATCACTGGAGAGTTATCCCCAGCGATCATCTACAAGCTCTGCTATGTCTGGATGTCAGGTATCCAGATGTACTGGACTCGTCGTGGGACACTCGTTATTAAGGACTACGTCGGACTCAGGGAATATACTGTTGGTTTATTATTTTTCTTTTTTTCCATGAGACGAGGGCATCGGAGAGAGAAAGAGAGAGAGAGAGACTTTTCCCTGGGTTGGAAAATGCTTCCAGGCATGCTCAGATGTATAAATTGCATCCGTCACTGGATTCCTGCGTTTCACAGTGTGCGCAGGATCCAGTGTCTATAGGCTCCCATTCTGGGCAATGACGTATGCCGCAGGAGGCGTCGGGGAACGTTTTTCCACTGCAGACAAAAAACGTTCCTTTGAACGTTTTTCCAAATGACGGTCCGTCAAATTCCGCAGGATCCAGTGCACGACGGACGAAACGTGTGGCCATCCGTTGCGATACGCTGCTAATACAAGTCTATGAGAAAATGCAGGATCCGGCAAATTTTTCTGCAGATTCCTGTTTTCTCAAAAAACGACATATCTCGACGGGGCTACAAAGACGGAAGTGTGAAAGAGGCCTTAATGTCACCTTACAAAGGTAACATTAGCCCATCATTACCCCATATCCCAGCACTACTCGGGAGTGGGACGAAAGAGGCTAAGCGCCGGAATTGGTGCATCTTACAGATGCGCCATTTCTGGGGCGGCTGGGGGCTGGTATTTGTAGCCGGGCTATGAATATCAGCCCGCAGCTGTCTCCATAGCGTTTCTGGCTATAAATTATAGGGGGACACCACGTCATTTTTTTTGGGGGGGTCCCCTTATTTTTATAGGCAGTAAAGGCTAAATATACCTCCAAAAAACAGAAAAAAGAAACCGCACTACCAGCAGGTTCTATCACCTGAGCTATCTGCGTGTGACTCTGATACTAAGAAGCAAAAAACGGATGGCCAGTGCTCACGCTTGAAATGAGTCCAAAACACCGCTGCAAATGAGTAGAAGAAAAAGCGGGCACTCACCATCCAGGTAAAATCCAAACTTTATTCTGACAACATGTCAAATGCAGGACAGGCAGGGAAAAACGGGCTTTCACAGGACGATGGCCGTTTCGCGCAAATGTGCTTCCATGGGTCTTGGCGCGAAACGGCCGTCGTCTTGTGGAAGCCCGTTTTTCCCTGCTTGTCCTGCATTTGACATGTTGTCAGAATAAAGTTTGGATTTTACCTGGATGGTGAGTGCCCGCTTTTTCTTCTACTCATTTGCAAAGGCTAAATATACAGCTGCGGGCTGATATTCATAGCCTGGGAAGATCCATGGGTATTAACCCCTTACCAAGCTACTAACATCAGTCCCCCAGTCATTGGCTTTCCCTCTCTGGTGCAGAAAATTGCGCAGGAGCCCACGCCATTTTTTTTTCACATTTTTTAAAATTAAACAGATATTGCTTTTAAGGCCTTGGTCATACTTGTGAGAAACTCACATGAATCTCTCGCTGTTGTGAACTCTGTTTTCAGGCTCCCTCTTGTGGTCACAGGTGGTATTGTGTGACTTTTGTTTTGGGCTCCCCCTGGTGGCTTTGTTTGTTATCCTGCGGGTCTGTGGCTGATCAGCTGCCTCGTTATTCACTTGGGAGTTTCCTATTTAGCTCTGTTTCACTTCCACTTGTTGCCGGCTGTCAGTGTACTCAGTGCTATTCTGATTACTCCTGATTATCTTCGGTTTCAGTCTCTTCAGGAGAAGCTAAGTTCTGTTTAATTATTTTTTGCTCATCAGTCTGCAATATGATTTCTGTGTATGATGAGTTTAGTCCAGCTTGCTAATATGTGATTTCTTCTGCTGGTTTGCTCTGGGGTACAGAGTTGCTTCCCCCGCACCGTTAGTTGGTGCGGGGGCTCGAGCGATCTCTGCATGGATATTTTGAATAGGGTTTTTAATTGACCGCACAGTTCCCTTTCTATTTTCTGCTTTCTAGTGTTAGCGGGCCTCATTTGCTAAATCTAATTTCATCTCTGCGTTTGTGCTTTCCCCTTAACTCACCGTTAATATTTGTGGGGGGCTATTCTATATCTTTGGGGTCATTTCACTGAGGCAAGTGAGGACTTTCGTTCCCTCTAGGAATAGTCAGTTTCTCAGGCCGTGAAGAGACGTCTAGGATTTTCAGGTAACGTTCCACGGCTGCCTATAGTTGTTTGCAGATAGGATCAGGTTGTGGTCAATTCCGTTACCACCTTCCCAGAGTTTGTAGTCGGTTTAGTTACTTGCTAGTCCTACTTGCGATCCTTGCCCCTAGGATCATAACACTCGCCTCAATACACGACACTGCCGCCGGCACTCAGACCGAAGCATTCAGCTGCATAGAAATACATGTGGAGCGCCCCCGATACTTGGTACCGGGCCTCTCTGTCTCGGTCCTGGGGTTGTCACGGTGGCTAGACCCGGTCCGTGACCCTGCTAAGGGGCGTCCAGTGAAAGGTGTGATGGTGGTGCGTGGTGCAAGGCGCAATGAATAACGAGGACACAGGGTTGCAGTTTCTTTACCTTTTTACTGAAGGCTTCAGGATCCTCAATCCAGAGCACTGCTAACAGGGCTGGCTGAGACCGGCCGGTCCGAAGGCACATCCAGTGTTCCCTTTTGCAGGTGGAAATCAGGGCCTACCTTCTAGCACCTGTGTGTTGTAGTACCTCCCTGCTGAGCACCACGGGATAGTCCTCACAACTGTTGTGTCTGTTTCTGATGTTCTCTCTCTCCGTCCCCCAGATGATATGGCTAGGACGCACTCATATGACGGGGTAGGCCTGGAGTTATTCTGGGACCCTAGAGATGCCCCTCTCCCACAATTGCCTCCTTTGTCTTCGTTAGGTGATTTAGGTGAGACAGCCAACCTATAGTTAACTGTCCTGCCGCTGTTTGAAGTAATACGTAGAGTCTCTTACTTCCTCGGTGCTCCGGCCACCGGCTACGCGCCTCAGAAGGATGTTGCCACGGTCTTAAGGGCACGACTCCTTCTGGTTCTATCTCCTCTGTGCTGTGATCTCGCTTGTCACTTCTCCGCAATATACTCCGCTTTCGTGTCCTTTCTTAGGAGTCTGCCGCTGTAACACTCAAGCACGGCTCCGTAACGTTCTGTCTGTCCTAGGCTGCTGTCAGGATCCCACCCCTGACAAGTCCTCTCTCGAGCTCTCCCTGGCTACTTCTCCCTGACTTCCTGTCCAACCCCCAGTTTTACCAGAGTGTGAGGAGTGTTGTGAACTATATTTCTTGGCTCCCTCTTGTGGTCACTAGCGGTATTACACTTGGATCATCTTTCTCCAGGTTGGTACCCACCTGGTTCGTTAGGCCTTGGGTGTTCCTATTTAGACTTCCTGGAAACTCAGTATAGTGCCTGGAATCGATGTAGTCAGTCTATGTCTGTTTGCTCCTGACTCCTGGTCTCCTGTTCTTTGCAAGATAAGCTAAGTCCTGCTTTCTTATTTTTGTTTATTCGCTTTGCTTCTATTTTGTCCCAGCTTGTTCATAATGTGATTCCTGATTTTTGCTGGAGGCTCTAGGGGGCTGATATTCTACCCCCACACCGTTAGTCGGTGCGGGGGTTCTTGGATTTTCAGTGTGGATATTTTTGTAGGGTTTTTGCTGACCGTATAAGTCTCCTTCCTATTTTCTGCTATTAATTAGTGGGCCTCTCTTTGCTAAATCTAGTTCATTCTTACGTTTGTCTTTTCTTCTTACTTCACCGTTATTATTTGTTGGGGGCTTGTATTATAACTTTGGGGTCCTTTCTCTTGAGGCAAGTGAGGTCTTATTTTCTCTGAAAGGGTTAGTTAGTTCTCCGGCTGGTGCGAGACGTCTAGAATCAACGTAGGTACGTTCCCCGGCTACTTCTAGTTGTTGTGCTAGGATTAGATATACGGTCAGCCAAGTTACCACCTTCCTATGAGCTGGTTTTTGTGTTTGCGGACTTAGCTGGAACTTCTGAGATCCTCTACCACTAGGATCATAACAGAGGAGTGGCCTAATAGATAGAACCACCCCCCCTGGTGGCCGGAGTGTGGAGTGTAGTGTGTGTCTGTGATACCTGGTTAGGTGAACTCCTTTAGTGCAATCAGACGTAACATCACTCCCCTTAGTGGCAGAGCGACATTACTGCAACGACCAGGACTCTGGGGCGCTGCACTCCCCCCCGGTTAAATCCAGTACTCCCGGACTGGGAAGAGAAAAACAACATTACATGTTATTAGAAAACACACAAAATTTTGAAACACTATAAACAAGTAAATGCTATGAACAAGTGAATATATAACAGTGCTTCCCTTTATGGGAGGTGAGGATGCTTGAACGTTGCAAAAGTTTGGTCATGCACAGTTCATGACTCCCAGTTCAGTAAGTGCAACCTTGAACAGCAGGGACCCTGGGTAAACAAAGGGATCCCCGTGAAAGTTTTGGAGCAATTCACTATCCATCACTCCATTGTCCATTTTTAAACCTGTAACAAGAAACTTACATAAACATTTTCAACCAAACAGTAGCTATTGTTAGTATCTCCAAGTTTTGTAGCGAAGTGGAGTTTGATTCTTGGTGCTACGTGTAGACCTCCGCAGTGCAGGAGTGGCTATTCACCTAACAGGGCCCGATAGGCTGGCTACCGCTGGTGTAGTGCACTGTCTCCTAGCTACACTTCTAGTGAGTCTGGGTAGCACTGGCAGGCTGGGGCTCTCAGGACTGCTGCTACGACCGATGGGCATGGCAGATTCACCGATAGCAGAGGGAGGACTGACCGGTTAAACAGTTTGCATGGCATCCTCCAGTGGGGTCCGCTGCGGTTGCGGGTCGGGATGACCTGGCTCCTCATTTGGTTCTGGCGGTGTCAGTTGACGAAACGTTAGGACAGGTACCACAATGGCCTGGTTTATTTGAGTCCAGGACTGGGGAAAATCGCCAAGAACAGTGTGGATCATCTTCTCCTCTTCCATGGGCGGAGGCGTCTCGGGGTCTGTTTCCCCATCTCTCAGCTTATCAGGGCATATCTTAAGGTGGTCTCTGGATATTGCCGTTGAGGTTTCCCCTCCATCCTTGCTGATGAGACAGACCTTGGTATTGTCGAAATCAGATGGCAGAATGGTATATGGTTCCGCTTCCCATTGATCATCAAGCTTGTGTAGTCTCCGCTTTCGCTTGAGCACCTGCTCTACGGGTAACAAGGGAGTCGCAGGAGCATGCTGGTTGTAATCCCTTTCTTGCTTTTGTCGGGCTTGGGCGAGACTTCTTTCCACACATTCTTGAACTTTGCGGTACCTTTGCTGCCTCTCGGTGTCCCAGTCCGCATCTGGTGAGATATCCTCAGGGGTCAGGACTCCCATGTCCAGATCAACAGGTAACTTGCTAGACCTCCCTCGCATCAGGTACGCTGGGGTGCAGTTGGTGGAATTCACAGGGATGTGGTTGTACATATCCACCAAGTCGGGTAACTTTGTGGGCCACAAGTTCCGTTCCTCCACAGGTAAGGTCTTCAGTAAGTCGTTCACCACCTGGTTCATCTTCTCACACATCCCGTTGGTTTGTGGATGGTATGGCGTGTTTCTGATCTTCTTACATCCATACAGATTGCAGAACTCCTGGAACACTTCCGCTTCAAATGCTGGCCCCTGATCGGTCAGTACCTTCTCAGGGTACCCATGAGGTCGACAGAAGTACTGGTGGAAGGTTTTAGCGGCCGTTCAAGCCGTTAGATCTTTGACCGGCATGACTACCAGGAATCTGGAGTAGTGGTCCACGATGGTAAGAGCATAGGTATAGCCTGACTGGCTAGGTGTTAGCTTAACGTGATCCAGCGCGACCAGCTCAAGTGGTTGTTTGGTGATGATGGGCTGCAAGGGAGCCCGCTGGCTGTCACGATCCTTCCGGCGTAGGCTGCATGGGCCACACTCTCGGCACCACTTCTCGATGGCTTTCTTCATACCAACCCAGTAGAACCTCCCTCGGAGCAGCCTCTCCAGCTTCCTCCATCCGAAGTGTCCTGCCCCATCGTGGTACTGTTGTGACCTATACTTCTTGGCTCCCTCTTGTGGTCACTAGTGGTTGGCTCTTGGATTGTCTTTCCCCAGTTTGGTACTCACCTGGTTCGTTAGGCCTGGGGTGTTGCTATTTAAACTTCCTGGATTCTCAGTCCAGTGCCTGGCAGCATTGTAATCAGTTCATTTCTGTTTGCTCCTGTCTTCAGGTCCTGGTTCCTTGCAAGATAAGCTAAGTCCTGCTTTCTTATTTTTGTTTATTTGCATTGTTCTTATTTTTGTCCAGCTTGTACAAAATGTGATTTCTGATTTCGCTGGAAGCTCTAGGGGGCTGATATTCTCCCCCCTCACCGTTAGTCGGTTCGGGGGTTCTTGGATATTCAGCGTGGATATTTTGTAGGGTTTTTTGCTGACCGTATAAGTCATCTTACTATCTTCTGCTATTAGTCAGTGGGCCTCTCTTTGCTAAAATCTAGTTCATTCTTACGTTTGTCTTTTCTTCTTACCTCACCGTTATTATTTGTTGGGGGCTTGTACTATAACTTTGGGGTCTTTCTTCTTGAGGCAAGAGAGGTCTTATTTTCCCTGATAGGGTTAGTTAGTTCTCCGGCTGGCGCGAGACGTCTAGGATCAACGTAGGTACGTTCCCCGGCTACTGTTAGTTGGTTGTGCTAGGATCAGATACACGGTCAGCCTAGTTACCACTTCCCTATGAGCTAGTATTTATGTTTGCAGACTTTGCTGAAATCTCTGAGATCCTCTGCCATTGGGATCATAACTGTATGCCAGGCCCAGTGAATTGTTAATGCATTGCAGAAGCGGGATTAAAAGAAAAGAAGTTCTGAGTTTTTTTTTTTTCTTTTCTTACTTCCCCTTTTTCTCTGAGTGGCTTGAAGCTTTGCTGCAGACATGAATGTTCAGACCTTGATTACTAGTGTGGATCAGCTTGCTGCACGAGTGCAGGGCATTCAGGATTTTGTTGTTAGCAGTCCTATGTCAGAGCCTAAGATACCTATTCCTGAGCTGTTCTCTGGAGATCGATTTAAATTCAGGAATTTTAGGAATAATTGTAAATTGTTTCTATCTTTGAAACCTCGTTCGTCTGGAGATTCAGCTCAGCAAGTTAAAATTGTTATCTCCTTCTTGCGTGGCGACCCTCAGGATTGGGCTTTCTCGTTGGCGCCAGGAGATCCGGCATTAGCAAATATTGATGCGTTTTTTCTGGCGCTCGGATTGCTTTATGAGGAGCCTAATCTTGAAATTCAGGCAGAAAAAGCTTTACTGGCTATCTCTCAGGGCCAAGATGAAGCTGAAGTGTATTGCCAAAAATTTCGGAAATGGTCCGTGCTTACTCAATGGAATGAGTGTGCTCTGGCCGCAAATTTCAGAAATGGCCTTTCTGAAGCTATTAAGAATGTGATGGTGGGTTTCTCCATTCCTACAAGTCTGAATGATTCTATGGCACTGGCTATTCAGATTGATCGGCGTTTGCGGGAGCGCAAATCCGCTAATCCTCTGGCGGTGTTGTCTGAACAGACACCTGTCTCAATGCAATGTGATAGAATCCTGACTAGAACTGAACGACAAAATCATAGACGTCAGAATGGGCTGTGTTTTTACTGTGGTGATTCTACACATGTTATATCAGCATGCTCTAAACGCTTAACTAAGGTTGTCAGTCCTGTCACCATTGGTAATTTGCAGCCTAAATTTATTTTGTCTGTGACCTTAATTTGCTCATTGTCTTCCTACCCTGTTATGGCGTTTGTGGATTCAGGTGCTGCCCTGAGTCTTATGGACTTGTCGTTTGCGAAGCGCTGTGGTTTTGTCCTGGAGCCTTTAAAAATTCCTATTCCTCTTAGAGGAATTGATGCTACGCCACTGGCGGAAAATAAACCGCAGTATTGGACACAAGTGACCATGTGCATGACTCCTGAACATCGGGAGGTGATTCGTTTTCTTGTTCTGCATAAAATGAATGATTTGGTCGTTTTAGGTCTGCCATGGTTACAGACCCATAATCCAGTTTTGGATTGGAAGGCTATGTCTGTGTCGAGTTGGGGTTGTCAGGGAATTCATTGCGATTCTCCGCCGGTGTCTATTGCTTCCTCTACTTCTTCAGAAGTTCCTGAGTATTTGTGTGACTATCAGGATGTATTCAGTGAGTCCAGATCCAGTGCTCTTCCTCCTCATAGGGACTGTGACTGCGCTATAGATTTGATTCCTGGTAGTAAATTTCCTAAGGGACGATTATTTAATTTGTCGGTACCCGAGCATGCCGCAATGCGTTCTTATGTGAAGGAGTCTTTGGAGAAGGGGCATATTCGTCCATCCTCTTCCCCTCTTGGTGCGGGATTCTTTTTTGTGGCCAAGAAAGACGGGTCTTTGAGACCTTGTATAGACTATCGGCTTCTGAATAAAATCACTGTTAAATGATATTCTCCCCCCTCACCGTTAGTCGGTTCGGGGGTTCTTGGATATTCAGCGTGGATATTTTGTAGGGTTTTCTGCTGACCGTATAAGTCATCTTACTATCTTCTGCTATTAGTCAGTGGGCCTCTCTTTGCTAAAATCTAGTTCATTCTTACGTTTGTCTTTTCTTCTTACCTCACCGTTATTATTTGTTGGGGGCTTGTACTATAACTTTGGGGTCTTTCTTCTTGAGGCAAGAGAGGTCTTATTTTCCCTGATAGGGTTAGTTAGTTCTCCGGCTGGCGCGAGACATCTAGGATCAACGTAGGTACGTTCCCCGGCTACTGTTAGTTGGTTGTGCTAGGATCAGATACACGGTCAGCCTAGTTACCACTTCCCTATGAGCTAGTATTTATGTTTGCAGACTTTGCTGAAATCTCTGAGATCCTCTGCCATTGGGATCATAACAGGTACGCTCCCAGGACCATTGGCACATCTTGTCTTGGGACCACAATCTGCCATACCAATTCATGGGTGCGTGGGTCAATGCTCCTCCGGCACAGCTTGCCATCGTGAATAAACAGTCTGCCCCTCTGCTTCCACAACTGTAATGCCTCCGGTGGATCTTCTGGGCCGGGATGCAAACCCGCCTGCGTCAGGAGCTCTTTCACCCGACGGACCGCAGGGTCGCCATCCTGGTTCTCGGCCCACCCGTGGTGGGGCAGGGGATTTAACGGGGCGCCTTGCTTATTCCTGCGCCTTGCCTCCACCTGATGGGAGCACTGGGTGACCTTGGAACGATGGAAAGCCGGCAGCTCTACCTCTTCAAATGCTTCTGCATCTTCCTCCGTCTCAGGCAAGTGAGGCATCCGGGACAATGCATCGGCATTCGCATTCTTGTGCCCCGCCCGGTACTTGATGGTGAAATCGTAATTGGATAACCGGGCCATCCACCGCTGCTCCAACGCGCCGAGTTTTGCTGTGTCCAAGTGCGTTAGTGGATTATTATCTGTGAAGACGGTGAATTTTGCTGAGGCCAGGTAGTGCTTGAACCTCTCCGTCACGGCCCAAACGACGGTGAGAAACTCCAGCTTAAAGGAACTATAGTTGTCAGGGTTCCTTTCAGTGGGGCGAAGTTTCCTACTGGCGTAAGCGATTACCCTTTCCTTGCCTTTCTGGACCTGGGACAGCACAGCTCCCAGCCCTACGTTGCTGGCATCCATATACAATACGAACGGTTGGTCATATTCAGGGTAAGCCAGTACCTCTTCTCCCGTCAGCGCCGATTTTAAGCAGGTGAACGATCCTTCCAGTCCATCGTTCCAATCAAATGGGGTATTCTTACCCTTGGGTTTCTTGGATTGGCCCACCAACAGGTCTTGCAACGGCGCAGCCTTCTTGGTGAAGTCCTTGATGAACCTCCGGTAGTAGCCCACCAACCCAAGGAATTGCCGGACTTCATGGAGGTTACTGGGCTTCGGCCAGTCCTTGATCACCGTGACCTTGCCGGGGTCTGGGGCCACTCCTTCGGCACTCACCACATGGCCCAGGTACTGCACCTTGGGTTTTAGTAGGTGACATTTGGACGGTTTCACCTTTAAGCCAAAGTTGGACAGAGCTTCAAACACCTCGGCCAGATGCTTCAAATGGTCTTCGTAGGTCTTAGAGAAGACAATAACATCGTCCAGATAGAGCAGCACAGTTTCTAAGTTCTTGTGTCCCAGGCAGCACTCCATCATCCTCTGAAACATCCCCGGGGCATTACACAATCCAAAGGGCATGTAGTTGAACTCGAAGAGACCCATCGGCGTCGTGAAGGCCGTCTTCTCCTTGTCTGCCTCTGCCATGGGAACCTGCCAGTACCCACTGGTGAGATCCAAGGTAGAGAAGTAGTTAGCAGACTTTAGAGCAGCCAAGGACTCCTCTATCCTGGGCAGGGGTATGCATCCTTATGTGTAATGCGATTTATTTGCCTATAATCCACACATCCTCATGGTGCCATCTTTCTTCCTAACGAGGACTAATGGAGCTGCCCAGGGGCTACAACTGTCTCTCACCACCCCAGCCTCCTTCATCTCTCGTAGCATGTCCTTGGCACACTGATAATGAGCTGGGAGTACAGGACGGTATCTCTCTTTGATGGGCGGGTGATCTCCCGTGGGGATATGATGCTGAATCCCTTTTACCTGCCCGAAATCTAGGGGGTGTTTGCTGAATACCCGCTCATATTCATGAACCACCCTGTAAGCCCCCTGTGTCTGGTGAGATGGGGTAGAATCAGTGCCCACATGCAATTCCCGACACCAATCTTTCATTTGCCCTGCAGAGCCATTGTCCTCCGCCGGGCTGGACAGAGTCAAGGGTCCTGGTGCCTGTATCACACTATTATTAACAGTAAACAGCTTGGCAAGCGTGACATATTTGGTTAGGTGGACTTCTTCCTCCCCACAGTTAAGAACACGTACTGGCACCCTCCCCTTACGGACATCAACCACCCCTCTGGCTGTCAGGAGAGTAGGCCTATTATCTGAATACACAGGTTCTACCAAGGCCTGGTAGTCTTTACCCCTAAGGCCTATGGCTGCCCGACACCATATCAACATTTCGCTCCTGGGGGGTATCGCAATGGGGTTTGAATCACTCACTGTGACCCGGCCAATCTCACCACCAGTCAACTCCAACTCTCTGCATTAGAGCTCTGATTTCTTTCTGCAAGGCATGTTGTTCACTGTAACTCGCTGTTTCGGCGACCTGCTGCAACAAGACAATAACTTCTGCAAGACAATTTTCTATGACATTAGTACCGATGGTCATCATGGGGTTACATTCACGTCGGTCAATATCAACAATAACAATTCCCTGGGCCTCCAATTCTACCCGCCCCACCTTAATGGTGACCTCTTTATACCCCACTTGTGGCAGTGTCTGACCTTTACTAGCTATTATGGAGAAATCATCATCAGGGACACGGGTAATGTCGGTGTCCTCCCAATAACATCTACAAAGGATGTAAGGCATAGTCGTCACCTGGGAACCCGTGTCCAGCAAAGCGTTCATGGGGATACCGTCAATCACAATGGGGAGGACCGGTCGCCCTCCGATGTACTTGGCTCTCCAATTCTGCGGGCCTGACCGTCCTACTCCTGGGGGTTGGCCCTTTGCCCCAGGGGTTGCTCGTTTAAAGGACAGAACCTTGCAAGATGGCCCACCTGGTGGCAGCGGCGGCAGATAGGCCGTCCATCCCAATGAAAGCGATCGTCGTCCCTGCCTCTGGTTGACGGAGTCCTCCTCTGTCGCTGCCAGGGGACATCTTCCGGTCCGGAAGCCAGCTGGATCTTCTCCTTGGGGGCCTGCAGGAGGGACTGGACGGTCCGGGCAAGGGCAGCAACGCTCTTGGTCAGCTCTTGCATCTGGAGGCGTAGTCCTGCATGGGAGTCGTCTTCCAGGATGTGGGCATCGGCCTCGGTGGAGACGGGTGCTTCCGGCGCCACCTCCTGGTGGTACGTGAGGGCTTGACGCCTGGGAACTACAGCACGGCTGGGCTGTCGCTCTGGTAGTGCTTGGATGGCTTTATCTTTAAATTGCGCAAAAGTCAGGTCGGGATTCTGCATGGCTAGAAAATGTAGCTGGGCCCTTTGGTGACTGCACAGGAGCCCCTCGATGAACCGCTCCTTTAGGAGTTTATCTTCATCTTGCATACCGCTTGGATCACTCTGCTTAATGGCCCTCAGTGCCTGCTGCAGATTAAGGGCATAGTCCCGTAAGCTATCCTGCGGCCTTTGCTTGCATCCATAAAATGTCAATTTAATTTCTGTAGCGGTGCGGGTGTCAAAGGTGGTTTTAAGCTTTGCAAAGATCTGTTGCGCAGTCTTCTTATCTGCGGCGGGCCAGGACTTCACTTCTCTCAAGGCCGCTCCAAAGAGTTGGTTCGTTATCATATGAACTTTCTGAGGCTCCGTCAAGGGATAAAACTCGAGCAGGCTGCAAATCCCCTCTTTAAAGTCAGTTAACGTATGGGACTCTCCAGAGTATCGCGGGAGCCAAGCGGCTCCGGGTAGGTACGGCATGGAAAAGGGCATGATGGCTGTCGAAGCTGCGGCAGTGACCGGCTGGCCGGTGGGAGCGGCAAGCCCCGCGGCATCTGGCGGTGGTACAAGGCCCACGGCTGCGTCTACTACGGGGCCTGGAAGTGCTCCCGCGTCTGCGCCTGCGACCGCCGCCTCCACCCCGCTGGGGTCCGACATGGCTGTTCCTTCCCATTGCTAACCTGGTGGGAGTCGGGGTTCCTCTTCCGGAGTCGGCACCTTCCCGTGGTTTCTCGTTCCGCGCTCTTTTCGGCCAGCTCCGCCCACGAAACTATGGCTCCTCCCTCCGTGCTCCGCTCAGCGCAGCAATGACGGATTTTGGGCATCAAACAGTAATACACAGTCTTTGCAATAAATCACAGTTCAAGCACAATTCAGACACAGTTCCAAGGCACACATGACCTGATTCTTCAGGCTTAAGTAGATAATGTTCGTGACGCCAAGTTGGAGCGCCCCCAGACGCAGGGCTGTGGGATACTCGGTACCGGGCCTCTCTGTCTCGGTCCTGGGGTTGTCACGGTGGCTAGACCCGGTCCGTGACCCTGATAAGGGGCGTCCAGTGAAAGGTGTGATGGTGGTGCGTGGTGCAAGGCGCAATGAATAACGAGGACACAGGGTTGCAGTCTCTTTACCTTTTTACTGAAGGCTTCAGGATCCTCAATCCAGAGCACTGCTAACAGGGCTGGCTGAGACCGGCCGGTCCAAAGGCTCATCCAGAGTTTCCTTTTGCAGGTGGAAATCAGGGCCTACCTTCTAGCACCTGTGTGTTGTAGTACCTCCCTGCTGAGCACCACGGGATAGTCCTCACAACTGTTGTGTCTGTTTCTGATGTTCTCTCTCTCCGTCCCACAGATGATATGGCTAGGAGGCACCCGTATGACGGGGTAGGCCTGGAGTTATTCTGGGACCCTAGAGACAATTGCCTCCTTTGTCTTCATTAGGTGATTTAGGTGAGACAGCCAACCTATAGTTAACTGTCCTGCCGCTGTTTGAAGTAATACGTAGAGTCTCTTACTTCCTCGGTGCTCCGGCCACCGGCTACGCGCCTCAGAAGGATGTTGCCACGGTCTTAAGGGCACGACTCCTTCTGGTTCTATCTTCTCTGTGCTGTGATCTCGCTTCTCACTTCTCCACAATATACTCCGCTTTCGTGTCCTTTCTTAGGAGTCTGCCACTGTAACACTCAAGCACGGCTCCGTAACGTTCTGTCTATCCTAGGCCGCTGTCAGGATCCCACCCCTGACAGGCCCTCTCTCGAGCTCTCCCTAGCTACTTCTCCCTGACTTCCTGTCCAACCCCCAGTTTTACCAGAGTGTGAGGAGTGGCCTAATAGATAGAACCACCCCCCCTGGTGGCCGGAGTGTGGAGTGTGTCTGTGATACCTGGTCAGGTGAACTCCTTTAGTGCAATCAGATGTAACATTACTCCCCTTAGTGGCAGAGCGACATTACTGCAACGACCAGGACTCTGGGGCACTGCACATGCAGCCGCACGCTTTGGTCCCAAGTGCCGGCGGCAGTGCCGGCTATTGAGGCGAGAGACCCGTGTGAGTTTCTCGCATGTGTCATCCCGGCCTAACTCTTTAATAACATTTTATTATGTTTATTACTAAACATCGGGCTTGGTATTATCTATCTATCTATCTATCTATCTATCTATCTATCTATCTATCTATCTATCTATCTATCTATTATCTATCTATCATAGTAACATAGTAACATAGTAACATAGTTAGTAAGGCCGAAAAAAGACATTTGTCCATCCAGTTCAGCCTATATTCCTATATTCCATCATAATAAATCCCCAGATCTACATCCTTCTACAGAACCTAATAATTGTATGATACAATATTGTTCTGCTCCAGGAAGACATCCAGGCCTCTCTTGAACCCCTCGACTGAGTTCGCCATCACCACCTCCTCAGGCAAGCAATTCCAGATTCTCACTGCCCTAACAGTAAAGAATCCTCTTCTATGTTGGTGGAAAAACCTTCTCTCCTCCAGACGCAAAGAATGCCCCCTTGTGCCCGTCACCTTCCTTGGTATAAACAGATCCTCAGCGAGATATTTGTATTGTCCCCTTATATACTTATACATGGTTATTAGATCGCCCCTCAGTCGTCTTTTTTCTAGACTAAATAATCCTAATTTCGCTAATCTATCTGGGTATTGTAGTTCTCCCATCCCCTTTATTAACTTTGTTGCCCTCCTTTGTACTCTCTCTAGTTCCATTATATCCTTCCTGAGCACCCGTGCCCAAAACTGGACACAGTACTCCATGTGCGGTCTAACTAGGGATTTGTACAGAGGCAGTATAATGCTCTCATCATGTGTATCCAGACCTCTTTTAATGCACCCCATGATCCTGTTTGCCTTGGCAGCTGCTGCCTGGCACTGGCTGCTCCAGGTAAGTTTATCATTAACTAGGATCCCCAAGTCCTTCTCCCTGTCAGATTTACCCAGTGGTTTCCCGTTCAGTGTGTAATGGTGATATTGATTCCTTCTTCCCATGTGTATAACCTTACATTTATCATTGTTAAACCTCATCTGCCACCTTTCAGCCCAAGTTTCCAACTTATCCAGATCCATCTGTAGCAGAATACTATCTTCTCTTGTATTAACTGCTTTACATAGTTTTGTATCATCTGCAAATATCAATATTTTACTGTGTAAACCTTCTACCAGATCATTAATGAATATGTTGAAGAGAACAGGTCCCAATACCGACCCCTGCGGTACCCCACTGGTCACAGCGGCCCAGTTAAAGACTGTTACCATTATAACCACCCTCTGCTTTCTATCACTAAGCCAGTTACTAACCAATTTACACACATTTTCCCCCAGACCAAGCATTCTCATTTTGTGTACCAACCTCTTGTGCGGCACGGTATCAAACGCTTTGGAAAAATCGAGATATACCACGTCCAATGACTCACCGTGGTCTAGCCTATAGCTTACCTCTTCATAAAAACTGATTAGATTGGTTTGACATGAGCGATTTCTCATAAACCCATGCTGATATGGAGTTAAACAGTTATTCTCATTGAGATAATCCAGAATAACATCCTTCAGAAACCCTTCAAATATTTTACCAACAGTAGAGGTTAGACTTACTGGCCTATAATTTCCAGGTTCACTTTTAGAGCCCTTTTTGAATATTGGCACCACATTTGCTATGCGCCAGTCCTGCGGAACAGACCCCGTCGCTATAGAGTCTATTATCTATCTATTGTATCTATCTATCTATTATGCCTATGCAGCATCAATAGGAAAAAGATATAATGTTTAAAATAAAAAAATAAAAAATGGTGCTATTCTCACCTTCTGCCGTCCACCGATGCGCGTGAGCGGCGAGGCTGCCGCCAGCTTCCAGCAGGATCCTGCATTTTCTCATAGACTTGTATTAGGCCTCTTTCACATTTCCGTCGGTACGGGGCCGTCGCCAGGCGTCAGCGTGACGTACCGACAGACGTTGTGAAAATTCAGCACAACGTGGGCAGCGGATGCAGTTTTTCAACGCATCCGCTGCCGATACTAAAGTCCGGGGAGGAGGGGGCGGAGTTCCGGCAGCGCATGCGCACTAGGAAATGGCACATCCGACGTACGAAAAAACGTTCCCTTGAACGTTTTTTCGCTACGACGGTCCACAAAATACTGACGCAACCAGTGCACGACATATGGAACGTGTGTCCATACGTCGGGATGCGTCGGTAATACAAGTCTATGTGCAAAAAACGCATCCTGCGGGCAACTTTGCAGGATGCGTTTTTTGCACAGAACGACGCATTGCGACTGCCCCTAAACGACGGAAATGTGAAAGAGGCCTTAGCGACGTATCGCGACGGATGGCCACACGTTTCATCCGTCGTGCACTGGATCCTGCAGAATTTGACGGCCCGTCTTTTGCAAAAAGCGTTCAATGAAGCATTTTTTGTCAGTAGTGGAAAACCGTTCCCCGACGCCTCCTGCGGCTTATGTCTTTCAACAGAATGGGACCCTATGGACACTGGATCCTGCGCACACTGTGAAATGCAGGATTCCAGTGACAGATGCAGTTTTTACATCTGAGCATGCCTGGAAGCATATTCCATCCAAGTGAAAAGTCTCTCTCTCATCATAAAATTCGGCCAGGAACTCACACGACGCATCTGTCATAATACTGTATGCGTCACACACGTTTTCCTCTATTTTCACAATGTCCGTTGACGCGTCATTTCACTGCACTATGACGCATAGCCAATGATGGAAGTGTGAAAGAGGCCTAAGAAGGACCTTGTTTGTCATTTACTTGAACTGTTGTGCACTTGCTGCACCCACGTTTGTGCATGTAAACACTGACTGCCTGCAGCAGAGCTGCAAAGGAACTTTTGGTATTATCTTGTTTGCTGTGTTTGAACTTGCTCATGCCTTGCACCTTTACACTGCACTTTGGTTCAGTTGCCTTATTTGTCTCAAGCCAAGAGATTCCTGAGTGTACCACCACACCTTCCAACCGTCCCGGATCCAGCGGAACTGCCCCGATTTTGACTGTCAGCCCTGCGATCATGGGTGGGACATTAGTTGTCCTGCACTGGTTGGGAGGTGTGTAATATCACCCGGTCAGCTCCCTGAGACCCTGCACCTGCAGAGCAGCACACCACATATTGGCTGCTCTGAGAGCACAAGACCTGTGATGAGGTCACAGTATGGGAGGAGTCAGGGGACAAATGATCCGGAGAACCTCCATGTACAGGACTCTGCTGGTTGCCATAGCACTGGATGAGGGTAAGTGTGAGGTCAGAAGGTGTTTACATTGTGGATGTAGCAGAGCCGTGTGTGTACGAGGTGTATGGATCGAAGCAGCATGTGAAAGGTGTATGGAGCATAGTCATGTGTGTAAGAGGTGTATGGAGCCGTGTGTATGAGGTGTACGGAGTGCAGCCGCGTGTGTACAAAGTCTACGGATCGGTGCAAAATGTGAAAGGTGTATGGAGCGGAGTCGTATATGTAAGAGGTGTACTTAGCGGAGCCGTGTGTGTAAGAGGTGTACGGATCTGAGCAGCATGTGAAAGGTGTATGGAGCGAGTCGTGTGTGTACGAGGTGTACGGAGTGGAGCTGCATGTGTACGGAGCGGAGCCGTGTGTGTACAAGGTATACGGAGTGGAGCAGAGTGTGCAATGTGCATGGAGCGGAGTCATGTGTGGGTACGAGGTGTACAGAGTGGAGCCGTGTGTGTACGAGGTGTACGGAGCAGAGCCGCGTGTGTACAAGGTGTACGGAGCGGAGTCGTGTCTGTGTACGAGGTGCACGGAGCAGAGCCATGTGTGTACGAGGTGTATGGAGTGGAGCCGCGTGTGCAAAGTGTTTGGAGCGGATTCGTGTGTACGAGGTGCATGGAGCGGAGACGCATGTGTACGAGGTGTACGGAGCAGACCCTAGCTGTGTCGGAGCGGACACTAGCTATGTCGGATCGGAGCAGGTATTGCTCCTCGGTCTGACACTGACTGGCACAGGAGACATGGAGACGTCTTTATCAGTCGTATCACAGCCGCAGGGACGTGAGCAGTCAGCGGCGCAGCTAGATGACATCATGCAGCACCGCGGGAGTGGAAGCTGCCGGCTGCTACGAGGGAGTGTGGTGAAAGGTGTGTGTGTGTGTGTAGTGATGGAGAAGGCGATGATGGGGTGGGGTAACCATGTGTGGCCATTATACTGTACCCAGCATCATGTGGGGCCATTATACTGTACCCAACATCATGTGGGGCCATTATACTGTACAAAGCATCATGTGAGCCCATTATACTGTATGGACCATCACGTGAGCCCATTATACTGTATGGACCATTATGTGGGGCCAGTATACTGTACGCAGCATTATGTGGGGCCATTATTCAGTATGGAGCATAATGTGGCCTTTGTACAGTATGGAGCATCATGTGGAGCCATTATACAGCACGCAGCATCATGTGTGGCCATTATACAGTATGGAGCATCATGTGGGGCCATTATACAGTATGGAGCATCATGTGTGGCAATTATACAGTATGGAGCATCATGTGGGGCCATTATACAGTATAGAGCATCATGTGTGGCCATTATACAGTATGGAGCATCATGTGTGGCCATTATACAGTATGGAGCACTGTGTGGCCATATTTTTTTGTTTATGATTATTGTTTATGAAACATTGTGATCAGCAGTGCTAAATGGGTGTGGTTGGGGCGTAACTAGTTGTAAAATGGGTGTGGTCAGAGGTGTGGCCTAAAATTCACCCTTTGTCCCTCTTTCCCTTCCTCAAAAGTTGGGAGGTATGGTACCACTATAATTGTTACAATATATGTTAAGGTAATAATAAAATATTCTTTTTAACCAGAGTACTCCTATTTTCTCCGATTTTTTTTCATAACTTATATGGAGTTGGTTACCTTTCTCCCCTTTGGGATATTGTATTGCACAATTTAGTGTATGGTCTTTTTTGACAATGTGGTTATCTGGCATTTATATATTCCAATCCAACAGAGGCAGGGGACCACTGGCAAAGTTCTGTTAGCGTTTTCTCAGACCCTCCCATCGTATAGGCCCTGTGGTGCGGGGTAATCTCACAAGGAGTGCAATGTTTGGGAAGATGCTGAGGGAGTACCTTGCTGACCGTACCAACGTCCTCCGTGATTCCTCTGTGCCTTATAATTATTGGGTATACAAGCTGGGCACGTGGCATCAACTGGGCACTCTGTGCCTTGAAGGTCCTGGCCTGCCCTGCCGCCAGCGTTTTGTCAGAGCGGATTTTTAATGCCGCTGGTGGAATTACAACTGATAAGCGCATCCGCCTGTCAACTGAAAATGCTGACAGGCTGACTCTTATAAAAATGAACAAGGGATGAACAAGGATAGCAGCGTAACATAATCTCAAACTAAGTGTTTCTTTTTGGGGGAGGTCAATTCCCATGCACCTCTTCACACCCACACATGGGTGTATACTTCCTGATTTTGGCTATTTGCTGTTGTCCTCCTCCTTCTCCTCCTCATCCTCCACCACATCACCAGGGTGACAGTCGTCCATGATGCAACAGCAACAATTTTTTTAAAGGGTGTTTATGATGCCCGGAAAAAATAATGGTTATACAGTATGTCCATGTATTCCCCCAGGGGTAAATGCTTGTCAGCCCATACACTTAGTGCATGGGAATTACAAGTATACGAGACCCGCTCCTTTCTAATGGGAACATTTTTTTATTAGGCCCTCCACCACATCTCTTCCAACGGGCATTGGAGTGCCTCCAAAATTTTTGGCAGCCCTTCCATTCACTGCATAGGCAAACAGTATGGGAGACCCATTTCCTAATAATGGGAACATTGTTTTCAGGAGGCCCTCCTTTACGTCTCTTAAAAGGGGTATTGGGGTGCATCTAAATTTTTGGCAGCTCTATGCATTCACTGCATAGACAAACAGTATGGGAGACCCACTTCCTAATAACACAGGTCTACAAAAAATATTTTTTGTAATCATGTTACGAGCACGCCGCTAGGATCAGATAGGGCTAAGCAGGTCTCATAAATTCTTTGGAACTCTGGGGTAACCATAACTCAGGGTGACCATGCACTGCAGCTTCCTCGGGCACAAGATGGATCCACTTGCTCATACAGATACAATTGATAGAGTCCTCATGAACATGAACAGTGTAGTTTAATGTCACTGCACATCCAGTACAATTCAAGTCTATTAAGCACGGGCCTTATAAACAGTACAGCTGCTTCTTAGAGGCACATTGACTAACAGTCTCTTTTGATAGCACAGTTCAGCACAGATCAAGACTCCTTACAAAAGCACAGTAGTACACAGCATTCCTTCTAGCGCAGCGTAAGGGAGGGGGATATGCTGAGGGAGATTATCCCTGTAACACAACTTCTTCCAGTCCTTATCTTCCTGCTCCAGTTAGATTTCCTTAACTAGCAGAACAGGGGGAGCCCAACTCCACTCTGTAAATGAATCCTGTATCCCTAAGGTTCACTTGCCTGAACTTCTGTGAGACAGATCACAGAAACACATCACTCATTCCTTTGGCTGCTGACAGAACAGTAAACAAGTTTCCCACAATCTCCCTGAGGCTCTGCTAACCTCTCCCTGTCTCATGTGACTGTTAACCCCTCTGTTGCTGGATGCTTTTGAAGCAACAGCAGTTAGCACTATTTCTGCATGTCACAATCATAGCAGGTGACTTCGTACTTTTCTGAATCATCTTTTTGTCCTGATTTCTAAAATGTATATAGGGATCCAAGAAGTATCGTTTCTCCTTACGGAGAGTGACATTTTAAGCATGTCGAGATGAGGAGACTTAAAGCTGCAATGCTCCTCTGGGAAATATGCAAATTGTCCATTCAGAGAGGAAGAGGACTAGAACTCTAGTGCCACCTACCATCACATTCCCCCTTGGAAGAAGCTAAACATGAAACGCGCGTCAGGGTTCTGCGCTGCTATCACAGGTCATGTATTGCCTCCATTCTCAGCCTCCCTTTTTCTATATCTTGAGCATTGTGCATTAATTGTTGATATTGGTTATTAGCCACATCCTTGCCACTTGGCACTTTATTTTGAAATTCATGAACTGTTTATCTCTGTATCATGTTGTTTAGGCATTCTTTATAGGGCACCATGCTACTAATTTTTTGGTCTTGATTTGCATTAATTGCGGTACTGACTGCTAGCCATATTCTTGTTACTCGGCACTTTACTTTATCCCTATGAATTGCTGATTTCTGCATTGTGTAGCTTAGGCACTATTCACTGGGTACAGTACTATTTACCCTTGGTCTGGATTCTATACTGAGTATTATGGTCTCTTTGAGCACTTTTTATGTGGCAGTATGTCATTAATTTGATTATTATTTAACATCATGCAATTTTTTCTGCCTTCTATGGATTTAGGGCATCCTTGTGTTTTGTCTCCAGGCTTGAGGTGTTATTGAATTTAAAATTATTTCTTATTTTTGAAACCAGCCTTGGAGCCATACACTGTGTTGTATTTTTGGATAGGGCTGAATAGTTCTTATGAACACATACAATCATTGAACTGGCAATTATTTAGTGTTTGGAGTGCATTACTCTGAGTGTGCAGCTATTTTGTTTGTATCCTTTTTTTATCTATTTTTTGTATTGTATGTATATGTTTAATAAAAATATGTTTTATCTCTCTATTATGGCATTTACTTCCGTTTTGTTTGTAGGAGAAATATGCCACCTATTGGAAGTAGCAATCCTAACAGTCAATGTCGACCCTTTCATGAGCCTTGTCACATGACTTAGGATAAAAAACAAACCAGAATCTCAATTTGCATACACTGTATTTTGGGGTACTGCCCCTTATCAGTGCAAAGTGGAGATCTGGTTTGGTTGGGTGAGAGGCATCTGACCGGAATCCAAGAGTATCGTTTCTCACAGCGTCTGCAAATTGATATTCTGGTTTTTAAAAACCAAACCAGAATCTCAATTTGCAGGTGCGGCGCCCCAGGGTCCTGGTCATCGCAGTAGTGTCGCTTTCCCCCAAAGGAGAGTGATGCTACTTTTGGAGGCAAAAAAGGATAACTGCATTCAGGTATCACAAACATGCAACACATTTCATACTCCAGGCCACCAGGGAGAGCTTCTGCTCCTATTTATTAGGTCACTCCCTATATATACATAGTAGATGGAGGCCCGATTCTAATGCATCAGGTATTCTAGAATATGTATGTATGTATGTATGTATGTAGCGCTGAGAGTGGGGGTTATATTCCGCTCCAATATCGCTGATTGGTCGCGCCTGGCTGGCCAATCAGCGAAGCGTGGTTCAAATCTGGCGCCAATTCACAGCCGGACTGTGCTTGTCGCTGTTTGGTTGCAGCCGGCCGGGCACGACCAATGACCGAACTGGTGCTTAAATACCGAGCCAATATCGCTGATTGATCATGCTGGCCTTGAGCTACCAATCACTGAAGCGGTGTTTAAATCCCGTGCCAATATCGCTGATTGGTCGCGCCCTGTCGGCCGCGACCAATCAGCGAAGCGTGGTTTAAATCCCGCCTCAATTCGTGGCTGGACTGCATCTGTCGCAGATTGGTGGGGGTTCAGGGCGCTGGATGTCAGGGGTTCGGGGTGCAGGATATAGTACAGCCACGTAGTAAATAACACAGCCACATAGTATATAGCACAGCCACGTAGTATGTAGTATATAGCACAGCCACATAGTATATAGCACAGCCACGTAGTATATAGCACAGCAACATAGTATGTAGCACAGCCACGTAGTATATAGCACAGCCACGTAGTATTTAGTACAGCCACGTAGTATATAGCACAGCCACGTAGTATATAACACAGCCCACGTACTATATAACACAGACAGCCACGTAGTATATAGCAAAGCCACATAGTATACAGCACAGCAACATAGTATATAGCAGCCACATAGTATATAGCAGCCACATAGTATATAGAAGCCACATAGTATATATCACAGCCACATGGTATATAGCAGCCACGTAGTATATAGCAGCCATGTAGTATATAACAGCCCACGCAGTAAATAACACAGCCCATGCAGTATATAACACTGCCCAAGTAGTATATCAGTTACGCAGTATATAGCACAGCCCACGTAGTATACAGCAGTGTGGGCACCATTTCTCTGTTAAGAAAAAGAATTAAAATAAAAAATAGTTATATACTCACCCTCAGGCGTCCACCGAAGTTGTCCCGATGCATGCGCAGCTGCCGCCAGCTTCCGTCCCCAGTGATGCATTGCGAAATTACCCAGATGACTTAGCGGTCTCGTGAGACCTCTAAGTCATCTGGGTAATTTCGCAATGCATCTCTGGGAACGGAAGCTGGCGGTAGCCTCGCCGCATCGGTGAACAGTGGAAGGTGAGAATAGCACCATTTTTTATTTTTTTTAAATTATTTTTAATATTATATCTTTTTTTTATTGATGCTGCATGGGCAGCATCAATAGTAAAAAGTTTGTCACACAGTGTTAATAGCAGCGTTAACAGACTGCTTTACACCGCGTTATGCCGCAGTGTAATGCAGTCGGTTTAAAACTATGTGGGCGGCGGGCGCTGATTGGGGGGGGAGTATGGAGGGGGCACTGACAGCAGAGGAGTAGGGAGCGGCCATTTCACGGCCGGACTGTGCCCGTTGCTGATTGGTCACGGCCGACTAATCAGAGACTTGGGATTTCCGTGACAGACAGACAGACAAACAGACAGACAAGCAGACGGAAGTGCTCCTTAGACGATTATATATATAGATATAACTGGTATTCTGTAGTGAAAGTTAGTTAGTTGCTGGCTGAGCTCAGCTCAGTTAGTTCCAGACCAGAGTCTGAGGAGGACAGAGGGTCAATGGAGCTGTGCATGCCCTCAGAGCTACAGCTCCCAGAAAGAGACTTTGAAAGGCAGAATTGTATTGCAGCGAGCGTGAAGGAAGTCGAAGCAAAGGAGAGGATACCACAAGTGGACCAGCCCCACTCAGGCTGCCTCCTTCAGAGGCGCAATTCCCCAGTAGCCGGAACACCGAGGGAGTAAGGACCTTTACGTCTTATTTCAGAGACCGGCAGGACCGCTAATTGCAGGTTACCTGTCTGCACCTACACCAAGGAGGCACGGTGACAGAGCCGGGTTATCTAAGAGACCCTATAAACAGGCTCAAGTCACCAGTCACCTATCCTATACAGGGGACAGGGAGAGCAAAACATCGCTTCTGTGAGACCCTTATATGAAGCCATAGGCAGTAAGGGACTACATCACTGCAGTGCAAGGGAAGGCTACTGATTTCCACCTGGACAAGGGGACTCTGGACTTGCCTCCAAACTGACCGGACTCTGCCTGCCCTGTGATCTGGTGCCCTGGACTGTGGATGCTGAAGTCTTCAGTAAAGGTAAAGAGACTGCAACCTTGTGTCCTCGTTCTTCTCTGCGCCTCTCACCATACCACCATCTACACACCGGGAAGTCCTGGGGACATACTTCCCCTGTGGCAAGGTATACCATCTAGCTGCCATAACATCACCCCAGCGGACCCCTTAAAGCAGCGTTGGTCACTCTGACCGAATACCACAGGTGGCATCACGAACATAAACTCTATCCCTTTAAAGACCTTTCCCTTTTACATGGGCGCCCTGGGCCACGGACCGGGTCGCGGCTACCTTGACATCCCCCTGTGAACCACAGGGCCCGGTGCGGAGTACCCCCTAGCCCATCGGGCGACTCACAGACACTGTGAGAAACGATACTTCTTGGATTCCGGTCAGATGCCTCTCACCCAACCAAACCAGATCTCCTCTTTGCACTGATGAGGGGCAGTACCCCAAAATACAGTGTCTGCAAATTGAGATTCTGGTTTGGTTTTTATCCAAAGTCATGTGACAAGGCTTGTTAAAGGGTCGACATTGACTGTTAGGATTGCTACTTCCAATAGGTGGCACTAGAATTATAGTCCTCTTCCTCTCTGAAGTCATTTCAAAAACCCTGGTAGCTGTGTTCTATTACTTTAATGTCCTGGTGAAACCGCTCGCCTTGTTCATTGCTTACATCCTCAAGATTTTGAGCGAAGAAATCTAAATGTGAATGCAAAAAGTTAATTTTCAGAGACATGCGACATCCAAGACATTGGTATGCATTTAGCAGTTCCTCAACACCTTCAACATATTTTGGAGATTTTTCTTTTCCTAAGAAGTTTTCACAGATCCATCTTGAAGCTTTTCCAAGATCTCAATTCCTTAACATTTAGAGTTTCTTCAAACAGATAATCTCTCATAAGCTCTCTGATCTGAGAACCAATAAATACCCCTTCCTTCAGTTTTGCTGGTGAAATGCCATGGCTTTCACAAAGTTTTTAATCAATCACAACTTTTATATATAGTGGAGGAAGAAAGATTTTTGTTGGCGCAACTAGAGGATTATGCTGAATATTGTCTCTACCTAGAGCATAGATGTTTCTCTGTCCCTGTCATGTCGGACGCTATTCACACTAGGGTGTCCGACAGACAGCGGTAATTCCTCATTCGTCCACTATATGCTCAGTGGTGCCGGCTAGATTTGATCCAGATTATCCGGGGTTAATCTGGCTGGTACTTGGGTTGGAGGCTGAGTCACGCCCACTGCCTTTAAATAGTTTTGCTGGGCTTTGGGTGTCGCCGATTATAGCTTGTGTCTTGTGCCTGGTGATCTCGGTTCGAAGTGGTGGTCTTGGAGAGGAAATATCGTATCTGGTGGTGTATTATCCTTTGTCATATTTCTCCTTCCTACATTTGTGTTTTGTTTTGCCCTGTGCCCATTATAGTGTCTTCCTTAGTGTGTATGCGGCGTGTTGCATTTTTAGTTTTCCCTGTCTGTGCTTTCTGTAGGGGTTGGTGTGAGGTCTTATCACTGGGTGGTGGGTTGAGGTTTCAGTTTAGTTCTGAAGCAGGAATCAGGGAGAGGCCTGGCGGCCCAGACATGCACACCTTCAGTGTAAACTCTGGGAGAGGGACAGACAGGGTTTCCCTAGCCTGAGGGATATTGCAGGGGCCCGGGTAATCAGTTGTAGTCTACCCAGTATCCCCGTGACATTATAATCGGCCAATATTTTTTGTATTCCATGGATCCCATGACTTCCATAACCCGCCAGTTGGAGGCGCTGTCCCTACAGGTCACTGAGCTGAAGGGGGCAGTTCAGCAACAGGGTCTAGTAGTATCTAATGTGCAAGCTGAATCTGCAGGCAGAGTTGCTGAGCCAAAGTTTCCTTTACCTGAAAGGTTTACTGGGGAACGCAGTAAATTTGTTACTTTTCGTGAAGCTTGTAAACTATATTTTCGTATGCGCCCGATCTCCTCAGGTAGTGAGGCTCAGCGTGTGGGCCTGGTGTTGTCACTACTGAACGGGGACCCTCAAGCATGGGCGTTTTCCTTACCATCTGATTCTGCTGCATTTAACTCAGTGGAGAGTGTTTTTTCTGCTCTTGGACTCATTTATGAGGATCCTGACAGAATGGCTCTAGCAGAATCTAAAATTTGCGCTATCCGCCAGGGGGAGCGTATGGCGGAGGATTACTGTTTTGAATTTCGCTGCTGGGCGGTAGACACACAGTGGAATGATCCCGCGTTGCGGAGTCAGTTTGTTCATGGGGTTTCAGGAAGGGTTAAAAAAGCTCTTCTGATGTATGAGACTCCTGCTTCTCTAGAGTCCGCTATGAGTCTTGTTATCCGCATTGATCGCCGTTTGCGTCAGGGGGTGCAAGAGATGCTGCCTATGGGAGAGAGCGTAGGTACACGTGAGGTTGCTGCAGGTGAGCCCACGGAGCCTATGCAAATTGCTGGGGTGTCACATGTTAAGCATCGAGCCCCTTTGCTCGGGAAGCAGAGAGCCTGTTTTTGCTGTGGTAAAACTGGTCATTATGTAAATACTTGTCCTCTGCTGTCTAAGAAAAGCGCAACGGCGGAAAACTACTAAGCTTAGAGGGTGTGGAGGAGGCCGATCTGAGCTTATGCATATCCTCCATAGTGGTTTCTCAATGCATGCTGCCAAGGTTGTGGTCGCTGGCAGAGAGCTGCCTATCTCTGTGTTTGTGGATAGTGGTTCTGCCACTAATCTCATTGATGAGGAGTTTGCGCGCACAGCCGGTTTCAGGATCGAAAAACTGCCTCATCCTATCCGGGTGGTCACCATCAATGCCGCTCCTCTCCCACAGGGGGAGATTACTGAGTTTGTGGCTGAAGTTAAACTCCACATTGGGGTGCTACATGTGGAGCAAGTTACATGTAAGGTGTTCAGTAATCTTCCTGCTCAAATGGTTCTGGGTTTTCCATGGTTGGCTATGCACAACTCGGTGATTGACTGGAAAACTCAGGACATCATCCAGTGGAGCGGATTCTGCCAGGAGAATTGCCTGGCCACGTGTGTGTCCGCTGTGACTCCTAGTATTCCTGAGTCTCTGCTGGATTTCGCAGATGTGTTTTCTGAGAAGGGTTGTTCAGAATCGCCACCACATCGTCCCTATGACTGCGCTATTAGGCTAAAACCAGGGGCCAAATTGCCAAAAGCTAGGATGTTTAACATCTCTGGTCCTGAGAGGCAAGCCTTAAAAGACTACATCGCTGAGAGTCTGAGCAAAGGGCACATCAGGCCTTCGTCCTCACCTGTGGCTGCGGGGTTTTTCTTCGTTAAGAAGAAAGATGGCGGATTACGCTCATGTCTGGGTTTCAGGGAGTTAAACCAGATTACGGTTCGTGACCCATACCCTATTCCGCTGATACCTGATCTGTTCAATCAGGTGGTTGGTGCTAGGTGGTTCTCTAAGCTTGACCTCAGGGGGGCGTACAAGCTCATAAGAGTCCGTCAAGGGGATGAGTGGAAAACGGCTTTTAATACACCTGAAGGTCATTTTGAAAATCTGGTGATGCCATTTGGTTTGGCAAACGCGCCTGCTGTTTTTCAGCATTTCATAAACGATGTGTTCTCTCATGTCGTGGGAAAATTTGTTATTGTGTACCTTGATGACATTCTCATCTATTCATGCGACCGTGATACTCATTTAGAGCATGTTAGGCAGGTGTTACAGCTGCTCAGAGAGAATAAGCTCTATGCTAAACTGGAGAAATGTGTATTTTCGGTTCAGGAGTTGCCTTTTCTTGGGTTATATTGTGTCCGCTTCAGGGTTTAAAATGGACGCCGCTAAGGTGCAAGCGGTGCTGCGTTGGGAGCGGCCTGATAGCCTAAAAGCGCTCCAGCGGTTCCTGGGGTTTTCTAACTATTATAGAAAGTTTATTAAAAAATTTTCTATCATTGCTAAACCGCTCTCTGACATGACAAAAAAAGGTAATGATTTCTCCGCCTGGTCTGAGGCTGCTGTGCGCGCATTCGAGTTTCTGAAAAACAGTTTTGCTTCAGCTCCCATTCTGGTGCAACCGGATGTATCGAAACCATTTACCGTGGAAGTCGATGCATCTGAGGTTGGAGTGGGGGCAGTGCTGTCTCAAGGCTCATCCTTGGGCGACTTGCGTCCATGCGCCTATTTCTCCAAGAAACTGTCGCCCGCCGAACGTAACTACGATATCGGCAACAGGGAGTTGTTGGCTATCAAGTTGGCTTTTGAGGAATGGCGACACTTTTTGGAGGGGTCGGTTCACCAGGTTACTGTTATTACCGACCATAAGAATCTGCTATATTTGGAGTCAGCCAAGCATCTGTCCCCCAGGCAGGCTCGCTGGGCATTGTTTTTCACGCGGTTCAACTTTTTTGTCACTTACCGACCTGGGTCTAAAAACACTAAGGCGGATGCTTTGTCCAGGTGTTTTCCAGGGGGAGAACCTCGGGAAGAACCGGTACCCATCCTCCAAAAGGGTGTAGTGGTCTCGGCTCTCACAACCGAGGTTGAGGCTGAGATTGCCGAGGCTCAGGAGGAGGTACCACCTGAGCTTCCCGTTAACAAATCGTTTGTACCGCTCCATCTTCGCCTAAAGGTGTTGGCAGAACATCATGATGCTGTCCTGGCTGGCCACCCAGGGGTTAGGGGTACTTTGGAGTTGGTGTCGCGTCGGTTTTGGTGGCCCAAAATCCGACAGGACGTGGTCTCATACGTGTCAGCATGCACCACGTGCGCTAGGGCTAAGACGCCCCTCTCCCGTCCTGCTGGCACAGTACTTCCTCTCGAGGTACCCAGTAGGCCATGGACGGAGATCTCCATGGATTTTATCACAGACTTGCCCTCCCCAGCTGGGAACATGGTCATCTTGGTGATTGTTGATCGATTCTCAAAAATGTCTGATTTTGTGTCTTTGCCTTCGTTGCCTAACGCTAAGACTCTGGCTCAGGTATTTGTGCAGGAGGTGGTCAGACTTCACGGGCTCCCGTCTGACATTGTGTCTGATAGGGGTACTCAGTTTGTGGCAAAATTTTGGAAGGCATTTTGCTCACGGCTGGGGATCAAGTTGTCGCATTCTTCGGCGTTCATCCTCAGTCAAATGGTCAGACCGAGCGTATGAACCAAAATTTGGAGCAGTACTTACGCTGTTTTGTTTCTGACAACCAGGAGGAGTGGTCGACGTTCCTTCCTTTGGCTGAGTTTGCCATAAATAATCACCGCCAGGAATCTTCTGGGGAGTCTCCATTCTTTTGTGTTTAGAGGCACCATCCTCAATTTTGTACTTTGAGTCAGGGGGGCTCTTCCGGCGTTCCGGAGGAGGACATGTTAGGAGCACATCTGTCATCCATCTGGAGGAAAGTGAAACAGCACCTGTTGAGCGTGGGTGCAAGGTACAAACGTGTGGCTGACAGTAGACTTGTGCCAGGTCCGGAGCTGAGTGTGGGTGACTGGGTGTGGTTGTCCACAAAAATCATAAGACTCAAAATACCATCCCTTAAATTGGGTCCTAGGTTTATTGGTCCGTTTAGGGTTGCCGCCATCATTAACCTGGTAGCCTACCGATTGGAGCTCCCTACGGTATATAAGATTCACAACGTGTTTCACAGATCGTTATTAAAAAAGATGGTGGGTTCTGTGGACGCGGCGCCGATGCCTCCTCCAGTCTTGGTGGATGGCAATTTAGAGTTTGAAGTCTCCAAGGTGGTTGACTCTCGTGTGGTGCGCCGCACATTACAGTACCTGGTACACTGGTGTGGTTATGGGCCGGAGGAGAGGTCTTGGGTACCAGCTTCGGACATAAATGAGGACCGGCTGGTCAGTATGTTTCACCGCCGCCATCTGGACAAGCCGGGTCCTATAAGTCTTGAGGGCCCTGGGGTCCCTCGTAGAAGGCGGGGTACTGTCATGTCGGACGCTATTCACACTAGGGCGTCCGACAGACAGCGGTAATTCCTCATTCGTCCACTATATGATCAGTGGCACCGGCTAGATTTGATCCAGATTATCCGGATCCGGATTCGTGATGAATTCAATCCCCTTTTAAATGCTTGGAAGTTGACCCAACAATTTATCATTGACAATTACGTCAAAATTGAATTCAACAGGATCGAATATATAAAACAACATCAAAAGGCTTTACGTGTCGACGGTTATGCTGGCGTTATGGATGAAAAAGCACATTTTGGACCGTGTAGTTGCCTATGTGCATGTAATAGAATTTTAAATGAGTAGACTACCACACGCTCATATGCTTTTAATCCTCGGAGAGGAAGATAAACCAAGGGACAAAGAAATAATTGACAAATTGGTCTCTGCTAAAATCCCAAATGAGACAGCAAATCCAAAACTGCATGAGGCAGTGATGAAGCACATGATTCATGGTCCATGTAGCGAAGATCAACCTGGTGCTATATGCATGACAGAAGATCAATGCGCAAAAAAATTCCCAAAGGAATTTAATACAGAGACAAACCCCAATGTTGATGGTTATCCACAGTACCGTCGACGCAATAATGGGAAAACCAGGCGATGAATGCGAGAAATCGACAATAGATGGGTAGTTCCATACAACCCTTATTTATTACTCAAGTACAATTGCCATATCAATGTTGAGATATGTGCTTCAATAAAAAGTGCTAAATATCTTTTCAAATATGTATACAAAGGACATGACTGTGCCAATATCAAGTTTGATACATTAAACTGGAATGAACCAGCCATGTACCTAGATTCTCGGTATATAAGCGCCCCTGAGGGCATGTGGAGAATCAGAAAAAATAAAATGCATGATGCTTCACAAACCATTAAAAGGATTGCTGTTCACCTTGAAAACATACAGCAAGTGTTTTTCGAAGATGGTAATGTGGCTATGGTTATTTGAGACTCAAAAGCCTCTACTCTGCAGGCTTATTTTGAGCTAAACAGAGTTGACGCTTCCACCCGTCAATATTTGTACAGTGATATCCCTGAACACTATGTCTGGGATAGAAAAGCTGTACTAGAAGGATGGAAAAAACGACTGGCTCAATTTGGGAAAACAATTGTTCGAATATATACAGAGTATAGCTTGGAGGATATCCCAGTAATAAAACAGAACTTTTAATATATTAGCTAAAACCTGGACAACCAACAAAAAACACAAACAACCACAAAACAAAAAGTGCTCGTGTAAACCAGAGCTCGAAGATAAAAATTGGTTCAGTCTCACCAATGAGGAAGGACGTATAGCCGCAGCGGTTTCCTCTGTCTCCTTAACTGAGAATCGGTGGTCCAAATGTAAGGGTGGGGTAGGGGGTGTAGGGTTTTTACCTTTCTTCCCTGTCGTGCCCCTGTTGTACTCCTGTCCTCACATGGACAGGCACCAAGTGAACCCTACTATGGACAACCACCATTAAATAAATGTATTCAATGTTCTCCCTCTCCCTACGTGTTTCATCTCCAATAACGGGGACTCATCAGAGGAGTCAGATGAGGAACAGTGCCAGTAGGACACGAAAGAAGTCCAGCATATGTCCGCACATATTACAAGTCCCGCAGTGGCTAGGTACCCATGAGTCAAATTAACTGTCTGTGTTTACAGCCTATAGTGAATCCTCAGTATCACGCTGTAGGGTTCTCCTTTTATGTCACACCCAGGGTTACGATCCACCCCCAGCATGTGACATCACATGTTGTCACAACCTCCCGTACCTACACTTACCACCAGTATAGGCTGGAGGGGTGGGGGAAGGGGGAATGTGGAATCAAGCTTACTTACAGGACATGCGGGCGCCATGATTCCCCACCCGGCTCCCATGTCAGATAGTTGCGCTCCAAACATTGGAACGCACATTTACCGGAAGTAGCGACGCCATCTTGTATGCGTCACTTCTGGTGGTTTCCGCCCAGCTCTCCTCATTGCGCTCCAAGCGTTGGAAAGCACCCCCATCGGAAGTGCAATCTTATATGCATTACCGCCGGTCGTTTCAGAGAAATAAACACATCGGAGGAGTTTAAAACAACGAAAAATATAATATCTATTATGCAGGGTGATGATTTATTGTCTCCCATTATTCATGGTGGATTGGGTTCATCAATTCTGATCACTGTTCCTGCATTCCGGTATGTGGAGCGCCGAACCGCTCAGTCTTGGGCACATCATTTCTTTTTAGTATCAGCAAGAGCATAAAACCACACATATCCCCACATAAATTAGTATATATAGGAGCCCCAAACGGGCTATAATGTCATCCACAAGAGGAGAAAGGATATTCAATAGCATAAAAGTTGAGTCCAAGAAAAGATAGTAGTCCCATATTTTCATGCTGGTATTTAACCCCCCAAAAGGGAGCCCAGATTAAGTACAGATATGGAGGACTACTATAAATGGAAAGGGCAGTAGTCCTATTCCAAAATGTCATATTAGACACATTATGTTTTGTTTTCCTTGGTAGTCCCTTTCGGCAGGCACCTGAGACATAGTTGGATCTTTCTGAGGTGACCAGATATCAGATCCTCTGCAGTCAATAATCTTAACTGGGGATACATCCCAAATATTCACGAGGCAAAAGAGGAGAGGGGGGAGAAGAAGAGCCAAAGAATTAAACGGATACAGGAGGAGAGGGAGGGTTTAAAAATGGGGGGGGTGTATTTGAGGGGGATTGTTTTTGAAGGAGGGATTTGTTTGGGAGTTTAGTTGGGGAGAGCTTTTAGAACATAAAGCTCAGAGGTGCTATAGAGTATTGGAGAACTTATTAGGGAATTGGGTTTACTCCTCGATTGGGGACCCCTCACAAAAACACCCATAGTTAAGTTGATCTTTCAATCCCCGAGGATGGCAAGTGTCCAATGTAAATATCCATCTAGCCTCCCTCATCTAACCTCCCTCTGCAGGAGCATCCTGTCAAAATCTCCCCCCGGTAGGCATTTGTATCTTGTTTATTCCCATGAAGCGCATAGCTCTAACATCCCCCCATGCAGTCCATTAACATGTCTAGCAAGGGGGGTGTCCCTCTGATTCTGTATGTCCCCCAAGTGTTCCCCCACCCGCCTCCTGAATTCCCTGATGGTCTTTCCAATATATGTAATACCACACTCACAGGTAGCCCTCTAGATGATCCCTGTGGTTTTACAGTTGATAAACTCTTTTATTGTAAATGTTTCCTGTGTGTTTTCATTGTAGAACTCCTTCCCCCTGTATAGATCCACATGCCGTGCAGGTGCCACATCTGTAACATCCTGCTGGTCTCTTTGGCAGCCAAGTTTCCTTCTTTGGTGTGCTAAAATGGCTGTGCACTAGTCTGCCGCCCAGAGTTTTGCACCTACGGTAGGTGATTTGTGGCTCCTCCCCCAGGATGTCCCTGAGATCCTCATCCATATTTAGGATCCCCAGTGTCGTTTCAGTATCTGCTTCACAAAGAGTGCCCCATTGTCAAAGGCGAATATATAGAGTCTCTTTAACAGATGGTGAGCTGTATTACCTAAGACTCTTTTTACTTCGTGTAACAGGAGCAAAGTCTTATGCTGACTTAAGGACTGTCAATGGAGTCATACATGACATGTATAAAAATGCGTGCATTGATATTCATCTTTTGGAAGACGATTCCGAATGGGAAGACGGTATAACAGATGCAATCGCTTTCCAAATGCCCTACCAGCTTCACAAATTATTTGCTATAATTTTGTATATGGGGAACTAGCTAAACCACTGGCATTATGGCAAAAATATAAAATCGAATTTATGGAGGATTACAACAGGCGGTATTCTCCAGAAATTGCTGAGCAACTGGCTCTTCGTGATATTAATGAAGTGCTCTTAAGCAATAATAAGTCCTGTGCTGACTACGGATTGTCAACTCCAGTTAATGTTCCAGATGAAATACTGGACCAACTGAATTATGCTGTAATAAAGCAGGAGGCTGCACAATTGAAAGCTATGCTTAATGAAGCTCAGAAATCATCTTTAGGTGCAATTATGCAAGCAGTCAATGCTGCATCACAGCCAGACGACACTAGCTTATGCTGTTTTTTTCTGGACGGCCCAGGAGGCAGTGGGAAGACATTTTTGTACAACTGCTTGCACAAGACACTACAAGCAGAAAAGAAGTCTATTTGCTCAGTAGCCTCCACTGGATTGGCGGCTATATTACTACAAAATGGTGGCACCTACCATTCAAAGTTTGACCTTGGAATTACAACAAATGAGACCGCAGAGTCAAAAATTAAGCCAACCTCACTTCAAGCAAAGGAGCTTAGGTTGTCATCTGTCGATATTGCGTGGTTCGCAATCACTGTGCGCCCGAAGGGTGCTCAATCACACATATTAACTAATACCTTACATATTTTGATATGTTCATGTGCACTTTTTTACTTTTACTTTTTGAGGCGCAGTTGGGCCCTGATGGCTTTGTAAGTTGTGGCCTCTGTTCACACGGGACACATTCAGTTAGCAGTGGGAAGCCCACCACAGGGCGTTACTAATAGGCTATGATCCATATGCTGTGCATACTCTCTGTGAACACTGCTGCAGATTATTTATTTGCACTGGTGTGTCAAGCGGCCAATCCCTGATTGTAGGCTGGCTGTCTCATTTGGTTATTACCGCACCTGTGTAGTCGCCATCTTTACTTGGGCCCACTGCACCATGATAGTGCATTTGATTTGAGGCCTAGACAGGTAAGTACATTTGCCTGTTTTTCTGTGGTGTTTTTACCTGAACATTTGCAGACAGGCAGTTTCTATGTGTGAGTTTGGCTGCTTTCAGGTTCTTTCTCTGTGGAGACCCTTGCTCAGTTACAAATCAGTGGCTAAGCTGTTTTCTTCGCTCTGAGGCGACTTGCCCTCCCAGAAATGCAGTGAAAATCCTCTCACAATGGCGGCTGTCCGCTGCCTTCCCTTCTATCTCCTTGTGGCAGGGCTCAGATCCATGTAGAGGCCTGTCTCCTATCAGAGTCTCACATTCCAGTCCTTGCTGCCATCACCATCCTTTGCTGACTGACTCTAATCTTACCGCCTCATAACAGTTAGCTCCTCCCCATAACATGTGACTTTCCGAAAAGCGGTCATTGGTTGACTGCACTGTCAATACTCCTTCCCCTGTAAGAAAAGTCACAAATAAGATGAGTAGTGATGAGCGAACTTCCTTGCCACTACTCGTTACCCGTCTGAGTATCACTATGCTCGGTGTACTCGGCGAGCACCGAGTATTTCTGGGATTATTCAGCAGGAGCTCGGGGCTCCGCCCTGCAAATCTGGCACTCTTTAGAGCGCCAATGACGGTGCAGGGATTGTCAGCCATGCACTGTAATGCCGCAGCCATCTTTGTTGTTGTGGTATTACAGTGATTGGCTGGCCGCACAGTGTCATCAGATCTATAAGAGACCTGGCGCCGCCCTGCTCGGACTTAGTGAGTGTAGGGAGAGCTGCTGCTGAGATAGGGTCAGAATCATGCTTTTAATAGTTACTGTAGGTCTGCAACTGTTCAGTCCGCAACTCCTGAGAAACCAACAGTCCTTTTTAGGGCTAATTTGGGGGTCCCGAGATTGCAGCGCTAGGTAGGCAAAGGAGTCTACATTATGTGCACATAATAAGGCCTGCAGGCACTGTACACTATGTTCCAAATTATTATGCAAATTATATTTTTCTCTGATTTTCCTAAATGGTCGGTGCAAAAGACAGTCAGTCTAATAAAAGTCATCACCCGTTAGAGTATACATCGAATTTTATTGAATAAACCTCCCAATGATAACAGTATAATCTCCAAAAGGAGTAAGAACTTAAAATGCACTGTTCCAAATTATTAGGTACAGTAGAATTTGTAAACATTCGATATGTTTTAAAGAACTGAAAATGCTCATTTGTGGAATTTGCAGCATTAGGAGGTCACATTCACTGAACAAAAAAGCTATTTAACTCCAAAACATCCTAACAGCCCAAGTTACATGTTAACATAGGAACCCTTCTTTGATATCACCTACACAATTCTTGTATCCATTGAACTTGTAAGTTTTTGGAGAGTTTCTGCTTGTATTTCTTTGCATTAAGTCAGAATAGCCTCCCAGAGCTGCTGTTTTGATGTGAACTGCCTCCCACCCTCATAGATCTTCTCATGATGATACTCCAAAGGTTCTCTGTAGGGTTGAGGTTAGGGGAAGATGGTGGCCACACCATGAGTTTATTTCCTTTTATGCCCATAGCAGCCAATGACTCAGAGGGATTCTTAGCAGCATGAGATGGGGCATTGTCATGCATGAAGATGATTTTGCTCCTGAAGGCACATTTCTGCTTTTTATACCATGGAGGAAAGCTGTCAGTCAGAAACTCTATATACTTTGCAGAGGTCATTTTCACACCTTCAGGAACCTTAAAGGGCCCTTCCAGCTGTTTCTCCATGATTCCAGCCAAAAACATGACTCGTCTACCTCCTTGCTGTTGTTGCAGCCTTGTTGGGACATGGTGGCCATACACCAAGCATCCACTACTCCATCCATATGGACCATCCAGGGTTGCTCAACACTTATCAGTAAACAAGAATGTTTGGAAATTAGTCTTCATGTATGTGTGGGCCCAATGCAACCATTTCTGCTTGTGAACACTGTTTAAGGGTGGCCAAATAGTAGGTTTATGCACCACAGCAAGCCTTTGAAGGAGCCTACACCTTGAGGTTCGAGGGACTCCAGATGCACCAGCAGCTTCAAATATCTGTTTGCTGCTTTGTAATGGCAGAAATCTTCCTCATTTTGCCTTTATCAGCACAAACACATCTGTGCTCAGATACAGTCACAAATCTCTTAACCGTACGATGATCACGCTTAAGTTTTCAGGAAGTTTCTAATGTTTTCATCCCTTCACCAAGGCATTGCACTATTTGATGCTTTTCAGCAGCAGAGAGATCCTTTTTCTTTCCCATGTTACTTGAAAACTGTAACCTGCTTAATAATGTGGAACATCATTTTTAAGTAGTTTTCCTTTAATTAGAATCACCTGGAAAACTAATTATCCCATGTGTTTAAGATTGATTTCAGTGATCCATTGAGCCCTGAGACAGAATACCAACCATGAGTTTATTTGAAAAACAAAACAATTAAATCTTTATCACACTTAAATCCAATTTGCATAATAATTTGGAACACAGTGTATGTGAGTACATAGCTCTCACTGCATACCTCCAAAATCTCCATTACTGTCTGCTGCTGCTTATTTAATATATATCTAGCTGCAGTTTTCTGTGGCTTTTTTTTTTTATTCACCTGATACCTGCTCCTTTTATTTTAAAGCAATCCATAGACCCCTTTTTTTGTGTGTGTGTCATAGCCAACTTGTTGACACAATTTAGTTGTGCCACCAAAAATTAAGGCCACATTTAGATCAGTCTGTTATATGCTGTTATACTGGTGTATCGGTGGTGGAAAAATCATTGATTTGCAGACATACGTATCATAGTTCTGTGTGCTAGCCTTGTTCAAATTTTTTTTTTCTAAAATTCACCAAAAACCAAAAAATTATTTATACAGTCTATGTCAGGCTGAGTCCTGGTGTATCTGTGTTTGAAAAATCATATTTCCGCAGACATACTCTACGTAACATAGTTCTGTGTGCTAGCCTTGTTCAATTTGTTTTTCTAAAATTCACCAAAAACCAAAAAATTATTTATACACTCAATGTCAGGATGAGTCCTGGTGTATCTGTGTTTGAAAAATGGTATTTTCGCAGGCACACGTAGCATAATTCTATGTGCTAGCCTTGTTCTACTTTTTTTTTTTTTAATTCACCAAAAATCAAAAAAAAAAAATGTAACACAGTCTGTTATGTCAGGCTGATGCCTGGTGTTTCTGTGCTTGAAACATCATAGCTTTGCAGGCATATTAATTTGATATAATTTAGCTCCAAATAAATACATTTGTCTTGAGCTTTTGAAATAGTGCAGTAGTCCATTAAAAATTGGAACTGGATGTGATGCTGATGGTGCATGCAGAAGACGAGGACATGGCCAAGCTGAAAGTGGTCCACAACAAAGACCCACATCTTGTCGCTCAACCTTCCTGTCCCAGTTTCTAGGGGACCGCAGCACACCACTATTGAAGCCAGAGCAGTGTGGAACGGTTGTTGGTTGGATAGCGGATAATGCTTCCAGTCACTTAGCCATCACCACCACCACCATGTCTTCCACACAGTCAAGTCTGAGTAGCCGTGAGTGTGGACCGGATATTCCTCACCCTGATCCTCCTTCCTCCCACTATGCCGAGTGCCCTGAGACAACTGATCCCACACTTGGACACTCCGAAGAGCTGTTCAGTTTTCCCTTTCTAGATTCTGGACTCTTGAAGTGGGGCCAGATGAGATCGCATGTAACGATGCCTAAAGTATTGAACAGCCACGGTCACACGTAGGCGATGGTAGGAAAGTGTCACAAGAGGTGGATGATGATGAGACAAAATTGCTAGAAAGTCAGGAGGAGGAGTAGGGTGCAGATGTGGAAGATGAGGTGGTGTATGACATAGTGACTGACCCAAACTGGCAGGAGGACATGCAGAGCGAGGACAGCAGCACACCTGGGGAAGGAGGCATATCACCCCAACAGGCAGGAAGAAGCAGTGTGGTGGCCACAGACAGAAGTCGTGAATCCGTTCCTCGTTACACTAACATGAGGGAAGTTGCCATTCCAACTGTTAGATCTTCCCTAGTCTGGTTATTTTTTAAAGACTCTGCCCATAACCCCAAACAGGCCATTTCCAGCATCTGCCATGCCCGCATCAGAAGGGGTAGCAAAACTACCAGCCTGACCACCACCAGCATGATCAGGCACATGGCAGCAAAGCACCCGACTTTGTGGGCCGAATCCCAGGCTCCAGGAACACTGTCTGCAGGTGAGACCACTGCTTCTTCCAGTGTCACGCAGAAGCCAATCCCCAGGCCACCGTGCATGTGAAGATGCCTCTAGCCCTGCACCTGTTGTTGCCCACAGTCAAGCAGCACCATCATCAAGCCCGTTCACATCCTTGAACCAGCACAGCCTTCAGTTGTCTGTACCCCAGTCATTGTAACGCAAGCGGAAATACCCAGCCAATGCCCCACAGGCCACAGTCCTAAATTCTAACATTTCTCTTCTGCTTGCACTCGAAATGTTGCCTTTTAGACTCATTGAGATGGAAGCTTCCCGCAACTTGATGGCGGCGGCTGTCCCAAGGTACTCAGTCCCCAGTCACCATAATTTCTCCCGGTGTGCCGTACCGGCATTACACCAGCATGTGTCCCACAACATTACCCGTGCCCTCAACAATGCTGTTACTGTGAAAGTCCACATAACCACAGACACGTGGACAAGTGCTTGTGGCCGGGGACATCTCACTGATGGCACACTGGGTTAACATAGTGGAAGCTGGGACCCAGTTGGAATTTGGGATGGAACACATCCTCCCCATACCGAGGATTGTGGGCCCTACATCAATCAGGGTTGCCCCCACAGTCTACAGCTCCTGCACCTCCTCTTCAGCCTCCACCTCTGAAATCAACACATCAGTCAGAAGCTGGAAGCACTGCAGCACTGCCTCAGCCAAGCGGTGTTATTAGCCATAGGTAAGTGTTCACACTAGGCAGACAGGTTAGTTACCCATCCGATCTGAGATTACCTTGACGTTTGGTGGATGGGCTCACAATTTTTGGCCAAATCTTGTGCTAAACATCTCGTGTTTTTTCATAGATTTCACAAGCCAGTATGCTATTCACATTTCATCTATCGCACATTTCCTTGCTTTAGCACAGTAAAATTGAGTGCAGCCATTATCTATTTGCTATGTAAGACTTTTTGGTTATGCACCAGTTCAGACTAGATGGCTGTTCAGTCAGTTTTTGTATATTTACTATGTACTGTTTTTTCTGACTTGAACGCCCCGCTCTTCACCATGCTGTGATTTTAATTACATCCAAACACAGTTGGTTCTAACCTTCCTATAAATGCAGGCTTTACCATGTTATTAGCCATAGGTAAGTGTTCACACTAGGCAGACAGGTTAGTTACCCATCCGATCTGAGATTACCTTGACGTTTGGTGGATGGGCTCACAATTTTTGGCCAAATCTTGTGCTAAACATCTCATGTGTTTTTTCATAGATTTCACAAGCCAGTATGCTATTCACATTTCATGTATCGCACATTTCCTTGCTTTAGCACAGTAAAATTGAGTGCAGCCATTATCTATTTGCTATGTAAGACTTTTTGGTTATGTACCAGTTCAGACTAGATGGCTGTTCAGTCAGTTTTTCTATATTTACTATGTACTGTTTTTTCTGACTTGAACGCCCCGCCCTTCACCATGCTGTGATTTTAATTACATCCAAACACAGTTGGTTCTAACCTTCCTATAAATGCAGGCTTTACCATGTTATTAGCCATAGGTAAGTGTTCACACTAGGCAGACAGGTTAGTTACCCATCCGATCTGAGATTACCTTGACGTTTGGTGGATGGGCTCACAATTTTTGGCCAAATCTTGTGCTAAACATTTCATGTGTTTTTTCATAGATTTCACAAGCCAGTATGCTATTCACATTTCATGTATCGCACATTTCCTTGCTTTAGCACAGTAAAATTGAGTGCAGCCATTATCTATTTGCTATGTAAGACTTTTTGGTTATGTACCAGTTCAGACTAGATGGCTGTTCAGTCAGTTTTTCTATATTTACTATGTACTGTTTTTTCTGACTTGAACGCCCCGCCCTTCACCATGCTGTGATTTTAATTACATCCAAACACAGTTGGTTCTAACCTTCCTATAAATGCAGGCTTTACCATGTTATTAGCCATAGGTAAGTGTTCACACTAGGCAGACAGGTTAGTTACCCATCCGATCTGAGATTACCTTGACGTTTGGTGGATGGGCTCACAATTTTTGGCCAAATCTTGTGCTAAACATCTCATGTGTTTTTTCATAGATTTCACAAGCCAGTATGCTATTCACATTTCATGTATCGCACATTTCCTTGCTTTAGCACAGTAAAATTGAGTGCAGCCATTATCTATTTGCTATGTAAGACTTTTTGGTTATGCACCAGTTCAGACTAGATGGCTGTTCACAAAAGAAAAAAGAAGGAGCAGCATCCATTCCAGGTGAAAAAATATCAAGAAAGTCTTTATTCTGCCATCACAAAGATACAACGTTTCGGCCACATGGCCTTTGTCAAGTATACAATCAATCACATATGGCCACCTTAAATAGTGTGGAGCCTATGTAGGCTCCAATCACCACTCAGGGGCGGCCTTTATTAAACATGTTTAAAACAACAAAATACGTGCTCAAACCAAAACATATGTGTGACAAAAATTGAAATAACACTCATCACAAATACATCATATAAATAGTACATTAAAAATATAAAAAAGGAACATATCAACATTATAGCCACTTAATTGCCCCAATCGTAGCCTTGCTATTTTTTTTTTTTTCATACACAGATGAGGACGCAATACGGATTCTATCTGGTATGTCTAATGACAATGCTTTTTTAGGTAAACCTACTGCTGATATGCTCTGTAGGAGGCATGAAAGTGAGAAAAGGAGACTTATTTCATTTGAATTACATGTGACAACACTCACTGAATATTATAAGGCCCGTAGGATACCACGGGGCTTACGTCCACACCTACGCCCTACCTTATTGGCGGATAATGTACAATTTTGTAACAAATTTGAATCCATCACTAATAAATTTTCGTTTGATTTAATGCTCCTGAATATCGAATTTCTCCAGAAGGAGATGGAGCTTATTAAATTAACTGTGGTGGATGTGGAGCAGCAATTGACTAGTTTGATGACCATACAGGAATTTGAGTCTTATAAGACTAGATTGGAGGAGAATCTTGTTAAATTCCGTAGTGACATTGAAAAAACGAAGAGGTCTAAATGGTTCCGCGATATGGAGGATTATAGATCAGGCCGCATTTTTTCTTGGCATCCGGGTGTACAATCATCCCTTAATAATCGCAGATCTAGAGCCTTTCATCAACAGAGGAGAAAGCGGAGACCACAGGAGAAGGAGCCACAGAGATTTGGGTTCACCACGGCAGAGTCGGACTCTACAGATGACTCTAATTTGGGAGCTGCTTCTTCTTCTTCTTCCCTTAGTTTTTTAGGAATCAAGAAACCAGACACAATCACAACTACAAAAGGAGGAACCGCAGAGGTGGGAGAAAACACAGGAGGAGTCGGCAGGAATCGGGAACGGAGGAAGATCTACAGGTCTCCTGTGAGAACTCGCAACAGGGACGAACAACGGAAAGCGAATTGAATCGCAGTGAGCTGGTGGTAAATATATCATCTGTACAGTTGTCAGAGGTTGAATGCGATATCTTGTCCAAAGGTTTTTCTTTCTGTCCTAAAAATTTGCCCGATTGGTTCCAAATTGAATGTGATCTACATGCATTCTTCAGGAGGCTACGGCTCACTACGTATTTTCAGAGTGGCCGAAACGTTGTATCTTTGTGATGGCAGAATAAAGACTTTCTTGATATTTTTTCACCTGGAATGGATGCTGCTCCTTCTTTTTTCTTTTGTGAGTATTGGCCCAACTGATCCTTGGACTTTGGAGCGTGCAGCCGATATCAGTGTGCTGTTGGTTACTTTTCTCTATATAGATGGCTGTTCAGTCAGTTTTTCTATATTTACTGAAGCTAATCTGCATAGGTGAAAAACCGCACAATGCAGAAGAGTTGTGGACAGCGCTGAAAGAGCAGTCAGATATTTGGATGTCACCGCTGAACCTACAGCGAGGCATGGTCATGTGTGACAATGGCCATAACCTGGTGGCAGCTCTGAGGCAAGGTGAGCTCACACACGTACCTTGCCTGGCCCATGTGCTTAACCTCTTCATTCAACGTTTTCTCAAAAGCTACCCGGAGCTGCTGGATCTGCTAGTGAAAGTACGCTGTCTGTCTGCCCATTTTAGAAAGTCAGCTACAGCTTCAGCCACCCTTGCCGTGCTTCAGCAGCGTTTGCAGCTTCCAGTTCACTGACTGGTGTGTGATGTCCCCACGCTTTGGAACTCTACACTGCATATGTTGGAAAGTATTTGTGAGCAGAAGAGGGCAGTTGTTGACTACCAACATCAACAAGGCCGTCGATATTCAGTTCAGACTCTACACATAAGACCTCAGGAGTGAACATGGATGTCAGACATATGTACCATCCTCCAAAACTTTGAGGACTGCACCAAGATGGTGAGCAGCGATGATGCCATAATTATTGTCACCATCCTGCTTCTCAGCATTCTGAAAACCTCTCTGCTCACAATTAAAAAGGATGCATTGCAGGCAGAGCATGAGGACATGGATCAAGGGACCATACAGGGGGATTACACTCAGTCCAGCCTCATGTCTTCCCAATGTGGATTGGTAGGCAATGAGGAGGAGGAGGAAGAACAGGAGCTACTTTCATGCGCTATAGACGGTACCACAAGCCCAGCTGTCATACCGTCTGTTCAGTGGGGATGGCCTGAGGAGAGGGAGGAGGAGGAGGACAGCATGGTCAGTCGTCCTGTTGGTGAGGACACTGAAGTCTTGCCTGTTAGCAGTCTGGCATGCATGGCTAACTTTATGTTGCTCTGCGTTTCACGTGACCCTCGCATTCAGGGCCACCATCAGGGCATTACAGCCATGACTGGCGTATGGGGCCCGGTGGGCAGAGGGGGCCCGCATCGGGCCCCGTCTCATCTGCTCACCGGGCCCCCCCTGCAGGCGCTGCGGCACGCTATTGACATGTTGGCCCGCGCCCACACATCAATAGTTAACAGCTGCCTGCCAGTCAAAGGCTGGCAGCTGAGTTGAGCCGCAGTGCGCATGTCGCCGGCGTCTGACGTCATTGCCAGCCGCCGGCGAGTGCGTGCTTCACCTGCGTGGAGGGAGTGAGCTTCGCCCGCCACAGGAGCACGGCCAGGTAAGAACTCTTGGTTTTTTTTGAGAGTGGCGAACCAGGGGGCCCCAGGGCAGAGATGCTGGACACAGGGGCAGAATGCTGGACACAGGGGCAGAATGCTGGACACAGGGGCAGAATGCTGGACACGCTGGGGCAGAGATGCTGGACACTGGGGCAGAATGCTGGACACGCTGGGGCAGAATACTGGACACAGGGGCAGAATGCTGGACACACTGGGGCAGAGATGCTGGACACAGGGGCAGAATGCTGGACACGCTGGGACAGAGATGCTGGACACAGGGGCAGAATGCTGGACACGCTGGGGCAGAATGCTGGACACAGGGGCAGAATGCTGGACACGCTGGGGCAGAATGCTGGACACAGGGGCAGAATGCTGGACACGCTGGGGCAGAATGCTGGACATGCTGGGGCAGAATGCTGGACACGCTGGGGCAGAATGCTGGACACGGGGGCAGAATGCTGGACACGGGGACAGAATGCTGGACACAGGCAGAATGCTGGACACGGGGAAAGACTGAGACATGGGGGCAGAATGCTGGACTCAGGGGCAGAATGCTGGACACAGGGGCAGAATGCTGGACACAGGGGCAGAATGCTGGACACGGGGGGCAGAATGCTGGACACGAGGGGCAGACAGAGACACGGGGGCAGAATTCTGGACACGGGCAGAATTCTGGACACGAGGGGCAGACTATGAGACACGGGCAGAATGCTGGATACAGGGGCAGAATGCTGGACACAAGGACAGAATGTTGGACACCAGGGCAGAATGGAGATACAGGGCATGACTGGAGACACTGGGGGCATGACTGGAGACAGATGGGGCAGAATGGAGACACAGGGGGCATGATTGGAGACATGGGGGCATTATTGGAGCCATAGGGGGCAGAATGGAGATATGGGCATGATTGGAGACACGGGGCAGAATGGAGATACGGGCATGATTGGAGACACGGGGCAGAATGGAGATACACGGTATGATTGGAGACACGGTGCAGGATGAAAGACATGGGGGCATGATTGGAGACAGATGGAGCAGGTTTGGAGACTGATCGTGCAGGATCATGGGACAGGATGGATACGATGGAGACAGATGGGGCAGGATGGGGAGATCATATGGGGCAGGATGGATACTCATGAGGGCAGGATGGGTGAACATATGGCTGCAGCCAGGAATGAGACACACGGGGCCAGGGTGAGGGATATTATTATTACCATAGGGGCTAATTAAGGGATATTATTACTTCAGTGATGTATTTATTTTATTTTTTGAGGACACTGTTTTAAATGGGGGGGCGGTCCTGTTACTGTGTAGAGTGACACTTTGTTAACTCTTTTTCTTCATGTGGTGTAATGTAGAAGTTGGAAAAAATTAAGTAATGTGTTCTGCAAGCGGAGCTCGAGATAACTGTGTTATTTCCTGCAGAGACAAGTCCTGGCTGGATGAAGTGATGGCGGTCTGTGCTGGATGAAAGAAGGACTTCACCTAGAGACGTCACTGGTGAGTCAGTGTGTTACCTATACACTGACACTATACACTGTATACTATATACAGAGGTCCTGTGTATAATGTCACCGGTGATCTCTGTATAACCTGTACACAGACACTGCCTACTAAGTACACATCTCCTGTGTATAATGGCACTGATGGTGATATTAGTATTGTGGTTTTTTTTATTACTGATCAGTATTGTATTCAGTCACTATGTGGTGGTAATATGTGGTCTGGACATGGTGCGGTGGTATTTGTTCCTTGTATATGCTATTATTTGGTCACTACGTGGTGGTAATATGTGGTCTGGTCATGGTGCGGTGGTATTTGTTCCTTGTATGTGATATTATTCGGTCACTTTGTGGTGGTAATATGTGGTCTGGTCATGGTGTTGTATTTGTTCCTTGTATGTGATATTTTAAAAATTTTATTTTAAATTTTAAATTTCATTTAAAAAATTGAAAAATAATTAAAAATATACCTAAATTGTATTGCATATTTTAACAGATATTTAGTAGGTTACAGTAGAGTAGGGCCCGGCCAAAAGTGTCTACCATGTTATGGTGGTGGCTTAAAAAATCTTTTGGCCAAAACAAAAGCTGCTGGCTATATGTGTGATCTGGTGATGGGAACTGTTGATGTGTGATAGGTGAAAAGTAGAGTTTTTCCAAGAGAGAGTGGTGGGACTGTGGACAGTTCGAGGGGTGGAGCCTGGGCGGAGTCTCAAGGGGTCCCCGAAAATTTTGCCAGTATGGGGCTCCGAAATTTCTAGTGACAGCCCTCCTCGCATTATAAACATTTTTGGTGACACTCATTACTAGTTGAATATCCAAAAATGAAAAAGACAGCGTCTCACACATTGGTGAAATAAATCACCCTTTATTCTGCCTTCTGTGGCGACGTTTCGATCCCAAAGATGTCTTTTTCATTTTTGGATATTGGACTTTATGCTAAGAGGGACTCCTTGGCCGAGACGTGCACATCATGTATGTGTAATGCTGACCCTGTTTTCCCCATGAGGTGCTGTGTTTAGTGTTGAGCATTCCGATACCGCAAGTATCGGGTATCGGCCGATATTTGCTGTATCGGAATTCCGATACCGAGATCCGATACTTTTGTGGTATCGGGTATCGGTATCGAAACAACATTAATGTGTAAAATAAAGAATTTTAAAATGCGCGCGTGTCCAGCCTCCCGTGACGTCACGGCTTGTGATTGGTCGCGTCGCCCATGTGACCGCGACGCGACCAATCACAAAGCTGGAACGTAATTTTAAAATCCTGAAGGACCTGAAATTACGTCACGGCTTGCTGTGATTGGTCGCGTCGCGGCCACATGGGCGGCACGCGACCAATCACAAGCCAGGACTTCACGTAAGGAAGTTAAAGCGCGAATTTTAAGCAAACAACGCTGCCGGTTCCCTCGGTGAGGTCCAGGCTGCGTCGGAGAGGTGAGTATAGCAATATTTTTTATTTTAATTCTTTATTTTACACATTAATATGGTTCCCAGGGCCTGAAGGAGAGTTTCCTCTCCTTCAGACCCTGGGAACCATCAGGAATACCGTCCGATACATGAGTCCCATTGACTTGTATTGGTATCGGGTATCGGTATTGGATTAGATCCGATACTTTGCCGGTATCGGCCGATACTTTCCGATACCGATACTTTCAAGTATCGGACGGTATCGCTCAACACTAGCTGTGTTCTAATTTCTAAATAACTCATTACTGGTTGCTGACACTTCTAGACCCACGCTACAAGGAGAACTTTCTCTTCTGCAAGAGGCAGAGAGGTGTACTAAAATGTTGCAATACCAGAGGGCCCTTGTGGCGGAATTACTTAGGAAATTCCCATGTGAGGACGCTGGCAGCAGATGTCAGAGTTTGTTGTACAACCAAGGAGTCCAAGCGAGAGAGACAGAAGTACAATCCAGCTCAGGCAGCGGAACAATGGCAAAGTTCTGGGACAGTTTTCTCAGACCCTGCCATTGTGCCAGCACAGAGGTAAGGGGTGCTGTCACAAGAAGTGCAATGTATGGGAAGATGCTGAGGGAGTACTTTGCAGATCGCACAAACATTATTTGTGATTCCTCCGTGCCTTTTAATTATTGGGTATCCAAGCTGGACACATGGCATGAACTGGCTCTCTACGGCTTGGAGGTCCTGGCCTGCCCTGCTGTTAGCGTTCTGTCCGAGCGGGTTTTTAGTGCCGCTGGTAGAATTATAACAGATAAGCACATCCGCCTGTCCACTGAAAATACTGACAGGCTGACTCTTATAAAAATGAACAAGGGCTGGATTGGGCAAGACTTCTATACACCACCAAGTGAAAACAGTGAAACATAACCTCTAAGGCTGGAGTCACACTCAGCGTAAGACAATACGGTTCGTTTTTTACGGCCATAATACGGAGAAATGTTCCCAAAATAGTGATCCGTATGTCCTCCGTAGGCAGGGTGTGTCAGCGTATTTTACGCATGGCATCCTCCTTATGTAATCCGTATGGCATCCGTACTGCGATATTTTCTCGCAGGCTTGCAAAACCGACATCTAATGGATTTATGTGCTCAAATGTTCGGTAAAACATATATACAGTATATATATATATATATATGTCATTGAGACACATATATATATATATTCTGTATTTATATTTAATTCAGCGCGATATCTGTGAAAAGCCGGTAATTCAATTCTCCTTCACAAACCCCACATGATATGAGACATGGTTTACATACAGTAAACCATCTCATATCCCCTTTTTTTTTGCATATTCCACACTACTAATGTTAGTAGTGTGTATGTGCAAAATTTGAGCACTGTAGCTGCTAAAATAAAGGGTTAAATGGCAGAAAAAATTGACGTGGGCTCCCGCGCAATTTTCTCCGCCAGAGTGGTAAAGCCAGTGACTGAGGGCAGATATTAATAGCCAGGAGAGGGTCCATGGTTATTGGCCCCCCCGTGGCTAAAAACATCTGCCCCCAGCCACCCCAGAAAAGGCACATCTGGAAGATGCGCCTATTCTGGCACTTGGCCACTCTCTTCCCACTCCCGTGTAGCGGTGGGATATGGGGTAATGAAGGGTAAATGCCACCTTGCTATGGTAAGGTGACATTAAGCCAGATTAATAATGGAGAGGCGTCAATTATGAAACCTATCCATTATTAATCCAATTGTTTGAAAGGGTTAAAAAACACACACACACATGATTAAAAAGTATTTTAATGAAATAAACAAACAGGTTGTTTTAATATTTTATTGCTCTCTCAATCCATTTGAAGACCCTCGCTTGGCAAAATAATAAACCCACAATATACATACCCTCTGATGAACTGTCAGGTCCCACGAGGTAATCCATCTGAAGGAGTTAAAATATTTTACAGGCAGGAGCCCTGCTAATGCAGCTGTGCTCGTGCTTGTAAATGTTAAGAAAACCAAGGAGTTGGTGGCCAACTATAGCAGGATTAAGTTGGAATGCTTACCGATCACTATTGCTGGTCAGGAGGTAGAGCAGGTGGAGAGTTATAAATATTTGGGGGTCCATTTGGATAGCAAACTGGACTGGAGATGCCACTCAGAGACTGTCTACAAGAAGGGGATGAGCAGATTGTATTTCCTAAGGAAACTGAGGTCTTTTAATGTGTGCAGCAAAATGTTAGAAATGTTCTACCAGTCTGTGGTGGCAAGTGCCATCTTTTTTGCAATCATATGCTGGGGTAATAGTGTGCGGGCCTCTGATGCTAATAGGCTGAATAAGCTTATCAAAAAGGCAAGCTCTGCTGTCGGCTGCAATCTGGACTCTCTTGAGGAGGTAGTGGAGAGAAGAACTCTGAGAAAGTGTAGGGCAGTTATGAACAATAATGCACATCCATTATATGAGCTATTCATGAGACAGAAGAGCACCTTCAGTAACCGGCTAATACTTCTGAGGTGTAAGAAGGAAAAATTTAGGAAATCGTTTGTGCCAACTGCTATGGGGATGTACAACAATAACATTAGGGTTAAATCATAAAGGGGATTGTCTACTTTATTTCTTCTACTTTTCAGTTCACCCGCTGTGTATGTCCTATTCTAATGTATAATGTCCTTCTGTCAACAAACTGTCATGTCAATTAAGTAATTCATTTTATGATTCTTATGATGTAAGTTGTGCTGCTGTGATTCCATAATTTCCCACGGGATCAATAAAGTGTATCGTATCATATCGTATCGTAAGCCCCGGCGAATGAAGGAAATGTAGGTCAATGACCTATAGTTACCTTCAGTCGCGGTGATGCGCCCCCTGGTGGATGTCCTCATATGACCTGGAGCGTGGGAAAAAGTTCCCAGGCTGCAGTTCATGAGGACATCCAGCAGGGGGGGCATCACCGCAACTTAATGTAAGTACAGATCACCCAGCTTTCCTTTCAGCACCCGGGTTTTTACAACCACGAGCAAGTGCTTTAGCGCAGCTCCTGGCTGTAAAATGATTTAACCCCTTCAGATGGATTTACTTCGTGGGACCTGACAGTTCATCCGAAGGTATGTATATTGTGGGTTTATTATTTTGCCAAGCGAGGGTCTTCAGCTGGATTGAGAGAGCAATAAAATACTAAAACAACCTGTTTGTTTATTTCATTAAAATACTTTTTAATCATGTGTGTGTGTTTTTTAACCCTTTCAAACAATTGGATTAATAATGGATAGGTGTCATAATTGACGCCTCTCCATTATTAATCTGGCTTAATGTCACCTTACAATAGCAAGGTGGCATTAACCCTTCTTTACCCCATATCCCACCGCTATACGGGAGTGGGAAGAGAGTGGCCAAGTGCCAGAATAGGCGCATCTTCCAGATGTGCCTTTTCTGGGGTGGCTGGGGGCAGATGTTTTTAGCCACGGGGGGGCAATAACCATGGACCCTCTCCTGGCTATTAATATCTGCCCTCAGTCGCTGGCTTTACCACTCTGGCGGAGAAAATTGCGCGGGAGCCCACGCCAATTTTTTCCGTCATTTAACCCTTTATTTTAGCAGCTACAGCGCCCAAATTTTGCACATACACACTACTAACATTAGTAGTGTGGAATATGCAAAAAAAAAGGGGATATGAGATGGTTTACTGTATGTAAACCATGTCTCATATCCTGTCGGGTTGGGGAAGGAGAAATTAAAAGCCGGCAATTGAATTACCGGCTTGTCACTAACACCGCTGCATATTTCTCGCAAGTCACACTGCTGGTCCGTGTGGAATCCGTATTTTTCTCGCCCCCATAGACTTTCATTGGCATATTATTTGCGCAATACGCTGACAAACGCAGCATGCTGCGATTTACTACGGCCGTAGAAAGCCGTATAATACGTCGCCGTAATATACGGCTGATAGGACCAGACCCATTGAGAATAATTGTGCCGTTTGTTTGGCGAGTTTTACGGACGTATTTTCTGCGCTTATACGTCCGTAAAACTCGCTAGTGTGACTCCAGCCTAATACATACTGTTTTTTGGGGAGGTGTATTCTCATGCACCTCTTCACAACCACACATGGGTATACGCTTCCAGATTTGGTCAGTTTGTTGTTAGCCTCCTACTTATCCTCATCCTCATCATCCACAACCAGTAGAACACCAGGGTGAACGGATTCCGTGATGCCTAATTCACAATTTTTTTTGTGCAAGGGTGTTTTTATGGTGCCCATTACTAATTGGAAACCAAAACAAATGTTACTCTCACAGGGGGAAATGTCATAAAAAGATGTCCGTCTATTATTCCCATTTATTCTTATATTTTCCATTTTATCTATCTCTGGACAGTCCTCTAATGAGGTAGTGTATACCTCTACAATAGAAAATTATTCAAAGACTTTTATATTATATTTTTATTTATAGTCCTGTCTCTGAGCTGCTGCTAGGGACAAACAGATCTCGTTGGACAGATTCAAATCTATGAACCTTTGTTCGCCTCTCCCTTTTGTTATTTACTTTCATCGGTGGATTCACATCCTTTATTTATGTGTTTGATTTCATTATGATTTATCTTTATGTCTCCTCATTCTCCACCACTAGATCATCAGGCTTAACGTCTTCTGTGCCACTACAGGCTGTCCAAGTTTTTGCAAGGGTGTCTATGATGCCCATGTTATATATTTTTTTTAAATGTACCCCCCATGGGGAAATGTTTGTTAGCCCATACTCTTAGTGTATGGGCATTACAAGTCTAGGAGTTCACGTGTTCCGTGCTGCTACAGACAGTCAATTTTTTGCCAAGGGTGTCTATGATCCCGATGAAATTTTTTTTTAAATTTACCCCCCATTGGCAAATGCTTGGCAGGCCATGCACTCCATTACAAGTCTCAAGAGACCCATACCCCTACATTGGGCCTACTTCTTAACTCGGTTCCTGCAATGTCTCTTCCTTACATGCCACTAGATGACCAGGGTGAAAGTGCTCTGTACTGTTATAGTTATAGGCCGGTGAAGGGGCAAGGGGGGCTGTGATGGCACTAGTTTATTTATTAAGAAAGGTACCCCCATTGGGGAATTGTTTATAAGCTCATGCACTCCATTACAAGTCTCAGAGACACACACCCCTACATTGGGCCTTCTTCTTAACTCGGTTTCCTGCACTGTCTCTTCCTTACCTGCCACTAGATGACCAGGGTGAACATCCTCTGTACTGTTATAGACCGGTGAATTTTCGGCAAGGGGGGCTGTGATGGCTCTAGTCTATTTATTAAAAAAAAGGTACTCCCACTTGGGGAATTGTTTGTCAGTTCATGCACTCCTGTTATGATCCTTAGTGGTTGAGGATCACAAATTACTCCAGCTAAGTAACAAACGTAGGACAAGCTCTAGGGAGGTGGCAAACTGGACTGACCGCAAATCTGAACCTATCCAAACACACTAGAAGTAGCCGGTGAACGTGCCTAAAAATCCTAGACGTCTCGAGCCAGCCTGAGGAACTAACTACCCCTAGAGAGAAAGAAAGACCTCTCTTGCCTCCAGAGAAATAATCCCCAAAGATATAGAAGCCCCAAACAGATAATAACGGTAAGGTAAGAGGAAGGCACATACACAGGGGTGAAAGCAGATTCAGCAAATGAGGCCCACTAATACTAGATAGCAGAAAATAGAAAAGGGAATCTATGCGGTCAGTAAAAAACCCTTACAAAATATCCACACTGAGATTTCAAGAACCCCCACACCAACTCACGGTGTGGGGGGAGAAACTCAGTCCCCTAGAGCAACCAGCAAGCAAGGAAATCACATTTTAGCGAGCTGGACTAAAAACATAATGAACACTGATAATCAAAAAATGATCAAACAAAAACTTAGCTTGTCTTGGAGAGACTGGGAGCAAGGTAGACACAAGGAATCTGAAGAGTACTGAATACATTGATAGCAGGCAAGGAACTGAGTATCCAGGTGAGCTAAATAAGAAACCAACCAAGGATAACGAACCAGCTGATGCTGCAACCTGCAGAAAGACAACACTACACAGTACCGCTTGTGACCACTAGAGGGAGCCCAAAAATAGAGTTCACAACAGTACCCCCCCCCTTGAGGAGGGGTCACAGAACCCTCATCAAGACCCCCAGGGTGATCAGGATGAGCCGCGTGAAAGGCACGAACCAAATCGGCCGCATGAACATCAGAGGCGACAACCCAGGAATTATCCTCCTGACCATAGCCCTTCCACTTAACCAAATACTGAAGCCTCCGTCTAGAGATACGAGAATCCAAAATCTTCTCCACCACGTACTCCAATTCGCCCTCGACCAGCACCGGAGCAGGAGGCTCAACAGAAGGAACCACAGGTACCACATACCTCCGCAACAAAGACCTATGGAACACATTATGAATGGCAAACGATGCTGGGAGATCCAAACAAAAAGACACCGGGTTAAGGATTTCCAAGATCTTATAAGGACCGATGAAGCGAGGCTTGAATTTAGGAGAGGAGACCTTCATAGGAACATACCGAGAAGACAGCCACACCAAATCCCCAACACGAAGTCGGGGACCCACACCGCGGCGGCGGTTGGCAAAGCACTGAGCCTTCTCCTGTGACAACCTCAAATTGTCCACCACATGGTTCCAAATCTGCTGCAACCTATCCACCACAGAATCCACCCCAGGACAATCAGAAGACTCAACCTGACCCGAGGAAAAATGAGGATGGAAACCAGAATTGCAGAAAAAAGGTGAAACCAAAGTAGCAGAACTAGCCCGATTATTAAGGGCAAACTCGGCCAAAGGCAAAAAAGTCACCCAATCATCCTGATCAGCAGAAACAAAACATCTCAAATAAGTTTCCAACGTCTGATTAGTTCGCTCGGTTTGGCCATTAGTCTGAGGATGGAAGGCCGACGAAAAAGATAAATCATTGCCCATCTTAGCACAAAAAGTCCGCCAAAACCTGGACACAAACTGGGATCCTCTATCAGACACAATATTTTCAGGAATGCCGTGCAAGCGAACCACATTCTGAAAAAATAGAGGAACCAAATCGGAGGAAGAAGGCAACTTAGGCAAGGGCACCAAATGGACCATCTTGGAAAAACGATCACACACCACCCAGATGACAGACATTTTCTGAGATACTGGAAGATCCGAAATAAAATCCATGGAAATGTGCGTCCAAGGCCTTTTCGGAACAGGCAAAGGCAAAAGCAAACCGCTGGCACGAGAACAGCAAGGCTTAGCCCGAGCACAAATCCCACAAGACTGCACAAAGGAACGCACATCCCGCGACAAGGAAGGCCACCAGAAGGACCTAGCCACCAAATCTCTGGTACCAAAAATCCCAGGATGACCCGCCAACACCGAAGAATGAACCTTGGAAATAACTCTGCTGGTCCATCTATCCGGGACAAACAGTCTCTCTGGTGGACAACGGTCAGGTCTATCCGCCTGAAATTTCTGCAGCACTCGTCGCAAATCTGGGGAAATGGCAGACAAAATCACTCCCTCTCTGAGAATACCAGCCGGCTCAGAAACTCCCGGAGAGTCAGGCACAAAACTCCTAGAAAGTGCATCAGCTTTCACGTTCTTCGGACCAGGCAGGTATGAGACCACGAAGTTGAAACGGGAGAAAAACAACGACCAACGAGCCTGTCTAGGATTCAGGCGCTTGGCAGATTCAAGGTAAATCAGATTTTTGTGATCAGTCAAGACCACCACACGATGTTTAGCTCCTTCGAGCCAATGTCGCCACTCCTCAAACTCCCACTTCATAGCCAACAACTCCCGATTACCAACATCATAATTCCGCTCGGCAGGCGAAAACTTTCTTGAAAAGAAAGCACATGGCTTCATCACAGAGCCATCAGAGCTTCTCTGCGACAAGACAGCCCCTGCTCCAATCTCAGAAGCATCAACCTCGACCTGGAAGGGAAGAGAGACATCTGGCTGACATAAGACTGGAGCTGAAGAAAACCAGTGCTGCAGCTCCCGAAAGGCCTCCACGGCCGCAGGAGACCAATTAGTCACATCAGAACCCTTCTTGGTCAAATCCGTCAAAGGTTTAACCACGCTAGAAAAATTAGCGATGAAACGACAGTAAAAATTAGCAAAACCCAAGTACTTCTGAAGACTCTTAACAGACGTGGGCTGAGTCCAGTCATGAATAGCCTGGACCTTGACTGGGTCCATCTCCACAGTAGAAGGAGAAAAAATAAAACCCAAAAAGGAGACCTTCTGTACTCCGAAGAGGCATTTTGAGCCCTTCACAAATAAAGCATTAGCACGCAGGACCTGAAACACCATCCTGACCTGCTTCACATGGGACTCCCAATCATCAGAAAAGACCAAAATGTCATCCAAATAAACAATCATAAATTTATCCAGATATTCTCGGAAGATGTCATGCATGAAGGACTGAAACACAGAAGGAGCATTAGAGAGTCCAAAAGGCATCACTAAGTACTCAAAATGGCCTTCGGGCGTATTAAATGCTGTTTTCCATTCATCTCCCTGCTTAATGCGCACAAGGTTATACGCACCACGGAGATCTATCTTGGTGAACCAACAGGCACCCTTAATCCGAGCAAACAAATCAGACAATAGTGGCAAAGGATACTGAAATTTGACTGTAATTTTATTCAGAAGACGATAATCTATACAAGGTCTCAAAGAACCGTCCTTCTTGGCCACAAAAAAAAATCCTGCACCAAGAGGAGAAGAGGATGGGCGAATATGTCCCTTCTCCAAAGACTCCTTTATATAACTCCGCATCGCGGCATGCTCTGGTATAGACAAATTAAAAAGTCGTCCCTTAGGGAATTTACTACCAGGAATTAAATTTATAGCACAGTCACAATCCCTATGAGGGGGCAGGGCACTGGACCTGGGCTCATCAAATACATCCTGGTAGTCAGACAAAAACTCAGGGACCTCAGAAGGAGTGGAAGAAGCAATAGACACCAACGGAGTATCGCCATGAATTCCCTGACAACCCCAACTTGACACAGACATAGCTTTCCAATCTAAAACTGGATTATGAGCTTGCAGCCATGGCAGACCCAAAACAACAACATCATGCAAATTATGCAGAACGAGAAAGCGAATCACCTCCTGATGTACGGGAGTCATGCACATGGTCATTTGCGTCCAATACTGAGGCTTATTCTCAGCCAATGGCGTAGCATCAATTCCCCTCAGAGGAATAGGAAATTCCAAAGGCTCCAGGACAAAACCACAGCGCCTGGCAAACGACAAATCCATCAGATTCAGGGCAGCACCCGAATCCACAAAAGCCATAACCGGGTAGGACGACAAAGAACAAATCAAAGTAACAGACAAAATAAATTTAGGCTGTATAGTACCAATGGTGACAGGTTTAGCGATTTTTTTTAAGCGTTTAGAGCATGCTGAGATAACATGAGTAGAATCACCACAGTAAAAGCACAACCCATTTTGACGTCTATGACTTTGTCGCTCAATTCTGGTCAGAGTTCGGTCACATTGCATAGACTCAGGTCTCTGTCCAGAAAATACCGCCAAAGGATGAGCAGATTTGCGCTCCCGCAAACGCCGATCAACCTGAATGGCTAAAGCCATAGAATCACTCAGACTTGTAGGGGTGGGAAACCCCACCATAACATTCTTAACGGCCTCAGAAAGACCTTCTCTGAAATTTGCAGCCAGGGCACACTCATTCCATTGAGTAAGCACCGACCATTTCCGAAATTTTTGACAATACACCTCTGCTTCATCCTGACCTTGAGAGATAGCCAGCAACGCTTTTTCTGCCTGATTCTCAAGATTAGGCTCCTCATAAAGCAGTCCAAGAGCCAGAAAAAATGCATCTACATTAAGCAAAGCAGGATCTCCTGGCGCCAGAGAGAAAGCCCAATCTTGAGGGTCGCCACGCAACAAGGAGATAACAATTTTAACTTGCTGAGCGGAATCACCAGAGGAATGAGGTCTCAGAGATAGAAATAACTTACAATTATTCTTAAAATTTTGAAACCTAGATCTATCTCCAGAAAACAACTCAGGAATGGATATCTTTGGTTCTGACATAGGGCTACGAATAACAAAATCCTGAATACTTTGCACCCGTGCAGTAAGATGATCCACACTAGAAGTCAGAGTCTGAACATTCATGTCTGCAGCTGAGCTCAAAACCACCCAGAGTTCAAGGGGATGAAAGAAGCTAAACAGACTGCAGCAAAGGAAAAGCGGGAGGGAAAAAAAAATGTACTCAGGTCTTCTTTTTATCCCACTTGCGATGCATTAAACACTTTTTGGCCTGCTATACTGTTATGATCCTTAGTGGTTGAGGATCACAAATTACTCCAGCTAAGTAACAAACGTAGGACAAGCTCTAGGGAGGTGGCAAACTGGACTGACCGCAAATCTGAATCTATCCAAACACACTAGAAGTAGCCGGTGAACGTGCCTAAAAATCCTAGACGTCTCGAGCCAGCCTGAGGAACTAACTACCCCTAGAGAGAAAGAAAGACCTCTCTTGCCTCCAGAGAAATAATCCCCAAAGATATAGAAGCCACCAACAGATAATAACGGTGAGGTAAGAGGAAGGCACATACACAGGGGTGAAAGCAGATTCAGCAAATGAGGCCCACTAATACTAGATAGCAGAAAATAGAAAAGGGAATCTATGCGGTCAGTAAAAAACCCTTACAAAATATCCACACTGAGATTTCAAGAACCCCCACACCAACTCACGGTGTGGGGGGAGAAACTCAGTCCCCTAGAGCAACCAGCAAGCAAGGAAATCACATTTTAGCGAGCTGGACTAAAAACATAATGAACACTGATAATCAAAAAATGATCAAACAAAAACTTAGCTTGTCTTGGAGAGACTGGGAGCAAGGTAGACACAAGGAATCTGAAGAGCACTGAATACATTGATAGCAGGCAAGGAACTGAGTATCCAGGTGAGCTAAATAAGAAACCAACCAAGGATAATGAACCAGCTGATGCTGCAACCTGCAGAAAGACAACACTACACAGTACCGCTTGTGACCACTAGAGGGAGCCCAAAAATAGAGTTCACAACACACTCCATTACAAGTCTCAGAGACCAACACCCCTACATTGGACCTACTTCTTAACTCAGTTTCCTGCAATGTCTCTTCCTTATCTCTGACTACATGAATTTTGGGCAAGGAAGGCTGTGATGGCAATAGTATATTTTTAAAAAGGTACCCCCATTGGTGAAACCACCACCTTGTTGGCAAAGTCTTCATAACATTTGTGGTGTACCCAGGGCCGTATTTAGAGTTTCTGCTGCCCTAGGCACTTTTAGCTTGCCTCCCCCTTTGGTGAGTATGACACTATCGGCAGTGACTTTGGCAAGAATCGCTGATGTGAAAGTAGCCTTTTGCAGCAGATCCGGCAGTTTTTCTGCATGTGCCGCGTAACGGATCACTTACAGCAACACTGCGTTCGGCCTCATTCATTCCCTATGGGATTTGCTGCACTTTGCCATGATCTGGCAAATGCGGTACCATACCTCCCAACTTTTGAAGGGAAGGAGGTATAAAGCTTGCGGCGCACGTAGTGCGCCGTGGCAAATTTTAGGCCACACCTCTGACCACACCCATTTCACAACTAGTCACACCCATATCCACGTCCCAACCACAGCCATTTAGCACTGCTGATCACACTGTTTTATATACAATAATTATAACCGAAAAAATATGGCCACAGTGCTCCATACTGTATAATGGCCACACATGATGCTCCATACTGTATAACGGCCACACATGATGCTCCATACTGTATAATGGCCACACATGATGCTCAATACTGTATAATGGCCACACATGATGTTCCATAGTGTATAATGGACACACATGATGCTCCATAATGTATAATGGCCACACATGATGCTCCATACTGTATAACGGCCACACATGATGCTCCACACTGTATAATGGCCACACATGATGCTCCATAGTGTATAATGGCCACACATGATGCTCCATAGTGTATAATGGCCACACATGATGCTCCATCCTGTATAACGGCTACACATGATGCTCCATCCTGTATAACGGCTACACATGATGCTCCATACTGTATAATGGCCACACATGATGCTCAATACTGTATTATGGCCACACACAGTTCTCCATACTGTATAATGACCCCCCCTCCTGTATGCATGGCTCATATTCGCCTCCCTGTATGCATGGCTCATATTTCCCCCCCCCCGTATGCATGGCTCATATTCACCCCCCTACTGTATGCATGGCTCATATTAACCCCCCTTCTGTATGCATGGCTCATATCCCCCCCCTGTATGCATGGCTTATATTCACCCCCCTACTGTATGCATGGCTCATATTAACCTTCCTTCTGTATGCATGGCTCATATCCCCCCCCTTGTATGCATGGCTCATATTCACCCCCCTACTGTATGCATGGCTCATATTAACCCCCCTTCTGTATGCATGGCTCATATTAACTCCCCTACTGTATGCATGGCTCATATTAACCCCCCTACTGTATGCATGGCTCATATCCCCTCCCCCTGTGTGCATGGCTCATATTAACCCCCCTTCTGTATGCATGGCTCATATTCCCCCCCTTGTATGCATGGCTCATATTCCCCCCCCCTTGTATGCATGGCTCATATTAACCCCCCCATCTGTATGCATGGCTCATATTAACCCCCCTACTGTATGCATGGCTCATATTCCCCCCCCCTGTATGCATGGCTCATATTAACCCCCCTTCTGTATGCATGGCACATATTAACCCCCCTTCTGTATGCATGGCTCATATTAACCCCCCTACTGTATGCATGGCTCATATTCCCCCCCCCCTGTATGCATGGCTCATATTAACCCCCCTTCTGTATGCATGGCTCATATTAACCCCCCTTCTGTATGCATGGCACATATTAACCCCCCTTCTGTATGCATGGCTCATATTAACCCCCCCTCTGTATGCATGGCTCATATTAACCCCCCTTCTGTATGCATGGCTCATATTAACCCCCCTTCTGTATGCATGGCTCATATTAACCCCCCTACTGTATGCATGGCTCATATTCCCCCCCCTGTATGCATGGCTCATATTAACCCCCCTTCTGTATGCATGGCTCATATTCACCCCCCTTCTGTATGCATGGCTCATATTAACCCCCCTTCTGTATGCATGGCTCATATTCCCCCCCCCCTGTATGCATGGCTCATATTAACCCCCCTTCTGTATGCATGGCTCATATTCACCCCCCTACTGTATGCATGGCTCATATTAACCCCCCTTCTGTATGCATGGCTCATATTAACCCCCCCCCTGTATGCATGGCTCATATTCCCCCCCCCTGTATGCATGGCTCATATTAACCCCCCTTCTGTATGCATGGCTCATATTAACCCCCCTTCTGTATGCATAGCTCATATTAACCCCCCCCGTATGCATGGCTCATATCCCACCCCCCATCTTGAATGGCGCGGCTTACCGTCCTCCTTCTTCCCCCCTCCCCTGTCCCCCCATCCCTCAGTCATACTCACCTGTTCCTCACCGAACGGCCGCGACGTCCCTCTGGCTGTCCCGACTCCCGGCGCGCTGCATCTTCTTCCTGCGTGAGCGGTCAGGTGATACCGCTCTGCTAATTAAGGTCATGAATATGCGCATATTCATGACCTTAATTAGCAGAGCGGTATCACCTGACCGCTCATTCAGGACAAGCTCCAGACGCCGAGACCAGGCATCGCTGGAGCAGGTGAGTATCGTCTTCAAGGGGGGAGGCGGGTCGGGAGGTGACCCAGCTTTAAAAAAATAAAAAAATAATAAAAAAAAACACCAAACCTTGCTCAGGTGCCGCCCCCTGCAGTGTCCCCGCCCTAGGCACGTGCCCTCACGTGCCTAGTGGCAAATACGGCCCTGGGTGTACCATAACCCCTTAGTGACGGAGCCAATTTTTTAAAATCTGACCAGTGTCACTTTATGTGGTAATAACTCTGGAACGCTTCTACAAATTCCAGCGATTTTGAGACTGTTTTTTTCGTGACACATTATAATTTATGATAATGGTAAATTTAGGTTGATATGTTTTGTGTTTAATAAAAATTTGAGAAACATTTTTAAAAAATTAGCAATTTTATGACTTTGAATGATTATCCCTTTAATCCAGATAATCATACCACAGCAAAACATTAATAAATAACGTTTCCCACATGTCTGCTTTACATCAGCACCATTTGTAAAATGTTCTTTTATTTTGTTAGTGGAGCGCCCCCACGTAAGGGCAATGGGACACTCGGTACCGGGTCTCTCTCTCTCGGTTCTGGGGATGTCACGGTGGCCCGACCCGGTCCGTGGCCCTTCTGAGGGGCGTCCAATCAAATGATTAAGTTTGTACGGTGTTCGTGACGCCACCTGTGTGATATACCTTCCCACAGGTGAAGTGTATCCCCAGGGCTTCCCAGAGATGTAGATGGTGATGGTGTAGGGCGCGGTAAATAACGAGGACACAAGGTTGCAGTCTCTTTACCTTTTACTAAAGACTTCAGCGTCCACAATCCAGAGCACAGATCACAGGGCTGGCTGAGTCAGGCCGGTCCGAAGGCACATCCAGAGCTCCCTTGTGCAGCTGGAAATCAGTAGCCTTCTTACTAGCGCCTGTGTGTTGTAGTACCTCCCTGCTGAGCACCACGGGATAGTCCTCACAACTTTCGTGGATGTTTCTGATGTTCTCTCTCTCTCTGTCCCCCAGATGAAATGGATAAGACAACCCGTATGACGGGGTAGGCCTGGAGCTTATTTATAGGGACCCTAGAGACGCTCCTCTCCCACAATTTGCCTCCGTGTCTTCATAGATATTAAGGTCGGGCAACCAACTTGGAATTGACTGTCCTGCCGGTCTCTGAAGTAATGCATAGAGCCTATTACTCCCTTGGTGTTAAGGCCACTGGCTACGCGCCTCAGAAGGAGGCTGCCGATCTTGGGGCAGAACTCCTCGTTTGACCTCGTTTCTCACTCTCCACAATACAATTTGCTTCGTGTCCTTTCTTAGGATGCTGCCGCAATGGGGTGCAGGCGCAGCTCCGTAACGTTCTATCTCGTGCTTGGCCTCTGTCAGGATCCCACCCCTGACAGGGACCCTCTGTCTGCAGCTCAGATGTTCCTCCTTCTCCCCCTGTCTGCCTGACAGGTCCTCTCTGGGTCAAACCCAGGTAGCTTCTCCCTAACTTCCTATCCAACCCACCAGTTTTACCCGTGTGTGAGGAGTGGCCTAGTAGATAGTACCTTTGCTCCCCCTGGTGGACTGGAGTGTGAAGTGTAGTGTGTGACTGTGATACCTGGCAAGATGAACTCCTTTAGTACCATCAGACGTAATATCACTCCACCTGGTGGAAGAGCGACATTACTGCAACGACCAGGACTCTGGGGCACTGCATTAGCATTTTAGGAGGTTTAAAAGTGTAGCAGTAATTTTTCATTTTTTCAAGGAAATTTACAAAATTTATTTTTTTAGGGACCTATCCATGTTTGAAGTGACTTTAGGGGTCCCATATATTGTGAAACCCCCAAAAGTTATACCATTTTAAAAACAGCACCCCCTGACATATTGAAAACTGGAGTCAGGTAGTTTATTAACCCTTCAGGTGATGTTCAGGAATTAATGCAAAGTGTTATGACACAAATGAAAATGTGTATTTTTACCTCCTAAATGCCGCTAACTTCTGAACAGGTTACAACAGCCGTCAGACTCTAAGGCCGCTATTTGGTCATGAATTGCTATGGCAAACATCAAGACAACACAATCATGATCTGAGGGCACAGATTGGGATGAAGAGGAAGCCCCACACTTTGTTAACCATTTATATGATGTAGTCACTATTGACAGCAGCATCTAAGGGGTTAAACAGATTTGGACTGATGCAGCAAGTTGTCAGCTATAGTGTACAGCCGACAGCTGTTGGATTGTCCTCTGTATGGGGATGTTATTCTCTTATATCTCAGGTCAGTTAAAAGACGTATTGGCGGTCATTAAGGGGTTTTAAAGAGCTCACTTGAAAAGCTCCTTTTTGTGTTGCCTGGTTGCTCACATTGGACACAATACACTTCATATAAATTTGATAAAGCAGTGCTGTTAGTTTGGCTCAGTAGTTCAGTACAAATATTTATTTGTCCACTATATTAGTTTCTCTCCTTGAGAGCCATAACTTTGGCTGCATCAATACAAAAAAGTGATGGCTGGATGCTTGTAGATGCAGATGACAATCAATTTTGGCTGAGATAACTTGTTTGAGGGAGACTGCATGTTCCTTCTTTCTTTCTAAGATAATAAATAGGAATAATAATAAATTATATTTTTATCTGTAAAGTAATTATTTGAAAGGATGCCAGATTATCTATTGTGTCTCCAATATTTACTACACAGCCGAACGGAACAGTTATGTAAAATTGAGCTTGGTCACAGTTATGTTTTAGAACATCTTCTTCACATTCTTGCAGTTCTCACTTTTATTTCTGGAATACATAGTAGCAGCTAGTCTTAACATTACTTACCTATAGATACTGGTAAAGAAGATTGTAATGATTATCCAGAGTACTCAATGGGTTAAGCTTAAGTTTTTCTAGAAAGGCTGAATATAGATATGATTGCTGTTAATAGCGTAGTGCAAATATAAAAATAGCAATTTTGAATCCAGATTGAAATATACCTAATGCATTCAGACAAGTACATAGCTGCATTTCTTGTAAAACATTTACAGATGTGACAGACAATGCTCATAGTGACACAATCTTGAGAAATGTTTGTTTATTCACTTCACAAACAGTTCTAAGCCTCTATATGTTTGTTGTTTGTCATTGTAAAACATTAATTAAGGTTTACTGAACCTCTGCCTGTGGTGGTTTTATCTAAATCCTTGTGGCTTTTATATTCTAAGGGTTTATGGCCTCTCGTCTGATGGCTCCATGATATCTCAGTTTCATTCGACCATGAAAGCTGGCCACTTGAAGGTCTGGGTGAAACTAGAGTTACTACATAGTGTAAATCACTATATAAGACCAGGGAAACGTGACTAAGACAGATGCAAAAACTGGGGTACCTTTACATGTACAGTGTGCTCATGCCTGCATAATTGGGGACACCCATGCAGTGTAGTGAATCTCCCAGGGGTTATCTGTCTTGGTGTTGCTTCTCTGATATTCAAGACAGATGATGTTTAACCCCTTTCTGACATCAGATGTACTATCCCGTCGAGGTGGCCTGAGCCCCTATGACCACCGACGGGATAGTACATAATCACCGATCAGCCGTGCTCTTGGGGAGCGCAGCTGATCGTGGTCGAGTGTCAGCTGATTATCACAGTTGACATCTGGCACTATGTGCCAGGATCGGTCACGGAACGCTCCCGGCACATTAACCCCCGGAACACTGCGATCAAATATGATAGCATCGTTCCAGCAGCATAGGGAACCCTCACGCAGGGAGGGGGCTCCCTGAATTCTTCTCTGAGACCCTCCAAACAACGCGATGTGAACGCTTTGTTCCGAGCATCTCCTTTGTCCTCCTCCCTGCAGGCCCCAGATCCAAGATGGCCACGGAGGTCCTTCCGGGTTCTGCAGGGAGGTGGCTTGTCAGTGCCCGCTGAGAGCAGGCGCTAGCAAGCCTCCTGCACTGCCTGTCAGATTGCTGATCTGACAGTGCTCTGCAAAGTGTCAGATGAGTGATCTGACATTATACAGAGATGTCCCACCCTGGGACAAAGTAAAAAAAAAAAAATTACATGTGCAAAAAAAAAAAGAAATCCTAAATAAAAAAAATGTATATATATTGTTCCAATAAATGCATTTCTTTATGTAAATAAAAAAACAAACAATAAAAGTACACATATTTAGTATCGCCGCGCCCATAACGACCCAACCTATAAAACTGTTCCACTAGCTAACCCCTTCAGTGAACACCGTAAAAAATAAAAATCAAAAACGAGGCAAAAAACAATGCTTTATCATCATACCGCCAAACAAAAAGTGGAATAACACGCGATCAAAAAGACGGATATAAATAAACATGGTACCGCTGAAAACATCATCTTGTCCCTCAAAAAACGAGCTGCCATACAGCGTCATCACCGAAAAAAAAAGCTATAGCCCTCAGAATAAAGCGATGCCAAAATAATAATTTTTTTAATATAAAATCGTTTTTATTGTATAAAAGCGCGAAAACATAAAAAAATATATAAATGAGATATCTCTGTAATCATACTGACCCGAAGAATAAAACTGCTTTATCAATTTTACCAAACGCGGAACGGTATAAACGCCCTCCCCCAAAAGAAATTCATGAATTGCAGATTTTTGTTCATTCAGCCTAACAAAAATCGGAATAAAAAGCGATCAAAAAATTTCATGTGCCCAAAAATGATACCAATAAAAACGTCAACTCGTCTGGCAAAAAACGAGACCTCACTTGACTCTGTGGGACAAGATATGGAAAAACTATAGCTCTCAAAATGTGGTGACGCAAAAACTATTTTTTTGCAATAAAAAGCGTCTTTTAGTGTGTGACAGCTGCCAAACAAAAACCCGCTATAAAAACCCACTATAAATAGTAAATCAAACCCCCCTTCATCACCCCCTTAGGCTGGTTTCACACTTGCGTTTTTATCTGCATGCGTTTTTTAAAAAAACGCATGTGTGAAAAACGCATGTAAACGCGGTAAAACGCATGTGTTTTTTAGACGCATGCGTTTTTATAGAAAAACACAAGAAAACAAGAAAAAACCAAAAAACCCTAACCCTAACCCTACCCCTAACCCTAAGCCTACCCCTAACCCTACCCCTAACCCTAACCCTACCCCTAACCCTAATCAGTGGCCACTTATATAAGTGCCACGTATTTAAGTGCCACGTATTTAAGTGCCACGTATATAAGTGCCACGTATATAAGTGCCACGTATATAAGTGCCACGTATTTCAGTGCCACGTATTTAAGTGCCACGATATTTCAGTGCCACGATATTTCAGTGCCACGTATAACCACGTAGTTATAGTATTTATAGTACGTGGCACTTAAATACGTGGCACTGAAATACGTGGCACTGAAATATCGTGGCACTGAAATATCGTGGCACTTAAATACGTGGCACTGAAATACGTGGCACTGATATACGTGGCACTGAAATACATGGCACTGAAATATCGTGGCACTGAAATACGTGGCACTTAAATACGTGGCAGTATGACTGTCAGAAAATGTTCATTAAACGGTTAGGGGTGAGGTTAGGGGTAGGGTTAGGGTTAGGGTTTGGATCCCTTTATCACCTTGATGGTGGTGGGTGACTTTTCAGTGTGTTTTCTGGTTTTTTTCTATAAAAACGCATGCGTTTTTAACGCAAACAAACGCATGTGCTTAAAAACGCATGCGTTTACATAGACAGCAATGCATTTTTTTGCCGCGAAAAAAACGCATGCGTTTTTTCGCGGCAAAAAAAACGCGCAAAAAAATACTACAGGTTGCATTTTTGAAAATGAACGCATGCAGAAAAAAAACGCATGCGTTTGAAAACGCGGCCAAACGCATACAAAAAAAACGCATGCGTTTTCAATGTTAAATATAGGGAAAAAAACGCATGCTTTTTTTTGTGCAAAAAACGCTGCAGACAAAAACGCAAGTGTGAAACCAGCCTTAGTTAGGGACAAATAATTACATTTTTATTTATTTATTTCCATTTTCCCATTAGGGTTAGGGTTGTGGCTAAAGTTAGGGTTAGGGTTGGAGCTAAAGTTAGGGCTAGGGTCGGGGCTAGAGTTAGGGTTAGGGTTTGGATTACGTTTACGGTTGGGTTAGGGGTGTGTCAGGGTTGGGGTTGTGGTTAGGGTTATGGTTAGGGTTGTAATTAGGGTTAGGGGTGTGTTGGGGTTGGGATTAGGGTTAGGGGTGTGTTCGTGTTAGGGCTATGGTTAGGGTTGTAATTAGGGTTAGGGGTGTGTTGGGGTTAGGGGTGTGTTGGGGTAAGGGATAGGGGTGTGTTTGGGTTAGGGGTGTGGTTAGGGTTAGGGATGGAATTAGGGATAGAGGTGTGTTGGGGTTAGGGGTGTGTTGGGGTTAGGGTTGGGATTAGGGTTAAGGGAGTGTTGGAGTTAGGGTTGGAGCTAGAATTGGGGGGTTTCCACTGTTTAGGCACATCAGGGGCTCTGCAAATGCATTGTGACGCCCACAGAACATTCCATCAAAGTTTGCATTACAAAACGCCACTTCTTCCCTTCCGAGCCACAACGTGCCCCCAAAAAGTGGTTTACCCCCACATATGGGGTATTGGCGTATTCAGGAAAAATTGGACAACAACTTTTGCAGTCCAATTTCTTCTGTTACCCTTGGGAAAATAAAAATTTGGAGGCTAAAAATCATTTTTGTGGTAAAAAATGATTTTTTATTTTTACAGTTCTGCGTTATAAACTTTAGTGATACACTTGGGGGGTCCAAAGTTCACATAACACATCTAGATAAGTTCCTTTGGGTGTCTAGTTTCCAAAATGGGTCACTTGTGGGGGGTTTCTACTGTTTAGGTACATCAGGGGCTCTGCAAACGCAACGTGATGGCCGCAGACCATTCCATCAAAGTCTGCATTCGAAAATGCCACTTCTTCCCTTCTAAGCTCCGACATGTGCCCAAACAGTAGTTTTCTCCCACATATGAGGCATCAGTGTACCAGCACAAATTGGACAAAAACTTTTGGGGTCCAATTTCTCTGGTTACCCATGGGAAAATACAAAACTGGGGGCTAAAAAATCATTTTTGTGGAAAAAAAATATTTTTTATTTTCACGGCTCTGCGTTATAAACTTTGGTTTCCAAAATGGGGTCACTTGTGGGGGTTTCCACTGTTTAGGCACATCAGGGGCTCTCCAAATGCAACATGGCGTCTGATCTCAATTCCAGCCAATTCTGCATTGAAAAAGTCAAACGGTGCTCCTTCCCTTCCGAGCTCTGCCATGCGCCCAAACAGTGGTTTACCCCCATATATGGCGTACTCAGGACAAATTGCACAACAACTTTTGGGGCCCAATTTCTCCTATCACCCTTGCTAAAATAAAACAAATTGGATCTGAAGTAATTCCAAAAATTCCTGTGAAGCACCTGAAGGGTTAACAAACTTCTTAAGGCTGTGTGCACACATTCCGGATTTTTCACGCTTTTTTCGCGTTTTTCGCTATAAAAACTGTTGTGAATTTGCTTTTTGCTCCCTCTAGTGGTTACTAGTTTTTTTTACTCTGGTTTTTCTGTCATTCCTTTTATCCGCACCTGGGTCGTTAGTTAGGGGTGTTGCTATATAAGCTCCCTGGACCTTCAGTTCTATGCCTGGCAACGTAGTTATCAGAGCTAGTCTGCTGTGCTCTTGTCTACTGATCCTGGTTCCAGTTATATCAGCTAAGTCTGCCTTTTGCTTTTTGCTATTTGTTTTGGTTTTGTATTTTTGTCCAGCTTGTTCCAAATCTATATCCTGACCTTTGCTGGAAGCTCTAGGGGGCTGGTGTTCTCCCCCCGGACCTTTAGACGGTTCGGGGGTTCTTGAATTTCCAGTGTGGATTTTGATAGGGTTTTTGTTGACCATATAAGTTACCTTTCTTTATTCTGCTATCAGTAAGCGGGCCTCTCTGTGCTAAACCTGGTTCATTTCTGTGTTTGTCATTTCCTCTTACCTCACCGTTATTATTTGTGGGGGGCTTCTATCCAGCTTTGGGGTCCCCTTCTCTGGAGGCAAGAAAGGTCTTTGTTTTCCTCTACTAGGGGTAGCTAGATTCTCCGGCTGGCGCGTGTCATCTAGAATCAACGTAGGAATGATCCCCGGCTACTGCTAGTGTTGGCGTTAGGAGTAGATATATGGTCAACCCAGTTACCACTGCCCTATGAGCTGGATTTTTGTATTCTGCAGACTTCCACGTTCCTCTGAGACCCTCGCCATTGGGGTCATAACAGTTTGCCAGGCCTGTATTAAATGTTTAATGCATTGCAGAAGAGGGATTATAAGAAAGAAGATTCTGAGGTTTTTTTTTCTTCTTCCCCTTTACCTCAGAGTGGCTATGCTTGCTGCAGACATGAATGTCCAGACCTTGATTACAAGTGTGGACCAGCTGGCTACTCGTGTGCAGGGCATACAAGACTATGTTATCAGAAATCCTAGGTCAGAACCTAAAATACCGATTCCTGAACTGTTTTCCGGAGACAGGTTTAAGTTTAGGAATTTCATGAATAATTGTAAATTGTTTTTGTCCCTGAGACCCTGTTCATCTGGAGACTCTGCTCAGCAAGTAAAAATTGTTATTTCGTTCTTACGGGGCGACCCTCAGGATTGGGCTTTTTCGCTGGCGCCAGGAGATCCGGCATTGGCTGATATTGATGCGTTTTTTCTGGCGCTCGGTTTACTTTATGAGGAACCCAATCTTGAGATTCAGGCAGAAAAGGCCTTGCTGGCTATGTCTCAGGGGCAGGACGAGGCTGAAGTGTATTGCCAAAAATTTCGGAAATGGTCCGTGCTGACACATTGGAACGAGTGTGCACTGGCCGCTAATTTTAGAAATGGCCTTTCTGAAGCCATTAAGAATGTTATGGTGGGTTTTCCCATTCCCACAGGTCTGAATGATACTATGGCACTGGCTATTCAAATTGACCGGCGGTTGCGGGAACGCAAAACCGCAAATTCCCTCATGTTGTTGTCTGAACAGACACCTAATTCGGTGCAATGTGATAGAAAAACCGCAAATTCCCTCATGGTGTTGTCTGAACAGACACCTGATTTAATGCAATGTGATAGAATCCTGACTAGAAATGAGCGGAAAATTCATAGACGCCGGAATGGCTTGTGCTACTACTGTGGTGATTCTACACATGTTATCTCAGCATGCTCTAAACGTATAGCTAAGGTTGTTAGTCCTGTCACCGTTGGTAATTTGCAACCTAAATTTATTCTGTCTGTAACTTTGATTTGCTCACTGTCGTCTTATCCTGTCATGGCGTTTGTAGTTTCAGGTGCTGCCCTGAGTCTTATGGATCTCTCATTTGCTAAGCGCTGTGGTTTTACTCTTGAACCATTAGTAAATCCTATTCCTCTTAGGGGTATTGATGCTACGCCATTGGCAGCAAATAAACCGCAGTATTGGACACAGGTTACCATGTGCATGACTCCTGAACACCGCGAGGTGATACGTTTCCTGGTTTTACATAAAATGCATGATTTGGTTGTTTTAGGGCTGCCATGGTTACAGACCCATAATCCAGTCCTGGACTGGAAGGCTATGTCAGTCTCAAGTTGGGGCTGTCGTAGTATTCATGGGGATTCCCTGCCTGTGTCTATTGCTTCTTCTACGCCTTCGGAAGTTCCTGAGTATTTGTCTGATTATCAGGATGTCTTCAGTGAGTCTGAGTCCAGTGCACTGCCTCCTCATAGGGACTGTGACTGTGCTATAGATTTGATCCCAGGCAGTAAATTTCCTAAGGGAAGACTGTTTAATCTGTCGGTACCTGAACATACCGCTATGCGTTCATATATCAAGGAGTCTCTGGAGAAAGGACATATTCGTCCGTCTTCTTCCCCTCTTGGTGCGGGATTCTTTTTTGTGGCAAAAAAGGACGGATCTTTGAGGCCTTGTATTGATTATCGGCTTTTAAATAAGATCACTGTCAAATTTCAGTATCCTTTACCGCTGTTGTCTGACTTGTTTGCCCGGATTAAGGGTGCCAAGTGGTTCACCAAGATAGACCTTCGTGGTGCGTACAACCTTGTGCGCATTAAGCAAGGTGATGAATGGAAAACTGCATTCAATACGCCCGAAGGTCATTTTGAGTACTTGGTGATGCCTTTTGGGCTCTCCAATGCGCCTTCAGTTTTTCAGTCCTTTATGCATGACATTTTCCGGAAGTATCTGGATAAATTTTTGATTGTTTATCTGGATGATATTTTGGTTTTTTCTGAGAATTGGGATTCGCATGTGGAGCAGGTCAGGTTGGTCTTTAAAATTTTGCGTGAAAATTCGTTGTTTGTCAAGGGCTCAAAATGTCTCTTTGGTGTACAGAAGGTTCCCTTTTTGGGGTTCATTTTTTCCCCTTCTGCTGTGGAGATGGACCCAGTCAAGGTCCGAGCTATTCTTGATTGGACTCAGCCCTCGTCAGTTAAGAGTCTTCAGAAGTTCTTGGGTTTCGCTAACTTCTACCATCGTTTTATCGCTAATTTTTCTAGCATTGTGAAACCTTTGACGGATATGACCAAGAAGGGCTCCGATGTAGCTAACTGGGCTCCTGCTGCCGTGGAGGCTTTCCAGGAGTTGAAACGCCGGTTTACTTCGGCGCCTGTTTTGTGCCAGCCCGATGTCTCACTTCCCTTTCAGGTTGAGGTGGATGCTTCAGAGATTGGAGCAGGGGCCGTTTTGTCGCAGAAAGGCCCTGGTTGCTCTGTTATGAAACCTTGTGCCTTTTTCTCTAGGAAGTTTTCGCCTGCCGAGCGAAATTATGATGTGGGCAATCGGGAGTTGTTGGCCATGAAATGGGCATTTGAGGAGTGGCGTCATTGGCTCGAGGGTGCTAAGCATCGTGTGGTGGTCTTGACTGATCACAAAAATCTGATGTATCTCGAGTCTGCTAAACGCCTTAATCCGAGACAGGCCCGCTGGTCATTGTTTTTCTCCCGCTTTGATTTTGTTGTCTCCTATTTACCAGGTTCAAAGAATGTGAAGGCCGATGCTCTTTCTAGGAGCTTTGTGCCTGATGCTCCTGAAGTCGCTGATCCTGTTGGTATTCTTAAAGATGGAGTTATCTTGTCAGCTATTTCTCCGGATCTGCGACGTGTGTTGCAGAGATTTCAGGCTGATAGGCCTGAGTCTTGTCCACCTGACAGACTGTTTGTCCCCGGATAAGTGGACTAGCAGAGTCATTTCCGAGGTTCATTCCTCGGTGTTGGCAGGTCACCCGGGAATTTTTGGCACCAGAGATCTGGTGGCCAGGTCCTTTTGGTGGCCTTCCTTGTCAAGGGATGTGCGGTCATTTGTGCAGTCCTGTGGGACTTGTGCTCGAGCCAAGCCTTGCTGTTCTCGTGCCAGCGGTTTGCTCTTGCCCTTGCCTGTCCCGAAGAGACCTTGGACACATATCTCCATGGATTTCATTTCTGATCTTCCGCTATCTCAGGGCATGTCCGTTATCTGGGTGATATGTGATCGCTTCTCCAAGATGGTCCATTTGGTTCCTTTGCCTAAGCTGCCTTCCTCTTCCGATCTGGTTCCTGTGTTTTTCCAGAACGTGGTTCGTTTGCACGGCATCCCTGAGAATATTGTGTCAGACAGAGGATCCCAGTTCGTTTCCAGGTTCTGGCGATCCTTTTGTAGTAGGATGGGCATTGATTTGTCGTTTTCGTCTGCTTTCCATCCTCAGACTAATGGACAGACGGAGCGAACCAATCAGACTTTGGAGGCTTATTTGAGGTGTTTTGTCTCTGCTGATCAGGACGATTGGGTGACATTCTTGCCGTTGGCTGAGTTTGCCCTTAATAATCGGGCTAGTTCCGCCACCTTGGTTTCGCCTTTTTTCTGCAACTCTGGTTTCCATCCTCGCTTTTCTTCGGGTCATGTGGAGCCTTCTGACTGTCCTGGGGTGGATTCTGTGGTGGATAGGTTGCAGCGGATCTGGAATCATGTGGTGGACAACTTGAAGTTGTCACAGGAGAGGGCTCAGCGCTTTGCCAACCGCCGCCGCGGTGTGGGTCCCCGACTACGCGTTGGGGATTTGGTGTGGCTTTCTTCCCGCTTTGTTCCTATGAAGGTCTCCTCTCCCAAATTTAAACCTCGTTTTATTGGGCCTTACAAGATATTGGAAATCCTTAATCCTGTATCTTTTCGTCTGGATCTTCCTGTGTCGTTTGCTATTCACAATGTATTTCATAGGTCCTTGTTGCGGCGGTACATTGTGCCTGTAGTTCCTTCTGCTGAGCCTCCTGCTCCGGTGTTGGTTGAGGGCGAGTTGGAGTACGTGGTGGAGAAGATCTTGGATTCTCGCCTCTCCAGGCGGAGGCTTCAGTACCTGGTCAAGTGGAAGGGCTATGGTCAGGAGGATAATTCCTGGGTGGTCGCCTCTGATGTTCATGCGGCCGATTTAGTTCGTGCCTTTCATGCCGCTCATCCTGATCGCCCTGGTGGTCGTGGTGAGGGTTCGGTGACCCCTCACTAAGGGGGGGGTACTGTTGTGAATTTGCTTTTTGCTCCCTCTAGTGGTTACTAGTTTTTTTTACTCTGGTTTTTCTGTCATTCCTTTTATCCGCACCTGGGTCGTTAGTTAGGGGTGTTGCTATATAAGCTCCCTGGACCTTCAGTTCTATGCCTGGCAACGTAGTTATCAGAGCTAGTCTGCTGTGCTCTTGTCTACTGATCCTGGTTCCAGTTATATCAGCTAAGTCTGCCTTTTGCTTTTTGCTATTTGTTTTGGTTTTGTATTTTTGTCCAGCTTGTTCCAAATCTATATCCTGACCTTTGCTGGAAGCTCTAGGGGGCTGGTGTTCTCCCCCCGGACCGTTAGACGGTTCGGGGGTTCTTGAATTTCCAGTGTGGATTTTGATAGGGTTTTTGTTGACCATATAAGTTACCTTTCTTTATTCTGCTATCAGTAAGCGGGCCTCTCTGTGCTAAACCTGGTTCATTTCTGTGTTTGTCATTTCCTCTTACCTCACCGTTATTATTTGTGGGGGGCTTCTATCCAGCTTTGGGGTCCCCTTCTCTGGAGGCAAGAAAGGTCTTTGTTTTCCTCTACTAGGGGTAGCTAGATTCTCCGGCTGGCGCGTGTCATCTAGAATCAACGTAGGAATGATCCCCGGCTACTGCTAGTGTTGGCATTAGGAGTAGATATATGGTCAACCCAGTTACCACTGCCCTATGAGCTGGATTTTTGTATTCTGCAGACTTCCACGTTCCTCTGAGACCCTCGCCATTGGGGTCATAACAAAAAACACAATAAAAACGCATCTATTAAATCCTATTAATAGAATGCAATCCACAATTTTTGTGCACATATTCATTAATTTTGCGGACTTTTCGCAGATTTCCCGTTATTTAATGCATTGGGAAGCTCTGGAAGAAACATGAAAAATCCGCAGAAAAAACGCGTAAAAAACACATGCGGATTTCCTGCGGAAAAAGTCCGGTTTTGTTCAGGTAATTTCTGCAAAGAATCCTGACGTGTGCACATAGCCTAAATGCGGTTTTGAGTACCTTGAGAGGTGCAGTTTTTAGAATGGTGTCACTTTTTGGTATTTTATATCATATAGACCCCTCAAAGTGACTTCAAATGTGATGTGGTCCCTAAAACAAAATGGTGTTATGAAAATGAGAAATCACTGGTCAACTTTTAACCCTTATAATTCCCTAACAAAAAAAATTTTGGTTCCAAAATTGTGCTGATGTAAAGTAGACATGCGGGAAATGTTACTTACTAAGTATTTTTTGTGACATATCTCTGTGATTTAATTGCATAAAAATTCAAAGTTGGAAAATTGAGACATTTTCAAAATTTTCGCCAAATTTCCACTTTTTTCACAAATAAAAATAGGTAATATCAAATAAATTTTACCAACATCATGAAGTACAATAGGTCACGAGAAAACAGTGTCAGAATCATAGGGATCCGATGAAGCATTCCAGAGTTATAACCTCATAAAGGGACAGTGATCAGAATTGTAAAAATTGGCCCGGTCATGAACGTGCAAACCACCCTTGGGGATAAAGCCTCTTGATGATTATGTAAGTAAAAAGCCCAGACACCCTTCTATGGATTACCAGAAAGTCTCAAAACAAGGAACTATATTTAAAATATATCTTTATTCAAGCCAAGTACATAGGAGTAGCAACATATAATAAAATACATAAAAATTGCATTAATAATAAAATCAATCAATGGATCCAACCACAGGACAAAGATAAGTGCATATAATATGCCGGCCAAGGTAAAAATATATATATAAATCCTGATCCTCACTGCTCAAAAAATAAAAACCAAACCTAAAAAAGTGCAAGATGTGCTTTAATCATATATTAATCACACAATAAATCACATAAATAGTGTAGTGCACTTACTCTGCAGCATTATGCTGAAAGTGCAATAGTGCTTAAAAATATCTGTGCAAAATAACAGCAGTAGGAAAAGAAAGTGCAATGTGCCACAGTCCTCAGCTCAATCAATACCATGTGAGGATAATAATATGTGCTGTGAGCTTGGAGGGGGACTATAAAGATATAACCAAATTATACCTTATCGGATGGCCAAGTCCTGGGTAGACGCACCCCAACGCGCGTTTCGGACACTTCCTTCGTCAGGGGGTAAAGAACATGGTCCGGAATGATCTTTTTATATTAACCGCCATCCTATCCCTTGTACCCCTGGCTACGCCGGCGCATGCGCAGTCAGGAGGACCCGGAAGTGCGCGATCCCGCCCCACGTGACCGGACGCACAGGACTGAGTCCCGGCGTTGCCAAGGTCACTGGAGCGCCGAACCACGCACCCCGGGACACAGACTGCGCACGCGCACCACCAGGAGGAAGTATAGGAGGATCCCAAAGCCTGATGCCGCTTTATACCATAGGTGACTACATAACCGATTACTGGGGAAACTCTACTACCATTCCCCAATAATTAAGGCTGCTCTGCACTAAATCTTACTATTATATATACAAAGTCCTTTCAATGTTTACTATATACATGATAAATACACATAATAAACAAATTCACATGGATTAATCATACACCACACACACGTGTGGTGTATTACTATGGTACAAATTCACTATCAACCTTTACAGTAAAGCATACATATATAATTGCATTCTAATAAACAATAATCAATATCAAATCTCATATATACAGATGGCAGTTAGGGTACTCAAATCTTCATCACTTTTTGTGTTCCTTTATTTTTCAGAATCCAAATATTCACCAGATGGACCTATTCCAGAGCCGGATTCATCACTACATCAGAGTATCCCTATTCACACCGGACATCAGGTATGTATAAACTAAAATAAATATTAAAATTAGTATTCAAATAAAAGATCATCAGTGTATATGTATTAAAACAAATAAACTATCATAGCAGGTTTACAACAAAATTCATCTAAAAACATTTTTTAAAAATTTTTATTAAAAAAAATTTTTTATAAAAAAGGAGCAAAACTAATGTTTTCATTTAAACCCATAGGTGAAACAGTATTCAGGGCCCATATCCATTTAGTTTCTGTTTTTGCCAGTGGTATGGTGATAGGTCCACCACGTTCACCGCATTTAATTGTATCAATACCGAGCACCCTAAATCCCGTAGGGTCACTATTATGGTGGAGTCTAAAGTGCTTCGGAATTGTTTTCAAAGAGGAAATGTCCTGTACCTCTTTCGCAGCCTCTATTCCGAGCACATGTTCCCGGACCCTCACCTTGAGCTGCCTTGTGGTCATGCCCACATATATCAGTGGACATGGGCATATGGCATAATAAACCACTGCTTTAGTTGTACAAGTTATGTTATGCCTAATCTGAAACGTCTCAGTGCCATTTGAATTCTGAAATGTATGTCCCCTTGCTATATTTGGGCACGCCACACATTTCCCACAGGGTCTGCAGCCCAAGGTGGGTTTACATCCGTCCAAGAAAGAGGGGGAGACTGAGTCATATGTGTAATGACTTTTAACTAAATGGTCCCTAAGATTTCTTGACCTCCTATATGTAATACTTGGCCCTTCACCCACATAATTCGACAGTACAGGGTCAGCTCTTAAAATTCCCCAAAATTTCTTCAATTGAAATCTCACCATCTCACTTTGTCCATGATATTCCGTTATATATCTAACAACTTGATTAGTTTTACATGGCTTTGTTCCATAAAGTGCCTGGTGCCTGGTAATGTTCTTTGCCCGATTAAACCCTCTCTTCACCGATCTACGGCTATATCCTCTCTCCAAGAATCTCTCTTTCAACTCAGAGGCCTGTTTTTCAAATTCTGCGTCCTCTGAGCAAATTCTCCGCAGGCGCAAAAATTGACCCGTGGGGATAGCATTGATCATTGTAGGGGGATGCGATGAGGTTGCATGTAATAACGAATTTACTGCTGTGGTCTTCCTAAAGACCTTAGTGTGTAAATAATTATCCTCTTTTCTCTGTATACTCACATCAAGAAACTCCATTTCATTCCTATCATATTTGTATGTTAACCTTAGATTGCGGGAGTTCTGATTTAGCCCCGACATGAATTCCTGGAGGGATTCAACCGAACCCTGCCAGATTAAAAATATGTCGTCAATGAACCGCACCCACATTGGGATGCGGTCCATTGACGACACAGGCCCTGACATAAAAAGGTCCCTCTCCCACAGCCCCAAGAATAAATTTGCATAAGTTGGCGCGAAAGCCGCGCCCATTGCTGTACCTTGGAGCTGCAGGTAGAGGGACCCCTTAAATAAAAAGAAATTTTTAGTCAACGAAAACTCCAACAATTGAATTGTGAACCTCCTCATTGGTTCAGGAAGAAATGATGATTCTAAAAAATATTTAGCTGCCCGAATCCCATCCTCATGTCGAATGTTTGTGTAGAGGCTTTCTACGTCACACGATACCAGTAACGTATCTTCACCAATGTATAGGCCATCCACCCTTTTTAAAAAATCATTAGTATCTTTCAAATACGAGGGTAACTCCTCAACTAGCGGTTTTAATTTCGCATCCACAAACTTATTAATCTTTTCTAAGTAATTACCACACCCCGAGATGATCGGTCTTCCTGGTGGGTTAATTTGATCCTTATGGACTTTTGGTAAAAGATACAGGGTTGGTATTGTGGGTTCCACTACCTGAAGGGCCACATATAGGTCCTTAGAGATCACTTCTCCCTCCAAGGCCTCCTGAAGTATGCCTGACAACTCCCCTTGAAATTTAATCAGTGGGTTGAATGTCAGTTTTCTATAGCACACCTTATCTTTCAATTGGCGTCGGGCTTCATTTTCGTATAGATCTCTGGGCCACACCACCACATTCCCACCCTTATCAGCCGGCTTAAATATTACATCATTTAAATTTTGCAGTTTTTTTAATGCATTTTTCTCCCCCATATTTAGATTATCCTGTTGGGGAAATATTGGAATGTCATCAAATGCCTTGCTCACTGTTTTTACAAATACGTCAATTACAGAGCTGGCTGACAAGGGTGGGAATTTACGTGATCTGGGACGGATTGATATCGGAATCTTACCTCCCACTGGTTCATCATGTTCTCGGGCAAGCTCATTCAGGGTCGCAAGTGCCTCCTGTTCCGCCTCTGTGGGGAATAACCGCATCATATCTTCATTATGAAATTGTTTTTTAAAAATAAGCTTTCTTGCAAATAAATGCAAGTCCTTTATAGCCTCAAATTTATTGAATTTAGCCGTTGGACAAAACATTAACCCTTTTTGAAGTACATTAATTTCATTTCCAGATAGTGTATGTGTACTCAGATTAATCACCTTTAAATTGTTTCCACTTTTTTCCGGAGATTGTCCATAACTCCGCTTCGCTGGTGCGTAACGTGGCTCACGTTTACGCTTAGGAGTTGAGGCCATTGTTGTCAGCCCAGAGGCGGAAGAGGAGGCACCAGATAAATCCCCCACAGCGGTCCCGGAAGAGGTAGAGAAATTGCGATCCCGACCATCACCATTCACATTCTCCTTCCGCCATCTATATATTTTCCCTTGTGAGAAGTCTTTTTGATCCCTTACCAGTTTGTTTGTTTGATTCACTCGGATCTCTTTGATCCATTTATCCATTTCTTTCTCAAGTTGGCCATTAATGGAGGAGAATTGGTCATCTGGTAGACAAGCCTTTGCTTTGATGAATATCTCATCAAGCAATTTATCAACCTCAACCAGGTTCTTGGAATGATATTTAATCAGTAATTCCATAAGTTGTTTGGATGCCACATTACATATTCCCTCCCAATTTTTTATGAATTCATCATCATTCACAGGGAATGCAGGAGTTACGTGTATTCTTAGACCCCTTGGAATCAGATGGTGTTGAACATAATTTTCTAGAAACGCCCTGTTCCACCAAGAACGGGTTCTTTTATATGTTAAATTTTTAACCTTTTTAAATAGTTCATCATATTGTAAACCACCAGTTATTGTAGTTGCCACATCACTGTTTGAGAACACCTCATTAATTTGTCCTTGCCAGGAAAGCTCCCTGGTCTTGAAATCCATTTTACAGGTGAAAGAGAGAAGAACCTGTGCAAAACACAGTAATTTATTTAAAGAATTAGAACACAGTAACACCAAAAATATCAAAGATATATCTCATATATTATTTCCAATAGTGAAATCACCAGTATTTGAGTATACTGTGTAAGTTGGTGACAACCGCCACCTCGTGAGAGAAAAAAGCCCAGACACCCTTCTATGGATTACCAGAAAGTCTCAAAACAAGGAACTATATTTAAAATATATCTTTATTCAAGCCAAGTACATAGGAGTAGCAACATATAATAAAATACATAAAAATTGCATTAATAATAAAATCAATCAATGGATCCAACCACAGGACAAAGATAAGTGCATATAATATGCCGGCCAAGGTAAAAATATATATATAAATCCTGATCCTCACTGCTCAAAAAATAAAAACCAAACCTAAAAAAGTGCAAGATGTGCTTTAATCATATATTAATCACACAATAAATCACATAAATAGTGTAGTGCACTTACTCTGCAGCATTATGCTGAAAGTGCAATAGTGCTTAAAAATATCTGTGCAAAATAACAGCAGTAGGAAAAGAAAGTGCAATGTGCCACAGTCCTCAGCTCAATCAATACCATGTGAGGATAATAATATGTGCTGTGAGCTTGGAGGGGGACTATAAAGATATAACCAAATTATACCTTATCGGATGGCCAAGTCCTGGGTAGACGCACCCCAACGCGCGTTTCGGACACTTCCTTCGTCAGGGGGTAAAGAACATGGTCCGGAATGATCTTTTTATATTAACCGCCATCCTATCCCTTGTACCCCTGGCTACGCCGGCGCATGCGCAGTCAGGAGGACCCGGAAGTGCGCGATCCCGCCCCACGTGACCGGACGCACAGGACTGAGTCCCGGCGTTGCCAAGGTCACTGGAGCGCCGAACCACGCACCCCGGGACACAGACTGCGCACGCGCACCACCAGGAGGAAGTATATCTGGTGCCTCCTCTTCCGCCTCTGGGCTGACAACAATGGCCTCAACTCCTAAGCGTAAACGTGAGCCACGTTACGCACCAGCGAAGCGGAGTTATGGACAATCTCCGGAAAAAAGTGGAAACAATTTAAAGGTGATTAATCTGAGTACACATACACTATCTGGAAATGAAATTAATGTACTTCAAAAAGGGTTAATGTTTTGTCCAACGGCTAAATTCAATAAATTTGAGGCTATAAAGGACTTGCATTTATTTGCAAGAAAGCTTATTTTTAAAAAACAATTTCATAATGAAGATATGATGCGGTTATTCCCCACAGAGGCGGAACAGGAGGCACTTGCGACCCTGAATGAGCTTGCCCGAGAACATGATGAACCAGTGGGAGGTAAGATTCCGATATCAATCCGTCCCAGATCACGTAAATTCCCACCCTTGTCAGCCAGCTCTGTAATTGACGTATTTGTAAAAACAGTGAGCAAGGCATTTGATGACATTCCAATATTTCCCCAACAGGATAATCTAAATATGGGGGAGAAAAATGCATTAAAAAAACTGCAAAATTTAAATGATGTAATATTTAAGCCGGCTGATAAGGGTGGGAATGTGGTGGTGTGGCCCAGAGATCTATACGAAAATGAAGCCCGACGCCAATTGAAAGATAAGGTGTGCTATAGAAAACTGACATTCAACCCACTGATTAAATTTCAAGGGGAGTTGTCAGGCATACTTCAGGAGGCCTTGGAGGGAGAAGTGATCTCTAAGGACCTATATGTGGCCCTTCAGGTAGTGGAACCCACAATACCAACCCTGTATCTTTTACCAAAAGTCCATAAGGATCAAATTAACCCACCAGGAAGACCGATCATCTCGGGGTGTGGTAATTACTTAGAAAAGATTAATAAGTTTGTGGATGCGAAATTAAAACCGCTAGTTGAGGAGTTACCCTCGTATTTGAAAGATACTAATGATTTTTTAAAAAGGGTGGATGGCCTATACATTGGTGAAGATACGTTACTGGTATCGTGTGACGTAGAAAGCCTCTACACAAACATTCGACATGAGGATGGGATTCGGGCAGCTAAATATTTTTTAGAATCATCATTTCTTCCTGAACCAATGAGGAGGTTCACAATTCAATTGTTGGAGTTTTCGTTGACTAAAAATTTCTTTTTATTTAAGGGGTCCCTCTACCTGCAGCTCCAAGGTACAGCAATGGGCGCGGCTTTCGCGCCAACTTATGCAAATTTATTCTTGGGGCTGTGGGAGAGGGACCTTTTTATGTCAGGGCCTGTGTCGTCAATGGACCGCATCCCAATGTGGGTGCGGTTCATTGACGACATATTTTTAATCTGGCAGGGTTCGGTTGAATCCCTCCAGGAATTCATGTCGGGGCTAAATCAGAACTCCCGCAATCTAAGGTTAACATACAAATATGATAGGAATGAAATGGAGTTTCTTGATGTGAGTATACAGAGAAAAGAGGATAATTATTTACACACTAAGGTCTTTAGGAAGACCACAGCAGTAAATTCGTTATTACATGCAACCTCATCGCATCCCCCTACAATGATCAATGCTATCCCCACGGGTCAATTTTTGCGCCTGCGGAGAATTTGCTCAGAGGACGCAGAATTTGAAAAACAGGCCTCTGAGTTGAAAGAGAGATTCTTGGAGAGAGGATATAGCCGTAGATCGGTGAAGAGAGGGTTTAATCGGGCAAAGAACATTACCAGGCACCAGGCACTTTATGGAACAAAGCCATGTAAAACTAATCAAGTTGTTAGATATATAACGGAATATCATGGACAAAGTGAGATGGTGAGATTTCAATTGAAGAAATTTTGGGGAATTTTAAGAGCTGACCCTGTACTGTCGAATTATGTGGGTGAAGGGCCAAGTATTACATATAGGAGGTCAAGAAATCTTAGGGACCATTTAGTTAAAAGTCATTACACATATGACTCAGTCTCCCCCTCTTTCTTGGACGGATGTAAACCCACCTTGGGCTGCAGACCCTGTGGGAAATGTGTGGCGTGCCCAAATATAGCAAGGGGACATACATTTCAGAATTCAAATGGCACTGAGACGTTTCAGATTAGGCATAACATAACTTGTACAACTAAAGCAGTGGTTTATTATGCCATATGCCCATGTCCACTGATATATGTGGGCATGACCACAAGGCAGCTCAAGGTGAGGGTCCGGGAACATGTGCTCGGAATAGAGGCTGCGAAAGAGGACATGACATTTCCTCTTTGAAAACAATTCCGAAGCACTTTAGACTCCACCATAATAGTGACCCTACGGGATTTAGGGTGCTCGGTATTGATACAATTAAATGCGGTGAACGTGGTGGACCTATCACCATACCACTGGCAAAAACAGAAACTAAATGGATATGGGCCCTGAATACTGTTTCACCTATGGGTTTAAATGAAAACATTAGTTTTGCTCCTTTTTTATAAAAATTTTTTTTTAATAAAAATTTTTAAAAAATGTTTTTAGATGAATTTTGTTGTAAACCTGCTATGATAGTTTATTTGTTTTAATACATATACACTGATGATCTTTTATTTGAATACTAATTTTAATATTTATTTTAGTTTATACATACCTGATGTCCGGTGTGAATAGGGATACTCTGATGTAGTGATGAATCCGGCTCTGGAATAGGTCCATCTGGTGAATATTTGGATTCTGAAAAATAAAGGAACACAAAAAGTGATGAAGATTTGAGTACCCTAACTGCCATCTGTATATATGAGATTTGATATTGATTATTGTTTATTAGAATGCAATTATATATGTATGCTTTACTGTAAAGGTTGATAGTGAATTTGTACCATAGTAATACACCACACGTGTGTGTGGTGTATGATTAATCCATGTGAATTTGTTTATTATGTGTATTTATCATGTATATAGTAAACATTGAAAGGACTTTGTATATATAATAGTAAGATTTAGTGCAGAGCAGCCTTAATTATTGGGGAATGGTAGTAGAGTTTCCCCAGTAATCGGTTATGTAGTCACCTATGGTATAAAGCGGCATCAGGCTTTGGGATCCTCCTATACTTCCTCCTGGTGGTGCGCGTGCGCAGTCTGTGTCCCGGGGTGCGTGGTTCGGCGCTCCAGTGACCTTGGCAACGCCGGGACTCAGTCCTGTGCGTCCGGTCACGTGGGGCGGGATCGCGCACTTCCGGGTCCTCCTGACTGCGCATGCGCCGGCGTAGCCAGGGGTACAAGGGATAGGATGGCGGTTAATATAAAAAGATCATTCCGGACCATGTTCTTTACCCCCTGACGAAGGAAGTGTCCGAAACGCGCGTTGGGGTGCGTCTACCCAGGACTTGGCCATCCGATAAGGTATAATTTGGTTATATCTTTATAGTCCCCCTCCAAGCTCACAGCACATATTATTATCCTCACATGGTATTGATTGAGCTGAGGACTGTGGCACATTGCACTTTCTTTTCCTACTGCTGTTATTTTGCACAGATATTTTTAAGCACTATTGCACTTTCAGCATAATGCTGCAGAGTAAGTGCACTACACTATTTATGTGATTTATTGTGTGATTAACATATGATTAAAGCACATCTTGCACTTTTTTAGGTTTGGTTTTTATTTTTTGAGCAGTGAGGATCAGGATTTATATATATATTTTTACCTTGGCCGGCATATTATATGCACTTATCTTTGTCCTGTGGTTGGATCCATTGATTGATTTTATTATTAATGCAATTTTTATGTATTTTATTATATGTTGCTACTCCTATGTACTTGGCTTGAATAAAGATATATTTTAAATATAGTTCCTTGTTTTGAGACTTTCTGGTAATCCATAGAAGGGTGTCTGGGCTTTTTTCTCTCACGAGGTGGCGGTTGTCACCAACTTACACAGTATACTCAAATACTGGTGATTTCACTATTGGAAATAATATATGAGATATATCTTTGATATTTTTGGTGTTACTGTGTTCTAATTCTTTAAATAAATTACTGTGTTTTGCACAGGTTCTTCTCTCTTTCACCTGTAAAATGGATTTCAAGACCAGGGAGCTTTCCTGGCAAGGACAAATTAATGAGGTGTTCTCAAACAGTGATGTGGCAACTACAATAACTGGTGGTTTACAATATGATGAACTATTTAAAAAGGTTAAAAATTTAACATATAAAAGAACCCGTTCTTGGTGGAACAGGGCGTTTCTAGAAAATTATGTTCAACACCATCTGATTCCAAGGGGTCTAAGAATACACGTAACTCCTGCATTCCCTGTGAATGATGATGAATTCATAAAAAATTGGGAGGGAATATGTAATGTGGCATCCAAACAACTTATGGAATTACTGATTAAATATCATTCCAAGAACCTGGTTGAGGTTGATAAATTGCTTGATGAGATATTCATCAAAGCAAAGGCTTGTCTACCAGATGACCAATTCTCCTCCATTAATGGCCAACTTGAGAAAGAAATGGATAAATGGATCAAAGAGATCCGAGTGAATCAAACAAACAAACTGGTAAGGGATCAAAAAGACTTCTCACAAGGGAAAATATATAGATGGCGGAAGGAGAATGTGAATGGTGATGGTCGGGATCGCAATTTCTCTACCTCTTCCGGGACCGCTGTGGGGGATTTATCTGGTGCCTCCTCTTCCGCCTCTGGGCTGACAACAATGGCCTCAACTCCTAAGCGTAAACGTGAGCCACGTTACGCACCAGCGAAGCGGAGTTATGGACAATCTCCGGAAAAAAGTGGAAACAATTTAAAGGTGATTAATCTGAGTACACATACACTATCTGGAAATGAAATTAATGTACTTCAAAAAGGGTTAATGTTTTGTCCAACGGCTAAATTCAATAAATTTGAGGCTATAAAGGACTTGCATTTATTTGCAAGAAAGCTTATTTTTAAAAAACAATTTCATAATGAAGATATGATGCGGTTATTCCCCACAGAGGCGGAACAGGAGGCACTTGCGACCCTGAATGAGCTTGCCCGAGAACATGATGAACCAGTGGGAGGTAAGATTCCTAAGATTCCGATATCAATCCGTCCCAGATCACGTAAATTCCCACCCTTGTCAGCCAGCTCTGTAATTGACGTATTTGTAAAAACAGTGAGCAAGGCATTTGATGACATTCCAATATTTCCCCAACAGGATAATCTAAATATGGGGGAGAAAAATGCATTAAAAAAACTGCAAAATTTAAATGATGTAATATTTAAGCCGGCTGATAAGGGTGGGAATGTGGTGGTGTGGCCCAGAGATCTATACGAAAATGAAGCCCGACGCCAATTGAAAGATAAGGTGTGCTATAGAAAACTGACATTCAACCCACTGATTAAATTTCAAGGGGAGTTGTCAGGCATACTTCAGGAGGCCTTGGAGGGAGAAGTGATCTCTAAGGACCTATATGTGGCCCTTCAGGTAGTGGAACCCACAATACCAACCCTGTATCTTTTACCAAAAGTCCATAAGGATCAAATTAACCCACCAGGAAGACCGATCATCTCGGGGTGTGGTAATTACTTAGAAAAGATTAATAAGTTTGTGGATGCGAAATTAAAACCGCTAGTTGAGGAGTTACCCTCGTATTTGAAAGATACTAATGATTTTTTAAAAAGGGTGGATGGCCTATACATTGGTGAAGATACGTTACTGGTATCGTGTGACGTAGAAAGCCTCTACACAAACATTCGACATGAGGATGGGATTCGGGCAGCTAAATATTTTTTAGAATCATCATTTCTTCCTGAACCAATGAGGAGGTTCACAATTCAATTGTTGGAGTTTTCGTTGACTAAAAATTTCTTTTTATTTAAGGGGTCCCTCTACCTGCAGCTCCAAGGTACAGCAATGGGCGCGGCTTTCGCGCCAACTTATGCAAATTTATTCTTGGGGCTGTGGGAGAGGGACCTTTTTATGTCAGGGCCTGTGTCGTCAATGGACCGCATCCCAATGTGGGTGCGGTTCATTGACGACATATTTTTAATCTGGCAGGGTTCGGTTGAATCCCTCCAGGAATTCATGTCGGGGCTAAATCAGAACTCCCGCAATCTAAGGTTAACATACAAATATGATAGGAATGAAATGGAGTTTCTTGATGTGAGTATACAGAGAAAAGAGGATAATTATTTACACACTAAGGTCTTTAGGAAGACCACAGCAGTAAATTCGTTATTACATGCAACCTCATCGCATCCCCCTACAATGATCAATGCTATCCCCACGGGTCAATTTTTGCGCCTGCGGAGAATTTGCTCAGAGGACGCAGAATTTGAAAAACAGGCCTCTGAGTTGAAAGAGAGATTCTTGGAGAGAGGATATAGCCGTAGATCGGTGAAGAGAGGGTTTAATCGGGCAAAGAACATTACCAGGCACCAGGCACTTTATGGAACAAAGCCATGTAAAACTAATCAAGTTGTTAGATATATAACGGAATATCATGGACAAAGTGAGATGGTGAGATTTCAATTGAAGAAATTTTGGGGAATTTTAAGAGCTGACCCTGTACTGTCGAATTATGTGGGTGAAGGGCCAAGTATTACATATAGGAGGTCAAGAAATCTTAGGGACCATTTAGTTAAAAGTCATTACACATATGACTCAGTCTCCCCCTCTTTCTTGGACGGATGTAAACCCACCTTGGGCTGCAGACCCTGTGGGAAATGTGTGGCGTGCCCAAATATAGCAAGGGGACATACATTTCAGAATTCAAATGGCACTGAGACGTTTCAGATTAGGCATAACATAACTTGTACAACTAAAGCAGTGGTTTATTATGCCATATGCCCATGTCCACTGATATATGTGGGCATGACCACAAGGCAGCTCAAGGTGAGGGTCCGGGAACATGTGCTCGGAATAGAGGCTGCGAAAGAGGTACAGGACATTTCCTCTTTGAAAACAATTCCGAAGCACTTTAGACTCCACCATAATAGTGACCCTACGGGATTTAGGGTGCTCGGTATTGATACAATTAAATGCGGTGAACGTGGTGGACCTATCACCATACCACTGGCAAAAACAGAAACTAAATGGATATGGGCCCTGAATACTGTTTCACCTATGGGTTTAAATGAAAACATTAGTTTTGCTCCTTTTTTATAAAAAATTTTTTTTAATAAAAATTTTTAAAAAATGTTTTTAGATGAATTTTGTTGTAAACCTGCTATGATAGTTTATTTGTTTTAATACATATACACTGATGATCTTTTATTTGAATACTAATTTTAATATTTATTTTAGTTTATACATACCTGATGTCCGGTGTGAATAGGGATACTCTGATGTAGTGATGAATCCGGCTCTGGAATAGGTCCATCTGGTGAATATTTGGATTCTGAAAAATAAAGGAACACAAAAAGTGATGAAGATTTGAGTACCCTAACTGCCATCTGTATATATGAGATTTGATATTGATTATTGTTTATTAGAATGCAATTATATATGTATGCTTTACTGTAAAGGTTGATAGTGAATTTGTACCATAGTAATACACCACACGTGTGTGTGGTGTATGATTAATCCATGTGAATTTGTTTATTATGTGTATTTATCATGTATATAGTAAACATTGAAAGGACTTTGTATATATAATAGTAAGATTTAGTGCAGAGCAGCCTTAATTATTGGGGAATGGTAGTAGAGTTTCCCCAGTAATCGGTTATGTAGTCACCTATGGTATAAAGCGGCATCAGGCTTTGGGATCCTCCTATACTTCCTCCTGGTGGTGCGCGTGCGCAGTCTGTGTCCCGGGGTGCGTGGTTCGGCGCTCCAGTGACCTTGGCAACGCCGGGACTCAGTCCTGTGCGTCCGGTCACGTGGGGCGGGATCGCGCACTTCCGGGTCCTCCTGACTGCGCATGCGCCGGCGTAGCCAGGGGTACAAGGGATAGGATGGCGGTTAATATAAAAAGATCATTCCGGACCATGTTCTTTACCCCCTGACGAAGGAAGTGTCCGAAACGCGCGTTGGGGTGCGTCTACCCAGGACTTGGCCATCCGATAAGGTATAATTTGGTTATATCTTTATAGTCCCCCTCCAAGCTCACAGCACATATTATTATCCTCACATGGTATTGATTGAGCTGAGGACTGTGGCACATTGCACTTTCTTTTCCTACTGCTGTTATTTTGCACAGATATTTTTAAGCACTATTGCACTTTCAGCATAATGCTGCAGAGTAAGTGCACTACACTATTTATGTGATTTATTGTGTGATTAATATATGATTAAAGCACATCTTGCACTTTTTTAGGTTTGGTTTTTATTTTTTGAGCAGTGAGGATCAGGATTTATATATATATTTTTACCTTGGCCGGCATATTATATGCACTTATCTTTGTCCTGTGGTTGGATCCATTGATTGATTTTATTATTAATGCAATTTTTATGTATTTTATTATATGTTGCTACTCCTATGTACTTGGCTTGAATAAAGATATATTTTAAATATAGTTCCTTGTTTTGAGACTTTCTGGTAATCCATAGAAGGGTGTCTGGGCTTTTTTCTCTCACGAGGTGGCGGTTGTCACCAACTTACACAGTATACTCAAATACTGGTGATTTCACTATTGGAAATAATATATGAGATATATCTTTGATATTTTTGGTGTTACTGTGTTCTAATTCTTTGATTATGTAAGTGCAGCGCCCCAGAGTCCTGGTCGTTGCAGTACTGTGGCTCCGCCACTAAGGGGAGCTATGGTCCGTCTGATGGCACTGAAGGAGTTCATCTGATCAGGTATCACAGACACCAATACATTTCACAGTCGGGCCTCCGGGGGGAGCTAAGGGTTCTATTCATTAGGCCACTCCCCACCATAGTGGGTAAACTGGGGGTCAGGCAGGAAGTTAGATCAGAAAGCTGACTGGGTTGGAACCAGGCAACACCTTGTGGCAGAGGGTGTTGTGGGGGAAGATACAGTAGGGTCTCTGTCAAGGGTGGGATCCTGACAGAGGCTTGGCAACTTGAACGAACGTAACGGGACCGTGCCTGCTCAGCATAGCGGCGGTGCCCAAGGAAGGACTAGAAGAGAGATAGATTGTGCTGAGTGAGAAACGAGATCACGCAAAAGGAGAAATACCAGTAGGGGTCGTGCTGTAAGACCGAGGCAACATCCTACTGAGGCGCACTACCGGTGGCCGGAACGCCGAGGGAGTATAATAACATTCAGCTTCAAGCAATACTTCAAACAGCGGCAGGACAGTCAGTCTAAGGCGGGCTGTCTAACTTAAATCACCTATGCAGTCTTGGGGGGCAACTTGTGGAGAGGGGCGACTCTAGGGTCCCGGAAGAGCTCCGAGCCTACCCGTCAAACGGGTGCCGTCCCAACCAGAACACCAGGGAGGGACGGAGGATTAGCAGAACATCATCTAATTGAGTTGTGAGGGAACTTAAGAAACAGACACAACAGTTGTGGGGACTTTCCGTAAGCACAGCAGGGAAGGACCGCAACACATAGCGCTAGAAGGAAGGCACCGATTTCCACCTGTGAAGAGAACTTTGGAGGTGCCATTGGACCGGCCGGACTTGCGCAGCCTGGTGAACCGTATTCTGGACTGAGGACCCAGAGATCTTCAGTAAAGAGGTAAAGAGACTGCAACCTGGTGTCCTCGTTATTTACTGCACTGCACCACTACAGCCTCATCACCATCATCCGTTATACCTATTACACTGTGCGCCCCTCGGCAGGGTCACGGACCAGGCCTAGCCACCGTGACAACCCCGGAGCAGAGACTCAGAGGCCCGGCACCGGGTACCCCTCGGCCCTGCGGCAGTGGGGGCGCTACAACTTGGCGTCACGAACAGGATGTACTTAAGCCTGAGGAATCAGGTCATGTGTGCCTTGGAACTGTGATTTACTGTACTTTATTGAGAGACTGTGTGCTGCGCCATTTACCGCCAAAATCCGCCGCCATTGCAGCGCTGAGGAGAGCGCAGGAGAAGAGGAGGGGCGTGGAGTAGGCGTGGGCAAGCTGGAGAGCGCGAACAGCAATGGCCGCCCAGTCTAAATATTTCTGTGTCCTGCGGACGTGTCCGTCAACAGCCGAGGTCCGCCTCCTGATCCTGTTTGGAGGGTGGAGACCATGGAGACGGGGCCGCCCACGAAAGAGACCGCGGGAAGAAGACACTGGAGAGGAGATAAAGATGGCGACGCCGGAAGCACCGCATGGGAATGATCGGACTCGGAGAGAGGCTGGACAGCCCGATGTGGCCCAGGGTACGCCGTCACTGCGGGAGCTGACCCTTGCAGAGCCAACGATGGGCCCACCTCCCCGGCCGCCGTCGGAGGAGTGTATGGCCGCGGCCGAGGCCCGACAAATAGCACGCCGCTTAAAGGCTGATGCCCGCGTGCTCGCTCGGCTGGGCCAGCCCACGGAGATCCGTCTGTCTCCAGTGTCCCCGACTCCTCCCAACCCGGCCGCGGCTGAAGATACGCTGCAAACACAGGGCATGAGGATCCTGCCGGAGGCCGAACACCTGCGGCACCTGATGACGGCGTGGCGGAGCCGGCCCCAGCCTGCAGCTCAGATTGATCTGACCAGCGTTGCGGAGATCCCCTCATCCCACTGGGGTGTAGTGGTCTCCTTTAACCCCCGATATGGGAGAGGGGTTATCCAGGAGATCGGGGAGCCGCTACAAGTCCACGTGGACCGAGAGGAGGTGGAACCTTGCAGTGGAAGGTTCGATCGCGACCTGGAGCCAGGTGATGCGGTAACTTACACCAGGTAGAGGAGAGCAACCGGCGAAGCTGGCTGGATGGCGCGGGGCGTCCAGCGGTGCGTCGCGCTCCAGGCCGCCGCTGCAACCCCTGAAGATGAACCTCCCGCCGAAAAGACAACGGAACCTGATCCTGCGGAGCAGCGGGGGACCCGGACCCACCATGTACCTTGGGGGCGCGCCGGAGCCTCGGTGAAAAGAACATCCCGGCGAGGGATCCTGTCGTTGTTGGGGCGGGACCCGATCCTTGAACCAGCCGGACGACCCGTTGGTCTGGTGAGGCCCGGGAGGAAACCACCTTCTTCCCCGAAGAACGAGTAAGCATGACTGCTTTAAATATGTACATAGTTCTTAACTGTTGGTGTGTTGATTTCTGATGCTGCTAAAACCCGTCCAGGGTTAACTCTTCAGGGGATCCTTCTGTTGACCCGGAATCCCTATTGTTTTGTTTTTTGTTTGATTTTTCCCAGTTTTTGCACAAAGTTTCCAGAACTGCTGAAATCATGAACAGTGCATGATCCGAACTTCTTGTACATAGTTTGCACCTTATTAAAGGTGCTCCCTACTGGTTTTACTTAAAGAAGGACTCTTTGTGAAGATACCACACTGGAACCTTTGTTGAGTACGGACTGGTAGCCTGAGAAGGCGTGCTACCTCATAGAGACTTAGTCCCCTCTTAAAGGGGATGTTCATTTGTCGCACTTAAACGATGATGTTGCTTTAAGATAGGTAGCAATAATGTTTGACGAAAGGAAATGATGATAATGTTTACATGGGTAAGTTATATGTGTTCAACTAGTTAATTGTGAAGAAATGCTGATGATGTTCTCTGAAAAGGAAAAGTGAAAGATAGTAGAAGGATGCAGTGGGCCCGTGGGGGTAGACGTGGTGTCCAGCATGCATGTTAGTGAGAAAAATAATGAGAAGGTTTGATGTTGTGTAAAGAAAATGGTTAATTACGTTGATAGATAATTAGGATAGAAGGTAAACCCTGAGTCCTCATATGAGCCATACAGAGATGGCTCAGTGCTCTTAAACTGAAAGTATGTTATGTTCTATACTGTGTATAGTAGTTGAAAAGACAGAAGGCTCGGGCTGAAAGGAGCGGTCCTGTAAGAAAGGAGAGGCAGTAGGTCTGGCGCCGTTAGGACAGGCGGTCCTGCAGATTTAAAGAAGGAGAATGAAAAAGTTAAATTACCTTATAATGTGATTATAGGAAGGTCTTTAGTGGAATTAGAGTGTATGTCCTTAAAGGCAATGTTAAATTATTGTTCAACAATTTTGCACTTAGTAGAATACCCGGTTGGGTAAGAAAAGTTATTTGTAGCATGTTGCTATGATATTTAACCACGTTTGTAACGTTCAAGTGTCCTTACCTCCCATGAAGGGAAGCCTGTTTAAATATGCTTATTGTTATTACACTCAACAAAACTGTATGTCTTTTTGCTAACTTGTATTGTTGTTTTCTTCCCAGTCCCGGAGTACTGTGTTTAACCAGGGGGGAGTACAGCGCCCCAGAGTCCTGGTCGTTGCAGTACTGTGGCTCCGCCACTAAGGGGAGCTATGGTGCGTCTGATGGCACTGAAGGAGTTCATCTGATCAGGTATCACAGACACCAATACATTTCACAGTCGGGCCTCCGGGGGGAGCTAAGGGTTCTATTCATTAGGCCACTCCCCACCATAGTGGGTAAACTGGGGGTCAGGCAGGAAGTTAGATCAGAAAGCTGACTGGGTTGGAACCAGGCAACACCTTGTGGCAGAGGGTGTTGTGGGGGAAGATACAGTAGGGTCTCTGTCAAGGGTGGGATCCTGACAGAGGCTTGGCAACTTGAACGAACGTAACGGGACCGTGCCTGCTCAGCATAGCGGCGGTGCCCAAGGAAGGACTAGAAGCGAGATAGATTGTGCTGAGTGAGAAACGAGATCACGCAAAAGGAGAAATACCAGTAGGGGTCGTGCTGTAAGACCGAGGCAACATCCTACTGAGGCGCACTACCGGTGGCCGGAACGCCGAGGGAGTATAATAACATTCAGCTTCAAGCAATACTTCAAACAGCGGCAGGACAGTCAGTCTAAGGCGGGCTGTCTAACTTAAATCACCTATGCAGTCTTGGGGGGCAACTTGTGGAGAGGGGCGACTCTAGGGTCCCGGAAGAGCTCCGAGCCTACCCGTCAAACGGGTGCCGTCCCAACCAGAACACCAGGGAGGGACGGAGGATTAGCAGAACATCATCTAATTGAGTTGTGAGGGAACTTAAGAAACAGACACAACAGTTGTGGGGACTTTCCGTAAGCACAGCAGGGAAGGACCGCAACACATAGCGCTAGAAGGAAGGCACCGATTTCCACCTGTGAAGAGAACTCTGGAGGTGCCATTGGACCGGCCGGACTTGCGCAGCCTGGTGAACCGTATTCTGGACTGAGGACCCAGAGATCTTCAGTAAAGAGGTAAAGAGACTGCAACCTGGTGTCCTCGTTATTTACTGCACTGCACCACTACAGCCTCATCACCATCATCCGTTATACCTATTACACTGTGCGCCCCTCGGCAGGGTCACGGACCGGGCCTAGCCACCGTGACAACCCCGGAGCAGAGACTCAGAGGCCCGGCACCGGGTACCCCTCGGCCCTGCGGCAGTGGGGGCGCTACATAAGTATACTGTATGTAGTTAATCTTTATATATACTTAATCATTATATGTATTTAATCCTTATATGTACTTAACCTTTGTATGTTAACATATACAAAAATGTATGCACTCATACTACTCTACTATTCAATCATATTATTCCTTGAATTTTGTACTTTGAAATAAAATTGTGTTGTATTTCAAGTATTAGCCTTCTTTAACACCTTCATGACCTTGGGATTTTCCGTTTTTCCGTGTTCGTTTTTCGCTCCCCTCCTTCCCAGAGCCATAACTTTTTTATTTTTCCATCAATATGGCCATGTGAGGGCTTATTTTTTGCGGGACGAGTTTTACTTTTGAAAGACATCATTGGTTTTACCATGTCATGTACTAGAAAATGGGAAAAAAATTCCAAGTGCGGTGAAATTGCAAAAAAAGTGCAATCCCATGCATGTTTTTTGTTTGGCTTTTTTGCTAGGTTCACTAAATGCTAAAACTGACCTGCCATTATGATTCTGCAGGTTATTACGAGTTCATAGACACCAAACATGACTAGGTTATTTTTTTATCTAAGTGGTGAAAACAAATTTTTAAACTTTGTTAAAAGAAAATAAATAAATTGCGCCATTTTCCGATACTCATAGCGTCTCCATTTTTCGTGATCTGGGGTCAGGTGAGGGCTTATGTTTTGTGTGCTGAGCGAGTTCTTATTGATACCATTTTGGTGTAGATACGTTCTTTTGATCTCCCGTTATTGCATTTTAATGCAATGTCGTGGCGACCAAAAAAACGTAATTTTGGCGTTTCAAATTTTTTTCTCGCTACACCGTTTAGCAATCAGGTTAATCCTTTTTTTTTTATTGATAGATCAATATTTTTTTCTATTGTTTTATTTTGAGTAGGGCGAAAGTGGGTTATTTAAACTTTTATATTTATTTTATTTATTTCATATTTTTTAAACATTTTTTTTACTTTTGCCATGCCTCAATAGCATCTATGGGAGGCTAGAAGCTGGCATAGCCTGATCGGCACTGCTACACAGCAGCGATCATCAGATCGCTGCTATGTAGCTGAATTGCAGGCTTGCTATGAGTGCCGACCACAGGGTGGCGCTCACAGCAAGCTGGCATCAGCAACCATAGAGGTCTCAAGGAGACCTCTGGTTACTATGCCACCGCATTGCTGACCCCCGATCATGTGACGGGGTTGGCGATGCACGAATTTGTTGAAAACAGCTGATATGTCGCAGCTTTGATGTGGGCTCACCACCGGAGCCCACATCAAAGCAGGGGATCTGACCTCGGATGCAGGGCTGCCACTAGAAATTTTGGGGGCCCCATACTGGCAAAATTTTCAGGGCCCCCTTGAGACTCTGACCAGTCTCTGGCTCCACCCCAGCCCTGCCTCCACCCCTCAAACTGTCCAGAGTACCCTGCTCTCTCTTGGAAAAACTCCACTTCTCTCCTATCACACATTAACAGTTCCCATCACCAGATCACACATATAGCCGGCAGCTTTTGATTTGGCCAAAAGATTTTTTAAGCCACCACCATAACACGGTAGACACTTTTGGCCATGCCCTACTCTGCTGTAACCTATTAAATATTTGTTAAAATATGCAATACAATTTAGGTATATTTTTATTTATTTTTCAAGTTTTAAAATGACCAATAATATCACATACAACGAACAAATACCGCTACACCATGTCCAGACCACATATTATCACCACAGTGATTGAATAATATCACATACAAAGAACAAATACCGCTACACCATGATCAGACACCATATTACCACCACAGTGATCGAATAATATCAAATACAGGGTACAAATACCACAACACCATGACCAGACCACATATTACCACCACATAGTGGACAAATAGGACATATAAGGGACAAATACCGCAACACCATGACCAGACCACATATTACAACCACAGTGATCGAATAATATCACATTCAAAGAACAAATACCGCTACACCATATTACCACCACAGTGATCAAATAATATCAAATACAGGGAACAAATACCGCAACACCATGACCAGACCACATATTACCACCACAAAGTGACCAAATAGCACATACAAGGGACAAATACCGCAACACCATGTTCAGACCACATATTACCACCACATAGTGACTGGATACTACAATACTGATCAGTAATAAAAAAACACAATACTAATATCACCATAAGTGCCATTATACACAGGAGATCTGTACTTAGTATGCAGTGTCTGTGTACAGGTAATACAGTGATCACTGGTGATGTTATACACAGGAGCTCTGCATATAATGTATAGGTAATACAGTGATCATTGGTGACATTATACACAGGAGCTCTGTATATAGTATACAGTGTATAGTGTCAGTGTATAGGTAACACACTGACTCACCAGTGACGTCTCTATTTAAGTCCTTAATCTTTGTTTTTCATCTTTCATTCAGCACAGACCGCCGTCACTTCTTCCAGCCAGGACTTGTCTCTGCAGGAAATAACACAGTTTTCTTGAGCTTCGCTTGCAGAACATATTACTTAATTTTAATCACATAAAGAAAAAAAGGCGACATGGAATCACTGTACACAGTAACAGGGCCCCCCATTTAAAACAGAATACTCAAAAAATAAAATAAATACATGACTGCAGTAATATCCCTTAATTAGCCCCTATGGTAATAATATTCCCCATCCAGGGTCCTGTGAAGAGCGGAACAAAAATGGTTATCTCAATGAACCAAAAAGAATTTGTGATCAATATTGACCTGTCCATTCAAGGACATTTTAGCTATAGTATGAAATCCTATTTTTTGTTTGTGAAACTGCCACATAGGCGAAACTGTACTGTTTTGTTTGTTGTGAAACTATCACATAGCCGAAACTGTTTTTTTTGTCTTCTCTTTTCTCTCTTTGTTTAAACAAGCAAAACTTGTATAACCACTGAAACTACCTGTACAACTATATAAAGAGGGGATAGCACCTTGAAGGCAGGCGTGCTTCAGAGGCTTCCCAGTGATATACTATACGAGACGTGTCTTGTGTATTATTTCTGGTGATTCCCCACTTCCAAAGGCTGCTCCGACTGAGTGTGGTCCCGACATTTCCTGGCGCCTGAACAGGGACCCGAGGTCTGTGTACTCCCTCAAGAACACCGGCAGAATACGAACGAAAAGAGAATCTGGGATAATGGACGGCAGATGAATAAAAACCTGGCCAGGTAAGAGACACTGTTAGATCTCTTATATCTGCCCTGCACTGTCCGTAAGATTTTCTGTGTCGTGTCCTTTAGCGGGTAGTTCTAGTAGAGGAGGATACCTATAGCTCGGGTTCTTGAACTACTTAGGAATTGACCACCTCACGGAGTACGGCATTGAATGAGAGTGAATGTGAATAGAAGGTGTGTGGAAGTTGGGAATAGCCCTATAAGCCGCCCAGGGTGTTGAAACAGAAGAAGTGACTGTCCCACTGGGCAACGTGGTTGCGTCCTTTCGGGGAGACCTCCGCGCCTATGTTCAATCTCTGATCCTGTCTTTGACGAAAACCTGGTGACGGATAAGTGTATGATAGTATGAGCCCAGGACAGATAAATTAGCCTGGGACAAGATACGTTGTATTTTGATCCTCTGTCTGGTTGCATTTGTGTTGTTTGCTATAGGTGTAGGAATCAGGATTTTCTTACATCAACACGGTACGCAGAAGCCGTTAAACATCCTAGCTCCTTAGGAAGAAGGTAACGAGGTATTCTCATACCCAAACGCCACCTAGGGCAAGAAAAGAAAAAAGCTCAGGATAAGAAAATGGGGAATAAGCAAACAAAGTCGGAACCAGAAGAATTAGATATCTATACTATCATAAAGGAGAGAAGTGGTGAAGATGCCACTAAGGGGCTGAGAAAGATTTTTTAGTAAGTTTGGAGTTACTAAGGCAGAAGCCTTTAGTAGAAAAAAATGGGAAGGAATTCAGGAAAAAAAAAAAAGGCATAATCAGAGACAAGAAATGGATAGATCAGATCCAAGCGTTGATTGATGTCTCTAGGGTAGCAGAAATGCTGTGGTCTGCCCTTTTGGAACAAGCATGTGGGCATGACAGCATGTGCATACAGAAACGGTCGGTCTTGAATAAATCAAGCAAACGACTACAAATGTTAGCTAAACTGATCTGTGTGTATGAGGAATCCCTGTGTAATGCAGATTCCCCAAATTTCCACTGCCAGTGTTGTGTGACTAATGTGCAGAGAGTGTGTGCCTTACAAACACAACTGGCAGAGAATGAACAGTATAATGTAGACAGAGAAAAGCAGATTGCTAGTCTTGAATCACAACTGCTGAAAATGAAAAATCATTGTGTTGATATGGAAGCCCAGCTGATTCAGTCTGGGGCTGAGGTCAGAGCTGTGAAGGAAATGGCAGCAGCCAGTGATGCCATTGTTAATCAGTGCAGTGTGGAGCTGGATACTAGTTCCCAACTGATTACTAGTCTGAAAAATATCATCAATGATTTTTCAAATGTGGTGCCGGCCTTCTCTTTGTCTCTGAACACAAGGTCAGATCCCCGACCAATTGTGCCCTGTGCAGGGCAAAAAGGGGGGAGTGATGGAAAAGGTGATATATCAAATATTTTATCAAATTTTGATCCAATAATAAAAAGTAATGACAGATATGTGCTGTCTAAATTACAAAGAAAGTTCAAACGTGACATTGTTAAGAGTGCATCCTTAGTAATGGAAGAGTTTAAAAGTTCCAGACAGAGGGAGGTATGTTCTGTCCGGGCCCATAAATCAGGCTTGGCATGTGTTACATGTTATGCCTGTGCTGGCTCCGGCCATATTGCCAGGTACTGCAAATGGCCGGGTACGATGAAGGAGAGGAAATATTATTCTGTGAAATGTTTTAAATGTGGTCACTTTGGACATATTGCAAGGAACTGTTACTGCACAAGTAATTTGTGAGGGGCCTAGCAATATTGTCAGGGAGCACAGGCATTTTCACATACATAATGGCATTTTCTCTCAGTCTGTCCCAAGCCACGGGCAAACTCCTCAAAATGGCCAATTACAACCAGGGAGGATAGTGAGGTCTTGATGTAAACTCAGATTATAGAGTTTCTATCTGGTCTCTGGTCTTTCATTGTTTGTTTTGTTTTAGCTCCTTTTATTCTTCTTCTATTTGCTAAGTTTGCTCTTTTGTTATTGAAATGAATTGTTAGACCAGTGTGGTTTAGACAGGAGGCAGAAGGGCCTTATCTGAGGTGCAATGTGATTGCAATGATAATAGGATTTGTTAGTTGTTGTTTTTTTTTGTTTTTTTTTTGCTGTTTTCTATCAGACCCCCTGTGGTTTTTAACTCCAGGTTTCCATAGAATTCATAATGATAAGAGTAACACAGATCACAGGATAATAGAGTCACATCCATGGATGCTCTGATTTGTTGCTTGAACTAAGATAGGTAGGGAGGTGTGTGTTCACCTAAAGGCCCCGTCTCACTAAGCGATTTACCAACGATCACGACCAGCGATATGACCTGGCCGTGATCGTTGGTAAGTCGCTGTGTGGTCGCTGGGGAGCTGTCACACAGACAGCTCTCTCCAGCGACCAACGATCAGGGGAACGACTTCGGCATCGTTGAAACTGTCTTCAACGATGCCGAAGTCCCCCTGCAGCACCCGGGTAACCAGGGTAAACATCGGGTTACTAAGCGCAGGGCCGCGCTTAGTAACCCGATGTTTACCCTGGTTACCAAAAAAAACAAACAGTACATACTCGCCTTTCGGTGTCCAGGTCCCTTGCCGTCTGCTTCCTGCTCTGACTGAGATCCGGCCGTACAGCGAGAGCAGAGCGCAGCGGTGACGTCACTGCTGTGCTCTCACTTCTCACTGTACGGCCAGCAGTCAGTGAGAGCAGGAAGCAGACGGCAAGGGACCTGGACACCGAAAGGCGAGTATGTATTGTTTTTTTTTTTTTACATTTACGCTGGTAACCAGGGTAAACATCGGGTTACTAAGCGCGGCCCTGCGCTTAGTAACCCGATGTTTACCCTGGTTACCAGTGAAGACATCGCTGGATCGGTGTCACACACACCGATTCAGCGATGTCAGCGGGGCCTCAGCGACCAAAAAAAGGTCCAGGCCATTCCGACACGACCAGCGATCTCGCAGCAGGGGCCTGATCGCTGGTACGTGTCACACATAGCGAGATCGCTATGGAGGTCGCTGTTGCGTCACAAAACTTGTGACTCAGCAGCGATCTCGCTAGCGATCTCGCTATGTGAGACGGGGCCTTAAGCTTTGAAGTTCAGCTGTAAAACTGACTGTTTGTTTGTTTTCCTGTGCATCTTAGATTAGATAAAGGGTATTGTTTCACACTGTAGACAGTGGATCATACATGCAAGTCAACTCATGCAGTCTTTATATGACTGTATTGCCAACACGCCATATTCACTCAGTGAAGAGGCTAAACAGTCATTTTCCTCTTTGAAAACAGCACTGGTATCAGCTCCGGCTTTGGGACTCCCAGACTACACTAAACCTTTTCAATTGATGGCAGCTGAGATATCCTCACATGCTACAGGGGTGCTCACACAAAAACATGGAAACAAACAGAGACCTGTGGCATACATATCAGCTCATCTGGACCCTGTAGCTAGAGCCGCACCTTCTTGTGTAAGAGTAGTAGCCGCAATTTCACTGTTATTAGATAAAGCTTCTGAGATTGTTCTTGATCACCCACTTCTAGTTCAGACCACTCATGATGTACATGGCATTCTTAACCAGGTCCAACCTAAACATATTTCAATGGCCAGACACCTCCGTCTCCAATGTTCCCTACTACTGCCGCCCAACATTTCCTTTGCCAGGGTTCAGACTCTTAATCTCGCGTCTTTGCTCCCTTTAGAGTCTGAGGGGGGTACCATACCTGAGGAAACTGCACTCTCCAACTCCTTTGACCCATCAGAGTCAATGCATGATTGTGTACAATTAATGGAACAAGAGACTCAGGGCTTACGTAATGTACGTGACAAGCCACTCTGTAATGCTACATTTGAACTTTTCATAGATGGCAGTAGATATGCAGATATGAATGGACAATTTCATACAGGTTATGCGGTAGTAACTCAGCATGAAGTGCTGAAAGCAGAACCTCTCCCTGCTAATCAGTCTGCACAAGAAGCAGAACTTACGGCATTAGTTGAAGCTCTAAAAATAGCCAAAGATCAGACAGCAAACATATACACTGATTCTAGATATGCACATGGCATTATTTTCGATTTTGGCATAATATGGAGAGCCAGAGGTTATATGACTGCTTCAGGCCAACCTGTTAAACATGCCTCCCTCATTAGACAGATTCTGGAGGCAGCACAAGAAACTAAAGAAATAGTGGTGATAAAGGTAGCTGCACATGTGAGACTCGACACCGAGGAAGCCATGGGTAACGATAAAGCCGACAAAGCAGCAAAACAGGCAGCACGTAAACCCTTACATCATGCCCACACACTAGATAGCTCTGAAGATGATGAGGAGAGATTGAAGGAAGCTCAGAAACAGGTAGACGACGAAGAACGAGGGCAGTGGCAGAAAAAAGGGGCAGAAGATCAGCAAGGATTATGGAAAAAAGGAACTTTGTTGTGTTTACCCAGAGCCTGGTACCCCGCAGTGGCGAGTGACCTCCACCTACCTACGCATGTATCGGCAAACGGTATGACGCTCAAGGTAAAAGAAAGGTGGTTGGCTCCAGGCTTTGGTAATTTCGCTCGGAACATGTGTGCTGCATGCGCTATATGTGTGCTGCCACTCTGTGACAGATTCAAATGTATTTACATTATTGTTTTTTCTGTTTTTCCCTAGTTGTTCTGAAAATGCATTCAGTTTGTATTGTGTTCTTACTTGTTATGATTTGCTGCCACCCAGTGGTCATCTTGGTGTTCAACATGTATATTTGTATATGTTAATGACCTGGGTGGAGACCTTGCTTTCCCGGTCAGAACTAGTTCTTCTTCCTGTCTGCATTCTGTAATTGTGGAACATTGAAGGAAGTCATACTTTCTGACCTGGCAAAGGAATTGTCTTTTTACCTAGCGGACCGTGATTTGCTTCAAGGCAAAATAAACTGCCAAGTAATCTACTCCCTGACTCCTTGTCTTGTGGATACAGATGTACTAGAAGAATTCAGGTACGATTCGAGTAATATCTGCATGCAGTTTTCTCACACATGGCAACGTTCTCATGAGGCTGAGCATAAGACAGTCCATACGTGAGGGGCGCGTGACAGAATAGTAAAAAGACATTTCAGTATATTCAGGAAGAAAGCTTTGTGTGAAGATTCCTCAGCACTACATAGTGTGTGTGTCATAAGCTGCCGGAAGCCTCAGCAGCCCAGTGCAAATCAGAGACTGTAATATGTAATGCGACACCTGCCTGTGTGTGCCTCATCCTGCAGCCGCATGGTGCCCACAACTGTTCAAGACACAATCCGAACCCATCTGCCCTCAATTAAGTGATAATCCGATCCGATTTGTCATACAATCTGCTTATCTATGAGTGACTGTGACTTATCATCCACCATTTGTGAGAGCACATGTTGAAATCACAGCTTGCTGCCATCTACAGTCCGCGCCATCCGCCACGCGCTCAAAGAGATCTTGATTAATCATAGACTGTATTCCTTTCTTGCATCATCTAAAGCCCTGCTTTCTGCCTCAAAAAAGATTTAAAGTGACAGTACATCTTTATTGCAAAGTGAAGGAAAATGTCTGATATAAGCTCGCCTGCCGATGCAGTGACAGTGATGGACATTCCTGTGTGCACAGAAGTCACAGAGAGTGCAGATGCAGCCACAAAACCTAAAAGGGCACTCCACCCATCCACAAAGGCAGTGGAAAGTTACATGTACACAAAAAGTGAATATGAAAGCAACTTAAGTGAACTGTGGGAAAGAGTCTCCCAATGCATCTCAGCTTTCCCTCACGGTGATGATACAGCAGAATTAACAGCGTTCATTAACCGTTTATCTGCCAAGCAGGAATCTTATGAGAGGCTTCTTACCAAGTATACCACCTTTCTGAAAAGTAGTAATGTTCCAGATGCCTCACTAACCCTTGCCCAAATAGAAGAACTGAGCCAGCAGAGGCAGGGGACAGTGGAAAACACCAAGGTTAAAGCAGACCTCCGCATCGCCCATTTACAGGAGACCAGATCACACCGATCTGCTGCATCCAAGCAAACTATCAGGACAGCCAGATCATTACGGTCATGCAGAACTACTAGTTCCAGGAGGTCAGTCTTAAGTGACCAACTCATCCAAGCGCAAATAGCCGCTGCAGACTTAGAGGTGAGGAGTGCCTTCTCAAAGAAAGAAGCAGAAGCAGAGGCTGAAGCCAAACAAGCACAAGCAGAGGCCCAAGCCAAACAGGCAAAAGCAGATGCCCTATTGAAAATCCTCCATACAGAAAAGGAAAAGGCCGCTGCCTTCGCTAAAGTAAAAGTCCTGGAACAAGCGTTGGGCCAGTGCACTAATACAGACAGTTTTCTCCCCACAGAGGAGGTTAGCACGGCTGATCGCACTGCTGAGTACGTGCTGAACCAATCAGCCTCCATGCCTCCTACCAGCGATCTCATGCAACCGCCTAAACCGGATGTCGCAGTGCCGCAGACACTGACGCCACCTCCAATCCAATCTTTAAATGTGCCTACACATCAGCAGATCTCATCTGCAGCAGACCACAAGGTGAACACCAGCGCACCGCCACAGTTCAAGCTACAGCCACCAGTCACCACAGAGGTTAAACCGCAGCTCAACCCTTATGCTACGTCATTCCACCCTGGTACAGCTCAGCCTTACACGCCAAACGACTTACCCGTCCAAGAGGGACTACAAGTTTCAGCGGCAACAAGGAACGAGAGGTCAGATCTGTCTGACTTTGCCAGGTACATGATACGCAGGGAGCTGATCAAGGTTAGCCTCTCCAAGTTTGATGACTGTCCAGAGAACTTTAGGGCCTGGAAATCAACTTTCAAGGCTGCAATCGCAGATTTAAGCCTCACCGCCAAGGAAGAACTTGATCTACTCATCAACTGGCTTGGCCCAGAGTCTACCAATCGCATCAAACCGCTAAGGTCAGTGCACATGGATAACCCAGCTCCGGGTCTCGCTGCCGCCTGGAAAAGGCTTGAGGAGTCGTATGGCAGCTCGGAGGTCATTGAGCGTGCCTTGCTCGACAGACTTAAGAACTTTCCTAGGATCCAGATGAGGGAAACTCGCAAGCTTCAGGATCTCAGCGATTTACTGACGGAACTCGAGTTTGCTAAGGCTGACCCACGCCTAACTGGACTGAGATATCTCGACAGTGCTCTTGGTGTGAACCCCATAGTAGCGAAACTACCACATGGCATACAGGAGAGATGGACAATACAAGGCTTCAAGTACAAGGAAGATTATGGTGTGTCTTTTCCCCCTTTCTCTTACCTTTGCAGGTTTGTCCAGAATCAAGCGCGGGTGAGAAATGACCCCAGTTTCGTCTACACCGATCCTGACATGTCAATGCCACCATCTGCCGCTAAGAGGTATGACAACACCACACCAAAACGCAGAGACATTAGAAGGACTGTATCCGTCAAGAAAACTGACATCCCTTCTGCCATGCCCCCTCCTGCTACATCAGTTCTCCCTGCCCCGAGGGAAAGGGATCCCAATAGAGAGTGCCCACTCCATGGCAAGTCTCACTCTCTTCATCACTGTAGGGGGTTTAAGGCAATGCCTCTGAGAGAGCGCAGAGAGTTGTTAAAGAAACATAGAATATGTTACAGGTGCTGCGCATCTACCAACCATATTGCCAAAGACTGTACGGTAGAAGTCAAATGTGCTGAGTGCAGTAGCAATAGACATGTAACAACCATGCACCTTGCCTTAGCTCCTGGAATTGCCCAGCATACCCCTGCCTCCAGTCCTGTACCAGTCCATGGCGGGGAGGGTGAGGGGCCAGTAGCTGCTAAAGCAACAGTCTCATCCTCTTGCACTGAAGTCTGTGGGGAGGGATCCGGTCCCAAATGCTGTGCCAAAATATGCTTAGCCAGTGTTTACCCAGAGGGGAAGCCAGAGGGGGCTGTCCGCATGTACGTTATGTTAGATGAACAAAGCAACAGGTCTCTAGCAAAACCCAAGTTCTTTGACATCTTTGGTATAAAGACACCGGCCACTCCCTACACTCTCAGGACCTGTTCCGGCCTGGTAGACACCACGGGCAGAAGGGCCAGCGGGTACATGATCTCTCCAATTAAGGGCACAAAGAGCTTTCCCTTACCTGCATTGATTGAGTGCAATGATATGCCAGATGAGAGAGAGGAAATACCCACGCCTGAGGCCGCTTATCATCATCCCCACTTAAGGCACCTGGCCAGTGAGATCCCTCCCATGGACATGAATGCAGAAATACTAATCCTTCTTGGGAGAGACGTCCTTAGGATGCACAAGGTGCGCCAGCAGTGCAATGGTCCCGATAATGCCCCATATGCGCAGAGACTTGATTTAGGCTGGGTAATCGTAGGAGATGTGTGCCTGGACAGGATGCATCACGCAGACTGTGTGAGTTCCTTTAAGACTTATGTTCTAAGTAATGGCCGTCCTACCTGCTTCAGACCCTGTCCCTGTCATTACCAAGTGAAAGAGGGGCCTTCTGACATAGTGCAGACACCCGATGTCATTCCCACCCCTTATGATGACAGTTTGGGGGGACAGGTTTTCCGCACAACTCACGATGACAACAAGATAGCCTCATCAGTAGAAGACGAGGAGTTTGTCAATATTATGGACAGTGGGTTTGTCAAGGACAAGACCAGTCATTGGGTCGCACCCTTACCCTTTAAACTCAACAGGGCCAAACTCCCAAGCAACCGGGAACAAGCCTTATCCAGACTCAACTCCTTACAGCGCACTTTAAGCCACAAACCTCAGATGAAGGAACACATTGTCACCTTTATGGGTAGGATATTCAGCAACAACCATGCCGAATCAGCCCCTCCACTACAAGTCAACGAGGAGTGCTGGTACCTGCCTTTCTTTGGGGTATACCACCCACGTAAGCCAAACCAAATAAGAGTAGTGTTTGACTCTAGCGCAAAGCACCACGGTACATCCCTTAATGACGTGCTCCTTACAGGTCCCAACCTCACCAATAACCTAGTGGGGGTGCTATTGAGGTTCAGAAAAGAGCGTGTAGCCATCACTGCTGACATTGAACAAATGTTTCATTGCTTTATTGTGCAAGAGGATCATAGGAACTTCCTCAGGTTTCTGTGGCATCGTGACAATGACACCAGTAAGGAGGTAATCGAGTACCGTATGAGAGTACATGTGTTTGGTAACAGCCCTTCACCTGCCGTAGCTACCTATGGGTTGCGCAGGACTGCATCTGAAGGAGGGGCAGAATACGGGGCAGATGCTCAGTGCTTTGTGGAGAGAGACTTTTATGTTGATGATGCACTGAAGTCCCTGCCCACTGAAGGGGAAGCCATTGATCTGTTGAAAAGAACCCAGAGTATGCTGTCCAAGGCTTGTTTAAGACTGCACAAAATTGCCTCCAATAGCGCAGAGGTCATGAAAGCCTTTCAACCTAGTGACCATGCTCCAGGTTTTAAAGACTTAAACCTAGGGTCAGATTTGCCACCTGTGCAGATGAGCCTAGGCCTGAAATGGGACTTGTCAACAGACTCCTTTGGGTTTCAGGTCAGCTGTGCCAACAAGTCATTTACAAAAAGAGGTGTCCTTTCAGTAGTCAATAGCCTCTATGATCCCATGGGATTTGTTGCCCCCATCACCATTCGGGGTAAATTCCTATTAAGGCAGCTTTCAGAGACTGTGAAAGATTGGGATGAACCGCTGCCTGACAGTAAGCTTAAAAAATGGGAATCCTGGAAGCAGTCCCTTCAAGCCTTAGAAGGGGTTAATGTGTTAAGACGCTATGTACCAATACCTCTTGCCTCAAGTAAAAGAACTGAGATACATGTGTTTTCTGACGCATCCACCGAGGCCATAGCAGCAGTTGCCTATCTAAGGATTACAGATTCTTCAGACAAAAACCATATTGGGTTCCTGTTCGGCAAGGCTAAGCTAGCCCCCAAACCTGATCATACAATTCCTAGACTTGAACTTTGTGGGGCAGTGCTGGCCGTGGAGATGGCAGACTTTGTGCAGCAGGAGCTAGATGTCAATGTGGACAATGTTAAGTTTTATACAGACAGCAAGGTCGTCCTTGGTTACATTTACAATCAAACCAAGCGCTTCTATGTGTATGTACATAACCGTGTGACAAGAATCAGGAAATCTTCTAAGCCTGAACATTGGAGCTATGTTTCGTCTGAACTTAATCCTGCTGATCTCGCTACCAGGGCAATATCTGCCAGTGCCCTAGTGAAATCTGCCTGGTTAACAGGCCCATCATTCTTGCTGGACAAGGAGGAGGAGTCAACTCAGGACAACTTCTTCAGTCTCCAGAATCCCAACAGCGATCCTGAGATCCATCAGGAAGTCAAGACTTATAAAACCAGAGCAGGACAGGACCGCCAGCACTTTGAATGTTTCTCGAGCTGGACGAAGCTTGTACGAGCTATTGCAAGGTTAGTCCATATTGCAAAATGTTTTTGTAAGAAAAACGCTGATACTATCTGTCAGGGGTGGCATGTGTGTAAGGAGTCATTAGATGCGCAGGACATTGCCAGAAGTGAACAAACAGTTATACGCATTGTGCAAGGAGACGCTTTTAAAGTAGAACTGGAATGTTTGCTAAAAGGTCAGAGTGTGCCCCAGACCAGCCCTATTGCCAAGCTAAACCCTGTTATTGACAGTCTGGGAACTCTTGGATTTGCAACCCTGTGGATTACAGTTACACTTTGGATTACAGTTTGCTGTTCTTTTTTCTTGAGGCCTTGGCCAGGAGGCAGCCTCCCACCTTCATTACAATTTGTTCCTGTTTTACATTTTTGCCTTTTTTTTTATGAACAAAGACTACAACTGTTCTTTTTGCATATTGTGTCTATTAAAAGTGCAATTATTAATGCTTTTCCCTTGCAGCTATTCCATGGACTTTGGGCATTTTCCAATGCAGTTAATAAAGGAGTAAAATCCCTTGGATTTTAGGCGAGGAGTGTGCTGCCACTCTGTGACAGATTCAAATGTATTTACATTATTGTTTTTTCTGTTTTTCCCTAGTTGTTCTGAAAATGCATTCAGTTTGTATTGTGTTCTTACTTGTTATGATTTGCTGCCACCCAGTGGTCATCTTGGTGTTCAACATGTATATTTGTATATGTTAATGACCTGGGTGGAGACCTTGCTTTCCCGGTCAGAACTAGTTCTTCTTCCTGTCTGCATTCTGTAATTGTGGAACATTGAAGGAAGTCATACTTTCTGACCTGGCAAAGGAATTGTCTTTTTACCTAGCGGACCGTGATTTGCTTCAAGGCAAAATAAACTGCCAAGTAATCTACTCCCTGACTCCTTGTCTTGTGGATACAGATGTACTAGAAGAATTCAGGTACGATTCGAGTAATATCTGCATGCAGTTTTCTCACACATGGCAACGTTCTCATGAGGCTGAGCATAAGACAGTCCATACGTGAGGGGCGCGTGACAGAATAATATGCCTGGCACACAATCCAGGTCAGACCATTAAAACCCCAACCAAGCATCATGTAAGACCACTGTATCCCTTTCAAAGACTCCAGATCGACTACATCCAGCTTCCTAGGTACAATGGATACGAATATGTGCTTGTGTGTGTGGACATGTTCTCAGGGTGGCCAGAGGCTTATCCAGTTCGTAAAGCCTCAGCAAAAACTACTGCCATTAAAATAGCACATGAACTGATACCCCGTTACGGCATGCCTGAGGTGATCGAGTCAGATAGGGGTACCCATTTTACTGGAGAAATATTCCAGAATGTTATGAAAATGTTGGGAGTAGAAAACCAGTTTCACACTCCGTATCACCCACAGAGTTCAGGTAAAGTGGAAAGATTAAATGGAACAATAAAATTAAAAATCCAGAAGGCCATGGCAGAAACAGGAAAGCCTTGGACCGAGTGTCTACCACTTGCCCTGTATTCCATCCGAAACGCCCCAAGGGGGAAGGCTAAGCTGTCACCACATGAGATTCTTTTTGGTAGAGCAGCAAATTTGGGTTGTTATTTTCCACAACAACTGATGTTGAATACTGAGACTTTAACTGCTTATGTACAAGAATTACAAAAACGTTTAACTAAAGTGCATTCGCAAGTTTTTGCTTCCCTTCCAGATCCAGAAAATCTCGAAGGAGGCCACAAGTTGGAACCTGGTGATCAAATCTACGTGAAAAGACACACCAGAAAGACTCTGGAACCGAGATTTGACGGACCTTTCCAAGTCCTGTTAACAACTCCAACAGCAGTCAAGCTTGAAGGAAAGGCATCATGGATACATGCAAGCCATTGCAAAAAAGCAGTATAAGACTCATGATATTGATGTTAATAATGTTAACCTCAACGGAGGCATGGGAAAGATTGAATTCTCTAGCCCCTTTGAACAATAGATTCGTACAACATCATAGAAAATTAGTGCATGATTTGTTAAATAATACGCAACCCCTGGCAGATTGTTGGATCTGTACCCATTCACCAGTATCAGCCACAAGTATACCTTTTCTAGCAGTTCCTGTGTCAGCTGAAGAAATATTTGCTTGGCCTAATTGTTCAGACAACCTGGCCAACAACCAACCTGGCAATACTAGACTATGGAATACTACAATCGCCATACCAGTTGTGGGATGGGTAGAATTTCCTTGGTGGCAGGGCAATCTTACAGGAAAAATAGGCAACTTACAATATTTAGCACTCAGAGGAGGAGCATGGGTACCTAGGAATAAGACTGGATTAACTGATTTAGGACAGGTCCCCACTGAAAATCTACAGCTCAGTTTCAGTACAACCACCCCTTCCTCTGATGCTTTCAAACCTACAGTATTGGAAAGGTACATACATAATAGAAAATGGGAACATTCCGAGATGTTCCCCCAAGGTGATGCAAACAGTTGTACAAGTAAGCCGGGGAACCTGGTTTGTAATGAATCCGATGAGTATGTCAACGGAATGCATGTATGTGGGAATCCCGCAGCCGGGTACTGTAGCCCCTTGGGACAAAAACCCTCTTGGTGTATGCTTCAGAATGTATCTAGTTTTGTGGATTTGGCTCACAGATTGGTATTGCAGCACTCAGCTTTGTGGGATCTGCCTGAGGGTACATTTTGGATATGCAGAGAAGGAGCATATAAATGGCTTCCCGTAGGTATAAAGGGTACTTGTACATTAGGACGCCTAACCCCGGCTACTTTCATAATTTCGAACAAACAAGTGAATATGCAAGCCGTGCCCAAGCACACACTGTATAAAAGAGCTGCAGATAACTCACCACGTCCCTCGGGGAGGCCACATATAGTACAAATGGGAATTCCCAACAAAATTGCTAGTACCATTTTTATTTATCCTATGTTAACACAGATGTGGGATAAATTAGTTAGAGCCACGGATTATCTAGATGACCAGATTTGGGATATATTGGACATATTAAATACTAGTATAGCTGTACAGAATCAGCTTATAATAGTCACTAACCAACATACCCTGGTATTGGATTACCTAACTGCCTCACAAGGGGGTATGTGTCAAATCATCGGACCCACCTGCTGTCATTATATAGACCCGAATAGTACTATGAGTATGAGATTTAAATTAGAAGACGTACAACGACTCAGGGATCAGTATGACAAAGACAATGACCAAAATAAGGATAGCTGGTGGTCAGATACCTTTTCTTTTCTTAACCCGGCCAATTGGTTCAGGGGGATCGGTGGGTGGGTTACCGGGATTATGCAAAGCCTAATACATACAGTTATAGTTATTGTAATTATATATGTATTATTTAAGGTTGTACTCAAGGGTATCTCGGTATGCACAAATAAATTTTGTGTAATGGATGCGAGAATATAAAGTTTTTTTTTGTAATATCACAAAAAGAATGACTAAAATAATCGTCTATATGACAAGGTTTTGAATGGAATATGTCAAAGGGGGGATTGTGAAGAGCGGAACAAAAATGGTTCTCTCAATGAACCAAAAAGAATTTGTGATCAATATTGACCTGTCCATTCAAGGACATTTTAGCTATAGTATGAAATCCTATTTTTTGTTTGTGAAACTGCCACATAGCCGAAACTGTTTTTTTTGTCTTCTCTTTTCTCTCTTTGTTTAAACAAGCAAAACTTGTATAACCACTGAAACCACCTGTACAACTATATAAAGAGGGGATAGCACCTTGAAGGCAGGCGTGCTTCAGAGGCTTCCCAGTGATATACTATACGAGACGTGTCTTGTGTTTTATTTCTGGTGATTCCCCACTTCCAAAGGCTGCTCCGACTGAGTGTGGTCCCGACAGTCCCGTGTGTCTCATTCCTGGCTTCGGCCATATGTTCTCCCATCCTGCCCTCATGAATATCCATTCTGCCCTATAGGATCTCCCCATTCTGCCTCATCTTTCTCCATCATATCCATCCTGCCCCATGATCCAATCCTGCCCCCATGTCTTTCATTCTGCCTTGTGTCTCCAATCATGCCCCGTATCTCCATTCTTGCCCCACCTGTCTCCAGTCCTGCCCCCAGTGTGTCCAGCATTCGGCCCCCAGGGTCTCCAGTCCTGCCCCCAGTGTGCTCAGCATTCTTCCCCGAGTGCTCCAGTATTCTGCCCCCAGTGCTCCAGCATTCTACCCCAGTGTGTCCAGCATTTTGCCCCCAGTGCTCCAGCATTCTGCCCCCAGTGCTCCAGCATTCTGCCCCAGTGTCTCCTGCATTCTGCTCCCAGTGCTCCAGCATTCTGCCCGTGTCTCCAGTCCTGCCCCCAGTGCTCCAGCATTCTGCCCCAGTGCTCCAGCATTCTGCCCGTGTGTCCAGCTTTCTGCCCCAGTGTCTCCTGCATTCTGCCCCAGTGTGTCCAGCATTCTGCCCCATTGTCTCCTGCATTCTGCCCCAGTGCTCCAGCATTCTTCCCCCATGTGTCCAGCATTCTGCCCGTGTCTCCTGCATTCTGCCCCCAGTGCTCCAGAATTCTGCCTCAGTGTGTCCAGCATTCTGCCCCCAGTGCTCCAGCATTCTGCCCCAGTGTGTTAAGCATTCTGCCCAGTGTGTCCAGCATTTCTGCCCCCAGCATTCATCCCCAATCTGTCCAGCATTCTGCCCCAAGTGTGTCCAGCATTCAGTCCCCAGTGTGTCCAGCATCCTGCCCCCAATGCTCCAGCATTCTGCCTCAGTGTGTCCAGCATTCTGCCCCAGTGCTCCAGCATTCTGCCCCAGTGTGTCCAGCATTTCTGCCCCCCAGCATTCATCCCCCAATGTGTCCAGCATTCAGCCCCCAGTGTGTCCAGCAATTCAGTCCCCAGTGTGTCCAGCATCCTGCCCCCAATGCTCCAGCATTCTGCCTCAGTGTGTCCAGCATTCTGCCCCCAGTGCTCCAGCATTCTGCCCCAGTGTGTCCAGCATTCTGCCCCAGTGCTCCAGCATTCCACCCCTAGTGTGTCCAGCATTCTGCCCCGGGCCCCCCAGATCGCCGCTCTCAATTATAATAATAAAAAAATATTCTTACCTGACCGCGCTCCAGCGGTGAAGGCGAAGCTCCCTCCACTCAGCTGAAGCGCGCACTTGCTGGCAACTGATACTGACGTCAGACGCCGGCAACGTGCACGCTGCTGCTGGCTGGCGGCTGTTAACTATTGACGTGCGGGCCCACACGTCTATAGTGTTGCCGCAGCCCCATATGCCAGTCAGGGCAGTAATGCCCTGATGGCGGCCCTGCTCGGACGTACTATCCCATCCGAGGTCAGAAAGGGGTTAAAGCCGTATCTGAACCTTAGTGTTAAAAACTTGGCAAATAAAATTGCCAAATTCTCCTGTAAATAATTCTGCAAAGAGGGAACTATCATACAATGCTGTGCAAATTAATTGGGACAAAGCAAAAAGCAAAATATTTAATAATAAAATGTTACAATGCACTGTTACATACTAGTTTTAGTAAGTCTATGTTCACATTAGCGTTCGGCGCCGCAGCGTCGGGCGCCGCAGCGTCGCTGCATGCGTCATGCGCCCCTATATTTAACATGGGGGCGCATGGACATGCGTTGTGCTGCGTTTTGCGACGCATGCGTTTTTTTGGCCGCAAGCGTTGGGCGCAGACAACGCAGCAAGTTGCATTTTTTTTGCGTCCAACTTTCGGCAAAAAAGGACGCATGCGTCGCAAAACGCAGCGTTTTAGCGTGCGTTTTGTTGCGTTTTTGTTTGCGTTGTGCGTTGCGGCGCCGACGCTGCGGCGCACAACGCAAATGTGAACGTAGCCTAAGAGAGATGTCCTCCTTTAGCAAATATGAGATTATCAATGCATTTTGGCTTTGATTCTATCAAGTTTTTGCATAAATTCTTCAATTCTTCATCATGGAACCACACTTGTATGGCACTGTTTATCATGCTTTCTTTGGTTGTACAGTCCATTTTGCCAAGACGTCTCTTCACAATGCTCCACAAATTTTCTATGGGATTTAAGTCTAGTGAATTGCCAGGCCAGTCCAGCACTTTTACTTTATTTTCTTCCAGGAATTTCTTCACACACTTAGAATTGTGGCATGGAGCCAAATCTTGTTGGAATGTCCCTAAAAAATTTACGCATGAATGGCACAATAAAACGTTTTAAAACGTCTATGTATTTGGATGAATTCATCATGCCATCAACAGGAAATAACCTCCCTTTACCATCAGCTGTAAAAAGCCCCAAAACATATCTTTTTGAGGGTGTTTTACAGTTTACATAGTAACATAGTTATTTAGGTTGAAGGAAGACTTTAAGTCCATCTAGTTCACCCCATAGCCTAACCTAACATGCCCTAACATGTTGATCCAGAGGAAGGCAAAAAAAAACCCATGTGGCAAAGAGTAAGCTCCACATTGGGGAAAAAAAATTCTTTCACGACTCCACATACGGCAATCAGACTAGTTCCCTGGATCAACGCCCTATCAAGGAATCTAGTATATAGATATAACCTGTAACATTATACTTTTCAAGAAAGGCATCCAGTCCCCTCTTAAATTTTAGTAATGAATCATTTATTACAACATCATTCGGCAGAGAGTTCCATAGTCTCACTGCTCTTACAGTAAAGAATCCGCGTCTGTGATTATGCTTAAACCTTCTTTCCTCCAGACGTAGAGGATGCCCCCTTGTCCCTGTCTCAGGTCTGTGAGTAAAAAGATCATTAGAAAGGTCTTTGTACTGTCCTTTTATATATTTATACATTAAAATAAGATTACCCATTACTTCATTTTTCCAAACTAAATAACCCAAGGGTAATAACCTGTCTTGGTATTGCAGACCCCCCAGTCCTCTATTAACCTTGGTTGCTCTTCTCTGCACCCGCTCTAGTTCAGCTATGTCTTTCTTATACACCGGAGACCAGAACTGTGCACAGTATTCTAAGTGTGGTTGAACTAGAGACTTATATAGAGGTAAAATGATGTTCTCCTCATGAGCATTTATGCCTTAATGCATCCCATTATTTTATTTGACTTTGCAGCAGCTGCCTGACACTGGCCACTAAACGTGAGTTTGTCATCCACCCATACACCCAAGTCTTTTTCATTGATGGTTTTGCCCAGAGTTTTAGAATTAAGCACATAGTATACATCTTATTACTTCTACCCACGTGCATGACTTTACATTTATCCCCATTAAAGCTCATTTGCCATTTATCAGCCCAAGCTTCTAGTTTACATAAATCATCCTGTAATATAAAATTGTCCTCCTCTGTATTGATTACCCTGCAGAGTTTAGTGTCATCTGCAAATATTGAAATTCTGCTCTGTATGCCCCCTACAAGGTCACTAATAAATATGTTAAAAAGAAGAGGGCCCAATACTGACCCCTGTGGTACCCCACTGCTAACCGTGACCCAGTCCGAGTGTGCTCCATTAATAACCACCCTTTGTTTGATATCCCTGAGCCAGCTCTTAACCCACTTACACATATTTTTCCCTATCCAAATTAATCTCATTTTATGTATCAACCTTTTGTGTGGCAAAGTATCAAAAGCTTTTGAAAAGTCCATATACACTACGTCCACTGGGTTCCCTTGGTCCAGTCCGGAACTTACCTCTTCATAGAAATCGATAAGATTAGTCTGACAGGAACGGTCCTTAGTAAACCCATGCTGATGTTGGGTCATGAGGTTATTCCTCTTCAGATACTCCAGCATAGCATCTCTTAGAATGCCCTCCCGGATTTTACCCCCCGTAGAGGTTAAGCTTACTGGCCTATAATTTCTGAGTTCAGTTTTTGTGCCCTTTTTGAATATTGGCACAACATTTGCTATACGCCAGTCCTGTGGTACAGACCCTGTTATTATGGAGTTTTTAAAGATTAAAAATATTGGTCTGTCAATGACTGTACTTAATTCCTGCAGTACTCGGGGGTGTATCCCATCCGGGCCCGGAGATTTGTCAATTTTAGTGATTTTTATACACCGCCGTACTTCCTGCTGGGTTAACCAGGTGACATTTAATTAATGGGGAATTTTTGTTATTACTGATCATATTGTCTGCCATGGAATTTTTTTGTGTAAATACTGATGAAAAAAAGTCATTTAGCATATTGGCTTTTTCCTCATCCACCTTTTCGCCCAGACTGTTTTTAAGGAGGCCAACATTATCATTTTTCAGTTTCTATTTACGTAGTTAAAGAATATTTTGGGATTATTTTTACTCTCTCTTGCCCTCCTGAAGTTTAGTGTCCTTGTAACCCCTCTACTACACATCTTATTAAAGGATACATGAAAACTTATTATTTTGTGATCACTATTCCCCAAGTGACCCCCAAGCCTTATATTTGATATGCGGTCTGGCCTGTTGGTTAATATTAGGTCTAGCAGTGCCCCCCTTCTTGTTGGGTCCTGAACCAGTTGTGAAAGGTAATTGTCTCTCATAGTTGTCAAAAACCGATTACCTTTGCTGGAACTGCAGGTTTCTGTTCCCCAATCTATTTCAGGGTAGTTGAAGTCCTCCATAATAATGACTTCTCCTTGAGTCGCAGCTTCATCTATTCTCCGTTGCTTACATTATTTTTGGAGACTTATAACAAACTCCACAGAGAGAGAGAATGTTAGTCTAAGATGAGGTTTCACAGGTACCCATTCAGATGGAGACGTTTATTCTCAGCGAGGAAAGGAAAGCGTAGGACCTGGTATACGAGAGATGCCCTAAAGTGGCTACCAGGTACACATAAAATTGGCCATTTGTATGCGCTAAACGCTCTCATTTTTCATATTTCTAGTGCAATAATGCAGTTCAGTTTTCATGTTTCATGTTTGCATGTTTCAGCGCTGCAGTGTGCTGCCTTATTTACTTGACTGTATATGAGTTGGTGACTCTATGTTCAGCACCTGTTCACACTTAGTCTATGTTTGGATGTGACGGTCAGTTTTTTGAAATGTATTCTTTAGCCTTCTGACCGAGCACTCCGCCTCTTAGCTACAGGTGTTTTAATCGCAACAGGTCCATTACCCCTCCACAGAGAGAGAGAGAATGTTAGTTTAAGAAGAGGTTTCACAGGTACCCATTCAGATGGAGACGTTTATTCTCAGCGAGGAAAGGAAAGCGTAGGACCTGGTATACGAGAGATGCCCTAAAGTGGCTACGAGGTACACATAAAATTGGCCATTTTTATGCGCTAAACGCTCTCATTTTTCATATTTCTAGTGCAATAATGCAGTTCAGTTTTCATGTTTCATGTTTGCATGGTTCGGCGCTGCAGTGTGCTGCCTTATTTACTTGATTGATTATAACAAACCCCTATCAGTAATCTATTATTTTTCCCCCTCCCCTTATCTCCACCCACAGGGACACTACATTTTCATTAGATTCACCTATATTATCACGCAGGATGGGTTTTAAGGAATATTTTACATAGAGACACACACCTCCCCCTCGCTTATCTGTTCGGTCATTTCTGAACAGACTATAGCCCTGCAAGTTAACAGCCCAGTCATGGCTCTCATCCAGCCATGTTTCAGATATCCCCACCATGTCATAATTATGCTCCAACAACATTAATTCTAATTCGTCCATTTTGTTGGTGAGGCTTCTGGCATTAGTATACATGCACTTTATGTATCTCTCTGTACCTCTATTGTTTCTTAAATTATCAATTGTTCTAACCCCACCCCCCTTGCCATCGCCACCCCCAACTTCCTTATTTGTGCCCAGGTCTCTATCCGCACTATCTTCCCCTCCTATAAAATGAATACCCTCCCCCCATTCCCTAGTTAATAATAATAATAATCTTTATTTTTATATAGTGCTAACAAATTCCACAGCGCTTTACAGTTTGCACACATTATCAGTTTAAACACTCCTCCAACCTTCTAGCCATTTTCTCCCCCAGCACAGCTGCACCTTCCCCATTGAGGTGCAGCCCGTCCCTAGCGTAGAACCTGTATTTAATTGAGAAGTTGGCCCAGTTCTGCAGGTACCCAAACCCCTCCTTCCTACACCAATTCCTGAGCCACTTATTAACCTCCCTAATCTCCCGTTGCCCCTCTGGCATGGCACATGGTACAGGCAGTATTTCGGAAAATACCACGTTGGAGGTCCTTGCTTTCAGCTTGCAGCCTAATTCCCTGAAATAGTTTTTAACCCCATTTACCCCCAAGGGTGGTTTGCACGTTAATGACCGGGCCAATTTTTACAATTCTGACCACTGTCCCTTTATGAGTTTATAACTCTGGAACGCTTCAACGGATCCTGGTGATTCTGACACTGTTTTCTCGAGACATATTGTACTTCATGATAGTGGTAACATTTCTTTGATATTACCTTCGTTTATTTGTGAAAAAAGCAGAAATTTGGCGAAAATTTTGAAAATTTCGCAATTTTCCAACTTTGCATTTTTATGCAATTAAATCACAGAGATATGTGTAATAGTATGCAGGTACTGAGTGTGTCACCACAGAACAGACAGATCAACAGTTGAGGGGTTTAATAACAGGAATCAGGTTCTCCTCGCAGGGAGGAAGCAATGGAAAATAACTAGCATTAAAACAGTGCAAAAATATGGGAGTCAAACAATGTAACAGAATTAAGCAGGGTTTTCTTGAGAAAAGAACACTTATCAGTCTGATGAGGACTTGCTTGAAGGGTCGTCTTCTCCATCGTAGGCGCCAAGAAACAGCAGCACTTGTCGTCCCTCTGTTGTCCGTGGGCTGAGTAGTCTCTAGGAGCCCGCTGCCTGGGGTTTCGGGAGTTAATGTGATATGCACAGGCTCTGAGTCTTTAGCTTTTACAGCACAGCCAGGAATCAGGGTCTCTGCACTATTAAATCTCTCACCAAGAATCACAGTCTCTGTACTGTTAGGCTACTTTCACACTATCGTCATGCACTGCACGTCGCTATGCGTCGTTTTGTAGAAAACTTGCATTAGCGACGCATTGCCACACGTCGCAACTCTTGTGCGACGGTTGCGTCGTGTTGCGTCGGACCGTTGCCACCAAAAAACGTTGCTTGTAACGTTTTTTGGTGCGTCGTGCCCGTCTTTTCTGACCGCGCATGCGCGGCCAGAACTCTGCCCCCGCCTCCCCGCACCTCACAATGGGGCAGCGGATGCGTTGAAAAACAGCATCCGCTGCCACCGTTGTGCGGCGCTTCCACAGTATGCGTCGGTGTGCCGCAACGTCGCATTGTGACGTGCAGTGCACGACGCTAGCGTGAAAGTAGCCTTACCGCGGGAACCAGGGGGTAGAAGTCTCTGCAGGGGCCAATGTCTCTACACGGGTCTCAAAGCACCCCTCTCCAGTCACAGCAGAGTCCGCTTTATGTACTCACAAGATGCCATCTTTCTGGGCAGTCTCCCGGAGCGCAGCTGCACCCTGCTCTGACCGCTGCTCACGCTGCTCTCCCTCTTGCGTGCATCCATTTTCCCGCTCTCTGCCCGGCTTCCTTTTTTCCCAGTCTCTAAGTCTGCCCCCTCGGGAACCTGCAGCACAGCTCAATGGTTCCAGGCACAGAGCCGAGAAGGTAACCGCCCCCAGACTCTTGTGTTTCACCTCCTTACATATGTCACACAAAATACTTAGTAAGTAACATTTCCCACATGTCTACTTTACATCAGCACAATTTTGGAACCAAAATTTTTTGTGTTAGGGAGTTATAAGGGTTAAAAGTTGACCAGCAATTTCTCATTTTTACAACACCGTTTTTTTTATAGGGACCACATCTCATTTGAAGTCATTTTTAGGGGTCTATATGATAGAAAATAACCAAGTGTGACACCATTCTAAAAACTGCCCCCTCAAGGTGCTGAAAACCACATTCAAGAAGTTTATTAACCCTTCAGGTGTTTCACAGGAAATTTTTTAATGTTTAAATAAAAATGAACATTTAACTTTTTTTCACAAAAAATTTAGCTCCAATTTGTTTTATTTTACCAAGGGTAACAGGAGAAAATGGACCCCAAAAGTTGTTGTACAATTTGTCCTGAGTACGCTGATACCCCACATGTGGGGGTAAACCACTGTTTGGGCGCAAGGGAGAGCTCGGAAGGGAAGGAGCGCCGTTTGACTTTTCAATGCAAAATCGGCAGGAATTGAGATGGGACGCCATGTTGCGTTTGGAGAGCCACTGATGTGCTTAAACATTGAAACACCCCACAAGTGGCAACATTTTGGAAAGTAGACCCCCTAAGGAACTTATCTAGATGTGTGGTAAGCACTTTGACCCATTAAGTGATTCACAGAAGTTTATAATGCAGAGCCGTTAAAATAAAAAAAAAATGTTCCCGCAAAAAATATTTTTTAGCCCCCAGTTTTGTATTTTCCCAAGGGTAACAGGAGAAATTGGACCCCAAAAGTTGCTGTTCAATTTGTCCTGAGTGCGCTGATACCAATATGTGGGGTGAACCACCAATTGGGTGCATGGCAGAGCTCAGAAGGGAAGGAGCGCCATTTGGAATGCAGACTTAGATGGATTGGTCTGCAGGCGTCACGTTGCATTTGCAGAGCCCCTGATGTAACTAAACAGTAGAAACCCCCCACAAGTGACCCCATATTGGAAACTAGACCCCCCAAGGAACTTATCAAGATGTATTGTGAGAACTTTGAACCCCCAAGTGTTTCACTACAGTTTATAACGCAGAGCCGTAAAAATAAAAAATATTTTTTTTCCACAAAATTATTTTTTAGCTCCCAGTTTTGTATTTTCCCAAGGGTAACAGGATAAATTGGACCCGAAAAGTTGTTGACCAATGTGTCCTGAGTACGCTGATACCCCATATGTTGGGGTAAACCCCTGTTTGGGCACACGGGAGAGCTCGGAAGGGAAGGAGCACTGTTTTACTTTTTCAACGCAGAATTGGCTGGAATTGAGATCGGACGCCATGTGGCGTTTGGAGAGCCCCTGATGTGCCTAAACAGTGGAAACCCCCCAATTATAACTGAAACCCTAATCCAAACACACCCCTAACCCTAATCTCAACGGTAACCCTAACCACACCCCTAACCCTGACACACCCCTAACCCTAATCCCAACCCTTTTCCCTACCGTAAATGTAAGCCAAACCCTAACTTTAGCTCCAACCCTAACTGTAGCCTCAACCCTAGCCTCAACCCTAACCCTAACCCTAATGGGAAAATGGAAATAAATAAATTTTTTTACATTTTTTAATTTTTCCCTAACTAAGGGGGTGATGAAGGGGGGATTTGATTTACTTTTATAGCGGGTTTTTTTAGTGGATTTTTATGATTGGCAGCTGTCACACACTAAAAGACGCTTTTTATTGCAAAAAATATTTTTTGCGTTACCACATTTTGAGAGCTATAATTTTTCCATATTTTGGTCCACAGAGTCATATGAGGTCTTCTTATTTGCGGGACGAGTTGACGTTTTTATTGGTAACATTTCCGATTTTTGTGAGGCAGAATGACCAAAAACCAGCTATTCATGAATTTCTTTTGTGGGGGGGGGGGGGCGTTTATACCGTTCTGCGCTTGGTAAAATGGATAAAGCAGTTTTATTCTTCGGGTCAGTACGATTACAGCGATACCTCATTTAGATAATTTTTTATGTTTTGGCACTTTTATACGATAAAAACTATTTTATAGAAAAAATAATTATTTTTGCATCGCTTTATTCTGAGGACTATAACTTTTTAATTTTTCGCTGATGATGCTGTATGGTGGCTTGTTTTTTGCGGGACAAGATGATGTTTTCAGCGGTACCATGGTTATTTATATCTGTCTTTTTGATCGTGTGTTATTCCACTTTTTGTTCGGCGGTATGATAATAAATCATTGTTTTTGCTTTTTTTGCTTTTTTTTTATCGGTGTTCACTGAAGGGGTTAACTAGTGGGACAGTCTTATAGGCTGAGTCGTTACGGACGCGGCGATACTAAATATGTGTACTTTTATTGTTTTTTATTATTTAGATAACGGAATGTATTTATTGGAACAATATTTTTTTATTATTATTTATTTAGGTTTGTTTTTTTTTCCACACATGTAATTTTTTTTTTTTTTTACTTTTTTACTTTGCCCCAGGGGGGACATCACAGTAAAGTGACAGATCGCTGATCTGACACTTTGCTGTGCACTGTGTCAGATCAGCGATCTGACATGCACAGTAGGGAGGCTTCCCGGCGCCTGCTCCGAGCAGGCGCTGTGAAGCCACCTCCCTGCAGGACCCGGATGCAGCCCCACAGCCATTTTGGATCCGAGGCCTGCAGGGAGGAGACGCTCAGTACAAGGTGAGCACATCGCCTTGTACCGATCGTCTCAAGGAAGCACGCAGGGAGCCCCCTCCCTGCGCGATGCTTCCCTATACCGCCGGAACACTGTGATCATGTTTGATCGCAGTGTGCCGGGGGTTAATGTGCTGGTGGCGGTCCGTGACCACTCCTGGCACATAGTGCCGAATGTCAGCTGCGATAGTCAGCTGACACCCGGCCGTGATTGCTCTGGACGTACTATTCCGTCCTTGGGAAGTAGGGCCCACCCCACATGGACGGAATAGTACGTCCAATGGCAGAAAGGGGTTAAGGACCCTCCACTTACCTCTATCTTTGTCATTTGTGCTCATGTGCACCATGACTACTGGATCCTCCCCAGCCCCTCCTTTCCCTAATCTGTCAACCCAATGAGCGATGTGTCGGACTCAAGAGCCAGGTAGGCAGCACACCGTTTGACAATCCCTGTCTTTATGACAGATTGCCCTATCTGTTGCCCTAATAATTGAGTCCCCCACTACCAGCACCTGTCTGGCCTGCCCTGCTCTCCTATGTCCCTCCTTACTGGAGCAGACACTCCTCCGGCTTTCAGAGGACATGCTTGGCTGTAGCAGTGCTACCCCTGTACTGGCACCCCCCTCATCTGCCAACTTAGCAAACTTATTGGAGTGTGCAAGATCAGGACTAGCCTCTGTGGCACTCTTCCCTCTACCCGGCCTTCTGTCACCCAGCTTGCTGCTCCACTGTCCTGCAGCTCCATCCTACCATCCCCCCCATCTATCCCATTGAGCTTCTGCTCAGTGAGCAGAAGACTCCTTTCCATATTGTCAATGGATCTCAGTGTTGCCAGCTGCACATTTAGATTCAGAATCTAGGCTTTCAAATGCACTCGCTAAGCTGAAGATTTAAAGAGATTTTTGCTTTTTCCCCTCAGCAGCAATCCACCTTGCTGTTCAATGCACTTCCAAACGGACTTGAGCCCCAACCAGCTGCCCCTTATAAACCCTTAATTATGAGCCCCCACCCTTAATTAACCCCTTGTGAATATAGCTATTCCCAATTCAGCAACTCACACCAATTCAGGTATTTGTTAAAGGTTTTCCAAATACTTCTTCACTGAATCACAGAAGTCACACACTTACCGCCGTTCACACTAAAGGCCCCGTCTCACATAGCGAGATCGCTAGCGAGATCGCTGCTGAGTCACAAGTTTTGTGACGCAACAGCGACCTCCATAGCGATCTCGCTATGTGTGACACGTACCAGCGATCAGGCCCCTGCTGCGAGATCGCTGGTCGTGTCGGAATGGCCTGGACCTTTTTTTGGTCGTTGAGGCCCCGCTGACATTGCTGAATCGGTGTGTGTGACACCGATCCAGCGATGTCTTCACTGGTAACCAGGGTAAACATCGGGTTACTAAGCGCAGGGCCGCGCTTAGTAACCCGATGTTTACCCTGGTTACCAGCGTAAATGTAAAAAAAAACAAACAGTACATACTCGCCTTCTGATGTCCGTCAGGTCCCTTGCCGTCTGCTTCCTGCTCTCACTGACTCCCGGCCGTACAGTGAGAAGTGAGAGCACAGCAGTGACGTCACCGCTGCGCTCTGCTCTCAGTGTACGGCGGCTCAGTCAGAGAGCAGGAAGCAGACGGCAAGGGACCTGGACACCGAAAGGCGAGTATGTAGTGTTTGTTTTTTTTGGTAACCAGGGTAAACATCGGGTTACTAAGCGCGGCCCTGCGCTTAGTAACCCGATGTTTACCCTGGTTACCCGGGTGCTGCAGGGGTACTTCGGCATCGTTGATGACAGTTTCAACGATGCCGAAGTCGTTCCCCTGATCGTTGGTCGCTGGGGAGAGCGGTCTGTGTGACAGCTCCCCAGCGACCACACAGCGACTTACCAACGATCACGGCCAGGTCATATCGCTGGTCGTGATCGTTGGTAAATCGCTTAGTGAGACGGGGCCTTTACGCTCAGGTAACACTCAGCTCGTTCACACTCACTAAGCTTAAGATTTAAAGAGATTTTTTTTTCTTTTTCCCCTCAGCAGCAATCCACACACGCTCTGTACCCTTGAACAAAAAGATGGGTTTCATCACTGAAAATTACCATTTTCCACTGGTTAGTTGACCTACATTTATTTATTAAATATTAAAACTGGTTTGAATCACTGACTGGTAACCAACTTACGATTTTACTTAAAAAATGCTTTGTCCCAATTAATTTGCACAGCACTGTACCATTAAAAAATACAAAAAGCATCCTGCTATCAACATATTGTCGTGAATCCTTTAACATTTGAAAACCAAGAAAGGGTTTGACATGTTGAAGTTTCATGGTACACAATTTTTTTTTTTCAAACTAACAGTCTCATGTCTCTAATCACGTCATTCAGACTGCATTGTTGGGTATTCTCAAAAGCTTAACTGAAAACAGACATCATTTTATGTCACATTAGTAAACTCTATAGTCTTGCAAGGATTTAAAGTAATCTGTTTCACTCGCTTTTGGACTGACTGGTGATATTTTTATCAGCCACAACTCTGAAGTGTTAGCAAGTTTTGGTGGAAGAGATACAGATTCTTTCCTTTTTTTCCTTGCAGTCAGTTCTCCTTAACTCTGTGTGATTGTATATGTGATTTTTTATTTGAACACTGAGAAATGAATTTGGTAGGGGAAGAACGCACTTTTCTGACATTTGAAAATAATCTTTTGGAGCCATGCGTTGTTTAACGTCCACCATCTTGCAATGTACGATCTTTGCCTACAGTTTAACAGTTCACTGAATGCTTTTCTTTTCCATCAGAAGATGATTTCAGGGAAGCAACATTATTTTCTTAATCTGATACAATAACAGTCGAAAAAAAATTATAATGATCTTCAAGTGTTTCTGTGGAGAAAATGCACACTTTGCATGGAGGTGTAATTAATTTTTTTGCCGTGGAAATGACATTTACTTTTATATGTTGGAAATCTTGCACTGAAGCCCCATTAATAATCAACTTGGGTAGATTAACTTAGACCTTTTATGTCTATCATTGGCGAATTATAGACGTACAAAATGCATATTGTGAAGTGGATTTTCATGGGCCCATCCAGTATGTGGGTTCCAAGGTGTAATGGGGTGCATATGACTATGCAGCAGGGCAGATATTGCTGTCACTGTGTAAACAAAGGAATACGGGAGTACAAAATGCATATTGTGAAGTGTATTTTCATGGGCCCATAATGTATGTGGAGCGCCCCCACTGCCGCAGGGCCGAGGGGTACCCGGTACCGGGCCTCTGAGTCTCTGTTCTAGGGTTGTCACGGTGGCTAGACCCGGTCCGTGACCCTGCTGAGGGGCGTCCAGTGAAAGGTGTGGATGGTGGTGTGCGGTGCAGGTTGCGGTAAATATTAGGACACCAGGTTGCAGTCTCTTACCTCTTTACTGAAGGCTTCGAGATAGTCAATCCAGAGCACTGTTAACAGGGCTGTCTGAGACCAGCCGGTCCAAAGGCACATTAGGAGTTCCCTTGACAGGTGAGAGTCAGCGTCTACCTGCTAGCGCCTATGTGTTGTAGTCCTTCCCTGCTGAGCACCCCGGGATAGTCCTCACAACTGATTCTGTCTGCCTCTGATGTTCATTCTCTCCGTCCCCCAGATGATATGGTTAGGACGCACCCGTATGACGGGGTAGGCCTGGAGTTCTTCCGGGACCCTAGAGTCGCCCCTCTCCCACAGCTGCCTCCGTTGTCTGCTTAGGTGTTTAACCCCTTCACCACCAAGGGTGGTTTGCACGTTAATGACCGGGCCAATTTTTACAATTCTGACCACTGTCCCTTTATGAGGTTATAACTCTGGAACGCTTCAACGGATCTTGGCGATTCTGACTTTGTTTTCTCGTGACATATTGTACTTCATGATAGTGGTAAAATTTCTTCGATATAACTTGCGTTTATTTGTGAAAAAAACGAATATTTGGCGAAAATTTTGAAAATTTCACAATTTTACAACTTTGAATTTTTATGCCCTTAAATCACAGACATATGTCACACAAAATACTTAATAAATAACATTTCCCACATGTCTACTTTACATCAGCACAATTTTGGAACCAAAATTTTTTTGTGACGGAGTTATAAGGGTTAAAAGTTGACCAGCAATTTCTCATTTTTACAACACCATTTTTTTTTAGGGACCACATCTCATTTGAAGTCATTTTGACGGGTCTATATGATAGAAAATACCCAAGTGTGACACCATTCTAAAAACTGCACCCCTCAAGGTACTCAAAACCACTTTCAAGAAGTTTATTAACCCTTCAGGTGTTTCACAGGAATTTTTGGAATGTTTAAATAAAAATGAACATTTAACTTTTTTTCACACAAAATTTATTTCAGCTCCAATTTGTTTTATTTTACCAAGGGTAACAGGAGAAAATAGACCCCAAAAGTTGTTGTACAATTTGTCCTGAGTACGCTGATACCCCATATGTGGGGGTAAACCACAGTTTGGGCGCATGGCAGAGCTTGGAAGCAAAGGAGCGCCATTTGACTTTTCAATGCAAAATTGACTGGAATTGAGATGGGACGCCATGTTGCATTTGGAGAGCCCCTGATGTGCCTAAACATTGAAATCCCTAACAAGTGACAACATTTTGGAAAGTAGACCCCCTAAGGAACTTATCTAGATGTGTGGTGAGCACTTTGACCCAACAAGTGCTTTACAGAAGTTTATAATGCAGAGCCGTAAAAATAAAAAATCATATTTTTTCACAAAAATGATCTTTTCACCCCCAATTTTTTATTTTCCCAAGGGTGAGAGAAGAAATTGGACCCCAAAAATTGTTGTGCAATTTGTCCTGAGTACGCTGATACCCCATATGTGGGTGTAAACCATTGTTTGGGCGCAGGGCAGAGCTCGGAAGGGAAGGAGCGCCATTTGACTTTTCAATGCAAAATTGACTGGAATTGAGATGGGACGCCATGTTGCATTTAGAGAGCCCTTGATGTGCCTAAACATTGAAACCCCTAACAAGTGACACCATTTTGGAAAGTAGACCCCCTAAGGAACTTATCTAGATGTGTGGTGAGCACTTTGACCCAACAAGTGCTTTACAGAAGTTTATAATGCAGAGCCGTAAAAATAAAAAATCATATTTTTTCACAAAAATGATCTTTTCACCCCCAATTTTTTATTTTCCCAAGGGTAAGAGAAGAAATTGGACCCCAAAAATTGTTGTGCAATTTGTCCTGAGTACACTGATACCCCATATGTGGGTGTAAACCATTGTTTGGGCGCAGGGCAGAGCTCAGAAGGGAAGGAGCGCCATTTGACTTTTCAATGCAAAATTGACTGGAATTGAGATGGGACGCCATGTTGCGTTTGGAGAGCCCCTAATGTGCCTAAACATTGAAACCCCCAACGAGTGACACCATTTTGGAAAGTAGACCCCTTAAGGAACTTATCTAGATGTGTGTTGAGCACTTTGACCCAACAAGTGCTTCACAGAAGTTTATAATGCAGAGCCGTAAAAATAAAAAAATCATATTTTTTCACAAAAATGATCTTTTCACCCCCATTTTTTTATTTCCCCAAGGGTAAGAGAAGAAATTAGACCACAAAAGTTGTTGTGCAATTTGTCCTGAGTACGACGATACCCCATATGTGGGTGTAAACCATTGTTTGGGCGCATAGCAGAGCTCAGAAGGGAAGAAGCGCTATTTTACTTTTCAATGCAAAATTGACTGGAATTAAGATGGGATGCCATGTTGCGTTTGGAGAGCCCCTGATGTGCCTAAACATTAAACCCCCCACAAGTGACACCATTTTGGAAAGTAGACCCCCTAAGGAACTTATCTAGATGTGTTTTGAGAGCTTTGAACCCCCAAGTGTTTCACTACAGTTTATAACGCAGAGCCGTGAAAATAAAAATTATTTTTTTTTTCACAAAAATGATTTTTTAGCCCCCAGTTTTGTATTTTCACAAGGGTATCAGGATAAATTGGACCCCAAAAGTTGTTGTCCAATTTGTCTGGAGTACGCTGATACCCCATTTGTGGGGGGGGACCACTGTTTGGGCGCATGACAGAGCTCGGAAGGGAAGGAGCGCCATTTGGAATGCAGACTTAAATGGATTGGTCTGCAGGCGTCACGTTGCATTTGCAGAGCCCCTGATGTACCCAAACAGTACAAACCCCCCACAAGTGACCCCATATTGGAAACTAGACCCCCCAAGGAACTTATCTAGATGTGTTGTGAGAACTTTGAACCCCCAAGTGTTTCACTACAGTTTATAACGCAGAGCCGTGAAAATAAAAATTATTTTTTTTTTCACAAAAATTATTTTTTAGCCCCCAGTTTTGTATTTTCACAAGGGTATCAGGATAAATTGGACCCTAAAAGTTGTTGTCCAATTTGTCCTGAGTACGCTGATACCCCCTATGTGGGGGGGAACCACTGTTTGGGCGCATGACAGAGCTCGGAAGGGAAGGAGCGCCATTTGGAATGCAGACTTAAATGGATTGGTCTGCAGGCGTCACGTTGCATTTGCAGAGCCCCTGATGTACCCAAACAGTACAAACCCCCCACAAGTGACCCCATATTGGAAACTAGACCCCCCAAGGAACTTATCTAGATGTGTTGTGAGAACTTTGAACCCCCAAGTGTTTCACTACAGTTTATAACGCAGAGCCGTGAAAATAAAAATTATTTTTTTTTTCACAAAAATGATTTTTTAGCCCCCAGTTTTGTATTTTCACAAGGGTATCAGGATAAATTGGACCCTAAAAGTTGTTGTCCAATTTGTCCTGAGTACGCTGATACCCCCTATGTGGGGGGGAACCACTGTTTGGGCGCATGACAGAGCTCGGAAGGGAAGGAGCGCCATTTGGAATGCAGACTTAAATGGATTGGTCTGCAGGCGTCACGTTGCATTTGCAGAGCCCCTGATGTACCCAAATAGTACAAACCCCCCACAAGTGACCCCATATTGGAAACTAGACCTCCCAAGGAACTTATCTAGATGTGTTGTGAGAACTTTGAACCCCCAAGTGTTTCACTACAGTTTACAACGCAGAGCCGTGAAAATAAAACATATTTTTTTCCCACAAAAATGATTTTTAGCCCCCCAAATTTTTATTTTCCCAAGGATAACAAGAGAACTTGGACCCCAGAAGTTGTTGTTCAATTTGTCCCTAGTACGCTGATACCCCATATGTTGGGGTAAACCCCTTTTTGGACGCACGGGAGAGCTCGGAAGGGAAGGAGCACTGTTTTACTTTTTCAACGCAGAATTGGCTGGAATTGAGATTGGACGCCATGTCGCGTTTGGAGAGCCCCTGATGTGCCTGAACAGTGGAAACTCCCCAATTCTACCTGAAACCCTACCCCTAACCTCACCCCTAACCGTTTACTGAACATTTTCTGACAGTCATAAGTGCCACGTATATAAGAGCCACGTATTTAAGAGCCACGTATTTAAGTGCCACGTATTTAAGTGCCACGTATTTAAGTGCCACAATATTTCAGTGCCACGATATTTCAGTGCCACGTATTTCAGTGCCACGTATTTCAGTGCCACGTATTTCAGTGACACGTATTTCAGTGCCACGTATTTCAGGCACTGAAAAATACGTGGCACGTAAATACTTCAGTGCCACGATATTTCAGTGCCACGATATTTCAGTGCCACGTATTTAAGTGCCACGTATTTCAGGCACTGAAAAATACGTGGCACGTAAATACGTGGCACGTAAATACGTGGCACGTAAATACGTGGCACTTATATACGTGGCCACTGAAATATCGTGGCACTTATATACGTATATAAACGTATATTTCAGTGCCACGTATTTCAGTGCCACGTATTTCAGGCACTGAAAAATACGTGGCACGTAAATACTTCAGTGCCACGATATTTCAGTGCCACGATATTTCAGTGCCACGATATTTCAGTGCCACGTATTTCAGTGCCACGTATTTCAGTGCCACGTATTTCAGTGCCACGTATTTCAGGCACTGAAAAATACGTGGCACGTAAATACGTGGCACGTAAATACGTGGCACGTAAATACGTGGCACTGAAATACGTGGCACTGAAATACGTGGCACTGAAATACGTGGCACTGAAATACGTGGCACTTAAATACGTGGCACTTATATACGTGGCCACTGAAATATCGTGGCACTTATATACGTGGCCACTGAAATATCGTGGCACTTATATACGTATATAAACGTATATTTCAGTGCCACGTATTTCAGTGCCACGTATTTCAGGTTAGGGGTAGGGTTAGGGGTAGGGTTAGGGTTTTTTTCTTGTTTTCTTGTGTTTTTCTATAAAAACGCATGCGTTTTACCGCGTTTACATGCATTTTTTCACACATGTGGTTTTTTTAAAAAACGCATGCAGATAAAAACGCAAGTGTGAAACCAGACTAAAAGACACTTTTTATAGCAAAAAAGTTTTTGCGTCTCCACATTTTGAGACCTATAATTTTTCCACATTTTGGTCCACAGAGTCATGTGAGGTCTTGTTTTTTGCGGGACGAGTTGACGTTTTTATTGGTAACATTTTCGGACACGTGACCATTTTTTATCACTTTTTATTCCGATTTTTGTGAGGCAGAATAACCAAAAACCAGCTATTCATGAATTTCTTTTGGGAGAGGCGTTTATACCGTTCTGCGCTTGGTAAAATTGATAAAGCAGTTTTATTCGTCGGGTCAGTACGATTACAGCGATACCTCATTTATATCATTTTTTTATGTTTTGACGCTTTTATACGATAAAAACTATTTTATAGAAAAAATAATTATTTTGGCATCGCTTTATTCTGAGGACTATAACTTTTTTATTTTTTGCTGATGATGCTGTATGGTGGCTCGTTTTTTGCGGGACAAGATGACGTTTTCAGCGGTAACATGGTTATTTATATCCGTCTTTTTGATCGCGTGTTATTCCACTTTTTGTTCGGCGGTATGGTAATAAAGCGTTGTTTTTTGCCTCGTTTTTTTTTTTTTTTTCTTACGGTGTTTACTGAAGGGGTTAACTAGTGGGCCAGTTTTATAGGTTGGGTCGTTACGGACGCGGCGATACTAAATATGTGTACTTTTATTGTTTTTGTTTTTTTTTTTTCGATAAAGAAATGTATTTATGGGAATAATATATTTTTTTTTATTATTATTTATTTAGGAATTTTTTTTTTTTTTTTTTTACACATGTGGAAATTTTTTTTTTTACTTTTTTACTTTGTCCCAGGGGGGGACATCACAGATCGCAGATCTGATAGTGTGCACAGCACTCTATCAGATCGGCGATCATACTTTCATCGGAGCAGGCTGCAGCTTTCATCTGCAGCCTGCTCCGACCCGGAAGTGCTCCCTGCAGGACCCGGATACAGCCCCTCGGCCATTTTGGATCCGGGGCCTGCAGGGAGAAGACGTTCGGTACGAGGTGAGTACATCACCTTGTACCGATCGTCTCAGGGAAGCCCGCAGGGAGCCCCCTCCCTGCGCGATGCTTCCCTGTACCGCCGGTACACCGCGATCATGTTTGATCGCGGTGTGCCGGGGGTTAATGTGCCGGGGGCGGTCCGTGACCGCTCCTGGCACATAGTGCCGGATGTCAGCTGCGATATGCAGCCGACACCCGGCCGCGATCGGCCGCGCTCCCCCCGTGAGCGCGGCCGATCGCGTATGACGTACTATCCCGTCGGCGGTCATGGAGGCCCACCCCACCTCGACGGGATAGTACGTCAAATGTCGGGAAGGGGTTAAGTGAGACAGCCAACCTATAATTGGCTGTCCGGCCGTGGTTTGAAGTAATGCTTGTAGTCTCTTACTTGCTCGGCGTTACGGCCACCGACTGTTTGCGCCTCAGAAGGATGTTGCCTCGCTCTTACAGCACGACTCCTTCTGGTCCTATCGCCTCTCTCTGCTGTATTCCTGTTGCTCACTTGTTTGTCCTTCTCTTAGGAGTCTGCCAGGATCCCATCCCTGACAGGTCCTCTCTCTAGCTCTTCCCAGTTACTTCTCTCCCTGTCTTCCTGTCCAACCCCCAGTTTTACCAGAGTGTGAGGAGTGGCCTACTAGATAGAACCACCCCCCCTGGTGGCCGGAGTGTGAAGTGTAGTGTGTGATACCTGGTCAGGTGAACTCCTTTAGTGCAATCAGATGCAACATCACTCCCCTAGCGGCAGAGCGACGTTACTGCAACGACCAGGACTCTGGGGCGCTTCACTCCCCCCCGGTTAAATCCAGTACTCCCGGACTGGGAAAATAAGAACAACAATACATGTTAACAGAAAACACACAAAATTTTGAAATATCATAAACAACCAAACATAACAGTGCTTCCCTTTATGGGAGGTGAGGACTCTTGAACGTTGCAAAAGTTAGGTCATGCACAGTTTATGACTCTCAGTTCAGTGGTTGAAACAGCGGGGACCCCGGGTAAACAAAGGGGTCGTTATGGACTGGTGATTTAGGAACGACATGCGACTAGCTCTGAGCAGGTGGTAACTATACGGACCGCAGTTCCTGATCTTAACACAACACTAGCAGTAGCCGTGGGATGTTCCTGTCACTCCCTGGACACCTCGTCACAGCCGGAGAACTAGCTACCCCTAAAGGTAGAAACAGGAAAGCTATCTTGCCTCAGAGAGAATCCCCAAAGGATAGACAGCCCCCCACAAATAATGACTGTGAGTGGAGAAGGAAATGACATATATAGAATGAAACAAGATTTAGCAAAGGAGGCCACTTCTAGCTAGATAGATAGTACAGGACAGAACACTGTGCGGTCCGTAATAAAAACTAGAAAAAGTCCACTGCAGAGAAATGCAAAAATCTCCACACCTGACTAAAGGTGTGGAGGGCAAAATCTGCTGCCCAGAGCTTCCAGCTTAGCTGAATAGATCCATACTGATAAGCTGAACAAATGAGCAAAACATAGAATGTGCTGAACAATAAAGTCCACAACAAGAGGACTGCAAAAGGACAAAAGGACTTATCTTTGCTGAACTGGACAGAGTGTCAGGGAAATCCAAAAGAGCAGTGGTTCCAAGCAGGAACAATTGACAACTGGCATTGATTGAGGAATAAGGCCAGACTAAAATAGCCGAGCCAGAAAGACGATCAGTGGAAGCAGCTGCTGATGCTAAATCCAAGAAGCAGCCATACCACTCAAAACCACCGGAGGGAGCCCAAGAGCAGAACTCACAAAAGTGCTACTTACAACCACCGGAGGGAGCCCAAGAGCGGAATTCACAACAGTACCCCCCCCCTTGAGGAGGGGTCACCGAACCCTCACCAGAGCCCACAGGCCAATCAGGACGAGCCAAGTGAAAAGCACAAACCAAATCGGCGGCATGAACATCGGAGGCAACCACCCAAGAATTATCCTCCTGGCCATAACCCTTCCACTTGACAAGATACTGAAGCCTCTGCCTCGAAAAACGAGAATCCAATATTTTCTCAACCACATATTCCAACTCCCCCTCAACCAACACCGGGGCAGGAGGATCAACAGAGGGAACAACGTGTACCACATATCTCCGCAACAAAGATCTATGGAAAACATTGTGGATGGCAAAAGAGGCTGGAAGGGCCAAACGAAAAGACACTGGATTGATAATCTCAGAAATCTTATAAGGACCAATAAACCGAGGCTTGAACTTAGGGGAAGAAACCTTCATAGGAACATGACGAGAAGATAACCAAACTAAATCCCCCACCCGAAGCCGAGGACCAACACACCGACGGCGGTTAGCAAAACGCTGAGCCTTTTCCTGAGACCGTCAAATTGTCTACCACATGAGTCCAAATCTGCTGTAACCTGTCCATCACAGAATCTACACCAGGACAATCAGAAGGCTCAACCTGCCCTGAAGAAAAACGAGGATGGAAACCAAAATTACAAAAAAAAAAGGCGAAACCAAAGTAGCCGAACTGGCCCGATTATTAAGGGCAAACTCGGCCAACGGCAAGAAAGCCTTCCAATCATCCTGATCAGCAGACACAAAGCATCTCAAATAGGTTTCCAAGGTTTGATTAGTTCGCTCAGTTTGGCCATTTGTCTGAGGATGGAACGCCGAAGAAAAAGACAAATTAATGCCCATCCTAGCACAAAAGGCCCGCCAAAACCTGGAAACAAACTGGGAACCTCTGTCAGACACAGTATTTTCCGGAATGCCATGCAAACGAACCACATGCTGAAAGAACAATGGAATCAAATCAGAGGAGGAAGGCAATTTAGGCAAAGGTACCAAATGGACCATTTTAGAGAATCGGTCACAAACCACCCAGATAACAGACATCCTCTGGGACACCGGAAGATCCGAAATAAAATCCATGGAAATATGCGTCCAGGGCCTCTCAGGGACAGGCAAAGGCAAAAGCAACCCACTAGCGCGGGAACAGCAAGGCTTAGCCCGGGCACAAGTCCCACAGGACTGCACAAAAGAAAGCACATCCCGCGACAAGGAAGGCTGTTATGGACCTGGCGGTTAGGTGCACCAGGAATGACCTGATAGTTAAACACGGAATCGGGATGAGCTCTGGGGAAATGGGAACTCTGCTGACCGCAAACCCTACTCCTATCAACACAACTAGAAATAGCCGTGGTGCGTGCCTGGCACTGCCTAGATGCCTCTTCACAGCCTAAGAGCTAACTACCCCTAAAGAAAGGAAACAAAGCCTCACTTGCCTCAGAGAAATTTCCCCAAAGGTAAAAGCAGCCCCCCACAAGTATTGACTGTGAGTTAAGAGGAAATCACAATCAGGATGAAATAGGCTTTAGCAAAGGGAGGCCAGTCTAACTAAACAGATTGAGGATAGAAAAGGGATCTTTACGGTCAACACAAAAAACTACAAAACCACGCAGAGTGTGCAAAAAATACCCCCGCACCGACTCACGGTGCGGTGGTGCCACTCTGCACCCCCAGAGGTTCCAGCTAGCCAGGCAGTTTCATGATAGCAAGCTGGACTAGAACTTAGCAAGAAAAACCATATGTAACAAATGAACAAGCAGGAACTTAGCTTCGCTGGAGTAGACAGGTCCTCAGAAAGATCCAGGAGAGATCTGAACCAGTACTAGAACATTGACAGCTGGCATGGAGTAACGATCTGAGTGGAGTTAAATAGAGAATCCAGCCTAGCCCTAAACGAGGGCAGGTGGGGAAGGAATCTCAGAACCAGCAGCTCCACTCACAGCCACCAGAGGGAGTCCACGGACAGAACTCACCGAAGTACCATTCATGACCACAGGAGGGAGTTCGAGAACGGAATTCACAACAGTACCCCCCCCCCCCTTGAGGAGGGGTCACCGAACCCTCACCAGAGCCCCCAGGCCGATCAGGACAAGCCAAATGAAAGGCACGAACTAAATCGGCAGCATGGACATCAGAGACAAAAACCCAGGAATTATCCTCCTGACCATAGCCCTTCCATTTGACCAAGTACTGAAGTTTTCGTCTCGAAATACGAGAATTCAAAATCTTCTCCACCACATACTCCAACTCCCCCTCAACCAACACCGGAGCAGGAGGATCAACGGAGGGAACCATAGGCACCACATATCTCTGCAGCAACGACCTATGGAACACATTATGGATGGCAAAAGAAGCAGGAAGGGCCAAACGAAATGATACAGGATTAAGAATTTCAGAAATCTTATAAGGACCAATGAAACGAGGCTTAAACTTAGGAGAAGAAACCTTCATAGGAACATAACGAGATAAGTCAGATTCTTGTGATCTGTCAAGACCACCACGCGATGCTTGGCTCCTTCAAGCCAATGTCGCCACTCCTCGAATGCCCACTTCATAGCCAACAACTCCCGATTGCCAACATCATAATTACGCTCAGCAGGCAAAAACTTTCTTGAAAAGAAAGCGCATGGCTTCATTACAGAGCAATCAGAACTTCTCTGAGACAAAACAGCCCCTGCTCCAATTTCAGAAGCATCAACCTCGACCTGAAAAGGGAGCGAAACATCTGGCTGACAACACAGGAGCCGAAGAGAAACGACGTTTCAACTCCTGAAAAGCCTCAACGGCCGCAGAGGACCAATTCATCACATCAGCACCCTTCTTGGTCAAATCAGTCAACGGTTTAACAACACTAGAAAAATTAGCGATGAAGCGACGGTAAAAATTGGCAAAGCCCAGAAATTTCTGAAGGCTCTTCACAGATGTAGGCCGAGTCCAATCATAAATAGCTTGGACTTTAACAGGATCCATCTCGATAGTAGAAGGGGAAAAAATGAAACCCAAAAAGGAAACCTTCTGAACTCCAAAGAGACACTTAGATCCCTTCACAAACAAGGAATTAGCACGAAGGACCTGGAACACCATTCTGACCTGCTTCACATGGGACTCCCAATCATCCGAAAAGACCAAAATATCATCCAAATATACGATCATGAATCTATCCAGATACTTTCAGAAGATGTCATGCATAAAGGACTGAAACACAGAGGGAGCATTAGAAAGGCCGAATGGCATCACCAGGTACTCAAAATGGCCCTCGGGTGTATTAAATGCTGTTTTCCATTCATCGCCCTGTTTAATACGCACGAGATTATACGCCCCTCGAAGGTCTATCTTGGTGAACCAACTAGCCCCCTTAATCCGAGCAAATAAATCAGACAGTAGAGGCAAAGGGTACTGAAATTTGACCGTGATTTTATTAAGAAGGCGGTAATCTATACAAGGTCTCAGAGAACCATCCTTCTTGGCCACAAAAAAGAACCCTGCTCCCAATGGTGACGGCGACGGGCGAATATGCCCTTTCTCCAAGGACTCCTTTATATAACTCCGCATAGCGGCGTGTTCAGGCACAGACAAATTGAAAAGTCGTCCCTTAGGGAACTTGCTACCAGGAATCAAATTAATAGCACAATCACAATCCATATGAGGAGGTAGGGTACTAGACTTCGGCTCATCAAATACATCCCGGTAATCCGACAAAAACTCAGGGACTTCAGAAGGAGTGGAGGAAGAAATTGACAACAATGAAACATCCCCATGTACCCCTTGACAACCCCAACTGGACACCGACATTGATTTCCAATCCAATACTGGATTATGGACCTGCAGCCATGGCAAACCCAACACGACCACATCATGCAGATTATGCAACACCAAATAGCGAATATCCTCCTGATGCGCAGGAGCCATGCACATGGTCAACTGGGTCCAGTACTGAGGCTTATTCTTGGCCAAAGGCGTAGCATCAATTCCCCTCAAAGGAATGGGATGCTGCAAGGGCTCCAAGAAAAAACCACAGCGCCTGGCAAACTCTAAGTCCATCAAATTCAGGGCAGCACCTGAATCCACAAATGCCATAACAGAATAGGATGACAAAGAGCAAATCAGAGTAACGGACAAAAGAAATTTAGGCTGTACAGTACCAATGGTGACGGACCTAGCGAACCGCTTAGTGCGCTTAGGACAATCAGAGATAGCATGAGTGGAGTCACCACAGTAAAAACACAGCCCATTCTGACGTCTATGTTCTTGCCGTTCAGCTCTGGTCAAAGTCCTATCACATTGCATAGGCTCAGGCCTCTGCTCAGAGGATATGATGCACAGTTTTGCGCTCACGTAAGCGCCGATCGATCTGTATGGCCAAGGACATTGATTCATTCAGACCAGCAGGCGTGGGGAACCCCACCATAACATCCTTAAGGGCTTCAGAAAGACCCTTTCTGATAATTGCTGCCAGGGCACACTCATTCCACTGAGTAAGCACAGACCACTTTCTGAACTTCTGGCAATATACCTCCGCTTCATCCTGACCCTGACACAAAGCCAGTAAAATTTTCTCTGCCTGATCCACAGAATTCGGTTCATCATAAAGCAATCCCAGCGCCAGAAAAAACGCATCTACATTACACAATGCAGGATCTCCTGGCGCCAGGGCGAATGCCCAGTCTTGAGGGTCGCCACGCAACAAAGAAATAACGATTCTCACCTGCTGAATAGGGTCACCAGAAGAGCGGGGTTTCAGAGCAAGAAACAGTTTACAACTGTTTTTGAAATTCAGAAATTTAGATCTATCCCCAGAAAACAAATCAGGAATTGGAATTCTAGGCTCCAACATAGGATTCTGAACTACATAATCTTGAATGTTTTGTACCTTTGCAGCGAGTTGATCTACACTAGAGGACAGACCTTGAATGTCCATATCCACACCTGAGTTCTGAACCACCCAGAGTTTAAGGGGAAAAGAAAGGCAAAACACACTGCAGAGAAAAAAAAATGGTCTCAGAACTTCTCTTTTCCCTCTATTGAGATGCATTAACACTTTGTGGGCCAGCTGTACTGTTATGGACCTGGTGGTTAGGTGCACCAGGAATGACCTGATAGTTAAACATGGAATCGGGACGAGCTCTGGGGAAATGGGAACTCTGCTGACCGCAAACCCTACTCCTATCAACACAACTAGAAATAGCCGTGGAGCATGCCTGACACTGCCTAGACGCCTCTTCACAGCCTAAGAGCTAACTACCCCTAAAGAAAGGAAACAAAGCCTCACTTGCCTCAGAGAAATTTCCCCAAAGGTAAAAGCAGCCCCCCACAAGTATTGACTGTGAGTTAAGAGTAAATCACAATCAGGATGAAATAGGCTTTAGCAAAGGGAGGCCAGTCTAACTAAACAGATTGAGGATAGAAAAGGGATCTTTACGGTCAACACAAAAAACTACAAAACCACGCAGAGTGTGCAAAAAATAGCACCGCACCGACTCACGGTGCGGTGGTGCCACTCTGCACCCCCAGAGCTTCCAGCTAGCCAGGCAGTTTCATGATAGCAAGCTGGACTAGAACTTAGCAAGAAAAACCATATGTAACAAATGAACAAGCAGGAACGTAGCTTCGCTGGAGTAGACAGGTCCTCAGAAAGATCCAGGAGAGATCTGAACCAGTACTAGAACATTGACAGCTGGCATGGAGTAACGATCTGAGTGGAGTTAAATAGAGAATCCAGCCTAGCCCTAAACGAGGGCAGGTGGGGAAGGAATCTCAGAACCAGTAGCTCCACTCACAGCCACCAGAGGGAGTCCACGGACAGAACTCACCGAAGTACCATTCATGACCACAGGAGGGAGTTCGAGAACGGAATTCACAACAGAAGGCCACCAAAAGGACCTAGCAACCAAATCTCTGGTACCAAAAATCCCAGGATGACCGGCCAACACCAAACAATGGACCTCAGAAATTACCTTACTTGTCCATCTATCAGGAACAAACAGCTTCCCCATAGGACAGCGGTCAGGTTTATCAGCCTGAAATTCCTGAAGCACCCGCCGTAAATCAGGGGAGATGGCAGAAAGAACCACCCCTTCCCTAAGAATGCCAACCGGCTCAAGAACTCCAGGAGAATCATGCAAAAAACTCCTAGAGAGGGCATCCGCCTTAACATTCTTAGATCCTGGAAGATATGAGACCACAAAATCGAAACGGGAGAAAAACAGGGACCATCGAGCCTGTCTAGGGTTCAGCCGCTTGGCCGACTCGAGGTAAATCAGATTCTTATGATCGGTCAAGACCACAACGCGGTGCCTGGCTCCCTCAAGCCAATGTCGCCACTCCTCAAATGCCCACTTCATAGCCAGCAACTCCCGATTACCGACATCATAATTGCGTTCCGCAGGCGAAAACTTTCGGGAAAAGAAGGCACATGGTTTCATCAAGGAACCATCAGAATTCCTCTGTGACAAAACGGCCCCTGCCCCAATCTCAGAAGCATCAACCTCAACCTGAAAAGGAAGAGAAACATCCGGCTGACGCAACACAGGGGCAGAAGTAAATCGGCGTTTAAGCTCCTGAAAGGCCTCAACAGCCGCAGAGGACTAATTCGTCACATCAGCGCCTTTCTTCGTCAAATCAGTCAGGGGGTTTAACCACACTGGTGAAGTTGGCAAAGAAACGGCGATACAAATTAGCAAAGCCCAGAAATTTCTGAAGGCTCTTCACAGATGTGGGCTGAATCCAGTCATGAATGGCTTGGACCTTAACAGGATCCATTTCTATAGACGAAGGAGAAAAAATAAACCCCAAAAAAGAGACCTTCTGAACTCCAAATAGGCACTTAGACCCCTCCACAAATAATGACTGTGAGTGGAGAAGGAAATGACATACATAGAATGAAACAAGATTTAGCAAAGGAGGCCACTTCTAGCTAGATAGATAGTACAGGACAGAACACTGTGCGGTCCGTAATAAAAACTAGAAAAAGTCCACCGCAGAGAAATGCAAAAATCTCCACACCTGACTAAAGGTGTGGAGGGCAAAATCTGCTGCCCAGAGCTTCCAGCTTAGCTGAATAGATCCATACTGATAAGCTGGACAAATGAGCAAAACATAGAATGTGCTGAACAATAAAGTCCACAACAAGAGGACTGCAAAAGGACAAGCAAGGACTTATCTTTGCTGAACAGGTCAGAGTGTCAGGGAAATCCAAAAGAGCTGTGACTCCAAACAGGAACAATTGACAACTGGCATTGATTGAGGGATAAGGCCAGACTAAAATAGCCGAGCCAGAAAGATGATCAGTGGAAGCAGCTGCTGATGCTAAATCCAAGAAGCAGCCATACCACTCAAAACCACCGGAGGGAGCTCAAGAGCAGAACTCACAAAAGTGCTATTTACAACCACCGGAGGGAGCCCAAGAGCGGAATTCACAACAGGGTCCCCTTTTAGAAGTTTTTGGAGCAATTCACTGTCCATTACTCCGTTGTCCATTTTAAAACCTGTAACAAAAGATATGCACAAAAACAATTTTAACTAAATAGCAGCCCTCACTAATACCTCCAAGTTTTGTAGCGGAGGGGAGTTTGATTCTTGGAGCTGCGTGTCGACCTTCGCAGCGTAGGGGTTGCTACCGGCCTAACAGGGCCCGCTATGCTTGCTGCCGCTGGTGTAGTGCACTGCCTTCTAGCTACACTTCTAGTGAGTCTGGGTAGCACTGGCAGGCTGGAGCTCTCAGGGCTGCTGCTACCAACAGTGGGTACGGCAGGTTCGCCGATAGCAGAGGGAGGATTTGCCAGTTCAACGGTCGGCACGGCATCTTCAGGTAGGGCTTGTTGAGGTTGTGGGGCCGGATGATCTGGTACCACCATTGGTTCTGGTGGGTTCGGCTGGTGGAACGTTAGAACAGGTACCACGATGGCCTGATTTATCTGAGTCCAGGACTGGGGAAAATCACCAAGGACAGTGTGGATCATCTTCTCCTTTTCTACAGGTGGGGAGGTTCCTGGATCCATTTCCCTCGCTCTCAGCTTATCAGGGCAGGCTTTAAGGTGGTCCCTGGATATCACCATCGAGGTCTCCCCTCCATCCTTGCTGATGAGGCAAACCTTCGTGTTGTCGAAATCGGATGGCAGGACGGTATACGGTTCCGCTTCCCATTGGTCGTCGAGTTTGTGTAGCCTCCTCTTTCGTTTGAGTACGTGCTCACCAGGTGGCAAGGGAATCGCAGGGGCATGCTGGTTGTAGTCCCTTTCCTGTTTTTGCCTGGCCTGAGCGAGGCTTCTTTCCACGCACTCCTGTACCTTGCAGTACCTTTGCTGCCTCTCGGTATCCCAATCGGCATCCGGCGAGGTATCTTCGGGGGTTAGGACCCCCATGTCCAGATCAACGGGTAACTTGCTAGACCTCCCTCGCATCAGGTACGCTGGAGTGCAGTTGGTGGAATTTACTGGGATGTGATTGTATATGTCCACCAAGTCAGGCAACTTCGTTGGCCACAGGCTCCGTTCCTCTACGGGCAAGGTCTTTAGTAAGTCGATCACCACCTGGTTCATCTTTTCGCACATCCCATTGGTTTGGGGATGGTACGGTGTGGTTTTGATCTTCTTACAACCGTACAGTTGGCAGAACTCTTGGAACACTTCCGCTTCGAATGCTGGTCCCTGATCGGTCAGTACCTTCTCCGGGTAGCCTACAAAAGTACTGCTGGAAGGCCTTGGCGGCCGTCCTGGCCGTTAGATCCTTGACAGGCACAACCACCAAAAATCTGGAGTAGTGATCCACGATGGTAAGAGCGTAGACATAGCCTGACCGGCTAGGTGTCAGCTTCACATGATCCAGCGCAACCAGTTCGAGCGGCCGCTTGGTGATGATAGGCTGCAAGGGAGCCCGTTGGCTGCCACGGTCCTTTCTGCGTAGGCTACATGGACCGCACTCTCGACACCACTTCTCAATGGCTCTCTTCATGCCAATCCAATAGAACCTCCCTCGGAGTAGCCTCTCCAGCTTCTTCCACCCGAAGTGTCCGGCTCCATCGTGGTAGGCTCCTAGAACCATGGGCACATCTTGCCTTGGCACTACTATCTGCCATACCAATTCGTGAGTACGTGGGTCGATGCTTCTCCGGCACAGCTTGCCATCATGGATAAACAGTTTGCTTCTCCCCTTCCACAGCTGTTGGGTCTCCTGTAGATCATCTGGGCCGGGATGCAACCCTGCCTGCGTCAAGAGCTCTTTCACCCGACGGACCGCGGGGTCACCATCCTGGGTTTCCACCCATCCGTGATGGGGCAGGGGATTCAGCGTGGCATCCGGTTGGTTCTTGTGCCTGTTCTTCACATGATGGGAGTTCTGAGTGGCTTTGGGGCGATGGAATACAGGCAGCTCCACATCTTCAAGTGCCTCCGGGTCTTCCCCCGCTTCTGGCAAATTGGGCATTCGAGACAAGGCATCGGCATTTGCATTCTTGCGTCCTGCCCGGTACTTGATGGTGAAGTCGTAGTTGGACAGTCGGGCCATCCACCGTTGTTCCAAGGCTCCGAGTTTGGCGGTATCCAGATGCGTTAGCGGATTGTTATCCGTGAAGACGGTGAATTTTGCTGAGGCCAGGTAGTGTTTGAACCTCTCTGTCACTGCCCAGACGATGGCAAGGAATTCCAGCTTAAAGGAACTGTAGTTGTCAGGGTTCCTTTCCGTGGGACGAAGTTTCCTGCTGGCGTAAGCGATTACCCTCTCCTTGCCTTTCTGGACCTGGGACAGCACGGCTCCCAATCCTACATTGCTGGCATCCGTGTACAGCACAAACGGTTGGTCGTATTCGGGGTAGGCCAGTACCTCTTCTCCCGTCAGTGCCGACTTTAAGCAAGTGAAGGATTCCTCCAGCACCTCGTTCCAATCGAATGGGGTGTTCCTCCCCTTGGTCTTCTTTGATTGGCCCACCAACAGGTTTTGCAAGGGCGCGGCCTTCTTGGTGAAGTCCTTAATGAACCTCCGGTAATAGCCTACCAGCCCGAGGAACTGCCGGACTTCGTGGAGGTTGCTGGGCTTTGGCCAGTCCTGGATCACCGTGACCTTGTCGGGGTCTGGGGCCACTCCTTCGGCGCTCACCACATGGCCCAGTTACTGCACTTTTGGTTTCAGAAGAGGACATTTGGACGGTTTCACCTTTAAGCCAAAGTTGGACAGGGCTTCAAACACCTCAGCCAGGTGCTTCAGATGGTCTTCGTAGGTCTTAGAGAAGACAATGACATCATCCAAATACAGCAGTACGGTTTCAAAGTTCTTGTGCCCCAGGCAGCACTCCATCATCCTCTGAACCGTCCCCGGGGCATTGCACAATCCGAAGGGCATGTAGTTAAATTCACAGAGATCCATCGGTGTCGTGAAGGCTGTCTTCTCTTTGTCCGCCTCCACCACGGGAACCTGCCAGTACCCACTGGTGAGATCTAAGGTAGAGAAGTAGTTAGCAGATTTTAAGGCAGCCAGAGACTCCTCTATCCTGGGCAGTGGGTATGCGTCCTTATGTGTAATGCGATTCAACTGCCTGTAATCAACACACATCCTCATTGTACCATCCTTCTTTTTAACAAGGACTAATGGGGCTGCCCAGGGGCTACAACTGTCTCTCACCACCCCAGCCTCCTTCATTTCTCGTAACATGTCCTTGGCACACTGGTAATGAGCTGGGGGTACAGGGCGATATCTCTCTTTTATGGGTCGGTGATCTCCCGTGGGGATGTGATGTTGGATCCCTTTCACCTGCCCAAAATCTAAGGGGTGTTTGCTGAATACCTGCTCATACTCGTGAATCACCCTGTAGGCCCCCTGTTTTTGATGGGCTGGGGTGGAGTCAGTGCCCACATGCAATTCCTGACACCAATCTTTCGAGTGCCCTGCAGAACCGTTGTCCTCCGCCACGTTTGACGGGACCAAGGGTTCAGGTGTCTGGATCACACTATTATTGACAACGAACAGTTTGGCGAGCGTGGCATACTTGGTAAGGTGAACCTCCTCCTCCCCACAATTGAGGACACGTACGGGCACCCTCCCTTGGCGGACGTCGACCACCCCCCAGGCTGTCAGGATAGTAGGCCTATTGTCTGAGTATACGGGTTCTACCAAGGCCTGGTAGTCCTTACCCCTGAGGCCTATGGCTGCCCGACACCATATTAACATCTCACTCCTGGGGGGTATCGCGATGGGGTTTGAATCACTCACAGTGACACGACCAATCTCACCACCAGTCAGCTCTACCTGCTGTCTCTGCATCAGAGCTCTGATTTCTTTTTGCAGAGCGCGTTGTTCACTGTGGCCAGCGGTTTCTGCTACCTGTTGCAACAAAACAATAACTTCTGCAAGACAATTTTCTATAACATTAGTACCGATAGTCATCACATCATGGGATTACATTCTCGGTGGTCAATATCAACAATTACAATCCCTTGGGCTTTCAATTCCACCCGCCCCACCTTGATGGTGACCTCTTTATACCCCACTTGTGGCAATGGCTGACCATTACTGGCTATTATGGTGAAATCGTCATCGGGGCCACGAGTAATATCGGTGTCCTCCCAATACCGTTTATAAAGCACGTAAGGCATAGTCGTCACCTGAGAACCGGTGTCCAGCAAAGCGTTCATGGGGATACCGTCAACCACCACAGGAAGAACTGGTCGCCCTCCAATGTATTTGGCTCTCCAATGCTGCGGGCCTGATCGTCCTACTCCTGGGGGTTGGCCCTTTGCCCCAGGGGTTGCTCGTTTAAAGGACAGTACCTTGCAAGGTGGCCCACCTGATGACAGCGGCGGCAGATGGGTCGTCCGTCCCGATGGAAGCGATCGTCGTCCCGGCCTCTGTTTGGCGGAGTCCTCCTCGGTCGCATCCAAGGGACATCCTCTGGTCTTGAGGCCAGCTGGATCTTCTCCTTGGGGGCCTCCTGTAGGGACTGCACCGTCCGGGCCAGGGCAGCAACGCTCTTGGTCAGCTCCTGCAGGGGAGTCGTCCTCTAGGCTCTGGGCATCAGCCTCGGCGGCGACTGGGGCATCTGACACCACCTCCTGGTGGTATGTGAGAGCGGGACGCCTGGGAGGCACTGCACGGCTGGGCTGTCGCTCCTGCAACACCTGGATGGCTTTATCCTTGAATTGCACAAAAGTCAAGTCTGGATTTTGCATGGCCAAGAAGTGCAATTGGCCCCGTTGGTGACTGCACAGGAGCCCGTCAATGAACCGCTCCTTCAGGAGTTTATCCTCATTCTGCATGCTGTAAGGGTCACTCTGCTTAATGGCCCGCAGCGCCTCCTGGAGATTAAGGGCATAGTCCCGTAAGCTATCCTGCGGTCTCTGTTTGCATCCATAGAATGTCAGTTTAATTTCTGTAGCAGTGCGGGTATCAAAGGTGGCTTTAAGCTTTGCAAAAACCTGCTGCGCAGTTCCCTTATCCGCGGCGGGCCAGGACTTCACTTCCCTCAAAGCCGCCCCGAAGAGTTGGCCGATTATCATATGAACCTTCTGTGGCTCCGTCAGGGGATAGAACTCGAGCAGGCTGCAGATTCCCTCTTTAAAATCAGTTAATGTGTGCGACTCCCCGGAGTATCGCGGGAGCCAGGCCGCTCCGGGCAGGTATGGCATAGAGAAGGGCATTATGGCCTTTGTGGTAGCGGCAGTGTCCGACTGGTTGATGGGGGCAGCGGGCTCTGCGGCCACCGGTGGTAGTATTAGGGCCGCGGCTACATCCGCTAAGGGGACCGGAGCTGCCTCTGCGTTCACGGCTGCGACCGCCGCCTCCGCTTCCCCTGACTCAGACATGGCTGTCCCTTCCTCCCACTAACCTGCTGGACGTCGGAGTTCCTCTTCCGGGGTTGGCACCTTACTGCGTTTTCTCGTTCCGCGCTTCTTTTTGGCCGGTTCCGCCCACGAAGCTAAGGCTCCTCCCCCCGTGCGTGGCGATGGCGAATTGTGGCGGGAACTTTTGGCGCAATAACAATGCACAGTCCTTGCAATGAGTCACAGTCCAAGCACAATAAATCACAGTTCCAAGGCACACATGACCTGATTCTTCAGGCTTAAGTATATCCTGTTCGTGACACCAAGTTGTAGCGCCCCCACTGTTGCAGGGCCGAGGGGTACCCGGTACCGGGCCTCTGTCTCTGCGCTGGGATTGTCACGGTGGCTAGACCCGATGACCCTGCTGAGGGGCGCCCAATGAAAGGTGCGGATGGTGATGAGGTTGTGGTGGTGCGGTGCAGATCGCAGTAAATAAGGAGAACACCAGGTTGCAGTCTCTTTACCTCTTTTACTGAAGGCTGCGAGTTAGCCGATCCAGAGCACTGTTAACCGGGCTGTCTGAGACCGGCCGGTCCAAAGACACATTAGGAGTTCCTTTGACAGGTGAGAATCAGCGTCTACCTGCTAGCGCCTATGTGTTGTAGTCCTTCCCTGCTGAGCACCCGGGATAGTCCTCACAACTAATTCTGTCTCTGATGTTCGTTCTCTCTCTCCGTCCCCCAGATGATATGGCAGGATGCACCCGTATGACGGGGTAGGCCTGGAGTTCTTCCGGGACTCTAGATTCGCCCCTCTCCTACAGCTGCCTCCGTTGTCTGCTTAGGTGTTTTAGTGAGACAGCCAACCTATAATTGGCTGTCCTGCCGTGGTTTGAAGTAATGCTTAAAGTCTCTTACTTTCTCGGCGTTCCGGCCACCGACTGTTTGCGCCTCAGAAGGATGTTGCCTCGATCTCTCAGCACAACTCCTTCTGGTCCTATTGCCTCTTTGCTGTATTCCCGTTGCTCACTTGTTGCGTTGGTCTCTTAGGAGTCTGCCAGGATCCCATCCCTGACAGGTCCTCTCACTAGCTCTCCTCAGTCACTTCTCCCCGTCTTGTTGTCCAACCCCCCAGTTTTACCTGAGTGTGAAGAGTGGCCTACTAGATAGAACCACCCCCCCTGGTGGCCGGAGTGTGAAGTCTAGTGTGGGATACCTGGTCAAGTGAACTCCCTTATTGCAATCAGACGCAACATCACTCCCCTTAGCGGCAGAGCGACGTTACTGCAACGACCAGGACTCTGGGGCGCTGCAATTCCTATTATGCAGCAGGTGTAAACCGCTGCGGAATCTGCACAAAGAATTGACGTGCTGTGTAATAAACAACGCTACGTTTCCTTCCGCAGCATGTGCACCGCGGATTTTGTTTTCCATAGGTTTTCATGGTACTGTAAACTCATGGAAAACTGCTGCGAATCCGCAGCGTCAAATCCGCAGCAAAATCCGCAGCGTGTGCACACAGTCTTAGAGCTCATACTCATTTGTGAGAAAATAAAGGTCCGATTCCCGGACAGAAAAAATGGATGAGTGCTATGCGATTGTCATGCTAGTGTAATGCGATTTCCATGCGATTTTTCCTCGGAACATTGTAATGGCATGCGTATGCAATGCAATTTTAAAAGCCAACAGATGCTGCATGCAGCATAGAATAGGATAGGTTAGAATAGATAGAATTGAAATATACACATAGTATAGGTGTGTATATATATGTTAGTGACATATACAGTTAGGTCCATATATATTGGGACAGAGACAACATTTTTCTAATTTTGGTTATAGACATTACCTCAATGAATTTTAAACAAAACAATTCAGATGCAGTTGAAGTTCAGACTTTCAGCTTTTATTTGAGGGTATCCAGGGCCGTATTTGCCACTAGGCACTTGAGGGCACGTGCCTAGGGCGGGGACAGGCGAGGGGGCGGCACCTGAGCAAGTTTTTTTTTTCCTTTCTCTTTTTTTTTTTTTTTTAATACTAGTCCTGTGCGACGCGCGGACGCGTCCCTTCCTTAAGACAGGGGGCGGCAGAGCGGCAGCCAGAACACGTGGTGCTGGTGCCGACTCTCCCTACTCCCCCTGCTGAGACACAGTGACTCCCTGCTCACAGCCTAACTGGTGCCCGGCCAGAATGTGACTGACTGCTGAGGTGGAGGGGCGGCGCCCTGTGTCCCGACCCTGGGTCCTGTCCTGGACTCACATTGCCTGCCTGGAGTAATCGCAGTAGAGCAGTACATACACAGTGAGTAGTGTACTGTCTCTGTCTGTAATCATCTCCCTCCTGGCCCCTGCCCGCGCGCTGCCTGCTGCACGGCTGTCTACTCTGTGACTCACCTCACGGTCCTCACTCCTTCCCTCACATTCCTCAGCCTCGTTTCTTCCTGTAGTGCCTGAGGCTGGAGGAGCCGTGCAAACACAGCAGCCCTTGAATGTTTAATGTCTGTTTGATCTTTGCTCCCGGCAGACAGACCCAGAGAGTGAGTGGTGGGGGTGGGGTATAATACACCCTCACTCACTCTATCTGGGTCCTGGGAGCAAACATTGCCAGTGCTGGTGTGCAGAGGTGTGTGTGTGTGTGTGTGTGCGTGCGTGCGTGCGCGCAGAGCTGTATGTATGTGTGTGTCCGTGCGTGCAAAGCTGTATGTGTGTGGGGCTGTATGTGCGTGTGTGCGGGCAGCGGAGCTGTATGGGCATGTGTGCACGGGCAGTGGAGCTGTATGTGTGCGTGCGCGGAGTTGTATGTATGTGTGTGTCTGTGTGTGTGCGGAGCGGAGCTGTATGTGTGTGTCTGTGTGGTGCTGTATGTGCGTGTGTGCGGGCAGCGGAGCTGTATGGGCATGTGTACACGGGCAGCGGAGCTGTATGTGTGTGCGCGGAGTTGTATGTATGTGTGTGTCTGTGTGTGTGCGGACCTCTGTGTGTGCGGAGCGGAGCTGTATGTGTGTGTCTGTGTGGTGCTGTATGTGTGTGCGGAGCTGAATGTATGTGTGTGGTGCTGTGTGTGTGTGGAGCTGAATGTATGTGTGTGTCTGTGTGGGGCTGTATGTGTTTGTGTGTGTGCGGGAAGCGGAGCTGTGTGTGTGTGTGTGCGGAGCTCTGTGTGTGGAGCTGTAAGTATGTGTGTGTCTGTGAGGTGCTGTATGTGTGTGGGGCTGTATGTGTGTATGCGGGCAGCGGAGCTGTATGTGTGTGTGTCTGTGCGGTGCTGTATGTGTGTGGGGCGGTATGTGTGTGTGTGCAGGCAGCGGAGCTGTATGTGTGTGTGTGTGCGGAGCTGAATGTATGTGTGTGTCTGTGTGGGGCTGTATGTGTTTGTGTGTGTGCAGGCAGCGGAGCTGTGTGTGTGTGTGCGGAGCTCTGTGTGTGGAGCTGTATGTATGTGTGTGTCTGTGCGGTGCTGTATGTGTATGTGTGTGGGGCTGTATGTGTGTGTGCGGGCAGCGGAGCTGTATGTGTGTGTCTGTGCGGTGCTGTATGTGTGTGGGGCTGTATGTGTGTGTGTGCAGAGCTGTGTGTGTTTGTGTGCGGAGCTGTGTGTGTTTGTGCGGAGCTGTGTGTGTTTGTGCGGAGCTGTATGCATGTGTGTGTCTGCGGTGCTGTATGTGTGTGCAGAGCTGTATGTGTGGCGCTGTATGCTTGTGGAGCTGTATGTGTGTGTGTGTGTGTGCGGCGCTGTATGTGTGTGTGTGTGTGTGTGTGGAGCTGTATGTGTGTGCGGAGCTGTCAGTGCCAGTGTGTCGCCCCATCCCGGACCAACTTTTTACTATTGATGCTGCCTATGCAGCATCAATAGTAAAAAGATATAATATTAAAAAATTAAAAATTGTGCTATTCTCACCTTCCGCCGTCCACTGATACGCGCGATGCTGCCGCCAGCTTCCGTTCCCAGTGATGCACGGAAGCTGGCGGCAGCATCGCGCGCATCGGGACAGCTTCGGTGGACGCCAGAGGTTGAGTATATAACTATTTTTTATTTTAATTTTTTTTTAACAAGGATATGGTGCCCATACTGCTATATATTACGTGGGCTGTGTTATATTCTACGTGGGCTTTGTTAAATACTACGTGGGCTGTGTTATATACTGCCTGGCTGTGTTATATACTACGTGGGCTGTGTTATACACTGCGTGGGCTGTGTTATACACTGCGTGGGCTGTGTTATACACTGCGTGGGCTGTGTTATACACTGCGTGGGCTGTGTTATATACTACGTGGGCAGTGTTATATACTACGTGGGCAGTGTTATATACTACGTGGGCAGTGATATATACTGCGTGGGCTGTGCTATATACTACGTGGGCTGTGCTATATACTGCGTGGGCTGTGTTATATATTACGTGGGCTGTGTTATATATTACGTGGGCTGTGCTATATATTACGTGGGCTGTGCTATATACTACGTGGCTGCTATATACTACGTGGCTCCTATATACTACGTGGCTGTGTTATATAATACATAATACAGCACTGAGGGGTAGTGTTGAGCATTCCGATACTGCAAATATTGGGTATCGGCCGATATTTGCTGTATTGGAATTCCGATACAGAGTTCCGATATTTTTGCGATATCGGAAATCGGAAGTGTGCGGTGCGTATGGTTCCCAGGGTCTGGAGGAGAGGAGACTCTCCTTCAGGCCCTGGGATCCATATTCATGTAAAAAATAAATAATAAAAATAAAAAATATTGATATACTCACCCCTCTGGCGGCCCCTGCTCTTAGCGGTGCCTCCGTTCCTAAGAATGCAGGGAGTGAAGGACCTTCGATGACGTCGCGGCTTGTGAGCGGTCACCCGACCAATCACAAGCCGCGACGTCATCGAACGTCCTTAACTCTGCATTCTTAGGAACGGAGGCTGCCGGTTACACCGCTAAGAGCAGGGGCCGCCGGAGGGGTGAGTATATCAATATTTTTTATTTTTATTCTTTATTTTATACATGAATATGGATCCCAGGGCCTGAAGGAGTTTCCTCTCCTTCAGACCCTGGGAACCATTCCGATATTTTGTGTCCCATTGATATGCATTGGTATCGGGTATTGGTATCGGCGATATCCGATATTTTTTGGATATCGGCCAATCCGATACCGATACCTTTGCATATCGGAAGGTATCGCTCAACACTACTGAGGGGGTATAGAGCTGGAGTAACAGATCTACTCCCTCATTTGCATATGTATGCAAACCGATTTCAGATGAGTGGACTGAGCATGTAAAAATATTGCTGGAATTATCTTTGAAAGAGCTACGTGGGCATATACTGTACATAGATTTGGACCCCTTACTGATTCCCTATGGGACTTGCGAACATGTGCAGCACTTGCGGTTTTACACTTACGATGAGACAAAAAAACACTGCTAGCAGCATTTTTTTTCTGTTGCTGCAAGTACCGCATTTACCGGATAGCGGCAAAACTGCAAGTGCAGCACATGTCTGCAAGTCCCACAGGGAATGAATGAGACCGAACGCAGTGTTGCAGTAAGTGATGCGTTACGTGGCAGATGCAGAAAAACTGCCGGATCTGCCACAAATGGTAAAAATCGCTGATGTGAAAGTAGCCTAAGTCACTGCCGACAGTGTCTGCATTAGGCTATGTTCACATTTGCGTCGTGCGGCGCAGCGTCGGCGACGCAACGCACAACGCATGCATAACGCATGCACAACGCAGTGTTTTGTGACGCATGTGTTCATTTTTTGCATGATTTTTGGCGCAGAAAAAACTGCATCATGCAGCGTCCTCTGCGCCCTGACAGTTGCGCCAAAATGATGCATGCGTCACAAAACGCAAGACAACGCATGTCCATGCACCCCCCATGTTAAATATAGGGGCGCATGACGCATACGTCGCCGCGGCTGCGCCCGATGCTGCGACGCACAACGCTAATGTGAACGTAGCCTGAGTCATACTCACCAGTGGGGGAGGCAGCACGAAAAGTGCCTAGGGCAGCAGAAACTCTAAATACGGCCCTGAGGGTATCCACATTAAAATTGGATGAAGGGTTTTAGGAGTTTCAGCTCCTTAACATGTGCCACCTTGTTTTTTAAAGGGACCAAAAGTAATTGGACAGATTCAATAATTTTAAATAAAATGTTCATTTTTAGTACTTGGTTGAAAACCCTTTGTTGGCAATGACTGCCTGAAGTCTTGAACTCATGGACCTCACCAGACGCTGTGTTTCCTCCTTTTTGATGCTCTGCCAGGCCTTCACTGTGGTAATTTAGTCTTTAACAAGTGAAATGCATGCTCAATTGGGTTGAGATCAGGTGACTGACTTGACCATTGAAGAATATTCCACTTCTTTGCTTTAAACTCCTCGGTTGCTTTGGCTTTATGTTTTGGTTCATTGTCCATCTGTAGTATGAAACGACGACCAATCAGTTTTGCTGCACTTGGCTGGATCTGAGCACACAGTATGTCTCTGAATACCTCAGAATTCATTCGGCTGCTTCTGTCCTGTGTCACATCATCAATAAACACTAGTGACCCAGTGCCACAGGCAGCCATGCATGCCCAAGCCATCACACTGCCTGCGCTGTGTTTTACAGATGATGTGGTATGCTTTGGATCATGAGCTGTACCACGCCTTCGCCATACTTTTCTCTTTCCATCATTCTGGTAGAGGTTAATCTTGGTTTCATCTGTCCAAAGAATGTTATTCCAGAACTGTGCTCGCTTTTTTAGATTTTTTTTTTTAGCAAAGTTAGCAAAGTCTAGTCTAGCCTTTTTATTCTTGATGCTTATGAGTGGCTTGCACGGTGCAGTGAACCCTCTGTATTTACTTTCATGCAGTCTTCTCTTTATGGTAGATTTGGATATTGATACGCCTACCTCCTGGAGAGTGTTGTTCACTTGGTTGGCTGTTGTGAAGGGGTTTCTCTTCACCATGGAGATTATTCTGCGATCATCCACCACTGTTGTCTTCTGTGGGCGCCCAGGTCTTTTTGCATTGATGAGTTCACCAGTGCTTTCTTTCTCAGGATGTACCAAACTGTAGATTTTGCCACTCCTAATATTGTAGCAATTTCTCGGATGGGTTTTTTCTGTTTTTGCAGCTTAAGGATGGCTTGTTTCACCTGCATGGAGAGCTCCTTTGACCGCATGTTTACTTCACAGCAAAACCTTCCAAATGCAAGCACCACACCCCAGATCAACTCCAGGCCTTTTATCTGCTTAATTGAGAATGACATAAAGAAGGGATTGCCTACACCTGTCCATGAAATAGCCTTGGAGTCAATTGTCCAATTACTTTTGGTCCCTTTAAAAACAGGGTGGCACATGTTAAGGAGCTGAAACTCCTAAACCCTTCATTCAATTCTAATGTGGATACCCTCAAATGAAAGCTGAAATTCTGAACTTCAACTGCATCTGAATTGTTTTGTTTAAAATTCATTGTGGTAATGTCTATAACCAAAATTAGAAAAATATTGTCTCTCTCCAAATATATATGGACGTAACTGTATATATCTTAATAATTCATAGAGAGTTAGATAGCAGAAAAGCGGATAATTTAATTGTCGGCTTCTGCATAATCAGTGCAGAAGCCAACAGGATATTAGACATGGTTTACACACAGTAGACCATTGCATATCCATTAGATTTTTATATGTCCCTCACTAATAATGTTAGTAGCTTGTGTGTGTAAAATTTGGGAGATGTAGGTGTTAAAGGATTAAAGGATTAATTCACGGAAAAACTGGCGTGGGCTCCCGCGCAATTTTGCCTGCCAGAAAGGGAAAGCCAGTGACTGAGGGCAGATATTAATAGCCTAGAGAGGGACATTGGTTATTGCCCCCCCCCCCGGCTAAAAACATCTGCCGCCATGCCACCCCAGAAAAAGTGCATCTGTAAGATGTGCCTATTTTGGCACTTAGGCCGGAGACACACTGGTGCGAGATACGGCCGAGTCTCGGTGGTTAAAAGCAAGCTGTGGCACCGGCACTCCGGAGCGGAGCGTGCGGCTCCATGTATTGCTATGCAGCTGCACGCTCCGCTCCGGAGTGCAGGTGCCACAGCTTGCTTTTAACCACCGAGACTCGGCCGTATCTCGCACCAGTGTGTCTCCGGCCTTAGCCTTTCTCTTTTCCCACTGCCCTGTAGCATTGGCATATGGGGTAATAAGGGGTTAATGCTTTTGTAAGTTGACATTAAGCCTGGTTAATAATGAAGAGGTGTCAATAAGACATCTATCCATTATTAATCCAATAGTAGGAAAGGGTTAAAAATACATTAAGAATAAAGTATTTTAATGAAATAATGAAACACACAGGTTTAATATCTTTATTGCACGCGCAATCCAAGCGAAGCCCTCGTTCTCCTGTAAAAAAACTTCCAAAATAAAAAAGCAACAATATCCCATACCTGTCTGCCGTATAGTCAAGTTCCACGCTGTAAATCCATCTCAAGGGATTAAATAGTTTACAACCGGGAGCGCTGCTAAGGCGGCCGCTACCAGCTGTAAAGGACTGGGAAATGAATGAAATGCAGGGAGCGGAGCTTCGGTGACAAGCAGTGCCGCATGAACTCATATGAACTCTAGCGCGGGAAAGTTTCTGAATATTTTCCCACACTACAGAGTTCATGACGCCAGGGGGCGCAGCTTCGGTAACGGCACCGCTAGTAAGCAAAGCTCTGCTCCCTGCATTTCATTCATTTGTTACGGATCTGCAACTCAGGACTAGGGTAGAAGGGGGAAAAACTGACCCTGAACTATGACTAGGCTGAAACCCTACGATGGAGTGGGCAACCTATTCATGTGAATAGACCCACTGACATTTCCTAGGCTAAACTCAAACAAAGACCTACAGGTACGGGGGAAGGGTATCCCTGAATGATCTAGGGACTGGGAACAAAAACAGGTAGCCTCCTAGTAGGAAAATAGAGAATGCTGCCAAAACGAATGAAAAACTAAAAACTAAACTGGCAGAACTAGAGATCCCAGAACTGCACAATACAATACACAGAAAGATAACAAGGCACCATGCCACAACACTAGCAGATAACACTGTTGTCCGGCAAGGACTGGGAGGCAGGTGCTGGGTAATAAACAGTGATATAATCACCTGACCTAGGACAAACCCAGCACCAGGGGGAAAAGACCAGCAGCCTGAAAACCACAACAAGATGGTGGATGGTCAAAACGAAATAGATTCTAACAGTACCTTCCTTATTACAAGGATCCTCTGGATCCTCTTGGCCGAGCCTTATTCGGAAAACTTCTGTGAAAAGCCTTAATTAGCCTTGAGGCTCACACTTCCTCAGCTTTCATGTTATGACCCCAATGGCGAGGGTCTCAGAGGAACGTGGAAGTCTGCAGAATACAAAAATCCAGCTCATAGGGCAGTGGTAACTGGGTTGACCATATATCTACTCCTAACGCCAACACTAGAAGTAGCCGGGGATCATTCCTACGTTGATTCTAGATGACACGCGCCAGCCGGAGAATCTAGCTACCCCTAGTAGAGGAAAACAAAGACCTTTCTTGCCTCCAGAGAAGGGGACCCCAAAGCTGAATAGAAGCCCCCCACAAATAATGACGGTTAGGTAAGAGGAAATGACAAACACAGAAATGAACCAGGTTTAGCACAGAGAGGCCCGCTTACTGATAGCAGAATAAAGAAAGGTAACTTATATGGTCAACAAAAACCCTATCAAAATCCACACTGGAAATTCAAGAACCCCCGAACCGTCTAACGGTCCGGGGGGAGAACACCAGCCCCCTAGAGCTTCCAGCAAAGGTCAGGATATAGATTTGGAACAAGCTGGACAAAAATACAAAACCAAAACAAATAGCAAAAAGCAAAAGGCAGACTTAGCTGATATAACTGGAACCAGGATCAGTAGACAAGAGCACAGCAGACTAGCTCTGATAACTACGTTGCCAGGCATTGAACTGAAGGTCCAGGGAGCTTATATAGCAACACCCCTAACTAACGACCCAGGTGCGGATAAAAGGAATGACAGAAAAACCAGACTCCAAAAAACTAGTAACCACTAGAGGGAGCAAAAAGCAAATTCACAACAGTACCCCCCCCTTAGTGAGGGGTCACCGAACCCTCACCACGACCACCAGGGCGATCAGGATGAGCGGCATGAAAGGCACGAACTAAATCGGCCGCATGAACATCAGAGGCGACCACCCAGGAATTATCCTCCTGACCATAGCCCTTCCACTTGACCAGGTACTGAAGCCTCCGCCTGGAGAGGCGAGAATCCAAGATCTTCTCCACCACGTACTCCAACTCGCCCTCAACCAACACCGGAGCAGGAGGCTCAGCAGAAGGAACTACAGGCACAATGTACCGCCGCAACAAGGACCTATGAAATGCATTGTGAATAGCAAACGACACAGGAAGATCCAGACGAAAAGATACAGGATTAAGGATTTCCAATATCTTGTAAGGCCCAATAAAACGAGGTTTAAATTTGGGAGAGGAGACCTTCATAGGAACAAAGCGGGAAGAAAGCCATACCAAATCCCCAACGCGTAGTCGGGGACCCACACCGCGGCGGCGGTTGGCAAAGCGCTGAGCCTTCTCCTGTGACAACTTCAAGTTGTCCACCACATGATTCCAGATCTGCTGCAACCTATCCACCACAGAATCCACCCCAGGACAGTCAGAAGGCTCCACATGACCCGAAGAAAAGCGAGGATGGAAACCAGAGTTGCAGAAAAAAGGCGAAACCAAGGTGGCGGAACTAGCCCGATTATTAAGGGCAAACTCAGCCAACGGCAAGAATGTCACCCAATCGTCCTGATCAGCAGAGACAAAACACCTCAAATAAGCCTCCAAAGTCTGATTGGTTCGCTCCGTCTGTCCATTAGTCTGAGGATGGAAAGCAGACGAAAACGACAAATCAATGCCCATCCTACTACAAAAGGATCGCCAGAACCTGGAAACGAACTGGGATCCTCTGTCTGACACAATATTCTCAGGGATGCCGTGCAAACGAACCACGTTCTGGAAAAACACAGGAACCAGATCGGAAGAGGAAGGCAGCTTAGGCAAAGGAACCAAATGGACCATCTTGGAGAAGCGATCACATATCACCCAGATAACGGACATGCCCTGAGATAGCGGAAGATCAGAAATGAAATCCATGGAGATATGTGTCCAAGGTCTCTTCGGGACAGGCAAGGGCAAGAGCAAACCGCTGGCACGAGAACAGCAAGGCTTAGCTCGAGCACAAGTCCCACAGGACTGCACAAATGACCGCACATCCCTTGACAAGGAAGGCCACCAAAAGGACCTGGCCACCAGATCTCTGGTGCCAAAAATTCCCGGGTGACCTGCCAACACCGAGGAATGAACCTCGGAAATGACTCTGCTGGTCCACTTATCCGGGACAAACAGTCTGTCAGGTGGACAAGACTCAGGCCTATCAGCCTGAAATCTCTGCAAAACACGTCGCAGATCCGGAGAAATAGCTGACAAGATAACTCCATCTTTAAGAATACCAACAGGATCCGCGACTCCAGGAGCATCAGGCACAAAGCTCCTAGAAAGAGCATCGGCCTTCACATTCTTTGAACCTGGTAAATACGAGACAACAAAATCAAAGCGGGAGAAAAATAATGACCAGCGGGCCTGTCTCGGATTAAGGCGTTTAGCAGACTCGAGATACATCAGATTTTTGTGATCAGTCAAGACCACCACACGATGCTTAGCACCCTCGAGCCAATGACGCCACTCCTCAAATGCCCATTTCATGGCCAACAACTCCCGATTGCCCACATCATAATTTCGCTCGGCAGGCGAAAACTTCCTAGAGAAAAAGGCACAAGGTTTCATAACAGAGCAACCAGGGCCTCTCTGCGACAAAACGGCCCCTGCCCCAATCTCCGAAGCATCCACCTCAACCTGAAAGGGAAGTGAGACGTCAGGCTGGCACAAAACAGGCGCCGAAGTAAACCGGCGTTTCAACTCCTGGAAAGCCTCCACGGCAGCAGGAGCCCAGTTAGCTACATCGGAGCCCTTCTTGGTCATATCCGTCAAAGGTTTCACAATGCTAGAAAAATTAGCGATAAAACGACGGTAGAAGTTAGCGAAGCCCAAGAACTTCTGAAGACTCTTAACTGACGAGGGCTGAGTCCAATCAAGAATAGCTCGGACCTTGACTGGGTCCATCTCCACAGCAGAAGGGGAAAAAATGAACCCCAAAAAGGGAACCTTCTGTACACCAAAGAGACACTTTGAGCCCTTGACAAACAAAGAATTTTCACGCAAAATTTTAAAGACCAACCTGACCTGCTCCACATGTGAATCCCAATTATCAGAAAAAACCAAAATATCATCCAGATAAACAATCAAAAATCTATCCAGATACTTCCGGAAAATGTCATGCATAAAGGACTGAAAAACTGAAGGCGCATTGGAGAGCCCAAAAGGCATCACCAAGTACTCAAAATGACCTTCGGGCGTATTGAATGCGGTTTTCCATTCATCACCTTGCTTAATGCGCACAAGGTTGTACGCACCACGAAGGTCTATCTTGGTGAACCACTTGGCACCCTTAATCCGGGCAAACAAGTCAGACAACAGCGGTAAAGGATACTGAAATTTGACAGTGATCTTATTTAAAAGCCGATAATCAATACAAGGTCTCAAAGATCCGTCCTTTTTTGCCACAAAAAAGAATCCCGCACCAAGAGGGGAAGAAGACGGACGAATATGTCCTTTCTCCAGAGACTCCTTGATATATGAACGCATAGCGGTATGTTCAGGTACCGACAGATTAAACAGTCTTCCCTTAGGAAATTTACTGCCTGGGATCAAATCTATAGCACAGTCACAGTCCCTATGAGGAGGCAGTGCACTGGACTCAGACTCACTGAAGACATCCTGATAATCAGACAAATACTCCGGAACTTCCGAAGGCGTAGAAGAAGCAATAGACACAGGCAGGGAATCCCCATGAATACCACGACATCCCCAACTTGACACTGACATAGCCTTCCAGTCCAGGACTGGATTATGGGTCTGTAACCATGGCAGCCCCAAAACAACCACATCATGCATTTTATGCAAAACTAGAAAACGTATCACCTCGCGGTGTTCAGGAGTCATGCACATGGTAACCTGTGTCCAATACTGCGGTTTATTTGCTGCCAATGGTGTAGCATCAATACCCCTAAGAGGAATAGGATTTTCTAATGGTTCAAGAGTAAAACCACAGCGCTTAGCAAATGAGAGATCCATGAGACTCAGGGCAGCACCTGAATCTATAAACGCCATGACAGGATAAGATGACAGTGAGCAAATCAAAGTTACAGACAGAATAAATTTAGGTTGCAAATTACCAACGGTGACAGGACTAACAACCTTAGCTATACGTTTAGAGCATGCTGAGATAACATGTGTAGAATCACCACAGTAATAGCACAAGCCATTCCGGCGTCTATGAATTTTCCGCTCATTTCTAGTCAGGATTCTATCACATTGCATTAAATCAGGTGTCTGTTCAGACAACACCATGAGGGAATTTGCGGTTTTTCTATCACATTGCACCGAATTAGGTGTCTGTTCAGACAACACCATGAGGGAATTTGCGGTTTTGCGCTCCCGCAACCGCCGGTCAATTTGAATAGCCAGTGCCATAGTATCATTCAGACCTGTGGGAATGGGAAAACCCACCATAACATTCTTAATGGCTTCAGAAAGGCCATTTCTAAAATTAGCGGCCAGTGCACACTCGTTCCAATGTGTCAGCACGGACCATTTCCGAAATTTTTGGCAATACACTTCAGCCTCGTCCTGCCCCTGAGACATAGCCAGCAAGGCCTTTTCTGCCTGAATCTCAAGATTGGGTTCCTCATAAAGTAAACCGAGCGCCAGAAAAAACGCATCAAGATCAGCCAATGCCGGATCTCCTGGCGCCAGCGAAAAAGCCCAATCCTGAGGGTCGCCCCGTAAGAACGAAATAACAATTTTTACTTGCTGAGCAGAATCTCCAGATGAACAGGGTCTCAGGGACAAAAACAATTTACAATTATTCACGAAATTCCTAAACTTAAACCTGTCTCCGGAAAACAGTTCAGGAATCGGTATTTTAGGTTCTGACCTAGGATTTCTGATAACATAGTCTTGTATGCCCTGCACACGAGTAGCCAGCTGGTCCACACTTGTAATCAAGGTCTGGACATTCATGTCTGCAGCAAGCATAGCCACTCTGAGGTAAAGGGGAAGAAGAAAAAAAAAAACTCAGAATCTTCTTTCTTATAATCCCTCTTCTGCAATGCATTAAACTTTTAATACTGGCCTGGCAAACTGTTATGACCCCAATGGCGAGGGTCTCAGAGGAACGTGGAAGTCTGCAGAATACAAAAATCCAGCTCATAGGGCAGTGGTAACTGGGTTGACCATATATCTACTCCTAACGCCAACACTAGAAGTAGCCGGGGATCATTCCTACGTTGATTCTAGATGACACGCGCCAGCCGGAGAATCTAGCTACCCCTAGTAGAGGAAAACAAAGACCTTTCTTGCCTCCAGAGAAGGGGACCCCAAAGCTGAATAGAAGCCCCCCACAAATAATGACGGTTAGGTAAGAGGAAATGACAAACACAGAAATGAACCAGGTTTAGCACAGAGAGGCCCGCTTACTGATAGCAGAATAAAGAAAGGTAACTTATATGGTCAACAAAAACCCTATCAAAATCCACACTGGAAATTCAAGAACCCCCGAACCGTCTAACGGTCCGGGGGGAGAACACCAGCCCCCTAGAGCTTCCAGCAAAGGTCAGGATATAGATTTGGAACAAGCTGGACAAAAATACAAAACCAAAACAAATAGCAAAAAGCAAAAGGCAGACTTAGCTGATATAACTGGAACCAGGATCAGTAGACAAGAGCACAGCAGACTAGCTCTGATAACTACGTTGCCAGGCATTGAACTGAAGGTCCAGGGAGCTTATATAGCAACACCCCTAACTAACGACCCAGGTGCGGATAAAAGGAATGACAGAAAAACCAGAGTCAAAAAACTAGTAACCACTAGAGGGAGCAAAAAGCAAATTCACAACACTTTCACCCAGGAATTATCCTCGGGACCGAAACCCTTCCAGGATATGAGATACTGCAACCTTCCTCTGTGCCACCTGGAATCAAGAATGCGTGAAATCTCAAACTCGCCGTCCTCATCAATTGGAGGAACAATAGGCATCATCTCCTTATCTGACGTGTCAACTCTCTTCAGTAAAGATACATGAAAAACTGAATTAATTCTCCAGGATGAGGGAATGTCTAATCTCACCGCTGCCGAGTTGACAAGCTGAACCACTTTGAACGGTCCTACAAACTTGGGTCCCAGTTTTTTAGAAGGGATCTTCAAACGCAGATTCCTAGAGGACAACCAGAACATGTCCCCAACTGCAAACAATGCCTCCCTTTTCTTGTCAAAATATTTCTTTGACCTCCTATTTGCCTCTTTCAGATTATGGTGTACCTTGGTCCAAACCCTTTCCAAATTTACAGAAAAACTCCCCTCCTCAGGCACCGCCACCCCAATCTTAGAAAATGGTCCGAAAGATGGATGTCTCCCTGTACAGTAAAAAAAAGGAGAACACCCAGCCGAGGAAGACGTATGATTATTAAGAGCAAACTCAGCTAGTGGTAGATATTCCGACCACATCTCCTGATTGTCTGCTACAAAACATCTCAAAAACTGCTCGACGTCCTGGTTCTTCCTTTTGGTCTGTCCATTGGACTCTGGATGATAACCTGACGAAAATGACAAATGAATCTTTAATCTGTCGCAAAAAGAATGCCAAAATCGAGCCACAAACTGTGGTCCCCCATCAGAAACAATGTCCGTGGGAACACCGTGGAGCCTGACAATCTCTTTCACAAATACCTTAGTTAGAGTCTTAGCGCAGGGTAATTTATTGAACGGAACCAGATGACACATCTTACTAAACCGATCCACAACAACCGAGATGGCAGAAAAACCCTCAGAGACTGGCAGATTGGTGATAAAATCCATAGCAAGATGTGTCCATGGTGAACTTGGAACCTCCAAAGGGCAAAACAACCCTGCAGCTCAGGGCATGTGAGGTCTTTGACCTAGCGCACACGGTACACTGACACTTGATGATTTCTCTTTGCCACTCTGGCCACCAGAAACTTCGACCGATCGACTTTCTAGTTTCCGAAATCCCTTGATGACCCGCCAAACGAGACTCATGATATTCAGAAAACAAAGCTCTCCTCAAGGCTCTAGGCACAAATAATTTACCATACGGAGTGTTTGTTGGTGAAGCATTCTGGGCTTCTAGGATGCTATTCTCCAACTCAGAACCCAATGCTGCCACCACCACCCCTCTCTGCAAAATACATTCCTCCTTCTCAGTATTAACAGCAGGAGAGAAACTACGAGGCAAAGCATCCACTTTGACATTCTTTGTCCCAGGGATATGTTACAGACAAATGGAAGCGAGCAAAAAACAGTGCCCACCTAGCTTGATGGGCATTAAACGTTTAGCAGCATCCTGATATATCAGATTCTTATAATCAGTAAAAATCTCCATCAGAAGTCTAGCTCCCTCCCAAAAATGTCGCCAATGCTCAAACACAAGTTTAATAGCCAGCAACTCTCGGTTTTCAACATCATAGTTGAGCTCAGTCTCCAAAAATTTTTTAGAAAAAAAGGCACAGGGATGCACCCCATCCTCTCCCAGAACTGACCCCACCCCAACTGATGAGGCATCTACCTCTACCAGAAATGGCTTAGTCTCCTCTGTCTGGATCAAGACAGGAGCAGAGCTAAATCTCTCCTTGAGATACTCAAAAGCCTTAACAGCCTCAGTAGACCATTAGACAGTATTAGAACCCTTCTTGGTGAGGTTAGTTAAAGGTTTGGCGATAACAGAAAAAATCTTTATGAATTTTCTGTAATAGTTAGCAAACCCTAAAAATCTTTGAAGTTACTTTAAACATTCAGGCCTAGGCCACTCCAAAACTGTCTGAACCTTCACCGGATCCGTCTCAAACCCATCACTGGAGACAGAGGCATAGCTAGGGGTTTAGCTCAGGGGGGGCTAAACATCTGAGTAGGCCCCTAACCAGGTAACCCTGATTACAACTATAATGGCACACCTTAATTGTCGGCATACGGGAACCTCTGCTGATGACCATAGTATTACTGAAAATAAATCTCTATTAAAAAAAAACCACTGTCGTTACCACCATATGGTGCTAGATACCACTACTATAGAACATATATGAGATTACAGTACAGTTATAAATAGTGACTTACCGCTGACATTCTTTCTGATGGAAACGTTCACTTTTCCCGTCTTTTCCATCAGGCCCAGACCAACATGACAACTTCTTCCAGCCAGTACTCCACTGCAGAGATTACAACAAAGACATATTTCACGTCTCACATTTCCTGCACTGTCCCTATCTATTCCCAACCTGCACAAACTCCTCATCCTGCTGATACCCCAATACTGAGCAGCTGCTGCCGTATGTGTCCCTATTACTGCACCTACTGCACAAAAACAGGGCTCCTCTTACTGCCCCACATAGTGTGCCGCCACTGTGCCCCTGTGAAAACAGTTTCCACATTTAGTCTGTAGAAATAAATAATGCCACCTTTGACAGTCACAAAACTTTGAGTGCGCCTATAAAAATAATGCTTATTAAGTACTTAATATTTAATATTGTCTCCTGAGTCCCCAAAATGTACAGCTCCTCTATACACAGTATGAGGGACCCAGAGCTTCCATATACACAGTATAATGGGTCAGCAGCTCCTCTATGCACAGTATGAAGGGCCTACAGAACCCTATACATAGCAGGGTGGGTCCACAGCTCTCCTATGCACAGTATGAGTGGCCCACAGCAGCCCTATACACAGTATGATGGGCCCACTGCTCCCTCAAACACAATATAATGACCCCCACAGTAACACCCACACTTGTAATGGCCTCCATACTGTCTAATGGCTCCCATAGTAGCCCCAATACTATATATGGGCCCTCACACTTTAAATTAGCCTCTATAGTAGTCGCCACACTGTATGATGGCCCCTAATCTGTAGAATGGCCCTCATATTAGCTCTCACACTGAATAATGGCCCTACAGTAGTCCCCATACTTTATATTGGCTCCCACAGTGTATGAGGTCCTCTCACAGTAGTTCCCATATTAGCCCCCAAATTTTATAATGGCCCTCTCATTAGCTGCCAATCTGAATAATGGCCCCAACAGTAGTCCCCACACTGTATAATGGCCCTAACAGTAGTTCTCACACTGTATAATGGCCCCTGCATTAGCTCCTAAGCTGAATAATGACCCTCTCATTAGCTCCCAAACTGTATAATGGCCCCAAAAGTAGTCCTCAAACTGTATAATGGCTCCAACAGTAGTCCTCACACTTTATAATGGGGCCACATTAAACCTCCCAAACTGTACAATGGCCCTCTCATTAGCTCCCAATCTGTATAATGGCCCCAACAGTAGTTGTCACATTGTATAATGGCCCCTACATTAGCTCCCATGCTGTATAAAGGCCCCCACACTATATTAGGGCCCCCTGAAATTTTATTCACACTGAAGTAATTTGATTGTAATTCTTGCTGCATACCTGTCTTGAGTGCTGAGTTTTACTTATATTAATATTTAATAATGTCCCCCGAGTCCTCCAATGTACAGTAATAATGTCCCTTGAGTCTCTCCATGTACAGTAGTGTCCCCTGAGTTCCCCAATGTACAGTAATAAAGGCCCATGAGTCCCCCCATGTACAGTAATAATGGCCCCAGTATCAGTGATGTGAGCAGGCGTTCATGTGACCGCAGGTATACAACTTGCAGTCATGTGTCGACTACACTCTTGTCTTCTCTCATTTATTTTTTATTGAAAGACACCAAAAATATCTAGTCGGCATGTGCAAATAGCAAACATGCGCTTGCATGACCGCCTGATCGCACCTGATCAGACTCATGGCAGCAGACCTTGTCATGACATCGCAGTCTGCAGTCATATAGATTGACTGCAGACTTTTATCCCAAAGCCAAGACTTCCCCTTTAAAGGGAACCTGACAGGTGATACAGGCTTCTCAAACTATGTGCAGCATGTATCAGCATCAGCTGTAATATCTCACCAGGTATGTTTGTCTCTGTAAAGCTGCGGTGTTTCAGAGAAAAATGTACTAATACCTGCTGGGGAGCGAGCGGCACTGTGCACTAATCCTATCGATGGGTCCCTGGCGGCTTCTCCCCACCTGCTGACAGTGTGGTGCTGTGCACAAGTCCTACAGACGGGTCCCTGGCGGCTTCTCCCCACCTGCTGACAGTGCGGTGCTGTGCACGAGTCCTACAGACAGGTCGCCGATGGCTTTTCCCCACCCACTGACAGTGTGGCGCTGTGCACTAGTCCTACAGACAGGTCCCTGGTGGCTTCTCCCCACCCGCTGACAGTGCTGCGCTGTGCACTAGTCCCATACTCAGGTCCCCGGCGGCTTCTCCCCACCCACTCACAGCGTGGTGCTGTGCACTATTCCTACAGACAGGTCCCCGGCAGCTTCTCACCCGATGACAGTGTGGTGCTGTGCACTAGTCCTACAGACAGGTCCCTGGTGGCTTCTCCCCTCTGCTGACAGTGACTGACAACTCTTTGCTATATGCACACTTTATAACAATAATAAGTCACTTACTATAACAGTATTACATATAACACAGCTCACGTCATGGTTACTGTATGGGGGCTTGTTATACTATCAGGGTGGGCTTATAATAAGACCTCGGCTGTAAGAATAATAAGCCCCCTACCTCCCCATCAGCCCCAAAACAGCACCTATTACATTTGATGAAGTGTAGAGCACTAAACACTATAATAGTAAGTATTAAGCTATGCTTTCACATGGCGTATTTGCTGCTGAATGGACGCTGCGTATAGCCGCAGCGTCCAAATGTTACAGCATAGTGGATGGGATTTTATGAAATCCCATATCCACTATGCGTACAAAGACACAGGCGGCAGACCTCCGTATATCACATGCGGTGCATCTTTATAGACCGCAGCATGTCTATTTATCTTGCGGAGATGTTCTATGTATAGGATGCGGTGATTCCACACGGTTCAATGAACACATGCGGACTCACCGCATGTACAAAAGCTGGCAGCGCTTTGGACAGAGCGGGGATCCGCTGCATTCAAAGCGCTGCCGGTACGCCACATGGAAACATACCCCAATAATAAGGCCCCTGCCCTGTCCTCCCTCCACCACCCCTTCAGTCCCCACCCTGCCTCATCCTCTCACATTCACCCCACAGTGACCATTTCATACTGTACCTGAATTTAATTAGCCTAATAAATTCTGTCCGCCCTCAGATGAAGTTTGCAGGCAGGTAGTGTATTACGGGCCCTCCCTGGCAATGTCTGATCCAAGTGCTGCAGGCGAAAAGCATGAGGTGAGGTCAGACAGGCCAAGGCAGTGTATGAGGTAAATGGTGAGCACTAGGACCCAAGGGAGGTACAGCGTGCATGAAGAAGAGCAGACAGACAGGAGCAGAGCTGACTGCAGCACTGACAGATGGTTGAATCTAGAGTGTATGGGCTCCTTCCAGGTCCTGACTGCAGCCCATACACTCTAGCCGGCTCACTACTGAAGATGCTAGACTGTATGGGCTCCTTCCAGGTTCCTGACTGCAGCCCATACAGTGTAGCAGGCTCATTACTGAAGATGCTAGACTGTGTGGGCTCCTTCCAGGTGCCTGACTGCAGCCCATACACTCTAGCCGGCTCACTACTGAAGATGCTAGACTGTATGGGCTCCTTCCAGGTGCCTGACTGCAGCCCATACAGTGTAGCAGGCTCATTACTGAAGATGCTAGACTGTATGGGCTCCTTCCAGGTGCCTGACTGCAGCCCATACACTCTAGCCAGCTCACTACTGAAGATGCTAGACTGTATGGGCTCCTTCCTGGTTTCCTGACTGCAGCCCATACAGTCTAGCCGGCTCACTACTGAAGATGCTAGACTGTATGGGCTCCTTCCAGGTGCCTGACTGCAGCCCATACAGTGTAGCAGGCTCATTACTGAAGATGCTAGACTGTATGGGCTCCTTCTAGGTGTATATTCTTGAAGATAGCAGACTTTATGGGTTGCTGCCTGGCCCTGACTGCAGCCTATACATCACACTAGAATGTACAGTATGTGCTCCTTCAAGGTATAAATTATTATAGCCAGTAGAATATATGGGCTCCTGCCAGGTCCTGGCTGCATTCCATACAGTCTAGCCGGCTCGCTGGTGAAGACACTAGACTGTATGGGCTCCTTCCAGGTATATATTATTGTAGATATAGACTGTACAGACTCCTTACTGGCATATATTATTGTAGATATACACTGTACGGACTCCTGTCAGGTATAAATTATTGTAGATACTGTACGGGCTCCTGTCAGCTATATATTATTGTAGATACAGACGGTACAGGCTCCTGTCGGGTATATATTATTGTAGATACAGACTGTATGGGCTCCTGTCAGGTATATATTATTGTAGATATAGACTATACAGACTCCTTTCTGGCATATATTATTGTAGATATACACTGTACGGACTCCTGTCAGGTATATATTATTGTAGATACTGTACGGGCTCCTGTCAGCTATATATTATTGTAGATACAGACGGTACAGGCTCCTGTCAGGTATATATTATTGTAGATACAGACTGTATGGGCTCCTGTCAGGTATATATTATTGTAGATACAGACTGTACGGGCTCCTGTCAGGTATATATTATTGTAGATATAGACTGTATGGGCTCCTTCCAGGTTCCCTGACTGCAGCCCATAAAGTCTAGCCAGCTCACTACAGAAGACACTAGACTGTATGGGCTCCTTCCAGGTCCTGACTGCAGCCCATACAGTCTAGCCGGCTCACTACTGAAGATGCTAGACTGTATGGGCTCCTTCCAGGTTCCCTGACTGCAGCTCATACAGTGTAGCCAGCTCACTACTGAAGATGCTAGACTGTATGGGCTCTTGCTAGGTATATATTCTTGAAGATAGCAGACTTTATGGGTCGCTGCCTGGCCCTGACTGCAGCCTATACATGACGCTAGAATGTATGTGCTCCTTCAAGGTATAAATTATTATAGCCAGTAGAATATATGGGCTCCTGCCAGGTCCTGGCTGCATCCCATACAGTCTAGCCGGCTCACTGGTGAAGACACTAGACTGTATGGGCTCCTTCCAGGTATATATTATTGTAGATATAGACTGTACAGACTCCTTTCAGGCATATATTATTGTAGATATAGACTGTACGGACTCCTGTCAGGTATATATTATTGTAGATACAGACTGTACGGGCTCCTGTCAGGTATATATTATTGTAGATACAGACGGTACAGGCTCCTGTCAGGTATATATTATTGTAGATACAGACTGTACGGGATCCTGTCAGGTATATATTATTGTAGATACAGACTGTATGGGCTCCTGTCAGGTATATATTATTGTAGATATAGACTGTATGGGCTCCTTCCAGGTTCCCTGACTGCAGCCCATAAAGTCTAGCCAGCTCACTACTGAAGACACTAGACTGTATGGGCTCCTTCCAGGTCCTGACTGCAGCCCATACACTGTAGCTGGCTCACTACTGAAGATGCTAGACTGTATGGGCTCCTTCCAGGTTCCCTGACTGCAGCTCATACAGTGTAGCCAGCTCACTACTGAAGATGCTAGACTGTATGGGCTCTTTCTAGGTATATATTCTTGAAGATAGCAGACTTTATGGGTTGCTGCCTGGCCCTGACTGCAGCCTATACATGACACTAGAATGTATGTGCTCCTTCAAGGTATAAATTATTATAGCCAGTAGAATATATGGGCTCCTGCCAGGTCCTGGCTGCATCCCATACAGTCTAGCCGGCTCACTGGTGAAGACACTAGACTGTATGGGCTCCTTCCAGGTATATATTATTCTAGATATAGACTGTACAGACTCCTTTCAGGCATATATTATTGTAGATATAGACTGTACGGACTCCTGTTAGGTATATATTTTTGTAGATACAGACTGTACGGGCTCCTGTCAGGTATATATTATTGTAGATACAGACTGTACGGGCTCCTGTCAGGCATATATTATTGTAGATACAGACTGTACGGGCTCCTGTCAGGCATATATTATTGTGGATATAGACTGTACGGGCTCCTGTCAGGTATATATTATTGTAGATACAGACTGTACGGGCTCCTGTCAGGTATATATTATTGTAGATACAGACGGTACAGGCTCCTGTCAGGTATATATAATTGTAGATACAGACTGTACAGGCTCCTTCCAGGTATATATAATTGTAGATACAGACTGTACGGGCTCCTGTCAGGTATATATTATTGTAGATATAGCCTGTGCGGGCTCCTGTCTGGTATATTACTGTAGATACAGACTGTACGGGCTCCTGTCAGGTATATATTATTGTAGATACGGACTGTACAGACTCCTGTCAGGTATATATTAGTGTAGATATAAACTGTACAGGCTCCTTCCAGGTATATATAATTGTACAGACTGTATGGGCTCCTGTCAGGTATATTTTATTGTAGATACAGACTGTACAGGCTCCTTCCAGGTATATATATTTGTACATAAACATAAGGATGAATGACCTCGGGGAGATCAAAACATCCAACACCGCGGAGACACCATCAAGTGTTTCTCAACGCAGTGATCCAGAACACTGCCCCCATCCCTTATGGGAAATATGCAAATGCATGTAGAAAAGCTGCGGAGACACCATCACGTGTTTCTCAACGCAAGCAATGAATAGCCAAGTCTTTCACCGGGAAGGAACAACCACGGGAAGGGCAGCATCCAATAAAGGAAAACCACCTATGCAAAAACATGGTATCCATCCACAGACAGCTGTTTCGGGGTATTTGCCCCTCATCAGTGTGGAGTAGGAAACTGGCTATTAGGAGCAGTGCCTAGTGAAAAGGCTATAAACACAAGGATGAATGACCTCGGGGAGATCAAAACATCCAACACCGCGGAGACACCATCACGTGTTTCTCATTGCAGTGATCCAGAACACTGCCCCCATCCCTTATGGGAAATATGCAAATGCATGTAGAAAAGCCGCGGAGACACCATCACGTGTTTCTCAACACAAGCAATGAATAGCCAGGTCTTTCACCGGGAAGGAACAACCACGGGAAGGGCAGCATCCAATAAAGGAAAACCACCTATGCCAAAACATGGTATCCATCCACAGACAGCTGTTTCGGGGTATTTGCCCCTCATCAGTGTGGAGTAGGAAACTGGCTATTAGGAGCAGTGCCTAGTGAAAAGGCTATAAACACAAGGATGAATGACCTCGGGGAGATCAAAACATCCAACACCTCGGAGACAAAATCACATGTTTCTCAACGCAGTGATCCAGAACACTGCCCCCATCCCTTATGGGAAATATGCAAATGCATGTAGAAATGCCGCGGAGACACCATCACGTGTTTCTCAACGCAAGCAATGAATAGCCAGGTCTTTCTCCTGTCAGGTATATATTAGTGATGATATCAGAATGTATGGGCTCCTATCAGGTATATACTGTATATCAGTGATGGTATCAGAATGTGTGGGCTCCTGTCAGGTGTATATTAGTGATGATATCAGAATGTATGGGCCTCTGTGAGGTATATATTACAGTAGTGATGATATCAGAATGTATGGGCTCCTGTCAGGTATATATTAGTGATGATATCAGAATGTATGGGCTCCTGTCAGGTGTATATTAGTGATGATATCAGAATGTATGGGCCCGTCAGGTATATATTAGTGATGATATCAGAATGTATGGGGTCGTCAGGTATATATTACTGATGATATCAGAATGTATGGGCCCGTCAGGTATACATTAGTGATGGTATCAGAATGTGTGGGCTCCTGTCAGGTGTATATTAGTGATGATATCAGAATGTATGGGCCTCTCTGAGGTATATATTACAGTAGTGATGATATCAGAATGTATTGGCCCCTGTCAGTTATATATCAGTGATGATATATGCTGATTCGGCATGAAAAAATAATCACAGATGTGATCTGCCCCATAGATTAACACTGGTCCGAGTGCCATGCGATGTTTTCTCACATAGCGCTCGTCCGTATTCTACGCTAGTGTGACCCGGGCCTTAAACTTATGAAGCGACACAGTCCACCTGCAGTTCAGCCATCATCAATATTTAAATTACAAGTTTTTCACCATCCAAAAAAATGCTAATTTTAACCTAGTTCCATAGGTTTCTTAAATGGAACCTGTCACCAGGTTTTCCCCATATATAGTACCACCAGCACCTATATGCCCTTATACACACCCTTCTAGAGTGCTGTACATACCGTATATACTCGAGTATAAGCCAAAATTTTCAGCCCACTTTTTTGGGCAGAAAGTGACCCTCTCGGCTTATACTCGAGTCATTGTCGGCGGGGGAGCGGCGGCTGTCACATACTCACCTGCTCCTGGCGCGGCCCCTGCATGTCCGATGGTCTCCGGGCAGCTCTTCCTGTGTTCAGCGGTCATGTGGTACCGCTCATTAAAGTAATGAACGTGACCGCTGAACATAGGAAGACACTGCTGGCTCCCGGAGACCATCTGACAGTGAGAAGCTGCCAGGGACCGCGCCGGGAGCAGGTGAGTATGACGGGGGCAGGTGAGCATTGCGCGATATTCACCTCTCCCCGTTCCACCGCAGGGCGGCGCTGTCTTCCGTCCTCTGGCTATGACTGTACAGGTCAGAGGGCGCAATGACGTAGTTAGTGCCTGAACAGTCAGTGCAGAGGATAGAAGACAGAGCAGCACGCAGCGGGGGAATGTGGAAGGTGACTATCGCAAGTGCCGGGGGCCTGACCAAAGAGAGGTGAGTATGTGATTTTTTTTATTTTAATCGCAGCAACAGCATATGGGGAATAATGTGTGGGGCATAATGTGTGGAGCATTTCATGGGGCATAATCAGTGGAGCATCTCATGGGGCATAATCTATGGAGCATCTTATGGGGCCATCAACCTTTATGCAGCAATGTATGGGGCAAAAGTTTCTATGGAGCATCTCATGGGGCCATTAACATTTGTGCAGCATTATATGGGGAATATTTTAATATGGAGCATCTTATGGGGCCAACATGAACTGTATGGAGCATTATATGGGGCTCCTGATTCAATATGGATATTCAAAAACACTTAACCTACTGATGTCTCAATTAATTTTACTTTTATTGGTATCTATTTTTATTTTTGACATTTACCGGTAGCTGCTGCATTTTCCACCCTAGGCTTATACTCGAGTCAATAAGTTTTACCAGTTTTTTGTGGCAAAATTAGGGGGGGTCGGCTTATACTCGGGGCGGCTTCTGTTATGGACCTGGTGGTTAGGAGCACCCGGAATGACCTGATGAGTAAACTAGTAATCGGAACAAGCTCTGGGAAAGTGGGAACTCTGCTGACCGCAAACCCTACTCCTATCACGCACACTAGAAATAGCCGTGTAGCGTACCTAACTCTCCCTAGACGCCTCTTCACAGCCTAAGAGCTAACTACCCCTAAAGATAGAAATAGAAGCCTACTCTTGCCTCAGAGAAATTCCCCAAAGGCAAAGGCAGCCCCCCCACATATATTGACTGTGAGTTAAGAGGAAAGTCACAAACACAGGAATGAAACAGGTTTTAGCAAAGGAGGCCAGACTACACTAAATAGTCAGAGGATAGAAAAGGAAACTATGCGGTCAGCACAAAAAACTACAAAAACCACACAGAGTATGCAAAAAGACCCCCACACCGACTCACGGTGTGGAGGTGCAACACTGCACCCCCAGAGCTTCCAGCTAGCAAGGAAATATCATGATAGCAAGCTGGACTAGAAATTAGCAGTACTAAGAAATATATTCAGGCAGCAGTAACAACAAATGAACTAGCAGGGACTTAGCTTCTGCTGGAGTAGACAGGTCCTCAGAGAAGTCCAAGAGAGATCTGAACCAATACTGAAACATTGACAGCTGGCATGAAGTAACGATCTGAGTAGAGTTAAATAGGGAAGCCAACATAACAATAAACGAGGGCAGCTGAGAAAGCAAACCTCAGAGACCAGCAGTTCCGCTCAAAGCCACCAGAGGGAGTCCAAGAGCAGAACTAACCAAAGTACCATTCATGACCACAGGAGGGAGTCCGAGAAATGGAATTCACAACAGTACCCCCCCTTGAGGAGGGGTCACCGAACCCTCACCAGGGCCCCCAGGCTGATCAGGACGAGCCAAATGAAAGGCACGAACTAAATCGGCAGCATGGACATCGGAGGCAACAACCCAGGAATTATCCTCCTGACCATAGCCCTTCCACTTAACAAGGTACTGGAGCTTCCGTCTCGAAATACGAGAATCCAAAATTTTTTCCACCACATACTCCAACTCCCCCTCAACCAACACCGGAGCAGGAGGATCAACGGAGGGAACCATAGGCGCCACATACCTCCGCAACAACGACCTATGGAACACATTATGGATGGCAAAGGAAGCTGGAAGGACCAAACGAAATGACACAGGGTTGAGAATTTCAGAAATCTTATAAGGACCAATGAAACAAGGCTTAAACTTAGGAGAAGAAACCTTCATAGGAACATAACGAGAAGATAACCAAACCAAATCCCGAACACGAAGTCGAGGACCAACACAACTACGGCGGTTAGCGAAACGTTGAGCCTTCTCCTGGGACAACGTCAGATTGTCCACTACGTGAGTCCAAATTTGCTGCAATCTGTCCACCACAGAATCCACATCAGGACAGTCAGAAGGCTCAACCTGCCCTGAAGAAAAACGAGGATGAAAACCAGAATTGCAAAAAAAAGGCGAAACCAAAGTAGCCGAACTAGCCCGATTATTAAGGGCGAACTCAGCCAATGGCAAAAAGGTCACCCAATCATCCTGATCAGCAGAAACAAAGCATCTCAGATAGGTTTCCAAAGTCTGGTTGGTTCGTTCGGTTTGGCCATTTGTCTGAGGATGGAAAGCCGAAGAAAAAGACAAATCAATGCCCATCTTAGCACAAAAGGACCGCCAAAACCTAGAGACAAACTGGGACCCTCTGTCCGACACAATGTTCTCCGGAATGCCATGCAAACGAACCACATGCTGAAAGAATAATGGTACCAAATCAGAGGAAGGTAATTTAGGCAAGGGTACCAAATGGACCATCTTAGAAAAGCGATCACAAACCACCCAGATGACAGACATCCTTTGAGAGACAGGAAGATCTGAAATAAAATCCATGGAAACATGCGTCCAGGGCCTTTTCGGGACCGGCAAGGGCAAAAGCAACCCACTGGCACGAGAACAGCAGGGCTTGGCCCGAGCAGAAGTTCCACAAGACTGCACAAAAGAACGCACATCCCGTGAAAAGGAAGGCCACCAAAAGGACCTAGCCACCAAATCCCTGGTACCAAAAATCCCAGGATGACCAGCCAACACCGAGCAATGAACCTCAGAAATAACTCTGCTAGTCCATCTATCAGGGACAAACAGTTTCTCCGCTGGACAATGGTCAGGTCTATCAGCCTGAAACTCCTGCAGCACCCGCCGCAAATCATGGGAGATGGCAGACAGAATTACCCCCTCTTTGAGAATACCAGCCGGCTCAGGGACTCCCGGAGAATCAGGCACAAAACTCCTAGAAAGGGCATCAGCCTTCACATTCTTAGAACCTGGAAGGTATGAAACCACAAAATCGAAACGGGAGAAAAACAGTGACCATCGAGCCTGTCTAGGATTCAACCGCTTGGCAGACTCGAGATAAGTCAAATTCTTCTGATCCGTCAAGACCACCACGCGGTGCTTGGCTCCCTCAAGCCAATGTCGCCACTCCTCGGATGCCCACTTCATAGCCAGCAGCTCCCGATTGCCAACATCATAATTACGCTCAGCAGGCGAAAACTTTCTAGAAAAGAAGGCACATGGCTTCATCACAGAGCCATCAGCACTTCTTTGAGACAAAACAGCCCCTGCTCCAATCTCAGAAGCATCAACCTCAACCTGAAAAGGGAGCGAAACATCTGGCTGACGCAACACAGGGGCCGAAGAAAAACGACGTTTCAGCTCCTGAAAAGCCTCCACGGCCGCAGAGGACCAATTCACCACATCAGCTGTTATGGACCTGGTGGTTAGGTGCACCAGGAATGACCTGATAGTTAAACACGGAATCGGGACGAGCTCTGAGGAAATGGGAACTCTGCTGACCGCAAACCCTACTCCTATCAACACAACTAGAAATAGCCGTGGAGCCTGCCTGACTCTGCCTAGACGCCTCTTCACAGCCTAAGAGCTAACTACCCCTAAAGAAAGGAAACAAAGCCTCACTTGCCTCAGAGAAATTTCCCCAAAGGTAAAAGCAGCCCCCCACAAGTATTGACTGTGAGTTAAGAGGAAATCACAAACACAGGATGAAATAGGCTTTAGCAAAGGGAGGCCAGTCTAACTAAACAGATTGAGGATAGAAAAGGGATCTTTGCGGTCAACACAAAAAACTACAAAACCACGCAGAGTGTGCAAAAAATACCCCCGCACCGACTCACGGTGCGGTGGTGCCACTCTGCACCCCCAGAGCTTCCAGCTAGCCAGGCAGTTTCATGATAGCAAGCTGGACTAGAACTTAGCAAGAAAAACCATATGTAACAAATGAACAAGCAGGAACTTAGCTTCGCTGGAGTAGACAGGTCCTCAGAAAGATCCAGGAGAGATCTGAACCAGTACTAGAACATTGACAGCTGGCATGGAGTAACGATCTGAGTGGAGTTAAATAGAGAATCCAGCCTAGCCCTAAACGAGGGCAGGTGGGGAAGGAATCTCAGAACCAGCAGCTCCACTCACAGCCACCAGAGGGAGTCCATGGACAGAACTCACCGAAGTACCATTCATGACCACAGGAGGGAGTTCGAGAACGGAATTCACAACAATCAGCACCTTTCTTTGTCAAATCAGTCAAAGGCTTAACCACACTAGAAAAATTAGCGATGAAGCGACGGTAAAAATTAGCAAAGCCCAGGAATTTCTGAAGACTCTTCACAGATGTAGGTTGAGTCCAATCATAAATGGCCTGAACTTTAACAGGATCCATCTCGATAGTAGAAGGGGAAAAAATGAAGCCCAAAAAGGAAACCTTCTGAACTCCGAAGAGACATTTAGACCCCTTCACAAACAAGGAATTAGCACGAAGGACCTGGAATACCATTCTGACCTGCTTCACATGAGACTCCCAATCATCTGAAAAGACCAAAATATCATCCAAATATACAATCATGAATCTATCCAGATATTTTCGGAAGATGTCATGCATAAAGGACTGAAACACAGATGGAGCGTTAGAAAGCCCGAATGGCATCACCAGGTACTCAAAATGGCCCTTGGGCGTATTTAATGCTGTTTTGCATTCATCGCCCTGTTTAATACGCACGAGGTTATACGCCCCTCGAAGATCTATCTTGGTGAACCAACTAGCCCCCTTAATCCGAGCAAACAAATCAGACAGCAGAGGCAAAGGGTACTGAAATTTGACCGTGATTTTATTGAGAAGGCGGTAGTCTATACAGGGTCTCAGAGAACCATCCTTCTTGGCCACAAAAAAGAACCCTGCTCCCAACGGTGATGAAGACGGGCGAATATGCCCTTTCTCCAAGGACTCCTTTATATAACTCCGCATAGCGGCGTGTTCTGGCACGGATACATTGAAAAGTCGGCCCTTAGGAAACTTACTACCAGGGATCAAATTTATAGCACAATCACAATCCCTATGAGGGGGTAGGATACTGGATTTGGGCTCATCAAATACATCCCGGAAATCCGACAGAAACTCAGGGACTTCAGAAGGAGTGGATGAAGAAATTGACATCATCGGAACATCGCCATGTACCCCTTGACAACCCCAACTAGACACAGACATTGATTTCCAATCCAATACTGGATTATGAACCTGTAGCCATGGCAAACCCAACACGACCACATCATGCAAATTATGCAACACCAAAAAGCGAATATCTTCCTGATGTGCAGGAGCCATGCACATGGTCAACTGAGTCCAGTACTGAGGTTTATTCCTGGCCAAAGGCGTAGCATCAATTCCCCTTAATGGAATAGGATACTGCAAAGGCTCCAGGAAAAAACCACAACGCCTGGCAAACGCCAAGTCCATCAAATTCAGGGCAGCGCCCGAATCCACAAATGCCATAACTGAGTAGGATGACAGAGAGCAAATCAAAGTAACAGACAAAAGAAATTTAGGCTGTACAGTAGCAATGGTGACAGACCTAGCGAACCGCTTAGTGCGCTTAGGACAATCAGAGATAGCATGAGTAGGGTCACCACAGTAAAAACACAGCCGATTCTGACGTCTGTGTTCTTGCCGTTCAGTTCTGGTCAAAGTTCTATCACATTGCATAAGCTCAGGCCTCTGCTCAGAGGACACCGCCAAATGGTGTACAACTTTGCGCTCGCGCAAACGCCGATCAATTTGAATGGCCAAGGACATTGATTCATTCAGACCAGCAGGCGTGGGGAAACCCACCATAAGATCCTAAAGGGCCTCAGAGAGACCCTTTCTAAAAATTGCTGCCAGGGCACACTCATTCCACTGAGTAAGCACAGACCACTTTCTGAACTTCTGGCAATATACCTCCGCTTCATCCTGACCCTGACACAAAGCCAGCAAAATTTTCTCTGCCTGATCCACAGAATTCGGTTCATCATAAAGCAATCCCAGCGCCAGAAAAAACGCATCTACATTACACAATGCAGGATCTCCTGGCGCCAGGGCGAATGCCCAGTCTTGAGGGTCGCCACGCAACAAAGAAATAACAATTCTCACCTGCTGAATAGGGTCACCAGAAGAGCGGGGTTTCAGAGCAAGAAACAGTTTACAACTGTTTTTGAAATTCAGAAATTTAGATCTATCCCCAGAAAACAATTCAGGAATTGGAATTCTAGGCTCCAACATAGGATTCTGAACTACATAATCTTGAATGATTTGTACCCTTGCAGCGAGTTGATCTACACTAGAGGACAGACCTTGAATGTCCATATCCACACCTGAGTCCTGAACCACCCAGAGATTAAGGGTAAAAGAGAGACAAAACACACTGCAAAGAAAAAAAAATGGGTTCAGAACTTCTCTTATCCCTCTTTTGAGATGCATTAACACTTTGTTGGCCATCTGTACTATTATAGACCTGGTGGTTAGGAGCACCCGGAATGACCTGATGAGTAAACTAGTAATCGGAACAAGCTCTGGGAAAGTGGGAACTCTGCTGACCGCAAACCCTACTCCTATCACACACACTAGAAATAGCCGTGGAGCGTACCTAACTCTCCCTAGACGCCTCTTCACAGCCTAAGAGCTAACTACCCCTAAAGATAGAAATAGAAGCCTACTCTTGCCTCAGAGAAATTCCCCAAAGGCAAAGGCAGCCCCTCACATATATTGACTGTGAGTTAAGAGGAAAGTCACAAACACAGGAATGAAACAGGTTTTAGCAAAGGAGGCCAGACTACACTAAATAGTCAGAGGATAGAAAAGGAAACTATGCGGTCAGCACAAAAAACTACAAAAACCACACAGAGTATGCAAAAAGACCCCCACACCGACTCACGGTGTGGAGGTGCAACACTGCACCCCCAGAGCTTCCAGCTAGCAAGGAAATATCATGATAGCAAGCTGGACTAGAAATTAGCAGGACTAAGAAATATATTCAGGCAGCAGTAACAACAAATGAACTAGTAGGGACTTAGCTTCTGCTGGAGTAGACAGGTCCTCAGAGAAGTCCAAGAGAGATCTGAACCAATACTGAAACATTGACAGCTGGCATGAAGTAACGATCTGAGTAGAGTTAAATAGGGAAGCCAACATAACAATAAACGAGGGCAGCTGAGAAAGCAAACCTCAGAGACCAGCAGTTCCGCTCAAAGCCACCAGAGGGAGTCCAAGAGCAGAACTAACCAAAGCATCATTCATGACCACAGGAGGGAGTCCGAGAAATGGAATTCACAACAGGCTTCTACTCGAGTATATATGGTATGTCCCTAAGCCAATGTGCATAATGTAAATAACTTCATATACTCACCTACGGGGCGGTTCGGTGTTATGTTTGGTGCTGGTCTTCATCCGGCGCAGTCCTTCCCGTGGATGATGTGTTCTACATCATCCACACAACCTCCCTCATCACGCTTCTGTGCAGGAACATTTCTCTGCCGAGCACAAAGCAAAGTACTGCAAAGGGCAGAAAGAAGTGCGCTTGCAAAGGGGTGCGATGGAAGACACCGTGTGGATGACATAGGACGCGTCATCGACTCAAAGAAAGAAGGATGGTGATAGAAGAGAAGGCACCGGATTAAGACTAGCGAAGCTTATTGGATGGGGCTAGGCAAGTCTAATATGTTATTATCTTAAGGGCATACAGATAGTGCTTGTGCTTTATAAAATGCTGTATATAAGGGTGGGCCTACTATATATACACAGCATTCTAGAATGCTGTATATAAGTGCATACAGATGGTGGTTGTACTTTATATGGGTGGGGGACAGAAACAATGATTGAATAACCTGTAGTAAGTAAACGTCTATAGTGCAAGAAAATATAGGGTACTTAGTTAACACGTTTTTTTTATTAAAAAAAATTGCAAAAGCAATCCCACCACTTCATGGTGAACCTAATTGGGACAGTCCTAACTAATATTTAAAACCTTAATATACACTGCTCAAAAATATAAAGGGAACACTAAAATCCCACATCCTAGATATCACTGAATGAAATATTCCAGTTGTAAGTCTTTATTCATTACATAGTGCAATGTGTTGAGAACAATAAAACCTAAAAAAGAACAACGTAAATCACAACTAACATAGCACGGAGGTCTGGAGTTGGAATGATGCTCAAAATCAAAGTGGAAAATGAAGTTATAGGCTGATCCAACGTCAGCTGAAATGTCTCAAGACAAGGAAATGATGCTCAGTAATGTGTGTGGCCTCCACATGCGTGCATGATCTCCCTACAATGCCTGGGCATGCTCCTAATGAGGTGGTGGATGTTATCCTGAGGGATGTCCTCTCAGACCTTGAATAAAGCATCCGGCAACTCCTGGCCAGTCTGTGGTGCAACGTGACATTGGTGGATGGAGCAAGACATGATGTCCCAGATGTGTGCGATAGGATTAAGGGCTAGTGGACGGGCAGGCCAGTCCTTAGCATCAATGCCTTCATCTTGCAGGAACTGCTGACACACTCCAGCCACATGAGGTCTGGCATTGTCATGCATCAGAAGGAACCCAGGGCCCAATGCACCAGCATATGGTCTCACAAGGGGTATGAGGATCTCATCTCGGTACTTAATGGCAGTCAGGCTACCTCTGGCGAGCACATGGAGGGCTGTGCGGCCCTCCAAAGAAATGCCACCCCACACTATTACTGACCCACTGCCAAACCGGTCATACTGAAGGATGTTACAGGCAGATCTCTCTCCACGGTGTCTCCAGACTCTGTCACGTCTGTCACATGTGCTCAGTGTGAACCTGCTTTAATCTGTGAAGAGCACAGGGCGCCGGTAGTGAATTTGCCAATCCTGGTGCTCTGTGGCAAATGCAAAGCGTCCTGCACAGTGTTGGGCTGTGAGCACAACTCCCATCTGTGGTCGTCGGGCACTCAGACCATCCTCATGGAGTCGGTTTCTAACCGTGTGTGCAGACACATGCACATTTGTGGCCTGTTGGAGGTCATTTTGCAGGGCTCTGGCAGTGCTCCTCCTGTTCCTCCTTGCACAAAGGCTGAGGTAGCAGTCCTGCTGCTGGGTTGTTGCCTTCCTACGGCCCCCTCCACATCTCCTGGTGTACTGGCCTGTCTCCTGGTAGCGCCTCCAGCATCTGGACACTACGCTGACAGACACAGCAAACCTTCTTGCCACAGCTCGCATTGATGTGCCATCCTTGATGAGCTGCACTACCTGAGCCAGTTGTGTGGGTTGTAGAGTCCATCTCATGCTACCACGAATGTGAAAGCACAACCAACATTCAAAAGTGACCACAACATCACCCAGAAAGCATTGGTACTGAGATATGGTCTGTGGATCCCACCTGCAGAACCACTCCTTTATTGAGTGTCTTGATAATTGCCAATAATTTCCATCTGTTATATTTTCCATTTGCACAACAGCATGTGAAATTGATTGTCAAACAGTGTTGCTTCCTAAGTGGACAGTTTGATTTCACAGACGTTTAATGTACTTGGAGTTATATTCTGTTGTTTAAGTGTTCCCTTTTAGTTTTTTGAGCAGTGTATATTGATGTGGTTTCCCATTGCTGTGTCCAGTAGGTGGGCCCAATCCTTCTCATCCCTTATCCACATGCATGTCACATGACAAAATAGTAATTTTTATAATTTTAGACTTAGGACTGTCCAAATTACGGTCACCGTGAAGTGGTGGGATGGCTTCAGCTTTTTTTTTTTTTTTTACATAAAAAAAGTGTTAACTAAATACCCTATATTATTTTCATGCACTATGCTATTTATTTACTGAAGGTTATTCAATCATGTTTCAGTCTGTTTCTTTTCTGTTCAGAGGCCAGTGTGAATGTGTACTTACACGCTGCATTCACACCATTTCAATTATTTATTTATTTATTTTTTTAACAGGGAATACCTGGTCACAGATTCCCTTTAACCACTTAATGACTAATACACCTTTTTACTGATCTAAGATGTAAGAGAATAGCATCCCCAGACAGGTGGCAACCCTGCAGCTGTTGTCAGTACAATATACAGTACAGACCAAAAGTTTGGACACACCTTCTCGTTTAAAGATTTTTCTGTATTTTCATGACTATGAAAATTGTACATTCACACTGAAGGCCTCAAAACTATGAATTAACACATGTGGAATTATATACTTAACAAAAAAGTGTGAAACAACTGAAAATATGTCTTATATTCTAGGTTCTTCAAAGTAGCCACCTTTTGCTTTGATGACTGCTTTGCACACTCTTGGCATTCTCTTGATGAGCTGCAAGAGGTAGTCAGCGGAAATGGTCTTCCAACAATTTTGAAGGAGTTCCCAGAGTTGCTTAGCACTTGCTGGCCCTTTTGCCTTGACTCTGCGGTCTAGCTCACCCCAAATCATCTCGATTGGGTTCAGGTCTGGTGACTGTGGAGGCCAGGTCATCTGGCGTAGCACCCCATCACTCTCCTTGGTCAAGTAGCCCTTACACAGCCTGGAGGTGTTTGGGGTCATTGTCCTGCTGAAAAAAAAAAAATGATGGTCCAACTAAACGCAAACCGGATGGAATAGCATTCCGCTGCAAGATGCTTTGCTAGCCATCCTGGTTCATTATGCCTTCAATTTTGAATAAATCCCCAACAGAGACACCAGCAAAGCACCCCCACCATCACACCTCCTCCTCCATGCTTCACGGTGGGAACCAGGCATGTAGAGTCCATCCGTTCACCTTTTCTGCGTCGCACAAAGACACGGTGGTTGGAACCAAAGATCTCAAATTTGGACTCATCAGACCAAAGCACAGATTTCCACTGGTCTAATATCCATTCCTTGTGTTCTTTAGCCCAAACAAGTCTCTTCTGCTTGTTGCCTGTGCTTAGCAGTGGTTTCCTAGCAGCTATTTTACCATGAAGGCCTGCTGCACAAAGTCTCCTCTTAACAGTTGTTGTAGAGATGTGTCTGCTGCTAGAACTCTGTGGCATTGACCTGGTCTCTAATCTGAGCTGCTGTTAACCTGCAATTTCTGAGGCTAGTGACTCGGATAAACTTATCCTCAGAAGCAGAGGTGACTCTTGGTCTTGCTTTCCTGGGGCGGTCGTCATGTGAGCCAGTTTCTTTGCCAATATTGCCTTGCGCTGGCGTGTACTCCGGAGGACAGAGAATGAACTTCAATCCAATATTGCGGCCAGCATGCAGCCAGCGGGTAAGGAAAGGGTGAATCAAACACCCGAAAACCCCGCCCATATGACCCAAAACTGGTCCCGCCAAATTCAGGTGACAGGTTCCCTTTAAGTATATAATTCCACATCTGTTAATTCATAGTTTTGATGCCTTCAGTGGGAATTTACAATTTTCATAGTCATGAAAATACACAAAAATCTTTAAATGAGAAGGTGTGTCCAAACTTTTGGTCTGTACTGTAGCTGACAAAATGCTGCATCAACCACAATCAGTGTTGGCACTGACCTTGGCTGTTTAAACCCCTTAAATGCTGCTGTCAAGTGACTTAAGTACCTAAATGGTTAAGGCTATGTGCGCACGTTGCAGATTTGCTTGAGGAAATTTCTGCATGGTTACTGCATCTCTTAGCAGAAACCACAGTGGAAATTCTGTACTTTTTATGTGGATTTGATGTGTTTCTATAAATCGTGAGCGCTAAATAAAGATATATTAAAAATAAATAAAGGAATTTGATGTATTTTCCTTATTCAACCTCTTCACGAGATACCCTCATTATTATTAACTAAAGACACACACACACCCATGTAGGAGCATTAACATAATTAACCCACATATGCTGTAAAAAAATCAACTAAGAAACCTGCGTGAAATGCAATATGTTTATTTTTCAAAAAAGCTGACAGCTGATGTTACTATTCTGGAAAGGAGCCAATAACCATAAAGGTTCCCAGGCTATTAATATCAGCTCACAGCTGTTTGCTTAGCCTTTACTGGCTATTTTACAGGGGGGACACAAAATATTGACATGGGGTCCCCCTATAAAATCCAACCAGCAAAGGCTAGGCAGACAGCTGTAGGCTGATATTAATAGCCTGTGAAGAGGCCATGGATATTGTCAGCCCCACAGACTAAAAACCAGCAGCTCTCAGCCGTCCCAGAAATGGCGCATCTTATAGATGTGCCAATTCTGGCACTTAGCCTCGCTCTTCCCACTTGCCCTGTAGCAGTGGGGTTCATATTTGTGCGGTTGATCACCTTTTTATTGTCAAGTAACATCAAGCCCACAGGTTAGTAATGGAGAGGCATCTATCAGACACCTCTCCATTACTAAGCTGGCCTAATGTCACCTTACAATACAAAGGTGACATTAACCCATTATTACCCCATATGCCACTGCTACAGGGCAGTGAGAAGACAGAGTCTCTCTCTAGGCTATATCTGTCCTCAGTCACTAGCTTTCCCTTTGTGGCACAGAAAATTGTGCTGGAGCCCATGCCAGTTTTTCAGTGAAAACATTTTTATTAAATACATACAGGCCCCAAATTTTACACACACACACACACACACACACACACACACACACACACACACACACACTACTAACCGTATTAGTCACTGACCTATATAAGTCTAACCGTTCTGCAATGGTTTACTGTATGTAAACCATGTCTCCTATCCTGTCAGCTTCTGCAATGATTTGACAGATGCTGACAAATTAACTATCAGCTATTCTGCTGTCCGTGTGATAGATTTTATATATATATATATATATATATATATATATATATATATATATATATATATATATATATATCTACATATATATCTACATATATATATACACACACACACATACACAGGCACAGTTCAGACCAAAAGTTTGGACACACCTCATTTTCTTCAAGTTTTTTCTGTATTTTCATGACTATGAAAATTGTACATTCACACTGAAGGCATCAAAACTATGAATTAACACATGTGGAATTATATACTTAACAAAAAAGTGTGAAACAAATGAAATTATGTCTTATATTCTAGGTTTTTTAAAGTAGCCACCTTTTGCTTTGATGGCTGCTTTGCACACTCTTGGCATTCTCTTGATGAGCTTCAAGCGGTAGTCACCGGGAATGGTCTTCCAACAATCTTGAAGGAGTTCCCAGAGATGCTTAGCACTTGTTGGCCCTTTTTGCCTTCACTCTGCGGTCCAGCTCACCCCAAACCATCTCGATTGGGTTCAGGTCTGGTGACTGTGGAGGCCAGGTCATCTAGCGTAGCACCCCTTCACTCTCCTTCTTGGTCAAATAGCCCTTACACAGCCTGGAGGTGTGTTTGGGGTCATTGTCCTGTTGAAAAATAAATGATGGTCCAACTAAAAGCAAACCGGATGGAATAGCATGTCGCTGCAAGATGCTGTGGTAGCCATGCTGGTTCAATATGCCTTCAATTTTTAATAAATCCCCAACAGTGTCACCAGCAAAGCACCCCCACACCATCACACCTCCTCCTCCATGCTTCACGGTGGGAACCAGGCATGTAGAGTCCATCCGTTCACCTTTTCTGTGTTGCACAAAGACACGGTGGTTGGAACCAAAGATCTCAAATTTGGAGTCATCTGACCAAAGCACAGATTTCCACTGGTCTAATGTCCATTCCTTGTGTTATTTAGCCCAAACAAGTCTCTTCTGCTTGTTGCCTGTCCTTATCAGTGGTTTCCTAGCAGCTATTTTACCATGAAGGCCTGCTGCACAAAGTCTCCTCTTAACAGTTGTTGTAGAGATGCATCTGCTGCTAGAACTCTGTGTGGCATTAACCTGGTCTCTAATCTGAGCTGCTGTTAACCTACGATTTCTGAGGCTGGTGACTCGGATAAACATATCCTCAGAAGCAGAGGTGACTCTTGGTCTTCCTTTCCTGGGGCGGTCCTCATGTGAGCCAGTTTCTTTGTAGCGCTTGGTGGTTTTTGGCACTGCACTTGGGGACACTTTCAAAGTTTTCCCAATTTTTCAGACCGATTGACCTTCATTTCTTAAATTAATGATGGCCACTCTTTTTTCTTTACTTAGAATTTGTATTATGGCAAGAAAAAAAGCAGCTAACAGTCTATTCAGTAAGACTATCAGCTGTGTATCCACCAGACTTCTGCACAACACAACTGATGGTCCCAACCCCATTTATAAGGCAAGAAATCCCACTTATTAAACCTGACAGGGCACACCTGTGAAGTGAAAACCATTTCCGGTGACTACCTCTTGCAGCTCATCAAGAGAATGCCAAGTGTATCGAAAGCAGTCATCAAAGCAAAAGGTGGCTACTTTGAAGAACCTAGAATATAAGACATAATTTCATTTGTTTCACACTTTTTTGTTAAGTGTTAATTCATAGTTTTGATGCCTTCAGTGTGAATGTACAATTTTCATAGTCATGAAAATACAGAAAAAACTTGAAGAAAATGAGGTGTGTCCAAACTTTTGGTCTGTAGTGTATCTCTTTAGATTTTATATACACCTATACGGTGTGTATATATCTATTCTATTGTAACCTGTCAGTGTGATTTTACTGTACACTGCACCTGAACTGTCGGCCTTTCAAAGGACACCGTTGTGTATTTCTCGCAAGTCACACTGATGGCCCATGTGGTGCGAGTTTTTCTTGCACAAATAGACTTTCATTGGCGAGTCTCGGCTGATATACGATGCAAATCGCAGCATACTGCAATTTCACTCGCACATATAATACGGCCGTGAAAAAAAAAAAAAGTGATGGGAGATTAACATTGATTCGAGTGCTATGCGATTTTTTTTCTCGCATAGCACTCGTCCGTATTCCTCTCTAGTGTGACTCCGGCCTTAAAAGGAAAATCGTTCAAAATTTCTATTTTTTTAAATTCGTAAAATTTCTGATTTTTTACAAAATAAAGCAAAACATATCAACCCAAGTTTACCATTATCATAAAATCTAATATGTCCCGAAAGAAAAAAATTAATCTCAAAATCAATGGGATGTTGAAGCATTCCAGAGTTATTACTATATAAAGTGACACTGGTCAGATTTTAAAAAATTGGCCCCGCCACTAAGGGGCTAAGGCTAGTTTCACATTGGTGTTCGAATCCGCAGCGTTTAATCCGCATCCACAAGTGCAGGAAAAAACGCTTGGAAACGCGTACAAACGCGGCGTTTTTTAGACGCATGTGGAAACGCATGCGGTTAAAAAAACACCGCGTTTGCACGCTTTTCTGTGTTTTTTTTCCTGCGTTTGCATTTTTGGTGCGCATGGTGACAAATTTTACAGGAGAAAAATCGAGATAACCAGAAACCGCCAATGGGACTACAGAGGGCGTGTATTATGGGATCTCAATATATAGACCCTTGAACGGCTGAAATCTTCAGATTTTGCTCCTGTATGCTGTGTCAGAATGGATCTTCGCATGGAGAGCTTTTATTTCAACCTGGATTTAAGCATCAAGCTGTTTCTTGCCTGTGCGTTTGCTTGGGAGCAAGTCAGAAATTGCAAAAGATGGAGAAGGAGACATCGTAGGCGTTTTTGGAGACACCCCATTATCGAACTCCTTGAGAGCCGTGGAGCCTATCACACGCTGTATGGCGAGCTTAATGCCAACCCAGAGAAATTCCATGAATATACAAGACTCGTTCCGGGATTTGCTTGCTCGTGTCCAAGGAGCCATACGGAGACAGGACACCCAGCTCCGTAGAGCGATTCCACCCGAGGAACGTCTGCTGGTTACATTAAGGTATGTTCCAAATCTAAACCAATGACAGTCCAAATTTTGGGTGTTCTGACATGTATTTTTGGGGTATTTTCCTGTCTTTAGCGTAACCACACCATAAATAGAATAGATTGTAATTTTTTTTTGGTTTGTTTTTCTTATAGATTTCTGGCAACCGGAGAGACTTTATCATCCCTCCACTTCCAATACCGGCTTAGAATATCCACCCTGTCCGGAATAGTTGCAGACTCCTGCCGGGCTTTGTGGAATGTACTCCGGGAAGAGTTTATACCCACCGCGGAAATGTGGCTTGAAATTGCGGAAAAATTCTGGAATGTGTGTGATTTCCCCAACTGTTTGGGAGCGGTGGATGGAAAGCACATTCGCATTATCAAACCAGCCAGAACAGGATCGGAGTACTTCAATTACAAAAAATATTTTTCTGTTGTGCTCATGGCAATAGCCGATGCCAGGAGTTACCTCCATTTTAATATGTTGGATTAAAATTTCATGATTTTATTAAGAAGCTGGAACTATTTTTCTTCTTTCTTTCAATAGCCGATGCGGACTGTCGCTTCATAGTGTGGACATTGGAGCTTTTGGCCGTGGCAACGATTCCCAGACTTAAGAACTCTGAAATGGGCCGCCGTGTGTATGGCGAAAATTTTAATTTTCCACGGCCACAACCGCTCCCCAACACTCAAGGTCCACCCATGACATTTGTTATGGTTGGGGATGAGGCCTTTCAGATGTGTGAAAACCTACTGAAGCCATATTCCAGCCAGGACTTGAACCACACTAGGAGGATCTTTAACTACAGACTGACCAGGGCCGAAGAACAGTAGAGTGTACCTTTGGCATTCTAGTCTCAAAATGGCGCATTCTTGCATCAGCCATTAATCTAAAAATGGAGACAGTCGACGAGGTGGTCAAAGCCTGTGTGGTTCTGCACAATTATATAATGGCAAAGGAGCAAACCAACATTGAACTGGATGAACCAGTTGCACACCCACTGCCCGATTACCAGCATCACCCACTGCGGTCAACTGCTGAAGTTGGTCACATGCGGAACCAATTTGCTGCCTTTTTTGATTCTGATATTGGACGTGTGTCATGGCAGGACAATGTTGTGTAAATGTCCTGTTGTAATTTTAGGCCGCTTTCACATTTGCGGTTGTGTCCGCAGCGTTTCTTCCGCAAATATCCGCATGCATTGTGTATTCCTATCTTTAACATTATCGACGCATGCGTTTTTGTTTGTTCGCGTTTTGCCGTGTTTGACGACGCATGCGTCGTCTAGTCGTCTGCGTCTTGGCGCGGAAATGCAACATGTAGTCATTTTTAGAGGCGTCATTTTGCCGCCTGGAAACATAAGCGGCTGATTGCGCAAGGTTTGCGCCAAAAAAACGCATTGTAGTCTATGTAAACGCATGCGTTTTGCAGCACATGCGTTTGCTTCCGTTTGCCGGCGCACGCGTCTCAATTGAGAAAAACATGTCTAGACACTGATAAGCCACCCCCCACATACAAGGTGATAAAGGGAGGGAGTGGACATTTGCAGTTCACTACACATCAGACTGTCTTGCAGACTAGACGCCTCACAACCTCTTGGAGCAGCAAACAAGCAAACAAGCCTCAGAACTATGTGAGTATAGCCTATCCAATGCATTTCTTTTCTATAATCTGTGTCTATATGCCCTAATTTCTGCCATTTCTTTCTTTCTGCACACATCAGAATGTCTTCTTCTTCTGATGAGGAAACGCCTGGGCCTGCACAAGGGGAACATGTCAGCGAAGTGAGTATTCACCTCCTCAGATTGGTAAGTATTCACTGTCACATCTACACATATGACAATGTATATTTTCCTTTTTTCAGACCACTTCTTCTACAGCGGAAGAGACTGGGCAGGAGACTGGGCAGGAGCAGCATAGTCACGGTCGGGTGGCACGGCGGCAGCGTGTAAGTATACCTGGCTGACTGTTTATTGTATCCTCACTTTACAATTCTTGAATCTTCATTTCTTTCTACTTCTCTCTTTCTTTCCCTTTTGCTTCAGCACCAGTGTTTTTTTATTTCAATATTCATGCCATTTCTCTGATTCTGTTTTCTGTCTTCCTTATGTGAATGTCTCCAATATTAATGTCCTTTTTGTTTTTAGGTTCCAGAAGGGGATGAGGACCTCATTGAGAATTACCACCTCATCTCCCTGGTCCATGAGCGAGTCCCATTGTGGGACACCCGGGATCCACTGCACGCCAACAACGTGATGATCCGGAGGCTTTGGAATGATGTGGCCACAGCGTTGTGGAATGGCTGGGCCAATGCCCCGGCTCGGGTCCGTTCTGCATTTGGTAAGTATCGCAATGCAGTGTGATGTAGTCAATACCTTGGCCATGCTCACACAACTGTGTATGATGAGAGAAAGTCATTACTTTTTCACAGCACACACAGTTGTGTGACCAGGGTCAAAAGACCATTGTCCTAACAATTATGTTTTGTTTTGTCAACAGTGTCAAAAGTCAAAACACGTTGGCGATCGATGAAGGACCGCTTCAACAAGGACCTGCGCCAAGAGAGCCGGCTTCCAAGTGGTTCTGGAGCAAGGATACGAAAATACAAGTACCACCGTATCCTTGCGTTTTTGAGACCGGTCCTTGCATGAAGAACGTAAGTATGTTGGTTAAAAAAGAAAAAAAAAGTTTTGTATAATGCTAGCTTTTTTGGGTCACTATTTTGAATCAGTATTTGGAATGCGAAACCATGAGTGATTGATACATGCAGAAGTGGGGTACGTGTTCTTTGAATACTTTTCCTCACATAGTTCCTCTCCAGGTTTTGGCTTACCAATACTGATTTGAAATACAGAGCAAATACTGACAGTGTGACAGCAGCCTACACAACAGATCTATACTCATCAAGTCAGGTGTCAGAAATAATGAATTCAGGATGCCAATGGCTCCTGAATTCATTTTTCCTGGCACTTGTCCTGGTGAGTATACATGTGTCTCGTATAGAGATATGGCTTGTATCGCCTCCATCGTCTCTTCATATTTTACATCAGTTTTTTTAATCCAAAACAAGGAGTGGTTGATGCATGCAGAAGTTGAGCATGTGGATTTATGAAACTTTTCTTCCTACTGTTGTACTCCTGGCTTGCAAATTCTGATGTAAAATTCACTCAAAATAGTGCTAGTGTGACCTCTCATAATCTGAAGGTTTATATAACTCTGTAGTTATCTTTTTGTAAATGTTTTGTATTAATTTTATTTATTTATTTTTTTCACAGCACTTGGAGCTCCACTGTTGGCCCAGGTTCTGGAGCTGTCCTTCATCAGTCAGCCACGGACCCGTCCCAGCCATCCTCCAGCGCTGCAGCAAGTGGGCCTGCCACACAACCTGGAGACCAGGAAGCTGGTCCATCAGGTGTTCCCCTTCCCCAGTCCTCTGCCTCTAGCCAATTTTTTATGGGCTCCTCCCGGCAGCGGCAGAGGGCCGTGGACAGGTCACTCATGCCCGAGTTTTTGCACTTGAGCTCGGTCTTCCACAAGGGACTCAAGGCGATGGGTGACCGACTGGATACTGCCATTAGTCATATGAGCACACGTATCCAGGAGGTTACCACAGCCCTTGCCCAAGTGAAAGCCGACCTCCAGAGGCCAGCACATCATTTTTTTAATCAGATAGAACAGGGCATGTCGGAACACCTTAGTCCCGATCTCCAGATTACTGTTATGCAGGCCTGCAATGCTGCTTACGTGCAGGCTATGCAGCAGAGTTGGTATTTTCAGCAGACAGTGGGGGCATTTCCACCAGTGCCCACACTGTCACGCTTTACGTCAATGCCGACATCTGCTGCATACCACTACATGGCCACCTCCATTCGAAACACTGCCGGACCGTATTATAGCACCACCACCATGCCCAGTGCAGTGGGTCAGCCCACCGCCACCACCATGACAACTGCTGCTCCTGCTTGGGCCTCCTCCACTGCCACCACTATGCTGCCGCAGGACCCTGCCCTGGCGTTCCCCGCCACCACAACAAGAGTGCCGTTGCCGGACCCTGGCCTGGCGTTCCCCGCCACCACCACAAGACTGCCGTTGCCGGACCCTGCCCTGGCGTTCCCCGCCACCACAACAAGAGTGCCGTTGCCGGACCCTGCCCTGGCGTTCCCCGCCACCACCACAAGACTGCCGTTGCTGCACCCTGCCCTGGCGTTCCCCGCCACCACAACAAGAGTGCCGTTGCCGGACCCTGCCCTGGCGTTCCCCGCCACCACAACAAGAGTGCCGTTGCCGGACCCTGCCCTGGCGTTCCCCGCCACCACCACAACCCGCGCCAACCAAAGAAAGGGAAAGGCAAAACAAAACAAAAAAAAACCATAGCTATCTCTCCCCCCTCACCTCCCAATGTGTCTGTAATGTCTGGTTTGTCTCACCCTTCCAGTGTGTCTCAGCCCTCTCATGTGTCTAGCCCAATCCCTGAATTTCCTGACCCCAGCATTTTTATAGCGCCTTCTCCTGCCACCCCTATGTCGGCTACAATAAGCCAGACCTCACAGATTTTTTTTTTTCTTTGTGTTTACTAAAATAAACCTGTGTTTTGCCCCAATAAGGTTTGGTTAATTGTGTATTTCGCCCCCGTCAACACACACCGTGCGCCAATAACAAAAAATGTGTCGAACACTTTATTGGGGGCCACCTCCAATCTCCAGTACTTACTTAGCACAACACTGAAGCTTGGTGTGTGTTTGGTTGAGAGATATGAGGTTGACCCCAAAAATAACACTTGTATTTTCTCCAAAAACACTTCTTTCTGTTTACTCCATGACTTTTTGTCGCCCACAGAAGACAAAATGGTGGTAATACACAGCACAACTATACTCAACAGGTCGTGTCTTATCAGAAACATTATTTATGACCCCTGACCTGCTGATTTGAGAAATGCATTGTATTACCTCCATTTTATCTTCTTGGTACATTACATATATTTCACACAAAGTGAAGGGACAATGTACGACATACATGGCATATCTATACTCATCCGGACAAGTGTCAGGAAAAATGAATTCAAGAGCCATTTGCATCATGAATTCATTATTTCTGACACCTGACTTGATGACTATAGATCTGTGGTGTAGTCTGCCGTCACACTGTCTGTATTTGCTGAGTATTTCACAGCACTATTTGTAAGCCAAAACCAGGAGTGGAACTATGTGAGGGAAAGTTCAATAAACACATATGCACCACTAAAAGCATTTAACTACCACTCCTGGCTTTGGCTTACAAATACTGATGTTAAGTACTGGACAAATACTGCGACAATAACAGCCATCGTCTATACAGTCTGCGGCAAATAGCTAATGGTGAACCAAGACAGGACTCAATGACATCAACAACCTAAGCCCAAAAACCCAAAGTGGTTTGTTAAGGAAATAGATAGGAGACATGGTGAAGAAAGTAAAACACAATTATTTTATTAGAAAAAACATTAACATTTCAAACATAACTTTGCAGACCCGAAGCCAGCAGTACATTTTACACCATATTGTCCTGCCATGGCACACGTCCAATGTCAGAATCAAAAAAGGCAGCAAATTGGTCCTGCATGTGGCCTACTTCAACTGTTGACTGCAGCGGGAGATGACGGTAATCAGGCAAAGGGTTTGCAACAGGTTCATCAAGTTCTATGGTGGGTCGCTCCTTAGCCAGAATGAAATTGTGGAGAACCACACAGGCTTTAACCACCTCATCCACTGTCCCCATTTTTAGATTTATGGCAGTTGCTAGAATGCGCCATTTGGACACCATAATCCCAAAGGCACACTCTACTGTTCTGCGTGCCCTGGTTAGTCTGTAGTTATAGATCCGTTTTGTGCGGTTCAAGTCCCGACTTGAATAGGGCTTCAGGAGATTTTCACTCATCTGAAAGGCCTCATCCCCAACCATTACAAATGGCAGCGGTGGGCCTTGAGTGTAGGGGAGTGGTCGTGGCTGTGGGAAATTAAAATTTTTGCCATAAACACGTCGGCCCATATCAGAGTTTTTAAAAGTCTGTGAATCGTTGCCACGGCCAAAAGCACCAATGTCCACAGCAATGAAGCGACAGTCCGCATCGGTTATTGCCATGAGAACTACTGAAAAATATTTTTTGTAGTTGAAGAACTGTGATCCCGTTCTGGCTGGTTTGATAATCCGGATGTGCTTCCCATCCACCGCACCCAAACAGTTGGGAAAATCACAAACTGTCCAAAAATTTTCAGCAATTTCTTTCCACATGTCCTCTGTGGGTATGGGTATAAATTCCTCACGGAGAATGGTCCATAAAGCCCGTCAGGTGTCAAAAACAATTCCGGACAGCGTGGAAATTCCAAGGCGGTACTGGAAATGAAGGGATGACAAGCTCTCTCCAGTTGCTAGAAATCTGTAGAAAGAATAAATAATTTACAAAAATGCCAAAAATACATGTCAGACCTGCAAAAATTATGGCTAGCTTTTGTTTAGAATTATTACGTACCTAAAGGTAACCAGGAGACGTTCCTCTGGTGGAATGGCTCTACGGAGCTGTGTGTCCTGTCTCCGGATGGCTCCTTGGACGCGATCAAGCAAATCCCGGAAAGAGTCTTGTGACATCCTTGTATATTCCGGGAATTTTTCTGGGTTCTCATTGAGCTCACCATACAGGGTGTGATATGCACCACGGCTCTCCCGCAGTTCTACTATGGGGTGTTGCCAAAACCGCCTACGCCGTGTCCTTCTCTGTCTTTCCCCGTTTCGGTGTTGCTCCCAAGCAAACGCACACGCCAGAAAAATCTTGATGCTCAGATCCAGTTTGAAGTAAAAGCTATCCATGTGAAGATCCATCTTGTCACAGGATACAGGAGCAAAATCTGAAGATTTCAGCTGTCCTAGGGTCTATATATAGATATCCCATAATACACGCCCTCTGTAGTCCCATTGGCTGTTTCTTGTGATCTAGATTTTTCTCCTGTAAATTTTTTCAACATGCGCACAAAAAACGCAAACGCATGGAAAACGCAAGAAAAAGCATGTAAACGCAACGTTTTAATGACGGATGCGGTAACCGTATGCGGTTTTAAAACGCTGCGTTTACACGCATTTTCTTGCGTTTTTCGTGTCCTTGTGTTTGCGGATTAAACGCTGCAGATTAAAATGCAAATGTGAAAGTAGCCTTATCTGTACAAGTCATTTTCTTAAATGTGAATAATATGTCTCATTAATAAACTTTATTTTTGTTTGTGTTGACCGTGTCTCCAATGTATTTCCTCTAAAAACCAAGGCTGTCCTAAAACTGGCAGTATTTGGTCTGTCTTTAATATCAGTATATGTAATCCAAAACCAGGAGTGGGTGATAAAGGCAGAGGTGCTAGTTATTATGTTAATATCATAATTTACCTATAATTGGTTCACTCCTTGTTTTGACTTACAAATATTGATATAAAACACTGACCACATACTGCTAGTGTGACGGCAGCCATGTTGCTTTAGTGGTAAGCTTGTTGACGTCATTGCGTCCTGATTCTGTTCTGCAGTATCCATTGGACACAGGCTGAAGAGACAATCAGTGTCACACTAAAGAGATCTATAGTCATCAAGTCAGGTGTCAGAAATAATGAATTCATGATGCACATATAACAGCCTCATGAATTCACTATTTCTGACACCTGTGCAGGTGAGCATAGATATGCTGTGTATGACCACCATCGTCCCTTCACTTTGTGTGGAATAGATTACGTACACAGAAGAGAAAATGGAGGTTATACAAGGCAGTTCTCCAAAAAATTGTTTTTATTTTTAAACAACAAAAATATTTATTTAACTGCGCCGGCTTGGGGTAGAGTGATGTAAACGGGGGGTGTGAAGCACTGAGGCCTGGCTAACCGTGGACGACGCAGAGGTGGCAGGAGAAGGGGCAATGAAACTAGTGGGGTCTGGTAGTTCGGGGATGGGGCTTGACACACGAGGGGCTTGAGACGCACTGGAAGGGTGAGACAAACCTGACATTACAGACACACTGGGGGGTGAAGGGGGAGGAATACTTAGAGTCCGCTGTTTTTTTGTTTGTTTTTTTGGGGGGATTGCCGGGTTCTGGGAAGCCTCGGTGGGCTTATATGGCGTGGCACAGTCGTGGTGGGTGACCTGTCAGGGTCCGGCTGCACTGTGTCACAGTCCATAGTGCTCGTAGAGCGTGCAGCCATGCCAGAGTCCATAGTGCTCGTAGAACGTGCAGCCATGCCAGAGTCCATAGTGCTTGTAGAGCGTGCAGCCATGCCAGAGTCCATAGTGCTCGTAGAGCGTGCAGCCATGCCACAGTCCATAGTGCTCATAGAACGTGCAGCCATGCCAGAGTCCATAGCGCTCGTAGAGCGGAAGGCCATGCCAGGGTCCTGCTGCATCGTGGTGGTGGCGGTACGGAAGGCCATGCCAGGGTCCTGCTGCATCGTGGTGGTGGCGGTACGGAAGGCCATGCCAGGGTCCTGCTGCATCGTGGTGGTGGCGGTACGGAAAGCCATGTCAGGGTCCTGCTGCATCGTGGTGGTGGCGGTACAGAAGGCCATGCCAGGGTCTTGCTGCATCGTGGTGGTGGCGGTACGGAAGGCCATGCCAGGGTCCTGCTGCATCGTGGTGGTAGCGGTGCGGAAGGCCATGCCAGGGTCCTGCTGCATCGTGGTGGTGGCGGTACGGAAGGCCATGCCAGGGTCCTGCTGCATCATGGTGTCAGTGGAGGAGGTCCAAGCAGGAGCAGCGGTTGTCATGGTGGTGGAGGTGGGCTGTCCAACAGCACTCGGCATGGTGGTGGTGCTGTACTGGTGTCTGGCACTGCTAGGAATAGAGGTGGCCGTGCAGTGGTATGCAGCAGAGGTCGGCATTGAGGATAATCGTGACAGTGAAGGCACATGTGGATATGCCGCCACTGCTGAAAATACCGACTCTGCTGCATAGCCTGCACGTAAGCAGCATTGCAAGCCTTCATGACACTCAGCTGGAGATCAGGAGTAAGGTGTTCCGACATGCCCTGCTCAATTTGGTTAAAAAAATGATGTGCTGGCCTCTGGAGGTCGGCTTTTACTTGGTCAAGGCTTTTGGTGACCTCCTGGATACGTGTATTCATGTGGCTAAGTGAAATATCCATTCGGTCACCCAAAGCCTTGAGTCCTTCCTGAAAAACCGAGCTCAAGTGCAAAAACTCGGGCATGAGGGACCTGTCCGATGCCTTCTGCCGCTGCCAGGAGGAGCTCCAAAAAAGAGAGGCAGTGGCAGAGGACTGGGAAAGGGGAACACCTGATGGACCAGCTTCCTGGTCTCCAGTTAGTGTGGCAGGCCCACTTGCTGCAGCGCTGCTGGATGGCTGGGACGGGTCCGTGGCTGTCTGATGAAGGACCGCTCCAGAACCTGGGCCAACAGTAGTGCTCCATGTGCTGTGAAAAAAGAAAATTAATACCAAGAATTAACCAGACGCAAAATCCTGTGGAAAAGAAATATACAGATTATGGCAATACAATACAACCAAATGCAAGGGGAAAATATTACGTTCTCTGGGCAATGACGGGTCTTAAAAATGCCAGAACGCGATGGTATTTGTATTTTCTGATCCTTGCTCCTGAACCACTGGGAACACGGCTCTCTTGACGCAGGTCCTTGTTGAACGCCAACGTGTTTTCACTTTGGCCACTGTTAAAAAAAAAAAAAAAAAAAAAGTGGTCAGAAAAAGGACTTTTGGCCGTGCTCACACAACTGTGTGTGATGAGAGAAACTCCTGAGAGTTTCTTTCATGACACACAGTTGTGTGAGCACGGCCAAGGTCTCTGCTGCTTCACACTGCATTGCAATACTTACCAAATGCACTTCGGACCCGATTCGGGGCGTTGTCCCAGCCATCCCACATCGCTATGGCCACCTCATTCCATAGGCGCCGGATCGTCACGTTGTTTGAGTGCAGTGGATCCCGGGTGTCCCACAACGAAACTCGCTCATACACCAGGGAGATGAGGATATCGTTGTCAATGAGGTCCTCATCCCGTTCTGGAACCTAAAACATAAATGAAGACATTACATGTTGCATACATTAACATAAGGAAAAGAAAACAGAGGCTGAGAAATGGCATGAATAAGGAAAGTCAAGATAAAAAAGGAGTCCAGAAGAAAAATGTAAAGAAAGAGGATAGAGGAAAGTAAAGAAAGGAAGATTCAAGAATAGTAAAGTGAGGTTACAGTAAACAGTCAGCCTTGTATACATACACGCTGCCGCCTTGTCACCCGACCATGACTCCGCTGCTCCTGCCCAGTCTCAGGCGCAGTAGAAGAAGAGCTCTAAAAAATTAAAAACCAAGATTGTCATATGTGTAGATGTGACAGTGAATATTTACCAATCTGAGGAGGCAAGATCTCACCTCACTGACATGTTCTACTTCAGAAGGCCCAGGACGTTGCTCCTCATCAGAAGAAGACGACATTCTGATGCATGCATGCAGAAAGAAAGAAATGGCAGAAATTAGGACATGTAGAGACAGAAAATAAAAAATAAAGGCATTGGATAGGATATACTCACATTGTTCAGTGTCCTGTTTTCCTCCAAGGATGTAGCCTGCGTCTCGTCTGCTTCTGTGTCTGCTGAGTAGTGACCTGCAAATGTCCACTCCCTCCCTTTATCACCTTGTATGTGGGGGGTGGCTTATCAGTGTCTAGACATGTTTTTCTCTTGTGGAACGCATGCGTTCACAAACGCAAGCAAACGCATGTGCTTGTAAACGCATGCGTTCATATAGACAGCAATGCATTTTTTTGGCGCATTCCTTGCGCAATCGACCGCATACGTCGCCAGGCAAATTGACGCCTCTAAAAATTACTACATGTTGCATTTCCACGAAAAGCCGCAGACGACTAAACGAAGCATGCGGCGTCAAACGCAGTAAAACGCGAACGATCACAAACGCATGCGTCCCTAATGTTAAAGATAGGAATACACAACACATGCGGATATTTGCGGAAGAAATGCTGCGGACACAACCGCAAATGTGAAACCGGCCTAAGAGCTTGTACAAGTGAACATTGTTTCAAAAGTGGTTTACTTGTCTAAGGCTGGTTTCACACCAGCGTTTGGCACCCTTCTTCCTCCGTTAAGCCCCGCCTACTGCTGCGCCTCTTCCTTCAGCTCCGCCTAAGTCTGCATGCGTCCCCTATCTTTAACATTGGGTACGCAGGCATGCCTCATTTTGACGATGTGCTGAACTGCGTCGAACGCAACTTGTTGCATTTTATTGCGGTCGGTGCAGCAGAGGCATCAGCTTGGCCTGCGTACCCAATGTTTAAGATAGGGTATGCAGGACGCATGCAGACGTAGGCGGAACTGAAGGAAGAGGTGTGGCAGTGAGCGGGGCTTAGGCTACTTTCACACTAGTCCGTCGGTACGGGCTGTCGCAAACCGTCGGCCCGACGGACAGTGTGTTTTATGTAGCACATTACAACGCATCCTTGGCTCATTGTGAGTTCTGGGGAGGAGGGGGTGGAGTTTCGGCAGCGCATGTGAGGTCGAAAATGGCGGACTCGACGCACAAAAAAAGTTACATGGAACGTTTTTTGTGCCGACGGTCCGCCAAAACACGGCGCATCTGTCGCACGACGTATGCGACGTGTGGCAATCTGTCCCAATGCGTCGCTAATGAAAGTCTATGGAGAAAAAACGCATCCTGCGGGCAACTTTGCAGGATGCGTTTTTTCTCCAAAACGACGCATTGAGACGTGCGTCACACGACGCTAATGTGAAAGTAGCCTTAACGGAGGAAGAAGGCTGCCATCCACAGCCTTGCCGAACGCTGATGTGAAACCAGCCTAAGGCTGTTATTATAGCACCTTACATGTGTTACACAGATACATCATGGGCTTGTCCTGCCCTACGCATGAAATGAAAGGCTAAAATACAATGTAGAGACTTAATCAGAGCAATGTTTTATTTACATTCAGAACTGGTTTAAGAGGAACAAATTACCATTTCCCACAGCAATCTCAGACTTTTACTTATAGAAATACTGGATAAATATCATTTTAACATTAGATATAGAAACATTTCTAATTTTATAAAACTGCATTTTTTTGCATTGAATAACTTTATGCCTTTGCTTGTTTCATTTTATGCATTTCTAAAGTATTGTAAAACTGTAATATGCTGTTGGTGCATGCGGGCTGGACTGTCGGTTCGGTATGTGGCTCTGCCCCCCACCCAGGCCTGCCTCCGGTGTCTGAGGTTTCGGTGTCCTGGACCAGAGATCATAATACCGGCCTTGAATAGTGAAGGACATGGCAGCCAACCCTGAGAAACATCCAAGGTGGGAACGCCCCATCATGTCGAAGAGAGTCTGCTAGATCCAGGCCTAGCAGACCAGTGCTGTTCATGGATGCTAGGAGGGGGCTGGCCTAAAGGAAGGTCTCGTCTTTTCCTGGCGGGTCGGAGAGTTGTCCCGTCGTTTTTTTGGACAGAACATTTCCAAAACAACCAAAATTGAACAGCAGATCTCTTGGGAGGCAGAATTTAGTCCTCTGTTGCAGAAGCGAAGTACTCTTAAACTGATAGGCGCAGAGTAGGACGCACTAGAAAGTTGGCGTGCATGATTGTTCAGGGCACTGGCGGTGTGGACCGGCCACCAGAGAAGGCCTAGACCGAGAAGCCTGGATATTTTAAGAGCAGGGTCACAGGAGCCTCTGGAAAACATGGAGGCTGAATGAATAAGAAGGTTTCCCAAGGAGACGTCCATATTGCTCAGGGGAAAACTAGGACATATTTGTCCTGTCCTTTCCATTTTTTTTTTTTAAAGTAGCCCCCTCACTGCCTGGTAGGATATACCTGTCCTGAAGATCACAAATCATTCTTCGCAGACCAATGATGAAGATGGGCATGGAATAACCTGGACGCAGACGTTTCGGCGGCTGGCACATAACAGATTCGTCTTCCCTCCCTACTCTATCTGGCTCTGGAGGGGCGAGAGGGTAGGGGGATTCGTGGCATGGACCGTCCTCTGGGGAACCACAAACACCCTTGATGTGTTAGGGTCTTGCCTCGTAGACCACAGATGATACGGTAGTGACAATTCTAGGTGGGAGATTAGAGTGACAATTCCACTGTCGCCCTCAAAAGCCGTATCTGAAAAAAAAAAATTAAAAAGAAAAAGGAAAATCGTTAATAAAAAAACCCCCAAAACCTAAGTCAGAAACTGGGCTGGGCGGTCCAGACCCATGTCTGCCTCCTACTGACATTAAGCTAAAATGGATTAGCTTCGTGCCAGTTGGTGGTGTAGCCTACTCTACAGGGAAATACCTAAATTTTTTTTGGGATAAATCCAAAGCCCACCAGACATTCCCTCCCCTCAAGCGTAAATCTAAATATGACGCCCCCTGCCCCAACCATAAATCCCCATCAGACACCCACCCCAGCTTAACCCCCAGCATAAACCCTCGTCGGACGTCCAACCCCCACAAACCCCCATCGGACGTCCAACCCCCACAAACCCCCATCGGACGTCCAACCCCCACAAACCCCCATCGGACGTCCAACCCCCACAAACCCCCATTGGACGTCCAACCCCCATCGGACGTCCAACCCCCATCGGACGTCCAACCCCCATCGGACATCCAACCCCCATCGGACATCCAACCCCCATCGGACGTCCAACCCCCACAAACCCCCATCGGACGTCCAACCCCCACAAACCCCCATCGGACGTCCAACCCCCACAAACCCCCATCGGACGTCCAACCCCCACAAACCACCATCTGACGTCCAACCCTCACAAACCCCCATAGGACATCCAACCCCATCAGAGGTCCAACCCCCACCAACCCCCATCGGACGTCCAACCCCCACAAACACCCATCGGACGTCCAACCCCCACCGGACGTCAAACCCCCATCGGACATCCAACCCCCACAAACCCCCATCGGACGTCCAACCCTCATCAGACGTCCAACTCCCACAAACCCCATCGGACGTCCAACCCCCATCGGACGTCCAACCCCCACAAACCCCCATCGGACGTCCAACCCCCACAAACCCCCATCGGATGTCCAACCCCCACAAACCACCATCTGACGTCCAACCCCCACAAACCCCCATCGGAAGTCCAACCCCCATCGGAGGTCCAACCCCCACAAACCCCCATCGGACATCCAACCCCCACAAACCCCCATCGGACGTCCAACCCCCACCGGACGTCAAACCCCCATTGGACGTCAAACCCCCACAAACCCCCATTGGACGTCAAACCCCCATCGGACATCCAACCCCCACAAACCCCCATCGGACGTCCAACCCCCACAAACCCCCATCGGATGTCCAACCCCACAAATGCCCATCGGACGTCCAACCCCCATCGGACGTCCAACCCCCACAAACCCCCATCGGATGTCCAACCCCCATCGGACATCAAACCCCCACAAACCCCCATCGGACGTCAAACCCCCACAAACCCCCATCGGACGTCCAACCCCCATCGGACGTCCAACCCCCACAAATCCCCATCGGATGTCCAACCCCCACAAACCCCCTTCGGATGTCTAACCCCCATCGGACGTCCAACCCCCACAAACCCCCATCGGACGTCCAACCCCCACAACCCCCCATCGGACGTCCAACCCCCACATACCCCCATCGGATGTCCAACCCCCACAAACCCCCATCGGACGTCCAACCCCCACAAACCCCCATCGGATGTCCAACCCCCACAAACCACCATCTGACGTCCAACCCCCACAAACCCCCATCGGAAGTCCAACCCCCATCGGAGGTCCAACCCCCACAAACCCCCATCGGACATCCAACCCCCACAAACCCCCATCGGACGTCCAACCCCCACCGGACGTCAAACCCCCATTGGACGTCAAACCCCCACAAACCCCCATTGGACGTCAAACCCCCATCGGACATCCAACCCCCACAAACCCCCATCGGACGTCCAACCCCCACAAACCCCCATCGGATGTCCAACCCCACAAATGCCCATCGGACGTCCAACCCCCATCGGACGTCCAACCCCCACAAACCCCCATCGGATGTCCAACCCCCATCGGACATCAAACCCCCACAAACCCCCATCGGACGTCAAACCCCCACAAACCCCCATCGGACGTCCAACCCCCATCGGACGTCCAACCCCCACAAATCCCCATCGGATGTCCAACCCCCACAAACCCCCTTCGGATGTCTAACCCCCATCGGACGTCCAACCCCCACAAACCCCCATCGGACGTCCAACCCCCACAACCCCCCATCGGACGTCCAACCCCCACATACCCCCATCGGATGTCCAACCCCACAAACGCCCATCGGACGTCCAACCCCCACAAACCCCCATCGGATGTCCAACCCCCATCGGACGTCCAACCCCCACAAACCCCCATCGGACGTCCAACCCCCACAAACCCCCATCGGACGTCCAACCCCCACAAACCCCCATCGGATGTCCAACCCCACAAACGCCCATCGGACGTCCAACCCCCACAAACCCCCATCGGATGTCCAACCCCCATCGGATGTCCAACCCCCACAAACCCCCATCGGACGTCCAACCCCCACAAACCCCCTTCGGACGTCCAAACCCCATCGGACGTCCAACCCCCACAAACCCCCATCGGACGCGGACCCCCCACCCAGCACAAACCCCCAGATGCGGACCCCCCACCCAGCACAAACCCCCAGATGCAGACCCCCCACCCAGCACAAACCCCCATCGGACGTGGACCCCCCACCCAGCATACACCCCCTTCGGACGTCCAACCCCCACAAACCCCCATCGGATGTCCAACCCCCATCGGACGTCCAACCCCCATCGGATGCGGACCCCCCACTCAGCACACACCCAAACCCAACCCATAAGCAAGTCGCCCCCCAATAAAAGGGATCCCCCAGTAAGCAGCTGGTCACCCCCCCAATAAAAGGGTTCCATCCGTAAGCAGCAGGTCGTCCCCAAATCCTACCACGGGATCCCCCCAATAGCCAGCAGCAGGTCGCCTCCCCACATTCCACGACAAGCAGGTCGCCTCCCCACATTCCACGACAAGCAGGTCACCTCCCCACATTCCACGACAAGCAGGTCGCCTCCCCACATTCCACGACAAGCAGGTCGCCTCCCCACATTCCACGACAAGCAGGTCGCCTCCCCACATTCCACGACAAGCAGGTCGCCTCCCCACATTCCACGATAAGCAGGTCGCCTCCCCACATTCAACGACAAGCAGGTCGCCTCCCCACATTCCACGACAAGCAGGTCGCCTCCCCACACTCAACGACAAGCAGGTCGCCTCCCCACATTCAACGACAAGCAGGTCGCCTCCCCACATTCCACGACAAGCAGGTCGCCTCCCCACATTCAACGACAAGCAGGTCGCCTCCCCACATTCCACGACAAGCAGGTCGCACCCCACAAGCAGGTCACCCTCAAATCTCACCACAGGGGTCCCCCCAATAGCCTGCAGCAGGTCATCCCTCACATGCAGGTCTCGCCTCCCCACATCCCACCACAAGCAGGTCACCCCCACATCCCACCACAGGGGTCCCCCAATAGCTTGCAGCAGGCCTCCCCCCCACAAGCAGGTCGCCCCCCACATCCCACCACAAGGGTCCCCCCCAATAGACAGCAGGTCACGCCCTCCCAAAACCTGACCACAAGCATCTCGCCCTCAAACCCCACCACAGGGGTCCCCCCAATAGCCAGCAGCAGGTCGCCCCCACTAAAAGGGGTCCACACCATAAGCAGCACGTCACCCCCAAACCCCACCACAGGAGCCCATCAATAGCCATCAGCAGGTGACCCCTCCACAAGCAGGTCGCCCCCACTAAAAGGGGTCCCCTGCAAGCAGGTCGCCACCAAATCCCACCACAGGGATCCCCCACAATAGCCAGCAGCACCCCCCAAAATCCCACCACAGGGGTCCCCCACAATAGCCAGCAGCACCCCCCAAAATCCCACCACAGGTCGCCTCCCACACAGACAAGTAGGTTGACCAGCACAGGGCCTCCCCCCAATAGCGATCAGCAAGTAGCATTTTTTCACCCTGAAACCACTAACCTCCATGGCGTCCACAAGCTATCATGCTGCTTTCCTTTGCCGCCTTGGTAAAAAGAGAATACGCCCATGGATGTGAACTGAGAACACGCCCCCTCCCGATAGGACACGCCCCGGGAAATGACGTCACACCTGGAAGGAGCCCATACACTCTAGCATTTACCGCACTGACAGTCGAGCGTGTCAGAAACTTATCAGGTAACTCTGCTGCACACTACACTGCACTGAGGACTCTGCCAGCGTGCAGCGTCTCAGGAACATAGGGAAGCAGGCAATTTACCGTACTCTCCCTCAGTGCTACCTGATGACAGAAACGGCCATGAATCCGAGAGGGCCCCTTCATGACACTGGGCCCGGGGTGATAGCCCCCTCTGCCCCCCCAGTAGCTACGCTACTGACTGGAGACAAAGTACCCCAAAAACTAATTTTCTATACCGCAAACTCGCACTTCTTCAATTCAGCAAAGAGTGTGTTTTCGCTCAAAATCTGTAGAACTTTGCGGACTCTCTGCAAATGCGACTCCAGATCAGGTGAGTAAATCAAAATATCATCCAAATAAACAATAACACTCCTACCGATCAATGACCTCAGAATGTCATTAATGAAATTTTGAAAAAACGCAGGCACAGTAGTAAGGCCTCTTTCACATTTCCGTCGGTACGGGGCCGTTGCAAAGCGTCGGCCTGACGTACCGACGGATGTTGTGCAAATTTGGCACAACATGGGCAGCGGATGCAGTTTTTCAACGCATCCCCTGCCCATTCTAAAGTCCGGGGAGGAGGGGGCGGAGTTCCGGCCGGGCATGCGTGGTCGGAAATGGCGGATCCAACGTACGAAAAAACGTACCATTGAACGTTGTTTCGTGACGACGGTCCGCCAAAACACGACGGATCCAGTGCACGACGGACGCGACGTATGTCCATACGTCACGATCCGTCGGCAATACAAGTCTATGGGAAAAAAATGCATCCTGCGGGCACATTTGCAGGATGCGTTTTTTTCCCAAAATGACGGATTGCAACGGATTACAAAAAACGCTAGTGTGAAAGTAGCCTAAGGCCAAAAGGCATCACTAGACACTCAAAATGACCTTCCAGGGTATTAAAAGCTGTCTTCCATTCATAGCCCTAATTCACCTATAGCAAATTATATGCCCCACGAAGGCCGAGAAGTACTTTGCTCTGGCTAGTTGCTAAACAAATCCGGAATAAGCAGTAATGGGTAAGGATTGCGAACAATGATCTTATTAATCTCCCTAAAATCCAGACATGGCCTAAGACCCCCATCCTTTTTTTTTTACAAAATCCTACTGCCACAGGGGACTTAGAGGGTCTTATATGACCTGCAGCTAAACTAGTCTGTAGGTATTCCTTAAAGGCCTCCCTCTCGGGTATTGTCAGATTAAATAAACGACTCTTAGGGAGTGTAGCACCTGGAAAGCACTCAATAGAGCAATCGTAATCCCTATGGGGTGGTAGAGCTTGTGACTCAACTTCCGAAAATACCTCCAGAAATCCTGAATGGCTTCAGGTAGCTGCTTCTTCACAATAGCAGCAACATGAACATTACAACCTTTATCATAACACACCTGACCCCAGGTCCTTATAGTACTAGATGACCAGTCCAGCAAAGGATTGTGCACTTTCAACCAGGGTAAACTCAGGACGACTGGGAAAGGTAATTTAGCAAGGACAAACAAGTCTATACACTCCTGATGTTCCAAATTCACAATAAGTGGAAACCCAGTGACCTTTCGAGAAACACACCCATGCTCCAGGGGAGTGGTATCAATTGCCACAAAAGGAAAAGGAGATGATAATGGTTCATAATCAAACTTATATTTGTCTGGAAATTGTTGGTCAATCAAATTAAGTGCAGAACCACAATCCACTATTACCTGAAAATCAATGGAATGACCATGATAGGTGGTATTCCCAGAAAAAAAAATTCCTGCGGACCAAAAAAACTTAATACGAACGGGAGTGTTGCTCCTACTGACCTTTTTTTTTCTCCTTCCTTATGCGACCCTCGCATTGCTTAATAAAATCGTCAGCCTTACCACAATACAAGCATAGACCCTCAGAGAACCTCCTCTCCCTCTCCTGGGAACGGGAGGACATCGCCCCAAGTTGCATTGGTACCCCTCTGTCTACGGGGTATCCTGAGGAGCTGGGTCCCGCATTGTGGGAGACTTCTTTTCATTCTGCCTGTCTCTCAATCTTCTATCCACATGGATAGCTAACTGCATAGCAGTTTCCAAAGTATCAGGTGCAGGATATGCAATGAGTACATCTTTAACCCTTTCACTCAAGCCTGCTAAAAAGTGACTCTTGAGCACTGGGTCATTCCACCTGACATCTGTGGACCATCATCTGAAAAGGGTGCAATACCTCTCAGCATCACTAGAATCCTGTTTAAGCAGTCTGAGCTCTGCCTCAGCTGCTGTGACCCAATCAGGATCATCATATAACAACCCCATAGCAGTGAAAAATGCTTCCACTGACGTCAAACAAGGATCATCAGGACGTGGGGTTCACTTTGCAATAAAGACATGATAATCCCCACACGCTGTAATTCATCCCCTGAGGATTTAGGTCTAAGCCGAAAATATAGTAAACATGCTTTTTTAAATGTAAAAAATTCTTGTCGTTTACCAGAAAAAAAAATCAGGTAATCCTACCTTTGGTTCTTCAGAGTGTGTTCCAGGGCAATTACTCACGTGCTGTTGCAAGCTGACTACTTCCAAAGTTAACCCTCACAAGCGTTGAGCCAGTTCTTGGACATTGTTCATATTGGCGCCAATCCGGAAGGGGAATTTTTTTTTTTATGTGGCTGGACAAACTGTTACGGATCTGCAACTCAGGACTAGAGTGGAAGGGGGAAAAACTGACCCTGAACTATGACTAGGCTGAAACCCTACGATGGAGTGGGCTACCTATTCCTTGTGAATAGATCCACTGACATTTCCTAGACTAAACTCAAACGTAGACCTACAGGTAGGGGGGAAGCGTATCCCTGAATGATCCAGGGACTCGGAACAAAAACAGGTAACCTCCTAGTAGGAAAATAGAGGACGCTGCAGAAACAAATGGAAAACAAAAAACTAAACTGGCAGAACTAGAGATCCTAGAACTGCACAATACAATACACAGAAAGCTAACAAGGCACCAAGCCAGAACATAGCGGATTAACATTGTTGTCCAGCAAGAACTGGGAGGCAGGTGCTGGGTAATAAAGGGTGATACAATCACCTGACCTAGGACAAACCCAGCACCAGGGAAAAAAGACCAGCAGCATTGCAGGCTTCTGAATTCTCACAACGAATGCACTGCACACTTTTAGGATTCTTCCTTGCTGGTAAACAGTCATGTCAGCACAAAAATGCAATTTGTATACTTATGGCCACATTCCGACTAGACATGCCTGGCCTCACTCAGTTCATTTTCATTGAGAGAGGCCACAAATATCTAGTCAGCACGTGACCTCATGTATGTGTAAATAGCCAGCACAAGAGAATCCTAACAGTGTGCATTGAGCACTGTGAGAATTCAGGAGTCTGCAGTCACAAAAAATGATTGCAGACTCATGACTTTTGGATATGGGACGGATCCCCACTCCATGTTAAAACAACCATAACTACAGTAAACCTAGGCACTAGAATAAATACACAAAACACACTCTTTTTGGTTGTCAAACTGGCCATAGCTTTATTTGAATCACAAGATTAAAACAACCACACTAGGAGTCAGGTGAAGTGCTTGTACATTGGGATTCACAAGTACTGTGATACCCCCAGCTGTCTGACCTATAGCACCAGTACAGACAGCCATAAAAGTGGTGGCACACCCTGGCTTGCCATTCAAGCATAGCCAGTAAACTTTCAGGGCACCAATTACCCTATTATCCTCACTCCTGTGCTTAACCACTGTGCCCGACCCTGATTGACATTACTATTACAACGTCCTTGAGACTGGCCGCCACAGCCTAGCCTGTTCACCACCATGAGGCTTTTACCTCCTTTATTAGTTAAAATGAGTCCACCTTAACTTGTCTGCAACTTCCACATGACTCCTAAACCACAAAACTGTGACGGGTTATAAACTCCAAGTCAATTTTTTTTTTCTTTACACTTTTTTATAAATGCCTTTTGTAAACTTATGAACTAAAAGTCCCAGCAAAAGCATTAAGGGAACTAAACTTGGCAAACCTCTGACTCACAAAGAGTCATCCTACAGTGCTCAGGAGAGGAAAAAAACCCCTGTGGAGGAAACCTCTAGGGAACCCATGGCTGATGGATTGCCCCTCCCTTGGGCTTAAAAGGTTAATGCCAATGTTAACTCTTTATAATCATGATAAAATTGGACCTGGTAAAAGATGTACAAAAGCAAATTCAAAACAAACAAACAAAAAATACAATAAAGCATTCATCACTATACAAGTATTAATTAAAACGTTTTAGGACCGTGATTATAAGAGGGTGGGAGGGCAGGTGATGTCTTCTCCATTTCATCTGGTGAAAGAAAGAGGTAAAAAGACAAATTTACCTACTCTATATAAACCCCACTCCTCACAGAGAGAAACCAGCCCCACCATCCTCACAAAAGAGACAGAGTTACCTCACGTAGATAAGCCCCACCCTCCTCACAGTGGCACACCAGACCCAAACATATCCTTCAGTCTTAAAGAAACCTCACTCTGGCTTAAAATCTACACCACTATACACACAAAACTGCAGGAGTTAAAGATCCACCCTTCCCAAAGTCATGCCCATCCTCCGCCTATTGCTCCGGTGGTTTCTTGAATTTTGGATATGGGACAGATCCCCACTCCATCTTAAAACAACCATAACTACAGTAAACCTAGACACTAGAATAAATACACAAAACACACTCTTTTTGGTTGTCAAACTGGCCACAGCTTTATTTAAATCACAAGATTAAAATAACCACAGTAGGAGTCGTGTGAACTGCTTGTACATTGGGATTCACAAGTACTGTGATACCCCCAGCTGTCTGAAATACAGCACCAGGACAGACAGCCAAAAAAGGGGTGGCATGCCCTGGCTTGCCATTCAAGCATAGCCAGTAAACTTTCAGGGCACCAATGACCCTTATTATCCTCACTCCTGTGCTTAACCACTGTGCCCGCCCCTGATTGACGTTACCATTACAACGTCCTTGAGGATGGCCACCAAAGCCTAGCCTGTTCACCACCATGAGGTTTTTTAACGCCTCTATTACTTAAAATGAGTCCACCTTAACTTGTCCGCAACTTACACCTGACTTCTAAACCGCCACCAAAAGGCCATTTGACACCTTAAATGGACTCGACCGCCATCAACCATTTCTACATGCTATGGAAAGACTGTGCCTGCAAGTAACACAATTCCAGAGCTCCAACAGAATAATTTTATCAATGCAACTCGACCAAATTATGATCGATAATACTGTAACTAAAGCAAAATAACAGTCACTAGACATCCTGCAATGAGGATCCCATCATGGGAAATGTGAAAAGTACACCATAATAAAGGTGGTAGCCACAGTCTGAATACCTGTAAAATTACTTCTGTCATGCTGCATGTATCGTAGCCAGCTCTAATAATTCACCAATTCACAGTTCTTTGGTTCTAGAAACCACCACTATATACAGTAGCTGTGCTGTGCAGGGAATCATTTCTTAAACCCACGTACTACTACCGGAAAAGTGATGAGTATATATAAAGAGAAAGATACTATAAATAAGGAATAATTAAAAGCTATACAGAATATAACATCAACATTAAAACCGACCATGAAATAACTTTCATAATATTTGGACATAGTAATTGAAATAAACCTATAGCAGAAAAAATGTACGAATGAATTATGAATAACCCTGCCACGCCATTTTTGTTTTAATGCACTTGATGACATTCTCTGTTAACCGCTCTAACTGGCCAAAACCATCTGGGGAAACAACTTGCTTGATTACTTCACCTTTAGTCACTCCCCACTGACTCCAGGGCACACAGATTAGGTATACTGTTCTTCAGTTTAATGCACTTTATCCAAAAGACAACCTTAAAACAAACAATAGTTGGTCAATATAAACAGTCAAAATTTGTGCCTCAGCATTCTCAAGTCACATGAACATGAACAGAAGAGAAGGTCAAAATGAACATATCAGTATAACATTGACAAATAAGGAAGCGGATCTATGGAAGCCGTGTACCAGCTTTTTATTTGCGCCAACAGCCACACCTTAGGTCCTTAACCGCACCACACTGGTTTGAGGACCCGCCTGCTTATGCCCTCAACCGCATCAGTTCGGGGACTCTACTGAATGGTGCTACCAATTAAATTGTCCCGCTGAGACCTCAGCCCAGTAGGGACCCCTTTTATTTAAATTATACTCTGACCACAAAATGAAGCAAAAAGAGGGGAGGGGTAGGTAACCGCTCCACCAAACAGGCCCCCTACTCCCCCTTCTGCTACCATCACCTGGCTCTCCACAGATCTGTTCTCCACCCAAGATGGTTGCCCCTCCACAAAACAACATTAAGTTGACTCTGAAAAAAGAGGAGGGGAATTGAAGGTTCAACCATTTTGAAACTGCAACAACAGCTCCACCATGCCAACCCCAGCCGCACCGCAACTGGCCAAGGGGGACCTTGCAGACTGTTGCCCATACCAAAAATTGTCACGTTGAGACCTCCCTCAGTACGTATCCATTTTCAATTTTAAGAACAAACAGCTCCACCATGCCACCCCCAATTGCCAAAAACAAATAATTGCTTTTAATTCAGTTCCTTAAATGTATATAAGTGAGGATGAAACACCATGTATGCACATATAAGTTATAGTTTACAACCAGGGTATACAACAGGTTGATACTGAAAAATCTCCCATCATAAGGTCAGATATAGTCAGTGATGGGCAATGTTATGTTATATACTGCAACAATAAATGAGAAGCCGCCTGTTCCTCTACAGCAGTTACCGACAGACTTGGCTGTCAAATCACCAGCTGCACATAAATAGTAAGAAATATAACATATAGGTCTAGTATAAGCTGCTTGCAGCCATAGGTGTATGACTGCAAGTTCTGTATCCCAGTCACGCAACGTACATACAATAGACGAGACACGGCTGAAAACTGGGCCCATGATGTCTCCCAGACCAAGGTGCAGCATCACACTAGGATTGCCCACTGAATGCCCCACTATGTGCCGAGTTATTAGTGCCCACTCACTGCCCACCATGTGCTGAGTTATTAGTGCCCCACTCACCACCCTGCCCTGTGCTGAGTTACTCCCCAAATATTTATTTTATATATGATGAAACATATATATTAAAGCTCCAGGTAATCCACTCAGGCATGCGCTATCCACTATCTTAGGTAATGTAAAATAAGAACTTGGTGGGTATACATTGATCATGCAACATATGAGGGAGACAATATACAGAAACAGGATGGATATATCAGGCAGGACAGCATGCCACATAAGGCTACTTTCACACTAGCGTCGTGCACTGCACAACGGGGGCAGCGGATGCGGTTTTACATCGCATCCGCTGCCCCATTGTGACGTGCGGGGAGGCGGGGGCGGAGTTCCGGCCGCGTATGCGCGGTCGGAAAAGACGCTATCGACGCACAAAAAAACGTTATTCAACTTTTTTTGTGCAGACGGTCCGACGCAACACGACGCAACCGTCGCACGACGGTTGCGACGTGTGGCAATGCGTCGCTAATTCAAATCTATGGAGAAAAAACGCATCCTGCAAGCAATTTTGCAGGATGAGTTTTTTCTACAGAACGACGCATAGCGACGTGCAGTGCACGACGCTAGTGTGAAAGAGGCCTAAGAGGACTAAAAGCTGCCATAACTACAGAAAGAAAGTGAAAGCAACTTGGTTGCACTGAATCTGTACACACAAAATGAACAGCATATAGCAAAGATGAGGTCTCATACAGGTCACAAGACTCCATAAATGGGAAGGGGAGAGAAAATAATCGGCTCAGCAAGGTCACTACACACAGCCTTGCCATGAAGTGCAACCACTCCTCCTCAACACACCCCATCCTCCCAACTCTTCCCCTCTCACCCTTATCTCCAGCACATGTGCCCACCGAACTAATGGCAGACAATGTATGTGTCCATGCTCTGTCCTCTCATAGATATGCCATCCCCCAACTGCTCTCCTCACCAGTGTCCAGTAAACCCAGCTCCACCATGTTAATGGCAGACCCTGTAGACCTGTAGCAGCCACACTAGTGAACATGGTGGCCACATGAATCTCTGAGGTAATACTAATCCCATGTATGATGCAGAAGCTGATACTACACTAATATATGATGTCTGAGATGATTGTGCTCCTAAAATCATCTGTAATGTGATGATGACCCCAGTACTACACTTCCTTACACTGCAGACATGAGGGAACATGGCAGATACATGAATTCTGAGGTAATATTGATCCCATACATGATGTAGGAGCTGAAACTACACAATGTAGTGAATGTGCTCCTATCATCTGTAATATGAAGTGATGATGAGTGGTTATATGATTATGAGTGGCTACATGAATTTCTGAGGTAATATTAATCCCATACAGGATGACCCGATTGAAAGACAGATTAACTTTCGCAATGTTTCGGCACAAACATGCCTTTCTCAAGCTGAATCTGCTGTAGAAGGGGTCCAAGGTAATGGGACCTAGTCTCCTTTCATGCCTGAATGGTGGTGACATTTGCCTCATTGGTCTACATTGGACAATAAATTTTAATTTGAGTGCCCAAGCTTTTTTGTTATTTATTGCTAATACCTTGGAGCACCACCTCATACGCACAGTGAGCACCCCCTATATTCTCTAAAGTCTACTCCATTTCATCTGGTGAAAGAAATGTAGAAAGACAAATTTACCTACTCTAAATAAACCTCCACCCCCTCACAGAGAGAGACTAGCCCCCACCATCCTCACAAAAAAGACAGTTACCTCAACCTGATAAGCCCTATCCTCCTCACAGTGGCACGCCAGGCCCAAACATATCCTTCAGTTTTAAAGCAACATCACTCTTGCTTAAAATTTACACCACTATACACACAAAACTGCAGGAGTTAAAGATTTCTTTACAAACCTGGAAACCTGGGCATCCCCTTTAATGCTCCTAACATAAATAAAAACATGAGAAGTAGTTAGTATCACAAATAACATTTACATCCAGGTACCTTATAGATGACGTCGTCTCTGGAGCCGTTCTTCTTTTCTTCATCTTGTCCACACCCCATGATGAGTTTTCTCATTCACAGCTCGTCTCTGCAGACGCCCATCTTCTACGCTCTTTTGCAGAGAATATCCACATGATAAAGATAGAAGTGTCATTATAATGCTCCTGAATACAAAATTATATTGTCTGCACAAAATATGACCCCCACATTATCCCTCTTATGGTACATGCTCTTTACATTGACCTCTTCTTTCCTTACCAGCCCCCTCTTCACAGTGTCCTCTCATACTGTGTCCCCCTATAGGGCCCAGTATTTATACTGTACTCTATCATCACATTCCCCCCTCCTTGGCATACTGTCCCCTCCTGGCTGTGCCCTTACACTGTACCTCCATGCTATGCCGCCACTACTCAGTTTCTATTCTGTGCCCACTCACTTTTCTCCCCCATACTGTCTCCTCACACTATTCCCCTCCCTCCTCATACTGTCTCCTTTCACATCCCCCTGTTCACCATACTGTCTCTTCATATATTTACCCCCAATTTCTATACTGCCTGCTCACCTGACTCCACATACTGTGTCTGCACACATCCCATCACCCTCACTCCCTGTACTCTGTCCACATACATTTTTCACATCGCTACTCCTACTGTGTCTGCATACATTCACCCGTTCGCTCCCCATACTGTCTGCACCCATCCCCCATACTGTTTCCTCATACATACCCCCATTCCCCAGTACTGTTTCCTCATGCATGCCCTCATTCACCCATACTGTTTACTCATATATGCCCCCATTCCCCTGTACTGTTTCCTCATATATGCCCCCTATATTGCCATTTGCTCTTCATTTTGTGTGCTCAAATCTTCCCCACACATTAAATCCCCCTATCCCCGCTACAAATCTCCCCACACACAATAAATAACCCCATCTCCACTCCAAATCTCCCCACACACATTAAATCCCCCATCCCCACTCCAAATCTCAACCCACACATTAAACACCCCCTTCCTCACTCCAATTCTCCCCGCACACAATAAATCCCCGCATCCCCACTCAAATTCTCCCCACACATAAATCCCCCCATCCCCACAACAAATCTCTCCACACACAATAAATAACCCCATCTCCACTCCAAATCTCCCCACATATTAAATCCCCCAATCCCCACTCCAAGTCTCACCCCACCCATTAAACACCCCCTTTCCCACTCCAATTCTCCCCACACACAATATATCCCCCATCCCCACACATAAATCACCCCATCCCTACTCAAATTTTCCCCACACATAATAAATCCCCCTATCCCCACTCAAATTTTCCCCACACATAATAAATCCCCTATCCCCACTCAAATTCTCCTAACACACAACAATCCACCCATCCCCACTCCAATTATTATTATTATTATTTATTGTTATAGCGCCATTTATTCCATGGCGCTTTACAAGTGAGGAGGGGTATACATAATAAAAACAAAAATAAAAACAAGTACAATAATCTTAAACAATACAAGTCATAACTGGTACAGGAGGAGAGAGGACCCTGCCCGCGAAGGCTCACAATCTACAAGGGATGGGTGAGAATACAGTAGGCGAGGATAGAGCTGGTCATGCAGCGGTTGGTTGATCGGTGGTTACTGCAGGTTGTAGGCTTGTCGGAAGAGGTGGGTCTTCAGATTCTTTTTGAAGGTTTCGATGGTGGGCGAGAGTCTGATGTGTTGTGGTAGAGGGTTCCAGAGTAGGGGTGATACGCGAGAGAAATCTTGTATACGATTGTGGGAAGAGGAGATAAGAGGGGAGTAGAGAAGGAGATCTTGTGAGGATCGGAGGTTGCGTGTAGGAAAGTACCGGGAGATGAGGTCACAGATGTAAGGAGGAGACAGGTTGTGGATGGCTTTGTACGTCATGGTTAGGGTTTTGTACTGGAGTCTCTGGGCAATGGGGAGCCAGTGAAGGGATTGACAGAGGGGAGAGGCCGGAGAATAGCGGGGGACAGGTGGATTAGTCGGGCAGCAGAGTTTAGAATAGATTGGAGGGGTGCGAGAGTGTTTGAGGGGAGGCCACAGAGCAGGAGGTTGCAGTAGTCAAGGCGAGAGATGATGAGGGCATGGACTAGGGTTTTTGCAGATTCTTGGTTGAGGAATGAACGGATTCGTGCAATATTTTTGAGTTGAAGTCGGCAGGAAGTGGAAAGGGCTTGGATATGTGGTTTGAAGGAGAGATCAGTGTCAAGGATAACCCCGAGGCAGCGAGCTTGTGGGACTGGGGAGAGTGGGCAGCCCTTTACTGTAATGGATAGGTTCGTTGGGGGGGGGTCACGTGAGATGGGGGAAAGATGATGAATTCTGTTTTGTCCATGTTAAGTTTCAGAAATCTAGCAGAGAAGAAGGATGAAATAGTGGACAGACATTGAGGGATTCTGGTTAGTAGGGAGGTGATATCTGGTCCAGAGATGTAGATCTGTGTGTCATCAGCATAGAGGTGATACTGAAAGCCATGAGATTCTATGAGCTGTCCCAGGCCAAAGGTGTAAATGGAGAAGAGCAGGGGCCCAAGGACTGAACCTTGAGGAACTCCGACAGATAGGGGGCGAGGTGAGGAGGTGGTGCGTGAGTGGGAGACGCTGAATGTCCGGTCTGTTAGGTATGATGAGATCCAGGATAGGGCCAAGTCTGTGATGCCAAGCGATGAGAGGGTCTGTAATAATAGGGAATGGTCCACTGTGTCAAAGGCAGCCGACAGGTCGAGGAGGAGGAGAACAGAGTAGTGTCGCTTGCTCTTGGCGGTTAAGAGGTCATTGGTGACCTTAGTTAGGGCAGTTTCAGTGGAATGGTGTGACCGGAAGCCAGATTGTAAGCGGTCAAAGAGGGAGCAAGAAGAGAGATGGGAGGACAGTTCAAGGTAGACGTGTTGTTCCAGTAGTTTTGAGGCATAGGGGAGAAGTGATATAGGGCGATAGCTAGATACAGAGGATGGGTCAAGAGAGGGCTTTTTGAGGATAGGTGTGATGGAGGCATGTTTAAAGCTTGAGGGGAAAACACCAGTTGTTAGTGATAGGTTGAAGAGATGGGTTAGGGTTGGGATGAAGATTGTGGTGAGGTTTGGGATGAGGTGGGATGGGAGCGGGTCAAGTGCACAGGTGGTGAGATGTGATTTTGAGAGTAGAGTGGCGAGTTGATCTTCTGTAATGGTGGAGAAGTTGGTTTTGGAGGTGGAGGGTAGGGAAGTTGGGAGGAAGGGCTCTGGGGCTTGTTGACCAAAACGGTCTCTGATGTTATCAATCTTCTGCTTGAAGAATGAGGCAAAGTCTTCAGCAGAGATAAGTGGGGAGGGAGGAGGTGCTGGGGGACGGAGGAGAGAATTGAAGGTGTTGAATAACTGTTTAGGGTTGTGAGACAGGGAGGATATGAGAGATGAGAAGTAGGTTTGTTTAGCTGTGGCGAGTGTGGCCTTGAAAGTAGTGAGGGACTGTCCCCACACATAATAAATCTGCCTATCCCCACTCAAATTATCCCCATAAAAAATAAACCCCCATCCCCACTCAAATTCTCCCAACACACAATAAATCCCCCCATCCCCACTCAAGTTCTCCCCACACATAATAAATCCCCCTTATCCCCACTCAAATTATCCCCATAAAAAATAAATCCCCCATTCCCACTCAAATTCTCCCAACACACATTAAATCCCCCCATCCCCCACTCCAATTCTCCCCACACATAATCCCCCATCCCCACTCAAATTCTTCCCACACATAATAAATCCCCCATCTCCACCCAATTGCCCCCCCCCCCGTGCACTTAATCTTCGGTGTCTTCAGCTCTACTGGAGCGCTTACCACCAGTGTCAGCCTCAGCAGTGCGAGTGAGTGATGTCAGCAGCGTGGTCACATGATCTGATCACGCTGCTCGCGTCACTCTGACTCGGTAGAGAGCCTCAATTGTACTCGATTCTGTAAGATGTGAGTACAATTGATCCCAGGACAGGGGTGGACACTGACAGCTTGGGGCCCCTGTGCAAGAAATGTGTCTGGGCCCCCCTCCTTTTATGGGGAAAAAACTATATATATACTGTATATATATATATATATATATATATATATATATATATATATATATATATATATATATATATATATATATATATATATCTACACACACATACATGTGTATATATTTATTGTGTATATTGCCTTCCCTTATTATACAGTGCCCTGTTTTTTATTACATATCGTCCTCTCTTGGTAGATATATAATGCAATGACAGCTGATGGAGCATGGGAAAGCTTTTCTATTGGAGTAGCTGATGGACTGGTCGTCTGTTCAACGTCTCCTCCATCAGCAGTCATTTTATGTCTTAAAAGAGAGCAGACTATGTAATAACAGAGGGCGCTGTGAATTACAAAATTAACAAGAATACACTATGTAAGAGACAATACTGTACATAACAGCAGAGGAAGCTTTATAATAAGGGATGGAACCATATATAACTAGAGAGAATGTTCCATGAAAAGGGACAATGTTATACATAATAAAAGACGAAACTATGATACTAAGGATGGTGTTATACAGAATTAGTGAGTACACTATGTACTTAGAGACTGTGCTATATATAATAAGTGAGTACACTATACACTAAGGGACTGTTTATACATAAGTACGTACACTCTATACTAATGGACTGTGTTAGACATAATAAATGATAATAATGTCTTCCTTCACCTCCCCCTGTTCCTACGTCCGTTATAAGTCCCCATTCCTCCCATCCCAATCCCCAACACCCCTCATTGTCCTTCTCCCCCTGCATCCAATGATTGTTCTCTACCCCACCCCATCATTGCCCTCTTCACCACCTCCATCATTGCCATCTCCACCACCACTATCATTGCTTTCTCCCCCACCACCCCATATCATTGCCCATTCCACCACCTCCATCATTTCCTCCTCCCCACCATTGTTTTTTCCACCACTCCCATCATTGCCCTTTCAACCACCTCCACCATTTCCTCCTCCCCCACCACCCCAATTATTGCCCTTTCCACCACCATCATTGTCCTTTCCACCACCACCATCATTGCATTCTCCCCCACCTCTCCATCATTGTTCTTTCCACCACCCCATCATTTCCCTCCCCATCACCCCCATTATTGCCCATTCCACAACCTCCAGCAGTCTTCTCCTCCACCACCCCATCCTTGCCTCCTTCCCCACCATTCCTATCACTGTCTTTTCCACTACCACCATCATTGCATTCTCCCACACCTCCATCATTTCCTCCTCCCCCACCATCCCCATCATTGCCCTTTCCACCACCACCATCATTGTCCTTTCCACCACCACCATCCTTGCCCATTCCAACACCTCCATCATTTTCTCCCCCTCTCCACCACCATCCTTGCCCATTCCACCACCTCCATCATTTCCTCCCCCCTATTATTGACCTTTCCACCACCTTCATCATTTCCTCCTCCCCCACCACCTTCAGGAGGGGGAAGAGTGTGGGCGGATACTGTATGTGTGCGGAGATGTGCGTGTCTGCGTGTGTATGTGGGGCTGTATGTGTGTGTGGGCAGAGCTGTGTGTGTGTAGACAGGCATCTTCTGATGTCTATATATATATATATATATATGTCTATATTTTCTATATGTCAGGTCATACTGTATTATGTTAACCCACTGGTGGTATTGGGCCCTCAGACACATGTACACCAATGCCTGCCCATCCCACATATTTTAAGGGATCAAACCTTGGCTCAACGTTCTTGTATCTACAATTGTATGGCTCATTATGTCCTATTATCCTCTGCAGGACCGCATATTTCTATATCTCTGGCTGATACCTTTAGCAGCACCATAGATATATTATAAGGAAGAACTTCACACAAGGGTATGCTACACTGTTTTTTACAGTCTCGCTATAAACATTACTGTACCATGTATTGTGCATCTGTAAAACCCCTCGCTCCATTTTTCGTCCTTATAACATGTGGACCGTACCGATGTGCACTGGCGGTTCCTGTAATATAATTCCATTTCGGCTATGATCTTGACATGTTTTCTAGATTGTACATATGTAAATTATTCTTGCTTGTATATTTGTATATAGTTATTTCTTATTGTTGTTTTTCTCTTATCTGTTCCAGCGATATTGTGATCAAGACCACGGGTTGGCCGAAACATTGCCTATCGCTCTAACACAACATTTTGTTTCAATAAACTTTTTCACTTGAATCAAGCCTCCTTCATAGTACGAGTGCAGTGATTATGAACTTCTATGATCTCCCCGAGCTGTCACATCAGGAGATATGACAGCTCTAAAGGCATCCAGTGATACACTGACAGAAGACAATGGCTCCTGCAGTGTTATCACCGAGGGTTGAATGGGCTCTCACTTTACGGCACTGCTGCATGAGAATTTTCCCACGCAGTGGTGCTGCAAGTGACAGTATGAACTCTGCACTCACATTGGTGGAGGGATACAGTGCGGAAGGATACCTTCTGTCATTGTATCACCTGAGCCCCTGGAGAGCGGTCGCATCTGCCAAAGTGACAGCTCTCCATGGGAGATCATCGTTGGACATTCGTTATTAAATGGATTACATCGGATCAGGGAGTATACCGTTGGTTTATTATTTTAATTTTTTTTTACAGGTGATCGAGGGCTTCGGGGATTAGGTGTATAGTGAGTATATACTGTGTGTTGTATGTACTGTATGTCTATATGTATGTACTGTGTATGTGTGTTTTTTGTTGTTTTTTTACCTCCTTCATAGTACGAGTGCAGTGATTATGAACTTCTATGATTGATGGGACCATTGGTTCCGTTCACTTGCACCGTCACATCCGTAACAGTCGAGTGCTAGCCTTCTATACTCTCTATATCGTTTGTTGGGTTTTTGAGCACCGACCGAATCCATGTCAGCCGAGACCTATGTCTACGATGATGCTACAGGTTCTACCATTCTGTCCAAAATAAAGACGAAAACAGATTTTCTTCATCTACCCAGCAAGGACGTGAAGTCGAGAGATTGGGAAAAGGAGAAAAAAAAAGACTCATCGGCTACGACTTACACTGTGCAACCTTAGGGGAGTATCATCGACAAGGAAAAATACCCCGAGGTCTACGTTGCAATCTTCGTCCAACCTTATTCTCGGACAATGAAAAATATTGTGCAACATTTCAAAAAATTTTGAACAAGTGCTCATTCGATATTATACTACTATCGAGTATCTTCAGGAAGCGATCAAAAATATGGAGGAGAAAATTGAGAGCATTGAGACTCCGTTAACTTCTACCTTGAGTAATACCGAATTCTATACACTGAAGAGTAAAGTGGACGCTATATTAACAACACATCAGAAAACCATTGAAGAAAGGAAACGTAACCAAATTCCTAAGAGATACGGAAGATTACTTAACTAATAACGTCTACAAATGGGAGGACCCCTTCCTTAGACGCCAAAGACCCAGATATCGCCGTGCACCAGGAGAGAACTGCTACTCAGGGGGCTCCTCACCTGCCGGGGGCTCCTCTGCAGGATCCGGCAGCGAGACTGGTGGGGGCACAAACATCAGGTCCTCGTTTTTTTTAGGACAAAGCGCACGCCAACCAGGTGGTCAAGGAAGAAAGAACGGGGGTCGCCACATGACGTTCAGATCACAGGTAGGAGTCCAAACTCGGTAGTTAACATCTCTAACTATACTCTTTCTCCCCTAGAACTGAAGGTCTTGAATATGTGTCTATCATTTTGCCCCACTCCCAAATGGGATTCCTTTCAACTTGAAAGGGATTTACAGTGCTTCTATAGAAACATTAGACTCAAAGTACACTTTGAGGAATCTACCAATCCCATTAGACCAGCTGTAACACCGACCCAAACCGAGGGACCCAGAATCACAATTGACCAACTTGGTCTAAGGAATCAGAGCACTTTTATCCCACCTAAGTCCAACCATGCCGTGGAGACCTTTATCAATCGACTTGATAGAGACATCAAGAAAACCCTCCATGACCAACGATTGGGCTTCCTCCCTGTTCGCCACAATCTTGATCCCCTTGAGAAACATGCTCTGGACTCACTCCGTGAGAATAAAAACATTATTATTAAGCCAGCGGACAAGGGGGAGCCATCGTGGTCATGGACAAAAGCTACTATGTGACAGAAGTGAGAAGGCAGCTCTCTGACAAGACTACATACAAAAAGATCCAGACCGACCCAACCCACTCCATACGACAAAAAATCAACACGTGGTAAACAAACACCTACAACTTAAGACCATTGATAACAAAACAAAAACGTACCTTACCAATTACCATCCAGTGACCCCTGTAATTTATATTCTTCCCAAGATCCATAAGAATCTCCAAAATCCACCCGGTTGCCCCATAGTGGCATCGACTGACTCCATACTAAATCCATTGTCTATTTTTCTGGAGAAAATCCTTACACCCTATACCAGATTAACCAAATCGTTCATACTGTACACCGGGGATTTCCTTGGGAAAATTTGTAACATAAACCACATCCCATACGACAGTCTTATATGTACATTAGATGTGAACAGTCTATATACGTCCATCACTCACGATAAGGGTATTGAAGCAGTGTCCCTAACACTCAGTGAGGCCAATGTTGACAAGGGTTCCCAGGAAAACTGTATAGATCTACTGAACCTAGTACTTAGAGAATTTCTTCCTGTTTGATGATGATTTCTTCATGCAGACATGCGGGACTGCTATGGGGTCCAACGTGGCCCCGGCCTACGCCAATTTGTATATGGACCGCTTCGAACAAGAATACGTGTACTCCAACCCCACCTTTCAACAGCATGCACTTACCTGGTATAGGTACATAGATGACATTTTTTGTATATGGCAGGGGGACCAAACAAGTCTCCTGGAATTCCATGATATCATCAACACTGTCAGATCAGAGCTGTCCTTCACATTAGTGCATCACAAGGATGAGGTAACATTCCTAGACACTAAAGTACTTAAAGATGCCAATGGTGATCTCAGCACAGATATTTATACAAAACCGACCGATTGCAATAGCCTCTTGCTATACAACAGTTGTCATCCCAAATTTATCAAAAACAGCCTTCCCAGATCACAGTTCAAAAGGGTAACTGTTGTGAACTCTATTTTTGGGCTCCCTCTAGTGGTCACAAGCGGTACTGTGTAGTGTTGTCTTTCTGCAGGTTGCAGCATCAGCTGGTTCGTTATCCTTGGTTGGTTTCCTATTTAGCTCACCTGGATACTCAGTTCCTTGCCTGCTATCAATGTATTCAGTGCTCTTCAGATTCCTTGTGTCTACCTTGCTCCCAGTCTCTCCAAGACAAGCTAAGTTGTTGTTTGATAATTTTTTGATTATCAGCGTTCATTATGTTTTTAGTCCAGCTCGCTAAAATGTGATTTCCTCACTTGCTGGTTGCTCTAGGAGACTGAGTTTCTCCCCCCACACCGTTAGTTGGTGTGGGGGTTCTTGAAATCTCAGAGTGGATATTTTGTAAGGGTTTTTTACTGACCGCATAGATTCCCTTTTCTATTTTCTGCTATCTAGTATTAGTGGGCCTCATTTGCTGAATCTGCTTTCACCCCTGTGTATGTGCCTTCCTCTTACCTCACCGTTATTATTTGTTGGGGGCTTCTATATCTTTGGGGATTATTTCTCTGGAGGCAAGAGAGGTCTTTCTTTCTCTCTAGGGGTAGTTAGTTCCTCAGGCTGGCTCGAGACGTCTAGGATTTTTAGGCACGTTCACCGGCTACTTCTAGTGTGTTTGGATAGGTTCAGATTTGCGGTCAGTCCAGTTTGCCACCTCCCTAGAGCTTGTCCTATGTTTGTTACTTAGCTGGAGTAATTTGTGATCCTCAACCACTAAGGATCATAACAGGTAACCAGAATCGTTTCCAACCCCATCCACCAGGGAGACCAGGATACAGGAAATGTCCGATAAATTCAAAGCCCGTCATTATCCGAAAAATCTTCTCAACATTGAATCCTCCAGAGCCCTTAATGATCCAAACAACATGGCGGTCAATGTACAAAAGAACCCGAGGCTCCCATTTGTGCATAACCACAACCCTACTATGCGTAGAATACACAATCTGATTCGGGGACATTGGCCTCTTCTTAATAAGGCCTATCCTAATATCCCTACTTTCAAGGATCCGCCATTAATGTGCACCAGACGACCTAAGAACATACGGGACAAAGTAGTTCGAGCTGACTTAGGATCACACAAACCACCAATAACAAGGACATTGACTGGTCTGAACAGAACAGGCACTTTTCCCTGCCTAAATTGTAGGAGTTGCTCAAATATCATTAAGGGTAATGAAATAGTCCACCCCCAGACCGGTAAGTCATATCCTATCAGCAGGGCCGGACTGGGACTAAAATTCAGCCCTGGCATTTGAAGTCACACAGGCCCACTTGTCGCATGGTGACTGTATAATATCTTTGTACACTTGTAGGCTACAAGAAGTGAGGGGAGTGTAACACGACTATATAACATATAATTACAGCTGTATCCAGCATTACAGCTCAGTCCCCATAGAATGTAATACAGCACAGCCCCCATAGACTATAATACAGCACAGCCCCCATAGACTATAATACAGCACAGCCCCCATAGAATGTAATGCAGCACAGCCCCCATAGAATGTAATACAGCACAGCCCCCATAGAATGTAATACAGCACAGTCCCCATAGAATGTAATGCAGCACAGCCCCCATAGAATGTAATGCAGCCAGCCCCATAGAATGTAATGCAGCACAGCCCCCATAGATTGTAATGCAGCCAGCCCCATAGAATTAAATGCAGCACAGCCCCATAGAATGTAATACAGCACAGCCCCATAGAATATAATGCAGCACAGCCCCATAGAATATAATGCAGCACAGCCCCATAGAATATAATGCAGCACAGCCACCATACCATGTAATGCAGCCAGCCCCATAGAATATAATGCAGAACAGGCCCATAGAATGGAATGCAGCCATCCCCATAGAATATAATGCAGCACAGGCCCATGGAATGGAATGCAGCCAGCCCCATAGAATATAATGCAGCACAGGCCCATGGAATGGAATGCAGCCAGCCCCCATAGAATGTAATGCAGGCAGCCACCATACAATATAATGCAGCACAGCCCCCATAGAATGTAATGCAGGCAGCCCCCATAGAATGTAATGCAGGCAGCCCCCATAGAATGTAATGCAGCACAGCCCCACAGAATGTAATGCAGCACAGCCCCATAGAATGTAATGCAGCACAGCCCCATAGAATATAATGCAGCACAGGCCCATAGAATGGAATGCAGCCAGCCCCATAGAATATAATGCAGCACAGGCCCATGGAATGGAATGCAGCCAGCCCCATAGAATATAATGCAGCACAGGCCCATGTAATGGAATGCAGCCAGCCCCATAGAATATAATGCAGCACAGGCCCATGGAATGGAATGCAGCCAGCCCCCATAGAATGTAATGCAGGCAGGCAGCCCCCATAGAATGTAATGCAGGCAGGCAGCCCCCCATAGAATGTAATGCAGGCAGGCAGCCCCCATAGAATGTAATGCAAGCAGGCAGCCCCCATAGAATGTAATGCAGGCAGGCAGCCCCCATAGAAAGTAATGCAGGCAGGCAGCCCCCATAGAAAGTAATGCAGGCAGGCAGCCCCCATAGAAAGTAATGCAGGCAGGCAGCCCCCATAGAAAGCAATGCAGGCAGGCAGTCCCCATAGAAAGTAATGCAGGCAGGCAGCCCCCATAGAAAGTAATGCAGGCAGGCAGCCCCCATAGAAAGTAATGCAGGCAGGCAGCCCCCATAGAAAGTAATGCAGGCAGGCAGCCCCCCCCCCCCAATAGCTCCACAATTCAGTCATCACTCATTGATAAAAAAAAAACAAACACACTACTCACCTCTCTCCTCGTGTCCCGCGCTGCTCCGGGCTCCGGTCTCAGCAGTCGCAGTCTGCCCGCCCGGTCACACAGCAGGTGCGCGATGATATGACGTCATCGCGCACCCGCAGTGTCAGCGGCAGGCAGAGCGGGGAATGATGGGAGAGGGGGCGTCAGCGGACGCTCTCTCCTCCATCATTGCATTCAACTGTACCGGCGTCTATGACGCCGGTATAGTTGAATGCGGGGCCGGGAGTGCGCCGACAGCGGGGAGAGTGTGCCGACAGCGGCACATTCGAGCGGCCCACTACTGCCACCGGCCCTTCTGGCATTTGCCAGAACAGCCCTATGGCCAGTCCGGCCCTGCCTATCAGGGAGTATTACACCTGTGAGACAAATTTTGTGGTCTACATTATTAAATGCCCATGCGGGTTATTGTACGTGGGTGAGACCACCCAGGCGATAAGGGATCGAATATCAAGCCATAAATCTACAATCAGGTGCGAGAAACTATGGCTACCTTTGCCATTACATTTTAAAGAAGCAAGACACAACGTTGCCCAACTCAGGTTTCAGGTTGTAGAAAGAGTCCCGTGCCCAAGAAGGGGATGTAATCATATCCAACTATTAAAACAGAGGGAGACCTTCTGGATCTACACCCTAGACACTCTCCATCCAAGGGGATTGAACCGTGAGATAGATTGGCTAATATGATCAACCTTATTTTTTCTAGATGAATTGACCTACTGCACTAGTAGCCTCAACCATATGCACATTCGAGACGGTAAGACCCATACCCCCTGAACCAGTGCCCCTTTTATTTTTTTCATTTAATATTTTTTTTCATTATTTTTTTATTTTATATATTTTTTTATTTTTATTATATTTTTGATGATTTTTCCAATTTTTTTCAGTTTTGTTCCATTTATTTTTTCCACTCATTTATCTTTCCCATTCATTTCATTTATCATTTTTTCCATCTGATTCCCGTTTCCATTCATTCCATTTCATTTATTCCCTCCATCCTGTTTTCTATTTTCTTTATTTCCTTATTAGTTTGGACTCCTACCATGAATTTGTATTTATATGTATGCATGAATGTATATCTATTGTGTTTTATTATGTCTCAGCAAGCCCACTCCTAAATAACACCGTAGGACTATACAGCAAATCAACTTATCTACACTCAACTATGCTGCACTTGGTGTCTGCTCTCCAGAGCGGCTGCTCTGCTTTGCCACTGTCTGTAAGCACTGCGCATGCGCAGACACGTCCTAGACACAACATGGCTGTGTCTTACCTATATCCATTCGGCGCAGACGCGGGCGCATCCACTCTCAACACATACTGCGCATGTGCGGGCACCATCATACTGATCACCGCCCTTTTCCTACACATACTGCGCAGGCGCTGGTGTCTTACACCACATCCGGTGTTGCGACCGGCCGGGACTTTATATAGCGCTATGGCACTCACTGCCAGCCTCCCCTCTGCATAGACACGGTCTGTGTCTGCTTTCCCCACTTGGCCACCAATGCTGGCCCCTGCCACTATGATCGCCACCAGCAGATGACAGGATGTGAGATACCACCATTCACCAGATAAGTTACCAATGTAGATAACTCTGGCTGCATTCTATCTTCATGCTGTCCTTCTCTCTTACAGCTGAGTTCATTTTCACTTTATCTCTGGTCGATAAACAATACAAGAATATCATAGTTTGGCCTTGGCTGTTTCTACACACTGGCAGGTAGTACATTTGTCATTCAGCTACTCACCATGTACCTATCAGACAACGTACCTGCTTTGCTTACATCTATTTTTTACAGCTATACTTATATACACTGTCCAACCCCACATTACGGAGGCAATACGTTCGGCTGTAGCAACATAAATAAGTTGGCAAGTATACAATAGCGTTTTGACTCCATCCATTGGTGATATATTATGACCTCTTGAGGAGACACAATAGGGGTTTATCCTGTCTGTTCACATCTCTTACTATTTGGGGCATATATAATCATTTTTGTCTATAGAACTATTTTTCTATATGTCAGGTCATACTGTATTATGTTAACCCACTGGTGGTATTGGGCCCTCAGACACATGTACACCAATGCCTGCCCGTCCCACATATTTTAAGGGATCAAACCTTGGCTCAACGTTCTTGTATCTACAATTGTATGGCTCATTATGTCCTATTATCCTCTGCAGGACCGCATATTTCTATATCTCTGGCTGATACCTTTAGCAGCACCATAGATATATTATAAGGAAGAACTTCACACAAGGGTATGCTACACTGTTTTTTACCGTCTCACTATAAACATTACTGTACCATGTATTGTGCATCTCTAAAACCCCTTGCTCCATTTTTCGTCCTTATAACATGTGGACCGTACCGATGTGCACTGGCAGTTCCTGTAATATAATTCCATTTCGGCTATGATCTTGACATGTTTTCTAGATTGTACATATGTAAATTATTCTTGCTTGTATGTTTGTATATAGTTATTTATTATTGTTGTTTTTCTCTTATCTGTTCCAGCGATATTGTTTTTAATTTGTTTTTATTAAAGTTTTAAAATAGGGGGAAGGGAGGATATGGGAAAGGGAGGGAAGGAAAGGGTGGGGTATGAAACACGGAAAAGTATTTAAAATGTAGTGAACTCACGGTGCACAATTCACATTGCAATCATTGTTTGTAATATTGATAATGTAATAGTAAGTGTTCCGAACCCTGGAACACGAGAAAAAAATACAAAAAACGCAAGGAAAAACAATTTTTCGCAAAGAGAAATGTACGGCGCTGTTGAATCAAAGAACCAGCCAGGATATCCATTGGGTCAGACACTGCAGAACCAGTTCCAGCGATATTGTGATCAAGGCCACGGGTTGGCCGAAATGTTGCCTATCGCTCTACCACAACATTTTGTTTCAATAAACTTTTTCACTTGAATCAAGCCTCCTTCATAGTACGAGTGCAGTGATTATGAACTTCTATGATTGATGGGACCATTGGTTCCGTTCACTTGCACCGTCACATCCGCAACAGTCGAGTGCTAGCCTTCTATACTCTCTAGCTCGGGGAGATCATCGTGGGACACTCGTTATTAAATGGACTGCGTCGGACCAGGGAGTATTTGTGTTGGTTTTTTTCCCCAGGAGATTGAGGCCGTCGCATGGATTGGCAGAACAATAAAGATGATAAAACGGTGTGGTGTTTTATTTCATTAAAATACTTTATTCTGCCTGTGTGTAAATTTAACCCATTAACAACTATAGGATTAGTAATGGATAGGTGTCTTTTTGACGCCTCTCCATTACTAAGCTGGCTTGATGTCACCTTACAATTCAAAGATGACATTAACCCACTATTACCTCATATGCCACCGCTACAGGGCAGTGGGAACAGAGAGGCTAATTGCTGGAATTGGCTCGTCTTACAGATGCGCCATTTCTTGTGCGGCTGCGAGCTTGTGTTTGTAGCCAGGCGGGGGCCAATATCCATGGTCCCTTCCTAGGCTATGAATATCAGCCCGCAGCTGTCTGCATAGCCTTTTCTGACTATTAACCCCTTCCCGACCTTTGACGCCACGTAGGCGTCATGAAAGTCGGTGCCAATCCGACCTGTGATGCCTATGTGGCGTCATGGAATGATCGCGTCCCTGCAGATCGGGTGAAAGGGTTAACTCCAATTTCACCCGATCTGCAGGGACAGGGGGAGTGGTACTTCAGCCCAGGGGGGGGGGGGGGGGGGCTTCACCCCCCCGTGGCTACGATCGCTCTGATTGGCTGTTGAAAGTGAAACTGCCAATCAGAGCGATTTGTAATATTTCACCTAAAAACTGGTGAAATATTACAATCCAGCCATGGCCGATGCTGCAATATCATCGGCCATGGCTGGAAACACTGATGTGACCCCCCCACCCCACCGATCATCACCCCAAGCCACCGATCTGTGCTCCGCTCCCCTCCGTCTTGTGCTCCGCTCCCCCGTCCTCCTGTCCGCTCCCCCCGTGTTCCTATGCCACCCCCCCGTGCTCCTATGCCCCCCCGTGCCCCGATCTCCACCCCCTTATACTTACCGAGGCTCCCGGTGTCCGTGCATCTTCTCCATGGGCGCCGCCATCTTCCAAAATGGCGGGTGCATGCGCAGTGCGCCCGCCGAATCTGCCGGCCGGCAGATTCGTTACAAGTACATTTTGGTCGCTGTGATAGGTTCTATCACAGCGATCAAAATAAAAAAATAATAAATAAACCCCCCCCTTTATCACCCCCATAGGTAGGGACAATAATAAAATAAAGAAAATATTTTTTTTTCTTTTTCCACTAGGGTTAGGGTTAGAACTAGGGTTAGGGGTAGGGATAGGGCATGTGCACACAGTGCGGATTAGGACGCGGATCCGCAGCGGATTGGCCGAGGATCCGCAGCGGATTGGTCGCGGATCCGCAGCGGATTGGCCGCTGCGAATTCGTAGCAGTTTTCCATCAGGTTTACAGTACCATGTACACCTATGGAAAACCAAATCCGCTGTGCCCATGGTGCAGAAAATTCCGTGCAGAAACGCTGCGTTGTATTTTCCGCAGCATGTCAATTCTTTGTGCGGATTCCGCAGCGTTTTACACCTGTTCCTCAATAGGAATCCGCAGGTGAAATCCGCACAAAAAAACACTGGAAATCCGCTGTAAATCCACAGGTAAAACGCAGTGCCTTTTACCTGCAGATTTTTCAAAAATCGTGCGGAAAAATCTCACACGAATCCGCAACGTGGGCACATAGCCTTAGGGTTAGGGTTGGAATTAGAGTTAGGGTTGGAATTAGGGCTAGGGTTGGAAATAGGGTTAAGATTAGGCTTGTGGTTAGGGTTACGGATAGGGTTAGGGGTGTGTTGGGGCTACAGTTGTGGTTAGGGTTGGGATTAGGGTTAGGGTTGGGGTTGGGATTAGGGTTAGGATTAGGGTTGGAATTAGGGTTACGGGAGTGTTGGGGTTAGGGTTGTGGTTAGGGGTGTGTTGGGGTTAGGGTTGTGATTAGGGTTATGGCTACAGTTGGGATTAGGATTAGGGGTGTGTTGGGGTTAGTGTTGAAGTTAGAATTGAGGGGTTTCCACTGTTTAGGCACATCAGGGGTCTCCAAACGCAACATGGCGCCACCATTGATTCCAGCCAATCTTGCGTTCAAAAAGTCAAATGGTGCTCCCTCCCAAGCCCCGACGTGCGCCCAAACAGTGGGTTTACCCCCACATATGGGGTACCAGCGTACTCAGGACAAACTGGGCAACAACTGTTGGGGTCCAATTTCTCCTGTTACCCTTGCAAAAATAAAAAATTACTTGCTAAAACATAATTTTTGAGGAAAGAACAATTATTTTTTATTTTCACGGCTCTGCATTATAAACTTCTGTGAAGCACTTGGGGGTTGAAAGTGCTCACCACACATCTAGATAAGTTCCTTGGGGGGTCTAGTTTCCAAAATGGGGTCACTTGTGGGGTGTTTCTACTGTTTAGGCACATCAGGGGCTCTGCAAATGCAATGTGACGCCCGCAGACCATTCCATCAAAGTCTGCATTTCAAATGTCACTACTTCCCTTCCGAGCCCTGACGTGTGCCCAAACAGTGGTTTACCCCCACATATGGGGTATCAGCGTACTCACAACAAACTGGGCAACAAATATTGGGGCCCAATTTCTCCTGTTACCCTTGTGAAAATAAAAAATTGCTTGCTAAAACATCTTTTTTGAGGAAAGAAAAATGATTTTTTATTTTCACGGCTCTGCGTTGTAAACTTCTGTGAAGCACTTGGGGGTTGAACGTGCTCACCACACATCTAGATAAGTTCCTTGGGGGGTCTAGTTTCCAAAATGGGGTCACTTGTGGGGTGTTTCTACTGTTTAGGCATATCAGGGGCTCTGCAAACGTAACATGATGCCCGCAGACCATTCCATCAAAGTCTGCATTCCAAAACGTCACTACTTCCCTTCCGAGCCCCGGCATGTGCCCAAACAGTGGTTTACCCCCACATATGGGGTATCAGCGTACTCAGGAGAAACTGGACAACAACTTTTGGGGTCCAATTTCTCCTGTTACCCTTGGGAAAATAAAAAATTGTGGGCTAAATAATAATTTTTGAGAAAAGAAAAATTATTTTTTATTTTCATGGCTCTGCGTTATAAACTTCTGTGAAGCACTTGGGGGTTCAAAGTGCTCACCACACATCTAGATTAGTTCCTTGGGAGGTCTAGTTTCCAAAATGGGGTCACTTGTGCGGGAGCTCCTATGTTTAGGCACACAGGGGCTCTCCAAACGCGACATGGTGTCCGCTAATGATTGGAGCTAATTTTCCATTCAAAAAGCCAAATGGCGTGCCTTCCCTTCCGAGCCCTGCCGTGCGCCCAAACAGTGGTTTACCCCCACATATGGGGTATCATCGTACTCAGGACAAACTGGACAACAACATTTGGGGTCCAATTTCTCCTATTACCCTTGGGAAAATAAAAAATTCTGGGCTAAAAATCATTTTTGAGGAAAGAAAAATTATTTATTTTCACGGCTCTGCGTTATAAACTTCTGTGAAGCACTTGGGGGTTATAAGTGCTCATCACACATCTAGATTAGTTCCTTGGGAGGTCTAGTTTCCAAAATGGGGTCACTTGTGCGGGAGCTCCTATGTTTAGGCACACAGGGGCTCTCCAAACGCGGCATGGTGTCCGCTAACGATTGGAGCTAATTTTCCATTCAAAAAGTCAAATGGCACGCCTCCCCTTCCGAGCCTTGCCGTGCACCCAAACAGTGGTTTACTCCCACATATGAGGTATTGGCGTACTCAGGAGAAATTGCACAACAAATTTTAGGATCATTTTATCCTGTTGCCCATGTAAAAATGAAAAAAATTGAGGCTAAAAGAAATTTTGTGTGAAAAAAAAGTACTTTTTCATTTTTACGGATCAATTTGTGAAGCACCTGAGGGTTTAAAGTGCTCACTATGCTTCTAGATAAGTTCCTTGGGGGGTCTAGTTTCCAAAATGGGGTCACTTGTGGGGGAGCTCCAATGTTTAGGCACACAGGGGCTCTCCAAACGTGACATGGTGTCCGCTAGCGATGGAGATAATTTTTCATTCAAAAAGTCAAATGGCGCTCCTTCCCTTCCGAGCCCTGTCGTGCGCCCAAACAGTGGTTTACCCCCACATATGAAGTATCAGCGTACTCAGGACAAATTGGACAACAACGTTCGTGGTCCAGTTTCTCCTTTTACCCTTGGGAAAATAAAAAAAATTGTTGCTAAAAGATCATTTTTGTGACTAAAAAGTTAAATGTTCATTTTTTACTTCCATGTTGCTTCTGCTGCTGTGAAACACCTGAAGGGTTAATAAACTTCTTGAATGTGGTTTTGAGCACCTTGAGGGGTGCAGTTTTTAGAATGGTGTCACTTTTGGGTATTTTCAGCCATATAGAACCCTCAAACTGACTTCAAATGTGAGGGGGTCCCTAAAAAAAATGGTTTTGTAAATTTTGTTGTAAAAATGAGAAATCACTGGTCAAATTTTAACCCTTATAACTTCCTAGCAAAAAAAAAATTTGTTTCCAAAATTGTGCTGATGTAAAGTAGACATGTGGGAAATGTTATTTATTAACTATTTTGTGTCACATAACTCTCTGGTTTAACAGAATAAAAATTCAAAATGTGAAAATTGCAAAATTTTCGCCAAATTTCCGTTTTTTTCACAAATAAACTCAGAAATGATCGACCTAAATTTACCACTAACATGAAGCCCAATATGTCACGAAAAAACAATCTCAGAATTGCTAGGATCCGTTGAAGCGTTCCTGAGTTATTACCTCATAAAGGGACACTGGTCAGAATTGCAAAAAACGGCAAGGTCATTAAGGCCAAAATAGGCTGGGTCATGAAGGGGTTTAATTATAGGGGGACCCCATGTTTTTTTTTTTTTTGGGGGGGGGTCTCCATATTTTAATAGCCAGTAAAGGCTAAATATACAGCTGCGGGCTGATATTTATAGCCTGGGAAGATCCATGTGTATTAACCCCTTCCCAGGCTATAAACATCGGCCCCTAGTCTCTGGCTTTAATTCTCTGGCGCAGAAAATTGCACGGTAGCCCACGCCATTTTTTTAATAAATTAAAACAGATATTGCGTTTAAGGCCGGGATCATACTTGTGAGAAACTCGCACGAGTCTCTCGCATCAATTCCCGGCACTGCCGCCGGCACTCAGGACCGGAACGTGCGGCTGCATGTATTTCTATGCAGCTGAACGCTCCGGTCCCGAGTGCCTGCGGCAGTGTCGGTTATTGAGGTGCAATACTCGTGCGAGTTTCTCGCAAGTGTGACCCCGGCCTAACGCAGATTTTGTGTGTGTATGTGATAACTCTTTATGTACCATTTTATTATGTTTATTACTAAACATCTGGCTTGGTATTACCTATCTATAGATATATCTATCTATCTATAGATAGATATATCTATAGATAGATGAATAGATATATCTATAGATAGATCAATATAGAAAAAGAAAACAAAAAGCAGCACCAAAAGAAAACAAAGGGTGCAAAAAATCATTCCAGGTATATACCAAACCTCATGCTATAATCCAGAAAAATGAAGGCAGCAATCCAATAGAAAAAATAAAGGTGGTTTATTGGCCCATATGCAACATTTCAGTCCAGGATGTGGACCATTCTCAAGCCTGAGAAAGGTCCACATCCTGGACTGAAATGTCGCACATGGGCCAATAAACCACCTTTATTTTTTCTATTGGAGTGCTGCCTTCATTTTTCTGGATTATAGATAGATCAATAGATAGAAAATAGATAAATCTGATCTATCTATAGATGTATCCATTATCTATCTATATATCTACCTATCTATCATCTATCTTTCTGTATGTGTAAACATTATTCTTCAATGGAGTATGTAAATGAAGAGGTTGGACAAGAAATGACATCACAATTCTTTTTTTTTTGCTTTAAAAAACGCATACAAATCCGCATGAAAATCCGCATCAAAACCGTGTGGATTTTTACCTGCCATTTCTGCCAGAGATGCAGAATCTGCGCAGAAAATTCCACAGGCAAATCTGCAATGTGTGCACATACCCCAACACTGCCAACCTGATAATGCCTGTAGTTCAGTTAGCAAAATCCGGCTTACAAATTTGTAAGCTGTTTTCAATCCACCAACTTACATGAATTTTTACACATCACCTTTATGCCTTAAAACTGTACTTCGAAAACTAAAAAAAGCATCACCCCCAAATGACTGACCCTGCAAGTGATCACAAACTTTTACTAAAGTCAGATTAAACACTTATAATACAGATGCATTTCTGGCTACTCAACAATGGGTCATACGACCTGAACTGTCACCATTTTGGGGTTTTATAATGTGGTAAAAATGAATAAATACTTTTTGGATGCTATTTAGAGTGCCAGATTTTTTTCTAATATTATAATGTGGTCAACTGGGTTCAATAAACCAGTGATCGGACAGTGACTTGGGCTCATCTTATGCCTGTGAGACGGACCTAAAGAAATTGTGTAACATGCGTACAGAGGAGTTTTTTTCTGTTATATCATATGTTTTATTCTTAATCGACACCATAATAAAACATTGTGGAATAAAAACACTGCACAAAGTCATAAGCAAACAAATTGATGATAAAATCTTACAACATTGACAATTTAAAAACAAGATAAAGTAGCTTAAGGATTATTCTAGATTTTAAATGTTCTTCTGAAGGATTTTTCTTTCTTCAAACTGCTTGTTCACTGCCAATGAAAGAGCTTCAAGGAATTTTTCAACTGTAACTGTAGGAGACTTAAAATATTAATAAAGAATTAACATACTTCATTATTGTGGATTGTGCAGCATGCATCAGCTGTCAGGTTCACTTTAAGGGTGTGCATATTTATGCAACTTTTCTCCTATACAGAAAACGCATAGGCCTTTTTAGTAGTTATTTCAGATTTTAAAAAAACATAATACAATTAAATATATGCCCAAAAAAACTTTTTAAAACACATGTCTACAATGTTATAAATGTCTATATTTGTAAGATTAACATGATTGTTTTAACTGTCTAATTTGACACCTTTGGGTGCAGTTCTTTTTGCTATTAAACATGCATGTATTATTGGCTAAAAATTATTTTTGCTTTCAAGTTCATCAAAATTTTTAACCATTTAACTTTAACAATTTGGTTATAAATCAGCTCTGAATGTATTTTAACCGCTACTGTTATTTTCAGTGATGGATTGACAGTTAACTCATGCAGTCAGTCATTCTTTACCAGCCATGTACAGCCACACAGACGCTATAAAACCTAAATGGTTCAAAATCTTTTAATGAAAACAAAATTGCAAAAAATATATATTTTAGCCAAAATATACATGCATTTGTGTAAAAAAGTCAACTTTTATGCATTTTTTTCAAAAGCCAAATGTCACTGACACCAAAGTTAACAATATGCCAGGTGTCCATGTTGCAGAAAATATATGTATGAGGGTATGTGCACACGTCAGGATTTCTTGCAGAAATTTCCTGAAGAAAACCGGAAATTTTCTGCAAGAAATCTGCATTTTTTTTTTTTGCATTTTTTTTTGTTTTTTTCGCTTTTTTTTAGCATTTTGCAAGCGTAATTAGCTTGCAGAATGCTAACGTTTTCCAAGCGATCTGTAGCATCGCTTGGAAAACTGATTGACAGGTTGGTCACACTTGTCAAGCATAGTGTTTGACAAGTGTGACCAACTTTTTACTATAGATGCTGCCTATGCAGCATCAATAGTAAAAGATAGAATGTTTAAAAATAATTAAAAAAATGGTTATACTCACCTGCAGGCATCCGTTCCTATAGATGCTGTGTGTGTTCAGGACCTTCGATGACGTCGCGGCTTGTGATTGGTCGCTGAGCGGTCACGCGACCAATCACAAGGCCGCGACGTCATCGCAGGTCCTGAACACACACAGCATCTATAGGAACGGAAGCGGCAGCATGCCTCCGGGGCCATCGAAGGAGAGTATATCACTTTTTTATTTTAATTCTTTTTTTTTACCAATTATATGGTGCCCAGTCCGTGGAGGAGAGTCTCCTCTCCTCCACCCTGGGTACCAACCGCACATAATCTGCTTACTTCCCGCATGGTGTGCACAGCCCCGTGCGGGAAGTAAAGCAGATCAATGCACTCCTAGGTGTGCAGAATCCCCGCAATTCCACATTTTTAATGAACATGTTGCTTTTTTTTCCGCGATGCGATTTTTTTCGCGGAAAAAAATGCAACATTTGCACAAGAAATGCGGAATACACTGTAAATAATAGGAGGCATATGTAAGCGTTTTTTTCGCGTTTTTATCACGTTTTTATAGCGAAAAAAACGTGAAAAATACTGAACGTGTGCACATGGCCTGAGGGTGTAATGCTTTTTTTTTTTTTTTTTTGTAATTTAGGTTTTAGTGTGAAAAATATTCCAGCTACCAGAGGCAAAAAAATGTAAGGGAGACCTTTGACAGCAAAATTGTTAAAGTAAATATTTCAATTTTCTTTTAATGAGTAACAGTCATTTCTGCCAAAAAGAAATAGCGCACATGATATATAATGTAATATCTCATCAGAGAAAGCTGCTTCTCCTGGACGATCCTTTCATTCTCAAAATTAGAGTTGAACGCATGTGTAAAGATTGAGTTGAGCGCATATGTGAGGAACCGGTCACTGAATCTGAATTTGCCATATTCATGCCATATTGGTACCCTATTTGTGCTGAGTTTATGTTTGATGATCGGGTCCGAACATATTCGTTCACTTCTACGCCCACTGACTCCAATGATGTATCGTAACACTATGTAACATTTTTATTTATTTTTTTTGTGCCTGGGTCCAAAGTGTGTTTTCCTAACCCGTTATGCCTAAAACAAATAGAAAATTTTCTTCAGTGAATATAGATTTTCTAATTACTGAGATAGGAGACAACAGTTGGTGCTAATAAAGGTCTATGGAGAACTAACTGTTTCAGGAGAACTTGCCACAGAATCTGTCTCTAACTCCATGGAATCTTATAGGCACCAACTGTCATCTCCTATCCATCTCTGTAATGGTAAAATCTGTGTTCACTAAATACTGATCTTATCCATGAATTGAAAGATTAGACCAGGAGAAAGAAGCAGCAGATTCCTTTAATATACATTACAAAGTTGCTTATTTACATAGTTACATAGTTACATAGTTATTAAGGTTGAAGGAAGACTGTAAGTCCATCTAGTTCAACCCATTTTCATGTGTACTAATGATTAATGAAATAAAATGTAAAGTGACAGTTACTCTAAACATTTTGTCGTCCACTTCAATCAGTAAATAATAATACCTACTTGTATAAAAAGTGCATGTGCCAAAAAAGGAAGTTTTCTAAGAACTCTACCACTGAGACCCTCACTTTTTCTGCAAAAAAAAGGAAAAAAAAAATGACCCAAGATGTAGTTGAGAAAAAAATATTTCTCACTGAAATCAACATTATTCCTACTTAGCCTGAATAACAAATTCATACCACTGCAGAAAACTTTAGCTAAAACTTTATGTCTTTTATTTAAAAGATTTTCATATTGACTAGTAAGTCTAAAAAAAAAAATATCTAAAGAAAAAAAAAAAAAAAAATGTAAATGCCAAAATATGTGAGGTCACAAGATTTTCCAATACATACGTACATTGCGCTGTGATTGCAAATGTAGTTATTCTGTTGCTTGCAATGCATAAAACTTTAAAGGGGTGGTCTGGAACAAGAATTTATTTTAATCCAAAATTTCTATTTAATGTCATAATCTAATCACTTTTCTCATATGCTTTACTTAAAAATTCCCTACATTCCCTCAATTTTTTTTTACTATTTCTGCTTTGATGCCGCTCTATTTGAGAATCTCAGTGCATGCTGGGATAGGTAAACGAGTAGTCATCAGGGAGCAAAGGTTGTAGTTACGGAAACAAGCCAACAGAAACAAAGAGTCATCATTGATTACCGTTTCAGGGGCTGGGCTAGTCCCTGCTCTACTGATCATGTACTGAGGTCAATTCTCACACATACTCAGTAGGTTTTTGCTACTGATCAATATGCAAAGTGACAGTAGGCTTGCCGGCTCTGATCAGAAATAACTGACAACACGTGCTCAGTTGAACATGATCTAGCCAGGACATCACTGTTGACGCTTCATTTCAGGGAGGCGGCATTTAGGATTAAAATAAAATTTAGTTTCAGATGACCCCTTTAACCCCTTAACGCCTGGAGCCATTTTCGGTTTTGTTTTCGTTTTTCGCTCCCCTTCTTTGAGCCATAACTTTTTTATTTTTCTGTCAATATGGCCATGTGACGGCTTGTGTTTTACGGGACGAGTGGTACTTTTTAATCACACCATTGGTTTTACCATGTCCTATACTAGAAAACAGGAAACAAAAATCCAAGTGCAGTGAAATTGCAAAAAAAGTGCAATCCCATTCTTGTTTTTTGTTTGGCTTTTTTTGCTAGGTTCACTAAATTGCTAAAACTGACCTGTCATTATGATTCTACAGTTCATAGACACCAAACACGTCAAGGTTCTTTTTTATCTAAGTGGTGAAAAAAATTCCAAACTTGGTTAAAATAAAATAAATTAAATTGCGCAATTTTCCGATACCCGTATCGTCTCCATTTTTCATGATCTCGGGTTGGGCAAGGGCTTATTTTTTGCGTGCTGAGCTGATGTTTTTAATTACACCATTTTGGTGCAGATACGATTTTTTGGTCGCCCGTTATTGCATTGTAATGCAATGTCGCGGCGGCAAAAAAACGGTAATTAGACCTACTGGTAATTGTATTTCCAGGAATCCATCCTGACAGCACCATTGGAGGACAGGAACAACAAGCGGTTAAAAGGACCCTCTCTTACCACCCACCAGTGATTTTCCAGGTACCACATCTGGATGGATGCAAAAAAGAGAGTTTATTAAATTCCACACCAATGTTATATCACATTAGTATATAATACAATTTTGCAGTGGGAGGGAACTAGTAGTGCTGTCAGGATGGATTCCTGGAAATACTATTACCGGTAGGTCTAATTACTGTTTTCCAGTTTACCACCAGACAGCACCAATGGAGAAGTACCAAAGAATGGTAATTTTAGGGTGGGACTACTGCATGCAATACTTTTCTACCAAAGGCTAACTGCTCTGAAGAGACATCTACACTATGTGCAGAATTAGCTAACTGCCAATTAAGTAAATCAGGTGATGTGCATCTCTGTAATGAGGAGGGGTGTTGTCTAATAACATCAAAACCCTATATAAGGTGTGCTTAATTAGTAGGCAACTTCCTTTCCTTTGGCAAAATGGGTCAGAAGAGAGATTTGACGGGCTCTGAAAAGTCCAAAATTGTGAGAAGTCTTGCAGAGGGATGCAGCAGTTTTCAAATTGCCAAACTTTTGAAGCGTGATCACTGAACAATCAAGCGTTTCATGGCAAATAGCCAACAGGGTCGGAAGAAGCGCAAAATAACTGCCCATTAATTGAGGAAAATCAAGCGTGAAGCTGCCAAGAAGCCATTTGCCACCAGTTTTGCCATATTTCAGAGCTGCAACGTTACTGGAGTAACAAAAAGCACAAGGTGTGCGATACTCAGGGACATGGCCAAGGTAAGGAAGGCTGAAAACCGACCACCTTTGTACAAGAAACATAAGATAAAACATCAAGACTGGGCCAAGAAATATCTTAAGACTGACTTTTCAAAGGTTTTATGGACTGATGAAATGAGAGTGACTCTTGATGGGCCAGATGGATGGGCAAGAGGCTGGATCAGTAAAGGGCAGAGAGCTCCACTCCGACGCCAGCAAGGTGAAGGTGGGGTACTGGTATTATCAAAAATGAACTTGTGGGACCTTTTCGGGTTGAGGATGGAGCGAAGCTCAACTCCCAGACCTACTGCCAGTTTCTGGAAGACAACTTCTTCAAGCAGTGGTACAGGAAGAAGTCGGTATCGTTCAAGAAAAGCATGATTTTCATGTAGGACAATGCTCCAACAGCTGACATGTCTCCGGAAAGATTTGGACTCACCGCCGGAGCCCACATTAAAGGGAGGTAGTCTGACATCGGCATACTATTACGCCCGATGTCGGTAAGGGTGGATGAAACAAAACATGGACTTTTATCTCAAAGTAAATATACATACTAGAAAGGACGCTTACGATCACTAAGAACATTTACAGAGACATGTGAACGCTGCAACTACCCATCTAACAACATGAGGGATCACAGTAATGGCGTATTTTATTTAACACTGTACAGGTTAAGTTATGATTTCTTGATAGACTGTCACGATGGAAAAGTGGAGACAAAAGTTTTGTTTTCTGTTCGGATATACACGAAGCAATTATTTTGACAAAAAAAGGATTTCATATGTAGTATTCTAGCTTTAGGTGTGTTTTCTACTGCATGCAATTTATAATACATTAAGCAACAAATAAATATGGATACATTGCTTCAAAATTAGTTCAAACATCTCCAACAGGGTCCAGCGGCTGAGGGTAAGTGCACACTGGGTGGTACCAGCATAGCCAAACAAGAACGATATCAGATCCTTGCTGCAGATTTTGCCTGTGCAAGCCTGTTCATACAGACTTGCATGTGCGTGGCAACAATTAGGAAGTCTTACCTGGAAATGTCATTTAGCAATAAACTAAGCTTGGATACGTTGTTTTCCACATAGCCAATCATTTCCAAGTCTCTTAAAGTAAGAAGCTGCTGTCTAGGATAAATGATCTGACACTAAAAAACAAATTAAACAAACACACCTCTTAAATTTGATCATTGTAATTTAAAAGGGTGTTCCACTACTCGGACAACCCCTCCTCCATCAGCATGTTTGCCCCAGAAAAAGAACCACTGCTGCTAACCTGTCACTTCCTCTTGCTGTCTGATGTGTGTGAAGGCGGGGAAAGTGAAGCCAAGGCTGATTGGGCGCAGAAATCATGTGACAATGTGATGCAATCCCCAGGAGAGCAAGTGCCTACAGTGCTGGAACAGAGGGTTATTTTACTGGGGGCAAACATGCTGGTTGAGAAGGGGATGCCAGAGTAATGGACAACCACTCTAAATATCTGTAATATAAGGATACAATAAGCTGACCTTATTAGAAGAACAACATGGAAAGCGAGTATTACCTTCATAAGTTCTTCTATGCAAGAAATGTAAATGTTGAAAATTGCAGCAGGAGATGGAGGGCCAATGTATTGTTTTATATCTGCTCTGTCTACAAAGGCCATATCTATTTTCTCAGTAATGTTTGAAGTTGTCAAGATTACTACATTGGGACACCTAAAAGACAAAAAATATAACATGCATTTACTATTAAACCAACATTATATCATTTCTTCATAAAAATGCAACCCGTTTGCAATGGTGTCATTAAGTTTACAATACGGTGAAAGCTTAAAAAAAAGAAAATTATAGAAGTATTTTAACCTTAACCTTGATATGGATTTTAAATGTGAAGACTCTCTAGCTCTGGGGTTAAGCATTCAGGTTTTCCACCTTACTCTGACCAACTAGTCTACCATGCAGCTCAGTTCCCAGCAGCTATCAAACTAGGTCTTCCTCTGAAATGCCGCAGAGTTAAAAACATATATACCGGTAGCTGAAATAACACAGCCATTGCCTCCATGTATCTGCAGTCAGGTTCCATTTAGTGAGGAACTGTCTCCATGTCAAAAGTGGACAGTTTTTGTGCTTATTGTATTCCCGCTGCCCCCCTAAGCATTCCTTTTCTTTTTTTTTTTTTAAATTCGTTTATTGATTACAGCATGAACCATACATACATTTGCTTATATTCATTATTATCCATTAGATACATAGAATTACCACACATAGCCATGTCTGGAATATTGTAAAGGTTACAAGCAATGCATGTCAATCATTTGTTTATATCCTATTCAAACTTTAACTACATTAACTTCTAATAAAACCTCTTAAAACTAACATGCTGCCGCTTAAAGGAGAGTTCTAGATAGATTCTACCCTGTGAGTAGACAATGTCCGCAATCTTACACCTTTTCCTTGTATATTTATTAAGTTATTTAACCTAAACAGTATGACAGGAGGAGTTCCATCTTCCCCATATCTTCTCAAATTTAGCTGGATTACCTCTATTCTGGTACAGTGTCCGCTCATACGGAATAATGGAATTTACCAAGTCCACCCATGCTCTAAGAGTTGGACAAGAACCACCCATCCATCTCAGAGCCAACACCTTTCGTGCCAAAAACAGCGTCTCCCTCAGAAAAATTCCCGTATGATGATCCCAAGTCTCTGCCTCCCATACTCCAAATAAGCACACCAGGGGTTCAAGTGGGACAGGGATCGACACCAGTGATGCCAATAATGTCGTTACCTCATTCCAATATTGGAAGACAATAGGACATTTCCATATCATGTGGATAAAATCTGCATTGCTAGAATGGCATCTCAAGCAGTCTGATGAGTGTAGACGACCCATTTTGAAAAGACGAATTGGGGTCAAATAGGATTGATATATGATATATTGTTGGGTCATCCTATTATTAACTGATGGGGAGACTTTAGTTGGGGATTCCAAGATTTCATCCCATTCCTCTCCCAGTGTGTCTGGGAGAAGCCGTCCCCACTTCCCCTTAATTGAATCTATGGTAGATCCCTCACCCATGGATAACAGATAGGTATACAAAGAGGAGATAAGTCCCTGGGGACCCTGCGAATTAAGGATACCTATTAACGGTAAATCTGAGATAGCTCGACCCGTACCCACACTCCGCATATGTGACTGGAAGGCTGACCTTAGTTGCAAGTAACGGAAAAATTGAGATTTTGGTATGTTGTAGGTATTTTGTAACTGTTCGAAGGAAACAAAAATCCCCTGATTATGTAGATTTCTTACTGTAAGGACACCATACGATATCCAGAATTCAGTGGACGGATGACCCAGTAATACCGGAAAATAACCATTATTCCACAATGGCATTTCAGCTGCTATATCAGCAAATCCCGTTACCTTTTTAATTTGCCTCCATATTGATCGTGCCAACCGAAGCAAAGGTAGTAAATGAGGAACAGTAGTTCTCTCCATCTCCAAAAATCCCAGTGGACAATCAATTTTGGCTGAGTACAGAATATGGTTTTCAGAGTTAGGAAGAGTTTTCCGGGGCATCCACATATTCAACATTTTAGCCTGACCAGCAAGGTAATATAGGTAGAAGTCTGGCAGGGCCACCCCACCCCCTTGTTTGGGTCTTTGCAGGGTGGATAACTTAAGTTTAGGCCTAGCCTTTCCCCATATGAAAGATGTAGTAAGGGAATTTAGGGTTGTAAAAAAAAAATTAGGTATTATAACCGCACTGTGTTGAAAACAGTAGCTCAGCTTTGGGAGCAATATCATCTTTATGAGATTAATACGTCCAGCCACAGATAATGGTAGTTTGTCCCAGGTAGCAAATTTGGATTTAACCACATCTAGTAACGGAAATATATTAAGATGCAAGTCTAGGTGACTACTCTGGGACATATGTATTCCTAGATATTTAAACTTGGAGACAATGGGTAGCAGTGAGAGGGTTTCAAGGCAGGACATTGGAGCATGGGAGAGAGGCATCAGGGCAGATTTTTCCCAATTTATATAAAGGCCAGAAAATTTACTGAATCTATCTATCATCGTTATTACTTTCGGTAATGTGTCCTCCGTTTGATCCATAAACACCACCATATCATCAGCATATAGACCGATGACGTCCACCCTATCAGCGATATGTATCCCTTTAATATCTACAGAAGACCTCATTCGTATTGCCAAGGCCTCTATCGCCAAGGCGAATAAAGCTGGGGAGAGAGGGCACACCTGTCGAGTTCCTCTGTGCAGAGAAAACGGTGCAGACATTGAGCCATTCACCACCATTCGTGCCCTAGGTTTCGCATATAAATGTACCTATCCCTCTCAAAAATTTATTCCCAAACCCATATTTCCGTAAACATGCAATCAAGAAGGGCCATTCGAGGGAGTCAAAAGCCTTGGCTGCATCCAGCGAAGCCAATGCCCACTTGTTGTCTGGTTCCAGAGAACTATATTGTATGACCGACTGTACCCGTCTGATGTTGATAGAAGTATTTTTCCCAGGCATAAAACCGGTTTGATCCGGGTGTATGAGATCTAATATGATCTTATTCAATCTAGTGGCTAGGATTTTAGTGAAAATTTTATAATCTACGTTCACCAAAGAGATTGGTCTATATGATCCACAATCCAGAGGATCCTTCCCCTCCTTCCTGAGTACAACAATATTAGCATCATAAAACGTTTCGGGTACAGATTCCCCCTCCCATATTCCCTTGAGTACCTTCAGCAGTATAGGTGCCAGTTTGTCACGGTATTTCCTATAGAACTCAATGGGAAACCCATCAGGTCCCGGGGCCTTTCCAGCTGCCATATCTGTTACAGCGTGTTCTACCTCCTCCAGGGTAAATTCAGCCTCCATAAGGGCTTGCTGGGATGGGCTCAGTGAGGGGAATGTTATATCCGATAAATAATCTAAGCATTCATCAATACCAGAACCACTGCTAGATTTATATAACAAGGTATAATAGTCATAGAAGCCCTGAAGTATTCCTTCAGTAGAGGATACTAAAGAGCCATCGGACACCCGGATCTGCAATATTGTATTGGAGGTATTGTGTTGGCGTACCACGAAGGCCAAAAGTGTACTGGCCTGATTTCCCAGTTCAAAATAGGCTTGGCGAGTGAAAAATAATTTGCGCTTTGACTTAACATCTGCATGTTGGGTATATAGTCTCTGGGAAGTAAGCCATTCAATTCTATTGCTGCTGGACTGGTTGGCTATGTAAGTGGCCTCTGAGTCTTTTAATCTTTGTTCCATCTCCTCATCCTCTTTCGCCGTTACCCTCTTAATATAGGAGATAGTAGAGGACAGACATCCCCTCAAATATGCCTTCAGGGTGTCCCAAAATAAACCGAGGTTTTGGAGTTCCGAGTGTGTTAGAATGAAACTATTCAGCTGATCGATCGTCCTATCGCTAGCGTCTATTAATTTTAACCAGAAGGGGTTCAATTTCCAGGACTTACTATTATTATTGGATTGTCCAAATTTGAGTTTAAGAATAATTGGGCTGTGATCTGAGATCCCCCGACTACCATGTTCAATACTCTCCATCCATAATGCCAATCCACTCGACCCAAATATATAGTCTATTCGAGATAGTGACTGTCTAGTAGATGAGTGACAAGTGTACCCCTTGACCCCCGGGTGACCCATTCTCCACAAATCCAGCCAACCACTACCATCCATAAACAGTGCCAATTGAGAGGGGGGTTGAGGTAAAGTGTCTCCTGATGCTACGTCATCTAGTCTCAATCTGTCCATAGATTGATCCATAACTAAGTTAAAGTCTCCCATGCAGATAACATTTGCTTCCGGATATTTTAAGGAGAAGCCTAGAGCCATACGAAGAATTGACATGTTGGCAGGGGGGGGATTATAGATACATAACAACACATACTCTCGTGAGTTGATGAATGCATGCACAAAGACAAAGCGACCCTCGGGATCACGTCTCGCCTCCTTGGCCTCCCATCTGACCTCCCTGTGTATCAGTAAAGAGACCCCTCTGGAATAACTGGTGTGGAAGGCATGCAAGGCCCATTGTACCCATGGTTTTTGCACACATCTAGCCGTATCTCTTGTTAAATGTGTTTCTATTAGTGCTACAATGTGGGGATGGCACCTTTTTATCTGAGAAAATACCTTAATTTTCTTTCTAGGGGTTTTGATACCTCGTATATTCCATGTCATACATATAATTTCAGCCCCCATGTTTACTTTTAAAGAAAAAATTAATGCATAACATTATTATTCGGGTGCATTCCAGCAGTATCATACAGGGCAAAGAGTTAGTATCAGCGGCAGTCTTAGGGTACCGTCACACAGTGCAATTTTGATCGCTACAACGGCACGATTCGTGACGTTCCAGCGATGCATTTACGATATCGCTGTGTCTGACACGCTACTGCGATCCGGATCCCCGCTGAGAATCGTACGTCGTAGCAGATCGTTTGAAACTTTCTTTCGTCGTCTAGTGTCCCGCTGTGGCGGCATGATTGCATTGTGTGACACAGGTTGTATACGATGTGCGCACAGTAACCAACGGCTTCTACATCGCAAATACGTCATGAAATTATCGCTCCAGCGCCGAGTATTGCAACGTGTGACCGCAGTCTACGACGCTGGAGCGATACTTATACGACGCTGCAACGTCACGAATCGTGCCGTCGTAGCGATGAAAATGGCACTGTGTGACGGTACCCTTACTTAATAAACAATCAAAACTGGTACATAAAACCAAAAGAAACAAAAAAACTTGAACAGTAGGGGAGAGTATTTCCATTCTCCCACAGTCAGATTGAAAAGGGGATACCCTCACTGGATACAGTGTCCGGTATTGTTGACTTTTTTCCCGCACCCCTACGGAAAGCTCTAGGTGTGTTGCCTTTGATCAAGGAGTCCAGGTTAGGGATCTTCCACATTCGGACCCCCGTGAGACCGCATCCATTCAATTGCCTCCGCTGGGTCCGTGAAGAATAAGGAAGAGCCATTGTGGACGACACGGAGCCGGGCTGGATAGAGCATAGAGTAGACGATGTTCTTATCCCTGAGTTGTTTCTTAACATCCATAAATCGTGCCCGCTGCTTTTGAAGTTCCATAGAAAAATCTGGAAAGATTGATATGGTGGCATTATCGAATTTGACAAGGCCCTTCTGCCGCGCCAAGCGGAGGATGGCATCCCTGTCTCTGCAATTAAGGAGGCGTGCCAGGAGAGGTCGTGGCGGGGCCCCGGGAGGCAAAGACCTCGTCGGTACCCTATGGGCCCTCTCTACCGAAAATGTTGAGGAGAATTCATCCCCCAATGAAGATTTAAGCCATTCCTCTAAGAACTGTTCAGGTCGCTGACCCTCCGACCGCTCCGGAAGACCTATAATTCGGATATTGTTGCGGCGTAGCCTATTTTCCAAATCATCTGCCTTTTGCTTCCATGCATTTACGGATCCAGTAGCTTTAGCCAGTTTAGCCTCCATAGGAGTGATAGTGTCTTCTATGTGGGATACCCTTGTTTCAACCTCAGAAATACGTCCCCTCATAGTTTGCATGTCATGCCGCAGGCGGCCCACCTCCGTATGTACATCCTCTATTTTCTCAGTAAGAGATGATCTAGTGAGGGAGATGGCCTGCATCAACTGCTCCGATGCCTGTTTAAGAGTCAGTTCTTCCTCCTCCCCAGTACCATCAGAGGGGCGACCCCTGCGTTGAGATGATGTAGGGTTGTTTCTAAGGTTGCGTACATTATCATGGGAGTCATCTTTGGCATATTTTTTAAGCTTTTCAGCCGCTGTCGCTCCTCTAGGATGCTGCATGGCGGGTATACGCAAGGGGGGATCCCACAAAACAACCTCAAAAGTAATTGTAGATAAGCTGTGCTCTAATGTTATGGTGTTAAATGGATCGAACTCCGACCCCAGGTCCTATATATATAGTGCTGGACTGCGCTCCAAGTCTCCGTAAACTTGACAAATAATGAGAATCACAGGGTAGTTGTCTGGGTGATTACTTAGGTCCAATATGGCTGGGCAGGCACTCAGTTTATGGATAGAGGGGGAACAGCGGTGAAGGGGTTAATTCCCAATGCTATGGTGCTGTCAATGAGGCGGCTGTATGACAGGGGGGGCACAGGGCCCAATATTTCAGGGCACACACCGCACCACCCCTCTAATTTTTGAAAGTTTAATTATCCCCTAAACAGCACCGCAGGTTTGAAAGGCACCGCTCCCTTTGCTGTTAGGGAGCGCGCTATATTAATGGCCACTGCTCCCCGTGTGCACCGTTATCTCCCTCAGGTCTCCCAGTCTCTGCATACCGGTCCACGTTCTCACCACTGCGGTCCTGTCTCCGTCGGCTCCAGCGAAAGAAAAGTCTGGTCCCAGCAGGAAATGATGGCGCCGCGTCCTGTATTCCAGAGCGCGCGCGCCAAAGATGGCCGCCGCTGCACGTGGGCCCTCCTGGTGTCTCTGTCTCCGCAGCTCCCGCCGCTTCAGATTATCGCTGCAGCCGTCCGGAGCGCCAGCCCCCACAGCTCCTGTATGTAGGTACCTCACCGCATCCACCGGTACCGTCCACCGCCGCCTCCTCCGGGATGAGAGAGGGACCCAGCTCCGGCAAGGAGCAGCGCCGCGCTCCGTATACCCTCCTCGCTCCCGCGTGTAGGTATCTCGCTGCTCTCACCAGCGAGGTCGGTCACCGCCGCTTCTAGGGCGACAGAGGGTACGGGGCTCCAGCTGGAAGCAGCGCCGCGCTCTGTGTCTCCCGGCGTGCGCTCCAGAAATGGCCGCCGTTGCACGCGGGGGGCCTCCTGCCCGCTTCAGCTCCCACTGTTCCCGGCTCCACGAATCTCCGCAGCGGTCTCCCGGGAGGTCCACAGGGCTCTCTATTGTATGGGGCTCAGGTTTGGCGTATTTTCGCTCAGCTATATTCACTATTTTATGGCAAAATCAGTTCAGGATACTTGGAGCTCTCCTTAGGTGCTTCCTGCTTCTTCAGCTACATAGCCACGCCCCCCTGCATTCCTTTTCTTTCTTTTTAAATCTAACAAAAAGTTCAATTCTTTTTATTTAGTGCTAATTTTCATGGTTCACTTAGGGTGCCTTGCTCACAGGACTCTTTAGGAACCGGTCTTTAGGTTGTACTGAATTATTACCATATAAGCAAAGAATCTAGAAATTAGCAGTAAATAAAATCAACAACATCTCTGGAACTGTATGACGGAGCAAAAAAAATAACAAACCAAAATAACAATGAATACCCAGGGGAGAATAAAATAAGAGCAAAAACTGGCCACTTGACCTGATGACAGGTTCTTTTAAGTGAAACAGCTTACAGTTATATTGTTTAGAGTGTACATATATATTTCTTTCACAGAGTTATCGCACGAAGTTCTACAAAACAAATATATGGGCTAAAGAAAAAAAAGTGCAGGTAGAGCACAAACAGTAAAACAGAAGCTTATGTAAGCAGTTTACTCCCCGGCTGCAGTTGTGACTGTGGCAGCGGCCCATTGGGCTCAGTGGCTCACTCCATCTACATTGGCTTAGCCCAGTGAAACCTGAGAGCAGAAAAAAAAGCATTTAAAGTTTATTAAACTATTTCCACTGTGGCTTCTGCCAGCACATAGTGTGATCTACCTAAACTTTATTCCAAGTCCATGCAATAAAACAAAAGCTCAATTTCATTTTCTATTGCCTTCTAAACCTACAATAACATAGAAAAATACATGAAAAGTACAAATCTTTTGCTAAATCAGAGATTGCAGTGTTCAAAGATTCAATCGGAACCTCTTATGAACAATTGGGGAGCATCCTATTGTGTATTTTGCACTTTGATCACCATTTCATTCTCAAGAGTATAACCTTATTGGAGGGGAACCCATTTTGCCCAGTAGAGTTTAAAAACTGTCTGCTTCTCTCCAGGAAAGATATATATCTTCGTACTGTGTTAGCCAGTGGATAGAGAAAATAGAATTATTATTACCGTTAATTCGGTTTCTAGGAACCTTCCACGACGGCATATGGAGGTTGTCTCTTTGCCCTAATGGGGAACAAGAAACACAGAGAGGTTAAAAGGACCTCCCACTCGCCAGTGACTTACAACTGAGACCATAGCACCGGTTTACCTTCTGAATCCCAGAATTAATCCAGGAATATATAGAGGGTGGGAAATTAGCGCCATCGTAGAAGGTTCCTAGAAACCGAATTAACGGTAAGAATAATTCTATTTTCTCTAGTCACCTTCCACGACGGCATATGGAGGAATACCAACTAATTTGGCACTAGGGAGGGACAACGGCCTGAAGAACTTTGCGGCCGAAGACTAAATCCTTATTGGATAATAAATCCAATCTATAATGTTTGGAGAAGGTATGGAGTGAGGACCACGTAGCTGCCCTGCAGATCTGCTCCGGAGATGCACCTGCTCTTTCTGCCCAGGAAACCGACGTAGATCTGGTTGAGTGGGCCTTGATCCCTACCGGAGGTAGTTTATTTTGAGCAAGGTAAGATTCTGTTATAGCTTTTTTAATCCATGTAGCAATGGTACTCTTGGCTACCTTCTTTCCCTTATTTTGCCCTGAGGAATGGACAAAAAGGTTATGATCAATTCTAAGAGCACGGGTTTGATCCAAGTAATGTAGCAGAATACGCCGAACATCAAGAGTGTTAAATTTCCTTTCTTCTGAGTTTGCAGGTTTATTGCAAAAGGTTGGTAGAACGATTTCTTGAGAACGATGAAATTCAGAGACCACTTTTGGAAGGAAAGAAGGATCAAGTCAGAGCACTATTGAATCTTCTCTAACCAGTAAATAAGGTTCTCTTATTGATAAGGTCTGTAATTCACCCACTCTTCTGGCTGAAGTTATAGCTACCAAAAAAACAGTTTTGTAAGCAAGATTTTGTGGGGAACAGGTAGACAGAGGTTCAAAGGGTGGACCTGTAAGACCTTGGAGCACAATATTAAGATCCCATGGAGGAACTATGACTTGTTGCCTAGGGTTTATTCTAATCGCTGAGGTCATGAATCTTTTGATCCAGCGATGGCCTGCTAGATCTTGATCAAAGATAGAACTGAGCGCAGAAACCTGGACCTTCAGCGTACTGGGTTTGAGACCAATCTCCAAGCCTTTTTGTAAGAAATCTAATATCCTAGGTATATCCGGCCTGAGAGGGTCTGGAGGGTTAGGTAGACAAAAAAATGAAAACTTTTTCCAGATTTTATTGTAAATGGCGTTTGTTATTGGTTTCCTGGATTTTTGTAGAGTAGCTATGACAGGGTTTGATAACCCTTTTGCTTTCAATACCTGGGCTTCAGAAACCACGCCGCTAAATTCCATTTCTGAGGGTCTGAGTGGAGAACTGGCCCCTGAGAGAGGAGATTGTCTTTCATCGGTAACATTACCGGCCCGTCCACTTGTAGTTGGATGATCAAGTTGAACCAACTTCTTTTGGGCCAAAATGGAGCAACCAAAATAGTTGGGGTCGTTTCTATCCGTATTTTCCGTAGCACCTTTGCAAGAATCGGGATTGGTAGAAATACGTAGGCCAGATGAAAATGCCAATCTTGAACTAAGGCATCTACTGCTTTGGGATTGCCTCTTGGATTCAAGGAGAAATATGTTTCGACTTTTGCATTTTGGTGAGAGGCAAAGAGGTCGACTTACGGGAGACCCCACTTGTTTACCAGAAAGTTGAATATTTGACGATCCAGACTCCATTCGCCCGGGTGAATATCCCGGCGGCTCAGATAATCTGCCTGAATATTGGCCGTACCTTTCAGGTGAGTTGCCGTCAGGGACAGTAGGTGTTTTTCGGCCCAAGCAAAAATTCAAGCAGAGACCTTCTTTAGGCTGGTGAATTTTGTACTGCCCTGGTGTTTGATATGAGCCACCGTGGTCATGTTGTCTGAGTATATCTGAACGTGTTGCCCAGAAATCTGACGATTTGCTGCTTAGAGAGCTTCTTCCACAGCTTTGAGTTCTCGGAAATTTGACCATCTCCCTCTGATCGTCTGGTCCCAAAGACCCTGATAAGGAACATGATTTATCATGGCTCCCCAGCCTCTCTTGCTGGCATCTGATTTGGTCGTGGTTATTGGGAACTGAATCCAACTCACACCCCTGAGAAGGTTTTTGGATTTCATCCACCATGTTAAGGATGCTTTCACCCGACCTGGTGTGTGAATCCTTTTGGTTAGCGAGCCGGGACGACCATCCCAATTGTCCAGGATGTGGGTTTGAAGAATTCTTGAGTGGGCTTGAGCCCAAGCCACCGACTGAATGCAGGCTGTCATGGAACCTAAGAGCAACATTCCCTCCCGGAGTGTAGGAGATCTAATCTCTTTGTATTTCCTGATCTTTACTACTAATGGTAGTCTGTGATCGTCTGGAAGGCTACGTTCACATTTGCGGCCAGCACCGCAGCGTCGGGCGCCACAGCGGCGCCGCATGCGTCATGCGCCCCTATATTTAACATGGGGGCGCATGGACATGCGGCGCACTTGCGTTTTGCGCCGCATGCGTCGCTGCGGCGCCCGCGTCGGGGCGCAGAGGACGCAGCAAGTTGCATTTTTGCTGCGTCCAAATTCAATGGAAAAAACGACGCATGCGGCGCAAAACGCAGCGTTGTGCATGCGTTTTGCTGCGTTTTTGTTTGCGTTGTGCGCTGCGGCGCCGACGCTGCGGCGCACAACGCAAATGTGAACGTAGCCGAAGAAAGGACATTTGTTTCGCCGAGTCCAGAACCACTCCTAAAAACTTCCTGGTTTTTGAGGGTTGAAGCTGAGATTTCTTTATATTCGGAATCCAACCCAGAGACTTCAATATCTCTAATGTAGTTGACACATGGGATATCGGGGTTATCTCGGTGGGAGCTACTATCAGCAGATCGTCCAGATAGGGCACTATACAGACACCTTGTCTCCGGATAAATGCCCCCGCCTCTGCCATTACTTTGGAGAACACCCTCGGAGCTGATGAAATGCCGAAGGGAAGGACTCCAAACTGATAGTGCTCCACTTGGTGACTCCCCTGTATCGCAAACCTGAGATATTTTCTGTGTCTCTCGTGAATAGGAATGTGAAAATATGCATCCTTTAGGTCGATAGTTGCCATAAAGGAGTGTTGATCTATTAAAGGAATGGCTGATTTTACAGACTCCATCTTGAACCTTCGATATTTCACATACTGATTTAGACCCTTTAAATTTATAATGATACGGACTTCCCCTGATGGTTTGGGTACCAGGAATAATCGGGAATAATGTCCCAGACCCCATTCTGACTGTGGAACTGGGGAGATCACGTTTGATCTTAGAAGATCTCTGAGACCAAATGTTAATAAATTGTGATCTTTTGTTGAAAGGGTAGTAATCTTTAGACCCTAAGGGGGGGGGGGGGGAGAATTAACTCGATCAATAGGCCCTCTTTGATAACATTGAGGACCCAGTGGGAACTGGTGATGTTTTCCCACTGATCCACATATTTTGAGAGTCTTCCCCCCACCGGGTCGGAGTCATTGTTTATCCTGTTGGGATAGCTGCTGCTGCTGTTGAGGGACAAAAATATTTTTCCCTCTCCCTTTTGCATAGCTCCATCTGCCGGTTTTGCCTTTACCCCTCGGTTGAGAGGGCTGAGACAGTGGGGCACGAAAAAAACGTTTCTTCGGTTGTTTTTGCTCCGGGAGCGCCTTTTTCTTGTCGGTAGCTTTGTCAAGAATGTCATCTAAGGCTGGACCAAACACATAGTCTCCTTTAAAGGGAATGGCACACAACTTAGCCTTAGAGGTGATATCACCACTCCATAATTTAAGCCAGAGGGCCCTTCTGGCAGAGTTGGAAAGCACTAAAGATCTGGCGGCAATCCTAACGGATTCCAGAGAAGCCTCTGCCAGAAACCCAGTAGCTTTATGTAGTATAGAGAGTGAATCCAACATCTCACCTCTAGAGGTACCTCGAGATATGTGAGATTCTAATTTTTCTAGCCAGCAGGAGAGGGCTCTAGCTACACAGGTAGAGGCGATATTAGCCTTAACGACAGACGTAGAAGTTTCCCAAGACTTCTTCAGGAGACTCTCAATCTTCCTGTCCATAGGATCTTTCAATTGCGAAGAATCCTCTAAGGGGAGTGCCGTTCTTTTGGCAACTCTGGCCACCTGCACATCAACCTTGGGAATGTCAAGTTTGACAAAATCACCTTCTAAAGGAAATCTATGTTTCATCTCTGAAGACATGCTAAGGCGTCTTTCAGGGAGTTCCCATTCCTGCTCAATCATATTAACAACATTAGCGTGAACGGGGAACCCTGCTTTTTTCTCCGATCTGAGCCCACCGAACATATGATCCTGTATGGACTGTGGTACAGGTTCCTCTTCAAGACCCATTGTGTTACGTACAGCAGACACTAGGTCATCAATATAATCTGAGGAAAAGAGGTATTTCCTGACCTCAGCCTTAGGAGATGCTGGATCTTCCCAGCCAACAGATGAAGTATGAGAGTGGTCCGAATCAGTATCAGATTCTACGACCTGAAACTTCCTCTTCTTGGCTGGGGAATGTGGTGGCGGAGGTGGGGGTGGAGGTGTAAAAGCTGCCAAGTAATATTGTACCTCCTGTTTAACAAGAGAGCGTATTTCATCTAGTAGGGATGGTTGCTCAGCTTTAATTATCCTGTCAGTACATGGCTGGCAGAGTTTTTTTTTCTCCCTGATAGGAGGGAATTTAACAGAACAGACCGGGCACTTCTTCCTATAAGTAGCTTTAGGGGCAGACTTTTCTCCCTGAAACAGAAAGGGAGAGAAGAGTGAGGAGCTAACCCCCTAAAGGAACTACCTCCCGGATCCCGTCCCTGCGTACTCACAGTAGCAGGGGCAGCGCTGGGCTCTGCAGACGCAGGGCATAAAGAACCGTCCATACTGAAGAATTTAGTCTTACCTCAGTGGTGGTTCAGCAGGCTTTTATGGAGTACCACTCCCAGCACCTGCCTCCAGCGGACATAATTCCCCCTCCCCCTCCAGGATCCACGTGTGGGACGCCATAGCTCCGACAACGCCGGCCGGCGAAACCCGGAAGTACCGGCTTCAGGGAGATACGAAAACCGGAAGTGACGCGCGCGCGACCGCTGACGTCACTTCTGGAATGCCGAGCCGCATGGAGGGGGAGAAGCCGGGAAGCTCAGAGAGGATCCCGGCTGGGGATCCCAGGCCTGCTTTACCCTCATGGGGGCGCGGGAAGGCCTGGAAGAGGTCCCGAGGTACCTGAAATGCAGGACGACGGGAGCAGCACAAGGAGAGGCACGGAGCGACCACCAGCTGCCCGGCTTAACAGGTAAAACCTGTAATAGTAACTGCAGTCACCGGCCACTACAGCATATGGAAAACCTCTCCCTGTCCCATGGGGAACAGGAAAGACACTGGCGAGTGGGAGGTCCTTTTAACCTCTCTGTGTTTCCTGTTCCCCATTAGGGCAAAGAGACAACCTCCATACGCCGTCGTGGAAGGTGACTAGAGAAATATTTAGAATTGAGAGTCCTCAGTGGTTGATACCTTTTAATGGCCAACTGAAAAGATTGTAACAAATTGCAAGCTTTCAAGACTACTCAGGTCCCTTCATCAGGAATAGACTAATACAAATTCTGAAGAAACACATATTTATGCACAACACAGCACAGAAAAATGCCAAAGATAAGACAGGTGACGTGAAGTGAAGCAGAACTACCATTACATGAGTGATAAACAGTTATGTCTATAAATATTGGAACAGTTCATAGATAAGAAGTGTTAATGTTTTATTGTCCTCTGATTGGGGTCTGGTTCTATGTTATGATGACCCCACACGGTCTGAGGAGCAAATTCCTTAATTGATGTAAAAAGACATAAATCCATGCAACACATTCATTCCTGCACTGAGTGTTAAAGGTCATCATCAGCTTATATTCCCGGACTCTTCTGTCTCTCTGAGATTTGTCTATGCCTGATGAAGGGACCGGAGTAGTAGTGTGGCTTCTCTCCACACAGCCAAAAGGGGAAATGACAGAATACTGGGCGCTAGTAGCCACCACTAAAAGAGGCTTAGTGGGGGTATAGACTAATGCACAGAGGATATTCCCCAAGCGTTTTACACTGATAACTCTGTTTACAAAGATTACCCGATCGAGCATGCATTCATAATCCCCTCCAGAACGCATTGACCGCCCACATACCAGATCGTTTCATGTACCCTGCGACATGTAGTGAGAGAGATGAGCTATGCTTGCACAGGTTACCAGAGGACCACACCAATGAAGATAGCCCAAGTGGCATACCTGAGGCAACACCTCAGTGGTGCCATAAGTAGTTTTGCCACTTGACTGCCTAGCAGGGAACACGCTTCGCGCCAAGTGGAGAGAAAATAAGGTGCTATTGTAATGTGATGCGGAATATGTTGGCGTTATTCAGTGACATGTAAAAGTTTGGGCACCCCTGGTCAAAATTACTGTACAGTTAAGCAAGTTGAAGATTAAACAATCTCTAAAAGGCCTCAGGTTAGATGACACATTTCCTTTGTATTTTAGGAAAAACAAATTTTTTTAATACTTTAAAAATTACAAAAAAGAAAATGAGCTGATGCAAAAGTTTGGGCACCTTACAGGGTTAGTACCTAGTAGCACCCCTTTTGAAAATCTCACAATTTGTAGATGCTTTTTGTAACCAGCCAAGAGTTTTTCAATTCTTGTTTGAGGGATCTTCAGCCATTCTTTCTTGAAAAATTCTTCCAGTTCTGAGAAATTACTGGTCGTCTTGCATGCACGGCTATTTTGAGGTATAGCCATAGATTTTTTTTTTTATGTTCAGATCAGAAGACTATGAGGGCCATTGTAAAACCTTCAGCTTGTACCTTTTGAGGTAGTCTATTGTGGATTTTGACGCGTGTTCATCATTATCCATTTGTAGACACCATCCTCTTCATTGTCAGCTTGTTTACAGATGGTGCTATGTTTGCAACAATAATTTGCTGAAATTTCATTGAATCCAGTCTTCCCTCTACTTGTGAAATGTTCCCCGTGCCATTGGCTGCAGCACAATCCCAAAGCATAAGTGAGCCACTCCATGCCTAAGTTTGTTGAGCTGTTCTTTTCCTGAAATTCTGTGCCCTTTTTTCCACACATACTTTTGATCATTGAGGCAGAAGAGTTCTATTGTAATCTCATCAGTCCACAGGACTGGTTTCCAAAATGAATTAGGTTTGCTTTGATGTTCTTTTGCATACTTTAGACGCTGAATTCAATGGTGAGGACACAGAGGAGGTTTTCTTCTGACAACTATTCCATAATTTGTGCAGGTGTCTCTGAATAGTAGAACAATGTACCACAACTCAAGAGTCTATAAATCAGCCTGAAGGTTAAGCAGGGATTCCGATTTGCCTCTCTAGCAATCCTACAAGCAGCTCTCACTGCAATTTTGCTTGGTCTTTCAGACCTTATCTTGACCTCTACTGCTCCTGTTAACTGCCATTTTGCAATTACATTTTGAACTGATTAAAGTGCAACGTGAAAATGCTTTGTTATCTTATAGTCTTTTCATGCTTTGCTGGCCTCAACCATTTTCAAAGTGCTACGCAACTGCTTAGAAGAACCTATGGCTGTTGTTTTTGGCACACAGTTAGAGGAGACTGGGTTTGTAGGCTGTGTGCACACGATGCGGAATTAGTGCGGATCCGCAGCAGATTTTTCCACACAGAAACGCTGCAGTTCCGCACAGTGATTTACAATACAATGTAAATCAATTGGAAAAAAAAAGCTGTGCTAATGGTGTGGAAAAATCCGCATGAAAACCGCTGCAGAACAAAAGATGTAGCATGCCTCTTTTGTGTGGAACTGCAGCGTTTCTGACCCCTTCCATAATAGAAATCTGCAGGGGTAAAAAATGTCGAAAATCCACATCAATTCCACACAAAAACTACATAAAATCCGCGGCAAATCCGCACCTACATTTTCTGCCAGGAGATGCGGATTTTGTGCGGAAAATTCTGCACGCCAATCCGCAACGTGTGCACATAGCCTTATAAAGCTGGGAAATTTACATCACCTGGCCTTTCCTAACAATGGTAGTGAACAGGCTACTTAAGGTCAAAATTATCCGAGCACACAAATCTCCAGGGGTGGTCAAACTTTCGCAGCAGCCCATTTTCCGTTTGTAATTTCTACAATGGAAAAAAAAGACTATATATATATATATATATATATATATATATATATATATATATATATATATATATATATATATATATATATAAGTAGTGTATAATCGGGTGGTTTCGTCAAACTCAATTTGACAGGTGGACACGCCCCTATCAAGATGTATCAAAGTGTGTAACCCCTCCCCCCTGCCAGCTGGCCTCCTTGTCTTCTAACAGCAGCTGTGTGGCAGCTCCCCCTCCCTTTTTATATAGTTTAATTTGTTAATACAGGGAATATTATGCCAGTAATTGTTTTATATTAGAGTTTTATATTTATAGGGGATTTATAATGCGCGCATTATGTATGCGGGCATGTTACAACATGAATGTTATCCCCGGGGCATGTTACAACATGAATGTTATCCCCGTAATTGTTTTATATTAGAGTTTTATATTTATAGGTGATTTATAATGGGCGCATTATGTGTGCGCCCATATTACAACAAGCACAAGGTATGAATCGTGGGTGTTTTATACGTTTATAAAAAAGCAAAATACAGGGTATTGTAAAAGTAAAAGATATTTATTGTAAATAAATACATCTCAGTATAAAAGCACTCGCGTTAAATAGCACGTTTGGTTATACAGCAACAAACTCTTACCGAATAATGTGATTATTTATCCACTATAAGTTGTGATTCATTATCACTGAACACATTCTAACTGCAGAAACTCTGGCTGTCTAGTTAACGGCCACACAACTGCGTGCATTTAAGTAAGGAATACTGTCTCCTACTTAATTACCCTAACAGCTGCGATCACGGTGCTTGGAAAATGACCGCGTATGATTCAAACCATTGTTTGTGGGGCTCCCCGCAGCTGTTTCTCCGGTACCCCAAATAACGGCGCAAGCAGAGTTTGGCTAAAAATAGTTTACTGTGTGAAGTAAGGTGTGCTAGAATTCTCACTAGCTGAGAAAACACAGAATTTGCTAGCAGCTGTCACACAAAGCAACTGTCACCTTGAACGTCCTCTAAGAATTTAAACAACTAGTTAGATCACCGAAGACAAGTGCAGTTTTGATTAAACTGATAATTGCAATTAGAACGAGTTAAGTTTGAAAATGTTGTCGAAATAAACGTGAGTGAAGACAAGTGCAGTTGGCCACTGCACATTTAGAGTGAAACAGCATATTTTTCAGCTTATAACGCAGTTTCTCATTTTCATGAGTTTTAAGAGGTCGTGTTATGTGTGATACGGGGGCTACATGCTCGTGTGGTTAATAGATAAAATACAGATATGATATGCCAATTCACCAACAGTGACCGGCTTACACATAACTCGACAATAATCAAGGGTAGATATACAATACAAGGCAATAGACTTTATTAAAGTATGTATCAGACAGGCGTGATATTTACTAAGGCAGCTGAAATGAATTTGCCTCTGTAATCAGAGCAGTGTATTTTATACACAGTGTTCACATATAGTGAATAGTGCTTCTATATGTATTTGTGCTGAGAGTGCATTCTGCAACCAGAGCAATACTGCTAGCTATCAGTGTGAAACTTTCAGACAAGTACAGTATATTCTGGACATATTATGTATAATTATTAGTTAATTGTTCACTAAAACGATCATTTCTGACAGAACAATGTCAAATTTTGACAAAGACAATTCAATAATATAAAAATTCTTACAGAATATAAAAAGCAAAAACATTAAATATGTATGTACACATGCATGATTTAGCTTAAAAGACATATTATGTATAATTATTAGTTAATTTTTCACTAAAATGACACAAAATTGTGTTTTATAATACACCATGCTGTTTATTTATTATATGTTGTATTAAATAGAGGCTAACTATCACATTACATTTCTTGCTGTACCAGTATGTATCAGACTGCAGTGGCACATCACACTGCTTGCTGTAGTGAATAGAGCTTCTATATGCAATTGTGCTGAGAGTGCAATCTGTTATCAGTGCAATACTGCTAACTATCAGTGTGAAACTTTCAGAGGACTGTGTTATGTGTGATAACTTACCGAAGCGGTAAAAGCAAAACACAGATGTAGAAGTGCAAAAATGACAGTCACTGTATGAGTTTTAATAGACTTTAATAAAGTATGTATCAGACAGGCGTGATATTTACTAAGGCAGCTGAAATGAATTTGCCTCTGTAATCAGAGCAGTGTATTTTATACACAGTGTTCACATATAGTGAATAGTGCTTCTATATGTATTTGTGCTGAGAGTGCATTCTGCAACCAGAGCGACACTGCTAGCTATCACTGTGAAACTTTCAGACAAGCACAGTATATTCTGGACATATTATGTATAATTATTAGTTAATTTTTCACTAAAATTATAATCTCTGCCCGAACAGCGGATTAAACTTGAAAATTTTGACAAAAACTATCCTATATTAATGTGCGTATTTTTATTACACTCACCCCAGGTCATATTATGTATAATTATTAGTTAATTGTTCACTAAAATGATAATTTCTGCCCGAACAGCGGGTTAAACTTGAAAATTTTGACAAAAACTATCCTATATTATGGCGCGTATTTTTATTACACTCATCCCCAAATGAGCCATTGCTAATTTGATGACACAATTTTTAGCATTTCAATACTATACATTAACTAAATGCTAGAGCTTATGTTACAGTATTTTATCTGTTTATTTTATAGCATTTTATCTGTTTATTTTATAGCATATTAGATTTTCACATTATTTGTAGCTGTTTGTGTGGCTGCCTCTGTAAGCCGCATTTTTCTGCCGACAGGCCATAAAGATGTGACCGTAGCCGCAGCTCGCTGAGCGTTACCACCGGACTCACTTCTCTTTGGAGGCTTCTGAATGTACACTATTCCCACCCATGGACAGTTTTCATTTAAAAATATGAATATTATTGAATATAATGTATTACCTATGTTACAGTGTTTTATTTTCCCGGTGTTACATTTGTTTTGCTGTCTGTTTTACCACTTCAATGCTATACATTAACTAAATGCTAGAGTTTCTGTAACAGAAACTAGGGACCAGTGTTTTGACAGGGTATAAAGCAGTTGTTTTATACATGACAGGTATATGAATATAAAAAGTAAAAATCATCACATGTACAATTAACACACACCATTACACTTCTTATAAAATAGAGTATATTATGTATATTCTGTGTTTCTGCCCGATTATTTGATTATTTGATTTATACCTCACTGTATGGGATTATTATGTATAGATATGAATATTACTGAATAGTCTCATATCTCCCCGGCCGTAATAGGCTCTAATGCTATAACATCCCACCTCTGCTTGCTGTCTCAGATCTCAACCACAGTAATAGAGTCTGGGGGTATAACCGGCCACCTCAGTTTCTGTAGGGGGAGCGGGGTGTGTTTCTACAGTATTATTCTGTTGTGAGCTTGAAGTCTGGGCACTATAACTGCTAACAGCTGCTAAGATTTTCTGTGGTGCAGATACAAGCACTCAACTTGCTAGCAGCTGTTAAAATGTATCTGTACTGACCACTAACTAGATGTCAGGTTGTGTGATATAGTTTAATTTGTTAATACAGTGAATATTATCCCAGTAATTGTTTTATATTAGATGTTTATATGATATATTAAGATTAGTCTTGCTTGACAAGCCAGTGTTCTGACATTTTCATAAACCTATAGCCCCAATAATATTTATTTGGACTGCAGATAATTAATTAAAAGCGCATAAAGCGTGTTAAATAGACAGTACACCAAAATCACAGCGAATCAAAATGTATTAAATTGATTACTGATACGCTTCCAACAAATTGATAATAATATCAAAAGTGTACCAACAATATTTATTCTCTTTTATTGACATCGGATATCGTAGCGCCTGTGCCGGCTATTTGCACACAATCATTTTGAAACCGTGTTTTGCTGACCTTAAACATTTTGTATAACAGATGTGTTTCTCCGGATTTTTCTAGCGCAGCTCGCTGAGCGTTACCACTGCACTCACCTCTCTTTGCTGTTTCTGAATGTACACTATTCTTACCAATAGACAGCTTTCCTTTAAAAAATACGAATATTATTGAATATAATGTTTTACATATGTCACAGTATTTTATTTTCCTGGTGTTACTTTAATAATAATAATGATAATAATAATAATAATAATCATACACCGCAAAATTGTGTCAATATTGAACGACTATGAAATTTTCCATAAAAATCTTCTTGGTTAACCCAAGACACGTAAGAAACAAATGCAGGACTTTTACAACCGCCACAGACACGTATATTATTCCATCATTCTTTAATTCAACATTATTTTATCACACATTAATTTCACAGATGTCTGTGCCATCTATTTGCACACAACCATTTTGAAGCCGTGTTTTGCTGACCTTAAACATTTGTATAACAGCTGTGTTTCTCATGATTTTTCTAGCGCAGCTCGCTGAGCGTTACCACTGCACTCATTTCTCTTTGCTGCTTCTGAATGTACACTATTCCCAACCATGGACAGTTTTCCTTTAAAAAATATGCGTATTATTGAATATAATGTTTTACATATGTTACAGTATTTTATTTTATTAATAGTTACTTTTAACTATTCTTTTAGAGTGCCTAGTAGATTTATATTCTTTGCCTGATATATTTCTACACAAAGCTTCAAACTATTTTGTAATTTAGAATGTATCACAGTAGTTTCATATGAAGTTACATCTTAGGCCCCATTCAGACTATTGTAATATCTGTAGCTTAAAATAGAGCCAAATAGCTACTTTCAAATCCGGACATACACCACTGATTTTAATGGGGTCTAAGGGGGTTCTATCATGGTTTCCACATAATAGTTATGGAAAGAATAATGCTACAGAATTGGCCGCTCCGGTTATAAAACAAAAATGATGAAAATTATCCATGATGTTAATGTGAAAAAGGCTTATGCCGTGGGTTTATGGATCTCTACAATAAACACCATGTGTAGAAATTTGGCTCTAGAACTTGTTGGATTAGTGAATATAATAACGTTTGTCATATTTTATAACATGCAGCTAATGATTCCTGCTTTCAACTTGTATGTAACTGGATTAAAATAAAGAATAATGACCTAGCTGATTTGGGTGATATTGTAAAACCATTTATTGTTTCTACTACTTGGCAATTGTTACATTCAGTTATTTTTATTTATTTATTTATTTTTATTTTTATTTATTTATTTATTTATTTTTCCATGGAATTTGTTAGTCATTACAATTATTTTTGCTCCCAAGATAGGCTATTAGAGCCACCAAGCTACATAAGTGTGCAGGCTCCTGAATATTACAATTACAAAACATTCAAAGTTTGTTTCTCCACTTTTTGCAGATAATAAATCTTAATTTCTTTATAATCTGACTTTTAGTTATAGTTTGTCGCCGTTCTTTGGCGTTCTATGTATACCGTAAATTTTGCTTCCTTTCAGTGAATAATATAAGACAGATTATTTTTATTCAAAAAACATCTAACTTATGTATACTTTTAAAGCTTTGTTACATTTCTAACCGGTCTTCACCATGCTGTGTAACATAAATACATGCGGCCTTGTAGTGATTTAATATAGTGCACCAAACATGATATGGTTTTTGGTTTCTCTGAACTGACGCAAACAAAACATATAAGGTAGTACGGCACAAGACGTGAGACACAACACATGCAACACACACAACAAACACACACAACACATACAGCAAACACACACAACATACAGAACACACACAACACATACAACACAAACAACAAACATACACACACACAACATACAGAACACACACAACACATGCAACACACACACACACACACACACACACACAACAAACACACACAACACATACAACACACACAACAAACATACACACACACAACATACAGAACACACACAACACATGCAACACACACACAACAAACACACACAACAAAACACACACACAACAAACACACACAACACATACAACACACACAACAAACATACACACACAACATACAGAACACACACAACACATGCAACACACACACAACAAACACACACAACAAACACACACAACACATGCAGCACCTTTCGACAATTCTCACCTCTCTTTACAGAGCCACAAACTTATAATGGCAAAATGTTGATGCCTCCATCAGCACAAAGCTGGATTTTTGCATTATTTCACAGTGAATGATGAGTTCAGGAGGCAAAGGTGGAGGAGAAGTGGCCATGAGTGCAGAAGTATTATTTCTATAAAGATTGAGCTGCGGGCACGCTCACGTCTTGTGCCGTACTACCTTATATGTTTTGTTTGCGTCAGTTCAGAGAAACCAAAAACCATATCATGTTTGGTGCACTATATTAAATCACTACAAGGCCGCATGTATTTATGTTACACAGCATGGTGAAGACCGGTTAGAAATGTAACAAAGCTTTAAAAGTATACATAAGTTAGATGTTTTTTGAATAAAAATAATCTGTCTTATATTATTCACTGAAAGGAAGCAAAATTTACGGTATACATAGAACGCCAAAGAACGGCGACAAACTATAACTAAAAGTCAGATTATAAAGAAATTAAGATTTATTATCTGCAAAAAGTGGAGAAACAAACTTTGAATGTTTTGTAATTGTAATATTCAGGAGCCTGCACACTTATGTAGCTTGGTGGCTCTAATAGCCTATCTTGGGAGCAAAAATAATTGTAATGACTAACAAATTCCATGGAAAAATAAATAAATAAATAAATAAAAATAAAAATAAATAAATAAATAAAAATAACTGAATGTAACAATTGCCAAGTAGTAGAAACAATAAATGGTTTTACAATATCACCCAAATCAGCTAGGTCATTATTCTTTATTTTAATCCAGTTACATACAAGTTGAAAGCAGGAATCATTAGCTGCATGTTATAAAATATGACAAACGTTATTATATTCACTAATCCAACAAGTTCTAGAGCCAAATTTCTACACATGGTGTTTATTGTAGAGATCCATAAACCCACGGCATAAGCCTTTTTCACATTAACATCATGGATAATTTTCATCATTTTTGTTTTATAACCGGAGCGGCCAATTCTGTAGCATTATTCTTTCCATAACTATTATGTGGAAACCATGATAGAACCCCCTTAGACCCCATTAAAATCAGTGGTGTATGTCCGGATTTGAAAGTAGCTATTTGGCTCTATTTTAAGCTACAGATATTACAATAGTCTGAATGGGGCCTAAGATGTAACTTCATATGAAACTACTGTGATACATTATAAATTACAAAATAGTTTGAAGCTTTGTGTAGAAATATATCAGGCAAAGAATATAAATCTACTAGGCACTCTAAAAGAATAGTTAAAAGTAACTATTAATAAAATAAAATACTGTAACATATGTAAAACATTATATTCAATAATACGCATATTTTTTAAAGGAAAACTGTCCATGGTTGGGAATAGTGTACATTCAGAAGCAGCAAAGAGAAATGAGTGCAGTGGTAACGCTCAGCGAGCTGCGCTAGAAAAATCATGAGAAACACAGCTGTTATACAAATGTTTAAGGTCAGCAAAACACGGCTTCAAAATGGTTGTGTGCAAATAGATGGCACAGACATCTGTGAAATTAATGTGTGATAAAATAATGTTGAATTAAAGAATGATGGAATAATATACGTGTCTGTGGCGGTTGTAAAAGTCCTGCATTTGTTTCTTACGTGTCTTGGGTTAACCAAGAAGATTTTTATGGAAAATTTCATAGTCGTTCAATATTGACACAATTTTGCGGTGTATGATTATTATTATTATTATCATTATTATTATTAAAGTAACACCAGGAAAATAAAATACTGTGACATATGTAAAACATTATATTCAATAATATTCGTATTTTTTAAAGGAAAGCTGTCTATGGGTAAGAATAGTGTACATTCAGAAACAGCAAAGAGAGGTGAGTGCAGTGGTAACGCTCAGCGAGCTGCGCTAGAAAAATCCGGAGAAACACATCTGTTATACAAAATGTTTAAGGTCAGCAAAACACGGTTTCAAAATGATTGTGTGCAAATAGCCGGCACAGGCGCTACGATATCCGATGTCAATAAAAGAGAATAAATATTGTTGGTACACTTTTGATATTATTATCAATTTGTTGGAAGCGTATCAGTAATCAATTTAATACATTTTGATTCGCTGTGATTTTGGTGTACTGTCTATTTAACACGCTTTATGCGCTTTTAATTAATTATCTGCAGTCCAAATAAATATTATTGGGGCTATAGGTTTATGAAAATGTCAGAACACTGGCTTGTCAAGCAAGACTAATCTTAATATATCATATAAACATCTAATATAAAACAATTACTGGGATAATATTCACTGTATTAACAAATTAAACTATATCACACAACCTGACATCTAGTTAGTGGTCAGTACAGATACATTTTAACAGCTGCTAGCAAGTTGAGTGCTTGTATCTGCACCACAGAAAATCTTAGCAGCTGTTAGCAGTTATAGTGCCCAGACTTCAAGCTCACAACAGAATAATACTGTAGAAACACACCCCGCTCCCCCTACAGAAACTGAGGTGGCCGGTTATACCCCCAGACTCTATTACTGTGGTTGAGATCTGAGACAGCAAGCAGAGGTGGGATGTTATAGCATTAGAGCCTATTACGGCCGGGGAGATATGAGACTATTCAGTAATATTCATATCTATACATAATAATCCCATACAGTGAGGTATAAATCAAATAATCAAATAATCGGGCAGAAACACAGAATATACATAATATACTCTATTTTATAAGAAGTGTAATGGTGTGTGTTAATTGTACATGTGATGATTTTTACTTTTTATATTCATATACCTGTCATGTATAAAACAACTGCTTTATACCCTGTCAAAACACTGGTCCCTAGTTTCTGTTACAGAAACTCTAGCATTTAGTTAATGTATAGCATTGAAGTGGTAAAACAGACAGCAAAACAAATGTAACACCGGGAAAATAAAACACTGTAACATAGGTAATACATTATATTCAATAATATTCATATTTTTAAATGAAAACTGTCCATGGGTGGGAATAGTGTACATTCAGAAGCCTCCAAAGAGAAGTGAGTCCGGTGGTAACGCTCAGCGAGCTGCGGCTACGGTCACATCTTTATGGCCTGTCGGCAGAAAAATGCGGCTTACAGAGGCAGCCACACAAACAGCTACAAATAATGTGAAAATCTAATATGCTATAAAATAAACAGATAAAATGCTATAAAATAAACAGATAAAATACTGTAACATAAGCTCTAGCATTTAGTTAATGTATAGTATTGAAATGCTAAAAATTGTGTCATCAAATTAGCAATGGCTCATTTGGGGATGAGTGTAATAAAAATACGAGCCATAATATAGGATAGTTTTTGTCAAAATTTTCAAGTTTAACCCGCTGTTCGGGCAGAAATTATCATTTTAGTGAACAATTAACTAATAATTATACATAATATGACCTGGGGTGAGTGTAATAAAAATACGCACATTAATATAGGATAGTTTTTGTCAAAATTTTCAAGTTTAATCCGCTGTTCGGGCAGAGATTATAATTTTAGTGAAAAATTAACTAATAATTATACATAATATGTCCAGAATATACTGTGCTTGTCTGAAAGTTTCACAGTGATAGCTAGCAGTGTCGCTCTGGTTGCAGAATGCACTCTCAGCACAAATACATATAGAAGCACTATTCACTATATGTGAACACTGTGTATAAAATACACTGCTCTGATTACAGAGGCAAATTCATTTCAGCTGCCTTAGTAAATATCACGCCTGTCTGATACATACTTTATTAAAGTCTATTAAAACTCATACAGTGACTGTCATTTTTGCACTTCTACATCTGTGTTTTGCTTTTACCGCTTCGGTAAGTTATCACACATAACACAGTCCTCTGAAAGTTTCACACTGATAGTTAGCAGTATTGCACTGATAACAGATTGCACTCTCAGCACAATTGCATATAGAAGCTCTATTCACTACAGCAAGCAGTGTGATGTGCCACTGCAGTCTGATACATACTGGTACAGCAAGAAATGTAATGTGATAGTTAGCCTCTATTTAATACAACATATAATAAATAAACAGCATGGTGTATTATAAAACACAATTTTGTGTCATTTTAGTGAAAAATTAACTAATAATTATACATAATATGTCTTTTAAGCTAAATCATGCATGTGTACATACATATTTAATGTTTTTGCTTTTTATATTCTGTAAGAATTTTTATATTATTGAATTGTCTTTGTCAAAATTTGACATTGTTCTGTCAGAAATGATCGTTTTAGTGAACAATTAACTAATAATTATACATAATATGTCCAGAATATACTGTACTTGTCTGAAAGTTTCACACTGATAGCTAGCAGTATTGCTCTGGTTGCAGAATGCACTCTCAGCACAAATACATATAGAAGCACTATTCACTATATGTGAACACTGTGTATAAAATACACTGCTCTGATTACAGAGGCAAATTCATTTCAGCTGCCTTAGTAAATATCACGCCTGTCTGATACATACTTTAATAAAGTCTATTGCCTTGTATTGTATATCTACCCTTGATTATTGTCGAGTTATGTGTAAGCCGGTCACTGTTGGTGAATTGGCATATCATATCTGTATTTTATCTATTAACCACACGAGCATGTAGCCCCCGTATCACACATAACACGACCTCTTAAAACTCATGAAAATGAGAAACTGCGTTATAAGCTGAAAAATATGCTGTTTCACTCTAAATGTGCAGTGGCCAACTGCACTTGTCTTCACTCACGTTTATTTCGACAACATTTTCAAACTTAACTCGTTCTAATTGCAATTATCAGTTTAATCAAAACTGCACTTGTCTTCGGTGATCTAACTAGTTGTTTAAATTCTTAGAGGACGTTCAAGGTGACAGTTGCTTTGTGTGACAGCTGCTAGCAAATTCTGTGTTTTCTCAGCTAGTGAGAATTCTAGCACACCTTACTTCACACAGTAAACTATTTTTAGCCAAACTCTGCTTGCGCCGTTATTTGGGGTACCGGAGAAACAGCTGCGGGGAGCCCCACAAACAATGGTTTGAATCATACGCGGTCATTTTCCAAGCACCGTGATCGCAGCTGTTAGGGTAATTAAGTAGGAGACAGTATTCCTTACTTAAATGCACGCAGTTGTGTGGCCGTTAACTAGACAGCCAGAGTTTCTGCAGTTAGAATGTGTTCAGTGATAATGAATCACAACTTATAGTGGATAAATAATCACATTATTCGGTAAGAGTTTGTTGCTGTATAACCAAACGTGCTATTTAACGCGAGTGCTTTTATACTGAGATGTATTTATTTACAATAAATATCTTTTACTTTTACAATACCCTGTATTTTGCTTTTTTATAAACGTATAAAACACCCACGATTCATACCTTGTGCTTGTTGTAATATGGGCGCACACATAATGCGCCCATTATAAATCACCTATAAATATAAAACTCTAATATAAAACAATTACGGGGATAACATTCATGTTGTAACATGCCCCGGGGATAACATTCATGTTGTAACATGCCCGCATACATAATGCGCGCATTATAAATCCCCTATAAATATAAAACTCTAATATAAAACAATTACTGGCATAATATTCCCTGTATTAACAAATTAAACTATATAAAAAGGGAGGGGGAGCTGCCACACAGCTGCTGTTAGAAGACAAGGAGGCCAGCTGGCAGGGGGGAGGGGTTACACACTTTGATACATCTTGATAGGGGCGTGTCCACCTGTCAAATTGAGTTTGACGAAACCACCCGATTATACACTACTTATATATATATATATACACTGTATTTTCCGGCATATAAGACGGCTGGGCGTATAAGACGACCCCCCAACTTTTCCAGTTAAAATATGAAATCATCTTAAAAGTCGGGGGTCTTCTTATATGCCGTAAGTCGTCTTATAGGGCCGGTGACTAATGTGCCTTTTGGGGTGGGGAGTGGTCCCGATGACGAAGAGAGGGGGCGTCTCACAGGAAAGTGTGAGTGGAGTAGCCCCCTATTACCTCATTACGGCAGCGTGGGGGTCTCTGTGCTGGGGAGCGGCGGCTCCTCATTGCGGTAGCATAGTGTTTCTGTGCTGGGAGCGGCAGCTCCTCTTCGTGCCGTGTGTGCTGTGGGGCGGTGCATCTTCTTGCAGCGTCGGGGCTCCTCCGGCATCTCCTCAAAGCCCGGAGGCACCGGCAGCTCCATTGCTGCGATGCGGTGGCCTCCGGGAAAATGGCCGCTGGGGGCGGCGCATGCTCAGATTCAGATCTCGTCTCCCAAGATCTCGGGACGAGATCTGAATCTGAGCATGCGCCGCCCCCTGCGGCCATTTTCCCGGAGGCCACCGCATCGCAGCAATGGAGCTGCCGGTGCCTCCGGGCCTTGAGGAGATGCCGGAGGAGCCCCGACGCTGCAAGAAGATGCACCGCCCCACAGCACAGAGCCCCCACGGCACGAAGAGGAGCTGCCGCTTCCAGCACAGAAACCCTATGCTGCCGCAAAGAGGAGCCGCCACTCCCCAGCACAGAGACCCCCACGCTGCCGCAATGATGTAATAGGGGGCTACTCCACTCACACTTTCCTGCGAGACGCCCCCTCTCTTCATCATCGGGACCACTCCCCCCCACCCACCATATGCACATTTGTCTGTACCCGGCGTAAAAGACGACCCCCGACTTTTAAGAAGATTTTGAGGGGTTAAAAAGTCATCTTATACGCCGGAAAATACGGTATATATATATATATATATATATATATATATATATATATATATATATATATATATATATATATAGTGAGGCAGTGACCGGTGTTATATGCAAGGGTCGGGGTCGCTATATGTCCCCCAGGATGTGAAAAGAAGCATATGGAGGCTGTAGGAGTTCAATGCAGTCACAGGCATAGCTGTGATTGCAATGCAGAACAGAAGTGAGTGTTGATCTTGGGCAAGCTATTTGTCCAAGGCATATTTAAGAAAACCTGCTCTGGGCTTTTATCTTTTAAACGAACTACAGGATGGTAGTGGGGCAGTTCCTTTCCTTCCCGGCCAGGTTTTGCATCTGGCCGATGGCCACAGGTTCTTTTGTAAAAACCCCTGCAGCCGAGGGTTGGGTGTGTCAGTTTTGGTCATGCAAGCAAGCAGAGCAAAAGGCTCTGCAGAGCTCAAGCTGTGTAAGGCAACAGGGCCAAGCGGAGCAAAAAGGCCTGGCACCCTCAGCGTACACGGCGGTGCAGTTACCGGTCATGGACTGCCTTGTTTCCCAACCACAATCTGGAGGATAGCACGTGATGTGCACTGTGTGAGCTTGGACATTAAACACATTTTGCTGTGAACTTTCCTGTGGTCACTGACAAACAGGCAGTGACCACAGGAAAGTTCACAGCAAAATGTGTTTAATGTCCAAGCTCACACAGTGCACATCACGTGCTATCCTCCAGATTGTGGTTATATATATATATATTTATTACAGACCAAAAGTTTGGACACACCTCATTTAACCCCTTAACGACCGCCGATACGCCTTTTGACAGCGGCAGTTAAGGATGCTTACACCACAGAGCCGTTAATTATCGGCGCTGTGGAAAAAGTGAATAGCGCCCCCCAGAGTCAGTTATTCTCTGGGGTCTCGGTTGCAGGGGGTAGCTGAGACCCCAGAGAACATGATTCGGGGTTTTTTTACCGACCCCCGGGTTGCGATTGCAGGTAATTAACCGTTTACTGGCGGTCGCAAAAAAACCCCCCAAAAACGCAATTTCCCATTTAATTTCTTTAATCGCACATCAGAGGACAGAGAAATGGGGTCCCCGATCGCCCCCCAATACTCACCTGTCTCCCCCGGTGCTCCTTGTGGCTCCCGAAGGGTGCCGCCATCTTGTTCCGGCCAAAAAAATGGCAGGTGCATGAGCAGTGCGCCCGCCGGACGGCACCAGGAAGATCTTTGGGGTCTCGGCTGCCGGGGGGTAGTTGAGACCCCAAAGAACATGATCGGGGTCATTTTTTACCGACCCCTATTTTGCGATCGCCGGTAATTAACTGTTTACCGGCGGCCGCAAAAAAAAAAAAAAAAAAGCGATGTGTGATTCTTAGTCCTCTGATGTGATCGCACATCAGAGGACAGAGAAATGGGGGGATTCGGGGACCCTATTATACTTACCAGTGTCCCTGGGTCCCCTCCAGCCCACCGGCATCTTCATCCGGTAAGAAAATGGCGGGCGCATGCGCAGTGCACCCGCCATGATCTGCCGGCCGGCAGCTAGAGGAGTTGGGGCTAAATTTAGGGTTAGGGTTGGGGCTATATTTAGGGTTAGGGTTGGGGCTAAATTTAGGGTTATGGTTGGGGCTAAATTTAGGGTTAGGGTTGGAGCTAAATTTAGGGTTAGGGTTGGGGCTAAATTTAGGGTTAGGGCTAGGGTTAGGCTTCCTTCACACTTGCGTCGGTACGGGGCCGTCGCAATGAGTCAGCCCGACGTACCGACGCACGTTGTGAAAATTGAGGGGCAAGGGTTAGGGTTGGGCTAGAGCTTGGGATAAAGTTAGGGCTAGGGTTAGGGCTAAATTTACGGTTGGTGCTAAATTTAGGGTTAGGGCTAGGGTTAGGATTAGGGTTACGTTTGGGATTAGGGTTAGGTTTGGGATTAGGGTTAAGGTTAGGGTTGGGATTAGGGGTGTATTAGGATTAGGGTTAGGTTTGAGGTTAGGGTTGAGATTAGGATTAGGGGTGTGTTGGATTTAGGGTTTTGATTAGGGTTATGGTTGAGATTAGGGTTGTTTTGGGGTTAGGGTTGTGATTATCGTTAGCGTTGTGATTAGGATTATGGATCGGGTTGGGATTAGGGTTAGGGGAGTGTTGGGGTTAGGGTTGGAGTTAGAATTGGGGGGTTTCCACTGTTTAGGTACATCAGGGAGTCTCCAAACACGAAAGCCAATTTTGCGCTCAAAAAGTCAAATGGTGCTCCATCCCTTCTGAGCTCTGCCGTGCGCCCAAACAGTGGTTTACCCCCACATATGGGGCATCAGCGTACTCTGGATAAATTGGACAACAACTTTTGAGGTCCAATTTCTCGTGTTACCCTTGTGAAAATAAAAACTTTGGAGCTAAATATCTTTTTTGTGGAAAAGAAATATTTTTTATTTTCACGACTGCATTATAAACTACTGTGAAGCACTTGGGCATTCAAAGTTCTCACCACACATCTAGATAAGTTCCTTGGGGGGTCTAGTTTCCAAAATGGGGTCACTTGTGGGGGGTTTCTACTGTTTAGGTACATCGGGGGCTCTGCAAACGCAACATAACGCCCACAGACCATTCTATCAAAGTCTGCATTCCAAAACGGCGCCCCTTCCATTCCGAGCTCTGCCATGCGCCCAAACAGTGGTCCCCCCACATATGGGGTATCAGCCTACTCAGCATGAATTGCACAATAAATTTTGGGGTCCAATTTCTCCTGTTACCCTTGTGAAAGCAAAAATTTGGGGGTGAAAAATCATTTTTGTGGAAAAATATGATTTTTTTTATTTTCATGGCTCTACATTATAAACTTCTGTGAAGTAGTTGGGGGTTCATAGGGCTCACCACACATCTAGATAAGCTCTTTGGGTGGTCTAGTTTCCAAAATGGGGTCACTTGTTGGGGGTTTCTACTGTTTAGGTACATCAGGAGCTCTGGAAATGCAACATGACGCCCGCAGACCATCCCATCAAAATCTGCATTCCAAGTGGCGCTCCTTCCCTTCCGAGCCCCAATGGGTGCCCAAACAGTGCCCTCCCCCCACATATGGGGTATCAGCATACTCAGGACAAACTGGTCAACAGATTTTGGGGCCAATGTCTCCTGTTACCCTTGAGAAAATAAAAAATTGCAGGGTAAAAAATAATTTTTGAGGAAAAAAAAAGGATTTTTTATTTTCACGGCTCTACGGTATAAACTTCTGTGAAGCACATGGGGGTTCAAAGTGCTCACCACACATCTAGATAAGTTCCTTAAGGGGTCTAGTTTCCAAAATGGTGTCACTTGTGGAGTGTTTCCACTGTTTAGGCACATCAGGGGCTCTCTAAATGTGACATGGCATCCGATCTCAATTCCAGCCAATTCTGCATTGAAAAAGTCAAACGGCGCTCCTTCTTTTCCAAGCTCTGCGATGCGCCCAAACAGTGGTTTACCCCCACATATGGGGTATCGGCGTATTCAAGAGAAATTGCACAACAAAATTTAAGGTTAAATTTCTGTTTTTACACTAGTGAAAATAAAAAAAAATGGTTCTGAAGTAAAATGTTTGCAAAAAAAACTTAAATGTTCATTTTTTCCTTCCACATTGTTTCAGTTCCTGTGAAGCATGTAAAGGGTTAATAAACTTCTTGAATGTGGTTTCGAGCACCTTGAGGGGTGCAGTTTTTAGAATGGTGTCACACTTGGTTCTTTTCTATCATATAGACCCCTCAAAATGACTTCAAATGTGATGTGGTCCCTAAAAAAAGGGTGTTGTAAAAATGAGAAATTGCTGGTCAACTTTTAACCCTTACAACTCCCTAACAAAAAAAAAATTTGTTTCCAAAATTGTGCTGATGTAAAGTAGACATGTGGGAAATGTTATTTATTAACTATTTTTTGTGACATATCTCTCTGATTTAAGGGCATAAAATAACAGTTTGAAAATTGCAAAATTTTAAAACTTTTCGCCATATTTCCATTTTTTTCATAAATAATCGCAAGTAATATCGAAGAAATGTTACCACTAAAATGAAGTACAATATGTCACGAAAAAACTGTCTCAGAATCAGCGGGATCTGTTAAAGCGTTCCAGAGTTATAACCTCATAAAGTGACAGTGGTCAGAATTGTAAAAATTGGCTCGGTCATTAAGTATCAAATTGGCTCTGTCACTAAGGGGTTAAAGATTTTTCTGTATTTTCATGACTATGAAAATCGTACATTCACACTGAAGGCATCAAAACTATGAATTAACATATGTGGAATTATATACTTAACAGAAAAGTGTAAAACAATTGAAAATATGTCTTATATTCTAGGTTCTTCAAAGTAGCCACCTTTCGCTTTGATGACTGCTTTGCACACTCTTGGCATTCTCTTGATGAGCTTCAAGAGGTAGTCTGTTGTGAATTCTGCTCTTGGGCTCCCTCCGGTGGTTATGAGTGGTAGTGCTGCTTTTTGTCCTTCACAACAGTCATCAGCTGCTTCCACTTTGGACGGGGCTATTTAGTCTGGCTCCTGCCTTTAGTGAGTGCCAGTTGTCCATTGTTTTCTAGGGATCCACATCTCTGCTTGGTTTCTCCTTCTGGATTGTCCAAATCATCAAAGATAAGTCCTGGCTCTGTTTTTGCAGTCCACATGCGGTGGACTTAATAGTTCTGTGAATTGCTATGTTTTTTCTTGTCCAGCTTTGTCTGTGTTAAGATTTATTCAGCCAAGTTGGAAGCTCTGGAGTCACAGAGTTACCCACCATGCCTTTAGTTAGGTGTGGAGATTTTTGTATTCTCTGTGGTGGATTTTGTAGTATTTTTTATACTGACCGCACAGTACTCTTTCCTGTCTTTTCTTTCTAGGTAGCGTGGCCTCCTTTGCTAAATTCTGTTTTCAGTCTGCGTTTGTAATTTCCCTCTCCTCTCCCAGTCAATATTTGTGGGGGGCTGCCTTTCCTTTGGGAATTTTCTCTGAGGCAAGATAGTATTCTGTTATGGACCTGGTGGTTAGGTGCACCAGGAATGACCTGATAGTTAAACACGGAATCGGGACGAGCTCTGGGGAAATGGGAACTCTGCTGACCGCAAACCCTACTCCTATCAACACAACTAGAAATAGCCGTGGAGCGTGCCTGACTCTGCCTAGACGCCTCTTCACAGCCTAAGAGCTAACTACCCCTAAAGAAAGGAAACAAAGCCTCACTTGCCTCAGAGAAATTTCCCCTAAGGTAAAAGCAGCCCCCCACAAGTATTGACTGTGAGTTAAGAGTAAATCACAATCAGGATGAAATAGGCTTTAGCAAAGGGAGGCCAGTCTAACTAAACAGATTGAGGATAGAAAAGGGATCTTTACGGTCAACACAAAAAACTACAAAACCACGCAGAGTGTGCAAAAAATACCACCGCACCGACTCACGGTGCGGTGGTGCCACTCTGCACCCCCAGAGGTTCCAGCTAGCCAGGCAGTTTCATGATAGCAAGCTGGACAAGAACTTAGCAAGAAAAACCATAAGTAACAAATGAACAAGCCGGAACTCCCAAGCCGGAACTTAGCTTTTGCTGGAGTAGACAAGTCCTCAGAAAGATCCAGCAGAGATCTGAACCAGTACTAGAACATTGACAGCTGGCATGGAGTAACGATCTGAGTGGAGTTAAATAGAGAATCGTAGCCTAGCCCTAAACGAGGGCAGCTGGGGAAGGAATCTCAGAACCAGCAGCTCCCCTCACAGCCACCAGAGGGAGTCCAAGGACAGAACTCACCGAAGTACCATTCATGACCACAGGAGGGAGTTCGAGAACGGAATTCACAACAGTACCCCCCCCTTGAGGAGGGGTCACCGAACCCTCACCAGAGCCCCCAGGCCGATCAGGACGAGCCAAATGAAAGGCACGAACTAAATCGGCAGCATGGACATCAGAGGCAACAACCCAGGAATTATCCTCCTGACCATAGCCCTTCCATTTGACCAAGTACTGAAGTTTTCGTCTCGAAATACGAGAATCCAAAATCTTCTCCACCACATACTCCAACTCCCCCTAAACCAACACCGGAGCAGGAGGATCAACGGAGGGAACCATAGGCGCCACATATCTCTGCAGCAACGACCTATGGAACACATTATGGATGGCAAAAGAAGCAGAAAGGGCCAAGTGAAATGATACAGGATTAAGAATTTCAGAAATCTTATAAGGACCAATGAAACGAGGCTTAAACTTAGGAGAAGAAACCTTCATAGGAACATAACGAGATGATAACCAAACCAAATCCCCAACACGAAGTCGGGGACCAACACGGCGACGGCGGTTAGCGAAACGTTGAGCCTTCTCTTGGGACAAGGTCAAATTGTCCACCACTTGAGTCCAAATTTGTTGCAACCTGTCCACCACAGAATCCACACCAGGACAGTCCGAAGGCTCAATCTGCCCTGAAGAAAAACGAGGATGAAAACCAGAATTACAAAAAAAAGGCGAAACCAAAGTAGCCGAACTGGCCCGATTATTAAGGGCGAACTCAGCCAATGGCAAGAAGGTCACCCAATCATCCTGATCCGCAGAAACAAAACATCTCAGATAAGTTTCCAAAGTCTGATTGGTTCGTTCGGTTTGGCCATTTGTCTGAGGATGGAAAGCCGAAGAAAAAGACAAATCAATGCCCATCTTAGCACAAAAGGACCGCCAAAACCTTGAAACAAACTGGGAACCTCTGTCAGACACGATGTTCTCCGGAATGCCATGCAAACGAACCACATGTTGGAAAAATAATGGAACCAAATCAGAAGAAGAAGGCAATTTAGGCAAGGGTACCAAATGGACCATTTTAGAGAAGCGATCACAAACCACCCAGATGACCGACATCCTTTGAGAAACAGGAAGATCTGAAATAAAATCCATGGAAACATGCGTCCAGGGCCTTTTCGGGACCGGCAAGGGCAAAAGTAACCCACTGGCACGAGAACAGCAGAGCTTAGCCCGAGCACAAGTCCCACAAGACTGCACAAAAGAACGCACATCCCGCGACAAGGAAGGCCACCAAAAGGACCTAGCCACCAAATCTCTGGTACCAAAAATCCCAGGATGACCAGCCAACACCAAACAATGAACCTCAGAGATAACTCTATTAGTCCATCTATCAGGGACAAACAGTTTCTCCGCTGGACAACGGTCAGGTCTATCAGCCTGGAACTCCTGCAGCTCCCGCAGCAAATCAGGGGAGATGGCAGACAGAACTACCCCCTCTCTGAGAACACCAGCCGGCCCAGGAACCCCAGGAGAATCAGGCACAAAACTCCTTGAAAGGGCATCAGCCTTCACATTCTTAGAACCCGGAAGGTACGAAACCACAAAATTGAAACGGGAGAAAAACAGCGACCAACGAGCTTGTCTAGGATTCAACCGCTTGGCAGACTCGAGATAAGTCAGATTCTTGTGATCTGTCAAGACCACCACGCGATGCTTGGCTCCTTCAAGCCAATGTCGCCACTCCTCGAATGCCCACTTCATAGCCAACAAATCCCGATTGCCAACATCATAATTACGCTCAGCAGGCGAAAATTTTCTCGAAAAGAAAGCACATGGCTTCATTACAGAGCAATCAGAACTTTTCTGAGACAAAACAGCCCCTGCTCCAATTTCAGGACCATCAACCTCAACCTGAAAAGGGAGCGAAACATCTGGCTGACACAACACAGGAGCCGAAGAGAAACGACGTTACAACTCCTGAAAAGCGTCAACGGCCGCAGAGGACCAATTCACCACATCAGCACCCTTCTTGGTCAAATCAGTCAACGGTTTAACAACACTAGAAAAATTAGCGATGAAGCGACGGTAAAAATTGGCAAAGCCCAGAAATTTCTGAAGGCTCTTCACAGATGTAGGCCGAGTCCAATCATAAATAGCTTGGACTTTAACAGGATCCATCTCGATAGTAGAAGGGGAAAAAATGAAGCCCAAAAAGGAAACCTTCTGAACTCCAAAGAGACACTTAGATCCCTTCACAAACAAGGAATTAGCACGAAGGACCTGGAACACCATTGTGACCTGCTTCACATGGGACTCCCAATCATCCGAAAAGACCAAAATATCATCCAAATATACGATCATGAATCTATCCAGATACTTTCGGAAGATGTCATGCATAAAGGACTGAAACACAGAGGGAGCATTAGAAAGGCCAAATGGCATCACCAGGTACTCAAAATGGCCCTCGGGCGTATTAAATGCTGTTTTCCATTCATCGCCCTGTTTAATACGCACGAGATTATACGCCCCTCGAAGGTCTATCTTGGTGAACCAACTAGCCCCCTTAATCCGAGCAAATAAATCAGACAGTAGAGGCAAAGGGTACTGAAATATGACCGTGATTTTATTAAGAAGGCGGTAATCTATACAAGGTCTCAGAGAACCATCCTTCTTGGCCACAAAAAAGAACCCTGCTCCCAATGGTGACGACGACGGGCGGATATGCCCTTTCTCCAAGGACTCCTTTATATAACTCCGCATAGCGGTGTGTTCTGGCACAGACAAATTGAAAAGTCGTCCCTTAGGGAACTTGCTACCAGGAATCAAATTAATAGCACAATCACAATCCCTATGAGGAGGTAGGGTACTAGACTTGGGCTCATCAAATACATCCCGGTAATCCGACAAAAACTCAGGGACTTCAGAAGGAGTGGAGGAAGAAATTGACAACAATGAAACATCCCCATGTACCCCTTGACAGCCCCAACTGGACACCGACATTGATTTCCAATCCAATACTGAATTATGGACCTGCAGCCATGGCAAACCCAACACGACCACATCATGCAGATTATGCAACACCAAATAGCGAATATCCTCCTGATGCGCAGGAGCCATGCACATGGTCAACTGGGTCCAGTACTGAGGCTTATTCTTGGCCAAAGGCGTAGCATCAATTCCCCTCAAAGGAATGGGATGCTGCAAGGGCTCCAAGAAAAAACCACATCGCCTGGCAAACTCAAAGTCCATCAAATTCAGGGCAGCGCCTGAATCCACAAATGCCATAACAGAATAGGATGACAAAGAGCAAATCAGAGTAACGGACAAAAGAAATTTAGGCTGTACAGTACCAATGGTGACGGACCTAGCGAACCGCTTAGTGCGCTTAGGACAATCAGAGATAGCATGAGTGGAGTCACCACAGTAAAAACACAGCCCATTCTGACGTCTATGTTCTTGCCGTTCAGCTCTGGTCAAAGTCCTATCACATTGCATAGGCTCAGGCCATTGCTCAGAGGATACCGCCAAATGGTGCACAGTTTTGCGCTCACGTAAGCGCCGATCGATCTGTATGGCCAAGGACATTGATTCATTCAGACCAGCAGGCGTGGGGAACCCCACCATAACATCCTTAAGGGCTTCAGAACGACCCTTTCTGAAAATTGCTGCCAGGGCACACTCATTCCACTGAGTAAGCACAGACCACTTTCTGAACTTCTGGCAATATACCTCCGCTTCATCCTGACCCTGACACAAAGCCAGTAAAATTTTATCTGCCTGATCCACAGAATTCGGTTCATCATAAAGCAATCCCAGCGCCAGAAAAAACGCATCTACATTACGCAATGCAGGATCTCCGGGCGCCAGGGCGAATGCCCAGTCTTGAGGGTCGCCACGCAACAAAGAAGTAATGATTCTCACTTGCTGAATAGGGTCACCAGAAGAGCGGGGTTTCAGAGCAAGAAACAGTTTACAACTGTTTTTGAAATTCAGAAATTTAGATCTATCCCCAGAAAACAAATCAGGAATTGGAATTCTAGGCTCCAACATAGGATTCTGAACTACATAATCTTGAATGTTTTGTACCCTTGCAGCGAGTTGATCTACACTAGAGGACAGACCTTGAATGTCCATATCCACACCTGAGTTCTGAACCACCCAGAGTTTAAGGGGAAAAGAAAGGCAAAACACACTGCAGAGAAAAAAAAAATGGTCTCAGAACTTCTCTTTTCCCTCTATTGAGATGCATTAACACTTTGTGGGCCAGCTGTACTGTTATGGACCTGGTGGTTAGGTGCACCAGGAATGACCTGATAGTTAAACACGGAATCGGGACGAGCTCTGGGGAAATGGGAACTCTGCTGACCGCAAACCCTACTCCTATCAACAACTAGAAATAGCAGTGGAGCATGCCTGACTCTGCCTAGACGCCTCTTCACAGCCTAAGAGCTAACTACCCCTAAAGAAAGGAAACAAAGCCTCACTTGCCTCAGAGAAATTTCCCCAAAGGTAAAAGCAGCCCCCACAAGTATCGACTGTGAGTTAAGAGGAAATCACAAACACAGGATGAAATAGGCTTTAGCAAAGAGAGGCCAGTCTAACTAAACAGATTGAGGATAGAAAAGGGATCTTTGCGGTAAACACAACAAACTACAAAAACCACGCAGAGTGTGCAAAAAATACCCCCGCACCGACTCACGGTGCGGTGGTGCCACTCTGCACCCCCAGAGGTTCCAGCTAGCCAGGCAGTTTCGTGCTAGCAAGCTGGACAAGAACTTAGCAAGAAAAACCATAAGTAACAAATGAACAAGCCGGAACTTAGCTTTTGCTGGAGTAGACAGGTTCTCAGAAAGATCCAGGAGAGATCTGAACCAGTACTAGAACATTGACAGCTGGCATGGAGTAACGATCTGAGTGGAGTTAAATAGAGAATCGTAGCCTAGCCCTAAACGAGGGCAGCTGGGGAAGGAATCTCAGAACCAGCAGCTCCCCTCACAGCCACCAGAGGGAGTCCAAGGACAGAACTCACCGAAGTACCATTCATGACCACAGGAGGGAGTTCGAGAACGGAATTCACAACAGTATTCCTGTTTCTTTCTTTAGGTGTAATTAGTCCTCCGGCCGTGACGAGGTGTCTAGGGAGTGACAGGAACATCCCACGGCTACTTCTAGTTGATGTGTTAAGTTCAGGGTCTGCGGTCAGTATAGAGGCCACCTACTCCAGAGCTCGTCCATGCTGCTCCTATGCCACCAGTTCATAACAGTACAACTGGCCAACAATGAGTTAACCGCATCTCAAAAGAAGGGAAAGAAAGTACTGAGCCATTTTTTTTTCTGTACTCTGTTGTGTTTTTTTTCCCCTCTTCACTTCTGGGTGGCTCAGGAGTTAGGCGTTGACATGGATGTTCAGGGACTTGCTTCTCGGGTGGATCAACTTGCTGCTAGAGTACAGGGTATTTCTGATTATATCGTGCAGACTCCTGTTTTAGAGCCTAGAATTCCTACCCCCGATCTGTTCTTCGGGGACAGGTCCAAATTTTTGAGCTTTAAAAATAACTGTAAACTGTTTTTTGCTCTTAAGCCCCGTTCCTCTGGTGATCCCATCCAGCAGGTAAAAATTGTCATTTCTCTGTTGCGTGGTGACCCGCAGGATTGGGCATTTTCCCTGGAATTTGGGAATCCGGCCTTGCTTAATGTAGACACCTTTTTTCAGGCGCTTGGGTTATTGTATGATGAACCTAACTGTAGAGCATGCTGAGAAAACACTTTTGGCCCTGTGTCAGGGTCAAGAAGCGGCAGAGTCATATTGCCAGAAATTCAGAAAATGGTCTGTGCTTACTAAGTGGAATGAGGATGCTTCGGCGGCAATTTTCAGAAAGGGTCTTTCTGAATCTGTTAAAGATGTTATGGTGGGGTTCCCCACGCCTGCAGGTCTGAGTGATTCTATGTCTCTGGCCATTCAAATTGATCGGCGCTTGCGTGAGCGCAGAGTTGTGCACACTATGGCGTTGTCTTCCGAGCGGAGTCCTGAGCCTATGCAGTGTGATAGTATTGTGTCTAGAGCGGAACGCCAAGGATTCAGACGTCAGAATAGGTTGTGCTTTTACTGCGGCGATTCTGCTCATGTTATTTCTGATTGCCCTAAGCGTGCCAAGAGAATCGCTAATTCCGTTACTATCAGTACTGTACCACCTAAATTTATGTTATCTGTGACCCTGATCTGCTCATTATCGTCATTCTCTGTCATGGCATTTGTGGATTCAGGCGCCGCTTTAAATTTAATGGACTTAGAATTTGCCAGACGTTGTGGTTTTTCCTTACAGCCTTTGCGGAGTCCTATCCCTTTGAGGGGGATTGATGCTACACCATTGGCTAAAAATAAACCTCAGTTTTGGACACAGTTGCCATGTGCATGGCGCCAGCCCATCAGGAAGATTGTCGCTTCCTGGTGTTACATAATTTGCATGATGCTGTTGTGCTGGGGTTTCCATGGTTACAGGTACATAATCCGGTGTTGGATTGGAAATCTATGTCTGTGACTAGTTGGGGTTGTCAGGGGGTTCACGATGACGTTCCTCTGATGTCAATTTCCTCCTCCCCCTCTTCTGAAATTCCTGAGTTTCTGTCAGATTTCCAGGATATTTTCGATGAGCCCAAGTCCAGTTCCCTTCCACCGCATAGGAACTGTGATTGTGCTATTGATTTGATTCCAGGCTGTAAGTTTCCTAAGGGCCGACTTTTCAACCTGTCTGTGCCTGAACATGCCGTCATGCGGAGCTATGTAAAGGAGTCTTTGGAGAAGGGGCATATTCGGCCATCTTCTTCTCCATTAGGAGCAGGTTTTTTTTTTGTTGCCAAGAAGGATGGCTCCTTGAGACCCTATATTGATTATCGCCTCTTGAATAAGATCACGGTCAAATTCCAATACCCTTTGCCTTTGCTTTCTGATTTGTTTGCCAGAATAAAGGGGGCTAGTTGGTTTACTAAGATTGACCTTCGAGGGGCATATAATCTGGTTCGTATTAAGCAGGGTGACGAATGGAAAACTGTGTTTAATACGCCCGAGGGCCATTTTGAGTATCTTGTGATGCCATTCGGACTCTCTAATGCCCCATCTGTGTTTCAGTCCTTCATGCATGATATTTTTCGGAATTATCTTGATAAATTCATGATTGTATATTTGGATGATATTTTGATTTTTTCAGATGATTGGGAGTCTCATGTGAAACAAGTCAGGATGGTATTTCAGGTCCTTCGTGATAATGCCTTGTTTGTGAAGGGGTCTAAGTGCCTCTTTGGAGTACAGAAGGTTTCTTTTTTGGGCTTCATTTTTTCTCCATCATCTATAGAAATGGATCCGGCTAAGGTTCAGGCCATTCATGATTGGATCCAGCCCACATCCGTGAAGAGCCTTCAGAAATTTTTGGGCTTTGCTAATTTTTATCGCCGTTTCATTGCCAACTTCTCCAGTGTGGTTAAACCCCTGACCGATTTGACGAGGAAGGGCGCTGATGTAGCTAATTGGTCCTCTGAGGCAGTTTCTGCCTTTCAGGAGCTTAAGCGCCGATTTACTTCTGCCCCTGTGTTGCGTCAGCCGGATGTTTCTCTTCCTTTTCAGGTTGAGGTTGACGCTTCTGAGATTGGGGCAGGGGCCGTTTTGTCTCAGAGGAATTCTGATGGTTCCTTGATGAAACCGTGTGCCTTCTTTTCTCTAAAGTTTTCGCCTGCGGAACGCAATTATGATGTCGGCAATCGTGAGTTGTTGGCTATGAAGTGGGCATTTGAGGAGTGGCGACATTGGCTTGAGGGGGCCAAGCACCGTATTGTGGTCTTGACCGATCATAAGAATCTGATTTACCTCGAGTCTGCCAAACGGCTGAATCCTAGACAGGCCCGATGGTCCCTGTTTTTCTCCCGTTTTGATTTTGTTGTCTCGTATCTTCCAGGTTCTAAGAATGTTAAGGCTGATGCCCTCTCTAGGAGTCTCTTGCCTGATTCCCCTGGGATTCTTGAACCGGTTGGTATTCTTAAGGAGGGGGTGATTCTTTCTGCCATCTCCCCTGATTTGCGACGGGCTCTTCAGGAGTTTCAGGTTGATAAACCTGATCGCTGTCCAGCGGGGAAACTGTTTGTTCCTGACAGATGGACTAGTAAAGTGATTTCTGAGGTTCACTGTTCTGTGTTGGCTGGCCATCCTGGGGTTTTTGGTACCAGAGATTTGGTTAGTAGGTCCTTTTGGTGGCCTTCTTTGTCACGGGATGTGCGTTCTTTTGTGCAGTCCTGTGGGACTTGTGCGCGGGCCAAACCTTGCTGCTCCCGCGCCAGTGGGTTGCTTTTGCCTTTGCCTGTCCCCGAGAGGCCTTGGACGCATATTTCTATGGATTTTATTTCGGATCTTCCTGTTTCCCAGAGGATGTCTGTTATCTGGGTGGTCTATGACCGGTTTTCTAAGATGGTTCATTTGGTACCTTTGCCTAAGTTGCCCTCCTCTTCTGAGTTGGTTCCGTTGTTTTTTCAGCATGTGGTTCGTTTGCATGGCATTCCGGAGAATATTGTGTCCGATAGAGGTTCCCAGTTTGTTTCTAGGTTTTGGCGGTCCTTTTGTGCTAAGCTGGGCATTGATTTGTCTTTTTCTTCCGCATTTCATCCTCAGACAAACGGCCAAACCGAGCGAACTAACCAGACTTTGGAAACTTATTTCAGATGCTTTGTGTCTGCCGATCAGGATGATTGAGTGGCTTTCTTGCCATTGGCCGAGTTTGCCCTTAATAATCGGGCTAGTTCTGCTACCTTGGTGTCACCATTCTTTTGTAATTCTGGGTTTCATCCTCGCTTTTCTTCAGGGCAGGTTGAGTCTTCTGATTGTCCTGGGGTGGACTCTGTGGTTGACAGGTTGCAGCAGATTTGGGCTCATGTTGTGGACAATTTGGTGTTGTCTCAGGAGGAGGCTCAGCGTTTTGCCAACCGTCGTCGGCGTGTGGGTTCCCGGCTTCGTGTTGGGGATTTGGTCTGGTTGTCTTCTCGTCATGTTCCTATGAAGGTTTCTTCCCCGAAGTTCAAGCCTCGGTTTATTGGTCCTTATAGGATTTCTGAGATTATCAATCCAGTGTCTTTTCGTTTGGCCCTTCCAGCCTCTTTTTCCATCCATAATGTTTTTCATAGATCTTTGTTGCGGAAATATGTGGTGCCTATGGTTCCCTCTGTTGATCCTCCTGCCCCGGTGTTGATTGATGGGGAGTTGGAGTATGTTGTGGAGAAGATCTTGGATTCTCGTTTTTCTAGACGGAGGCTTCAGTATCTTGTCAAGTGGAAGGGTTATGGCCAGGAGGATAATTCTTGGGTTGTTGCCTCCGATGTTCATGCTGACGATTTGGTTCGTGCCTTCCATTTGGCTCGTCCGGATCGGCCTGGGGGCTCTGGTGAGGGTTCGGTGACCCCTCCTCAAGGGGGGGGTACTGTTGTGAATTCTGTTGTGGGTTCTGCTCTTGGGCTCCCTCCGGTGGTTATGAGTGGTAGTGCTGCTGTTTGTCCTTCACAACAGTCATCAGCTGCTTCCACTTTGGACGGGGCTATTTAGTCTGGCTCCTGCCTTTAGTGAGTGCCAGTTGTCCATTGTTTTCTAGGGATCCACATCTCTGCTTGGTTTCTCCTTCTGGATTGTCCAAATCATCAAAGATAAGTCCTGCCTCTGTTTTTGCAGTCCACATGCAGTGGACTTAATAGTTCTGTGAATTGCTATGTTTTTTCTTGTCCAGCTTTGTCTGTGTTAAGATTTATTCAGCCAAGTTGGAAGCTCTGGAGTCACAGAGTTACCCTCCATGCCTTTAGTTAGGTGTGGAGATCTTTGTATTCTCTGTGGTGGATTTTGTAGTATTTTTTATACTGACCGCACAGTACTCTTTCCTGTCTTTTCTTTCTAGGTAGCGTGGCCTCCTTTGCTAAATTCTGTTTTCAGTCTGCGTTTGTAATTTCCCTCTCCTCTCACAGTCAATATTTGTGGGGGGCTGCCTTTCCTTTGGGAATTTTCTCTGAGGAAAGATAGTATTCCTGTTTCTTTCTTTAGGTGTAATTAGTCCTCCGGCCGTGACGAGGTGTCTAGGGAGTGACAGGAACATCCCACGGCTACTTCTAGTTGATGTGTTAAGTTCAGGGTCTGCGGTCAGTATAGAGGCCACCTGTTATGGACTGGTAATTTAGGAGCGACAGACCGCAGTTCCTGATCTTAACACAACACTAGCAGTAGCCGTGGGATGTTCCTGTCACTCCCTGGACACCTCGTCACAGCCGGAGAACTAGCTACCCCTAAAGGTAGAAACAGGAAAGCTATCTTGCCTCAGAGAAAATCCCCAAAGGATAGGACAGCCCCCCACAAATATTGACTGTGAGAGGAGAAGGAAATGACATACGTAGTATGAAACAAGATTTAGCAAAGGAGGCCAATTCTAGCTAGATAGACAGTAAGGAAAGAAACACTGTGCGGTCAGTAATAAAAACTAGATAAAGTCCACTGCAGAGATATGCAAAAATCTCCACACCTGACTAAAGGTGTGGAGGGCAAAAACTGCAGCCCAGAGCTTCCAGCTTAGCTGAATAGATCCATACTGATAAGCTGGACAAATGAGAAAAACATAGAATGTGCTGAACAATAAAGTCCACAACAAGTGGACTGCAAAAGGACAAAAGGACTTATCTTTGCTGAACTGGACAGAGTGTCAGGGAAATCCAAAAGAGCAGTGGTTCCAAGCAGGAACAATTGACAACTGGCATTGATTGAGGAATAAGGCCAGACTAAAATAGCCGAGCCAGAAAGACGATCAGTGGGAGCAGCTGCTGATGCTAAATCCAAGAAGCAGCTATACCACTCAAAACCACAGGAGGGAGCCCAAGAGCAGAATTCACAAAAGTGCTACTTACAACCACCGGAGGGAGCCCAAGAGCGGAATTCACAACAGCCACCTACTCCAGAGCTCGTCCATGCTGCTCCTATGCCACCAGTTCATAACAGTAGTCACCAGGAATGGTCTTCAAACAATCTTGAAGGAGTTCCCAGAGATGCTTAGCACTTGTTGGCCCTTTTACCTTCACTCTGGGGTCCAGCTCACCCCAAACCATCTCGATTGGGGACTGTGGAGGCCAGGTCATCTGGTGTAGCACCCCATCACTCTCCCTCTTGGTCAAATAGCCCTTACACAGCCTGGAGGAGTGTTTGTGGTCATTATCCTGTTGAAAAATAAATGATGGTCCAACTAAACGCAAACCGGATGACATAGCATGCAGCTGCAAGATGCTGTGGCAGCCAGGCTGGTTCAGTATGCCTTCAATTTTGAATAAATCCCCAACAGTGTCACCAGCAAAGCACCGCCACACCATCACACCTCCTTCTACATGCTTCGCGGTTGGAACCAGGCATGTAGAGTCAATCCATTCACCTTTTCTGCATTGCACAAAGACACAGTGGTTGGACCCAAAGATCTCAAATTTGGACTCATCAGACCAAAGCCCAGATTTCCACTGGTCTAATGTCCATTCCTTGTGTTCTTTAGCCCAAACAAGTCTCTTCTGCTTGTTGCCTGTCCTTAGCAGTGGTTTTCTAGCAGCTATTTTACCATGAAGGCCTGCTGCACAAAGTCTCCTCTTAACAGTTGTTGTAGAGATGTGTCTGCTGCTACAACTCTGTGTGGCATTGACCTGGTCTCTAATCTGAGCTGCTGTTAACCTGCGATTTCTGAGGCTGGTGACTTGGATAAACTTATCCTCAGAAGCCGAGGTGACTCTTGGTCTTCCTTTCCTGGGGTGGTCCTCATGTGAGCCAGTTTCTTTGTAGTGCTTGATGGTTTTTGCAACTGCACTTGGGGGCATTTCTTGAAGTAATGATGGCCACTTGTTTTTCTTTACTTAGCTGCTTTTTTCTTGCCATAATACAAATTCTAACAGTCTATTCAGTAGGACTATCAGCTGTGTATCTCCACCAGACTTCTGCTCAACACAGCTGATGGTCCCAACCCCATTTATAAGGCAAGAAATCCCACTTATTAAACCTGACAGGGCACACCTGTGAAGTGAAAACCATTTCCGGTGGCTACCTCTTGAAGCTCATCAAGAGAATGCCAAGAGTGTGCAAAGCAGTCATCAAAGCAAAAGGTGGCTACTTTGAAGAACCTAGAATATAAGACATTTTCAGTTTCACACTTTTTTGTAAAGTATATAATTCCACATGTGTTAATTCATAGTTTCGATGCCTTCAGTGTGAATTTACAATTTTCATAGTAATAATAATCTTTATTTATATAGCACCAACATATTCCACAGCGCTTTACAGTTTAACAGTTTCAAACACAACAGTCATGGGTAACAATGTAAACAATACAGTAATAAAGCAAAATAAAATAAGACAAAATAAGACAACCCTGCTCGTGAGAGCTTACAATCTACAATGAGGTGGGGAGATACAAAGTACAGGTGTGTATTTACAATGATGTATTTACAATGATGGTCCAGCCATCTTCAGGGAGTGGGGGGTAGGTGGATATAGTGTGTGTGTGTGTGAATGGGCTACACACCCACAAACATACAATGAGTTTGATTAGGGAACGTGATAGGCCGCTCTGAACAAATGAGTTTTGAGCGAGCGCCTAAAACTATGCAAGTTGTGGATGGTTCTAATATCTTGGGGTAGAGCATTCCAGAGGATTGGCGCAGCACGGGAGAAGTCTTGGAGTTGGGAGTGGGAGGTACGGATTAGTGCAGAGGTTAGTCGAAAGTCGTTTGCAGAGCGCAGTGGTCGGCTAGGCCGATAGACAGAAATGAGGGAGGAGATGTAAGGGGGTGCCGCACTGTGGAGAGCTTTGTGGGTGAGAACAAGTACTTTGAATTGTATCCTGTAATGAATGGGCAGCCAGTGTAACGACTGGCGAAGAGCGAACACGTCCGAGTAACGATTAGCCAGATGGACAACCCTGGCTGCCGCATTAAGGATAGACTGGAGAGGGGAAAGTCGCGTGAGGGGGAGGCCAATTAATAGAGCGTTGCAGTAGTCCAGATGGGAGTGGATTAGGGAGACAGTGAAAGTTTTTGTTGTCTCCATTGGTGAGAAAAGGGCGGATTCTAGAGATGCTCTTTAGGTGTAAGCGGCACGAGCGGGCAAGAGATTGTATGTGGGAGGTGAAGGAGAGATGAGAGTCAAACATAACACCCAGACGGGTGTTATTATGGTGCCACCCACGGAGAGGGAAATGTCAGATTTAGGGAGGTTAGTAGAAGGCGGGAGCAGAAGAAGTTCAGTTTTGCAGAGGTTGAGTTTCAGATAGAGAGCGGACATGATGTCAGAGACTGCGGACAGACAGTCAGTGGCATTCTGTAGTACAGCGGGGGTAAGGTCAGGGGATGACGTGTATAGTTGTGTGTCATCAGCATAAAGATGGTACTGAAAGCCAAATCTGCTGATGGTCTGTCCAATTGGGGCCGTGTAGAGGGAGAAGAGAAGGGGGCCAAGGACTGAGCCCTGAGGTACCCCGACAGTGAGAGGAAGAGGAGATGAAGTGGAGCCGGAGAACGGAACACTGAAGGAGCGTTCAGAAAGATAGGAAGAGAACCAGGAGAGAGCAGTGTCCTTAATGCCTAGTGACTGGAGCCTAGAGAGTAGGAGAGGGTGGTCAACCGTGTCAAAAGCTGCAGAAAGATCGAGGAGAATGAGCAGAGAGTGGTCACCGTTACATTTTGCAGTCAGAAGGTCATTGGTCACCTTGATGAGTGCAGTTTCTGTCGAATTTAGGGGGCGGAACCCGGACTGTGAAGGGTCTAGGAGGGAATGAGTGGAGAGGTAACGGGTAAGGCGGGAGTATACTAGGCGCTCCAGGAGTTTTGAGATGAAGGGGAGATTGGAGACCGGTCTGTAGTTGTTTGTGCATGATGGGTCAAGGGTGGGTTTTTTTTTTAGTAATGGAGTAATGATAGAGTGTTTGAAGGAGGAAGGAAAAATGCCAGAGGAAAGGGAGAGATTAAAAATTGTAGTTAGGTGAGTTGTGACGACTGGAGAGAGAGACTGGAGGAGGTGTGAGGGAATGGGGTCGGTGGTGCATGTAGTCGGACGAGAAGACGAGAGGAGCTTGGAGTAATGAAAATACAGAAAAGTCTTTCAATGAGAAGGAGTGTCCAAACTTTTGATCTGTTCTGTATAATATATATATATATATATACACACACACACTTGAGTACTAGCCGACCCCCCTAATTTTGCCACAAAAAAACTGGGAAAACTTAATGACTCGAGTATAAGCGTAGGGTGGAATATGCAGAAGCTACCAGTAAATTTCAAAAGTAAAAATAGATACCAATAAAAGTAAAATTAATTGAGACATCAGTAGGTTAAGTGTTTTTGAATATCCATATTGAATCAGGAGCCCCATATAATGCTCCATACAGTTCATGAAGGGCCCCATAAGATGCTCCATACAAAATACGCCCCATATAATGCTCCATAAAGGTTAATAATGGCCCCATAAGATGCTCCATAGAGATATTTACCCCATATAGTGCTGCACAAACGTTATGGCCCCATAAGATGCTCCATACAGACACTTGCCCCATATAGTGCTGCACAAATGTTAATTATGGCCCCATAAGATGCTCCATTAAGATATTTGCCCCATATAGTGCTGCACAAACGTTAATTATGGCCCCATAAGATGCTCCATTAAGATATTTGCCCCATATAATCCTGCACAAATGTTGAATAAGGCCCCATAAGATGCTCCATAAAGACACTTGCCCCATTTGCTGTTGCTGAGATTAAAAAAAAAAAAAAAAAAAAAAAAAAAATCACATACTCACCCCTCGTCGCTCAGACCCCCGGCACTTTAAATATTCACCTTTCCTCTTTCCGGCGGCCGCTCCGTCTTCAGCACTGACGTTCAGGCAGAGGGCGCGCACTAACCACGTCACCGTGCCCTCTGACCTGAGCGTCACTGCAGAAGACACTGAAGACGGAGCGGCGGCTGGAACGAGGAGAGGCAAATATCGCGCAGCTCTCCCCCTCCCCATTATACTCACCTGCTCCTGGCGTGGTGCAGTCCCTGGTTCCCCGGCGCCACAGCTTCTTCCTGTATTGAGCGGTCACAAATTATATATATATATATATATATATACACACACACACCCTGCTCAAAAAACTAAAGGGAACAATAAAATCCCACATCATAGATATTACTGAATTAAATATTCCATTTGTAAATCTTCATTCATTACATAGTGGAATGTGTTGAGAACAGCAAAACCTAAAAATTATCAACGTAAATCACAACTAATATCCCATGGAGGTCTGGAGTTGGAATGATGCTCAAAATCAAAGTGGAAAATGAAGTTACAGGCTGATCCAACTTCAGTGGAAATGCCTCAAGACAAGGAAATGATGCTCAATAGTGTGTGTGGCCTCAACGTGCCTGTATGATCTCCCTACAACTCCTGGGCATGCTCCTGATGAGGCGGCGGATGGTCTCCTCAGGGATCTCCTCCCAGACCTGGACTAAAGAATCCGCCAACTCCTGGACAGTCTGTGGTGCAACATGACGTTGGTGGATGGTGCGAGACATGATGTCCCAGATGTGTTCACTCGGATTCAGGTCTGGGGAACGGGTGGACCAATCCATAGCTTCAATGCCTTCATCTTGCAGGAACTGCTGACACACTCCAGCCACATGAGGTCTGGCACTGTCCTGCATTAGGAGGATCCCAGGGTCAACCACACCAGCATATGGTCTCACAAGGGGTCTGAGGATCTCATCTCGGTACCTAATGGCAGTCAGGCTACCTCTGGTGAGCACATGGAGGGCTGTGCGGGCCTCCAAAAAAATGCCACCCCACACCATTACTGACCCACTGCCAAACCGGTCATGCTGAAGGATGTTGCAGGCAGCAGATCGCTCTCCACGGCGTCTCCACACTCTGTGACGCCTGTCACATGTGCTCAGTGTGAACTTGATTTCATGTGTGAAGAGCACAGGGCGCCAGTGGCGAATATGCCAATACTGGTGCTCTGTGACAAATGCCAAGCGTCCTGCACGGTGTTGGGCTGTGAGCACAACCCCATCTGTGGATATCGGGCACTCAGACCATCCTCATGGAGTCAGTTTCTAACCGTTTGTGCAGACACACACACATTTGCAGCCTGCTAGAGGTCATTTTGCAGGGCTCTCGCAGTGCTCCTCCTTGCACAAAGGCTGAGGTAGTGGTCCTGCTGCTGAGTTGTTGCCCTCCTACGGCCCCCTCCATGTCTCCTGGTAGCGCCTCCAGCCTCTGGACACTACGCTGACAGACACAGCAAACCTTCTGGCCACAGCTCGCATTGATGTGCCATCATGGATGAGCTGCACTACCTGAGACTCTTGTATGGGTTGTAGAATCCGTCTCATGCTACCACAAGTGTGAAAGCACAACCAACATTCAAAAGTGACCAAAACATCAGACAGAAAGCAGTGGTACCAAGATGTGGTCTGTGGTCCCCACCTGCAGAACCACTCCTTTATTGAGCGTGTCTTGATAATTGCCAATAATTTCCATCTGTTGTCTATTCCATTTGCACACAAGCATGTGAAATTGATTGTCAATCAGTGTTGCTTCCTAAGTGGACAGTTTGATTTCACAGACGTTTGATTTACTTGGAGTTATATTCTGTTATTTAAGTGTTCCCTTTTGTGTTTTTGAGCAGTGTATATATATTATATATACACGCACATATATGTATACATACAGTACAGACCAAAAGTTTGGACACACCATCTCATTTAAAGATTTTTCTGTATTTTCATGACTATAAAAATTATACATTCACACTGAAGGCATCAAAACTATGAATTAACACATGTGGAATTATATACTTCTTCAAGAGGTAGTCACCAGGAATGGTCTTCCAACAATCTTGAAAGAGTTCCCAGAGATGCTTAGCACTTGTTGGCCCTTTTGCCTTCACTCTGCGGTCTAGCTCACCCCAAACCATCTCGATTGGGTTCAGGTCTGGTGACTGTGGAGGCCAGGTCATCTGGCGTAGCACCCCATCACTCTCCTTCTTGGTCAAATAGCCCTTACACAGCCTGTTTGGGGTCATTGTCCTGTTGAAACAAATGATGGAATAGCATGCCGCTGCAAGATGCTGTGGTAGCCATGCTGGTTCAGTATGCCTTCAATTTTGAATAAATACTCAACAGTGTCACCAGCAAAGCACCCCCACACCATCACACCTCCTCCTCTATGCTTCACGGTGGTAACCAGGCATGTAGAGTCCATCCGTTCACCTTTCCTGTGTCGCACAAAGACACGGTGGTTGGAACCAAAGATCTCAAATTTGGACTCATCAGACCAAAGCACAGATTTCCACTGGTCTAATGTCCATTCCTTGTGTTCTTTAGCCCAAACAAGTCTCTTCTGCTTGTTGCCTGTCCTTATCAGTGGTTTCCTAGCAGCTATTTTACCATGAAGGCCTGCTGCACAAAGTCTCCTCTTAACAGTAGTTGTAGAGATGTATCTGCTGCTAGAACTCTGTGTGGCATTGACCTGGTCTCTAATCTGAGCTGCTGTTAACCTGCGATTTCTGAGGCTGGTGACTCGGATAAACTTATCCTCAGAAGCAGAGGTGACTCTTGGTCTTCCTTTCCTGGGGCGGTCCTCATGTGAGCCAGTTTCTTTGTAGCGCTTGATGGTTTTTGCCACTGCACTTGGGAACACTTTCAAAGTTTTGCCAATTTTTCGGACTGACTGACCTTAATTTCTTAAAGCAATGATGGCCACTCGTTTTTCTATACTTAGCTGCTTTTTTCTTGCCATAATACAAATTCTAACAGTCTATTCAGTACGACTATCAGCTGTGTATCCACCAGACTTCTGCAGAACACAACTGATGGTCCCAACCCCATTTATAAGGCAAGTGATCCCACTTTTTAAACCTAACAGGGCACACCTGTGAAGTGAAAACCATTCCCGGCGACTACCTCTTGAAGCTTATTAAGAGAATGCCAAGAGTGTGCAAATCAGCCATCAAAGCAAAAGATGTCTACTTTGAAGAACCTAGAATATAAGACATATTTTAGGGTGTTTCACACTTTTTTGTTAAGTATATCATTCCACATGTGTTAATTCATAGTTTTGATGCCTTCAGTGTTGTGTACAATTTTCATAGTCATGAAAATACAGAAAAATCTTTAAATGAGAAGGTGTGTCCAAACTTTTGGTCTGTACTGTACCTAAATACATAAGTACACATACAGTGGGGTGAATAAGTATTTGATCCCTTGCTGATTTTGTAAGTTTGCCCACTGACAGACATGAACAGTTTAGAATTTTAAGGGTAGGTCAATTTTAACATTGAGAGATAGAATATCCAAAATAAAATTCCCAAAAACCCACATTGTATAAATTATATAAATTACATAATATATAAATTTATATAAATATAAATTTATATAAATTTATTTGAATTTTGCAGTGAGAAATAAGTATTTTATTCCCTACCAACCATTAAGAGTTCTGGCTCCTACAGACCAGTTAGACACTCCTAATCAACTCATTACCTCCATTAAAGACAGCTGTCTTACATAGTAACCTTTATAAAAGACTCCTGTCCACAGACTCAGTCAGTCAGACTCTAACCTTTACAACATGGGCAAGACCAAAGAGCTTTATAAGGATGTCAGGGACAAAATCATAGATCTGCACAAAGCTGGAATGGGCTACAAAAACATAAGTAAGACATTTGGTGCGAAGGAGACAACTGTTGATGCAATAGTAAGAAAATGGAAGAAATATAAAATGACTGTTAATCGACATCGATCTGGGGCACCATGCTGCCTATGACCCAAATAACACCATCCCCACTGTCAAGCATGGGAGAAACATTATGTTTTGGGGGTGTTTCTCTGCTAAGGGTACAGGACTACTTCACCGTATCAATGGAAGAATGGATGGAGCCATATACCGTAAAATCCTGAGTGACAACCTCCTTCCCTCCGCCAGGACATTAAAAATGGGTTGTGGATGGGTATTTCAGCAAGACAATGACCCAAAACATACAGCCAAGGCAACAAAGAAGTGGCTCAAAAAGAAGCACATTAAGGTCGTGGAGTGGCCTAGCCAGTCTCCAGACCTTAATCCCATAGAAAACTTATGGAAGGAGTTGAAGCTCCGAGCTGCCAAGCGACAGCCTCAAAATCTTAATGATTTTGAGATGATCTGCAAAGAGGAGTGGACCAAAATTCCTCATGACATGTGCGCAAACCATATAAGGTAGTGCAGTGGGGTTGGTGCAGTGTGACAGACAGGTAGTGACCACAGGACCAAGTTCAAAACAAAGAGTCTTTAATGTCCAACGTACTCACAAATGGAAAACAAATGGTATCATCCGGATTGCAGCAGAAAATCAAGACAGTCCGTATATGAGACCGTTTGCCGTGGGCGACTGCACCACTGTCATGCTGGGGGGTGCCAGGCCTTTTGGCTTCGCTTGGCTCTATGTTACTTCACACAGGTTGGGCCTTTCAGAGCCACATGCTCTGCAATTTGCAAACCAAGACTGACACTCTCAACTCTTTGATGCAGGGTTTTTAAATGGAATCTGTGGCCATGGGTCACTTGTAAGACTCGGAATGGAGGGAGTGAACTGCCCCACTACTATCCTGTAGTTGGCTTCAAAAATAAAGCCCATGCCGGGTTTTCTTAAATCTGCCTTAGACAAATAGCTTGTTCAAGACCAAACTCACTTTTATTCTGCATTGCAACCACAGCTATATCTGTGAATGCAATGCACTCCAGCGGTCTTATTACCCTTCTATGCGCATCCTGGGGGACACATACAGTCCCTCGCATACAACACCTGTCACTGACTCACAATATTATATTATCTGGATTGCCAGTGATAGTCTTATACTGCCTGGTGTGAAGTGGAGGTGCCGGTTGTTGGTAGAGGCATTTGGAGTGTTGATCTGTGACTGTTTGGTGCTTTGGCTGCGTGCAAATCCTCATTCTCCATTTGGTTTTCCTTCCTTTTCTCCTGTGTTCTTGGTTGTCTATGAGTGCATATTTATATGATGGTTATTTTCCTCCCTTGTTATTGTGGCTTGTGTATACACAAACTATTACTCCCCACTTCCCTGGGTGGGGGAAAGGACAGATATAGGGCTCATTTAGGAGTTCAGCAAGGTACGTGGCCCCGCATCTTCACCATCATAAGTGGTGGGGGAAAGGACAGATATAGGGCTGATTTTGGAGTTCAGCAAGGTACGTGGCCCCGCATCTTCACCATCATAAGTTATCTGGGGAGCGGTCATAGCCTTAGGGACAGGGAAGGAACAGTTGGTCCAGGGTAATCAGACAGCAGAGCTCTGACATATGCATTGATAACACCAGCTGGAGAAGTTTCACATACACTGCAGATTATGTTAGATCAGATAGATGGCGACTAAAGGCCCCGTCTCACATAGCGAGATCGCTAGCGAGATCGCTGCTGAGTCACTAGTTTTGTGACGCAACAGCGACCTCAGTAGCGATCTCGCTATGTGTGACACGTACCAGCGATCAGGCCCCTGCTGTGAGATCGCTGGTCGTGTCGGAATGGCCTGGACCTTTTTTTGGTCGTTGAGGTCCCGCTGACATCGCTGAATCGGTGTGTGTGACACCGATCCAGCGATGTCTTCACTGGTAACCAGGGTAAACATCGGGTTACTAAGCGCAGGGCCGCGCTTAGTAACCCGATGTTTACACCCTGGTTACCAGCATAAATGTAAAAAAAAACAAACAGCACATACTCACCATCTGATGTCCGTCAGGTCCCTTGCCGTCTGCTTCCTGCTCTGACTGACTGCCGGCCGGAAAGTGAGAGCAGATCACAGCAGTGACGTCACCGCTGCGCTCTGCTCTCACTGTACGGCGGCTCAGTCAGAGCAGGAAGCAGACGGTAAGGGACACCGAAAGGCGAGTATGTACTGTTTGTTTTTTTTGGTAACCAGGGTAAACATCGGGTTACTAAGCGCGGCCCTGCGCTTAGTAACCCGATGTTTACCCTGGTTACCCGGGTGCTGCAGGGGGACTTCGGCATCGTTGAAGACAGTTTCAACGATGCCGAAGTCGTTCCCCTGATCGTTGGTCGCTGGAGAGAGCTGTCTGTGTGACAGCTCCCCAGCGACCACACAACGACTTACCAACGATCACGGCCAGGTCGTATCGCTGGTCGTGATCGTTGGTAAATCGCTATGTGAGACGGGGCCTTAAAGAATGACCCATCATTAGAAGACAGAGGTCCTTTCTACAGGACGTCCAGGAAAAGACCAGCACTCACTTAATCCATAAAAAAAAGTTATTATTACAATAAAGATAAAATCAGGAACAATTCACACAGCAGGACTCCATGAGGAATAGAGGGAAACAATAAAAAGATAAGGCAACACATTTTGACCTTTGTGGTCCTTAATCACAGCTTGCAGCAGGGTTTCAAAGAGTAAAAAACACATACCTTTTTATTTGATCTATCTGAGTTAGAACAGCATTCACTACACGAATAGCGTCAGAAGGTTCAGTGCCAGCTCTAGATGCACTTCGTGCTGCAGTAAGGCTTTCAACCTAAATTTGAGCAACAGATTAAGTTTTGTAAATCAGAAATTATGTAAAGCTAGGTATTTTAGCCTAAATGATTTTTTTTTTAACCCCTTTCTGCCAGCTGACGGAATAGTACGTCAGCTGGCAGATCCCCTGCTTTGAGGTGGGCTCCGGAGGTGAGCCCACCTCAAAGCCGCGACATGTCAGCTGTTTTGTACAGCTGACATGTGCGCGCAATGAGCGCGAGCGGAATCGCGATCTGCCCGCGCCCATTAACTAGTTAAATGCCGCCGTCAAGCGCTGACAGCGGCATTTAACTAGCGCTCCCGGCCGCGTGGCCGGAACTGCTCGCACCGCTGACCCCCTCCACATGATTGGGGGTCAGCGGTGCATTGCCATAACAACCAGAGGTCTCCTTGAGACCTCTATGGATATTGATGGCCGATTGCTTTGAGCGCCACCCTGTGGTCGGAGCTCAAAGTACACCTGGATTTCTGCTACATAGAGGTGATCTGTACTTCACTTCTATGTAGCAGAGCCGATCGAGTTGTGCATGCTTCTAGCCTCCTATGGAGGCTATTGAAGCATGCCAAGATTTAAAAAAAAAAGTGTTTAAAAATATAAAAAAAAATAAAAAATATATAAAAGTTCAAATCACCCCCTTTCGCCCCAATCAAAATAAAACAATTAAAAAAAAATCAAACATACACATATTTGGTATCGCCGCGTTCAGAATCGCCCGATCTATCAATAAAAACAAAGGATTAACCTGACCGCTAAATGGCGTAGCGAGGAAAAAAACAAATACGCCAAAATTACGTTTTTTTGGTCGCCGCGACATTGCATTAAAATGCAATAACGGGTGATCAAAAGAACGTATCTACACCAAAATGGTATCATTAAAAACGCCAGCTTGGCACGCAAAAAATAAGCCCTCACCTGACCCCAGATCACGAAAATTGGAGACGCTACGGGTATCGGAAAATTGCGCAATTTTTTTTTTTAAGCAAACTTTGGAATTTTTTTTTACCACTTAGATAAAAAATAACCTAGACATGTTAGGTGTCTATGAACTCGTAATGACCTGGAGAATCATAATGGCAGGTTAGTTTTAGCATTTAGTGAACCTAGCAAAAAAGCCAAACAAAAAACAAGTGTGAGATTGCACTTTTTTTGCAATTTCATCACACTTGGAATTTTTTCCCAGCTTCCCGTTACACGGCATGGTAAAACCAATGGTATCTTTCAAAAGTACATCTCGTCCCGCAAAAAATAAGCCCTCACATGGCCATATTGACGGAAAAATAAAAAAGTTATGGCTCTGGGAAGGAGGGGAGCGAAAAACAAAAACGAAAAAAGCTCCGGGGGTGAAGGGGTTTACAATGCATATCAGCTAATTTTTTTTTTTTTTAACTTGTGCATTCCCAACATCCTAGTGTCTTTTACACTAATGAGATTCAGCTTTAATCTCATATTGCATTATTTAAAGCTGATTCAAGCACATACAAGGGGCAACATGAACCAGAGTCTGGCTTCATTATCTCAGATGTGTAAATTTTACTCCAGACTTGGATTAAGAGTCTTGGATTATTAGCCCTGCTCCCCATAATTGACAGATCCCTGCACTGGCCAGCACTGAAGGCTAGTAACCTGCATTGGAAGTCATCCGAAATTCCTAGTTCCATGATGACTTTTCATATTATCACTTCATTGAAATGGTGCAGCAATTCAGAGCAAAACATACTTGACAACAGCAACTCATCTGGTCATGCTGCCCACAATTTGGAGAGCATGAGTCAGCTGACAGATGAATTGCAGTTAAAAGGTTCTCCACTGTAAGCTTTCTTTATGCCATTGGCGCACCCACGTTAGGGAGAAGTAACACAACTGGTTTTAATTATTTCTAGGTCGGCAATGCATCTTCAATGATACTCAGGTGATTGGTTATGAGAGCTGTGGTAATATCACATTAACCACAAACATAGTCTCTGCAGTCAGTCAGTCACTGGGCTCATTTGCGCATGTTGTCTACAAAGGGCAGAAAATGGATATGGATAATTATGTAAAGACTACTGGCAGTACAGTACTAGGATTTTGTTGTAAAATCTGCATCAAAAGGGATTTTCAAGACTTGCGTCAAGCTGTTGCTGGAAAAAATGCTTAACGTATGAAAATGCAGCAGATTTTCAAATATCTGTTACATCAGGACATAGTGCAACAGTATAGAACTACCAGAAAGTAAAGTATTAAACTGGGTGCCACTTCCATTAGAGTCATATTGATATTGGTGTGCTAGCTTTTTTTTCCCACCCGATTTCTTGGCAGGAAAGAAGCTGCGGCAAAAATAGAGGTTTAGGTGCATTTTTGGTGCGTTTTTTGGGCTAACTTTTGTCTCTTTGTCGATGCTAATGTCCATGACTTTTCTGCAGAAAAAAGCTGCAAATAATGATACCGGCATTTTTTTCAACACCCATTGAAAAACGTTGCAAAAAAGGTGAAAGAAGTGACATGCTCTGTGTCCAAAAAAAGCAGCAAAGCACAAAATCCTGATGACAAAAAAAAAAAAAAATTGTGTATGCATGAGATTTCTGAAATCTCATAGGCTTTGCTAGTACTGTAAAAAGCAGCTGAAAATTAGCATAAAAAACACAGCAAAAACGCCCAGTGTGAACATACCTTATGATGAACATCAAGCAAATTGTAGTAGGAGAAGAGACTGCCCAATCTTAACCTGTCCAATTGTGCAGTACACTATCCATGAGTACTGTGGATAAAACCTCTTTAGATGTGTTTTTTTGGATTTAATTAACTACCACTTAGAAATAAAAGTTACCAACACCATAGGTCTACGATAAGGACTAACCATTACACTGTGGAGAAGCTACACAGGATTGATGTAATATTTTGAATAAAGATCAACAGAACTTCATTGTGTTTTTATAGCTTCTATTTATCCACCAAATAGTTCCACATTAGGAATAATTAGCTGTAAGTACAAAGAAGAGTGAAAATTGTAAAACTAAATATAATTAGGTCACTATCTTAAAGTGCCATTTTTCCGACTTTCTGTATATTTTCTGCTACTGCCTGACACATTTAAAAGACAGGAGCAGAGGAAGATTATGAGTGACGGACATCCCAACCCCCCTGGAGATCTGCTAATGAACAACCCAGCAGGGACTTTTGGGCCCATGCAGGAGGAGGAGATGCATACTATAGAAACTGTAAAGTATCAGACTAATCTAAGAGTTTGCCGTGTGGCATGCTATATAGCCAGACATGTCTAACTATTGGCGAGAACAATCCGTCTCACAATCAAACAATCCTAGCATGTCCTATATTATATGCTGTCAATGTACATGTTTTAAAGGGAACCTGTCACCCCCAAAATCGAGGGTGAGCTAAGCCCACCAGCATCAGGGGCTTATCTACAGCATTTTGTAATGCTGTAGATAAGCCCTCGATGTATCCTGAAAGATGAGAAAAAGAGGTTAGGTTATACTCACTCAGGGGCGGTCCTGTTGTGAATTTGGATTCTGGGCTCCCCCGGTGGCTACTGGTGGAATTGAACTTGTGACATCATCTTCCCTGTTCACCTGTTCTGATTAGATCTGGGTGTCGCTATATAACCTGGCTTCTCTGTTAGATGCTTGCCGGTCAACAATGTTATCAGAAGCCTCTCTGTGCTTGTTCCTGCTCCCAGACATCTACTAGATAAGTTGGACATTCGTCCATGTTTTGTTTTTGTATTTTGGTTCCAGTTCACAGCTGCAGTTTCGTTACTGTGTCTGGAAAGCTCTTGTTGATCAGGAATTGCCACTCTGGTATTATGAGTTAATGCCAGAGTCCTAAAGTAATTTCTGGATGTGTTTTGTTAGGGTTTTCTACTGACCATGAAAGTATGCTTTCTGTCTTCTGCTATCTAGAAAGCGGACCTCAAATTTGCTAAAACTATTTTCCTGCTGCGTTTGTTGTTTCATCTCATATCACCGCCAATATATGTGGGGGGCCTCTGTCTCCTTTTTGGGCATTTCTCTAGAGGTGAGTCAGGTCTTATATTTCCCTCTGCTAGCATTATTTAGTTCTCCGGCCGGCGCTGGGCATATAGGGATAAAAAGTAGGACATGCTACCTGGCTACTTCTAGATGATGCGGTAGGTTTAGTTCATGGTCAGTATAGTTACATCTTCCAAGAGCTTGTTCCTATTGAGGCTTATGCTAGTTCTCTGGCCATGGAGATCATGACAGTTTGACCGGCCCACTAAAGGGTTAAAATCCTTGGCTGAGAAAGGAGAGAAATAAGAAGTCTGCTGAAAATTTTTTTTTTTTTTTTTCTCTCTAGTAGTTAGTGTGCTCTTAATTGGATCACTTGCCAGTCTGTCTATGCTGCAGTCTTTCTTTTTTTTTCTCTCTCCTTCTAATCTTTGAATGGCTCTATGTTCACCTGTCTATAATGGATCTACAGAGTGTAACTGCAGGTTTGAATAATCTCGCCACGAAAGTGCAAAGTTTGCAGGATTTTGTTGTTCATGCTCCGGTATCAGAGCCGAGAATTCCTTTGCCGGAATTCTTCTCAGGGAATAGATCTAGCTTTCAGAATTTTAGAAATAATTGTAAGTTATTTTTGTCCCTGAAATCTCGTTCTGCTGGAGACCCTGCACAGCAGGTTGGGATTGTGATTTCCTTGCTCCGCGGCGACCCTCAAGATTGGGCTTTTGCATTGGCACCAGGGGATCCTGCGTTGCGCAATGTGGATGCGTTTTTTCTGGCCTTGGGCTTGCTGTATGAGGAACCTCATTTGGAACTTCAGGCAGAAAAAACTTTGATGTCCCTATCGCAGGGGCAAGATGAAGCTGAAATTTACTGCCAAAAATTCCGTAAATGGTCTGTGCTTACTCAGTGGAATGAGTGTGCCTTGGCGGCTACTTTCAGAGAGGGTCTTTCTGATGCCATTAAGGATGTTATGGTGGGGTTCCCTGTGCCTGCAAGTCTGAATGAGTCCATGACAATGGCCATTCAGATCGATAGGCGTCTGCGGGAGCGCAAACCAGTGCACCATCTGGCGGTGTCCACTGAGAAGACGCCAGAAAACATGCAGTGTGATAGAATTCTGTCCAGAAGCGAGCGGCAGAATTTTAGACGGAAAAATGGGTTGTGTTTCTATTGTGGGGATTCTACTCATGTTATATCAGCATGCTTTAAGCGTACTAAAAAGCTTGATAAATCCGTTCCCATTGGCACTTTACAGTCTAAATTTATTTTGTCTGTGACCCTGATTTGCTCTTTGTCATCTATTACTACGGACGCCTATATCGACTCTGGCGCCGCTTTGAGTCTTATGGATTGGTCCTTTGCCAATCGTTGTGGGTATGATTTAGAGCCTTTGGAGACTCTTATTCCTCTGAAGGGGATTGACTCCACCCCATTGGCTAATAATAAACCACAATACTGGACACAAGTGACTATGTGTATTAATCCGGATCACCAGGAGACTATTCGTTTTCTGGTGCTGTATAATCTACATGATGATTTGGTGCTGGGATTGCCATGGCTGCAGTCTCACAACCCAGTCCTTGACTGGAGAGCTATGTCTGTGTTGAGCTGGGGATGTAAGGGGACTCATGGGGACGTACCTTTGGTGTCCATTTCATCATCTATTCCCTCTGAAATCCCTGAGTTCCTGTCTGATTATCGTGACGTCTTTGAAGAACCCAAGCTGGGTTCACTACCTCCGCACCGTGAGTGCGATTGTGCTATAGATTTAATTCCGGGTAGTAAATACCCAAAGGGTCGTTTATTTAATCTGTCTGTGCCTGAACATACTGCTATGCGAGAATATATAAAGGAGTCCTTGGAAAAGGGACATATTCGTCCATCGTCATCTCCCTTAGGAGCCGGTTTTTTCTTTGTGTCAAAAAAAGACGGCTCTTTGAGACCATGTATTGATTATCGGCTTTTGAATAAAATCACGGTTAAATATCAATACCCATTGCCGTTGCTGACTGATTTGTTTGCTCGCATAAAGGGGGCCAAGTGGTTCTCTAAGATTGATCTCCGTGGGGCGTATAATTTGGTGCGGATCAGGCAGGGGGATGAGTGGAAAACCGCATTTAATACGCCCGAGGGCCACTTTGAGTATTTGGTGATGCCTTTTGGTCTTTCTAATGCCCCTTCAGTCTTCCAGTCCTTTATGCATGATATTTTCCGCGATTTTTTGGATAAATTTATGATAGTGTATCTGGATGATATTCTGATTTTTTCGGATGATTGGGACTCTCATGTCCGGCAAGTTAAGAGGGTTTTTCAGGTTTTGCGGTCTAATTCTCTGTGTGTCAAGGGTTCTAAGTGCGTTTTTGGGGTTCAGAGAATTTCCTTTTTGGGATATATTTTTTCTCCCTCTTCCATTGAGATGGATCCTGTCAAGGTTCAAGCTATTTGTGATTGGACGCAGCCCTCTTCTCTTAAAAGTCTTCAGAAATTTTTGGGCTTTGCCAACTTTTATCGTCGATTTATTTCTGGTTTTTCGGATGTCGTTAAGCCATTGACCGATTTGACTAGACAGGGTGCTGATGTTGCTAATTGGTCCCCTGATGCTGTGGAGGCCTTTCAGGAGCTTAAGCGCCGTTTTTCTTCTGCCCCTGTGTTGCGTCAGCCTGATGTGACTCTTCCTTTTCAGGTTGAGGTCGACGCTTCTGAGATCGGGGCTGGGGCAGTGTTGTCGCAGAAAAGTTCTGACTGCGCCGTGATGAGGCCTTGTGCCTTCTTTTCCCGTAAATTTTCGCCCGCTGAGCGGAATTATGATGTTGGGAATCGGGAGCTTTTGGCCATGAAGTGGGCGTTTGAGGAGTGGCGCCATTGGCTCGAGGGGGCCAGACATCAGGTGGTGGTATTGACTGACCACAAAAATTTGATCTATCTTGAGACCGCCAGGCGCCTGAATCCTAGACAGGCGCGCTGGTCATTATTTTTCTCTCGGTTTAATTTTGTGGTATCGTACCTACCGGGTTCTAAGAATGTTAAGGCGGATGCCCTTTCTAGGAGTTTTGAGCCTGATTCACCCGGCAACTCTGACCCCACAGGTATTCTTAAGGAGGGAGTTATCTTGTCAGCCGTTTCTCCAGACCTGCGGCGGGCCTTGCAGGAGTTTCAGGCGGATAGACCGGATCGTTGTCCGCCTGATAGGTTGTTTGTTCCTGATGATTGGACCAGTAGAGTCATCTCTGAGGTACATTCTTCTGCATTGGCAGGTCATCCTGGAATTTTTGGTACCAGGGATTTGGTGGCAAGATCCTTCTGGTGGCCTTCCCTGTCACGAGATGTGCGAGGCTTTGTGCAGTCTTGTGACGTTTGTGCTCGGGCCAAGCCTTGTTGTTCTCGGGCTAGTGGATTATTGTTGCCCTTGCCTATTCCTAAGAGGCCTTGGACACACATCTCGATGGATTTTATTTCAGATCTGCCTGTTTCTCAGAAGATGTCTGTCATCTGGGTGGTGTGTGACCGTTTTTCTAAGATGGTCCATTTGGTTCCCCTGCCCAAATTGCCTTCTTCTTCCGAGTTGGTGCCCCTGTTTTTTCAAAATGTTGTTCGTTTGCATGGTATTCCTGAGAATATCGTTTCTGACAGAGGAACCCAATTTGTGTCTAGATTTTGGCGGGCATTCTGTGCTAGGATGGGCATAGATTTGTCTTTTTCGTCTGCTTTTCACCCTCAGACTAATGGCCAGACCGAGCGGACTAATCAGACCCTGGAGACATATCTGAGGTGTTTTGTGTCTGCTGACCAGGATGATTGGGTTGCTTTTTTGCCATTGGCGGAGTTCGCCCTCAATAATCGGGCCAGCTCTGCCACTTTGGTGTCCCCGTTTTTCTGTAATTCGGGGTTCCACCCTCGATTTTCCTCCGGTCAGATGGAATCCTCGGATTGTCCTGGAGTGGATGCGGTGGTGGAGAGATTGCATCATATCTGGGGGCAGGTGATGGACAATTTAAAGTTGTCCCAGGAGAAGACTCAGCTTTTTGCCAACCGTCACCGTCGTGTTGGTCCTCGGCTTTGTGTTGGAGATTTGGTGTGGTTGTCTTCTCGTTTTGTCCCTATGAGGGTCTCATCTCCTAAGTTTAAGCCTCGGTTCATCGGTCCGTATAAAATATTGGAGATTCTTAACCCTGTTTCCTTCCGTTTGGACCTCCCTGCATCCTTTTCTATTCATAACGTTTTTCATCGGTCGTTATTGCGCAGGTATGAGGCACCGGTTGTGCCTTCCGTTGAGCCTCCTGCTCCGGTGTTGGTTGAGGGTGAGTTGGAGTACGTTGTGGAAAAAATCCTAGACTCCCGTGTTTCCAGACGGAGACTCCAGTATCTGGTCAAGTGGAAGGGATACGGCCAGGAGGATAATTCTTGGGTCACTGCATCTGATGTTCATGCCTCTGATCTGGTTCGTGCCTTTCATAGGGCCCATCCTGATCGCCCTGGTGGTTCTGGTGAGGGTTCGGTGCCCCCTCCTTGAGGGGGGGGTACTGTTGTGAATTTGGATTCTGGGCTCCCCCGGTGGCTACTGGTGGAATTGAACTTGTGACATCATCTTCCCTGTTCACCTGTTCTGATTAGATCTGGGTGTCGCTATATAACCTGGCTTCTCTGTTAGATGCTTGCCGGTCAACAATGTTATCAGAAGCCTCTCTGTGCTTGTTCCTGCTCCCAGACATCTACTAGATAAGTTGGACATTCGTCCATGTTTTGTTTTTGTATTTTGGTTCCAGTTCACAGCTGCAGTTTCGTTACTGTGTCTGGAAAGCTCTTGTTGATCAGGAATTGCCACTCTGGTATTATGAGTTAATGCCAGAGTCCTAAAGTAATTTCTGGATGTGTTTTGTTAGGGTTTTCTACTGACCATGAAAGTATGCTTTCTGTCTTCTGCTATCTAGAAAGCGGACCTCAAATTTGCTAAAACTATTTTCCTGCTGCGTTTGTTGTTTCATCTCATATCACCGCCAATATATGTGGGGGGCCTCTGTCTCCTTTTTGGGCATTTCTCTAGAGGTGAGTCAGGTCTTATATTTCCCTCTGCTAGCATTATTTAGTTCTCCGGCCGGCGCTGGGCATATAGGGATAAAAAGTAGGACATGCTACCTGGCTACTTCTAGATGATGCGGTAGGTTTAGTTCATGGTCAGTATAGTTACATCTTCCAAGAGCTTGTTCCTATTGAGGCTTATGCTAGTTCTCTGGCCATGGAGATCATGACACGGTCCCGGTCAGATGGGTGTCGCGGTCTGGTTTGGGCGCCTCCCATCTTCATTAGATGACGTCCTCTTCTGGTCTTCACGCTGCGGCGCAGGCGTACTTTGTCTGCAAAGTACTGCAGTGCGCATGTGCCGGACCTCTCCGACCTTTCCCAGAGCCCTCAACAGGGCAGACGAAGTATGCCTGTGCCGGAGCCGCAGCATGAAGACCAGAAGAGGACGTCATCCTATGAAGATAGGGAGGCCCCGGACCAGACCGTGACGCCCATCGGATCGGACCGCCTGCCCAGTTGAGTATAATATAACCTCTTTTTCTCATCTTTTAGGATACATCGGGGCTTATCTACAGCATTACAGAATGCTGTAGATAAGCCCCTGATGCCGGTGGGCTTAGCTCACCCTCGATTTTGGGGGTGACAGGTTCCCTTTAATTCATTGCACAGCTGAATGAAAAGCTATTGAGAAATCTTGCAGGCATTTGTTTTTTTCTCTAAAGGAAATGCATCATTAGAAGGGGACTTACCTCATCTATTAACACAAATACAAGAGCATCTTTGTCATCTATGAGCTCCTGAATCTTCTGAAACATTTTTGTTACTAGCTTGCCGCTCTGAAAACACAAATAATATTAACATTTTAACACTGATAACTTTTTTATGTCAGTTTTCAAACAAGGGGAAAAAAAGTGAACAGTCCCCTAACAGTAACCTCTACCCACTGAAACCTGCTATTGCCTCAAATCTGACAGCTGTCACTTTACTAGGTAATAGTTCGGGAAAGTTTCTTTCAGTCGTGGCGAATCTGGAATTTTTTTTTTGTAATGCATTTTACTTTAGGTTAGTGGTGAATTGATATGATTTGCCTTTATTTACAATACATAAAATTAGATGATAGTTTAAAAAGAAAAATTGCAATTTTTGAACTGACTTCTTATGACCTTTAAAGGGGTTGTCCACTACTAGGACAACCCCTACTCAATCTGAATATTTGCCCCTATTAAAATAAAAACACTTATAATCACCCTCCTGTGTGGGCCCGTTCCAGCGGAGTCTACACTCACTTTCCCAGGGCACACATCACATTATGTCACTGCTGGCCTCATATGCCAGTCTCACTGTCCCCATCTGTGGACACATCCAACATCAACAGGAAGTCAGGGCTGCGGCAGCTCTCTAACCTCCTTTTAATGTTTGATTTGTCCGAAGGCAGGGACAGTGAGGCCAGCACTGATTGGGCGTAGGGCTTATGTGACAATATGCAGTGATGGGAAAGCGAGTGCAGACACCGCTAGAACGGCATCGGCATGGGAGGTGGGCATACCGGTAAGTGCTTTTATGTTAACAGGGGCTAACATTCAGATTAAGAAGGGGTTGTCCTAGTAGTAAACAACCCTTTTAAAATAAATAGACCACAAAAAATAGTTAATAAAAATAGTTACCATATCTCGTTATTTCCTTAGTATGTTTGCAGGGTTACACGTTTAGAAAGAATATTTAATTTCTTCCAATAAATTCACAAAACCTATCTTTTTATGGACCACACCACTTTTTAAGGGGCTTTGAAAGGCTTCAATGCCAATAAAAAAAAAAAAAAACATCCAAAAGTGACCCGATTTTAAGAAATTCACCCCTAAAAAGCCATTCAAAACTACATTTTGGAAGTTTGTTACCTATGAGACCATTCCAACATTTTTATTAAAAGTGAATGCGTTAGTAACAATCAGCCTTACTAAGCTGTCAATATGGGCATTTAGGCAATTGGAAATTGAATAAATTGATACCTTGATATCTGTAATCAGATTTTTTATTCCAGAAGAATCCACATTTTTTTCTATATAAAGAAAAATGAGATGTCAAGATCTAGATCTCCATGAAATCTCCCTCCATTTAAATTAAATGTGGCGTTACCAGTTTGAGACCTAAAATAACTGACAGTCTGCTCTCCTGATCTACATGTCTCACACTGGTATTGCCCCCCTTTCATTTAAAATTGGCTCTGTAGCTGGATTTTCAGGAAGATCTATATTCGGCCCATAGATCTTAAACAGCTCATTTACATATTAAGATGAAGTGGATTTCTCTGGAATTAGGGTATGTGCACACGATCAGTACACGCTGCGGGTTGGATGCTGCGTACTTGTGCAGCGTCCAGATGTTGCAGCCTAGTGCATGAGATTTCAAGAAATCCCATGTCCACTATGTGTCCAGAGACGCTCGCAGCTCACCCACAGACATTTACATGCGGCAAGTCTTTCCAAAACGCAGAATGTCTATTTATCTTGCGGAAACAAGAGCCTCCAAAAGATAAATTTCACCTGTACAATGCATTGGACGCGGTGAATCCACACGGTTGATTGAAGACATGCAGATTCATGTGGGTCACTTGCGGCTCTTCCCGCCGCTGCCCTGAAGTGACAGGTCTCCCCCCATACAAACAACGACGTTTGAGTCAAGCATACCTGACTAAGATCGAACATACAACTAGTGCCTGATACATACTGCCCATAGTTTAGGCTGCCAGGTTCACTTTAAAATAACACAAGAACAAAAAATGTGAAAAAGAAAAATGAGATTTTATGGTCTCAAGATTATTATTATTATTTATTGTTATAGCTCCATTTATTCCATGGCGCTTTACATGTAAGGAGGGGTATACATAATAAAAACAAGTACAATAATCTTTAGCAATACAACTCATAACTGGTACAGGAGGAGAGAGGACCCTGCCCACGAGGGCTCACAATCTACAAGGGATGGGTGAGAATACAGTAGGCGAGGATAGAGCTGGTCATGTAGCGGTTTGGTCAATCGGTGGTTACTGCAGGTTGTAGGCTTGTCGGAAGAGGTGGGACTTCAGGCTCTTTTTGAAGGTTACGATGGTAGGCGAGAGTCTGATGTGTTGTGGTAGAGGGTGCCAGAGTAGGGGTGATACGCGAGAGAAATCTTGTGTACGCTTGTGGGAAGAGGAGATAAGAGGGGAGTAGAGAAGGAGATATTGTGAGTATCGGAGGTTGCGTGTAGGTAAGTACCGGGAGACGAGGTCACAGATGTATGGAGGAGACAGGTTGTGGATGGCTTTGTACGTCATGGTTAGAAAATACAATAAACTTATATAAAATATAAGTGGATCCCGATGCAATAAGGTTCATGTAGGAAACATACAAGGGACATTGGAAAAGTTGGCGATAACAAGCCTCTTTTCACATTTCGTTCACCATCATGACACAAAACTATCCATTTTCATTTTATGGCAATTTATTAACGGTATGAAAATTGTAGAGGTGAGGAAAGAAAAAATCCTGTTGAAAAAAGAAGAAATCTGGATATATAAAATTCTCTTTTCCGACATGAATTAAATTATTTTGTTTTGTAATTAGGTTTCTGTTTTTTGCCCTATTGTACTTTGTAATCCTTTTTTTCCAGTATGCTATTATTGTTTTTCTTATGTTTAGGTTGCATTGTGATTTTTTTGGAATGCATGCCTCGATAAGTAAAATGCAATATAAACTTGAATCAGTAACAACCATGCAGGAGCATTGAAAAAGTCCAAAGTCAGACAAAATGCCTCACAAATGATGACAACTGCTCAGTTGTCATGTCGGACGCTATTCACACTAGGGCGTCCGACAGACAGCGGTAATTCCTCATTCGTCCACTATATGCTCAGTGGCGCCGGCTAGATTTGATCCAGATTATCCGGGGTTAATCTGGCTGGTACTCGGGTTGGAGGCTGAGTCACGCCCACTGCCTTTAAATAGTTTTGCTGGGCTTTGGGTGTCGCCGATTATAGCTTGTGTCTTGTGCCTGGTGATCTCGGTTCTAAGTGGTGGTCTTGGAGAGAAAATATCGTATCTGGTGGTGTATTATCCTTTGTCATATTTCTCCTTCCTACATTTGTGTTTTGTTTTGCCCTGTGCACATTATAGTGTCTTCCTTAGTGTGTATGCGGCGTGTTGCATTTTTACTTTTCCCTGTCTGTGCTTTCAGTAGGGGTTGGTGTGAGGTCTTATCACTGGGTGGTGGGTGGAGGTTTCAGTTCTGAAGCAGGAATCAGGGAGAGGGCTGGCGGCCCAGACATGCACACCTTCAGTGTAAACTCTGGGAGAGGGACAGACAGGGTTTCCCTAGCCTGAGGGATATTGCAGGGGCCCGGGTAATCAGTTGTAGTCTACCCAGTATCCCCGTGACATTATAATCGGCCAATATTTTTTGTATTCCATGGATCCCATGACTTCCATAACCCGCCAGTTGGAGGCGCTGTCCCTACAGGTCACTGAGCTGAAGGGGGCAGTTCAGCAACAGGGTCTAGTAGTATCTAATGTGCAAGCTGAATCTGCAGGCAGAGTTGCTGAGCCAAAGTTTCCTTTACCTGAAAGGTTTACTGGGGAACGCAGTCAATTTGTTACTTTTCGTGAAGCTTGTAAACTATATTTTCATATGCGCCCGATCTCCTCAGGTAGTGAGGCTCAGCGTGTGGGCCTGGTGTTGTCACTACTGAATGGGGACCCTCAAGCATGGGCGTTTTCCTTACCATCTGATTCTGCTGCATTTAACTCAGTGGAGAATTTTTTTCTGCTCTTGGACTCATTTATGAGGATCCTGACAGAATGGCTCTAGCAGAATCTAAAATTCGCGCTATCCGCCAGGGGGAGCGTATGGCGGAGGATTACTGTTCTGAATTTCGCCTCTGGGCGGTAGACACACAGTGGAATGATCCTGCGCTGCGGAGTCAGTTTGTTCATGGGGTTTCAGGAAGGGTTAAAAAAGCTCTTCTGATGTATGAGACTCCTGCTTCTCTAGAGTCCACTGAGTCTTGTTACCCGCATTGATCACCGTTTGCGTCAGGGGGTGCAAGAGACGCCGCCTATGGGAGAGAGCGTAGGTACACGTGAGGTTGCTGCAGGTGAGCCCACGGAGCCTATGCAAATCGCTGGGGTGTCACATGTTAAGCATCGAGCCCCTTTGCTCAGGAAGCAGAGAGCCTGTTTTTGCTGTGGTAAAACTGGTCATTATGTAAATACTTGTCATCTGCTGTCTAAGAAAAGCGCAACGGCGGAAAACTACTAAGCTCAGAGGGTGTGGAGGAGGCCGATCTGAGCTTATGCATATCCTCCATAGTGGTTTCTCAATGCATGCTCCCTGCCAAGGTTGTGGTCGCTGGCAGAGAGCTGCCTATCTCTGTGTTTGTGGATAGTGGTTCTGCCACTAATCTCATTGATGAGGAGTTTGCGCGCACAGCCGGTTTCAGGATCGAAAAACTGCCTCATCCTATCCGGGTGGTCACCATCAATGCCGCTCCTCTCCCACAGGGGGAGATTACTGAGTTTGTGGCTGAAGTTAAACTCCACATTGGGGTGCTACATGCGGAGCAAGTTACATGTAAGGTGCTCAGTAATCTTCCTGCTCAAATGGTTCTGGGTTTTCCATGGTTGGCTATGCACAACCCGGTGATTGACTGGAAAACTCAGGACATCATCCAGTGGAGCGGATTCTTCCAGGAGAATTGCCTGGCCACGTGTGTGTCCGCTGAGACTCCTAGTATTCCTGAGTCTCTGCTGGATTTCGCAGATGTGTTTTCTGAGAAGGGTTGTTCAGAATTGCTACCACATCGTCCCTATGACTGCGCTATTAGGCTAAAACCAGGGGCCAAATTGCCGAAAGCTAGGATGTTTAACATCTCTGGTCCTGAGAGGCAAGCCTTAAAAGACTACATCGCTGAGAGTCTGAGCAAAGGGCACATCAGGCCTTCGTCCTCGCCTGTGGCGGGGGGGTTTTTTCTTCATTAAGAAGAAAGATGGCGGATTACGCCAGTGTCTGGATTTCAGGGAGTTAAACCAGATTACGGTTCGTGACCCATACCCTATTCCGCTGATACCTGATCTGTTCAATCAGGTGGTTGGTGCTAGGTGGTTCTCTAAGCTTGACCTCAGGGGGTGTACAACCTCATAAGAGTCAGTCAAGGGGATGAGTGGAAAACGGCTTTTAATACTCCTGAGGGTCATTTTGAAAATCTGGTGATGCCATTTGGTTTGACAAACGCGCCTGCTGTTTTTCAGCATTTCATAAACGATGTGTTCTCTCATGTCATGGGAAAATTCGTTATTGTGTACCTTGATGACATTCTCATCTATTCATGCGACCGTGATACTCATTTAGAGCATGTTAGGCAGGTGTTACAGCTGCTCAGAGAGAATAAGCTCTATGCTAAACCGGAGAAATGTGTATTTTCGGTTCAGGAGTTGCCTTTCTTGGGTTATATTGTGTCCGCTTCAGGGTTTAAAATGGACGCCGCTAAGGTGCAAGCGGTGCTGCGTTGGGAACGGCCTGATAACCTAAAAGCGCTCCAGCGGTTCCTGGGGTTTTCTAACTATTATAGAAAGTTTATTAAACATTTTTCTATCATTGCTAAACCACTCTCTGACATGACAAAAAAAGGTACCGATTTCTCCGCCTGGTCTGAGGCTGCTGTGCGCGCATTCGAGTTTCTGAAAAACAGTTTTGCTTCAGCTCCCATTCTGGTGCAACCGGATGTATCAAAACCATTTACCGTGGAAGTCGATGCATCTGAGGTTGGAGTGGGGGCGGTGTTGTCTCAAGGCTCATCCTTGAGAGACTTGCGTCCATGTGCCTATTTCTCCAAGAAACTGTCGCCCGCCGAACGTAACTATGATATCAGCAACAGGGAGTTGTTGGCTATCAAGTTGGCTTTTGAGGAATAGCGACACTTTGAAGGGGTCAGTTCACCAGGTTACTGTTATTACAGACCATAAGAATCTGCTGTATTTGGAGTCAGCCAAGCGTCTGTCCCCCAGGCAGGCTCGCTGGGCATTGTTTTTCACGCGGTTCAACTTTTTTGTCACTTACTGACCTGGGTCTAAAAACACTAAGGCGGATGCTTTGTCCAGGTGTTTTCCAGGGGGAGAACCTCGGGAAGAACCGGTACCCATCCTCCAAAAGGGTGTAGCGGTCTTGGCTCTCACAACCGAGGTTGAGGCTGAGATTGCCGAGGCTCAGGAGGAGGTACCACCTGAGCTTCCCGTTAACAAATCGTTTGTACCGCTCCATCTTCGCCTAAAGGTGTTGGCAGATCATGATGCTGTCCTGGCTGGCCACCCAGGGGTTAGGGGTACTTTGGAGTCGGTGTCGCGTCGGTTTTGGTGGCCCAAAATCCGACAGGACGTGGTCTCATACGTGTCAGCATGCACCACGTGCGCTAGGGCTAAGACGCCTCGCTCCCGTCCTGCTGGCACACTACTTCCTCTCGAGGTACCCAGTAGGCCATGGACGGAGATCTCCATGGATTTTATCACAGACTTGCCCTCCTCAGCTGGGAACACGGTCATCTTGGTGATTGTTGATCGATTCTCAAAAATGTCTGATTTTGTGTCTTTGCCTTCGTTGCCTAATGCTAAGACTCTGGCTCAGGTATTTGTGCAGGAGGTGGTCAGACTTCACGGGGTTCCGTCTGACATCGTGTCTGATAGGGATACTCAGTTTGAGGCAAAATTTTGGAAGGCATTTTGCTCACGGCTGGGGATCAGGTTGTCGCATTCTTCGGAGTTTCATCCTCAGTCAAATGGTCAGACCGAGCGTATGAACCAAAATTTGGAGCAGTACTTACGCTGTTTTGTTTCTGACAACCAGGAGGAGTGGTCGACGTTCCTTCCTTTGGCTGAGTTTGCCATAAATAATCACCGCCAGGAATCTTCTGGGGAGTCTCCGTTCTTTTGTGTTTACGGGCACCATCCTCAATTTTGTACTTTGAGTCAGGGGGGCTCTTCTGGCGTTCCGGAGGAGGACATGTTAGGAGCACATCTGTCATCCATCTGGAGGAAAGTGAAACAGCGCCTGTTGAGCGTGGGTGCAAGGTACAAACGTGTGGCTGACAGTAGACGTGTGCCAGGTACGGACCTGAGTGTGGGTGACTGGGTGTGGTTGTCCACAAAAAACATAAGACTCAAAATACCACCAGTAGTAGAGCATAGGGACCTTTTGTCAAACTCAATTTGACAGGTGGACACGCCCCTATCAGAGTGTATCAAAGTGTGTAACCCCTCCCCTCCCTGGCTGGCAGCTGTCAGCAGCTGTTCCCTGTGTGTCTGCTCCCCCCTTTTGATATAGTTTAATATTGTTATCACAGTGTTTAATATTGTTAATACTGTGATTATTATCACAGTATTTGCTTGCATTTATATTAGATTTATATGCAACTGCTGTGAGATTAAGGGCGTTGTGCTTTATTTTTTTTTTATATTAGACCTTTGTTACTGGTTTGGGATTATTCTATAGGACAGGGGCTATTCCTTACTTAAATGCAAGCAGATGTGTGTCCATTAACTAGACAGCCAGAGTTTCTGTGTTGGAGATACAAACATTCCATACAAACATTCCTTAAACCACACAGAAATAATTTGATGTTGTGAATATTATCATAGTGTTGGATTGTTTCTAGATATCCTATTAGATTTTTATATTAAATGTAACTGCTATGAGTTGAATGAGTCTGATACTATATTTGCTAGATTATCCCAGTAATTGTTTTTATATTAGATCTTTCGTTACTGGTTTGGGATTATTCTGTAGGACAGGGGCTATTCCTTACTTAAATGCAAGCAGATGTGTGACCATTAACTAGACAGCCAGAGTTTCTGTGTTGGAGATACAAACATTCCATACAAACATTCCTTAAACCACACAGAAATAATTTGATGTTGTGAATATTATCATAGTGTTGGATTGTTTTTATATCCTATTATATTTTTATATTAAATGTAACTGCTATGAGTTGAATGAGTCTGATACTATAATTACTAGATTATCCCAGTAATTGTTTTTTATATTAGATCTTTCTGAAAAACTATTAGAAAGAGGGCACCATCTCCTATGTGTCTATGGGCTCAACCTGCTACATGTCAAAATACATCTAATAAACATAGCAGAGAAAAGAAACATGCAACGACTGCAGGGATCCACAAATTTAACAATTTTATTGATAACAAATCCTTGCACAAAACACTGACAGGTTTAAAAACATTTAAAAATGAATAATAGAAAAATTACCCAAGTAAGAAAAATCTCACAAGGGGCCTGACCTCCTACAAAATTTGTCTCTAAAGTCCTGAGCTAATGCCTATAGCAAAAAGTCTATCACCAGATACATGCCACAGACTGCAATACTGTAGCTGTTAAACCAATCCATATATATAGAACATAAAGCTCACAGACACATGGACCAACCGAAAGTACCTGATAATTAAATGAATCACAAAGCAAATATTTACCCACACCAGAAGGTCCTGGTGGACATGCTCACAGTCGATCGGTACACCAAAATAACATGAGGCAGTAAGGTCGTCAGTCCCCCTGTGACCCACCCAACGCGTGTCGTCACACAAGTGACTTCATCAGGGGTAATGGTAGTGTGATGTGTGCTGGATACGAATATAAATACAACTTACTAATTGAAGGATCTGGTACAGCTGACAGGAGGCTAATATCCCGTGGCAAAGAATAGCAGACTCTAGATTATCGGCGTCCCGGAAATAGCTTGTGCGCATGTCCGTCCGTTGTCCCGGCAACGCACCAATAGCCAGAATACCCATTCTCCTAACAACATAAAACATCGCACAGAAATATACGATTTCAGGGGGAAAAACATCTCCACACAGCCACCTCCTGGAACGGAATAAGTCTGCTGTTCTATTTGAAAACCGGTCCGCAAGATCTGCCACCCGTCACCTCCTGAGAGGCACTACTGCTCATGTCATGGAAGCACCGGGTCTGTACCATGCGTCCCCGGCAACCAGTAGATCTCTATACTGCGCAAGCGCCCACTGGACTGTACGCATCCTGAGAACAGATGCAGTGCCCGGGTGATGTGCTACTGTGAGGAGCTCACTCACGCAGACGCACCAACCCGCATGCAGCAGATCTCAGAAACGCAGCTATGTCGATGCATCTGTATTATACACAAAGTAAGGAAAAAATAAGGAAAAGCGTCAGGGGGGTGACAACTATACAAACCGATGCACTCTCCACCGCAGGACTATACCTAAATGGTTAGGAGGACATATCTAGCATTAATCCCCATATATAGCCATTATAACAAAATACAATGAAGTAGCTTTTATCAAACACATTAGTCATGCGACCTAAGGGAAAGACGAAGTCAGCAAAGAGACCCCATACACTATAGTTGTTTGTAGAACCCTGTAAAGAGGAGCTCCTCATTTAGTCCTCTTGGGGCAAGGCTTTGGAGTTTATATATCCACTTAGATTCGCATCTGAGTAATTGATGAGTATGATTGCCTCCTCTGATAGTCTCTTTGACAGCTTCCAGTCCCATCACTCTCAGGCTTCTTGTGCTGCCACCATGGATGTTCAAAAAGTGCATAGCCACAGAGGTTAGTTTTTTTCCTTTTGCAAGATCCTGTCTGGCCATGTTGATATTCGAAATGTGTTGTTGACACCTTTTCCTCAGTTGTTGAGTCGTTTGGCCCACATATAATTTGGGGCAATCACAGAGTAGCAGGTAAATCAAATTACTAGACCTGCAATTGAAGTAAAAATCAGACTTAATAGGAAACGGTAGCAAATCCACCCAGACTTCTCGCCGTGCAACCATGAATTGGCAGACAGTACAATCCACACAAGGGAATGTGCCCAAAATCCTACTGCCAGTGCCTAATCTGCTTGTGGGGCGTTGGTAATGACTATGGCACAAGTGGTCCTTCAGGTTGCTGGCTCGCCTGGCCACCATTCTGGGGGTCGACGTAATATGCGGGATAAGTCTCGATTCAGATAATAGAATATTCCAATTCTTACTCAATACCTTATAGACGTCTGACCACTGATTATTGTATGTGGTAATTAAGGAAAGAGGTTGTTCTGAGCTACGCACCTGTTGATTAAAGAGGCTAAGTCTGTCTCTTTTTCTTGCTTCTCTGTAAGCCCCCGACACTATTTTCCGTGGGTATTGCCTATTTACAAAACGGGTAGTTAAGTCCCCTGCTAGTCTTTGGAAGTCTTCTGTTGAACTACAGTTTCTACGTAACCTCAAAAACTGACCTTTTGGGATCCCGTTTTTCAGATGAGCAGGATGAAAGCTGGAGTAGTGTAGGAGATTATTTGTTGCCGTTGGTTTACGGTATAGACACGAGGAGACACGTTTGTCCTTCACGGTCAATTTGATGCCCAGAAAGTCTATGGTGCATGGGGAAATGGTGGAGGTAAGTCTGATGTTAAACATATTCTGGTTCAGATCCTCAATAAAATTTTCACATTCAATTAGCGACCCTGTCCATATACATAGCACGTCGTCTATATATCGCCGCCAGGTGGCTACATTTTGCGAAAAACCAGGTTGTTGAAAGACCACAGTCTCCTCGCACCATCCCAAAAAAAGATTCGCATATGAGGGCGCACAACGCGCCCCCATAGCCGTCCCAGAGATTTGCCTGTAATATTTCCTGTCAAACGTAAAATAGTTTTTGTCAAGGATAAAATGAAGAAGTTCCAACAAAAATCTATTGTGCCTGTCGTTATCATAATGTTTATCCAAGTAGTAGGAGACTGCTTGTATGCCCAAATTATGTGCTATACTCGTATAAAGAGACTCAACATCCAGACCGACCAGAAGTGTGTTATCTGGTATCTCTAAGTCTTCTAGATGTATCATCAGCTGTGTTGAGTCTCTTATATACGAATCAAGCTGAAGGGCCAGAGGCTGGAGAAAGTGATCCAGATAGATGCAGGGTCTCTCCATGATCCCCCCTATGCCGGAGACTATTGGTCTTCCTGGGGGCACAGTCAGCGATTTGTGTACCTTCGGCGTAATGTAAAAAGTTGGAACTACAGGATACTTGGTAAACAGAAAATCCGCTTCCCTCTTATTGAGGATCCCCTCCTTCATTGTTCTCTGTATAAGAGAGTCCAATTTCTCCTTAAAGACCCAAGTAGGGTCTGAGGGGAGAACATGATAGTTATTGATGTTATTCAATTGCCGTAAGGCTTCCATAGTATACATCTCATGGGGCCACAGGACCACATTTCCCCCTTTGTCCGCTTCTCGTATAAGAAAGTCATTATTATTTCGTAGACTCCAAAGAGCTTTTTTCTCCCCCATCGTTAAGTTGGCATGTCTCATAGAGTCGAGTTTAAGACCATCCACATCTCTGCATACATTATCAAAGAAAATTTGAACTGCAGGAAATAATGAAAGTGCTGGTGTTACCTGTGATGGAGATCTTCTGGTGAATCTTATCTGATCAGTTCCATTCTCATTTTCTTGCAGGAGTTCTAGGAGGTCTCGGAACGTTTGTCTTTCATCATCTGGAAGGGAGTCAACTAGAGAAGGTTTATGATATAATAATTTAAATGTCATTTTCCGGCAGAATAAATAAAGGTCCTTGACCAGTGTAAACTTGTCCAAGGGGTTCATAGGTGAAAATGATAAACCCTTCTTTAGGACAGATTTTTCCACGTCTGATAGAGCATATGATGATAAATTTATAATTTGAAAGTCTTCTGTTGGAGTGAGGGAGGCAGTAAGCATACCTGATACAGTTACCGTTTCCGGTTGAGTCTCGTTTCTCTCGTGTAGGTTGTTGACCAATTCCGATAATTTCTGCCTTTCTTTCGGGATGGCCCGTGGTTTACGCCTCCCCCTCCTCCTCCTGCGCCACCTGTTGCGCCCTCCGGATCGCTGAGGTCCGAAGATAAAAAATCACTAGAGGATAATTCATTTCTGGACAAGTGTTCAGTTGGGTTACCGCCAGTATTTGCTTGAATATTGCTAGTGTAGCGTCTATTACCATGATGTACCCACTTAAAGACTTGGTCCCTGGTAAAGTCCATCTTATCCCTATAGAATTTCGTCCTTTTCTTATTAATGATTTCTTTTTATAATGGATCTGGCAGCTAGGGAGGACGCTTGGAGTCAGCAAGCACATGGAGTGTTTTCTGCGCTTGGAGACAATGCAGTGTTATCTGCAGGTAACCCGGATTTTCAGACTGTGTCTACAGAAATTACTAATTTACATAAAACATTGACTCGTGTTTGGTGGAATGTGAGGAGTTTAGAGGAGTATAGAAAAACAGGATTTGTACGAAGGGGCTTACGGGTGCAGATTTTTCCAGCATGGGAAGTTACGGGGGCCTTTAAGAAAACATGGGAGACAGGGCTTTTGCAGTGCTCTGGTGTCCTGATGGATATGCTCATAGAACATGATCGGGGACTTCTGATTAAAATAAGAGAGGATATAAAGGTCAGTGAGAATAAGCTTGGAGGTTTTGATAAGGAGACCTTGGTGAACCCCTTTCTCCTCAAACTGAAGGAAACTGTGGATAAATTTGAAAAAAGAAATCATTAATAAGAAAAGGACGAAATTCTATAGGGATAAGATGGACTTTACCAGGGACCAAGTCTTTAAGTGGGTACATCATGGTAATAGACGCTACACTAGCAATATTCAAGCAAATACTGGCGGTAACCCAACTGAACACTTGTCCAGAAATGAATTATCCTCTAGTGATTTTTTATCTTCGGACCTCAGCGATCCGGAGGGCGCAACAGGTGGCGCAGGAGGAGGAGGGGGAGGCGTAAACCACGGGCCATCCCGAAAGAAAGGCAGAAATTATCGGAATTGGTCACCAACCTACACGAGAGAAACGAGACTCAACCGGAAACGGTAACTGTATCAGGTATGCTTACTGCCTCCCTCACTCCAACAGAAGACTTTCAAATTATAAATTTATCATCATATGCTCTATCAGACGTGGAAAAATCTGTCCTAAAGAAGGGTTTATCATTTTCACCTATGAACCCCTTGGACAAGTTTACACTGGTCAAGGACCTTTATTTATTCTGCCGGAAAATGACATTTAAATTATTATATCATAAACCTTCTCTAGTTGACTCCCTTCCAGATGATGAAAGACAAACGTTCCGAGACCTCCTAGAACTCCTGCAAGAAAATGAGAATGGATCTGATCAGATAAGATTCACCAGAAGATCTCCATCACAGGTAACACCAGCACTTTCATTATTTCCTGCAGTTCAAATTTTCTTTGATAATGTATGCAGAGATGTGGAGGGTCTTAAACTCGACTCTATGAGACATGCCAACTTAACGATGGGGGAGAAAAAAGCTCTTTGGAGTCTACGAAATAATAATGACTTTCTTATACGAGAAGCGGACAAAGGGGGAAATGTGGTCCTGTGGCCCCATGAGATGTATACTATGGAAGCCTTACGGCAATTGAATAACATCAATAACTATCATGTTCTCCCCTCAGACCCTACTTGGGTCTTTAAGGAGAAATTGGACTCTCTTATACAGAGAACAATGAAGGAGGGGATCCTCAATAAGAGGGAAGCGGATTTTCTGTTTACCAAGTATCCTGTAGTTCCAACTTTTTACATTACGCCGAAGGTACACAAATCGCTGACTGTGCCCCCAGGAAGACCAATAGTCTCCGGCATAGGGGGGGATCATGGAGAGACCCTGCATCTATCTGGATCACTTTCTCCAGCCTCTGGCCCTTCAGCTTGATTCGTATATAAGAGACTCAACACAGCTGATGATACATCTAGAAGACTTAGAGATACCAGATAACACACTTCTGGTCGGTCTGGATGTTGAGTCTCTTTATACGAGTATAGCACATAATTGGGGCATACAAGCAGTCTCCTACTACTTGGATAAACATTATGATAACGACAGGCACAATAGATTTTTGTTGGAACTTCTTCATTTTATCCTTGACAAAAACTATTTTACGTTTGACAGGAAATATTACAGGCAAATCTCTGGGACGGCTATGGGGGCGCGTTGTGCGCCCTCATATGCGAATCTTTTTTTGGGATGGTGGGAGGAGACTGTGGTCTTTCAACAACCTGGTTTTTCGCAAAATGTAGCCACCTGGCGGCGATATATAGACGACGTGCTATGTATATGGACAGGGTCGCTAATTGAATGTGAAAATTTTATTGAGGATCTGAACCAGAATATGTTTAACATCAGACTTACCTCCACCATTTCCCCATGCACCATAGACTTTCTGGACATCAAATTGACCGTGAAGGACAAACGTGTCTCCTCGTGTCTATACCGTAAACCAACGGCAACAAATAATCTCCTACACTACTCCAGCTTTCATCCTGCTCATCTGAAAAACGGGATACCAAAAGGTCAGTTTTTGAGGTTACGTAGAAACTGTAGTTCAACAGAAGACTTCCAAAGACTAGCAGGGGACTTAACTACCCGTTTTGTAAATAGGCAATACCCACGGAAAATAGTGTCGGGGGCTTACAGAGAAGCAAGAAAAAGAGACAGACTTAGCCTCTTTAATCAACAGGTGCGTAGCTCAGAACAACCTCTTTCCTTAATTACCACATACAATAATCAGTGGTCAGACGTCTATAAGGTATTGAGTAAGAATTGGAATATTCTATTATCTGAATCGAGACTTATCCCGCATATTACGTCGACCCCCAGAATGGTGGCCAGGCGAGCCAGCAACCTGAAGGACCACTTGTGCCATAGTCATTACCAACGCCCCACAAGCAGATTAGGCACTGGCAGTAGGATTTTGGGCACATTCCCTTGTGGGGATTGTACTGTCTGCCAATTCATGGTTGCACGGCGAGAAGTCTGGGTGGATTTGCTACCGTTTCCTATTAAGTCTGATTTTTACTTCAATTGCAGGTCTAGTAATTTGATTTACCTGCTACTCTGTGATTGCCCCAAATTATATGTGGGCCAAACGACTCAACAACTGAGGAAAAGGTGTCAACAACACATTTCGAATATCAACATGGCCAGACAGGATCGTGCAAAAGGAAAAAAACTAACCTCTGTGGCTATGCACTTTTTGAACATCCATGGTGGCAGCACAAGAAGCCTGAGAGTGATGGGACTGGAAGCTGTCAAAGAGACTATCAGAGGAGGCAATCATACTCATCAATTACTCAGATGCGAATCTAAGTGGATATATAAACTCCAAAGCCTTGCCCCAAGAGGACTAAATGAGGAGCTCCTCTTTACGGGGTTCTACAAACAACTATAGTGTATGGGGTCTCTTTGCTGACTTCGTCTTTCCCTTAGGTCGCATGACTAATGTCTTTGATAAAAGCTACTTCATTGTATTTTGTTATAATGGCTATATATGGGGATTAATGCTAGATATGTCCTCCTAACCATTTAGGTATAGTCCTGCGGTGGAGAGTGCATCGGTTTGTATAGTTGTCACCCCCCTGACGCTTTTCCTTATTTTTTCCTTACTTTGTGTATAATACAGATGCATCGACATAGCTGCGTTTCTGAGATCTGCTGCATGCGGGTTGGTGCGTCTGCGTGAGTGAGCTCCTCACAGTAGCACATCACCCGGGCACTGCATCTGTTCTCAGGATGCGTACAGTCCAGTGGGCGCTTGCGCAGTATAGAGATCTACTGGTTGCCGGGGACGCATGGTACAGACCCGGTGCTTCCATGACATGCGCAGTAGTGCCTCTCAGGAGGTGACGGGTGGCAGATCTTGCGGACCGGTTTTCAAATAGAACAGCAGACTTATTCCGTTCCAGGAGGTGGCTGTGTGGAGATGTTTTTCCCCCTGAAATCGTATATTTCTGTGCGATGTTTTATGTTGTTAGGAGAATGGGTATTCTGGCTATTGGTGCGTTGCCGGGACAACGGACGGACATGCGCACAAGCTATTTCCGGGACGCCGATAATCTAGAGTCTGCTATTCTTTGCCACGGGATATTAGCCTCCTGTCAGCTGTACCAGATCCTTCAATTAGTAAGTTGTATTTATATTAGTATCCAGCACACATCACACTACCATTACCCCTGATGAAGTCACTTGTGTGACGACACGCGTTGGGTGGGTCACAGGGGGACTGACGACCTTACTGCCTCATGTTATTTTGGTGTACCGATCGACTGTGAGCATGTCCACCAGGACCTTCTGGTGTGGGTAAATATTTGCTTTGTGATTCATTTAATTATCAGGTACTTTCGGTTGGTCCATGTGTCTGTGAGCTTTATGTTCTATATATATATGGATTGGTTTAACAGCTACAGTATTGCAGTCTGTGGCATGTATCTGGTGATAGACTTTTTGCTATAGGCATTAGCTCAGGACTTTAGAGACAAATTTTGTAGGAGGTCAGGCCCCTTGTGAGATTTTTCTTACTTGGGTAATTTTTCTATTATTCATTTTTAAATGTTTTTAAACCTGTCAGTGTTTTGTGCAAGGATTTGTTATCAATAAAATTGTTAAATTTGTGGATCCCTGCAGTCGTTGCATGTTTCTTTTCTCTGCTATGTTTATATTAGATCTTTCGTTACTGGTTTGGGATTATTCTGTAGGACAGGGGCTATTCCTTACTTAAATGCAAGCAGATGTGTGACCATTAACTAGACAGCCAGAGTTTCTGTGTTGGAGATACAAACATTCCACACAAACACTCCTTAAACCACACAGAAATAATTTGGTGTTGTGATTATTATCACAGTGAATATTATCCCAGTAATTGTTTTATATTAGATGTTTATATGCTGTATTAAGATTACACTTATTTGATAATCCGATGAAAGGGAGAATGACCCTGTGTTTCTGCAGTATTATTCTGCTGTGAGCTTGAATGAGTCTGATACTATAATTGCTAGATTATCATATCAAAGTGTATTATTACACCTATTATTACATAGGCCCCTTTACTTATAGTCCCGATAATATTTATTCTCTTTTATTTACATTTTCATACAACTATAGTCCCAATAATATTTATTTGACCAGCAGTTAATTAATTAAAATCGCATAAAGTGTGTTAAATAGACATCATACGGATACCGTAGCGAATCAAAATGTATTAAATTGATTACGGATACGATTCCAACAAATTGATAACAAATTGTTATCAAAGTGGCAGCAAAGCATATTAAATAGATATCACACCGAAATCATAGTGTATCAAAGTGTATTATCACACCTATTATTACATAGGCCCCTTTATTTATAGTCCCGATAATATTTATTCTCTTTTATTTACATTTTCATACAACTATAGTCCCAATAATATTTATTTGACCAGCAGTTAATTAATTAAAATCGCATAAAGTGTGTTAAATAGACATCATACGGATACCGTAGTGAATCAAAATGTATTAAATTGATTACTGATACGATTCCAACAAATTGATAACAAATTGTTATCAAAGTGGCAGCAAAGCATATTAAATAGATATCACACCGAAATCATAGTGTATCAAAGTGTATTATCACACCTATTATTACATAGGCCTCTTTATTTATAGTCCCGATAATATTTATTCTCTTTTATTTACATTTTCATACAACTATAGTCCCAATAATATTTATTTGACCAGCAGTTAATTAATTAAAATCGCATTAAGTGTGTTAAATAGACATCATACGGATACCGTAGTGAATCAAAATGTATTAAATCGATTACTGATACGATCCCAACAAATTGATAATGAATTAAAATCGCATAAAGTGTGTTAAATAGACATCATACGGATATCGTAGTGAATCAAAATGTATTAAATTGATTACTGATACGATTCCAACAAATTGATAACAAATTGTTATCAAAGTGGCAGCAAAGCATATTAAATAGATATCACACCGAAATCATAGTGTATCAAAGTGTATTATTACACCTATTATTATATAGGACCTTTTATTTAGAGTCCAATAATTTTTATTCTCTTTTATTGACATTTTCATACACCTATAGTCCCAATAATGTTTATTCTCTTTTATTTACATTTTCATACACCTATAGCCCCAATAATATTTATTCTCTTTTGACAATTTGATACATCTATTATTATATAGGCCCTTTTATTTATAGTACATGCATGTACTATTGGAAGCGTCTGCTTCATTCTGTAGAGCACCCGATCTGAGCTAATGTGGCTGGCAGTATAATGACTGTTGATTAGCGTTTATTTATAGTTAAACAATGTTTTTCTCTTTTATTGACAATTTGATACACCTACAGTATTTATATAGGTAGGCCCCTCTTTTATTGACAATTTGATACTATAAACAGTGCTGATCTTTGTAAAATAAAGAACGAGAGAACTTTTTCAGATAAAAGTAATAACGTTTATTGAACAAAATTATGGATCTCTACAATAAACACCATGTGGTTCTAGAACTTGTTGGATTAGTGAATATAATAACGTTTGGCATATTTTATAACATACAGCTAGTGATTTTTGTTTTTAACTTGTATGTAACTGGTTAATGTTACTAATACCCTCTAACATGGGGGCATGGTTCTGCATTTTCTGAAGAGTTGAGCTTCATCTCCATCTCTCTTTAATTCTACATTATTTTATCACATATTAATTTCACAGCTGTCTGTGCTGGCTATTTGCACACAGCCTTCTTGAATTCAATGTTTTATAGATTTTTCTGTCATGGGAAAAAAAAAAAAAGTGTACAAAGTTAAAACATAATTAAAATAAAGAATAATGACCTAGCTGGTTGTTTGGGCGATATTGTAAAATCATTTATTGTTTCTACTACTTGGCAACTGTTACACTCAGTTATTCTTATTTATTTATTTATTTATTTATTTTTTCCTTGGATTTTGTTAGTCATTACAATTATTTTTGCTCCCAAGATAGGGTTTTAGAGTCACCGTAAATTTTGCTTCCTTTCAGTGAATAATATAAGACAAATTAAAATAAAAGACAAGTTAAAAGCAAGAATCACTAGCTGTATGTTATAAAATATGCCTAACGTTATTATATTCACTAATCCAACAAGTTCTAGAACCAAATTTCTACACATGGTGTTTATTGTAGAGATCCATAATTTTGTTCAATAAACGTTATTACTTTTATCTGAAAAAGTTCTCTCGTTCTTTATTTTACAAAGATCAGCACTGTTTATAGTATCAAATTGTCAATAAAAGAGGGGCCTACCTATATAAATACTGTAGGTGTATCAAATTGTCAATAAAAGAGAAAAACATTGTTAAACTATAAATAAACGCTAATCAACAGTCATTATACTGCCAGCCACATATGCTCAGATCGGGTGCTCTTCAGAATGAAGCAGACGCTTCCAATAGTACATGCATGTACTATAAATAAAAGGGCCTATATAATAATAGATGTATCAAATGAGAATAAATATTATTGGGGCTATAGGTGTATGAAAATGTAAATAAAAGAGAACAAACATTATTGGGACTATAGTTGTATGAAAATGTGAATAAAAGAGAATAAATATTATCGGGACTATAAATAAAGGGGCCTATGTAATAATAGGTGTGATAATACACTTTGATACACTATGATTTCGGTGTGATATCTATTTAATATGCTTTGCTGCCACTTTGATAACAATTTGTTATCAATTTGTTGGAATCGTATCAGTAATCAATTTAATACATTTTGATTCGCTACGGTATCCGTATGATGTCTATTTAACACACTTTATGCGATTTTAATTAATTAACTGCTGGTCAAATAAATATTATTGGGACTATAGTTGTATGAAAATGTAAATAAAAGAGAATAAATATTATCGGACTATAAATAAAGGGGCCTATGTAATAATAGGTGTAATAATACACTTTGATATGATAATCTAGCAATTATAGTATCAGACTCATTCAAGCTCACAGCAGAATAATACTGCAGAAACACTGGGTCATTCTCCCTATCATCGGATTATCAAATAAGTGTAATCTTAATACAGCATATAAACATCTAATATAAAACAATTACTGGGATAATATTCACTGTGATAATAATCACAACACCAAATTATTTCTGTGTGGTTTAAGGAGTTTTTGTGTGGAATGTTTGTATCTCCAACACAGAAAGTCTGGCTGTCTAGTTAGTGGTCAGTAGAGATACATTTTAGCAGCTGTTAGCAATTATAGTATCAGACTCATTCAAGCTCACAGAAGAATAATACTGCAGAAACACTGGGTCATTCTCCCTATCATCGGATTATCAAATAAGTGTAATCTTAATACAGCATATAAACATCTAATATAAAACAATTACTGGGATAATATTCACTGTGATAATAATCACAACACCAAATTATTTCTGTGTGGTTTAAGGAGTGTTTGTGTGGAATGTTTGTATCTCCAACACAGAAACTCTGGCTGTCTAGTTAATGGTCACACATCTGCTTGCATTTAAGTAAGGAATAGCCCCTGTCCTACAGAATAATCCCAAACCAGTAACGAAAGATCTAATATAAAAACAATTACTGGGATAATCTAGCAAATATAGTATCAGACTCATTCAACTCATAGCAGTTACATTTAATATAAAAATCTAATAGGATATAAAAACAATCCAACACTATGATAATATTCACAACATCAAATTATTTCTGTGTGGTTTAAGGAATGTTTGTATGGAATGTTTGTATCTCCAACACAGAAACTCTGACTGTCTAGTTAATGGACACACATCTGCTTGCATTTAAGTAAGGAATAGCCCCTGTCCTATAGAATAATCCCAAACCAGTAACGAAAGATCTAATATAAAAAAATAAAGCACAACGCCCTTAATCTCACAGCAGTTGCATATAAATCTAATATAAATGCAAGCAAATACTGTGATAATAATCACAGTATTAACAATATTAAACACTGTGATAACAATATTAAACTATATCAAAAGGGGGAGCAGACACACAGGGAACAGCTGCTGACAGCTGCCAGCCAGGGAGGGGAGGGGTTACACACTTTGATACACTCTGATAGGGGCGTGTCCACCTGTCAAATTGAGTTTGACGAAAGGTCCCTATGCTCTACTACTACCATCCCTTAAATTGGGTCCTAGGTTTATTGGTCCGTTTAGGGTCGCCGCCATCATTAACCCGGTAGCCTACCGATTGGAGCTCCCTACTGTACGTAAGACTCACAACGTGTTCCACAGATCGTTATTAAAAAAGGTGGTGGGTTCTGTGGACGCGGCGCCGATGCCTCCTCCAGTCTTGGTGGATGGTAATTTAGAGTTTGAAGTCTCCAAGGTGGTGGACTCTCGTGCTGTGCGCCGCACATTACAGAACCTGGTACACTGGCGTGGTTATGGGTCGGAGATGTCTTGGGTACCAGCTTCGGACATACATGCGGACCGGCTGGTCAGTATGTTTCACCGCTGCCATCCAGACAAGCCGGGTCCTATAAGTCTTGAGGGCCCTGGGGTCGTAGAAGGCGGGGCACTGTCATGTCGGACGCTATTCACACTAGGGCGTCTGACTTACAGAGCGGTAATTCCTCATTCGTCCACTATATGCTCAGTGGCGCCGGCTAGATTTGATCCAGATTATCCGGGGTTAATCTGGCTGGTACTCGGGTTGGAGGCTGAGTCACGCCCACTGCCTGTAAATAGTTTTGCTGGGCTTTGGGCGTCGCCGATTATAGCTTGTGTCTTGTGCCTGGTGATCTCGGTTCGAAGTGGTGGCCTTGGAGAGGAAATATCGTATCTGGTGGTGTATTATCCTTTGTCATATTTCTCCTTCCTACATTTGTGTTTTGTTTTGCCCTGTGCACATTATAGTGTCTTCCTTAGTGTGTATGCGGCGTGTTGCATTTTTACTTTTCCCTGTCTGAGCATTCAGTAGGGGTTGGTGTGAGGTCTTATCACTGGGTGGTGGGTGGAGGTTTCAGCTTAGTTCTGAAGCAGGAATCAGGGAGAGGGCTGGCGGCCCAGACATGCACACCTTCAGTGTAAACTCTGGGAGAGGGACAGACAGGGTTTCCCTAGCCTGAGGGATATTGCAGGGGCCCGGGTAATCACTTGTAGTCTACCCAGTATCCCCGTGACATCAGTTTTACTGTGGGACAGATCATTCGCCACAGCAGGGCTTTGGAGTAGGTAAGCCAAACCTCCAACTCCACAGCAATGGTCACTACTGACCAGGTACATACACAGTAAATTCATCTCAAACAAAAGCCTTAGATCAGGAATAGTGATGGGCGAGCACTAAAATGTTCGAGTGCTCCTTGCTCGGGTCGAGAAAATTGGAATGCTCGGGTGCTCGACCCAAGCAACGAGCCCAATGTAAGTCTATGGGAAAACCGAGCATTGTTGCCATGACCCCCCCCCCCCGGGGGTCCTTTTAGGGTCTAAAAACGTCTGAAATCGATGGGAACAGTGCTCAAATGACATGAGAACATCATGTGGAATACCCCTGGAAGCATTTCTGACTCCCAGGTCTCAGCTGAGAACAGTGTTGTCAGAGTCTTACGCCACTTTTACAGGTGCACAATAAAATATACAGAAATGAAACCAAAATGGATTTTTCTGTGAAATATGTTAAAGAACATCCATTCCAGGGTAATGATTTGTATGCAAGGCAAAATAAATAACTCAAAACAAAAATGTTCATCCACCACTTGGGCTATGTTCACACGTACCATTTTTTATGCGTTTTTCAACTTTAGCATTGCTTTCAACCAAGACAAATGCATTCACTGGGAAATGTAATTTTAACATTTTACAACCTTATTTGGCCATGTGGTGTGTGGACACATCATCAGACACATCCTGTTTCATTTATGAATTAGGGACTCTGACAGTCACAAATACTATTTTTATACTGCCAGGAATCGGCCCTCACTATTCTTAGAAAGCCATCAGCTGGCTATGCTTTGTTGTTCCCATTATTAAACAGTTATTGCGTATGCAGTGAGTGGCAGGGCTGCCCAAAATTTAGACGCACCCCAACAACCCATTAACCCCTTAAGCCCCGAAGGTGGTTTGCACGTTAATGACCGGGCCAATTTTTACAATTCTGACCACTGTCCCTTTATGAGGTTATAACTCTGTAACGCTTCAACGGATCTTGGCGATTCTGACACTGTTTTCTCGTGACATATTGTACTTCATGATAGTGGTAAAATTTCTTCGATATAACTTGCGTTTATTTGTGAAAAAAACGGAAATTTGGCAAACATTTTTAAAATTTTGCAATTTTCCAACTTTGAATTTGTATGCCCTTAAATCACAGATATGTCACACAAAATACTTAATAAGTAACATTTCCCACATGTCTACGTTACATCAGCACAATTTTGGAACCAAAATTTTTTTTTGTTAGGGAGTTATAAGGGTTAAAAGTTGACCAGCAATTTCTCATTTTTACAACACCATTTTTTTTTTAGGGACCACATCTCACTTGAAGTCATTTTGAGGGGTCTATATGATAGAAAATACCCAAGTGTGACACCATTCTAAAAACTGCACCCCTCAAGGTGCTCAAAACCACATTCAAGAAGTTTATTAACCCTTCAAATGTTTCACAGGAATTTTTGGAATGTTTAAATAAAAATGAACATTTAACTTTTTTCACACAAAATTTATTTCAGCTCCAATTTGATTTTACCAACGGTAACACGAGAAAATGGACCCCAAAAGTTGTTGTGCAATTTGTCCTGAGTACGCTGATACCCCATATGTGGGTTTAAACCACTGTTTGGGCGCATGGCAGAGCTCGGAAGGGAAGGAGCGCCATTTGACTTTTCAATGCAAAATTGACTGGAATTGAGATGGGACACCATGTCACGTTTGGAGAGCCCCTGATGTGCCTAAACATTAAAACCCCCCACAAGTGACACCATTTTGGAAAGTAGACCCCCTAGGGAACTTATCTAGATGTGTTTTGAGAGCTTTGAACCCCCAAGTGTTTCACTACAGTTTATAACGCAGAGCCGTGAAAATAAAAATTATTATTTTTTCTTCACAAAATAGATATTTTAGCCCCCAGTTTTGTATTTTCCCAAGGGTAACATGATAAATTGTTGTTGTCCAATTTGTCCTGAGTAAGCTGATACCCCATATGTGGGGGGGAACCACCGTTTGGGCGCATGACAGAGCTCGGAAGGGAAGGAGCGCCATTTGGAATGCAGACTTAGATGGATTGGTCTGCAGGCGTCACGTTGCATTTGCAGAGCCCCTGATGTACCCAAACAGTAGAAACCCCCATAAGTGGCCCCATATTGGAAACTAGACCTTCCAAGGAACTTTCTAGATGTGTTGTGAGAACTTTGAACCCCCAAGTGTTTCACTACAGTTTACAACGCAGAGCCGTGAAAATAAAAAAATCTTTTTTTTCCCACAAAATGATTTTTAGCCCCCCAAATTTTTATTTTCCCAAGGGTAACAAGAGAACTTGGAACCCAAAAGTTGTTGTCCAATTTGTCCCAAGTACGCTGATACCCCATATGTTGGGGTAAACCCCTGTTTGGGCGTACGGGAGAGCTCGGAAGGAGCACTGTTTTACTTTTTCAAAGCAGAATTGGCTGGAATTGAGATCGGACGCCATGTCGCATTTGGAGAGCCCCTGATGTGCCTAAACAGTGGAAACTCCCCAATTCTAACTGAAACCCTAATCCAAACACACTCTTAACCCTAATCCCAACGGTAACCCTAACGACACCCCTAACCCTGACACACCCCTAACTCTAATCCCAACCCTAATCCCAACCGTAAATGTAATCCCAACCCTAACCCTAACTTTAGCCCCAACCCTAACTTTAGCCCCAACCCTAACCCTAATTTTAGCCTTAACCCTAACTTTAGCCACAACCCTAACCCTTACTTTAGCACCAACCCTAGCCCCAACCCTAACCCTAGCCCTAACCCAAGCCATAACCCTAGCCCTAACCCTAATGGGAAAATGGAAAAAAATACATTTTTTAAATTATTATTATTTTTCCATAACTAAGGGGGTGATGAAGGGGGGTTTGATTTACTTTTATTGCGTTTTTTATAGTGGATTTTTATGATTGGCAGCTGTCACACACTAAAAGACGCTTTTTATAGCAAAAAAGTTTTTGAGTCTCGACATTTTGAGACCTATAATTTTTCCATATTTTGGTCCACAGAGTCATGTGAGGTCTTGTTTTTTGCGGGACGAGTTGACGTTTTTATTGGTAACATTTTCGGGCACATGACATTTTTTGATCGCCTTTTAATCTGAATTTTGTGAAGCAGAATGACCAAAAACCAGCTATTCATGAATCTCTTTTGGGGGGGACGTTTATACCGTTCCACATTTGGTAAAATTGATAAAGCAGTTTTATTCTTCGGGTCAGTACGATTACAGCAATACCTCATTTATATCATTTTTTTATGTTTTGGCGCTTTTATACGATAAAAACTATTTTAGAGAAAAAATAATTATTTTGGAATCACTTTATTCTGAAAACTATAACTTTTTTATTTTTTTGCTGATGATGCTGTATGGCGGCTCATTTTTTGCGAGACAAGATGACGTTTTCAGCGGTACCATGGTTATTTATATCCGTCTTTTTGATCGCGTGTTATTCCACTTTTTGTTCAGCGGTATGATAATAAAGCGTTTTCTGCCTCTTTTTTTTTTTTACGGTGTTCACTGAAGGGGTTAACTAGTGGGACAGTTTTATAGGTTGGGTCGTTACGGACGCGGCGATACTAAATATGTGTACTTTTATTGTTTTTTTTAAATTTAGATAAAGAAATGTATTTATGGGAATAATATTTTTTTTCTTTATTTAGGATTTTTTTTTTTTTACATATGTGGAATTTTTTTTTTTTTATACTTTGTCCCAGGGGGGGGGACATCGCTGATCTGACAGTTTGCACAGCACTCTGTCAGATCACCGATCTGACTTCCAGCGCTGCAGGCTTACCAGCGCCTGCTCTGAGCAGGCGCTTGGTAAGCCACCTCCCTGCAGGTTCCGGATGCAGCCCCATGGCCATTTTGGATTCGGGGACTGCAGGTAGAGGAGGTAAGAGACGCTCGGAGCAACGTGATCACATCGCGTTGCTCCGAGGGTCTCAGGGAAGCCCGCAGGGAGCCCCCTCCCTGCGCGATGCTTCCCTATACCGCCGGAACACTGCGATCATGTTTGATCGCAGTGTGCCAGGGGTTAATGTGCTGGGAGCGGTCCGTGACCGCTCATGGCACATAGTGCCGGATGTCAGCTGCGATAGTCAGCTGACACCCAGCCGCGATCGGCCGCGCTACCCCCTGAGCGCGGCCGATCGCATATGACGTACTATCCTGTCGGTGGGAATTAAGGCCCACCCCACCTCGACGGGATAGTACGTCATATGGGATTAAAGGGTTAAACAGACGTAATGGATGACCACCTGCAACCAAAGTTCCCAGTATTCATTTGGTACTCCCATACTCTTAGCTTATGCATTGAATGCAAGGCCTGCCCTGCCCCAAAGTTACAAGCACCCCAATAAGCCTTTGAACCCAAGTACTGGATGGTCACAGGAAAACCAAGTTCACATTATTCATTTGGTACTCCCCTACTGTTTGCTTATGCACAGAATGCAAGGCCTGCCCTGCCCCAAAGTTACACGCACCCCAATAAGCCTTTGAACCCACATACTGGATGGCCACAGGAAACCAAAATTCACATTATCAGTCATTTAGTACTCCCATAAATTTTGCCCATGAAGTGAATGCAAGGCCTGCCCCAAATTTGCATACACCCCAATCCCCCTTGAAATAAATGTGGACGATGTGGCCTTCGAAAAATGTTTTCCCAGTTTAAAGGAGCGGGTCTCCTATACTTATAATGCCCATGCAGTAAGTGTATGGGCTGACAAACTTTTCCCATCAACATACTGTGTAAACATTTGTTTTTACGGGCATCATAAACACCCTTGAAAAAAAAAACTTGGCTTTTGCATCACAGAACAGGTTCATTCTGGTGATCTAGTGGTGGTGTCGGAAGAGACGTGGAGGATGGTCTCCTAAAAATGTTTTCCTAGTTTAAAAGGAGAGGGTCTCCTATACTTGTAATGCCCATACACTAAGCATATGGGCTGACAAACATTTCCCCCCTGGGGAGTACACGTCAACATAATGTATAAAATTTTATTTACGGGCATCAACAACACCCTTTAACACAATAACGCGGCTGTTGCATCATGGACCACGGTCACCATGGTGATCTAGTGGTGGTGGCTGATGAGGAGAAGGATAACATCAAATAGGCAAAATTAGGAAGCATATACCCATGTGTGGGTGTGAAGAGGTGCATGAGAATAGACCTCTCAAAAAAAGACACTGGATTTGAGGTTAGATTTTGCTGTTATTATTCGTTGGTGTAGAGAAGTCTGGCCCAATGCAGCCCTTGCTTATTTTTATGAGAGTCAGCCTGTCAGCATTTTCAGTTGTCAGGCGGATGTACTTATCACTTACAATTCCACCAGCGGTATTAAAACCAGCTGACAAAACGCTAGCAGCAGTGCAGGCCAGGACCTCTAAGGCGTAGAGAGCCAGTTCATGCCACATGTCCAGCCTGGATACCCAATAATTAAAAGGCACAGAGGAATCACGGAGAATGTTGGTACGGTCAGCAAGGTACTCCCTCAGCATCTTCCAAAACTTTGCACTCCTTTTGAGAGTACCCTGCGCCTCAGGGCCAGTGCGATGGGGGGGTCTGAGAAAACTCTCTCAGAGACTTTGCCAGTGTTCCCCTGCCTCTGCTGGATTGGAGTTGACTCTCTCGCCTTTACTCCTTGGTTGTCCAAAGAACTGTGACATCTGCGTTCCAAGGACTGGGGTATGTTCAACTGAACGCTGCACTGGGGAAAAAGACGTGCTTGATGATGGTGCTAGTGGAGTGTGTGCAACGACAGGTGCAGGGCAGGAGGCATCTTCGCAGGCACCTTGGACAGGGGATTGGCTTCCACACACAAAAGCAGAAGAAGATGTGGTGTCACCTGCAGTGTTTCTGGACCCTGGGGTTTGGCCCACAAAGTTGGGTGCTTTGTTGCCATGTGCCTGATCATGCTGGGGGTGGTCAGGATGGTAGTTTTGCTACCCCTGCTGATGCGGGCATAGCAGGTGGTGCAAATGGCCTTTTTGGGGTTATTGGCAGAGTCTTTAAAAAACAACCAGACTCAGGAAGATCTAACAGTTGTACTGACAACTTTCATCGTGTTGGTGTTACAGGGAACGGCTGCCCGCCTTCTGTCTGCGGCCACCACACTGCTTCTTCCTGCCTGTTGAGGTGCTACGCATCCTTCCCCCTGTGTGCTGCTGTCCTCGCTCTGCATGTCTCCCTGCCAGGTTGGGTCAGTTACTATATCATCCAATACCTAATCTTCCACACCCTGATCCTCCTCCTAACTTTGTCAATTGTGTCTCATCATCGTCCATCTCTTGTGACACGTTTCCACCATCGCTTTCGTGTGACCGTGGCTGCTCAAGTATTTGGGCATTGCTACATGCGATCTCATCTTGCCCCGCTACAAGTGGACCAGGTGAGAGGCCCAAATCTATAAAATGAGAAGTGAACAGCTCGTCGGGGGTCTCTGGGCACTCGGCATGGTGGGAGGAAGGACGATCAGGGTGAGGAATATGTGGTCCAGACTCACAGCTACTCAGACTTTACCGTGTAGAGACAGGATGCTGGTGGCAAAGTGACTGGAAGCATTATCCGCTATCCAACCAACAACCTTTTGACACTGCTATGGGTTCAATAGTGGTGTTCTGCGGTCTCCTAGTAATAGGGACAGGAAGGTCGGGCGAGTAGATGTGGGGGTTTGTTGTGGCCCAGTTTCAGCTTGCCCATGGCCTCGGCATGCACCATCACGTCCACTTCCCCATCCCTTGCCACGCGCTTTTCCCCCATTTTAAATGGACTACAATATTTTCCATGTTGCCTACAAACGGCTGTATTTGGAGCGAACTTATATGTGATCCGTGTGTGGGAAAATCACAGTTTAAAATATCTGGCCTGTAGCTAACAATTTTTTTTCAGCAAACTGGTATCAATAACTGGGCTAAGACACCGGAAAAATAGTTTGAGGCCTCAAATGCCACAATTTGGAGCCCATAGATAGCCGAGTCGTGTGACGGACATACCACACTGTAAAATATGTGGCCTGTATTTTTATTTTACAGCAAAATAGTGTAAAGAACTAGAGTAACACACAGCAAAAACAGTTGAATGGAGGCCTGAAATGCCACAATTTTTAGCCCACAGATAGATAAGGCGTGTGACGGAGATACCACACTGTAAAATATTTGGCCTGTATTTTATTTATTTTTTTACAGCAAAATAGTTTTAATAATTGTAGTAACACACACAGCAAAAACAGATGAATGGAAGCCTCAAATGACACAATTTGTAGCCCCCAGAGAGATGAGGCGTCTGACGAAGATAGCCCACTTTCAAATACCTGGCCTGTATTTTTATATTTTTTTGGCCAGCAAAATTGTGTCAATAAGTAGGCTAAGACACAACAAAAACAATTCTATGGAGGCCTGAAATGGCACAATTTTGACTGCAATGATGTGGCGGACAAAACCCAGTGTAAAATATCTGCCTTGCAGCAAAATTATGTCAAGAAATTGTATAAGACACTCCCAAAAAATCTTACAGTACCACAAAATGGCAGAATTTTATGCGCACTCAAATGTGACCACTGGGACAGGCAAAACCGTTTAAAATAGCTGGATTTTCATGCTGTGCTATGAAAAGGATCTGGATGTAGGCTCTGGATTGCTTTGGAATTAAATAAACAGGGTTAAGATGCAAAAAAAAAAAAATTATTCATGGCCAATGATACCTGGGTCTATGTACAAGATCGAGCAAACAAGGTAAACTTTTACTGTTACACCACCCCAACCACTCCATATACCAGACCTCTGCCCTTCCCTAATAACCTCCCTCTCCAACATCACTGAAGGAGAGCTTACTCACCTCCTTTCCAAATCACACCTCACCACCTGTGCACTTGACCCCATCTCTTCCCACCTGCTCCCCAACCTCACTGGTACGTTCTTTCCAGCCCTAACCCACCTCTTCAACCTATCTCTATCTTCTGGTACCTTCCCTCTGCCTTCAAACATGCCACCATCACACCCATCCTAAAAAAAAAATAACCTTGACCCAACTGGTATGCCCAGCTATTGTCCTATATCACTGCTCCCGTTTGCTTCAAAACTCCTTGAGCAGCATGTCCATGCTCAACTTTCCTCCCACCTCTCATCTAACTCTCTCCTTGACAACCTCCAATCTGGCTTCCACCCCCACCACTCCACCGAAACTGCCCTGACAAAAATTACTAATGACTTATAGCCAAAGCTAACAGACAGTTCTCCATCCTCCTCCGTCTCGACCTGTTCTCTGCCTTCGACACAGTCGACCACTGCCTACTGCTACAGATTCTTTCTTCCCTTGGCATCAACGACCTTGCCCTGTCCTGGATTGCCTCATACCTTTCCGACCGCACATTTAGCATTTCCCACTCCCACACTACCTCCCGCCATCTCTCTGTTGGAATTCCTCAAGGCTCTGTCTTATGGCCCCTACTTTTTTCCATCTATACCCTTGGCCTAGGACAACTCAAAGTCCCATGGCTTCCAGTACCACCTGTATGCGAACGACACTCAGATCTACCTCTATGGCCCAGATGTCACCTTTCTGCTGTCCAGAATCCCGGAGTGTCTATCAGCCATATCCTCCTTCACCTCTCGCTTCCTAAAACTCAATGTAGACAAAACTGAACTTATCATCTTTCCCCCTTCTCGCGTATCTCCCCTACCTGATCTATCTATTATGGTAAACAGCATCACGCTCTCTCACGAACCTGAAATCTGCTGCCTCGGGTTAACTCTCGACTCTGCCCTGTCCTTCAAACCGCACGTCCAAACTCTTGCCATCTCCTATAACCTCCAACTCTAAAATATTGCCAGAATCCGTTCCTTCCTCAGCCTACAATCTACTAAAACTCTTGTGCATGCCCTCATCATCTCCCGCATTGATTACTGCAACACCCTCCTCTGTGGCCTCCCCGCTAACTCTCTTACACCACTCCAGTCTGTCCTCAACTCTGCTGCCCGGCTAATCCACCTCTCTCCTCGCTACTCCCCTGCTTCTCCCCTCTGCAAATCCCTCCACTGGCTCCCAATTCCACAACAAATCCAGTTCAGACTACTAAAACTGATCTACAAAGCCATCCACAACCTGTCCCCTCTCTATATCTCTGAACTAATCTCCCAATATCTTCCCTCATGCAATCTTCAATCCTACCAAGACCTCCTACTCTTCTCCACACTTATTCGTTCCTCACACAACCGCCTCCAAGATATCTCCCGAATATCCCCCATTCTCTGGAATTCTATGCCTCCGATTGCCCACCACCCTCGGATTCTTCAGACGGAACCTGAAAACTCATCTCTTCAGGAAAGCCTACAGCCTGCAATAACCATTCTGCCGCCTCACCACCACCCGAGCTGCCGTAGATCCCATAGAATGTAAGTCCACAAGGACAGGGTCCTTTCCCCTCTGTGCCAGTCTGTCATTGCAAATTTGTTTACTGTAATCGATATCTGTAACTCTGTACGTAACTCCTTTCTCATTTACAGCACCATGGAATTAATGGTGCTATATAAATAATAATAAAATACGGTCAATATATGTAATAGGCAGCAGCAGCAGACAGTAATGGAATTTACCCTCTTGATGTATACAATTTAGTATGCCACATGCAATGCCTGCCTGAAAAGCACTGATATCTATATACCCACATACACTCCCTGCCCATCTAGCGCTGCAATCTATGTACCCCGTAATTAGTCCTTAGAAGGACTGTTTAGCAGGATTTGTGTATTAAATTATGGTATACCCACAGTAACTGTATACCCCACCTATTCTGTCTCTATCGCTGCAGCAACTCTCCCTACACTGGTGATTCCGGAGCTGACTGTGCCGAGCAGTGCGGCGCCAGGTCTGATATATACCTGATGCCGCTGTGCGGCCAGCCAATCACTGTAATGCCACAACCAACAAGGCTGTGGCATTACAGTGCCTGGCAGACAATCCCTGCATGTTGATTGGCGCCAAACATGCAGGGCGGGGCCCAAGCTCCCGCTGAATAATCCCGGAAATGCTCGGAGCTCGCCAAGAACAGTGATGCTCGGGCGAGTACCGAGCATTATCGAGTATGCTCGCTCATCACTACTCAGGAATAGAACAGACATTTGTAGGCCATTTCATAACTTTCCCAAATTCTTATTAAAACATTTACAGGACTTAGTGTACTAATTTATAATAGGAGTCTGCGTTCGTCCATTTTATACCAACTCCACCAAAATGGACACCGACACCACATTCCTGGGAGCTGCTTTGCATAGGATGGATCAAAGATGGCTGCGCTCGTACTAAACCAAATATTAAGCATTTACTTTACTGGTCAGGGATGTCTTAGTTTTGGACATTGCACTTATTTTTATTAGTATGCACTTATGTAGTACACCTATCCAACATTACTGGATCTAAAAATTAGAAAAAACAGCGCTTTTCAAACCACTCACTGTCGTGCAGCTCCTTGTAACGCATTTACAGCGGCTTTCATTGACATCTTAACATCCGGCATTCATTTGCTCTGATATGCGTTTGTTTCTGGACATTCCAGCTGTGTGCATCCTTGTGAATAGCATACTTTATCGGTGTGGCGATTCAGCTGTGATGTATAGCAGATGGATCAATGGACTGTGAAAATAATCATCTGAGCTGGCAACTGGGTATATTGCAATAAAATCTATAACACAATCTGCAGATTAATAGCTTGTGAAAATAATAATTTGCTGAATCTGCGATATATACAATTGAGATAGTACATCCTTGTTATGTGCATATTGGCTATGCTGTGCCTTGTGGTTTGACCACTGCTCATCAGGATTTAACTATTTTAAATGTCCAATATGTTTCTACATTTACATTCTTTGGATGCTAGAATTCAATACTACATCCTATAACTGATCTAATTATAGAAGTAACCTTCGTTACAATTTATTGGCCAATGAATTAGGAGTTTTTTTGTGATATGAAATCTAAGTTGGAGCAAATAATGCACTTTATTGTCATGTTGGTGTGAAGACATTTATTTTATTATTTTAAATAATGGTCATAATAATAAAAATGTGTTTTTCACATGACCAGTTCACCTTTCATTTCCATGTGCTTTTATTTTTGTGTGTGAGCGGTTAGGGGAAGCAATTGGAGTCATTAGCTCAATCCTCATAATAGCATTTTTTTCCGGTTCCCTGAAAAATCCCCACAGGAAAATTGCCCACAAGAAAAACACCCACAGGAAAAATGCCAATTGCAGCATCACAAAGTTTCAGATCTATGATATTTGAGGTGCAAGGTGAGAATGTTCACATGATATGTGATCAACTTGTGATTTACAGTTGACCTAGTGCAAAACTGCAAAAATGATGAAGATCTGTGGTTTGATTCTGCCTTACTCCTCCCACCAGCCCAAAGCAGCAGCACATGCAGAGCCAGCAGCAGTGTGATCCAGAGGAGCCATCACTGCTAACAGTACTCACAAAAGTATCACTGTTTTATCTGTGGTGTTACATGGGACTGCAGGTCACATCTAATACATTATCATCTCAGTGGGAGCCCACCAAAAGTAGAGTGCTGCTGGCAGAGATAGTTGGTCCTGGAAGCCCAGAAGGCACAGCAGGAAAGTGAGATTCTGTCACTTGTACCACCTTGTGTTCTTGCTGAGAATATATGTATGATATGGTTTTGCAGTGGTGTAACTGGAGTCCGATGGGCCCCAGTGCAAAATTTGGACCCCCCCACACACACACGCGTTGGTCAGATGTATGGGCCCCTGTAACGTTTTAAATTCTATAAAGACATAATTGTTCCCTCCTCCTTCATTATGTAGTAATGTCCCCCATCCTGGAATATATGCCAATCATCATGGGAAATAAGTCGGCATCCTGGTATATATGTCCCAATGCTGGTATATATGGTCCCCATCCTGGTATGTATGCCCCCTTCCTGGTATATATGTCCCCATCCTGGTTTACATGGTCCCCAATCCTAGTGTATGTGTCCCCATTCTGTCAATAATGCATAATTCAAAACAAAAACATTCTACTCACCTTTCCTCTGCTCCCATGTCGCCCAGTGTCTTCTGTAGCTACCGCACAGCCCGGCAGCTGACATCGGAGTGTGCGCCATTGCCATGCGCCGCTCCCTGTGGCTATAACTCAGACGTCAGCTCACAGCCACTGCGCCGCAGCATGTATCGCAGTGCAGGGACCCGACAGTTCTCTGCAACACGATGCATGTCATATTTCAGGAGAATAGCTAATTTGCAGGTATGCAAGGATTGCTTACTAAACCGGAGTTTTTGATATTAGACCTCCTTAACTGTTCTTAAACCCTTCATGACCCAGCCTATTTTGACCTTAATGACCTGGCCATTTTTTGCAATTCTGACCAGTGTCCCTTTATGAGGTAATAACTCAGGAAAGCTTCAATGGATCCTAGTGGTTCTGAGACTATTTTTTCGTGACATATTGGGCTTCATGTTAGTGGTAAATTTAGGTCGATAATTTTTGCGTTTATTTGTGAAAAAATGGAAATTTGGTGAAAACTTTGAAAATTTTGCAATTTTCAAATTTTGAATTTTTATTCTGTTAAACCAGAGTTATGTGACACAAAATAGTTAATAAATAACATTACCCACATGTCTACTTTACATCAGCACAATTTTGGAAACAAATTTTATTTTTTGCTAGGAAGTTATAAGGGTTAAAATTTGACCAGAGATTTCCCATTTTTAAAACAAAATTTACAAAACAATGTTTTTTAGGGACCACCTCACATTTGAAGTCAGTTTGAGCGGTCTATATTGCTGAAAATACCCAAACGTGACACCATTCTAAAAAACTGCACCCCTCAAGGTGCTCAAAACCACATTCAAGAAGTTTATTAACCCTTCAGGTGCTTCACAGCAGCAGAAGCAACATGGAAGGAAAAAATGAACATTTAACTTTTTAGTCACAAAAATGATTTTTTAGCAACAATTTTTTTATTTTCCCAAGGGTAAAAGGAGAAACTGGACCGGAAAGTTATTGTACAATTTGTCCTGAGTACGCCGATACCCCTTATGTGGGGGGAACCACTGTTTGGGCACATGACAGGGCTCGGAAGGGAAGGAGCGCCATTTGACTTTTTGAAAGAAAAATTGGCTCCAATCTTTAGCGGACACCATGTCGCGTTTGGAGAGCCCCTGTGTGCCTAAAGATTGGAGCTCCCCCATAAGTGACCCCGTTTTGGAAACTAGACCCCCCAATGAACTTATCTAGATGCATAGTGAGCACTTTCAACCCCCAGGTGCTTCACAAATTGATCCGTAAAAATGAAAAAGTACTTTATTTTTTTTCACAAAAAATTTCTTTTAGCCTCAATTTTTTCATTTTCAGATGGGCAACAGGATAAAATGGATCCTAAAATTTGTTGGGCAATTCCTCCTGAGTACACATATACCTCACATGTGGGGGTAAACCACTGTTTGGGCGCATGGCAGGGCTCGGAAGGGAAGGAGCGCCATTTGACTTTTTGAATGAAAAATTAGCTCCAATCGTAAGCAGACACCATGTCGCGTTTGGAGAGCCCGTGTGCCTAAACATTGGAGCTCCCCCAAAAGTGACCCCATTTTGGAAACTAGACCCTCCCCAAGGAACTTATCTAGATGTGTGGTGAGCACTTTGAACCCCCAAGTGCTTCACAGAAGTTTATAACGCAAAGCCGTGCAAATACAAAAATTATTTTTTTCCCACAAAATTAAGTTTTTAGCCCCCATTTTTTTATTTTCCCAAGGGTAACAGGAGAAATTAGACCCCCAAAATTGTTGTGCAATTTTTCCTGAGTACGCTTGTGCCCCATATGTTTGGGTAAACCACTGTTTGGGCGCACGTCAGGGCTCAGAAGGGAGGAAGCACCATATGACTTTTTGAACGCAAGATTGGTTGGAATCAATGGTGGCGCTATGTCTCGTTTGGAGACTTCTGATGTGCCTAAACAGTGGAAACCCCTCAATTCTAACTCCAACACGAACCCCAACACACCCCTAAAATAATTTTACATTTTTACCACCACGATTGTGTGTTAGCCCCAAGTTTTACATTTTCAAACTGGGAAACGGGTAAAAATGGCACCAAAATTTGTCCCACAATTTCTACTGAATGTACCCCATATGTGGCTGTACAGTACTACTTTGACACATGGAGAGACTCGGTAGGGACAAAGTGCTATTTGCCTCCTGGAGTGCAGATTTTCCTAGACTAGTTTGCTGATTCCATATAAAGAGACCCCAAGTGCTAGAAAAGCAGAATCCCCCCTCAAGTGACGACATTTTGGAAATTTTATCCCTTTGGGAATTTATCTACAGATGTAGTGACAATTTGGGCTCCATTGGCGTTTTCCAGAAACAGGCAGCTAAGTAAAAATTGCAAACTGCCGTTGCAGTCACCAGTACGTTATGCCCAGCCCGTACTTCTGGAGACACGCATCTGTTCAGGAATTGCTTTTTGTTTTGGTACCGTTACGCCTGTGGTAAAATTGATAAGACAGCTTTATTCTTTGGGTCAGTACGATTACAGCGATACCTCATTTATATCACTTTTTATGTTTTATTATTATTAATTTATATAGCATCATTAATTCCATGGTGCTGTACCCCTTTTACACAATAAATACTACAGTATTTAATTAAAAAAAAAATATTTTTGCATCGTTTTACACTGAGAGCTATAACCTTTTTTTATTTTTCCTCTGATTGAGCTGTAATGCGGCTTGTTTTTTTTTCGGGACAAGATGACATTTTCAGCAGTACCATTTTTCTTTACATCCGTCTTTTTGATTGTATTTTATTGCACTTTTTGTTTGGCGGTATGATGATAAACCTAGCACCAATCGTGGGCGTTGCTGCGGGGTGTCAGCTCTCATACAGCCACACCATACATATACTTATCTTTGCGAGAATGCACCTCCCACAAAGCAGTATATGTGCGGCGCATGTCAGGAATGGGTTACTGAGTTTTGCAGAAATTTTGAAACATTTGCAACAATTTTATGCCATTATTCTGGAGCTAACTGCTCATAAATCGCACAGCGTCACATTTTTAGTCCATTAAGCAACTCAGGCTACTGCGCTTTTTACCTTATTTAAATGTGCTTACCTCTGAAAACCATTTTGAGAAGAGACTGTGGCTATTGATCTCTATCAATTGACCATATCTATATCTAGAAAATAAAATTGAACAAAGTAAATTATTCATTTTGTTCCCTTACACAAGCAGAAAAAAAATACTCACAATAGAGTTGTTTACATGTTTATAATAGAATCCTCTCCCTGTAAAATGGCCTAAGGCTATGTTCACACACTGAAATTTTGCAGTGAAAAATGCAGGATTTTACTGTCCCAGCAAAGTGAATACGATCTCTCAAGTTTCATGCACACGTTGCTTATTTTTTATTTTTTCCTTGCACATTTGAAGCTAACATCTGCAGTGTGTCAATTACTTCAGCGTTTTTGCAGGGTGTTTAACCCATTAATGAATAAAAAAAGTGCATAAAAAAATAAATAAAAAAAGCACTTATTTTACACACAGCATTTTTCCTGCCAACACATCAGTATTTGCTGCAGATTTTTTTGCTGCAAATACTGAAAATGTGCACATACCCATCCCAGTATTTCAGTCCTCTCTCCACTCTGCTGTCATCTAGTGGAGTCTGCACTTACTTGCGGAGTTGTAGCATGACAGGTATGTTAACCATAAGTAATGTTTATATTTCCTTCAAATGGGACTTCACAGGTCCCCCATGCTCTCCAAATAACCAGCACTTATATATTTCTTTATGCAGTGGGTATGGAAAATATTCACACCTCTTTACATGTTTTACTCTTTGTTTCACTGCAGCCATTTGGTAAATTCAAAAATATTAATTTTTTTTCACATTAATGTACACTCTGCACCCCATCGTGACTGAAAAAAAAAACAGAAATGTACAGTACAAACCAAAAGTTTGGACACACCTCATTTAAAGATCTTTCTGTACTTTCATGACTATGCAAATTGTACATTCACACTGAAGGCATCAAAACTATGAATTAACACATGTGGAATTATATACTTAACAAAAAAGTGTGAAACAACTGAAATTATGTCTTTAATTCTAGGTTCTTCAAAGTAGCCACCTTTTGCTTTGATGACTGCTTTGCACACTCTTGGCATTCTCTTGATGAGCTTCAAGAGGTAGTCACCAGGAATGGTCTTCCAACAATCTTGAAGGAGTTCCCAGAGATGCTTAGCACTTGTTGGCCCTTTTGCCTTCACTCAGCGGTCCAGCTCACCCCAAACCATCTCGATTCAGTTCAGGTCTGGTGACTGTGGAGGCCAGGTCATCTGGCGTAGCACCCAATCACTCTCCTTCTTGGTCAAATAGCCCTTACACAGCCTGGAGGTGTGTTTGGGGGTCATTGTCCTGTTTAAAAATAAATGATGGTCCAACTAAATGCAAACCGGATGGAATAGCATGCCGCTGCTGCAAGATGCTGTGGTAGCCATGCTGGTTCAGTATGCCTTCAATTTTTAATAAATTCCCAACAGTGTCACCAGCAAAGCACCCCCACACCATCACACTTCCTCCTCCATGCTTCACGGTGGGAGCCAGGCATGTAGAGTCCATCCATTGACCTTTTCTGCGCCGCACAAAGACACCAAAGGTGGTTGGAACCAAAGATCTCAAATTTGGACTCATCAGACCAAAGCACAGATTTCCACTGGTCTATTGTCCATTCCTTGTGTTCTTTAGCCCAAACAAGTCTCTTCTGCTCTTTGCCTGTCCTTAGCAGTGGTTTCCTAGCGGCTGTTTTACCATAAAGGTCTGCTGCACAAAGTCTCCTCTTAACAGTTGTTGTAGAGATGTGTCTGCTGCTAGAACTCTGTGTGGCATTGACCTGGTCTCTAATCTGAGCTGCTGTTAACCTGCGATTTCTGAGGCTGGTGACTCGGATAAACGTATCCTCAGAAGCAGAGGTGACTCTTGGTCTTCCTTTCCTGGGGTGGTCCTCATGTGAGACAGTTTCTTTGTAGAGCTTGATGGTTTTTGACACTGCACTAGGGGACACTTTCAAAGTTTTCCCAATTTTTCGGACTGACTGACCTTCATTTCTTAAAGTAATGATGGCCACTCGTTTTTCTTTACTTAGCTGCTTTTTTCTTGCCATAATACAAATTCTAACAGTCTATTCAGTAGGACTATCAGCTGTGTATCCACCAGACTTCTGCACAACACAACTGATTGTCCCAACCCTATTTATAAGGCAAGAAATCCCACTTATTAAACCTGACAGGGCACACCTGTGAAGTGATAACCATTCCTGGTGACTACCTCTTGAAGCTCATCAAGAGAATGTCAAGAGTGTGCAAAGCAGTTATCAAAGCAAAAGGTGGCTACTTTGAAGAACCTAGAATATAAGACATAATTTCAGTTGTTTCACACTTTTTTGTTAAGTACCGTATATACTCGAGTATAAGCCGACCCCCCTAATTTTGCCACAAAAAACTGGGAAAACTTAATGACTCGAGTAAGCCTAGGGTGGAAAATGCAGCAGCTACCGGTAAATTTCAAAAGTAAAAATAGATACCAATAAAAGTAAAATTAATTGAGATATCTGTAGGTTAAGTGTTTTTGAATATCCATATTGAATCAGGAGCCCCATATAATGGTCCATAAAGTTTATGATGGCCCCATAAGATGCTCCATATTAAAACATGCCCCATATAATCCTGCATAAAGGGTAATAAGGGCCCCGTAAGATGCTCCATAGAGATATTTGCCCTATATAGTGCTGCACAAACGTTATGGCCCCATAAGATGCTCCATACAGACACTTGCCCCATATCATGCTGCACAAACGTTACGGCCCCATAAGATCATCCATACAGTCACTTGCCCCATATAGTGCTGCACAAGCGTTATGGCCCCATAAGATGCTCCGTACAGTCACTTGCCCCATTATAATGCTGCACAAGTGTTATTGCCCCATAAGATGCTCCATATAAAGCTGTGCCCCATATATAATGCTCTGTACCGTTCATTATTGCCCCATAAGATGCTCCATATAAAGCTGTGCCCCATATATAATGCTGCTGCTGCAATAAAAAAAAAAAAATCACATACTCACCTCTAGTTGCTGCCCGCAGCTCCTCAGCGTCCCGTCTCTCCGCACTGACTGTTCAGGCAGAGGGCGGCGCGCACACTAGTACGTCATCGCGCCCTCTGAACTGAACAGTCAGAGCAAGGGGATGGGAACACTGAGCGGCGCCCGGCGTGTGGAACGCGGACAGGTAAATATGACATACTTACCTGCTCCTGGCGTCCCTGGCTCCTTATCCCGGACAGATGGTCTCCGGGCACCGCAGCCTCTTCCTCTGTCAGCGGTCACTGGCACCGCTCATTACAGTTATGAATATGCAGCTCCACCCCTATGGGAGTGGAGTCCATATTCATAACTTTAATGAGCGGTGCCACGTGACCGCTGAACTGGGGAAGAGCTGCGGCACCCGAAGACCGTGGGACAGGCAGGGACAGCGCCAGGAGCGGCGGAAGCAGGTGAGTATGCGACAGACCTCTCTCCCCCTCAACCGCCGACCCTGCCGCCGACCGTGACTCGAGTATAAGCCAAGAGGGGCACTTTCAGCCCAAAAATTTGGGCTGAAAATCTCGGCTTATACTCGAGTATATACGGTATATAATTCCACATGTGTTAATTCATAGTTTTGATGCCTTCAGTGTGAATGTACAATTTTCATAGTCATGAAAATAGAGAAAAATCTTTAAATGAGAAAGTGTGTCCAAACTTTTGGTCTGTACTGTAGAAATTTTTGCAAATTTAAAAAAAAAGAAAAACTGAAATATCACATGGTCATAAGTATTCAGACCATTTGCTCAGACACTCATATTTAATTCACATGCTGCCCATTTCCTTGCGATCCTCCTTGAGATGGTTCTACTCCTTCATTGGAGTCCAGTTATTTTACTAAACTGATAGGACTTGATTTGGAAAGGCACACACCTCTACATAAGACCTCACAGCTCACAGTGCATGTCACACCAAATGAGAACCATGAGGTCAAAGGAACTGACCAAGGAGCTCGGAGACAGAATTGTGGCAAGGCATAGATCTGACAAGGTTACAACAGAATTCCTGCAGTACTCGAGGTTCCTAAGGCACAATTGCCTCCATAATCCTAAAATGGAAGACGTTTGGGACCACCAGAAATCTTCCTATACCTCGCCTTACAGCCAAACTGAGTAATCGTGGGAGAAAAGCCTTGGTGAGAGAGGTAAAGAAGAACCCCAAGATCACTGTGGCTGAGCTCCAGAGATGCAGTAGGGAGATGGGAGAAAGTTCCACAAAGTCAACTATCACTCCAGCCATCCATCAGTCGGGCCTCTCATCAGGGCAAGACATATGCACTCCCAACATAGAGTTTGCTAAAAAACACATGAAGGACTCTCAGACTATGAAAAATAAGATTTTCTGGTCTGATGAGATGAAGATAGACCTTTTTGGTGATAATTCTAAGCAGTATGTGTGGAGACAACCAGGCACTGATCATCACCTGCCCAATACAATTCCAACAGTGAAACATGGCGGTGGCAGCATCATGCTATGGGGGTGTTTTTCAGCTGCAGGGACAGGATGACTGGTCATTGAAAGAAACATGAATGAGGCCAAGCAGAGAGATATCTTGGATGAAAACCTCTTCCAGAGTGCTCTGCACCTCAGACTTGGCTGAAGGTTCACTTTCCAACAAGACAATGACCCTAAGCACACAGCTAAAATAACAAAAAAGAGTGGCTTCAGAACAACTCTGTGACCATTCTTGATTGGCCCAGCCACAGCACTGACCTAAACCCAATTGAGCATCTCTGGAGAGACCTGAAAATGGCTGCCCACCAACGTTGACCATACAACCTGACAGAACTGGAGAGGGTCTGCAAGAAGAATGACAGAGGATCCCCAAATCCTGGTGTAAAAAACTTGTTGGATCATTCCCAAGAAGACCCATGTCTGTACTAGCTCAAAAGGGTGCTTCTACTCAATACCAAGCAAAGGGTCTTAATAAATTTACAAAAAAATTACATTTCTGTTTTTTTTTCAGCCAAAATGGGGTGCAGAGTGTACATTAATGAGGAAAAAAAATGAACTTTTTTGAATTTACCAAATGGCTGCAATGAAACAAAGAGTGAAAACTTTAAAGGGGTATGAATACTTTCCTTACCCACTGTAAGCACCCTAACATTCCATTTATTATGTATGACACAAAAACATATCTTTTAAAAAAAGTATTTTTAAAGTCTGTTTTTCAAATGCAAATTAACCTTTTGACTAGTCAATGGAGTGTTTGTTTCCCAGAGGCGTTCTGCACATGTCCGTAAGCAAAGAAGAGGCTTGAACTTCGGCTCCTCCATTGATGTCAAGTTTCTTCTGTGCTTCTGGATATGTACAGTGCGCCTCTGAAGCCGGAAAACGTACACACGACTTCAGAGGCGCAATGATTGGCATGAAAGAAAGTCGCATGAACAAGGTTTGCAGTGAACTGGGGACGAAGTCAGCTCTTGCAAATCATGTTATCATGTCCACAGGGAAGTGATAACCTGCTAAATGGGACAGCTCGCCTGGGAAAACAACGCCCCATGGGCTAGTCAAAAGTTATTTTCATATGAAAAACAGTCTTTAGAAATACTTTTTCTAAAGGTCTTTTTGTGTCAAATGTAATAAAGGGACCATTAGGCAGGGTGTTCATAAAGGAAGATAAAAATACACGTTTAGGGGAATGAGGGACCTGTCAGGTTACCTTTATCTAATATATAATTGCCTAGAATATTACTTCCTGCAATTTGTGCCAACTTCCGTGGCTTTGTCCGGAGCTAATGTCCGGAGATAATGTCCGGAGCTAATGTCCGGAGATTATGTCCGGAGATAATGTCCGGAGATAAGTGACGTCACCAGTGTCCTACACCCAGGCAGAGCACAGGGGCCCCAGGCAGTATATGGGGCCCCAGGCAGAGCACAGTGGACCCAGGCAGAGCACAGGGGCCCCAGGCAGCATATGGGGCCCCAGGCAGAGCACAGGGGCCCCAGGCAGAGCACAGGGGCCCCAGGCAGCCTATGGGGCCCCAGGCAGAGCACAGTGGCCCCAGGCAGAGCACAGGGGCCCCAGGCAGCATATGGGGCCCCAGGCAGCATATGGGGCCCCAGGCAGAGCACAGTGGCCCCAGGCAGAGCACAGGGGCCCCAGGCAGAACATGGGGCCCCAGGCAGAGCACAGGGGCCCCAGGCAGCATATGGGGCCCCAGGCAGAGCACAGTGGTCCCAGGCAGAGCACAGGGGCCCCAGGCAGCTTATGGGGCCCCAGGCAGAGCACAGTGGCCCCAGGCAGAACATGGGGCCCCAGGCAGAGCACAGTGGCCCCAGGCAGAGCACAGGGGCCCCAAGCAGAGCACAGGGGCCCCAGGCAGAGCACAGGGGCCCCAGGCAGCATATGGGGCCCCAGGCAGAGCACAGGGGCCCCAGGCAGCATATGGGGCCCCAGGCAGAGCACAGTGGCCCCAGGCAGAGCACAGGGGCCCCAGGCAGAGCACAGTGGTCCCAGGTAGAGCACAGGGGCCCCAGGCAGCCTATGGGGCCCCAGGCAGAGCACAGGGGCCCCAGGCAGCATATGGGGCCCCAGGCAGAGCACAGGGGCCCCAGGCAGCATATGGGGCCCCAGGCAGAGCACAGGGGCCCCAGGCAGAGCACAGGGGCCCCAGGCAGCATATGGGGCCCCAGGCAGAGCACAGCGATATTTTGGACCACTGTGCGGTGTTTCAGACGCCCTGTGTGATGTCTGGGGCCCTGTTCTTAAGTATATTAAAGATTAAAGTAACGTATATTAAAGTATATTATAGATCAAATTTGACACGTTTATGAGCACCATTGAGTGATATACTCAAGAATGACATAATTTTTCAACATTTTATGGTTTCAAACTGTAAACACTCAGAGTTTTTTTACTTCAACCAGAAAACCTTAACGGTTCATAAAAAACTTGACTGTTCAGGATATGATAAAAGTCATAGTATTCTGAATCTTTAACTTATAAAGATACCTTTACATGGGGTGATTATTGGTTCCAGAGAGGCTTTCGGCCGATAATCGTACACATGGCTGGTGACAGGACAATACAATATAAACGTTCAAAGGTAAACACTGATAACATTAAAATCTAATATATAATTGCCTAGAATACTACTTCCGGCAATTTGTGCCAACTTCCGTGGCTTTGTCCGGAGATAATGTCCGGAGATAAGTGACGTCACCAGCGTCCTACACCCGCTCAGGGTGGACAAAGATATAGGCCTTCGTGGTGCGCGGCACTTTTCTGATTGGTTGCCGCCTGCCGCGAGCGACCAATCAGAAATGTGCCGTACTGTCAAGAATTGTCAAGAGCTGGTGAGTGCAGCCATTTTTTGTTCTTTCTTACTATTATTTATTAATTGTATTATTCTTACATTTGAATAAATAAAGTATATATGGATTCTAGACTCCCGATTCTTTAGAATCGGGCTGCCATCTAGTGTGAAATAATCTCTAGATCTATCCAGTTTTCTGTGTTAAGTATGCACCCCTTGATTCTGGTTAAATGGGGTGGGAGCGTTAGTACTATTCAAAGTCCAGGAAACTTAAGCCTCCTAAGTATTTATTCGTGTCAAATCTTTGATTATATGTCCTTTGTTTAGCCATAAAACTTTGAGAGGATGTTAATAACCCCTTAGTGACGGTGCCAAATTTTTTAAATCTGACCAGTGTCCCTTTATGTGGTAAAAACTCTGGAATGCTTCAACAGATCCCAATGATTTTGAGGCGTATAGTGTACAGCCGACAGCTGCTGGATTGTCACCTGTGTGGGGATGCTATTCTCTTATATCTCAGGTCAGTAAAAAGATGTATTGGTGGTCATTAAGGGGTTAACCCTGTCACCTCAAAGCCTGTTTTCACCTTCCTAAACAGGCCAATTTTTACAATTCTGATCAGTGTCAATTTATGAGGTCTTAACTCTGGAACGCTTCAATGGATCCCGGTGATTCTGAGACTGTTTTTTTTGTGATACATTGTACTTTATGACAGTGGTACCATTTCTTTGATATGACTTGCGTTTATTTGTAAAAAAAAAAATGGAAATTTGGCGAAAATTTTGAACATTTCGCAATTTTCAAACTTTTAATTTTTATGCCCTTAAATCAGAGAGTCGTATCACACAAAATAGTTAATAAATAACATTTCCCACATGTCTACTTTACCATCAGCACAATTTTGGAAACAATTTTTTTTTGTTAGGAAGTTATAAGGGTTAAAAGTTGTCCAGCGATTTCTAATTTTAACAAAAAAATTTGCAAAACCATTTTTTTAGGGACCACATCACATTTGAAGTGACTTTGAGGGGCCTATATGACAGAAAATTCCCAAAAATGACACCATTCTAAAAACTGCACCCCTCAAGGTACTGAAAACCACATACAAGAATTCTATTAAAAAAAATGTTTTAAAACTTTTTTTATATTGTCCCAGTATGGGACATCACTGTGTTATATCAGATCGCTGATCTGACACTGCACTACAGTGCAGTGGATTGGAATGCAGTGAAGAGAGTAATTCAAGTTATTTGAAAGGGACTAGCAGTGTTAAACGGAAACTACTGCAAGTGAGATATGCATTTTAACAGGATACGTTGATGCAGACTGGGCTGGAGATCCAATTGACAGGAAATCTACCAGTAACTATCTTTTCTTACTCTCAGGCGGACCAATTAGTTGGACTAGTAAGAAACAATCTACAGTATCACTGTTGTCGGCAGAAGCAGAATAACTTGCAGCAGCGCATGCCAGTCAAGTAGTGCTATGGTTAAGACAACTGCTAACAGACTTAGGGCAACAACAATTGGGACCAACAAAGATGTATGAGGACAATCAAGGATGTCTAGTTCTTGCTCAGATGGAAAGAGTTAATCCAATAACTAAACACATTTATGTGAAGTTTCCTAAATTTAGAGTACTGCCCAACTGAAGATATGGCAGCAGATATTTTCACAAATGCATTGAATGCTGAAAGACATCAGAGACTAATGAAGAAATTAGGATTAACTGAATAAAGGCCCCGTCTCACATAGCGATTTACCAACGATCACGACCAGCGATACGACCTGGCCGTGATCGTTGGTAAGTCGTTGTGTGGTCGCTGGGGAGCTGTCACACAGACAGCTCTCTCCAGCGACCAACGATCAGGGGAACGACTTCGGCATCGTTGAAACTGTCTTCAACGATGCCGAAGTCCCCCTGCAGCACCCGGGTAACCAGGGTAAACATCGGGTTACTAAGCGCAGGGCCGCGCTTAGTAACCCGATGTTTACCCTGGTTACCAGCGTAAATGTAAAAAATAACAAACAGTACATACTCACCATCTGATGTCCGTCAGGTCCCTTGGCGTCTGCTTCCTGCTCTGACTGAGCGGCCGTACAGTGAGAGCAGAGCGCAGCGGTGACGTCACTGCTGTGATCTGCTCTCACTTTCCGGCCGGCAGTCAGTCAGAGCAGGAAGCAGACGGCAAGGGACCTGACGGACATCAGATGGTGAGTATGTACTGTTTGTTATTTTTTACATTTACGCTGGTAACCAGGGTAAACATCGGGTTACTAAGCGCGGCCCTGCGCTTAGTAACCCGATGTTTACCATGGTTACCAGTGAAGACATCGCTGGATCGGTGTCACACACACCGATTCAGCGATGTCAGCGGGACCTCAACGACCAAAAAAAGGTCCAGGCCATTCCGACACAACCAGCGATCTCACAGCAGGGGCCTGATCGCTGGTACGTGTCACACATAGCGAGATCGCTACTGAGGTCGCTGTTGCGTCACAAAACTAGTGACTCAGCAGCGATCTCGCTAGCGATCTCGCTATGTGAGACGGGGCCTTAAGTCTTTACTGTTGAGAAAGGGTGTTAGCAGATATGCAACAGATATAGACTTATTTGTGTGCAGGAGGAGTTCACTTTTCTGACAGTAGATGACAATGTTGTTACTGTTATATGCTTAGTTGAATGTAATACATGTACTTGTTGTACTTTGGTTTCATTTTCTCTCTGGTAAAAGGTCCTTTAGACTTCCTATTATGCTGAATTAAGAAGCTGATGCATGTACCTCATGTTCCGTGTAGATAAAAGCATTATAATACGGATATACCTTATCGGCACGCCGCTGTGGGTGTCTGGTGCTGCTGCTGCGCGGTGTCTGCCGCAGCAGCAGCATCGGACACAGCACAGCAGCGGATAGCGCAACAGCGAAAACAGCGCAGCAGCACCGGACACAGCGCAGCAGCAGCAGCACCGGACACAGCGCAGCAGCACCGGACACAGCGCAGCAGCACCGGACACAGCGCAGCAGCAGCACCGGACACAGCGCAGCAGCAGCAGCACCGGACACAGCGCAGCAGCACCGGACACAGCGCAGCAGCACCGGACACAGCGCAGCAGCAGCAGCACCGGACACAGCGCAGCAGCACCGGACACAGCGCAGCAGCAGCAGCACCGGACACAGCGCAGCAGCAGCAGCACCGGACACAGCGCAGCAGCAGCAGCACCGGACACAGCGCAGCAGCACCGGACACAGCGCAGCAGCACCGGACACAGCGCAGCAGCAGCACCGGACACAGCGCAGCAGCAGCAGCACCGGACACAGCGCAGCAGCAGCACCGGACACAGCGCAGCAGCAGCACCGGACACAGCGTAACAGCACTCTGACGAAGGAATTAATTTACGAAATGCGCATCGGGGTGTGTGCGTCATTAGGACCAGGTGGCACCCCTAAGGTACAGATATCCATTGCTATTTCTGCACTTTGCACAATGTACTTTGAGTATTATACGGAGGTTTGGTTGCTTATTTCTTGACATTGCTGCCCTTTGTTTCTGATAAGGATTTTTCTCCTTTTTATATATTAATGAGATTTAACATTTATTTATTATGTTTTATTAGTTTTTCACATAATCCTTGGAGATTTCTAATACACTTATCAAGAGCCCGTTTATTTCCATTTTGTATGGCCTAATACATTATTGTTCTTTTATCCTTGGGTCCACCATCCACAATATTGACTACATTTGTATTTTTAATATAATTTTTTGTATAAATTGTCCTGATATGTGCGCACAATTTATTTTAATATAACTGTTGCTATTATTAAATAAAGCTATATATTTTAAATTATATTATCTTGTCTGGACTTTCATGGTATAATCTATAGTTCTGGTGGTTTCTTCCTTTATTTGAATGGTTACCACTTCTTTGGTATAACACCGGGGACAGCTTATTTATTATTTCTTATTACATAACTTAATTCTTCAAACTATTTGTTACATGAATATTGATCCCTGAGGTGTTCTCATATTGTTCTAACAGCGCAGCAGCACCAGACACAACGTAGAAGCAGTAGCACCGGACACAGAGCAAAAGCACCAGACATCGGAACATCCCTGCCTGCGGCATGCAGCATCACCCCACTACTGCCTTCTCCAGCAGCGACCCAGGAACACCGTAAGCAATAAGATACATGGATTATAAGAAGCACCACCATTTTATTAAAAAAAAAAAAAAGTTTTTTCCTATTTTTCTCCTCAAAATTTGGGGGGCGTTTTATAATCCGGAGTGTTTCATAATCCGAAAAATATGGTAATCTACTCTCACAAGTTTCCTCTGCGACCAAACTATGCAACAACCCAAAATTATTTAATTTTTTGGATGCTAGGACTTTGTGAAGGCTTATTTTTTACAGGGCAAGACAATGTTCTTATTAATATCATTTTGGTATAGATATGACACTTTGATCATTTAAGTATACCTTCAACCTTAAAAACTATGAATTATAAATGCCAATACCTGCATGACAGTCTGATGGACAGCTTCTGAGCCAATGCTTTGCAAAGTGAGGTTTTCCCAGTACCGGGCGGGCCTAATGAGCAAGTAGAAATAGGGCATATGACAAAATGGCAGAATATACAGGTACAGTAGTTATTTTATAATAGAGCTTTTTCTAAATCAAGATTAAAGTCCCGATTCATCATTGCCGCTTCTCCAGTTTTTTAGAGTAGTTCGCTCTGTTTTAGTAGCTTTATTAATTGCACTTTATTCGCTTTATATTTTACGCCACTTGTTTTTTACAAGTCAACAACCTTGTGTACCCAGATGAAATGTGATTTTTACCAAATGTCGTATTTTTTGGATCATCTTACTCAAATCCAGGGGTGCACAACATTTTTTTGGTCCAAGGGCCATAGTGCCATACTGAACAAATTCCAAGGGCCGCCAAAAAATGTAAAGTGGTACTTACAGGTGCTTCTCACAAAATTAGAATATCATCAAAAAGTAAATTTATTTCAGTTCTTCAATACAAAAAGTGAAACTCACAATATATAGTCATTACAATCATAGTGATCTATTTCAAGTGTTTATTTCTGTTAATGGTGAAGATTATGGCTTACAGCCTATGAAAACCAAAAGGTCATTATCTCAGTAAATTACAATACTTTGTAACACCAATGTAACTCCAAGTCAATAACATTTCTGTGAAATCAAGTTCAACCTGTCCAGTTATGAAGCAACACCGATCGTGAACCAAGTTCTCCTGCTGTTGTGCAAATGGAGGTAGAAATGATAGTCAATTAGCTAGCAACCCCTATAATGGAATGGTTCAGCAGGCGGTGACCACTGACCATTTATCTGTTTTCATCATTTTTGGATGTTGTTTTGGACACTTTTGCATTTTGATCTCCTCCTAGAGGTGTAGTAGCATGAGGCAACGTCTACAACCCACTGAAGTTGCTCAGGTACTGTAGCTCATCCAGGATGGCACATCAATATGATCTGTGGCAAGAAGTGTAGCTGCATCTGTCAGCACAGTGCCCAGAGCATGGAGCAGATACCTGGAGACAGGCCAGTACACCAGGAGATGTCTTAGGGGGGGGCAACAACCCAGCAGCATAACCCCTACCTCCTCCTTTGAGCAAGGAGGAACAGGAGGAGCACTGCTAGAGCCCTTCAAAATGACCTCCAGCAGGCCACCAACATCCTTGTGTCTTCTTAAACTGTCAGAAAGACTGAATGAGGCCTGACGTCCACAAGTGGCTGTTGTGATTACAGCCCAACAGCGTGCAGGGCGATTGGTATTTGCTAGAGAACTACAAGATTGGCAGAATCGACATTCGCGCCCTGTGCTCTTCACCAATGAGAGCAGGTTTACACTGAGCACATGTGACAGATGTGACAGAATATGGAGACGCCATGGAGAATGTTCTGCTGCTTGCAACATTCTCCAGCATGACCAGTTTTGGCAGTGGATCAGTAACGGTGTGGGGAGGATTTCTTTAGATGGCTGCAAAGCCAGAGGTACCCTGACTGCCATTAGATAACGGGATGAGATCCTCACTCCTTTGTGAGACCATATGCATGTGCAGTGGGCCCTGGGTTCCTTCTGCTGCGTGACAATGCTAGGCCTCATGGCAGAAGTGTGTTAGCAGTTCCTGCATGATTACGGCATTGATGGTATGGACTGGCATGCCCGTTCACCAGACCTGAATCAAACTGAACACATCGTGTCTCGTTCCATCCACCGACCCCACATTGCACCAGACTGTCAACTGATGCTTTAATCCAGGTCTGGGAGGAGATTCCTCAGGAGAACATTCACCGGCTCATCAGGAGCATGCCCAGGCATTATAGTGAGGACATACAGGCATGTGAACGCCACACACACTACTTAAATAAATAACTGCCCTTCACTGTGCTTTCTGCACAAAATATCAACCCCACACTGTCCATCTCCATAATATCCCCCCACACTGCCTCACTCCACATTGTCCCACCCCCCCCACACTACCACTCTCCATAATAACTCCCCACATCTCCCTTCTCTATATCTTCCCACCCTGCCCCTCTTCAAAATATCCCCACTGTTTATCTCCATAAGATCCCCCAAACACAGCCACTCTCCAAAATATCCCCTAAAACAGGCCCTCTAAAAAATATTCCCCCCCACACTGCAACTCTCCAAAGTATCTCTCCGCAGCGCCCCCCTCTGCATAATGTTGCCTCGAAACCACTGCCCCTCGCTATATTGTGCCCACTGCCACAACTTCCCAATTGCCTTGTAATGCCACACCCCACCCCCAGCAGACCCCTCATCTAATATGATTAGCACATTTAAGCTTCAATCTTCAGCTCCTCCATGGAGCGCTCACCTTTGCAGCACCAGTAGCAGTGTGATGAGGTTAGTAACGTGCTAAACTCATCACGCCACTGCATATCGGGACTAAAGCCAACTGGTGCTCATCTGCCCCAGTGTTAAAATGTATCAGAGTCTGAAAGAAAACAGGTAGATGGGAGTAGCGTCTGCCAGGCCCTGTGGGACACAACAGACCCTTTCACAGGCAACATGTGGCCCGCAGGCCATATGTTGCGCAGGCCTGCTTCAATACCTGCCTGAAGTAAGGTTTTTAATCTGATGTGTTTTTATTTAACTGTGACTTTTTAAAGGATTTGCAAGACACTGCACTTAAAAAATTGTGAATAAAGAGGTTAAATAATAATAATAATAATACATAACATTATTTGAGAACTGTACCAACAAGCAGAAAACTCACAATACACTAAACACTCACCGTGCAAAAGGACAACTCTGTTCCATGCAATCAAATTGCTATCGACATTTTTATCAGAGAACAGCAGCGTTGTGGTAACATAATCTAAAAGCTTTAAAAATAAATAAATAAAAAATAACAATAAACATTTATATAGTGAAAGGAACAATTGTAAACAAATTTAGGGCAATTGAATACTAAATTGTCCCATAAGACTTCTATTCTTTCCTTTTCCATTTCCAAAGTAATTTTTCTTCTTACGGGGATTACCAGATGTCTGAGAATAAGCTTATTTTTTGAAATATACTAAACATACTTACGTTTGACTTTATTCCGCTGTCGTAAATTAGACTCTCCCACAGCCTATGAAAATCAGCTGAAAAAGACAAATGACTAATGAAAACAGAAATTAAATGAGTTGGCCAATTTCTGATTAAACTTCTACACTGCCTTAAATGGTTGTTTACTTATCTCAGGAATCATAAATACGGTACTATCACATAACAATCTTTGCTTAATCCCATGCTGTGAAGTTTTCCACTACCTTCAGTCATGTTATATTTTACAGTGAAGGAAATGATTAATTGATCCCTTGCTGATTTTGTAACTTTGCCCACTAAAAAAGACATGAACATTCTATAATTTTAAGAGTAGGTTAATTTTAACATTACTCAATGACGGCACATCGCTAGCGCACGCCCATTTTGGGCATGCGCTAGAGATGCGCCCGAAATAGTGCTTAATGGCAGCATTAATGGACTGCTTAAACGTAATGTGAACCCAGCCTAAGACTCAGCGCACATTTATCCTGTGTTCTGTGCTGAGCGCTTACATTGGGGTTTCTGTTAAACGTCTGAAATAATTGATTCAGACGAAACCCTTGATGATAGATTCCCAATAATGAGGCAGATGGAGGCACTGTGGATGCTGTCTAACCTGTGATCCGGCAGTGTCCATCTTTTTAGGATTGCATAAAGTGCCGTTGGTCACAGTTTTGTGCATTTCTGAAAAGAAGTACACCGCTGAACAGAGGCCAGACGGAGTCCAGAGTAACTCTGCTACCTCATTATAGTGAGTGGCTTCCTCGAGGGTTTCATCTAAATTACTTTACTCAGAGATTTAGAAGGAAACCCCAAAGTAAATGGTCAGTGCCGGATAAACGTGACCCCAAACGTTATGTAAAATGTTTAAAAAAAACAACAATTTTTTTGTAAAAAATAAAAAAAAAATCCTATTAGCACCTAGAAAAATTAAAACTTGGTGCTAAAAACATTTTAGTGGTAAAAATTTAAGTTATCCTTTCTTCACTGCTCAATGGTATAAAAGTCTGTGAGGCACATGTGGTGTCAAAATGCTCATTGCGCCCCTAGATGAATTCATTGGGGAGTGTAGTTTGCAAAATGAGTTCACATATAAGGGATTTCTGAAATCTGAACTCCAATATGGCGCTTCTTCTCTTCTGAGCTTTGCACTGTGCTTCCAAAGTAGTATTCCCCCACATATGGGGCATCGGCGTACTCAGGAGAAATTGCACTACAAATTGCATGGAGCAATTTGTCTGGTACCCTTGTGAAAAAGCAAAATTTGGGGCTAAAATTTCATTTTATTATTTTCACAGTCAACGTTAAAAACTTCTGTGATGCACCACACATTTAAACACATTCGTTGAGTGGTCTAGTTTCCAAAATGGGGTCACTTGTGGGGGGGGGGGGGTTAAAATGTCACATCAGAGGCTCTCCAAACAGGACATGGCGTCCGCCAATTGTTCCAGCAAATTTTGCATTAAAAAAAGCCGGATTACTTACCGGTAATGCTCTTTTAATGAGTCCACGACAGCACCCCACATGAGAGAGAGGGATCCGCCCATAGTAACAGGAAACCTACAGAATAAAAGGAGGCGGTCCCCTCTCCTCCTCAGTTTAGTTTACAGAGTATAAAAAGGGAACCACAAAAGCTTTAGTATTAATTCTTATTCAGCAACATAAATGTCTTAAACTCTATACAACCATTATTTGTGAGCTTAAAAGAAAGAACTGTGCATAATTAGGGAGGGTAGTAAATGGGTGCTGTCGTGGACTCATTAAAAGAGCATTACCGGTAAGCAATCCGGCTTTTTACCCTTCGCCACGACAGCACCCCACATGAGAGATTTTCAGAGAGTCATTATTTGGGTGCGATTACTGTACTAAGAACAGCTCTACCAAAGGTCAGATCAGAAGATGTAGATAGATCGAGTCTATAATGGTTGTAAAAGGTAGAAGGTGTAGACCAGGTTGCGGCCTTACATATTAAATGGATTGGTACATCTGCTTGTTCCGCCCAGGAGGAAGCCATGGCTCGTGTTGAATGTGCTTTTATACCCACTGGAGGAATTTCGCCCTTTGATGTATAGGCCAAGCAGATAGCTTCTCTGATCCACCGAGATATGGTAGCTCTTGTGACCCCATGTCCTTTCTTGCGGCCCTGAAAGGAGATAAACAGAGCGCTACTCTGCCTCCATGTCTGAGACCTTTCTATATACGTCAGGATGGCTCTTCTGACATCTAAGGTGTGGAACTTATGTTGTTCTGGAGTTACAGGAGAATCAAAAAAGGAAGGGAGAAATATTTCCTGTGATCTGTGGTAGGTGGATGCCACTTTAGGGAGGTATGAGGGATCTGGTTTTAGGACTATCCAATCTTGAAATACTAGTAAGAAAGGTGGGTCTACTGACAGGGCCTGGATGTCACTAACCCTTCCAGCTGAGGTTAGGGCTACCAGTAGGGCTACTTTATAAGTCAGGACATTTAGAGGTATGGTATCTAGTGGCTCAAATGGGGAGCCAGTTAAGGTCTCTAGTACTAAATTTAAATCCCACGGAGGTAGACGGGGAATATGGACCGGATTACTTCGTTCACAAGACTTTATAAATCTGGAGACCCACCTATTGGCTGCTATATTGCATCCATATAGGGCTCCTAACGCTGAGACTTGAACTCTTAAGGTGTTTACCGATAATCCTAATTCTCTACCTTTTTGTAGGAACTCTAGAATAGGTATTACCGGAACTTGCTCAGTGAACGGTACTGTATAAAAGTTTAAGAATTTATTCCATACCCTACTATATATTAGGGTGGTAGATCTTTTCCTACTTAGTAACAGGGTGTTTACTAGTTCTACTGAAAACCCCCTTGAACTTAATAATTGCCTCTCAAATTTCACGCCGTCAAGTGAAGCCCTTTTACTTGCGGGTGGAAAAAGGGGCCCTGGAACAGCAGTTCCTTGTCTGATGGAAGAATCCACGGGTTGCATAGACACATGCTCTGGAGAAAAGAGAACCATGGTCTCTTTGGCCAAAAAGGTGCAATGAGGATCACCCTTGCTTGTTCCCTCCTGATTTTCCTGATCACTAGTGGAATCAGAGACATTGGAGGAAAGGCGTATGCCAGTCTGAACTTCCAGGGGTGGTGAAGGGAGTCCGACATGTCTGGATGATCCATGAAGTTCAGGGAAGCTAACCTTTTCACCTGTCTGTTGTCTCTTGTGGCAAACAGATCTATTTGAGGTATACCCCATGCTCTTGTTATCATTTTGAATACGGTTCTGTTTAAGGTCCATTCCCCCTGGCGTAGCATGTTTCGACTGAGGTAGTCTGCTTTGGTGTTTTCTACACCTCTGATGTGTAGGGCTGTTAAGGATGCAAGATGAGACTCTGCTAGTTGGAAGATGTCTGCTGCTATGGTCATCAGACTTCCTGACCGTGTACCACCTTGACGGTTTATATATGCCACTGTGGTGGAATTGTCCGAGAAAACTCTTACATGGGCTCCTTGAATCTGTGGAAGAAAATGATTTAAGGCATATTCTACTGCTCTTAATTCTTTCCAATTGGAAGAATTGGAAGAACATGTTAATTCTGCCTGATCCCAGGTATCTTGGGCCAGATCATTCTCCATATGTGCACCCCACCCCATAGGGCTGGCGTCGGTGGTAATTATCTTAGAAGGGTCTATTATCCATGGTACACCCTTTGAAAGGTGTTCCATATCTAGCCACCAGGATAGGGATTCTATGACATCTCTGGAAAGAGTTAGTTTACTTTCCAGATGTCCTTTTTTCCCCTGGACTGACAATACTTCATACTGTAATTGGTGGGTATGAAATTGCGCCCATGGCACAGCTGGAATACATGAGGATAATGATCCCAGTAAGGACATAGCCTTCCTTAGTGTCATGTGTGGGCTTTCCATTGCCTCTCACAGCTTTGATTGTAGAGCCACTTTTTTTGAATGCGGTAGGAAGCTTTTCTGACTTACGGAGTCTAGCTGGATTCCTAGAAATATTTGAACGGTCTATGGATTCAGCCTGGACTTTTCGAAGTTGACGATCCAACCCAACTCCTGTAGGGACGAGATCGTATTAGATAATTGCATCTCACATTGAGGTATAGAATCTCCTACTACTAGAAAATCATCTAGGTAGGGTATTATCAAAGTGTCCCGTTGGCGTAGATGAGCTATCACTTCCAATATCACTTTTGTAAAGATGCGAGGAGCCATAGAAAGCCCAAATGGCATTGCTACATTTTGAAAGTGACGAACCTGTCATGCCAGGATAACTGCTACCCTTAGGTACTGCTGGTGTTCGGCATGTATTGGAAGATGATAGTAGGCACCTTTCAGGTCTATCCCGGCCATGACACACCTAGGGAACAAAAGCTTGATGGCAGAACTAACGGATTCCATTTTAAAAGTATGGTTACGCAAAAAAGAATTTAATTTTTTGAGATTTATGATGGTTCTAAATGAACCATCTGGTTTACTGATCAAAAACAAAGGGGAATAGAACCCCTTCCCTTTTTGATCCTGGGGAACTTCTATCAAGACTTTTTTAGATAGAAGAGATAGGATCTCTGTTTCTAGAGCTTCTTGTTGTTCCCGTCCTTTTGGTGATGTTACTATAAAAGAATCCCAAGGGATTCTGTCAAACTCTAATTTTAACCCGTATTGAATAATGTCCAGAATCCATTGGCTAGATGTTATTTGTTTCCATTTAGAAAATAAAAATTTTAATCTGCCACCTACTTCATGGTTAGCGGTACTTGCTACGCTTTGTATTATAGGATCCGCTAAGCAGAGCACCTTTTTGTTTTGGATCCTTTGTCTCCCAGCGCTCCCTTTGAGTCTCAGACGGTTTGTTTCTGGTAAAGGGGCGTCTTCTGAAGGCTTTCCTGCAAGATGGAAGATATTGGTTAGGGAAGCCCTTCTTTCGCTCTCCCGCTTTATTTAAGAGTTCATCCAATGTTTTCCCAAAAAGGAACTCACCCTGGCAGGGGATCGCACAAAGTTTTGCTTTTGCCTGTGCGTCCCCTTTTCAGTTTTTTAACCAGAGTGCGTGCCGGGCTGTGTTTACTAGGCCGGCTGATCTGGCTGCTAGCCGTAGCGAATCCACAGAGGCGTCTGCCAGGAATGCTATCGCTTCTTTTATTAGAGGGATTTTCGGTAGGATTGACTCTCTCAAAGTTCTACCTCTAATTTGTTCCTCCAGCTGTTCCATCCACACTAGTAGCGACCTTGCAGTGCAGGTACTAGAGATAGCTGCCCTGAATGCCCCTGTGTTAGCCTCCCATGTTCTTTTAAGTAAGGCTTCAGCTTTACGGTCTAACGGGTCAGTTAGGACACCCGAATCTTCAACAAGCAAGACCGATTGTTTGGAAGTTGAAGCAACTGCAGCATCAACTTTTGGCACTTTTGACCAAGAATTCAGTTCCTCGGTCACTGAAGGGATAGCGTCTCTTAGAGGATGATGGTAGAAATCCTCATGTATTCTGCTTATCCCATTCTTTTTTAATTAGCTCTTTAATCGTGGGTATGATGGGGAAGGATCTACGTTTTTTCTGTCCTAACCCCGCAAACATAATGTCTTGAGCCGACTTTCTCCCCTTCTCATCTGGGCACCCCATCGTGCTTCTGACAGATTTTACTAGGTTGTCTACACTGCTGTTAGGTAGACAGAGCCCCCCTTCATTCTCGGATTAACTTGGCTGAGATTCAGATTCGCCTGAGGATCTATGTACAACGTCCGATACTGAGCTTACTGGAGATTGGGACCTGTTTGGTTGGCGGATACTGGTATTACTTGTATGCGACAACCCCTGTATTTCTTCCCGGATTATGGCTCTAACGTCAGACGGAGTCATTATATTCTCCTGCCGTAAGCATGATGCATTCTCAGCAAAACCTTTTGGTATAAGAATCCGGAAGGGGCTGTGTACATAAGGAACATTCCTTGTGCTTGGACTTGTGCGTCTTTTTCTTAGTCTAGAGGAAGGGGATACAGGAGGAACATATATCAGCATATAGGAAGAGGCTCTCTTAAAAATTCACCCACTGAAGCTGACAGGTACCGGTTCTGGAGGTGGATTTTTTGACAAGTGATCTCGGTTTGGTGGTAGATAGTTTGTCCGGAGGCCGACCACCACTCTTAGTGCTGCTCCTGGCGCTTGTCTCCTTGCTGGGAAAATGCTGCTCTGTTGCAGGCAAGTGCGCTTCGTCGGCCGGTGAAGCCATACTCACACACCGGCCAACGCTAGCGCTGCATTTTTAAATCTGGCGCCGAATCTCCTGCCTCCCCGGTCCCAACCCTGAAGTGCTCTGGCTACTTCCGGGTTAGACGCGCGGCTCCTCCTCACCATGCGGCGGCTGTGGATAAGAAGCCGGCCGCTGAGCGCGCGTGTCCTCATGGAGCCGGGCGGACCAGCGGTAACCGGACCCGGACCATGGTGGCTGACCAGACGAGGGGGGAGGCTGCAAGCAGGGGCTCCCCCGCCGCTGCTTCTGGAACCGCAGCCCCTGCCGTTCCCTCAGAGACCGACGCAGGCGGGTGCATGGACCAGGGATCCTCTTCTGTAGGTAAGCAGGGATTCCTATAGGAACAGGAAACCTAAACTGAGGAGGAGAGGGGACCGCCTCCTTTTATTCTGTAGGTTTCCTGTTCCTATGGGCGGATCCCTCTCTCTCATGTGGGGTGCTGTCGTGGCGAAGGGTAAAAGTCAAATAACGCTCCTTTCATTCCAAGCCCTGCCACGCGCCCTAACAGTAGTTTTCTCTCTCATATTGGGTATCGGTGCACTCAGGAGAAATTGCACAACAAATTATCCTGTGCAATTTCTCCTGTTACTCTTATGACAATACAAAATCTTGGGAGACCGCGACTTCTCACGAGATTTCGCAATGTATTACTAGGAAGTAACGCTAGCTGCCGGGAGCCTCGGTGACTATGCGCGGTTACGCCGGTAGGTGAGAATACTGCGATTTATTTTTTTTTTTTACCTGGTTTGTGTTGTGTATGCGTTTTCGCAGCGGAAAACCGCTGCGAAGACGCATACACAACAGGTGCACATAGGCTCAACGGGTCCATCAGAAAGACGGACCCAGTGCACACGTTTTCCACAATCTGCACAGGATCTGTCATCTCAACGTCTTGACGGATCCTGTGCAGATTTGGAAGACGGAAGTGTGAAAGAAGCCTTATGCAGCAGGAGGCACTGGGGGACGTTTTTCCACTGCAGACAAAAAACGTTTCATGGAACTTTTTTTTTAAAAGACGGGCCGTCAAATCCCACAGGATCCAGTGCACGATGGACGAAACGTGTGTCCATCAGTTGTGATACGTCGCTAATACAAGTCTATGGGAAAATGCAGGATCCCGCAATTTTTTTTTGCAGGATCCTGCATTTTCAAAAATCTACGTATTTCGACGGTACCTGAAAGACGGAAGTGTGAAAGAGGCCTATGGATTAAACTGCTGGGTGTCAGCTGTCATATCAACTGAACACCTGGATGCGATTGCGTGCGCACAGCTTCTGTGAGTGCAAAATAGTCAGGATGTATCCATCCGTCCAAGGTAAGGACTTATCAACCTAGATGTATGGATACGTCCAAGGTCGCGAAAGGATTAAAGACCCTTGGAACAATAGAAAGCATACAAAATGTTAATATTGTAGACAGGCATTTTATTCATTGATCCTTTCTACTTATCATTCTTAGTGCTTTATATTGTTCCAGGGCTCCACGAGGAAGTTTTTTTCTTCCCTTGCCTATACAGAGAAAGGAGTGGGAGAGCAAACAGTTTCCAAAAAGCACATTGTTTCTGACAACTATGTCAGATGGAGCTGCACAGTCCACTACATAAGGTTGGACTGATTCTACAGCAGCAAAACTGTAAATTTATAGACAAAGTTTATTTAGAAGTTCCCAATTTCGCATTTAGAAAGCAAAATCAAGAAGAAAGACTCATGCATAGATGGAAAAACACTGCTGCAATTTCCCCTCATCCCCATATACTGTTGTTTTCATAATGATCATATTCATCATAAGATAGTTTGTGAACATTTTTAGAAGCTTTACAATCAGACAAAAAGAAGCTACAGGCTGCAGGAATGTTAGAAAAAGGTTACTTGGCCTCAATGGGATGTATGTATTAATACACTGCTCAAAAAAATAAAGGGAACACTAAAATACCACATCCTAGATATCTCTGAATCAAATATTCCAGTTGCAAATTTTTATTCATTGCATAGTGGAATGTGTTCAGAACAATAAAACATAATTATCAATGAAAATCAAAATGAATATCCAATGGAGGTCTAGATTTGGAATGATACTCAAAATCAAAGTGGAAAATCAAATTATAGGCTGATCCAACTTCATGTGAAATGCCTCATAACAAGGAAAAGATGCTCAGTATTGTGTGTGGCCTCCACGTGCCTGTATGACCACCCTACTGTACAATGCCTGGGTATGCTCCTGATGAGGGGGCGGATGGTCTCCTGAGGGATCTCCTCCCAGACCTGGACTAAAGCATCCGCCAACTCCTGGACAGTCTGTGGTGCAACATGATGTTGGTGGATGGAGCAAGACGTGATGTCCCAGATGTGCTCAATCGGATTCAGGTCTGGGGAACGGGCGGGCCAGTGTGCTGTTTCATGTATGTTCTTCAGTTTCCATGTATGTTGTTATACTTTTCTCTGCTGCCACCCAATGGCCTTTTTCCGTATGGCAGCTTGTTATTCATTTATTCTTGTAGCATGTCTTTACTTCCGGTTCAGGGGTCAAGTCTTCTCTTCCTCTGGCAGCCATTTCATTTTCAGTTTCATGCTGTTGTGAGAACACACGCTTTGACCGGGCTTAGGAAGGCATCAGTCTTTCGACCTCTCTTGCTGCTCACACTTGCAGTCATACTTGGTGCTACATCTTGCTGTACCTGGTCTACACCTGCATTTCTTGAGAAAGTACTGTATTACCAGTTATCGGCTGTATGTCCAGATTTCCAAATAAACAAGTCTGGATTGCACAATTCCTGGAATGCATCATCTCTTCGGACGCTGAGCAGCATCGGTCCTGTCTGCCCTATAGCGAGGACAGTACTGATGGTACGATTATCTCTCAAAACGCTTATTAATCAACTACACCTCCATTCGCCTCATGTGGGGACAGAACAGCCAGTCCATAGCTTTAATGCCTTCATCTTGCAGGAACTGCTAACACACTCCAGCCACATGAGGTCTGGCATTGTCCTGCATTAGGAGAAACCCAGGGCCAACCTCACCAGCATATAGTCTCACAAGGGGTCTGAGGATCTCATCTCGATATCTATTGGCAGTCAGGCTACCTCTTAGCATTCTCTTGATGAGCTTCAAGAGGTAGTCACCGGGAATGGTTTAATAATTGGGATTTCTTGCCTTATAAATGGGGTTGGGACCATCAATTGTGTTGTGCAGAAGTCTGGTGAATACACCTGATAGTCCTACTGAATAGACAGTTAGAATTTGTATTATCGCAAGAAAAAAGCAGCTAAGTAAAGAAAAACAAGTGGCCGCCATTACTTTAAGAAATGAAGGTTAGTCAGTGCAAAAAATTGGGAAAACTTTGAAAGTGTAACTAAGTGCATTTGCAAAAACCATCAAGCGCTACAAAGAAACTGGCTCACATGAGGACCGCCCCAGGAAAGGAAGACCAAGAGTCACCTCTGCTTCTGAGAATAAGTTTATCAAGTCACCAGCCTCAGAAATCGCAGGTAACAGCAGCTCAGATTAGAGACCAGGTCAATGCCACACAGCGTTCTAGCAGCATACACATCTCTACAACAACTGTTAAGAGGAGACTTTGTGATGCAGGCCTTCATGGCAAAATAGCTGCTAGGAAACCACTGCTAAGGACAGGCAACAAGCAGAAGAGACTTGCTTGGGCTAAAGAACACAAGGAATGGACATTAGACCAGTGGAAATCTGTGCTTTGGTCTGATGAGTCCAAATTTGAGATCTTTGGTTCCAACCACCGTGTCTTTGTGCGACGCAGAAAAGGTGAACGGATGGACTCTACATGCCTGGTTCCCACCGTGAAGCATGGAGGAGGAGGTGTGATGGTGTGGGAGTGCTTTGCTGGTGACACTGTTAGGGATTTATTCAAAATTGAAGGCATACTGAACCAGCATGGCTACCACAGCATCTTGCAGCGGCATGCTATTCCATCCGGTTTGCGTTTATTTGGACTATCATTTTTCAACAGGACAATGACCCCAAACACACCTCCAGGCTGTGTAAGGGCTATTTGACCAAGAAGGAAAGTGATGGGGTGCTACGCCAGATGACCTGGCCTCCAGTCACCAGACCTGAACCCAATCGAGATGGTTTGGGGTGAGCTGGACCGCAGCGTGAAAGCAAAAGGGCCAACAAGTGCTAAGCATCTCTGGGAACTCCTTCAAGATTGTTGGAAGACCATTCCCGGTGCTACCTCTTGAAGCTCATCAAGAGAATGCCAAGAGTGTGCAAAGCAGTCATCAAAAAAAAAAGGTGGCTACTTTGAAAAACCTAGAATATAAGACATTTTCAGTTGTTTCACACTTTTTTGTTAAGTATATAATTCCACATGTGTTAATTCATAGTTTTAATGCCTTCAGTGTGAATGTACAATTTTCATAGTCATGAAAATACAGAAAAATCTTTAAATGAGAAGATGTGTCCAATCTTTTGGTCTGTACTGTATATTCTGCTGTTTAAGTGTTCCCTTTATTTTTTTGAGCAGTGTACTTTCATATACACATTTGCATGGGCTGCAGAAACTTTTTTGATTTTTTCATATTATTCATTTTAAATGGGAGCTGTGCTTTAAACAAACTTTGCATAAATCAATAGTACAAGTAAAAATAAATGAGTACAATGTCTGAGCATTCTGCCTCTTTTTCCATTTGTGATCCATTTCTCTCCCCCAACCTACTTCCACTGAACACAATGGAAAACAACAGCACAAATGTGTGTGCGAATAGTTTAATCAATTTCATCCCACTATCAACATAACACTCATCTACTCCAGCACTGAAATTAACTTTTCGGACACCATCTTTAAGCTAAAGAACAATGAAATAGAGACATCCCTGTATCAGAAGCCAATTGACTGTCTAAAGGTACCGTCACATTAAGCGACGCTGCAGCGATAGCGACAACGATGCCGATCGCTGCAGCGTCGCTGTTTGATCGCTGGAGAGCTGTCACACAGACCGCTCTCCAGCGACCAACGATGCCGAGGTCCCCGGGTAACCAGGGTAAACATCGGGTTGCTAAGCGCAGGGCCGCGCTTAGTAACCCGATGTTTACCCTGGTTACCAGCGTAAAAGTAAAAAAAACAAACAGTACATACTTACATTCGCGTCCCCCGGCGTCTGCTTCCTGACACTGACTGAGCTCCGGCCCTAACAGCACAGCGGTGACGTCACCGCTGTGCTTTCACTTTAGGGCCGGCGCTCAGTCAGTGTCAGGAAGCAGACGCTGGGGGAGGTATGACGCTGGGTGAGTATGTACTGTTTGTTTTTTTTACTTTTACGCTGGTAACCAGGGTAAACATCGGGTTACTAAGCGCGGCCCTGCGCTTGGTAACCCGATGTTTACCCTGGCTACCAGTGTAAAACATCGCTGGTATCGTTGCTTTTGGTGTCAAACACAACGATACACAGCGATCGGACGACCAAATAAAGTTCTGGACTTTATTCAGCGACCAGCGACATCACAGCAGGATTCTGATCGCTGCTGCGTGTCAAACTAAACGATATCGCTAGCGAGGACGCTGCAACGTCACGGATCGCTAGCGATGTCGTTTAGTGTGACGGTACCTTAACATACCTTAAATGGGACAGTTTCCATTAAAAAAACACTTACTCTATTGTCTACAGCCAAGCCATCAGATACAATTGTATATGTTCCAACCCCATGGATAGAGACAAACACCTTGGTTGCCTCAAAAATACTTTTTCTGAATCAGGGCTACCATCCAAGAACAATTGAAAACTAAATTACAAGAGCCACCAGAATATCAAGGAATCACCTGCTACATTACAAAGCTAAAGAAGAAAATAATCGGGTGCCTCTAGAAGTCACCTACAATCCAAATCTGGAGGTGCTAAGGGGGGCTGCATGGAAATTACAACCTTTACTACAAAAAGATGCCCGATCGCAATCCATTTTTCCAGACCCCCCACTACTGTGTTTTAGGTAGCCCCCAAATTTAAGAAGTATCATTGTTAGAAGCTCCCTGTCCTCTCAAAAAGCTGCAGGAACCCTTCCTTGCAACCAGAAAAAATGTAAAACTTGTCGATTTATAATGACCACGGACAAGAAAAAGATCCCCAACTCACAGCAGGACTACAAGATCCCAGGTACTTTCAGCTGCATCACATCTTATGTGGTACATTTAATTATTTGTACTAAATGTCCAACTGGTGGTCTGTATGAAGGGGAGACAGGGCAAAAACTTAGAACAGGGATAAATTCTCATCGCCACACAATAAGAGAAAAAAGAATGGACCTAACGGTAGCAAAACATTTTTGTATCCCCGGTCATAGCATCAAGAACATGAAATTACTTGTTTTAAAAGGTAATTTCAAATTTCAGAAAGACAGAAGAATCTGTGAGTATAAACTCATGAGGACCTTTGACATACTCATTGCAGGAATGAGTGTTTCGCATGGATTTAGGTCTTTTTACATCACTTAAGGAATTTGCTTTTCAGACCTTCCGGGGTCATCACAACATAGAACCAGACCTATTCAGAGGACAATAAAACATTAAGACTTCCTTATCTATGAACTGTTCCAATATCTATGTCTATCCCTCTCACATAATGATAATTCTGCTTCACGTCATTTGTCTTATCTATTGCCTTCTTTCTCTCTGTGCTGTGTTGCATGTTAAGTATGAGATTCTTCAGAATTTGCTTTAGTCCTTGCCTGATGAAGGGACCTGCGGAGTCTCGAAAGCTTGCAATTTGTTACCATCTTTTCAGTTAGCCATTAAAAGGTATTGTGATGAGGAAAAGCCGCCATCTTTGATATGGGGCATAATGCTGGCCTCCTATCTGAGATTGGCCTGACGCCATTTTGTCTCCTATCAGAATTCCCCTTGTCACATGTCTGCAGGGACAGGAGAACTCCTAGCCCCCACCTTTTTCCTACCTGAATGAAGACCCTTTAGTATGGTAATAGACTAGGCCAGTGTAGCAGGCAGATTGCACTTCAAAGATTGAATGAGGAAGGCACGCCAACAGGGAGCAAGGAGATGCCTGAGGGCTCAATTAAAGTATACATGTCAGGTGGCTACAGGATACACGTCTATTGTCTTCCTAGCCGGACGGTCTACAACATGAAATTATCAACTATGGACGCATTGTCCGAGGCACAGGCTCATAAAAAAATATCCTCATAGCCCTGAAGAAATTGCGCATCTGACAGTGCAACTCCTGGGTCAGTGAGGATTCTGGAACCTGAGATACAGAGATCAGCGTCCCACAGCGATCAAATGGGTCCAGGTTTGATCCCTGTATGACCGGCAGAACAAACCACATGCACTGGTACCGCCCGTGTACTGATCCGATCATCCTGAGAGAAGTTATTCCATTTATTAGATATTGGGAATAGATTCTGCAGGGAAACTAGAGGGTGGAGATTATTAGCCCACCCAGGTACAGGGGGGAGGGACACAGAAGGATTAAGAGCTGAGGACACATGGAGAGTGCAGACACACCTGAGAAAATTATGATGAAATAAGGAACAGGGCATGCCAGCCAGAGGGGAGCAAGCACACACTTTCTGGGGGCTGCCCGGCACTAGAAGTCTTGTACCTATGGAACGCAGAGCAACCCGGCCTCCACGAGCGACCTCCAGCTTTATACCTCTAAGCCTTGTACAATTATTGCTATATTTTACTCTGACTGTAACTCTTTGTATATTTTTTCGGTATATTTCTTGTAATTATCTAGTGCGCCCTTAAGGCAATTAAACCATAAATTAATTTGGGGCTGATCCTTTTATTCTGATTGCGAATCTTAGAATACCCGGCGTGGGTAACAAGGCAGTCACCCCGGCGACCATTTGCTCTAGGTGCAGTTCCCTTATTGGCCTGAGAGACAAAGGGGGCGCCGAAGAGCTGTGCCTGTGTAGTTACGTCATGGATTGGTGATGTGGGGGGAACCAGTGTCCTTCACAGGTATCAACCACTGAGGACTCTCACGTCTAAATAATTGTCAAAGCAAGACAGACTGGTGGCACAGCAAGGTCTCAGGTTACACTTCTTATTACACTCTATGGAGAAGGGAGAAGAATGTGAAGATAGAGGGATACAGGATAGATATATATCTTGGTACCGTGTTAGCCAGTGGATAGAGAAATATTTAGAATTGAGAGTCCTCAGTGGTTGATACAATTTAATGGCTAACTGAAAAGATGGTAACAAATTGCAAGCTTTCGAGACTACTCAGGTTCCTTCATCAGGCATAGACTAATACAAATTCTGAAGAAACACATATTTATGCACAATACAGCCAAGAAAAAATGCCATAGATAAGACAGGTGACGTGAAGCAGAACTACCATTATGTGAGAGTGATAAACAGTTATATCCATAAATATTGGAACAGTTCATAGATAAGGAGTATGAATGTTTTATTGTCCTCTGATTGGGGTCTGGTTCTGTGTTATGATGCCCCCACACGATCTGAGTAGCAAATTCCTTAATTGATGTAAAAAGACATAAATCCATGCGACACATTCATTCCTGCACTGAGTGAGAACAAGGATGAACTCTCATCGCTACACAATAAGAGAGAAAAGAATGGATCTACCTGTGGCAATACATTTTTGCCTCCCTGATCACAGCATTATGGACATGAAATTACTTGTATTAACAGGTAACTTCAAATCTCAGAGAGACAGAAGAGTTTGGGAATATAAACTGATGACGACCTTTGACACACTCAGTGCAGGAATGAATGTGTCACATGTATTTATGTCTTTTTACATCAATTAAGGAATTTGCTCCTCAGACTGTGTTGGGGCATCATAACAGAGAACCAGACCCCAATCAGAGGACAATAAAACATTCACACTCCTTATCTATGAACTGTTCCAATATTTATGGACACTCTCACATAATGGTAGTTCTGCTTCACATCATCTGTCTTATCTATGGCATTATTTCTGGGCTCTATTGTGCATAAATGTGTTTCTTCAGAATTTGTATTAGTCTATGCCTGATGAAGGGACCTGAGTAGTCTCAAAAGCTTGCAATTTGTTACCATCTTTTCAGTTAGATATTAAAAAGGAATCAACTACTGAGGACTCTCAATTCTAAAAAAGATAGAGGGACACAGAAAGATTGTGTTGACCTTTCTATCAAGTCTTTTACCTCACTTCAGAGTTGGAATCACTACAGTCAAACTAGATTAATTACATTGTTATGTAATTATTTTAAGTGCTGCACTCTCACTTCCTTCAGACGAATGTCCGACAATATTAGAGACAGCTGATTGGCTGCAGGGCTCACGTGCTCGTAGTGCAAGAGGTGAATATATGTTATTTTTATTTGACAAGGGGACTACTTCATTTAAAAAGTTTGTCCAAGTAGACGACAATACCTTTAAACTTGAAATATATGCGTTGCATTTGTCATGTTGTGCCATGGAGGCACAAAGATTTTACTAGAAAATGCTCACCAGCAGGTAGAACCCAGTGGTTCGCTGCCACAAGATCTTCGTTCTCTTCTTCCAAATTCTCTGCACTTGGTCCTTCTTCATTCAGTTGAAATACATGAACACTTATATTGCAGTTTCCAAGGTCAATAGGCTCAAGTAAATAAATAAAATAAGTCAGACATAATTACTAAAAAAAAATGTATACGACAAAAACACACCAAAAATCACTGCATTAAGGCATGCACACGTGAACCGAGAAACAAATAGTGCCTGAAAAGTGATAATACATTCTTATGTTTTCTAATGAGTGAGCAATATACAGATGTAACGTAAATTAGCATTTTTATACAGCTACCTAGAGGAAAAAAAATGTCTGCCAAGCTACAAACCTAAATCGCCCATACTGATCAGTAAAATGTGTTGTCACAGTGACATCTAACCGGCCAAACCAAGAGATTAGAAGGTTTTAGCCTGATTTCCATTAACTAATAAGTCTGGGCAAAAAAGTACAGTTATTAAAGGAAATCTGTCACCAGACTTTTTCCACCTAATCTGAGAGAAGCGTAATGTAGAGACAGAGACCCCGATTCCAGCAATGTGTCACATACTGAGCTGCTTGCTGTACTTTTGATAAAGCTACTGTTTTATCAGCTGATGCCTACAGGCCTAGTAAACCTGCTGCCAGGTAGTCCTCCATAGTCCTGAGCTACGTGTAACCCTTCCACCACTACTGATTGGCAGCTTACTGTGTACGCTGTGTATAGGCATAAAGTGGTCAATCAGTGGTGTGGCCGGCATTCTACAAAGTTCAACATTCCAAGAACTGGTAAATCTGCATCAGAAAACAACTATTTTATCAAAACTACAGCAAGAAGCACAGTTAGTGGAATCAGGTTCTTAGCTCCTACATCATGGTGCTCTCAGAAATTGTAGCAAAAACCTGCTGACAGTTTCCCTTTAAATACTGGTATGTAGCATATTTCGAAAAATGAAGAAAATGCACTGCACAACTAATCAGATTCGAGTTTTTATTTTTCAGTGAGTCTATGGAAAATGAAATCAGAGACCCGAAAGATTATCGAGAACAACTGGTTAGTGTTTCCTTAGAAACAAGGAGGATATTTATCAAAACGGATTCTAAGGGTACCGTCTCACAGTGGCACTTTGGTCGCTACGACGGCACGATCTGTGACGTTCCAGCGATATACTTACGATCTCGCTGTGTCTGACATGCTACTGCGATCAGGGACCCCGCTGAGAATCGTACGTCGTAGCATATCGTTTGAAACTTTCTTTCGTCGTCAAGTGTCCCGCTGTGGCGGCATGATCGCATCGTGTAACAAAGGTGTGCACGATATGACATGCCCGTACGACTGTCCCGTACAACTTCTACATCGTAAATACGTCATGAAATTATCGCTCCAGCGCCGTACATTGAGAAGTGTGACCGCAGTCTACGATGCTGGAGCGATAATGGAGCGACGCTGGAGTGTCACGGATCGTGCCGTCGTAGCGACCAAAGTGCCACTGTGAGACGGTACCCTAAGTCTACAGCTTGCACTTTTTTGGTAACAGAAGGACAATTGACAATTGTCCTACCTTTCTGGCCTTCAGCTGTAACTCTGTGTCTACAACAGCTACAGAGTTCACATTTTTCACCAAAAAAGAGTCATCAAATTCAGTCCATATGTAATCTCCAAACACAATGCAATGTCTCGTTAATAGCTGCATCACGTGGCTTGTTACATCTTCAGTTTTTGCAGTGCTGAAACATGAAAGTACAAAATAGCATATAATAGTCACAACAACCAAGAATTGTAGTGCTAACACATCACAACTGACAATAGAGCAATTTTTAAGTGAGACATTAAAGAAAGTGTGAAGTCAGAAAATTATCTATTGCTCAAGTGAAGCTTTATAGTAAAATATTGTTGACGCTTTTTTCTTGTTCTCCATTTCATTAGGTAGTACAAGAATGAAAGGTAACAATTCCTTTATGTCTGCACCTGTACCCTCTTGTACAGGTCACAGAGCATGCCTTAAAACATTAACCTAGTATGTGTAGGGAACTGACTACTATGTTCATGAGGGTTGTTAAGTATCCCCAAATCAATGTTACTTAACCCCTTAATGACCGCCAATGACAGTAGTTAAGGAACCTTATTCTGGATCTGTTTTAAAATGGCGGTCATTAACCTTGCACGACATGCGCCATACATGTACTGTGCATGTCGTGTCTCTCCCTTTGATGTGGGCTCCGGCACTGAGCCCACATCTTTCCCGCACAGGACACCTGTTTTGGTATGCAAACAAAATAGGAGCAAGTTCACACTGGCCGAAAAACAGACAAAACTCAAGACCGAAACAAAAAGAAAAAATACTGTGCTCTAAGGAAATAAGTAAAAGCTATTGCTTTTACTTTCAGCAGGGTATTTATTTTGTTTCTGTTTTGGGTTTTGTCCGCTTTTCGGCCAGTGTGAACATGCTCCTTAATTTGCATACATACCAATTTGACCAGTTCATTTTATAATTCATACTTACAGCTGAGTCTAACAGGCCACCCTGATGTCATCAGATGACCTCGGGGTATCATGGCAACAGTAGGCATCCGCAATTACGCTTGGGGGGGGGAGGGGGGTGGTCGATCCTGCCATAGGTGTTTTTAACCCTCTGTAGACCACTTCGATACCAATTCCAGAGATATTTAAGGGGTTAATCGGCCCTGAACGGTTAAAAAAATGGGCAAGGCCAAAGCCACAGCATGTGAGCTGTCATGTACAGCTGTTACCTGCGGGAATTCTGCCCACGACAGGGTTCTATTAACCCCTTCACACTTCAGCCCACTTTCGTTTTTGCATTTGTTTTTCGCTCCCCTTCTTCCCAGAGCCGTAGCTTTTTTATTTTTCCGTCAATATGGCCATGTGAGGGCTTGTTTTTTGCGGGACGAGTTGTACTTTTGAACGACACCATTCATTTTCCAATATCGTGTACTGGAAAATGGGAAAAAAATCCAAGTGCGGTGAAATTGAAAAAGAGGGCAATTCCACATCTGTTTTTTTTTTTTTTTTTACCATGTACACCAAAAGTTAAAACAGTCCAGCCATTATGATTCTCCAGGTCATTGCAAGTTCGTAGACACCATACACGTCTAGGTTGTTTTTTATTTTAGTGGTGAAAAAAATCCAGTTAAAAAAAAATAAAAAATTGTGCCATTTTCCGAGACCCGTAGCATCTCCATTTTTCTGGGTCAGGGTCTGGTTGAGGGCTTATTTTTTGCGTGCCGAGCTGCTGTTTTTATTGATACTATTTTGGTGCAGATAAGTTCTTTTGATAGCCGGTTATTGCATTTTAATGCAATGTTGCAGCAACCAAAGAAAGGCAATTCTGGCATTTTAACTTTTTTTTTTTTTTTTTGCTACACCGTTTAGATCAATTTTTTTTATAGATTGACAGGTTGGGCGATTCTGAAAGCGGAGATATATATATATATATATATATATATATATATAAACACTAAAATCCCACATCCTAGATATCACTGAATGAAATATTCCGGTTGTAAATCTTTATTCATTACATAGTGGAATGTGTTGAGAGCAATAAAACCTAAAAATGCTCAACGTAAATCACAACTAATATCCCACGGAAGTCTGGAGTTGGAATGATGTTCAATATCAAAGTGGAAAATGAAGTTACAGGCTGATCCAACTTCAGTGGAAATGCCTCAAGACAAGGAAATGATGCTCAGTAGTGTGTGTGGCCTCAACGTGCCTGTATGATCTCCCTACAACTCCTGGGCATGCTCCTGATGAGGCGGCGGATGGTCTCCTGAGGGATCTCCTCCCAGACCTGGACTAAAGATTCTGCCAACTCCTGGACAGTCTGTGGTGCAACGTGACATTGGTGGATGGTGCGAGACATGATGTCCCAGATGTGTTCAATCGGATTCAGGTCTGGGGAACGGGCGAGCCAGTCCATAGCTTCAATGCCTTCATCATGCAGGAACTGCTGACACACTCCAGTCACATGAGGTCTGGCATTGTCCTGCATTAGGAGGAATCCAGGGCCAACCGCACCAGCATATGGTCTCGCAAGGGGTCTGAGGATCTCATCTCGGTACCTAATGGCAGTCAGGCGGCCCTCCAGAGAAATGCCACCCCACACGATTACTAACCCACTGCCAAACCGGTCATGCTGAAGGATGTTGCAGGCAGCAGATCACTCTCCATAGCGTCTCCAGACTCTGTCACGTCTGTCACATGTGCTCAGTGTGAACCTGCTTTCATCTGTGAAGAGCACAGGGCGCAAGTGGCGAATTTGCCAATCCTGGTGTTCTGTGGCAAGTGCCAAGCGTCCTGCGTAGTGTTGGGTTGTGAGCACAACCCTGATCTGTGGACGTCGGGCACGCAGACCATACTCATGGGTCATCTTGCAGGGCTCTGGCAGTGTTTCTCCTGCTCCTCCTTGCACAAAGGCTGAGGTAGCGGTTCTGCTGCTGGGTTGTTGCCCTCCTATGGCCCCTTCCCTGTCTCCTGGTAACGCCTCCAGCCTCTGGACACTAAGCTGACAGACACAGCAAACTTTCTTGCCACAGCTCGCATTGATGTGCCATCCTGGATGAGCTGCACTACCTGAGCCACTTGTGTGGTTTGTAGAGTCCGTCTCATGCTACCACGAGTGTGAAAGCACAACCAACATTCAAAAGTGACCAAAACATCAGCCAGAAAGCATTGGTACTGCGATGCGGTCTGTGGTCCCCACCTGCAGAACCACTCCTTTATTGAGAGCGTCTTGATAATTGCCAATAATTTCATCTGTTGTCTATTCAATTTGCACAACGGTATGTGAAATTGATTGTCAAACAGTGTTGCTTCCTAAGTGGACAGTTTGATTTCACAGAAGTTTGATTTACTTGGAGTTATATTCTGTTGTTTAAGTGTTCCCTTTTTTTTTTGAGCAGTGTATATTTTTTTCATGTTTTTTACAACTTTTTTTTCCACTTTACACTTGCTTCAATAGTCTCCATGGGAGACTAGAAGCTGCGATCATCCGATCACTTGTGCTAAATAGAGCAGGGCTGGTGCCCTGCTCTATGTAGCAGAAATGCTCACATGCTATGAGTGCTCACAGCAATAAGGCAATAACCACCACAGGGGTCTGCTGCAGACCCGGGTTGTCATGCCAACCCATCGGCAACCTGCGGAAATGTGACACGGGCGCTGATGGGCGGGATTAGTGATCGCGATTCTGCCCGCACTTTTTGCGGGCACATGTCAGCTGTTCAAAACAGCTGACATGTCCCGGATTTCATGCGGGCTCTCCGCTGAAGCTTGCATCAAAGCGGGGGTTCTGCCATCAGACATACTATTCCGTCCGATGGCAGAAAGGGGCTAATCAATAGATAATTAAAAATTACCCTATTTTTCGGACCATAAGACGCACCGGACCATAAGACGCAGACCAAATTTTCAGAAGGAAAATAGGGGGAAAAAATATATAGTTCTTACCGATAACTGTATTTCTCTGAGCCTATGACGGCACCATGGAGAGAGGGGGTTGTTTACTAGAGAACGATGGGAGACTGTGGAATAGTGTATTAGTTTTAACATTACTTAACTTAATTGAGATACCGCGTGACTTAATCAAATAAATAGCATATGGCACTATGTTAGTGTGCACACCCATAAGTGAAGGGAGGGAATGTACGGGTGCCGTCATGGGCACAGAGAAATACCGTTATCGGTAAGAACTATATTTTTCTCTGACGCCCATGACGGCACCACGGAGAGATTTTCATAGATTGTACATTCAGGGAGGGACCACCGCTTCCAGAACCCTTTTACCGAAGGTAAGGTCTGAAGAGGAGCTAAGGTCCCATCTATAGTGCCTATAGAATGTAGATGGTGAGGACCAGGTAGCAGCTCTACATATCTGGTCAATTGAAGCTCCGGCCTTCTCCGCCCAAGAAGTTGCTACTGCTCTCGTTGAGTGAGCCTTGACATCTCCCGGGACAGACATTCCACTTGATGAATATGATAGGCTGATGGCGTCCGTGATCCTTCTCGCCAAAGTGGCTTTGGAGGCTTTCCCCTTCCGGGGACCCTGAAACACACAAAGAGAGAGGCATCCTCCCTACTCTCTCTGGTGGCTTCTATGTAATGCATGAGGCATCTCTGGACATCTAGTGTGTGTAAGGAATCTTCCTCCTTGTTTTTAGGGTTGGGACAGAAGGAGGGGAGAGAAATCTCTTGAGTATGAAACCGGGATGCTAACTTCGGGAGGTATGCTGGGTCTATTTTGAGAACAACCCTATCCTCCAAGAACTGTGTGTAAGGAGGGTTAGCAGATAGAGCCTGTATGTCGCTAACTATACATGCAGACGTGAGGGCGACAAACAGGGATGTTTTGAGGGATAGGAATTTCAATGGGATATCTCCTAAGGACTCGAAGGGAGGTTTAGTCAGGGCTTTAAGGACCAAATTTAAATCCCATTGAGGGGTAACTTTTACTGGAAGTGGTCACGATCTACCTTCTGCCCTGATGAACCTGGAAACCCACCGATTCATAAAGTGATGTTTTAAGGGACAGATTCCCAGAGAAGCCTCTGACAGGGGTTCAAAAGGAGGTTTGGATAGGGATATAAGAACCAAGTTTAAATCCCAAGGAGGAGTAAACCGAGAGAGGATAGGTCTAGACCTGGCCAACGCTTTGATGAACCCGGATATCCCCCGATTGCCAGCCGGGTCGTAATTGTACAGGGCCCTTAAAGCCAAGACTTGAACTTTTAAAGTATTTGTGGCTAGCCCCTGTTCCAATCCCTTGGTCAGAAACTCTAAGACAGCTGTTATTGGAAACTCCCTCTTCTAACTTGGAATCTGAAAAGAAGTTCCTCCAGGTTCCCCGCCCCCCCAGCAGTTTGGTGGTTCCTATATGGTCTTCTCCACTCCTGGAAACATTCACAATCAATATTATGGTTAATGTTCTGAGGAGTTGCACCAGTGAAGTCTGGGTGACCAGCCTTTTGACCATTGCCACATATTAGGGCTCAGAGTACCGGCCCCCGACCACCTGCACCATATTTCCACGAGGAGGGGACTTGGAGAAGCAACATGTGCCTATTCAGACTGGATTACCCAGTCATGCACCGCGGCGTCTGCTTGCGTCATAGGGGCGCGCGCTCACCCTGCGCGTGCTTCCCCGGTCCTGGACTGTGGGAAGATGAAACCAATAACAGTTAGTACATGGATAATGGCAGAGCATTAGGATGTACACACATTACTCATCCAGGAGATCACGTATATTCTGAATCCCCAAGCAAGGGTTGGATATTATTGCAACTAAGGAATACACAATCCGGCAGGTAATATTTCCTGACATTACCAGAGTTGGCCTTCTCATTAGAAGCGCTGAAAGGGAAACATGGATCATCACTCCTATTTTACTGATATTACACACATATACATATCCTAAAAGGCAAGCTTGTCAATGTTATTTATCCACCCAGACAGCCATGGATGGAGCAGCCATACTCTATGGCTAGAGAAAAGCAGGTTTCTTCCCACCAGAGAGGTGCTGATTCGCCACAAGGTACCAAAGGCAGACATGCCATCCCTGGTAACCATAATACAATAAGACTTATGGGACGAGAATCTGTCTACTCGATATTAATCAAGGAAACTAGCCTGATTGTCGCATGTGAAATTGGGAAGGATTCTTTCCTTCCACCTCTTGGTATTTTCTGCTCCCAGGACAGTAGTATGTCCTTTTATAGGTTGAGAAAACTCTTCCAAACGGAAGAACTGCTAATTTACTAAGCCAATTCAAGCATAGCTGTTTGTTTGGCTAAGCCCTGTTGTAAAGAATGAATCAACAGAAGTTGGAACTGGGTACAAAATCACTAGGACTCTATAAGCCAGAGTTGGGGCCCAAGACAAAAATGTGAAATGGTAGGCCAATGATATGATGTGCAGCCGCGCAACAAGGCATAAGTCAGAAGGTCTAACCCAGAGGCAAAAAAGGCACCAAGCCCGAAGTACTATGAAGCACAGAGGCACTATGACACTAATGATACCCCCTGAGGCACAGGGGCACTGAAGCAATATGATGCAATAAGATGCCCGTAAGCACACATTTTCATGCATAGAGGCGCTATGAAGCCCTGATGCAATATGAAGCAAAAAAGCACAATGAAGCACCACGATGCAATACAATGCATAAAGGCAATATGAAGCACTATGATGCAACATGATGCAATACGATGCAACATGATGCATAGAGGCACTGTGAAGCACTATGATGCAATATGATGTACAGAGGCCCCATGACACCATATGATGCAGAGGCACCATGATGCAATATGAAACACTATACTACAACATGATGCACAGAGGCACTCAATATGATGCATAGAGGCACTAAGATGCAACATGATGCACAGGCACTCAATATGATGCATAGAAGCACAATGATGCAATATAAAGCACAGAGGCACTCAATATGATGCATAAAGGTACTATGTTACAACATGATTCACAGAGGCTCTCAATATGATGCATAGAGGCACTCAGTATGATGCATAGATGCACTATGATACAATATGACACAGAGGCACTCAGTATGATGCATAGAGGCACTATGATGCAATACAACATGCAGAGGCACTCAATAAGATGCCTAGAGGTACTATGATGCAACATGTTGCACTCAATATAATGCATAGAAATATTATGATGCAATATGATGTACAGCGGCACGCAATATAATGATATAATGCATAGAGGCACCCTGATGCAATATGATACATAGAGGCATGCAATATAATGCATAGAGGCACTATGATGCCATACGACGCACAGAGGCACTCAGTACGATGCATAGAGGCACCATGATGCAATATAATGCATAGAGGCACCATGATGCAATATGATACATATAGGCATGCAATATAATGCATAAAAGCACTATGATGCAATATGATACACAGAGACACGCACTATAAAGCATAGAGGCACTATGATGCAATATGACGCACAGAGGCACTCAGTACGATGCATTGAGTCACTATGATGCAATATGACGCACAGAGGCACTCAGTATGATGCATAGAGGCACCATGATGCAATATGATACATAGAGGCATGTAATATAATGCATGGAAGCACTATGATGCAATATGATACAGACACGCAATATAATGCATAGAGGCACCATGATGCAATATGACACACAGGGGCACTCAGTAAGATGCATAGAGGCTCTATGATGTAATATGACACAAAGAGGCACTCAATACGATGCATAGAGGCACCATGATGCAACATGTTGCACTCAATATAATGCATAGAAGTATTATGATGCCATATGATGTCCAGCCGCACACAATATAATGCATAGAGCTACAGTCATGCTTGAAGATGCCAAACAGGCCCACAGTTACAAGCAAAAGAGCAAATTCAGAGATCCGGATAAGCCTCCACTCTGAATAGTACATCTCATTTGTCAGACTGACCCCACCCGAAGGAGCTAACTAATGAGCCGCAGCTGAAGGGCAGTCTTCATGGAGACAAAGTGCTCCATTAACACCATGTGTCCTCCCAAGGCATAGAGTAGTTAAGTTGCAAAGAAAAGTGAGACACCTGTTTATCAAACAAAAAAAAAAATGAAAACCATGCTTCCAAAAAGTCACTCTGAAGTCCAATCATAAGGCTCTGCGAAGACAAGACATGCAACTAACTTAAGTCAAATCATGAGATGTAGCCTGGACATATGGCCTTATTATAGCCTAGAGGTCCAAGGCCTAGCTGTGTATATGTGAAACCATACCTCGCACATGAGGCTCTAGCACAGCTTTGGCACAAAGGCATCAGACTATCAACAAAACATTCCACCATGCACTTACCTGTGCTGGCTCCATACCTGCTAAAAAAACAGGGGGAGCTGGTAACGCCGAGACCATCATGAAGGGAAGCGGCGTCCCATCAGGAATGCGGCGTCCCATCAGGAATGCTGCATTGCTGTCAATGATTTTCTCTCCTGCCCCATGAGATCCAGGAAACCAGCCTGTTGCCTGTCTCGTTCCTCTTTGCCGCCTCCACACACCCTAAGGCCCGCTGCCCCAGCAGTGGCGCCTCAGGATACCACGCCAGCCAAGGCAGGGAACCCCCGCCACCTGGATCAGTCTGGCCTGGCAACAGTAGTAGCGGTGGCTTGCCAGCCGGCGTTGGCGCAGAGTGCCTCTGCTGCGGGAGGAAGCGGCTCCACCCAGGAGCCTCGTCCGCTCACTGGTCTCTGTGGCTGAGTGGTACCGCCTTTTTATCTGTAGGTATCCTGTCCTTGGTGGGCGGATCCCCTCTCTCCGTGGTGCCGTCATGGGCGTCAGAGAAAATTTAATATGTCAAATGGGGGTGCATCTTACAGTCCGAGTTCAGATTACTGGGGAAGCAGGGGTATCGGCAGCACTGGTGGAGTGTGGTCACAGGAGGTATTCGGGAGTCCGGCGATATGACGTTTGACGGTGCTCGTGGAGCGGAGACTCCACCGACATTCGCCGTCATTTTCTGAAAGCCTGGAGCCCCAGCACATCAGTTGCTGTGATGCGGTAGCCTCCGGGAAATCCCATCCCAGGCTGGTGCCCTGTCGTGCGAGGGGCTCCGCCGCCATTTTGTGAAAGCCCGGAGCCCCCTGTGATGCGGTGGCCTCCGGGAAAATGGCCACCAGGGACGGCGCATGCTCAGATTGAGATCTCGGGACCTATCCGCACCACAGAGCACCACCGAACCTGCTGCACCAGCCTGGGAAGGGAGTGTGATCATAGCCGCAGAACCGCCTGACTCCTGCTGCCGCCAAACTACTTGTAAGTATATTCCGACTATAAGACGCACTTTTTTGGGGAAAAAAGTGCTTCTTATAGTTTGAAAAATACAGTCATCTTTACCATAATTGAATGTGTTACATAAAACATTGCTGTGCCAAGATAAACCAATGATGCTCCTGATGTACCCTATGTAACTCCCGGCCCGACCATAGGCAGACACAAAAACATGTTATTTTCAGGTTGTTTTTCCAGCCACTTTGATATAATGCGCTGCTGTGATTTATTGAGGAGATCTCAGAGGTACTCTGCTATAGTACTTGATTGCTATCAGGGGCACCATTATAAATGGATCACAGCTCAGCTATAGAAATGCTTCATTTTGCTTCATTTTCCATTAGTAAATAAACTAGACTTTTGTTACGGCTCCAGGAACAAAAGAAAAAAATAAACAATGTGCAAAAACCAATTAAAACTACCATAACTAAAACTAAGGCCGTAGTCACACTCAACGTATAAAAAAAAAAAAAAAAAAAAAAAAAACGGCCCGATTTTGACGGCCGAGAATTGCACCAATGTTCTCCGTATGGTGAGCCGTGTGTGAAATCCGTTTGCAATGCGATTTCCTCACATCTAGTATCTGTATGACATCCGTATGCAATGTGATTTTAACATGAGCTTTTACATACAGCAGTTCTCTGTCATTGTGACATCGTTTTAAAATAAAATATTCTTCAAAAACACACACACACATATATATATCTAATATATAATTGCCTAGAATACTACTTCCTGCAATTTGTGCCAACTTCCGTGGCTTTGTCCGGAGCTAATGTCCGGAGCTAATGTCCGGAGATAAGTGACGTCACCAGTGTCCTACACCCAGGCAGAGCACAGGGGCCCCAGGCAGCATATGGGGCCCCAGGCAGAGCACAGTGGCCCCAGGCAGAGCACGGGGCCCCAGGCAGAACATGGGGCCCCAGGCAGAGCACAGGGGCCCCAGGCAGCATATGGGGCCCCAGGCAGAGCACAGGGGCCCCAGGCAGCATATGGGGCCCCAGGCAGAGCACAGGGGCCCCAGGCAGCATATGGGGCCCCAGGCAGAGCACAGTGGCCCCAGGCAGAGCACAGGGGCCCCAGGCAGAACATGGGGCCGCAGGCAGAGCACAGGGGCCCCAGGCAGAGCACAGGGGCCCCAGGCAGCATATGGGGCCCCAGGCAGAGCACAGGGGCCCCAGGCAGCATATGGGGCCCCAGGCAGAGCACAGTGGCCCCAGGCAGAGCACAGGGGCCCCAGGCAGAGCACAGGGGCCCCAGGCAGAGCACAGGGGCCCCAGGCAGCATATGGGGCCCCAGGCAGAGCACAGGGGCCCCAGGCAGCATATGGGGCCCCAGGCAGAGCACAGGGGCCCCAGGCAGAGCACAGGGGCCCCAGGCAGCATATGGGGCCCCAGGCAGAGCACAGTGGTCCCAGGCAGAGCACAGGGGCCCCAGGCAGCCTATGGGGCCCCAGGCAGAGCACAGTGGCCCCAGGCAGAACATGGGGCCCCAGGCAGAGCACAGTGGTCCCAGGTAGAGCACAGGGGCCCCAGGCAGCCTATGGGGCCCCAGGCAGAGCACAGGGGCCCCAGGCAGACTATGGGGCCCCAGGCAGAGCACAGGGGCCCCAGGCAGCATATGGGGCCCCAGGCAGAGCACAGTGGCCCCAGGCAGAGCACAGGGGCCCCAGGCAGAACATGGGGCCCCAGGCAGAGCACAGGGGCCCCAGGCAGCATATGGGGCCCCAGGCAGAGCACAGGGGCCCCAGGCAGCATATGGGGCCCCAGGCAGAGCACAGCGATATTTTGGACCACTGTGCGGTGTTTCAGACCCCCTGTGTGATGTCTGGGGCCCTGTTCTTAAGTATATTAAAGATTAAAGTAACGTATATTAAAGTATATTATAGATCAAATTTGACACGTTTATGAGCACCATTGAGTGATATACTCAAGAATGACATAATTTTTCAACATTTTATGGTTTCAAACTGTAAGCACTCAAGAGTTTTTTTTACTTCAACCAGAAAACCTTAACGGTTCATAAAAAACTTGACTGTTCAGGATATGATAAAAGTCATAGTATTCTGAATCTTTAACTTATAAAGATACCTTTATATGGGGTGATTATTGGTTCCAGAGAGGCTTTCGGCCGATAATCGTACACATGGCTGGTGACAGGACAATACAATATAAACGTTCAAAGGTAAACACTGATAACATTAAAATCTAATATATAATTGCCTAGAATACTACTTCCGGCAATTTGTGCCAACTTCCGTGGCTTTGTCCGGAGATAATGTCCGGAGATAAGTGACGTCACCAGCGTCCTACACCCGCTCAGGGTGGACAAAGATATATGCCTTCGTGGTGCGCGGCACTTTTCTGATTGGTTGCCGCCTGCCGCGAGCGACCAATCAGAAATGTGCCGTACTGTCAAGAATTGTCAAGAGCTGGTGAGTGCAGCCATTTTTTGTTCTTTCTTACTATTATTTATTAATTGTATTATTCTTACATTTGAATAAATAAAGTATATATGGATTCTAGACTCCCGATTCTTTAGAATCGGGCTGCCATCTAGTATATATATATATGTATATGTGTGTATGTGTATATATATATATATATATATATATATATATATATATATATATATATATATATATATATATATATATATATATATATATATATATATATATATATATACACACACACACACTAGCTGAAGAGCCCGGCATTGCCTGGGCATGGTAAATATCTATGGTTAGTTATAGCACCTCACTTCTCTTATTTTCCCATCACGCCTCTCATTTTCCCCCTCACATCTATCATTTTCTCCCTCACACCTCATTTTCTCCTCAGTATATACTTGTTTGTCATCTCCCTTATATATAGTATACACCTGTATGTCATCTCCTGTATATAGTATATACCTGTAGGTCATCTCCTCTGTATATAGTATATACCTGATGTATGTCATCTCCTCCTCTATATACCTACGTGTCACCTCCTCTTTTATATAGTACTAGCTGAAGAGCCCGGCGTTGCTTGGGCATAGTAAATATCTGTGGTTAGTTATAGCACCTCATTTCTCTTATTTTCCCATCACTCCTCTCATTTAGCACCTCACTTCTCTCATTTTCTCATCACGCCTCTCATTTTCCCCCTCACACCTCTCATTTTCCCCCCTCACTCCTCTCATTCCCCCTAACATCTGTCATTTTCAGATCACTCCACTATTTTCCCTCATTTTGCACTCACAACTTTTCATTTTCACCTTACACCTCTCATTTTCACCTCACACCTCTCATTTTCCCCTCAGTATATACATGTTTGTCATCTCTCTTATATATAGTATACACCTGTATGTCATATCCTGTATATAGTATATACCTGTATGTCATCTCCCCTATATATAGTATATACCTGTATGTCATCTCCCCTGTAAATAGTATATACCTGCTGTATGTCATCTCCTCCTGTATATTGTATATACCTATGCGTCATCTCCTCCTGTATATAGTATACCTGTATGTCATCTCCTCCTATATATAGTATATACCTGTATGTCATCTCCTCCTATATATAGTATATACCTGTATGTCATCTCCTATATATAGTATCAACCTGTATGTCATCTCCTCCTATATATAGTATATACCTGTATGTCATCTCCCCTGTATATAGTATATACCTGCTGTATGTCATCTCCTCCTGTATATACCTATGTGTCATCTCCTGTTTTATATAGTATATACCTGTATATCATCTCCTCCTATATATAGTATATACCTGTATGTCATCTCCTATATATAGTATCAACCTGTATGTCATCTCCTCCTATATATAGTATATACCTGTATGTCATCTCCCCTGTATATACCTGTATGTCATCTCCTCCTGTATATACCTGTAAGTCATCTCCTCCTGTATATAGTATATACCTGTGTGTCATCTGCTCCTGTATATAGTATATACCTGTGTGTCATCTCTCCTGTATATAGTATGTACCTGTATGTCATCCCCTCCTGTATATAGTATATATCTGTGTGTCATCTCCTCCTGTATTAGACCTCGTTCACACGTTATTTGGTCAGTATTTTTACCTCAGTATTTGTAAGCTAAATTGGCAGCCTGATAAATCCCCAGCCAACAGGAAGCCCTCTACCCTGGCAGTATATATTAGCTCACTCATACACATAATAGACAGGTCATGTGACTGACAGCTGCCGTATTTCCTATATGGTACATTTGTTGCTCTTGTAGTTTTGTCTGCTTATTAATCAGATTTTTATTTTTCAAGGATAATACCAGACTTGTGTGTTTTTTAGGGCGAGTTCCATGTGTCAAGTTGTGTGTTAAGTTGCGTGTAGCAACTTTTTGTGTGTCGAGTTGCATGTGACAGGTTAGTGCAGCAAGTTGTGTGCAGCAAGTTTTGCGCGTGGCGAGTTTTATGTGTGGTGCGTTTTGAGTATGTGCAAGTTTTCTGTGAGGCAACTTTTGCATGTGTTGCAACTTTTGTGCATTTGGCAATTTTTCCGCATGTGCAAGTTTTGTGTGTGGCGAGTTTTCCATGAGGCGAGTTTTGCGTGAGCCTAGTTTTGCATGTGGCGAGTATTGCATGTGGCGAATTTTGCGCGTGGCGAGTTTTGAGTGGCGACTTTTTGTGTTTCGACTTTTATGTGGCAAGGTTGGTGTACAGTACAGACCAAACGTTTGGACACACCTTCTCATTTAAAGATTTTTCTGTATTTTCATGACTATGAAAATTGTGCATTCACACTGAAAGCATCAAAACTATGAATTTACACATGTGGAATTATATACTTAACAAAAAAGTGTGAAACAACTGAAAATGTCTTATATTCTAGGTTCTTCAAAGTAGCCACCATTTGCTTTGATGACTGCTTTGCACACTCTCTTGGAATTCTCTTGATGAGCTTCAAGAGGTAGTCACCGGAAATGGTTTTCACTTCACAGGTGTGCCCTGTCAGGTTTAATAAGTGGGATTTCTTGCCTTATAAATGGGGTTGGGACCATCTGTTGTGTTGTGCAGAAGTCTGGTGGATACACAGCTGATAGTCCTACTGAATAGACTGTTAGAATTTGTATTATGGCGAGAAAAAAGCAGCTAAGTAAAGAAAAACGAGTGGCCATCATTACTTTAAGAAATGAAGGTCAGTCAGTCCGAAAAATTGGGAAAACTTTGAAAGCGTCCCCAAGTGCAGTGGCAAAAACCATCAAGCGCTACAAAGAAAACTGTCTCACATGAGGACAGACCCAGGAAAGTTAGACCAAGAGTCACCTCTGCTTCTGAGGATAAGTTTATCCGAGTCACCAGCCTCAGAAATAGCAGGTTAACAGCAGCTCAGATTAGAGACCAGGTCAATGCCACACAGAGTTCTAGCAGCAGACACATCTCTATGTCACGGCGCCACCTGCCGCCGCGCCTGCCGCTCATTCTGCGCGCCGACATACTTACCCGTCCCGGCGCGCTCCAGTGCTGTGCGCGCGCCTTCCGGTGTTTTCTCCTGACTCGCCACCGGTCCCTGGCTCTCGTCGGGTGCGCGCCTCTTACTGCGCACGCGCACTTCCTCTCTCTGGTCTGCAGACGCTCCTTTCCTCCACTCTATGATTCTGGAGGATCTTGACCCGGAAGTTCTGCAGCACTCGGTCTATTTAAGGTAACTCCTTCCTCTGCTCCATGCCTGATTGTCATTTGTCCTCATTTGACCCAGGTCCTTCTGTGCCTTGCTCTATCCTGTGCGTCCACCATACCCTGCCTGTCCTGTGTTTCCGCCATATCCAGTCTGTCCTGTTCATCTGCCATATCCTGCCTATTCTTAGTCTCAGTCATTGCCAGTCTGTCCTGTGTCTCCGTTATAGCCAGTTCTGCGTCTTTTCCGCTCCTACTTCCTGTCCCCGGGTATCAGCTTCTGCGGCAATAGTCTCCCTCGAGGCAATAGTCTCCCTCGGGCCTGCCCCTAACACTCCCTGTATTGGGGGTGGTCCACCAAGCCAGCTCACCCTTGGGAGGTTCGTTGTCGTGGTTCTGCAGGTTCACTTTAGGAGTTCCAAAAGATTTGACACTCTTCAACTAGTGTTAAGAGGAGACTTTGTGCAGCAGGCCTTCATGGTAAAATAGCTACTAGGAAACCACTGCTAAGGACAGGCAACAAGCAGAAGAGACTTGTTTGGGCTAAAGAACACAGTGAATGAACATTAGACCAGTGGAAATCTGTGCTTTGGTCTGATGAGTCCAAATTTGAGATCTTTGGTTCCAACCACCGTGTCTTTGTGCGACGCAGAAAAGGTGAACGGATGGACTCTACATGCCTGGTTCCCACCGTGAAGCATGGAGGAGGAGGTGTGATGGTGTGGGGGTGCTTTGCTGGTGATGCTGTTGTTCAAAATTGAAGGCATACTGAACCAGCATGGCTACCACAGCATCTTGCAGCGGCATGCAATTCCATCCGGTTTGCATTTAGTTGGGCCATCATTTATTTTTCAACAGGACAATGACCCCAAACACACCTCCAGGCTGTGTAAGGGCTATTTGACCAAGAAGGAGAGTGATGGGGTGCTACACCAGATGACCTGGCCTCCACAGTCCCCAATCGAGATGGTTTGGGGTGAGCTGGACTGCAGAGTGAAGGTAAAAGAGCCATCAAGTGCTAAGCATCTCTGGGAACTCCTTCAAGATTGGTGGAAGACCATTCCCGGTGACTACCTCTTGAAGCTCATCAAGAGAATGCCAAGAGTGAGCTAAGTAGTCATCAAAGCAAAAGGTGGCTACTTTGAAGAGCCTAGAATATAAGACATTTTCAGTTGTTTCACACTTTTTTGTTAAGTATTGTAAGATTGCACTTACTTGCGGGTTGGGGAATACTCGCTTGGCAGCGATAAAACACTCAGCAAGACGTTTTTCTTCTAAAAATTCAACTGGGTTTATTACTCCATAAACCCCAGTGGCAGAAAACACAAAACAACAATCTTCACATCACGGCAAAACAAAGTAACAATGTTCACAGTGTGACTCTGTTCCATCAGGACTGTGACCATACACTCTTGGTCAAGTCCACTATTCAGGCTCGCTCTGGAGCCAAACACACAGTCTGGTATTACCTGCTTGTCAGTGCTGCAGGCTTTCCACTGCAGTACCACACGGGACCTGTTACTAACTCTGCAGATCCCTGTCCTCACCTCGTGCTGTTCAGGGATCCTGTTCTCCTCCCAGGACCTCCCAACACCCAGGTTACTCGGGATCACATAGATGGAGTGTCCGGGTACTGTTCAGGACGTCCATCCCCGGCTGGGACCGTCCAATACCAAGGCCAACAGTAGCAAAGTCCCACCACGTGCTCTTCAGGGCTAGCACACCCAACACCGAGGTTGCTCTCAGGACCTTGCACGTGTACCATTCAGGTCTGCACACTCAGACCACATAGGAACCTACAGGAACATACACAGGGACCTGTGACCCACACCCTGGTCACATTATGTACCTTGTAACCACACCCCATAGGTGAGGTATATCACATGGGCTGATCACGTGATCCTGACATCATTGCAGGTCCTCAAAATACCCACACTGCCAAATGGGAAAAAGGGATACAGTGAGCACCCTCACCCAGTGGTGAGGTATGTGGGTAGCCAGACCCTCTCATCTCTCATAGCTACCCGCAACCCGGACACAGGTGCACTAAACAACATCTTCAGTGCTTACGTGCTCTAAAGACAAGATACTCCGGGTTGCATCGCAGGGAGCATCCATCCCTGTGACACATACCTCCCATTAACCACAATGCCGGACACTGTCTCACTATCACATCCATGCATACCAATGGCCTCAATATGCCTCCGTGCGCATACTGAGGAGACCATGCAGCGCCCCCTACCTGTTACAGGGGTCACTGCATCACAGTATATAATTCCACACATGTTAATTCATAGCCTTGATGCCTTCAGTGTGAATGTACAATTTTCATAGTCATGAAAATACAGAAAAATCTTTAAATGAGAAGGTGTGTCCAAACTTTTGGTCTGTACTGTGTATGTATGCATGGATATGGAGATATATATATATATATATATATATATATATATATATATATATACTAGATGGCAGCCCGATTCTAAAGAATCGGGAGTCTAGAATCCATATATACTTTATTTATTCAAATGTAAGAATAATACAATTAATAAATAATAGTAAGAAAGAACAAAAAATGGCTGCACTCACCAGCTCTTGACAATTCTTGACAGTACGGCACATTTCTGATTGGTCGCTCGCGGCAGGCGGCAACCAATCAGAAAAGTGCCGCGCACCACGAAGGCATATATCTTTGTCCACCCTGAGCGGGTGTAGGACGCTGGTGACGTCACTTATCTCCGGACATTATCTCCGGACAAAGCCACGGAAGTTGGCACAAATTGCCGGAAGTAGTATTCTAGGCAATTATATATTAGATTTTAATGTTATCAGTGTTTACCTTTGAACGTTTATATTGTATTGTCCTGTCACCAGCCATGTGTACGATTATCGGCCGAAAGCCTCTCTGGAACCAATAATCACCCCATGTAAAGGTATCTTTATAAGTTAAAGATTCAGAATACTATGACTTTTATCATATCCTGAACAGTCAAGTTTTTTATGAACCGTTAAGGTTTTCTGGTTGAAGTAAAAAAAACTATTGAGTGTTTACAGTTTGAAACCATAAAATGTTGAAAAATTATGTCATTCTTGAGTATATCACTCAATGGTGCTCATAAACGTGTCAAATTTGATCTATAATATACTTTAATATACGTTACTTTAATCTTTAATATACTTAAGAACAGGGCCCCAGACATCACACAGGGGGTCTGAAACACCGCACAGTGGTCCAAAATATCGCTGTGCTCTGCCTGGGGCCCTATATGCTGCCTGGGGCCCCTGTGCTCTGCCTGGGGCCCCTGTGCTCTGCCTGGGGCCCCATATGCTGCCTGGGGCCCCATGTTCTGCCTGGGGCCCCTGTGCTCTGCCTGGGGCCACTGTGCTCTGCCTGGGGCCCCATGTTCTGCCTGGGGCCACTGTGCTCTGCCTGGGGCCACTGTGCTCTGCCTGGGGCCCCATATGCTGCCTGGGGCCCCTGTGCTCTGCCTGGGGCCCCATATGCTGCCTGGGGCCCCTGTGCTCTGCTTGGGGCCCCATAGGCTGCCTGGGGCCCCTGTGCTCTGCCTGGGACCACTGTGCTCTGCCTGGGGCCCCATAGGCTGCCTGGGGCCCCTGTGCTCTGCCTGGGGCCCCATATGCTGCCTGGGGCCCCTGTGCTCTGCCTGGGTGTAGGACACTGGTGACGTCACTTATCTCCGGACATTAGATCCGGACATTAGCTCCGGACATTAGCTCCGGACATTAGCTCCGGACATTAGCTCCGGACAAAGCCACAGAAGTTGGCACAAATTGCAGGAAGTAGTATTCTAGGCAATTATATATTAGATGGGCATTTCCTGAAGGAAATACATGGTGCTTGAACAGCGCTACCAGCTTTACAGCAGCACTTTTCACACACGGGACTGGGGGGCGCGCTTACTTTTGCACCCGGGGCCGGGGGCGCGCTTACTTTTGCACCCGGGGGCGCACTTACTTTTGCACCCAGAGGCGCACTTACTTTTGCACCCGGGGGCGCACTTACTTTTGCACCCGGAAGCGCACTTACTTTTGGGGCCGCACTTACTTTTGGTGGGCGGGGACCCTCGGCCTCCGATTTGGTGGGCGGGGACCCTCGGCCTCCGATTTGGTGGGCGGGGACCCTCGGCCTCCGATTTGGTGGGCGGGGACCCTCGACCTCCGATTTGGTGGGCGGGGACCCTCGACCTCCGATTTGGTGGGCGGGGACCCTCGGCCTCCGATTTGGTGGGCGGGGACCCTCGGCCTCCGATTTGGTGGGCGGGGACCCTCGGCCTCCGATTTGGTGGGCGGGGACCCTCGGCCTCCGATGTGGTGGGCGGGGACCCTCGGCCTCCGATGTGGTGGGCGGGGCCGCTCGGCCTCCGATTTGGTGGGCGGGGCCGCTCGGCCTCCGATTTGGTGGGCGGGGACCCTCGGCCTCCGATTTGGTGGGCGGGGACCCTCGGCCTCCGATTTGGTGGGCGGGGCCCCTCGGCCTCCGATGTGGTGGTCGGGGCCCCTCGGCCTCCGATGTGGTGGGCGGGGCCAGGCCCCTCGGCCTCCGCTTTGGTGGGCGGGGCCGCTCGGCCTTCGATTTTTGGGCGGGGCTCCTCGGCCTCTGATTTGGTTGGCGGGGCCCCTCGGCCTCCGATTTGGTGTGTGCTCTGCCTGGGGCCACTGTGCTCTGCCTGGGGCCCCATATGCTGCCTGGGGCCCCTGTGCTCTGCCTGGGGCCCCATATGCTTCTTGGGGCCCCTGTGCTCTGCCTGGGGCCCCATTTTCTGCCTGGGGCCCCTGTGCTCTGCCTGGGGCCACTGTGCTCTGCCTGGGTGTAGGACACTTATCTCCGGACATTAGCTCCGGACATTAGCTCCGGACAATAGCTCCGGACAATAGCTCCGGACAAAGCCAAGGAAGTTGGCACAAATTGCAGGAAGTAGTATTCTAGGCAATTATATATTAGATATATATATATATAGATATATATTAGAACAAGTTATAATAGGATATATATATATTATAATATAAATATAGAGAGAGCGATAGACAATTATATACTAGATATATATATATCTCCTCTCTCTCTCTCTTTCTAAGGGTCACTTTCGTCTGTCTGTCCTTCTGTCTGTCACGGATATTCATTGGTCGCGGCCTCTGCCTGTCATGGAATCCAAGTCGCTGATGGGCGTTTTGCCATGACCAACGACCATTGCCACGACCAATCAGCGACGTGCACACTCCGGAAGAAAATGGCCGCTTCTTACTCCCCGCACTCAGTGACCGGCGCCCGCATACACCCCTCCGGTCACCGCTCACACAGGGTTAATGCCGGCGGTAATGGACCGCGTTATGCCGCGGGTAACGCACTCCCTCACCGCCGCTATTAACCCTGTGTGACCAAGTTTTTACTATTGACGCAGCCTATGCAGCGTCAATAGTAAAAACATCTAATGTTAAAAATAATAAAAAAATCATTTTATACTCACCTTCCGCCGCCTTTCCCGCTCCTCGCGATGCTCCGGCTGGTCCATGCAAGCGGCACGTTCCGGTGGCAAGGATGGTCTGGGAGAAGGACCTGCCATGACGTCACGGTCATGTGACCGCGATGTCATCACAAGTCCTGCGCGAGCAGGACCTCCCATGACGTCACGGTCATGTGACAGCGACGTCATCACAGGTCCTGCGCGCCTGCGCGAGAAGGACCTGCCATGATGTCACGGTCACGTGACGTCATCACACCCTGGGACCGGAAGCTGCCGCCTGCACCTCACACAGGCGACAGAACTACAACGCGCCTGCGGAAGGCGAGTATAAGTTTATTTTTTATTTTTTTAACCTGTGACATACGTGGCTGGGCAATATACTACGTGACTGCCCAATATACTACGTGGCTGGGCAATATACGTGGATCTGTGCTGTATACTACGTCTCTGTGCAATATACTATGTCGCTGGGCAATACACTACGTGGCTGGGCAATTACACTACGTGGCTGGGCAATACACTACGTGGCTGGGCAATGCACTACGTGGCTGGGCAATGCACTACGTGGCTGGGCAATGCACTACGTGGCTGGGCAATGCACTACGTGGCTGGGCACTGCACTACGTGGCTGGGCACTGCACTACGTGGCTGGGCAATGCACTACGTGGCTGGGCAATGCACTACGTGGCTGGGCAATGCACTACGTGGCTGGGCAATGCACTACGTGGCTGGGCAATGCACTACGTGGCTGGGCAATGCACTACGTGGCTGGGCAATGCACTACGTGGCTGGGCAATACACTACGTGGCTGGGCAATACAGTACGTGGCTGGGCAATATACTACGTCGCTGGGCAATATTCTATGTGGCTGGGCAATATTCTACGTGGACATACATATTCTAGTAATATAAATATATATTATATATATATATATATATATATATATATATATATATATATATATATATATATATATATATATATATATATATATATATATATATATAAAATTACACACACATATACGCATAATACTAAGGGACTGTGTTATACATAAGTGGGTACACTATATACTAAGGGACTGTGTTAGACATAATCGATAACGCCTTCCTCCACCTCCCCGTTCCTAGATCCATTATAAGTCCCCTTTCCTCCCATCCCCCCACACCCCTCATTGTCCTCCTCCCCCCCGCATTCCATTATTGCCTCTCCCCCACCCCCATGATTGCCCCCTTCACCACCTCCATTATTGCTTTCTCCCCACCACCCATTTATTGCCCATTCACCTCCTCCATCATTTCCTCCTCCCCACCACCCCTATCATTGCCCTCTCCGTCAACCCAATCATTGCCTTCTGCCCCATCACCCCACATCATTGCTCTCTCCTCCACCTAAACACACACAGACACACACAGCACCATTCACCCCTCTGCATACACACACACACTCACCTCTGCGCACGGTATCTTGAAGCCCCACCATTGCCGGCGGCTTCCTGTCTCGCACAACCGTGGCTCTAAATGATGATGTCATTCAGCCGCTGCTGTGTGAAACAGGAAGCGCGGGCAGGAAGGATCCATTCCCTGCAGCTCCGCTGCCATCTTCTCCTGAAGGCAGCGGAGCTGCAGGGATTGATCCCTGCCCGCCGCACATGAGGGCAATATGGCTAGGGGCCCCCCGGAGCCTCGGGGCCAGATAAACTGGCCAGATTGCCCTCAATATTAGCTGCCCTGCAGGCAGGGCCGGTTTTAGGCAAAGTTTAAAAGGGGGGCCCAAATGCTAAGATATTGCACATCACACAGAAGCATTTCAGTTGTATTTACATGCGCTGAGTTCAGGATGCTAAATGAGTGTGATCGACAATATTGAAGTCGTTCCAACACTTGTTTCCTGGCCTCTTTCCACCGTCTGAGAAAGAATGATGGGGACAGAATGATCACTACTAGATCACTAACAGATCACCATACAGTATCATATTGTAAAATGCACACCCCATACTCTGCCATATAATGTGCCCCATAGTCCTCCATATAGTATAATACACTCCCCATAGTCCTCCATATAGTATTATACACTTCCCATAGTCCTCCACATAGTATAATACACTCCTCATAGTGCTCCATATAGTATAATGCACCGCCATAGTCATCCATGTAGTACAATTCACTTCCCATAGTATTATTCATACTAGTTCTAACGCATCGGGTATTCTAGAATATGTATGTATGTACAGTATATAGCAGGCACACAATATATAGCACAGGCCACGTAGTATATAGGAGCCATGTAGTATATAGCAGACAAATATTACGTGGCCTGTGCTATATACTATGTGGCTGCTATATACATGCATACATACATATTGTAGAATACCCAATGCGCTAATAGAGCCCACGCAGTATATAACAGTGGCCATGCAGTATATAACACAGCCCACGCAGTATATAGCAGCCACGCAGTATAAAACACAGGCGACGTAGTATAACACAGGCCACGCAGTATATAACACAGGGCACGTAGTATATAGCACAGCCCACGCAGTATATAACACAGCTCAAACAGTATATAACACAGCCCAAACAGTATATAACATTGCCCACATAGTATGCAGCACAGCCCATGTAGTATATAATGCAGCCCATGCAGTATATAACACAGCCCTCATAGTATTTAGCAGTGTGAGCACCATATCCCTGTTAAAAAAAATAATTAAAATAAAAAATAGTTATACAGTATACTTACCCGCAGGGATCCAGCGAAGCTCTGGCGATGCGCGCGCGGCTCCCGCCATCTTCCGTTCCCAGGATGCATTGTGAAATTACCCAGAAGATGGCGGCAGGCGCGAGCGCATCGTCTGACGACGGAAGGTGAGAATAGCCGTTTTTGGGGTTTTTTATTATTTTTAACATTACATCTTTTCACTATTGATGCCGCATAGGCTGCATCAATAGTAAAAAGTTGGGGACACACAGGGTTAATAACAACGATAACGGAGTGCGTTACCCACGGCATAACGCGGTCCGTTACCGCTGGCATTAACCCAGTGTTAGCGGTGACTGGAGGGGAGTATGCGGGCGTCGGGCACTGACTGCAGGGGAGTAGGGAGGGACTAATCGGACTGTGCCCGTCGCTGATTGGTCGCGGCAGCCATGACAGGCAGCTGGCGAGACCAATCAGCGACGCGGGATTTCCGTGACGGAAGTTGCAGACAGAAAGACGGAAGTACCCCTTAGACAATTATATATATAGATAGTATAATGTATTCCCCATAGTCCTTGATGCAGTATAATGCAGCCCACATATAGTATAATGCAGCCACCCCACAGAGTATAAGGGTATGTGCACACGTTGCGGATTTGCTGCAGATCCGCAGCGTTTTTTGGAGGTGCAGAAACGCTGCAGATTCGCAATTGATTTACAGTACAATGTAAATCAATGAGAAAAAAAAATGCTGTGCACACTTTGCGGAAAATCCGCTGCGGAAACGCTGCGGTTTAAAAGAAGTAGTATGTCACTTCTTTTTTGTGAATCTGCAGCATTTTTGTACCCACTCCATTATAGAAAACCGCAGGGGTAAAAACCGCAGCAAATCCGCAAGAAAACCGCAGCAAAAACGCACAAAAAAACGCCGCGGAACAGCACAAAAAACCGCAGGTGCGTTTTCTGCCAGGAGAGAGAGAATCTGCACCAGAAATTCCTAAGCCTAATCCGCAACGTGTGCACATAGCCTAATGCAACCACCCCACAGAGTATAATGTAACCTCCCATAGAATATAATGCAGCCCCCCTCATATAGTATAATGTAGCCCCCCTCATAGAGTATTATGCAATCATGCCCCCAGAGCCCTTCCTCCCAACTTCCCAGCCCTCCACCTTCAAAACCAACTTCTCCACCATTACAGAAGATCAACTCTCCACTCTACTCTCAAGATCGCATCTCACCACCTGTGCACTTGACCCGCTCCCATCCCACTTCATCCCAAACCTCACCAGTCTTCATCCCAACCCTAACCCATCTCTTCAACCTATCACTAACAACTGGTGTTTTCCCCTCAAGCTTTAAACATGCCTCCATCACACCTATCCTCAAAAAGCCCTCTCTTGACCCATCCTCTGTATCTAGCTATCGCCCTATATCACTTCTCCCGTATGCCTCCAAACTACTGGAACAACACGTCTACCTTGAACTGTCCTCCCATCTCTCTTCTTGCTCCCTCTTTGACTGCTTACAATCTGGCTTCCGGTCACACCATTCCACTGAAACTGCCCTAACTAAGGTCACCAATGACCTCTTAACCGCCAAGAGCAAGCGACACTACTCTGTCCTCCTCCTCCTCGACCTGTCGGCTGCCTTTGACACAGTGGACCATTCCTTATTATTACAGACCCTCTCATCCCTTGGCATCACAGACTTGGCCCTATCCTGGATCTCATCATACCTAACAGACCGGACATTCAGCGTCTCCCACTCACACACCACCTCCTCACCTCGCCCCCTATCTGTCGGGAGTCCCACAAGGTTCAGTCCTAGGGCCCCTGCTCTTCTGCATTTACACCTTTGGCCTGGGACAGCTCATAGAATCTCATGGCTTTCAGTATCACCTCTATGCTGATGAAACACAGATCTACATCTCTGGACCAGATATCACCTCCCTACTAACCAGAATCCCTCAATGTCTGTCCACTATTTCATCCTTCTTCTCCGCTAGATTTCTGAAACTTAACATGGACAAAACAGAATTTATCATCTTTCCCCATCTCACGCGACCCCCCCAACAAACCTATCCATTACAGTACATGGCTGCCCACTCTCCCCAGTCCCACAAGCTCGCTGCCTCGGGGTAATCCTTGACGGTGATCTCTCCTTCAAACCACATATCCAAGCCCTTTCCACTTCCTGCCGACTTCAACTCAAAAATATTTCACGAATCCGTACATTCCTCAACCAAGAATCTGCAAAAACCCTAGTCCATGCCCTCATCATCTCTCGCCTTGACTACTGCAACCTCCTGCTCTGTGGCCTCCCCTCTAACTCTCGCACCCCTCCAATCTATTCTAAACTCTGCTGCCCGACTAATCCACCTGTCCCCCCGCTATTCCCCGGCCTCTCCCCTCTGTCAATCCCTTCACTGGCTCCCCATTGCCCAGAGACTCCACTACAAAACCCTAACCATGACGTACAAAGCCATCCACAACCTGTCTCCTCCATACATCTGTGACCTCGTCTCCAAGTACTTACCTACACGCAACCTCCGATCCTCACAAGATCTCCTTCTCTACTCCCCTCTTCTCTCCTCTTCCCACAATCGTATACAAGATTTCTCTCGCGTATCACCCCTACTCTGGAACCCTCTACCACAACACATCAGACTCTCGCCTACCATCGAAACCTTCAAAAAGAGCCTGAATACCCACCTCTTCCGACAAGCCTACAACCTGCAGTAATCACCGATCACCCAAACCGCTGCATGACCAGCTCTATCCTCACCTACTGTATTCTCACCCATCCCTTGTAGATTGTGAGCCTTCGCGGGCAGGGTCCTCTCCTCCTGTACCAGTTATGACTTGTATTGTTTCAGATTATTGTACTTGTTTTTATTATGTAACCCCTCCTCACATGTAAAGCGCCATGGAATAAATGGCGCTATAACAATAAATAATAATAATAATAATAATCACCCCTCATAGAGTATAAATATAATACAGCCCCCTATAGAATATAATGTAGCCCTATCAAAGAGTATGATGCAATCCTCCCTCATAAAATCTAATACAGCCCCCCATAGAATCTAAAATAGCCCACCTCCCCATAGTATATAATGTACCCCCCATAGAATATAATGCAGCCCCCCATAGTATATAACACAACCTCCCCCATGGAATATAATGTACCCCCCATAGTATATAACACAGCCACATATTATAATCTATGGGGGAGGCTGTATTATATTCTATGGGGAGGCTGTGTTATATACTATACCCCCCATAATATATAATACAGCCTCCCCCATAGAATAGAATATACCCCCATAGTATATAGCAGGGCCCGCAGCCCGCGTAGTATATTGCAGAGCCACGTAGTATAGAACACAGCCACACCGTATACGGCACAGCCACACCGTATACGGCACAGCCACACTGTATACGGCACAGCCACACTGTATACGGCACAGCCACACAGTATATAGCACAGCCCATGTAGTAGTGTATAACACAGCCCATGTAGCATATAACACAGCCCATGTAGTATATAGCACAGCCCACGCAGTATATAGCACAGCCGCGTAGCATATAGCACAGCCATGTAGTATATAGCACAGCCTGCATATCTGCCCCCCCCCCCCCCACACAGTCTGGTAGTCAGTTTGTTATAGTATTAAAAAAAAAAAAAATAACACTCCTCACTAGGGTTGAGCGAAACGGATCGTTCATTTTCAAAAGTCGCTGACTTTTGGAAAAGTCGGGTTTCGTGAAACCCGACCCCAGCGTGGGATCGGCGATCTTGGCGCCAAAGTCGCGTTTTGTATGACGCCTTCTCCGCCATTTTTTCAGCCAATTAAGGAGTGTGGGCAGCGTGATGACATGAGAGAGAGAGAGAGAGAGAGACCCAAACCCAAACCAAACCAAAACCCAACTCGATCCTAAAAAAGCAAAAGTCGCTCAACCCTACTCCTCACCACTCACGCTGCTCCCTGTTCCTGTCTCGGCGGCTGCCGCTGCACTGCCTAGCACACAGTGAGTGTGTGATGATGTCATCGCGCACCCGCAGTGCCAGAGCGGGGAATGATGGGAGATGGACCGTCAGCTGACGCTTTCTCCACCATCATTGCTTTAAACTGTACCAGCAGACGCTGGTATAGTTCAATGCGGTGGGGGAGTCGGCGCTGGCCTCACAGGGGCCCCATAGCGGCTGCGTGATGTGCCGCTAGCTGAGGGCCCCTTGGTGAGCGGGGGCCCTCGGCAGCTGCCTGCCCCTAACGCCGGCCCTGCCTGCAGGGGCCCCCCGGAGCCTTGGGCCCCGATGCAGCTGCACCGATTGAACCGACGGTATGTCCGCCCATGGATCTGGCATGAGTCGAACATCCCTTCGGTGGATATTAGCTATTCACAAATGGCACCCTTACAAAATCCAGCTGCTGCAGCATTTCAACGAGGATGACCCAGATCCCAGTGTGATTTTTACAGTAGCGGTATATGAATTGCCAGCTTTTCAAAGGACACCGGTGCATAAAAATTGGACAGCACTCGCACGGTGTGAGTGCTGTGTGATTTTCTTTCTCGCACCCATTGACTTGCATGCCCCACAGATTAATACTGGTCCGAATGCTATGCAATTTTTTTCTCACATAGCACTCGTCTGTATTCCTCGCTAGTGTGACTCCGGCCTAATACTGGCTATAGTTTACATAAACCTAGAATGGCTTTTATACAAAAAAAAAAAAAAAAAAGATTTCACCACCCTGTGAACTAATAAAACGTTCATAGTTAAAGGGCACCTGTCACCCCGTTTTTTCGGTATGAGATAAAAATACTGTTAAATAGGGCCTGAGCTGAGCATTACAATAGTGTAGTTTGTGTACCCCGATTCCCCACCTATGCTGCCGAAATACGTTACCGAAGTAGTCGTTTTCGCCTGTCAATCAGGCTGGTCAGGTCAAAAGGGTGTGGTGTCCTCCCCCAGATCTTGCGTAGTTTTCCGTTGGTGGCGTAGTGGTGTGCGCATGTCCAAGGTCCAGAATCCTCTGCCAGGGGATTTCAAAGAGCGCGGTGTCCGTTATTGCATTGGTGATCGGTGGGCGCGGCCATCTTCCTTTGGCCGCGCGTGCGCAGAAGCGGCGCTGTGCTGGCCGCGACGCTCTGCTGGCCGCGGCTTCAGGAAAATGGCCGCGGGATGCCGCGCGTGCGCAGATGGATATCGCGGCGGCCATTTTCCTGAAGCCGCGGCCAGCAGAGCGTCGCGGCCAGCACAGCGCCGCTTCTGCGCACGCGCGGCCAAAGGAAGATGGCCGCGCCCACCGATCACCAATGCAATAACGGACACCGCGCTCTTTGAAATCCCCTGGCAGAGGATTCTGGACCTTGGACATGCGCACACCACTACGCCACCAACGGAAAACTACGCAAGATCTGGGGGAGGACACCACACCCTTTTGACCTGACCAGCCTGATTGACAGGCGAAAACGACTACTTCGGTAACGTATTTCGGCAGCATAGGTGGGGAATCGGGGTACACAAACTACACTATTGTAATGCTCAGCTCAGGCCCTATTTAACAGTATTTTTATCTCATACCGAAAAAACGGGGTGACAGGTTCCCTTTAAGTACCATTAATACTTAACCCTTTAGTATTTGAACATTTAATTGACCTTCAACAATACAAACCTGTTGGATTTTTGATGTACTTCTACATGTACTTGAAGAGAATCAACTAAATGTGGAAGAGCTTGTTTAAGGTCTCCTGCCGCTTCATCCATCCTTCTCTGGCAGTTTCTAATTAAATGGAGAAAATAATAAAATATGTAATTAATTAGATTCCAAAAAATGGCCCCTCATATGTGGTCTTAAAGGGAACCTGTCACCACGTTTTTGGAAGATGGGATAAAAATAGCGTTAAATAGGGGCAGAGGTGGGCGTTACATTAGTGTGTGTGTTATGCGTTTATTACCCACCTAAGTTGCCGAAATAACTTTGCAAAGTCTCCGTTTTCGCCTGTCAATCAGGCTGGTCAGGTCGCATGGGCGTTGTCTTCCCCCAGATTTGGCGTAGTTTTCCGTTGGTGGCGTAGTGGTGTGCGCATGCCCAAAGTCCGGAATCCTCTTCCAGGGGATTTAAAATAGCGCGGTGTTCGTTATTGCATTGGTGATCGGTGGGCGCGGCCATCTTCCTTTGGCCGCGCGTGCGCAGAAGCGGCGCTCTGCTGGCCGCGGCTTCAGGAAAATGGCCGCCGCGATATCCATCTGCGCACGCGCGGCATCCCGCGGCCATTTTCCTGAAGCCGCGGCCAGCAGAGCGCCGCTTCTGCGCACGCGCGGCCAAAGGAAGATGGCCGCGCCCACCGATCACCAATGCAATAACGAACACCGCGCTATTTTAAATCCCCTGGAAGAGGATTCCGGACTTTGGGCATGCGCACACCACTACGCCACCAACGGAAAACTACGCCAAATCTGGGTGAAGACACCACGCCCATGTGACCTGACCAGCCTGATTGACAGGCGAAAACGGAGACTTTGCAAAGTTATTTCGGCAACTTAGGTGGGTAATAAACGCATAACACACACACTAATGTAACGCCCACCTCTGCCCCTATTTAACGCTATTTTTATCCCATCTTCCAAAAACGTGGTGACAGGTTCCCTTTAAAATGAGGGGTTTATTTAACCAATGGTAGTGGAGTCAGTTGTCACTGATGAAGTGTCAGAGACAGGGCCAAGTACAGCAGTCCCTCCCCTTCACTGTGGGATCCCAACAATTCCTTTTCCCAGCACATTTCCCCTTTATTAGCAGCCACTGGTATAAAGGTGATGTAACTAATTTTACCTCCTTTGATCTTTTTCCAAATTTTTGTTACCCCAGTTGTCTTACAATTGATTGCCCATCAAAAAATTTAAAAGCCCGATAATATATTTCCCAAAAATTCACTTCCTTTCATTCGTGTTCATGGATTCCCACAAATGTCCATGAAATATTTTTATTATTATTTTATTTACTTATTTTTCTAGGTATTACCCTGAACACTGTTTTAATATAAAAACAAAACAAAAACAATCCACTGACTTCTTCCCTGCTGGGCAACAAAATCTGTCCACGGTACCATTGTGTTTGCAGCCGTCGTGTTCTGAGCCAGTTATGAAGCCCTAATGAGGTTCCTTCATTTTAATGATCATTCCCAAGTCCCCCTAAGAAATGACTCCAACTACAATAGCTTTAACAAATTGAGAGCCCTAATTTCCTTCCTAAAAGATTTTTACATTCATGTACCTGAGCAAAATGTGGCAGTTGACAAGATCTTCATGAGTTTCAAGGGCGGTGTGTCATTCCGCGAGCCAAATACAGTTGAAATATTGTACAAAATCTACGAGATATATCTACGAGAGGGTATATGTGCACCTTTATAATATATGAAGGTAGGGACCGCCAAATTAACCTACCAAACTGTCCCAAGACAACTGGCATCCCAGGTAAAATTGACAGAGAGCTAATGATACCCTTGATAAAGAGAAAGGGCAGCACAAGTATACCAGCAACTATTATTACACCAGTATCCCCCTATATAAATATCTCCACACTGCATATACAGGGGCCTAGGGGATAGTCCGAAAAAACACAAGTAGGTTTTCCATCACAGTTGGTGTCCAGCTGTTTGAAGAAAGGGGCGTCATTCTCACTTGCAAGTTACCAACTTCTTGCACTGAAATGGAATGACAGGAAAGATGACTACATACTGACCACATGCGGACACCACTGTGACAGTCAAACAGGGGCGTCCCCAGGGACTAACAGAAACCAATCTGCATCACAGACTATAATAAATTAATGGGAGGTGTTGACTTGTCGGACCAGGTGCTTCAACTATATCTGGTGAAAAGGAAGACCAGGGCCTAGTATAAAAAGGTAGCAATCTACCTAATCCAGATTGCTACCTATAACAGCTTTGTCCTCTATAAAAGTCACAAGGAGCACTTACTTTCCTCCAGTTTCAGGAGAAAATTGTCGACTGTCTCCTATTTGAATCAACAGCAAAGGAGGCAGTCTTCAAGTCAGAGGTTGGCCGGAGACTATCATTTTAGGCTGCGTACCCACGATCAGGAATAGCAGCGTTTTGGACGAAGCACCCTGGCACGACGTTCTACAAAACAAGCACAGTGGATTACATTTATAGAAATCCCATGCCCACTGTGCTATTTACCGCTGAGTATACTCACCCAAGACACAACATGATAATTTCAGCAGCGGAAATGCTAGTCTCCGCTGCGTAATTTTCGCCATAGCCATTCATTAGAGGCATTAACTCTGCATAGTTCACTAAGAACATGTGAATTTAACTGCATGATTAGAAAGAAGCGAAAATACACTGTGTCCAAAACGTTGCTATTCCTGATGGTGGACACATACTTAATTCGCCCCGTCTCTGTCACACTCATGCAAAACAGTCCCCAAAAAACATGTCAGGTTTGTAGAAAGCACGGTAGAAGGTGTGATTCCTGGTATTATTGCCCCATGTGCCCATCCCAAGCAGGCCTTTGTGTCACCCCATTATAAAATTTACCACACAACTTCCCTTTATTAATTTGACATGCATGAATAACACAAAAATGAGTGGTAGAATTTTTGAAAAAAAAACAAAAAAACAATGTATAATATTCTGTTTAGTGGGCCCCAGTCGAGAGGAATTTTTATTGGGCATGTAATAAAAAGAATACTTTTACCAGTAAATAATTCCAATCACATATCAAACTATTATTCAGATTCTCCTCCACATGCTCAAGTCTGTATATTCCAGAATGTGGACCCCACACATGTTCTTGAAAAGTCAGACCATCGGAGAATTAATTCCAGGACTTGATTACTCACAAATATTTTTGACCATTCATCTTAGTTTGACTGTATTTACAAATGTCTTGCTACACAATTTTTGTTTTCATTTATATTACTTATAATATTAGTTATACTTCTAGCTGCGTCTCACAAAATTAGAATATCATCAAAAAGTTAATTTATTTCAGTTCTTCAACACAAAAAGTGAAACTCATTATAATCAGTCATTATAAGCAGAGTGATGTATTTCACTTGGTTATTTCTGTTAACCCCTTCATGACCCTAGCTTTTTTCGATTTTGCGTTTTCGTTCCCCTCCTTTCCAGAGCCATAACTTTTTTATTTTTCAGTCAATATGGCCATGTGAGGGATTATTTTTTTGCAGGACAAGTTCTACTTTTGAATGATATCATTGGTTTCAGCATGTTATGCACTAGAAAACAGGGGAAAAAATCAAAGTGCGGTGAAATTGCAAAAAAGTGCAATCCCATACTTGGTTTTTTTTGTCTTTTTTTGCTAGGTTCACTAAATGCTAAAACTGACCTGCCATTATGATTCTACAAGTCATTACGAGTTCATAGACAACAAACATGTCTAGGTTATTTTTTATCTAAGTGGTAAAAAAAAAATCAAAACTTGGCTAAAAAAAAAAAAAAAATGTGCAATTTTCCAATACACGTAGCGTCTGGATTTTTCGTGATCTCGGGTCCGGTGAGGGCTTTTTTTGCACGCTGAGCTCACTTTTTTTAATACCATTTTGGTGCAGATACGTTCTTTTGATCGCCCGTTATTGCATTTTAATGCAATGTTGCAGCGACCAAAAAAAAGTAATTCTGGCATTTCGATTTTTCTCGCTACGCCGTTTAGCGATCAGGTTAATCCTTTTTTTTTTTTTTTTTTTTATTGATAGATTGGGCGATTCTGAACGCGGCGATAGCAAATATGTGTAGGTTTGATTTTTTTTAATTATATTTTGAATGGGGTGAAAGGGGAGTGATTTAAACTTTTATATTTTTCTTTTTTTTCATATTTTTTAAAACCTTTTTTTTTTTTTTACTTTTGCCATGCTTCAATAGCATCCATGTGAGGCTAGAAGCTGGCACAACTCAATCGGCTCTGCTACATAGGAGCGAAGCATAGATCGCTCCTATGTACCTGAATTACTGCATTGCTATGAGCGTCGACCACAGGGTGGCACTCATAGCAATCCGGCATCAACAACCATAGAGGTCATCAATAGACCTCTGGTTGTCATGGCGACGCATAGCTGACCCATGATCACGTGATGGGGGTCAGTGATGCACTCATTTCAGGCCCGATGGCCGGAAGCGCTACTTAAGGCTAGCTTCACATTTGCGGTAGAATCCGCAACCTGAAACGCACGATAAACCGCGTGTAAACACGGTTTTAGACGCATAAGGTAACACATACGGTAAAACGCAACATTTACACACTTTTCCATGCGCATGGTGGAAAAACAGGAGAAAAATCTAGGTAACCAGACACCGCCAATGGGACTACAGTGGCCGTGTATTATGGGATATCTATATATAGACCCTAGGACTGCTGAAATCATCACAATTTGCTACTGTATCCTGCGTCACGATGGATCTTCGCATGGAGAGCTTTTATTTCAACCTGGACTAAGTATAAAGCCGTTTCTTGCCTGTGCATTTGCTTGGGAGCAAGACAGAAATCGAGAAAGACAGAGAAGGACACGGTGTCGGCGTTTTTGGAGACACCCCATTATTGAACTCCGGGGAGCCTACCACACGCTATATGGCGAGCTTAAAGGGGTTGTCCACTACTTTCAATTAACCCCCCAATGTATCCCCCCGGGGCCCCTGATGATTTGTGTAAATACCTTCTTTAGCCGTTTTCGCCTGTGAGCGGCGCTATGCTGGCAGCTGAGTCCGGGTCACATGACCCCCAGGCTTCAGTCGCCGCTCATTTCCGCCGACGTCAGAGTCTGGAAATTGACGTGACGTCAGTAGCAGGCGTGTCCCCAGGCTCCACAGAGAGCAGTCACTCATAAAGAGTGACTGGGCTGTGGGCGGGGCTGAGGCTGACTGCGGGGCTGTGCTGGGGGCGGGCGGGGCTAGGCAGGGATGTGCGGTCCCGGGCGCCGGCGCTGTGTGGTCCCGGGCGCTGTGTGGTCCCGGGCGCTGTGTGGTCCCCGGCGCTGTGCGGTCCCCGGCGCTGTGCGGACCGGCGCCGGTATGTGCTGGGGGGTGGTGTGTGTGTGTGTGTGTGTGTGTGTGTGTGTGTTTGTGTGTGTCTGCAGGCATCGTCTGATGGGACAACAAGTCCCATCGGGCTCTGCCTGCTACAGTGGCAGTGAGTGACACATTAGCCGATGATGGGACAGTAGTAGTCCCATCATCCGGCTAATGTGTTGAATGTAATAAAAAAAAAAAAAAACACATATACATATACAGTACGTACGTACATACATACATACATACAACACACACCATGCGACGACATGCGCCATGCGACGACACTCACCATGCGGCGACATGCACCATGTGACGGCATGCGACATGCGCCATGCGATGACATGCGCCATGCGACGACATGCAGCATGCGACGACATGCAGCATGTGCCATGCAATGACATGCGCCATGCGACGACATGCGACATGCAGCATGCGACGACATGCACCATGCGACAACATGCGACATGCAGCATGCGACATGCACCATGCGACGACATGCGCCATGTGACAACATGCGACGACATGCAGCATGCGACGACATGCACCACGCGACAACATGCGACATGCAGCATGCGACGACATGCACCATGCGACGACATGCACCATGCGACGACATGCGCCATGTGATAACATGCGACGACACAATGCGACGACATGCGCCATGCAGCATGCGACGACATGCGCCATGCGCCGACATGTGCCATGCGACGACATGCACCATGCGACAACATGCGACATGCAGCATGCAACGACATGCGCCATGCGACGACATGCGACGACATGCAGTATGCGACGACATGCGCCATGCGACTCTCTAGGCTATGAATATCAGCCGGCAGCTGTCTGCGTAGCCTTTCTGGCTATAAAATAAAGGGGGACCCCACGTCATTTTTTTTTTTGGGGGGGGTCCCCCTATTTTAATAGCCAGTAAAGGCTATGCAGACAGCTGTGGGCTGATATTCATAGCAGGCTACAAATATTGGCCCCCGGCCGTCAGCTTTCCCCCTCTGGCGCAGAAAATTGCACGGGAGCCCACGCCGTTTTTTTTTTTTAATTACATAACCATAGTGTTTATTAACCCTTTTCTGCCAGCTGACGGAATAGTACGTCAGCTGGCAGTATCCCCCACTTTGAGGTGGGCTTCGCGGTGAGCCCACTTCAAAGCCGCAACATGTCAGCTGTTTTCAATACAAAAAATAATCGCTAAACGGTATAGCGAGAAAAAAAAAATCAAAAGCCAAAATTATGTTTTTTTGGTCTCCGCGACATTGCATTAAAATGCAATAATGGGCGATCAAAAGAACGTATCTGCACAAAAGTAGTATCATTAAAAACGTCAGCTCGGCGCGCAAAAAATTAGCCCTCACCCGACCCGATATCTCAGAACATATAGACGCTACAGGTATCAGAAAATGGCGCCATTATTTTATTTCTTTTTAGCAAAGTTTTGAAATTTTTTTTTACCACTTAAGATAAAAAATAACCTAGACGTGTTTGGTGTCTATGAACTCGTAATGACCTGGAGAATCATAATGGCAGGTCAGTTTTATGCTGTATGCACACGTTGCAGATTTGGGTGCAGAATTGTCTGCACAAAATCTGCATCTCCTTGCAGAAAACGCAGCTGCGTTTTGGATGCATTTTTTTTCACGTTTTTTTCATGTTTTTGCGCGGTTTTGATGAGGCTTTTTTGTGTGGTTTTGATGCTGTTCTTGGTGCGGTTTTTGGTGTGGTTTTTGCGCGGTTTTGATTCATTTTTTGCTGCAGTATTTGGTGCGGTTTTTTTGCGTGGTTTTGATTCAGGTTTTTGATGCTTTTTTATGCAGTTTTTGGTGAAGATTTGATGCAGTATTTGGTGCGGTTTTGATGCAGTTTTGGGTGCGGTTATGATGCAGTTTTTGGTGCAGTTTTTGCGCGCTTTTGATGCTTTTTTTAAAAAATTTTGGTGCGGTTTTTGCGTGTTTTTTGTGCGTTTTTGTATGCTAAAGATGTATTATTGAACATTATTGCGTGATGTCATTTCTGTCCAACATCCTCTTTTACATTTGTTCAACCCACACTCAATTACACACAGATAGACATATAGATGATAGATGAAATGGATAGACAGAGCTACATATAGATAGATCTATAGATGGATACATCTATCTATTCCTATATCTATCTATAGATATATGTGGATAGATATATCTATTGATAGATGTATTGATAGTGTAGGGTGCGTGTCCACTGTCAGGATTACATCCGAAATAGCTGCAGATTGGATGCTGCGTACTTGTAGTACCATTGGATGATCCCCGCACACACCCGAACAGTCCAGCACAGCGCCACACACATCCAAACAGTTCCCCAGAAACATCCGAACAGCCCGCAGACCCCGCACACACCTGATCAGTCCCGCACAGCGCCGCACACATCCGAACAGCCCGCAGACCCAGCACACACATACACGCACACCGTCACTGCCCACATTCCGCCCACCAGGGCCGGACTGGCCATCGGGCACTTCTGGCAAATGCCAGAAGTGCCGGTGCCAGTCGTGGGCCGCTCGATCCTCCGCCCCCTGCCGCCGCCGACTCACCTCCCTGCCGTCGCATTCAACTATACCGGCGTCTATGACGCCGGTACAGTTGAATGCAATGATGGAGGAGAGAGCGTCTACAGACGCTCCCTCTCCCATCATTCCCCGCTCTGCCTCTGACACTGCGGGTGCGCGATGACGTCATATCATCGCGCACCTGCTGTGTCCCGGACAGACTGCTGCCGGCGAGACAGGAGCAGGAAGCAAAGCGGGCAAGAGGAAAGGTGAGGAGTGTTTTTTTTTTTTTACCGGACTGTGGGGACATTCTCGGGGGGGGAGGAGGAGGAGGAGAGATGCGGGCTGTGCTGTATATACCACTGTGCGGGCTGTGCTGTATATACCACTGTGGGCTGTGCTGGATATACCACTGTGCGGGCTCTGCTGTATATACCACTGTGCGGGCTCTGCTGTATATACCACTGTGCGGGCTCTGCTGTATATACCACTGTGCGGACTCTGCTGTATATACCACTGTGCGGGCTCTGCTGTATATACCACTGTGCGGGCTCTGCTGTATATACCACTGTGCGGGCTCTGCTGTATATACCACTGTGCGGGCTCTGCTGTATATACCACTGTGCGGGCTCTGCTGTATATACCACTGTGCGGGCTCTGCTGTATATACCACTGTGCGGGCTCTGCTGTATATACCACTGTGCGGGCTCTGCTGGATATACCACTGTGCGGGCTGTGCTGGATATACCACTGTGCGGGCTGTGCTGGATATACCACTGTGGGCTGTGCTGGATATACCACTGTGCGGGCTGTGCTGGATATACCACTGTGCGGGCTGTGCTGGATATACCACTGTGCGTCCTGTGCTGGATATACCACTGTGCGGGCTGGGCTGGATATACCACTGTGCGGGCTGTGCTGGATATACCACTGTGCGGGCTGTGCTGGATATACCACTGTGCGGGCTGTGCTGGATATACCACTGTGCGGGCTGTGCTGGATATACCACTGTGCGGGCTGTGCTGGATATACCACTGTGCGGGCTGTGCTGGATATACCACTGTGCGGGCTGTGCTGGATATACCACTGTGCGGGCTGTGCTGGATATACCACTGTGCGGGCTGTGCTGGATATACCACTGTGCGGGCTGTGCTGGATATACCACTGTGCGGGCTGTGCTGGATATACCACTGTGCGGGCTGTGCTGTATATAACACTGTGCGGGCTGTGCTGTATATAACACTGTGCGCGCAGTGCTGTATATACCACTGTGCGGGCTGTGCTGTATATACCACTGTGTGGGCTGTGCTGTATATACTACTGTGTGGGCTGTGCTGTATATACTACTGAGTGGGCTGTGCTGTATATACTACTGTGTGGGCTGTGCTATCTACTATGCGGGCTGTGCTATATACTATGGGGAGTATATTATCTTCTATGGGGAGGCCATGTTATGTACTATGTGGCTGTGGTATATACTATTGTGGGGGTATATTATATTCTATGGGGGAGGTTGGGTTATATACCATGGGGGAGGTTGTGTTATATACTATGGGGGCTGCATTATATTCTATGGGGGGCTACATTATATATTATGGGGAGGTGGGCTTTATTATATTCTATGGGGTTACATTATACTCTGTGGGGTGGCTGCATTATACTCTGTGGGGTGGCTGCATTATACTGTGGGGTGGTTGCAATATACTGTGGGGTGGCTGCATTATACTCTGTGGTTGCCGCATTATATTCTGTAGGGTGGTGGCTACATTATACTATATGTGGGCTGCATTATACTGTATCGAGGACTATGGGGAATATGTTATACTATATGAAGGACTATGGGGTGCATTATACTATGGGATGTGAAATGTACTACATGGATGACTATGGCGGTGCATTATACTATATGGAGCACTATGAGGACTGTATTATGCTATATGGAGGACTGAGCAGTGTATTATAATATATGGAGGACTATAGGGAGTGTATTATACTATATGGAGGACTGTGGTGCACATTAGAATATATGGAGGACTATGGAGTGTATTTTACTAAACAAGTAAAATGCTGCATATTCAGATTGTTTTTGCCGGAACAAAAATCCTTGTTCTCAGCAGCACATCGCCGCTGTAAACTGTAGATGTGCTGCTGATAACATGATACTGTATGGTGATCTGTTAGTGATCGATTAGTGATCGTTCTGTCCCATCATTCTTTCTCAGACGGTGGAAAGAGGCCAGGAAACAAGTGTTGAACAACTTCAGTATTGTCGATCAAACTCATTTAGCGTCCTGAGATCAGCGCATGTAAACACAACCGAAACACTTTTGTGTGATGTGCAATATGTTAGCATTTTGGGCCCCATTTTAAACTTTGCCTAGGCGTAGGGCCCCACTTTGCCTAAAACCGGCCCTGCCTACAAGTGTACAAAGATATTATACAGTCACCATGTGACAAGTGGGCCTGTATAACTTCAAATGCCAGGGCTGAATTTTAGTCCCAGTCCGGCCCTGCCGCCCACACACTTCCCTCCTCCCGAACTGCAGCGTTTCTCGGACCCACATCCGCATCTAAACTGCAGATCTTTTTTACATCTGCGGTTTTGCTGCGGATGTGCCCGACTCCATAAAAGTCTATGGGTGCAGAAATGCTGCAGTTCGGCACAAAAGAGTTGACATGCTGCGAGAAAAAAAAAGCTGCGTTTCGGTGCGGCCTTTTCCGCAGCATGTGCACAACAAGTCTGCGGCTCCCATAGACTTACATTGGTTGTACACTACACTGCGGATTTGATGCAATTCTGTGCGGCAAAAAACCCTGCGGATCTGCAATCAAATCCACAATGTGTGCACAGCCTTAGCATTTAATGAACCTGGCGAAAAAGCCAAGCAAAAAACAAGTGTGGGATTGCACTTTTTTTGCAATTTCATTGCACTTTGCCTTATTTTGCACATTTTCTGTTACACGACATAGTAAAACCAATGGTGTCGTTCAAAAGTAGAACTTGTCCCGCAAAAGATAAGCCCTCACATGGCCGTATTGATGGAAAAATTATGGCTCTGCAAAGAAGGGGAGCGATAAACGAAAAAAGCTCCAGGGGTGAAGGGGTTTAGAAACATGGATATGGACATATGTATGGAAATAGACATAGATATATCTGTATGTATGTATCTATCTATCTATCTATCCCCTATCTATCTCCTATCTATCTATGTCATGGAGTGTGGGTTGGACAGATGTAAAAGAGGAGGTTGGACAGAAATGACATCACAAATCTTTTTGAAGCTAGAGGAGGGAGAGGAGGGAGGGGTTGGGTGTGTTTTGGAGTGGGTGTGGTAGGTTCGTGCTTAGTGGCAGTGCAATGCATCATGGAACTTGTAGTATTAGGGTATGTGCACACGTTGCGGATTTCTTGCAGAAATTTCCTGAAGAAAACCGGAAATTTTCTGCAAGAAATCCGCATTTTTTTTTTTGCGTTTTTTTTCCGTTTTTTTCGCTTTTTTTAGCATTCTGCAAGCGTAATTAGCTTGCAGAATGCTAAAGTTTTCCAAGCGATCTGTAGCATCGCTTGGAAAACTGACTGACAGGTTGGTCACACTTGTCAAACATACTGTTTGACAAGTGTGACCAACTTTTTACTATAGATGCAGCTTATGCAGCATCTATAGTAAAAGATAGAATGTTTAAAAAAAATAAAAAAAATAAAAAAATGCTTATACTCACCCAGACATCTCCTCACCGGCGTCCGTTCCTCTTCCTATAGCTGGTCTGTGCGCGCAGGACCTTCCGTGACGTCACGGTCACGTGAGCGGTCACATGACCGCTCACGACCAATCACAGGACAGTGACGTCATCGGCAAGGTCCTTCACCGCACATCAGCTACAGGAACCGAAGCGACAGCGTGCAGTGGAGGCGGGAAGACATCGAGGGTGAGTATTGGACTATTTTTTATTTTAATTCTTATTTTTTTTACCAATTATATGGTGCCCAGTGCGTGGAGGAGAGTCTCCTCTCCTCCACCCTGGGTACCAACCGCACATAATCTGCTTACTTCCCGCATGGTGGGCACAGCCCCGTGCGGGAAGTAAGCAGATCAATGGACCCCTAGGTGTGCGGAATCCCCTGCAATTCCGCATTTTAATGAACATGTTGCTTTTTTTTCCGCAATGCGATTTTTTCGCGGAAAAAAAGGCTACATTTGCACAAAAAATGCGGAATACTCTTAAAATAATGGGAGGCATATGTAAGCGTTTTTTTTGCGTTTTTATCACGTTTTTATAGCGAAAAAACGCGAAAAAACCGCGAAAAATACTTAACGTGTGCACATGGCCTTAGAGCACAATAACTCAGGAGAAAGGAAGTTGTCGATTAACCTCATGAGAGCTGAATCCAGCACTGAAAATGTGCTGCTACAGCATGATAAAAGGTAATATTGCTAAAATAAAGACAATGGATGTTTTCAGTGGCCCATAATAGCAAGATTTATGGAAAAAAAAAAAAAAAGGTTATTGTAGTGGACAACTTCTTTAATGCCAACCTGGACAAATTCCCGGAATATACCAGGATGTCTCAAGAGACTTTTCAGGGTTTTATTTTCAATGGGGCGAAAGGGGGGCGATTTGAACTTTTATATATTTTTTTCATATTTTTATCTTACTTTTGCCATGCTTCAATAGCCTGGGAGGCTAGAAGCTGGCACAACTTGATTGGCTCTGCTACATAGAGGCCATGCTCAGATCGCCTCTATGGCCAGAGTCACACTACAGCGAGATACGGCCGAGTCTCGCAGGTTAAAACCAAGCTCTGGCACCGGCACTCTGGAGCGGAGCGTGCAGCTCCATGTATTGCTGTGCGCCCGCACGCTCCACTCTGAAGTGCCGGTGCCAGAGCTTGGTTTTAACATGCGAGACTCAGCCGTATCTCGCTGTGTGTGATCTCGGCCTAAGTAGTAGAATTATAGCATTGCTGAGCGCCAACCACAGGGTGGTGCTCTTAGCAAACCGGTATCAACAACCATAGAGGTCTCAAGGAGACCCCTGGTTGTCATGTCGACGTGCCGATGACCCCCGATCACATGATGGCGGTCACAGATGCACGCATTTCCAGCCGGATGGCCAGAAGAGCTTGTTAAATGCCGCTGCCAGAGTTTGACAGCGGCATTTAACCCCTTTACCCCCAAGGGTGGTTTGCACATTAATGACCGGGCCAATTTTTACAATTCTGACCACTGTCCCTCTATGAGGTTATAACTCTGGAACGCTTCAACGGATCCCGGTGATTCTGACACTGTTTTCTCGTGACATATTGTACTTCATGATAGTGATGAAATTAATTTGATATTACCTGCGTTTATTTGTGAAAAAAATGGAAATTTGGCGAAAATTTTGAAAAAAGTCGTGCAATATGACTTAGGATAAAAGCCAAATCAGTATCTAAGTCATATTGCACCACTCGTTAGAGGGTTGATTGTGACTTGTAGGATCGCTACTTCCAACAGGTGGCGCTATAGAGTTAAGTCCTCTTTTTCTCAGAAGAGGCAATTTGCATATTTAATTTCCCAGAGGAGCATTGTACGGCAAATAAGCCTCCTTACCTTGACAAGCCAGAGATGGTATGTCACTCTCCATAAGGAGAAACGATACCCCTTAGACCCCAGTCCAGAGCCTCTCACCTACCCAAATCAGTTCTCATGCTTCGCACTGACGAGGGCCAACAGCCCGAAACACCGTGTCTGCGAATTGAGATACTGATTTGGCTTTTATCTTAAGTCATATTGCACGACTCATTAGAGGGCTGATTGTGACTTGTAGGATCGCTACTTCCAACAGGTGGCGCTATAGAGTTAAGTCCTCTTTTTCTCAGAAGAGGCAATTTGCATATTCTTTTACACTATAACATTGACCCAGGGGGGGCATGATGTTATAGTGTGAGATCGCCGATCTGACACTTTGCTGTGCACTGTGTCAGATCGGAGATCTGACGTGCACAGCTCCTGGAGGCTTCCCGGCACCTGCTCTGAGCAGGCGCAGTGAAGCCACCTCCCTGCAGGACCCGGATGCCGCGACCATCTTGGATCCGGGCCTGCTGCAGGGAGGAGGAGGTAAGAGACCCTCGGAGCAACGCGATTACATCGCGTTGCTCCGGGGGTCTCAGAGAAGCCCGCAGGGAGCCCCCTCCCTGCGCGATGCTTCCCTATACCGCAGGAACACTGCGATCATGTTTGATCGCAGTGTGCCAGGGGTTAATGTGCCGGGGGCGGTCCGTGACCGCTCCTGGCACATAGTGCCGGATGTCAGCTGCGATAGTCAGCTGACACCCGGCTGCGCTCCCCCCGTGAACGCGGCCGATCGCGCTGGACGTACTATCCCGTCGGTGGCCTTACGGGCCCACCCCACCTCGACGGGATAGTACGTCCGATGTCAGAAAGGGGTTAATTAGTTAAAGGGAACCTGTCACCCCGTTTTTTCGGTATGAGATAAAAATACTGTTAAATAGGGCCTGAGCTGTGCATTACAATAGTGTATTTTGTGGACCCCGATTCCCCACCTATGCTGCCGAAATACGTTACCGAAGTAGTCGTTTTCGCCTGTCAATCAGGCTGGTCAGGTCAAAAGGGTGTGGTGTCCTCCCCCAGATCTTGCGTAGTGTTCCGTTGGTGGCGTAGTGGTGTGCGCATGCCCAAGGTCCCGAATCCTCTGCCAGGGGTGTGAAAACAACAGCGATGTCCGTTATTCCATTGGTGGTCGGTGGGCGCGGCCATCTTGCTTTGGCCGCAGAATCGGCGCTCTACTGGCCGCGGCTTCAGGAAAATGGCCGCGGGCATCCGCGCGTGCGCAGATGGCTATCGCGGCGGCCATTTTCGTGAAGCCGAGATGCGAATTCCGGAACGGGGGAGACCGGTAAGGCAGCTTACTAAGACCCTGTTACTCCCCTGATGATTCCGGTAGGATTCAACGCGTCGGGAGACGCTGTCCATCGCCGCGGCTTCACTAACATCTCATCATATGGAGCATAAAGACAGAATATACTCCTGATATGCTGGTGAGATCCACCCACATTAGTGGGGTATATTTTGCAGGCACACACTTTATTTATTAGTGCCTTATTGTTGTACAGCACTTTTAATATGAATTCATCTTAAATCCTATATTAATCATAGCTGGAACGCTCATAAGTAAATGAGGAAGCAGGGGTTCCTTGATGCATGTGATTTGGGATATTATGCGCCATTGTCTATTCTGATGCCGCAGTGAAGCGCTGCTTATATTCTTTGACTGTCACCATTGGGTTATAAAAAAACGTATAGGGATGTGTCTGCACTGGTATATCTAAGAACAGTTGATTCATGCTAACATACTTTAGTGTCTAATACATTGGAGGAATAACGGACCCCAAGAAATTTAGGGGGCTTATATCCTTTAAAAATTGAGAGTTTGAGATGTATGTATATATAGCATAACCCCGCCTCTCAGGGTCCCTTTTTCTTGTGCCACGGTTGGATACATTATCTAAAAACCAAGGTACAGTCAATTTTTAAACATTTATGTGTTTATGTGTATCAGTCCTCCTGTTCTGTGTGGTTTTTTGGGGGCACAGTCCATTCATTTGTTTTTTGGTGTGTTTCTGTAGTCAATTTTTATGGTAATCAATTAAAGGTTATGTTTTAACTATATCCAATTGCTATAGCTACTGTTTTATTTTTGTTTGGATTATTACCCAGCTGATTTCTTCTTCCGGGTTTAAAGTGCTCACTATGCATCTATATAAGTTCCTTGGGGGGGTCTAGTTTCCAAAATGGGGTCACTTGTAGGGGAGCTCCAATGTTTAGGCACAAAGGGGCTCTCCAAATGCGACATGGTGTCCGCTAACGATTGGAGCTAATTTTCCATTCAAAAAGTCACATGGCGCGCCTTCCCGTGCACCCAAACAGTAGTTTACCCCCACATATGAGGTATCGGCGTACTCAGGAGAAATTGCCCAACAAATTTTAGGATCCATTTTATCCTGCTGCCCATGTGAAAATGAAAAAATTGAGGCTAAAAGAAACTGTGTGAAAAAAAAGTACTTTTTCATTTTTACGGATCAATTTGTGAAGCACCTGAGGGTTTAAAGTGCTCACTATGCTTCTAGATAAGTTCCTTGGGGGGTCTAGTTTCCAAAATGGGGTCACTTGTGGGGGAGCTCCAATGTTTAGGCACACGGGGGCTCTCCAAACGCGACATGGTGTCTGCTAAAAATTGGAGCCAATTTTTCATTCAAAAAGTGGCAAATGGCGCTCCTTCCCTTCTGAGCCCTGCCGTGCGCCCAAACAGTGGTTTACCCCCACATATGAGGTGTCAGCGTACTCAGGACAAATTGGACAACAACATTCGTGGTCCAGTTTCTCCTTTTACCCTTGGGAAAATAAAAAAATTTTTGCTAAAAGATCATTTTTGTGACTAAAAAGTTAATTTTTTCCTTCCATGTTGCTTCTGCTGCTGAGAAACACCTGAAGTGTTAATAAACTTCTTTAATGTGGTTTTGAGCACCTTGAGGGGTGCAGTTTTTAGAATGGTGTCACTTTTGGGTATTTTCAGCCATATAGAACCCTCAAACTGACTTCAAATGTGAGGTGGTCCCTAAAAAAAATGGTTTTGTAAATTTTGTTGTAAAAATGAGAAATCACTGGTCAAATTTTAACCCTTATAACTTCCTAGCAAAAAAAAAAATTAGTTTCCAAAATTGTACTGATGTAAAGTAGACATGTGGGAAATGTTATTTATTAACTATTTTGTGTCACATAACTCTCTGGTTTAACAGAATAAAAATTAAAAATGTGAAAATTGCGAAATTTTCTACATTTTTGCCAAATTTCTGTTTTTTCACAAATAAACTCAGAAATTATCGACCTAAATTTACCACTAACATGAAGCCCAATATGTCACGAAAAAACAATCTCAGAACTGCTAGGATCCGTTGAAGCGTTCCTGAGTTATTACCTCATAAAAGGGACACTGGTCAGAATTTCAAAAAACGGCCAGGTCATTAAGGTCACAATAGGCTGGGTCATGAAGGGGTTAAAAGACACGCCGCATGTGTGTTTTCTCGGGGGTGCCGCATGCGTCTTTTACTGCATAGTGGAGACAGGATTTCATGAAATCCCCTCCACTATGCTGTAACATATGGACGCTGCGTTTTTTTATGCATGCTGCTCAACGCTGCGTCAAAACCGCAGCGTTTCCTGAACGTGGAAACATAGGAACGCATGCGTTCGGTGCCCTTGCGTAACTCGGACGGCACATGTCCAGGGACTGTTTTGACACACGTCCTCCTGGAAATATCGAACACATATGCATAAAAAAAACAAACGCAGGTAAGGCTACGTTCACATTTGCGGCCAGCGCCGCAGCGTCGGGCGCCGCATGCGTCATGCGCCCCTATATTTAACATGGGGGCGCATGGACATGCGGCGCACTTGCGTTTTGCGCCGCATGCGTCGCTGCGGCGCCCGCGTCGGGGCGCAGAGGACGCAGCAAGTTGCATTTTTGCTGCGTCCAAATTCAATGAAAAAAACGACGCATGCGGCGCAAAACGCAGCGTTGTGCATGCGTTTTGCTGCGTTTTTGTTTGCGTTGTGCGCTGCGGCGCCGACGCTGCGGCGCACAACGCAAATGTGAACGTAGCCTTACAAACGCATGCACAAGCTGATGCAGATAAACAAAACGCTGCATAGACATGCGTTCGCGTATGCAAATGATACGCTGTGCACATATACAGAAATGTGAACTTGAGCCTAATCTCCACGTTCAGGATGGCCGGCGGTATCGCCGCAGCGGCAAAGCCGCTCGGCGCTAAGCCCCGCCCCCTTTCTGGGACGCGATCATGCCGGATGTGTTAACTCTTCACATCCGGGATGATCGCTCTCTCCCATAGCGCCCTGTGATATGCCTTGCGGGGACGCTGCGTCCCCGCAAGGTGTACAGACATGCTGCGATCTGAAAAGACGCGCAGCATGTCCGGAGTCGCAGGGCCGCCGCGTGCGGGTTTCCACGCATAGTGGAGACAGGATTTCATCAAATCCCAAAAGAAAAAAGGAATATAGTCAGCTTACCGGTCTTGGACGAAATCCCCAGACCTGCCAACGCCCAGCACGGTTCAGGGTGAGCGCCCACAGCAAATGAAGACAAAAAGAGAAATGATCCAGCTGGAGGTGGAGGCAGTTCAAACTTTGTGAGACTTTATTAGACAACTAAACCGATAAATAGTTCTTCAAAATGAAAAATCTTTACATAGCAAACACCTGGCACACCAGTGAGGAGGATCAAACGCGTTTCAACTATGAAGTCTTAGGGTATGTTTCCACGTTCAGGAAACGCTGCTTGTTTGATGCTGCGCAGCGCTGCAGCGTCAAACAAGCAGCGTCCAGATGTTCCTGCATAGTGGAGGGGATTTTATGAAATCCCGTCTCCACCATGCGTGGAAACCCGCACGCGGCGGCCCTGCGACTCCGGACATGCTGCGCGTCTTTTCAGATCGCAGCATGTCTGTACACCTTGCGGGGACGCAGCGTCCCCGCAAGGCATATCACAGGGCCCTATGGGAGCGAGCGATCATCCCGGATGTGAAGAGTTAACACATCCGGCATGATCGCGTCCCAGGAAGGGGGCGGGGCTTCGCCGCTGCGGCGATACCGCCACCCCTCCGGACCGTGGAGCCATACCCTTACTCATGATCATGAGTAAGACTTCATAGTTGAAACGCATTTGATCCTCCTCACTGGTGTGCCAGGTGTTTGCTATGTAAAGATTTTTCATTTTGAAGAACTATTTATCGGTTTAGTTGTCTAATAAAGTCTCACAAAGTTTGAACTGCCTCCACCTCCAGCTGGATCATTTCTCTTTTTGTCTTCATCAAATCCCCTCCACTATGCAGGAACATCTGGACGCTGCTTGTTTGACGCTGCAGCGCTGCGCAGCGTCAAACAAGCAGCGTTTCCTGAACGTGGAATTTGGCTACGTTCACATTTGCGGTCAGCGCCGCAGCGTCGGGCGCCGCATGCGTCATGCGCCCCTATATTTAAGGCTACGTTCACATTTGCGGTGTGCGCCGCAGCGTCGCCGCCGCAACGCACAGCGCAAATGTGAACACATGCACAACGCTGCTTTTTGCGCCGCATGCGTCCTTTTTTCCATTGAATTTGGACGCAGCAAAAATGCAACTTGCTGCGTCCTCCGCGCCCCGACGCGGGCGCCGCAGGGACGCATGCGGCGCAAAAAGCAAGTGCACCGCATGTCCATGCGCCCCCATGTTAAATATAGGGGCGCATGATGCATGCGGCGCCGCTGCGGCGCCTGACGCTGCGGCGCTAGCCGCAAATCTGAACGTAGCCTAACATGGGGGCGCATGGACATGCGTTGTGCTGCGTTTTGCGCCGCATGGCCGCAAGCGTTGGACGCAAGAAACGCTTCAAGTTGCATTTTTTTTGCGTCCAACTTTCGGCCAAAAAGGACGCATGCGGCGCAAAACGCAGCGTTTTAGCGTGCGTTTTTGTTTGCGTTGTGCGCTGCGGCGCACAACGCAAATGTGAACGTAGCCAAACATACCCTAAGGGTATGTTTCCACTATCAGGATGGCCGGCGGTATTGCCGCAGCGGCGAAGCCGCTCGGCGCTAAGCCCCGCCCCCTTTCTGGGACGCGATCATGCCGGATGTGTTAACTCTTCACATCCGGGATGATCGCTCTCTCCCATAAGCGCCCTGTGATATGCCTTGCGGGGACGCTGCGTCCCCGCAAGGTATACGGACATGCTGCGATCTGAAAAGACGCGCAGCATGTCCGGAGCCGCAGGGCCGCCGCGTGCGGGTTTCCACGCATAGTGGAGACGGGATTTCATAAAATCCCCTCCACTATGCTGGAACATCTGGACGCTGCTTGTACTGCTCACAATTCCTGCCGAGGCTGCAGGACGGAAAGTGCGTGCGATCTAAACGCGCTCCTCACAGCTGCGGCCCCACAGAACACAAATGCCGCCATGTCGGCTGCGGTTCTCACACAACCCACATGCATCCCTCCGCAGTGACATATGAGAGCCGCAGAACAGCGCACATCTCCTCACCACTACAATGCCCGCGCTTACCATACCAACCTTTGTCTGGGACCGGAAGTGAGCGCGCGTCTTACGTCAGACGTTGATAAACTAACTCTGCCTTCCTCTGCCGCCATTTTGTCGGCGTCCTTAGTTGACACTGGCAGTGGTTGAGGGTGAGGCTCTGTATGTGTACTTTCTTCCTCTTCACTCGGTGTGCAGGGTATTATCTTCTTACCTGTCCTGTACTGCTGAACCATGGGAAAGAAACACAAGAAGCACCGGTCTGAGTGGAGATCGTATGACGCCGGAGATCTGAGCTCCCCCCCAGACCAGTCTCAGTGTGAGTATCCCACCCCGAGTAACGCTGCTCAGTGCTCTGGTGACACGTCCTTCCCATGGTTACAGGGGAGCAGCGCTGCTCAGTGCTCTGGTGACACGTCCTTCCCATGGTTACAGGGGAGCAGCGCTGCTCAGTGCTCTGGTGACACGTCCTTCCCATGGTTATAGGGGAGCAGCGCTGCTCAGTGCTCTGGTGACACGTCCTTCCCATGGTTACAGGGGAGCAGCGCTGCTCAGTGCTCTGGTGACACGTCCTTCCCATGGTTACAGGGGAGCAGCGCTGCTCAGTGCTCTGGTGACACGTCCTTCCCATGGTTATAGGGGAGCAGCGCTGCTCAGTGCTCTGGTGACACGTCCTTCCCATGGTTACAGGGGAGCAGCGCTGCTCAGTGCTCTGGTGACACGTCCTTCCCATGGTTACAGGGGAGCAGCGCAGCTCAGTGCTCTGGTGACACGTCCTTCCCATGGTTATAGGGGAGCAGCGCTGCTCAGTGCTCTGGTGACACGTCCTTCCCATGGTTACAGGGGAGCAGCGCTGCTCAGTGCTCTGGTGACACGTCCTTCCCATGGTTATAGGGGAGCAGCGCTGCTCAGTGCTCTGGTGACACGTCCTTCCCATGGTTACAGGGGAGCAGCGCTGCTCAGTGCTCTGGTGACACGTCCTTCCCATGGTTACAGGGGAGCAGCGCAGCTCAGTGCTCTGGTGACACGTCCTTCCCATGGTTACAGGGGAGCAGCGCTGCTCAGTGCTCTGGTGACACGTCCTTCCCATGGTTACAGGGGAGCAGCGCTGCTCAGTGATCTGGTGACACGTCCTTCCCATGGTAGCCCCATAGAAAATCCAGCTGCAAATAGGCTCCTTTACCCCCAATAGGAGCTAATCATTAGAAGGGAATTGTACAACCCCTTTAATCACCCTTTTATTTTTTATTTGTGTTGTCCTGAGTTTATAGATTTATCTGATACTATTTGTATTTATTACTTTATATCATCATTAGCAATACTACTTGCAGACTGCTGCTGAACATTATTCAGTGTACACTGCCATGTCTTCCCTTTTATTATCGGACTCCATTTATTGCCATGAGACTGTTGTATGTCATGATCTGAAAGGCTTATAACCTGACACTGCAATGAAAGCAGCTTCTCAGGAGCTGAGGTGCACATCTCATAGAGCTGTGCTGTGGACATCCATGGTGCTGCTGATCAGCACTGATCTGACCTCGATGACCTATGCAGCTGGTAAGTCCGCAGTACTAGATGGCCAGACAACCCCTTTAAGTGAGTGTTCAGAGTGAGTTATGTGCCCTGCCATACAATCCAGGAAGCTTGTGTCCAGCATTTGGCCCTTGGCCTGTTACATTGACCGTAGGGGCCTCCAGCTGTTACAGGGGAGAGAAGCCTGTGCTGACGATGTGATCTGTGTATTGTTGGGGGCCCACGGGATGCTAGACGGAAAGCTGCAGAAATCTGACCATCTGCTGCAGAGCATGTAGCAATTGTATCCAGTTTGCGATATGGAAATCCAACAAGTGTGAACATGATCTAAGGCTACGTTCACATTTGCGTTGTGCGCCGCAGCGTCGGCGCCGCAACGCACAACGCAAATAAAAACGCAGCAAAACGCATGCACAACGCTGCGTTTTGCGCCGCATGCGTCGTTTTTTTCATTGAATTTGGACGCAGCAAAAATGCAACTTGCTGCGTCCTCTGCGCCCCGACGCGGGCGCCGCAGCGACGCATGCGGCGCAAAACGCAAGTGCGCCGCATGTCCATGCGCCCCCATGTTAAATATAGGGGCGCATGACGCATGCGGCGCCGCTGCGGCGCCCGACGCTGCGGCGAGGACCGCAAATGTGAACGTAGCCTTAGAGCAGGCAGTTCAAAAGGTGACAGTCTGCTGTGGACATTGACCATGGGTGCTTCTACGGTAGGAGAGCTCCATTATTGCTATGCGGCCCTCACCAGAGACCAACTGCTACATCTGGAACTATCTCCTATTGCAGTGCTATACTGTAGCACTTTATATGCTGCTGTCGGGAATGACCATCATCCCCTTTTCCTGCCCATGTGCTGCCATGTTTAGGTGCCAAAGCGGGTGCCCCCTGGCTGGCATGGCATTAGGCTACGTTTACATTTGCGTTGTGCGCCGCAGCGTCGGCGCCGCAGCGCACAACGCAAACAAAAACGCGGCAAAACGCACGCTAAAACGCTGCGTTTTGCGCCGCATGCGTCCTTTTTGACCGAAAGTTGGACGCAAAAAAAATGCAACTTGAAGCGTTTCTTGCGTCCAACGCTTGCGGCCATGCGGCGCAAAACGCAGCACAACGCATGTTCATGCGCCCCCATGTTAAATATAGGGGCGCATGACGCATGCGGCGCCGCTGCGGCGCCCGACGCTGCGGCGCTGACCGCAAATGTGAACGTAGCCTTACTCACTTGAAGTCCAGTGTTAAGCATTCACCTTTTCCACAAACATAAATCTCAAAAGCGAAAAACAAGTTGCATTTTTTGTACTGCTGGATCTGTATTTGTCTGAACAAATATAAGAGTTGTCCCATATGTTGACTGCCAAAATGGGGGAAATAATTGTAGTGACAAAGTCAAATTATTTTTTAGAAGCCGTTTTCATTTGTGTTTAAAAAATGCTGTATAAAAATTGTGTATCGCCATTACCATACTGACCCACAGTACAACACTACCGGGTCATTTGGCCTCCATGCACACACTGTCTTCCGGTCTGTGCAGGGCTGTGGAGTCGGTAAGCCACAGTTGCGACTCCGACTCCTGGATTTTATCAGGTTCCGACTCCTTCATAAATGGCCAATTTGTAACAATAAATTTACTGTTGTAAAATATTAACATCGTGCTTATTCAGTTTCTCACCATCATATAAGTAATCAGACCACTTAGAGCAAAAACTATATTTATTAGAATACAATTAGAATATAGCAAATAACTTTTATAAACTTTTCTAAACTCTTGTAAGTAAATATGTAATAATAATAATAATAATAATCTTTATTTCTCCAGTCACCTTCCACGACAGCAGTATCGGAGGATGTCTCCCCGCCCTAATAGGGGACAGGAAACAAAGAGGTTAAATACCCCTCCCCTTCCTGCAACCACCAGTGTTTTTCCTGTCCCCTATGGGGCATGAAGAGGTTCTCTGATAGTGCTGCCGTGGCCGGCGATCGGGAGCACTGTTAACTTTCTAGCCGGGCAGTCGAGGTCGGGTGCTCCGCTCTCCTCCTCCATCCAGACTGCTCCCATCTCCGTGACCTTCCACGCGACTTGGGACCCCTGCCCGCCCTACCCGCGCCTCTTTCGGGAGGCAAAGCAGGGTGGTGCGGTGCTCCGGGGTCCTTCTCAAGCTCCCCGGCTTCCTCCTCCCTCCACGCTGCTGCTGGAGCTGGCGCGCGCGCGCACCGGAAGTGACGTTCAGCCGAACTTCCGGTTTTTTCGCCGGCTCCTTGCGCCGCAGCTCCCGCGCGCGCCGTTCAGCGTCCTGAGCCGGGACATGCAGTGGCGGCATGGACGGGGCGTCCCTGCCCCCCCCCCCCTTCATCAAACGGACACCACGAGGGGGAAGAGCACCACCAATCTCGCTGGGAGCCTCGGTAACCTATTTATTCCTGGCTAAGGAAGCCTCCAGGTAAGACCTCCTGTCTATACCCTCTATAGTCAGATCTCTGATATGGATGGCGACAAATCCCTTCACTCTGCTTCTGCAGAGCCCAGCGCTCACCCCCCTGCCGTAAGTAGTGGGATGATGTCCCTTGCTGTCCATTTTCTAAAATCAAGCGACTTAGTCCGTCTTCTCTCTCTCTCCTTTAGGGAGACAAGACTTCTGCCCCTAAGAAGGTGCCCAGTCGCAAGTGTGCTGCATGTGCGTCCAAGCTTCCCTCCACATATAAAAAGAAGCTCTGCCAGCCATGCACAGACGAGGTTCTGCGTGCTGAACAGCCCTCTTATGGAAAGCATCAGGACTCTCATCAGGCAGGAAGTTCAATCTTCCATGGCGACCTTCTCCCAGCCCCCGACAACACAGCCTCCTCCTGCTAAAAAAAGGAAAATAGCCCCTGTAGTCTCTGACTCTGACTCAGGAGAAGTGCATACTTCTGACTCAGGGGACCGTTGGGAGAATGAGAGTTCTGCCTCTACCTCTGCTCCCAAATCAGACAACAAAAAGTATCTCTTTTCCTCCGAGGATTTGGAGGAATTAGTGTCTATGGTGAGGGGCACCATGGGGGTGGAGGAGGAGGTGGAGGGCCATTCTGTACAGGATGACATGTTCGGGGGGTTAAAGCCCAAAACGGTTAAGGGATTCCCCATACACGAAAATATAGAAAGCCTCATCCTCCATGAGTGGGGCCTTCCAGAGAAAGGGTTAAATATGCCATCAGAACTCAAGAACCGTTTTCCCTTGACTGTTCTCTTTTCGAAATGCCCAAGGTTGATGTCCAGGTTTCAAGGGTAACCAAAAAAACGTCCCTGCCTTTTGAAGATTCCTCCCAGCTAAAAGATCCCATGGATCGCAAAACTGAGAGTTTATTAAGAAAATCCTGGGAGACTTCAACTAACCTACTGAGGTCCAACGTGGCATCAACATGTGTAGCCAGATCCCTGTTCCTCTGGCTGCGTACATTGGAAAATCACCTGGTGCAGGGTACACCCAGAGAAGAGATTCTTAATTCTCTTCCTCTGCTCCAAAGGGCAACCGGATTCCTCGTGGACGCCTCCGCAGAATCAGTACGGGTTGCCGCTAAATCAGCGGTTCTCACTAATTCCGCTAGAAGAGCTTTGTGGCTTAAATCCTGGGGAGGCGATATTACCTCAAAGTCTAATCTTTGCGGTATACCTTTCCAGGGTCATTATGTATTTGGGCCAGTCCTGGACGAAATCTTGGACAAAGCTTCGGATAAGAAGAAGGTCCTTCCGGAACAAAAGAACCCTAAGAAGCGTTTTTTTCGTCCCCCCCGTGACCAAACCCCCCAGCAGAATTACAGGGGTAAGGGCAAATCAGGACGATGGAGTTACCCCAAGGGAGGAAAAGCCAGAAACATCCTGGTCCCCCAACCGACTCAGGCCTCTGAAAAACAATGACTGCCCTCCGGTCGGGGGTCGACTCTCGGGATTCCTCTCCCAGTGGCAGGCGATTACCACAAACCAGTGGGTCCTACGTACCATACGGGAGGGACTAAGGTTGGAGTTCGAGAGTCCTCCTCCCCATCATCTGTCTATCACTTCCCTACAATCCCCAGGACTTCGGGAAATTTTGATGCCGGATATCCTAGACCTGCTCCGAGCGAAGGTGATCTCCCAGGTACCACATCGGGAAATAGGAGAAGGTCACTATTCCCACCTCTTCGTGGTGAAAAAACCCTCAGGGAAACATCGCATCATTATCAACCTGAAACCTCTAAATCAGGTAATAAAATACCGGAGATTCAAAATGGAATCGATCAGATCAGCAATCCCGCTGATCGGTCAGGACTGGGTGATGGCGACGCTGGACCTGAGGGACGCATACTATCATGTGCCAATACACCCAGACCACAGAAGATTCCTCAGGTTCGCGATCTCCCAAAACAAACGGGTCAGCCATTACCAATTCAACGTCCTCCCGTTCGGAGTCTCGTCGGCTCCACGAGTCTTCTCCAAGATCATGACAGAAGCGGTAATCTTTATTCGTCAACAGGGGGTCTGTGTCATACCATACCTGGACGATTTTCTTATCATCGCTCCATCCGCTTCACGTCTCAATCAGGATGTGACAAGAGTCCTCGACATTCTAGAATCTCTCGGGTGGATCCCGAACCTGGAGAAATCAGACCTCCAGCCTTCACCACAGAAGAAATTCCTAGGAATCCTTCTGGATTCGGAGAAGAGAATGTCCTTTCTACCCGAGGACCGTCAGACCGATCTTGTCCGCAGGATCTCCAGGTTCAGAGATCAAAGAGCCCCGACTCTAAGACTCTGTCAGTCGTGGGTTCATTGACATCCTGCATTCAAGGAGTCTCCTGGGCACAAGCCCATACGAGAATACTTCAATCACACATCCTGGCATACTCAAGAGGACATCAGATGGCCTTAACCAGGAAGATTCCCCTTCCCTCGCATGTGAGATCCTCTCTGTTATGGTGGCTGAACCCCCAGAATCTACACCGAGGAGTCAGCTGGGATCAGATTCTTCTCAGAGTACTCACAACAGACGCAAGTCAGAGAGGTTGGGGCGCCGTGATAGAAGGCTTCCACTTCCAGGGGTTGTGGGCCCCAGATGTGAGACGCAGTTCCTCAAATCTGAGGGAATTGAAAGCGGTGGAAGAGGCGCTAAAAGCCGCATCTATCATCATCCAGGGCTACCATGTCCGGGTGATGTCCGACAATATGACCACCGTGGCATATCTCCGACACCAAGGGGGCACAGGACACTCGAGCCTGAAGCTGACTGCTGGAAGGATTTTTTCCTGGGCAGAAAACCACCTGATGTCAATCTCGGCAGTTCATGTAAGGGGATTGGACAATTCCCAGGCGGATTATCTCAGCCGGAGAGACTTCCATCCAGGGGAATGGTCTCTAAACCAGGAGGTATTCCTAGCCCTGGTCCAAAGGTGGGGAACTTCCGATGTGGACCTATTTGCCAGCATTCAGAACACAAAATCAAACACCTTCTTCTCCCTGACCCCCTCAAACGGGACACTAGGACTGGACGCGTTCTCCCACCCCTGGGAGTTTACCCTGGCATATGCTTTTCCACCAGTACCATTGCTACCCAGGACGTTGCAGAAGATCCGGACGGATCGGGTCACAACGATTTTGGTGGCCCCATTATGGCCTGGAAGGAGCTGGTTCAGCGCACTAACTGGCATGTGTCTAGAAGGCCTGATTCCGCTACCACAGAGACACGACCTTCTTCAACAGGGTCCCCTGACCCATCCAGACCTACACAAACTAAAGCTGACAGCCTGGTTACTGAAGCCAGAGGACTCTCGCAGGAAGTAATCGAAACCCTACAGAAAAGTAGGAAGCCAATAACGAACGCCATTTATGGCAAGATATGGAAGAAATTTTCATCATGATGTGCCCCGAACAGACCGGATCCTTTCAACCCAAATATTGCGCAGATTCTTCAATTCCTACAGAAGGGCTTAGAGCTGGGTCTTTCACCAAGTACCCTAAAGGTTCAGGTGTCAGCTCTTGGTGCTTTCTTTGACCGGGATCTAGCAAGTCATCGATGGGTGAAACGATTCATATCATCGGCAACCAGAATCCGTCCGAGACTCCAGATCCATACCCCACCTTGGGACTTAAACCTGGTTCTAAAAGGTCTGACCGGGGACCCCTTTGAACCCCTTTCAGCATCTAGCTTAAAGATCTTAACCCTCAAAACGGTCTTTCTGGTAGCTTTCACTACTGCCAGGCGCATAGGGGAGTTACAAGCCTTATCGATTCAGGAACCATTCCTGATTATAACTAGACCCGTCCTTTACGCCTAAGGTAGCTTCAAGCTTTCACAGAAATCAGGACATCATATTACCTTCTTTCTGTCCCAATCCCTCTAATCCTAAAGAGGAGGTCTTTCACACCCTGGACGTCCACAGGGTGGTCCTGTTCTACCTCCAGCAAACGGAGGATTGGAGGTTGGATCAAAACCTGTTCATCCAGTGGTCAGGGCGTAATAAGGGCAAGAAGGCAGCCAAAAGCACAATCGCTAATTGGATAAAGCAGGCCATTAGCCTAGCATACTCCTGTCAAAAGCTATCACCCCCAGCCTCTCTGAAGGCCCACTCTACCCGCTCAGTCTCAACCTCCTGGGCAGAAAGGGGAAGCGCATCAGCAGAGCAGATTTGCAGAGCCGCCACCTGGTCGTCAATACACACGTTCACCAGGCACTACAGGCTCAACTTCAACAGGGATCTAACGTTCGGCAGACGTGTTCTGCAGGTGGTTGTCCCTCCCTAAAGAAATTAGCGGTTGGTATCACTCCGATACTGCTGTCGTGGAAGGTGACTGGAGAAAATAGAATTAGTTCTTACCGGTAATTCGGTTTCTAGGAACCTTCCACGACAGCACTAATTTCCCTCCCTATCTGTTTTATAAATTTATGATTCCTGCACTTAAATGGTAACTATACATGCTACTGTGTCCAGAAAAAACACTGGTGGTTGCAGGAAGGGGAGGGGTATTTAACCTCTTTGTTTCCTGTCCCCTATTAGGGCGGGGAGACATCCTCCGATACTGCTGTCGTGGAAGGTTCTAAGAACTAATAGGTAAGAACTAATTCTATTTTTTATATAGCGCTAACCTATTAAGCAGCGCTTTACAGTTTGCACACATTATCATTGCTGTCCCTGATGGGGCTCACAATCTAAATTCCCTATCAGTATGTCTTTAGAATGTGAGAGGAAACCGGAGTGCCCGGAGGAAACCCACGCAAACACGGAGAGAACATACAAACTCTTTGCAGATGTTGTCCAAGGTGGGATTAGAACCCAGGACTCCAGCGCTGCAAGGCTGCTGTGCTAACCACTGTGCCACCGTGCTGCCCACACTGTTATGCAGTTAATAAGAAGAAATCTATAAATTTTGTCCTCAGAAAAAGTATTGCCTCTGTCAGATCCTCCTTCATGGATGCCCTCAAATCTGATCTAATTATTTTGAGAGCAGAGATCAACCTCTCTACACTAACTTGGGTTGGTGGCAAAGCAGTAACCGCTCGGGCAACATCTCTGACAATGTCAGGATACAGAGGAATCGCTTGTTGCACTGTTATTTTTGATGAACGGTCAAATTTCTCAATTTCTTTTAGTGCACATGAAAAATTCTTCTGAAATGTACTGGCTGTGTTCTTTGATGGGGATGACTCTTCTTCTATGCGGGAACGCTTTGCACGGTCCTTTTGATCCAAATATTTTTCAAAATTAAATTCTTCATCAGTTGATGAGGGTGAAGATGTGGCAGGACGACCAAATTCTTCTTGTTCCTCCTGACTGTTCTGCAACCCTTTCATCCTTACTGCTATTTCAAACAGAGCTGCTTTTCCTTTAGTTAGCTGTTGATCATCTAGAAGAATCTGATGCATTGGGTCTACATAAACAGCTGCCAAAAGAATGTTATTTTGTAATAGTAGCCCCTCTCTCCGTTTCATTGATGTAGCAATGCCCCTTGCAATTAACCCTCCTCTTTGGGACAGGCGAAACATCAGGTTCTTCCACTCCTTTAAGAAAATGCCTGGAGTTAAGTCCTCTGCGTGTAATTTTTTAGTCACTGTAAATGGGTGCTCTAGCAATTTTTCCAGCTCAGTCACCTGATTCCACTGACTTTCATTTAGCGTCAGTTGAGGGTTAGCCATGTCTACAAGAAAGGTTTTCAGTTCAACCAAGCGCTGAATCATTAAGTAAGTACTGCCCCATCATGTGGCTTGATCAATAATTGCCCCTTTTCCAGCACGTCTCTTCAAAATTGAGTCAACTTTAGGAGTTCTGGCAACAGTAGCCAATTTTCTCACCTTGCCAATCGGTGCAGCAGCATGTCCTTCTTGCAGACTGTCTCTTTATAGCCAGCTGTAGCGTGTGCACAACACAGCGCATGTCATGAATGAAAGAACTTATTGACACAGTTTCAACAAGATCATCTAAACTATCATGTTGCTGTTCATCTGAAGCAACTTCAGTTTGCTCCTCAGTTACAATATTGTGTTCCTCTATTTCAAACATTTCTGTGTCTGTGGACCCAGAATGTTGTTCTAGCTGCTGGTCACCATCATTACTCTCATTCATTAGCTTAATAGTACTTATCATATTTGAAGAATTGTCAGTTACGACAGAAAGAACTTGCTCTTTTTTAAGTTCATAGTCTTGCAGAACCTCTTCCACCAAGACCTGGAGAAACTCACTGGTGTGATGAGCTTTGGTGTCTTTTACTGCCAATGTCTTGGTAACTATTTCATTTTTGTCAAAAACAAATCGGACATTGATGGCAAAATAGTTCTCTGTGACGTGTGCAGGCATCCATTTTAAGAAACAGAAAGCGTCCCTTGAGAGTTTTTTTAAGTTCTTCCTTTGGTTTAAAAACTTCTTCAATTACTAATTTTCTAATACTCTCTCTCTCTCTCTCTCTCTCTCTCTCCCCAGAGAAACACCAAGCTTGCGGGCCATTTCCCCATTCAGACACACAAAAGCAGGTCGTGAAAATAATGAAATAGGCACACTATCCTTTACAACAACCTCTATGATCTGTTTTTTAAATGTATCTACTGTCATTGTCACAGTAACTTTGTCACTGACAAAATATCTTGCAACTGATGGCTGCAAAGTTCTCTGCTCCTTTGTTTGGCTGGAAGAGCTGGGCACTAGTTCATTGGTTTGGATGCAGTCTTTCTCATCCACTGCTTTCAGTACTTCTGGATGAAAGCGCTGTAAATGTCTCTTTAGATTAGAAGCTCTGGTAGGAGCATTTTTATCCCCTTCATGACCCAGCCTATTTTGACCTTAATGACCTGGCCATTTTTTGCAATTCTGACCAGTGTCCCTTTATGAGGTAATAACTCAGGAACGCTTCAACGAATCCTAGCGGTTCTGAGATTGTTTTTTCGTGACGTATTGAGCTTCATGTTAGTGGTAAATGTAGGTCGATAATTTTTGCGTTTATTTGTGAAAAAAATTGAAATTTGGCTAAAATTTTGAAAATTTTGCAATTTTCAAATTTTGAATTTTTATTCTGTTAAACGAGAGAGTTATGTGACACAAAATAGTTAATAAATAACATTACCCACATGTCTACTTTATATCAGCACAATTTTGGAACCAAATTTTTTTTTTGCTAGGAAGTTATAAGGGTTAAAATTTGACCAGCGATTTCTCATTTTTACAGCAAAATTTACAAAACCATTTTTTTTAGGGACCACCTCACATTTGAAGTCAGTTTGAGGGGTCTATATGGCTGAAAATACCCCAAAGTGACACCATTCTAAAAGCTGCACCCCTCAAGGTACTCAAAACCACATTCAAGAAGTTTATTAACCCTTCAGGTGCTTCACAGCAGCAGAAGCAACATGGAAGGAAAAAATGAACATTTAACTTTTTAGTCACAAAAATGATGTTTTAGCAACAATTTTTTTTATTTTCCCAAGGGTAAAAAGAGAAACTGGACACCAAAAGTTATTGTACAATTTGTCCTGAGTACACCGATACCCCATATGTGGGGGGGAATCACTGTTTGGGCGCACGACAGAGCTCGGAAGGGAAGGAGAGCATTTGACTTTTTCAATGAAAAATTGGCTCCAATCTTTAGTGGACACCATGTCGCGTTTGGAGAGCCCCTGTGTGCCTAAACATTGGAGCTCCCCCACAAGTGACCCCATTTTGGAAACTAGACCCCCCAATGAGCTTATCTAGATGCATAGTGAGCACTTTGAACCCCCCGGTGCTTCACAAATTGATCCCTCAAAATGAAAAAGTACTTTTTTTTTCCCAAAAAATTTCTTTTAGCCTCAATTTTTTTATTTTCACATGGGTAACAGGATAAAATTGATCCTAAAATGTGTTGGGCAATTTGTCCTGAGTACATCGATACCTCATATGTGGTCACAAACCACTGTTTGTGCACACGACAAGGCTCGGAAGGGAAGGAGCGCCATTTGACTTTTGAATGAAAAATTAGCTCCGATCATTAGCGGACACCATGTCGCGTTTGGAGAGCCCCTGTGTGCCTAAACATTGAAGCTTCCCCACATGTGACCCCATTTTGGAAACTAGACCCCCCAAGGAACTTATATAGATGCATAGTGAGCACTTTGAACCCCCAGGTGCTTCACAAATTGATCCGTAAAAATGAAAAAGTACTTTTTTCACAAAAAATTTCTTTTAGCCTCAATTTGTTCATTTCCACATGGGCAACAGGATAAAATGTATCCTAAAATGTATTGGACAATTTCTCCTGAGTACACTGATACCTCATATGTGGGGGTAAACCACTGTTTGGGCACATGGCAGGGCTCGGAATGGAAGGAGCGCCATTTGACTTTTTGAATGAAAAATTAGCTCCAATCGTTAGCAGACACCATGTTGCGTTTGGAGAGCCCCTGTGTGCCTAAACATTGGAGCTTCCCCACATGTGACCCCATTTTGGAAACTAGACCTCCCAAGGAACTAATCTAGATGTTCGGTGACCACTTTAAACCCTCAAGTGCTTCACAGAAGTTTATAACGCAGAGCCGGGAAAATAAAAAATCATTTTTCTTTCCTCAAAAATTATTTTTTAGCCCACAATTTTTTATTTTCACAAGGGTAAAAGGAGAAATTGGACCCCAATAGTTGTTGTCCAGTTTGTCCTGAGTACGCTGGTACCCCATATGTGGGGGGGAACCACTGTTTGGGCACACGTCAGGGCTCGGAAGTGAAGTAGTGACTTTTGAAATGCAGACTTTGATGGAATGGTCTGCGGGCGTCGCGTTGCGTTTGCAGAGCCCCTGATGTGCCTAAACAGTAGAAACCCCCCACAAGTGACCCCACTTTGGAAACTAGACCCCCCAAGGAACTTATCTAGGTATGTGGTGAGCACTTTGAACCTCCAAGTGCTTCACAGAAGTTTACAACGCAGAGCCGTGAAAATAAAAAATCATGTTTCTTTCCTCAAAAATGATGTTTTAGCAAGCAATTTTTTATTTTCACAAGGGGAACCGGAGAAATTGGACCCCAATAATTGTTGCCCAGTTTGTCCCGAGTATGCTGGTACCCCATATGTGGGGGTAAACCACTGTTTGGGTGCACGTCGGGGCTCGGAAGGGAGGGAGCACCATTTGACTTTTTGAATGCAAGATTGACTAAAATAAATGTGGCGCCATGTTGCGTTTGGAGACCCCTGATGTGCCTAAACCGTGGAAACCCCTCAATTCTAACTCCAACACTAACCCCAACACACCCCTAACCCTAATCCCAACTCTAGCCATAACCCTAATCACAACCCTAACCCCAACACACCCCTAACCCCAACACACCCATAATCCCAACCCTAATCCAAAACCTAACCCCAACACACCCCTAACCCTAACCATAACGTCCCTAACCACAGCCTAATCTTAACCCTATTTCCAACCCTAGCCCTAATTCCAACCCTAACCCTAAGGCTATGTGCCCACGTTGCGGATTCGTGTGAGATTTTTCCGCACCATTTTTGAAAAATACGCAGGTAAAAGGCACTGCATTGTACCTGCGGATTTACCGCGGATTTCCAGTGTTTTTTGTGCAGATTTCACCTGTGGATTCCTATTGAGGAACAGGTGTAAAACACTGTGGAATCCGCACAAAGAATTGACATTTCCGCGTGGTATTTTCCGCATCATGGGTACAGCGAATTTGGTTTTCCATAGGTTTACATGGTACTGTACACCTGATGGAAAACTGCTAAGAATTCGCAGCGGCCAATCCGCTGCGGATCCGCAGCCAAATCCGCTGCGGATCCGCAGCAAAATCCGCAGCCAAATCCGCACCGTGTGCACATAGCCTAATTCTAACCCTAACTCTAGTTCTAACCCTAATTCTAGCCGTAACCCTAACGCCAGGTTCACACTGCGCTAGCAGCAGCCCGTTCAGCACATACGCTAACGAGCTGCTGCTAGCGCAAGTGCCGACGTTTGCATCGCGCTAGCGCAGATAGAGCATCTGCTAGCTCTATCTGCGCTAGCAGTGACGGACCCGGAAACACTGCAGTCCGCGTCTCCGGGTCCGTCACTCAATGACGGCACATCCCTAGCGCACAGCCATTGTGGGCGTGCGCTTGTGATGCATCCAACATTGCTGTCAATGGCGGCCGTAACGGACTACGTTATACCGCGTTTATGCCGCCGTGTAACGTAGTCCGTCAAACGGACTGCTTAGACGCAGTGTGAACCAACCCTAACCCTAAAACCCTAACCCTAAAACCCTAACCCTAAAACCCTAACCCTAACCCTAACCCTGCAAAGAAAAAAAAAAAAATCTTTATTTTATTATTGTCCCTACCTATGGGGGTGATAAAGGGGGGGGTTATTTATTATTTTTTTTATTTCGATCGCTGTGATAGAACATATCACAGCGATCAAAATGCACCTGTAACGAATCTGCCGGCCGGCAGATTCGGCGGGCGCACTGCGCATGCGCCCGCCATTTTGGAAGATGGCGGCGCCCATCGAACAGACGGACGGACACCGGGAGGGACACAGGTCGGTAAGTATGAAGGGGGGGGGGGTGATCGGACAGCGGGCGGGTGATCTGACAGCGGGGGGGAGCGGACAGGAGGATGGAGGGAAGCGTGGGACACTATATGACAGGACGGAGGACCGGAGGGGAGGAGATCGGTGGCGGTGGGGGGGGCTGATCGCGATCTCCAGCCATGGCTGATGCTATTGCAGCATCGCCCATGGCTGGATTGTAATATTTCACCAATTTTCATTGGTGAAATATTACTATCGCTCTGATTAAAAGTGAAAGTGAAACGTCACTTTCAACAGCCAATCAAAGCGATCGTAGCCAAGGGGGGGCGAAGCCACCCCCCCTGGGCTCAAGTACCACTCCCCCTGTCCCTGCAGGCCGGGTGAAATTACAGTTAACCCTTTCACCCGGCCTGCAGGAGCGCGATCCGACCATGACGCATATGCTGCGTCACAGGTCGGATTGGCACAGGTTTTCATGACGCATACGCTGCGTCAAAGGTCGGGAAGGGGTTAACTTTGCCTGAATATGCACTGATCTTGGCTTCACAGCATTTGTTTTCGTCTGGATCATTTGTCATACACTGACAGACATAATGTTTTCTATCTTGAGTGATGGTGAAATGTTCAAATACAGCTGATTTAATGTGACGCTTCTTTGACATTCTCAGGTTTTTAATTCTGCATTCACAATCCAAATGACAATTGTTTTTCCTAAAAACAATTGTACAAAATTATTGCCAGGTCGTACAACTGATATAGTGGTCAGTAATACTGTTATTCCTCATGTACTCACGGTTAACTGATGCAAAGTTTGTTGAAAGGATAATGCTTCTTACAGTCTTTCTCTTCTGATTAGCAGCTGTGAGATGCTTGGAAGACGCACACCTAGTAAACATCTAGTCTAGAGGAGGAGCTTTACTACTAAGAATTTGCAACACATTTTCACTTTCAGTTTCATACATTGTAAGTAGGGGGGTTGGGGCAGCATGAGGTTAACCAAGTATAAGATTAGATAAGGGCAGTGGAGAACAGTGACACACAAGAAGTAAGAAATCTCCAGCAGAACTGCTTATCACTGTTGTTCATAGTTTGATAGAACATATATATTTGAGTAACATTTATAAAATTCATATGAAAGTTCAATTATGAATATTAATACATTTTTTTTTAAAGCTGGAGTCGGTACATTTCTACCGACTCCGACTCCAACCAAAACTAACTCCGACTCCGACTCCACAGCCCTGGGTCTGTGACAGGTTATGTGTTTTTATCATTTCAGATTACGTGGGGAAACCTTCAGAAAAGCCTCTGAAATTGGTTCTTAAAGTTGGTGGAAGTGAAGTGACTGAATTGTCTGGATCTGGCCATGATTCTAGTTACTATGATGATCGTTCAGATCACGAGCAGCGAGAGCGTCATAAGGAAAAAAAGAAGAAAAAGAAAAAGAAGTCGGAGAAGGAGAAGGATAAACATGTAGATGATGAAGAAAGGAGGCGTAGAAAGGTATGGGGGTATCTGCAAGCCTAAATGATGCCTCTGCTCTCATGAATTCCGTGTACCATTTTTGCACGTGCCACAATTCTGTCAGTGTCATCTTAAGCAGGTTTTCCATGGCTTTTTCAAATTACCAGGGTGTCGGGATCTTTCTGAAGTCCCCACTCTCCAGCACCAATATTCCAGTGGTCTCTTCAGTGACTTGGCAACTGATTGGCTGCAGGGTCAAGTGATTGATGGATAGGCCATCATCGCTTCAGGGGGAATGACCTTCTGCTCAACAGTCCTGCCCCCCTCTCTCACCAAATGAAAAGTATTATTATATAAATGATTAAAACTAGTCTATAAATTAAATGTGTAACATGGAAAAACAGAACTGATCCCAAAGCAAAATGAGCATGTTACGGAGATGCGGGGTCAGTGGGTGCTCTCGTCTGCTGGCCCGGCTGTCTTTAGCAAGACTGCATGGACCACGGCTCATACCACTGAACGCCCGCGCTATCTCCCCGTGGGCAATACACTACCCAGACAACACAGGGTTAAGGTAAAACAGTGTGGCAATACTTTATTGAACCACAACACACAATAGCAAACAGAACAATCCCACCATTACTGGAATTGTTTGGTTACATGGGCGCATATAAAATATCACTGCGTCTCCACGTATTTCCAGTATGACATGATGTCAGAGCTCCCAGGGTTGCTACTCCATCTGTGGATGAACGCACAGAGAAGGGGTAACGACAAGCATAGGGAGATGACCAAGAACTGTCCATAGAGTCCATACAAGGTCCAAAGCCAGTTGACACGAGAGTCACCACCTGGCTTATCTGACCATCTCCATGGAACCAGGCGACCAGCGGGTCCCAACCCTGGCTTTCTCCAAACATATCCATGGTTCAGAGATGGTCACGGGATCAGATCTGTGTCCTTCCAACCGGAGCCGAAAACCCCTAGGTTGTATCCTATAGAATCCTAGATTAGTGTCCCTCGTGATGGTGCCATGATGAATTTGCTGCAGTCCTTTCTCTTGTCTGTTGGGTGGTTTGCAGAATCTCTGGCTCGTAGCTCTGTATTACTTCAGACTCTTTATACCCAAGGCATGTAAGCTACCCTTAAGGTACCGTTACACTAAACGACTTACCAACGATCACGACCAGCGATACGACCTGGCCGTGATCGTTGGTAAGTCGTTGTGTGGTCGCTGGGGAGCTGTCACACAGACAGCTCTCTCCAGCGACCAACGATCAGGGGAACGACTTCGGCATCGTTGAAACTGTCTTCAACGATGCCGAAGTCCCCCTGCAGCACCCAGGTAACCAGGGTAAACATCGGGTTACTAAGTGCAGGGCCGCGCTTAGTAACCCGATATTTACCCTGGTTACCATTGTAAAAGTAAAAAAAACCAAAACACTGCATACTCACATTCTGATGTCTGTCACGTCCCCCGGCGTCCACAGGGTTACGCGCTGCTGCTCAGAGCTTCCTACACTGACTGTGTCAGCGCCGGCCGTAAAGCAGAGCACAGCGGTGACGTCATATCGCGGCCCTGCGCTTAGTAACCCGATATTTACCCTGGTTACAAGTGAACACATCTCTGGATCGGCGTCACACACGCCGATCCAGCGATGACAGCGGGTGATCTAGCGACGAAATAAAGTTCTGGACTTCTAGCTCCGACCAGCGATATCACAGCGGGATTCAGATCGCTGCTGCGTGTCAAACACAACGAGATCGCTATCCAGGACGCTGCAACGTCACGGATCGTCGTCGTTCTCGCTGCAAAGTCGCTTAGTGTGAAGGTACCTTTAAGGTACCTTCACATTAAGCGACGCTGCAGCGATATCGACAACGATGCCGATCGCTGCAGCGTCGCTGTGTGGTCGCTGGAGAGCTGTCACACAGACAGCTCTCCAGCGAACAAGGATGCCGAAGTCCCATGGTAACCAGGGTAAACATCGGGTTACTAAGCGCAGGGCCGCGCTTAGTAACCCGATGTTTACCCTGGTTACCAGTGTAAATGTAAAAAAAACAAACACTACATACTTACATTCCGGTGCCTGTCGCGTCCGCTTCCCTGCACTGTGTGAGCGCCGGCCCTAACGCACAGCGGTGACGTCACCGCTGTGCTTTGCCTTACGGCCGGCACTGACCCATTCAGTGCAGGAAGCTCTGAGCAGCAGCGCGGACGCCGGGGGACGTGACAGACATCAGAGGGTGAGTATGTAGTGTTTTTTTTTTTTTTTTACTTTTACAATGGTAACCAGGGTAAATATCGGGTTACTAAGCGTGGCCCTGCACTTAGTAACCCGATATTTACCCTGGTTACCATTGTAAAACATTGCTGGCATCGTTGCTTTTGCTGTCAAACACGACGATACACGCCGATCTGACGACCAAATAAAGTTCTGGACTTTCAGCAACAACCAGCGATATCACAGCAGGATCCAGGTCGCTGCTGCGTGTCAAACACAACGATATCGCTATCCAGGACGCTGCAACGTCACGGATCGCTATCGTTATCGTTGCAAAGTCGCTTAGTGTGAAGGTATCTTAAGGCTATGTTCACACTTTGCGGTTTTTACCGCGGAACCGCTGCGATTTTGATGCTGCGGGTCCGCAGCAGTTTCCATAGCATTTCCATTTACCTGTAAACCCTATGGAAACCGCAAACCGCTGTGCACATGCTGTGGGAAAAACCGCGCAGAAACGCAGCGGTTTAAAACCCGCAGCATGTCACTTCTTTGTGCAGAATCGCTGCGATTCTGCACCCATAGGAATGCATTGAACCGCTTACTTCCCGCATGGGGCTAATGTGCGGGTGGTACCCGGGGTGGAGGAGAGGAGACTCTCCTCCAGGCCCTGGGAACCATATTTTGGGGTAAAAAAAAGAATAAAAATAAAAAATCATGTTCTACTCACCTCTCAGCGCTGCACGCGGCCGGCCGGTCAGAGTTGCTGTGCGAACAGGACCTGCGGTGACGTCGCGGTCACATGACCGTGACGTCGCGGTCACATGACCGTGACGTCACGAAGGGTCCTTCTCACACATCATCTTTGGAACCGGACCGCCGGGTGCAGCGCCGAGGAGATCCGGACATCAGAGAGTAAGTATAACCAATTTTTATTATTTTTAACATTACTATTGATGCTGCATATTGCTGCATATGCAGCATCAATCGTATAGGCGGAAACCCGCAGCGGAAACCGCGGAACAAACCGCGATAAATCTGCAGGGATAACCGCAGCGGTTTTGCCCTGCAGATTTATCAAATCCGCTGCGGGAGAACCCGCAGAGGGACGCCGCAAAGTGTGAACATGGCCTTAGTACCACCCAGGGTCTTTCAGTCCAACATCAAGAAAAGGTAAACAATGGTGATGGGATTAAGTATATTAGCATATAAGCACACATCAACAAACAAAGCTCAACACACTCAGGGTATGTGCACAAGTCCGGATTTCTTGCAGAAATTTCCTGAAGAAAACTGGAAATTTTCTGCAAGAAATCCGCATTTTTTTTTTTGCGGTTTTTTTCCGTTTTTTTTGCTTTTTTTTTAGCATTTTGCAAGCGTAATTAGCTTGCAGAATGCTAAAGTTTTCCAAGCAATCTGTAGCATCGCTTGGAAAACTGACTGACAGGTTGGTCACACTTGTCAAACATACTGTTTGACAAGTGTGACCAACTTTTTACTATAGATGCTGCTTATGCAGCATCTATAGTAAAAGATAGAATGTTTAAAAGTAATAAAAAAAATAAAAAAATGGTTATACTCACCCTCTGCAGGCTCCGTTCCTATAGATGCCGGTGTGGTTTAGGACCTTCGGTGACTTCACGGCTTGTGATTGGTCGCGTGACCGCTCGCAACCAATCACAAGACAGTGACGTCATCGCAGGTCCTCAACCACACCATCTATAGAAACAGAAGCGGCAGCATGCAGCGGTGAGAGGCGGGAACACTCCGGGGACATCGAAGGTGAGTATATGACTATTTTTTATTTTAATTCTTTTTTTTTTTTGACCAATTATATGGTGCCCAGTCCGTGGAGGAGAGTCTCCTCTCCTCCACCCTGGGTACCAACTGCACATAATCTGCTTACTTCCCGCATGGTGTGCACAGCCCCGTGCGGGAAGTAAGCAGATCAATGCACTCCTAGGTGTGCGGAATCCCCGCAATTCCGCATTTTTAATGAACATGTTGCTTTTTTTTCCGCGATGCGATTTTTTTCGCGGAAAAAATCGCAACATTTGCACAAAAAATGCGGAATACACTGTAATTAATAGGAGGCATAGGTTAGCGTTTTTTTCGCGTTTTTATCACGTTTTTATAGTGAAAAAACGTGAAAAAAACGCGAAAAATCCTGAACGTGTGCACATGGCCTCAATGTACAGTCACCACTACAGACTTAGGGTAAGTTCACACAGGACTTTTTTGCTGCGTATTTTTGCTGCGTTTTTTTATGCTAATTTTCAGCTGCTTTTTACAGTACCAGCAAAGCCTATGAGATTTCAGAAATCTCATGCACACATATTGGGTTTTTGTTTGATCAGTATTTTCTGCTTTGCTGCGTTTTTTGGACATAGGGCATGTCACTTCTTTCAGCGTTTTTGCTGCGTTTTTGCAGCGTTTTTTCACCCATTGACTTGAATGGGTGATGGAAAAAACGCTGCAAAAACGCAGCAAAAACGCATGTAGCATTATTTGCTGCGTTTTTTGTGCAGAAAAATCATGGCCAGCAGGAAGTGATCTCACAGCCAAGAGCTTAGGGGTGTGGTTAGTGAGGTGTGAAGAGCCATTGTGAGCCATTGTGAGGTGTGAAGAGCCATTGTGAGCCATTGTGAGGTGTGAAGAGCCATTGTGAGGTGTCCTGATTGTGATCTATTGTGAGGGAGTTCCTGGTAGTGAGGTGTTAGCCATGTCTTGGTATAGGAGGATGAGCATTAATGTTTCCCAACTAATCATGGAGGTAATATTTTTTTTAATTTGTGATATATCTATCTATCCGATTGTTTGCAATGGTACACTTTGCGATGCTCATGTGCTGTTATGTACATGTTCATGTGTTCTGCATGTGTATGTTTGTATCTTCCTTGTCATGAATGTTGGCTTCATTTCATCTTCCATTTGGTAATTACTTTTTCATTTATTTTTCCAAGGTGGAAGCAATGCCTGTAATTTGGGATGTAGCTTGCCCAAACTACAGTGATCGTCAAAAAAAGGCCGATGCATGGCATGTAATTCGCCGTAAATTGTTCCCCCGCTGGGATGAAGGCGATGCTAAGCTCCACTGGGGTCACTCAACTTTATTATCATGCACAAATAGACAAAAAAACGCACCAAAACCGCACAAAAAACTCATCTATTATAAACAGCTGAAAATTGGCATAAAAAACGCAGCAAAAATACGCAGCAAAAAAGTCCTGTGTGAACTTACCCAAAAAATGCACCAAATACGCACCAAAAAAAGCACCTAAATTAGCATAAAAAAACGCAGCAAAAATACGCAGCAAAAAAGTCCTGTGTGAACTCACCCTTACACTGTATGTTAAATAGTATCAGTCTGCAAGTCTGTCCTCTTGAACCATCAGACATAAACACTTAAATGCACAAGCCAATATACAGATGAAAATTCAGTTATTATTGGTTTGCAAAAACGTAGCTGTCTGGGTAATTAAGATACAATCTGGTTTCTTCACAGAGCACTTATATGGGAAAATAAAAGCAGCATGGTGGCACAGTGGTTATTGCAGCTCTGGGGCCCTGGGTTCGAATCCCACCAAGGACAAAATCTACAAGGTTGATCCTTAAAGTTTGATCCTTAAACCTCTTCGACATCCATCGCACCGTTACAGTGCAGCGGGAAGTGTATTGCCATACATGTTCGGCACTGCATTAACCCCTTCCCGACCTTTGACGCCACGTAGGCGTCATGAAAACCCGTGCCAATCCGACCCATGACGCCTATGTGGCGTCATGGAGAGATCGCGTCCCTGCAGATCGGGTGAAAGGGTTAACTCCAATTTCACCCGAACTGCAGGGACAGGGGGAGTGGTGCTTCAGCCCAGGGGGAGTGGCTTCACCCCCCCCCCCCCCCCCCCCCCCGTGGCTACGATCGCTCTGATTGGCTGTTGAAAGTGAAACTGCCAATCAAAGCGATTTGTAATATTTCACCTAAAAAACTGGTGAAATATTACAATCCAGCCATGGCCGATGCTGCAATATCATCGGCCATGGCTGGAAACGCTGATGTGAGCCCCCCACCCCACCGATCGCCCCCCCAAGCCACCGATCTGTCCCGTAGTCCCCTCCGTCCTGTGCTCCGCTCCCCCGTCCTCCTGTCCGCTCCCCCCGTGCTCCTATGTCACCCCCCCGTGCTCCGACGCCCCCCCCCATGCCCCATCTCCCCCCCCCCTTATACTTACCGAGGCTCCCGGTGCCCGTCCGTCTTCTCCATGGGCGCCGCCATCTTCCAAAATGGCGGGCGCATGCTCAGTGCGCCCGCCGAATCTGCCGGCCGGCAGATTCATTACAAGTACATTTTGATCGCTGTGGTAGGTTCTATCACAGCGATCAAAATAAAAAAAATAATAAATAAACCCCCCCCTTTATCACCCCCATAGGTAGGGACAATAATAAAATAAAGAAAATATTTTTTTTTTCTTTTTCCACTAGGGTTAGGGTTAGAACTAGGGTTAGAACTAGGGGGTAGGGGTAGGGTTAGGGTTAGGGGTAGGGTTATGGCATGTGCACACAGTGCGGATTGGCCGCGGATCCGCAGCGGATTGGCCGCTGCGAATTCGTAGCAGTTTTCCATCAGGTTTACAGTACCATGTACACCTATGGAAAACCAAATCCGCTGTGCCCATGGTGGGGAAAATTCCGTGCAGAAACGCTGCGTTGTATTTTCCGCAGCATGTCAATTCTTTGTGCGGATTCCACAGCGTTTTACACCTGTTCCTCAATAGGAACCCGCAGGTGAAATCCGCACAAAAAACACTGGAAATCTGCTGTAAATCCGCAGGTAAAACGCAGTGCCTTTTACCTGCAGATTTTTCAAAAATCGTGCGGAAAAATCTCACACGAATCTGCAACGTGGGCACATAGCCTTAGAGTTAGGGTTGCAATTAGGGCTAGGGTTGGAAATAGGGTTAAGATTAGGCTTTTGGTTAGGGTTACAGATAGGGTTAGGGGTGTGTTGGGGTTACAGTTGTGGTTAGGGTTTGGGGTTAGGGGTTAGGGTTAGGGTTGGGATTAGGGTTAGGATTAGGGTTAGGGTTGGAATTAGGGTTACGGGTGTGTTGGGGTTAGGGTTGTGGTTAGGGGTGTGTTGGGGTTAGGGTTGTGATTAGGGTTATGGCTACAGTTGGGATTAGGATTAGGGGTGTGTTGGGGTTAATGTTGAAGAATTGAGGGGTTTCCACTTTTTAGGCACATCAGGGGTCTCCAAACGCGACATGGCGCCACCATTGATTCCAGCCAATCTTGCGTTCAAAAAGTCAAATGGTGCTCCCTCCCTTCCAAGCCCCGACATGCGCCCAAACAGTGGTTTACCCCCACATTTGGGGTACCAGCATACTCAGGACAAACTGGGCAACAACTGTTGGGGTCCAATTTCTCCTGTTACCCTTGCAAAAATAAAAAATTACTTGCTAAAACATAATTTTTGAAGAAAGAAAAATTATTTTTCCAGGACGTCCCCCTGACAGCACGCTGGAGGACGTCCTCCTCCTCCTTGCAGGGACAGGAAATACAACACGAGAGGTTAAAAGGTCCCACTCCACCCCCTTTCCTTCAGTGTTTTTCCTGTCCCTGCATGGAGGGACACACGAGAGCGGAGCAGCGCAGAACTTACCAGTCCGGAGGGCCCGGGGGATCGTGCGGCGGTGCCAATATCTTTCCCCCGCGACGGTGGCCCGAGGTAGAAACTCCCCGGTGGGGAGTCCCTCTGCCTAGAGACCAGTCGAGCGGACGAGCTCCTGGGTGAGAGCCGCTTCCTCCCGGTGGGAGGCTCTCGGCTCGGGCGCCAGGCCAGCAAGAGGCGCCGCATGTCAGAAGATCCGGCAGCGGTTCGCGTTCCACGAGGTGGAACGCGGAAGTAGGTCGTACAGCACTTCCGGTGGCGTCTCGAGGTAAGGTGACGTCACATCCGGGGGGAGGCGATGCATTCGGCGTGCGTTCCACTGGGTGGAACGCGGAAGTATGCGTACATAAACCCGGAGGTACTGCAATAGTGCGCCCTGCATTCCTCTGTATGAAGGAGGATAAGGCGCAAGATTTGTGTGTGGTGTCGGCAGGACACGATACAGCGGATAGTCCGGGCCAGCCAGCATATTGAACCGCATCTGATGCCGGAGACTAAGGGTGAGCGCAGCAGAAGCTGCTATATCCTTTATTTGAGTAAGAGATTACACACTTACCCTGTGTATTCCTCAACAGAAGATATGGAGGTCAGAAGTGAGGAGGCAGGGGTAAGTGCGCAGGGCGCAGAATTATGTTATTTTGCACATACACTGAGCAATGCCTATTCTTATATTTAAGGATAAGGAGGCCACACATAATCCCCTCCCTCTGACAAAGAAGACGGGAAAAGCATCTTCAAAGTCTAAGAGGTGTTCTATGTGTAATACGAAGCTTCCAGAGACATATAATAAAGCTCTCTGCAGCTCGTGTATCTCTAAAGGTACCGTCACACTAAACGATATCGCTAGCGATCCGTGACGTTGCAGCGTCCTCGCTAGCGATATCGTTTAATTTGACACGCAGCAGCGATCAGGATCCTGCTGTGATGTCGCTGGTCGCTGAATAAAGTCCAGAACTTTATTTGGTCGTCCGATCGCCGTGTATCGTTGTGTTTGACACCAAAAGCAACGATACCAGCGATGTTTTACACTGGTAACCAGGGTAAACATCGGGTTACCAAGCGCAGGGCCGCGCTTAGTAACCCGATGTTTACCCTGGTTACCAGCGTAAAAGTAAAAAAAACAAACAGTACATACTCACCCAGCGTCATACCTCCCCCAGCGTCTGCTTCCTGACACTGACTGAGCGCCGGCCCTAAAGTGAAAGTGAAAGCCGCTGTGCTGTTAGGGCCGGAGCTCAGTCAGTGTCAGGAAGCAGAAGCTGGGGGAGGTATGACGCTGGGTGAGTATGTACTGTTTGTTTTTTTTACTTTTACGCTGGTAACCAGGGTAAACATCGGGTTACTAAGCGCAGCCCTGCGCTTAGCAACCCGATGTTTACCCTGGTTACCCGGGGACCTCGGCATCGTTGGTCGCTGGAGAGCGGTCTGTGTGACAGCTCCCCAGCGATCAAACAGCGACGCTGCAGCGATCGGCATCGTTGTCGCTATCGCTGCAGCGTCGCTTAATGTGACGGTACCTTAAGATTGTCAGAGAGGAGCAACCTTCTTTATTGTCGGAAATGAGGAGCCTAATCCGAGAGGAAGTCCAGAACTCCCTGGCCTCAATGTCTCAAAGCGGTCGCTCCAGTCCAGGCCCGGCACGTAAGAGACCCAGAAGTGAGGCAGCCCAGGAGGATCGGTACGATTCTTCAGAAGAAGAATTGGAGTTTAGAGGTTCAGATCAAGAAGAAGGAGAATTGCCTAAAGAAGAGCAAGAGCAAGGAAGAAAGTATTATTTCCCAGTGGAAGACACGGAGCAGCTGGTTCAAGCGGTAACAGAGACTATGCAGATAAAGGAAGAACCACGGCTGAAATCCAGACAAGACCAGATGTTTGGAGGTCTCACACATCAAGAAAAGACGGTTTTCCCTGTGAGCGAACACATTCGTCGGATGATAGCCCAAGAATGGAAAGATGCGGAGCGTAGGTTGGTGATGTCACGTGAGTTTAAAGGTCGTCTACCGTTTAACCCTGAAGAAATCAAGACTTGGGAAGAAATTCCGAAAGTAGATGTGCCCATAGCCAAGGTTACAAAAAAGACTTCCATCCCTTTTGAAGATTCCTCAAGTCTCAGGGACGCAATGGATCGGAAGGCAGATATCCTATTACGTCGAGCTTGGGAAACCTCAGCAGCTCTGATCAAGACTAACATCGCGGCTACGTCAGTAGCAAGGTCCATGTTCCTGTGGATGGAACAATTAGAAGAACATTTGATTAACAAGAGCCTCCTTGCCTATCATAAAGTCAGCTACGGCTTTCATGGCAGATACTTCGGCTGAGTCCGTTAGATTTGCAGCCAGAAATAGCTCTTTGTCAAATGCGACCCATAGGGCTATTTGGCTTAGATCTTGGTCGGGGGCTAACGCATCAAAAAGTAAATTATGCACCATTCCATTTATGGGGTCCAAAATTTTTGGTCAGGCTCTGGATGACATTTTAGAATCTGCATCAGATACTAAAAAAGGATTCCCGGAGGATAAACCCAGGAAGTTTCAGCCTTTTCGGAAAAGGCCCTTAACTCCCCCCCCCCCCCCCTCTCCCCCGGCAGGCAGCCTGAGTATAGAGAACAATGGAGACCCAGCAGGGGGTCCTTCAGGGGTTCCTTTACTCAGAACAGAAAGGGAAGGAGTTCCCTTTTTAGTTCAAGCTATAGACAAAGAAGGCAATGACGCCATAGGGATAGGCGGGAGATTAAGTCTGTTTCTAGATTCTTGGAGTCTGATCTCCGACAACAGATATGTCCTCGGTATTATTGCAGACGGTTACAAAATAGAACTAATATCCCGCGTACCACAGAGGTGTATCGCACCAAGCGTTGTAACCACAAACTCCCCTATGTACTCAGACCTGCAAAAGCTATTCAGCTCCCAGGTCATAGTTCGAGTTCCCTCTCCAGAAATAGGTTCAGGTCACTATTCGTCTCTTTTTTTCAATCCCAAAATTGTCAGGAGAATCCCGAACGATAATAAATTTAAAACCTCTAAATATGTACGTAAAGTACAAAAGATTCAGAATGGAGTCTATAAAATCAACGATCCATCTGATAAACAAGGACTCGGTGATGTGCACTCTCGACCTGAAGAGTGCATATTATCAGGTTCCAATACATCCCTCATCTCAGGACCTGCTGAGGTTCTCGGTGAAACTTCCGGACCAAACCTGCCACTTCCAATTTCAATGCCTTCCCTTCGGCCTAGCATCGGCTCCAAGGATCTTCACGAAGTTGGTAGCAGAAGTGGTGGCTTACCTAAGAAACCAAGGCATAACGATAGTTCCATACTTAGACGATTTTCTCGTGGTGGCAAAAACAGAAGATATTCTGCTAAAACACAGAGATCGAGTCATAACGGTTTTGGAGCACCTAGGATGGGTAGTAAACCGGGAAAAGTCACATCTAAGGCCCGAATCCCGGAAAATATTTCTAGGAGTACTCTTGGACTCCACGGCCAGACAATCCTTTTTGCCAGAAGTCAAGCGGCTTTCAATGAAGAAGATGGTGTTAGAATTCCTAAAGGGTCCGGTTACAGTAAGATCTGCCATGAAAATGTTGGGGAAGATGACAGCTTGCATCCCTTGTGTCAGGTGGGCTCAGGCACACTCAAGACCACTACAGGAACAAGTTCTCAAAATATGGGACCGTCGTCGTTCATCCCTGGACAAAAGGCTTCGTCTATCAATAGACGTAAGAAGATCTCTACAGTGGTGGACTCGAGACTACAACCTAAAAGTAGGTGTTCCATGGATCGCAACCCCCTGCGTGGTTATCACCACGGACGCAAGTCAGTGGGGATGGGGAGCACACTTGGAAGGAAAGTTCTTTCAGGGAGAATGGCCAAGGAAAATCAGTCGGATGTCATCAAACTACAGAGAATTGTACGCAGTCTGGGAGGCCCTCAGAAGAAATCGTCCCCGCCTAGGAAACAGACACGTAAAAATCCTATCGGACAATGTGACAGCAGTATCCTTTTTGAGACACCAGGGAGGTTCCAGACACAAGGCTCTTCAAGATCTAGCTCAAAGGATTTTTGCTTGGTCAGAAAACACGATCCTGTCAATAACAGCGGTACATCTAGAGGGATCTCAAAACATTCTGGCCGATTACCTAAGCAGAAAAAAGGTGTCTCCAACAGAATGGGAATTAAATCAGAGCATTTTCCAAATACTATGCCACCGTTGGGGAACTCCTGGCATAGACTTGTTCGCTACAAGGAAAAATTCAAAGGTGCCAAGATTTTATTCCCTCAACCCGTCAGACATCCCGGAAGCAGTCGACGCACTGAGTCAGAGGTGGGACGAACCTCTATCTTATGCGTTCCCTCCAATAGCACTTATCCCAGTAGTGCTCAGGAAGATTCAAGAAGATCAAGCAACAGTGATAACAATAGTACCATACTGGCCAAAAAGAAGCTGGTTCCCATTGTTAGGAGCCATGATGTTGGAAAACCCTATCAGACTCCCGTTATGGAAGGACATCATTTATCAGGGACCGGTGTTACACCAAGATCCAGGGAGATTACATCTATCAGCATGGATCCTGAGAGGGACATGTTAAAGGCCAGAGGTTTGTCGGACAAAGTAATTTCAACCATCCAGGCTAGTAGAAAGCCTGTGACTGCGGCCATCTATCACAAGATTTGGAAGAAGTTTTGTACAGAAAGTGGCAGGTCGGCCGGGATACCGGGAGCCTTGGATGTTCCTAGAGTTTTGAATTTTCTACAGTCTGGCTTCGACATGGGGCTTAGGCCAAGTACTCTTAAAGTTCAGATTTCGGCGCTCAGTACTTTCCTAGATTATCTGTTGGCTTCTCACCCGTGGATAATTAGATTTGTGAAGGCCATCCAGAGATTACGTCCTACCTTGAGGCAGCTAGTTCCTTCTTGGGACTTAAATTTAGTTCTTAGAGCTCTATGTAAAGATCCCTATACTCTTAGAGAAGATATGCCTATTTCAGTACGTACCTGGAAAACGGCCTTCTTGGTAGCCATTACAACAGCTAAGCGCGTAGGCGAGATTCAAGCCCTTTCAATTAAAGATCCTTACCTTCAGGTCCGGGAAGACCATATAATTCTAAAATTAGATCCAACTTTTGTCCCCAAAGTAGCCTCGTTAAAAAATCGAGACCAGGAAATAATTCTACCTTCCTTTTGTGACAACCCTTCGAATGAAAAGGAACGGGCATTACACTCCCTGGATGTTAGACAGGCAGTTTTAGACTATCTGGAAGCCACTAGTTCCTGGAGGAAGGATTCTAATCTGTTCATTTTATTTGGGGGCAGAAATAAAGGTAAAAAAGCTTCCAAGACCTCAATTGCTAGATGGATCACGTCTATAATCTCAAAAGCCTACACATCAGAAGGGATAGATTGTCCAGTAGGGATTAAAGCACACTCTACTAAAGCGGTTTCGGCTTCATGGGCCGAGCGGGCGGGGGCATCCCTAGATCAGATTTGCAAGGCCGCTACTTGGGCCAGAGTAAATACTTTTTGTAAGCATTATAAATTGGATGTCTTGGCTGCACATCAAACATCTTTTGGGAGAAAAGTTCTCCAGGCAGTTGTCCCACCCTAAAGGAGGTTTTCTTTGGTATTCTCCAGCGTGCTGTCAGGGGGACGTCCTGGAAAATGGGTATTATACCTACCGATAATTCGGTTTCCAGGAGTCCATCCTGACAGCACCGTTACTTCCCCCCCATGTATTCTATTTTCATATGCTGTATATGTTGGTTAATAAAGAGTTTTTTGCAAGGTATATCTATCCATGGTGTGGTACTTGTCAAAACACTGAAGGAAAGGGGGTGGAGTGGGACCTTTTAACCTCTCGTGTTGTATTTCCTGTCCCTGCAAGGAGGAGGAGGACGTCCTCCAGCGTGCTGTCAGGATGGACTCCTGGAAACCGAATTATCGGTAGGTATAATACCCATTTTTATTTTCATGGCTCTGCGTTATAAACTTCTGTGAAGCACTTGGGGGTTCAAAGTGCTCACCACACATCTAGATTAGTTCCTTGGGAGGTCTAGTTTCCAAAATGGAGTCACTTGTGGGGAGTTCCTACTGTTTAGGCACATCAGGGGCTCTGCAAACACAACCTGACGCCCGCAGAGCATTCCATCAAAGTCCTGCATTTCAAAACGTCACTACTTCCCTTCCGAACCCCGACGTGTGCCAAAACAGTGGTTTACCCCCACATATGGGGTATCAGCGTACTCAGGAGAAACTGGACAACAACTTTTGGGGTCCAATTTCTCCTGTTACCCTTGGGAAAATAAAAAATTGTGGGCTAAAAAATCATTTTTGAGAAAAGAAAAATTATTTTTTCCTATCGCCACGACAGCACCCACAACGAGAGAGGGGATCCGCCCACCTTCCGGACAGGAACCTACAGGTTAAAAAGGGGCGGTCCCCCTCGCCCTCCAGTTTGGGTTCCTGTCCGGACGGCGGGAGCCTACAGGTTATCACCTTACCCGGGTCCGCCAATCCTCTGTGCGGTGTCCAAAGGGAACGGCAGAGTCGGGGGCCCGGAAGCAGCGTCGGGGGAAGTCCTGTGTCCAGCTTCCCCCCTCGTCTGGCAAGGACGGCATGGCCGGACCGTGGCGTTTCTGGGGGAAGGCACGCCGCCCTGGGTCGTCCACACGCGCGCGACGCTGCTGTAGCAGGTCGGCGCTTATAACCCGGAAGTGATTTGAGGACTTCCGGAGGAGGCCGGGAGGAGGAGCTCGGGACTTTCAAAAAGCAGCAGCTCTTGGTGAGTGGTGTGCGGCAACATGTCTTCCACAGGAGACGCCGAACACCGACAGTTGGGAGAAAGGAGCAGCAGCAGATCTCGTAGTGAAGTGACACGCGGGCAGCAGGATCCTGGCACGTCACGTCACACCTCACCCCCTCAGAGACCGGTACTCTAAAGTTCTTCAGCCGTGGTGAGTTATTATCTGAAACCATTCGCTGATACTACTGTCTTCTATATTATGTTTTGTTATAGGGGAAAAAGGTCTCAAAAACAAAGCATAAGCAGTGCGCGTTATGCACAGAGCCACTACCTGACACCTATGTAAAGAAGTTATGTCAGACGTGTATATGCCAGACGCTAGAGGAAGAGGCCCCCCTCCGCGTATCGGATTTGAGAGAAGTTATTAGGGAAGAAATTAAGTCATCCCTTAAATCTAGACGACATGAGAAAAATAGTGGAGAAATGGAGTCTGATTCCACCCCTTCGTTACAAGAGGGCGAGTGCTCAGAGAGTCCATCACCATCCTCCTCGGATGAGGAAGGAAGGCCTTGTTTTTCTATTGAAAATATGGAGACTTTGATTAAAGCTGTCCGTACAACTATGGGTATGGCAGACAGTAAGGAGCCGAAAACAACCCAGGAGATCATGTTCGCAGGTCTGAGCCAGAAAAGTCGCAAAGCTTTCCCAGTGGTAGATACTGTCAAGGATCTGGTCAGACGGGAATGGGACAAACTGGATAAAGGGTTTTTACCTTCGGCCGCGAAAAGAAGGTACCCCTTTGAGGATGACACCTTATCCCAGTGGATGAAAATCCCAAAAGTAGATGCGGCAGTGGCCTCTACCTCGAAAACAGCCTCGCTACCTTTTAGAGGATGGGGGACTTCTTAAAGATCCTTCAGACAGGAAGGCTGACATGCTTCTTAAAAAAGTGTGGGAAGCGTCATCTGGAGCCTTTAAGCCGGCAATAGCAGGCACCTGTATGGCGAGATCGGTTATGGTCTGGGTTACTCAGCTGGAAGAACAGCTTAAGGCTAAAGTACCCAGGGAGAAATTGTTAAGCTCCCTGTCTCAGGTCAGAGAAGGAGCAGCTTACCTAGCAGACGCATCGATTGACTCTCTAAAATTGGCTGCAAGATCGGCGGGTCTATCAAATGCAGCTCGACGGGCGCTTTGGCTAAAGACCTGGAAAGGTGATGCTCAGGCAAAAGCCAAATTATGCTCCATTCCGTGTAGGGGTGAGTACCTATTCGGCCCAGTGCTGGATGACATCCTTGCGAAGGCAGAGGACAGGAAAAAGGGATTTCCTAAAATATTTAATCCCACTTTTAGGAATGCCTTCCGGAGACGCATACCCTTCAGGAAATTCCAGTCAGAACAGCAGGGATATAATCGGGACTGGGAGACGTCGGAACAGAAGAAAAAAGGTGGATACTATAAAAACCCTCCATCTTTTTCGAGACGTAGACGTAATTACAGATAGAATAAGTCTACCAGTAGGAGGAAGACTAAAATTCTTCACAGCGGAATGGAAGAAGATAACATCTAGTGCCTGGATAATGGGGGTAGTCGAGTCAGGTTTAAAATTGGAATTTTTGGAAATTCCCCCAAATCATTTTCTTATTACATCACTGGACACTCCGGCCCAACAACAGGCCTTGGAGTTAGAGATTCAACAACTGCTTACAAAGCGAGTTATTGAAGAAGTACCAAAACATCAGGAGAAGACGGGTTTTTATTCTCCCCTATTCTTAATCTCTAAACCTGACGGGTCCTTTAGGACTATTATAAATTTACGTAAATTAAATGAATATCTTCAGTACCGCGCCTTTAAGATGGAATCCATCAAATCAACAACTAAGCTTTTGTTTCCTAGGTGCTACATGGCGGTGTTGGACCTAAAAGATGCGTACTACCATCTTCCAGTTCACAGAAATCACCAGCAATTTCTCAGGATGGCAGTATGGGTAAACCATCAGCTTAAACATTTCCAATTTTTGGCAATGCCCTTTGGCCTGTCCATGGCCCCTAGAATTTTTACAAAAGTTGTTTCGGAGGTAATGGCCCATATTAGGGAAAAAGAAACCCTTGTGGTGCCCTATCTAGACGATTTTTTAATAGTTGGCAATTCAATTACTCAGTGTACGTCTAGGGTAAATGCCATAATATCGTCCCTGCAGGTACTCGGATGGATAGTCAACTGGAAAAAATCAAAGCTGGAACCCACAAGACATCAGGTGTTCCTAGGAGTTCTTCTAGACTCGGAAAACCAATCATCCTTCCTACCAGAAGACAAGAAGCTGAAGATCATTCAAAGGGTCACGGCCGTAAAAAAAGCTCCAAACTTAAGTTTAAGAGACGCAATGTCTCTGCTGGGATCTTTGACGGCATGTATATCAGCAGTAAAATGGGCTCAAGCCCATACCCGAATGCTTCAATACGAAGTTCTTCAAGCAGAAAGAGATCTTCACGGTGCGCTAAGCAGGAAGTTCAGTCTATCAACCGCCACTCTTCACGATCTGACATGGTGGCTCAACCTGGCGCATTTATCAGAAGGAGTTCTCTGGAACATCACTCCGGACAATGTAGTTACGACAGATGCCAGTCCATTCGGTTGGGGAGCCCATACGGGAGACAGTCTGACCCAGGGACAGTGGTCAACTCAGGAATCCCAGAAATCCTCAAACCTAAGAGAGCTTACTGCAGTCAGGCAAGCTCTTCTTTGCTTCCTACCATCCCTGAGGAACTCGCATGTACAAATACAAACAGACAATATGACTGTGGTGTCCTACATCAATCATCAGGGAGGGACAAGATCACGATCCCTGATGATTACTACAGCACAGATATTAAGTCTGGCCGAGAATCATCTACAATCCCTGTCGGCGGTTCATATAAGAGGAGAGTTCAATATACAGGCGGACTACCTCAGTCGCCATTCCCTTCGTCAGGGAGAGTGGGCCTTAGACCGACACATATTCGATCAGATAGTCAATCTGTGGGGTCTACCAACAATAGATCTATTTGCTACCAGGGAGAACAGGAAAATCAGAAGGTTCGCATCACTACAGATAGCAGACCAGCCGTTCATAGTGGATTCCCTTCGCGTTCGTTGGGACTTCCAGCTGGCGTATGCCTTTCCCCCTATGTGTCTACTTCCGATAGTTCTCAGGAAGATCCGGGAGGAAGGAGCCAGAGTGATTTTAATTGCTCCCTTCTGGCCCAGGAGGCCTTGGTTTTCTCTCCTCAGGACAATGTCGGTGACTGATCCCTGGGTGTTGCCAGTAGTTCCAGAACTCCTGTCTCAGGGTCCATTTCGTCATCCAAATTTGGAGACTCTTCACTTAACGGCTTGGAACTTGAGAGGGAGCTTCTGAAGGAGAGGGGGTTCTCTACTGCTTTAATAGCTACCTTATTAAAAAGCAGGAAGGAGGTTACTACAAAAATCTATACAAAAATTTGGAAAAAATTTCTTATGTTTCATCAGCAACCATTAGGAGATAATGCTCCAATTTCAGCTATTTTAGAGTTTCTCCAGAAAGGCTGGGAATTAGGGTTAGCAGTCAACACTCTAAGAGTTCATGTTTCAGCCTTGGGAGCTCTATATAACAGTGATGTAGCTGGTAATAGATGGGTTGCTAGATTTATTAGGGCATGTCAGCGTTCTAACCCAATCCATATTGTTAGAATCCCCCCTTGGGATCTAAATTTAGTGCTTGAGGCATTGACCGAGCCTCCCTTTGAGCCTTTAGACTCTATTTCGATTAAAAACTTAACCTTGAAAACAGCACTACTTTTAGCATTAACATCAGCTAGGAGAGTCAGTGATATACATGCTCTATCTGTAGATCCTCCTTACCTAATAATTCTCCAGGATAAGGTTGTCTTAAGGCCTGATCCTGCATACTTGCCGAAGGTGGCAACTAAATTTCATAGAACTCAGGAGATTTATTTACCATCTTTCTATGAAAATCCAGCTTCAGAAGAGGAGAAGAAATATCATTCCCTAGATGTTAAGAGGGCAATATTAGAATATCTGGATAGGACACAAAGCTGGAGACAGAGTAGGGCTCTGTTTATTTCTTACCAGAATCAGAAAAAGGGTTCTGGTGTCACGAAGAGCTCTATCGCCAGATGGATTAGAGAAGCCATATGTCTTGCCTATTCGGCCAAGGGGGTAACACCACCAGAAGGCATCAGGGCGCACTCCACTCGGGCCATGGCTTCATCCTGGGCGGAGAAGGCAGATGTCCCCATTGAAATGATATGTAAGGCGGCAACTTGGTCATCACCTTCCACCTTTTATAAGCACTATCGCCTTGATCTATCTGCTAATTCCAGCTTACAATTTGGCCGTTCAGTACTCAGTGCTGTAATCCCTCCCAGTTAATAGTCTTTGAAAGTCTCTCGTTGTGGGTGCTGTCGTGGCGATAGGAAAACCGGTTTTTACGTACCGGTAATAGGATTTTACAGAGTCCACGACAGCACCCATACATTCCCCCCCGTATTTAGTTTCTTATTCCTGCACTCTGTTGGAAGGTGTGCTTTATAGATCACTCTATAGAGGTGGTGGTATTTTTGTTTAAGATAATATTGTCATGTACTGATTCACTGGCGGTATCCCTTGTACTCTGGAACACAAACTGGAGGGCGAGGGGGACCGCCCCTTTTTAACCTGTAGGTTCCTGTCCGGAAGGTGGGCGGATCCCCTCTCTCGTTGTGGGTGCTGTCGTGGACTCTGTAAAATCCTATTACCGGTACGTAAAAACCGGTTTTATTTTCATGGCTCTGCGTTATAAACTTCTGTGAAGCACTTGGGGGTTCAAAGTGCTCACCACACATCTAGATTAGTTCCTTGGGAGGTCTAGTTTTCAAAATGGGGTCACTTGTGCGGGAGCTCTAATGTTTAGGCACACAGGGGCTCCCCAAACGCGACATGGTGTCCGCTAATGATTGGAGCTAATTTTCCATTCAAAAAGCCAAATGGCGTGCCTTCCCTTCTGAGCCCTGCCGTGCGCCCAAACAGTGGTTTACCCCCACATATGGGGTATCATCGTACTCAGGACAAACTGGACAACAACATTTGGGGTCCAATTTCTCCTATTACCCTTGGGAAAATAAAAAATTCTGGGCTAAAAACCATTTTTGAGGAAAGAAAAATTATTTTTTTATTTTCACGGCTCTGCGTTATAAACTTCTGTGAAGCACCTGGGGGTTATAAGTGCTCACTATGCATCTAGATAAGTTCCTTGGGGGGTCTAGTTTCCAAAATGGGGTCACTTGTAGGGGAGCTCCAATGTTTAGGCACACAGGGGCTCTCCAAACGCGACATGGTGTCCGCTAACTATTGGAGCTAATTTTCCATTCAAAAAGTCAAATGGCACGCCTCCCCTTCCGAGCCTTGCCGTGCACCCAAACAGTGGTTTACCTCCACATATGAGGTATCGGCGTACTCAGGAGAAATTGTCCAACAAATTTTAGGATCCATTTTATCCTGTTGCCCATGTGAAAATGAAAAAATTGAGGCTAAAAGAAATTTTGTGTGAAAAAAAGTACTTTTTCATTTTTACGGATCAATTTGTGAAGCACCTGAGGGTTTAAAGTGCTCACTATGCTTCTAGATAAGTTCCTTGGGGGGTCTAGTTTCCAAAATGGGGTCACTTGTGGGGGAGCACCAATGTTTAGGCACACAGGGGCTCTCCAAACGCGACATGGTGTCCGCTAAAGATTGGAGCCAATTTTTCATTGAAAAAGTCAAATGGCACTCCTTCCCTTCCGAGCCCTGCCGTGCGCCCAAACAGTGGTTTACCCCCACATATGAGGTATCAGCGTACTCAGGACAAATTGGACAACAACGTTCGTGGTCCAGTTTCTCCATTTACCCTTGGGAAAATAAAAAAATTTTCGCTAAAAGATCATTTTTGTGAGTAAAAAGTTAAATGATCATTTTTAACTTCCATGTTGCTTCTGCTGCTGTGAAACACCTGAAGGGTTAATAAACTTCTTGAATGTGGTTTTGAGCACCTTGAGGGGTGCTGTTTTTAGAATGGTGTCACTTTTGGGTATTTTCAGCCATATAGAACCCTGAAACTGACTTCAAATGTGAGGTGGTCCCTAAAAAAAATGGTTTTGTAAATTTTGTTGTAAAAATGAGAAATCACTGGTCAAATTTTAACCCTTATAACTTCCTAGCAAAAAAAATATTTGTTTCCAAAATTGTGCTGATGTAAAGTAGACATGTGGGAAATGTTATTTATTAACTATTTTGTGTCACATAACTCTCTGGTTTAACAGAATAAAAATTCAAAATGTGAAAATTGCGAAATTTTCAAAATTTTTGCCAAATTTCCGTTTTTTCCACAAATAAACTCAGAAATTATCGACCTATATTTACCACTAACATGAAGCCCAATATGTCACGAAAAAACAATCTCAGAATCGCTAGGATCCGTTGAAGCGTTCCTGAGTTATTACCTCATAAAGGGACACTGGTCAGAATTTCAAAAAACGGCAAGGTCATTAAGGCCAAAATAGGCTGGGTCATGAAGGGGTTAAATCATGTGTATATATTCGCTGCTTCCAAAGTGCTGCGGTTTATTGAACGTAGGTAAACCCGCATATGTACACTGAACCATGCGGAATCACTGCCTTCAATACATTTCTATTGATCCTCGCTATGGAAGCATGTCTGTTGTCCTTTCAACCCATCGGTGCGCCTTGATCATGTGACAGGTGTGCCGATGGGCAGAGCTAGTGACACGCTTCCGCCACGGGCTTGTAGGAGATTGACAGCAGCATTCAAAATGTTAACATCCGTGGGTGGATCTCAAAAAGCGACTGTTAGGGGCACATGACAGCTGATCAGATGAGCTGTCATGTGCCTAAAAACATTTGGCAAAGCTGAGCCTGCATCAAACAGGGGGATGCGACCTATCACCTGTAGGTCGTAAAGACATTAAACACAGCAGGGCACAGGGATAATGCAATAATAAGACAAGTGACATGAAGCAGAACTGTCAGGCTGTGCTCACACGTTGCAGATTATTCGCAGTTTTTTCGCGATTTTTCCCTATAAAAACGCTATAAAACCGCAAATAATCTGCTTATATTATGCATCCTATCATTTTTAATGAATTCTGCACTTTTTGTACACATGATGCGTTTTTTTCCACGGTAAAAACGCATCGTGGTAAAAAACGCAGCATGTTCATTAATTTTGCGTTTTTTTTGCGGATTTCCCACTTAAAATGCATTGGGAAATGTCCGGAAAAAAACGCACCAAAAACGCGTCAAAGACGCGCAAAAAACGCATACGGTTTTCTAGCAGATTTCTTGCAGAAAATTTCAGGTTTTCCTCAGGAATTTTCTGCAAGAATTCCTGAACGTGTGCACATAGCCTCAATGTGGGAAGGGGTGAAACTGTTGTGGCCGTAAATATTGGAGTTCATAGATAAGGAGTGTGTATTGTTCTCTGATTGGGGTCCGCTGTCCCCATCAGATCTGAAGAGCACATTACTTAATTGATGTATAAAGACATAAATCCATGCCACACTTGTATTCCTGTTCTGAGTGTGTCAGTGGTCAGCATAAGCTTGTACTCCCAGACTCTTCTGTCTCTCTGGGATGTGGAGTTACCTTTCAGCAATTTCTTATCACCTGTTACCTTTCCAAGCAATTTCATGTCACTGCCACAACAGTTTCTCCCCTTCCCACTTTTATAGTTCTGCTTCCTGTCACCCATCTTATTACTGTACTATTTTACTCCCTGTTGTGTATAAATGTGACTCTTCATATATTTTGTGTTTTTCTGAACCTGATGAAGAGACCTGAGTAATCTTGAAAGCTTGCTGATTGTTGCCCTCTTTTCAGTTAAGGTACCGTCACACTAAGCAACGTCGCCAGCGATCTGTGACGTTGCAGCGTCCTAGGTAGCGATATCGCTGTATTTGACACGCAGCAGCGATCTAGATCCCGCTGTGAAATTGCTGGTCGCTGCTAGAAGGTCTGCACTTTATTTGGTCGCTAGGTCGCCGTGTATCGCCGTGTTTGACAGCAAAAGCAACCATACCAGCGACATTTTACGCTGGTAACCAGGGTAAACATCGGGTTACTAAGCGCAGGGCCGCGCTTAGTAACCCGATGTTTACCCTGGTTACCAGCGTAAAATGTAAAAAAAACCAAACACTACATACTCACATGCTTCCCCCGGCGTCCGCTTCCCACACTGACTGAGCGCCGCAAATTGAAAGTGAAAGCACAGCACAGCGGTGACGTCACCGCTGTGCCCTGCTACTGCCGGCGCTCAGTCATTACAGGAAGCGGACGCCGGGGGAAGCATGTGAGTATGTAGTGTTTGTTTTTTTTTACATTTTACGCTGGTAACCAGGGTAAACATCGGGTTACTAAGCGCGGCCCTGCGCTTAGCAACCCGATGTTTACCCTGGTTACCCGGGGACCTCGGCATCGTTGGTCGCTGGAGAGCGGTCTGTGTGACAGCTCTCCAGCGACCACACAGCGACGCTGCAGCGATCGGCATCGCTTTCGCTATCGCTGCAGCGTCGCTTAGTGTGACGGTACCCTTAGCCCCTTCCTGACATATACATATACTGCTCTGCGGGAGGTGTGTTCCTGCAACAAAGAGCAGTATATCTACAGTGGCACGATCTCGTGGCCTCACGCTGAGTGCTGCGACGATCGCATGTGGGTGACAGCTGACACCCCACAGCAATGCCCACGATCAGTGCTAGCACCGATCGCGGGCATTTAACCTGATACTCTGCTGTGCAATGTCAGATCAGCGATCTGACATTATATAGTGATGTCCCATACTGGAAAATATACTCGGGCTGATAGACAGCCACATATAGGTCCAAAGAAAATCAATTTATGAAACTACTATAACCCTTAAATTCTTATGATAACATAGATAAGATAAAATATCACTGTTTATTTAAATCCGCTAAAACCATGTAACAACTACAACCAAATATTCACATGGAAACACACAACCGTGCACTCTAGATGACCCTACCAAAGAACCCTATTTAAGCTACCTACCTAACAGTGGAGGTTGGCACCCTAGGTTTATAACGAGACTGGCGCCCCCACTCACCGGCGGCTGTCCCTATGTCTCCTGGCACATAACCTGATATACGTGTCACATTTGTAGCCGCATGGATACTAGACAGGAAAGGATAGGCAGGTCTAATAATAACTGGATATGTATATCTATTGATAAATATCCATATATACAAGCTTGGTTAGTGGTAGGGTGAAGTACACGGACAGAAGACAAACAATGTTCATAACAAAAAAGTGCTCGTGTTTAAAAGTAAAAACCTCACTACCTCTGTACTCTGCTGGTATGCGTCCTGCCTGACTGTGCGGGTTGGCACCCTACTTGGCAGCGGAAGTGGCACCCCCACTCAACGAAGACTGACCCTGGGATGCCCTAAATATTCTGTTGCCAGATGAATCGTGGCCAGAACTAGATATGTATATACATACAAGCAGGCAAGACACAAGATACCACAGCAAGTGAATAAATAAATAAATAAATAACAATCTTCAGCTGAAGATAGCATTTGGATAAATCCAAAACATGATAGTCAGAGGGTGGGACTGATACTTATCAAGGATGATATTTCATACGCCTCTACGCGTTTCACCCAGACGGATCATCAGGAGGCCTTGATGTATAGATGCTGCATGGAATCACGGTTGATCTACTTATATCTACTTCACTTTTCAAAAGCTTTTGACACGGTGCCACACAAAAGGTTGTTACATAAAATGAGAATAATGGGGATAGGGGAAAATATGTGTAAGTGGATTGATAGCTGGCTCAGGGACAGGAAACAAAGGGTGGTTATTAATGGAGCACACTCGGACTGGGTCGCGGTTAGCAGTGGGGTACCACAGGGGTCAGTATTGAGCCCTATTCTTTTTAACATATTTATTAATGACCTTGTAGGGGGCATTCAGAGTAGAATTTCAATATTTGCAGATGACACTAAACTCTGCAGGGTAATCCATACAGAGGAGGACAATTTTATATTACAGGATGATTTATGTAAACTAGAAGCTTGGGCTGATAAATGGCAAATGAGCTTTAATGGGGATAAATGTAAGGTCATGCACTTGGGTAGAAGTAATAAGATGTATAACTATGTGCTTAATTCTAAAACTCTGGGCAAAACCATCAATGATAAAGACCTGGGTGTATGGGTGGATGACAAACTCATATTCAGTGGCCAGTGTCAGGCAGCTGCTACAAAAGCAAATAAAATAATGGGATGCATTAAAAGAGGCATAGATGCTCATGAGGAGAACATAATTTTACCTCTATACAAGTCACTAGTTCGACCTCACTTAGAATACTGTGCACAGTTCTGGTCTCCGGTGTATAAGAAAGACATAGCTGAACTGGAGCGGGTGCAGAGAAGAGCGACCAAGGTTATTAGAGGACTGGGGGGTCTGCAATACCAAGATAGGTTATTATACTTTGGGCTATTTAGTTTGGAAAAACGAAGGCTAAGGGGTGATCTTATGTTAATGTATAAATATATGAGGGGACAGTACAAAGACCTTTCTAATGATCTTTTTTTTTTAACCATTCAAATTTTTATTGTATAAAAAAGAAGAAATACAAATACAGGACAGAGGGAGGGAGGGGAGGGGGGATAAAGATTGCTACATGAAGAGCATAGTAAGGCAAAAGATCATATATTCAAGACCTTAAAAACAGAGATAGTGAAGGACCCATACATCTCAGTGGAACACAAGAACCATTTATATAACAGGAACAGGGGAAGGAGGGAGTTCTGGGGATGAAAAAAAGGGTGAAGAGATCCACGGGTCCCACCATGTAATAACCTTATTTTTTTTTGAGAGACAGTCAGCGGTGATTGATTCATAGCTAAAGTGAAGATTAATCTTAGCGATTAATTCAGAGCCCAAGGGTATAGTCGAGGACTTCCAGTACTTTGCAATGCATAGTCTAGCTGCTACGAGAATATTAGATATGATAGGTTGTAGGGAAGGAGGGAACTCTATCAGTGATATGCCAAGGACTGCTAAAGGACCTGTTAGCGTAATAGGGATGCGGATTACCTCCAAAAGGATGACTTCAACCTGGCGCCAAAACACCTGCAAACAGGGGCAACTCCACCACACATGAGCAAGCAAACCAGTAAGGTTACAATTTTTCCAACATAGAGGGGAAACTGTAGGATAAAATTTGGCTAATTTGGAAGGTGTGAGATACCACAAGAGCTGAATTTTTTTGGTGTGCTCAAGGTGACCGAGGCACGAAGAGAATTTAGAGGGGTGTTGCATAGCCGAACTCCAATCCTCAAAGGAGGCGGCAAACGAGAGTGCAGCCTCCCAAGTGGACATAAAGGAGAGTCTATCCGAGAAGTCATGGGAGAGAAGAGATTTGTAAATTATTGAAATACCGTGTGAAATCCAGGTATTGGGTCTAAAGAACCTCTGGACCTGAGTCTCCTCCCCCAGGGAGGACGTGGGCGCACCAGACCAGTTTTGGCGCTTCAGAAGACTGCGGACTTGATAATATTGAAAAAAGGCCTTAGGAGGTAGATTATATTGAGAAGAAAGATCTGTAAATGACCTCAGGCCCGACCCATCGTAAAGGTCATTGATCCAGCGTATCCTGCAGTCCCCCCAAGCGGAGAGAGACAGGCCCTCCACCGACCCCCCCAGTGCCCGAATAGAAACATGATCAAATAAGAATGGCCAATGCATAGGGCATAAAATTGTCCAAATTTTTGAGGCAGAAGCGATTGTTTTAAGAGAGGGGATCCGACTAGGTAGTTGGAGTAAGCAAAGCTCCAGTAGTAATCTTAGGGAGCCTCTAGGGGCAAATTGCGATTCAATAATAAACCATTGGAGAAAAGAATTCCCCTCCCACCAAATCTTTAAAGGTTCTATGAGAGCAGCTTTGTGATACAAATGAATTTTAGGAACACCCAAACCTCCTTTAGAATACGGAAGAGACATTATTTACCGCTTTATCCTATGAGGCTTATTTTGCCAAATAAAACGATCAATAACTGATTGAAAAGTTGAGAGATATTTAGAGGGAATGGAAAGAGGAAGACATCTAAAGAGATATATAAGTTTAGGTAGAATTAACATTTTAGACGTTTGTATTCTGGCCATCCATGAAAGGTGGGAATTGGAGAGACGGTCCAACTCCTTTTTAATTTCAAGAAGGACTGAATCACAGTTAACTCGGACTATGCTTTTAAGATGGATAATTTGTATGCCTAGATATGTAAAGCCCAGGGGGGACCAAGTAAAAGGATATTTAGCTTGGATTTGAAGTTGAAGGGAAGGTGAAATGAAAAGGGGAAAAATTGTGGATTTGGACTGGTTAAGCTTATAATAGGAGGCTTCGGCAAACTGAGAAAGAATGCAAGAAATTGCAGACAGCGAACAGAGGGGAGCAGAACAGGTCAGAACCACATCGTCCGCATAGAGACCAATCTTGTGTTCTTGATTACCCACCAGTACACCCTTAATGTCCGAGCATTGTCTCACCGCCGCCGCCAGAGGCTCCATGATAAGAGCAAAGATGATGGGAGGCAACCCTGCCGAGTCCCGTTCGAGATGGAGAAGACACGGGATTTGAAGCCAGCAGAACGGACAGAGGCACATGGGTTGGAGTACAAGGCCATGACGGCTGAGAAAATCTGGCCAACAAGACCGAATTTATGCAGAGTAGCAGCAATATAACCCCAGTGCACTCTGTCGAACGCCTTCTCCGCGTCGAGGGATAGGAACACACAGGGAAGCCTCCCCCCCTCCACAACATCCAATAGGTCAATCAGACGTCTCGTACCATCCCTAGTCTGTCTGCCTGGAACAATGCCAACTTGATCTGCATGAATCAGGGATGGGAGGACTGACATTAACCTATTAGCCCAGACTTTAGCATAAATTTTAATGTCGCAATTTAAAAGGGCTATAGGGCGAAAATCACTAGGGGAGGTCATAGGTTTCCCAGGTTTGGGCAGAGTTGATATACAGGCCTCCAAACCTTCTTTTCAAATAGAGCCGGTTGAACGCCAAAAATTAAACAAACGTAAAAGATAGGGAGATAGGATCGAGAGAAACTGGGAATAGTAAAAAAAGGAAAAGCCGTCTGGGCCAGGGGCCGACCGCTTTTTGGCTTCTCTAATTATTTGTGATATCTCAAACGCCTCAATAGGGGCATTGAGAAAGGATAACTGTTCCGGTGTAACCGTAGGGAGGTTTGCTTTACCTAAAAAGGCAGTTATTGAGGCCTGGGAAGGTTGGGGGGTATCCGGGTCAGAGCCAAGATTATACAGGGAGGCATTATATGAAGCAAATTCTTCCGCAATATGAATAGGGTTATAAATACGGGCGCCATCTGGTTTAAGAAGATAGGGAATTTTAGACTGGACTTCCTTTTTTTTCACGCGCCTAGCAAGAAAAGAACCAGCTCTATCTCCCATAGAATAAAATGTAGCCCTAGACTTCCTTAGTGAGTATTCTGCTTTATGCAAAAGAAGCTGTCGGAGGTGAAGTCGTGCAGTTGACAGGTTAGAAAAGAGTTGGGCAGAGGGTTGGGCTTTGTGGCGGGACTCCAACTGGGACACTTCAGCTAGGGCAGACTGGAGATTGGAGTTATATTTACGTTTAGCTGTCGCAGCCATCTTAATAAAGAGGCCACGCACTACTGCCTTGTGAGCGAACCAAAGGGAGTCCTCGCGCACATCTGAAGAGTCATTAAAGGCAAAAAATTCCTGCAAAGAGCGTTCGATCTGAGAGGAGTTCGCCTGCTCAGAAAGGAGGTGGCTGTTAAGGCGCCAAGTGTGAAGGGGGTCTGATTGCAAGTGGGTCCTCTAGAGAAACTGATACTGGAGCATGGTCGGACCATGTGATATTTCCTATAGACGCAGCAATACAGTGGGGAAGAGCTACGTCGTCAACTAAAATATAATCTATTTTGCTATAGGAAGCGTGACGAGGTGACCAAAACGTGTAGTCTCTCTCATTACAGTGAAGGTATCTCCAAATATCATGGAGATTGTTGGATTTAATTAAATGGGCTGCTTCACCTCTAGACCCAGAATGTGACGAGCAGTCTAGACTTTTAGATATAGGAATATTACAGTCTCCAGCGACTAGTTTATACCCATGTTGAAATTTACTTAGCTCTAAAAAAAAGGAATTCAGGAACTTAGATTGGCCCACATTCGGTCCATACACAGAGGCAATGGTGTAGGGAGCATTGTTGATTAAACATAAAATTATAATATATCTGCCCGCGGGGTCAGCCACAGAGCTAATTAGCTGAAAGGAATTAGCCCTACTAAAAAAAATTGCTACCCCAGCTTTTTTGGAATTCCCATTTGCAAAAAATTGGTAGGGATACAGATTAGAGTACATTCTAACATTATCTTGTTCTAGCAGATGAGATTCTTGTAAGCATATAATGTCCTGCTTAGACTTAGCAAGCTGACGCCAGACCAGTGATCTCTTGCCAGGAGAATTAAGTCCATTGACATTAATAGAATATAATGACACACTCATCGTAAACAATTATAAGACTTATATATGAAAACGTGTGCTAATAACAAAGAGCAACAGCAACATGGGCAGTGTTATGAAAGCAATCTGAAATATGGGAGGGGGGAAGGAAGGGAAAAAGGGGAACCAAATAACAGAGCATTACAACAGAGGACTATTCAGGGAATTCCTGAGTCCAAGGTGAAGACAAAAAAACAGTTCACCAGTGGGGCAATAAACTGAAGAGGGCCCACCAGGGACCAACCTCAGCAAAGGTTAGCAGCAAGAGAGAAAAAAAAGATAAGAAAAAGAGTACAAAAATTTTGAGGGAAAAGGGAAAAAAACATTTCCAACCAGGAAATGCAGAAATATAACACCTCAGGCGACCTTCCAATCAGGAATAATACGCCGTCTTCGGGGGGTAGGTCCATCACGCTTGGAGGAAGCTGCGCCAGAGGGTGGTGCAGGAAGATCAAAGCCCCATTGCGACAAAGTCTTGGCTGCTTGCGCCGGAGTTAGGCACGTGATGATAGAACCATCTTTGCGAATGCAGAGCTTGGTGGGGAATCCCCAGCGGTATAATATTCCTTTTTCTCTAAGAATTGTGGTATATGGGAGAAATTCCCTACGTAGAGCTAGAGTTCCAGGCGATAGGTCCGGGAAAACAGAGATTGTTGCAAAACGTTCAGGCAATGATGGATTTGCTCTCAGGGCTTGTAAGAATTCATCCTTCATGACAAAGAAATGAATACGAGCAAGAACGTCCCTAGGGACCGAGGGATCTAGCCCTGAGGGCTTGGGGATCCGATGTATATGCTCAATTATGATGCCTTCTTTAGTGTAGCTTGGGAGAACAGTAAGAATAAAATCTTGTAGGAAGGCTTTAAGATCTTCAGTCCCTACAGATTCAGCAACGACTCTGATCTTAACATTATTCCGTCTAGACCTATCCTCTAGATCCAGAGTTTTAGCATGGGTCCTTGTAGCCAGCAATTGCAAACTATCATGGGCATCCCATAACTCATTGTGGGAGGACACCAGCTCTGACATTTTATTTTCTAAGTGGTCAGTACGGCTCCCAAGTTCTTCCACCTCACCTCTGAGCTCCGCCATCATGGAGCGCATGTCGTCCTGCAGGGAGGCACGGAGATCCCCCAGCATTTCTCTGAGGAGCGACGCTGTAACCGGAGCATCAGGGAGATGAGGCGCTGCAGCGCTAGAGACAGAGGATTGAGAGCCTCGGCGCGCAGCTCTGGAGGATCTGGGAGAGAGCGGCGCCATCTTGGATTTCTGTGACTGTGGCGGGGAGGCCACAAAGAAGTCCACAATGCGCCGTGATGGATCCCCAGCGCCGGGTTTAGATTTCCCCATAGACTCACCGACCGGTAAGCAGGCGGTGTGGGGAATTGTAGGAGCGGAGGTGCCTTCTGTGTACCGCTATGTGCCGCTTAGCAAGTCCTGGGACCGGAGCTCCCGCTCTATGCGACCTGCGCCATCTAACGTCAGGCCACGCCCCCTCTAATGATCTTTTTAATCATAGACCAGTGACAGGGACAAGGGGGCATCCTCTACATCTGGAGGAAAAAAGGTTTAAGCATAATAACAGACGCGGATTCTTTACTGTAAGAGCAGTGAGACTATGGAACTCTCTGCCGTATGATGTTGTAATGAGTGAGTCATTACTTAAGTTTAAGAGGGGACTGGATACCTTTCTGGAAAAGTATAATGTTACAGGGTATATATATTAGATTCCTTGATAGGGCGTTGATCCAGGGAACTAGTCTGATTGCCATATGTGGGGTCGGGAAGGAATTTTTTTCCCCATGGTGGAGCTTACTCTTACCACATGGGTTTTTTTTGCCTTCCCCTGGATCAACATGTTAGGGCATGTTAGGCTATGGGTTGAACTAGATGGACTTAAAGTCTTCCTTCAACCGTAATAACTATGTAACTATGTATATACATGTGTTAATGAGTTAATGGGCATTCAGGCAGTGTGTTGATTCAATGCACTAGAGCCTGGGAGAGAGTCGCCATATTGGAGTAGCCCTGATATATTAACACAGGTGCCTAAAGCATATACGCTGCCTAGTGGCCACAGTCTATTAAAGACATACTACTTAAGGCTGTTTATTAGATGATTGACCCCCTATCATTTTATATCCCTCTGTTCTAATAGGGAGTTCTGGCGTGCATTACCTTATGAGGCGCCTATCATAGCGCATGTACGGCCACAGTGCGCCCAGTGACGCATACCGATGAGGCACTAACTACAACTACATCTGCCGTCAGCGCCAAAGCAAGAGATGCCGACGCCTTTCTGCGCTCACCTGCACGCATCAACCCACGTGTCACCTGAAAACGCCCGGAAGGTGTCCCTGCGCTAACAGGAACCGTCGACACAGACGCGTCCAGCAGCGCTGATACATACTTCCGGTATGTGTGTCAGCTGGACCGCATGGCATAGCGCATGCGCGAACCTACCAGCGCTAGTGCGCAATGCTTATATGCATGTCAGCCTGACTGCATAGTATTGCGCTTGCGCTCACATACTGTACTGCAGGGCAGTGAACCCCACAAGCCATAAACTTTGCTATACAAACTCCAACATGAGCCAAATAATAAAGCCCCCCAAAAGCACAGGATAAACAACCAACCCCTGACATAAAGCCCAGCAGGCTGATAATTATACGGACTATTGTACCAGTTATCAATTGTGTAGTCCGCATTAGTACCGCCCGATATGCTAGTAATTATACGGCCTGTTGTACCAGTTATCAGTCATGCAGTCCACATAGGAACCGCCTTTGATAAGATATTACAAACTTAACCATGTATATAGTGCTTACTAAGATACAGTGTAAACTATCATGTGAAACCGCCATGTATGAAAACATGGGGTTGGATATCTTATGTACCCACAGTCATTGCTGTGAACCCCCGTCGTATTCAGGGAGTATACGAGTGTCATGGCTAGTTTTAATTTCTCGATCACAGTGCCCACTTGACAGACTAAATATAGAGCTGAGGACATCAAACGTTTGGTAATATGGAAATAGAAAGGAGCAAAACATAGATGTCTAGATCATAGGAAGCATGCATAGGAAACGTTTTCGTATAGGCCATGTGGGGCCATACAATCCACCCGGTGAATCCAGGCACATTCCTTCTGTAATAATAATCGATCGAAATTGCCACCCCTCGGATTAGGCGTATATACCTCAATAACGCTAAAGGATATTTCATGAATATTGCCACCATGATGTTCATTCATATGTCGAGCAACCGGGGTGTCACGATTATGCTTGATGTCACCAATGTGTTCCCCAACACATCTCCTAAACTCCCTCCTGGTTTTCCCAATGTAATCTTTGGGACAGCTGCATGTGGCTATGTAGATAAGGCCACTTGTCTTACAGTTGGCAAAGTCACGTATATAGAACTTTTTTCCAGTCGTAGAGCTTATAACAAATTTTCCTGGTCTCATAAACCTACAATTAATGCATCCTCCACATCTGAAGAAACCACATGTCTTGCGGTCCAGCCAGGTACCTGGTGGAGTGGACCTCTTGAAATGGCTGTGAACTAAATTGTCTTTCAAAGACCTGCCCTTCCTGTAAGTAATCAAGGGCCTAGGGCCAATCCATTTACTAAGGTCAGGGTCAGACATCAAGATATCCCAGTGCTTGGATAACACTTTAACAACTCTGTCATTTTGACTGTCAAAAGTGCCTATGATTCTAATCTGATCAGAATTAGCACCTGTGGGTCTGTTATGTGGTTGTAAGAGAGTACTTCTATCTTGTGAGAAGGCATAGTTATATGCCGATTCAATCACACCTCTAGGGTACCCCTTCTCTAAAAATCTCTTCCTCATGTCTCCCGATTGTTTGATGAATGTGTCTATGTCAGAGCAGTTCCTTCTCAGCCTCATAAATTGACCCTTGGGGATACCACGTTTTAAGGCTCTGGGATGGTGGCTATCCAATCTCAACAGGCTGTTGGTACTAGTAGGTTTGTGATAAATTTGAGTACTCAGATGACCATCATCTTTTTTTTGGATATAGACATCTACAAATGGCAGGGTCTTTTCACTGATGTCAAAAGTGAACATCATACCAATGGTATTTGTATTAAGTTCTTGGATGAAATCAATAAAGCCTTGTTTAGGACCCTGCCATATGACGAAAATGTCATCTATGAATCTATACCAAATACCCACAAATTGATGCCACCATTTACTCTCGTCCGTGAAGACTATGGTTTCCTCCCACCAGCCCAGGAACAAGTTTGCATACGATGGGGCACAAGGACTCCCCATCGCGGTGCCCCTGAGCTGGTGGAAGTGCTTCCTGTCAAAGAGAAAAAAAATTTTTGTGAGTGTAAATTGCAACAGATCCAGTACAAAGTTACTATGCGCCAAATGTTGGACTGATCTTGATCTGAGAAAGTGGTTAACAGCTTTAAGTCCCAGATGATGTGGAATATTGCTGTACAAGGCCTCCACATCTATGGAGGCCAAGAGGGACCCCTCAGCAAATTGCACATCCTCTATTTTCAATAGTAAATCTGATGTGTCTCTTATATATGACGGAAGAGTTAATACAAATGGGCGAAGTACCTCATCAATATAGACACCGAATAGTAAGCACTATGTACATGGTTAAGATTGTAATATCTTATCAAAGGCGGTTCCTATGTGGACTGCATGACTGATAACTGGTACAATAGGCCGTATAATTACTAGCATATCGGGCGGTACTAATGCGGACTACACAATTGATTACTGGTACAATAGTCCGTATAATTATCAGCCTGCTGGGCTTTATGTCAGGGGTTGGTTGTTTATCCTGTGCTTTTGGGGGGCTTTATTATTTGGCTCATGTTGGAGTTTGTATAGCAAAGTTTATGGCTTGTGGGGTTCACTGCCCTGCAGTACAGTATGTGAGCGCAAGCGCAATACTATGCAGTCAGGCTGACATGCATATATGCATTGCGCACTAGCGCTGGTAGGTTCGCGCATGCGCTATGCCATGCGGTCCAGCTGACACGCATACCGGAAGTATGTATCAGCACTGCTGGACGCGTCTGTGTCGGCGGTTCCTGTTAGCGCAGGGACACCTTCCGGGCGTTTTCAGGTGACACGTGGGTTGATGCGTGCAGGTGAGCGCAGAGGGGCGTCGGCATCTCTTGCTTTGGCGCCGACGGGGGATGTAGTTGTAGTTAGTGCGTCATCGGTATGCGTCAGTGGGCGCACTGAGGCCGTACATGCGCAATGATAGGCGCCTCATAAGGTAATGCACGCCAGAACTCCCTATTAGAACAGAGGGATATAAAATGATAGGGGGTCAATCATCTAATAAACAGCCTTAAGTAGTATGTCTTTAATAGCAGACTGTGGCCACTAGGCAGCGTATATGCTATAGGCACCTGTGTTAATATATCAGGGCTACTCCAATATGGCGACTCTCTCCCAGGCTCTAGTGCATTGAATCAACACACTGCCTGAATGCCCATTAACTCATTAACACATGTATATAAGTAGATCAACCGTGATTCCATGCAGCATCTATACATCAAGGCCTCCTGATGATCCGTCTGGGTGAAACGCGTAGAGGCGTATGAAATATCATCCTTGATAAGTATCAGTCCCACCCTCTGACTATCATGTTTTGGATTTATCCAAATGCTATCTTCAGCTGAAGATTGTTATTTATTTATTTATTTATTCACTTGCTGTGGTATCTTGTGTCTTGCCTGCTTGTATGTATATACATATCTAGTTCTGGCCCCGATTCATCTGGCAACAGAATATTTAGGGCATCCCAGGGTCAGTCTTCGTTGAGTGGGGGTGCCACTTCCGCTGCCAAGTAGGGTGCCAACCCGCACAGTCAGGCAGGACGCATACCAGCAGAGTACAGAGGTAGTGAGGTTTTTACTTTTAAACACGAGCACTTTTTTGTTATGAACATTGTTTGTCTTCTGTCCGTGTACTTCACCCTACCACTAACCAAGCTTGTATATATGGATATTTATCAATAGATATACATATCCAGTTATTATTAGACCTGCCTATCCTTTCCTGTCTAGTATCCATGCGGCTACAAATGTGACACGTATATCAGGTTATGTGCCAGGAGACATAGGGACAGCCGCCGGTGAGTGGGGGCGCCAGTCTCGTTATAAACCTAGGGTGCCAACCTCCACTGTTAGGTAGGTAGCTTAAATAGGGTTCTTTGGTAGGGTCATCTAGAGTGCACGGTTGTGTGTTCCATGTGAATATTTGGTTGTAGTTGTTACATGGTTTTAGCGGATTTAAATAAACAGTGATATTTTATCTTATCTATGTTATCATAAGAATTTAAGGGTTATAGTAGTTTCATAAATAGATGTCCCATGCTGGGATAATGTAAAAAAGTTAAAAAAAAAATAAATAAATTACAAAGTGTAAAAAAATAAAAAAATAAAAATAAAAATCCCCAAATAAAGAAAAAAAAATATATTTTTCCAATAAATACATTTATTTATGTAAATTAAAAAAAACAATAAAAGTACACATTTGGTATTGCCACGTCCATAACTACCCTCTCAATAAAAAGTCCCACTAGTTAACCCCTTCAGTGCACACCGTAAAAAAAATAAACGAGGCAAAAAACTATTCTTTATCATCATACCGCCGAGCAAAAAGTGCAATAAAACGCTATCAAAAAGACGGATGTAAATAAAAATGGTACAGCTGAATACGTCATCTTGTCCCACAAAAAACAAGCCGCCATACAACTCCCATCAGCAGAATAATAAAAAAGCTATAGCTCTCAAAATAAAGCGATGCAGAAATAATTATTTTTTATATAAAATAGTTTTTATTGTGTAAAAGCGCCAAAACATAAAAAAAAAGATATAAATGACGTATCGCTGTAATTGTACTAACCTGAAGAATAAAGCTGTCTTACCAATTTTAGTACACACGGAACGGTATAAAAACAATAAGCAATTCTTGAATTGTTGGTTTTTGTTCATTCTGTCTCCCAAAAATCAGAATAGAAAGCCATCAAAAAATGTCATGTGCCTGAAAATGATACCAATAAAAACGTTAGCTCATCCTGCAAAAAAAAACAAGCCGTCACTTGACTGTCGGTCGAAATATGAAAAATTATAGCTCTCAAAATGTGGTGATGCAAAAACTAGTTTTCACAATAAAAAGCGTCTTTTCGTGTGTTACAGCTGTCAAACATTAAAACTCAATATAAATCTGGTATTTCTGTAATCGCACCGACCCGAAGAATAAAGTCGCCTAATCACTTATACCGCTTGAGGAACGGCGTAATAAATAAATAAAACTAATTCTTCACCTGCTGTTGATTTTTTTTTTTTAATTCTGCCTCTCCAAGTATCGCAGCAAGGCTCGGCGCACATTTATCCTGTGCTCTGCACTGAGCCCTTACAGCAGTTTTTCCTTAAAATCTCTAAAATACCTGATTGACACAGAACCTCTGGCTGAAGATTCCCTATAATGAGGCAGATGGAGTCACTGTGGATGCCATATGACCCATGATCCAACGGTGTCCGTCTTTTTAGGATTACACAGTTTTATGCACTTCTGAAAAGGACACCACTGAACAGAGGCCTGACGGAGTCCAGAGTAAATCTGCTGTCTCATTATAGTGAACTGATCCCTCTGGGGTTTCATCTGTCATGTCACTCAGATTTAGATGGAAACACCAAAGTAAGTGGTCAGCATAGAGCGCCAGATAAATGAGATCCCAAACTTTATATAAAATGTTCCCAATAAAAGCTTCAACTCAATCCACAAAAAAGCAAGTCCCCACTCAGCTCTGTCATCTGTTAACAGAAAAATAGGGGGCTTCCATGTTACTGGTAGCACAAAGGCTACCCGAAAGAAATTCAGCAAAATTCTGCGTTCCCAGATCCAAATGCCCCTCTCCATTCTGAGCACCAGTGTGCCTAAATAACATTTACCACCCACATGTTTGGCATTTCTGTAGTGATCAGAGCCCGCCTAATTTACAGGTGCGTGTCTCCAGAAGCATGAGCTGGACATGATGGACTGGTCACTACAATGGCAATTTTCACTCAGCAACATCCACTACTGCCTGTTTCTGGAAAACACCCATGGAGTCAAAATCTTCACTACATCTGTAGATAAATTTTCAAAGGGTTATAATTTCCAAAATGGTGTCACTTGAGGGTAGTTTCCACTGTTTAGGCACATCAGAGGCTCTCCAAACGCGACATGGCATCTGCTATTTATTCCAGTAAATTTTACATTCAAAAAGTCAAATGCTCTCCTTCCCTTCCATGCACTGCTGTGCTCCCATACAGTAGTATTTCCCCACATATAGGATATCTGTGTACTCGGGAAAAATTGCACAACAAGAAAGAGAAAAAACCCCGTGTGAGTTCCCCCCTTTTTTTAATATCCAGCCAGACCAAACTCAAAGCTGGGTGCTGAAACCCTCAGCTGTCAGCTTCAGCAAGGCTGGTTATCAAGAATAAAGGGGTCCCCACACTTTTTTTTTTTTTTTTTAATAATTCAAATAATTAAAAAAAAAAAGCAACAAAAAAATACCGGTGTGGTTTTCCCCCATTTTTGACAACCAACCTTGCTAAAGCTGACAGCTGGGGGCTGGCATTCTCAGGCTGGCAAGCCGCCATGGATATTGACCCCCCTCCCCCCCAATCCTATAAATAGCTGACCGCAGCCACCCAGAAAAGGCACATCTTTTAGATGCGCCAATTCTAGCGCTTTGCCTGGCTCTTCCCACTTGCCTTGTAGCGGTGGCAAGTGGGGTTCATATTTGTGGGGTTGATGTCACCTTTGCATTGTCCGGTGACATCAAGCCCACGGCTTGGTAATGGAAAAGTGTGTGTTAAGACACTGGGTGTTAAAAATGGAGGGGTCCCTATGCCGTTTTTTTTTATTATTTATTTAAATTATTTGAAAAATACGGCTTGGGGACTCCTCTATTCTTGGTAACTAGCCTTGCTGATGCTGAGGGTTGCAGCTCCCAGCTGTTAGTTTTGCCTGCCTGGTTATGAAAAATACAAAGGAACCCAAGCCCTTTTTTTTTTTTTTCTTATTTACAGCGCAAGAGCGGTTGATGAATACTCCCATCCGCCACTCTTGCTCTCACTGTAAATAGTGGTAGCAGGTGTCTGATGATGGGAGCAGTAGTCCCATCAGCTGACACCAGTGACCGGAGGTAAACTTTATACCTCCGATCACAGCTGAGTGCTCACGCTGTCTTCTGACATTGTGGTAACCGCGGCCGATCAGAAGCTGTGTTTGCCGTGCTGTCGTGCTCATACTGTTAGAACCAGACTCCAAATTTAGGCGTTACACTGTTCTAAATAATTGCTATTGTTTATTTATAAATGTCCTTTGTGCCTTTCTTTGTTTTTAGGAAGAAAAAAAGAGAAAACGAGAAAAAGAACATTGTGATTCGGATGAGGAAACCGAGTATTTTGAACCAGAGAAAAAACTAGAAGTTGAAACTCCTACAGACCGTCCAGTTAGAGCATGTAGAACACATCCAGGTGGGACCTGCTATTACTGATGTTTTTGCACTGACTGGACTAATGGTATTAATGATATTCTTCTGTTTTGCAGCAGAAAATGAGAGCACCCCAATTCAACAACTTCTGGAATATTTCCTCCGACAACTCCAGCGGTAAGCTGATTTGATGGTTTGGTGAGAGACTGATCAAAGCCAATGGTTTCTTTCTTGTTGTATAACACTTAGTCTTTGTGTGTCTGCTCAACTCTGGGTCAAATCTTTGATATTATAAAGTAGAAAAAAACACGTAGATATTTTATTTTCTGACTGTTTGTTCTCTAGCACTTTCATGCTTCAGCTTTGTCCATAGTTGTGTATAGAGCCTCCATAGGTTCCAGTAGGGAGTATAAACCACAACAGGAGGAAAAAAAAGAGGAAAAAACCTCCACTATTCTAGAAAAAACACAGAAAAACAGGCAAAGGTGCTTACCTGTTTAGGCCTCAAATCAAATGCACTCTCATGGTGCAGTGGGCCCCAAGTAAAGATGGCGACTGCACAGGTGTGGTATTACCAAATGAGACAGCCAGCCTACAGTCAGGGATTGGCCGCTGGGCACACCAGTGCAAACTGGTGTGCCCAGCGGCCAATCCCTGACTGTAGGCTGGCTGTCTCATTTGGTAATACCACACCTGTGCAGTCGCCATCTTTACTTGGGGCCCACTGCACCATGAGAGTGCATTTGATTTGAGGCCTAAACAGGTAAGCACCTTTGCCTGTTTTTCTGTGTTTTTTCAGTAGGGAGTATAGTAGCACTGTTGAAAATACAGCGACTCTGGGTGATCCCACTGGGATGGATCTGGAGACTGGTCACTGATGCTTTCTGCACACAAAAGAAAATGTATGTCAGAATACATATAACCCACGTGGGATATTGCTGCATTCAGGATATATTGTATAACAAATTGGATGGAATCATTTTTTCTCAGATTTTGTGACCATGAAATATTTTGTGCTAAAGCAACATTTTAGGGGGAAAATTTAAATTTTTGATTTTTCTGGCACAATGTTCGAAGTGCTTATATTAATGTTATTCCGTGAAACACTTATAGGTTCTAGCTTTTCACAACAACTCTTGATAAACTTCTTGAGGGGTGAAAATGTTGTCACTTTTGGGAGGTTTTTGCGATGTTGCAACTCAAGGATTCTGCAAATGCAAAATGGCGTCCGCAATCTATTACAGCCAAATTTGCTCTCCAAAAATCCAGTCGCACTCCTTTGATTCAAGCCCTGCTGTATGCCAGTTTCCAATTACATATGGGGTAGTGCCATGTTCAGTGGAAACTGCGTCATGTGTTGCAGAGTTAATTTTCTTTTATGTGAAAATGAAAAATTGAGGGTCAAAATTTCATTTTAGTGGAAAAAGGGCATTTTCATTGTACAAATTTATGTGAAGCGTCAGAGGAACTTCATATATCTAGGTACTTGTCAGTATTTTTTATCAGTATTTATAAGCCAAAACCAGAAGTGGAACAATCAGAGGAAAAGTATAATAGAAACACATCACCACTTCTGCATTTTTCACCCACTCCTGATTTTGGCTTTCAAATACTGATGTCAAATACTCACCAAATACTCAACGTGTGCACATGGCCTAACTAATATGGTGAAGTATTAAAAAAAATAAATACAAATCTATATATATTAATGTATGGACAAAGCTATGACTTGCCTACTTTGGACACCTCATACCAAGAGAGCAAACTGGAGAAGGACATCATGGTCAGAAGAATAGAAGGAACAAGGTGAAGAACAATACCAGCAACCCAATGGCTTGATGCTATCAAGATAATGGTGAAGAAGACTCTGGTGGACCTGAGTATCAAGGCTTACACAAGATCTATCTTCCTATAAGAGAATTCATCCATCAAGTTGCCATAGCTTGAGACTGGGCAGAAGACCACTAAAATTAATATGTCTGTCCACGTCCCTTCAAAACTAATTGGGTCCAAAAAAACAGTAATTAGACCTACCGGTAATTGTATTTCCAGGAGTCCATCCTGACAGCTCCATGGAGGTCGTCCTCCTTATCCTTACTGGGACAGGAAATAACAAGAGGTTAAAAGGACCCTCCCATCTCCACCCCTCAGTGTCTTTTCGAAGTACCACATCTGGATGAATGCAACATAAATTTATTATCCTTTATACAAACGTTACATCACATTAGTATAGAATTTATCATAAGGGAGGGAACTAGCAGTGTTGTCAGGATGGATTCCTGGAAATACAATTACCAGTAGGTCTAATTACTGTTTTCCAGTTCACCAATCCTGACAGCACCATTGAGAATACCAGAGTATTATGATCTACACTCACTGGCCACTTTATTAGGTACACCTGTCCAACTTCTTGTTAACACTTAATTTCTAATCAGCCAATCACATGGCGGCAACTCAGTGCATTTAGGCATGTAGACATGGTCAAGACAATCTCCTGCAGTTCAAACCGAGCATCAGTATGGGGAAGAAAGGTGATTTGAGTGCCTTTGAATGTGGCATGGTTGTTGGTGCCAGAAGGGCTGGTCTGAGTATTTCAGAAACTGCTGATCTACTGGGATTTTCACGCACAACCATCTCTAGGGTTTACAGAGAATGGTCCGAAAAAGAAAAAAAATCCAGTGAGCGGCAGTTCTGTGGGCGGAAATGCCTTGTTGATGCCAGAGGTCAGAGGAGAATGGGCAGACTGGTTCGAGCTGATAGAAAGGCAACAGTGACTCAAATCGCCACCCGTTACAACCAAGGTAGGCCTAAGGCTACGTTCACATTTGCGTTGTGCGCCGCAGCGTCGGCGCCGCAGCGCACAACGCAAACAAAAACGCAGCAGAACGCATGCACAACGCTGCGTTTTGCGCCGCATGCGTCCTTTTTTTAATTGATTTTGGACGCAGCAAAAATGCAACTTGCTGCGTCCTCTGCGCCCGGACGCGGGCGCCGCATCGACGCATGCGGCGCAAAACGCAAGTGCGACGCATGTCCATGCGCCCCCATGTTAAATATAGGGGCGCATGACGCATGCGGCACCGCTGCGGCGCCCGCCGCGAATGTGAACGTAGCCTAAGAGCATCTCTGAACGCACAGTGCGTCGAACTTTGAGGCAGATGGGCTACAGCAGCAGAAGACCACACCGGGTACCACTCCTTTCAGCTAAGAACAGGAAACTGAGGCTACAATTTGTACAAGCTCATCGAAATTGAACAGTAGAAGATTGGAAAAACGTTGCTTGGTCTGATGAGTCTCGATTTCTGCTGCGACATTCGGATGGTAGGGTCAGAATTTGGCGTAAACAACATGAAAGCATGGATCCATCCTGCCTTGTATGGAGCATCTTTGGGATGTGCAGCCGACAAATCTGCGGCAACTGTGTGATGCCATCATGTCAATATGGACCAAAATCTCTGAGGAATGCTTCCAGCACCTTGTTGAATCTATGCCACGAAGAATTGAGGCAGTTCTGAAGGCAAAAGGGGGTCCAACCCGTTACTAGCATGGTGTACCTAATAAAGTGGCCGGTGAGTGTAGGGTGGGACCACTGCATGAAGAACCTTTCTATCGAAGCCCAGTTGCCCTGAGACTACGTCTAGCTTAGAATGCCTCGACAAAGTATTCAGACTTGACCATGTTGCGCCCTGCAGATCTGATCCACTGAAGCCCCCCTTTCTGCCCATGAAGTAGCTATGGCCTTAGTTGAATGGGCCCTAAGAGTCTCCGGGGGAGATCTTTCTAGCCTAGACCTATTGTCTGTTTGGCCCCTTTCTTATCCCTATTTGGCCCCCATATTGCACAAACAAGTTTGTGTCCTGTCTGCAGTCCTTAGTTGCTTCTAGGTATTGGAGAACAGTATCCCTAACATCTACGCAATGAAAGGATTGCTCCTTCGGGCTCCTAGGTTGCTGGCAGAAGGAGGGAAGAACCTCTTCCTGGTTCATGTTTGGGGATGATACCACCTAGGGAACATCGCTATCCAGGGGTGGGTAGATAGGGCAGAGTCGAAAAATACGCTAAGGGCCAAAATCTGTACCCTTAGAGTACTTGGTCTAAGACCCTTATTGAAACCGGTCTGCAGGAAATCAAGAATCTTGGGGATGACCGTCAAGCTGTATCTACTGACAATTCCCTGCAATAAATGCCGAAGCGCTTCCAGATCTTATAGATAGCAGAGGTCACAGGTTTTCTGCTTGCTTAAATGGTAGATATCACTTTGTCGGACAATCCTCTTGACTTCAGTACCTGCCTCTCAGGTTCCATGCTTATAGTTTGAAGACTGTCCGGATTGTGGTGGAGAACTGGGCCCTGGTAGAGCAGGTCTCTTTTCTTTGGAAGGAGGATAGGGTGTTCTTCCGCCAACTGTCTCAGCAGAGGGAACTAACTCCTCTTCGGCTAGAAGTGCACCACCAAGATGATCTTCGCTGTTTCTTCCTGTACTTTCCTCAGGACTCTTTGAACCAGAGGAGGGGGCGCATGGGAGTGTGTTGACTCCTGCTGAACCGTCTAGGGCAGGGGTCGGCAATATAATTTTCCCTAGGGGCCACATGAGGAACTGGGACAGTTTTTGAAAATACGGTTTCAATTAGATGTATATACGGGTAATAACAGGTTACAATAAGCTTTATAGTGAAATCTACTAGAAGCTAGTCAACATGTTACCCCTGCAGCAATGAAAACACATTTTCACTACTTTAATTGTCTTTTTTACATAACCTACTTTAATTAGTGATGCAATGATGATTATTATTATTATTATTTATTGTTATAGCGCCATTTATTCCATGGCGCTTTACATGTAAGGAGGGGTATACATAATAAAAACAAGTACAATAATCTTAAACAATAGAAGTCATAACTGGTACAGGAGGAGAGAGGACCCTGCCCGCGAAGGCTCACAATCTACAAGGGATGGGTGAGAATACAGTAGGCGAGGATAAAGCTGGTCATGCAGCGGTTTGGTTGATCGGTGATTACTGCAGGTTGTAGGCTTGTCGGAAGAGGTGGGTATTCAGGCTCTTTTTGAAGGTTTTGATGGTAGGCGAGAGTCTGATGTGTTGTGGTAGAGGGTTCCAGAGTAGGGGTGATACGCGAGAGAAATCTTGTATACGATTGTGGGAAGAGGAGAGAAGAGGGGAGTAGAGAAGGAGATCTTGTGAGGATCGGAGGTTGCGTGTAGGTAAGTACTTGGAGACGAGGTCACAGATGTATGGAGGAGACAGGTTGTGGATGGCTTTGTACGTCATGGTTAGGGTTTTGTAGTGGAGTCTCTGGGCAATGGGGAGCCAGTGAAGGGATTGACAGAGGGGAGAGGCCGGGGAATAGCGGGGGGACAGGTGGATTAGTCGGGCAGCAGAGTTTAGAATAGATTGGAGGGGTGCGAGAGTGTTAGAGGGGTGGCCACAGAGCAGGAGGTTGCAGTAGTCAAGGCAAGAGATGATGAGGGCATGGACTAGGGTTTTTGCAGATTCTTGGTTGAGGAATGTACGGATTCGTGAAATATTTTTGAGAGATCACCGTCAAGGATTACCCCGAGGCAGCGAGCTTGTGGGACTGGGGAGAGTGGGCAGCCATGTACTGTAAAGGATAGGTTTGTTGGGGGGGTCGCGTGAGATGGGGAAAGATGATGAATTCTGTTTTGTCCATGTTAAGTTTCAGAAATCTAGCGGAGAAGAAGGATGAAATAGTGGACAGACATTGAGGGATTCTGGTTAGTAGGGAGGTGATATCTGGTCCAGAGATGTAGATCTGTGTTTCGTCAGCATTGAGGTGATACTGAAAGCCATGAGATTCTATGAGCTGTCCCAGGCCAAAGATGTAAATGCAGAAGAGCAGGGGCCCTAGGACTGAACCTTGTGGGACTCCGACAGATAGGGGGCGAGGTGAGGAGGTGGTGTGTGAGTGGGAGACGCTGAATGTCCGGTCTGTTAGGTATGATGAGATCCAGGATAGGGCCAAGTCTGTGATGCCAAGGGATGAGAGGGTCTGTAATAATAAGGAATGGTCCACTGTGTCAAAGGCAGCCGACAGGTCGAGGAGGAGGAGGACAGAGTAGTGTCGCTTGCTCTTGGCGGTTAAGAGGTCATTGGTGACCTTAGTTAGGGCAGTTTCAGTGGAATGGTGTGACCGGAAGCCAGATTGTAAGCAGTCAAAGAGGGAGCAAGAAGAGAGATGGGAGGACAGTTCAAGGTAGACGTGTTGTTCCAGTAGTTTGGAGGCATAAGGGAGAAGTGATATAGGGCGATAGCTAGATACAGAGGATGGGTCAAGAGAGGGCTTTTTGAGGATAGGTGTGATGGAGGCATGTTTAAAGCTTGAGGGGAAAACACCAGTTGTTAGTGATAGGTTGAAGAGATGGGTTAGGGTTGGGATGAAGACACTGGTGAGGTTTGGGATGAAGTGGGATGGGAGCGGGTCAAGTGCACAGGTGGTGAGATGCGATCTTGAGAGTAGAGTGGAGAGTTGATCTTCTGTAATGGTGGAGAAGTTTGTTTTGGAGGTGGAGGGCAGGGAAGTCGGGAGGAAGGGCTCTGGGGCTTGTTGACCAAAACTGTCTCTGATGCTATCAATCTTCTGCTTGAAGAATGAGGCAAAGTCTTCAGCAGAGATAAGTGGGGAGGGAAAAGGTGCTGGGGGACGGAGGAGAGAATTGAAGGTGTTAAATAACTGTTTAGGGTTGTGAGACAGGGAGGATATGAGAGATGAGAAGTAGGTTTGTTTAGCTGTGGCGAGTATGGTCTTGAAAGTAGTGAGGGACTGTTTGAATGCGATGAAGTGCTCGTTGGAGTGGGATCTTTTCCATCTGCGCTCAGCAGCCCTGGAAGCTCGCCTCAGTTGTTTGGTCAGCCTGGTGTGCCACGGTTGTCTGTTGATTTTGCGAGCTTTGGTATGTGTAAGTGGGGCAGCAGATTCCAAAGCTACAGCTATTGTGGTGTTATATAGAGCGGCAGCGACATCCGCATTGTGTAAGGAACTTATATCTGTGAGAGGGAGGAGGGATTCAGAGAATGAGTGTAGGTCAAGGTGTTTAAGATTTCTGTGAGGGTGTGAAAGTTTGTGGGGTGGGGATTGTAGACATGGAGTGGAGAGGGAAGAGAATGTGAGAAGGTTGTGGTCAGAGAGAGGAAGAGGTGAGTTAGAGGTTAGATAGGGAGCAGAAGCGGGTGAAGATTAGGTCCAGTGTGTGGCCATCTTTGTGGGTGGCTGTAGAAGACCATTGAGTGAGGCCGAAGGAGGAAGTGAGAGATAGAAGTTTAGTGGCAGCTGATAGGGAAGTGTCAATGGGGATGTTGAAGTCGCCCATGATGATAGTAGGGATGTCCGTGGAAAGGAAATGAAGTATCCAGGTGGTGAAGTGGTCAAAGAAGGTGGTGGCTGGCCCTGGGGGGCAGTAGATGACAGCCAGTTGGAGGGGGAGTAGATGCGCACAGAGTGCACCTCAAAGGAAGGGAGGGTAACAGAGGATGGCATTGGGATTGGGGTGAAGGAGCAGGTATCTGACAGGGGAAAACCAACTCCTCCGCCATGTTTGCTGCTGGGGCGGGGTGTGTGAGAAAGGTGGAAGCCGCAATACGAAAGTGCAGCAGGAGAGGCGTACTTGCGGTCATATGTCCGCCCGGCGCCAGAAAATCCTCATAGCGCATACTGCATGTGCTGTGAGGATTCACAAGTGTGCAGTCACTTAGTGTCTGCAGACTTGTAGCCAAAATTACAGACAACTCCTTTCTTCATAAAGTTTTCCAGTTAAACGTTTCTTTTGCTAGGTGAAGAGAATGGGGCATCGGACTGAGCTGCTCGCCTGTCAGGAAAATGTACCAGAGAAGTCCAAGTAGATGTAATAGAGAATATACTTTATTTCTACGTGTTTCGTCGTGATCACACCACTTCCTCAGGACAGTCTATACACATACAGGGTCTGTTATTTATAGCAAAAGATGGCACATGGTGACTGCTCCTTGAAAAAAAATGACATCCATTGGGCGGGCTATCAGGCTTAAACATGTACCATATTTTTCGCTTTATGAGACACACCTGATTATAAGACGCACCCCCAAATTTGGTGAAGAAAAAAATATTTGTTTATGTTAAACAGGGGTCTGTCTCATAATGCCAGTGTCTGTCTTACAAATCATATGTCCCTCATCCTGGTATCTATATAACCCCCATCCTTGTGCTGGCACATGCCCCCTTCTGCTGCTGGCAGGCACATGGCCCCCCCAGTCACTATGTGCCCCCCAGCGCTGCTGTCAGGCACATGAACCCCCCCCCGTCACTACACATCCCCCCCCTGTCACTACATCCCCCCCCCTGGATGGATTCTGCTCTGTTCCCCTGTAGAACCTCATTTGTCCTCTGCACTTTATAATGATAAATGTTACTGATCTGACAAACATCTGCTCCTTGTTTTGAAGAGGTTGCATCCATTCATTGTTTTTTTTGGTTTACTTTTTACATTTTTTTTTTTTTTTTTAATCTTCTACTATTATCGCTTTGATTTCAGACTCTTGTGAAACTATCACCAAATAACAAGATCCAATCAAATCCACCCACGGCTTAATTGTTTAAAACATCAGTAGCAGGTTCCTGACAAAGAATGAATGGGTTAACACCATAGGTTCAAGTACTTGCAAAATGTATTCATATATTGTAATCCGATCGTGGTTAACTTCTTCTTATTATAGTGCTTTGGCACAAAGCACTATATTGTAATCCGATCGTGGATAACTTCTTATTCTTCTTATTATAGTGCTTTGGAACAAAGCACTATATTGTAATCCGATTGTGGTAAACTTCTTATTATAGTGCTTTGGAACAAAGCACTATACTGTTATTCCATCGTGGATAACTTCTTCTTATTCTTATTATAGTGCTTTGGAACAAAGCACTATACTGTTATTCCACCGTGGTAAACTTCTTATTATAGTGCTTTGGAACAAAGCACTATATTGTAATCTGATCGTGGATAACTTCTTATTATAGTGCTTTGGAACAAAGCACTATACTGTTATTCCACCGTGGTAAACTTCTTATTATAGTGCTTTGGAACAAAGCACTATACTGTTATTCCACCGTGGTAAACTTCTTATTATAGTGCTTTGGAACAAAGCACTATACTGTTATTCCACCGTGGTAAACTTCTTATTCTTATTATTATTATTCAGTCCGCACGTAATGCGGCCCGAACCGCTAAACTCACAGACTCCAGTGAGGTGTCATTTCGAAGCCAGCGTTCCTGAGAGGTGTGCTAAGTATTTTTCGTGTCGATCGGATTTGTAGTTTTGGCGCAATTTGCGTTTGAAAAAAGTGTCTCAATGCATTTCAATAGGGAAATTTTCCAATACGTTTATAATGGGCCTGATTTCTGAGGCAATTTCTAAAAATAACTGCCACCTGGCTGATTACCTCATTGATATGCGCAGTGAGACCCAGTTACTATGCCAACGCCTATAAACTCTACATCAGCCCACCAGGTCACAAGTTTTGTCAGATAATATCAGCTCTTAAAGTGACAGTACAGCACAATTACAAAGCACTATCTGTAGTTATAGTGCTTTGGAACAAAGCACTATACTGTTATTCCACCGTGGTAAACTTCTTCTTATTCTTATTATTCAGTCCGCACGTAATGCGGCCCGAACCGCTAAACTCACAGACTCCAGTGAGGTGTCATTTCGAAGCCAGCGTTCCTGAGAGGTGTGCTAAGTATTTTTCGTGTCGATCGGATTTGTAGTTTTTGCGCAATTTGTGTTTGAAAAAAGTCTTTCAATGCGTTTCAATGGAGAAATTTTCCTATACGTTTATAATGGGCTGGTTTCTGAGGCAATTTCTAAAAATAACTGCCACCTGGCTGATTAGCTCATTGATATGCGCAGTCAGACACAGTTACTATGCCAACTCCTATGAAATCTACATCAGCTCACCAGGTCACAAGTTTTGTCAGATAATATCAGCTCTTAAAGTGACAGTACAGCACAATTCCAAACCACTATCCGTAGTCTTATGATTATTAGACTGTGGCCCGATTCTAACTCATCGGGTATTCTAGAATATGCATGTCCACGTAGTATATTGCACAGCCACGCAGTATACAGTGCAGAGCCGTGCAGTACACAGCGCAGAGCCGCGCAGTACACAGCGCAGAGCCGCGCAGTACACAGCGCAGAGCCGTGCAGTACACAGCGCAGAGCCGCGCAGTATAAAGCGCAGAGCTGCGCAGTACACAGCGCAGAGCCGCGCAGTACAGAGCGCAGAGCCGCACAGTATAAAGCGCAGAGCCGCGCAGTACACAGCGCAGAGCCGCGCAGTACACAGCGCAGAGCCGCGCAGTACACAGTGCAGAGCCGCACAGTACACAGCACAGAGCCGCGCAGTACACAGCGCAGAGCCACCCAGTATACAGCGCAGAGCCGCGCAGTACGCAGCGTAGAGCCACGCAGTATGCAGCGCTGAGCCGCGCAGTATACAGCGCTGAGCCGCGTAGTATACAGCGCAGAGCCCCGCAGTATACAGTGCAGAGCCCCGCAGTATACAGCGCAGACACGCGCAGTACACAGCACGGACACGCGCAGTACACTGCGCAGAGCCGCGCAGTACACAGCGCAGAGCCGCGTAGTATACAGCGAAGAGCCACGCAGTATATAGCGCAGAGCCGCGCAGTACAAAGCGCAGAGCTGCGCAGAGCTGCGCAGTATACAGCGCAGAACGCGCAGTACACAGCGCAGAGCCGCGCAGTACACAGCGCAGAGCCGTGCAGTACACAGCGCAGAGCCGCGCAGTACACAGCGCAGAGCCGCGCAGTACACAGCGCAGAGCCACGCAGTATACAGCGCAGAGCCGCGTAGTATACAGCGCAGAGCCGCGTAGTATACAGCGCAGAGCCACGCAGTATACAGCACAGAGCCACGCAGTATACAGCGCAGAGCCACGTAGTTATACTGCCCAGTCACGTAGTATATTGTCCAGTCACATAGTATACTGCATATCCCTGTTAAAAAAAAAAAAAGAATTAAAATAAAAAAGTTACATACTCACCTCCTGGAGCGGCCGGTATCTGATGGTTGTTGCACCTCCTAGAGCGGCCGGTACACGATGCTTGTTGCACCTGGAGTGGCCGGTACCCGATGCTTGTTGCGCGCTCCGGTCCCAAGAGTGCATTGCGGTCTCACGAGATGATGACGTAGCGGTGTTGTGAGACAGAAAGACGGAAGTGCCCTTAGATAATTAGATAGTAGATTACCCCGCTCACCAATTCGGAACCCGAGGGGCCCGGCCCACCAAATCGGACCCCGAGGGGCCCGGCCCACCAAATCGGACCCCGAGGGGCCCGGCCCACCAAATCGGACCCAGAGTGACCCCGCCCCCTAAATCAGACCCAGAGTGACCCCGCCCACCAAATCGGACCCAGAGTGGCTCCGCCCACCAAATCGGACCCAGAGTGACCCCTTCCACCAAATCAGACCCAGAGTGACCCCTTCCACCAAATCGGACCCAGAGTGACCCCTTCCACCAAATCGGGCCCAGAGTGACCCCGCCCACCAAATCGGACCCAGAGTGACCCCACCCACCAAATCGGACCCTGAGGTGCCCAGCCCACCAAATCAGACCCTGAGGTGCCCAGCCCACCAAATCGGACCGAGTGACCCCACCCACCAAATTGGTCCCTAAGGTGCCCCGCCCACCAAATCGGACCCAGAGTGGCTCCGCCCACCGAATCGGACCCAGAGTGGCCGCGCCCACAGAATCGGTCCAAAAGTGACCCCGCCCACCGAATCGGACCTAGATTTACCCCGCCCACAAAATCAGACCCAGATTGACCCAACCCACCAAATCGGACCGCCTGAGGGGCACCCAAGTGTGAAAGTCTTGCAGGGGCAGCCCGGGCACCATTCCAAAGCACTATCTGTAGTTCCTTCAGGAAATACCCATCTAGTCTTATCATTATTGCCCCGCTCACCAAATCGGACCCAGCCCACCAAATCGGACCAGAGTGCCCCCGCTTGCCAAATCGGACCCAGAGTGCCCCCGCTTGCCAAATCGGACCCAGAGTGGCGCCGCCCGTCAAGTCGGACCCAGAGTGGCGCCGCCCGTCAAGTCGGACCCAGAGTGGCGCCGCCCGCCAAATCGGACCCAGAGTGGCGCCGCCCGCCAAATCGGACCCAGAGTGGCGCCGCCCGCCAAATCGGACCCAGAGTGGCGCCGCCCGCCAAATCGGACCCAGAGTGGCGCCGCCCGCCAAATCGGACCCAGAGTGGCGCCGCCCGCCAAATCGGACCCAGAGTGGCGCCGCCCGCCAAATCGGACCCAGAGTGGCGCCGCCCGCCAAATCGGACCCAGAGTGGCGCCGCCCGCCAAATCGGACCCAGAGTGGCGCCGCCCGCCAAATCGGACCCAGAGTGGCGCCGCCCGCCAAATCGGACCCAGAGTGGCGCCGCCCGCCAAATCGGACCCAGAGTGGCGCCGCCCGCCAAATCGGACCCAGAGTGGCGCCGCCCGCCAAATCGGACCCAGAGTGGCGCCGCCCGCCAAATCGGACCCAGAGTGGCGCCGCCCGCCAAATCGGACCCAGAGTGGCGCCGCCCGCCAAATCGGACCCAGAGTGGCGCCGCCCGCCAAATCGGACCCAGAGTGGCGCCGCCCGCCGAATCGGACCCAGAGTGGCGCCGCCCGCCGAATCGGACCCTGAGTGGCGCCGCCCGCCGAATCGGACCCTGAGTGGCGCCGCCCGCCGAATCGGACCCTGAGTGGCGCCGCCCGCCGAATCGGACCCTGAGTGGCGCCGCCCGCCGAATCGGACCCAGAGTGGCGCCGCCCGCCGAATCGGACCCAGAGTGACCCGGGCCGCCGAATCGGACCCAGAGTGACCCGGGCCGCCGAATCGGACCCAGAGTGACCCGGGCCGCCGAATCGGACCCAGAGTGACCCGGGCCGCCGAATCGGACCCAGAGTGACCCGGGCCGCCGAATCGGACCCAGAGTGACCCGGGCCGCCGAATCGGACCCAGAGTGACCCGGGCCGCCGAATCGGACCCAGAGTGACCCGGGCCGCCGAATCGGACCCAGAGTGACCCGGGCCGCCGAATCGGACCCAGAGTGGCGCCGCCCGCCGAATCGGACCCAGAGTGGCGCCGCCCGCCGAATCGGACCCAGAGTGGCGCCGCCCGCCGAATCGGACCCAGAGTGACCCGGGCCGCCGAATCGGACCCAGAGTGACCCGGGCCGCCGAATCGGACCCAGAGTGACCCGGGCCGCCGAATCGGACCCAGAGTGACCCGGGCCGCCGAATCGGACCCAGAGTGACCCGGGCCGCCGAATCGGACCCAGAGTGACCCGGGCCGCCGAATCGGACCCAGAGTGACCCGGGCCGCCGAATCGGACCCAGAGTGACCCGGGCCGCCGAATCGGACCCAGAGTGACCCGGGCCGCCGAATCGGACCCAGAGTGACCCGGGCCGCCGAATCGGACCCAGAGTGACCCGGGCCGCCGAATCGGACCCAGAGTGACCCGGGCCGCCGAATCGGACCCAGAGTGACCCGGGCCGCCGAATCGGACCCAGAGTGACCCGGGCCGCCGAATCGGACCCAGAGTGACCCGGGCCGCCGAATCGGACCCAGAGTGACCCGGGCCGCCGAATCGGACCCAGAGTGACCCGGGCCGCCGAATCGGACCCAGAGTGACCCGGGCCGCCGAATCGGACCCAGAGTGACCCGGGCCGCCGAATCGGACCCAGAGTGACCCGGGCCGCCGAATCGGACCCAGAGTGACCCGGGCCGCCGAATCGGACCCAGAGTGACCCGGGCCGCCGAGTCGGACCCAGAGTGACCCGGGCCGCCGAGTCGGACCCAGAGTGACCCGGGCCGCCGAGTCGGACCCAGAGTGACCCGGGCCGCCGAGTCGGACCCAGAGTGACCCGGGCCGCCGAGTCGGACCCAGAGTGACCCGGGCCGCCGAGTCGGACCCAGAGTGACCCGGGCCGCCGAGTCGGACCCAGAGTGACCCGGGCCGCCGAGTCGGACCCAGAGTGACCCGGGCCGCCGAGTCGGACCCAGAGTGACCCGGGCCGCCGAGTCGGACCCAGAGTGACCCGGGCCGCCGAGTCGGACCCAGAGTGACCCGGGCCGCCGAGTCGGACCCAGAGTGACCCGGGCCGCCGAGTCGGACCCAGAGTGACCCGGGCCGCCGAGTCGGACCCAGAGTGACCCGGGCCGCCGAGTCGGACCCAGAGTGACCCGGGCCGCCGAGTCGGACCCAGAGTGACCCGGGCCGCCGAGTCGGACCCAGAGTGACCCGGGCCGCCGAGTCGGACCCAGAGTGACCCGGGCCGCCGAGTCGGACCCAGAGTGACCCGGGCCGCCGAGTCGGACCCAGAGTGACCCGGGCCGCCGAGTCGGACCCAGAGTGACCCGGGCCGCCGAGTCGGACCCAGAGTGACCCGGGCCGCCGAGTCGGACCCAGAGTGACCCGGGCCGCCGAGTCGGACCCAGAGTGACCCGGGCCGCCGAGTCGGACCCAGAGTGACCCGGGCCGCCGAGTCGGACCCAGAGTGACCCGGGCCGCCGAGTCGGACCCAGAGTGACCCGGGCCGCCGAGTCGGACCCAGAGTGACCCGGGCCGCCGAGTCGGACCCAGAGTGACCCGGGCCGCCGAGTCGGACCCAGAGTGACCCGGGCCGCCGAGTCGGACCCAGAGTGACCCGGGCCGCCGAGTCGGACCCAGAGTGACCCGGGCCGCCGAGTCGGACCCAGAGTGACCCGGGCCGCCGAGTCGGACCCAGAGTGACCCGGGCCGCCGAGTCGGACCCAGAGTGACCCGGGCCGCCGAGTCGGACCCAGAGTGACCCGGGCCGCCGAGTCGGACCCAGAGTGACCCGGGCCGCCGAGTCGGACCCAGAGTGACCCGGGCCGCCGAGTCGGACCCAGAGTGACCCGGGCCGCCGAGTCGGACCCAGAGTGACCCGGGCCGCCGAGTCGGACCCAGAGTGACCCGGGCCGCCGAGTCGGACCCAGAGTGACCCGGGCCGCCGAGTCGGACCCAGAGTGACCCGGGCCGCCGAGTCGGACCCAGAGTGACCCGGGCCGCCGAATCGGACCCAGAGTGACCCGGCCCACCAAGCCTCAACCCTGAGGGGCTACAACTACCAAACCAGCGCCTGAGGGGCACCCAAGTGTGAAAGTCTTGCAGGGGCAGCCCGGGCACCATTCCAAAGCACTATCTGTAGTTCCTTCAGGAAATACCCATCTAGTTCTTATTATTATTATTCAGTCCGCACGTAATGCGGCCCGAACCGCTAAACTCACAGACTCCAGTGAGGTGTCATTTCGAAGCCAGCGTTCCTGAGAGGTGTGCTAAGTATTTTTCGTGTCGATCGGATTTGTAGTTTTGGCGCAATTTGCGTTTGAAAAAAGTGTCTCAATGCATTTCAATAGGGAAATTTTCCAATACGTTTATAATGGGCCTGATTTCTGAGGCAATTTCTAAAAATAACTGCCACCTGGCTGATTACCTCATTGATATGCGCAGTGAGACCCAGTTACTATGCCAACGCCTATAAACTCTACATCAGCCCACCAGGTCACAAGTTTTGTCAGATAATATCAGCTCTTAAAGTGACAGTACAGCACAATTACAAAGCACTATCTGTAGTCTTATCATTATTGCCCCGCTCACCAAATCGGACCCAGCCCACCAAATCGGACCAGAGTGCCCCCGCTTGCCAAATCGGACCCAGAGTGCCCCCGCTTGCCAAATCGGACCCAGAGTGGCGCCGCCCGTCAAGTCGGACCCAGAGTGGCGCCGCCCGTCAAGTCGGACCCAGAGTGGCGCCGCCCGCCAAATCGGACCCAGAGTGGCGCCGCCCGCCAAATCGGACCCAGAGTGGCGCCGCCCGCCAAATCGGACCCAGAGTGGCGCCGCCCGCCAAATCGGACCCAGTGGCGCCGCCCGCCAAATCGGACCCAGAGTGGCGCCGCCCGCCAAATCGGACCCAGAGTGGCGCCGCCCGCCAAATCGGACCCAGAGTGGCGCCGCCCGCCAAATCGGACCCAGAGTGGCGCCGCCCGCCAAATCGGACCCAGAGTGGCGCCGCCCGCCAAATCGGACCCAGAGTGGCGCCGCCCGCCAAATCGGACCCAGAGTGGCGCCGCCCGCCAAATCGGACCCAGAGTGGCGCCGCCCGCCAAATCGGACCCAGAGTGGCGCCGCCCGCCAAATCGGACCCAGAGTGGCGCCGCCCGCCAAATCGGACCCAGAGTGGCGCCGCCCGCCAAATCGGACCCAGAGTGGCGCCGCCCGCCAAATCGGACCCAGAGTGGCGCCGCCCGCCAAATCGGACCCAGAGTGGCGCCGCCCGCCAAATCGGACCCAGAGTGGCGCCGCCCGCCAAATCGGACCCAGAGTGGCGCCGCCCGCCAAATCGGACCCAGAGTGGCGCCGCCCGCCAAATCGGACCCAGAGTGGCGCCGCCCGCCAAATCGGACCCAGAGTGGCGCCGCCCGCCAAATCGGACCCAGAGTGGCGCCGCCCGCCAAATCGGACCCAGAGTGGCGCCGCCCGCCAAATCGGACCCAGAGTGGCGCCGCCCGCCAAATCGGACCCAGAGTGGCGCCGCCCGCCAAATCGGACCCAGAGTGGCGCCGCCCGCCAAATCGGACCCAGAGTGGCGCCGCCCGCCAAATCGGACCCAGAGTGGCGCCGCCCGCCAAATCGGACCCAGAGTGGCGCCGCCCGCCAAATCGGACCCAGAGTGGCGCCGCCCGCCAAATCGGACCCAGAGTGACCCCGCCCTCCAAATCGGACCCAGAGTGACCCCGCCCCCCAAATCGGACCCAGAGTGACCCCGCCCCCCAAATCGGACCCAGAGTGGCCTCATCCCTGAGGGGCTACAACTATCAAACCAGCGCCTGAGGGGCACCCAAGTGTGAAAGTCTTGCAGGGGCAGCCCGGGCACCATTCCAAAGCACTATCTGTAGTTCCTTCAGGAAATACCCATCTAGTTATTATTATTATTATTCAGTCCGCACGTAATGCGGCCCGAACCGCTTCACTCACAGACTCCAGTGAGGTGTCATTTCGAAGCCAGCATCCCCAAGAGGTGTGCTAAGTATTTTTTGTGTCGATCGGATTTGTAGTTTTGGCGCAATTTGCGTTTGAAAATGTTTTTTCCCCTCATTGTAATGCATTTCAATAGGGAAATTTTCCCATAGGTTATAATGGCCGGGTTTCTGAGGCAATTTGAAATGTACCTGCCACCTGGCTGATTAGCTCATTGATATGTGCAGTCAGGCCCAGTTACTATGCCAACGCCTGCGAACTGTACATGACCCCAGCACAGTTTTGCCAGATAATATCAGCTCTTAAAGTGATAGCACAGCACAATTTCAAAGCGCTATCTGTAGTCTTATTATAATTATTGCCCCGGCCGCCAAATCGGACCCAGAGTGGCGCCGCCCGCCAAATCGGACCCAGAGTGGCGCCGCCCGCCAAATCGGACCCAGAGTGGCGCCGCCCGCCAAATCGGACCCAGAGTGGCGCCGCCCGCCAAATCGGACCCAGAGTGGCGCCGCCCGCCAAATCGGACCCGGAGTGGCGCCGCCCGCCAAATCGGACCCGGAGTGGCGCCGCCCGCCAAATCGGACCCGGAGTGGCGCCGCCCGCCAAATCGGACCCGGAGTGGCGCCGCCCGCCAAATCGGACCCGGAGTGGCGCCGCCCGCCAAATCGGACCCGGAGTGGCGCCGCCCGCCAAATCGGACCCGGAGTGGCGCCGCCCGCCAAATCGGACCCGGAGTGGCGCCGCCCGCCAAATCGGACCCGGAGTGGCGCCGCCCGCCAAATCGGACCCGGAGTGGCGCCGCCCGCCAAATCGGACCCGGAGTGGCGCCGCCCGCCAAATCGGACCCGGAGTGGCGCCGCCCGCCAAATCGGACCCGGAGTGGCGCCGCCCGCCAAATCGGACCCGGAGTGGCGCCGCCCGCCAAATCGGACCCGGAGTGGCGCCGCCCGCCAAATCGGACCCGGAGTGGCGCCGCCCGCCAAATCGGACCCGGAGTGGCGCCGCCCGCCAAATCGGACCCGGAGTGGCGCCGCCCGCCAAATCGGACCCGGAGTGGCGCCGCCCGCCAAATCGGACCCGGAGTGGCGCCGCCCGCCAAATCGGACCCGGAGTGGCGCCGCCCGCCAAATCGGACCCGGAGTGGCGCCGCCCGCCAAATCGGACCCGGAGTGGCGCCGCCCGCCAAATCGGACCCGGAGTGGCGCCGCCCGCCAAATCGGACCCGGAGTGGCGCCGCCCGCCAAATCGGACCCGGAGTGGCGCCGCCCGCCAAATCGGACCCGGAGTGGCGCCGCCCGCCAAATCGGACCCGGAGTGGCGCCGCCCGCCAAATCGGACCCGGAGTGGCGCCGCCCGCCAAATCCTCAACCCTGAGGGGCTACAACTACCAAACCAGCATCTGAGGGGCACCCAAGTGTGAAAGTCTTGCAGGGGTAGCCTGGGCACCATTCCAAAGCACTATCTGTAGTTCCTTCAGGAAATACCCATCTAGTTCTTATTATTATTACTTTATTAGGCTTTTTTCCGCAATTAATGTGGCCCGAACCGCTGCACGCACAGACTCCAGTGAGGCGTCATTTCGAAGCCAGCGTCCACGAGAGGTGTGCTAAGAATTTTTTTTTCGTGTCGATCGGATTTGTAGTTTTGGCGCAATTTGCATTTAAAAATTGTTTTCCCCTCATTGGAAAGCATTGTCTCAATGTGTTTCAATAGGGAATTTTTCCCATAAGGTTATAATGGGCTGATTTCTGAGGCAATTTCAAAATAACTGCCACCTGGCTGATTAGCTCATTGATATGCGCAGTCAGACCCAGTTACTATGCAAACGCCTACGAACTGTACATGACCCCACTAGGACACAGTTTCGCCAGATAACATCAGCTCTTAAAGTGACCCGCCCACCAAATCGGACCCCGAGGTGCCCAGCCCACCAAATCGGACCCCGAGGGGCCCCGCCCACCAAATCGGACCCCGAGGGGCCCCGCCCACCAAATCGGACCCCGAGGGGCCCCGCCCACCAAATCGGACCCCGAGGGGCCCCGCCCACCAAATCGGACCCCGAGGGGCCCCGCCCACCAAATCGGACCCCGAGGGGCCCCGCCCACCAAATCGAACCCCGCCCACCAAATCGGACCCCGAGGGGCCCCGCTCACCAAATCGGGCCCCGCCCCCCAAATCGGACCCCGAGGGGCCCCGCCCCCAAATCGGACCCCGAGGGGCCCCGCCCGCCAAATTGGACCCAGAGGGGCCCCGCCCCCCAAATCGGACCCAGAGGGGCACAACCGCAGCCAGAAGATACACCTGGCTGAGAGCAGCCGAATGACGCTGGTGTATTTTTTTTTTTTTTTTAATTATTTTATGCAGCTGGTTACTGACATATAGACGGGTTTACCAGTATTGAGGTTATCCACAGTGAGCCTGAACTGTTTGGCTGCAGCCTTTTCGATTTTGTCAGTGCAGAAATCCACCCTGACCGAATATTGATAAGCTGCAGCCACGTCACATTACCCTCCGCCAACAGCAGTGCCAATATTGCTAGAACGGTGTCACTGCTGGAGGTAAGTATTCTTTATTTGCATTTCAACTAGGATCCGAAAGTGATTATGGGTACCGGTCATGCCAGATAATACTATTTACCTGCAGGTATGTGGTTAATCTGCAGGTAAATAGCTTTAGGCTATGTGCCCACGATCTGGACTTTGCAGCACTTTGGACGCTGCGTCTATTGAACGCAGGTGAATCCGCATGTGATCAGTGAACCGTGTGGATTCACCATGTCCAATACATTACGTTGATGTAATATCTGTTATGGAGGCTCGCATCTCCGCAAGATAAAGTGACATATTGCAGTCCTGAACGACGCTCCACATGTCGGTGTCAGTGGGTGATCCACGGGCGTCTGTAAACGTGGGATTTCTTGAAAACCCATTCACTATGCTGTAACATTTGACCGCTGTGGTTTTGATGCTGCACAACTACGCAACATCAAACCTGCAGCTATTACTGATTGTCTGCATGTACCCTTAAAAGGCCATTCAGCTGCTACAATGACAGCCCAGCAAACGGGATGAAATTATCTTTATTCCTACTGGCAGCATCTGACATTGTCACTGCTCAGTACATGGTGAGCGGCAGATGGAAGCAGTACAGCCAGGTGTGTACTGACGCAGTGCAAAGCAAGCGGTCAAAGTTTCGGGACATGCTTACAGCCGCCACTCACTATGTACTGAGCAGTGACTGCAGCCGCGTCTCAGTCTGAGGCTGCTGTGAGGATTAAAGGGAATCTGTCACCTCATTTTTTGTATACAAGCTGCGGCAACCACCATTAGGGGCTTATCTACATCATTCTGTGATTCTGTAGATAAGCCCCCGTTGTAAAGGCCCCGTCTCACACAGCGACGCTGCAGCGATACAGACAACGATGCTGATCGCTGCAGCGTCGCTGTGTGGTCGCTGGGGAGCTGTCACACAGACAGCTCTCTCCAGCGACCAACGATCAGGGGAACGACTTCGGCATCGTTGAAACTGTCTTCAACGATGCCGAAGTCCCCCTGCAGCACCCGGGTAACCAGGGTAAACATCGGGTTACTAAGCGCAGGGCCGCGCTTAGTAACCCGATGTTTACCCTGGTTACCAAAAAAAACAAACAGTACATACTCACCATCTGTTGCCCGTCAGGTCCCTTGCCGTCTGCTTCCCGCTCTGACTGTGTGCCCGCCGTACAGTGAGAGCAGAGCGCAGCGGTGACGTCACTGCTGTGCTCTCACTTTACGGCGGCAGTCAGAGCAGGAAGCAGACGCCAAGGGACCTGACGGGCAACAGATGGTGAGTATGTACTGTTTGTTTTTTTTTTACATTTACGCTGGTAACCAGGGTAAACATCGGGTTACTAAGCGCGGCCCTGCGCTTAGTAACCCGATGTTTACCCTGGTTACCAGTGAAGACATCGCTGGATCGGTGTCTCACACACCGATTCAGCGATGTCAGCGGGACCTCAACGACCAAAAAAAGGTCCAGGCCATTCCGACACGACCAGCGATCTCGCAGCAGGGGCCTGATCGCTGGTACGTGTCACACATAGCGAGATCGCTACTGAGGTCGCTGTTGCGTCACAAAACTTGTGACTCAGCAGCGATCTCGCTATGTGAGACGGGGCCTTAACCTGAAAGATAAGAAAAACAAGTTATATTATACTCACCCAGGGGCGGTCCAATGTGGTCCAGGTCCGGCACCTCCCATCTTCATGCGATCACGTCCTCTTCCTTGCTTTCTATCGCGGCTCCGGCGCAGGCGTACTTTATCTGCCCAGGAAACGTCAGAGAAGCCCAGCGCACTGCAGTACTTTGCGCTGTCCTCAACAGGTAAGATAAATTACACCTGTGCAGGAGCCGCGGCAGGAAGCAAGGAAGAGGACGTCATCGCATGAAGATGGGAGGCGCCGGACCCGGATCTGCAACGCCCATCGGAGCGGGACCGCCCCTGGGTGAGTATAATATAACTTGTTTTTCTTATCTTTCAGGTTACATCAGGGGCTTATTTCCAGCATTACAGAATGCTGTAAATAAGCCCCTGATGGTGGTGGCCGAAGCTTATATACGAAAAAGTAGGAGACAGATTCCTTTTAAAGTTCATTACTCCCCATAGCTGAGCTTTCAATGCGGCTGCGCAGCTGTATAACACTACTAACCTGGAGATTAAGCGTCTATCTGCAGGATGATAGCGTTTACACATTATAAATGTCATTTCTATACCTGTGCCTTATTTAAACGGGTTGTGCTGACTTGAGACTCAAGTCTGCACATGAAGGCAGATTTCTGAATCCTCACAGTGTACAGTGTGTGCATTGTCAGGATTCTCTGTGAGCAGGCAGTTGTGTAACCACAAGTACATGATTTGCATACCTCCAAACACATTTTGGCTAGATGTGTCCAGCCTCACTCAGTACACTTGAATTAAGCGAGGTCGTGCCGATCTAGTCGGAATGTGGCCGTGAGTACGCAAATCACATACTTGCGGTCACACAACTGCCTGGTCACTCCTGGAGAATTGCGCACATAGTGCTATGTGAAGATTGACATGTAGAATTCTGTATCACACAGAGTGACTACAAACTTAAATCCCAACTCTGGACAACCCCTTTAACTTGTAATAAAAGATATAGGACCTCATGCACATGTGGAACCGTGCATTCAACATGTCACGTCTGTGAAGTCCAATATCTTGCTGTATTCTTACCTGGGACATGCCTTTAATAAAACTACAGATTTGCGTAGTGGGTGTGTACTGAGGCTTGTTCACTCACTGTGACAAGTCAGGACTCGAGAAAGAGTTAAGGGCAGTGCCCGTGGTCATCTTACCTGCATCTCTACGTATCTCTACGGGGTCAGGTCAGATGCACACAGCAATGTTCAGGACCTTGAAAAGCTCCGCCCTCCGCTCAATCCTTATGCTCACTACACCATGTCTGCTCCACCACCTCTCCGCCCACCTATGATTCCCTATGCTGGCTGCAACATGGTCGCTCCACCTGCTCTCTGCCCTCCTCAGACTCCTCTCTAGATGCTGCATTGCTACCTGGCCCGCATTCTCCGGACGGAGAGCTGTGACTATTGGAGCATTCACTCTAGTCTGTTTGCCTGTGCCAGTCCACGGGCCGGACAGGCAAAGGGCCGGATGTGGCCCGCAGACCGCAGTTTGCCCAGCCCTGGTCTAGAGAGTTTAAGGAGAAAAATCTTCTGAAATTCGCATTTTCTCTGGATGCAAATAGATCCACTCGTGGCGCCCGCCTCTCCCCCCAGTGTTGACACGGCATACTTAACACTCCCTCGTTCAGTTCCCACTCCATGGGGGATAACTTCTGTCTGCTCAGGAAGTCTGCCACCTGGTTCCTGGATTCTTCCAGGTGTACTGCAGAGACGGATAGCATCGTCCTTTCTGCCCATTTGAAGATCTTCCTGGCCTGGTGTTCTAGGGTAGGATGTTTTGATTCCCCTTGATGACATAAGAACGCCACCGCCGTCCTGCTCTCAGACAGGATCTTAATATGTCTGCCTCTGACCATCGATTGGACCTGAAGTAGTACTTTACATACTGCATACAGTTCCCTGAAGTTTGTAGATCTGAATCCCATCTCTGGACTCCATTCTCCCTGGAAATATCTTTCTTGCGCATGGCCGCCCCAGCCAAACTGACTTGCGTCGGTGGTGATCACAATGTACAGGGGGGGAGAAAATCCAGGGAACTCCTGCCTGGAGGTTTCTCAGAGTGGTCCACCAGCAAAGAGATTCTTTCATCGGGAGAGATAGGGGCATTACCGTGTCCAGCAACAGTTAATGTTTGTCCCAGGCAAATAAAACCACGCCCTGGAGCTCTCGTTAGTGTAACTGACTCCACCCTTCACAGGGCGTACAAGAGGTCATCAGTCCCAGGATTCTCATCGCTTCGCTGATGGAGCAGCGGCTTCCTCTAAATTGGTGGATTCTTTCCATCATTGCGCTCTGCTTCTCTTCTGGTAAAAACATGTTCTTGGCTGAGGGTAGCAGAACCCCAAGGAATTGCTTTCTGGATTCTGGAATGGGATCTGACTTTCCCCAATTTGTGACCCATCCCAGCCCCTGAATCATGGAAATCCAGGTCTGGCAGTGCTCCCTGAGCTGTTCTTTGGAGCTGGCTATCATCATCGTCTAGGTACAGGACTATGATGATGTCCTGTTTCCTTAGATAGGTGACTACCTCTGCGACAAGCTTGGTGAATACTCTGGGTGTTGAAGCTAGGCCAAAGGGAAGTCAACGGAACTGGTAGTTACAGACTCTCCCCTGGACCCTCAGAGCAAACCTTAGAAATCTCTGAAATGAAGCATGGACCAGAATGTGATAGTATGTGTTTTTTTTTTTAGTCTAGGGTACACAGCACCGCATTCCTGTCTATATTTTGAACTGTAGATCTGATGGATTCCATCTTGAATTTCCTGTATTCTATACATTGGTTTAGGGGCTTCAAATGTATTATTGTCCTGCTCTTTCCTGAGGGTTTCTTTACCGAGAAGAGGCTGGAGTAATGGTCTCTACATTTTTCCTGTTCGGGGACCGGGACTGCTTCTACGATTTTAAGTAGATCCTGGACTTCGGTACACATGGGGGAAGCAGCTGACTGAAGGCGGGAGTTTGTTATTATGAACCTTTCTGGGGGTAGTTGGGTGAACTCTATTTTGTAACTGTGGAAGACTATCTCCAAAATCCACTGATTTTCTGAGATCTCCTGCCAGCCTCCTAGGAACCGCCCTAGCCATCCCCCCCCACTCTCAAGGCATTACTTTCTGCTTGAGCCTGACCCTGAACCAAAAATGGAGTTCTTACCCCAACCTCCCTTGGGGTAGCTCCATCTGCCTGTTTTTCCCTTTCCCTTATAGCCTGACTTCTGGCTAGGTTGGGGCCTATGAAAGGGCTGATATTTCTTTTCTTTTTTTCTCCTTGGGGAAGCCCTTCTTTTTGTCTGATTCCTTTTCTAGAATATCATCCAGAACAGGCCCAAACACTTTATTGCCCGAGAAGGGAATGGAGGAGAGCTTGTTTTTGGACTGTGTCCCCGGACCAAGTCTGTAGCCAGATAGCCCTCCGGGCGGCATTGTATAAAGGCCCATTCCTGGCTGTGAATCGTACAGATTCTGCTGATGCGTCAGCTATGAATCCGGTCACCAGTCTCAGGAAGGGAAGGGATTTTAGGATGGTGTCCCTGGAAGTCTTAGGGTACTGTCACACTAAACGATTTACCAACGATCACGACCAGCGATACGACCTGGCCGTGATCGTTGGTAAGTGGTTGTGTGGTCGCTGGGGAGCTGTCACACAGTCAGCTCTCCAGCGACCAATGATGCCGAAGTCCCCGGGTAACCAGGGTAAACATCGGGTTACTAAGCGGAGGGCCGCGCTTAGTAACCCGATGTTTACCCTGGTTACCATCGTAAAAGTAAAAAAAACCAAACAGTACATACTCACATTCCGGTGTCTGTCCCCCGGCATTCTGCTTCTCTGCACTGTGTCTGCCAGCCGGAAAGCACAGCGGTGACGTCACCGCTGTGCTCGCTTTCCGGCTGGCCGGCGCTCACAGTGCAGAGAAGCAGAACGCCGTGGGACAGACACCGGAATGTAAGTATGTACTGTTTTGTTTTTTTTTACTTTTACGCTGGTAACCACGGTAAACATCGGGTTACTAAGCGCGGCCCTGCGCTTAGTAACCCGATGTTTACCCTGGTTACAAGCGAACGCATCGCTGGATCGCTGTCACACACAACGATCCAGCGATGACAGCGGGAGATCCAGCGACGAAAGAAAGTTCCAAACGATCTGCTACGACGTACGATTCTCAGCAGGATCCCTGATCGCTGCTGCGTGTCAGACACAGCGATATCGTATGGATATCGCTGGAACGTCACGGATCGTACCGTCGTAGCGATCAAAGTGCCAATGTGTGACAGTACCCTTTGACCTCAAGTGTTCCTCCAAGTCATTGACCCATAAATGCATAGATCGAGCCACTGAGGTTGCCGTGATGTTAGCCCAGATTATGGCTGCCGAGGTTTCCCAGGTTCTCTTTAGGAGGCCATCCGCCTTCCGGTCCATGGGTTCTTTCAGGCTGGAGGAGTCTTCAAATGGATTTGAGGTTCTCTTTGCCACCTTGGCTACCAGAATGTCGATCTTGAAGATCTCTTCCCAGGCTTTGATGTCTTCCGTCTCAAAGGGTGGGCGAAGTTTGAAGTCTCAAGGAATAACCAATCTTTTCTCCGCGTCTTCCCATTCCTCCATGATCATTGAACGGATGTGGCTGTTGACTGAAAATACTGTGTTTCTCTGGGATCGTAACCCCTCAAAGATCTCGTCCTGTACGGAGAGGGATTTTGGGGTTTCCTCCAACTACATGGTATTTCGTACCGCATGGAGGAGTTCATCTGTGTCCTCGGAGGAAAAGAGATATCTCTTCCCTCCCTATGGTGTCAGTAAATACTTCCCCTTCTTACTGGCTGGATTCATTCAACATCATCTCTTCTTCAGAGGACATTTCTATTTCCCTTGGTCTTTTACGGGAACCACCCTTGCAATCGGGCTGTGAGGTATGTGCGCATATCATTTCAGAAATTGAGGCCTGGACCTCATGTCTGACAGCAAAGAAGTCTGCTTTTCTCTGGAAATCTTTCAAGTGCAGGGTTCACATAGGTGCTTCTGCCAGGTATCTGGTAGTTTGACGTTACAGATAGCACTTCTTGCTATCCTTCTTTGGAGTTGCCGAGACAGGTGTCCCCCCCCCCCCCCTTAAAATACACAGAGTAGATGCCATGTGTTTTTATGTGTGGTGCAAGGCTTAGAGTGGGTTTCTTTTTACAAGCTTACTCACATGCCCCTGGCTCTGTTACAAGCCGCTGTCAGTCTTAGCAGAATCCTCCATGTCCTAAGCATACAGTAGGGCAGCCTACACACATTTCAGGGTCCTATTTATACGATGACCATCTCAAATTTCTTCTGCTGATGTCCTTACCGGATCCTCCTTCCTTCGTTCCACCGTGGAACGCACACTGGCTGCGACCCGGAAGTTCTCTGCCCGGCTTACAGAGATGACGTCGCTGGAAGCACTCCCGCAGTGTTTCAGCATGCTGGATGCAGATGCCGAAGCAGCTCACAATTCGGGAGCAGCGCTCACCGAGGTAGGCTGAGTGACCCCCTATCAGAGGGTGTTGGCCGCAGATTACTTGACAGCAGGAAGGGAAAGGCTGGGCCCCCCAATCCACGCTGATCTGCCCGGTACAGCCAGGGATAGAAGCTTCCTCTCGTCGTTCCTATCCTCACAGGGACAGGAAAAACACTGAGGGGTAGATGGGACGGTCCTTTTAAACTCTCGTTGTTTCCTGTTCCAGTGAGGATAAGAAGGACGACCTCCACGGTGCTGTCAGCATTGGTGAACTGGAAAGATTGGCTTTATAAATATCCTTTAAAAAAAATGAAAAATTGCAAACTTTTAGAGTGGCATGACTATCTGGTTTAAGAGTGTAAAAATTCAAAGGTTGAAAATTGTTAATTTTTTAAAATTTTCAGCATATCACTGGAATATGTAAAAGCATTCAGGAGTTATTACTGCATAAAGTGACACCTTTCAAGTTTGATAACATTTTCTTCAATTGGGAAGTTGAAAGCTAGCTGCACCGGGAAGGAGTAAATTTGAAGAAAAAGAAAAATCTAGATTTCCTACAACCGCAGAAGGTCCATTTTGCTAGTTATGACTAGTGTTGAGCATTCCGATACCGCAAGTATCGGGTATCGGCCGATACTTGCGGTATCGGAATTCCGATACCGGTATTCCGATACTTGCCGCGTATCGGATACCGGAATCGGAAGTTCCAAGATTCAAAATTCAGAAATTCAGCCAATGAGAATGATTCCAAGTGTGGGCACATCCTGTTTAGCATGGAGGGCATGAAACTACTGGCAAGGCTGTGATTGGCTGCTGAAATGATGTCATGATGCAGTTTAAAAGTCGCTGGCGCCATTTTCCGATCACTCTGCTGTGAATTCAGTTAGTGACAGGACGCTGTTTGCTGACTGAGGGACAGTTTAGAGATAGCGATTTGCTTCTTTGTGCTTTCCAAAGGCTAATTTAGCAACCGCTGTGTTCACCTACTATTCACCTTGCTTTTGCCTTGTAGCGCTGTTTTCACAGCGATCTGCAAGGTCTGTGTGTGTGTGTGTGTGTGTGAGTGCAGCCCACTCTCTAGTCTGAGTGCAGCCACATAGGCCATCCATAGCTGGTTGTATTCAGTTCAGGGAGGGTGGTTCATTGCCTCATACTGTTCTTTTTTTTTTTTTTTTTTTCAAGTAGTGTAGTCTGCTGCTAATTTATTCAAAAAAATCCTATTAGTGTCTTTCCACCCGTCTCCAGCTAATTTGTGGAAAAACACTACATAGGATAAAGTAGAGGAGGGTTTTTGGGCCTTGCAGCGCCGTTTACGGCTGTCTGCACGGTCTCCGTGTGACTGCAGCTCGCCCTGTAGTCTGTGAGCAGCCGTAGCCTGGTTGTCTGCAGCTCAGGGTTGTTCACTGCGTCATACCGCCAAATCAATTTTAATTTTTTTTCAAGTAGTGTAGTCTGCTGCTAATTAATTTAAAAAAATCCTATTAGTGTCTTTCCACCCGTCTCCAGCTAATTTGTGGAAAAACACTACATAGGATAAAGTAGAGGAGGGTTTTTGGGCCTTGCAGCGCCGTTTACGGCTGTCTGCACGGTCTCCGTGTGACTGCAGCTCGCCCTGTAGTCTGTGAGCAGCCGTAGCCTGGTTGTCTCCAGCTCAGGGTTGTTCACTGCGTCATACCGCCAAATCAATTTTAATTTTTTTTCAAGTAGTGTAGTCTGCTGCTAATTAATTTAAAAAAATCCTATTAGTGTCTTTCCACCCGTCTCCAGCTAATTTGTGGAAAAACACTACATAGGATAAAGTAGAGGAGGGTTTTTGGGCCTTGCAGCGCCGTTTACGTCTGTCTGCACGGTCTCTGTGTGACTGCAGCTCTATCTGTTGTCAGTTCAGCCCCCAAAAAAGAAATAAATAATAAAGTTCACCAAACACACCAGTTACACCACTTTACATTTGTGTAGGCCACATTAGCTCATATTAAAGTCTAGTCCACACTTTAGAAAATTAGTGTTTCTTATACCTGTTAGGAGGAGTTGCTCAGGAATAAGCACACAAATCCGTTAGTACTTTTCTGCTTATCTTTATCAGTCAACCAAGATGAAGAAGGCAGTGAGTAAGGCACGTGGGCGTGGGCGCGGAGCAGGGAGGGGACGTGGGGATTCTGTGCCTGCTGCGGGCACCGGTGACTCATCAGCACCCACTTTCACCAGGCAACAGTCGTTCATGCGCAGCTTTGTGTCAGAGCGCCGTACACCGCTGCTGCGTGAAGACCAAATTGAAGCCGTTGTCGGATGGATGGCAGCTAATGCATCAACTTCCATTAGTGCCACATCCTCTCAGACACAGAGCACTGGAGAGCAGCCATCTGTCTCTTCACCACCTGCCAAATTGCCCAGGCAGACAGAGAGCCCAGGACAGGAGCCGTCTCTACTTCTGTTCTCTGAATCTCTTGGCTTGGAAACAGGGGGCCAGCCAAGCAGCATTGGAGAAATGGAAGAAGAGGCAGGGTGCAGTGATGCCCAACAGCTTTTTCTGTCTTCCTCTGAAGAGGCGGGTGGGCCAGTGGCTCCGGTCACCACATCGCAGGCCGCATCAGCTGATGATGACACTCAGGTGCCACTTACTGGTGCGTGCTCTGCTGCTGAGACTACCCAGGAGGAGCAGTTGGGGGCAGAGGGTAGTGTAGATGATGAGGTCCTCGACCCATCTTGGCGTGAGGGACAGGAAGGTGGTGGGAGCAGCTCTGAGGAAGAGATTCCCCGTACGGCCCAAAGAGGGAGAGGGAGGGGGAAGACTGCGGATCCTGCAGCCTCCGCTTTGGCACCCGTTAGGAGCATGTCTCTTCCAAAAGCCAAAAAGGGCGCTCCCAAGACTTGCAGTGCCTGGTCCTTTTTTGACACAGTTGCAGATGACATTTGCTATGTCAGATGCAACGTGTGTCATCACAAAGTCAAAAGAGGTCGAAATGTCAGCAGCCTCAATACCTCCAACATGTGGAAACATGTGCGCACCAGGCACCCGGCGTTGTTAGAAAAACACACTGAAGAGGTAGGCCAACCAACAGCGGCAGCTACCACCTCTTCAGCTCGTGTTGCCTCTTCCTCTAGCTCACACGCAGCTGGTTCGGCTTCCTCCCAGGATCGCCGTGGAAGAACCTCTGGCCCTGTTGTCCAGAGACCCGCTGTAATTCCACCCGCAGCACCACTTTCCCAGTCATCCACACACTCCCAGCCCAGTCTACAGCCATCGGTAGTACAGGCATGGGAGAAAAGGCGGCCTTTCTCGTCAAACCACCCACGAGCACAGGCTCTGACTGCAGGCATTGCCAAACTTCTGTCACTGGAAATGCTGTCATTCAGGCTGGTGGAGACTGACAGCTTCCGTGACTTGATGTCATTGGCAGTCCCACAGTACAATGTGCCCAGCCGCTTTTACTTCAGCAGGCAAGCCGTCCCTGCCCTGCACAAGCATGTGGAGGGACACATAAAACACGCGCTACTGAACGCCGTCAGTAGCAAGGTCCACCTCACCACCGATGCGTGGACCAGTCAACATGGACAGGGGCGATACCTTTCCCTCACTGCCCATTGGGTTAATGTCATTGAGCCGGGTACAGACCGTGCGAGTGGCGCAGGACGTGTCCTGCCCACTCCAAGGATTGCAGGAATCCATTCTGTACGCATTGACTCCTCCTCTTACACCAGTTCCTCAGAATCATCGCTGCAGGAGCCGTCACAGTCCACCTCCACATGGACCCGTGATGAACGTGTACCTGTTACGACCGACATGAGCACAGCCGTGGCCAAACGTCAACAGGCCGTGTTGAAATTAATTTTTTTGGGGAATCGTAGCCACACAGCGCAGGAGCTCTGGAATGCCATCAAGCAGGAGAGCGATGTGTGGTTTGTGCCAGCGAATCTCCAGCCAGGCATGGTAGTGTGTGATAATGGCCGAAATCTGGTGGCAGCTCTGGGCCTCGGCAACCTCACTCACATCCCATGTCTGGCACATGTGCTCAATTTGGTCGTGCAGAGCTTTTTGAGGGACTATCCGGATCTTGATGCACTGCTGCACAAGGTCCGCCTAGAGTGTGCTCACTTGCGGCGTTCCAGCACGGCAAAAGCGCGCATTGCGGCTCTGCAGCGCCGACACCGCCTGCCGGAACATCGCATCATATGTGACCTACCTACCAGGTGGAATTCCACGTTACATATGTTGGAGCGGTTGTGTGAGCAGCAGCAAGCTGTAATGGAGTACCAGCTGCTTCAGGCGCAAAGAAGTCGCACTCAGCGCCGTACAGACTTCACAACCACAGAGTGGGCCACTATGAATGACGTCTGCCAGGTTTTGCGTCCCTTTGATTATTCCACGCGGATGGCGAGTGCAGATGATGCACTAGTCAGCATGACTGTCCCCCTTATCTGCCTGCTTGAAAAATCACTGCAAGCGCTAAGGGATGATGTTGTGGAAGAGGTGGAGGATGAGGATTCACCATTTCCATCATCTTCTGGACAGTCAGCGCCACGTGGTTCCTCACAAACGCTTAGGCAGGGGACAGTTTGTGAGGAGGATGAGGAGGAGTCAATGGAGGAGGAAGACGTCCGTCCAGAGGAGGGAGTTACCGAATTGTCCAGTACTCAGTGTGTACAGCGAGGGTGGGGTGATGACGAGCGGGCAGAGATCACGCCTCCAGCAGGGGACAGCGTTTCTTGGGCAGTTGGCAGTCTGCAGCACATGGTGGATTACATGCTGCAGTGCCTGAGAAACGACCGCCGCATCGCCCACATTCTCAACATGTCTGATTATTGGGTGTTCACCCTCCTCGATCCTCGCTACCGGGACAACGTAGAAAGCCTCATCACACCGTTGAACCGTGAGTGAAAAATGCGGGAGTACCAAGACACACTGGTCAATTCCATCATCTTCTCCATTCCAACTGAGAGAAGTGCTGCTAGTGCATTCCAAAGCAGCTCAGTGCGTCCAGGCAGTGGTGGAGGCTCTGCACAAAGAGGGAGCAGAAGCAGTGCCTCTGCCCAAGGCAAGACCAGTATGGCCCAACTGTGGCACAGTTTTCTGTGCCCCCCACAAAAGTCTACACCATCACAGACGGCTCCAGTCAGCAGGAGGCAACGGTTCCGTCAGATGGTGACAGACTACATGTCTTGCCCTCTTGCTGTACTCCCAGACGGCTCTTCCCCTTTCAAGTTTTGGGTCTCAAAGCTGGATACATGGCCAGAGCTAAGCCAGTATGCATTGGAGGTGCTGTCTTGCCCTGCGGCCAGTGTATTATCGGAACGTGTCTTTAGTGCTGCAGGTGGTGTACTAACTGACCGTCGCATGCGACTATCCTCCGATAACGTTGACCGGCTTACTTTCCTGAAAATGAACAAGGCCTGGATCTCGCAGGAATTTGCCACTCCTCCTCCTGATTAAATAATTAGGTCACTGTATACGTTATCCAGGTCTCCTGTTGTGTTCATCTTTCTACCACCTGAACTTAAATTCCTGTGCTCCAACACCGCCAGTTGAGGCTCAGAAGTGCCGTCTGCACAGTCAAAACATACGACCCAGTGTTATTGGGTTTCAGTAACGTCAGCTGATCCCCAGCTGTGTAGCCGGCAATGTGTCATGCGACCGCCACGCTGACACAACAACTGAAATGTAAGGGAATCTGTCCCCCCCCCCCCCCCCCAAGGCGTTTGTTACTGAAAGAGCCACCTTGTGCAGCAGTAATGCTGCACAAGGAAAAGGTAGCTATTTTTGTTTAGCTCCTTGCACACGCAGAACTTAACACTTATAAAATGTGTCCCCTGCAACCGTAAAACCGTCCCGGAGGTGGGACTTTCCTTCGTAATGTGACGCAGCACAGCCGTCATTCCTACCCCCCCGGCGCCGCGCACCGGCTCCTCAGCGTTGTTTTATTCCGTCCCGGAGCCTGCGCTGTTATGTTATCCTGTGGCCAGGCACACTTAGCGCTGCCCGTCTTCTGGCATCATTTGGTGTCAGGATGGCTGCGCCTGTGCGGCCGCGCTGGCAGAGAGCCCGCCTCGCAGTGTCTTCTGATTTAATCCCACTGGGGGCCTGGGATCCATGGACATGCGCAGTGCATATCTGAACCTCCACCTCTCACTCATTTCCCTATGGCTTCTTCAGACTGTTCGGTGTCAGCTGGTCCCCAATAGCATGCCACGGCCGTGACACCGCACAGTCTTAAGAAGCCGTAGGGAGGGGAGTGAGAGGCGAGGATATGCACTGCGCATGTCCATGGATCCCAGGCCCCCAGTGGGATTAAATCAGAAGACACTGCGAGGCGGGCTCTCTGCCAGCGCGGCCGCACAGGCGCAGCCAGCCTGACACCAAATGATGTCAGAAGATGGGCAGCGCTAAGTGTGCCTGGCCACGGGATAACATAACAGCGCAGGCTCCGGGACGGAATAAAACAACGCTGAGGAGCCGGTGCGCGGCGCCGGGGGGGTAGGAATGACGGCTGTGCTGCGTCACATTACGAAGGAAAGTCCCACCTCCGGGACGGTTTTACGGTTGCAGGGGACACATTTTATAAGTGTTTAGTTCTGCGTGTGCAAGGAGCATGATGAAAAGAGCCACCTTTTCCTTTTGCATCTTTTGTGCTGCACAAGCTGGCTCTTTCAGCTACAAACGCCTTGGGGGGGGGGGTTAAAGGTTCCCTTTCGACTTTCTCAGGCTTCGGCCTACATTGTGTTCCTCTGCTTTTCCACCTGTCCCTGGGCTCCAACACCGCCAGTTGCCGTCCAGAAGTGCTGTACGCACAGTCAACAGTCCCTCCTCTGTTATTGGGGTTCAGTAACGTCAGCTGTTCCCCTGCTGTGTGTGTGGCAATCCCTCCTACCTCCTCCAACCTCCTCCTCCTCCTCCACCTGTCCCTGGGCTCCAACACCGCCAGTTGCCGTCCAGAAGTGCTGTACGCACAGTCAACAGTCCCTCCTCTGTTATTGGGGTTCAGTAACGTCAGCTGTTCCCCTGCTGTGTGTGTGGCAATCCCTCCTACCTCCTCCAACCTCCTCCTCCTCCACCTGTCCCTGGGCTCCAACACCGCCAGTTGCCGTCCAGAAGTGCTGTACGCACAGTCAACAGTCCCTCCTCTGTTATTGGGGTTCAGTAACGTCAGCTGTTCCCCTGCTGTGTGTGTGGCAATCCCTCCTACCTCCTCCAACCTCCTCCTCCTCCTCCACCTGTCCCTGGGCTCCAACACCGCCAGTTGCCGTCCAGAAGTGCTGTACGCACAGTCAACAGTCCCTCCTCTGTTATTGGGGTTCAGTAACGTCAGCTGTTCCCCTGCTGTGTGTGTGGCAATCCCTCCTACCTCCTCCAACCTCCTCCTCCTCCTACACCTGTCCCTGGGCTCCAACACCGCCAGTTGCCGTCCAGAAGTGCTGTACGCACAGTCAACAGTCCCTCCTCTGTTATTGGGGTTCAGTAACGTCAGCTGTTCCCCTGCTGTGTGTGTGGCAATCCCTCCTACCTCCTCCAACCTCCTCCTCCTCCTCCACCTGTCCCTGGGCTCCAACACCGCCAGTTGCCGTCCAGAAGTGCTGTACGCACAGTCAACAGTCCCTCCTCTGTTATTGGGGTTCAGTAACGTCAGCTGTTCCCCTGCTGTGTGTGTGGCAATCCCTCCTACCTCCTCCAACCTCCTCCTCCTCCTACACCTGTCCCTGGGCTACAACACCGCCAGTTGCCGTCCAGAAGTGCTGTACGCACAGTCAACAGTCCCTCCTCTGTTATTGGGGTTCAGTAACGTCAGCTGTTCCCCTGCTGTGTGTGTGGCAATCCCTCCTACCTCCTCCAACCTCCTCCTCCTCCACCTGTCCCTGGGCTCCAACACCGCCAGTTGCCGTCCAGAAGTGCTGTACGCACAGTCAACAGTCCCTCCTCTGTTATTGGGGTTCAGTAACGTCAGCTGTTCCCCTGCTGTGTGTGTGGCAATCCCTCCTACCTCCTCCAACCTCCTCCTCCTCCTCCACCTGTCCCTGGGCTCCAACACCGCCAGTTGCCGTCCAGAAGTGCTGTACGCACAGTCAACAGTCCCTCCTCTGTTATTGGGGTTCAGTAACGTCAGCTGTTCCCCTGCTGTGTGTGTGGCAATCCCTCCTACCTCCTCCAACCTCCTCCTCCTCCACCTGTCCCTGGGCTCCAACACCGCCAGTTGCCGTCCAGAAGTGCTGTACGCACAGTCAACAGTCCCTCCTCTGTTATTGGGGTTCAGTAACGTCAGCTGTTCCCCTGCTGTGTGTGTGGCAATCCCTCCTACCTCCTCCAACCTCCTCCTCCTCCTCCACCTGTCCCTGGGCTCCAACACCGCCAGTTGCCGTCCAGAAGTGCTGTACGCACAGTCAACAGTCCCTCCTCTGTTATTGGGGTTCAGTAACGTCAGCTGTTCCCCTGCTGTGTGTGGCAACCCCTCCTACCTCCTCCAACCTCCTCCTCCTCCACCTGTCCCTGGGCTCCAACACCGCCAGTTGCCGTCCAGAAGTGCTGTACGCACAGTCAACAGTCCCTCCTCTGTTATTGGGGTTCAGTAACGTCAGCTGTTCCCCTGCTGTGTGTGTGGCAATCCCTCCTACCTCCTCCAACCTCCTCCTCCTCCTCCACCTGCCCCTGGGCTCCAACACCGCCAGTTGCCGTCCAGAAGTGCTGTACGCACAGTCAACAGTCCCTCCTCTGTTATTGGGGTTCAGTAACGTCAGCTGTTCCCCTGCTGTGTGTGTGGCAATCCCTCCTACCTCCTCCAACCTCCTCCTCCTCCTACACCTGTCCCTGGGCTCCAACACCGCCAGTTGCCGTCCAGAAGTGCTGTACGCACAGAGCCAAACACCTCGCCAATGTGTTAGTGGGGTTCAGCACCGCCAGCTGTTCCCCTGCTATGTATACGGCAACGTGTACTGCGACCGCCACGCAGTCACAACAAGTTTACTTTAAGGGAACCTGTCCCCCCCCCCCCCCCAGGCGTTTGTTACTGAAGGAGCCACCTTGTGCAGCAGTAATGATGCAAAGGGAAAAAGTGCCTCTTTTCGTGGTGCTCCTTGCACATGCGGAACCTAACAGTTATGAAATGTGTCCCATCACAGCGTTAAACCGTCCGGTAGGTGGAACTTTCCTTTGTCGTGTGACGCAGCACAGCCATCATTTTTACCCCCTTGGCGCCGTGCGCCGCCTCCTCAGCGTTGTTTGAATCTGTCCCGGAGCCTGCGCTGTTAGGTTAGCCCTTGGCCATGCACACATTTTGCGCTGCCCGTCTTCTGACATCATTTGGTGTCAGGCTGGCTGCGCCTGTGCGGGTGCGCTGGCCGAGATCCCGCCTCGCAGTGTTGTCTAATGTAATCCCACCGCGGGCCTGTGATCCGTGCCCGTGCGCAGTGCATATCCTCGCCTCTCACTCCCCTCCCTACGGCTTCTTCAGACTGTGCGATGTCAGCTGGTCCCTAATAGCATGCCACGGCCGTGACACCGCACAGTCTGAAAAAGCCGTAGGGAGGGGAGTGAGAGGCGAGGATATGCACTGCGCACGGGCACGGATCACAGGCCCGCGGTGGGATTACATTAGACGACACTGCGAGGCGGGATCTCGGCCAGCGCACCCGCACAGGCGCAGCCAGCCTGACACCAAATGATGTCAGAAGACGGGCAGCGCAAAATGTGTGCATGGCCAAGGGCTAACCTAACAGCGCAGGCTCCGGGACAGATTCAAACAACGCTGAGGAGGCGGCGCACGGCGCCAAGGGGGTAAAAATGATGGCTGTGCTGCGTCACACGACAAAGGAAAGTTCCACCTACCGGACGGTTTAACGCTGTGAGGGGACACATTTCATAACTGTTAGGTTCCGCATGTGCAAGGACCATAATTGAAAGAGCTAAGTTTACCTTTTCCAGCATTAGTGCTGTACACAATGGCTCTTTCAGCTACAAACGCCTGGGGGGGGGGGGGGGTTAAAGGTTTCCTTTCAACTTGCTCGAGTGCAGGCTTCGGCCTACACTCCGCTCCCCCTGCTCCTCCTGCTGACCCTGGGCTCTAACACCGCCAGTTGGGGCCCAGATGTGCTAGCTGCACAGAGAAAAACACCAGCCAATGTGTCAGTGGGGTTCAGCACCGCCAGCTGTTCCCCTGCTGTGCAGCCGGCATCGTGTCCTGCAAAAGCCACGCAGACACAAGAACTGAAATTGAAGGGAACCTGTCCCCCCTCCCCCAGGCGTTTTTACGTTATCCAGCCACCTTGTACAGCGGTAATGCTGCATGTGTGCAAGGTGGCTCAGAAACGTATTCTCCTCGCACATGTGGAACTGAAAACACGTCTGCAATGTGTCCTCTGTGTGACCATTTAACCGTCCCGGTGGTGTGACTTTCCTTTGTAATGACACGCTGCAACCCCCTTGGTAGCGCTGCCCGTCTTCTGGCATCATTGTTTGGCTGGCTGCGCCTCTGCGGCCGCCCTGACCCACACAACGCCCCTCGGTGTCTTATTTATTGGGACTGCGAGGGTGTGATTGATGGGCAGGATCAGTGCATCAGTTCGCCTGTCCCTCCTCTCCTTCCGCCTTCTTCGGACTGTGCGGCTTCATGGCCGTGGCATGCGATAAGGGATCAGATGACGCCGCACAGTCTGAAGCGGGTGTAAGGACCCGAGTGTGAGAGGCCAACATATGTGCTGCGCCAGGCCCTGAATCCCAGCCCCGCAGTGTTTTTACAATGTTAAGACACTGCGGGGCTGGGATTCATGGTCATCGCGAACCGCACCGGCCGACATTAAATGATGTCAGAAGATGGGCAGCGCTAACAGCGCTAGGCCAGGGGATAACACGACAGCGCAGACTCCTGTACAGCAAATAACAACGCTCAGGAGGCTGCACCCAGCACCAAGGTGGGATTCTTGACATCTGTGCTGCGTCTCATTACAAAGGGAACTCGCGCCTCCAACACAGTTTGACTGTATAAAGGGCTAAATGTTATACGTGTTTCATTCAGCGTGTGCAAGGAGCGAAATTAAAAGAGCAACCTTTGACTTGTGCAGCACTACTGCTGCATAAGCTGTGGCTCTTCTACTTTCTAACCCCTGAGGGGGGGTTAAAGGTTACCTTTGAAATTGGTTCAAGTAGGCTTCGGCCTACACTCTGCTCCCCCTGCAGAGCCCGGGCTCCAACACCGCTAGTTGCTGTCCGGAAGTGCTGGCTGCACAGAGCCAAACACCTCGCCAATGTGTCAGTGGGGTCCAGCACCGCCAGCTGTTCCCCTGCTGTGTAGCCGGCAACGTGTCCTGCGACCGCCACGCAGACACAACAGACCCAAAGCTGCCGCCAGTGCAGGCTTCGGCCTACACTCCCCTCCCCCTGCTCCTGCTCCTCCTCCTCCTGCTGACCCTGGGCTCTAACAAACCGCCAGTTGGGGCCCAGATGTGCTAGCTGCACAGAGAAAAACACCAACCAATGTGTCAGTGGGGTCCAGCACCGCCAGCTGTTCCCCTGCTGTGCAGCCGGCAACGTGTCCTGCAAAAGCCACGCAGACACAAGAACTGAAATTGAAGGGAACCTGTCCCCCCTCCCCCAGGCGTTTTTACGTTATCCAGCCACCTTGTACAGCGGTAATGCTGCATGTGTGCAAGGTGGCTCAGAAACGTATTCTCCTCGCACATGTGGAACTGAAAACACGTCTGCAATGTGTCCTCTGTGTGACCATTTAACCGTCCCGGTGGTGTGACTTTCCTTTGTAATGACACGCTGCAACCCCCTTGGTAGCGCTGCCCGTCTTCTGGCATCATTGTTTGGCTGGCTGCGCCTCTGCGGCCGCCCTGACCCACACAACGCCCCTCGGTGTCTTATTTATTGGGACTGCGAGGGTGTGATTGATGGGCAGGATCAGTGCATCAGTTCGCCTGTCCCTCCTCTCCTTCCGCCTTCTTCGGACTGTGCGGCTTCATGGCCGTGGCATGCGATAAGGGATCAGATGACGCCGCACAGTCTGAAGCGGGTGTAAGGACCCGAGTGTGAGAGGCCAACATATGTGCTGCGCCAGGCCCTGAATCCCAGCCCCGCAGTGTTTTTACAATGTTAAGACACTGCGGGGCTGGGATTCATGGTCATCGCGAACCGCACCGGCCGACATTAAATGATGTCAGAAGATGGGCAGCGCTAACAGCGCTAGGCCAGGGGATAACACGACAGCGCAGACTCCTGTACAGCAAATAACAACGCTCAGGAGGCTGCACCCAGCACCAAGGTGGGATTCTTGACATCTGTGCTGCGTCTCATTACAAAGGGAACTCGCGCCTCCAACACAGTTTGACTGTATAAAGGGCTAAATGTTATACGTGTTTCATTCAGCGTGTGCAAGGAGCGAAATTAAAAGAGCAACCTTTGACTTGTGCAGCACTACTGCTGCATAAGCTGTGGCTCTTCTACTTTCTAACCCCTGAGGGGGGGTTAAAGGTTACCTTTGAAATTGGTTCAAGTAGGCTTCGGCCTACACTCTGCTCCCCCTGCAGAGCCCGGGCTCCAACACCGCTAGTTGCTGTCCGGAAGTGCTGGCTGCACAGAGCCAAACACCTCGCCAATGTGTCAGTGGGGTCCAGCACCGCCAGCTGTTCCCCTGCTGTGTAGCCGGCAACGTGTCCTGCGACCGCCACGCAGACACAACAGACCCAAAGCTGCCGCCAGTGCAGGCTTCGGCCTACACTCCCCTCCCCCTGCTCCTGCTCCTCCTCCTCCTGCTGACCCTGGGCTCTAACAAACCGCCAGTTGGGGCCCAGATGTGCTAGCTGCACAGAGAAAAACACCAGCCAATGTGTCAGTGGGGTCCAGCACCGCCAGCTGTTCCCCTGCTGTGCAGCCGGCAACGTGTCCTGCAAAAGCCACGCAGACACTTGCTCTTGGACCTTCTGCTCCCCATCCTGGTTCCAGTACCGTCAGCTGGTTCCGGGCAGAGCCTTTGGCTTAGGTGCCTCCCTTTGGTATCCGAGTTCCACCAACGTCAGGTGGTCCTTGGTAGTGCTTTCAGGCACGGGTACCTCCTGCTTAGTAACCGGGTTCCAGTAACGTCAGCTGGTCCTCGGTAGTTCCATTGGCTCTTGGACCTTCGGCTACCCATCCGGGTTCCAGCACCGTCAGCTGGTTCTCGGCAGTGTCTTTTGCTCTTGTACCTTCTGCTCCCCATCCTGGTTCCAGTACCGTCAGCTGGTTCCGGGCAGAGCCTTTGGCTTAGGTGCCTCCCTCTGGGTATCTGAGTTCCACCAACGTCAGGTGGTCCTTGGTAGTGCTTTCAGCACAGGTACCTCCTGCTTAGTAACCGGGTTCCAGTAACGTCAGCTGGTCCTCGGTCGTTCCATTGGCTCTTGGACCTTCGGGTAGCCATCCGAGTTCCAGTTCCATCAGCTGGTTCTCGGCATTTTCTCAGCCTTCTTGTACCTTCTGCTACATTTCCAAGTTCAAGAGACTAAACACGATGACCCGGAAGACCACCCCTAAGATGACGACGACACCAGAGACGACAACCACCGTGATGACGACGACCCTGGAGACGATGACCCTGAAGACCACCCCGATGACGACGACCCCGGAGACCACCCCGATGACGACGACCCCGGAGACGACGACCCTGGAGACGACGACGACCTGGAAGACCGAGAAGCAGAAGAACAAGAGGCTGCAGAACAAAGAGCAGAAGGACATTAAGCATAACACAAAATATCAGAGCAAAAAATATTATGTAAATTATAAGCAGAAGAAGACTAAGCAGTGTATGGGGGTGAGTCCGTTCCTCCTCGTGGTGCCCCTGGATAAAGCCTGATGCTGCAGGCCAAACTGAACGCGGACAAATGTAACTGTTTTGTGACAGGCAGAACGGAAGGTGTAATCTTCAAACTTTTATAGATAACAACTACGGGAATGCCTGTCACAAATAAGAATATGATGAAGAAGTAGAATATGATGAAGATAATAGTAAACTAAAAACAATATGAACAATGTAACCCAAAAAATAATAGGTAGAAGATGAAGAAGAAGATGAATAAGGTGAAGAAGTTGATGTCAAAGAAGCTGATGATGAGGATAATTAAGAAGAAAGCGTGGGAGAAGTAAAAAAAAAGGTGAAGGGCGTGGAAGCAGTGAAACATCAATATCTGACATTAAAAAAAAAATTAACATAGTCAAATTCTTTCTAACGCCGAACGTCATAAAAAAAAACGCAAAATCCTGCTATTCTATTACATTGGGCTAAACCTCTGTGCCTTTAATATCTCCGCCACGTCCCCCAATACATCCTACATTATTCTTAGTTGTTTTCCTTCATGTAGAATGAACCTACAAGTGTATAAAGGGTTTATTTTAATTCCGATATTTTTGTCCCATTGACTTGCATTGGGATCGGGTATCGGTATCGGATTAGATCCGATACTTTGACGGTATCGGCCGATACTTTCCGATACCGATACTTTCCGATATCGGAAGGTATCGCTCAACACTAGTTATGACATTTGTTTCACTGTGAGAACATTGCTCTTCTGTTAACTTTTTTTTTTCCTTACCTTTTAGGAAGGATCCTCATGGCTTCTTTGCTTTCCCAGTTACGGATCAGATTGCCCCTGGTTATTTCATGATCATTAAGCATCCAATGGACTTTAGCACCATGAAAGAAAAAATAACTGCAAATGAGTACAAATCCATCACAGAATTTAAGGTATATGTCACTGGTCATATGTATTGTATCTACAGAATTTATGGTGCTCATATGTAAGTGGACATAACGTCTTTGTTTTAGGCTAGGTTCACATTGCGTTAATGGGTTAACGCTAACGGACTGCGTTGCACGGCGAAAATGTCGCAATTAACGCCGTGCAACGGGTCCGTTAGCGCACCCATTGACAGCAATGTTATTTTTGCCTGTAGCGCATCGCTAGCGCATGCCATTTTCGGCACGCACTAGCGATGTGCCGTTCTTTTGTGACGGACCTCGGACGCTGCTTGCAGCGTCCGAGGTGCGCCCGAGGTCCATTCCTCGCTACCGCAGATCGGGGATCTGCGCTAGCGGGGACGGCGAACGCGGACCCTAGAGAAACATTGCGTTAGCGCAATCCGCTAGCGCTATGCGCTTAACGGATTGCCCTAACGCAATGTGAACCTAGCCTTAGAGGGACATTTTCTAAACTGTTAGGTTAGCATCTGTAGCGAAGGCACTTAAGCCTTCCTGAAATAGGCAGCATATATAAAGCTGTGAAATCTCAGTAGTGATTCACTTATTGTGGTGCTTATGTGTAAAACATATTCCTTAATTTAACGAACAGTTGGCGCTAGAATTTGAAATGTTGCAATTCTGTACTTGCATAAAACCTTTTGCCGTTTTTCCATCTGCTTCGAAAACCTTTGATAAACAAGCAAAGCATAGATTTATTTTTTTTTCATTTACTCATTTTTAGTGGAGAATGAAACCATATAAAATATGCAGAAAACAAAATATACAGCAAATACAATATACCGGACCTCAGCATTAAGTGAAATACTGGGATATAGGAAGGTTACACCATCTGTCTTAGATTTATCTGATGCACTATCCCAATAAAATTGTATACCCTTTGTTAGGGATTAAGGGAGCATTGGGATATTACCTCAACATGGACTGTACCCCAAGACTGGATGAGGGGGCACATTACACCATTTCTCTCATACCTTTGTAAACTTTGAAGAACAACGTCTGTTATTAAAAACAATATTTTTGTAGGATACCTCATTGTTCACTAATTCTTTCCATTAGAACAAGTAGCATGATCTTTCTCCCATTGAGCGGATAGCAATAGTTTTCCTTGCCATACAGTGTGCCTCAATGAGGAAAACTCCATCACGATGAGATCATAATTTATCATGTAAATTTTCATATAGCCATATCTCGGTCGTGTAGTCTACAGGACTTTCCACTACTTCTGATAAAATATTGAACACTCTCTACTAGTGATGAGTGAATATACTCATTTCTCGAGCATGCTCGGGGGTCCTCCGAGTATTTTTTAGTGCTCGGAGATTTCGTTTTCATCACCGCAGCTGAATGATTTACATCTGTTAGCCAGCTTGATTACATGTGGGGATTCCCTAGCAACCAGGCAACCCCCACATGTACTTATGCTGGCTAAGAGATGTAAATCATACAGCTGCGGCAATAAAAACTAAATCTCCGAGCACTAAAAAATACTCGGAGGACACCCGAGCGTGCTCGGGAAATCTCGAGTAACGAGTAAATTCGCTCATCACTACTCTCTACCAGAAACTTAAAAATTATGGCACAATGACATATAAAGTGGCAAAAATTTGCATGAGGATTGTGGCGCATATGTCAACAAACTTGTGTTTAATATAGAAGGTGCAAAGAAACACTGGAGTGTAATGTAAAGTTGAATCGATGTAATATTTGTTGCCGGAGAAACAAAGATGGGGCGCTCAAGTACTTCCAACCAAAGCTTATCTGTTAGTGCAGAGACTAAGGATTATGGCTTTTCCCTTTGCAATGGCTGTTGAGTCAGAGATTCTAGTATTTGGGAATTGTGTGTAAATCGCTGTTGCTATACCTGTAGAATCCTGAGTTTTAAATTGAGTTTAAGTTTTTAAAGATTAAAACTCCTTAAATTCATCAAGGTATGGCCCATGGTGGAGACTGACTAGTGAGGATGCACAATATTTAGATAGTCCCCTCTCATTCGAAGAAGTGAGGATTCATTGGGTTCTTTGTCGAATAACAAGTCTCCAGGGGAGGAAATATAATGAAATCTTGATTTTTCCAGTTAGGGTACTGTCACACAGTACCATTTTGATCGCTACGACGGCACGATCCGTGACGTCGCAGCGATCGTATGATTATCGCTCCAGCGTCGTAGACTGCTGTCACACGTTGCAATCACGGCGCTGGAGCGATGCCGAAGTCCCCGGTAACCAGGGTAAACATCGGGTAACTAAGCGCAGGGCCGCGCTTAGTAACCCGATGTTTACCCTGGTTACCAGCGTAAACGTTAAAAAAACAAACAGTACATACTTACATTCCGGTGTCTGTCCCCGGCGTTCTGCTTCTCTCCACAGCGCCATAGCCGGAAAGCACAGCGGTGACGTCAGACGTCACCGCTGTGCTCGCTTTCCGGCTGGCAGACGCTCACACAGTGGAGAGAAGCTGAGACGCCGGGGACAGACACCGGAATGTAAGTATGTACTGTTTGTTTTTTTAACGTTTACGCTGGTAACCACGGTAAACATCGGGTTACTAAGCGCGGCCCTGCGCTTAGTTACCCGATGTTTACCCTGGTTACAAGCGAACACATCGCTGGATCGCTGTCACACACAACGATCCAGCGATGTCAGCGGGTGATCAAGCGACGAAAGAAAGTTCCACACGATCTGCTACGACGTACGATTCTCAGCAGGATCCCTGATCGCTGCTGCGTGTCAGACACTGCGATATCGTAACGATATCGCTAGAACGTCACGAATCGTACCGTCGTAGCGATCAAAATGGTACTGTGTGACAGTACCCTTAGAGGTACAGTGCCTTGTGAAAGTATTCGACCCCCTGGAACTTTTCAACCTTTTCCCACATATCATGCTTCAAACATAAAGATACCAAATGTAAATGTTTGGTGAAGAATCAACAACAAGTGGAACACAATTGTGACGTTGAAGGAAATTTATTGGTTATTTTAAAATTTTTGTGGAAAATCAAAAACTGAAAAGTGGGGCGTGCAATATTATTCGGCCCCTTTACTTTCAGTGCAGCAAACTCACTCCAGAAGTTCATTGTGGATCATTGAGCGCGTCATCACCCCGTCTTTTTGTGACAAAGTGTATCTTTATTTGGGACAAAAGGTAACTCACAGGTCGATGATGATGATGATTGATGATGATGATGATGATGATTGATGATGATGATGATGAAGAATAATGAATGAATGAATGAAATTTGTCATTCCTCCTACACAGTCACATACCAGGGAGGAAGCCACTCAAGCCAGTGTAATATTGCACCTTTCTTTGGGTCACATGGTAACTCACATGCATTTATTCGCAGTCCACAGACTCCACTCTACCTCTCTGCTGTCTGCTCCTCCCACATGAGTCACAGTCACACTAGTGATGGGCAGTCCGGCTCTTTTTAGTGATTCGGCTCGTGAACCGGCTCTTTTTTAAAATAAAACTAGATTTTACTCTGTCATCGTTCCCGCTCTTTGCCTGTAAAGTGACAGCCTCATGATACACCTGTATAAGTATCTAGTGAAGCAGTAAAGACTGTTTTTATAGTGCTTTGGAACAAAGCACTATACTGTTATTCCACCGTGGTAAACTTCTTCTTATTATAGTGCTTTGGAACAAAGCACTATACTGTTATTCCACCGTGGTAAACTTCTTATTCTTATTATTATTATTCAGTCCGCACGTAATGCGGCCCGAACCGCTAAACTCACAGACTCCAGTGAGGTGTCATTTCGAAGCCAGCGTTCCTGAGAGGTGTGCTAAGTATTTTTCGTGTCGATCGGATTTGTAGTTTTGGCGCAATTTGCGTTTGAAAAAAGTGTCTCAATGCATTTCAATAGGGAAATTTTCCAATACGTTTATAATGGGCCTGATTTCTGAGGCAATTTCTAAAAATAACTGCCACCTGGCTGATTACCTCATTGATATGCGCAGTGAGACCCAGTTACTATGCCAACGCCTATAAACTCTACCAGCCCACCAGGTCACAAGTTTTGTCAGATAATATCAGCTCTTAAAGTGACAGTACAGCACAATTACAAAGCACTATCTGTAGTCTTATCATTATTGCCCCGCTCACCAAATCGGACCCAGCCCACCAAATCGGACCAGAGTGCCCCCGCTTGCCAAATCGGACCCAGAGTGCCCCCGCCCGCCAAATCGGACCCAGAGTGGCGCCGCCCGTCAAGTCGGACCCAGAGTGGCGCCGCCCGTCAAGTCGGACCCAGAGTGGCGCCGCCCACCAAATCGGACCCAGAGTGGCGCCGCCCGCCAAATCGGACCCAGAGTGGCGCCGCCCGCCAAATCGGACCCAGAGTGGCGCCGCCCGCCAAATCGGACCCAGAGTGGCGCCGCCCGCCAAATCGGACCCAGAGTGGCGCCGCCCGCCACATCGGACCCAGAGTGGCGCCGCCCGCCAAATCGGACCCAGAGTGGCGCCGTCCGCCAAATCGGACCCAGAGTGGCGCCGCCCGCCAAATCGGACCGAGTGGCGCCGCCCGCCAAATCGGACCCAGAGTTGCGCCGCCCGCCAAATCGGACCCAGAGAGGCGCCGCCCACCAAATCGGACCCAGAGAGGCGCCGCCCGCCAAATCGGACCCAGAGTGGCGCCGCCCGCCAAATCGGACCCAGAGTGACCCGGGCCACCAAATCGGACCCAGAGTGAACCGGGCCGCCAAATCGGACCCAGAGTGACCCGGGCCGCCAAATCGGACCCAGAGTGGCGCCGCCCGCCAAATCGGACCCAGAGTGGCGCCGCCCGCCAAATCGGACCCAGAGTGGCGCCGCCCGCCAAATCGGACCCAGAGTGGCGCCGCCCGCCAAATCGGACCCAGAGTGGCGCCGCCCGCCAAATCGGACCCAGAGTGGCGCCGCCCGCCAAATCGGACCCAGAGTGGCGCCGCCCGCCAAATCGGACCCAGAGTGGCGCCGCCCGCCAAATCGGACCCAGAGTGGCGCCGCCCGCCAAATCGGACCCAGAGTGGCGCCGCCCGCCAAATCGGACCCAGAGTGGCGCCGCCCGCCAAATCGGACCCAGAGTGGCGCCGCCCGCCAAATCGGACCCAGAGTGGCGCCGCCCGCCAAATCGGACCCAGAGTGGCGCCGCCCGCCAAATCGGACCCAGAGTGGCGCCGCCCGCCAAATCGGACCCAGAGTGGCGCCGCCCGCCAAATCGGACCCAGAGTGGCGCCGCCCGCCAAATCGGACCCAGAGTGGCGCCGCCCGCCAAATCGGACCCAGAGTGGCGCCGCCCGCCAAATCGGACCCAGAGTGGCGCCGCCCGCCAAATCGGACCCAGAGTGGCGCCGCCCGCCAAATCGGACCCAGAGTGGCGCCGCCCGCCAAATCGGACCCAGAGTGGCGCCGCCCGCCAAATCGGACCCAGAGTGGCGCCGCCCGCCAAATCGGACCCAGAGTGGCGCCGCCCGCCAAATCGGACCCAGAGTGGCGCCGCCCGCCAAATCGGACCCAGAGTGGCGCCGCCCGCCAAATCGGACCCAGAGTGGCGCCGCCCGCCAAATCGGACCCAGAGTGGCGCCGCCCGCCAAATCGGACCCAGAGTGGCGCCGCCCGCCAAATCGGACCCAGAGTGGCGCCGCCCGCCAAATCGGACCCAGAGTGGCGCCGCCCGCCAAATCGGACCCAGAGTGGCGCCGCCCGCCAAATCGGACCCAGAGTGGCGCCGCCCGCCAAATCGGACCCAGAGTGGCGCCGCCCGCCAAATCGGACCCAGAGTGGCGCCGCCCGCCAAATCGGACCCAGAGTGGCGCCGCCCGCCAAATCGGACCCCGAGTGACCCCACCCGCCAAATCGGACCCAGAGTGGCGCCGCCCGCCAAATCGGACCCAGGGTGGCGCCGCCCGCCAAATCGGACCCGGAGTGGCGCCGCCCGCCAAATCGGACCCGGAGTGGCGCCGCCCGCCAAATCGGACCCGGAGTGGCGCTGCCTGCCAAATCGGACCCAGAGTGGCGCCGCCCGCCAAATCGGACCCAGAGTGGCTACAACTACCAAAACAGCGACTGTGGGGCACCCAAGTGTGAAAGTCTTGCTGGGGCAACCCGGGCACCATTCCAAAGCACTATCTGTAGTTCCTTCAGGAAATACCCATCTAGTTCTTATTATTATTATTCAGTCCGCACGTAATGCGGCCCGAACCGCTAAACTCACAGACTCCAGTGAGGTGTCATTTCGAAGCCAGCGTTCCTGAGAGGTGTGCTAAGTATTTTTCGTGTCGATCGGATTTGTAGTTTTGGCGCAATTTGCGTTTGAAAAAAGTGTCTCAATGCATTTCAATAGGGAAATTTTCCAATACGTTTATAATGGGCCTGATTTCTGAGGCAATTTCTAAAAATAACTGCCACCTGGCTGATTACCTCATTGATATGCGCAGTGAGACCCAGTTACTATGCCAACGCCTATAAACTCTACCAGCCCACCAGGTCACAAGTTTTGTCAGATAATATCAGCTCTTAAAGTGACAGTACAGCACAATTACAAAGCACTATCTGTAGTCTTATCATTATTGCCCCGCTCACCAAATCGGACCCAGCCCACCAAATCGGACCAGAGTGCCCCCGCTTGCCAAATCGGACCCAGAGTGCCCCCGCTTGCCAAATCGGACCCAGAGTGGCGCCGCCCGCCAAATCGGACCCAGAGTGGCGCCGCCCGCCAAATCGGACCCAGAGTGGCGCCGCCCGCCAAATCGGACCCAGAGTGGCGCCGCCCGCCAAATCGGACCCAGAGTGGCGCCGCCCGCCAAATCGGACCCAGAGTTGCGCCGCCCACCAAATCGGACCCAGAGAGGCGCCGCCCACCAAATCGGACCCAGAGAGGCGCCGCCCGCCAAATCGGACCCAGAGTGGCGCCGCCCGCCAAATCGGACCCAGAGTGACCCGGGCCACCAAATCGGACCCAGAGTGAACCGGGCCGCCAAATCGGACCCAGAGTGACCCGGGCCGCCAAATCGGACCCAGAGTGGCGCCGCCCGCCAAATCGGACCCAGAGTGGCGCCGCCCGCCAAGTCGGACCCAGAGTGGCGCCGCCCGCCAAGTCGGACCCAGCGTGGCGCCGCCCGCCAAGTCGGACCCAGAGTGGCGCCGCCCGCCAAATCGGACCCAGAGTGGCGCCGCCCGCCAAATCGGACCCAGAGTGGCGCCGCCCGCCAAATCGGACCCAGAGTGGCGCCGCCCGCCAAATCGGACCCAGAGTGGCGCCGCCCGCCAAATCGGACCCAGAGTGGCGCCGCCCGCCAAATCGGACCCAGAGTGGCGCCGCCCGCCAAATCGGACCCAGAGTGGCGCCGCCCGCCAAATCGGACCCAGAGTGGCGCCGCCCGCCAAATCGGACCCAGAGTGGCGCCGCCCGCCAAATCGGACCCAGAGTGGCGCCGCCCGCCAAATCGGACCCAGAGTGGCGCCGCCCGCCAAATCGGACCCAGAGTGGCGCCGCCCGCCAAATCGGACCCAGAGTGGCGCCGCCCGCCAAATCGGACCCAGAGTGGCGCCGCCCGCCAAATCGGACCCAGAGTGGCGCCGCCCGCCAAATCGGACCCAGAGTGGCGCCGCCCGCCAAATCGGACCCAGAGTGGCGCCGCCCGCCAAATCGGACCCAGAGTGGCGCCGCCCGCCAAATCGGACCCAGAGTGGCGCCGCCCGCCAAATCGGACCCAGAGTGGCGCCGCCCGCCAAATCGGACCCAGAGTGGCGCCGCCCGCCAAATCGGACCCAGAGTGACCCGGCCCGCCAAATCGGACCCAGAGTGACCCGGCCCGCCAAATCGGACCCAGAGTGACCCGGCCCGCCAAATCGGACCCAGAGTGACCCGGCCCGCCAAATCGGACCCAGAGTGACCCGGCCCGCCAAATCGGACCCAGAGTGACCCGGCCCGCCAAATCGGACCCAGAGTGACCCGGCCCGCCAAATCGGACCCAGAGTGACCCGGCCCGCCAAATCGGACCCAGAGTGACCCGGCCCGCCAAATCGGACCCAGAGTGACCCGGCCCGCCAAATCGGACCCAGAGTGACCCGGCCCGCCAAATCGGACCCAGAGTGACCCGGCCCGCCAAATCGGACCCAGAGTGACCCGGCCCGCCAAATCGGACCCAGAGTGACCCGGCCCGCCAAATCGGACCCAGAGTGACCCGGCCCGCCAAATCGGACCCAGAGTGACCCGGCCCGCCAAATCGGACCCAGAGTGACCCGGCCCGCCAAATCGGACCCAGAGTGACCCGGCCCGCCAAATCGGACCCAGAGTGACCCGGCCCGCCAAATCGGACCCAGAGTGACCCGGCCCGCCAAATCGGACCCAGAGTGACCCGGCCCGCCAAATCGGACCCAGAGTGACCCGGCCCGCCAAATCGGACCCAGAGTGACCCGGCCCGCCAAATCGGACCCAGAGTGACCCGGCCCGCCAAATCGGACCCAGAGTGACCCGGCCCGCCAAATCGGACCCAGAGTGACCCGGCCCGCCAAGTCGGACCCAGAGTGACCCGGCCCGCCAAGTCGGACCCAGAGTGACCCGGCCCGCCAAGTCGGACCCAGAGTGACCCGGCCCGCCAAGTCGGACCCAGAGTGACCCGGCCCGCCAAGTCGGACCCAGAGTGACCCGGCCCGCCAAGTCGGACCCAGAGTGACCCGGCCCGCCAAGTCGGACCCAGAGTGACCCGGCCCGCCAAGTCGGACCCAGAGTGACCCGGCCCGCCAAGTCGGACCCAGAGTGACCCGGCCCGCCAAGTCGGACCCAGAGTGACCCGGCCCGCCAAGTCGGACCCAGAGTGACCCGGCCCGCCAAGTCGGACCCAGAGTGACCCGGCCCGCCAAGTCGGACCCAGAGTGACCCGGCCCGCCAAGTCGGACCCAGAGTGACCCGGCCCGCCAAGTCGGACCCAGAGTGACCCGGCCCGCCAAGTCGGACCCAGAGTGACCCGGCCCGCCAAGTCGGACCCAGAGTGACCCGGCCCGCCAAGTCGGACCCAGAGTGACCCGGCCCGCCAAGTCGGACCCAGAGTGACCCGGCCCGCCAAGTCGGACCCAGAGTGACCCGGCCCGCCAAGTCGGACCCAGAGTGACCCGGCCCGCCAAGTCGGACCCAGAGTGACCCGGCCCGCCAAGTCGGACCCAGAGTGACCCGGCCCGCCAAGTCGGACCCAGAGTGACCCGGCCCGCCAAGTCGGACCCAGAGTGACCCGGCCCGCCAAGTCGGACCCAGAGTGACCCGGCCCGCCAAGTCGGACCCAGAGTGACCCGGCCCGCCAAGTCGGACCCAGAGTGACCCGGCCCGCCAAGTCGGACCCAGAGTGACCCGGCCCGCCAAGTCGGACCCAGAGTGACCCGGCCCGCCAAGTCGGACCCAGAGTGACCCGGCCCGCCAAGTCGGACCCAGAGTGACCCGGCCCGCCAAGTCGGACCCAGAGTGACCCGGCCCGCCAAGTCGGACCCAGAGTGACCCGGCCCGCCAAGTCGGACCCAGAGTGACCCGGCCCGCCAAGTCGGACCCAGAGTGACCCGGCCCGCCAAGTCGGACCCAGAGTGACCCGGCCCGCCAAGTCGGACCCAGAGTGACCCGGCCCGCCAAGTCGGACCCAGAGTGACCCGGCCCGCCAAGTCGGACCAAGAGTGACCCGGCCCGCCAAGTCGGACCCAGCGTGGCGCCGCCCGCCAAGTCGGACCCAGCGTGGCGCCGCCCGCCAAGTCGGACCCAGCGTGGCGCCGCCCGCCAAGTCGGACCCAGCGTGGCGCCGCCCGCCAAGTCGGACCCAGCGTGGCGCCGCCCGCCAAGTCGGACCCAGAGTGGCGCCGCCCGCCAAGTCGGACCCAGAGTGGCGCCGCCCGCCAAGTCGGACCCAGAGTGGCGCCGCCCGCCAAGTCGGACCCAGAGTGGCGCCGCCCGCCAAGTCGGACCCAGAGTGGCGCCGCCCGCCAAGTCGGACCCAGAGTGGCGCCGCCCGCCAAGTCGGACCCAGAGTGGCGCCGCCCGCCAAGTCGGACCCAGAGTGGCGCCGCCCGCCAAGTCGGACCCAGAGTGGCCTCAACCCTGAGGGGCTACAACTACCAAACCAGCGCCTGAGGGGCACCCAAGTGTGAAAGTCTTGCAGGGGCAGCCCGGGCACCATTGCAAAGCACTATCTGTAGTTCCTTCAGGAAATACCCATCTAGTTCTTATTATTATTATTCAGTCCGCACGTAATGCGGCCCGAACCGCTAAACTCACAGACTCCAGTGAGGTGTCATTTCCAAGCCAGCGTTCCTGAGAGGTGTGCTAAGTATTTTTCGTGTCGATCGGATTTGTAGTTTTGGCGCAATTTGCGTTTGAAAAAAGTGTCTCAATGCATTTCAATAGGGAAATTTTCCAATACGTTTATAATGGGCCTGATTTCTGAGGCAATTTCTAAAAATAACTGCCACCTGGCTGATTACCTCATTGATATGCGCAGTGAGACCCAGTTACTATGCCAACGCCTATAAACTCTACCAGCCCACCAGGTCACAAGTTTTGTCAGATAATATCAGCTCTTAAAGTGACAGTACAGCACAATTACAAAGCACTATCTGTAGTCTTATCATTATTGCCCCGCTCACCAAATCGGACCCAGCCCACCAAATCGGACCAGAGTGCCCCCGCTTGCCAAATCGGACCCAGAGTGGCGCCGCTTGCCAAATCGGACCCAGAGTGGCGCCGCCCGCCAAATCGGACCCAGAGTGGCGCCGCCCGCCAAATCGGACCCAGAGTGGCGCCGCCCGCCAAATCGGACCCAGAGTGGCGCCGCCCGCCAAATCGGACCCAGAGTGGCGCCGCCCGCCAAATCGGACCCAGAGTGGCGCCGCCCGCCAAATCGGACCCAGAGTGGCCTCAACCCTGAGGGGCTACAACTACCAAACCAGCACCTGAGGGGCACCCAAGTGTGAAAGTCTTGCAGGGGCAGCCCGGGCACCATTCCAAAGCACTATCTGTAGTTCCTTCAGGAAATACCCATCTAGTTATTATTATTATTCAGTCCGCACGTAATGCGGCCCGAACCGCTTCACTCACAGACTCCAGTGAGGTGTCATTTCGAAGCCAGCGTTCCTGAGAGGTGTGCTAAGTATTTTTCGTGCCGATCGGATTTGTAGTTTTTGCGCAATTTGTGTTTGAAAAAAGTGTTTCAATGCATTTCAATAGAGAAATTTTCCAATACGTTTATAATGGGCTGGTTTCTGAGGCAATTTCTAAAAATAACTGCCACCTGGCTGATTAGCTCATTGATATGCGCAGTGAGACCCAGTTACTATGCCAACGCCTATGAACTCTACATCAGCTCACCAGGTCACAAGTTTTGTCAGATAATATCAGCTCTTAAAGTGACAGTACAGCACAATTCCAAACCACTATCCGTAGTCTTATGATTATTAGACTGTGGCCCGATTCTAACTCATCGGGTATTCTAGAATATGCATGTCCACGTAGTATATTGCACAGCCACGCAGTATACAGTGCAGAGCCGCGCAGTATACAGCGCAGAGCCGCGCAGTACACAGCGCAGAGCCGCGCAGTACACAGCGCAGAGCCGCGCAGTACACAGCGCAGAGCCGCGCAGTACACAGCGCAGAGCCGTGCAGTACACAGCGCAGAGCCGCGCAGTACACAGCCAGAGCCGCGCAGTACACAGCGCAGAGCCGCGCAGTATAAAGCGCAGAGCCGTGCAGTACACAGCGCAGAGCCGCGCAGTATACCGCGCGGAGCAGCGCAGTGCACAGCGCAGAGCCGCACAGTACACAGCGCAGAGCCGCACAGTACACAGCGCAGAGCCGCGCAGTACACAGCGCAGAGCCGCGCAGTACACAGCGCAGAGCCGCGCAGTACACAGCCAGAGCCGCGCAGTACACAGCCAGGGCCGCGCAGTACACAGCGCAGAGCCGTGCAGTACACAGCGCAGAGCCGCGCAATATACCGCGCAGAGCCGCGCAGTACACAGCGCAGAGCCGCGCAGTACACAGCGCAGAGCCGCGCAGTACACAGCGCAGAGCCGCGCAGTACACAGCGCAGAGCCGCGCAATACACAGCGCAGAGCCTAGCAGTACAGAGCGCAGAGCCGCACAGTATAAAGAGCAGAGCCGCGCAGTATACCGCGCAGAGCCGCGCAGTACACAGTGCAGAGCCGCGCAGTACACAGCGCAGAGCCGCGCAGTACACAGCGCAGAGCGGCGCAGTGCAAAGCGCAGAGCCGCGCAGTATACAGCGCAGAGCCGCGCAGTATACAGCGCAGAGCCACGCAGTACACAGCGCAGAGCCGCGCAGTATACAGCGCAGAGCCGCGCAGTATACAGCGCAGAGCCGCGCAGTACACAGCGCAGAGCCGCGCAGTATACAGCGCAGAGCCCCGCAGTATACAGCGCAGAGCCCCGCAGTATACAGCGCAGAGCCGTGCAGTACACAGCGCAGAGCCGCGCAGTATACAGCGCAGACACGCGCAGTACACAGCACGGACACGCGCAGTACACAGCGCAGAGCCGCGCAGTACACAGCGCAGAGCCGCGTAGTATACAGCGAAGAGCCACGCAGTATATAGCGCAGAGCCGCACAGTACAAAGAGCAGAGCCGCGCAGTACACAGCGCAGAGCCGCGCAGTACACAGCGCAGAGCCGCGCAGTACACAGCGCAGAGCCGCGCAGTACACAGCCAGAGCCGCGCAGTACACAGCCAGGGCCGCGCAGTACACAGCGCAGAGCCGTGCAGTACACAGCGCAGAGCCGCGCAATATACCGCGCAGAGCCGCGCAGTACACAGCGCAGAGCCGCGCAGTACACAGCGCAGAGCCGCGCAGTACACAGCGCAGAGCCGCGCAGTACACAGCGCAGAGCCGCGCAATACACAGCGCAGAGCCTAGCAGTACAGAGCGCAGAGCCGCACAGTATAAAGAGCAGAGCCGCGCAGTATACCGCGCAGAGCCGCGCAGTACACAGTGCAGAGCCGCGCAGTACACAGCGCAGAGCCGCGCAGTACACAGCGCAGAGCGGCGCAGTGCAAAGCGCAGAGCCGCGCAGTATACAGCGCAGAGCCGCGCAGTATACAGCGCAGAGCCACGCAGTACACAGCGCAGAGCCGCGCAGTATACAGCGCAGAGCCGCGCAGTATACAGCGCAGAGCCGCGCAGTATACAGCGCAGAGCCGCGCAGTATACTGCGCAGAGCCGCGTAGTATACAGCGCAGAGCCCCGCAGTATACAGTGCAGAGCCCCGCAGTATACAGCGCAGAGCCGTGCAGTACACAGCGCAGAGCCGCGCAGTATACAGCGCAGACACGCGCAGTACACAGCACGGACACGCGCAGTACACAGCGCAGAGCCGCGCAGTACACAGCGCAGAGCCGCGTAGTATACAGCGAAGAGCCACGCAGTATATAGCGCAGAGCCGCACAGTACAAAGAGCAGAGCCGCGCAGTAGACAGCGCAGAGCCGCGCAGTATACAGCGCAGAACGCGCAGTACACAGCGCAGAGCCGCGCAGTACACAGCGCAGAGCCGCGCAGTACACAGCGCAGAGCCGCGCAGTACACAGCGCAGAGCCGCGTAGTACACAGCGCAGAGCCACGCAGTATACAGCGCAGAGCCACGCAGTATACAGCGCAGAGCCACGTAGTTATACTGCCCAGTCACGTAGTATATTGTCCAGTCACATAGTATATTGCATATCCCTGTTAAAAAAAAAAAAAAAGAATTAAAATAAAAAAGTTACATACTCACCTCCTGGAGCGGCCGGTATCTGATGGTTGTTGCACCTCCTAGAGCAGCCGGTACACGATGCTTGTTGCACCTGGAGTGGCCGGTACCCGATGCTTGTTGCGCGCTCCGGTCCCAAGAGTGCATTGCGGTCTCACGAGATGATGACGTAGCGGTGTTGTGAGACAGAAAGACGGAAGTGCCCTTAGACAATTATATAGTAGATTACCCCGCTCACCAATTCGGAACCCGAGGGGCCTGGCCCACCAAATCGGACCCCGAGGGGCCCGGCCCACCAAATTGGACCCAGAGTGACCCCGCCCACCAAATCGGACCCAGAGTGACCCCGCCCACCAAATCGGACCCAGAGTGGCTCCGCCCACCAAATCGGACCCAGAGTGACCCCTTCCACCAAATCAGACCCAGAGTGACCCCTTCCACCAAATCGGACCCAGAGTGACCCCACCCACCAAATCGGACCCTGAGGTGCTCAGCCCACCAAATCAGACCCTGAGGTGCCCAGCCCACCAAATCCGACCGAGTGACCCCACCCACCAAATTGGTCCCTAAGGTGCCCCGCCCACCAAATCGGACCCAGAGTGGCTCCGCCCACCGAATCGGACCCAGAGTGGCCGCGCCCACAGAATCGGACCAAAAGTGACCCTGCCCACCGAATCGGACCTAGATTTACCCCGCCCACAAAATCAGACCCAGATTGACCCAACCCACCAAATCGGACCGCCTGAGGGGCACCCAAGTGTGAAAGTCTTGCAGGGGCAGCCCGGGCACCATTCCAAAGCACTATCTGTAGTTCCTTCAGGAAATACCCATCTAGTTTAGCATTGCTGTTTCCTCAGATTGTTGGCTCTTGTGAATAGAGCCCGCGCTACTCGGTTGTAGTCCTAAGGCTAGGTTCACACTGCGTTAGCAGCAGCCCGTTCAGCACATACGCTAACGGGCTGCTGTTAACGCAAGTGCCAACGTTTACATCGCGCTAGCGCAGATAGAGCTCTGGTAGCTCTATCTGCGCTAGCAGTGACGGACCCGGAAACGCTGCAGCCCGCGTCTCAGGATCCGTCACTCAATGACGGCACATCCCTAGCGCACGCCCATTGTGGGCGTGCGCTAGCGATGCGTACGACATTGCAGTCAATGGCGGCGTTAACGGACTACGTTACACCATGTTATGCCGCTCTGTAACGTCCGTCTAACGGACACCATTAACGCAATGTGAACCCAGCCTAACCTGTATTACTTTGTAATATGTGCCGTTTTTTGTACACATCCTTTCTGAATTAGAAAATGCTGTGCTATATGTTGGTGCTGTATAAGATTGTAATTCATAAAAATAAAGGCATGCTGCAAGCACTGTGCTAAGGCTGCTTTCACACTAGCGTCGGTATGGGGCCGTCGCTATGCGTCGGCCTGATGTACCGACGCACGTTGTGAAAGAAATGAACAACGTGGGCAGCGGATGCAGTTTTACAACGCATCCGCTGCCCATTGTGAGTTCCGGGGAGGCGGGGGCGGAGTTTTGGCCACGCATGCGCGGTCGAAAATGGTGGACGCGAAGCACAAAAAAAAAGTTACATGGAACTTTTTTTGTGCCGACGGTCCGCCAAAACACGACGCATCCGTCGCACGACGGATGCGACGTGTGGCCATGCGTCGCTAATGAAAGTCTATGGAGAAAAAACGCATCCTGCGGGCAACTTTGCAGGATGCGTTTTTTCTCCAAAACTACGCATTGCGACGTACACCAAACAACGCCAGTCTGAAAGTAGCCTTACACGCACACTGTATACACACACTGTATACACTGTACAAACACACACACTGTACACACACTGTATACACACTGTACACACACACTGTATACACACTGTACACACACTGTATACACACACATTGTATACACACACCGTATACACACTGTATACACACAGTGTATACACACACCGTATACACACTGTACACACACTGTATACACACACTGTATACACACACACACTGTACACACACACTGTACACACACATACACTGTATACATACACACTGTACAAACACACTATACACGCACACACTGTATACACGCACACACTGTATACACGCACACACTGTATACACACTGTATACACGCACACACTGTATACACACTGTATACACACACACACTGTATACACACTGTAGAATCTGCTGCGCTTTGGGGTGCCAGTTAATACTAATTAACAAGAATTACTGGATCTTTAAAAGGGGGTTTATTACAAACAAGGTACAGTATTTACAATGACATACATAAGGGAAGTCTAACTAAGGGACAAGGGTACAATTAAAGGGAAGAGGTAATGGGAGAGGGTAGAGGAAACTGGGATGTGGGAAGGAGAGAGGATGCATAACTGATCCTTACATATATATTAAACCAATACACATCCACACCCACATACAAGCCATGACTCCACCCTCGCTTACGGTATCTTCTGTGGCAAATGTCCAATCGTCTTCTGGCAATGTGAACACTGTCATTGGCTGCAGCAAACATCACCTTCCTGCAGATGGCATCCTCATACTTGGGAAGAAAGTTCTTGTGTAGGACAGTTCAACCCCCTTTGGGATGGCTCCAAGATGTCTATTCAAAGAACAATGGTTTGTCACCCAAACGCCACAGGCATTGTGTATCAATATACATATCCATAGGCCAAAGACAGGATATCTATCTCAGGACCACTGGCTTATAATGGAAACCCACAGGAGTTGTATACATATGTAGATAATGATAGGTCTCAGACAGGATAGAGGCTATTCAATCAAGATTTCCACAGTGTATACCTGTGTCTTCCATTAGGCTTTAGGGCCAATATTCATTTCGTATGTAGATGCACCTCTGTCTTATCACTAAAACAAAGGACATCACACAAAAGAACACAAGCCTGACCACTTAATAGATTTGCAGTCTTGAAACTGGTTTATCTCATCAACAGAGTCCTGGACATATTCAGCACTCATAAATTCAATATATCTCAGTGATTTCTATGATACGTGCATTGTCCATGTTGTCTCCAACATACGCCCCTTTGTGTCTGAATGACACATAACTGTTAAGAGGCCACAAATCCAGAATCCTCTTCGCCACTGTAGTCAATTCTTCTTAGGGCAACGAGTCTTTACACATTCACTTCACCATCTGCCAACATTCACTCCGAAAAAAAATTAACTTTGTTATAGCTTGATTTCTTTTCCCACTAGGATTTTCCTATTTTGTTTCATTCTGGAATCATACAGTCTTCCTACTGTGCCCTCTTCTGTCACAGTTCTCACATACTACGATTTCCTCTAACTCAATGGGACTTTGTACATTTGTGTCACATGATGCAATTTTAACAGCGGTTTGTTCATTCACATTTAACATCTGAATCGTCTTATATAAGTAACAGGTAACATAGCACATGTATATTTCGTAGCAGGGACAAAATGAGATAAATAATGAGTAGTATAAAAATCAGATGGATTAAATAATTCAGAATGCCGTTTGCTGCATTTGAATGACAAAATATGACCTCCCACCAATAACCCTTAGCATTATTTTCCAATAGATGGGTAACCTCCTTTAATTCATTTTGATCATGATGTTTGCTAGTCATACTTTTAGACAATCCCCTTGTGCTTTGAATATAGCTAATAAATTCAGAACATGAATAGTTTACAACAATATATCACGTGCTGCTTATGTAGACTCTGCTGCTGCACACGGTATCAATAGATAAGTGGTATCCAATGCCCGGTTAAAACATGGCCTTCCACGAGTTTTATATACAGGATAATCCATGTCAAGAAGATGTTCCATAAAAGTTGTTTATGAATCAAATTGCCATCAAATCATAGCTTATCCAAGATGCAAATGTATGCTCCATCATAGATACTGGAAATAAAGAACAAGAGCAGTATCAGATTCTTAGCAGTTGTAATCTATATATTGTTTCTTTTACAAGAATCAAAAAATAAATAAATATATCAAACGTGGAAAAATAAATAAATTCCAAAAATAAAATTTTAATTACAAAAATTCTAACACCATTGCATTTATGGTATTGCATGGTAATTGTTACAAGAGATTCTGGATTTGTGGCCTCTTAACAGTTATGTGTCATTCAGACACAAAGGGGCGTATGTTGGAGACAACATGGACAATGCACGTATCATAGAAATCACTGAGATATATTGAATTTGAGTGCTGAATATGTCCAGGACTCTGTTGATGAGAGAAACCAGTTTCAAGACTGCAAATCTATTAAGTGGTCAGGCTTGTGTTCTTTTGTGTGATGTCCTTTGTTTTAGTGATAAGACAGAGGTGCATCTACATACGAAATGAACATTGGCCCTAAAGCCTAATGGAAGACACAGGTATACACTGTGGAAATCTTGATTGAATAGCCTCTATCCTGTCTGAGACCTATCATTATCTACATATGTATACAACTCCTGTGGGTTTCCATTATAAGCCAGTGGTCCTGAGATAGATATCCTGTCTTCGGCCTATGGATATGTATATTGATACACAATGCCTGTGGCGTTTGGGTGACAAACCATTGTTCTTTGAATAGACATCTTGGAGCCATCCCAAAGGGGGTTGAACTGTCCTACACAAGAACTTTCTTCCCAAGTATGAGGATGCCATCTGCAGGAAGGTGATGATTGCTGCAGCCAATGACAGTGTTCACATTGCCAGAAGACGATTGGACATTTGCCACAGAAGATACCGTAAGCGAGGGTGGAGTCATGGCTTGTATGTGGGTGTGGATGTGTATTGGTTTAATATATATGTAAGGATCAGTTATGCATCCTCTCTCCTTCCCACATCCCAGTTTCCTCTACCCTCTCCCATTACCTCTTCCCTTTAATTGTACCCTTGTCCCTTAGTTAGACTTCCCTTATGTATGTCATTGTAAATACTGTACCTTGTTTGTAATAAACCCCCTTTTAAAGATCCAGTAATTCTTGTTAATTAGTATTAACTGGCACCCCAAAGCGCAGCAGATTCTACACACACACTGTATACACACTGTATATACACACACGCACACACTGTACACACACTGTACACACACACACACTGTATGCACACTGTACACACACACACACTGCAAAGCATACGGAATAGTAAACTCAAGTTTATTTCAACACAACGTGGAACAGAAATGTATAAATACTACTATACCGTGGTATCAACTTCTGCTGGTGGTGCACAGCACTACAAATCCCAGCAAGTCAAACAGAATATGGCACTGCAACCCTAGTTACATACCAACTGTATTAACAGTTAAGTTACAGTAAATATAATTGAGGTAGTATTACGAATAGAAACAGTTTCAAGAGATTGTCCGTGACTAACATTGATGGCCTGGCCGTACTATAGGTGATCAATGTGTGATCACTGGACTCACATGCATTTCTTTACACTCCACAGACTCCACATCTTCCTCTTTGCTGTCTGCTCCTCCCACATGAGTCACAGTCACACTTCACTGGCTGAATCTGATAGGCTGCAGGCGCCAGACAAGAAAGAAAAAAAAAAAAAAAAAGACTCGGTTCACTCACGCTGCTGAGCCGACTCCTTCCGTTCACAGCAGGGAGCCGGCTCTTTGTGTCGGCTCGTTCACGAACGACACATCACTACACTTCACTGGCTGAATCTGAGAAGCTGCCAGGCCCAGACAAGAAAGAAAAAAAAAAAGACTGGGCTCACTCACGCTGCAGAGCCGACTCCTTTCATTCACAACAGGGAGCCGGCTCTTTGTGTTGGCTCGTTCACGAACGACACATCACTAACACACACACCACTTGTGTGATAGTAGATCACAGAGCAGTCACACACAAAATGGCGCTGCCCTGTGATGCTGCTCTTCATTCTGCCCCAGGGATATTAGACCACCCAAAAGGGGAGGGAAATGCTGATGTCAGCACTTACTGCCCCAATTTTCCAGCTAACAGTAAAGCTGGTAAGTCTCACTATAGCTGCTTGAGGTCTAAAACGGAAAATGCTCCCCCTAGTGGTCAATATATATATATTTGTAAGAAAATATATAATATTTTTCATATAGAAATGTTTGCAAACAGTGCAAACATTGCATTAGTACATTTTATTTACAATTTTAAGCTTAATTTCACAAAAAAACAAACTACAAGAAAACTGGTGGCACCTTCCCTTTAAGTTTTGATATGAATAACATAATTTTTTTTTGTTCTCTTTTAAGACTATGTTCTCTTTTATCTTGTGCTTTACACTTAGCATTTACATCTGAGTTTGTGCCTAAGAGCCCCCAAAAAGCTGAATTCAGATGACACATCCAATGGAACAATTCAATATTCATGAGGCAAGAGGAGTTTTGGACTAAGTCTGTTCCCTTTTGGAGTACCATCTTTTTAGAAATGCAAAAAGCTCTGGTCGACTCTGTGTGCATGCCTAAAAAGATGGGACACAGTCCGAACATGCCATACAAAGTTCAGAGTGACTTTCTGCCTCATTATAGTGATTGATTACATTGGGGGTGTTGTCTGCATCATATTTTTCTCCGGTTCAACTCAAACATATGTGATCAGTGTGTCGCACAAAATATTAACCCCTTCAGGACGCGGACCTTTTTTGTTCTTGCGTTTTCGTTTTTCGCTCCCCTTCTTCCCAGAGCCATAACTTTTTCATTTTTCCTTCAATATGGTCATGTGAGGGCTTATTTTTTGCGGGACGAGTTGTACTTTTGAACGACACCATTGGTTTTACCATGTCTTGTACTAGAAAAAGGGAAAAAAATTCCAAGTGTGGTGAAATTGCAAAAATAGTGCAATCCCACACTTGTTTTTTGTTTGGCTTTTTTTTTCTATCTAAATGCTAGAACTGACCTGCCATTGTGATTCTCCACTTCATTACAAGTTCATTGACACCAAACATGTCTAGGTTATTTTTTATCTAAGTGGTGAAAAAAAAAATTCAAAACTTTGCTAAAAAAATGTGCCATTTTCCGATACCCGTAGCATCTCCAGTTATTGTGATCTGTGGTCGGGTGAGGGCTTATTTTTTGCGTGCCGAGCTGACATTTTTAATGATACCACTTTTGTGCAGATACTACTTTTGATCGCCTGTTATTGCATTTTAATGCAATGTCGCGGCGACCAAAAAACGTAATTCTGGCGTTTAAATTTTTTTTCTCGCTACGCTGTTTAGCGATCAGGTTAATGCTTTTTTTTATTGATAGATCGGTCGATTCTGAACTCGGCGATACCAAATATGTGTAGGTTTGATTTTTTTTTTTTATTGTTTTAATTAGGATGGGGCGAAAGGGGGGTGATTTAAACTTTTATATATTTTTTTTATTTTTTTCATATTTCTAAAAACATTTTTTTTTTTTAACTTGTGCATGCTTCAATAGCCCAATGGGAGGCTAGAAGCTGGCACAACTCGATCATCAGATCGCTGCTATGTAGCTGAAATGCAGGCTTGCTATGAGCGCCAACCACAGGGGGGCGCTCACAGCAGGCCGGCATCAGTAACCATAGAGGTCTCAAGGACCTCTATGGTTACTGTCCTGACACATCGTCATGTGACAGGGGTCGGCAATGCGCTCATTTCCGTCCGGAAGCGGTAGTTAAATGCTGCTGTCAGTGTGTCCAAAACTAATGGAAGCAATGGAGAATATCCTCGTAAAGCAAATAGATGAAGCTGCGACTCAAGGAGAAGTCATTATTATGGGGGACTTCAACTACCCTGAAATAGATTGGGGAACAGAAACCTGCAGTTCCAGCAAAGGTAATCGGTTTTTGACAACTATGAGAGACAATTACCTTTCACAACTGGTTCAGGACCCAACAAGGAGGGGGGCACTGCTAGACCTAATATTAACCAACAGGCCAGACCGCATATCAAATATAAGGGTTGGGGGTCACTTGGGGAATAGTGATCACAAAATAATAAGTTTTCATGTAACCTTTAATAAGATGGGTAGTAGGGGGGTGACAAGGACACTAAACTTCAGAAGGGCAAATTTCCAACGGATGAGAGAGGATCTTGGTGCAATTAACTGGGACGATATCCTGAGACACAAAAATACACAAAGAAAATGGGAGACATTTATTAGCATCCTGGATAGGACCTGTGCACAGTATATACCGTATGGGAATAAACATACTAGAAATAGGAGGAAACCAATATGGCTAAATAGAGCTGTAAGGGGCGCAATAAGGGACAAAAAGAAAGCATTTAGAGAATTAAAGGAAGTAGGTAGTGAGGAGGCATTAAATAAATACAGAAAATTAAATACATTCTGTAAAATGCAAATCAAGGCAGCAAAGATTGAGACAGAGAGACTCATTGCCAGAGAGAGTAAAAATAATCCCAAAATATTCTTTAACTATATAAATAGTAAGAAACTAAAAAATGACAGTGTTGGCCCCCTTAAAAATAGTCTGGGTGAAATGGTGGATGAGGATGAGGAAAAAGCCAATATGCTAAATGACTTTTTTTCATCAGTATTTACAAAAGAAAATCCCATGGCAGACAAAATGACTAGTGATAAAAATTCCCCATTAAATGTCACCTGCTTAACCCAGCAGGAAGTACAGCGGCGTCTAAAAATAACTAAAATTGACAAATCTCCGGGCCCGGATGGGATACACCCCCGAGTACTGCAGGAACTAAGTACAGTCATTGATAGACCATTATTTTTAATCTTTAAAGACTCCATAATAACAAGGTCTGTACCACAGGACTGGCGTATAGCAAATGTGGTGCCAATATTCAAAAAAGGGGCAAAAACTGAACTCGGTAATTATAGGCCAGTAAGTTTAACCTCTACTGTGGGTAAAATCCTGGAGGGCATTCTAAGGGATGCTATGCTGGAGTATCTGAAGAGGAATAACCTCATGACCCAGTATCAGCACGGGTTTACTAGGGACCGTTCATGTCAGACTAATTTGATCAGCTTCTATGAAGAGGTAAGTTCCGGACTGGACCAAGGGAACCCAGTGGACGTAGTATATATGGACTTTTCCAAAGCTTTTGATACGGTGCCACACAAAAGGTTGTTACATAAAATGAGAGTAATGGGGATAGGGGAAAATATGTGTAAGTGGGTTGAGAGCTGGCTCAGGGATAGGAAACAAAGGGTGGTTATTAATGGAGCACACTCGGACTGGGTCACGGTTAGCAGTGGGGTACCACAGGGGTCAGTATTGGGCCCTCTTCTTTTTAACATATTTATTAATGACCTTGTAGGGGGCATTCAGAGTAGAATTTCAATATTTGCAGATGACACTAAACTCTGCAGGGTAATCAATACAGGGGAGGACAATTTTATATTACAGGATGATTTATGTAAACTAGAAGCTTGGGCTGATAAATGGCAAATGAGCTTTAATGGGGATAAATGTAAGGTCATGCACTTGGGTAGAAGTAATAAGATGTATAACTATGTGCTTAATTCTAAAACTCTGGGCAAAACCGTCAATGAAAAAGACCTGGGTGTATGGGTGGATGACAAACTCATATTCAGTGGCCAGTGTCAGGCAGCTGCTACAAAGGCAAATAAAATAATGGGATGTATTAAAAGAGGCATAGATGCTCATGAGGAGAACATAATTTTACCTCTATACAAGTCACTAGTTCGACCACACTTAGAATACTGTGCACAGTTCTGGTCTCCGGTGTATAAGAAAGACATAGCTGAACTGGAGCGGGTGCAGAGAAGAGCGACCAAGGTTATTAGAGGACTGAGGGGTCTGCAATACCAAGATAGGTTATTACACTTGGGGCTATTTAGTTTGGAAAAACGAAGACTAAGGGGTGATCTTATGTTAATGTATAAATATATGAGGGGACAGTACAAAGACCTTTCTGATGATTTTTTTAATCATAGACCTGAGACAGGGACAAGGGGGCATCCTCTACGTCTGGAGGAAAGAAGGTTTAAGCATAATAACAGACGCGGATTCTTTACTGTAAGAGCAGTGAGACTATGGAACTCTCTGCCGTATGATGTTGTAATGAGTGATTCATTAATTAAATTTAAGAGGGGACTGGATACCTTTCTGGAAAAGTATAATGTTACAGGGTATATACACTAGATTCCTTGATAAGGCGTTGATCCAGGGAACTAGTCTGATTGCCGTATGTGGAGTCGGGAAGGAATTTTTTTCCCCATGGTGGAGTTACTCTTTGCCACATGGGGTTTTTTTGCCTTCCCCTGGATCAACATGTTAGGGCATGTTAGGTTAGGCTATGGGTTGAACTAGATGGACTTACAGTCTTTCTTCAACCTTAATAACTATGTAAGTGTTTGACAGCGGCATTTAACTGGTTAATTATTGCACTCACATGTCAGCTGTACAAAACAGCTGACATGTTGCAACTTTGATGTGGGCTCACCGCCGGAGCCCACATCAAAGGGGGAGACACGACATGCGCCGTAATAGTACGGCGCATGTCGTGAAGGGGTTAATGTGAACCAAGACTTAGGCTAAGTTCACATTAGCGTATCTGTGCGAAGCGTATCATCTGCATACGCAAACGCATGCCAACGCTGTGTTTTTTTTATCTGCATCACACCAAAAAAACGCTGTTTTTATGCGTTTTGGCATGCGTTTGCATTGTTTATGCGCATGCATTCGATATTGCCCGGGGAAAATGGTTATGCAGAAAATGCTTTTTCCAGTAGAATTTCCTTGACACAAGCCACCCACACAATGGACGTGTCTCATGGGGATTCTGTATATAGACCCTGCATAGATGAAATCCTCTTCTTTTGCTGCCGTATCCAGCTGCAAGATGGATTTTAGCGTGTAGAGCTTCAAACTTAATGTTAATTTGTCATTGAACTTGGCTTTTGTATTAGCTGTGGCTTGTGAAGAAGAAGGAAGAGAGACAGGGAAGACATCGTCATCGCTATTGGCAACACCCCATTGTAGAATTACGAGAGAGCCATGGGGAATACTACTCGTTGTACATCGAGCTTCGTGAAAACCCGCAAAAGTTTTTTGACTACACAATAAGGATGTCTGAACAGAGCTTCAATGACTTCCTGCTACTTGTCCGAGGATCTATCACCAGTCAGGACACACAACTGCATTGAACAATTCCTGCTGAGGAATGTCTGTTGGTGACCTGAGTTACGTAATTTTGACAAACGCATGCCATTAGTATTATTATTATAAAAGCCATGTACTGATTTTTTTTTTTTTCCATTTTCTGTTTGGCAGATTCTTGGCTACCGGAGAGACCTTAAAGGGAACCTGTCACACCCCCCCCCAGGCGTTTGTAACTAAAAGAGCCACCTTGTGCTGCACTAATGCTGCATTCTGACAAGGTGGCTCTTTTAGTTCGGGTCCCTGGCACTGCTGCAATAATCTCTTTTGAAGTTTGTCCTTCATACCTGTGAAATCGCCAGGGGGTCAGGTCTTTCCCAGCTAATCCAAACGCCTCCCAGCCGACAATCATGGCTTCCGAGCGCCGCCTCCTCTTCCTTCATTAGCGTCCCCGGCGCCTAGATAAGCCCCTGATGCCGGTGGGCTTACCTCACCTTCCATTTTGGGGGTGACAGGTTCCCTTTAATAACCACCCTTTGTTTCCTATCCCTGAGCCAACTCTTAACCCACTTAAACATATTTTACCCAGATACTCCAACATAGCATCTCCTAGAATACCCTCCAGGATTTTACTCACAGTAGAGGTTACGCTTACTGGCCTATAATTTCCACTTAACACACTTACACATATTTTCCCATATCCCCATTATTCTCATTTTATGTATCAACCTTTTGCGTGGCACCGTATCAAAAGCTTTTGAAAAGTCCATATACACTTCGTCCACTGGGTTCCCTTGGTCCAGTCCGGAACTTACCTCTTCATAGAAATTGATCAAATTAGTCTGAGAGGAACGGTCCCTAGTAAATCCATGTTGGTATTGGGTCATGAGGTTATTCCTCTTCAGATACTCCAGTATAGCATCCCTTAGAATGCCCTCCAGGATTTTACCCACAGTAGAGGTTAAGCTTACTGGCCTATAATTTCCGAGTTCAGTTTTTGTCCCCTTTTTGAATATTGGCACCACATTTGCTATACGCCAGTCCTGAGGTACAGACCCTGTTAGGCTACGTTCACATTTGCGGTCGGGCGCCGCAACGTCGCCGCATGCGTCATGCGCCCCTATATTTAACATGGGGGCGCATGGACATGCGTCGCACTTGCGTTTTGCGCCGCATGCGTCCCTGCGGCGCCCGCGTCCGGGCGCAGAGGACGCAGCAAGTTGCATTTTTGCTGCGTCCAAAATCAATGAAAAAAAGGACGCATGCGGCACAAAACGCAGCGTTGTGCATGCGTTTTGCTGCGTTTTTGTTTGTGTTGTGCGTTGCGGCGCCGACGCTGCGGCGCACAACGCAAATGTGAACGTAGCCTTATTATGGAGTCTTTAAAGATTAAAAATAATGGTCTATCAATGACTGTACTTAATTCCTGCAGTACTTGGGGGGTGTATCCCATCCGGGCCCAGAGATTTGTCAATTTTAGTGATTTTTAGACGCCGCCGTACTTCCTGCTGGGTTAAGCAGGTGACACTTAATGGGGAATTTTTGTTATCACTGATCATATTGTCTGCCATGGAATTTTCTTGTGTAAATACTGATGAAAAAAGTCATTTAGCAGATGGGCCTTTTCCTCATCCTCATCCACCATTTCACCCAGACTATTTTTAAGGGGGCCAACACTATTATTTTTTAGTTTCTTACTATTTACGTAGTTAAAGAATATTTGGGGATTATTTTTACTCTTCTCTGGCAATGAGTCTCTCTGTCTCAATCTTTGCTGCCTTGATTTACTTTTTACAGAATTTAATTTTCTGTATTTATTTAATGCCTCATCACTACCTACTTCCTTTAATTCTCTAAATGCTTTCTTTTTGTCACTTATTGCGCCCCTTACAGCTCTATTTAGCCATATTGGTTTCCTCCTATTTCTAGTATGTTTATTCCCATACGGTAAATACTGTGCACAGGTCCTATCCAGGATGCTAATAAACGGCTCCCATCTTCTTTGTGTATTTTTATGTCTCAGAATATCGTCCCAGTTACCGTATATACTCGAGTATAAGCCGACCCCCCCTAATTTTGCCACAAAAAACTGGGAAAACTTATTGACTCGAGTATAAGCCTAGTGTAGGAAATGCAGCAGCTACCGGTGAATTTCAAAAATAAAAATAGATGCTCCATACCGTTCATTATTGCCCCATAGATGCTCCATATAAAACTGTGCCATGTAGAATGCTCCATAAATTTCATTATGGCCCCATAAGATGCTCCATATAAAACTGTGCCACATATAATGCTCCATACATTTCATTATTGCCCCATAGATGCTCCACATAAAACTGTGCCACATATAATGCTCCATACTGTTGATTATTGCCCCATAGATGATCCATGTATAGCTGTGCCATATAGAATGCTCTGCACCGTTCATTATTTCCGCATAGATGCTCCATATAAAGCTGTGCCATATAGAATGCTCTGCACCGTTCATTATTGCCCCATAGATGCTCCATATAAAGCTGTGCAATATATAATGCTCTGCACTGTTCATTATTGCCCCATAGATGCTCCATATAAAACTGTGCCATATAGAATGCTCTGCACCTTTCATTATTGCCCTATAGATGCTCCATATAAAGCTGTGCCATATAGAATGCTCTGCACCGTTCATTATTGCCCCATAGATGCTCCATATAAAGCTGTGCAATATATAATGCTGCTGCAATAAAAAAAAAATGACATACTCACCTCTCTTGCTGCCCGCAGCTCCTCAGCGTCCCGTCTCGGCGTCTCTCCGCACTGACTGTTCAGGCAGAGGGCGGCGCGCAGATTAGTACGTCATCGCGCCCTCTGACCTGAACAGTCAGAGCAAGAGGACGGGAAGACGGAGCGGCGCCCGGCGTGTGGAACGTGGACAGGTAAATATGTAATACTCCTTATCCCGGACAGATGGTCTCCGGGCACCGCAGCCTCTTCCTCTGTCAGCGGTCACCGTTACCGCTCATTAGAGAAATGAATATGCGGCTCCACCCCTATGGGAGTGGAGTCCATATTCATAACTTTAATGAGCGGTCCCACGTGACCGCTGAACAGGGGAAGAGCTGCGGCACCCGAAGACCATGGGACAGGCAGGGGGAGCGACAGGAGCCCCGGAAGCAGATGAGTATATGACAGACCTCTCTCCCCCTCACCCGCCTACCGTGACTCGAGTATAAGCCGAGAGGGGCACTTTCAGCCCAAAAATTTGGGCTGAAAATCTCGGCTTATACTCGAGTATATACGCTAATTGCACCAAGATCATCTCTTATCCGTTGGAAATTTGCCCTCCTGAAGTTTAGTGTCCTTGTAACCCCTCTACTACACATCTTATTAAAGGATACATGAAAACTTATTTTGTGATCACTATTCCCCAAGTGACCCCCAACCCTTATATTTGATATGCGGTCTGGCCTGTTGGTTATTATTAGGTTTAGCAGTGCCCCCCTTCTTGTTGGGTCCTGAACCAGTTGTGAAAGGTAATTGTCTCTCATAGTTGTCAAAAAACGATTACCTTTGCTGGAACTGCAGGTTTCTGTTCCCCAATGTATTTCAGGGTAGTTGAAGTCCCCCATAATAATGACTTCTCCTTGAGTCGCACCTTCATCTATTTGCTTTATGAGGATATTCTCCGTTGCTTCCATTATTTTTGGAGACTTATAACTAACCCCTATCAGTAATTTATTATTTTTCCCCCTCCCCTTATCTCCACCCACAGGGACTCTACATTTTCATTAGATTCACCGATATTATCACGCAGGATGGGTTTTAAGGATGATTTTACATACAGACACACCCCTCCCCCTCGCTTATCCGCTCGGTCATTTCTGAACAGACTATAGCCATGCAAGTTAACAGCCCAGTCATGGCTGTCATCCAGTCATATCTCAGATATCCCCACCATGTCATAATTATGCTCCAACAACATTAATTCTAATTCCTTCATTTTGTTGGCGGGGCTTCTGGCATTAGTATACATGCACTTTATGTATCTCTGTACCTCTGTTCTTCCTTAAATTATTAATTGTTCTAACCCCACCCCCCATGCGACCGCCACCCCCAACTTCCTTATTTGTGCCCAGGTCTCTATCTGCACTATCTTCCCCTATAAAATGAATACCCTCCCCCCCAATCCCTAGTTTAAACACTCCTCCAACCTTCTAGCCATTTTCTCCCCCAGCACAGCTGCACCTTCCCCATTGAGGTGCAGCCCGTCCCTAGAGTAGAACCTGTAGCCAACTGAGAAGTCGGCCCTGTTCTGCAGGAACCCAAACCCCTCCTTCCTACACCAATTCTTATTAACCTCCCTAATCTCCCGTTGCCTCTCTGGCGTGGCACGTGGTACAGGCAGTATTTCGGAAAATACCACGTTGGAGGTCCTTGCCTTCAGCTTGCAGCCTAATTCCCTGAAATCATCTTTAAGAACCTTCCACCTACCTCTAGCTTTGTCATTTGTGCCAATGTGCACCATGACCTCCGGGTCCTCACCAGCCCCTCCCTCCCCTAATCTGTCCACCCGATCAGCGATGTGTCGGACTCGAGCGCCAGGTAGGCAGCACACCGCTCGACGATCCCTGTCTTTGTGACAGATTGCCCTATCTGTTCCCCTAATAATTGAGTCCCCCACTACCAGCACCTGTCTGGCCTGCACTGCTCTCCTACATCCCTCCTTACTGTAGCAGTCACTCCTCTGGCTTTCAGAGGACATGCCTGGTTGCAGCAGTGCTACCCCTGTACTGGCACCCCCCTCATCTGCCAACTTAGCAAACTTATTGGGGTGTGCCAGATCAGGACCAGCCTCCCTGGCACTCTTCCTCTACCCGGCCTTCTGTCACCCAGCTTGCTGCTTCACTGTCCTGCAGCTCCGTCCTACCATCCCCCCCCCCCTCATCTATCCCATTGAGCGTCTGCTCTGTGAGCAGAAGACTCCTTTCCATATCGTCTATGGATCTCGGTGTTGCCAGCTGCACATTTAGATTCAGAATCTGGGCTTTCAAATGCACAACGTGCTCACATCTCGCACAGCAGTATGCACCCTCGACCGGTTGATCAAGGACTGCATACATGTGGCAAGATGTGCACTGGATGGCATTAATAATAATTATAATAATAATTTTTATTTATATAGTGCCAACATATTCCGCAGCACTTTACAATTAAGCGGGGACATGTACAGACAATAAATTCTGTACAAGTTAAGACAATTTAAACAGTGACATTAGGAGTGAGGTCCCTGCTCGCAAGCTTACAATCTACAAGGAAATGGGGGGACACAATAGGTGAAAAGTGCTTGTTATTTCAGGCCTGGCAATTATAATAAATAGGGATTTTCATATAAAGCTGCATGATCCGGTCATCAGCCCATGTGTTTAAGTGCAATAGTCAAGTATCAAGTGCAGTTATCATGTGCATGGAGGGTGTGGAGACAGATGAATAGTAGGGTGCTGATTCAGAATAATATTTGGAAGGAGGGAACAGGGCAAAGTTAGTTTACTGAGTAGTTGATGTGGTAGGCTTGTTTGAAGAGATGGGTTTTCAAAGCGCACTTGAATAGGTCGGGGCTAGGTATCAGTCTGATCGTCTGGGGAAGTGCATTCCAGAGAGCTGGCGCAGCACGAGAGAAGTCTTGGAGACGGAGGTGCGAGGTTCGGATTACCGGGAATGTTTGTCTTGGGTCATTTGTAGAACGGAGGGCACGTGTAGGGCGATATACGGAGATGAGAGAGGAGATATAAGGCGGTGCAGAACTGTGGAGAGCTTTGTGGGTGAGAGAGATGAGTTTATACTGGACCCTGTAGCGAATGGGTAGCCAGTGTAATGACTGGCACAAGTTGGAGGCATCGGTGAAGCGGCTGGACAGAAATGACCCTGGCTGCCGCATTCAAGATGGATTGGAGAGGAGAAAGTTTGGAAAAAGGGAGACCGATCAGAAGAGAGTTGCAGTAGTCCAGACGAGAATGAATCAGAGCGACAGTAAGAGTCTTAGCAGTTTCAAAGGTGAGAAAAGGTCGGATTCTGGAGATGATTTTAAGATGCAGGTGACAAGATCGAGTGAGTGATTGGATATAGGGAGTAAAGGAAAGTTTGGTGTCAAATATGACCCCAAGACAGCGGGCATGCTGCTTGGGAGTTATGGTTGAACCCTCCAGGGTAATTTCGATGTTGGGTAGAGTGAGGTTAGTAGAAGGGAGAAACAGAAGTAGTTCAGTTTTGGAGAGATTTAGTTTCAGATAGAGGGAGAACATGATGGTAGAGACAGCAGACAGACAATCCTTGGTATTTTGAATTAGAGTGGGGGTGATGTAAGGGGAAGAAGTGTATAATTGGGTGTCGTCAGCATAGAGATGGTACTGGAACCCAAATCTGCTGATTGTTTGTCCAATAGGGGCAGTGTATAGAGAGAAAAGGAGGGGGCCCAGGACTGAGCCCTGCGGAACCCCAATAGTAAGGGGACGAGGAGAGGAAGAGGAGCCGGCAAAAGATACAGTGAAGGAGCAGTCAGAGAGGTAGGAGGCGAACCAGGAGAGGGCTGTGTCCTTGAGGCCTATGGAGCGGAGCATAGTGAGAAGGAGCTGGTGATCCACAGTATCAAATGCGGCAGATAGATCCAGGAGATTCAGCAGAGAGCAATGACCTTTGGATTTAGCTGTTATTAGATCATTAGAGACTTTAGTGAGGGCAGTTTCAGTGGAGTGTACAGAGCGGAAACCAGATTGTAAGGGGTCAAGAAGAGAGTTATCCGAGAGATAGCGGATTAGACGGGAGTGGACCCAAGCGTTCCAGGAGTTTAGAGATGAAGGAAAGGTTAGAGACAGGTCTGCAGTTAGCAGTGCAGTTCTGGTCCAGGGATGGCTTTTTAAGTAAAGGGGTAATGATGGCATGTTTAAATGAGTGGAGCGCATTTCCTAATGGGGATTGCACCAGACAGAAAAGCTAAATAAAAAATAAATGCAAAGTATCAATAAAACACAGAAATTCAGTTATTCCTCCCTTGGAAACTCCCTGAATCCTGTCACTGAATCACAAGTCACACTTACCGCCGTTCACACTTACGCTCAGGTCACACTCGCTAAGCTGAAGATTTAAAGAGATATATATTTTTTTCCCCCTCAGCAGTAATCCACCTTGCTGTTCAATGCACTTCCAAAAAAAAAAAGAAAAATTGAACTTAAGAGCCAACAACAATGTAGCCAAAGAAGAAAAAATTTTTTTTAAAAAAGCCAAAATTAAAAACACAATGGACGCCAATACTTACATTACAGGCAGTAGTCCAACAGCACAGCACCAGAACAGCAGCAGAACACCGGGACAGCAGCACTGCACAGTCTAAAAGGAAAAGAAACAAAACATAAGACACAAAGTGACGAAGAGTGTGAAAGTGGGTAGAGCAACATAGTAGTACAGACACTCATACTTACATTACGTAGCAGCTGAGAGGGCCAGTAGAACACCACCGGACAGGAGCAATCCAAGACCGGAGCGACGCACAGTCTAGAGCGAACAGAAAACAAAACATAACTACATAGTACAGACTGCAGTGAGAGAGACACAGACATTTTCAAAGCTTCTATACTTGCATCCAGAGTCTTGAGAGTACTGGACTTCCAGTGTCCACGCCCCCTTTTATACAGCTGGGAATTTGGAGGTGGTGAAATCATTTCCTGGACAGTCTCAGTCCAAAGTACACATGCGCATCGAACGCATGCTTATGCATGTCCTTGCATACCAATGCGTTCCCATAGACAGTAATGCGTTGTTTTGACGCACTCATGCACATGCCTTCGCATATTAGACGCAACAAAAAAGAAACCTGTTGCGTTCGGCGGGCACCGCGAAACAACCCATGCGGACACATTCGCATACAAACTGATGCAAACGCATGTCCCTGCGTACACAATGTTAAATATAGGTATGCAATATGCATGTGGATCTGTGCAGATCTGAATGCAGGCATACGCTGTGCACAGATATGCTAATGTAAACTTAGCCTTAGACTGACTTTTAGGAGGCAGCATGAACAAATAAACAGCAGTTCTGGAATGTTTAGTTTTTTTTATAATACTTAGTCCATCTAAGGGACTTGAATATTTGAGACTACGATCATTGGTCCATGCAATACTTTCGTACCTCTCAGTTTTACACTGACACATTTCCTTTTAGACTCTGCTTATTGCAGGGCTAAACAGGCCACCATAGCTGGCGGACCATTGGCCTCAAGTTGTCATAGTAGCCATGGGCACAAGGGAAACAAAAGACCTGGCCCCTCTGTGGGCGTAGGGGGAGCTAATAATTCTATGGCTTATGAAGCACTCTCCAGTGATGATTTTTTATCAACGGAACCGAGCGACACCGAAGGCGCCACAGGAGGGGTCGGAGGAGGAGATACCATTCCAAAAAAGCGCACGTGGAATTACAAGGCGTGGTCTCCACGTTACAAACGTGAGACACGGCAGAACAGGAGACGGTAACATCTGAGACAATATCGTCCCTTGCTCCACCTGGGGGTAAGTTGCAAATAATAAACTTGTCTAACTATGTCCTTTCAGATCGTGAGGTTTCGGTGCTAGAAAAAGGATTATCCTTTTGCCCAACCAGTGGGCTGGATAAATTTACTTTTATCAAAGATGTTTATTTATTTTGCAGGCAGCTCACTTTTAAAATTCTGTATCATCGGCCCTCTGCTATTGATGATCTCCCTCCCTCGGATAGAGCGACACTGAGAGATCTATTGGATCTACTTGATGAACGTGAGGATGGTCGCCCTAGACGAAAATTTACGGGGAGACTTCCCTCACAGGCTACCCCTCCATTCTCGCTCTGCCCTGCAGTACAGTGCTTTTTTGATGCTGTCTGCAGGGAGATTCATCAGCTTAAATTAGACCCCAATAGAGGCAAAAACTTGGGTAAGGAGGAACATCTCATCATAACCAGACTTGGGTCCAATAGGGATTTTGTAATTCGGGAGGCGGATAAAGGGGGTAACCTGGTTATTTGGCCAGTGGACCTCTATACACAGGAGGCTATTCGTCAATTACACAATACTGACTGTTACCAGGTTCTTCCTTCCGATCCTACAGGTGTGTTTCAAAGAAAATTGAATCATTTGTTGGACACTGCATTTGCACACAATATCATTACCAAACGTGAGAGAGAATTTCTGTTTAATTGCCATCCAAAGACCCCGACTTTCTATATGCTCCCAAAAGTGCATAAGTCACTGGATGTTCCCCCAGGTAGGCCAATTGTGTCGGGGATAGGGGGGCTATTGGAGCGGCCATGCATATATGTCGATTTTTTTCCTTCAGCCGTTCGTGCTAACCCTAAAGTCCTATGTGAGAGACTCTACCTGTCTTATTTCACAGTTCCAAGACTTTGAAGTTCCCCCGGACACTTGGCTCGTGACTCTGGATGTGGAGTCACTCTACACTTGCATAAGCCACAAATTGGGTATTCAAGCTGTATCTTTCTTTTTGGACCAGAACACCACCGGGGATAGAGGACACGATTCATTTCTGTTGGACCTATTACTGTTCATACTGGATAAGAACTTTTTCATCTTTGATCGTGTTTTCTACAAGCAGGTGAGAGGCACGGCCATGGGGGCTAGGTGTGCCCCTGCGTATGCCAACCTGTTTTTGGGGTGGTGGGAGGTCACCAGGGTGTACTGTCTAGAGGGCTACTTGAAACATGTTATCAAATGGCAATGCTACATTGATGATGTTGTATTTCTCTGGACAGGCACCCTGGAGGAATGCCAAGGGTTTGTCGAGGTATTAAATGACAATCCATGGAACATCAGATTGACCTCGCAATACTCACAAACAAAGATTGAATTCTTGGACCTGGAACTGTGTATAAGTGGCAACAGGATTGTGACTTCGCTGTATAGAAAACCTACGGCGTCTAATAGCCTTTTACATTTCACCAGTTTCCATCCCAATCATCTAAAGAGAGGAATCCCCAAAGGCCAGTTTTATAGAGTGAGAAGGAACTGCACCCGGCAAGGGGACTTTCTGGAGCATTCTCGGGATCTTACCTCGCGATTTCGTGAGAGAGGCTACCCGCATAAGGTAATATCACGTGCCTTTGGGGCAGCCAGAGATAGCAGCAGGATGGGCCTTTTACAGCCTAGGATTAAAGCTACTGAAAAGCCGCTCGGGATTATTACATCCTATAACAATCAGTGGCAAGACGTGAGACAGATTTTGTCTAAATATTGGGGCATTTTATTAAGCGAATCTAGGCTTAATCCCCACATTGCCACTCAGCCGAGTTTGATAGCTAGAAGGGCCAGGAATCTTAGAGACCGCTTGAGTCATAGTCACTTCCAGCGCCCTACTAGAAAACTCAATAGGGGAACTAGACTCAATGGCACATTGCCATGTGGGACCTGCAACATCTGTCCGTTTGTCCTTGGCGATGTATCTATTTTGTCTTCTTTATCTTTACAGATTCCTACTAAGTCCTACTTCAATTGCAAATCACGCAATTTGATTTACGCCTTGATTTGCCCTTGTCTCAAAATCTACGTGGGCCAAACAACTCAGGAACTGAGAAAACGTATTCAGCAGCACTTTTCAAATATTACAACAGCCAAGAAAGACAAGACAAAGGGGAAGAATATCACCTCGGTGGCTTCACACTATCTGGCCGAACACAATTCCCAGTGGAAGGGTACCAGGATATTGGGACTTGAGGAAGTTCAATCTAATATTAGGGGTGGGGACATCTCCTCGGAGTCTCCTGAGACGAGAGTGCAGATGGATCTTCAATTTGAATTGTCTCACCCCTTTTGGCCTCAACGAGGACCTTCTATTTACTGGTTTTTACAAATAGACTACTCCATTCTCTAGCCTATATTGACTTGTTACTCAATTCTTGTATTTTTCGGTAATATCGTCTTGCTTGGAACTCATTTTTTCCTGTTTGATTGGTTATTTGGACTCTGGGTCATACATGTATATACAAATATTATTGTATTCTATATAACAATTTACTTTATGTATATATAATTAATGATCTTCTCTCCTGCATAGACAGCATAACCTTCCATTAGGATCCTGGATATACTACATAATTGGTATCTTGTTTAGGGGTTGCCATATCTACAAATACTCTACCCTTTCGTACGGTCATAGAGTGCCAATTGGCTACTCTGGTATTCTGTTGGTCTGGTTTATCTGGTTAACTGTATCTATTTTGATTGATACTTATTTTTTACACAAAAACAATACAAACAAGTATATACATGTTTAGGTTTTGTCTGTATTTTGTCCTATTGGTTTGGATTTACATCAATGCTTTAGTGCTGGGTGCTTGTCACCTTATATTTGGGAGGTACTGATATAATTTTTCTATCTAGGTATAATACGTGCCCTTTATAGGCTTTAGTCTATCCCTCTGCTTGTACCAAAATGGTGCTCTAGTGAACATGGTTATAATGTGCCATTGTATTGCTCACACTGTTTATGATCTCTGCACTTTTGCCTAGCTAGGCATCGTCCTTGCGGAGCACTCTTTGGTCTGGGGTTATCAACGTTAGAAATCATGTTTGGCTACCAGCGTCTCATTGGAGCACTGCGCATGCTCATATTATATATTGCTCTTTGTTGTCAAGACAACTATTGGTGTGTGGGGTTATTAACTTGTGAAACCTTGCTCTGCTACCAGCGTCTTATTGGAGCACTGCGTACGCACATATTGTAAATTGTTTTCTGTTGCCAACACAACTACATGTGAATTGCTTTTAAGCTTGGAGAGTCAGGACCAAGCTCTTTTATATCATCAGTAAAAATGAGACAGGTTTGCCCACCTCTCGTATGCGCATGCGCCCGATTAGTAGCGTCATGTAACCTTGGCAACTCTGCTTGAGTATGCCGACGCCTACGACATATTGGAGCATGCGCTCTTGTTTGTAGCGTTATGTATCCTTGGCAACTCTGCCTGAGTAAGCTGACGCCCATGACACGCCGGAGTAGGCGTTCTTGTTTGTAGCGTCAGGTAGCTTTGGCAACTCTGCCTCATCATGTCGACGCCCACAACACGTCGGAGCATGCGCTCCTGTTTGTAATGGCTGCCGCCTGTAGCTCCACGCGGCGGAACTTCCAGCGACACAGCTGATTTAGGTAATAACCTTTATGCCTTCTATATTTAAACAGCAGACTGTATACGCACACATTACCCCTGACGAAGCCACCAGCAGGTGGCGACACGCGTTGGGTATTTGTGTAGCCCACACTTAGTCAGTCCAGCTGCAGGATTTAACCGCGTACTAGGGGTTGCTGGACTCTTTGGTAATTATATGCCAGTTCACCATCAAGTGGTTATGCTATCTGTTGGCCGTTTGGCTTTATCTCTTTTTATGTATGCTAAACTGCTTAGTAGACTAGTGATCTGAGTAGCCCTTAGTGGCTTCTTTATTATTATAGTGCTTTGGAACAAAGCACTATACTGTTATTCCATCGTGGATAACTTCTTCTTATTATAGTGCTTTGGAACAAAGCACTATAATGTTATTCCACCGTGGATAACTTCTTATTATTATAGTGCTTTGGAACAAAGCACTATACTGTTATTCCACCGTGGTAAACTTCTTATTATAGTGCTTTGGAACAAAGCACTATACTGTTATTCCACCGTGGTAAACTTCTTATTATAGTGCTTTGGAACAAAGCACTATACTGTTACTCCACCGTGGTAAACTTCTTAATATAGTGCTTTGCAACAAAGCACTATACTGTTATTCCATCGTGGATAACTTCTTCTTATTCTTATTCTTATTATTATTCAGTCCGCACGTAATGCGGCCCGAACCGCTTCACTCACAGACTCCAGTGAGGTGTCATTTCGAAGCCAGCGTCCCCAAGAGGTGTGCTAAGTATTTTTCGTGTCGATCGGATTTGTAGTTTTGGCGCAATTTGCGTTTGAAAATGTTTTTTCCCCTCATTGTAATGCATTTCAATAGGGAAATTTTCCCATAGGTTATAATGGCCGGGTTTCTGAGGCAATTTAAAATGTACCTGCCACCTGGCTGATTAGCTCATTGATATGCGCAGTCAGGCCCAGTTACTATGCCAACGCCTGCGAACTGTACATGACCACACCAACACAGTTTTGCCAGATAATATCAGCTCTTAAAGTGATAGCACAGCACAATTTCAAAGCACTATCTGTAGTCTTATTATAATTATTGCCCCGCTCACCAAATCGGACCCAGAGTAGCGCCGCCTGCCAAATCGGACCCAGAGTGGCGCCGCCCGCCAAATCGGACCCAGAGTGGCGCCGCCCGCCAAATCGGACCCAGAGTGGCGCCGCCCGCCAAATCGGACCCAGAGTGGCCCCGCCCGCCAAATCGGACCCAGAGTGGCCCCGCCCGCCAAATCGGACCCAGAGTGGCGCCGCCCGCCAAATCGGACCCAGAGTGGCGCCGCCCGCCAAATCGGACCCAGAGTGGCTCCGCCTGCCAAATCGGACCCAGAGTGGCTCCGCCCGCCAAATCGGACCCAGTGTGGCGCCGCCCGCCAAATCGGACCCAGAGTGGCGCCGCCCTCCAAATCGGACCCAGAGTGGCGCCGCCCTCCAAATCGGACCCAGAGTGGCGCCGCCCTCCAAATCGGACCCAGAGTGGCGCCGCCCTCCAAATCGGACCCAGAGTGGCGCCGCCCTCCAAATCGGACCCAGAGTGGCGCCGCCCTCCAAATCGGACCCAGAGTGGCGCCGCCCTCCAAATCGGACCCAGAGTGGCGCCGCCCTCCAAATCGGACCCAGAGTGGCGCCGCCCTCCAAATCGGACCCAGAGTGGCGCCGCCCGCCAAATCGGACCCGGAGTGACGCCGCCCGCCAAATCGGAGCCGGAGTGGCGCCGCCCACCAGAGTGGCGCCGCCCGCCAAATCGGACCCAGAGTGGCGCCGCCCGCCAAATTGGACCCAGAGTGACCCGGGCCACCAACTCGGACCCAGAGTGACCCGGGCCACCAAATCGGACCCAGAGTGACCCAAGCCACCAAATCGGACCCAGAGTGACCCGGCCCACCAAATCGGACCCAGAGTGACCCGGCCCACCAAATCGGACCCAGAGTGACCCGGCCCACCAAATCGGACCCAGAGTTACCCGGCCCACCAAATCGGACCCAGAGTGACCCGGCCCACCAAATCGGACCCAGAGTGACCCGGCCCACCAAATCGGACCCAGAGTGACCCGGGCCACCAAATCGGACCCAGAGTGACCCGGGCCACCAAATCGGGCCCAGAGTGACCCGGCCCACCAAATCGGGCCCAGAGTGACCCGGCCCACCAAATCGGACCCAGAGTGACCCGGCCCACCAAATCGGACCCAGAGTGACCCGGGCCACCAAATCGGACCCAGAGTGACCCCGCCCACCAAATCGGACCCAGAGTGACCCCGCCCACCTAATCGGTCCCTGAGGTGCCCCGCCCACCAAATCAGACCCAGAGTGACCCCGCCCATCAAATCGGATTCAGAGTTACCCCGCCCACCAAATCGGACCCAGAGTGACCCCGCCCACCAAATCGGACCCAGAGTGGCTCCGCCCACCAAATTGGACCCAGAGTGACCCTGCCCACCAAATCGGACCTAGAGTGACCCCGCCCACCAAATCGGACCCAGAGTGACCCGGCTCACGAAATCGGACCCTGAGTGGTTCCACCCACCAAATCGGACCCAGTGACCCAGCCCACCTAATCAGTCCCTGAGGTGCCCCGCCCACCAAATCGGACCCAGAGTGGCTCCGCCCACCAAATCAGACCCAGTGACCCCGCCCATCAAATCGGACCCAGAGTGACCCCGCCCACCAAATCGGACCCAGAGTGACCCCGCCCACCAAATCGGACCCAGAGTGACTCCGCCCACCAAATCGGACACAGAGTGACCCCGCCCACCAAATCGAACCCAGAGTGACCCCGCCCACCAAATCGAACCCCGAGTGACCCCGCCCACCAAATCGGACCCCGAGTGACCCCGCCCACCAAATCAGTCCCTGAGGTGCCCCGCCCACCAAATCGGTCTCTGAGGTGCCCCGCCCACCAAATTGGACCCAGAGTGGCTCTGCCCACCAAATTGGTCCCAAAGTGACCCCGCCCACCAAATCGGACCCAGAGTGACACCGCCCACCAAATCGGTCCCAGAGTGGCCTCAACCCTGAGGGGCTACAACTACCAAACCAGCGCCTGAGGGGCACCCAAGTGTGAAAGTCTTGCAGGGGCAGCCCGGGCACCATTCCAAAGCACTATCTGTAGTTCCTTCAGGAAATACCCATCTAGTTCTTATTATTATTATTCAGTCCGCACGTAATGCGGCCTGAACCGCTAAACTCACAGACTCCAGTGAGGTGTCATTTCGAAGCCAGCGTTCCTGAGAGGTGTGCTAAGTATTTTTCGTGTCGATCGGATTTGTAGTTTTGGCGCAATTTGCGTTTGAAAAAAGTGTCTCAATGCATTTCAATAGGGAAATTTTCCAATACGTTTATAATGGGCCTGATTTTTGAGGCAATTTCTAAAAATAACTGCCACCTGCCTGATTACCTCATTGATATGCGCAGTGAGACCCAGTTACTATGCCAACGCCTATAAACTCTACCAGCCCACCAGGTCACAAGTTTTGTCAGATAATATCAGCTCTTAAAGTGACAGTACAGCACAATTACAAAGCACTATCTGTAGTCTTATCATTATTGCCCCGCTCACCAAATCAGACCCAGCCCACCAAATCGGACCAGAGTGCCCCCGCTTGCCAAATCGGACCCAGAGTGCCCCCGCCCGCCAAATCGGACCCAGAGTGGCGCCGCCCGTCAAGTCGGACCCAGAGTAGCGCCGCCCGTCAAGTGGGACCCAGAGTGGCGCCGCCCGTCAAGTGGGACCCAGAGTGGCACCGCCCGCCAAATCGGACCCAGAGTGGCGCCGCCCGCCAAATCGGACCCAGAGTGGCGCCGCCCGCCAAATCGGACCCAGAGTGGCGCCGCCCGCCAAATCGGACCCAGAGTGGCGCCGCCCGCCAAATCGGACCCAGAGTGGCGCCGCCCGCCAAATCGGACCCAGAGTGGCGCCGCCCGCCAAATCGGACCCAGAGTGGCGCCGCCCGCCAAATCGGACCCAGAGTGGCGCCGCCCGCCAAATCGGACCCAGAGTGGCGCCGCCCGCCAAATCGGACCCAGAGTGGCGCCGCCCGCCAAATCGGACCCAGAGTGGCGCCGCCCGCCAAATCGGACCCAGAGTGGCGCCGCCCGCCAAATCGGACCCAGAGTGGCGCCGCCCGCCAAATCGGACCCAGAGTGGCGCCGCCCGCCAAATCGGACCCAGAGTGGCGCCGCCCGCCAAATCGGACCCAGAGTGGCGCCGCCCGCCAAATCGGACCCAGAGTGGCGCCGCCCGCCAAATCGGACCCAGAGTGGCGCCGCCCGCCAAATCGGACCCAGAGTGGCGCCGCCCGCCAAATCGGACCCAGAGTGGCGCCGCCCGCCAAATCGGACCCAGAGTGGCGCCGCCCGCCAAATCGGACCCAGAGTGGCGCCGCCCGCCAAATCGGACCCAGAGTGGCGCCGCCCGCCAAATCGGACCCAGAGTGGCGCCGCCCGCCAAATCGGGCCCAGAGTGGCGCCGCCCGCCAAATCGGACCCAGAGTGGCGCCGCCCGCCAGAGTGGCGCCACCCGCCAAATCGGACCCGGAGTGGCGCCGCCCGCCAAATCGGACCCGGAGTGGCGCCGCCCGCCAAATCGGACCCGGATTGGCGCCGCCCGCCAAATCGGACCCAGAGTGGCGCCGCCCGCCAAATCGGACCCAGAGTGGCGCCGCCCGCCAAATCGGACCCAGAGTGGCGCCGCCCGCCAAATCGGACCCAGAGTGGCGCCGCCCGCCAAATCGGACCCAGAGTGGCGCCGCCCGCCAAATCGGACCCAGAGTGGCGCCGCCCGCCAAATCGGACCCAGAGTGGCGCCGCCCGCCAAATCGGACCCAGAGTGGCGCCGCCCGCCAAATCGGACCCAGAGTGGCGCCGCCCGCCAAATCGGACCCAGAGTGGCGCCGCCCGCCAAATCGGACCCAGAGTGGCGCCGCCCGCCAAATCGGACCCAGAGTGGCGCCGCCCGCCAAATCGGACCCAGAGTGGCGCCGCCCGCCAAATCGGACCCAGAGTGGCGCCGCCCGCCAAGTCGGACCCAGAGTGGCGCCGCCCGCCAAATCGGACCCAGGGTGACCCGGGCCACCAAATCGGACCCAGGGTGACCCGGGCCACCAAATCGGACCCAGGGTGACCCGGGCCACCAAATCGGACCCAGGGTGACCCGGGCCACCAAATCGGACCCAGGGTGACCCGGGCCACCAAATCGGACCCAGAGTGACCCGGCCCACCAAATCGGACCCAGAGTGGCCTCAACCCTGAGGGGCTACAACTACCAAACCAGCGCCTGAGGGGCACCCAAGTGTGAAAGTCTTGCAGGGGCAGCCCGGGCACCATTCCAAAGCACTATCTGTAGTTCCTTCAGGAAATACCCATCTAGTTCTTATTATTATTCAGTCCGCACGTAATGCGGCCCGAACCGCTTCACTCACAGACTCCAGTGAGGTGTCATTTTGAAGCCAGCGTCCCCAAGAGGTGTGCTAAATATTTTTCGTGTCGATCGGATTTGTAGTTTTGGCGCAATTTGCATTTGAAAATGTTTTTTCCCCTCATTGTAATGCATTTCAATAGGGAAATTTTCCCATAGGTTATAATGGCCGGGTTTCTGAGGCAATTTGAAATGTACCTGCCACCTGGCTGATTAGCTCATTGATATGTGCAGTCAGGCCCAGTTACTATGCCAACGCCTGCAAACTGTACATGACCACACCAGAACAGTTTTGGCAGATAATATCAGCTCTTAAAGTGATAGCACAGCACAATTTCAAAGCACTATCTGTAGTGTTATTATAATTATTGCCCCGCTCACCAAATCGGACCCAGAGTGGCGCCGCCCGCCAAATCGGACCCAGAGTGGCGCCGCCCGCCAAATCGGACCCAGAGTGGCGCCGCCCGCCAAATCGGACCCAGAGTGGCGCCGCCCGCCAAATCGGACCCAGAGTGGCGCCGCCCGCCAAATCGGACCCAGAGTGGCGCCGCCCGCCAAATCGGACCCAGAGTGGCGCCGCCCGCCAAATCGGACCCAGAGTGGCGCCGCCCGCCAAATCGGACCCAGAGTGGCGCCGCCCGCCAAATCGGACCCAGAGTGGCGCCGCCCGCCAAATCGGACCCAGAGTGGCGCCGCCCGCCAAATCGGACCCAGAGTGGCGCCGCCCGCCAAATCGGACCCAGAGTGGCGCCGCCCGCCAAATCGGACCCAGAGTGGCGCCGCCCGCCAAATGGGACCCAGAGTGGCGCCGCCGGCCAAATGGGACCCAGAGTGGCGCCGCCGGCCAAATGGGACCCAGAGTGGCGCCGCCGGCCAAATGGGACCCAGAGTGGCGCCGCCGGCCAAATGGGACCCAGAGTGGCGCCGCCGGCCAAATGGGACCCAGAGTGGCGCCGCCGGCCAAATGGGACCCAGAGTGGCGCCGCCGGCCAAATGGGACCCAGAGTGGCGCCGCCGGCCAAATGGGACCCAGAGTGGCGCCGCCGGCCAAATGGGACCCAGAGTGGCGCCGCCGGCCAAATGGGACCCAGAGTGGCGCCGCCGGCCAAATGGGACCCAGAGTGGCGCCGCCGGCCAAATGGGACCCAGAGTGGCGCCGCCGGCCAAATGGGACCCAGAGTGGCGCCGCCGGCCAAATGGGACCCAGAGTGGCGCCGCCGGCCAAATGGGACCCAGAGTGGCGCCGCCGGCCAAATGGGACCCAGAGTGGCGCCGCCGGCCAAATGGGACCCAGAGTGGCGCCGCCGGCCAAATGGGACCCAGAGTGGCGCCGCCGGCCAAATGGGACCCAGAGTGGCGCCGCCGGCCAAATGGGACCCAGAGTGGCGCCGCCGGCCAAATGGGACCCAGAGTGGCGCCGCCGGCCAAATGGGACCCAGAGTGGCGCCGCCGGCCAAATGGGACCCAGAGTGGCGCCGCCGGCCAAATGGGACCCAGAGTGGCGCCGCCGGCCAAATGGGACCCAGAGTGGCGCCGCCGGCCAAATGGGACCCAGAGTGGCGCCGCCGGCCAAATGGGACCCAGAGTGGCGCCGCCGGCCAAATGGGACCCAGAGTGGCGCCGCCCGCCAAATCGGACCCAGAGTGGCGCCGCCCGCCAAATGGGACCCAGAGTGGCGCCGCCGGCCAAATGGGACCCAGAGTGGCGCCGCCGGCCAAATGGGACCCAGAGTGGCGCCGCCGGCCAAATGGGACCCAGAGTGGCGCCGCCGGCCAAATGGGACCCAGAGTGGCGCCGCCGGCCAAATGGGACCCAGAGTGGCGCCGCCGGCCAAATGGGACCCAGAGTGGCGCCGCCGGCCAAATGGGACCCAGAGTGGCGCCGCCGGCCAAATGGGACCCAGAGTGGCGCCGCCGGCCAAATGGGACCCAGAGTGGCGCCGCCGGCCAAATGGGACCCAGAGTGGCGCCGCCGGCCAAATGGGACCCAGAGTGGCGCCGCCGGCCAAATGGGACCCAGAGTGGCGCCGCCGGCCAAATGGGACCCAGAGTGGCGCCGCCGGCCAAATGGGACCCAGAGTGGCGCCGCCGGCCAAATGGGACCCAGAGTGGCGCCGCCGGCCAAATGGGACCCAGAGTGGCGCCGCCGGCCAAATGGGACCCAGAGTGGCGCCGCCCGCCAAATGGGACCCAGAGTGGCGCCGCCCGCCAAATGGGACCCAGAGCGGCCTCAACCCTGAGAGGCTACAACTACCAAACCAGCGCCTGAGGGGCACCCAAGTGTGAAAGTCTTGCAGGGGCAGCCCGGGCACCATTCCAAAGCACTATCTGTAGTTCATTCAGGAAATACCCATCTATTTCTCTCTGTTATCAGCCATTCCCCTGTCCTGCTGTCAGTCTATTCTACCTGTTATCAGCCATTCCCCGTCCTGCTGTCAGTCTATTCTCTCTGTTATCAGCCATTCCCCCATCCTGCTGTCAGTCTTTTTCTCTGTTATCAGCTATTCCCCTGTCCTGCTGTCAGTCTATTCTCCCTGTTATCAGCCATTCCCCGTCCTGCTGTCAGTCTATTTCTCTCTGTTATCAGCCATTCCCCGTCCTGCTGTCAATCTATTTCTCTCTGTTATCAGCTATTCCCCTGTCGTGCTGTCAGTCTATTCTCTCTGTTATCAGCCATTCCCTTGTCCTGCTGTCAGTCTATTCTCTGTTATCAGCCATTCCCTTATCCTGCTGTCAGTCAGAGTGACCCGGGCCACCAAATCGGACCCAGAGTGACCCGGGCCACCAAATCGGACCCAGAGTGACCCGGGCCACCAAATCGGACCCAGAGTGACCCGGGCCACCAAATCGGACCCAGAGTGACCCGGGCCACCAAATCGGACCCAGAGTGACCCGGGCCACCAAATCGGACCCAGAGTGACCCGGGCCACCAAATCGGACCCAGAGTGACCCGGGCCACCAAATCGGACCCAGAGTGACCCGAGCCACCAAATCGGACCCAGAGTGACCCGGGCCACCAAATCGGACCCAGAGTGACCCGGGCCACCAAATCGGACCCAGAGTGACCCGGGCCACCAAATCGGACCCAGAGTGACCCGGGCCACCAAATCGGACCCAGAGTGACCCGGGCCACCAAATCGGACCCAGAGTGACCCGGGCCACCAAATCGGACCCAGAGTGACCCGGGCCACCAAATCGGACCCAGAGTGACCCGGGCCACCAAATCGGACCCAGAGTGACCCGGGCCACCAAATCGGAGCCAGAGTGACCCGGGCCACCAAATCGGAGCCAGAGTGACCCGGGCCACCAAATCGGAGCCAGAGTGACCCGGGCCACCAAATCGGAGCCAGAGTGACCCGGGCCACCAAATCGGAGCCAGAGTGACCCGGGCCACCAAATCGGAGCCAGAGTGACCCGGGCCACCAAATCGGAGCCAGAGTGACCCGGGCCACCAAATCGGAGCCAGAGTGACCCGGGCCACCAAATCGGGCCCAGAGTGACCCGGCCCACCAAATCGGACCCAGAGTGACCCGGCCCACCAAATCGGACCCAGAGTGACCCGGGCCACCAAATCGGACCCAGAGTGACCCCGCCCACCAAATCGGACCCAGAGTGACCCCGCCCACCTAATCGGTCCCTGAGGTGCCCCGCCCACCAAATCAGACCCAGAGTGACCCCGCCCATCAAATCGGATTCAGAGTTACCCCGCCCACCAAATCGGACCCAGAGTGACCCCGCCCACCAAATCGGACCCAGAGTGGCTCCGCCCACCAAATTGGACCCAGAGTGACCCTGCCCACCAAATCGGACCTAGAGTGACCCCGCCCACCAAATCGGACCCAGAGTGACCCGGCTCACGAAATCGGACCCTGAGTGGTTCCACCCACCAAATCGGACCCAGTGACCCAGCCCACCTAATCAGTCCCTGAGGTGCCCCGCCCACCAAATCGGACCCAGAGTGGCTCCGCCCACCAAATCAGACCCAGTGACCCCGCCCATCAAATCGGACCCAGAGTGACCCCGCCCACCAAATCGGACCCAGAGTGACCCCGCCCACCAAATCGGACCCAGAGTGACTCCGCCCACCAAATCGGACACAGAGTGACCCCGCCCACCAAATCGAACCCAGAGTGACCCCGCCCACCAAATCGAACCCCGAGTGACCCCGCCCACCAAATCGGACCCCGAGTGACCCCGCCCACCAAATCAGTCCCTGAGGTGCCCCGCCCACCAAATCGGTCTCTGAGGTGCCCCGCCCACCAAATTGGACCCAGAGTGGCTCTGCCCACCAAATTGGTCCCAAAGTGACCCCGCCCACCAAATCGGACCCAGAGTGACACCGCCCACCAAATCGGTCCCAGAGTGGCCTCAACCCTGAGGGGCTACAACTACCAAACCAGCGCCTGAGGGGCACCCAAGTGTGAAAGTCTTGCAGGGGCAGCCCGGGCACCATTCCAAAGCACTATCTGTAGTTCCTTCAGGAAATACCCATCTAGTTCTTATTATTATTATTCAGTCCGCACGTAATGCGGCCTGAACCGCTAAACTCACAGACTCCAGTGAGGTGTCATTTCGAAGCCAGCGTTCCTGAGAGGTGTGCTAAGTATTTTTCGTGTCGATCGGATTTGTAGTTTTGGCGCAATTTGCGTTTGAAAAAAGTGTCTCAATGCATTTCAATAGGGAAATTTTCCAATACGTTTATAATGGGCCTGATTTTTGAGGCAATTTCTAAAAATAACTGCCACCTGCCTGATTACCTCATTGATATGCGCAGTGAGACCCAGTTACTATGCCAACGCCTATAAACTCTACCAGCCCACCAGGTCACAAGTTTTGTCAGATAATATCAGCTCTTAAAGTGACAGTACAGCACAATTACAAAGCACTATCTGTAGTCTTATCATTATTGCCCCGCTCACCAAATCAGACCCAGCCCACCAAATCGGACCAGAGTGCCCCCGCTTGCCAAATCGGACCCAGAGTGCCCCCGCCCGCCAAATCGGACCCAGAGTGGCGCCGCCCGTCAAGTCGGACCCAGAGTAGCGCCGCCCGTCAAGTGGGACCCAGAGTGGCGCCGCCCGTCAAGTGGGACCCAGAGTGGCACCGCCCGCCAAATCGGACCCAGAGTGGCGCCGCCCGCCAAATCGGACCCAGAGTGGCGCCGCCCGCCAAATCGGACCCAGAGTGGCGCCGCCCGCCAAATCGGACCCAGAGTGGCGCCGCCCGCCAAATCGGACCCAGAGTGGCGCCGCCCGCCAAATCGGACCCAGAGTGGCGCCGCCCGCCAAATCGGACCCAGAGTGGCGCCGCCCGCCAAATCGGACCCAGAGTGGCGCCGCCCGCCAAATCGGACCCAGAGTGGCGCCGCCCGCCAAATCGGACCCAGAGTGGCGCCGCCCGCCAAATCGGACCCAGAGTGGCGCCGCCCGCCAAATCGGACCCAGAGTGGCGCCGCCCGCCAAATCGGACCCAGAGTGGCGCCGCCCGCCAAATCGGACCCAGAGTGGCGCCGCCCGCCAAATCGGACCCAGAGTGGCGCCGCCCGCCAAATCGGACCCAGAGTGGCGCCGCCCGCCAAATCGGACCCAGAGTGGCGCCGCCCGCCAAATCGGACCCAGAGTGGCGCCGCCCGCCAAATCGGACCCAGAGTGGCGCCGCCCGCCAAATCGGACCCAGAGTGGCGCCGCCCGCCAAATCGGACCCAGAGTGGCGCCGCCCGCCAAATCGGACCCAGAGTGGCGCCGCCCGCCAAATCGGACCCAGAGTGGCGCCGCCCGCCAAATCGGACCCAGAGTGGCGCCGCCCACCAAATCGGACCCAGAGTGGCGCCGCCCGCCAGAGTGGCGCCACCCGCCAAATCGGACCCGGAGTGGCGCCGCCCGCCAAATCGGACCCGGAGTGGCGCCGCCCGCCAAATCGGACCCGGATTGGCGCCGCCCGCCAAATCGGACCCAGAGTGGCGCCGCCCGCCAAATCGGACCCAGAGTGGCGCCGCCCGCCAAATCGGACCCAGAGTGGCGCCGCCCGCCAAATCGGACCCAGAGTGGCGCCGCCCGCCAAATCGGACCCAGAGTGGCGCCGCCCGCCAAATCGGACCCAGAGTGGCGCCGCCCGCCAAATCGGACCCAGAGTGGCGCCGCCCGCCAAATCGGACCCAGAGTGGCGCCGCCCGCCAAATCGGACCCAGAGTGGCGCCGCCCGCCAAATCGGACCCAGAGTGGCGCCGCCCGCCAAATCGGACCCAGAGTGGCGCCGCCCGCCAAATCGGACCCAGAGTGGCGCCGCCCGCCAAATCGGACCCAGAGTGGCGCCGCCCGCCAAGTCGGACCCAGAGTGGCGCCGCCCGCCAAATCGGACCCAGGGTGACCCGGGCCACCAAATCGGACCCAGGGTGACCCGGGCCACCAAATCGGACCCAGGGTGACCCGGGCCACCAAATCGGACCCAGGGTGACCCGGGCCACCAAATCGGACCCAGGGTGACCCGGGCCACCAAATCGGACCCAGAGTGACCCGGCCCACCAAATCGGACCCAGAGTGGCCTCAACCCTGAGGGGCTACAACTACCAAACCAGCGCCTGAGGGGCACCCAAGTGTGAAAGTCTTGCAGGGGCAGCCCGGGCACCATTCCAAAGCACTATCTGTAGTTCCTTCAGGAAATACCCATCTAGTTCTTATTATTATTCAGTCCGCACGTAATGCGGCCCGAACCGCTTCACTCACAGACTCCAGTGAGGTGTCATTTTGAAGCCAGCGTCCCCAAGAGGTGTGCTAAATATTTTTCGTGTCGATCGGATTTGTAGTTTTGGCGCAATTTGCATTTGAAAATGTTTTTTCCCCTCATTGTAATGCATTTCAATAGGGAAATTTTCCCATAGGTTATAATGGCCGGGTTTCTGAGGCAATTTGAAATGTACCTGCCACCTGGCTGATTAGCTCATTGATATGTGCAGTCAGGCCCAGTTACTATGCCAACGCCTGCGAACTGTACATGACCACACCAGAACAGTTTTGGCAGATAATATCAGCTCTTAAAGTGATAGCACAGCACAATTTCAAAGCACTATCTGTAGTGTTATTATAATTATTGCCCCGCTCACCAAATCGGACCCAGAGTGGCGCCGCCCGCCAAATCGGACCCAGAGTGGCGCCGCCCGCCAAATCGGACCCAGAGTGGCGCCGCCCGCCAAATCGGACCCAGAGTGGCGCCGCCCGCCAAATCGGACCCAGAGTGGCGCCGCCCGCCAAATCGGACCCAGAGTGGCGCCGCCCGCCAAATCGGACCCAGAGTGGCGCCGCCCGCCAAATCGGACCCAGAGTGGCGCCGCCCGCCAAATCGGACCCAGAGTGGCGCCGCCCGCCAAATCGGACCCAGAGTGGCGCCGCCCGCCAAATCGGACCCAGAGTGGCGCCGCCCGCCAAATGGGACCCAGAGTGGCGCCGCCGGCCAAATGGGACCCAGAGTGGCGCCGCCGGCCAAATGGGACCCAGAGTGGCGCCGCCGGCCAAATGGGACCCAGAGTGGCGCCGCCGGCCAAATGGGACCCAGAGTGGCGCCACCGGCCAAATGGGACCCAGAGTGGCGCCGCCGGCCAAATGGGACCCAGAGTGGCGCCGCCGGCCAAATGGGACCCAGAGTGGCGCCGCCGGCCAAATGGGACCCAGAGTGGCGCCGCCGGCCAAATGGGACCCAGAGTGGCGCCGCCGGCCAAATGGGACCCAGAGTGGCGCCGCCGGCCAAATGGGACCCAGAGTGGCGCCGCCGGCCAAATGGGACCCAGAGTGGCGCCGCCGGCCAAATGGGACCCAGAGTGGCGCCGCCGGCCAAATGGGACCCAGAGTGGCGCCGCCGGCCAAATGGGACCCAGAGTGGCGCCGCCGGCCAAATGGGACCCAGAGTGGCGCCGCCGGCCAAATGGGACCCAGAGTGGCGCCGCCGGCCAAATGGGACCCAGAGTGGCGCCGCCGGCCAAATGGGACCCAGAGTGGCGCCGCCGGCCAAATCGGACCCAGAGTGGCGCCGCCCGCCAAATCGGACCCAGAGTGGCGCCGCCGGCCAAATCGGACCCAGAGTGGCGCCGCCGGCCAAATCGGACCCAGAGTGGCGCCGCCCGCCAAATCGGACCCAGAGTGGCGCCGCCCGCCAAATCGGACCCAGAGTGGCGCCGCCCGCCAAATCGGACCCAGAGTGGCGCCGCCCGCCAAATCGGACCCAGAGTGGCGCCGCCCGCCAAATGGGACCCAGAGTGGCGCCGCCGGCCAAATGGGACCCAGAGTGGCGCCGCCGGCCAAATGGGACCCAGAGTGGCGCCGCCGGCCAAATGGGACCCAGAGTGGCGCCGCCGGCCAAATGGGACCCAGAGTGGCGCCGCCGGCCAAATGGGACCCAGAGTGGCGCCGCCGGCCAAATGGGACCCAGAGTGGCGCCGCCGGCCAAATGGGACCCAGAGTGGCGCCGCCGGCCAAATGGGACCCAGAGTGGCGCCGCCGGCCAAATGGGACCCAGAGTGGCGCCGCCGGCCAAATGGGACCCAGAGTGGCGCCGCCGGCCAAATGGGACCCAGAGTGGCGCCGCCGGCCAAATGGGACCCAGAGTGGCGCCGCCGGCCAAATGGGACCCAGAGTGGCGCCGCCGGCCAAATGGGACCCAGAGTGGCGCCGCCGGCCAAATGGGACCCAGAATGGCGCCGCCCGCCAAATGGGACCCAGAGCGGCCTCAACCCTGAGAGGCTACAACTACCAAACCAGCGCCTGAGGGGCACCCAAGTGTGAAAGTCTTGCAGGGGCAGCCCGGGCACCATTCCAAAGCACTATCTGTAGTTCATTCAGGAAATACCCATCTATTTCTCTCTGTTATCAGCCATTCCCCTGTCCTGCTGTCAGTCTATTCTACCTGTTATCAGCCATTCCCCGTCCTGCTGTCAGTCTATTCTCTCTGTTATCAGCCATTCCCCCATCCTGCTGTCAGTCTTTTTCTCTGTTATCAGCTATTCCCCTGTCCTGCTGTCAGTCTATTCTCCCTGTTATCAGCCATTCCCCGTCCTGCTGTCAGTCTATTTCTCTCTGTTATCAGCCATTCCCCGTCCTGCTGTCAATCTATTTCTCTCTGTTATCAGCTATTCCCCTGTCGTGCTGTCAGTCTATTCTCTCTGTTATCAGCCATTCCCTTGTCCTGCTGTCAGTCTATTCTCTGTTATCAGCCATTCCCTTATCCTGCTGTCAGTCAGAGTGACCCGGGCCACCAAATCGGACCCAGAGTGACCCGGGCCACCAAATCGGACCCAGAGTGACCCGGGCCACCAAATCGGACCCAGAGTGACCCGGGCCACCAAATCGGACCCAGAGTGACCCGGGCCACCAAATCGGACCCAGAGTGACCCGGGCCACCAAATCGGACCCAGAGTGACCCGGGCCACCAAATCGGACCCAGAGTGACCCGGGCCACCAAATCGGACCCAGAGTGACCCGAGCCACCAAATCGGACCCAGAGTGACCCGGGCCACCAAATCGGACCCAGAGTGACCCGGGCCACCAAATCGGACCCAGAGTGACCCGGGCCACCAAATCGGACCCAGAGTGACCCGGGCCACCAAATCGGACCCAGAGTGACCCGGGCCACCAAATCGGACCCAGAGTGACCCGGGCCACCAAATCGGAGCCAGAGTGACCCGGGCCACCAAATCGGAGCCAGAGTGACCCGGGCCACCAAATCGGAGCCAGAGTGACCCGGGCCACCAAATCGGAGCCAGAGTGACCCGGGCCACCAAATCGGAGCCAGAGTGACCCGGGCCACCAAATCGGAGCCAGAGTGACCCGGGCCACCAAATCGGAGCCAGAGTGACCCGGCCCACCAAATCGGAGCCAGAGTGACCCGGCCCACCAAATCGGAGCCAGAGTGACCCGGCCCACCAAATCGGAGCCAGAGTGACCCGGCCCACCAAATCGGAGCCAGAGTGACCCGGCCCACCAAATCGGAGCCAGAGTGACCCGGCCCACCAAATCGGAGCCAGAGTGACCCGGCCCACCAAATCGGAGCCAGAGTGACCCGGCCCACCAAATCGGAGCCAGAGTGACCCGGCCCACCAAATCGGAGCCAGAGTGACCCGGCCCACCAAATCGGAGCCAGAGTGACCCGGCCCACCAAATCGGAGCCAGAGTGACCCGGCCCACCAAATCGGAGCCAGAGTGACCCGGCCCACCAAATCGGAGCCAGAGTGACCCGGCCCACCAAATCGGAGCCAGAGTGACCCGGCCCACCAAATCGGAGCCAGAGTGACCCGGCCCACCAAATCGGAGCCAGAGTGACCCGGCCCACCAAATCGGAGCCAGAGTGACCCGGCCCACCAAATCGGAGCCAGAGTGACCCGGGCCACCAAATCGGAGCCAGAGTGACCCGGGCCACCAAATCGGAGCCAGAGTGACCCGGGCCACCAAATCGGAGCCAGAGTGCCCCGGTGGTGGCCCCGCCCACCAAATACTCAACTACCAGACCAGCGTCTGAGGGGCACCCAAGTGTGAAAGTCTTGCAGGGGCAGCCCGGGCACCATTCCAAAGCACTATCTGTAGTTCCTTCAGGAAATACCCATCTAGTTATAGTGCTTTGGAACAAAGCACTATACTGTTATTCCACCGTGGTAAACTTCTTCTTATTCTTATTATTCAGTCCGCACGTAATGCGGCCCGAACCGCTTCACTCACAGACTCCAGTGAGGTGTCATTTCGAAGCCAGCGTCCCCAAGAGGTGTGCTAAGTATTTTTCGTGTCGATCGGATGTGTAGTTTTGGCGCAATTTGCGTTTGAAAAAAGTGTTTCAATGCATTTCAATACGGAAATTTTACCATACGTTTATAATGGGCCTGATTTCTGAGGCAATTTCTAAAAATAACTGCCAACTGCCACCTGGCTGATTGGCTCATTGATATGCGCAGTCAGACTCAGTTACTATGCCAACGCCTACGAACTCTACCATGACAGTTTTGCCAGATAATATCAACTCTTAAAGTGACCCACCCACCAATCGGATCCCGAGGTGCGCAGCCCACCAAATTGGACCCCGAGTGGCCTCGCCCAACAAATCGGACCCAGAGTGGCCTCGCCCACCAAATCGGACCCGGAGTGGCGCCGCCCGCCAAATCGGACCCGGAGTGACTCCGCCCGCCAAATCAGACCCGGAGTGACTCCGCCCGCCAAATCGAACCCGGAGTGGCGCCGCCCGCCAAATCGGACCCGGAGTGACTCCGCCCGCCAAATCAGACCCGGAGTGACTCCGCCCGCCAAATCGGACCCGGAGTGGCGCCGCCCGCCAAATCGGACCCGGAGTGGCGCCGCCCGCCAAATCGGACCCAGAGTGGCCCCACCCACCAAATCGGACCCAGAGTGACCCGGCCCACCAAATCGGACCCAGTGACCCGGGCCACCAAATCGGACCCAGAGTGACCCGGGCCACCAAATCAGACCCAGAGTGACCCGGGCCACCAAATCGGACCCGGAGTGACCCGGGCCACCAAATCGGACCCGGAGTGACCCGGGCCACCAAATCGGACCCGGAGTGGCCCGGGCCACCAAATCGGACCCGGAGTGACCCGGGCCACCAAATCGGACCCAGAGTGACCCGGGCCACCAAATCGGACCCAGAGTGACCCGGGCCACCAAATCGGACCCAGAGTGACCCGGGCCACCAAATCGGACCCGGAGTGACCCGGGCCACCAAATCGGACCCGGAGTGACCCGGGCCACCAAATCGGACCCGGAGTGACCCGGGCCACCAAATCGGACCCAGAGTGGCCTGGCCCACCAAATCGGACCCAGAGTGACCCGGCGCACCAAATCGGACCCAGAGTGACCCGGGCCACCAAATCGGACCCAGAGTGACCCGGGCCACCAAATCGGACCCAGAGTGACCCGGGCCACCAAATCGGATTCAGAGTGACCCGGGCCACCAAATCGGACCCAGAGTGACCCGGGCCACCAAATCGGACCCAGAGTGACCCGGCCCACCAAATCGGACCCAGAGTGACCCGGCCCACCAAATCGGACCCAGGGTGACCCGGCCCACCAAATCGGACCCAGAGTGACCCGGGCCACCAAATCGGACCCAGAGTGACCCGGGCCACCAAATCGGACCCAGAGTGACCCGGGCCACCAAATCGGACCCAGAGTGACCCGGGCCACCAAATCGGACCCAGAGTGACCCGGGCCACCAAATCGGACCCAGAGTGACCCGGGCCACCAAATCGGACCCAGAGTGACCCGGGCCACCAAATCGGACCCAGAGTGACCCGGGCCACCAAATCGGACCCAGAGTGACCCGGGCCACCAAATCGGACCCAGAGTGACCCGGGCCACCAAATCGGACCCAGAGTGACCCGGGCCACCAAATCGGACCCAGAGTGACCCGGGCCACCAAATCGGATTCAGAGTGACCCGGGCCACCAAATCGGATTCAGAGTGACCCGGGCCACCAAATCGGACCCAGAATGACCCGGGCCACCAAATCGGACCCAGAGTGACCCGGGCCACCAAATCGGACCCAGAGTGACCCGGGCCACCAAATCGGACCCAGAGTGACCCGGGCCACCAAATCGGACCCGGAGTGACCCGGGCCACCAAATCGGACCCGGAGTGACCCGGGCCACCAAATCGGACCCGGAGTTACCCGGGCCACCAAATCGGACCCGGAGTTACCCGGGCCACCAAATCGGACCCAGAGTGACCCGGGCCACCAAATCGGACCCAGAGTGACCCGGGCCACCAAATCGGACCCAGAGTGACCCGGGCCACCAAATCGGACCCAGAGTGACCCGGGCCACCAAATCGGACCCAGAGTGACCCGGCCCACCAAATCGGACCCAGAGTGACCCGGGCCACCAAATCGGATTCAGAGTGACCCGGGCCACCAAATCGGACCCAGAGTGACCCGGGCCACCAAATCGGACCCAGAGTGACCCGGGCCACCAAATCGGACCCAGAGTGACCCGGCCCACCAAATCGGACCCAGAGTGACCCGGCCCACCAAATCGGACCCAGAGTGACCCGGGCCACCAAATCGGACCCAGAGTGACCCGGGCCACCAAATCGGACCCAGAGTGACCCGGGCCACCAAATCGGACCCAGAGTGACCCGGGCCACCAAATCGGACCCAGAGTGACCCGGCCCACCAAATCGGACCCAGAGTGACCCGGCCCACCAAATCGGACCCAGAGTGACCCGGCCCACCAAATCGGACCCAGAGTGACCCGGCCCACCAAATCGGACCCAGAGTGACCCGGCCCACCAAATCGGACCCAGAGTGACCCGGCCCACCAAATCGGACCCAGAGTGACCCGGCCCACCAAATCGGACCCAGTGACCCGGGCCACCAAATCGGACCCAGAGTGACCCGGGCCACCAAATCGGACCCAGAGTGACCCGGGCCACCAAATCGGACCCAGAGTGACCCGGCCCACCAAATCGGACCCAGAGTGGCCTCAACCCTGAGGGGCTACAACTACCAAACCAGCGCCTGAGGGGCACCCAAGTGTGAAAGTCTTGCAGGGGCAGCCCGGGCACCATTCCAAAGCACTATCTGTAGTTCCTTCAGGAAATACCCATCTAGTATTATTATTGTAATCCGAACGTGGTAAACTTATTATTATTCAGTTTTTTTCTGCTATTAATGCGGCCCGAACCGCTGCACGCACAGACTCCAGTGAGGCGTCATTTCGAAGCCAGCGTCCACGAGAGGTGTGCTAAGTATTTTTTATGTCGATACGATTTGTAGTTTTTTAAAAAATTGCATTTAAAAAAAACAAAATTTCCCATAGGAAATAATGGCAAACTTTCCATTACCCCCAAATTGACCTTCCAAAGATGGCAGCTATGCAAATGTACGGTGTCCATTTTAGGACATGATCATTTATCAAAGTCAAACATCAGAATAAAGTGACTATGACACCCTCTCGTCCCGTGTGTGAAAAGTAAGTGCACTGAGTGGCCCCGCACCCCAAATGGCTCCCAGAGTGACCCTGCCCACCAAATGGGTCCCAGAGTGACCCCGCCCACCAAATGGGTCCCAGAGTGACCCCGTCCACCATATCGGTCCCAGAGTGACCCCGCCCACCAAATCGGACCCAGTGACCCACCCACCAAATCAGACCCAGAATGACCCCGCCCACCAAATGGCTCCCAGAGTGACCCAGCCCACCAAATGGGTCCCAGAGTGACCCAGCCCACCAAACTGGTCCCAGAGTGACCCCGCCCACCAAATGGGACTCAGAGTGACCCCGCCCACCAAATCGGACCCAGAGTGACCCCGCCCACCAAATCGGACCCAGAGTGACCCCCCCCCCACCGAATCGGACCCAGAGTGACTCCGCCCACCGAATCGGACCCAGAGTGACCCCACCCACCGAATCGGACCTAGATTTACCCCACCCACAAAATCAGACCCAGATTGACCCAACCCACCAAATCAGACCCAGAGTGACTCCCTTCTACCAAATCGGACCACCTGAGGGGCACCCAAGTGTGAAAGTCTTGCAGGGGCAGATCGGGCACCATTCCAAAGCACTATCTGTAGTTCCTTCAGGAAATACCCATCTAGTTCTTATTATTATTCAGTCCGCACGTAATGCGGCCCGAACCGCTTCACTCACAGACTCCAGTGAGGTGTCATTTCGAAGCCAGCGTCCCCAAGAGGTGTGCTAAGTATTTTTCGTGTCGATCGGATTTGTAGTTTTGGCGCAATGTGCGTTTGAAAATGTTTTTTCCCCTCATTTTAATGCATTTCAATAGGGAAATTTTCCCATAGGTTATAATGGCCGGGTTTCTGAGGCAATTTGAAATGTACCTGCCACCTGGCTGATTAGCTCATTGATATGTGCAGTCAGGCCCAGTTACTATGCCAATGCCTGCGAACTGTACATGACCCCAGCACAGTTTTGCCAGATAATATCAGCTCTTAAAGTGATAGCACAGCACAATTTCAAAGCACTATCTGTAGTCTTATTATAATTATTGCCCCGCTCACCAAATGGGACCCAGAGTGGCGCCGCCCGCCAAATGGGACCCAGAGTGGCGCCGCCCGCCAAATGGGACCCAGAGTGGCGCCGCCCGGCCAAATGGGACCCAGAGTGGCGCCGCCCGGCCAAATCGGACCCAGAGCGGCCTCAACCCTGAGAGGCTACAACTACCAAACCAGCACCTGAGGGGCACCGAAGTGTGAAAGTCTTGCAGGGGCAGCCCGGGCACCATTCCAAAGCACTATCTGTAGTTCATTCAGGAAATACCCATCTATTTCTCTCTGTTATCAGCCATTCCCCTGTCCTGCTGTCAGTCTATTCTCCCTGTTATCAGCCATTCCCCGTCCTGCTGTCAGTCTATTCTCTCTGTTATCAGCCATTCCCCCATCCTGCTGTCAGTCTTTTTCTCTGTTATCATTCATTCCCCTGTCGTGCTGTCAGTCTATTCTCTCTGTTATCAGCCATTCCCTTGTCCTGCTGTCAGTCTATTCTCTGTTATCAGCTATTTCCTTATCCTGCTGTCAGTCAGAGTGACCCGGGCCACCAAATCGGACCCAGAGTGACCCGGGCCACCAAATCGGACCCAGAGTGACCCGGGCCACCAAATCGGACCCAGAGTGACCCGGGCCACCAAATCGGACCCAGAGTGACCCGGGCCACCAAATCGGACCCAGAGTGACCCGGGCCACCAAATCGGACCCAGAGTGACCCGGGCCACCAAATCGGACCCAGAGTGACCCGGGCCACCAAATCGGACCCAGAGTGACCCGGGCCACCAAATCGGACCCAGAGTGACCCGGGCCACCAAATCGGACCCAGAGTGACCCGGGCCACCAAATCGGACCCAGAGTGACCCGGGCCACCAAATCGGACCCAGAGTGACCCGGGCCACCAAATCGGACCCAGAGTGACCCGGGCCACCAAATCGGACCCAGAGTGACCCGGGCCACCAAATCGGACCCAGAGTGACCCGGGCCACCAAATCGGACCCAGAGTGACCCGGGCCACCAAATCGGACCCAGAGTGACCCGGGCCACCAAATCGGACCCAGAGTGACCCGGGCCACCAAATCGGACCCAGAGTGACCCGGGCCACCAAATCGGACCCAGAGTGACCCGGGCCACCAAATCGGACCCAGAGTGCCCCGGTGGTGGCCCCGCCCACCAAATACTCAACTACCAGACCAGCGTCTGAGGGGCACCCAAGTGTGAAAGTCTTGCAGGGGCAGCCCGGGCACCATTCCAAAGCACTATCTGTAGTTCCTTCAGGAAATACCCATCTAGTTATAGTGCTTTGGAACAAAGCACTATACTGTTATTCCACCGTGGTAAACTTCTTCTTATTCTTATTATTCAGTCCGCACGTAATGCGGCCCGAACCGCTAAACTCACAGACTCCAGTGAGGTGTCATTTCGAAGCCAGCGTTCCTGAGAGGTGTGCTAAGTATTTTTCGTGCCGATCGGATTTGTAGTTTTTGCGCAATTTGTGTTTGAAAAAAGTCTTTCAATGCGTTTCAATAGGGAAATTGTCCCATACGTTTATAATGGCCTGGTTTCTGAGGCAATTTCTAAAAATAACTGCCACCTGGCTGATTAGCTCATTGATATGCGCAGTCAGACACAGTTACTATGCCAACGCCTATGAAGTCTACATCAGCTCACCAGGTCACAAGTTTTGTCAGATAATATCAGCTCTTAAAGTGACAGTACAGCACAATTCCAAACCACTATCTGTAGTCTTATGATTATTAGACTGTGGCCCGATTCTAACTCATCGGGTATTCTAGAATATGTATGTCCACGAAGTATATTGCACAGCCACGCAGTATACAGTGCAGAGCCGCGCAGTACACAGCGCAGAGCCGCGCAGTACACAGCGCAGAGCCGCGCAGTACACAGCGCAGAGCCGCGCAGTACACAGCGCAGAGCCGCGCAGTACAAAGCGCAGAGTCGCGCAGTATAAAGCGCAGAGCCGCGCAGTACACAGCGCAGAGCCGCGCAGTACACAGCGCAGAGCCGCGCAGTACACAGCGCAGAGCCGCGCAGTACACAGCGCAGAGCCGCGCAGTACAAAGCGCAGAGTCGCGCAGTATAAAGCGCAGAGCCACGCAGTACACAGCGCAGAGCCGCGCAGTACACAGAGCAGAGCCGCGCAGTATACAGCGCAGAGCCGCGCAGTACACAGCGCAGAGCCGCGCAGTACACAGCGCAGAGCCGCGCAGTACACAGCGCAGAGTCGCGCAGTATAAAGCGCAGAGCCGCGCAGTACACAGCGCAGAGCCGCGCAGTACACAGCGCAGAGCCGCGCAGTACACAGCGCAGAGCCGCGCAGTACAAAGCGCAGAGTCGCGCAGTATAAAGCACAGAGCCGCGCAGTACACAGCGCAGAGCCGCGCAGTACACAGCGCAGAGCCGCGCAGTACACAGCGCAGAGCCACGCAGTATACAGCGCAGAGCCACGCAGTATACAGCGCAGAGCCGCGCAGTACACAGCGCAGAGCCGCGCAGTACACAGCGCAGAGCCGCGCAGTACACAGCGCAGAGCCGCGCAGTACACAGCGCAGAGCCGCGCAGTACACAGCGCAGAGCCGCGCAGTACAAAGCGCAGAGTCGCGCAGTATAAAGCGCAGAGCCGCGCAGTACACAGCGCAGAGCCGCGCAGTACACAGCGCAGAGCCGCGCAGTACACAGCGCAGAGCCGCGCAGTACACAGCGCAGAGCCGCGCAGTACAAAGCGCAGAGTCGCGCAGTACAAAGCGCAGTCGCGCAGTATAAAGCGCAGAGCCGCGCAGTACACAGCGCAGAGCCGCGCAGTACACAGCGCAGAGCCGCGCAGTACACAGCGCAGAGCCGCGCAGTACACAGCGCAGAGCCGCGCAGTACACAGCGCAGAGCCGCGCAGTACACAGCGCAGAGCCGCGCAGTACACAGCGCAGAGCCGCGCAGTACAAAGCGCAGAGTCGCGCAGTATAAAGCGCAGAGCCGCGCAGTACACAGCGCAGAGCCGCGCAGTACACAGCGCAGAGCCGCGCAGTACACAGCGCAGAGCCGCGCAGTACACAGCGCAGAGCCGCGCAGTACACAGCGCAGAGCCGCGCAGTACACAGCGCAGAGCCGCGCAGTACACAGCGCAGAGCCGCGCAGTACAAAGCGCAGAGTCGCGCAGTATAAAGTGCAGAGCCGCGCAGTACACAGCGCAGAGCCGCGCAGTACACAGCGCAGAGCCGCGCAGTATACAGCGCAGAGCCGCGCAGTACACAGCGCAGAGCCGCGCAGTACACAGCGCAGAGCCACGCAGTACACAGCACGGACACGCGCAGTACACAGCGCAGAGCCGCGCAGTACACAGCGCAGAGCCGCGCAGTACACAGCGCAGAGCCGCATAGTATACAGCGAAGAGCCACGCAGTATATAGCGCATAGCCGCGCAGTACAAAGCGCAGAGCCGCGCAGTATACAGCGCAGAGCCGCGTAGTATACAGCGCAGAGCCGCGTAGTATACAGCGCAGAGCCACGCAGTATACAGCGCAGAGCCACGCAGTATACAGCGCAGAGCCACGTAGTTATACTGCCCAGTCACGTAGTATATTGTCCAGTCACATAGTATACTGCATATCCCTGTTAAAAAAAAAAAAAAAGAATTAAAATAAAAAAGTTACATACTCACCTCCTGGAGCGGCCGGTATCTGATGGTTGTTGCACCTCCTAGAGCGGCCGGTACACGATGCTTGTTGCACCTGGAGTGGCCGGTACCCGATGCTTGTTGCGCGCTCCGGTCCCAAGAGTGCATTGCGGTCTCATGAGATGATGACGTAGCGGTGTTGTGAGACAGAAAGACGGAAGTGCCCTTAGACAGTTATATAGCAGATTACCCCGCTCACCAAATCGGACCCCGAGGGGCCCGGCTCACCAAATCGGACCCAGAGTGACCCCGCCCACCAAATCGGACCCAGAGTGACCCCGCCCACCAAATCGGACCCAGAGTGGCTCCGCCCACCAAATCGAACCCAGAGTGACCCCTTCCACCAAATCAGACCCAGAGTGACCCCTTCCACCAAATCGGACCCAGAGTGACCCCACCCACCAAATCGGACCCTGAGGTGCCCAGCCCACCAAATGAGACCCTGAGGTGCCCAGCCCACCAAATCGGACCGAGTGACCCCACCCACCAAATTGGTCCCTAAGGTGCCCCGCCCACCAAATCGGACCCAGAGTGGCTCCGCCCACCGAATCGGACCCAGAGTGGCCGCGCCCACAGAATCGGACCAAAAGTGACCCCGCCCACCGAATCGGACCTAGATTTACCCCGCCCACAAAATCAGACCCAGATTGACCCAACCCACCAAATCGGACCGCCTGAGGGGCACCCAAGTGTGAAAGTCTTGCAGGGGCAGCCCGGGCACCATTCCAAAGCACTATCTGTAGTTCCTTCAGGAAATACCCATCTAGTTCTTATTATTATTCAGTCCGCACGTAATGCGGCCCGAACCGCTTCACTCACAGACTCCAGTGAGGTGTCATTTCGAAGCCAGCGTCCCCAAGAGGTGTGCTAAGTATTTTTCGTGTCGATCGGATTTGTAGTTTTGGCGCAATGTGCGTTTGAAAATGTTTTTTCCCCTCATTGTAATGCATTTCAATAGGGAAATTTTCCCATAGGTTATAATGGCCGGGTTTCTGAGGCAATTTGAAATGTACCTGCCACCTGGCTGATTAGCTCATTGATATGTGCAGTCAGGCCCAGTTACTATGCCAATGCCTGCGAACTGTACATGACCCCAGCACAGTTTTGCCAGATAATATCAGCTCTTAAAGTGATAGCACAGCACAATTTCAAAGCACTATCTGTAGTCTTATTATAATTATTGCCCCGCTCACCAAATGGGACCCAGAGTGGCGCCGCCCGCCAAATGGGACCCAGAGTGGCGCCGCCCGCCAAATGGGACCCAGAGTGGCGCCGCCCGCCAAATGGGACCCAGAGTGGCGCCGCCCGCCAAATGGGACCCAGAGTGGTGCCGCCCGCCAAATGGGACCCAGAGTGGCGCCGCCCGGCCAAATGGGACCCAGAGTGGCGCCGCCCGGCCAAATGGGACTCAGAGTGGCGCCGCCCGGCCAAATGGGACCCAGAGTGGCGCCGCCCGGCCAAATGGGACCCAGAGTGGCGCCGCCCGGCCAAATGGGACCCAGAGTGGCGCCGCCCGGCCAAATGGGACCCAGAGTGGCGCCGCCCGGCCAAATGGGACCCAGAGTGGCGCCGCCCGGCCAAATGGGACCCAGAGTGGCGCCGCCCGGCCAAATGGGACCCAGAGTGGCGCCGCCCGGCCAAATGGGACCCAGAGTGGCGCCGCCCGGCCAAATGGGACCCAGAGTGGCGCCGCCCGGCCAAATGGGACCCAGAGTGGCGCCGCCCGGCCAAATGGGACCCAGAGTGGCGCCGCCCGGCCAAATGGGACCCAGAGTGGCGCCGCCCGGCCAAATGGGACCCAGAGTGGCGCCGCCCGGCCAAATGGGACCCAGAGTGGCGCCGCCCGGCCAAATGGGACCCAGAGTGGCGCCGCCCGGCCAAATGGGACCCAGAGTGGCGCCGCCCGGCCAAATGGGACCCAGAGTGGCGCCGCCCGGCCAAATGGGACCCAGAGTGGCGCCGCCCGGCCAAATGGGACCCAGAGTGGCGCCGCCCGGCCAAATGGGACCCAGAGTGGCGCCGCCCGGCCAAATGGGACCCAGAGTGGCGCCGCCCGGCCAAATGGGACCCAGAGTGGCGCCGCCCGGCCAAATGGGACCCAGAGTGGCGCCGCCCGGCCAAATGGGACCCAGAGTGGCGCCGCCCGGCCAAATGGGACCCAGAGTGGCGCCGCCCGGCCAAATGGGACCCAGAGTGGCGCCGCCCGGCCAAATGGGACCCAGAGTGGCGCCGCCCGGCCAAATGGGACCCAGAGTGGCGCCGCCCGGCCAAATGGGACCCAGAGTGGCGCCGCCCGGCCAAATGGGACCCAGAGTGGCGCCGCCCGGCCAAATGGGACCCAGAGTGGCGCCGCCCGGCCAAATGGGACCCAGAGTGGCGCCGCCCGGCCAAATGGGACCCAGAGTGGCGCCGCCCGGCCAAATGGGACCCAGAGTGGCGCCGCCCGGCCAAATGGGACCCAGAGTGGCGCCGCCCGGCCAAATGGGACCCAGAGTGGCGCCGCCCGGCCAAATGGGACCCAGAGTGGCGCCGCCCGGCCAAATGGGACCCAGAGTGGCGCCGCCCGGCCAAATGGGACCCAGAGTGGCGCCGCCCGGCCAAATGGGACCCAGAGTGGCGCCGCCCGGCCAAATGGGACCCAGAGTGGCGCCGCCCGGCCAAATGGGACCCAGAGTGGCGCCGCCCGGCCAAATGGGACCCAGAGTGGCGCCGCCCGGCCAAATGGGACCCAGAGTGGCGCCGCCCGGCCAAATGGGACCCAGAGTGGCGCCGCCCGGCCAAATGGGACCCAGAGTGGCGCCGCCCGGCCAAATGGGACCCAGAGTGGCGCCGCCCGGCCAAATGGGACCCAGAGTGGCGCCGCCCGGCCAAATGGGACCCAGAGTGGCGCCGCCCGGCCAAATGGGACCCAGAGTGGCGCCGCCCGGCCAAATGGGACCCAGAGTGGCGCCGCCCGGCCAAATGGGACCCAGAGTGGCGCCGCCCGGCCAAATGGGACCCAGAGTGGCGCCACCCCGCCAAATGGGACCCAGAGTGGCGCCGCCCCGCCAAATCGGACCCAGAGTGGCGCCGCCCCGCCAAATCGGACCCAGAGCGGCCTCAACCCTGAGAGGCTACAACTACCAAACCAGCACCTGAGGGGCACCCAAGTGTGAAAGTCTTGCAGGGGCAGCCCGGGCACCATTCCAAAGCACTATCTGTAGTTCATTCAGGAAATACCCATCTATTTCTCTCTGTTATCAGCCATTCCCCTGTCCTGCTGTCAGTCTATTCTCCCTGTTATCAGCCATTCCCCGTCCTGCTGTCAGTCTATTCTCTCTGTTATCAGCCATTCCCCCATCCTGCTGTCAGTCTTTTTCTCTGTTATCATTCATTCCCCTGTCCTGCTGTCAGTCTATTCTCCCTGTTATCAGCCATTCCCCGTCCTGCTGTCAGTCTATTTCTCTCTGTTATCAGCCATTCCCCGTCCTGCTGTCAGTCTATTTCTCTCTGTTATCAGCTATTCCCCTGTCGTGCTGTCAGTCTATTCTCTCTGTTATCAGCCATTCCCTTGTCCTGCTGTCAGTCTATTCTGTTATCAGCTATTCCCTTATCCTGCTGTCAGTCAGAGTGACCCGGGCCACCAAATCGGACCCAGAGTGACCCGGGCCACCAAATCGGACCCAGAGTGACCCGGGCCACCAAATCGGACCCAGAGTGACCCGGGCCACCAAATCGGACCCAGAGTGACCCGGGCCACCAAATCGGACCCAGAGTGACCCGGGCCCCCAAATCGGACCCAGAGTGACCCGGGCCACCAAATCGGACCCAGAGTGACCCGGGCCACCAAATCGGACCCAGAGTGACCCGAGCCACCAAATCGGACCCAGAGTGACCCGGGCCACCAAATCGGACCCAGAGTGACCCGGGCCACCAAATCGGACCCAGAGTGACCCGGGCCACCAAATCGGACCCAGAGTGACCCGGGCCACCAAATCGGACCCAGAGTGACCCGGGCCACCAAATCGGACCCAGAGTGACCCGGGCCACCAAATCGGACCCAGAGTGACCCGGGCCACCAAATCGGACCCAGAGTGACCCGGGCCACCAAATCGGACCCAGAGTGCCCCGGTGGTGGCCCCGCCCACCAAATACTCAACTACCAGACCAGCGTCTGAGGGGCACCCAAGTGTGAAAGTCTTGCAGGGGCAGCCCGGGCACCATTCCAAAGCACTATCTGTAGTTCCTTCAGGAAATACCCATCTAGTTATAGTGCTTTGGAACAAAGCACTATACTGTTATTCCACCGTGGTAAACTTCTTCTTCTTCTTCTTATTCTTATTATTATTAGGCTTTTTTCCGCAATTAATGCGGCCCAAACCGTAAAACGCACAGACTCCAGTGAGGTGTCATTTCGAAGCCAGCGTCCACGAGAGGTGTGCTAAGTTATTTTCATGTCGATCGGATTTGTAGTTTTGGTGCAATTTGCATTTGAAAATTGTTTCCCCCTCATTGGAAAGCATTGTTTTCAATGCATTTCAATAGGGAAATTTTCCTATACGTTTAAAATGGGCTGGTTTCTGAGGCAATTTCTAAAAATAACTTAACTGCCAAATGCCACCTGGCTGATTAGCTCATTGATATGCGCAGTCAGACACAGTTACTATGCCAACGCCTATCAACTCCACCAGGTCACCGTTTTGTCAGATAATATCAGCTCTTAAAGTGACAGCACAGCACAATTTCAAAGCACTATCTGTAGTCTTATTATTATTACAGTATACAGCGCAGAGCCCCGCAGCATACAGCGCAGAGCCCCGCAGTATACAGCGCAGAGCCCCGCAGTATACAGCGCAGAGCCGAGCAGTACACAGCGCAGAGACGCGCATTATACAGCACGGAGCCGCGCAGCATACAGCGCAGAGCCGCGCAGCATACAGCGCAGAGCCGCGCAACATACAGCGCAGAGCCACGCAGCATACAGCGCAGAGCCGCGCAGTATACAGCGCAGAGCCCCGCAGTATACAGCGCAGAGCCGCGCAGTATACAGCGCAGAGCCGCGCATTATACAGTGCAGTGCCCCGCAGCATACAGCGCGGAGCCGCGCAGCATACAGCGCAGAGCCGCGCAGCATACAGCGCAGAGCCCCGCAGCATACAGCGCAGAGCCCCGCAGCATACAGCGCAGAGCCCCGCAGTATACAGCGCAGAGCTGCGCAGTATACAGCGCCCACCAAATCGGCCCCTGAGGGGCCCCACCCACCAAATCGGACCCAGAGTGGCTACAACTACCAAACCAGCGCCTGAGGGGCACCCAAGTGTGAAAGTCTTGCTGGGGCAACCCGGGCACCATTCCAAAGCACTATCTGTAGTTCCTTCAGGAAATACCCATCTCTTTCTCTCTGTTATCAGCCATTCCCCGTACTGCTGTCAGTCTATTCTCTCTGTTATCAGCCATTCCCCGTCCTGCTGTCAGTCTATTCTCTCTGTTATCAGCCATTCCCCTGTCCTGCTGTCAGTCTATTCTCTCTGTTATCAGCCATTCCCCGTCCTGCTGTCAGTCTATTTCTCTCTGTTATCAGCCATTCCCCGTACTGCTGTCAGTCTATTTCTCTCTGTTATCAGCCATTCCCCGTCCTGCTGTCAGTCTATTCTCTGTTATCAGCCATTCCCCTGTCCTGCTGTCAGTCTATTCTCTCTGTTATCAGCCATTCCCCTGTCCTGCTGTCAGTCTATTCTCTCTGTTATCAGCCATTCCTCGTCCTGCTGTCAGTCTATTTCTCTCTGTTATCAGCAATTCCCCTGTCCTGCTGTCAGTCTATTCTCTCTGTTATCAGCCATTCCCTTGTCCTGCTGTCAGTCTATTCTCTCTGTTATCAGCCATTCCCTTATCCTGCTGTCAGTCAGAGTGACCCGGCCCACCAAATCGGACCCAGAGTGACCCGGCCCACCAAATCGGACCCAGAGTGACCCGGCCCACCAAACCGGACCCAGAGTGACCTGGCCCACCAAACCGGACCCAGAGTGACCCGGCCCACCAAACCGGACCCAGAGTGACCCGGCCCACCAAATCGGACCCAGAGTGGCCCGGCCCACCAAATCGGACCCAGAGGGACCCGGCCCACCAAACCGGACCCAGAGTGACCCGGCCCACCAAACCGGACCCAGAGTGACCCGGCCCACCAAATCGGACCCAGAGTGACCCGGCCCACCAAACCGGACCCAGAGTGACCCGGCCCACCAAACCGGACCCGGAGTGGCGCCGCCCACCAAATCGGACCCGGAGTGGCGCCGCCCGCCAAATCGGACCCGGAGTGGCACCGCCCGCCAAATCGGACCAGGAGTGGCGCCGCCTGCCAAATCGGACCAGGAGTGGCGCCGCTCACCAAATCGGACCCGGAGTGGCGCCGCCCGCCAAATCGGACCCGGAGTGGCGCCGCCTGCCAAATCGGAACCCTGAGTGGCGCCGCCCGCCAAATCGGACCCAGAGTGGCTACAACTACCAAACCAGCGCCTGAGGGGCAACCAAGTGTGAAAGTCTTGCAGGGGCAGCCTGGGCACCATTCCAAAGCACTATCTGTAGTTCCTTCAGGAAATACCCATCTAGTTATAGTGCTTTGGAACAAAGCACTATACTGTTATTCCACCGTGGTAAACTTCTTCTTATTCTTATTATTCAGTCCGCACGTAATGCGGCCCGAACCGCTAAACTCACAGACTCCAGTGAGGTGTCATTTCGAAGCCAGCGTCCCCGAGAGGTGTGCTAAGTATTTTTCGTGCCGATCGGATTTGTAGTTTTTGCGCAATTTGTGTTTGAAAAAAGTCTTTCAATGCGTTTCAATGGAGAAATTTTCCTATACGTTTATAATGGGCTGGTTTCTGAGGCAATTTCTAAAAATAACTGCCACCTGGCTGATTAGCTCATTGATATGCGCAGTCAGACACAGTTACTATGCCAACGCTTATGAAATCTACATCAGCTCACCGGGTCACAAGTTTTGTCAGATAATATCAGCTCTTAAAGTGACAGTACAGCACAATTCCAAACCACTATCTGTAGTCTTATAATTATTAGATGGTGGCCCGATTCTAACTCATCGGGTATTCTAGAATATGCATGTCCACGTAGTATATTGCACAGCCACGCAGTATACAGTGCAGAGCCGCGCAGTACACAGCGCAGAGCCGCACAGTACACAGCGCAGAGCCGCGCAGTACACAGCGCAGAGCCGCGCAGTACACAGCGCAGAGCCGCGCAGTACACAGCGCAGAGCCGCGCAGTACAAAGCGCAGAGTCGCGCAGTACACAGCGCAGAGCCGCGCAGTATAAAGCGCAGAGCCGTGCAGTACACAGCGCAGAGCCGCGCAGTACACAGCGCAGAGCCGTGCAGTACACAGCGCAGAGCCGCGCAGTATAAAGCGCAGAGCCGTGCAGTACACAGCGCAGAGCCGCGCAGTACACAGCGCAGAGCCGTGCAGTACACAGCGCAGAGCCGCGCAGTACAAAGCGCAGAGCCGTGCAGTACACAGCGCAGAGCCGCGCAGTACACAGCGCAGAGCCGCGCAGTACACAGCGCAGAGCCGCGCAGTATACAGCGCAGAGCCGTGCAGTACACAGCGCAGAGCCGTGCAGTACACAGCGCAGAGCCGCGCAGTACACAGCGCAGAGCCGCGCAGTACACAGCGCAGAGCCGCACAGTACAAAGAGCAGAGCCGCGCAGTACACAGCGCAGAGCCGCGCAGTACACAGCGCAGAGCCGCGCAGTACAAAGAGCAGAGCCGCGCAGTACACAGCGCAGAGCCGCGCAGTACACAGCGCAGAGCCATGCAGTACACAGCGCAAAGCCGCGCAGTATAAAGCGTAGAGCCGCGCAGTACACAGCGCAGAGCCGCGCAGTACACAGCGCAGAGCCGCGCAGTATAAAGCGGAGAGCCGCGCAGTACACAGCGCAGAGCCGAGCAGTACACAGCGCAGAGCCGCGCAGTAGACAGCGCAGAGCCGTGCAGTACAGAGCGCAGAGCCGCACAGTAAAAAGCGCAGAGCCGCGCAGTATACCGCGCAGAGCCGCACAGTACACAGCGCAGAGCCGTGCAGTACACAGCGCAGAGCCGCGCAGTATAAAGCGCAGAGCCGTGCAGTACACAGCGCAGAGCCGCGCAGTACACAGCGCAGAGCCGCGCAGTACACAGCGCAAAGCCGCGCAGTATAAAGCGCAGAGCCGCGCAGTACACAGCGCAGAGCCGCGCAGTGCACAGCGCAGAGCCGCGCAGTACACAGCGCAGAGCCGCGCAGTACACAGCGCAGAGCCGCGCAGTACACAGCGGAGAGCCGCGCAGTACACAGCGCAGAGCCGAGCAGTACACAGCGCAGAGCCGCGCAGTACACAGCGCAGAGCCGCGCAGTACACAGCGCAGAGCCGCGCAGTACACAGCGCAGAGCCGCGCAGTATACAGCGCAGAGCCGCGCAGTACACAGCGCAGAGCCGCGCAGTACAGAGCGCAGAGCCGCACAGTATAAAGCGCAGAGCCGCGCAGTACACAGCGCAGAGCCGCGCAGTACACAGCGCAGAGCCGCGCAGTACACAGTGCAGAGCCGCACAGTACACAGCACAGAGCCGCGCAGTACACAGCGCAGAGCCACCCAGTATATAGCGCAGAGCCGCGCAGTACGCAGCGTAGAGCCAAGCAGTATGCAGCGCAGAGCCGCGCAGTATACAGCGCTGAGCCGCGTAGTATACAGCGCAGAGCCCCGCAGTATACAGTGCAGAGCCCCGCAGTATACAGCGCAGAGCCGTGCAGTACACAGTGCAGAGCCGCGCAGTACACAGCGCAGAGCCGCGCAGTATACAGCGCAGACACGCGCAGTACACAGCACGGACACGCGCAGTACACAGCGCAGAGCCGCGCAGTACACAGCGCAGAGCCGCGTAGTATACAGCGAAGAGCCACGCAGTATATAGCGCAGAGCCGCGCAGTACAAAGCGCAGAGCTGCGCAGTATACAGCGCAGAGCCGCGCAGTATACAGCGCAGAGCCGCACAGTATACAGCGCAGAACGCGCAGTACACAGTGCAGAGCCGCGCAGTACACAGCGCAGAGCCGCACAGTACACAGCGCAGAGCCACGCAGTATACAGCGCAGAGCCGCGTAGTATACAGCGCAAAGCCGCGTAGTATACAGCGCAGAGCCACGCAGTATACAGCACAGAGCCACGCAGTATACAGCGCAGAGCCACGTAGTTATACTGCCCAGTCACGTAGTATATTGTCCAGTCACATAGTATACTGCATATCCCTGTTAAAAAAAAAAAAAGAATTAAAATAAAAAAGTTACATACTCACCTCCTGGAGCGGCCGGTATCTGATGGTTGTTGCACCTCCTAGAGCGGCCGGTACACGATGCTTGTTGCACCTGGAGTGGCCGGTACCCGATGCTTGTTGCGCGCTCCGGTCCCAAGAGTGCATTGCGGTCTCACGAGATGATGACGTAGCGGTGTTGTGAGACAGAAAGACGGAAGTGCCCTTAGACAATTAGATAGTAGATTACCCCGCTCACCAATTCGGAACCCGAGAGGCCCGGCCCACCAAATCGGACCCCGAGGGGCCCGGCCCACCAAATCGGACCCAGAGTGACCCCGCCCCCTAAATCAGACCCAGAGTGACCCCGCCCACCAAATCGGACCCAGAGTGGCTCCGCCCACCAAATCGGACCCAGAGTGACCCCTTCCACCAAATCAGACCCAGAGTGACCCCTTCCACCAAATCGGACCCAGAGTGACCCCTTCCACCAAATCGGGCCCAGAGTGACCCCGCCCACCAAATCGGACCCAGAGTGACCCCACCCACCAAATCGGACCCTGAGGTGCCCAGCCCACCAAATCAGACCCTGAGGTGCCCAGCCCACCAAATCGGACCGAGTGACCCCACCCACCAAATTGGTCCCTAAGGTGCCCCGCCCACCAAATCGGACCCAGAGTGGCTCCGCCCACCGAATCGGACCCAGAGTGGCCGCGCCCACAGAATCGGACCAAAAGTGACCCCGCCCACCGAATCGGACCTAGATTTACCCCGCCCACAAAATCAGACCCAGATTGACCCAACCCACCAAATCGGACCGCCTGAGGGGCACCCAAGTGTGAAAGTCTTGCAGGGGCAGCCCGGGCACCATTCCAAAGCACTATCTGTAGTTCCTTCAGGAAATACCCATCTAGTATTATTATTGTAATCCGAACGTGGAAATCTTATTATTCAGTTTTTTTCCGCAATTAATGCGGCCCGAACCGCTGCACGCACAGACTCCAGTGAGGCGTCATTTCGAAGCCAGCGTCCACGAGAGGTGTGCTAAGTATTTTTCGTGTCGATCCGATTTGTAGTTTTTTAAAAAATTGCATTTAAAAAAAAAATTCCCATAGGAAATAATGGCGAACTTTCCATTACCCCCAACTTGACCTTCCAAAGATGGCAGCTATGCAAATGTATGGTGTCCATTTTAGGACATGATCATTTATCAAAGTCAAACATCAGAATAAAGTGACTATGACACCCTCTCATCCCGTGTGTGAAAAGTAAGTGCACCCCCGATCCCGTGTGAAAAGTAAGTGCACCGAGTGGCCCCGCCCCCCAAATTGGACCCCGAGTGGCCCCGCCCACAAAATCAGACCTAGATTGACCCAACCCGCCAAATCAGACCCAGAGTGACTCTGCCTACCAAATCGGACCGCCTGAGGGGCAACCAAGTGTGAAAATCTTGCAGGGGCAGCCCGGGCACCATTCCAAAGCACTATCTGTAGTTCCTTCAGGAAATACCCATCTAGTTATAGTGCTTTGGAACAAAGCACTATACTGTTATTCCACCGTGGTAAACTTCTTCTTATTCTTATTATTCAGTCCGCACGTAATGCGGCCCGAACCGCTAAACTCACAGACTCCAGTGAGGTGTCATTTCGAAGCCAGCGTTCCTGAGAGGTGTGCTAAGTATTTTTCGTGTCGATCGGATTTGTAGTTTTTGCGCAATTTGTGTTTGAAAAAAGTCTTTCAATGCGTTTCAATGGAGAAATTTTCCTATACGTTTATAATGGGCTGGTTTCTGAGGCAATTTCTAAAAATAACTGCCACCTGGCTGATTAGCTCATTGATATGCGCAGTCAGACACAGTTACTATGCCAACTCCTATGAAATCTACATCAGCTCACCAGGTCACAAGTTTTGTCAGATAATATCAGCTCTTAAAGTGACAGTACAGCACAATTCCAAACCACTATCCGTAGTCTTATGATTATTAGACTGTGGCCCGATTCTAACTCATCGGGTATTCTAGAATATGCATGTCCACGTAGTATATTGCACAGCCACGCAGTACACAGCGCAGAGCCGCGCAGTATAAAGCGCAGAGCCGTGCAGTACACAGCGCAGAGCCGCGCAGTACACAGCACAGAGCCGTGCAGTACACAGCGCAGAGCCGCGCAGTATAAAGCGCAGAGCCGTGCAGTACACAGCGCAGAGCCGCGCAGTACACAGCGCAGAGCCGCGCAGTACACAGCGCAGAGCCGCGCAGTATAAAGCGCAGAGCCGCGCAGTACACAGCGCAGAGCCGCGCAGTACACAGCGCAGAGCCGTGCAGTACACAGCGCAGAGCCGCGCAGTTTAAAGCGCAGAGCCGTGCAGTACACAGCGCAGAGCCGCGCAGTACACAGCGCAGAGCCGCGCAGTACACAGCGCAGAGCCGCGCAGTATAAAGCGCAGAGCCGCGCAGTACACAGCGCAGAGCCGCGCAGTACACAGCGCAGAGCCGTGCAGTACACAGCGCAGAGCCGCGCAGTTTAAAGCGCAGAGCCGTGCAGTACACAGCGCAGAGCCGCGCAGTACACAGCGCAGAGCCGTGCAATACACAGCGCAGAGCCGCGCAGTATAAAGCGCAGAGCCGTGAAGTACACAGCGCAGAGCCGCGCAGTACACAGCGCAGAGCCGCGCAGTACACAGCGCAGAGCCGCGCAGTATAAAGCGCAGAGCCGCGCAGTATAAAGCGCAGAGCCGCGCAGTACACAGCGCAGAGCCGCGCAGTACACAGCGCAGAGCCGTGCAGTACACAGCGCAGAGCCGCGCAGTATAAAGCGCAGAGCCGTGCAGTACACAGCGCAGAGCCGCGCAGTACACAGCGCAGAGCCGTGCAGTACACAGCGCAGAGCCGCGCAGTATAAAGCGCAGAGCCGTGCAGTACACAGCGCAGAGCCGTGCAGTACACAGCGCAGAGCCGCGCAGTACACAGCGCAGAGCCATGCAGTACACAGCGCAAAGCCGCGCAGTATAAAGCGCAGAGCCGCGCAGTATAAAGCGGAGAGCCGCGCAGTACACAGCGCAGAGCCGAGCAGTACACAGCGCAGAGCCGCGCAGTAGACAGCGCAGAGCCGTGCAGTACAGAGCGCAGAGCCGCACAGTATAAAGCGCAGAGCCGCGCAGTATACCGCGCAGAGCCGTGCAGTACACCGCGCAGAGCCGTGCAGTACACAGCGCAGAGCCGCGCAGTACACAGCGCAGAGCCGCGCAGTACACAGCGCAGAGCCGCGCAGTACACAGCGCAGAGCCGCGCAGTACACAGCGCAGAGCCGAGCAGTACACAGCGCAGAGCCGCGCAGTACACAGCGCAGAGCCGCGCAGTACACAGCGCAGAGCCGCGCAGTATACAGCGCAGAGCCGCGCAGTACACAGCGCAGAGCCGCGCAGTACAGAGCGCAGAGCCGCACAGTATAAAGCGCAGAGCCGCGCAGTACACAGCGCAGAGCCGTGCAGTACACAGCGCAGAGCCGCGCAGTACACAGCGCAGAGCCACGCAGTATACAGCGCAGAGCCGCGTAGTATACAGCGCAGAGCCGCGTAGTATACAGCGCAGAGCCACGCAGTATACAGCACAGAGCCACGCAGTATACAGCGCAGAGCCACGTAGTTATACTGCCCAGTCACGTAGTATATTGTCCAGTCACATAGTATACTGCATATCCCTGTTAAAAAAAAAAAAAAATTAAAATAAAAAAGTTACATACTCACCTCCTGGAGCGGCCGGTATCTGATGGTTGTTGCACCTCCTAGAGCGGCCGGTACACGATGCTTGTTGCACCTGGAGTGGCCGGTACCCGATGCTTGTTGCGCGCTCCGGTCCCAAGAGTGCATTGCGGTCTCACGAGATGATGACGTAGCGGTGTTGTGAGACAGAAAGACGGAAGTGCCCTTAGATAATTAGATAGTAGATTACCCCGCTCACCAATTCGGAACCCGAGAGGCCCGGCCCACCAAATCGGACCCCGAGGGGCCCGGCCCACCAAATCGGACCCAGAGTGACCCCGCCCCCTAAATCAGACCCAGAGTGACCCCGCCCACCAAATCGGACCCAGAGTGGCTCCGCCCACCAAATCGGACCCAGAGTGACCCCTTCCACCAAATCAGACCCAGAGTGACCCCTTCCACCAAATCGGACCCAGAGTGACCCCTTCCACCAAATCGGGCCCAGAGTGACCCCGCCCACCAAATCGGACCCAGAGTGACCCCACCCACCAAATCGGACCCTGAGGTGCCCAGCCCACCAAATCAGACCCTGAGGTGCCCAGCCCACCAAATCGGACCGAGTGACCCCACCCACCAAATTGGTCCCTAAGGTGCCCCGCCCACCAAATCGGACCCAGAGTGGCTCCGCCCACCGAATCGGACCCAGAGTGGCCGCGCCCACAGAATCGGACCAAAAGTGACCCCGCCCACCGAATCGGACCTAGATTTACCCCGCCCACAAAATCAGACCCAGATTGACCCAACCCACCAAATCGGACCGCCTGAGGGGCACCCAAGTGTGAAAGTCTTGCAGGGGCAGCCCGGGCACCATTCCAAAGCACTATCTGTAGTTCCTTCAGGAAATACCCATCTAGTTATTATTATTATTCAGTCCGCACGTAATGCGGCCCGAACCGCTTCACTCACAGACTCCAGTGAGGTGTCATTTCGAAGCCAGCGTCCCCAAGAGGTGTGCTAAGTATTTTTCGTGTCGATCGGATTTGTAGTTTTGGCGCAATTTGCGTTTGAAAATGTTTTTTCCCCTCATTGTAATGCATTTCAATAGGGCAATTTTCCCATAGGTTATAATGGCCGGGTTTCTGAGGCAATTTGAAATGTACCTGCCACTTGCCACCTGGCTGATTAGCTCATTGATATGCGCAGTCAGGCCCAGTTACTATGCCAACGCCTGCGAACTGTACATGACCACACCAGCACAGTTTTGCCAGATAATATCAGCTCTTAAAGTGACAGCACAGCACAATTTCAAAGCACTATCTGTAGTCTTATTATTATTACAGTACACAGCGCAGAGCCCCGCAGTATACAGCGCGGAGCCGCGCATTATACAGCGCAGAGCCACGCAGCATACAGCGCGGAGCCGTGCAGCATACAGCGCAGAGCCCCGCAGCATACAGCGCAGAGCCGCGCAGCATACAGCGCAGAGCCGCACAGCATACAGCGCAGAGCCCCGCAGCATACAGCGCAGAGCCCCGCAGTATACAGCGCAGAGCCCCGCAGTATACAGCGCAGAGCCCCGCAGTATACAGCGCAGAGCCCCGCAGTATACAGCGCCCACCAAATCGGACCCAGAGTGGCTACAACTACCAAACCAGCGCCTGAGGGGCACCCAAGTGTGAAAGTCTTGCTGGGGCAACCCGGGCACCATTCCAAAGCACTATCTGTAGTTCCTTCAGGAAATACCCATCTATTTCTCTCTGTTATCAGCCATTCCCTGTACTGCTGTCAGTCTATTTCTCTCTGTTATCAGCCATTCCCCTGACCTGCTGTCAGTCTATTCTTTCTGTTATCAGCCATTCCCCGTCCTGCTGTCAGTCTATTTCTCTCTGTTATCAGCCATTCCCATGTCCTGCTGTCAGTCTATTCTCTCTGTTATCAGCCATTCCCTTGTCCTGCTGTCAGTCTATTCTCTGTTATCAGCCATTCCCTTATCCTGCTGTCAGTCAGAGTGACCCGGGCCACCAAATCGGACCCAGAGTGACCCGGCCCACCAAATCGGACCCAGAGTGACCCGGGCCACCAAATCGGACCCAGAGTGACCCGGGCCACCAAATCGGACCCAGAGTGACCCGGGCCACCAAATCGGACCCAGAGTGACCCGGCCCACCAAATCGGACCCAGAGTGACCCGGCCCACCAAATCGGACCCAGAGTGACCCGGCCCACCAAATCGGACCCAGAGTGACCCGGCCCACCAAATCGGACCCAGAGTGACCCGGCCCACCAAATCGGACCCAGAGTGACCCGGCCCACCAAATCGGACCCAGAGTGACCCGGCCCACCAAATCGGACCCAGAGTGACCCGGCCCACCAAATCGGACCCAGAGTGACCCGGCCCACCAAATCGGACCCAGAGTGACCCGGCCCACCAAATCGGACCCAGAGTGACCCGGGCCACCAAATCGGACCCAGAGTGACCCGGGCCACCAAATCGGACCCAGAGTGACCCGGGCCACCAAATCGGACCCAGAGTGACCCGGGCCACCAAATCGGACCCAGAGTGACCCGGGCCACCAAATCGGACCCAGAGTGACCCGGGCCACCAAATCGGACCCAGAGTGACCCGGGCCACCAAATCGGACCCAGAGTGACCCGGGCCACCAAATCGGACCCAGAGTGACCCGGGCCACCAAATCGGACCCAGAGTGACCCGGGCCACCAAATCGGACCCAGAGTGACCCTGCCCACCAAATCGGACCCAGAGTGACCCGGCCCACCAAATCGGACCCAGAGTGACCCGGCCCACCAAATCGGACCCAGAGTGACCCGGCCCACCAAATCGGACCCAGAGTGACCCGGCCCACCAAATCGGACCCAGAGTGACCCGGCCCACCAAATCGGACCCAGAGTGACCCGGCCCACCAAATCGGACCCAGAGTGACCCGGCCCACCAAATCGGACCCAGAGTGACCCGGGCCACCAAATCGGACCCAGAGTGACCCGGGCCACCAAATCGGACCCAGAGTGACCCGGGCCACCAAATCGGACCCAGAGTGACCCGGCCCACCAAATCGGACCCAGAGTGACCCGGCCCACCAAATCGGACCCAGAGTGACCCGGGCCACCAAATCGGACCCAGAGTGACCCGGGCCACCAAATCGGACCCAGAGTGACCCGGGCCACCAAATCGGACCCAGAGTGACCCGGGCCACCAAATCGGACCCAGAGTGACCCGGGCCACCAAATCGGACCCAGAGTGACCCGGGCCACCAAATCGGACCCAGAGTGACCCGGGCCACCAAATCGGACCCAGAGTGACCCGGGCCACCAAATCGGGCCCAGAGTGACCCGGGCCACCAAATCGGACCCAGAGTGACCCGGGCCACCAAATCGGGCCCAGAGTGACCCGGGCCACCAAATCGGACCCAGAGTGACCCGGGCCACCAAATCGGACCCAGAGTGACCCGGGCCACCAAATCGGACCCAGAGTGACCCGGGCCACCAAATCGGACCCAGAGTGACCCGGGCCACCAAATCGGACCCAGAGTGACCCGGGCCACCAAATCGGACCCAGAGTGACCCGGGCCACCAAATCGGACCCAGAGTGACCCGGGCCACCAAATCGGACCCAGAGTGACCCGGGCCACCAAATCGGACCCAGAGTGACCCGGGCCACCAAATCGGACCCAGGGTGACCCGGGCCACCAAATCGGACCCAGAGTGACCCGGGCCACCAAATCGGACCCAGAGTGACCCGGGCCACCAAACCGGACCCAGAGTGACCCGGGCCACCAAACCGGACCCAGAGTGACCCGGGCCACCAAATCGGACCCAGAGTGACTCCGCCTACCAAATCGGACCGCCTGAGGGGCACCCAAGTGTGAAAGTCTTGCAGGGGCAGCCCTGGCACCATTCCAAAGCACTATCTGTAGTTCCTTCAGGAAATACCCATCTAGTATTATTATTGTAATCCGAACGTGGAAATCTTATTATTCAGTTTTTTTCCGCAATTAATGCGGCCCGAACCGCTGCACGCACAGACTCCAGTGAGGCGTCATTTCGAAGCCAGCGTCCACGAGAGGTGTGCTAAGTATTTTTCGTGTCGATCCGATTTGTAGTTTTTTTTTTAAATTGCATTAAAAAAAAAAAATTCTCATAGGAAATAATGGCGAACTTTCCATTACCCCCAACTTGACCTTCCAAAGATGGCAGCTATGCAAATGTATGGTGTCCATTTTAGGACATGATCATTTATCAAAGTCAAACATCAGAATAAAGTGACTATGACACCCTCTCGTCCCGTGTGTGAAAAGTAAGTGCACCGAGTGGCCCCGCCCCCCAAATTGGACCCCGAGTGGCCCCGCCCACAAAATCAGACCTAGATTGACCCAACCCACCAAATCAGACCCAGAGTGACTCTACCTACCAAATCGGACCGCCTGAGGGGCACCCAAGTGTGAAAATCTTGCAGGGGCAGCCCGGGCACCATTCCAAAGCACCATCTGTAGTTCCTTCAGGAAATACCCATCTAGTATTATAATTATTGCCACGCTCACGAATTCGGACCCCGAGTGACCCCGCCCACCAAATCGAACCCTGAGGTGCCCAGCCCACCAAATCAGACCCAGAGTGGCGCCGGCCGCCAAATCGGACCCAGAGTGACCCGGCCCACCAAATCGGACCCAGAGTGACCCGGCCCACCAAATCGGACCCAGAGTGACCCGGGCCACCAAATCGGACCCAGAGTGACCCGGGCCACCAAATCGGACCCAGAGTGACCCGGGCCACCAAATCGGACGCAGAGTGACCCGGGCCACCAAATCGGACCCAGAGTGGCCCGGCCCACCAAATCGGCCCCTGAGGGGCCCCACCCACCAAATCGGACCCAGAGTGACCCGGGCCACCAAATCGGACCCAGAGTGACGTGGCCCACCAAATCGGACCCAGAGTGACCCGGCCCACCAAATCGGACCCAGAGTGGCCCGGCCCACCAAATCGGACCCATAGTGGCCCGGCTCACCAAATCGGACCCAGAGTGACCCAGCCCACCAAATCGGACCCAGAGTGGCTCCACCCACCAAATCGGACCCAGAGTGGCCCCGCCCACCAAATCCTCAACCCTGAGGGGCTACAACTACCAAACCAGCATCTGAGGGGCACCCAAGTGTGAAAGTCTTGCAGGGGCAGCCTGGGCACCATTCCAAAGCACTATCTGTAGTTCCTTCAGGAAATACCCATCTAGTTATTATTATTATTAGGCTTTTTTCCGCAATTAATGCGGCCCATACCGCTGCACTCACAGACTCCAGTGAGGCGTCATTTCGAAGCCAGCGTCCCCAAGAGGTGTGCTAAGTATTTTTCGTGTCGATCGGATTTGTAGTTTTGGCGCAATTTGCATTTGAAAATTGTTTTCCCCTCATTGGAAAGCATTGTCTCAATGCGTTTCAATATGGAAATTTCCTCATAGGGTATAATGGGCTGGTTTCTGAGGCAATTTCTAAAAATAACTGCAAACTGCCGCCTGGCTGATTAGCTCATTGATATGCGCAGTCAGATCCAGTTACTATGCCAACGCCTACGAGCCCACTAGAAAACAGGTTTTGTCAGTCAGATAATATCAGCTCCTCTCTGTTATCAGCCATTCCCCTGTCCTGCTGTCAGTCTATTTCTCTCTGTTATCAGCCATTCCCTTGTCCTGCTGTCAGTCTATTCTCTGTTATCAGCCATTCCCTTATCCTGCTGTCAGTCAGAGTGACCCGGGCCACCAAATCGGACCCAGAGTGACCCGGGCCACCAAATCGGACCCAGAGTGACCCGGGCCACCAAATCGGACCCAGAGTGACCCGGGCCACCAAATCGGACCCAGAGTGACCCGGGCCACCAAATCGGACCCAGAGTGACCCGGGCCACCAAATCGGACCCAGAGTGACCCGGGCCACCAAATCGGACCCAGAGTGACCCGGGCCACCAAATCGGACCCAGAGTGACCCGGGCCACCAAATCGGACCCAGAGTGACCCGGGCCACCAAATCGGACCCAGAGTGACCCGGGCCACCAAATCGGACCCAGAGTGACCCGGGCCACCAAATCGGACCCAGAGTGACCCGGGCCACCAAATCGGACCCAGAGTGACCCGGGCCACCAAATCGGACCCAGAGTGACCCGGGCCACCAAATCGGACCCAGAGTGACCCGGGCCACCAAATCGGACCCAGAGTGACCCGGGCCACCAAATCGGACCCAGAGTGACCCGGGCCACCAAATCGGACCCAGAGTGACCCGGGCCACCAAATCGGACCCAGAGTGACCCGGGCCACCAAATCGGACCCAGAGTGACCCGGGCCACCAAATCGGACCCAGAGTGACCCGGGCCACCAAATCGGACCCAGAGTGACCCGGGCCACCAAATCGGACCCAGAGTGACCCGGGCCACCAAATCGGACCCAGAGTGACCCGGGCCACCAAATCGGACCCAGAGTGACCCGGGCCACCAAATCGGACCCAGAGTGACCCGGGCCACCAAATCGGACCCAGAGTGACCCGGGCCACCAAATCGGACCCAGAGTGACCCGGGCCACCAAATCGGACCCAGAGTGACCCGGGCCACCAAATCGGACCCAGAGTGACCCGGCCCACCAAATCGGACCCAGAGTGACCCGGCCCACCAAATCGGACCCAGAGTGACCCGGGCCACCAAATCGGACCCAGAGTGACCCGGGCCACCAAATCGGACCCAGAGTGACCCGGGCCACCAAATCGGACCCAGAGTGACCCGGGCCACCAAATCGGACCCAGAGTGACCCGGCCCACCAAATCGGACCCAGAGTGACCCGGCCCACCAAATCGGACCCAGAGTGACCCGGGCCACCAAATCGGACCCAGAGTGACCCGGCCCACCAAATCGGACCCAGAGTGACCCGGGCCACCAAATCGGACCCAGAGTGACCCGGGCCACCAAATCGGACCCAGAGTGACCCGGGCCACCAAATCGGACCCAGAGTGACCCGGCCCACCAAATCGGACCCAGAGTGACCCGGGCCACCAAATCGGACCCAGAGTGACCCGGGCCACCAAATCGGACCCAGAGTGACCCGGGCCACCAAATCGGACCCAGAGTGACCCGGGCCACCAAATCGGACCCAGAGTGACCCGGGCCACCAAATCGGACCCAGAGTGACCCGGGCCACCAAATCGGACCCAGAGTGACCCGGGCCACCAAATCGGACCCAGAGTGACCCGGGCCACCAAATCGGACCCAGAGTGACCCGGGCCACCAAATCGGACCCAGAGTGACCCGGGCCACCAAATCGGACCCAGAGTGACCCGGGCCACCAAATCGGACCCAGAGTGACCCGGGCCACCAAATCGGACCCAGAGTGACCCGGGCCACCAAATCGGACCCAGAGTGACCCGGGCCACCAAATCGGACCCAGAGTGACCCGGGCCACCAAATCGGACCCAGAGTGACCCGGGCCACCAAATCGGACCCAGAGTGACCCGGGCCACCAAATCGTACCCAGAGTGACCCGGGCCACCAAATCGGACCCAGAGTGACCCGGGCCACCAAATCGGACCCAGAGTGACCCGGGCCACCAAATCGGACCCAGAGTGACCCGGGCCACCAAATCGGACCTACTGTGACCCGGCCCACCAAATCGGACCCAGAGTGACCCGGCCCACCAAATCGGACCCAGAGTGGCCTCAACCCTGAGGGGCTACAACTACCAAACCAGCGCCTGAGGGGCACCCAAGTGTGAAAGTCTTGCTGGGGCAACCCGGGCACCATTCCAAAGCAGTATCTGTAGTTCCTTCAGGAAATACCCATCTAGTATTATTATTGTAATCCGAACGTGGTAAACTTATTATTATTCAGTTTTTTTCTGCAATTAATGCGGCCCGAACCGCTGCACGCACAGACTCCAGTGAGGCGTCATTTCGAAGCCAGCGTCCACGAGAGGTGTGCTAAGTATTTTTTATGTCGATACGATTTGTAGTTTTTTAAAAAATTGCATTTAAAAAAAACAAAATTTCCCATAGGAAATAATGGCGAACTTTCCATTACCCCCAAATTGACCTTCCAAAGATGGCAGCTATGCAAATGTACGGTGTCCATTTTAGGACATGATCATTTATCAAAGTCAAACATCAGAATAAAGTGACTATGACACCCTCTCGTCCCGTGTGTGAAAAGTAAGTGCACCGAGTGGCCCCGCCCCCCAAATGGCTCCCAGAGTGACCCTGCCCACCAAATGGGTCCCAGAGTGACCCCGCCCACCAAATGGGTCCCAGAGTGACCCCGCCCACCATATCGGTCCCAGAGTGACCCCGCCCACCAAATCGGACCCAGTGACCCCACCGACCAAATCAGACCCAGAATGACCCCGCCCACCAAATGGCTCCCAGAGTGACCCAGCCCACCAAATGGGTCCCAGAGTGACCCAGCCCACCAAACTGGTCCCAGAGTGACCCCGCCCACCAAATGGGACTCCGAGTGACCCCGCCCACCAAATGGGACTCAGAGTGACCCCGCCCACCAAATCGGACCCAGAGTGACTCCGCCCACCGAATCGGACCCAGAGTGACTCCGCCCACCGAATCGGACCCAGAGTGACCCCGCCCACCGAATCGGACCTAGATTTACCCCACCCACAAAATCAGACCCAGATTGACCCAACCCACCAAATCAGACCCAGAGTGACTCCCTTCTACCAAATCGGACCACCTGAGGGGCACCCAAGTGTGAAAGTCTTGCAGGGGCAGATCGGGCACCATTCCAAAGCACTATCTGTAGTTCCTTCAGGAAATACCCATCTAGTTCTTATTATTATTCAGTCCGCACGTAATGCGGCCCGAACCGCTTCACTCACAGACTCCAGTGAGGTGTCATTTCGAAGCCAGCGTCCCCAAGAGGTGTGCTAAGTATTTTTCGTGTCGATCGGATTTGTAGTTTTGGCGCAATTTGCGTTTGAAAATGTTTTTTCCCCTCATTGTAATGCATTTCAATAGGGAAATTTTCCCATAGGTTATAATGGCCGGGTTTCTGAGGCAATTTGAAATGTACCTGCCACCTGGCTGATTAGCTCATTGATATGTGCAGTCAGGCCCAGTTACTATGCCAACGCCTGCGAACTGTACATGACCCCAGCACAGTTTTGCCAGATAATATCAGCTCTTAAAGTGATAGCACAGCACAATTTCAAAGCACTATCTGTAGTCTTATTATAATTATTGCCCCGCTCACCAAATCGGACCCAGAGTGGCGCCGCCCGCCAAATCGGACCCAGAGTGGTGCCGCCCGCCAAATCGGACCCAGAGTGGCGCCGCCCGCCAAATCGGACCCAGAGTGGCGCCGCCCGCCAAATCGGACCCAGAGTGGCGCCGCCCGCCAAATCGGACCCAGAGTGGCGCCGCCCGCCAAATCGGACCCAGAGTGGCGCCGCCCGCCAAATCGGACCCAGAGTGGCGCCGCCCGCCAAATCGGACCCAGAGTGGCGCCGCCCGCCAAATCGGACCCAGAGTGGCGCCGCCCGCCAAATCGGACCCAGAGTGGCGCCGCCCGCCAAATCGGACCCAGAGTGGCGCCGCCCGCCAAATCGGACCCAGAGTGGCGCCGCCCGCCAAATCGGACCCAGAGTGACCCGGCCCACCAAATCGGACCCAGAGTGGCCTCAACCCTGAGGGGCTACAACTACCAAACCAGCGCCTGAGGGGCACCCAAGTGTGAAAGTCTTGCAGGGGCAGCCCGGGCACCATTCCAAAGCACTATCTGTAGTTCCTTCAGGAAATACCCATCTAGTTTATACTTGCTATCTTTCTCTTAGCCATGTTGCTATATACCTGCCCCTTTATTGGTGGTTGGGGTATATGGATGCATTTAGTGGGGTGTATGTATTAAGCACTTTATTAACCCCCTTTTCTGCACATTCGCCTATAGGGTTTGCAGTTATTTTGCACTACAATTGGCTATTTGTAAAACAAGGATATGCTGTCTATGCAGTCTAGGATGTATTAAGATAACCACTATATTTATTTATTTATTGACTATAGTGTGGGCTACTAACCCTATTGTGGGTTTGTGTTGAATGGCAAAGTATATGCCTTTTTAACTGTTTTTAAGATATGTATGTGGTTTGCTATATATTTATTGTTGTTTGAATAAGGTTGTGTCTTTACCATTATAGCTATATTGTTGTGTGGTGATCCTTTATACTATAGACCTAGTCTGTTTCTTCTTTTTTGCTTTACTGGTTAATTTTAGGTCTTTATGTGATCCCACGAACCGTGGTGCCCCCTTTACACTACTTATATAGTAGCCATGGGCACCCCGTGATCATGTTGCCTGCTAGCAATGGGCTGAAGGAGGAAGCTTAAACATCTAGGAGCCATGTCGCTATTGACAGCTGCACCTAAGGAGTTAAACTGTTGCTATTGATTCTGGAAACTGTGATTGTTGCACCTCTGAATCCAGGGGACGGTAATTCATAATTTGTCAGTGTCGTAAAAAGTAACCTTATTGACCGCTGTAAAAAGGTGTCGCTGTTTTCATTAAAGTTAGTGATTTTGTTGCGCAAATATCTGCATTCTTTGTTTTTCACTGTCTCATTAATACCGCTTGGTAAATGACGTAAAATATGGCCATATCTCACTGGAGGAATTCCTGTACCTCCTGCACCAGTGACCACCTAATTGTTCCCTTGCAGTAATATTTTGCATTTAAATGACTCTTTTACAGGCCGACTTTAAGCTTATGTGTGATAATGCTATGACTTACAACCGTCCAGAGACAGTCTACTATAAGTTGGCAAAGAAGCTACTACATACGGGATTCAAGATGATGAGTAAGGTAAGGGTTAAAAAGGTTGTCCAATATAAGGGAATTTTCTTTATATTTTTTTTGAGGCATGGATGCGTTTAAAATAAAAAAATAAATAAAAAAGTTACATACTCCCCTTCCAGAGAATGCAGCACAGGGAGGACCTAGGACATCTGATGATCTAGTCACCCGACCACTGCAGCTAATTACAAGCTGCAGCGGTCCTGTGACTTTCGAACTATAAAGTTATCGCTTCCAGAGCCTGGGAGATTTGCCAAATTGGCAAGATCTCAGTCTGCGGAGGAGTCGGAAGGTGAATATGCCATAGATTTTTATTTTAATCACACCCATGTGTTATTTTTTTTCTTTCTATATTGGACAAGCCCATTGAGCACATTCAATTCTATACATGTATATCTTTTATTTATTGTTCTTTGTTTTTTTCCTCTTATCCTTCATTAACTTTTTTCCATCATCATCAGCAAGCATGCAACACAATAGAGAATCCATTTTAGTAATTAATTTGGCACATGTGTTTGGCTGTAAAACAATAATTTTTAACAAAACAATTATTTTCTTCCTGACGTGGAAGCAGTGCGTCCAGCTAAAGACAAGTTTACATGAAAACTAGTTTAATTGTTGTACCGTAACCTAAGTTTCATGTCCAGACTTCACGTAAATGGTGATAGTACAAATGACGGAAATACATTAGAGAATCTGTCCCCAATCTGAGCAACATGATGAAGAGACAGAGACCCTGATTCTTGCGATGTGTCACTTACTGAGCTGTTTAGTGTAGTTTTCATAATCCCTTGCTGATGAACACTGATTTTTTCGCTAGAGGACTAGTAAATCTGCTGCCAGGTAGTCAGACATATTGATGAGCTCTGTATAAGGCTGGGTTCACATTGTGTTGAACCCATCCAATAGACGGACTACGTTACACCGCGGCATATACGCGGTGTAACGTAGTCCTTAACGGCCGCCATTAATTCCTATGTCGGACGCATCACTAGCGCCCGCCCACAATGGGCGTGCGCTAGGGATGTGCCATCATTGAGTGACGGACCCTGAGACGCGGGCTGCAGCATTTCCGGGTCCGTCACTGGTAGCGCAGATAGAGCTAGCATATGCTCTATCTGCGCTAGCGTGCTGCCATACTGGCACTTCCGTTTACAGCAGCCCGTTACCGTATGTGTTGAACGGGCTGCTGTAAACGTAGTGTGAACCCAGCCTAACCCCGCAGAGCTCAACATTCACATAACTGCTAGATCTGCAGCTGATAAAACAGTGGTTGTTATCAATATGACAGCATTCAGCTCAGTGACACATCACTGGAATCAGGATCTCTGCTTCTGCATCATGCTGCTTTCAGATGGAGTGGCATGGACCTGGTGATAGATTCGCTTTCCGGCATTCAGACTGCCCCTGCACCATGTTTCTACACATATCACAAGAATCTTTCTAGAACTAATTTCCAACATTTTTCTTTGTGTCCATGCAATGTTGGGTTACTTTATCCCTTGCAATAGATAAACTAACAGTATATGATTTCAATTATGTATGTATGGCGTAGCTTTTAGTTTGAGGCTTTGTGCCTTTCATTTTTTCTTCTTCATTTGGAAGCTTTGAGTTGGTCTGCCTGACATTTTGATGCTAATGATTATGACCAAATCATGCTGCATAAACATTCCAAAATAACATTTAGGACCGAGGTAATGTCATTTCCGTCCGTCCATCCATCCATCCATCCATCCATCCATCCATCCATCCATCCATCCATCCATCCATCATAGCACATCTTGCTATGAAGGGAAGTGTAAAGTTCCTGCTGCTCTGTCCTTTTTGATTCTAGGAACGGCTTTTAGCTTTGAAGCGCAGTATGTCGTTTATGCAGGACATGGATTTTTCTCAGCAGGCTGCTATTTTGGGTGACGAGGACACCATAGTAGAAGAACCTTTGCCAGAAGTGGCTCTCCCAGCTCCTGTGGAAATTACAAAGAAATCTAAAAAACCAAGCAAGGAAGTTATTAGGTAAAAATTAATTAGTTGCCCAATTTACTCAGATAAACTTTGCTTATATTTATTGAGGTTTTTTTGTAATATATTTTCACTCATTCCTCAGTTTACCATGCATTGCCATGGTTTTGTGACGCAGTTTTTGGAAGCGCTGGTCTTGCATATTAAACACATCCCAAAAATTAATTTCTCCTGTTAAGGTCTGCGCTGCTAAAAACTACATTTCAAAACCATGGACAATGGTAAAATGCATGCGGCTTATGAAGTTCCTTGTTTATGTACTTAAAGAAGCACTCCAGCTGTGTTTTATTTTGCACATTCACTGCATAGTGACTATTCATCTTTTCACTGTTTTTCCTCCCATCTCCGTTAAACAGCTCTGCCATGTAGTGTGTGTCGCAGAGGAGATGCCGAGGCTCTGCCGTGTAGTGTGCATCACAGAGGAGACGCCGAGGCTCCTGCCGTGTAGTGTGCGTCACAGAGGAGACGCCGAGGCTCTGCCGTGTAGTGTGTGTCAGAGGATATGCCGAGGCTCTGCCATGTAGTGTGTGTCACAGAGGAGATGCAGAGGCTCTGCCGTGTAGTGTGCGTCAGAGGAGACGCCGAGGCTCCTGCCGTGTAGTGTGCGTCACAGAGGAGACGCTGAGGCTCTGCCTTGTAGTTTGTGTGTCAGAGGAGACGCCGAGGCTCTGCTGTGTAGTGTGTGTCACAGAGGAGATGCCGAGGCTCTGCTGTGTATTGTGTGTGTCAGAGGAGACGCCGAGGCTCTGCTGTGTAGTGTGCGTCACAGAGGAGACACCGTGGCTCTACCGTGTAGTGTGCTTCACAGAGGAGACGCCGAGGCTCCTGCCGTGTAGTGTGCATCACAGAGGAGTCGCCGAGGCTCTGCCGTGGAGTGTGTGTGTCAGAGGAGACGCCGAGGCTCTGCCGTGTAGTGCGTGTCACAGAGGAGACGCCAAGGCTCTGCTATGTAGGCATTAGGGAGAGCAGTTTTAGGCCACTAATCTATCTGAGAATACTCGAGGAAAGAACAAGTGATCACAGGATAGTAAATTCTGTACAGAGGGTGTATGCCTCCTCACCTTGGGTACAGGGCACAATGCCTCAAAGAGCCATGGTTTTATTCTAGCTGCTGCTGATCCTGGGTAAGCGGTTGATGCTTCTAGCATAAATGCTGAAAGGTGTCCAGGGGAAAGTGGGATGATGCGCTGCTGGTGATCCAGCGTCTGCTTCCTGCTCTGACTGACTGCCGGCCGTAAAGTGAGAGCACAGCAGTGACGTCACCGCTGCGCTCTGCTCTCACTGTACGGCACTCAGAGCAGGAAGCAGACGGCAAGGGACCTGACGGACATCAGAAGGCAAGTATGTACTGTTTGTTATTTTTTACATTTACGCTGGTAACCAGGGTAAACATCGGGTTACTAAGCGCGGCCCTGCGCTTAGTAACCCGATGTTTACCCTGGTTACCCGGGTGCTGCAGGGGGACTTCGGCATCGTTGAAGACAGTTTCAACGATGCCGAAGTCGTTCCCCTGATCGTTGGTCGCTGGAGAGAGCTGTCTGTGTGACAGCTCCCCAGCGACCCCACAACGACTTACCAACGATCACGGCCAGGTCATATCGCTGGTCGTGATCGTTGGTAAATCGCTATGTGAGACGGGGCCTTTAATCAGAGACAGTATGTTGTGTATCAGCTGTAGATATGAGACAAATAGAATAACTAGTCATCTGCTTTATTATGGAGTGTGCTACCATGGTGATCAGGGCACAGATTTTTCTACGGAAGCCTAAGTGTACCAAAAGGACTTAAACGTGGCTGTCCCATCTATATAATGCAATATGCACACTGAGTTTTTATGAAGCAAGCAAAAATAAGTTCAGGTAGAAACCAGTTTCGGAAATTCTTTTTCTTTGGGGAGTTTTTAGTTTCCTGAAGCTTTTTGGAAGAGTCTTTTTCCAATAGCATTTTTTTTGCAGTGCAGCATTTTGGTTGGGTAGTGCTTAGTTAGGAGCATTTTCCATCAGGAGTCTATTCAAAATATTGC